>NW_024870835.1:2905000-5547500 GCF_019054845.1 Dipodomys spectabilis | reverse complement strand
TTGATTGAAAGGAAATAAATACCTGCTTGAGGAAAATGGATATTGAGATTATGAACTAAATGGGTCTTCACCTTTAACCAAATTCCACATTTTTTTTGAAGCATCATATCCTGTACATTGTGAGATAACTATATGACCAGAACATGCTAGAAACCCAACTGGTCTATGGTTTCCTGAGATTCCTACCTTTAAGGAAGTTCCCCAAATCCACCCTCACTTCTCCTAGGCTCCCAACAACCATGAAGATTTCATTGCTTTATATTCTGTTCCTCATGTGATCATAGGACTGCATATTATGTTTACTCTTTTCTGTTTCTTCTTTAAGGTCTCAAATCTTCCTCAAAGACTTCTTAGGAAAAGACACTAGGCAATCATGTATAATTTAATTGCTAGTCCTGTGGTATGCTATACTACAGTAAAATAATATGTACATTAGGTAAATATAGTAGTGAGATAAATGTTGAATATCCAGACAAAAATATCCTTCTTTGTAGCACTCATCAATTTTCATAGTGCAAATACTTAGTCACCCCTGTGACCTTATTAATTTTAGATTTGAGACAATAACCAGAGAATTGAACTGAACTGTGTAATTTTTCTGCTTGCCACCTTAATCTTAATTACATAGATCTGCAGCAAGATAATTAGAATGTATTGTGTTTTGGGTATTTATTACCTTTGATTTCAGGATCATATAGTCAAGTAAAAATTTATATAATTTAAATTTCAATGCCATACATATTTAACAATTAGCATTCAGAGTTGCTGGTATTTTAACAATTGGCCATTTGGAGCTTGTAGTATCTGCTACAATGAATCACTGACTAATGAATTCAGAGGTAGGAAAGTTCTTTGTGTTTTCAGTCTTAATATATGACTGCAATTCAGAAGCTTTTGGTAACTTAATAGGTGGATAGATAAAGTAATGAGTAAATGCAAATATGAAAACCTTGGATATTTCTGCAGCATCTGTGGCTTCAGTTTCTTCATCTGTAAGGTGAAGGGTTTAGATGGATTTGGTTGACCTAAGGCTCCCCAAAGAGTTCATAGTTTCATGTTCTGTTGACCAGAGTGTTCTATAATTATGGCAACTCTTTTCTTATCTGAGTGATGACAAAGTATTAACTACCTCAGTTGAGACTTAAGTAGTGAGTGAACAGGACATTTGTAACAGATTTAGTTTATCTTAAACACAAATGGAGATTATATAATTATGTTTACTTTTGAGTAATTAGAGCATTTGTCTAGATTTTAATGGATTAAGCATTATCAGATGGTCTGATATAGTTGGCTTTAGAAAAATAATCTGGCTATTTCTTTTTTTTTTTTTTTTTGTCGGTCATGGGACTTGAACTCTGGGCCTGGGCGCTGTCCCTCAGCTCTTCA
The DNA here is from genome assembly GCF_019054845.1 of Dipodomys spectabilis. Taxonomy (NCBI): domain Eukaryota; kingdom Metazoa; phylum Chordata; class Mammalia; order Rodentia; family Heteromyidae; genus Dipodomys; species Dipodomys spectabilis. Next base: position 5,546,114 of record NW_024870835.1, on the reverse strand, counting down.
GCTCAAGGCAAGCGCTCTACCACTTGAGCTACAGCGCCACTTCCGGTTTTCTGGTGGTTTATTGGAGATAGGAGTCTCACAGTCTCTCCTGCCCGGGCTGGCTTTGAACCGTGATCCTCAGATCTCAGCCTCCTGAGTAGCTAGGATTACAGGCGTGAGCCACCAGCGCCCGGCAATCTGGCTATTTCTTAAAGAAAAAAAATAAAATACAGAAAATTCTCATTTTCAAATACTTGACACTTAAAAATGTTAACATTTTTGGAATTGTAAACTAAAGATTATTTTGCCAAGTATTTACTATGAAGAGATTAGAATAAAGAAAATACTTTTATTTTTATTTTTTTGTCAGTCATGGGTCCTGAACTCTGGGCCTGGGCGCTATGCCTCAGCTTTTTAGCTCAAGGTTAGAGCTCTACCACTTGAGCTGTAGCACTACGTCTGGCTTTTTCTGCTTATGTGGTGCTGAAGAATCAAACCCAGGGCCTCATGCATGCAAGGCAAGCACTCTACCACTAAGCCACCTTCCCAGCCCAGAATAAAGAAAATATTTTAACATAGTATAAGCTGGGTTCTTCAAACTCATCAGATCACAAACCTCCCTTTCCCAATAGATTATAGTAATATTAATTTCAGGGAATGTCACTTGGAAAGTAATGCACTGGATAGTTCTCTCTGATACATAGTCATGGATTTGAAGAATTTAAAACTCAACTATGGAGGCTCAATAGTTTGTGTCTTTGTCTTCAAAAGCTATTAATGTGGAAGTATACCTTTGCAGGTAAAATAATATTCAATCATTTACTCACTGCATAATAAAATGAAAAAAGAGGTGGTGTGTTAGAATATCTCAGAATAAATGTAGAACACGTCATTCAGATTTCCTGAAGACATGTACTATAATTTGCCACCTTGGTCACTTTATTTGTAGAATGAGACAGGTGGATTAGGCAAACCCCAGAGTTCACGATATATAACTTTCTATTCTTCCAGCCCCAAAGTTTGTGGTTTATACCCTTGGCCAATGTAATCACTGCAAAGGAAACTCTGGAAATGGGGGAGGATTATGATCCTAAACACAGTCACAGAAGTGAAGGGAGAACCAGAAAGGAGTTTAATTAAGCTAAATGTTCTGATGTTTGAATGTTGATACACTCAACCATATTTAGGTTCAAGAGAAAAAAAACATTCTCCTGGGGAGAATAGAGTTGATTTATGTGGTCTTTCTTTCATTAAATTCAGTGAAGCCTACAAAACTTGCTAATGAAGGAAAATTATGAAGTATTCTGGCTCAATTTATTTGCTCTTTCCATAATAATTTGGCCTCCGACCATCTGACACAGAATCTGAAAGAATCAAGTTTCATTAGCTCCTCATTCTTTTGTTTTAAAATTCAAGAAATGTATTTTTCTGCTTATCAAAAAGATTAAGATATGATAAACCTGGATTATTAATCTCATTTCATAGAAATGTTGGGTTTCCATAAAACATGAGATTGAGGAAAGGTCTTCAATGTTTCTGCAGTGCATTCCATTTTCTCTAAAGCAAAGCTCCGCTATGCTAACCCTCCCTCAAAAGAGAGGACTAGTTGATATGCAACCAGTCAATGAAAAGGCTAAATAAGCCTATACTGTTCAGAAATTTAAGATTTTTCATGATGTCCCTTCTAATTCATTCTGTACTCTGCAGTGAGAATGATTCATGTTTAACATGCAAACCTGGTTGAAACCCTGTTGAGATCCCAAGGAGATCTCAGCCTCAGATAGAAACTTCTTTTTTTTTTAAATTTAATTTAATTTTATTTGTGAAAATACTGTACAGAGGAGTTACAGTTACATGGGCAGGATAATGCATACATTTCTTACCAAGCATTGCAGCCTCCTCCTTTGTTTATCCTTCACATCCATTCCCAGCCTCCCCCCTCCCCCCCTAATCCCAATCCTTCTCCTTCACCCCCCCCCCCCCCCACACCAACGTTGTAAAGCTCGTTTTGGACATGACAACTTGTACTTCTCATTGATGCAACAGGTCCACCTGTATCATTAAACAACTGGTTTTTCCCCATCTCCTCCACAAGTTATACTGACATCAAATATAGTGAAAGCAGGGGTTATACTGTGGAGGAGGGACATACAAAGCAACAAAGAGATAATCTTATAAATGTGTTAGAAACACATGCATGAAAGAAAAAAAACATTAAAATACACATCTAAGGGTTCATTTTCTTGACATCACATTATCTGACCTTTTCCGTTTGACTCATACATATACTAGATATTACAAATAAGGGAAACCATGGGACCTACGTTTCTTTGGGCCTGGCTTACTTCACTTAATATAATTTTTTCCAAGTTTTTCCATTTCCTAACAAATGGGGCAATGTCATTCTTTCTGATGGAGGCATAGAATTCCATTGTGTATATATACCACATTTTCTTGATCCATTCATCTACTGAGGGGCATCTGGGTTGGTTCCTTATCTTAGCTATGGTAAATAATGCTGCAATAAACATAGTTGTGCTGGTAGCTTTAGTGTGGTCTTGTTTGTAAACATTAGGGTAAATGCCCAAAAGTGGGATTGCTGGGTCATAGGGGAGCTCTATGTGAAGTCTTTTGAGGAACCTCCATACTGCTTTCCAAAGTGGTTGAACAAGTTTACATTCCCACCAACAATGAAGTAAGGTTCCTTTCTGTCCACATCCCCTCCAGCATCTGTTGTTGTTAGAGTTCTGGATTTTTGCCGTTCTAACTGGAGTGAGGTGATATCTCAATGTTGTTTTGATTTGCATTTCTTTTATGGCTAGGGATGTTGAACATTTCTTCATGTGTCTATTGGCCATCCTTCTTTCTTCTTCAGAGAAGCTTCTCTTTAAGTCTTTCGCCCACTTACTTATTGGGCAGTTGTTTCTTTGAGGATTTGTTGTTGGGTGGTTTAATTTTTTGAGTTCCAAGTATATTTTAGATATGAGACCCTTGTCCGTTGTATGGCTAGTAAAGATCTTCTCCCAGTCCGTGGGCTTTCTATTGATCTTGCTAGCTATGTCATTTGCCCTGCAGAAGCTCTGCAACCTTATACAATCCCATTTGTCCAGCCTTTCTTTGATTTGTTGTGTTTCCGGGTCTCTATTCAGAAAATTTCGGCCTGGGCCAAGGAGACCCAGGGTTTCTCCTATTCCATCCTGTAATGTTTTCAGAGTGTCTGCTTTGAGTTCAAGGTCTTTGATCCATTTGGAGTTGATTCTGGTGCAGGGTGATATATAAGGATCTAGCTTTAGTTTTCTACATGTAGTTAACCAGTTTTGCCAGCACCATTTACTGAAGAGGCTGTCTGTCTTCCATTCTATTGTTTTAGCTCCCTTATCGAAGATTCGATGGCTATAGGTCTGTAGGTTCATTTCTGGGTTTTCAATTCTATTCCATTGGTCCTGAGGTCTGTTCTTATGCCAATACCAAGCTGTTTTGATTACTATGGCTTTATAGTAGAGTTTGAAATTTGGTATTGATATTCCTCCAGCAGTGTTCTTTCCGTTGAGGAGCGTTTTTGCTATTCGGGGTCTTTTATTGTTCCATATGAATTTTTGGATTGCCTCTTCTATTTCCTTGAAGAATGAGGGTGGAATTTTGATAGGTATTGCATTGAATTTGTAGATAGCCTTGGGAAGTATTGCCATTTTCACGATGTTAATCTTTCCAATCCAGGAGCATGGGAGGTTTTGCCATTTTTTAAGTTCTGTGTTGATTTCCTTTTTCAAGATTTTAAAGTTTTCATCATAGAGGTCCTTCACTTCTTTAGTTAAGTTAATTCCGAGGTATTTTATTTTTTGTGGGGCTATTACAAATGGAGTTGCTTTCCTAATTTCAGCCACACTTTTCTCATTGTTGGCATACAGAAAAGCCATATATTTTTGGGGGTTAATTTTATAACCTGCTACTTTGCCAAAGTTTTGAATCAGCTTTAGTAATTTGGGAGTGGAGTCTATGGGATTCTTTAAATACAAGATCATGTCATCTGCAAAGAGGGAGAGTTTTATTTCTTCTTTCCCTATTTGGATCCCCTTTATGTCTGCATCTTGTCTTATTGCTGTAGCTAGGCATTCTAATACTAGATTGAAGAGAAGTGGAGAGAGTGGGCATCCTTGTCTTGTTCCTGAGTTAAGAGGAAATGGCTTTAGTTTTTCACCATTGAGTATAATGCTGGCTGTAGGTTTGTCATATACAGCCTTTATTGTACTGAGGAATGTTCCATGGATTCCTAATTTTTCCAAAACCTTCATCATAAAGGGGTGTTGGATCTTGTCGAATGCTTTTTCTGCGTCTATTGAGATAACCATGTGGTTCTTATTCTTGCTCCTGTTGATGTGATGAATAATATTAATTGATTTGCCTATATTGAACCAGCTTTGCATCCCTGAAATGAATCCTGTTTGATCGTGGTGTATGATTTTTTGGATGAATTGTTGAAGTCGATTGGCCAAAATTTTGTTGAGAAGTTTTGCCTCAATGTTCATCAAAGAAATGGGTCTATAGTTCTCTTTCTTTGATGAGTCCCTGCCTGGTTTTGGGATGAGGGTTATGATGGCTTCATAGAATGTGTTCGGTAGTGAGCTTTCTCTTTCAATTTCATTGAAGAGTTGGAGGAGTATTGGTGTGAGCTCTGCTTTGAAGGCCTTGTAAAATTCCGCTGTAAAACCATCTGGTCCTGGACTTTTCTTAGCTGGGAGGTCTCTTATTGCTGTTTCTATTTCAATGCTTGATATGGGCCTGTTAAGCTGGTTTAACTCATCGTAGTTTAGTTTTGGCATGTCAATATTTGCTAGGAAAAGGTCCATTTCTGTCAAGTTCTCAAACTTATTAGCATAAAGTTTTGAGAATTATTCCCTTATAATGTTCTGAATCTTGGTTGTTTCCGTGGTGATGTTTCCATTCTCATCTCTGAGTTTATTAATTTGGGTGTGTTCTCTTCTTTTTCTGATAAGATTTGCTAAGGGTCTGTCAATTTTGTTAAGTTTTTCGAAGAACCAACTCTTTGTTTTGTTGATTCTTTCTATAGTTTTTTTGGATTCTAATTCTGATTTAATTTTGATTATTTCTTTCCGTCTACTGGATTGGGGTTTATCTTGCTGCTCTTTTTCAAGAAGGTTTAGATGTGTCATTAAATTGCTAGTTTCAGATCTCTCCAATTTGTTGATGTAGGAGCTCAGAGCTATAAACTTGCCTCTGAGTACTGCCTTTGCTGTGTCCCAGAGGAGCTGGTAATTTGTGTGTTCATTTTTGTTGAATAGCATGAACATTTGAATTTCCTTTCTAATCTCTTCCATGACCCACTCTTGATTCAGCAGTGTGTTGTTCAGCCTCCATGTGATACTGGACTTTCTTTGGTGGCTTTTGGTGTTGAGTTCTAATTTTATTCCCTTGTGGTCAGAGAGAATGCAAGGTATAACTTCAATGTTTCTGAATTTAGACAAGTTTGCTTTGTGGCCTAAAATGTGGTCTATTTTAGAAAACGTTCCATGTGCTGCTGAGAAAAACGTGTATTCTGATGCTGCTGGGTGAAATGTTCGGTAGATGTCTGTTAAGTCTAGTTGATCTATGCAGCTGTTTAGATCTGCGGTTTCTCTGTTGAGTTTTTGCCGAGTTGATCTATCTAGTGGGGAGAGTGGTGTGTTAAAATCCCCAACAATTAATGTCTTTGGATCTATATGGGATTTGAGGGAAAGTAGTGTTTCTTTGATAAATTTGGGTGCTCCATTGTTTGGCAAATAGATATTTAGAATTTTAATATCCTCCTGAACGAGAGATCCTTTAATTAGTATGTAGCGACCTTCTTTATCTCTTCTCACGAATTTTAATTTGAAGTCTATTTTATCTGATATTAAGATTGCAACTCCCGCCTGTTTATGGGGGCCGTTTGCTTGGTAGATTTTGTTCCAGCCTTTAACATTGAAAATGTGTTTGTTTTTACGGGCAAGATGTGACTCCTGAAGGCAGCAGATAGAAGGGTCTTGTTTTTTAATCCAACTAGACAGTCTATGTCGCTTAATTGGAGAGTTCAGTCCATTAACGTTAAGAGATAGGACTGAGAGGTATTTGGGAGTTCCTGCCATGTTATCCACCTTCTTGGGGGCTGCGAAAACTGGGTTCTTCCTATGGTTCTTGGATTCTCAGTTTGGGTGCAGTTTCTTGGCCTTTGTTGCGGTCTTGTTGGTTTTCTATGTGTAGGACATCTTTAAGAATCTTTTGTAGGGCTGGTTTGGTGGAGATGTATTGTTTCAATTTTTCTTTGCTATGGAAGGTTTTTATTTGGCCTTCAGTTATGAAGGAGAGTTTAGCTGGGTACAGTATTCTTGGTTGATAGTTGTTTGTTTTTAGGGCATGGCATACATCATTCCAGGCTCTTCTTGCTTTGATTGTCTCTGCTGAGAAATCTGAGGTGATTCTAATTGGTTTCCCTTTATAGGTGATTACCCTTTTCTCCTTGACAGCTTTAAGGATCTTTTCCTTGGTCTGAGTTGATCCTGTATGGATTATAATGTGACGGTGGGATGTCCTATTCTGGTCTGGTCTATTTGGGGTTCTAAAAGCTTCTTGTATCTGAATAGGCCTATCTTTTTGTATGTTTGGGAAGTTCTCTGCTAGGATGCTGTTAAACAAATTTCCTAGACCATTAACTTCTGTTTCTGGGTGCTCCTCTACACCCATTATCCTTAGATTAGGCCTTCTGATGGTGTCTTCCAGGTGTTGGATAGATCTATCATACTTCTTGGACTTGTCTTGGATGGTTGTATGTTCTTTCTCTATAATATCTAGGCTGTCTTCAATCCCTGAGATTCGATCTTCTGCATGTTCTAACCTGCTGTCAAGACTCTCTACTTTGTTTTTTATCTCTTTTCCTTCTAATTGGTCAGCTTTGATGGCTTCAAGTTCTTTGTTGAAGCTCTGTTTTAGGTCTTGTATGAATTTCTTTACTTCCTTAATTTGGTGTTCAGCATTTGTTCTCAAATCACTTAGTTGATTGGTTATGGTTTCTTTGAACTCCCATTCCTTCTGTTGGGTTCCATTCAGCATTCCCTTTGTGGTCTCCTTGACTTCCTTCAGCTCTTTGTTAATGGATTCCATGAATGCCTTTAGTGATCTTTGTGTGTTCTCTACCTGGTCTCTCAATTCCTGAATTACTCTTTGATTAGCTTCCTCCCGGTTGTGGGATTCCTGCAGTTCTCTTTCCTCCAGTTCGTGGGATTCCTGCAGTTCTCTTTGAGTGTTCTCAGCCTGCTCACGCCATTCCTCCCTTTCTCTTTGAGTATTCTCAAGTTGTTCACGCAAATCCTGTATCAGTTTTTGAGTAGCTTCCTCACGCTTATGATATTCCTGTATAAACTTTTGGGATGCCTCCTCTCTCTCCCTATCACGCTCATACAGAGTCCTTTGTAAGTTGTCAAACTTCTCATTTATCATGTTTGCCACCAGTGTTTGTAGAGCTATTTGGGAGCTCTCCTCTGGATTGTTCATTATCTGATCTGACCCCTGATTATCAAGATTGGGAATTGAGATACCCGGATTTGCCATTTTTCTTGTGTTTTTCCGGCTTACTCTGCCCATTTGAGATGAAAATAGCACCAGTTTTGTGCTAGAACACTATCTTAAGGCAACCATCAACCAACGTTTGCATTTATACAGTCAATAGTCTACAAATACAATCTAGTTCAACAGATACATCTATTCAACATCAAACAACTATATGTTAATGGGCTTCGAACCGCAGAGAAGAATTTGGAAAACCAGAAATTCTTAGGGTTAGGGAGAGATGTGGGTAAAAATTAGGAATAGATTGGTGTGGGGAGGCACAGGGAGAGTTAACTATGTCCTAATCTCAATGCAGGAAATAGGTTGGGTAGGATGCAAGTAGAGAGGGAGAGAAAAAGAAGAAAGGGAAAGGGAAATGAAAAGAGACCAGAAAAAAAATTAGAAACGTAAAAATTAATATAGTTATGGAGATTGAAAGACCATCTATTTAGCGAGGAATGTGAATATAATGAGAAAACAGGAGGGAGATAGAGGAGATGTGAAAAACTTAAAAAATGCTTAAAATATTATATAGGTATAAAGAGGTAGTACTGCTATTAAGGAATTTAAGTCTCAGAGGTTTTGGATTGAGTAATAAATTTGTGGATTAAGTGTGTACACAATGGGTGATAGGGTCTACTAGTTAACTATGGGTTTATCTGAGGATGTGCAGGACAAGAGTTAAGTCACATACAAAAGAACAAAAGAAAGGAAAAGGTGAAAAGGATAAGAAAGGGAGAAAAAAAAAAAGATCAGAAGTTCAGTAGAGCTAGACAAAAAACAAAAAGATAATTAAGAAAGAAAGAAAAAGAGAGAGAAGACAAGAAAAGAAAGGAAAACACACATTCACGTATTCCTAAAATAAAAATTATAAGAGGGAAAAAAAAGTTACTGGAAAACAATTATTTTTTCAAAAAAGGCAAAAATTAAAGATTAATAAAAGTTTTAGAAAAGGAAAAAAAAAATTTTATATATATAAGGTACCAAAAAAAAAAAGAAAAAAGAAAAAAGAAAAGAAGAAAAAAAAGTTCTTTGATTTTTTTTTTTTTTTGGGAGGGGTGGGAAGAATCCTGTATCTCCCTTTTGTCTGTACCCAGCCTCTTGTTGGAGTCTCTGGTCAGCTTGAGGTCCTGTGGCTTGATTGGTTTCTTGAGTCAGTTTGTTGGAACAGGCAGAAAAATGCTCTGCTTTACCCAAGATTTTGAGATCCCCCTCCCAGGTTAGTTTAATGGGAGGGTGATCTGCTTTGAGAATCACAAAAGAGGGGTGATGAGGCTAGGTTCTGGTAGAGTTGAGGCCTTTCAACAAACAGTAGCTTTTCCCTGGGGCTATTTTGTGAAAAATTCACAGAGCCCACCCTGGAGCCATTCTCAGGGTTTCTGTTTTTCAATTGATTGTGGAGGCTGCTAGAGGGAGGGGCAGCCTCTGGCTCTGGTTATCCAGTGAGGAAAGCCACTCCAATGGCTGGTGCCTGAGCTGGGTGACTTTTCCCTGGATGGAGCTGAGTCTGGCAGGTCACTTTGCCGTTAAGTTCTTGTGAACTGTTATATGACTCGTTTTATTCCAAGGCCTGAGTTGGAGCTAGCAGCTCCTCCGAGCTTTGTCGGTATCCAAGATGGAGATCACCGGTGCTGGGGGGGGGAGGGGTGGCCTTCCCTCCTCTGCTCCCGGATAAGGAGTGAGGATGTCGGGCTTCTACTCATGCCGAGTCTTGGATCCTGGGTCGTCTCTGGTCTGCAAACTGCAGGATGAAGATGTCCACTCCTTGTCGGTTCTTGCTGGTGTTGAGTAGAATCCTCTCACCCGCTGCGTCTGGCTCCTTCGTCCCGGACTCTCTGTGTGAGCGCTCAGGTATGGCCGCGGCTGCGGTCACTGCCGCGACCCTGCCGCGGCCGCCGCCGCGGCTGCTGGCAGGCGCTCAGATGTGTCTCCTTGTCTTGGCTTCCCCTCTCTTGTCTAACTCTCTGTCCTGTGATGGCACACTTGGTGTGATTCTCTGGCTTAGGACTGTTCACTGGAACTCTAAACCTGCTTTCTATGTGAGAGCTTGTTCAGATTCCAGCTTCTCCACCGCCACCTTCCCGGAACTCTGAGATAGAAACTTCTTAAGCAAGGCTTTGAGATATTGCACAGATGAACTCTTGTCCAGCCCTTTCATCTTAAGTCAGAACAGGCTGTGCATTTTGGATTTAGGCCCCAAATATCAGAAGCACAAAGACAGCTCAGCACCAAGAACAGCTCAGGCCAGCAATGGGGATTTGCTGAAATCCACTCAAGGACTCAGGCCCACCACATATTTCTACACTAAATACTGCTGCTTGGTCCACCTGTGGTAAAAGAAACACTGAGCTTCCACCTTACAGGGTTGTGTGTTTTGAACTGGAAGAGATACTTTTGTTTATAACTGGCTACTATCTCTAATCACAGGACCTTATCCAATCATGGAGCAAGATATCAAAGACAGAGGAAGTGTGCTTGAAGAAAGGTACAGAGCACTAAGTACTTCCCATCTAATGCTGGGTCCTCTCCCCTATGGAGCTGCTTGTTAGCACTACTTAAATTGTCATTATCACTTCATCCCTCTGTCATGCTTGTCCTTCTCATTTCACTGGATATGTTCATACAGCCAGTTCACCATTTGTGCCTCTCTTTTAACTCCTCCTCTACTTTTCATTGATGCTCAGAATATTCTTCCTCTCTCTTCTTTTGTCATCTATTACACATCAGTTTTTCCTTCATGTCATTCAGTAGTCTTCTCTGAGTGCCCTCATGGAGTGGCTGACCAGTCCTTTCTGTGGTCTCTATAAAAGGTGGTACAGGCTCATGCCTATAATCCTCGAGCGGCTGAGATTTGAGGATCATGGTACAAGGCCAGCCTGGTAGGAAAGTCTGTGAAACTCTTATCTCCAAGAAACCACCAGAAGACTGAAAGAGGTGCTGTGGCTCAAGTGGTGGAACACTAGCCTTGAGCCACAGAGCTCAGGGACAATGCCGGGCCCACAAATGACAAAAAAAAAAGTTGGTACCCACTTTAAACATAAACCTTCACATGGTACACTCACTATAGGTACTTATTTATTTATCTTTGAATGGTGCCTGACATTGAGCCAATTAATAAGCATTAATCTTTGCTATTTGAATATATTAATTACAAGATCTTCTTTTAGAGGAGCAATTGGCATTTTAAGGATATGAGAAACTCTTTTGTCTGTCATATCCAGACTCACTTTACCTAAAAAAAACATATCCAACTACAGATCTTCTAGTTTTATTAGTTGAAAATATGTAATTAATGATATGGAAAATGGGGCTGAGTGGCAATATGTATGGCTGAGTTTAAACTTAAAAAATGTATTCTTAGTTATTGTATCTTAAGGCACTCAGAGAAAATGGTCAAGTAATTCAGATCCAGCTAGAGATACAAGTATTCAACCAAAACATGTCAATTATCTTTAACATGAATTTTCCTTCTTTGGACACTTAGAAAATATCCCAAAGAACACAGGTATCATAAACACCCCTTGCTCTTAACTTCAAGATCCTCAGAAAAAACGTGCAATTCTTGCAACAATGATACACGACATTTAAACTCAATCTAAAAGTAATGCTTTCTCATTCCACAACTGGTACTGTATGGGGTAAATTACTCCAGGGAAAGTTTAGAATACCAAGTATGATATACTAGCTTGTTTTTCAAATTCATTCTCATGACTTGCCAAGTTTCTCAGATGAAGTTCAAGCAGCTCTAAGAGTTTAACACAATTGTTAAAGCATTTTCTTAAAATATGATTATTAGGGGTTACTTCTGAGCTCAGTGTAATAGAAAAATTGCTGGAAAAATTGGAGAATGACAGTATATATGCAGAAAAGAAGCTTACAGAGCACACACACACACACACACACACACACACTTACATCTATATTGTATTGTTTTATGTCTGAAGACTTTGCAATAGAACATTAAAAACTTAGAATTGTTTTGTGGAAAAGGAACAGATCCAAATAAAGGCTTACGCAACAAATATTCTAACTGTGTAAAATACTATATTTTGAGGACCTATCTAGGTTTCTTTCAGCACCAGAATTTGCAAGAGCTTAATTGTGAACTAGACTGAAAAAGTCTTGGTCTAAAATTGAACATCTGTTGAAAGATAGGTGGCAACTGCAAGGGCTAGTAGAGAAGAGGAAATAGCTGGGTATCAAAGCTGCTCCCCAGCTTTCTCAACACCAGAAATGTAAACAGCCCAAACAGAGCTAACTAAGCCAAAGGAGACTCCCAGACCTAGATTTGTTCCATTTGGTTAGTGTAATCCTAGACCTAATGGTGTTCTTCACATAATTACAAAATCCAAGCACCACTTTGCAGTCTACTCCAGGACTCATACTTTTGTAGGTTACAAGAAGAGTGCATGTCACCCCCCCCCCCACCTGGCCCTCCAGGGTTTGGGGAGCAAGGGGGTCATTCAGATGGATGGAAACACCAGCTGCATCCCCCATTCCCTTGGCCTCCCTGCCCCTCCCACTCCTCCCTCTTCAGCTCACATCTGCCTGTTCCACATGAGTTTCTCAGCCCTAGTAGACTCCCCCTCGTCTTGCTGGTGTGTCCCAGGGCAGGATGAGGAGAGGGGACCCCAACTCTCCTCCAGCCCCCACCCCCACCCCCACCCCGGCACAAGGATGAACAGATAGACTGGAAAGCCAACCTTCCCTTCCCAGCAGTCCTGCAGGAGGAAAGACTTGAGGACCCTGTTCAGTGGGCTGCTGGCTAGAATTGAAAGGAAGAGGAAAAAATTAAAATCTATGAAGTTCTAAGAAGAGTGCATGATTAATTTTGATTATGATTTTATGGAACCAGTTTTCTTGTAGATTATGTACATGTATTTAAATTATTTTTATGATCAAATTATTTGGTGATGTATTATTTTGGTGAGTTCTGATTTTACAAATCAGTTTTTTGAACACATGGACCACATGGCAAGTGAAAACTATAAAATTCTATTAGAACACAGTCTTGGGACTCCTGTGGATGATAAAAAAAAATCTATATAAAAATAATTATATAAAACATATTCATTATATTATGTGAAAGGACTGAAAATATTCTCAAAACTTTAGATAGCCTACATTAATGTTTGATTTTGGAACAAAACAGATCTAAGACAGAAAAGTCCTTGCATAATTATGGAAATAAGTTTGAGATAATCTGAGAGCTAACACTTAGACAAACACACACACAGCAGTTAAACTTCTGCTTGATTCATTGCCGCGGTCCTTCTCTTATCTCACTCAAAAAATACCAAAGGGGCTTTCAACAGAAGACTAAAAAGTGCAACACCTTAACTAAACACTCACTGCACCCAGGAGTGGGGCCAGGCTAACAGTGTTTTACCTAGTGGTCAGGAATGGTGTCTTTACTCTGAAGAGGCAACAGAATGTTTCTCTCTTGCCCGTGGATGAAGGACATCAAGTGGCAGACAGCCATCAAGTTTTTATGTGGAGAGGAAGCACGTTGAGAGGTCATGGGCTCTGCAGTTGGCTTTCTACTTTTCTTTCTTTCTTTTTTCTTTTTTTTTTGCTAGATAGTCTTGAGCCTGTCAAGTTCAGGACAGAGCTGAAGATGTCAAGGAGGATAATATCACAGAACAAGGCATGTACAATCTACAGCTCTTGTGTTAGAGCTCAGAGTAGTGCCATGGGCCTACCTCCTTCATTTTAGAGATAGGAAACTAGAGGCCCAATAAGTTCCTATTTATGACTTACCCAAGCTAACACAGCAAGAAAATAACTGGAAAGCCAGCCCCTTGACTTTAGCCCTGTATATTTTCCATGATACAATATAACACATGAGTCATTTGGAGAAAAGACCTACAATTACAAAGGAGGAGCTACAGCTGAAGGAAGATTTAAGCTCTGGAAGAGTTCAATCCTATTAGACAAATGGGCTGTTTTATAAAAAAAAAAAAAATACCCTATACTTTAGCATGTAGAACTCTACAATTTTAGTTCATGGTTTTCTAGAGAAACAGACTAGTTCTGATAACTATCCAAACATGACAGGTGTTCTCTGTGGGGCTACGTTGACATGTCAAAGAGAATCCCACAGGGAAGTCTCCCCATGCACTTGGATTTCTAGGCCTCTGTGGCCAGTAAGGAGGGTGGCTCTGGGAAGGGTGGTACCTTTTAACAGATGGCTCCCATCTGACCACCAAGTCAGATCTGCTTTTATGAAAAGGCTGCTGCTTTCCAGGATTTCTGGCATATGCGTTCCAAACAGGATCAAGAACATCTGGAGAACTTGGAACTAGCAACACACTTAGGTCATGGCCTCTAGGCAAGTGATCAGCAAACTGAGTCATTCAAATCACATTTTTATGAAGCATTAGCTGTAGGTCTGGAAGCAGCATTGAGGCTAGCTTGTATAAAAGTAGAGTCTCCTTCCCTCCACCCATTTCCCTGGGCTGGGTTTGTACTGGAGCCCAAGTCTCATATGTAAATGGTGCTTTCCAATGATTGAATTTAAAAGCATGAGGAAGGAGAATGGTTATGTATTTGTGAGTGAATTCTAAGACAGGTGGCAGAAGACTGAACCCAGAGCTATTGCAATCTCTTTGATTGGCATTAAGAAGGAAGATGTGGAATGAGGCAGATTCTTCCCAGAGACCAAGAGACCTCTAGTATGTTTCAATAATCTTCATCATCTTTTCACAGTTTATAAAAGACCATGAAATGGGTTCTTTTTCTTGTGAATTCTGTGCCTAGCAAGAAAGCAATGACAGGGAACTTAGTGGGCATAATATAAATTCTACTCAGACATGTCATTTGTAGAAAAGTATCTTTAGAGTTAGAACTAGAATTCAACATGATTCTCTTTATTTTTTACTTCTCTCCATCTACCATTTACTTACACGGTAGTCATCATTTTGGAATATACTACTTTGTTCCTTCCATTTTTTGTCTCTGTTCCCTTTAGATATTAAGTACCTTAAAGTTATTATTTCATTATCATTTACCCTGTACTCTAGCTGTGCAGAATTAAATATAATTTCTGTACCCCAAACTTCCAATGATAAAAATTATAAAAAGAATTACACATATATAATAATTATAATAAGAATTATACATGTACAATAGTTTCTACATAGTTTGCAGAATATTTCTACTTTGCTTGTGAAAGTGTTTCCAATTTTCCTAAACCTGACAGCACTTTGAGCCCAACCCATATCTTCTGACTCAAAATTAGGTGTTTCTTTACTTAATAGTCAGGAGGCTAGGGTTCCTAATACAGAGTTTTCATAGTTCAGACTGAGCAACACCAATGGTCCATCTATACATACCAGGAGGGATAAAGAAAAGTGTGCACAGGTGTTTACACATTTACAGCTTAATAAAATTTTAAATAAAGGAATTTTAAAACAGTACAAAGCCATTCAAAAATGTCAAACCAAACAAAGGCAAAAAGGACTCAATAAATCTTAAACAAAAAAATTGTTGAATAAAACTTTAGTCTTTCAATTTTGAGTTCTGGTCCCACAGGCAGTTTTGTTCTTATTTATACCATTTCAATTTAGATTTTCATCTGAAAAATGATGAAGTTGAACTACATGCTGCCCCTGTTATATCCCATGACAAAATGCTGTGCTTCAATTAGTCTAATTAAGAATTGGAAAGTAAACATTTAATTATGTCCTGCACTCCATAATGATGTTTCAGTCAATGATAAACTTTACATACCATAGGAATCCCATATAATTGTATCTCATAATGACATAGTAACTGTCTTAGTTTGAATAACTATGTTTTGTGATGTTCACATGTTTTGTGATGTTCACAAACCACTTAATAATGAATTTTCAGAATATCTTTATGTCAAACAACACATGTCTGCATAGCTATACCAAGCATATTTCTGGTTTCCAATGGGATAATTTCTCATCTTACAAAAACTTATTGAAAGTGCTAATAGTTAATTTTCCATATGTGGAATCATTAATAATTAGAAGCCAAGATTTGAAAGGTCATTTTGCATCAGTCTGTAACTATGGAAATTTGGGGCTATGATCCTGAAGCTTTGAAACCTATGTCCCTAGAAATTTTTCTCATGTAACTGCTCACAGATTACTATCAGGCAAGACCACAAACACTTTTAGTAAAATTACGCTACAGATTACATTCTGAAAATAAGAGGTCCATTAAACACACATTTCTTCATCCTATTTATGCTGTGGCTACTCTGCAACTCCAGAACCTGCAACTGTGGAGCTGTGGGATCCTCTCAGCAATAACTTAAAATATAAGCAGTTTATCCCTGGCAGAACATAAAGTCCAGTGTCTTGTGTAAACTTCAGTACTGTGTCAGTTTCCTTGTCAAATGAATTTACAATCACATGGAGACATTATTTGGAAATGGTTATTTGGGAATTATAAGCATACTATCAGTTCTTGTTCACTAATAGTAATACTTAAAGGGTATCTATTTAACTTCCATGGTGAGAGAAGTCAGAACCTAGAGTTTTTCCAACAATAAAACTAAAATCACAGCTATGTTTTGAAGATAGGCTCCCAAGCTTTCATTTGTTGAAATTGAATCCCCATTTCAGGTACTAATAATGTGAAAATCTTACTACTATTTGACTACTGTGTTAAATTGGATCATTTGGGAGATAATTAGGATTAGACAAGGTGATTAAATGGGAGATCTTATGATCGAGTCCTGGTGTCTTGATGGGAAGGAGAGAGACCAGAAGAGACACACACACACACACACACACACACATATATATATATATATATATATATGCATATATATATATATACATATGTATGCATATATGTATACTATGCATACTCCTTGTCTCTTTCATTGGAACATCCTCTACCACTTTTAGAATCTGCCAGCAGGCCCTTGACCTTGGACCTCCAAGACCATAAGATTAAAATAAACTGCCGTTCTTTATAACTCACCTAGTCTATGCTGCTGCATTCTTGGCAACAACCACAACAACAGAAAACAAACTAATAAAGACTGTTTTAAAAGGGACTGACTAACTTCTTGTATCTTAGATATTCAACATGGAAACACTTTTAATGAAAGTTAGGCCTCTGTGAAAGGCAGAAAGAACTGCAGGCTGAACTCTTAATGTGACTGTCTCTGTATTCATTAAAGTATTTTTAACTGTGGGTTTCAAAGCAAAGTTGTTAATGCCGGGGGATCATGTTGGATCAGCAGGAATTGCTTACAGAGCAATTGCAGGGAGGCCAAGGCAGTGGAGGCTGATGACAGCTTGGGCCTGAATCATCCAGAATAGGTCAGCTGATGTACCCAAATCATCAGAAATATTTTTTCAGAGTTTCAGACTCATTTCTGAGAGTATATGAAACTTGTGGGGGAACATGACTCTATATGAGATATTCCGTCTTTACTAACATTTTTAATAGAGAAAGCTCAAGGACAATGAGCATCAGTAAAAACCATGATAAGTCTAACCTGGAGTGTAGACATCACCAAAAATCCATGGGTAATAATGGAAATAGTAGCAAGATTGTAAGTAATAGACTTGAAACTTTGCTGAAGAAAGCATGTTGAAATGCTATTTAATCTTCATGACCACCACATGGAATAGGTATTCATGGCTCAATTTTATTGAATTAGAAAGTTGAGACTTAGAGAAAAGAAGCATAGTTTGGTATACAGGTGTGCCTCCTCCCCAGGAGGGATCTCTGCAAAGACTCATAAATGGCCCGAGGGAGCTCCTTGAGAAAGGTAGGGAATTATATGGTGGTGATGATCTCACTTCATGATTCACTGATTAACTTTGACTTAAATTTTTGTTTCTAACCATGAAAGGATCCCTTTTTCTTCAGTTTCTGCCATTGCATTGGGCTGACCAAAAGCATACAATAGAGGCATCTTAATGTGAGAGTTCAATTTATTTAGTGCTATTTATTTAGATTCCTGTGGCCCTAGGCTTATGTACTCATCTGCCATGCATTATTCTTTTTAGCCTTGGTATGACCAAGCATCCCAGGATGCTCATTGGAAACTCCTAAGAGTTTAAAAGAGTTAAATGTCTACAGGGTTGAAGACATGGCTCAGGTGGTAAAGCTCCAGCAAATGACAAAAGTGTCAGATACAGAAGTGTAGAGTCCTAGTCTCAAAAATTTACATGTCTAGATCCTTTTCCAGGCCAATCAAATTAGGATATGGAGAGAAGGATCTGAGAGAATGCTCCCCAAGAGACTTTATTGATGATCAAGATTGAGAACTACTTAACAAGAACAAGCTAAATAAATAGCCTACAGAATAAGAGAAGATCTTTGCAAAAAATCTTTACATCATACAATGGCCTAATATCTAGAATATAAAAAGAGCTTAAGAAACGAAACCTCAAAGACTCAACAGCCCAACTGGGTTGTTGAAAAGTAAAAATAGTCAATACACACATGAAGAAATGGTTAACATCTCTGGTCATAGAGGAAATGCAAATCAGAACAACACAGATTTAATATTATACCAGTTAGAATGACCATCGTCAAGATTTAGGGGGAAAGGTATCCTAATACACTATTGATGAGAATGTAAATTTGTCCAACCACTCTGGAAAGCAGGATGGACATTCTTCAAAAAACTAAACATTGAACTACTTTATGATCCAGTAATACTACTCTTGGGCATTTATCCAAAAGATTACAAACCAGGATACAGTAAAGCCACTTATACAATTAAGTTCATTGCTGCACTATTCACCATTGCCCAAATGTCCGTCAATAGACAAATGGAGCAAGAAAATGTGGCACATGTACTCAACCCAATGGATTTTCATTAATCCATTAGAAAGAATGATATTATGCCAATTGCAAAGAAAGTGATGGATCTGGAAAAAATGTTAAGCGAAGTAAGTGAGGACCAAAGAGAGAATGGATGAGTGTTTACTCTCATATATTCATGTTAGATTTGTGTTGACGAGTTATTAAACTTAAAAACTGGTGAATGGTCAGAATATTGCTTCCAGATTTAAAGGGTCAGTATTCTGCATCAAATTTTAAGTCAGTTCACTTACACTATAGGTGGCTTTGTAATACAATTATAAATCTAATTGTAATGTTAGTAGTAAATTAGAGGAAGTAACATTGTACATTTGTATACCTTCACATACAGTATACACACCACTGTTCTATCCTCCCAAGCCCCTGGAAGAAATTATTCACTGACCCGCTGTACTTTTTTTTTTTTTTTGGCCTTGACTCAGAAATGTTTTCAGCACTGTGACTTATGCAGAGACTATTGAGAGATAAAATTTGGCTCAAAGGACAAAACTCATTTTCCATCCCTATTATAGAGAGTTATAGTTAATGGATGATATTTATACCCAATACTTTGGTTGTAATGTTAAAAGGTTGTAGTGAATATATAGAGAAGATAGAGTTCCTCATATTGTTTATGAATATTAGGTACACACTAAATTGTTTTTTAAAATCAACTTCCATTTTCCTGAGTCCAACAGAGGGAGAATTCTGCTTTCCTTGACATACATTCAATACAAGCTTAATTTCCAGTATTGATAGTTATTTTATAAACCCTAAATATGGAGGAGCCAGTGGCAAAAACTCATGTGGAGGCCTTGTATGCTTCATAGATCTAAGAAA
Source organism: Dipodomys spectabilis (assembly GCF_019054845.1). NCBI lineage: Eukaryota > Metazoa > Chordata > Mammalia > Rodentia > Heteromyidae > Dipodomys > Dipodomys spectabilis. The sequence continues at coordinate 5,526,914 of NW_024870835.1, read as the reverse complement.
CTAGAGCTCAATTCCCCTTACAACTCACAGCTCTCACGCTTCTCTTAGATTTGGTGCCAAAGTCATATGTAGCTTTCATGATGTGGTCTACAAACATTTTTTTCCCCTGGAAATCTTGTCTTTAGAACTGAAGATAAAATTATGATGAAATTTTCTTTAGGGTGTAATAAGTCATGTGAGTTTTTCCCCATCTGAAGTTTCTGTGTACCGATGAAGTTTCAACTTAGGTATTCATGTCCAACTTCCCGAATTCCACCTTTGTTTATGTGGTTCTGTTTCTCTACTTACACTATTAAAGCTTCACTGGCAAAAGAAAATTGCATTGCATAAGGCATTCCTTATAGGAACAGGCTGTCTTTTCCTGGCATGTAAAGTAATGTCCTTCTAGTAAATGGCCTTGTATCTCTTAGATCTGTGCACAGGTAATGGCATGATTTATAATGTAAAGATTATACCATTTTCTTTGTTGCCCTCAAACTGGTATTTTAATATCATGAATTGGCAAATTATGGTCAGTGGCTTATTTTGGTACAGCTCTCATGTTAAGAGTAGGATATACATCTTAAAACCCCTAAACTACATACATAAGAAGAAAATGCAAGGGAGATTTTATGTGTTTTGTAAAGTCTAAAATACTTACAATTTACTATTAGCCCTTTACAGGATAAATTTGCCAATTTTTACTTAACATGATAATAGTCATTGTCTTTGTCCTTGTGGTAGTAGTAAAACTCACAGATACTACACTTACTATATAACATTTTAAACGTTATTTGTTATTTCATTCAGGTCATCTTCACAGAGACTCAGGGAGATGGTGTGGTAGGAGGCAACCTTTAAAACTATCCCAAATAATCCTGTCTTCTGACATTCATGCCCTTGTGAAATGCTTTCCCTTCAAGTGTTATCTGAATTTAGTGTCTCCCTTTTAGTAAATTGTGATTCCTTTCCAATAGACTGTGGCATGATGTATGAAGTGTATGGAATATACTTCAGAAATGTCCCCAAGATCAGGTTATTCCAGACAGTGAATTTCTTCTTGAATATGCCATTGACTAATGAATTGCTCTAGAAGAATCAAGCTTCCATTTAGAGATGTCCATATAATAAAAGGCCATTTAACCCTTTGTGTGAGTTACAAAGCAGATTCCTCCTTCAGGAAGGAGGCTCCCAGTTGAGCCTTCTTATGAGAATACAATTGCACTCACATACTCAGGAAAGAACACTTTAAATATTCAAGAGAGACCTGGAGGCAGAGGCACCAGATAGTTTTCACCTAGATTTTCAGTCCATAAACTGTAATGATAAATACATTGTTTTAATGTACTGAGTTTGGGGGCAAACTCGTAGATATGAACAGATTAAGTACAGATTTTTGTACCTGGAAGTAGAAGTACTGCCAATAAAAAAAAATACATGTTCTTGGAATATTATAGTAGTCAGAGACTAGAAAGGGTGTTCAATTTTTAGGAGAATATTTGCAAAAGATTTTTAAAAAGTAAGTACCTATAACACATTGTTTATAGAATTCCGGAAGTTGAAGGCACTGAGGTCCATCAGAGCAAAGAAAATATTATTGGAAATGAGGTAGTGAGGGTCTTTGTTTACGTAGACGTAGAAAGTTTAGCACTACTGGCCTGCACGTAGAAAGCAGAAAATATGACTAATGTACCGAATGACTTCCAAGCACTATGTTGGAAATGTTGCCTGGTTTATTTTTCCTGATAACAGTAAAATGTGAGAGGAGAAAGAGTTGTTAAACAGAAATGAAGCTAAGATCTGTTTGTTTCAGAATTCTCAGCCTCTATAAATGTCAAATGATGCTCAAATTAAGAAATTGATCAAGATGTATTGTACTTACAAGCGGACATGTTGGATTGAAACCCCTTTGTACAACTGACTTGAGGATTTATATTATATTAAAATAATAAATAAATGAAGTGATTCTAAATAAGGATCAAACACAACACTGTAAGAAAGAACTAGTGTAAAGTTGAAGCTGAGGGTATGACTGTAAAACTTTACTAAGAATTCATGAAGACCAAAGTGGTGTCTCAATTTGCTTTTCAGTTACACAAAAGAGTTTAAGGAAATGAAGCATGTATGTATCCCACATATCCTAAGAATTAAATAATGGGTCTCTAGGAAGCTTTAAGACTATGGCTCTCAGCTATATCAGTGGGAGCCTGAAGTAGAAAAGGTCATAGCTGAAATAGATTTGTAGGTGTGACTTTTGTCCAATACAAATGAAATCTGGTATACTCATGGAAGGCCCACTATGGTCTTATATAATTCTATAACAAACATTGAATTGTTGAATGAAGAGATATCATTGGACTCACAGAATTCTCTGGCTAGGATAGCTACTCAATTACAATTACAGGTTACTTTTCATTTAAAAAGGGGAAGATATTTTAGATATGTAGAGCCCAAAGTCCAGAAAGCATAGCTATCAGCTATACTTATTCTTAAGCCTTGTAATCAGGGTGGCCTTAATGTAGTTGGCTAAATGTTAGATAAAATTACTATGGCCCACTAATTCCCTGAGTCTCCCACTTACCCCACTTTTAACAGGAATGTGTACAGTGGGCATCCTATGCCTGTCTCAGCCTTGTAATTTGGATGTGTATAGAGAATGTAACTTCTATCCTTTCACAGGTCTGGAGTCCGCTCAGGAATACATCTGAGGTCAGTCATCTGCACCTGGACCTGATTTACATAACATGATGTCATTGAATAGAACCATTAGGGGTCTTGAGAGTGGGTGGGTATATCTTCCATGTGGGAGGGATATGAATCATTGGGGGTCAGAGAGAGGACTGTACTAGGCAGTTTCTAAGGTGTTCTCTAATGACAATTATTCTTGAGTGTGAACAGGATTTAGTGGTTCAGTTTGAACAAACTGTGCAATGCAGGAATGATAGGATGTTACTTCCAATCTTAGGTTATCTATAAAAAAGATTGTGGCTTTTTTTTCTGAGGCTTGGTACTTATTCTCTTTTGTCTGGCTTGCCAAAAGAGGAAGTTCTTGAAGAAGGGAAAAAAAAAAGCTGCCAACAGCCTTGTAAGGGAGCCTGGTTGCAGACACTCTACTTCCCCAGGCTTGACTGGAATAGCCCAGGCCAACAGGTTGAGTGCAGATAGATGAAACGCTTCCCCTGGAATGCTGATCGAGAGGAACCGTGAGATAATCTTTACTTATACTATTTTATGGTGCTAGATAAAATGCCAGTAGGTATTAGCAGTAGGTACAATAGTTATCCATACTTCACAGAATAAAAAAAATAGATGTTAGAAACCTACATACAACCGGTGAGAGATGGCACCCAGATCTAAAGCTAACAGTCTTGCTCCAGAGTCTATGTTTTTAATCACAAAAATCATAAAGACTGAACTTACACTAGGTGAGACTTTCCATTGAAATGATACAGTATATAAGCGTTTAGTGTCTCTTTGCTACTATGTGAGTACGCATGTATCAGTATATACACTGTAAACATTCTTAGAAAAAAAGGATGATGTCTTTTGGGAACTTAACTTTTTCTAGGTTGTGCAAGACACATGGCATGTATTTGTAAAAAGCCTTCTGTATTTAAGCCATACTAAGTAAATGTCCAGACTTGTTTTATGTGTCAGCCTGGGATTCCTTTAACAGGTTTTAGCATTTAAACCTTAAGAATATACAGAGTTAAATAAGTTTTAAAAATTGGCTAAGTCCTATAATTCATGTTCTCCCATCCTTACCATTTATGACAATGTACACATTTTAAGTAAAATGTGAATTTCAAAATAATAAGATAAGTAGCCTTTTGGCACAAACATGGGTGATTGCTGTTAATTCCTCATCTAGATAGAAAGAGAAATCACAACATTAATTCCCTTTGTGTTTTGATTAAACTAGTATCTTTCACATTGTAACATATTTTATTACAGCCATTTAGGTTCACAGCCAAACTGAGTGGAGGGTACAGATATATTTCATCTGCTTTCTGCCCCCTCACATGTATGGCCTCCAAATAATACCTAATAAAATTGGAGTGGAATTACCAGGTTATCACCAGGACATCTCTGATGATTCCATCATGTTCAAGTAATTTAGTCAGTTCTTTGGGGATTAATAATATGCACCAGGTGCTAGTTGCTCACGCCTGTAATTCAAGCTACCCAGAATGCTGAAATCTGAGGATTGTGGTTCGAAGCCAGCCCAGGCAGAAAAGTCTGTTGAGACTCTTATCTTTAATAAACTACTAAAAAAGCCAGAAGTGGAGCTGTGGGTCAACTGGAGAGCCTTGAGCAAAACAAGCTCAAGGAGAGTGTCCAGGCCCCGAGTTCACACCCCAGGTTGGAGACACATTCCTCCCCCTGCCCCACCCTTCTCTCTCTCTCTCTCTCTCTCTCTCTTTATCTCTCTCTCTCTCTCCCCTGTCTGTCTGTCTGTCTGTCTCTCTCTCTCTCTCTCACACACACATACACTGACCCTAGGAATACTCTCTCTCTCTCTCTGACCTTAGGAATACCATAGCCAAACCATCTTTTGTTCTCGAAAGCTCTGGTGGTGAGAGCTGGAGAGTTCCAGTACCATTCTAAGGGTGATCTGTATAAGACTGTGTCAACATCACCTGGGGTCTTATTTCAAATACTAATTCTTGGGCCCCACCCCAGATGTCCTAGAAACTAGCTCCCTGGGGGTGGGTCTTGGAATTTGTGCTTTAACAGGTGTAGTTTGAGAGGCACTTGTGAGCCTGGCCTACAGTCTGATTACCTTTGTTGCAGTTTTCTGAAACTTGAAATATACAGTTCTCACACTTTTGGCAAGAGTTACCTTGTTCACAGTGAATTTGTCTCTTCACACTTCATTTTTTTCCTCCTGTGGAATACTTACATTCAAAATGTGGTTTGCAAAAAAAAAAAAATTGCTTCAAAAGGGGGAAACTCCTCAACAGACTAGATCTATCTTACATACAACTATATTTCCCCTGCTGGACCCTCCTATAATTTTTTTGGTTGTCTGGAGATTGCTGACCCTTTTTATTTGAACTATACTATTAACATTAGTAAGTACAAAAGCTTCAGAATTTAAGTTTGCAGTTGGAGTTATCTATCTTTAAATCTCTTTTCAAAATAAGTGACTGTTGTCCTAGTTCTAAGAATCAAGCATAACTGTTCTGTGCCATTAGAAAACAATGATTAACAAAGGTCTAACAACTGCTTAGTTACATAACTTCCCAGAGGATGCTATTTAAAAGAAGATAGTTATCTGCTTATCTATCTGGGGGTCTTCTCATTAATTGTCAGCTGAACTATGCCAGGAAATTATTCTGCCACTTATGTTCTATTTTAAGCTTATTGCAGATGGGGAGTATCACATCATGACTGGAACATTCTTAATCTTTCCTGTCTTCTGAAACAAGAAGATAATAAACACTTCTGACAAACTAATCAGGGAATGACTTGGTATTAATGAACAGGTCAGAGATGGCCACCAGGGATGTTTCTGAAGAATGTTCATAGTGAAAGCTTATTGGCTTAGACCTATGGCTCCACGAAAGAGGTGATAACAGACATTGGCAGAGAAGGTTGAATTAAAGAGGGAAGGAATCTGCATAGCCTTTAGAATTCACAGTACTTATTTCCCCCTGATTTTGTTCTAATCCTCAGTGAGTCTGGAACATTTCTAAACCAAAGAGCCTGTGATCATTACCACCTTGAAGTGCTGGGTTTATTTTAGTATCTTCTCTGTGCCCCATGAGAGAGACCACCATAAAACCAGGGGAAAGAATCTGAGTTGGATTTGAGTATTTCCTGTGCCTCAAATTGACCTTGAAAAGGTCATAGATATTTGAAGGGATGCAGCATGTTGGTTCAACTGGAGTCAAAACTTTGATCTTATGTTTCTGTGCCTTTCTCAAGACTGTTGCTCCTGTGTTCTGTGAGGGTTGATCATCCATGCCATCCTTGCCTTCTGCCTCAATGTCCTTTCTCATAACGGAGTGATAAAGCAGTCAGGGAAATCACAAATCCTGTAATCTTGCCCTCTTTCTTCTGCCTCCAGATTTTCATACAAATAAAGTTTATCTGATTTTTCAGACAAAATGCAAGGTTTGCGACTTTGAAGTATGCTAGCATTTATTTACTTAGTTGATATCATAATGCAAAGTAAAGTTAAAAGTATTGATGGTCTTTCTAACCATTTAATATAACTATATTAATGTTTATATTGAACATATTTATTAGATACTATTTTGAATCTAGCACTACCATTAATTTGCTTCCTGATCTCTTGGGTAGATAGAATGGAGGTTCCTGAATCACTGGCCTCTCTTCTCTTCCCACTTCCTGAGTTTCTTTGATCTCATACACCCTTCTTTCTTTCCTTCTCCTTCTTCCTTTGCCCTTAAATCATTTTTCATGTGACTTAGTCATGCAGTGGTGTAACTGATTTGGAGATCATTCTAAAGTGGCTATTTCCTGAAAGTACTTCCAAAATATTTCAGATTTCAAAACAATTTACTTTCTCTCTCTCTCTTTCTCTCCTTCACCCCTTCCCTTCCCTGTCTCTTCCTCTACCCCTTCCTTTTCTCTTCCTCCCTCATCTCTCTCTGTCTCTCTTTTTCTCTTGAGTTTCAGTGTATGTTAGTTATTTTCCTACGTCCAAGACACTTAAAAATAGTAAGTGCATTAGAGTGCTTATTATGCCAGTTACTTTTTCTGACTTTTGAAGTGTCAGATCCAGTAGGACTAAGGGAAGGCTCCAGAACTGACTTTCCAAGTGATGATGCTTTTACAGCTCTTCTGGAGACCACATTTTGAACCACGCACTGACTTAAGCTATTGTTTTAGGTGTCATTGATCTGTTAATTTGTTAATTTGTCTTGCAGAATAACTAAGAACAAAAACAAAAACAAAAACAAAAAACCTGCAGTAGGCTATTTGCTGAAAGTTATGACCAGATGGGGTTTAGAACCCTCAGATTACTTTCTCTAGACTAATTCTAATCTCCAGGAAATGCCCTGTATCTTGCTCATTAACACTTAAACTTGGATTCTTGTTGATGGAGTCAAGGTGGCTCTTGGCTTGGAGAGTTTTCTTTATTGATAGGAGTGGAGTAGTCTTATGCCATACATCTGATTGTGGTCATCTGTGCATAATACCTCAGGTTAGGACACATGTCCCTTTTCTGTTTCTTTGTGTAAAAATTCCAAATAGCTGGTTGTATGTCTTTTCAAAAATATTTTTAACGATATATATCGAAAAATGAATTTTACAACTTTGGTGCGGGGGGGGGGGGTGTAGCGGGGAGGATTGGGTGGGGGGGCTGGGGGGGAGGATGGGAAGGGATGGGAAGGGGAAACAAAGGAGGAGGCTACAATGCTTGATAAGAAATGTACTCATTATCTTGCCCATGTAATTTAACCCCTCTGTACAGCATTTTCACAATAAAAAATTAAAAATAAAATTAAAAAAATATTTTTAACGATTCATAATGATAGCTCATATGAAATTGACTAGAAGACCTGGACAAAATATAGTTATATAGAGACTTTAAGAGAAAATAATTGCTAGAGTCTCACCTTGTTAAACTGTTGTATTCAGGGAAAAAATGAAAATATTTACTTTTTAATGTTGAAACAACCAATGCAATTGCTTTCTGTTGTTGTTGCTTTTTGTGTGCTGGTCTTTGGGCTTGAAATCAAGGTCTGGTGCTGTCCTTGAGCTTCTTTGCTCAAAGCTAGTGTTCTACTACTTGAGCAACAGCTTTACTTCTGTTTTTTGGGGGGTAGTTAAATGGAGATAAGAGTTTCTAGGACTTTTCCTGCTTGGGCTGGCTTCTAACTGTAATTATCACATCTTAGCCTCCTGAGTAGCTAGGATTATAAACCTTAGCCACTGGTGTGTGTCTGGGACCAAGTGTTTTATTTATTTTTTGTAAGTTTTTTAATTGTAAAAATACAGAGGGATTACAGTTACAGTTACTGTACAGAGTAAGGTAATTTGAGTACATTTCCTATCGAGCATTGTTGCCTCCTCCTTTGTTTTTCCCCTACCAACCCATCCCTCCTACCTCCACAACTACACCCTTTTCCCCCCACCAAAGTTGTAAAGTTCGTTTTCAACATAATGTCTTGTATATCTCATTGTTACAATGAGTCAACCTGTATCCCTATTTAAGCATTTTGTTTTTTCCTTCCCCTCCCTTCTCATTAGAGAAGTATATATACAAGATGCAGGGCACTGACAACAAATACAGTGAAAATAGGGGTTATACTATGGGGGAGGAACATACAAAGAAACAAAAAAAATCACATGGTACATTATAAATACATTAGAAACAATAGCAAGAAAGGAAAAAAAAATTGTGTCCCAAATGAATCTTGGGATTCATTTGGCTTAACATCATCTTATATGGTCATATCTACATAGCTTTCTTAGACAGGTACTACTTATTGAAAATAAGGGAAACCATGAGACCTGTGTTTCTTTGGGCCTGGTTTACTTCACTTAATATAATTTTTTCCAAGTCTTTCTATTTCCTAACAAATGGGACAATGTCATTCTTTCTGATCTATTCATCTATAGAGGGGCATCTGGGTTGGTTCCATATCTTAGCTATGGTAAATAATGCTGCGATAAACATAGTTGTGCTGGTAGACTTAGTATGGCCTTGTTTGTGATCATTTGGATAAGTGCCCAAAAGTGGGATTGCTGGGTCATAGGGGATTTCTATGTGGAGTCTTTTGAGGAACCTCCATACTGCTTTCCAAAGTGGTTGAACAAGTTTACACTCCTACCAACAATGCAGTAGGCTTCCCTTCTGGCCACATCCCCTCCAGCATCTGTTGTTATTAGAGTTCTTGATTCAAAGAAAATGGGATTGCATGAAGCTGCAGAGCTTCTGCATGGTAAAGGACATAGCTAGCAAGATCAATAGAAAGCCCATAGATTGGGAGAAGATCTTCACTAGCCATACAACAGACAAGGGTCTCATATCTAAAATATACTTGGAACTCAAAAAATTAAATCCCCCAACAATCCTTAAAGAAACAACTGCCCAATAAATAAGTGGGGCTAAAGGTTTAAAGTTTCTAAAGAGAAACTTCTCTGAAGAGGAAATAAGAATGGTCAATAGACACATGAAAAAATGCTCAACCTCTCTAGCCATAAAAGAAATGCAAATCTGCCAGGCACCAGTGGCTCACGCCTAGCTACTCAGGAGGCTGAGATCTGAGGATTGTAGTTCAAAGCCAGCCCGGGTAGGAAAGTCCCGAAACTTATCTCCAATAAAACCACCAGATAACTCAAAGTGGCGCTATAGCTCAAGTGGGAGAGCACTAGACTTTAGCTGAAGAGCTGAGGGACAGCGCTCAGGCCCAGAGTTCAAGCCCTACGACCAACAACAACAACAAAAAATCCAAGCAAAACAACACTGAGATTCCACCTTACCCCAGTTAGAATGGCTAGAATCAAGAAATCTAATAAAACAGTGTTTTAAAATTGTGCTAAAATTATTAGTCTGATCCTATAGCCTATGATAAATAAATCTCTCCATTATTTAATCTACCTATGAAAGACAGTCATGAATAACTTTTCCAAATTAATGTATAATATTTCTATACATTTACAATACTATAGTACAATATTTCTGAGTTAGCGTATTTTTCTCATGAGCTAAGATCTTTTGACAGCAAGATATATTTTTATGATGCTGTTTTAATAAATCGCTTAATTTTTCTCACCACAAGCAAATGATAAATATGTGATAAAAAAGGATAGGTGCATTCAATTGACTTAATCATTAAATAATATTCTTATTAAATACCATATTGTACACCATAAATATACACAGTTTGGGTCAGTTAAAAATAAATCACACTATAAAGTTTACAAAATGTTGTGTGCCTTTAGCATATCTCTGCTTTTTTCCTTTGTTTGAAGCTTCTGTAGTGGTTCAAAATCTATTTCAACTAGGGATGCTCATAAGTGAAGACAAAAAAAGTGGGAAGTTTAGGGAGGGTACAGTCTGCTTCTTGGATACAAGATTAGAAGCATGACTCTGGGGGTAGCCAACCTCTGAAATAGAAATGGAAACAATCTCTCAACATTATGTCCCATTTTTGAACTTTGAGGCAATCAAATTTCACATTTAGTCCACAATTAACACTTGCTCTCACTATCCACCCACATTAGTTCCATCTTTATACTTGTGAGGTCATAGGTATCTACTTATTACCCTCTTGTGTTTATCCATTAGCTTAAGTCCTTTATGGGCAGAGAGCTCCTCTTACATAAGTCTGCATCCCTCCTAAACTCCATCATAGATGTCTGTACATTTGTTTTTGTTACTGTTTTTTTACTTCTCTAACATGTTCTAATCTGGCACTTTCCTATTCTCTCCTTCCTCAGAGTATGGAGAAGAAATTAATGACAGAGTTCTGATTCTGGATCTCTCTCTCTCTCTCTCTCTCTCTCTCCCCCTCCATCCCTCCCTCTGTCTCTCTGTCTCTGTCTCTGTCTCTCTCTTGCTCCTTCAATTGCATCCTATTTCTTTCATTTCCTTTTACAGATTTAACTTTCTCTTTCTCACCTTGAAATAACATTTAAACTTTGCCTTGAGCCTCTCATTTCTTGAATTAGTATTGTGCATCTTACCTTTCTCACCAACAGCTTCTGACAAAAATTACTTGCAGTTACTATGATCCATCAATCTCTTCTAGGTACATGGCTCTGCCGAGGCTAGGCTCTTCCTTCTTTTTCCTGAAGCTGGACCCTTGAAAGCCCCCCTTATCTTTACACTCTCTTTACACATCTTAGGAATAGCACCATCATGCTCCTACTTTGAGCTCTGCTGACATTCAGATTTCAGTTTTATTGTCACTTCTTTTTTTTCTGTCACTTAATATAGCTATTCTCCAAACTTCTTTTCTCCTGTCCATTTCTGTTTTTCTCTTTTTTTCTCATTTCTGTTTTTTTCTCTTTTCTGTTTTTCATTTCATTTGCTCCTATGCTTCAACTTGCAATCAAATAATCCTTACATCCTTATCTTGATCCCACAATTATCTACTGGGCCTCTGTTTCATATTTCTTTCTGGCTCCTGTTTCATTTCTCATCATATCTTAACATATATATATATATATATATATATATATATATATATATATATGCATAAACTCATCCTTATTTTCCAGTTGACCAAGCTGAGACCTGAGGACAATTACAAAGGATTGGTCAGGTAAAGAATGACAGAATGAAGAGGAGGAGGAGGAGGAAGAAGCTTCTTTGAAGCATAGTTAAAATGGTATTAATTGAAAGAATTTCCAGAATTCAAATGACTAGATGGTAGAAAATAGAAGGAGGCCGAGGGCTACAATGAGAGGCAGGAAAGAAGTTGGAGAGGCCTTTCTAAGTCCTATAGAGTTTTCACTTTTCCCAAAGGCCATTGGACTCTCAGTATGCTCTACACTATCCAATGAACTAGGATGCATTTCCAAGTATGAGCATCTTTGAGTTGACTTTGTCATGCAACTGCAATGGACTGGAAAAACGCTTTGTAAAGAAATATGCATTGGGTCAAAGTAATTCTTGGTATAATATCACATTTTTATTTTTAACATTTGTGGTTGTGGAGCAGTCTCAATTCTGACCATGGTATGTTTGGTTTGGCATTAACCAATGGCTTGTTTAATATTCAGATCTTTGTTTAAGACAACATAGCACATTTTAGCACATATTTCCAGAGTAAATAGATAATAATACAAATTGAGGAGGCAAGCAAATAGTTTTAGGAGCTTCTACTACATTCTTTGGTACAGACCTACAGTGATCAAAGTGTCCTCTTATTAATTACGTATTAAGATCCTCTTGATTTTGGTATAGAGGCCCAAGCTCAAACCACATTATTGTAGAGGTTTGCCAAAAAGTTTCTTGATACAACTTTTTTCTTCTCTCTCTCTCTCTTCTCTTAAAATTCTGTGTTGGGCTTATTGGTGGTTTTCTACCTTCTGGTTCTTTAGTTGGACAGTGTAACATTACCAGACGTATAACTAGGCAAATCTGCCACTAAAACTGCAAAACTCATTTCTGTCCCATCATCTCCCTGATGAGTTTTCCTAAGTGATTTGTAATTTTACTCTCTAGTAGTGCTAACTTAATCTTTCATTATGACTGCTGCACTTTTTTGGCAGGATGTGCACTTTAAATGATGGAGGCATTAAATGAATTTACATTGTCTATTTTTAAAGCCTCTTGATTTCCATGGGTGATGAACAAATGTCACAGGATCTTTAAGACTCCTGTTTATGGCTACCTGCTCTAGTTTGGGTGAAACTGTTTAGTTTCTGAGACTAAAATGAAATCAATTAATAGGAAGAAGACAGAGTTCTAATTCAAGATAGTCACAGAACTTGATCTGTTTCCTAACTTCTTGGAGGCTTGTTTTGTTTTTGTTGTTTGTTTTCTGAGACAGGCTGCCCTTGATGTATGATCTTCCTGCCTCAGCTTGCCTAGTAAAGGAATTAGAAGAGTGAACTCCCATGATTCCTACAACTTTTTAAGTTGTACTTGTTTCTATAGAGAGTTAAGTAAGTATTAAATAACTATGGAAGTATCATAGGAGGTATTATTTAAGTGCCTCCTTTTAGAGTTCCAAAATTTTATTTGTATAAGATTTAGGGTATTTTGAAGGTATAAATCAGTATAAAGTACTGGAGTCTGAGATACCAACAAAATAACAACAATAGGAAAAAATAGATTGCTGCTCTGAAACATTCCAAGTTATTAGAATTCAAATATTGATATACATATGTAAAATGTAACGTCTGAAAGTTTATGTATTTAACCAGAACTCACAGTTATAATCACTTAGTTGACTAAAGTAAAATTGTTTCTTATTAGAGAAATATATCCTTTCCAAATGGAAAGTGCAGAAATAGCATCTGAAGATTTATTACAGAAACAAAACAAATGGCGCACAATTAAAATAGGCATGTTCTTCAGGAACTACATCCCAAGGAGGCCTCAAAATCCTGTCTCTACTTTTGGATTGTCTAGCCTGGCATATATACTAAGAATCTAAAGTATTTGAGGGTGATGCAATCTTTTATTTTAATCATGATGATCCAAAAAATATCAAAGGATACGTGGGATGGTGTGATTCAAAACCTGGCTGAGGAGAGACAGTCTCAGGATGTCATTGACCTGGCCTAACCCAGCTTTGTACTGCTGCCATCCTGGGCATCAGTGATGCCTGTGTGTCACTTCAATTCTAGCCATGCCTGTCACCAGGCGCACCCTCTGCTCTGCTGCTTGACGGAGTACAGCCTTGGTTGTTCATGCCAGGTTGGCTATTATTGGACAGTGGCTTGGGACATTTCAAAGTGGCCTCTTTGGCCGTTGTCCCTCTCTAGACCGCTGGGGATCTTAGAATAGTCTGCTCCACATACACTCCGAAGCCAAAACCAGCATTTCAATTAATTAGGAAATCAAGAAGTCCCCAATCTCCCTAAAAGATCAACTTGCAAGGACTTGTTTTTTCACTCTGAATAAAAGTCTGATTTTGAAAGTATTAAACACACTGGAAATTATACTAGCTTGTAACCTAATGGCAGTTTGATATGGTAACTTTTAATTTGGTATTGTGCATATAGGATTTCAAACTGGGAGACAGAAAGGATGAAGAGTAGAGAAATCCACTGGATGAAGTAGCATGACCTAGGGGAGAGAGAGTGCTGGTTTGGATCTGCCTGATTTGGGTTGCCTTCCAGTTCCACTACCTCCTCTATTGCTAACACTAAACAATGTGCTATTAAATTTTCACATGGAGTTCTGGAGCAAATTGACTAGCTAACGAACGCAGAACACCTGACAGCAAGGTGCAGAATGTGTCAATTCCTCTTCCTCACATTAAGAAAAATGTTACAGAGAAACAGTTTTCTAAAATTTATCAGTAACATGTTTACCCACATAGCCTAACCTCAATATTTCTGACTGGAAGTACTAGTGACACAGTTATGAATACGTAAGTTAAAGAATAAGTTGATCTTCTATTACCAAATGGGTGAACATTTTTGACATTGAAATAATAAAGCAGCAACCCTAGATTCTAACCTAGATATTTATGAAAAGAATATGGTACTTCAGGACCTCAAGTATAATAGCATCAACAAAAGGCTGATGTCAGTTAAGAAAGAATGTTACAGAGTAAAAGTTAATATCAAATACTGCTGGCCATTATTTTTAGAACAAACTGTGTTACACAAAATGATATATTGCACCATTAAGAGAAGATTGAGTTATGTCTGGTGTATATATTTTATAATGTTATTAAGTGGTTAAGAGTTGAACACAAAGTTGTCTTTCTTCATCTAGAAAATATCATGTTGTGGAACATCACATTGACAGATTGAGGAGTTATTATCTTTTATATTTCTCAATCAATATTTTCCTATAGAATTAAAAAATAATTTCCCTCTCAAAGAACCACTGTTAATTCATGTTTATTTTATAAACATTTTTGATATGGGACTTGGCCTGAAGTACAAACATTTCTTACAAGAAGTTTTACTTTTCACAGCCCGTCGCAGTACCAAGTGATTTTTTTCAAGGCTAATATTTATGGGAATTTAGAAAATTTAGACTGGAAAAACTCAACTCTATATAGATATGCACATATAAACATCCGGACAGACATGGCTTGTTTCTGTCTGTTTCTTGTACTGATTACCAGAGACCAAAGAATGGTGATACAATTATAATCTTAATAGATCCATTTTAAAATATTGTCTTTATTCCTGAGTCCAGGTAAGGAAAGAAGGTTAATAGTGAAGATATTTTTGTATTTAAGTAGCTAATTGGATATATCTGGATCTGAATTGTCTTTCTTCATAGCACATAAAAAAATGTCACTTCTTTTTAGGCCCAAGCCACTCTACATTGCTATAAAAAATGTAATCTGTAAGTGAGAGGTCACCACAGAATCCTAGTTTCCCTAGGAGAATTCTGAATCGCATAGGTCTTGGCATTTTGATTAGTTTAGCATTAATACAGTATTGTTGTACTTTTAAAATTATTTTCATTAATGTTATATTAAAAATAAGCCCCGAGTACCTTCTACTATGGTCTTACTTATAGATATGGGATACATATACAAATTATGCCTAAACTTGAAAGACAAGTGACAATTTACCTTTCTTCTCCTAACCTTTCCTAGAAGCAAGCTAAGTGACATGCCCTCTTCAATGTGAGCATGTTCTCTTATAAAACTCCAGTCTTAAGCAGAAATAGGAAGAATTTATGCCTCTGGTCTTAAGTGATGGTGAACTAAGTTCCTGATGCTTCTATGCCTGGTGGTCACTAGATTTTCCTGCTGGTTGGGATGAAAGCCATGTAGGCAAGATTTACAAAATCTTCAGGCTTCCTGTTTATAGTTCCAGGGATAACAGTACATTTTAGAGTAGGTATAGATGCAGTATGTGTGGGAAGCAGAAGCTGATGAGTCTTGTCATGGTACACATAGGATATAATCAGCCAAGGAAACTGATCATAGATAATGTATAGTGATTTTGTCATTTCCTGAAGGCTGTGAATCTATACCTACATATTTTTTTCATCTGTAAGTCAGAATTATTTCAGCATAAGCCGTTAGTACCTGACGTGTTCTTATTTGGCTAATGTTTCTTTCTGGAAGCCATATAAAATGGAAAAACATGATCTGGTTAGTTAGGCTTGTTAAAGATAGAAACTATAGTTTCTATTTATTTTCAAAGGAGGACCCTGGAAAATAATCCAAAAGTCTGGAGGTTCTATTTAAGTCATTTGTCCTATTGTTATGTTAAACTTAAAATTTTTGCTGAATAAGCTTGCTTGACAGTGAGTTTGAAAAGTATATTTTGATGAAAGCTTTCTTTTTTCAAATAACTGATAATTAATGGGAAATATACAAATAATCATTGGCATTTACTACCCACTAGGGGAACCATAGTGTTATTATTATCAAAGCCTATGAGAACCAAAGACACAAATCTGCCAGAGCATGGAGACTGGTTCAGAAATGAGTGGTTATGTTTAGAAGCAGGGAGGCAACAAAGATGATTAACACGGGCAACTACAGAAAGTGAATTACACTGCTCTAGGAGCCTTCCCTCTCATTTAGAATCAATGGCAGTTTCCTGAACGAATCTCATTTATTTCCTTTTTATGTTGCAAAATAGTGAATCAGGGGTTATTAATGTTTGTGTCAGTGGTAATAGCTGCTTCAAACAGAAAAATCCCCAAATTAAGTAAATTCTAGTAATATTTGGTTATTTTCACTCCACTTATGGGATATGTGGTAGATGGGAAATATTTGGAAATGAATTCTATTGGAGATTTAAAAAAACATTTGTTACCATTGTGAGTGCGTTAGTACATGTAGTTAAACATTTAAACACAATGATGAGATGATTTAATTACACAGGTTGGTACAGGACTGAAACACCCAAAGGATCTTAACAAATTCAGAAAAATGTGGGGCAACAAAATAATTTTTGGAAATGGTTGTAGTGTGCATATAATTCATAATGAGGTCCAGTAAACTGCTGGTCTACAAATTCAGCTATGCTACCAGTTTTTATAGAAATTATAAATTTCAATAAATATTTTGTTCATACAAATTAAGAAATACTAATATGCAAAATTACCTGAAATTCAATTTTTTAAATTCCTCAGGAACAAAGCCAGCACTTCAGCATGGAATTAACAGGGTCTTTCTCAGCTATCCATAAATCTTATTTCAGAAATACCTGAAACTTTGATAGATGGCCTTGCATCTAAACTCAAGTGCCCTATAGCCATTTTGATTTTTTTTTTTAATGAGTACTCTGAAGTTTGAACATATGATATTCAAAAATCAATTGAGTGATGTATTTGGTCAATTATTTAATACATTAAGTACATAAACTTTTACTTTTGAATTTTAGTGAATTATAATTACTGAAGAAAATGCTTGCAAGCATTGAGAAATTGAAATTAAGTTCTCCATAAGCATAGGAGTTACTGAACAAATATAATCTTTGATCCAAAATAATATATGAAACATAAAACTTAGAAATAGCTAAGCTTCAGGACTGGGAAGGTGGCTCAGTGGTAGAGCGCTTGCCTTACACATGCATGAGGCCCTGGGTTCGATTCCTCAGCACCACATAAGCAAAAAGCCAGAAGTGGCGCTGTGGCTCAAGTGGTAGAGCGCTCGCCTTGAGCTGAAGAGCTGAGGGATAGCGCCCAGGCCCAGAGTTCAGGCCCCACAACCGGACCCCCCCCCCCCAAAAAAAAACAAAAGAACAAGAAATAGCTAAGCTTTATATAATTAAAGTCTAAATGGTAAAATTAAAAATTATTAGCAGAAAATACTAAAATATTAGAACTCTAATTTTAGTTGAATTTAGCAAAATCGATGAATTTCTGTCTCAGAGGAAACTTTAAAGTAATATTTAAACTCCAGGAAATGGAAACAAGAGGTTATGTTTTTGTTTTTTCTTTTTGTCTTATTTGTTTTTCTGTCTTTGGGAGGGAAGGGAGGCACAGAAATGGAAGGACAAAGAGTGAACAAATACAGCAGTGGTCCTCACTAGACATTATGCTGAAAAGTAATTATACAACTGGCAGGTGGGGATGGGAGGGGAAAAACTGGGAGAAAGCAAGGGAGTTGACATTGTCTCAAAACAATGTACTCATTATTTGACTTATATAACTGTACCCCCTCTGTACATCACCTTTGTAGTAACAATAAAAAATAAATAAAATTATATTAATTAAATATTTATTACATGCCATTCCTTAGAGACCATAACATTAAATCTTTATGAGAGTACCCCGAGGTGTTAAAATGCCCTAAGTCCTAGATAAGAACAGGAAGGGTTGGTATTCAAGTCACTTGCTAAAGACCAACACTAATTAATACATGGAATCTGAAACCCGGTGGTATTGACTACAAAGCTCTCCACTTCCTTACTCTGTTTTACTGCCTCTGTATTGTTAGAGTTATCCAAGAAAAGTTGCAAGTCAGAATGATTCCCTGTTATACCTTTTATATTGTTTGCTTCTTTCTGGAAACCGATTGTCATGGAAAGTTATTTTTTTTGGAGATTAGACTCATGAAAGCCTGGAGTTAGGCAGTAATCTAAAGAATTAGGCTGTAGGAATTCTAGGCAGTAGTTGTAGGAATTCTAATAAGTAATCTTCCTGTCCATTTAAGTCTTAACTAATACGTAGAAGAGATGGTAAGAGTGTGACATGACATCCTCCCAAGTCTAAGATGGTTAGTAGTTCTTTAAGAAATCTGCCAGCCAGAAAAATATCCACAGGGAACCTGTGAATTCATCTGTATCAACTTTGTGATAAGGGTTAGAGTGAACATAGCTGGCTAGTCAACTAGTCAACTGGTTAGTCAACTGGCTAGTCTGTACAGTATGATGTACAATCAGTATTTGCCAAACTGACACTTAACAAAGTTACCTGGGAAATGTGAAATTGTACTAATTTCTGAGCTTTATGGAATACTATTGTATATGAATTTCTAATAGGAGGGATTTCCAGCATGGAGGCAAGTCTTAGATTATAGCCAAGATTAGGAACCAACAGGCCAGAATTCTACCTAGCAAGGGACTGTACTTTGATTAGTTTAGGGAGAAATAAAAACTACCCTAATAAAGTGCTGAAATTCCTTAAAAATATGAGTGTTTATGTGTAAAGACATTTATGGTATTTATAACAGTAAAGCTTCTAAAATAACTAGATTGTAAAAAGCAAAAGATTTACAATATGAAGAGAAACCAGAGCATATTAAATGAAGTAAGCCAGACCCAATGAAACATAGACTCCATGGTTTCCCTCATTTGTAATAATTAATATATGTTTTTTTCTTTTTTTCTCTATCCCTTGTTGTCACTGTATTTGATTTTGGTATCCTATGTGTTGTATTTACATTTTTGAATTAGGGAAGGGAAGGGGAACAACAAAATAGTGAGACAAAGGACAAAGGGTGAACAATGCAACAGTGATACTGACTAAACTATATGATAGACATGAACTTTACAACTTGGCGGGCCTGGGGAAAGGGAAAGTGAGAGAATGAGGAGTAACAATGTTTGACAAGAAATGTACTCACTATTTCCCTTCCCCTCCCCAAATTAGAAAAATGTATATACAAGATACAGGACACTAGAAAACAGGGGTTATACCATGGGGGAAGAACATACAAAAGAAGAAAAAAATCACATAGTACATTTAAAATATGTTAAAAACAATAGCAAAAAAAACCCAGTTATGTCCCTAGCTTAAGGTTCATTTCACTTAACATCATGTTATATGGTCATATGTGCATAGCTTTTGACCTTTTCTGCTTGTCCTAGACTTATACTAGTTATTGCAAATAAGGGAAACCATGGGACCTATGTTTCTTTGGGCCTGGCTTACTTCACTTAAAATGGGTTTTTCCAAGTCTATCCACTTCCTAACAAGTGGGGTGATGTCATTCTTTCTGATGGAGGCATAGAATTCCAGTGTGTGTGTGTGTGTGTGTGTGTGAGTGTGTGTGTGTGTGTATATACATACACATACATATATATACATATATATGGGGGTGTATATATGTATATACACACACACACACACACACACATACAACATTTTCTTGATCCATTCATCTACTGAGGAGCATCTGGGTTGTTTCCATATCTTAGCTATGGCAAATAATGCTGCGATAAACATAGTTGTGCTGGTAGCTTTAGTATAGCCTTGTTTGTGATCATTTGGGTAAATACCCAAAAGTGGGATTGCTGGGTCATAGGGGATTTCTATGTGGAGTCTTTTGAGGAACCTCCATACTGCTTTCCAAAATGGTTGAACAAGTTTACACTCCCACCAACAGTGCAGTAGGGTTCCCTTTTGACCACATGCCCTCCAGCATCTGTTGTTACTAGATTTCTTGATTATAGCCATTCTAACTGGGTGAGGTGGAATCTCAATGTTGTTTTGATTTGCATTTCTGTTAAAATAGCTAGAGAAGTTGAGCATTTCTTTTTTTTTTAATATAATTTTATTTTATTTGAGAACATACTGTACAGAGGGGTTACAATTACATGGGCAGGATAATGCATACATTTCTTACCAAGCATTGCAGCCTCCTCCTTTGTTTACCCTTCACCTCCCTTCCCAGCCTCCCCCCAGAAGTTTAGCATTTCTTCATGTGTCTACTGGCCATTCTTATCTTCTCTTCAGAGTAATTTCTCTTTAAGGCTTTGCCCACTTGTTGATGGGGTGGTTGTTTCTTTGAGGATTTGTTGTTCGGGGATTTAATTTTTGAGTTCTAAGTATATTTTACATATGAGACTCTTGTCTGTTATATGGCTAGTGAAGATCTTCTCCCAATCTGCGGGCTTTTTATTGATCTTGCTAGCTATGTCCTTTGCCGTGCAGTTTCATGCAATCCCATTTGTCCAATTTAGTTGTTATTTAATTCTAATAACGCTGCTATCAGTTATTTTAGCTTGCTGATAACCTTAATAAAAATATAATTCCAGATTTTAGTGAATTTTTCCAAAGTGTACAATAGTATGATGGGAAGGAAAGTAATGAATGATTTTCCTGGCATCAACCAGGTCACCAGCCTCTCTCTTCACATTCTTTTATATCCTTACCCAATTCCTAGTCTGTTTCTACCATAATATTAAGCTCTTCTTCGTAGATGCATGCCCAGCTAGCCAGTCATTTGCTTTCTATAATTTCTTCTTTTTGTCACCCTTGGGAACCATCGTTATCATCATGACCAACAACAAATATTTATGGAGCACCTGCTGTGTGTAGGCTATTACTGCCCTCTATATAAAAATAGGTCCTTCACATTTCCTGTATGGAATGGACTTTGATCTAGTTTGGGCAGTGGGCATTTGCCAAGACCAAGTGCCAAGTGGCTAAGGCCCAAACAGATGGTTAGAAAAAGACTAGGTCTAGATAGATGTTGTGTGAAATATCTGGGGCTCAAGTGGGACCTGGAAAGAAAAATGATGACTTCAGTTGATAGAAACGAAGATCATATGGAGGTATCAGCAAAGACCTAGAGAAAGAGAAGTTTATTTTGCCTCCATGAATTAATAACTAGTCTAGGTAGGAGGATGGTCAGGTTGTTTTCCTTAAGAAAGAGGCCTGAGAAGGTTAGAATAGTTCTTGACCTATGTTTGATGCAGGGAGTTTCAGGTGGAAGAAAATCTTAGTAACTTGTTCCTTTGGTTGGATGAACTTTCTCCAACACTTCCTTTTTATTACTTCCACTACCTAGAAGACAGAGGAGACAATGTCTGTCACAAATTTAACTTCAAATTGCCTAGCAAAGTCAAGATGTTCAGATATCTCTCTCCCAATTCTGGAATCATAGAAGCAGAGACTATTAGTGTCTCTTAAAAATTGTTTTTGATATTGTAAAGGTGATGTACAGAGGGGTTACAGTTACATAAGTCAGACAATGAGTGTATTTCTTTTTGAACAATTTCATTCACCTCTTCCCTCGTTTTCTGAAAGCTTTTCCCTCCTGACAGCCCTCTACCCCGCACCAGTTGTATAGTTCATTTTTCAACATACTGTCTAGTGAGATCACTGTGCATTCATTCACCCTTTGTCCCACGATTTCTGTGCTCCTTTTACCCTTCCTAATATTAGGGGTTCTTAAGAACATTATTCAACTACTAATTTTTACATTTTCTAGATTTATGTAAGTCAATTTATCTAAGTCAGGTTTGAGCAGAATCATGTTTGTGCAGAAAAATTGGCAGTTTATAACTCTTTTCTCTGCAAAGTGTGACTTTCCTGGAATATGATGTATTAAGAAGTTGTATTCTTTTTCAAGTTCTAAAACATATCTAATTGGAAAGAATTTGGCTCATTTTTATTTCTAAGTCTCCATCTTGATCTTGCTTACAGATGAATGGGGACTAGAGGGAGAAGATTTGTGCTAGCCTGTGGTACTTAGGTAAGCGCTATCCACCTTTCTAGGCCTCTAGTCCCTCATTAACAAAGAAAGGCTGTTCTATTCTATAGGTACTTAAGTGCTGAGAGTCTTCATTTGTTCTGAATTTAGTATTTTCTATGTTAAAAAAGTTTGTTGCCAGAAAATAAGACTATGTCACAACTGACTATATATAATTTGAGAATTTTTAGAAGTTGTGCTTTTCCTAAATGGGCACTGATGTGGTTGGTTATTCTACTAATGAAGTATTTCTTGAGTCAGCAGAGAGAGTTGGCATTAGTGAAAGAGGCACCAAGAAGGGGAGCTCTGAAGTGTCAGCACAAAGAAACTGGTTTTGCCTTCTTTCGCTGACTCTAGGCAAATTCAGCAAGAAAGAACAAATCTGCAGAGATGGTTTTGACTAAAACTTGGCATTATGCTTTAAATCTGCCCACAAAGATGCCCATTCATGATCAATGAATGCTTATTAAATTAGATGAATGGGTAGATCCCAGAGGGAATTTCATTGCCCAAACACAAAAGCACTGCCCTTCTGTAGAAAATTCCATGTATAGTAATAGGTCATAGTTTTCTGCAGTGAATTTAACTCTACAATACCCTCATAGGTTCTAGTCATCTTCCTCCATGGTTCAGACTCCCTGACTTTTTAATAAATTACCCTTGAGTTGTTTCCTTTATGGAAAAGGTGTATGGATCTTTCCTATTCATATATTTACCTACTGTCCTTATTTTCTCAAGATTAACATATGTAAATTAAAATATGTTAACATTTGTGTATCATTCACCAATTTTGGAGCAAAATTTCCTTGTTCAGAAGAAAAGAGAGGAAAGAAAAAACCATTGCCATTTGTCATTATAACTGAAGTCCTTCTGGATGCTGGTGGCTCATGCCTGTTATCCGACTACTCAGAGGCTGAAATCTGCAATTGGAAGCCAGCCTGGGAAGGAAAGTCAGTGAGCCTCTTATCTCCAGTTAACTACCAGAAAACCACTATAGCTCTAGGTTGTAGAGGACTAGTCTTGAGCAAAAAGCTCAGAGATAGCACCCAGGTCCTGAGTTCAAGCCTCATGACCCACAAAAAATAATCCTAGTATCTAAAGAAGGAAAAATATGTTTATAACCATGTGGAGAGCATAGCCTAGATAATGTATTTTTATTATTTCTTAGTGTTCAAGTTCATGTAGACAGTAACTACAAGAATTTGTAATTATAGAAGTGATATACAATAAGGGAAATGAAGTAAATAAAATATACATAGGTAAAATTGGTATACTAATATAATATACTAGGTAAAATATACCTTTATCCAAACAAAGGATTGCTTACATGAACTTGTGTATAGTAGCCTTTCATTTCTGCCTTACATGGTACTTGTAGATGGTCCTAGGTTCCACAATTCTCAGGCCTGGGCTTTTTGTAGTTCACTGATCTGTCTTAGGGTGGCAGATGCAATTTGGTGGCTTACAATGGCTACTCCAGCCCTAGCCAGCATGTACATATGTCACTCAGTAGGAAGAAGACAAGGAAAGAAGCAGGTAAGATCTTTCAGGTTAATGACCTGACCTAAAATTTATTTCACCTCCCATCTAATTGGCTAAAACATAGTTATACATAAATAGGTTTAAACTAAGATATTCAACCTAAGTAGTTTTTAGCTTGGTGACTATGTGTGAAGCTAAAAATTGGTAGTATAAGTGAAAAAGAACTTACAGTCTCTGTAAGTAAATTTTTAGAAAAACTATTTTGTGTACTTAACTATATTAAAAACTGTATTAATATTAGAAATAAGATATTTGACTTGATAATTATATTAAAAACTGTATTAATATTAGAAATAAGATATTTGACTTGATAATTTTAACTGCTTCATATGTAACCTTACAACTCTATAAGTAAAGCGGTTATCTTAACAAGAAGAAAATTGAGGCTCCAAGAGACATATATAGGTAGTTAATATCCTTGGAATTATGGAAGTTTTCCCTATTTTTTGAGCTATCAAAAGACAAAAAAGAGTTTTTTTTTCTTCTTCTTTAGGTAATGTCAGCAACTGCATTGAACACAGTTTGATGAAAACTAGATTAGGATGTGTTTGGGATTCAAGGCAGAATGTGCGTGTGGAGAGATGGAGAATGGGGATAGCTTTGAGGAAGACGTCTTGGGATTGTGGAACCCCACTGCTAACAAGGAGGAAGACATAATAAGAGGACACAGACAGGAGATGCTGCCACAGACCACTGGAGGGCTGCAGCAAAAGACAAAAACCACAGTAGTTTTTGGAACAGGGAAAGCTCAATTAAAGAAGCATTTCCTGGGTATAAAATGAAGTAGGTAATGAGAAAAGAGAAAAAGAAAATCTAAGGCAGAGGTTCTGGTTCTATCTTAGGGTACATTTGACAACGTCTTGAGATATTCTTTGTTGTCAGAGTTGGTTTTTGGTTGGTAAAGCACAGCTGCTGAATAGTTTACATATATAGAAGCAGTCCCCATAACAACAATGAATGCAGGTTTAAATAGCAATAGTAGTGAGATTGGAGAAGCTTCCTCTGAGGTATCAGAAGGTAGTAACCCTGGGAAGCCCCTAGTCCTAAAGTCTTAGGGACGAGAGGAAGGGACCTTGGGCTGAGCCTGGGGCCTCTGAGAAATGGATAGTGATTGATTGGTTCTGGTGTTCTGGGGCTTGGGAGATGAGACCAGTTCATCTCTATATTGGAGTAACTGGATCCAGCTGATCCAAGAGACTTTAAATTGGCATGCCAGTATTATATAATCATATGTAGAGGGCAGGCCAAGGGGAAGAAAAATGAGTATGAGGTCTAATGCTCAGCATTGGGGAAAGAAATATTTCCCCAATTACTTGATGTGGAAAGAAAGCTGAGTTCACATTGCCGTTGGTGACCTCCAACTGGAATCATGAAGCAAGAGGCAAGTAACTATGTGGTGGTTTAGGAGTGACGATAGATATGGATCTGAGTCCTCCGCCCAGAGGCCAGCTCAGAAGGGCAGCCCTGGAAACAGATGAGATCAGCAGGAGAGAAGCTGGGTGGCAGGAGGATAGTGCTGAGCACATAATTGTCAGAATTGCCCTATTTAGGAACAGGGAGTACACATTTGACATCATGCTGCTGGCATCATTGTCCTGGAGAAGTGGTTAGGGTTTTCATTTAACAATACTGCAGTTCTAACGCAGATTATTCTATTGTAACATGGGATCTGCCAGGTCATTGTGCCCTGCATCTTTGGGTTATTCTTGAACAAAAGCTCATTTTCTTAACTCACATTTTATTTGTGTGTGTGTGTGTGTGTGTGTGTGTGTATGTGTGTGTGTGTGTGTGTGTGTGTGTGTGTGTGTGTGTGTGTGTGTGAATCTATTCTGCTTGTTTCCTTTATACCACAATAGATGAATACACAAAGTGCATGGTATGTAAAATTATACTGCTTCAGTTTACAAAGAAATTGTGTGTGTGTGTGTGTGTGTGTGTGTGTGTGTGTGTATGTGTGTGTGTGTGTGCGTGCATGCGTGCGTGCGTGCGTGCACACATGTACTGACCCTGGGGCTTGAACTCATGGCCTGGACACTGTCCTTGAGCTTTTATGTGCTCAAGACTAGTACTCTAGCACTTGGAGCCACAGCTTTACTTCTGGCTTTTTGGTAGTTAATTGGAGATAAGAGTCTTATTAGCTTTCCTGCTGACTTTGAAACCACGATCCTCAGATCTCAGCCTCTTGAATAGCTAGTATTACAGGCGTAAGGCACCAAGTTGTCTGGCTTACAAAGAAATTTTATAAAGGCAAAATTCTAACTGGTTTTATGTATTTCACAGTTGTTATATTCTGGAACAGAAGAAGACTCTAAGACAATTTAGTATACAATTTAGATAATAATGTATGGAAAATGGTTCATTAATTGCAACAGTTACCATTGTATAAATATGTAAATATTGTATAATACAATGGGCAGCATAAAATATGAATAATAGGTGAAATTGGGTATGTGGGAACTCTGTGCCATCTGAAAATTTTCTGCAAATCTCACAGTATTTTAAAACCCCAAATTTCATTTTATAAAGTAGATTTTAGGGAAGATGAGAGATAGGTAGGAAAATGTTGATTAAGTGAAAGATAACAGAAAGAAATTCTGGTGTGCTATCATCCAGTAGAAGACTGCAGGTATTGACAATATATAGAATTTCCAAGACAGATTCTGAGTGTTTTCATCAAAAAGAATGTTAAATGTATGAAGGAGAAAGAGATTTACCCTGATTCAATCAGATACTGCATGCTTATATTAAAACATCACATGGCAGACTATAAACATGTAAAGTTTATGCATCCACTAAAAATAAAACATGTTAAAAATAGGATCAAATGAATGGTTATGGGTTTCAAGTTAGACAGATATCTATATCAGACATCCTTCATTCTCTCCCTCAGTGTGAATCAGCTCTGTTCAAATATCCTCCACATTGAAGTTACAGTGTTTGGGTTAAGAAATCAGACTCAAGGAATCAATCTCTATATAAGTTTTCTAGGGCTGCTGTAATAAAGCACTTTAAGGTTGAGTACAAAGCTTATTCTGACAGTTCAGTAAGACAAAAGTCCTAAGAGGAAAGTATCTTCAGGATTGGGTCTTTGTGTATGTGTGTTTGGAGGTAGGGTCTGAGGTAGATCTACTCCATGTCACTCTCATAGGTTTTGGTGGTTGCTTGTCCTTTGGCTTGTAGATAAATACACATTGTAGCAATATCTGCCACCCTCTCCGTGGCTCTCTGCTCCCTCTATTTTCTCTTGTAATGACATTAGTCATTCAATTTAGAGCTCATTGTAAATCCAAGATGACTTCATCCTTAACTTAATTACATCTACAAAGTCCCTCTTTTCAAATAATATATTCACTGTTAAGAGGAGTTAGGACATATCTTTTTGGGAGACATGATTTAACCCATTATATCTCAGATGGTTTACATTAATAGTAATGGTGAAAGACCATTCATTCTTTACCAGTAATCATTTTCAGCATGGAAATTATTATTCTTGTCAATCAGATGGAAAGGGAGGCTTGCTTGGGGTTTTGGGGCAAGATTTTCTTGCTCTTAACGAAGGCTAAAGGCATTTCCTCTTCTTTCTTTGGACATTTGTATGTATAGACATAGAACCTGGAATGACATAGCCATTCTGTGTGTGGGGATCTTGTTCAAGATGAAGCCACCCAGTGGCAAGAGACAGAACAAAGAATCAGAAAGGAAGATACCTAATGTCACTATTCCTGAAATCATCTATTTTCAGACTTCTTATTCTGAGGATTAACAATGTCTTCATTTTGAGTTTAAAGAAGAACAATTGATACATTATCTTTGGTTAAGAACATCTTGAGAGAACATTTAATGGTCTCATTGATCCAGTGGAAAACTGTGGATAGCCTTTGAGTTTTCTCACAAACTAGTATAGCACTGGGTAAAAGTTACATTGTAAGCCTGGTCCTCGTGGCTCATGCCTGTAATCCTAAGGTTCTGCAGATTTCAGTTTGAAGACAGCTCAGGCAACTCTTACTCCCAATGAATCACAAAAAGCCAAAAGTGAAGCCTAGGTGGTAGCGCAGTAGCTTTGAGAACACAAGCTCATGGACAGTGCCCAGGCTCTGAATTCAAGCTCCAAGACCAGTTTTAAAAGTTAACTCTTTCATCATATTGAAGACATAAAGCAACTAGTCAGAATTAAAAGTTCCTTAAATATTAATTAGTCTTTGATACAATAAATACTTTGTAAATTTGCATTTCAATTTTATGTGACTAATCTTTTCTAAAGGCCAATATACACACTACTACAACTTTTGTCTAAATTTTCATATGTCTTTACAAATTATTGAATACTGCGTGGGAAGTCAGTGAGTTATTTCTTTCCAATTGATTTTTTAGTAAGAATTTCCCTGTAAGAAGAATAAAAGAAACTCATCATCTAAAGGACTCTACCTTAGTTCAACATAAATTTTCTGTACATTGGTACAAGTTGCCTTTTTTATTATTATTATTGTGAAAATACCATACAGAGGGGTTACAATTACATGGGCAAGATAGTGAGTACATTTCTTATCAAGCATTGTTGCCTCCTCCTTTGTTTCCCCATACCATCCCTTCCCCTCTCCACCCCCCACCCCCACTCGACCCCCCCACCCCCCCACCCCTCACCCCACCAAAGTTGTAAAGTTCGACATAACACCTTGAACATCTCATTGTTGTAATGGGTCCACTTGTAACTCTATTTAAACAGTTTGTTTTTTCCCTTCCCCTCCACAAATTATATCAGCATCAAATACAGTGAAAGCAGGGCTTATACCCTGGGGGAGGTACATACAAAGCAACAAAGAAATCATCTTATAAATATGTTGGAAACAATTGCAAGAAAGAAAAAAAAACATTTGAATCCTTATCTTGGGGTTCATTTCACCTAACATCAACTTGCTTTTAGTTTTTCTTATTTCATCAAAAGAATTTCGGTGTGAACTCACGTTGGGACTTGAAATATATTTATTTTCTAACTTAGTTGGCTGCAAAAATATTGTGAGAAAATAGACATTTGTAAATATAGTCACACAAATCTCTTTCAAGGGCTGGTTTTCAGACATGTACTACAGTGTGAGGCCCAGAGGAAGAGCTAAATATTTGTCACAGGTAGAGTCTGACTTACCTTATGGAAAGGGATGAGAATGGGAGGCACTGCTTCCCCACAGCAGGATGGTCAGAGTGTCACGTGACTATGTCAGACAGCTGGGTTGGTAAAACAAGGACGTGTTTTTCCAATATTGATGTTGCATATCAGTTGTCATATGATATGCCTTTACACACCCAGGCTAAACCCCATTCTAGTCAGTGAAATCCTTTAACCTAATCCTTAACCTGTCTTCACCAAAAAACTTGAAGTGACCATTTATTGAGCTTCCTAGGATGGAGTTGACACCTCATATAGAGGGGCATCTTCCATGAAAGGTAACAAATACTTTAAACATCTAGAGAGGTGAATCTTGCAAGGCCTTTCAGAAGCATGTGTCTTTCAGGGCTATACACTTCATCCTCGAGAATTAGATTCTCCTTAGAAAGTGAGAAAAATATAAAAATACATGTCATGTATGAATTTAAAGTACATTTAGCAAGGACCTCCTGGATTGGGTGGGCATTCTTGAAATATAGTTCTACATTAATTTTCTACTTACTATGTAAATGGCACGTGCTTATTATGTCATTATATACACACTAATCATACAGCATAAACAAAATAGATGAGAAGTGCTTTTATTCAATTTGAAGCCTTGGGAAAAAGGTTAACTTCATCAGAATTTGGGCTCACCACTGTCTGTGCTGGTTAGTTTATTGAGCCTTGTCTGCATAAGCAGACACCGGATAGACTGAGGCAACTTCATGCTCACTTCACTGTCTCTCTGTGCCAATGGTAGAAACCATCGCGAACTAGTCATTTACAAATTAAGTTCTTGAGAAGCTTTATTCAAAGTCCTATGGGGAGGTTGAACACATAAATGGATGACAGTGGAGTTCCTAGTTTTAGAACAGGCAGCGTTTACACACTAGAGGACAAAAGGCTTTTCATCTGCCATCCTAGAAAATCACTGCTGAACTTAATGGGTCAATGGGTAAGCCAGCAGATATTGAACAATTACATTTCTTTACATCAGTAGTTGCGGTCTATACCTGTATGGAGCTTAGCACACACATGAACACGCACTTGCATTACTGAAAGAAATGCCTTGAAGGAAAACAATAAATACAAAAGGAAGAAAAGAATGAGGTGCTTACTCTGCCCTTGTTGAGCAAAGACTGTTCAGAGGCAGCGAGAGTAAAGCTGAACTTGAAAGGATCGAGTAAAGTTGGGTTCATGAGGAGTTTGGTGTTACAGTCCTACTATATGTGATGCCCCTGAGGAGGACAAATTTGCTGATCTTAGGACATTTGGGGTCAGGCTATCTTGGCCTAGATGTCCAGCTCTGTGCTTGAAGACTGTGATGAGGAGCAGGCTAGCCAATGTCTCTACCACCACTGTCTTGGCTGTAATATGAGGCCAATAATGGCCTTTGCAGTCTTTTCCTGAGACTAAAGATGACAGCTTATGCATAGTAGACACTGCATTTACCACAGCACTGTTTTATTTTACCTTTCTTGAAGTCTTTTCATCTGTGTTGTTACTAAATTAACCCTGTTGTGTTTTTTAGTGAGGGATAGGTGACACATTTTTGAAAGTCAGAGCAGGAAATACTCTGAATCTTTTCAGAACTATCAGAAAACAGGAAACCAAGTAAAACCTGGCTCAACAGTTCTGTCATGGCCACCATCATTTCAGAAGCTCTGAGCATGGGACTTTAATTTGGAAACAGATTATTTTTCTCTCGGCTTTATCCCTTCTGTTTCCTCAGATTTATTATTTCTTTGATCCTTTCCTTGGTCAAACAGCGTCAAAATCAAAACCTATAAAGCTAAAAGAACACCAGGTTTGCTGTTCTGTTCTTATACTTTTGTGAGGAAACAAGATCTCAGAGCTGGAGGACATTGTGGGAGACAGAGGCTGGACAATGAGGACATGGGACATACAGGGGTGTGGGATCATTTGCGATCAGCACTTCTTTGAAGACAATGCTCTCTGTTCCCCGTTTTGTCTTTCGTCGTATAATGAGACAAAGAAGACAGGGAGGAGGTGTCTCTGTCACTGTTCATTATGTTGGACTTTTATTTTTTCAAAAAGAGTCCTATAGGGAATTAAGATTTTTTCATGCTTTTACATAGTGAACAGATGAATTTATTTCCAAAAATTATGAGAAAATTGGTTCAATATGTTTCATACGTGACACTCTCATGATTTTTTTAAATGAAGGACATATTCTGATGAAAAATTATATATTCTAATAATCATAATCTACTCCTCCTTCTTAATGGTCTACCATTCTTGTCTCATTCTGAATATATTCCGTTGATCAATGTTTGTCCCAGTCTTCTTGTTAACAAACAAAAGAGAAAGCTGGAAGTCAGTGTGGTTATCCATCACTCCTATGAAATATTTGTTAAATATTTGAACAACTATTTGCTGAACACTTACAATGTAGCAGCTTCTAGACTTCAAGGAAAATCTAAATGAGATCCAATTTATTCTTGTTTGTATCTTCAAACAAGAACAATTATCACATAGACATATATATATACACACACAAATATATATATATTTGCCATGGAAGTGCATTTTGGAGTTTTCTGTAACTGGTGGCATTCAGCTTTGACTACTGATGACATTTAGGCCAATATTCCCATGAAGTTAAAAGCACCATCTAATGACATACTACTTTTCCACAATGTTTCAGTAGCCTGCACAGCTCTGGACATAAAAGGACACAGGTATTTATTTAAAATAGGAGCTGTCCTCAGCTTTTATAAGGCATATTTTTCTACACAGAAAACATGAATCTATGTGTGTGTGTGTATATGTGTGAGTGCATGTATATTGTGTATGTATACATTTATACATATTATATAAAACTGAGAAACTGGAAAAGGTCAAAAAAAGTTCTTGAACATTGTCCTTCATTTCTTGATTATAAATATGTATATGTGGAGGAATAGAACTCATGCTATGAGTTCTCTCCTATACTCTAGGTGCTTATGCTAGGTACCTATTTCTTACTGTACTTTCCTACCCATTCTTGATGGTGGGGATACTGGTGCTAGATCCAGTTTATTGACCAAGTCACTTACGGTATTAAGTCACTCAGCTATTAAGTAAAAATGGCAATGTGGCACATAGGTCAATAATATTTAAAAACAAAACAACCTTTAGACATATGCTAGTAGCTTATAACCTATAATCTTAGCTACTTGGGAGGCTGAGATCTGATTATCACAATTTGAAGCCAGCTTGGGCAGAAAAGGCCTAATGAGATTCTTATCTCCACTTAACCACCAGAAAACTGGACGTAGAACTGTGGCTCAAAGTGGTAGAGTGCTAGCTTTGAGTAAAAGAGCTCAGGGACAGTGCTCAGGCCCTGAGTTCCAGGCCCATGTCAGACAAAAACAAACAAAACTTTCCATTATATAAAACTTTTTATTATCTAGATAGTTCCTTATACCTGCAAATGCTTGACAGAATATGGATAAACTAGAATTCTTTTGAGGCAGGGGTGCTTTGTGATATGTAATGTCTTTTCTATGATGCTCTTAACCTGGAGGAAGCATTTTTTTCCTTGATGTTGGCCAGATTTGAACTTGCGCTCACTCAGCTTTGCTTGCTCAGCTGGCACTCTACCACTTGAGCTTCCAGCCCTGCTTTTTGCTGATTATTTTGGAGAAGAATTCTTCTGGACATTTCTGCCAAGGATAACTTCAAATCTTATTCCTCTAGTTCTCAGCCTCCTGAGTAACTGAGATCACAAGCATGAGCAACTAGCTCCCAGATTTTAAAAAATCAGTAAAAAAATTCCTCCTGTAAAAATTGTAACTGAATCAGTGCAGATATTTCCTTGCAATCTCTTACAAAGTCCTGAAGGGCATTTATTTTGATGTCAGAGCATATGGCCCATCCCTCCTGGCAATGCCAGGGGGAAGGGAGTGAGTTTGTGGCCTGGGAAATACAGAACACCAGCGTGGGGTAGCTGTCTGAGGATATTCCCTGTTCTTCAGGCTCAGACACAGCCCTCTACATACACTCTCCAAATGGGTGATGGTATGCACATGGCCTGTACTGAGCAGTTTTCCTAAAAAAAGCAAGCATGGTTACAGAACTACTTTAGCATCTATTCATAGGCCTTTTAGTAAAAGCAGCCAGCCATGTAGCTATTCTTAACAGACTGAGTAGTAAACCACAGGACTTTGGGCCCCACCAACACAGGCCAGTTTTACTGGCTTTGTTTTCAAAGCATTTGTTTACAGTCATTGTACTTGCATTAACTTTTATCTATGTAGTAAGTGCTGCCACAGGCCCATGGAAGGAAGTGTGTAAAAGTAAGGTCACTCTCATCATGCTTTTGTGGATAAAAGTTTTCTCATGGAAACTATAAAGGCTGGTTCTAAAAACCCTCTATAAGCTGTACATAAGCCTACTTGAACGTTGATACATTAAATGCTTAATATACCATACAAAGAGCAAAGTGATTGTTCTGCCTTGGTGTGGTTCTTCTCTAAAATTCCACTAATCACAGAGACTCATGGGCTCATGCATCATGTGCATGTCACCTAATCGCTGGGGTGTTTTGTCTTAGAGCATGCTTCACATCCCATCATTGAATCTGCACATGCCGGCGGCAGCTGAGGATATTTACGATAGAGAAGAATAATGAGGTATATTAGGATGGAGCTCTGGCTTTAGTCTTAAATTTCCAGGCTTTTACAAGTCCAAGTCATTGCTTTGCCATCCTCACAAGGTTTAATACCCAAAATATGGGCTGGAAGCCCTTGTGGGGGCAATCAGCTATTAGCTACGCTTTCATGTTTAGTTTTGTAAAAGTTTAAAAATATGCTCATTAATTTGAATTGCTATCATTGCAACATTCTTTTTATTTTGGGGGGAAAATTTTACTATCTGAGTTCTTGACAGATAATCATGGGTCTCTGTGGCACATTTCATCCAGTTAGGGACTTTTAGGAAGGATGACATTTTTCTCCTCTCAACAATTGAAAACCATATTTCCCCCCCCCCACCTCCCCCCCCACCCTCCCCTCCCCCCCTGCTTTGGTGACACTGATGTGGCTTGAACTCAGATCCTGGGCATTGACCATTGGCTTTTTTGCTCAAGCTGGGGCTCTACCAGTGGAGCCATATCTCTGTTGCTGACTTTTTGGTGGTAAATTAAAGGTAAGAGTTTCATGGCCTTTCCTCACCCTGCTGACTTAGAATCACAATCCTCAGATCTCTATCTCCTGAGTAACTAGGATTACAGGCATGAGCCATTGGCACTTGGCAAGCAGTCTCATATTCGAAAGAAAAAGACGATCAAAATAGGTTTTCAAAGTTATAAAGTCTTGATATGGAAAGGGAATTTTTAGGGAGAAGATCTGAATTTCTTCTTTTATGACTGTGGAGGCAGGCTTGGTGGTCGGCGCTGGCCTGCATGACAGCTTGGTCCACTTCTTCAGGTTTGGCTCAGCCAGGGCCCCCAGCAATAGCGGCTGAGAGTTATGTTAATGTTACCCACAGATCCTTCCAGAAAGCAGATGAGTAACTCCACCTACAGAGGATGACCTGTTGGCACATCCCTGCACATTCTTGATATAAACAACACATAGGCAGTGGGTTATTTGTTGGCGAAGTATCTTCTTGTGAGGCGTAGGGAGCAAAAGAAGAGGCAATAAAAAAAGACTTAAGACAGTTAAAAACTGCAAATCTCACCATGGCAGCAGTTCAGAGCATGGTAACTGGCCAAGATGAGGGAATTTAAGAACACAAACACACGTCTAAGCGCTGAGACCCTCCAGGTAGAGCCACGGTGGATAAATGTCCTGCTTCATTTCATCTCGTATATGCTCTGGACTCACAAGCAACTCCTCTGGGGTTCTGCTGGACTTCTCTACCCACACTGTCTCCTCAGCCCTCTCTTCCCTTCTGCTTTCTCACTTTCCATTTGTCTCACTTTCCCTATTTCCTTTAAGTCTGGAGACTTAAGAAACAAATGCTTAGGGGGTTGACAAATGAAAGCATTTGTACCATTCATGTCTGAATTTATTTTAAAACAAACCACGTAACTGTCATGATGGAGAAGTTTTCAAGGCATCTGGAAGTATTGAGTTGAACATCACATGGTCCCGATGCAGGTGAATGTTCACCTGGTGCAGGTGCTTTATAGTAACAAGCAGGAGCAGCTCCACAAGAAGTGGCTTTTATGAGGGCTTTGTTTTCTCCACTTCGGAGGACTGGACACATAGTTCTCTTCTGTGTGTGTGATTGTGGACTGATGTGCAGCATCAACTTAGTAAAAAGTCGTCTAGAGTAACCTAAGAGTAAACCTAATAATTATATCTCTCATAACTTGCTTTATTGGAAATTGGTTATGAGATGTTATGGAACGGTTTGGCCGACATTAGGTATGAGAAAATATGTTTTCTTAGAAAGTACAAAATTGGGTTTTCTCTCTTAGCATGATTTTTGAAGCCTATTTATGAAACACCTATAAAAACCTAGGAAGGCTTGGCTACTTTAAAACTTTCAAAAATGAATATCTGGTTGTGACTGGTCAATGGCATACAGATTTTTACATTAACAAGGGTCAGTTCAAAGTCATGCCATGTTTTATGGGTGCTGACCCCACTTGCTTAGCCATTCCATCAAGTCTTTTCTTTTTACACTTTTTAACCTTCAGTTTCCTCTCTAACCAGTAATCTTCCAGCACTCTTCATGTGGCTAATTCTTATTTTTAAGATTGAGTTTAATATTACTTTTTCATGAAGGTCATTTGGCTCCCTAGACTCATTTAGATCTTTGCATTACCATCTCAGTTGATTGCAGTATTTCTTCCTTAAAGAACTTACATCAACTGTGACCACATTGTAATAATTCATCATTGCTGGTAATTAATCATAGTCTTTCTATCCTTTAGAAGGCCAGGAAATTTGCTTCATTATTTATTGTTTCTTTACTATCTAGCACAAAATATCCTGCATGCTACAACGAGCCATCAAAGTAAGTACTTGCTAGATGAATGGTTAGAAGAATGGAATAGATGGAAGAATGGATGATTGGAAAAGTAAGTGCACTGATGAATAAGTAAGAGAATGCATGAGTGTTTAGGAATCCACAATATCCTTTCAGTTTTGCATCATTATCACTAAGTCAAATCATGTTAATTAAGAATCAATTGATAAATTCCCTTGTCTCTAGAAAATATTCTGCCACAGGCCAAGTGAAAGTATGTGCTGGGTATCTGAAAATATTTCTACTGAGAGATCAGATGGGTATACTGCCTCTCCAGTATTCTGTTTATAAATAAGGGCTCTGTTTTCTTTAGTCTTTGTTTAATCTTACAACTAACCAAAAATGGATCCATTGCAACAATAAGATGTACAAGACGTTATGTTGAAAAATGAACTTTACAACTTTGATGTGGGGGAAAGGGGGAGTGGGGGGGGATGGGGAGATGGAGATGGGAAGAGATGATAAGGAGAAACACAGGAGGAGGCAACAAAGCTTGATAAGAAATGTACTCATTACCTTGCTCATGTAATTGTAACCCCTCTGTATGGTATTTTCACAATAAAAAAAATAGAAAACATTATATTTTTCTGTTAGGTATGTCATTTGTTAAGTTTCAAAGTATAATGCTCCAATATTGTAATATTGTGTGCATGATCCTTTTTCAATGACTACAACTAAAAATGAAGATTTGGGGATGAGTGGAATTTTACTGACACAATATATACACTGGCATGGCTCACAGAAGGAAAACTGTATAAAATGCCACAGTTTTGACCCATGAAATGAGTCTCACTGGATGTTTTCAAAACAGAGGAGTTACTCTGTCTTTATGTTGTGAATGCACAGAAAGACTATATTAAACCATTTTGCCTGTATATCTATTGTATCTCTACAGCATTTTCTTTTATGAATAAGCCAAAGAAGAACGTTTGCCTCTCATAAATCTTTTACAAGAACATTTTCAGCAAAAGAAACTGCAGACATAACTGCCAGTTTTAAGTTTCTAACAAATTATTCTGCCAGCCCCATATAAGCTTCCAAGTTGAAAGCTTGCAATGCTTGGAAATTTGATGGAGACTTCTGCATTTTAGCTCTGGAGTGAAGTTTGCCAATTATAAGAGCACATTCTTATTTAAACTTAAGCAATTATATGGCCATTGGTATTTACTTAAGATAAACTCACTTAAGATGCTTCTGCTCCTTTGACCCCATCCACTGTTTTGCCTTTCTTTTTACTTCTTTTTTCAAATATCCCCATTTTCCCATCAGGTTTGTGCTGAATTAATTTTGGAGGGCATCACAAACACAAACTACTGGAATTCAATGTAGCATGTGTCCCAGTCTTCCCTTGAGTAAGTTAATTTTACCTCTGAGCTGTCTGTTTCATACAGAGTGGTAATGATGATCAATCAGTACTTGTTGAATTAAGCAAAACTTAATATTTTTATTGTTATCAATCCATTTATTGTATGAGTTTGGTGTCATCTACTTTGTAAAATGTTAGAAAATATACAAAAGTAGTGTTTTTTAGTAGGAGTTTAGGTGGTAATTGGAACACTGACATATTCAAAGCTGGTAATATTGCAATATGTTTGCTCTCTATTGCAGCAAAAGTAGTGGTACAATTTTGTTACACTTCTTTTTCTCACAGATAATGAATGATAAAGACATGGCTGGTTTTATTTTCATGTAACATGCATATATACACACATTGCATCAGGCATAAGTCTGGATAAAAACAAGTACAAGGGCTATTCTTTAATAATTATGACCTTGGAAAATCTTACTCCAGAATATTTTTGTATTCCATGTTTTTATTATTTTTAAGCCATAAAATTGGGTTCTTACCTTACCACATTAAATTTTAAAACATTAAAATTTGGAAATACAGAAAAATACAGAAAAGGTTTAATTTTCGACATGTATTATAAATCTTTTTTGGTATCCTTTAAAAAGTTTTCTTTATGTGCATATTATCCCCAATGACTGAAATTCTTTACAACTCCCCTTTAAGAATTAAGAATGCCTCCTGTTTTATTTTATTTTTTGAACAAGTTATATCA
The DNA here is from genome assembly GCF_019054845.1 of Dipodomys spectabilis. Taxonomy (NCBI): domain Eukaryota; kingdom Metazoa; phylum Chordata; class Mammalia; order Rodentia; family Heteromyidae; genus Dipodomys; species Dipodomys spectabilis. The sequence continues at coordinate 5,489,193 of NW_024870835.1, read as the reverse complement.
TTTAGTATGAAAAGAGGCATATAGTATTATGGTGTCTATGGTTTTGTTGATACCTGGCTGCCCAATTTATTTTCTTGGAATTGAGTTCTAGCACAACTTAGGTATTCTTCCAAAACTGTTTTATATTTACACACAGATTATATGCATTTAATTAATTAGTTAATTCATTACTCGTGATACTGGAGATTGGACTCGAGGCCTTATGGTTAGTAGGCAGGTACTCTATCACTTCAGCCATAACTCCAGTACCTTTTCATTGTTGGTTATTTTCTTTCTTTTTTTTTTTTAATTTTATTTTATTTTATTTGAGAACATACTGTACAGAGGGGTTACAATTACATGGGCAGGATAATGCATACATTTCCTACCAAGCATTGCAGCCTCCTCCTTTGTTTACCCTTCACCTCCCTTCCCAGCCTCCCCCCTCCCCCCCACCCAATCATACCCCCCCTCCCCCCCCCACTCCGACATTGTAAAGCTGGTTTTGACATGACATTTTGTACTTCTCATTGTTGCAACAGGTCCACCTGAATCCTTAAATGACTTGTTTGTCCCCATCTCCTCCACAAGTTATACTGACATCAAATATAGTGAAAGCGGGGGTTACACTGTGGGGGAGGGACATACAAAGCAACAAAGAAATAACCTTATAAATGCGTTAGAAACACATGCATGAGAGAAACAAAAACATTAAAATACATATTTGAGGGTTCGTTTTCCTAACATCATATTCTCTGACTTTTTCCGCTTGACTCATACCTATACTAGATATTGCAAATAAGGGAAACCATGGGACCTACGTTTCTTTGGGCCTGGCTTACTTCACTAAATATAATTTTTTCCAAGCCTTTCCATTTCCTAACAAATGGGGAAATGTCATTCTTTCTGATGGAGGCATAGAATTCCATTGTGTATATATACCACATTTTCTTGATCCATTCATCTACTGAGGGGCATCTGGTTGGTTCCATATCTTAGCTATGGTAAATAATGCTGCAATAAACATAGTTGTGCTGGTAGCTTTAGTGTGGTCTTTTTTGTAAACATTAGGGTAAATGCCCAAAAGTGGGATTGCTGGGTCATAGGGGAGTTCTATGTGAAGTCTTTTGAGGAACCTCCATACTGCTTTCCAAAGTGGTTGAACAAGTTTACATTCCCACCAACTCATTGTTGGTTATTTTCAAAGTATGATCTTTGCCAGGACCATCTTGGAATGTATAATACTCTTGTTTATACTTCCTGATGTCATGGAAGATTACAGGGACACACAATTGCACCAAGCTATTGTGGTGCCCCTGTATCTGGAATAACTCATTTACCACCACACCTAGCCACTGGTTGAGATACAGTCTCAAGAACTTTTATGCCTGTGTTGGCTCAATTCATGATTGCCCTATCTCTACCTAGGATTATAAACTTAAACCACTGCTTCTAGCTGAGAATGAGTATTTTTTACACTGAAGTTATAGCATACTGTATATACTACTTTGCACTTGCATTTACTTAAGGGAATACGTTTAATCCTTTAACCTGCATCAGACATTTGTGTTTACAATTAGTTTCCGTCTGTTCATATGACTGTTTTTTGTAAGTCTGTTTAGTTACTGTTGTATATAAATCATACAATCCACAAAATGACCCTATGGGTTAACCACCTGCTATATTTTGTTTTCTCCATTTCAAAAGCACCTAAAAATCTGGCTTCCACCCATTCAGGGCCTCTGACTCTGTGAGTACACTGATTACCAGCTTCCATTTCTGCCATACAGGACAAGACTAAAGAGAAACTTTCTTTAGTTATCTGCCTATATAAATTTGGCAAAGAAACAAGAAATGCCTGTCATTTAATTCTTTTTTATGTTCCTACTGTTTTATTTATGTTTTATTTGCTCTTCTGACCTGACTACTTACCTCAGTAATTCATCTTATCACCTCTACTGGCAACTTTAAGAAGTTTTCACATATTCTGTTTTTGTCATTCCAATATGTTTGGTGACTCTTTTGGTTAAGAATTATTGTCATTTCTTATCTTTTTGCTTATTCTATATTTATGTATATATGCAATATGTGTAATGTATATATATGTATAATGTAATATATATGTAATATATAAATATACATGTATTATTGACTTTTTGGCTTCACCTTTGTTTTTTAATATATTTTTATTGTAAAGATACTATACAGAAGTGTTACAATTACATGAGTAAGGTAGTGAGTTCATTTCCTATTGAGCATTGTTTCCTTCTCCTTTGTTACTCCCCTACCATTCCTTTCCTCCCCCCTAAGTGGTAAAGTTTATTTTCAACATAGTGTCTTCACATCTCATTGTTACAATGGGTCAACCTGTATCCTTGTTTCAACATTTTGTTATTTCCCTCTCCCTCCCCAAATTAGAAAAATGTATATACAAGATGCAGGGTACCAGAATCAAATACAGAGAAAACAGAGGTTATACCATGAGGGAAAAACATACAAAAGAAACAAAAAAAGTCACATAGTACATTGTAAGTACATTAAAAACAACAGCAATAAAGATAAAACTTCTAGTGTCCCTATCTTGAGGTTCATTTCACTTAGCATCAATTTATATGGTAATATGTACTTAGCTTTTGACCTTTTCTGTTTGTCCTAGACATTTATACTAGTAATTGCAAATAAGGGAAACCATGGGAAAGAAACTATGTTTCTTTGGGCCTGGCTTACTTCACTTAATATATTTTTTTCCAAGCTTTTCCATTTCCTAACAAATGGGGCAGTATCTTTCTTTCTGATGGAGTTATAGAATTCCATTATATATATATATATATGTATATATATATACATATATATACATACATATATATGTGATTCCATTATATATATATATATAATATGGTATGTATATATTTTATATATATATATATATACATATATATATATATATATACTGGATATATATACATACCACATATATATATATACCACATACCACATTTTCTTGATCCATTCATCTACTGAGTAGAATCTAGGTTGGTTCCCTATCTTAGCTATGGTAAATAATGCTGCGCGAAACATAGTTGCACTGGTACCTTTAGTATGGCCTTGTTTGTGATCATTTGGGCAAATGCCCAAAAGTGGGATTGTTGGGTCATAGGAGAGCTCTATGTGGAGTCTTTTGAGGAACCTCCATAGTGCTTTCCAAAGTGGTTGAACAAGTTTATACTCCTACCGACAATGCAGTAGAGTTCCCTTTTGGCCACATCCCCTCCAGCATATGTTGTTATTAGAGTTTTTGATTATAGCCATTCTAACTGGGGTGAGGTGGAATCTCAATGTTGTTTTGATTTGCATTTCTTTTATGGCTAGAGAAGTTGAGCATTTCTTCATGTGTCTATTGACCATTCTTTGGCTTCACCTTTGTTAAGTCAGGAAATGTGAGTGATGATAAACATCTTTTTTCCTTGTCTTTAGCAACAGGCATTAAATAGGTATTAAATCATCTAACTAGAAGAAAGTATCTCAGAAACATTACTAAATAAATGACTCAGATTGCACTTGAGAAGTATTCTGTCTATTAAGAATGACAGTTTTGTGAGACTCAAATTCTTTAGCAATGAGAGTTTTAGTATCATGGTGTCCTAACATGAAATTCTTACATTTTGTTGAGTAGGAAAATCTAAACCAGGGAGGGGAGAGGATGGAAGGGATTGAAGGAAGAGCCATGGCTTGGCTTGCAGATACATCTTGATCAAATCTAAGTACTTACACTAGCTAGGGCTGTACTATGATTCAATTTAGAATCTTTGCTAGTGGCATAATCAACAACTGTACAAAACACTTATCAAATAATTGTTTTAATCCTCCCTGGAGGTTTAGGGTTTGAACTCAGGCCTTTGCACTTGTTAGGCAGGAATTTACCACTCAATTATAGCTCTAGCCCCATGATTTTGTTTCGTTTTGTTTCTCATTGATTTCTTCTTTTTTCTGACTTGTTACCTATTTGCATCTACCACAAACCATGGGAGCTACAGTTTAAATTCATGTAAACTGGTAGTACCAACTCTTTTCCTGACTATGTCATCAAAGTACTGTGAAGATTAAGCATGGGGATACTATATACGAGATTGTTTCTGAAAACTATGGGATACTCTGCAGATACAGAACATTACCATGCTATTTTCTTACATTTGTCTCAGGACATGGATCTAACTGTTTTGTGTGAATAAATCTTGTTTCTTTAATTAGTATCAGAAGAGGTGTCGAGAAAAGCTGGAGATGTGCTCTGTGTGCTGTACTCATTGCATTCAGCATTTATTTAAATGTAAGTCTGACTGAAATAGTATTCTATCACTACCATTTGAAACAAGTTCCATATCTCTGTGTTTTACAAATCATTCATTTTATTTATTTATTTTGCATTTCAAAGATTTTCGTGTATGGTCAGTCTATGTAACAGATAAAGGGTATGAGGAGTTTGCAAAACTTCTAATAATAGAAATGCTTTGAATCAGCAAATGGCACTTGAAGTTTTCCATAGAGTAATGACTGAGCATTCATGCACAGGATCCTATGATCAAGAAAAGACTGTATAATGCTAGTCTTGTTCATTATTTGGAGGCGGAACTGAGGCAGTACATTTTTCAGTACAATGAGTTGAGGCAAGTTAAATAATATACAGCTATCTGAACAACTGGTTTTAGGTACATTATTGATCAATGGTGGATTCTTAAAATGGCAAGAATGAGTGTTTTATGGACAATGTTATTCCCTAAAAAGACATGACTGAGGTCCTAAGAAAGTTAGTAATTTAGAGAAATTTAAATTATTTCATCCTTGTTTCCTGACTATTTCAGTTCTGGAAATTTTCAGGGTAATTTACAACACTTTATTCTGATTGAAAAATGAGGGCTAGTGGAATGGTTCAGTGGTAGAATGCCAGGTTAGGAAGTGTGAGGCCTGAGTTTGGACCCCAGTCCTGCCCAAATCAGTAGTTTGCAAAATATCACAAAATGTAGTTGAATATTGTTGTTAAAGGTACTGAATAAGTACTCTAATAATGTTTGTTAAATGCACTAGGATGAATAGGCATCTAGATTGATTTCATGCATTGGCTTTAGTGAATAGTCAACTTAAGTGCTCATCAATGAAGAAAATGTGGCTTGCATACACAATGCTTTTCAATCATAAAAGAATGAAATTATGTCATTCACATGAAAGCAGATTGAGTTAGATATATTAAGCAAAATAGCTAGATTAAGAAAGATAAATATGACATGTTCTCTTTCATATAGAACTTGGTCCTTAAGGGGCTGGGAAGGTGGCTCAGTGGTAGAGAACTTGCCTAGCATGCCTGAGGCCCTGGGTTCGATTCCTCAGCACCACATAAGCAAAAAGAAAAAAGGTGGAAGTGGCGCTGTGGTTCAAGTGGTAGAGCACTAGCCTTGAGCTGAAGAGCTAAGGGACAGCGCCCAGGCCCAGAGTTCAGGTCCCCCGACCCGACCCCCCCACACACAAAAAAAGAACTTGGTCCTTAAAACTGCAAAACAGGTTCTGTTTGGGGGTAGATTAACAGTGGGATTAGGAAAAATAAAAGGACAGAGTAAATAAGGGTGAATATTGTCAATGTATTCTATATATGAAAATAGATGAATAGAATCTGTTGAATGTTTGTAAGACGCAAGAGGAATTAAGGGGGGAGTCTACCAATAGAGAAAATTTGACCAGAGTATATAGTATTCATATATGGAAATATCACAAGGAAACCACCTTGTTCATTTAATATTAGTTAATTAATATTGACATTAATTAATTAGTAATTAGAATGAAAATATTTCTAAAGTGGGATAAGAAAAGCATGTGTGTGTGTGTGTGTGTGTGTGTGTGTGTGTGAGTGTGTGTGTGCTGTTGAAGATGAATCTAGGGTCTGGTACTTGCTCTACAGCACTAGGAAATAATTTTGAGTAACCTATAAGGACAACAGTCATAGAATAAATGTTTGAAATTAAGGAATTACGCAAGATTCTAAAACTTAAAATGGCCTAATTGAATAATCACATTTTTCTCATTCAGTCTGTGGGATTGTAGTAAGGATTCTATTCATCTCGAATTTTAAACTATATTTTCAACTTCAGTCCTCTCATTTATAGTTAAAAACCTCAATGAAACCTTCCACTAACTAGCTACCTGTAAACAATTCCTCTTCCTTGGATTTTTAAATTTTCCTACTTTTTGGTATCATTTTATTCCTTATATTATTGACAAGAAACTATTTTGTATAGTTTATAATGCCAAGAAAAAAATCATGCTAATAAATAGACTTAATATAATGTATTCTACTACATAAGGCTTCATTTTTTCTTGTTGTTGTTTTTGGTCATGGGGCTTGAACTCTGGGCCTGGTCGCTGTCCCTCAGCTCTTCAGCTCAAGGCTGGTGCTCTACCACTTGAGCCATAACACCACTTCTGGCTTTTTCTGCTTATGTGGTGCTGAGAAATTGAATCCAGGGCCTCATGCATACAAGGCAAACACTCTACCACTGAGCCACCTTCCAAGCCCCAAGCCCTCTTATTTTTTAAGTTGGTGTGTTCATACTTGTATTTGGTAATATTTAACTAAGGACAGCCTTTATTATTATTATTATTTTTTGGGTCTGGTTGTGGGGCCTGAACTCTGGACCTGGGCGCTATCCCTCAGCTCTTCAGCTCAAGGCTAGTGCTCTACCACTTGAGCCACAGCACCACTTCCGGCTTCTTTCTTTTTGCTTATGTGGTGCTGAGGAATCGAACCCAGGGCCTCATGCATGCAAGGCAAGCACTCTACCACTGAGCCACCTTCCCAGCCCTTTTTATTTATTTATTTTTTATTATTTTTTGAAGGACAGCCTTTAGTAACTGAAATAAAATATTATATTCCTAAGAATATTCTTAAATCTACTCTCTTTCATCAAAACATATTTCTGAAGGACTAGTTTTCAGTCTTCAAAGAGACCACAGAAACATGGTATGGAATAATTCAGAGCTCTTTCAGGTGGTGAAGTCTATGACAGACATGTGGTAATTGGAAGTGCATCACCCAGGACAGCACAATGTACCCTAAGGAAGAGCACGTATGTATCCACACAGGTGGTAGACTTTGATTTCATTCTAAGTAAAATGATTGGGGCTGGGTGCCAGTGGCTCATGCCTGTAATCCTAGCTACTTAGGAGGCTGGGATCTGAGGATCATGTTTAGAAGCCAAGCCAGGCAGGAAAAGCCCATTGAGACTCTTTTTATTTTAACTTAATTTTATTATAAAGATGCTGTACAGATGGTTTTATAGTTACACGAGTAACGTAATGAGTACATTTCTTGTCGAGCATTGTTACCTCCTCCTTTGTTGACTCATCTCTAATAAACTTCAAAAAAAGCCATAAGTGGAGCATGACTCAAGTGGTAGAGCACTAGCCTTGAGCAAAAGAAGTCCAGGGACAGTACCCAGGCCCTGAGTTCAAGCCTCAAGACTGGCACTATACATACATACATGCATACATACATAGATACACAGAGAGAAAGAGAAATAGCTCTATCTCTATTTACAAACATATATATAAACAAATAAAATGATTAGGAAAAGTTATTAGAGTCTTAGTATCCACCCATGAATAAAAATCTTTGGGGCAAATGATTGGGTCATTCTAAAACCTAATTTCTCACACCTCACTATCACAGGGAAGTTTGGCTTCACCCTTCCTGGAAAGGAATTCATCATCAGAGACAAGACCAAATTTCTGTGTAGTTTTCAGTATCAGAAATCACATGATTCATGTTACCCCCTGCAGCCTTCCATATCTGTCCTTATTTATGACATTTGGTATATTTTTATAAATCTCCTCCCCTTTTCAGAGTTAAGTAAGAAGAAATAGATGTCGATCCATATGGAAATTACTCTTTAAATAAGCACGTTGTCGATCTAGGATGTACGGCTGAGCTCCTTTGAGCTCTACCCACTAGGAAAATGGAGTTGGATGGGATTCTTTATTATAAAGAAGGGTGTATGTGTTGGGGGACAGTGGAATGATGAATATAGTCTGTGGGCATATGAATGGAGAAGGCTACAAAATGTTCACCTCCATCTCAGATGATTCTCATCCTCTCCAATTGCAAGTTTACTGTAGATGTCTAAAGCCCTCTGGGAATTCAGAACTTTCTGGCTGCTCATTTCAACATTCACAATGGAGTGCTTGCTTCTTTTTTGTCAGAATTAATTTTAAAAGACTATCTGTAGAAACTAAAGAGGAAGTCTAATTACACCTGTCTATTTTTCTATCTATCTATCTATCTCTCTAGCTTCTTTTGCTTGCTCGCTTGCTTGCTTGGTGTTGGTACTAGAGTTGAAACTCAGGGCTTCATGTTTGTTAGGTAAGTGTTATGTCACTTGAACCATCCATTTTTGCTTTAGTTTACATTTCAGATATGGACTAGTTTCCGTGAAATCACACTGGTTCCTTTGCTTCCTTTATGGATTATATTTTCTTTTGAGACTGGGGAATGCTTAAAGAATGCATGTTTTCCTCTCATATGTCCAAGTTGGATATAATTTATAAATATATGGTTAAATATACATATGCATATGTACACAAATGCATTAAAAGTATGGTCTATACAAGGGTGAATTTTAATGGTATAACTCATTTGAGCAACTAACCTATGGTCTAATAAAATGAATATCAGGAAAGTAGAACTTGAAGTGTCATGGTGGGGGCAGAGATGAGGTCAAGGGTAAGAAGATGATAGACAAATGAAGAGAGGGAAGGTGGGATAACAAAGTCATACAATTCAATGTGAAAATAGAACTAGGACAATTGAGAGGATGGGTGGGATTGGGTGAGATGGAGGAGAATGATGGAAGTGGTGATATTGGTCAAGACACATGTTACTCATAAATTGACATGTTGAATTGAAACCCTTTATACAGCTACTTAAAGATATTTACAAAAGGAAACGAAGCAATGCAAAACAGTTATGTATAAATAGAAAACTTCATAGACATTAAGAAGGCTAATATTTCTTGGAGATATCTTTAAAACAAGAAGTTGGAACGAAATATCAAATACAAAATATCAAATCCTTTTCCAACAATACCACACTGGTGTTCAAGATGGATTGTTACAGTAATATTTGCTGTAGATTTTTTGATGGTCTCTGAGTAAATCTGGGAACAAGAACAAGGTTGAAAGAGATGTAGACTTTTATTAAATATGTTTGAAGCAATTCAATACCTTGGGGAAAAACAACCTCAAACGTCCAAAAGCTCCACTGCAGCTGGGGAAGTGAATTCATGTAAAACTTTTTTCACAGTTAGCTCCAAAATATGAAGGCTAGCTCTATATTTCAGATTCATTTCTTACCCAGAGGGACAAATTCTCATCTCTACAGGAATGTATATGCAAGGATTTCCTGTACATAGAGAAAAAGAATAAGCTATTCTCTTGGCTTGCAGTTTCTAGTCACAGAGTAAGAAGACTGCACATCTTTAAGGATTTAGGTTTTTATCCCCAGTAAGAGTAGATTAACTCATGGTGCCTCATCATTTCTTGCTTAAAGATCAATCATTTGCATATACTCCTTGTAATTATTACCATTCCATGTGCCATTAGGCTTTTTTGATATATGTTATTAAATCAACATATTTTATAACTCAATTTAACACTGAATGACTGTAAATGAGAAAATCATTGCCACAGGCCAAAGATCAAGAAAAGCTACACAAATAAGCACAAGGAGAACAAAATGAGATCTTTAACTCCCAGTTATGTGTACTGTTATTCACTCAGCAATCCATGCGCTCTTTCTGAAATGGGAGATTTTCAAGTATTTCAGTGAATTAAAGAACAGTATAACCATGACTCATTGTCAGATGTCTAACCTGAATGAGTAAAACATGTGCAAAAAGATGTAATGTCTTTTAATGAAATGTTACTATGTCATAATATCACTACACTTCTGCACGCTACTAACAGCAACGAGGGTGTTACCACCAAAGTTGAGGAATCTCAGTCTTGGACTTACTGTTCAATAATAAAGTGAGGATTTCAGCACAGATACTGAAGTGACAACAATAAAGCAATGACAAATTATACAGTAACTCTTGGATTGCTGGGAGGCTATCACCAGTAGGAGAATTAATTTTGAGTTACATAATGTAGTTACAAATGTTCTTATAAACTAGCTTCAGTAAGTAGAAGTATTTGCACCTAGCTAAATATCTAAAATAATGATCTTGTGACCATTGTGAAAATATATAATATGTCCATATAGTACGTGGAGGATGCATGTGATTAGAAGAATTGTTCTTTATTGAAATATTATTTCTATATTTTTAAGTAATTAGCAACAGCTATTCTCTCTAGGTATCATGTGAAATTTTTTTCTTAGTGTGTACTTCTTTAATTTCAACATCAATTCTTGGGAGGGGCTTTAAAAATTTTTATGAATAGTCAGTTGTCGATACAGGGAATATTACTAGACTCAGAAGACATCTATTAGATGAGAAATCAAAGTAATTAAGAATTAGGAAGACTGGATTTCAAACTGAGATCTACTGTTAATTAACCTTGTATTTTGTTCAAGTTATTTGATTGTTCTGTAAATATTTTCTTATCAGTAGTAACAATGATGATGCTTACTTGATTGACTTTGCTTACAATTTGTATTATTTAATATATAGAACAAGGACTGGCCTTCAGGAAATCTGCAAACAGTTTAACAGGTATCACTTTGCCTACTACATGTCTTAGATAGCCTTTGGCCATGGTACGAGATGAGAAACATTATAATACATATATTTTTATATTATACACATTTTAGTGTAATTCAGTAATAGGAAATCTACATTTAATACAAAATAAATCCTAATTTTGAGAATTACCATGATGCTACTTTATATTCCACTTTTCTTGAGAACATTATATAACATGCTAGAATATTCTTCACAGTGATAGTGGAGAGCAGAGTGATACTCAGCACATAGAGTTGCCAAGAGTACTAAGATTACAATAGCAGTAGGACAGCAGTACTTGGAGAGTCTCATCTGGAGGTGGTGATTAAAAGCTTGTAAAAGAAGATCTATGGAGGAAGACTACAGAAATTTGGATTGTTTACCTTGGAGAAGAGAAGACTTAAGGGTGATTTACTACTGTTTCTGAAGCATAAGAGGGTTCTTTGCTAGAGCTTCATGGTAAGCTCTTCTGTGGCTTTCCTGTAGTCTGTGCAGGGGGGGGTTGGGCTGACAGCTCAGTGCAGGGATTTAGAGTTTCGAGGAAGCTTTCAACAGGGGGATTTTGAAAAAAAAAATTGAAAGGGAAACTAAGGTCTGTTTTGTAGAGATTTTAATAACAAGAGCCATCTCAAGTGGATGGATCTGGCCTTGTCTTGAGATGTAATGCTGTGTTATATGGCCCAAGAAAGCACCTTTTGCAAATCAGAAAAGGGCTTTCCAGTCAGAACCTCAGAAATATATCCTTGTTTGAGATAGCAACGCTTCCCGTATGAACAGTGCAGATAGCTGAAAGTAGCAGTTCCCATAGCCAACCTAACTTTACCATGTTAAAACATGAACCTGTCAGTCCTCAAGATGAAGCCATGATGGTGGCTTGGACCCTTTTGTAAATGTTTTATATTGTGAATGCAGAAGTTTTTAATGTGTTTAGCACATTTTTAATGAATACCCTCTATGTGATAATTACTATACTCTTAAGATATAAAAGCACATAATATACATTCTCTACTTTCCAAAATCAAATCTCCCATTCTAAGTATCTAAGGCTGCATGTCAAAGAGAAATTGTTAAGGAGGATATTGCTTGCTTAGGAACAGTGTGTTTGGGGACCCTGGAACAGGGTATCTAGCTAGGCCTTGTAGAGCTAGGGAAGTTTCCAGTTCAGGTAAAGATAGAAAGATGAATAGGAATTTCCTAGAGCTATTTAAATACAAAATGATACCTGGAGATTCCAGCTCTAGGCAGCAGCATGTGAGAAGACATAAGGTATAAAGGAGAATGGATTTAGTTAGAAACTATGTATCCATAACCAATATAGTAGTCCCTATAGTAGTCAATATAGTAGTCTCTAACACTAGGTAGCTGTTGGGTACTTGAAATGTGGTATCTGAAATAAGACAGAAAGATCTGAACTAAGAGTAACATACGTGCATGATTACAAAAACTTTACACAAAACAAGAGTGTATTTCATACTTTTTTAAATGTTGAAATATTTTCAATTTAGTGAGTTAAACAAAATGCTCTCAAAGCTGATTTCACTTTAACTTTTCTTGCATGATTAACAAAATAAGTTTAATTACATGTGTTCACAATTTAGAGTAAAAACTATATATTATAGAAATATGTAAAAATGAAACAAAATTGTAAGTTTACCATGATAATTTGCCATGCATTCTAATATAATCTGTACTATTCTTCTTAATTATATTCTTTTTTTATTGTGAAAATACTGTACAGAGGGGTTACAATTACATGGGCAAGATAATGAGTACATTTCTTATCAAGCATTGTAGCCTCCTCCTTTGTTTCCCCTTCCCATCCCATCCTCCCCCCACCCCCCAACCCAATCCCCCCCCATCAAAGTTGTAAAGTTTGTTTTCCACATAACGACTTGTACGTCTCATTGTTGCAATGGGTCCACCTGTATCCCTATTTAAACGATTTGTTTTTCCCTTCCCCTCCACAAATTATAATAACATCAAATATAGTGAAAGCAGGGGTTATACCATGGGGGAGGCTCATACAAAGCAATAAAGAAATAATCTTATAAATGTGTTAGAAACAATCGCATGAAAGAAAAAAAAACATTTGAATACATATCAACTTACCTGACCTTTTCTGCTTGACTCAGACATATACTAGTTATTACAAATAAGGGAAACCATTCTGTCAATGCTGGTTGAACCCCACTAACTTGGTTTCAAAACTCACTAATGGGTGACAATTCAAAATACTGAATATATTCTTACCCATTAACTTGACTTGATTCTCTAGTTGTTGTGTGTGAGCGTGTACGTATGTATATGTTTGTGTGTGGTGTTATCAGTACAGTGGTATGAGTGCATTTTCCTTGAGAATCTGTCAATATGCTTTGCAGGGGGAGAGAAACTGAGTAGAATTAACAAGGAATTAGAATGCAGATACAGTACTGAGGTGAAACCACTATGAGAATCCATGAGAAAGATCAGGAGGGGTGCAAAGTATGGCAGTGGTATTGACAACAAGGAGAATGAATGGAAAAGCTGGCAAAGAGTAGGATATGGGCTACTTAAAAGACTTATCATGGGATTTAGTGAATGAATATGAATAATGGACCTGTGGGTCTACAGTAGAGACTTCAGTTTTCTGGTTGGTATGATGTGATGTCTTTTGCAGTGAAAAAAGTACAAACCAAGTTTGTTTGGAGGAGATTTGGAATTAGGGTTTATTGTAGGGAATTCTGTGTGGCATCTATATAGTGTACTGGATCAGGTTATCTGTGTTTATCTTAAATGAGAGTCTGCAAGTAAAACTGGAAAACCCACAGTTAAACTATGGAGAGAAAAACCTGGGAATGGGAATGAGTCTTAGAAACAGAAACTTTTAAGGAGCATGAGACAACCAGTCTAGGGAAGCCAAGGAAGGAGAAAGTATTGAGCAGGAATAGACATCTAATCATTCCACAGAGAGACTAGTGCTGAGAGAGAGACACATCTGGCAGGGTCTTTGAAGGTATCAATACAAGAACTGACAAAGGGCTGCATCAGGTTGGAATATTAATAAAATGGAAAAATTTAGGTAATGGAAGAATTTGTCTGGAGGATTATGAAATGGAGGAAAGTGAAAGGGAATGGCAATTCATAAGTAAGCGAATAAATGAATGATTGACAGAAATTATAGGAGGCAATCCGATGGGGTGCTTGGCTATATTATGTTCCTTTAATTTTCAGGAGGGAAATATTGAGATAGCCTAATAAGCTTGAATTAACTGACCCAACAATGAAGGTGAGTTTGAAAATATTACCGTGGAGGAGGATAATGGAACAAACTCATTAGGAGACAGAAGGGATCTTTGGTTGAATCACAAGTCCTGAAAAAGAAGGTTGGAGAGGGAGAAAGCAATGGGATGGGAGGCAGGCAGGGATGTATGATTATTTGCTATGTATTAGAGAACCACACATCTCTCTCCATACTGGTAACTCAACACTACCTAACTGATGCCATAAAGTATATAGGTTTGTGTCTTGTTTCAACAACACTTCATCTTCCAGCTGCAGGGTTAGCAGAAGAAAATTACAGGTTGGTTCAGAGTTAGTTTTATTCCAGAGCAGCAGAGTCTACTAGTCAAGGCAAGAAAGAACGCAAAGCAAAAAGACATAGGAAGCAAGAAACAAAAGACTTTAAGGAAGTCAAAGATCAAGTGTACTTGGAAAGAGGAAGCAGAAAAGAGAGGAGACTGTATCAAGAGTGAAGGTTTTGAGATTGATGTTAAGAGAGAGTCATTGTGGAACATGACAGGAATTCATGCTGATGACATTGCCATGCAAATCCTGAGCAAAATCTGAAACTTATCTTTTTGTCTGTTATCAGATATCTGATTCAATTATAGACTATGCCATGCTAGCCATTTAGAATTTGTTTGGAAATAAGAACAATAGTGTGTGTGTGTGTGTGTGTGTGTGTGTGTGTGTGTGTGTGTGTGTGTGTGTGTGTGTTCTGTCAAGCTGCTTGGAATGAACAGGATTCTTATCATATAAGAGGATCTCCATGGTGAAGAAATAAATTATAGTTCAGCATAGAGGACAAAAGATTAGTAATTGATTATGGAGATTTTCCATACTCTTAATGGAAAATCTCTCATAAGTAATTAAAATAGTTTAAAAATGGAAGAATATAGTCAGAGGTCAGTAACGGTAGGTCTAATGGCAAGTACAGGTGACATGACTTTTGTAGCTTCTATCTGTAACACCTAGAAAAGCACAAGTAAAGGAAAAGAGAGAAGAGTCGCTTGTCCTGGCTACAGTTGTAAGCGTGTTTCCCTCCCTCAGAGGACTGCCACTGTGTGTTCCATGATGATGAGCTTGTGCCACTTGGGTGACAGTGCCGCACAGAGCACATGAAAGAAGATAAACAATGAGAATGAGCAGCCACGCTTCCTATGTGCTCCTTTGCTACAAGTTGATCTGGAGCTCAACTCCATGTTGATTTGAGAAAAAGCACTCTGAGTTCTCTTTTAATATGGGACAAGCTTAATGGTTCCAAGTCTTTAACAATGCCAGAAACTTCCTAAGATACTCAGTGATTCTGGCAACTGTTAGAAGAAGAACATTGCCCTTCAAATGGCCACGCTTACTTTTTCTGGGTGGTCTAAAAGCCACGAGCCATGGGGATCTCACTTTTGGATCATAGTTGTCATTTTTCTAGTTTTTCAGAGATGATAGTTACAACAGCAAAAAATAAATAAAAAAATGAATGTGTTGGCTGAAGGCCTCTCAGTGTCTTTTTTATTACTTTCAGTGACAACTGATGTATTTTATGTTTGTTACTATTTTTAATGAAAAACATGATTTCATGTGGTAGCCACATTACTGAGTGTGCAAAAACAAGAAGAAAATTATGGTGGTCTGAAATAAGAATTGCAATTAGAGCCTTCTAGACCTGCAAAACAGTGCTTATCTCCGTCAGTCTTTGATCTTTCATTTACATTTTGTAGAACTTCTGGATTTATATTTGAGGAGCTAAGTCCTGCCAACCTTTGGTTCCTTCTTTAAAACTAATAGTATTTGCTGGTGACCTCTATGTAGGAACTCAATATATGTGGTTTTTCTTGTGTTTAAAATAGTGTTGTTTTTGTACCTATAATTGTATGTAAGAAATAGTAGTGTTGCTAGACATTAATCATCAGAAGATATCTCAATCAACTTTGTTCAGATAGGAGAAAAATCTTCCACTACCTGATACTCACTTTTTATTTGTTGTGTGGTGTGTGTGTATGTGTGTGTGTGTGTGTGTGTGTGTGTGTGTGCGCGCGTACGCGCATGCACGTGCTTGCGCACACATGTGCGGGTATGTGGTGCAGGTATGTGATGAGAGTATGTGATGCGGAGGGGGGGAGGGCTGGGGGGTGGAGACGAGGATTTAAATCCAGGGCTTTGTGCTTGCTTGCTAGGCAGGTGCTCAACCATTTGAGAGACACCACTGCTTTATACTGATTATTTTTTAGTCGATTGTGGAGCTTGAACTCAGAGCCTGCATGCTGTCCCTGAGCCCCTTTGTACTCAAGGCTAGCACTCTACCATTTTGAGCTGCTACAGTCTCACTTCCAGTTTTTGAGTTGTTAATTGGAGGTAAGATTCTCAGCGACTTTTCTGGGTTGGCTTTTGAACCACTATCCTCAGATCTCAGCCTCTTGAGTAGCTAGGATTACAGGTGTGAGCCATTGGCATCCACATTACACATTATTTTTGAGTTAAGGTCTTGTTTCCTGCTTCAGCATACTGCTCAGGTTACCATCACCTATTTTACACTTATTTCTGTTTTTTGTTTTGTCAGCCATGGGGCTTGAACTCTGGATTAAACTTCCTATAATTACTTGAATGATAGGTGCATGCTTCTTCATCTAGCTTGCTTTTAGTGAGATGAAATGTCATAGAATTTCCTGCTGAGGCTAGCTTAGAACCATGATCCTCCCAATTTTATCTTCACACATAGCTTAGTATGACAGACACTAACTCTTGTGCCAAATTATAGGTTGAGGAAGGGTTTGCCGAAGTTCTGTCAGGGCTGGCCTCAAGCCACAATCTTCCTATTCTTAGCTTCTTCTGTAACTAGCCACTGGTGTCTGGTCATCTATATTTTTATTTAGGCATTGTATAGGGTACCCCTGTCTTCTAAGGGTTTGTGGCCATTAGTCTGATAATCTTTGTGTCCACTGAGGATGAGGAAAAATATAGCACAATTCCCTAATTTATTTTAGCAAGAAATGATGTGCAAAACTCTCTTCTACTTGGGGCTACCTTTTTGTCTTATCAGGAAAAAATAGTATTTTTTCTTTCTAGTAAAGACTGGGACCTGCTATTCATTTTCAGTTTAGGAGCAACATTAAAGATGTTTGCATTTATCTAATTTAATATTTGTTTCCTATTTAGGAAGCAAGACGATGGTAGTGATAGAGAAATAGCTTTCTGTTGGTAGATTAATAGAGTTGTCATCACACTGTTATCTTCATCAATGAAACACATTCAAGTTCATGACATTATAAAAGAAACAGAGTATAGGCTTACCATGTCTGCCATATGATTTCCTTTTTTCTAAATTCCAGGATTCCTTGGAATTTTGTGGGTTAAATATACTCAGTGTCAATTCTTCAAAATTGCCCCCAAAGTCCTTGACCTACAGCAATGCATAATTTGAGTTGTGTGCCTCAGAAAGAAATTGTGGATATGTTTGGTACAACTCATGTGGATGCCCAGCCGGAAGAGCATCCATATCTCCATTGGATTTTCTCCTTTCTACTTGGTTGCATAAATATTCATGAAAAGCTGATTTCTATATCAATCTAGATGATATTGACAGGACCATGAAGGCTCTTAAGAGGCTCTGAATATTTTTTATTTGTACACTGTAGGGAAAATTCCATTTGAGAGTGGTGTTTGAATGGGGATTGGCAAAATCCCTTGGATGGAACCATTGTGTCTATACAGAACATTTGGGGTATTCTCTATTCTGGGTGAAAACATGGAAATTTTATGCATAACTAAATCATCTTACTGAAATTTGAGAAATATACAGATGTTTTTGATACCCATGGAACTATATATAACTATACGTTATTTACTTGAGGGATTTTTGAAAGTGAGGAAGTCACCTCAACTTGTGGTGAACCAGTGTCATTATTTACTAAATTTCAGCAGGTCATGGGGAATAGTACAAAATTTAAGTCCTACTTTTAGCTAATGTTCTAAGAGGTAGATTTATAAAAGTTGTTACCATCCTATTTGATGCCTTGCTTCCATAAAACACTAAACTTTAAACTCTTAAAGGGAGGAGGCAGGTCTGCTTTCTTTCCAGGAGGTAGTCTATGTTTTAGGTTCATTTCTTGAAGCACCTCAGAATTCTAAACAGAACATCATGGTTCAGACTGGTTTTCTACATTGTTTGTTGTGCTCCTAACAATGAAATGTACAAGACACTATGTTGAAAACAAACTTTACAACTTCAGTGACAGGGGTGGGGGTGGGGAGGAGTTGAGGAGGTGGGGAGGGAAGGGTTGGTAGGGGAAAAACAAAGGAGGAGGTAACAATGCTCGATAGGAAATGTACTCTTTACCTTGCTCATGTAACTGTAACCCCTCTGTACAGTATTTTTACAATAAAAAACATTAAGAAAAGATTCAAGTGTGGCAGTAGCTTTCATCTTTCATAAGCCTTCTTTTGGTGCTTACACTGGCTATATTTTGTAACTTTATTCATTTTACTGCTATGTGTTTTTCATCATCATTATCATAAGAGAGCATGAGAGTCAGAGACAGAGACAGAGAGACAGAAAAACAAAGAGTCCAAACAGAATGAATGAGCCTCCTTATTTCCCTCTCTTTTTCTTTTCTTTCCATCCTTCTTTCCCTTTTCCACCTTCCCTTTTTCTCTTCTTCCTCTTTGCTTCCTTTTCTTCAGTTCTTCCTTTATAAAATTTTTATGGGTAGAAAACAAAACTACTTCCCTCTGAGCTCTTACATAAATTACTGTAACAGCAATTGACATTTATTTAATTTATTCTAATGAGATTAATATAATAGTAGTTATAAGACTTATTAAAAGTTCTATAACACAAAGAAGCATGTAAGGTACACTTGTAAGCATGTTTTAAAACTAAGCCGCTAATTCAAGGTGGCAGTTGATGTCCAAAAGAGTTTTACTAGAAGCAAAATGTCGTGGTAGTGAGAGGTGTGGGAAGCCCTAAGGACCTGGGATTTGCTCCACCCAATCCCACCCTCCTGAAGCTGAGCAGTATGATCACTATTAAATAGAATGTGTTTAATGTGTGTAGTTTGAAGCAGTCAGTTTCAATCTAAAGGTTTCTATAAAAGTCAATTTTATTACTTTACAGCTCTAGCACACCAAAATCATTTAGTTCTGGCATGTACTCCAGCTGACTGCATTGATTAATCTAAGAAGGAGAACAGTTTCATTTTGAAAGGGAGAAAAGGCAAAAGTCATAGCCAGCATCAAAAAATGTATGAGAGAAAGAAACTGTTGGCTCAGGCCCACCCTGGGAGACACAGGACGTAGAAGAAGGCCAAAGCCCCTGAATGGGGCATTTCCAAACTGACTTTTGAGCTCATATGGGGATGTGATGTTGAATGCACACCCATATGTCTAAAGAATGAAACAGTATTGATCAACTTTTTGCCTTGTTTTTTGTGCCAGTATTAAGGCTTGAACTCAGAACCTGGTGCTCTTGCTTGGCTTTTTCTGGCTGAACTTAGGGTTTCATATTTTTGCCTGACTTTCTTTTTTTTCTTTTTTTTTTTTTGCTCTAATCTGGTGATTTACCATTTGAGCCACACCTCTACTTCCAGCTTTTTGGTGGTTAATTAAAATTATGAGTCTCTGGCTTCAAAACACAATCCTGAGATCTACTCTTGAGTTGCTGGATTACAGAGTGAGCCATGGAACCCAGTGTTCAATTTTCTAAACTGTCATTCAATCTATTGAATTCCAAAGGGAGTAAGATAGTAGTATCTACACGAATAAACACTCACCAAAGTAATGAGCAACTGTTACCCAACTGAAAACATTACCTCAAGTTTGAATCACCATTCAAGAATGAAAATAATAGTTCTCTTTAAAAAAATTAGGTTGCTATTTATCTTCCCGAAACAATGTGGTATTTAACAGTTTTGACTCCTTCAAATCCTTCTTTCATTTATTGTTTTCATAAAGGTGATGTACAGAGGGATTACTGTTACTTAAGTGAGGTAAAGAGTATATTTCTTTTTTGGACAGTGTTTCCCCTTTCCTTGCTCTCTCTCAGTTCCCTGTTCATCCTGACCTCAAATCCTTCTTTCTTTTTATACACATGTTTGCTCCTATGATTTAAGCTTTCCTTTTGAGTCTTTGTGTGGAAAGCTGAGCTTCAGTAAAATTACTGTTCTTTGAGGGAACACCTAGGAAATTTTAGGAAAGTTAGGTCTTTACCATGTTACTGTGCTACCAGATTAACACATTTATTTTTCTACTATTACTGAGTTCCTTCTGTAGGTAAGAATATTTTTATTATTATTTTTAAGTGTTCTATGAAGGCGTTGCCATTTAACATAGCAGTTTATGAATACGAAGCATCTTGATCCATGTCACCCCTTTCAACATTCTCACCCACCCCTCCCCTATCTACCCCTTCCTTCACTCTTCTTACGTTTTTAGGATATACATTGAATTCTTGACTGACTTATTCTCCCCTTCATTTGTCTACCCCTGCCCCCTAGAACCCACCTCACAGGTAGGAGTAGGTAAATGATGGCAACATAGTTCTTATTTTTAAGGAGCTTAAAACTTGAAGCACTTGGTTTTTTCCCTTCCCCTCCCCAAATTATACCAACATCAAATACACTGAAAACAGAGTTTATACCGTGGGGAAGGGACATACAAAGCAACAAAAATAATCACATGGTACCTTATAAATACGTTAGAAACAATTGCAAGAAATAAATAGGGATACAGGTTGACCCATTGTAACAAGGAGATGTACAAGACACTATGTTGAAAAACGAACTTTACAATTTAGTCTGGGGGGGGAGGGGGATGAGGTGGGAGGGAAGGTATGGTAGGGGGAAAAACAAAGGAGGAGGCAACAATGCTTGATAAGAAATGTACTCATTACCTTGCTCATGTAATAACCCCTCTGTACAGTATTTTCAGAATAAAAAACTTATTAAAAAAACTTGAAGCATGTTGATAGTAGGGGAAAAACAAAGGAGAGAGTTGTAACAATGCTCAATAGGAAATGTACTCATTACCTTACTCATGTAACTGTAACCCCTCTGTACAGTATCCTTACAATAAAAATGTAATAAAATTATAAAAAAGAGACAAATGAACCAACACACACATGATTGTAAGTGGTTGTAAGGACTATGACAGAAATGATGAGGTAGAGCATTAGACTTGAAATGAATAGTATTTTTGTGGGAATCTTAATTGTGAAAAAAAGTTAAGAGGTGGGAAAATAGTTGGAGAATAGTGTGGACCTGGTGACAATAATAAAGTTTGTGTTGTGAGGGGATGTTGAGAAAGTCTTCCTTGGAGCTGAGTATTAGGAAGTTGAGTCTCGAAACAGATTAAAAGTGCCTTTTCTTGGAAATACGTTCCAATGTGTTCTGATCAGAGAGAATAGAACATTTAAAGACTTATATGCTCAGGCAACTTAGAGTAGCCAGGGTGGCCAATCACAAGCACATGGAGATGAAGTTAAATGCTGAGAAACAGTGACAGAATTGTGATGAGTAAATTGAAGGAACTTCAGTGTGTGGGAGGGGTCAGCAATGATAACTGACATTGTTGGATTGTCACTTTTGATCATGTGTATAGATAGTGTAGTGGGGCAAAAAGTAAGAGAAAGTTGAAGGGTAATTGAGAAGCTTTTACACAGGTCAAGGTGAGCCCTGTGAGGAATCAGAGATGGAGGAAAAGGTTCTGATGCAAAATATACTTGCAAGTTACCAGCTAACAAATTGTCTATGGGAGATGGGGAGAAAGAGAGGCCCAGAATGATAATCACAGTTCTTGTTCCCTTTAAATAGTTAACATTTTCTGAGGGGAAAACAGAAACAATCTTGGGGGGCGGGAGAAGTACATGCATTTAGTAATCTGTTTTGAGACAGTGAAATTTTTATTTTTGCTAGTCCTGGGGCTTGAATTTAGGGCCTTGGTGCTGTCTCTGAGCTTTTTGTGCTCATGGCTAATAGTGCTATACCACTTGAGCCATAGCTCCACTTTGGATTTTACTGGTTAATTGAAAATAGGGGTATTATGGACTTTCCTGCTTGAGCTGTCTTTGAATTTTAATTCTCAGATCTCAGTCTCCTGAGTAGCTCACAGGCATGAGGCACTGATACCCAGCTTTGAACCAGTGAACTTTTGAACCATGAATTTTACATGCACGTGTAACATCTAAGCAGAGGCATAAAATGAGTATTTGGAGGTAAAAGTATGAATTTCCTAGGAAAAATTTGGGTTGAAATTATACAGTACTTATCAATACACAGATGACATTTAAAGCCACATAAAAAGGCAAATTCTATGTAGAGAGGAAGAGAAGACTAGGAACAAAGACACAAAGGTCCTAGGAATGTCCTGGACTGTCTCATATGAAGAGATAAATTGGAGAAGATGACAAAGGAGCTGGGGAGCCAGTCAAAAATCCAGGAGAAAAACTAGGACAAAGAGAAATAATGGAGTTAGTATTATACTCAAGAGGGAACTGTGATTCTGAAATGCGTCCTGTGATCAGAGGGGGATCCCTTGGATTTAACAAGATAAAGTCATTAGTGATTTTGGTAGCAATTTTAAAGAAAGAGTAGTGATCAGAAACTATAGTGGAATGATTGAGGGATATTTAGAAGATGGAAAAGTGTAGACATGAAGTGACTTATCTTCATAAGAAATTGGACTGTGAAGAAAAGCTGAGAATTAGAAAAAGAGTTGAGGGGCAATATGGAAGCTTTTGATTGCATGCTTGGAGTGATAAATAGATAGGAAAAGTTACTGAGTAAGGAAGAACATTGTTCATAATAAGAAGTTAGAGCATCATTCTCTTAGAGTTTCTGGGGTCTCAGTAAGGTCTGGGCAACATCCATCAGATGAAGGGTGTTGATGGGAAGGGAAGGAAGTAAGAAATGGGCACTGAGAGAGAAGATGTAAAAACAATTTAGGAAGATGGTGAGAAAAGCTAACTGCACCATTGGAAGTAACAGCTATGTATGGCTGTGCCAGGACTCATGCCAGGCTTGTTGAGTATGAAGCTCAGTGGGTGCCAGGGTAGGCAGGGCCTTTACAAGCATTGCTCTTGATAGAGAGTAAGACTCCATCACTCTTGTTTTTAGTTGTGTGGAAAGGATAAATCATTTAACTCTGAATGCTAGAGCCATTCATTGAAAAGAGCTCACAAACTGTGTTCAGAATCTCAAGGTTCTTCTGATAAGCATCTCCCAATATTTAAAGAAGGTGAACATATTTTCATGCATTTATTGACCCTTTGTTTTATTTTAAAACTATCTGTTCAGTACATTTCCCCAGGATTGGAATGCTTATGCTTTAGGAGTTTAATTTGTTATAATTCTTTATATATTCTGGACATTAATGGTCTTGCCAGATACATGATTGAAAGATATTGCTCCTATTCTGTAGCCTGTCTCTTCATTATATTGATTATTTCCTTTGCTGTGAAGAAGCATTTAATGCAATCAAATATGTCCATTCTTTTTGTTGATTGTCAAGGTGATGTACAGAGGGGTTACAGTTGCATGCATAGGGTAATGAGTACATTTCTTGTGGAATGTTACTACCCCTCCTTCATTTTCTCCCACTTTCCCTCCCCCCACCAAGTTGTAAAGTTCTTTCCAACAAATTGTCTTATGAGTTTCACTGTTGTATTGGTTCACCCTTTGTCCTTTGTCTCACCATTTTGTTGTTAACTTTACAAGACACAGAGTACCAAAATAAAAAACAGTGACACAGGGGATAAACCAAGGGGGAAAAAACAAAAGGGAAAAGAAATAACTTCATACAATACATTAAAAAAAAACAGAAACAAAACAAAAAAACCAACAAAACACCCTCTTTTTCCATATCTTAGAGTTCATTTTGATTAGCATTATTTTATATGGTCATATGTACATAGCTATTGAGGTACTGTGATCCTGTGCTGGGACTCTCTTCGATGTATACTAATGATTATGAATGAGGGAAACCATGGAGCCTATGTTTATTTGGGTCTGGCTTACTTCATTTAATATTTTTTCCAGGTCTTTATATTTCCTTATGAATGAGACGATGCCATTCCTTCTGATGGAAGCATAGAATTCCATTGCATATATATATATATATATATATACCACATTTTCTTGGTCTATTTATCTACTGAGGGGCATCTGGGTTGGTTCCATATTTTAGCTGTGGTAAATAATGCTGCAGTGAACATAGTTGTGCTGGTAGCTTTAGTGTGGCCTTGTTTGTGGTCATTTGGTTAAATGCCCAGAAGTGGGATTGCTGGATCTTCTGAGGAGCCTCCAGAGTGCTTTCCAGTTTGGTTGAACCAGTTTACATTCCCACCAACAGTGTAATAGAATTCCCTTTTGGTCACATCCCTGTCAGCATCTGTTATTATTTGTTTTCTTGATAATGGCCATTCTAACTGAGGTGTGATAGACTCTCATGCAGTTTTGAATTGCATTTCTTTTATGGCCAGAGATGTTGAACATTTCTTGATGTGTCTATTGGCTATTCTTATTTCCTTCCAGAGAAGTCTCTTTTTAATTCTTTAGCCCACTTATTAATGGGGTAGTTTTGTCTTTGAGGATTTGTTTTTAGGGACTTAATTTTTTGAGCTCTAGGTATCTTTTAGATTATGAGGTTCTTATCTGTTGTATGGCTAGTGACAATCCTCTCCCAATCTGTGGGCTTTCTGTTTATCTTGCTGGCTATGTCCTTTGTCATACAGAATCTCTGCAATTTAATGTTATCCCATTTATCCAACCTTTCTTTGATTTGCTGTGTTTCTGGATCTTCATTTAGGAAGTTTATACCTGTGCCAATGAACCCTAGTGTTTCTCCTATTCCTTCCAGTAATCTTTTCTCCAACATTGTTTTGGCAACTTTGTCAAGAACCAGAAAGCTCTAAATACCAGGTTTATTTCTGAGTCTTCTACTCTATTTCATTGGTCAGTTTATAGGATTTTATGCCAATACTATAATATTTCTGTGACTGTGGCCATATAATGCAGTTATAAATCAGATAATGTGGTAACTCTAGCAATATATGTTTCTCAGAATTGTTTTGGCAACTTGTGGTCTTTTATGGCTCTATATAGATTTTAGGATTAATTTTTTAATGTGATCATTATTCTTAGGAGAAATGATTCAAAGTTGGAGATTGATTTCAGAAATAAAGCTATTTTCATAATATGAATTTTGCTAATCCATGAATATAGGAGGTACTTCTATCTTCTTAGTATTTTTCTCAATTTCTTTCTTTGGTGTTTTATACTTTTCATTGGAAAACTTTCCACCTTCTTGGTTAGATATATTCCTGTCATTCCTGGATTTTACTGTTTATTGTTTTTGTTGTTTTATGTATGGTACTAGGGATTAAACTAGGGTCCTGTGTTTGCTAGGCAAGTGATCTAAGCACTTGAACTCTATGCCCATAACTTTTGTTTTTAGTTTGTTTTTTTAGTTAGAATCTCAAGCTTTTGTCTGGTTTGTCTCAGAACATGATGCTTCCAAGCAGTCAGGGTTATAGGTTTGAACTCTCATTTTTAAGAGAGAAACTCATTAACTTTTTATAAACTGGCCTCAAACCACAATCCTATAGGTGCTTTTGAATAACTGGATTTAAAGGTGTGAGCCATAGTGCTTGGCCATATATTTTTTAATATTTTTTTTTTTTTTTGGTGGCACTTGAACTCAGCCTGGGCTCTGTCCCTGAGCTCTTCAGCTCAAGGCTAACACTCTACCACCTGAGCCACAGCGCCACTTCCAGCTTTTTCTGTTTATGTGGTACCGAGGAACTCAGGGCCTTATGCATGCTAGGCTAGCACTCTACTACTGAGCCACCTTTCCAGCTCCATTGGCCATATTTTTCTGATACTACCATGAATGAAATTGTTTTCCTGATTTCTTTCTGAGTGTGTTCAGTAATAGTGTGTATGTAAAGGCTGTTGATTCTTGTATGTGGATTTTGTATTCTGGTATATTTTTGCTGAATTTTTTGATCATGTCTAAGAGGTTTATTTTCTTAATTAATTTATTGTTATTATAAAGGTGATATATAGCTGGGTTCCAATTACAAGGCAGGTACAAGTCAGTTACAGTTATAAGTCAGGTAAAGAATATATTTCTTTTTGGATACTGTAATCCTCTTCCTCACTGTTAACAGATTTTTTTTAATGGAGCCTTAAGATTTTTTTAAGTATAAGATCATTTCACTAAAAATAGGGGATGGCTTGACTTCTTTTTCTATTTGTATCCCCCCCTTTTCTTTCTGTTGCTTACTTTATTACTTGGGCAATAAGTATTTGAGTACTACATTGAATGAGAGTAGAGAGCATTGACACCCTTGTCTCATTCCTGATAGTTGAGGAAATGCATTCATTTTTTCCCTTACTATGATAATAACATATTTGTCATATATGCTTTAGTATGTGGAGGTATGATCCTTTTACACCTAATACATTTAGGTGTGAAGAGATGTTGAATTTTGTCAAATGCTTCTTCCATATGTATTGATATTATCATGTAGTCATGTAATTTTTGTCCTTGATTCCATGTAATTTTTGTCTTATCAATTTGTGTACATTGAACTCTACTTGTATCTCTGAATTTAAAACAATGTGATCACTGTATATGGTCCTTTTAATTTATTGTTCTGTTCAATTGGAAAGTATTTTGTTGAGGATTTTGTGTCCACATTCATCAGTGATATTGGTCTACTTTTTCTTTATTGTTGTTTCTTTTTGTTTTTGTTTTTGTCGGTCTTGGGGCTTGAACTCAAGGCCTGGGCACTGTCCCTGAGCTCTTCAGCTCAAGGCTAGCACTCTACCAATTAAGCTACAACGCCACTTCCAGTGGTAAATTGGAGATAAAGTCTCACAGATTTTCCTTCCTGGGCTGGCTTTGAAATGTGATCCTCAGATCTCAGCCTCCTGAGTAGGTATGATTACAGGCGTGAGCCACTAGCATTGTGTGCTTATTCATTTTTGGAGATAGAATAATTTAAGATTCAATGATTTTCTTTATGCAAGAAACACATTTCATGGACAAAGGCATGTATATATGTAACCCACAGAAAAAGTGAAATGACAGAAAATGATATTCTAAGCAAACAATGTGGAAGCAAACAGGGGTTATTATATTCATATCCAGGAAAACAAACCTATAGACAAAAATAGTCAGAAGAGACAAAAAAGGTTACTATCTATTGATAAAGGGAACAATACAATGATATAGTGATCATAAACATATATGCAGTGCATATAATTAAAAACACATATGGCTACATATTAATGTAGTTAATTTTCTTTCTTTTTTTTTTTTTTTTGTTGGTCGTGGGGCTTGAACTCTGGGCCTGGGCGCTGTCCCTCAGCTCTTCAGCTCAAGGCAAGCGCTCTACCACTTGAGCTACAGCGCCACTTCCGGTTTTCTGGTGGTTTATTGGAGATAGGAGTCTCACGGTCTTTCTTTCCCGGGCTGGCTTTGAACCACGATCCTCAGATCTCAGCCTCCTGAGTAGCTAGGATTACAGGCGTGAGCCACCAGCGCTCGGCTGATGTAGTTAATTTTCTATAGCAAATGTACTGGATAGAAAGAAATACATCCTAATGAAAAATAATGAGTTACTCCAGTACTTTATTCTTACCAATATATAGATCCTCAAGACAAAAAATATCAATAAACAAAGTTAGAATTGAATGACACTATAGATGAATTAGTCTGAGCAAGCATTTCAACCACCAACTGCAGCTTCTTGAGCTTTCTCATAGTCATATGAGAAATTGCCATAAAGCAATTTTTAGCATGTATAAACTACTGAACTAATTTCCTGCAACTTTTTAGATCATAATACAATGAACTAGAAGACAAAAAACTACAAAAAATTCACAAACTTGAAGATTGAACAACACAACTTTATATGGTCAGTGGTCAGTAAAGAAATCAGGGAAGTGGAATTTAAAAATTCCTGAGCTTGCTGGTCGCTGGTAGCTCATGCCTGTAATTTAAGCTGCTCAGGAGGATGAAATGTGAGGATCACAATTCAAAGCCAGTGTTGGCATAAAAGTCTGTGAGACTTTTATCTCTAATTAATCACCAGAAAACCAGAAGTGGAGTTGTGGCTCAAAGTGGTAGAGCACTAGCTTTGAGCAAAGAGGCCCTGAGTTCAAGCTTCATGACTACCAAAAAAAAAAAAATTCCTAAACTTTGGTGAAAATGGAAAACACATCATATTAGAATCTGTGGATACTACAAAGACATTTCTAAGATGGTAGTTTATAGCTATGAGAGACTAAATTTAAAAAATAGAGCAACCTCAAATAAGTAATGATACAAACTCTCTACATAAAGACTTGATATCTTGACCTGATTACTGCTTTGGAACAAATTTGTTAAAATTCCTTATACTTGCAACGTTGGGTAATAATAGACTTTGGGAAGACTAGTCTATTTGATGCATTCCATAGACAATTAGTATAGTTCCAGAATGGACTGCTAAGGAAATGCTATCCAATGTATTGCTTAAAAATATACTATTTCTTCCTATTTCATTTTTAGTGTTTCTTTAGTATGAAAGTCTTTTTCAAGAACATAATACAAGTAACTTTTCCATTGTTATTTTCTGCCTTTCATTGCTCTCACTTTATAAAACATTCCCAGTCTCTAAGAACAGTTAATTGCATTATAGTTGACCTTGCACACAGAGTACTCGGCAGTCCTGTTAAATATTTAACAAGCTTTCATGAAAATTGTACGCAGGTGGATCAGCAAACTTTTTTTAAATTTGTATATCTAATGACACCTTTTTTAGTTTCCCAAGATTCCGTGCATGTTATTTCAAGCTTATCTTGAAGGAATGAAAATTAAGAACAATTGAAGAATAAGAAAATGACTTTCATTTTAATTTTATTCCAAACTAAATAACAAGGGTAGAATTCCTGATGTCTGTTTACATATGTATTTACATATATCAACGTATACATATATAAATAAATATATGTGTTTAATGCTGATTCTGGACCTTGAAATCAGGGGTCTAGCTCATTGTCCCTGAGCTTTGTTGCTCAGGCAGTAATGTTCTACCACTTAAGCCATAGCTCCACTTCTGGATTTTTCTGGTCCTTAATTGGGGGATAAGAGTCTCACAGACTTTCCTGCGTAGGCTGACTTTGAGCCACAATTCTCACATCTCAGCCTCCTGAGTAGCTAGAATTGTAAGCATGAGCCACCAGCATCTGAGTATGATAGATTATGATAGAGTAGTATGTATGTGATATTCTTTTAATCAATTGTTTGAGCACAATGAAGGGAAGTTATATACTGTGGAAATAAAAATATGATTGCTATGGATAGGTTCTGAATAAACTTGATATTGATAATGTGCGTGCAAGTTAATATTGATGAAGAATACTTATTATATGACAAATATTATGATTTGGTATCTCTGTGTATATTACATTGGTCTTACTGAGTATGAATGAATCATTCTTTGGAAGATCTGTTGATAATTTTTGTAAACAAAAGCAAGACACAATAAGCTCATTTTCTACTATACCTATTGTAATGCTAAAATTTTAATTCATTTTTAGCATACTAGGTCTGTATAAAAGCAAAACAATACCTTGATTTTGTCAAGTAATATATGGATGAGATGGGATGTGAAACTATATCCATATTAATTTTTGAAGGAATAGTTAACTTAAAGTGGACAGTTATATTTTGAATTTTTCTATTTACTTGAATAAATCCACTATTTTAGTTTCTTAAGAATCTCTTAAAAGCAAATGCTATGTGAGCATCTTTCATTTATTTTGTCTTTAAGTGTCTTCAAATCAGATGGTCCCAAAGCGATCTACCAGCCTCTCTTTAGATGGTTCTCTGCTTTAGACACAAGTAGATGCTGGACTTACTCTTTAAACTTCTCTTTGGTAACTGGTGTGAAGAAGCCCCCTAATAAATGAGAAACATATAATGGGAAAGAATAATGCCTGGTCATCATTATCTAAAACTCCTTAAATAACTATCCTTATAGCTAGGTGCTGATGGTTTATACCTATAATCCTAGCTACTCAGGAGACTGAGATCTGAGAATTATGATTTTAAGCCATCCTCCCCCCAAAAAAACAAAAAACCTGGAAGTAGAGCTCTGTTTCAGGTGTTAGAGTGAGAGCCTTGAGCAAAAGAAGCTCAAAAATAGCACCAAGGCCCTTAGTTCAAGCCTTAGAAACTGTACCAATAACGAACTGAATAAATAGCCACATGAGAAAATTATAAGGACAATAGAAAAACCCATGCTTAGAAGTGAAAAACAATGTTATCTATTATAATTGAAAGTAATATATCACTACTGATTTTCCAGGAAGCTGGATTCTAGTACAATAATGTATGATGCAAAATATTGGATAGAAGTTCCTGAATAAAGAGAGAAATTAAAAATACATCTTTATTGAAGCATTATTAGAAAGCCACATGGAAATCGATGACTTGTGATCAAAAGTCAGGTTTTTTTTTGTTGTTGTTGTTGCTTTAAGGATTTATGCTAGTCATGAAACTTGGTATCTAGATTTGACTAGCACCCAAAGCATTACTTGAAGTCAGGCACTTTAAAAGCAAGATTTTTCTTATAAGACTAGGTTTAACAGAACATTGTAATGTTTAATTATATGTCTTGAGATACTCATCTCAAAATATCTTTGAAGAAGTGGTTAGGTGGGGAAATCTTTCAATACCACTGTGACTAGACTTTTCTGAATAATAATGCCATATGATTGACAGTAGCATACATCACCCAAGAAAAATCTATGTCTGGTTTTCATGTTGACAAAGATGACTCGGTTCATATGCTGTAGGTAATTTCAGGCTTATGTAAAACTCTGAAAATCTCAGAGCACTTAAAAGAGTTATGTGAAAGACAGACTTGTAGTCATCTGGAATTCTGAGCATGGTGTGACTACAGCTCTTTCTGAGGAATAATTTGCTGTTTTGGGCCTGCTATTCAGAATTATGTGAATAATCCTGTTCGTAAGTTATTCAGTTTAAACAATGTCTCTGGGTAAACTTCATAACTTGTAAATGTTATTCCCAGCTAGAACTGTCTCCCCAGCATTCTTGTTGTAACCCTAACATTTGAGTTCATTTTAAAAGGTTTATTATCTTATAAAACATGTAGTCTTTGTTCTCATTTCTATAAAGACCAAGATGATTAGCTGTCCCATATTCTATATGGGCAAAACCTTCTAGATGTCAATATAGATTCAGCAATTCACTGTGAAAATAAAAATCTGATTAAAGTAGAAGTATATTTACTTTTGTTTCCTAAGAAGGTTCTCCTCCTCACAGTTCCCATTGGAAAACAAGCTTTCCTAATTTTCACACCTCTTCCTAAAAAGCAAGTTCCAAGATCTAGCTGAAATCTAGTTCTCTTATCTTAAATTGCAATTTGCCATGTGGATTGGGTGACTATGGTTTGCTCTGTAGGAATGGCATTCCTTTAGATTCTACTTGTGTTAATCATCATCATTTCTGATGCTCAAGAAAACTATAGACTCCACTCCCAAATTACTCAAGCTGATTCAAAACTTTGGCAAAGTAGCAGGTTATAAAATTAACCCCCAAAAATCAATGGCTTTTCTGTATGCCAACAATGAGAAAAGTGTGGCTGAAATTAGGAAAGCAACTCCATTTGTAATAGCCCCACAAAAAATCAAATACCTAGGAATTAACTTAACTAAAGAAGTGAAGGACCTCTATGATGAAAACTTTAAAATCTTGAAAAAGGAAATCACAGAACTTAAAAAATGGCAAAACCTCCCATGCTCCTGGATTGGAAAGATTAACATCGTGAAAATGGCAATACTTCCCAAGGCTATCTACAAATTCAACGCAATACCTATCACAATTCCACCCTCATTCTTCAAGGAAATAGAAGAGGCAATCCAAAAATTCATATGGAACAATAAAAGACCCCGAATAGCAAAAACGCTCCTCAACGGAAAGAACAACTGCTGGAGGAATATCAATACCAAATTTCAAACTCTACTATAAAGCCATAGTAATCAAAACAGCTTGGTATTGGCATAAGAACAGACCTCAGGACCAATGGAATAGAATTGAAAACCCAGAAATGAACCTACAGACCTATAGCCATCTAATCTTCGATAAGGGAGCTAAAACAATAGAATGGAAGACAGACAGCCTCTTCAGTAAATGGTGCTGGCAAAACTGGTTAACTACATGTAGAAAACTAAAGCTAGATCCTTATATATCACCCTGCACCAGAATCAACTCCAAATGGATCAAAGACCTTGAACTCAAAGCAGACACTCTGAAAACATTACAGGATGGAATAGGAGAAACCCTGGGTCTCCTTGGCTCAGGCCAAAATTTTCTGAATAGAGACCCGGAAACACAACAAATCAAAGAAAGGTTGGACAAATGGGATTGCATAAGGTTGCAGAACTTCTGCAGGGCAAATGACATAGCTAGCAAGATCAATAGAAAGCCCACGGATTGGGAGAAGATCTTTACTAGCCATACAACGGACAAGGGTCTCATATCTAAAATATACTTGGAACTCAAAAAATTAAACCCCCCAACAACAAATCCTCAAAGAAACAACTGCCCAATAAGTAAGTGGGCGAAAGACTTAAAGAGAAGCTTCTCTGAAGAAGAAAGAAGGATGGCCAATAGACACATGAAGAAATGTTCAACCTCCCTAGCCATAAAAGAAATGCAAATCAAAACAACATTGAGATATCACCTCACTCCAGTTAGAACGGCAAAAATCAAGAACTCTAACAACAACAGATGCTGGAGGGGATGTGGACAGAAAGGAACCTTACTTCATTGTTGGTGGGAATGTAAACTTGTTCAACCACTTTGGAAAGCAGTATGGAGGTTCCTCAAAAGACTTCACATAGAACTCCCCTATGACCCAGCAATCCCACTTTGGGGCATTTACCCTAATGTTTACAAAAAAGACCACACTAAAGCTACCAGCACAACTATGTTTATTGCAGCATTATTTACCATAGCTAAGATATGGAACCAACCAGATGCCCCTCAGTAGATGAATGGATCAAGAAAATGTGGTATATATACACAATGGAATTCTATGCCTCCATCAGAAAGAATGACATTTCCCCATTTGTTAGGAAATGGAAAGTCTTGGAAAAAAATTATATTAAGTGAAGTAAGCCAGGCCCAAAGAAACATAGGTCCCATGGTTTCCCTTATTTGCAATATCTAGTATAGGTATGAGTCAAGCGGAAAAAGTCAGATAATGTGATGTTAGGAAAACGAACCCTCAAATATGTATTTTAATGTTTTTGTTTCTTTCATGCATGTGTTTCTAACGCATTTATAAGATTATTTCTTTGTTGCTTTGTATGTCCCTCCCCCACAGTGTAACCCCCGCTTTCACTATATTTGATGTCAGTATAACATGTGGAGGAGATGGGGACAAACAAGTCGTTTAAGGATTCAGGTGGACCTGTTGCAATAATGAGAAGTACAAAATGTCATGTCAAAACCAGCTTTACAATGTCAGTGTGGGGGGGGGGTGTGAGGGGGAGTATGATTGAGTGGGGGGGAGGGGGGAGGCTGGGAAGGGAGGTGAAGGGTAAACAAAGGAGGAGGCTGCAATGCTTGGTAAGAAATGTATGCATTATCCTGCCCATGTAATTGTAACCCCTCTGTACAGTATGTTCTCAAATAAAATAAAATTAAATTAAAAAAAAAAAGAAAACTGACCAATTACAATTACAGCTCCAGTCCCCATCTTTCTTATCACCTACATGGTTAGAATAGGAAGATCCCTTTGGAGGATCTCATCAATTGCAGGCAAGAAATGACAGTGCATTGGTAGAGGTACTAATAAGAAATGGCTAGATTTTAAGATTCATTTTAAAGGTAGAATCAATAAAAACAGTTGTCAGACAGGATATGAGATGAGAATAGTCAACAAGGATTCTAAGCCTTTTGTCCTCAGCAGGTTGATGGCTAACCATGCCATTTACCAAAAGAACAAGAAGAACATGTGAACCAGTAGTGTGTGTGTGTGTGTGTGTGTGTGTGTATGCGTGTGCATGAGTACGCATGTGTGTACCCATCCTGGTGCTTTAACTTAGGGCCTTAGTGCTGCCCCTGGGCTTTTGTCCTCAGGGCTGGAGCCACAACTCCACTGCCAGCTTTTTGGTGGTTAGTTGAAGAAAAAAGTCTTGTGGGCTATTTTTTTTTGGCCAGAGCTGGCTTTAAACAGTGATCCTCAGATCTCAGCCTCCTGAGTAACTAGGAGTTCCAGCCTGAGCCACTGGCACCTAGTGAGAGAAGCAACCTTTTACGGGAAATCCGTGTTTCG
Source organism: Dipodomys spectabilis (assembly GCF_019054845.1). Lineage (NCBI taxonomy): Eukaryota > Metazoa > Chordata > Mammalia > Rodentia > Heteromyidae > Dipodomys > Dipodomys spectabilis. Next base: position 5,454,852 of record NW_024870835.1, on the reverse strand, counting down.
TTGTGTTTAGTTTGAAGTGTCTATTACACGTCTAAGTCTATTGGACTTGATAGAGATTGTCATCAATTAAAATAGATAGAGGATGAAGTCCAGATTGGAGGAGGAGACACCTCCCCAGACAGAGTGACCACTCAGTAGACCAGTGGAATCTGTTTTCATTTACCAGTTGCAACTGTAGTTTAGAGGAATAGGAGACTACTCCTAAATACAAGAATGACCAGTGACTTGAGTTCTATCAGTGGGCTTGGTACAAAGTAACTTGTAGTGAAAAAAAAGTAAGATAAACAGCTGAAATCAATTTGTTTAAGAGCTATCACATAGTCCTAAATCTCCTCAAAACTTAGATCAAAATCTTCCTAATGCTGCCTCCCTGAATTTGAAGGCTATGATAATTAAATTCTTCTACCTTCTTCTGATTTATATCTATAAAAATAAAACATTATTTGGCAGTAAGATAAGAATTGTACTGTACACTCTGATACACAGGATATTAAAATATAACCCTAAGTTATCAGTACTGGGTTGATTTGGCCATTTTATTTAAATACACTTTAGAGAGCTTTGAAATTATTTTATACAACAAAGATGGGTCTAGATGATTACAATGCTGCTTATAACAATTTCTGTAAAAATGGGCACTGGCTCTTAATGACTGTGTTGCATTTTAATTTTCCTAAAATTGTGACTTTATCTTTTAAAATTTGATTTCAATGCTTTGGAAAAAGGGAATATTTCTCATTTTTAATGTTTTCCATATTTGGGACTTAAGGTTTTGATAATATATAATTGCTCGTAATTTTAAGAAATCTCAAACATTGGCCCATGCAATCATTCTATAATCAGCTGCTTTTGCAAAACCCTCTCGCAGTCCAAATTCTCATGGGGCTTGTCTGAGTTTGTTATTGGATATTTAATTCTTGCTTTACTTGACTTGGGTTAGATAGTACTTTATTATATTAACTTTAATTGTTGCTTTTGTTTTTTCTCTTTTATCACATATTGTAGCTAATTTCAGTCACAATGCTGCCTTCATTCCTTCCCTAGTTTTCTAGAAATGCCACCAGCAAGAAATATTTCATGCTTCATTGCATCTTACAATTCTAAAGAAAATGTTAGCAAAACATTCTAGAAAATAATAGCCCAATGGATTGGGGGATGGAAATGCTTTATATGGAAAATAATCGTACCCTTTTGAAAGCAATTAAGTTTAATTCATGGAGAATTCCTACATTGATAAACTATTGACTGGAAATACCCATGTGTTTAGCTAGTTTGTACTGAGAATTTCTTCTGGATCATTGAAAGTTAAATGGTATGAAAAGGAATGGTCTATGAGTCAGCTTGAATTTGCTGAAATGTTTAGTTTTAATGTATCTCTTCATGAAACATACTTTCTAATTCACTCTAGAGCTATTTGGCTATATTTCAAGATTTTAAAAAATCGAACTTTTGTTCGAGTAGATATATTTGACTTTAGGATATAGAAAGTTACAGCAATTTAATAGAAATTGTTTGGTTATAAGTGAAATAATTGACATTTAAGCAGCTTTTTGTTTGTTGTCTTATTTTTTGACAGTTCTGGGGTTTGGACTAGGGTCTTTGGTTCACTAGGCTTGTTTGTTCAGCTGGTGCTCTACCCCTTGAACCATGCTTCCTGCCCTACTATTTTGCAAGTTAATTTGAAGATGGAATAGTGAATTTTTTAAAAAGGAAGATAAACAGCTGAAATTAATTTTTAAGAGCTATTGCATACTCCTAAATCTCCTGAAAACGTACAATGATGCATGAATGTAGCCAAGGTTGTATGAGCACTGTCTCTCTCCCCGGGAAGGCTTCACAGAGGAAGTGATATGTAGTGGGCCATAAATGGTTAAGTGACAAAGGAGGCTGAAAGCACTTATAGGAAGGGAAAAATGGATTTAACAGCTGATTTGAGGAAAGGAAATGTGTATGTGCACATGTACATTTGTTCCAAAATAAAAAATGAATGGGAAATTATGTCTTTAGTTCTTCTGCTGCTTCTGTTTTCTTAATGTGAATAGTTGAAAAATGATGTTAATGGCAAAGGAGATTATAATTCTGATGCCTGGTATTTGTATGTTGCATTCTCCCATCTTTCCCCACAATCGAATGGGCTCCTACGAAGGAATTTTTTTTCATTTGCTCCAGAATACTCCAAACCACCTCCCACAAAGATAGTCTGGTTAGGATACTTAGGGGCCACCAGTAGAACAGAAAGTTGCCAAAATAAATGTTTTCCATCAAGATTTCACACTTGCACTTAATGAAATAGACGTTCTCCAAGCTGTTTCTTTAGAGCTAAGTTTTTCTTTAAGATTTGTAATGAAAATATTTCATGACCTGTTGACATATTCATATGGTGATTTTCAAAAGGCAGATTTCATTTACAAAATGGACTTGGCAACAAGTAGGAATATCTGGGAAGTTGAACAAGGCTGTTGACAGGGAAAATTAGGGCCGAATCATAACTGACATTGTTTTGCAGCTGTGCCATTTTTGGACTGACCAATGGGATGGGGTTTTTGGAGCTTTCGTTGTACTAGTGCTGAGATTGGCAGCTAATGAGTATTCAGAGTGAAGTGTAGAGGTAGCAGCCTGCAAGTAGAGAACAGATATTCTTGTAACTGGTCTTTCTTAGTATATAGGAGAAATAACAGCATTTAGAAAAAAGATAGTAAAGAATAATTCTACAAGTGAAAAACATCAGAAAATGTCCTCTATATCATTGTCCCTATGTGGCATCCTCCCATCTCATCCAGTTACCTCTTTGGCTGATGATCTAAGGTACTAACAGGCATTAAGCTTCAACTTTTAGTTGAAAGTCAGTTTGGGTAGACTGTATTTGTGTATCTTTCTCTCTGTGGTTAAAGGTTGGGAATTCAGATGAATATGGCACAAGCCAGGGTTGAAATTAGTCTAAATACCAGTTTAAACTGTTCTTTTAGATTTAGGAAACGCCTATCGACTGTATGTCCATATTTTTCAAGGGATGCTGCTATGTTCCTCCTATCAATAAGCTAAGAGGATATATAGAAAAAAATATAAGTACTATTTCTTAGAGTGCTTTAGTGACAAACACAACTATAAAAATCAAAACAAGTCCTCTAGAAACTGAGAAATAGGTTCTCCTAATTTTTAGCCATTTATAGAAATGGTATCAAAAGACTGTGATGAACATGGTATTTGAGCTTTGACCTTTGAAAATAAATCATTTCTCAGTAAGGAAGAGGTCACAGAGGGCTAGTTGGGGAAGTGGTATTTGAACTGAGCTATAACGAAAGAGGCTGCTGCTGAATGAAGAGAGAGTTCAACCAAAGAGAGAAATACAGGAAGAGCATGTGCAATGGGGTTGCTCCAACAACAAATGAAAGATGGTAGGCAATTGGAGTCATATATGATAGTGGAAAGGTAAAATGGTCCTCTGGTAAGATTGTACATTTGGTGATGCATTCTTTTGTTAAACTTGGAAAGGCATTTAGAAGATTGGAGAGCTTACCCAGGGTAAATTTCATAAGTTAGAAACTAGAGCAAGAAAACTTATGAATAAGTGCCATTATCATTTGTCATACTCATTGTGATAAAAAAAATCACATCCATTTTTCACACTCTTATGGGATCGTACTTCCAACTGTCATATGAACAGATACAGATCAAGAGAGGGAAATCTCTTTTCAAGAGTCACTAACATGGTAGCAGTTTTAACTGCCCCAGCATTGTGTCCCAGTCACACACCACCACACCTAGTATAGTGTCAGCTGCTTAGATGGGGTTTAGCGGTGTAGTTCTCTTCCTTCTTCCTTCCTTCATTTTGGATTAATTATTCTTTTTCAGTGAAGAGAATTTTGTAGATGGCATCTGTATGGCCACAGACTACCTGGTCCTTTGAGTATTTTCTGATTTCCTTTGTGTGTGTGTGTGTGTGTGTGCGTGCAGGTGCATGTGTATGTACACATGCCTGTGTACATGTGCCAGTGTAGGGCTTGAACTTAGGGCTTTGCGATCTCAGCATTTTTGTTCATGGTTGGCACCATACCATTTGAGTCACAATTCCAGTCTACAAGTTTTAGAGATGTATTCTTGCTGATATTTTTCTCTCTGGGCTGGCCTTCAAGTCTCATACTCCAGGTTTTAGCTACAATTACAGGTCTAACTTTCTGATTTACTTCAGGTTCACCCTGCCTTGTTTTGTCAAGTCCAGCCAAATGTCACTTGTGTCTAAATAGAAATCAAATTGTGAAGTTAGTTTTTCAAACCCTGTTTTCCTCCATGCTATTTTTCTATGCAGGCTATGTTGTGAAACTACAATCTTACTACTAAAAGGTGTCTCATGGATATAGCATCCAGTTAAGTTTTTGAGTTGACTGTAAATGACAATTCCCAGAACCCTTCTGGAACATTCCAAATCAGACCCTATCTTTAACAAGGTGTCTAGAAGAATCATGCACATATTCTGCTTTTTGGACACTACTTTATAGTGATCAGCAGCTAACATAGCATGTACAAATACTTGCGTGTGCACATATATGCATTGTATAAGTTTATATGATGAGTTTCAGCCTTGTCTTAATGATCATAGTATCGGAAGTTCAAATTGTCTCAAAACTGGTCAGTAAGGAGCATTACTTTAGTAATTCCTGATATCATTCTCATTGCTGGCTTGCTAATATATTACAGGTTCATCTTGTAGATTCCTTGCTTCAATCCTAGAACCAGCCATTTCCTCAAGAAGAGAATTTTCTATTATGGAAAATGTTTTCCTGTAACTTAACCTGAGAGCTAGCAGTGACTATCATTGCTGCATTGCTCATTCTACATAGACCCCCAAATATAGAGGAAGCCATACTGATACTCCCAATCCTGTTTCAACGTAGTTCATTACGGTGTTAAGCTATTCTGTGGATATCTATCTGTCTGTCTATCTGTCTGTCTTTATCTCATACATATATAAATAAATATTCTCTAGAAAGATATCATTTAGTTTCATTGTCCTTTTTGGTTTTTAATATTTTTGAAGAGTTGACCTTATTTTTGGTTATTTATCCTTATGTGAAACATGTTTTCCTAAACTACTTTTTTCAGTTCATTTTTTGAGACAGGATTTTATAAATAACCAACGCTGCCTTAGAATTTGCTATGTATGCCACGTTCATAATCTTCTTTCTCTCAAGCCTCACAAGTGCTGGGATTACAAGTGTGCCCATCATAATCAACTTTCTCTGATCTTCTGAAAGAGCCATCATGCATCTGGGTGAGTTTTTCCAAGTCCACAGAACTCAGTCTTCTGTACTTTTATGATAGTTTACTTTTTGAGTACTCCTTTTCTTTTCTGTACTGTCTCTTTTTTTTCTGGTTGTGAGGCCTGAACTCTGGCCCTGTCTCTCTGCTCTTCAGCTCAAGGCTAGCGCTCCAACACTTGAGCCACAGTGCCACTTCTGGCTTTTTCTGCTTATGTGGTACTGAGGAATCAAACCCCGGGCCTCATGCATGCAAGGGAAGCACTCTATCACTGAGCCACCTTCCCAGCCCCTGTACTGTCTCTTTCAGTGCTATTTTTCTTTTATTGTTCAATTTTGACTCTACTTTCAGTACTGTAGTTTCTTTTCACTGCAGGACCTTGACCTGGAAAAGAGTACTGGCATGAAATGTTAGTGATTTATAGGGGCCAGTATGCCTCATAACCTTCAGATCTTACCATTAACCCCTTTCCTACCTGTTATTGGATTGGCCCAACCCTTCTCAATTTCAGCTTATGTTCTGAAGTTAGTCTGTAATTTTTGCAGTATCTATATGGTTTGAAACGAATGGAGGTTCACTCCATTCGTGGACTATTTCATAACAAATAGAGACATTAAAAATTTTCCAGGATTAAGAAGTCTTTAGTGATATGTACACAAATTGTGAAAGGTCAGGGAAACACTTTGTTTTTCATTGAAAAATTAAAGACATCAGGACTTTTCATTGTAAATATTTTACTAGTATTACTAATGATTTGGAGGGTGGTTTTCAGTGGAAAAAATAAGAAGTTTAGAAAGCACATTAAATGCTAAATATATTATGATCAGATTTGGACATAATACTTATAACTATTTTCTCTCAAAAGTAATGCTATTTTTGATATTAAGATTATAGATGTAGTTTTAGTACTAATATAAGATAAATAAGAACTCTGCTTTATTCTCATTTAGGCAGCATGAATTTCTGAGCATCAGATATGAAATCTCAAATTCTTATGTCAGTTGAGTATTGCAGTATTATATTCTCTGCTTAGTTAACAATTTCAAAATGCATAATTATATATATTTTAGGCATACCATGAACTATTTGCCATTGTAGGTTTACAATAGCTTTTGAATGTGTGCTATAAAATAGCAAGGTTAAGCATTCTATGAGTCAGTTTATTAAAAAAGAATCTTAGATCTTTCTATCTATATTCATGGAATCATACTTAAGAATTGATAATTCAGAAATCTCCTTGGCCAAAATTTCTAAATATATTTCCTGTGAATGCCATTGGTAATCTTTCAGTTTCCAGTTGCATTTAGCATACTATGTCCCTCATTTTGGAAATAGGAATGTTTATTTGCATATTAAATACAGTGTTAAAATCAATTTGACTTTGTTTTTATATATTACTATTTTCATAATTTCTTAGCAAACATTAATTGTGCATTGGGAGGAGTACCATTGTGATATAACTTACATACATATAATATATTTCCATCATAGACAGGATTTCAGTTTGTATAGCTCAGAATTTCTCAGTCTTATTTTTGTATATCCATTTGTCAGCACATACATAAATCAAATATATGAGAGAGATACCTGAAGTCCTTATATCATTTCCAGGTAAAGATAACATATTAGTCAGAATTCTCTCAGCATAACAAAATACTTGAGATATTTAGAACCTTTGGGATATTAAGAGCCCAGACATGGTAGCTCATGCTTATAATCTTAGCTACTTTTAAGGCAGAGATAGAAAGAGCATAGTTCAAAGCCAGCCTAGACAAAATGTTACTGAGACCATATTTCAAAAACCAAGCTGGGCATGACTATATATGCCTTCAGTCCTTGGTACTCAGAAGGTCGATACAGGAGGAGCATGATCTAAAGCTGGCAGGACCAAAGCAGATACCTTATCTGAAAAGTCAACTAAAATCAAAAGGGCTGGGTTATGTCTAAAGTGATAAAACATTTGTCTAGCAACACAAGGCCCCAGATTCAAATATCACTACTTGGAAAAATAAGTCCAAGGAACTAATCTGTGCTAAAAGGAACTAAAGCTGAGGCCAAGAAAGTTGTATCAACTGTTTCAGATCATTTTAACTTGGACAGAATTTGGACTATATCTTCCAACTCTCAATCAACTTTTCTATTCATTGATTCATATGTATTATATACCATTAGCCATGTTTTACCTAACATTTCCCTTTCTTCTTAGTTACCATAAACTTCCTCCTGCTGACTAACTTTCCACCCAAAAAGAAGGATGAGGTCAGGATGAGTAGCTCCATCCTTATCACAAAGCCTTGAATCTGATCCTACAGTGCCTCCTGCTATAGAGTGTTCATCATTTCAATGTTGATTCCACTTCCCATTTACCACTTGTGCTTTCTGTTACCTAGAGGGAGCTATAGACAGAGTATTGGGATGTTACCTAGAGGGAGCTATAGACAGAGTATTGGGATGTCCCTTTAAGAAATAAAATTAGTCATGCCCCTAACCTTTCATATTCTAGGCTCACTTTATCCTTCTGTAGCTGCTGGTGATGCCTCACACTCAGGGTGAACAGAGAAAATATAATCCAACTAAATGTGAAATAATTAATTAGGGTTTACTCAGCAACTATGACCCTAAAATCATTTATTTTAGGGAGAGAGGTCAAAGTTATATTTTAAGTATATAAATTAATTAGTGACCTCTGAACCTAGTGCATCGGAGGGAGTGATCGAATAAGTAAGTATACATGGGTCTGTTCTAAGTTCTATCACTTAGGAGGTATATAAATTTGTGTAAGATATTCATCGTCCTGAATCTTGGTTAATCAACTATTAAAACAGTTCAGTGGACTACACGCTATGTGTGTTGATTCTAGCTCTCATATTTTTTCTGTGAGTCTATGATCTGTGAGTTTTAATTACCCATGAATTGATCACTATGGACAATCAGGACTTGGACATATTTGTTTAGTCTGACAGAATCCTAATGGAATGGTCTGGAAAGAAATGGAAAAACAAAATCCTCTAGGATTCCTCAGAACCTTGCCCAACCAATGACCAATTTATGTTTTCACATCTTTCCAAGCTATGCATTTCATTTTAAAATTTAATACTGCCAAATTGAAATCACCTATTGTTCATTACAGGATATTTTAAGTCCCTTATTTTATAAAACATCATCTTTTTAATTATTGGAGTGTTCTGGCCTATAGTGAAAATACAGTACTTGAAAGACTATTGCTGTATTTCAGAAATCACATAGCAACAAGAAAGCAGAAAGTAAACTGGCCTCACAGAGAGTACTTTGAAGACCTTACCCATAATGCCAAATGCAGTAAAAGACACGGTCTGTTTCCATGGGGTGATGTTATAGAAAGATACAGTTCATTCAAATGTATACAGAGACATAATTCTTTTCAAGTTAATAACACCTCATACTAGTTTTCCTTTTGGGAACTCCACAGACACAATAGGCAAGCAATTTTCTCTGGAGAGTAGACTAAAACCCATCACCCCTCTACATCATGTCTGAGTTCGAAAAAACTGAGAAGGCTCATTTTAAAAGATGGGTGTAGGATTGGTTGGGTTGTACTGGTGGGGTCCTCCATTCAGAAACTACCCTGCAACATTGGTTAGAAAGGTCTTGGTTTATTTTCTATACAAATGTTTCATATCTTTGACTTCCTAGGGGGTTCTCATCATCCCTTCTTCCTTGCTAGCTTCTTGCACAGCTAGTTTAAAACTATCTAATCTAACTAGACCAGTGATTAGGGAGATGTACATGAGGGTATATGGAAACATACTGTTTATGACAAGCATCTTGCTTTAGATTCCTTTCTTCCAGTTTCTGAATGGAAGCGGCTAACTAGGGGAGAAGGAAACAGAGAGGATCCCACAAATAAATACTGGTTTCTAGATCTAGGGCTGCACTGGGAATGCAGGCCCAAGCAGTTTTACGTCAGTAGATGCTTTGAGGATGCAGTGAAGATACCTTATAAAGTGAAAACCTATCATTTGCAAAGCTGCAAAAAGCGAACATTGTTTGCCACTCACCGTATTTCTCCATGGAACCCTGAGGCCATGAGTCTTGTGAGACAAGTTTCAACTCTGCTTGGTGCACGTTTATTGTGCAAAGGAGAAAAGACCCAGAGAAGCAGGACATATTTATACATCTTGTAAAGATTGTGTGCATTTAAGAGTTTTGGTTGGCTTTAAATTAGAGCCAGTTCTCAATTACCCATGATCAAAATGACAGCATGTATACAAATGAAAATGAATTGTCTATGTTATCTCTTTTAGACATTGAAAATGACACCTTTGCTTTCACTGCTTAGTTTTTTTCTAATGGAGCATTATGGCACAGCTAGCCAATCATGACAATTATATATTTGAGCTTTATATTTTGGATGAATTTCTACCCAAGTAGATAGATGCTGTAGCTTAGGTGATAAAAATTGGTATGGCAAGCCGGGTGCTGGTGGCTCACACCTGTAATCCTAGCTACTCAGGAGGCTGAGATCTAAGGATCGTGGTTCAAAGCCAGCCTGGGCAGGAAAGTCCATAAAACTCTTATCTCCAATAAACCACTAGAAAACCAGAAGTGGTGCTGTAGCTCAAGTGGTAGAGTGCTCGCCTTGAGCTGAAGAGCTGAGGGACAGTGCTCAGGCCCAGAGTTCAAGCCCCACAACTGAAAAAAAAAAATTGTGTGGCTATCCATTCCCTATATATCATCAAATTGTCTGCATATTTCCAGAGTTATATTCTAAAAGGTAAGAAAGCTCATGTAGAATTAGAAATCACCATATTAAAGCTTACTTTATTGACTAACATGAAATGTTGTAGACTCCATACTTAGGTTTTTAGTTTGCAACTTCTTTCAGCCATTTGGGGACTTATTTTCTCATTTTTTTTTGTTGTTAGATTGGCCTATATCTAATCTTTTTCATGTACTTGCAATATTCACCACCCTAAGAGTTCAGTGAGGTTGGATTATTAAATATTTGTAGCTAGGCCTGGTGGCTCATGCCCATAATCTTAGTTACTCATAAAGCTGAAGATCAAGCAAAGTGAGCCTAGGTAAGAAAGTCTTGAGACACTACTCTCAAGAATAGGACAAAGAGAACTAGAGCTATGACTCTATCTACCATGAACCAACCAAGAATGAAAAAGGTAAAGGACAGTGCCCCGGCTCTAAATTTAAGTCCCAGTACTGGCACACATACACATTCACACACACACACACATACACACACATACACACACACACTAAGTTGCTCACGTGATTTAGAGATATATCTGTTCCACAAATACATCTCTGATGGGTTCTACTTTCTTTCAGAGTCCATGAATTTGGAAAAATATGATTTATAACTAACTTCCAAGACTTGAGAATACATAGAAAGAAAAGTTTGGAGACTTGAAAATAAACACCAACAAAATAAAAATTAAAAAAATAAACAACAAATATCATTTTGGGGGGATTTTAGACGTGAAAGATCCATAAAGTCCAGATTGTTTCCTGGGCTTTCTTTTCAACAAACATGAAGTCCTTGTTGTGAATATGATGTCACCACCCTGACTTCACACATTACCCAAAAGGCAGGTGTATAATCTTGAACAAATTAGGAAGGTAGTTTGGTTCTTTACACCCACAGTCCTGAGCCTCTGGTGATTTCCTGCCACCAAAATACTGCCAATTTCTGGTAGGCAAATAGAAATAGTATTCTCTTTCTAACATGTATGGCTTTCTATTTAATGATTTCAGAGAGTTGTTCTTTATTAGAAGAGAGCAAAGACTTTCCAAAGAAAAAGCCTCTTTTGAAGAAAGAATTTGTAGTGTTTACATTCCTGTAAGGCCCAAGAATCTTATATTTGAGAGCAGTGGGTGAAAAGTATTTACATTAACTCTGAAAGGTGAGAGATTTGAAAATTATGTTTTTATAGATTTGGGGAGGCCAAATCATGAAAAATGTTACAAAGCAAAATATTGGTTTGCATTTAGAAAATGGGACATAGGAGAGCCCCTAGAATTCTATTCTCAATTCTTCCATTTATTTAAAAAACAATTGCATCTTTAATAGTAAGGGTGATATTTAGAAATACTTGTATATTAGCCTTAGATTCTACCTTAACTTAATGGTGGTACTATTTAACATCCTCTAATAATTTCGTGGACTTTAGAGAGTTAACTAGGATATCATATGTAATTCTGTCTCCATATGAAACTCTTTACACTAGTAATATATTAACTATGGGATAAAAAGAACCTTGCAACTGAAATTCACAAGCAATTACCCATGAAAACATGAATGCACAATTGCATACAAGGTGAAAAGGGACCACATTTTCTTGTTTCTGATAGTAGGATAGAAGGAATCAAAGTCTAAGGCCATAATGAATTGAGTGGCCTTATACCACTGTGTCTTTCCACAGCCTCACATCAATTCTGTGCAATTACTTAAGAGACAGTAGCTCTCCTGAAAGCCTCTTCAACTGTACATTGACATCACAAGTTTAGGACATATTGGTTTTTTTTTCCTTTTGGATAAATCTCTGACCCTCCAAGAATGTGCTGTTTATGGAGGAAGAAAGAAATTCTCATGATAGCCTCTCAACCCTTATATTTGTATCTGTACATTCTCTGTGCTACTCCATTTTACTACTACATTTCTCAATGTAAAGTGAAGAGAGGGACTGGGGTAAATAGCTGAACCTGGGATCACTCAGAAACTCCCCCAGAGTATTCCTAAACAACAGGTCACAGCAGCCTCAGGACATAGCTGACAGCAGGGCTTTCTTGCAGTCGATCTGGGGACACTCTATAGAATATGAAATCCATCAGACCACAAACCTTGTTCCCAAATTCTGTTATCTAAAGTCAATTTAGGACTTGTGTTTTCCTGTCTCCAAGAGCAAACAAAATAGGTGGTCTTTTGCCTATGTCTTTAAAATGGGAAAGGTAGGATGAAAAGGAGGTCTTTGTCTCAGAACTTAGGGTCCAAGGGCCAAACAGATCTGTGTACCCATCTGAAGTTCATGCTGGATAATCTGTTAGTCTCCTTTAGTCTCACAAAATATGTAGCTTAACAAAATAATGGCATTTGCAGGGAAAGGGATGGAACTAGAAGAAAATCATTCTGAGTGAGGTAAGCTAAGAGCAAAGAGACAAACGGTACATGGGCTCCCTGGTATGTGGATGTTAAATACAAAATGCAAGGAGAGATGACATAATAAACAAGACGTGAGAAACAAAGGATCTCCACTGGTCTTTTTGTATCATTACTAAATGAACCCATGTTATTGACCACATATATGGTACATATATGCGCACATCTGAGGGAAACTAGAAGGAGGACATAGAATCAGAGGGAAACGGGAAAATATACAACAGAGGGGCCCATCAACTGCACTGGACATCGATGAAAACAAACTAAGCAACTCAAGAGCAGCGATGGGAGAGAGGGAATGGGAAGGATAGGGAACATTTGACACTAAGCAAAAGGAAAAACAATGTACATACCACCAAATGTGGAAGAAACAGCTGTATTGTCAAAGTGCATAAAATTCACAAACTTTATAGACCACGATAATGGCAATTTGCCTCATGAAGGTTAGAATGTGTCTGTGACTTTAACTATCACTATCTCACAATACTGTGAAATTTGTGAAATTTATGTAATCACTTAATCACAGTAAAAATTATATAAAAAAATATGTAGCCTTGCTAGGTGCCGGTAGCTCACACCTGTAATCCTAACTACTCAGGAATCTGAGACCTGAGGATCAGGGTTTGAAGCCAGCCCAGGAAGAAAAAGTCCCTGTAAGACTCTTTTATTTTTTTAATTGTGAAAATACCGTACAGAGGGGTTACAATTACATGGGTGATGTAATAAGTGCATTTCTTACCAAGCATTGTTGCCTCCTCCTTTGTTTCCCCTTATCATTCCTTCCCATCTCCCCTCCTCAACCCCCCCCCACCCCCCGCCAAAGTTGTAAAGTTCATTTTCCACATAACATCTTATACACCTCACTGTTGCAATGGGTCAACCTATACCCCTATTTAAACAATTTGTGTTTTCCCTTCCCCTCCACAAATTATACCAACATCAAATACAGTGAAAACAGGGGTTATACTGTGGGGGAGGGACATACAAAGCAACAAAGAAATATCTTATAAATATGTTAGACACAATAGCAAAAAAGAAAAAAAAACATTTGAGTCCTTATCTTGGGGTTCATTTCGCTTAACATCAACTTATCTGACCATTTCTGCTTGTCTCAGACATATACTAGTTATTGCAAACAAGGGCAAACATGGGACCTATGTTTCTTTGGGCCTGGCTTACTTCACTTCGTATAATTTTTTCCAAGTCTTTCCATTTCCTAACAAATGGGCAATGTCATTCTTAGTTAACCACTCAAAACCTGGAAGTGGCCTTAAGTGGTAGAGACTTAGCCTTGAGGGCAAAGAGGCTCGGGGATAGCACCCAGACCCAGAGTTCAAGCCCCACAACCCTCCTCATACACACATACACAGAGAGGGGGGGAGGGAAAGGAAGAGGGAGAGAGAGAGAGAGAGAGAGAGAGAGAGAGAGAGAGAGAGAGAGAGAGAGAGAGAGAGAGGAGAGAGAAAGAAAGAGAAAAAGAACAAAAGAAAGGAAGGAAGGAAGGAAGAAAGAAAGAAAGAAAGAAAGAAAGAAAGAAAGAAAGAAAGAAAGAAAGGAAGAAAGGAAGGAAGGAAGGAAGGAAGAAAGAAAGAAAGAAAGAAAGAAAGAAAGAAAGAAAGAAAGAAAGAAAGAAAGAAAGAAAGAAAGAAAGAAGGAAAGAAAGAAAGAAGAAATGATATAGTCTGATTCTTAGGCACAGTGAACTTCAGGCTCCTCCGAATTCTTAGCTGAGACAAGCTTAGTACTACTCCTGCAATTGCAGAGTGCCCCAGGTCCTCTGACTTCTACGCCCTCTGACTCAGAGTCGTATTTGGATTCTACTTGCCTCTGCCTGTAGGACCAAAGCGAGCAGAGAGAGTGACAGGCTGATGTCATATTTTCTTAAATGAGTAGTATTACTTTTCATGGTTCCGTGCAAATTCATTCGGAAGAAGAAAGAAGTAGAGAGTCATCCAGAAGGCAGAAGGTGGATCATAGGCAAAGGAGTATGGTTAAAGTGTTGCTCCAGTCCAGCCACACAAGGGTGACTGAAGGCCCTCCCTGATTTCCTTGTGTTTGTGCACTGCTTATTTTCCTCTTTCCTTAGAGACTATTTTCAATTGCTCCCTTTTCTTTGAGTGGCAGTCTCCTTGTGGGTGCCCCAGGGTTCTATTTCTTTGAATTATTTCTTCAGGCATTTGTTGTGTGTTTCTGATCTGCATCTGAGAGCATCTGGCCATGGAGGGTATTGTGTGCCCAGCTCTTGGGCATCTCAAGGCTTACCCATGATCACCCACTCATTTTAACTCACACTGAGACCAGAGGAGGAACTGGTTTGGGTTGCTGATGGCCCAGAGAATGCTGAGGGAGACAGGGTGTAGTACAAGACTCTCTGAGCCCTCAGGCCACCGGGGTCCAAGACTGACATGAAAATTCTCACTTTAAGGGAGGAAATCCACAGATAAATAAATTATTTAACCTACCTCTTTGGGACCACTCTGAAGAAAGCTACAGCACTCACCAAGATATCCAAGGCTGAATGCTTTCAGTTCAAGTTTGAGCCAATTGCCCACTGTTTCTTTTGTGGAAGAAACACCTGTGGGAATGGGGTGGCAGCTGCTGCCATCCTTTGCATGGCGACTACAGATCCTTGCCTCAGACTGGAAGACTCACAGCTAGATGGAAATTGGTGTTTTATACTTCTGGGAAACGTGACCAACTTTGACAAAGGCTCTTTAATGAGACCTCAGACTCAGGCCAGACTTTGTTTTGTTTTGTTTTCAGTCCCACTCATCACTCTCATAATATTTATCAGGGAGCTAGAGGAGAGCATTGAAATTTAAATTTTGTTTTTTTATCTTCGTGCTAGGGTTAAGCCCAGATATATAAGCATGCCCTCTACCACTAACGTAGACCCTCACCTGTTAAAATTTAGTTCTTGTTTATCCTTATTTTAAAAATAACTTAAAACAAATACCTTTCTCACTTCCTTTAAAACCATGCTTTATTTCCAGTGCATGTAAAAATGGTAGCAATTGCCAGGTACTGGTGGCGCACACCTATAATCCTAGCTACTCAGGAGGCTGAGATCTGAGGATCACAAATTGAAGCCAGACTGACTTTTACCTGTAATTAAGCATCTAAAAACCTGAAGTGGGCTGTCATTCAAAGTGGTAGAGCACTAGCCTTGAGCAAAGAGCTCAAGGACAGTGCCCAAGCCCCGAGTTCAAGCTTCATGACTGATAAAAAAAAATGGTAGCAATGATTTTATTTTCAAAAAGTTGTTCTTTCCTTGCATTCATTATTTAGACTGGTGAGTAAAATGATCTTCCCCAAACTTCCCTTGCTAAAGATTGTAATAAGAAAATTGACCTCTTACTTTCAAATGATTATTGAAGATTTCTTCCCATGCAGGATCAGAGCTATATTCTATTAACTATCTATACTGTTTGCCCAATCATTATTTGACAGACATTATTTTCTAAATCAAGAGTTTTTGCTCAAGCTGGACATATTGAATTGTCATTTGTTTTAATATCCAAACTAAAAATAACGTGTGCAGTGGGCAAGACCCCAGATGTGTTTTGTCAGTCTCTTTTTCACTTAATGTCTAAAGCTTTATGTATTTAAGGAAAATTTTATCCATGTGTTTCTCATTTATTTACACTTAACTCATCAGTATGTTTAGTATGAGTTATTTGAAGTCCAAGAAGACTTTTTAACCATTTTATATGCTTATTTTATGTTCCTATGAAATGGGAAGTCATTTTATGCCAAAAAGCAAACTGTGTGAAGTCTATCACCATCATTCACCAAATATTTACCCCTAAAATGTCATATTTTTATTTAAAAACCTAAACAATAAGCTTTTTAATTCATCTGAGATGGACCAAAATTGACAAGATTGCAGACAATCTTGATTTTGCTTAAAGACAGCCTTAAATACAAAAAATGTTGGGTCAGCATCTTCAAAAAGATATAGGTCAAGTATTGATCCCACAAAAAACAATCACTAATAATTTCCATGTAATTTTTCTGGATATGGTTAGGGAAATTGCCCTATCAGCTAATATCATGAACACATAGCCCACCAAATATGGTCAATAGGAACAACTCAGGCATCTACCCAGTGAGTTTCATATTTGGTATTTCACCAAGAAAACTACTTCCTCAGATAGGTGGCTAATTACCTGTCCCCCTTTTTTTTTTCTTTTTGTCATTTGTGGGGCTTGCACTGTCAGGGCCTGAGCACTATCCCTAAGCTCGTTTGCTCAAGTCTAGAACTTTACCACTTTAAGCTACAGTGCCACTTCTGGTTTGCTGGTGGTTAATTGGAGATGAGTCTCAAAGACTTTCCTGCTCTGCGTGGCTTTGAACTGTGATCCTCAGATCTCAACCTTCTGAGTAGCGGATCTGTGCCTTTTTAGATTTCAGTGTTGCTGAAGATAAGGAACTTGTTTCAAGTATTTACTTCACTCAGCCTGTTGATGCACTGGAGGTTTGTTCATGCTATTTAGCATGGCCATGCTGCCCTAGGAGCCCTAGAAAATTACATGAATACGAAGATGAATGTTGCATGCTTCTGAAGTGAAGGCAGATAAGAGAACTTGGCAGTGTAGTCGATGTCATTGAGTTTCTGCCCATTCTTGCCTTGCCCCACCTAAGGTCACTTGTTGCTTAAGCACTTAGAAGTGGAGTTGAGTGCATGTCCTCAAGGACATTTTCTATAAATAAGGATTGGGGGATTCAGCTCTTCCACCTCCTGCTGTGACACTATTGAAATATTTCCCACAGTTTCTCAGTGAGATAGAAGGGAGAATGAGGATGAACTGCCCATAACAAATATTTGTTTATGAACATAATCCTTGTTTGAGTTTCTTCCCTCTCTTGTCTCATTTTTTTCTCACCTGTGCATTCTGATACCATCTCCCTAAAACCTCTTGTACTTCAGTACCTGTCTGGTCATTTGTTTGGGACTTGGCTTAGGTTAAAGCACCCAGAAAATCAATCATTACACTATAGTGATATACACTGTAGCAAAAGCTTGTAGAGTAGAAGGAGACAATGCTAATATACACAGAGAAGTTGTTTCATTTAATAGGGGTTTGTGGGTGGATTTACTAGGTCAGTGTTAACTAATCCTTCTAGTTTACATCTCATGCAGCCAGAGGTTCCATCTAACCACTGCTACATCTCTACAGCCTGGTACAGGACCTGGGATATGAGAGAGCGCTTCATATATACTCGTTGAATAAATGACAAATTTTCATCAAGAGAAAATAGGTTTTTAGATAGGACAATCACTTGTAAGGTTAATCAGTAACTGCCAAGCTGATAGGAAATCCTAGTTATTCCTTTTGTGTGTATGTGTGTGGTGCTAATGCTTGAAATTAAGTGATCATGCTTGCTCAGGCAAGCACTCTGTTGCTGGAGCTGTGTCTCCAGATCTTGTTGCTCTGGTTATTTTTTTATTTTTTTATTTTTTTTGGGTCTGGTTGTGGGGCCTGAACTCTGGGCCTGGGCGCTGTCCCTCAGTTCTTCAGCTCAAGGCTAGCGCTCTACCACTTGAGCCATAGCGCCACTTCCGGCTTTTTTCTTTTTGCTTATGTGGTGCTGAGGAATCGAACCCAGGGCCTCAGGCATGCAAGGCAAGCGCTCTACCACTGAGCCACCTTCCCAGCCCTGCTCTGGTTATTTTTAAGACACGGTTCTCACTTTTTGTCCAGAAAAGCCTCGACCACAATCTTCCTATATAGCCTTTCCACCATAGCTGGGGTAACAGGCACATACCACCTCCAACCCCCACCCAGTTTGGGTTTTGTTTCTTTCTGTTGAGATGGGAGCTTGATGATCATTTTTCCTGACTGGCTTGGAACTATAATCCTCCCAACAATCTGAGATGACGGTGTACACTACCACATGCAGCTACTAGTTGGGATAGAGTCTTGTGAATTTTTGCCAGGGCCAGCCTTAGTCTGTGATCCTTCTGATCTCTGCCTCCTGAGTATATGGGATTATAGGTATGAACTACTCTACCCAACCCAGTTTTTCTAATATCTAGCTCCAGACTGATCTCCTAATTGACTCTGAATGCATATGAAATTATCTGGAAGGTGGTGAAGATTAAGAGTAGAGAAATATGTATGAGAGCTGAGTTCTGAGCAAAGATGATGTACTCAGCAAAACAACTCATTTTGTTAGAATTAGATTGTAAGGAGCAGGTGACAATTGACAAGAAACAGAGATTAAGAGCAATAAAGAAGGCAATTGGAAGACACGGCAGACCATCTGAGACATTTGAGCTCTCAGGGACTAATGGCAGGCATTGTTGAGGTGGCGGGATATAACAGAAAGATTTTGATCTTGGATAATAACCACATCTTAGAAAATAAAACTAGGTGCAGTGCAAAGGGAGACTATTTGAGTTAAATGGCTGTTCAGCATCATTCCATTAAAACTGCTCTGAGGCTGGGAATGTGGCTTACTGGTAGAGTGCTTGCCTAGTATGCATGAAGCCCTGGGTTCAATTCCTCAGTACCACATACACAGAAAATGCCAGAAGTTGTGCTGTGGCTCAAGTGGTAGAGTGCTAGCCTTGAGCAAAAGCAGCTCAGGGACAGTTCCCAGGCCCTGAGTTCAAGCCCCAGGACTGGCAAAAAAAATACTCTGTTTTCATGCATGAACTCCAATTAATATCTTTTAGTCTTCCTGTTACTTCAGCTCTCAATGGGATTTGCTAATGATTAAGGCCTTTCCTCTTTGACCCTCTTAGAAGACGCTGATCTCTTATCTCCTGATTTCTTGTCACTTAAGAGTTTCTTATGAATCTTGACCTATCTCAAACTCCCATCCTATGCCTTACAGTCATGATATTTTGTCTTCTTTCTTGGTTTATACAACAGAGGAATCTCCTTAACCATTCTCTAACAAGGAACTTGAGGAGGTTTTTACTTCTCTGTGTTTCTATTTTCTCATCCTTAAAGTAGAACAACAGCACATACTTCATAAAGTTGTTGCATTAGGTGCTGATATTATTATATGTATTATATTACCATTACTTGATACTTACATGAATATCAGCAGTATAAAATGTACTTAATAATTAGAGGTAATATTAAGACGTGTCAAAACAGTAATTATTATATGGTAAGCATAATTTGAATATTTATTTCTCACCTCCCATAGTTCTGCTCTTTTCCCTCTATGAGGTAAGCAGTTTAATTCACCACATGCTTCCTGTTACTGCATCCAGTACTCCTACCAAAAGCCTAGAAGCAATTTCCTTCATCTACCCTTTGTGGACTGGAATCTCTAAGACCATGAACCAAAATGATCCTTCCGCCTTTATAAGTTAATTATCACAGGTGTTTTCATATGGTAATAGAAAGATGACGAGCACATTCTCTTCACCTAGATGCTCAAGATCTATCATCTCTTATCATATATTCTTTTTTTTTTAGTATTTTTTTATTTTTTATTTTTATTTTATTTGTGAACATACTGTACAGAGGGGTTACAATTACATGGGCAAGATAATGAGTACATTTCTTACCAAGCATTGCAGCCTCCTCCTTTGTTTATCCTTCACCTCCCTTCCCAGCCTCCCCCCTCCCCCCCCCCCCCGCCCAATCCTTCCCCCCCTCCCCCCCTTCACCGACATTGTAAAGCTCGTTTTTGACATGACAAGTTGTACTTCTCATTGTTGCAACAGGTCCACCTGAATCCTTAAACGACTTGTTTTTCCCCATCTCCTCCACAAGTTATACTGACATCAAATATAGTGAAAGCAGGGGTTATACTGTGGGTGAGGGACATACAAAGCAACAAAGAAATAATCTTATAAATTAGCATACATTCTTTATACCAGCTCTATTTCAAGAATTGTACCAATGACTTGTTAAAGCCGAAGACTGGGACTGTGGCTTCTTCTGCCTCAACCTGTACCCTTCACCATTCACCCTGTTAACTCTGTTAACAGTTTGGACTGAACCATGCTGTCTTCAATATTGCCTACTATTTTTCAGTGTGCAAATGAGATTCATTGTGATTTGTACATATATGCATATAATGTGCAAGCAGCTAAAGCTGACACATATTCAGTTCACAAGAAACATCAGAGAAAATTTTCCAGCTTTGAGTGCAAGTGGGATACCTTTTGAACATAAAGGTAAAGGCAGATACAAAGCCAGTGGTGAGGGCTAATGGGGATGCGGGTATCAGAAATCATTGGAGGCCTAATGAGGCAGAGCCAATTCTCTCTGTCCTGTTGTAAGGCAAGCCATTTGGATGCAAGTGACCGTGGTCAGCTTTCTCCATAAGGGAATTTTGCTGATACCTGCTGTGTATTCATTAGTTGTCAACCATAATTCAATCAATTGACAGTGTTTGTCTAGAAAGGGCTCTACTTTCACTGAACTTGCCAGGTTTTACAAAACAAAACTTTAAATCGGTCAGCTGAAATTGGTTTATGAATTGCTAGAAATCCCTAGATAGATTCCCATCAATTCGAAACATCACAGACAATCCTGTATTTGCAGTGGGCTTTGAGTTATTCATGAAATCCTATTGAACATCTTTTTTGCATTAATTTAGTGATATTTCTCACTGACGTCAAGGTGATGAAAAATAACACTAAACCTTACTTGGCTGGACTGGAGGGAGCTTGGAAATTCACCAGGCATGCTGCAGGCAATTTCTGGAAGGCAGGCAGGAAGGCAGGCAGAGGGACCCGGCATGCCTCACAAACTAACTCAGAGATGAGCTGGAGAGAGAAGCAAGTCTGCAATTATGGGAATAAGACTCAAAAACATTTAAGAGCTGCCAGCAGTTTCTGAAAAGCTATAACAACTATGAAAACCATGCACCAATGGCAGTAGTATGCAGAACAAGGCATATTTTAAAGGAGGAAAATCAGGATTTCATTTATTGACTGAATACTTCTAGGGCTTATTGTGTGTTCAGGGCACATTTCTAATGATTTTTCTGGATAATACATTTATTATTAATATTAACGATCAAGCCCAGAGTGAACACTGTGATTAGCTTTGTTTTACAGACTGATGGTATGGCTGAGAGTTTAAGTAGCTTACTAATGGTCTCACAGCTGGCATTGGTGTGGAGTTTATATCTAATTGAGCTTGGATTCTGATGCCATGCTGTCTATCACCACCCATTTATCCCACAAGTCAAAGCAAAGACAATTTCCTTTCAGGCATAAAGCTGTTATTTTGAATAGTATTTGTGAACATAGATTCTGTCTTGAATAGCGTCTGAATGTAGGCATTTGTGGACAAGTAAAGAGTTGCATCATATTGACAGATCATAGTGAGAGGGTCAATAGCTTCAAGAATAGTGAGAAGCAGAAAGAAAAGATAAAATTGCTTTTACATAGGATTTTTCTCTTGATATACATTTTTGGGAAGGAATAACACCATTAGATTTCTATCAGCTATATTGGTTATTCTCAATGAGATTTTCATCTCAGGCAAAGGCTCTCCATTCCTGGGATATTGTTTGACACACATATCTGTCTCTGTTGGGCTAACCTATTACATAGAAATGGTCTTCTACTCAAGGCGCTATAGGAACTCTCTCCCTCCCATCATTGGTTTTCAGCAAACAGTGGTAATCTCACAAGTCATATCTCACAAGGCATATGGCTCATTGAATGGGGTGAGCCTGTCCTTTAGATAGCAGGTGTCTTATTTGGTGACCAAAATATGCAGTTTTTATTAAAATGTCATCTCTCAAGTACAAACTTCTGTTCTCTGACTCTGCAAATTGTCTTCTTGACCTCTCCTTTTCTAATGGGTATCTCAAACTTAAATGCATGTAACAACCATCTTCCCTGTGTGTATCCATCCCCCATCTTGGCTGAGGAAGCCCAGCCTTCAAGTTCAAATGCCTACACCTTGGAGTCATAATTTTACATCTCTCTTTTTCATACTTTGGTTGTGAATCCTATCTGCGTTGTCAGAGTATGCTCAGAATCTAGTCAGTCCTATTTTGCTTCATAATGCCTTCTGTTTTGAACTACCTTCTTCTTCTACTTGGGTCAGTATAAGAATCTCAGTGCTTATGCTTTAGCCCATATTCAGCAGCCAAAAAAGTCCAGTAAAAAGATGTCATACAATGTCATATTCTGGTGGAATCCCTGTAGTAAATTTCCTCATCAGAGTTAACTTCAAAGTCTTTAAAATGGCTTCCAGGGCCTGGCACAGCTGGCCTCCGTTCATCCCCTCCAGATACTTTCACCTGTGCTTCTTGTTCAAGGAAGCTGACTAACTGTTGTTTCTTATCTATAAGCACATGCTTGCTTGGGGTCTTTTGCATTGGCTGGTTTCTACTGTCTAGAAAGCTCTTCCTCCCAACAGACAAGTCCCTTCAACATCCTTTTAAAAAAATACGTTTTTTTATTGTGAAAATACTGTACAGAGGGGTTAAAATCACATGAGCAAGGTAATGAGTACATTTCTTATCAAGCATTGTTGCCTCCTCCTTTGTTTTTCCCCTACCATCCCTTCTTTCCCATCCTTACCACTATATTCCCCTCCACCCTTACCCCCACACCCCGCCAAAGTTGTAAACTTTGTTATTCAACATAGCATCTTGTACATTTCATTGTTGCAATGGGTCAACCTGTATCCCTATTTAAACAATTTGTTTTTCCCTTCTGCTTCCCAAATTATACCAACATCAAAAACATCCTTTAAACCTGAATTTACTTTGTTAATTAGTCTTCCTGTCTTACTAAAATAAGACTTTTCTACTACTCCCAAGATCCCTTCTATTTTCTTTATCCAGGAGCTTACCACCTAACAAAAATATAATTGGTAGTCAGAACCTGTGAGGGATTTATTCCAGGACCGCTCACAGATAACAAATACAAGAATGCTCCAATACCTTCTATAAAATGGTGTAATACATTCAGGCAACCCATGTATATTCTCCTATATATATTAAATTATTTCTAGATTACTTAGAATTCCCACATGGTGTAAATGTCACATTAAACAATTGCTATGCTATGTTTTGGGGGCAATAATGGCAAAAAATGTACATGGTCAGTATAGACAATATTTTCTTCTGCATATTGTGTTTTTGATTCACATATGTTTTATTCATGCTTCCCCAGTGCCCAATCACACTGCAATAGTGTGATTCTGCATTTTTAAAAAGTCTCCTCTTTTCCCATTGAGTTAAAAACCTGTGGTAAAGTTTTCACTAGTTCCTGGTCATGATTCTTTCAGGAGTGTAAATGTGATGTTGATTTAAAATACTCCCATTCCATGAGGATGTCACATATGTCTCACTTTGGAGTTCAAAACTCAGAATAGGGAATTAAATTTCAGTTTTCTTACTCACAAAATTGCTCTGATGTTGTTATAATAGAGACAGTTAAAACTGTGAATGCAGAAGACTAGCTATAATTAATATATTATTATTTAATACATTGTTATTTTGACAATGCTCTATCTCCCACATTTAGAAAGTATACTCTTCAGGTTAGGAACCTTTATCTGTTTTATTTTTTGAAATATCCTAAAAATAGTGCCTGACACAGTAGATATTCAATAAATACATGATCATTATTTTTAAACAAATAAATGCATTTTAAAATTCTTGAGCGCTGAGTGCTGATTGCCCAATGCCTGTAATCCTAGCTACTTAGGAGGTTCAAATCTGAGGATTGTGGTTTGAAGCCAGTCTGGGCAGAAAAGTCTCTGACACTCTACCTCTAATTGGCCACACACACAAAAAGAGCTGGAAATGTAGCTGTGGCTCAGATGGTAGAAGACTAGCCTTGAGTAAGAACGGTCAAAGATAATAACCAGGTTGAATTCAAGCCCCAGAACCTGCGCGTGCATACACACACACACACACACACACATACACACACACACACACACACAGCACACACACACACACACACACACACACACACACACACACACGGCATGAGAGTCTGGCCATCTCTTTTGTGACTGTCTTTGGCTGCTTTGCCTTCCCATGGCTAGCCATAGTGATGAAAATATATGCTAACTGTGTGTTGCTCTAATGATTAATTATTGACAGTTTTATAGTCTTAAAAGCAAAGTTTTGAAAGCACCCACCATAACAATGAAATCCCACCATGGATCTACAGTTGCCTAAAACAGAAAAGCAAACTTAGAGGTAAACATCTGGTAGATAAGGATGAATTTGTAAATTATATTTCTGTTGTGAGAATCTAAAAGGTTTATTTATATCTTGGCTGAAATTTTTTAAAGATGCATTTGTTTTTCAGAAAAAGAAAAGATGGGCAACAATTTGAGTTTACTAGGTGATTCTTGTTAAAAATGAAGGAATAGACTTGTTGCAGAAGGATTCCACTCTAACTGCAGGAGATATGTACTGGAAAGGGATGTGAGATCTCCTATTTTAATTTAAGATACTGAGCAATAAACAGTCCTTGAAACTACAGTATCCAAGGACACAGGTCTAGTGTTTTCCACCTTGTTTGAAGTTCAGTTTAGGCAACATATGGCAGCTGGATTCAATCCTATTGTTAGGTTCATCCCTAAATGAAAGCACCCAGTCATTACTCATGATGTAGTTGGTATGCTGAGAGTATTGGCCCAACCCACTCTCAGCCTGCAGTCGCCTTTAATGGGGGGAAAGGTTGAAAACTTTGGATCCAAGGAGCAGAAACAAAGATAAACATAGAAACAGCATGGCCAAATATGAAACTCACAAAATACAGAAGGGACAGTTTTATCCTTCTAGGCTCAGCTCTTAGAATTAGGTGGGACTGAAGAAGCTGGACTGTCATTTGAACTTTCAAGTTTGGTGCAGGAAGGAACCAATTCCTCACAGACTTCTTTAAACTCATCTTCCTCTATAAACATCATAGGTGATTTGAAAGTACCACTCTTCCTACGTTGGCTAGCATCCCTGGGAGATGAGGGATGAGTCTCTCATTTCCTTAACCAAGGTGGAAAATAATGGAGGAAGGCAGTGATGCTAAGTATGTCATCTCCTTCAGGATTTTGAGTGAACAGCATATTAACACAGCAATCATTTGCTGTTTTAGAGGGGAACAGTATAGTTGAGAGCTACACTGGTCTTGCACATATTGACTGCATAACGTGAAACAAGTTAACCTGGCATTTCTTCATCTGTGAATGGAAATAATCATGGAAACCACTCCATGGATATGAGAATTATGTTAACTCATAAATAGGTAGATAGACAGACAGACAGACAGACAGTCAGGTATATCAGACCTGCAATGAAAAGCAGACAGGCAGTTGCTCTTATTATGAAAGGTTCTTGTCTTCCCAATATGCTTAGTTTGCATGTAGGATAAGCATTGGGATTTTTACCTTTCTGCCTATCATCACATGGGGTTGCTTTCCTCCACTGGCATGGTATGTTTTGGAAAAGGAGGAGTTGTGCTTCCTACCACTTGAATCATTGGCCAGTTTCTGGAGGAGAGCAGGGTGGACTGCCGAACTGCAAGGGCTCATAGTGATAAGGTTGCCAGGAGGTGTGCTCAGGGTGGATCCCTGTGAGAAGGGACTGACTGCATGCTTACCTCTTCCCACCCTGCTCTCCAAGTGACAGAAAAAGACTGATCCTCTTCATTCATTACACACAGTGTTCTTTTTAACTGTGAGAGTTCTAAAATTCTCATGGCCACTAGACCAATTTTACAAGGATTCATCGTTTCCTCTGTATATTGTTTTCGCCAATATACTTGTTCCTTAATGCTATGTAACAAATATAATTTGGCAGCTTAAAACCACAGACTTTTTTGAACTGTCAGGATCTGGAAGCAGCTTGGCTGGGTAGTGATGGAGCAGGCTCCCTAAAGGTACAGAGGAAGACTAGACTACAGGCATATGGTGAGTTACCTGGGTGACAGAAGCCCCTTCTGAGGTCACTCATGTGTGTGATGGCAGGAGGAACTTTTTGCAACCAGGTGTGCCTCTCCATTGGAAAGCCCATGACATGGCAGCTGGCTTCTTCCAGAGCAAGTAATTAGGACCTGATCTCTGAAAGGGTATAAGCATCAGTATTACTCAATCCTGTTCACCACATGCTATCCCATAAACTATCTAGGAGAGGACTGGAGGAGAGTGAAATCCAAGAAATAGGGAATATTGGGGACCCATCTTGAAAGCTTGGCTACCACAGCCATGTTTATTTTTTATTTAGTACTACTAAAGCCAAGTATACTACCTATGACCTATTAAAAAACTATTAAAATATATTCCCCTAGTTACAGAAGTAGTACAACCTCACTATAGAATATTTAGGAAACCCAAAAACTGACAAACAAAATAAAATTTAGTACTACTTGAGGATTTAATTTAGGGCCTGACACTTGGTAGGCAAGCATTCTAGCACTTGAACAATGCACTCTTTTATACTTTAGTAATTTTTCATGTAGAGTCTCACAGGTTTTTTGTTTTGTTTTGTTTTTTTGGGGGGGTCTGGTGGTGGGCCTGAACTCTGGGCCTGGGCACTGTCCCTCAGCTCTTCAGCTCAAGGCTAGCGCTCTACCACTTGAGCCACAGCGCCACTTCCGGCTTTTTTTTTTTTTCTGCTTATGTGGTGCTGAGAAATCAAACCCAGGGCCTCATGCATGCAAGACAAGCGCTCTACCACTGAGCCACCTTCCTAGCCCTCTCACAGGTTTTTTTGGGACTGGTCTCTAACTAGATATCCAAGATCACAGACATTCTATGTCATGCTTGGTTTGGTGGTTGAAAAAGGTTCTTATAATTTTTTGCCAAGGTTGGTCCTGAGCCCACATCCTCTCAATTAGCTTGGATTATAGGCCAAGAACTTCATGTCACCTTTTTTTTTTTAAATAAGCCTCTAGCTATGGAACACTCTCAATTTAAAAATGAGTAACATCTGCCTGGTGCAGGTGACTTATGCCTTGTAATCCTAGTTACTCATGAGGCTGAGATCTGAGGATCAGAGTTCAAAGCCAGCCTGGGCAGGGAAGCCCTTGAGATTCTTATCTCCAATTAATCAATAGAAAACTGGAAGCGGCACTGTGGCTCAAAGTGGCAGAGCTCTAGCTTTGAGCAGTAAAGCTCAGGGACAGCACCCAGACCCAGAATTCAAGCCTCAAAATCAACAAAAATGCCACATTTATATATAATTCCTACTATTTTTATTTTTAATTACATTATGATTTTTCTGGATATGTATCATTATTAAGCATGAATAGACACAAATTTGTATTTGTATAAACTTCCTAGATTTGAATCTACATTTTAACTTGATATTAAGAAAATTCATATACATATGTACATATATGTGAATACATATACATATGTATATGTATCTACAGGTATGTACATATATAGTTTGAGAAGCACCAAGCTAGAACATATATGTTAAAATTTTAATTAATAAAACATAATATAACTTGAAAATCAACAATGAAGCAGAACTGACAAAATCATGATTTTCATGTTTGATGCTAAATTTCTCCATCCATACATTCTGTCTTTACACTCCGCCCTTCCAACCCTTTTCTTACACAGACTATATACATAGAAACATAGTCTGTTCTTCCAGAATGTAGCAGTCAAACAAAATCTCTTTTTATTTCTCACAAGAAAATAGGTGGAGCACTGCAATGACATTTCAAAAAACATGTTTTAAGATAAGGTTTGTTTTATTGATGGCAGATGGTATGAGACTTCCAAAGAATAGAGTTGGCTCTAGGAAAGGGAAATAGTTTTGAAATCAACTGGTATTTGCAAAATGTCATCAGGAACTTTTCTCCCTCTTGCCTAAACACATATAGACAGATCTACATAACGAGAGAAAGTCTATGTATCAAAGTAAGCTGTGTGTTGGAAATGATTCCCATTTTTTTATAAGACAGCTTGGAGTATCATGACAGGTGAGCAGACACAAATCTCAACCTAGGTTGTTTTGTGTTATTAATGAATCCAGCAAGGTGATTGCAATACCCACCTGCTATTTTATTACAAATACAGATGCTGAAATGACAACTTAGAAATGAAGCCAAGTATATTACTATGACCTATTAAAAACTACTAAAATACATTCCCCTAGTTACAAAAGTAATACAAACCCACTGTAAACTATTTAAGAAACCCGAAAACTTACAAGAAAAATAAAATTTTGTGAAATCCTGTGAAAGGTAAGTACTAAAACAGAGATGACTTCAGTGACTATTTAGATTATTCCCAGTCAACCATGCCCCATCATGGGCCTGATATGTGTGAGGTAGCTGTGTATGACAAACATACCACACAAGAGGAAGATGCCTGAGATTCCTGCTCTGAGAAAACACAAATGAAAATAATGGTACATGTCTGCTATGCAAATACAAACCCTACAACAGTGAGTTTTGTTGGTGACTACTTCTGTTATTTGCCCACCCTCAAACTTACCTTGCACACAACATTTGCAATCACATTCCTAAAACTTTTTAGAATTAAAAGCACCCATCCCAGAAGACCACTGACACAGTCACATACAGGAAAAGGAGTTTTATTGAGGCTGACAAGGCCACCTCCCCCATGGGGGAAATGGTGCTCCTCCCTATTCTGGGGCATCCTGGTAACATTGGGGCTAGAGGCGGGAGGTACTCTGCATGCACAGCTAGATCTGCATGGAGAGTATATGGACCTATCCTGCATCCTTCAGAAACCAGTGGGAGTCTCGGGAGAGTATTCTTTTCCTTTAAATTATTTTTAAATTTAATTTTATTGTCAAGATCATGTATAGAGAGGTTACAGTTACCTATGTAAGGTAGTGAGTATACTTCTTGTCAAACTTTTTACCCCTTCCCTCATTTATCTTCCTCTTGTCCTCCCCCCAGCCCACCCCCTCCAACTTGTACAGTTAATTTCCATCATATTGTCTTGGGAGTTCTATTTTCTTTTTTTCTTTTTTTATTGTGAAAATACTGTACAGAAGGGTTACAATTAGATGGGCAAGATAATGAGTACATTTCTTATCAAGCATTGTAGCCTCCTCCTTTGTTTCCCCTTCCCATCCCTTCCCAACCTCCCCCCCCCCACCCAATACTCCCCACCCACCAAAGTTGTAAAGTTTGTTTTCAACATGACAACTTGTACTTCTCATTGTTGCAATGGGTCCACCTGTAGCCCTATTTAAACGACTTGTTTTTCCCCTTCCCCTCCACAAATTATACCAACATCAAATACAGTGAAAGCAGGGGTTATACTGTGGGGGAGGGACATACAAGGCAACAAAGAAATAATCTATAAATGCATTAGAAACAAGTGCATGAAAGAAAAAAAACCATTTGAATACATATCTTAGGGTTCATTTTCCTAACATCACCTTATCTGACCTTTTCTGCTTGACTCATGCATATACTAGATATTGCAAGTAAGGGAAATCATGGAACCTATGTTTCTTTGGGCCTGGCTTACTTCACTTAATATAATTTTTTCCAAGTCTTTCCATTTCCTAACAAATCTTGGTGAAGGATAGGGTGGAGGTCAGATCTGGGTGGAGGGTGTTCCGCTGATGCTGCTGGAGGCTAGAGATACATGCTACTAACAAGTATGTTTTTATCAACTCATAAGAGCCTCTGTAGCACTTAGCTGACATTCCCTAAGCTCTCCTTCCTTAGCTCCAAGCAAACACCAATCTAATTATCTACCTCATGGATTTGCCTGCTCTGAGTATTTCACAGAAAAATAATCATATGGCTAAGCTTAAGTCTTTAAGGTTATTTGATGTTATATCCTGAATAGATACACTATTCATTTGCCTTATTGAATAATTATTGTATATTATTATATAGTTTAATAATATACTACTGTATATATTATAGACTATTGTGTATTATTCAATAATATAACATGAAGCATATATTTTATTATGTTATAATAATATACATTATGTATATATTTATTACATATATAGCATGTAAAGATTATATTAAATATATGTAATAATATAGTAATATGTAGTAATATAGTAATAGTTATAGCATACAACTAGTATGTATTCATAGCATATAAATTATAGTATAATTAAATTCTAAATAATATGTATACTTATAGCACATAAATATTCCATAAAATATGCCAAATATTATAACTATATGCTTTATATGTCATATGTTTTTTAATATATCATGATAGTACCATGGTTTTCCTCACTCAGAAAATAAATATATTAGTTGTTCCTATGTTTTGGGGTTTTTTTTTTTGTCAGTCATAAGGCTTGAACTCAGGGCCTGCATACTGTCCTTGAGTTTTGATTTCACTCAAGGATAGCACTCTATCACTTTGAGCCATAAGGCCATTTCCAGTTTTCTGGTGGTTAATCCGAGATAAGGGTCTCATAGACTTTCCTGCCCCAGCTGGCTTCAGACTGCAATCCTCAGATCTCAGCCTCCTGGGTAACTAGGATTATAAGTGTGAGCCATGGATTCCTGGCTATTCCTACTTTTTGATTATTGCAAATAATAAGACTGTGAACATATGGTCCTATAATTTTTTTAGTCTGTACTTAGAAGTTGAGCTGTTATGTTGTATTAATGCTCTAATTAATGCTTTAAATTAAATGCTTTAATATTAAAACTTCATGTTCAACTTTTTAAGAAACTACTAATATAATGAACCACTTAAATCAGAAACAGTAGACCCTCCTTCAGGAACCCACTTGTATCACTTATTGTTTTTCTGTGTAAACAACTGGATCCTTTATGACTTAGCTCCAGTATTACTTTCCTCTGAGATCCTTCTCCAGTCTTCCATTGAGAGCTCAGAACTTCTTTGTCTCCTGTAACACAGTGTACCATAGCTATCTTGTTTTCTTGTCTGTCTTCTTATGTTTTTGTTTTAGTGGTACTAGAGACTGAACTCAGGGCTTTCTGTTTGCTAGAGAGAAGCTCTACCGGTAGAGCCATACCTCTAGCCCCTTTTGTGCATTTGTTATTTTTGAAGTAAACGTTTTTCATTATGCCCAGACTAGCCTGGGCTGTGATCCTGCTACTTTTGCTTCCCAAGGATTCCAGGGATGAGAGGCATGTGCCACTGTGCCTAGACATTGTGTTCCCTGTAGCTAGGATAACAGGCATGTATCTCTGTAATCAGTCATTGGTTGAGATGAGTCTTGAGCTTTTCTACCCATTGGCTTCAAAGTACTTCCACCATTTCTGCCTTTCAATTAGCTAGAATTACAGGCTGGAGCCATTGTGCCAACCATCTTCCTACTTTATTTGCATCAACTGCTCTTCAGAGAGTCCCCACAACTTATAACAGGCATAAAATAAACTCTTGAACAATAGAATCAGCTGTTGTTAAACATCATCATAATACTTTAAAATTTTACAGTAATGGTAGTTTGGTTCTCTAACAGAAATGAAAGAAGATTGGGTAAATCTAAAATGGAATAGTTAGCCAAACAACGTGATGACTTATATAATTCATTATCTCCAAAGCTTTGGGGGAAAAAAACATGTTTATACTTATGCTTCTGGATGGAAAAAGTGTGTTGAAAACTTAGATTGCCGCAAATAGTTGCAGTGTGAGAAGATGGAGGGAGTTTCCTGCACAAGATATTTCAGTTTATCATCATCGGCATGCATCATCATCACCAGGGTGCTTTCTGCCAACCTGGGTGGGGAAGAAGGGACAAGGGAGACCTTCTAAATTGCATGTCTGTCAAGATGTGATACAGCCAGCAACAAGGCATCCAGGAGTTGTAAAGACAGCACTTCAGTTCATTGCTGTGTGTGTGTGATGCATGGCACAGCTGCTAAGGTTTCCTGCCAGGCAGGGTGAGTTAGCATGAAAGGCATGCCGAGGCCACCGGCCTGTGGAGAAAAGCTGAAGGGAAGCCTCTGCTGCTTGCTAGCAGAAAGAAAACAGGTGACACAGCCATTTTCCTTCACAGACTGGGGAATCATTTGGGATTCATAACGTAGATTACCTGGTAGATTGTATTGTCCTACATTCCTGAGACAACATGTAAAATGGGTGTGGGAATAGGTGTGTGTGAATGGAGTGGGAGTGGTTGGGGAATCAAATGAAAGGGAATTTTAAATAAATGGAGTGTGCAGATGTAGAAGGTGCAAAGGTGTGGAGGGGGCAGGGGCGGTGTGGGCACACATTGCCAGTGCCAAAATGATCCTCTAGCTTGGTGGGCTTGAAAAGCAATGCATCCAGTTTAGACCTTTGGCATGCTATGCATGGAATATTTTCGCATTTTGTCATCCTTATTTTAAGGAGAAGGGTAGTGACCTCAGGACTGGGTGGGAAGAAAGGAGATATACATGTCCATTTGGCAGCCCACAATAAGAATGTACATGACGCTATGTTGAAAACGAACTTTACAATTTTGGGGGGCAGGGAGGGAGGAGTTGAGGAGGTGAGGAGGAAAGGGATGGTAGGGGAAAAACAAAGGAGGGGGTAACAATGCTCAATAGGAAATGTACTCATTACCTTACTCGTGTAACTGTAAACTCTCTGAACAGTATCTTTACAATAAAAGTATATTTTTTAAAAAGAATGGTTAACAGGAAATTTGCCATGGTCTCCAAGTTCTGTGTAAGGTAAAAATTACTCCCGCACTGTTACTTCAACTTTTTTTTTTCCTTCAAGAAGTAGTACAAAGATGGCACCTTGACCTCTGTTTAGGACTAACACAAAAGATCATTTCAGATATTTTTCATCAAAGGGTGTTAGCTCACCTAATGAGTGCTGAGTTCTCTGTGCATTGTAAGGCTAAAAAATGACTAGTTATGTGAAGTTGACAAATGGTATGTGTTATACTGTGTCAATAAGGTGTTTTTTGTTATGAAGAAAGATGTCTGGAAATTAATGTCTCAAATCCAGGTGAACTTTGTAAAGAATTTTATTAGCTTTAGAAGGATATGATAATAGAAAACTGCAAAATTGTATTCTGTTTCCTTTCAAGTTATTAAGTGGACTGCTGGGTAATGAAATTTGCATTTATAAACACACCAGTTTTTGTGTTTATGGATTCCTTTAGTGTTAGTGAGAATAGTCTCGAGTCATGCCATATGGGCTAAAATATCTAGCATGGTACATGAATTACCATCTCTCATGAAACACAGATTCACTAGAAATGTAGAGCTATGTAATAGAAGTTAAAAAGCTTTCTCTTTTCTTCCTTCCCTCTGTTCTTCTCAGTTTCCCTTTTCTCTTTCCTATGTTGTGCCAGAAAATAATAGGGTTTAATATTATACCCTTTTAAACAAAATATAGGGTATAATAATATGCAAGATATTATGTAATAAGATATGATAAAATATAACTTTATAAACAACACTAGAAGGAAGCCAGCAATACAAGTCTTTTGTGGATTTTACTAAAATAATACCAAGGTGCAAAATGATTTCTTAAAGGAAAGAAAGAAGCTCTTCTTGGAGTGCATGCATAATAAAAACATAGAAATGATGTGCAAGTGTTTCTATAAATCATTGCATACTACACTAAAATTATAAATATGTCTCCTATTATTTTTCTAAATAATTGGAAGAAATTTCTCATTTTAATAGCACATTATTTTACCAGTGGCATACTCTGTTTCATATCTATGTCTAGTGAGGAATAAACTTTGCTCAGCTGAGCATAATATTATGGTTAAAGGAGACAAAAGGCCCACTTGCTAAATATATCTTCCCTACTTCCTAGTGTTAAACTGTGAAATCCTAAAAGCCTCTTTCAAATGCAAATATTCTTCCTAAGATTCTAGTTATCATGAGTGAGTGACAGAATGAGAGACTAGGGAAAAGAAATATAAGTATTTTTCACTCTGTTGCTGTTAAACATAAGCATATGTAGTCCAGAAGGGAACAGTGAGTCTTCCAAGGTCATATTAGTCATTGATGTTGAACAAGGACTGGACATAACTATCATGAAAGAAGGTGAGGTGTCCAAGGAGAACTGCCCATCTCACCCCAATCCTTTCCTCATTACCTTTTCTATGAGTTTGTGTCTTTTAATTGTATCAATTTATAGATTGTGTATGAGCCCATGAGAATGGATAAGAGTTTTGAGAATTCTGTACTTAATTACGGTTAGCTTAATATTAGGATAACTGGATCTCAGGAGTTCTAACTTCATTCATGTATAGCCCATGATGACTTCATAGCTGAATGGACCATTAAGAGGTAGCTTAGTTGAAGGAAGGGGGTCTGTGAGGGTGTGCTTTGTAGACCGTACCTTGTCCCAGGTCTACTTTTCTTCCTCTGTTTTGTGGCCACCAGAGGTGACCAGTTTTGCTTTACCATGTCTCCTTACTATGAGGCTATGCCTCAACATGGGCTGGAACTGTAAGCTTTCCTCTTTAAATTGATTTTTCTCAAGTGTTTTATCTCAGTGATGAAAAAGTAACTAACACTGATGGTATTTAGTTAGTGCTCCACCATCAACAAGAAGTGTCCCTGAGATCGAGAAGTCTTCCCTTGTTTTCCAAGGACAAAGGAAAGCTTATCTAGTAAGATAATTCCAGTAACTGGTCCTTGTCAACACTTTGAGTAGCCCATTGCCAGCCCACACTGGAATCTTGGGAGGCGCTGTGTCTGAGTTCAAATTACAGGGACGGGAATGCCTGTAATCTGAAAGTTAAAGTAACTCATGGCATACCTCCCGTGGAACCCTTGGGTCTCCTGCTAACTTCATGTCATCTCAGTAACTTCTGCATCTTCTCTTTTTCCTCTGTGGATCACTCTCACTTCTCCCAAGAAGACAAGAAATACCATAGCCATAAAGTAGATCTTGCTTTTGGGGGGCCAGAAAGGAACTATTAATTAAGATGCAGGTCATCCTCTTAAAATGGAGAAAGGAAATATTTCCAGTAGAACAAGTATAAACTAATGTTCATTCACTTATTTTCATCTTTTGTTTCGTTAATCCTTTCAGCCAGTTGTCATGATGACATTTTTTAATGAAAACTTGGCCAATCGTATATACATGCCATGCCCTTTTTGGTAGAATTGGGCTGGCAGCAGCTAAAATAAAGCATTCTTTCAGTCATCAAATTGAGGCTTTCATAGGACTGATTGCACAATTTCCTTTAGTTTATCTTTGCAGAGACAAGCTCACAAGTTTTTAAAATATACTGATTAAACATTTTAGATGACCAGAAAAACACATGATTATAGTATTTAAAGCATCTCAGACATACAAAGCACTAAATAAGATATAAACGACCAGACACATAAGGAACATTTTTCTTCCAACAGACAGTTGTCTCCTACAACTCCCTTAAGGTGCAAAGGACAATCTGGTTTTCTACTCCAACTTTAGACTGTGAGTAGACTTAGCACACAGAAAAGGATAGTTTACTTATGGTTTGGCAAATAAAGTATCCATCATCAAATTTTTCTGGACTTTTCTGAAAAGTAGTTGCCATTCCTGGCTAGTGGTTTTACTCAGTTTCATTAGAACTAAGACCTGGGTGGGCTGGAAGCCTCAAGATCAGGCTAGGAAGCCAGAGAAACCAGGGTCTCCAAGGACTAACCAATCACAGAACTAGACATTGCCTGAGGAATGGAGTATAGTCCAATTCTGAATGCCCTGGGGAATAGCCTCATTTGGCATTAAGATGTATGTTCTTACTACAGCACCATTTTACCTAAAGCATGAGTTTTAGTGTCCCTGGCTATCTCTGGGTCTCATTTATTTTGACTAAGTTCCTTAAATAATTTTCAGTATGTTATTTTAACTTTCCTCCCCACGTTTTTATGGTGTAGGAAGTCATTTGGGGATTCTCTGGGAACAAAATCCAAAATTATACCAATATTTCTATGGGAAATTTGTCTTTGAATAACAGTGTTTTAAATAAAGCTGACATCTCCTGAAATAGGACCACAACAGCATTGAACTAGAGGATGCGTGAGTGCATCCTCCGGCAGAGACGTAGTCACTGAGGAAAGTTTCTTGGAGCAGGTCAATCTCATGTAATGAAGTTGTAAAGTGGCTCAGAGAATCAGTGGAAATGAGACAATAATCATTCCAGCTTTTACCAGAACTTTCCCAGCTCACTCTCTCTTTGAAGTTTCTTCTCCTGTCCTTCCAAAGATAGATAGATCCACAAGGGACTCTTATTCTTTCTTACATTACATTCTTAGATGCTCTTGACTGGCCTTCCTAGAGAGTAATTGTCACTTCTCTCATCTTTTCTTGCTACCATTTTCCCAGGGAGATTTTATCCCTACAAAGTCTAGTTGAAGGCTCTTGAATCATTGAAATGAAGTAGAAAATCTACTAGAATAGGTTTTAAGAGGCCTATATCACCCTGAGTGACCTCAAAGAACCACATTGAGGTCATCAGCCACATTAGGGTCATCAGCCATACAAAGAACAGGTGGGCCAGATGATCATAGTGAGTTCTTCAGGAAGAAAGTGAAGCATTTAAGTATAGAATTCCATTTTGTA
The DNA here is from genome assembly GCF_019054845.1 of Dipodomys spectabilis. Classification (NCBI taxonomy): domain Eukaryota; kingdom Metazoa; phylum Chordata; class Mammalia; order Rodentia; family Heteromyidae; genus Dipodomys; species Dipodomys spectabilis. The sequence goes on along the minus strand of NW_024870835.1, from coordinate 5,418,039 downwards.
ACAGCAGTGATCCTTCCAGAATTTACGAATCATTTCTCACGGTCACTCAAGCTCCAGTCTTCATTTCTACCTATGAAGGATTAGTCATGTTCCTATACATTATTTCTCTCCTAAAATACAAAATGTCCACCACAACAGTCATAAGAATCATCATACAGGATTCCTTACTTCATCCCTGTTCCCCAGAAGTGCCAGCATAGAACACTCAGACCTGCAAACATATGGTTTTTCTTGTCTAACCCTTTTGTCTCATCATTTGTCAGGTACTTGGTGATATTTTAATTTTGAAGGCCAACTCCATACTTTTCCCTGTCAACCCTCTGGAATAAATTACACATACTATAAAATTCCTCTCTAAATATATAATTCGATGGCATTAAGTACCTTCATACAGTGTGTAAACACCATCATTACCCATCTCCAAACTTCCCTATCATCCCAAACTAAAACTCCACACACATAAAACAGTATCTTCCTTCCTGTCTACTTTCAGTTATGTTAAAGAAGTACAATGTTAAATTAAATAGGTGCTTCAAGACCCATCTATGAGAGTGTTTTATTTAACAGACTACATAAAGCAATCACAGCCAGATGGATCCATGTGCTCACTAGGACCTCATTTAAGTCAAAGAAATACTCTCCTAGCTTTCATATTTACCTCTAGTAACTCCAATTTTCAGTATCTCATTTCTATTTCTTTGAAGTTAATCTTCTTATATGCTTAGCCAAATCTCCACCCAAACTCCCACCATTTTTGGTCTGACTTCCCATCAATTTTGTTGCAGATTTTGTCCCTGCTATGTTAAGTTCATGTTTCTCTCACTCCATGTTTTGTGTGAGTGCATGATTATAACATGTTTATTTTACTTCCCTTGATTTTATTCAAATAGGCTCCAGAGCTTGCCATGGATTATAGAGTGAGAGTTCAGATCCCTCTCAGAGTCCAGGTTAGGTAGGCCCTCACTACAGTGAGTTCGGTGGGAAGGGGCCATCTCAGATGGCTTAGCTCTAGCTCATTAGCTCCTGTCAGTTCCCTATCTCTCGCTTTAACAACAATCACCAGTATTACTGAGCTGTGTGTGCCAGGGTTTGAGCTAACATTTCCATCGAATTCCATAGTATAAATCTGCAAAGTGTCAGTCTAGCCATTTTAAATTTGGGCTACATATTAAAATCATCTAGGTGTTATTAAAAATTCCTGATATGCATTCAGGCCTCACTCATTAACCTTTTGGCTATATTGGCCAAAGATGAGAACCAGAAATAACAAGACTTATTCATGGTCACATAATCAGCAACTAATGGAATCTGCATTTAAATCTCGGTCACTTTGGCTTCACGGTGTCCCACATTTTTAGCTCCAGCTTGTTTGGAGACTGGAATCACTTGTGAATCTTTAAAAGCAACCAACTCCCCACACCCAAGAAAAAAACATATAGGGAGAAAGATTAAGCAATACTTACAATCTTACAATGGTAAAATCAAATAAATCCTCTTCCACCAGCCCCCCTCTGCCCCCCAGAGTGGTTCTAGCTGCTCCATGCTGGCTCAGAGCTCCAGCTGAAGCCAGTGTTTCCACCTTCTCCCTCTAGCCTCCTTCATGATCATCTACCAGACCTCAGCAGCCACGATGAGCTGTTCTTCGACATCTGTAAGATCCAGGAGATCTCGGGAGGGCTGTGCCTGGAGGTGGAGGGCAAGATGGTCAGTAGGACCGAGGATAGCATTGATGACTCGTTCATTGCTGGAGATGCTTCCGCTGAAGGTCTGGAGGGTGGAGGTACCAAAAGAACCAGGTACCAGTAGTCACCGGTGTAGACATTGTCATGAACCATCACTTGCAGGAGTTTCACAAAGGAAGCCTACAAAAAAAAGTACGTCAAAGATTATATGAAATCACTTAAAGGCAAACTTGAAGAAGGAAACCTGAAAGAGTAAAGCCTTTTTTTTTTTTGGGTCCGGTCGTGGGGCCTGAACTCTGGGCCTGGGCGCTGTCCCTCAGCTCTTCAGCTCAAGGCTAGCGCTCTACCACTTGAGCCACAGAGCCACTTCCAGCTTTTTTCTTTTTGCTTATGTGGTGCTAAGGAATCGAACCCGGGGCCTCGAGCATGCAAGGCAAGCGTTCTACCACTGAGCCACCTTCCCAGCCAAAGAGTAAAGCCTTTTATGACAGGAGCTGCAAAGCAAATCAAGCACATCCTTGCTAATTTCAATAACTACCAGATTTTTATTGGTGCAAACATGAATCCAGATGGCATGGTTTCTCTCCTGGACTACCGTGAGGATCATGTGACCCATTTACAATTTTCTTTTCTTTTTAATTTTTTTTTGTCAGTCATGGGGCTTGAACTCTGGGCCTGGGCGCTGTCCCTGAGCTCTTCATCTCAAGGTGAATTCTACCACTTGAGCCACAGCAGGTTTTCTGGTGATTAATTGAAGATAAGTGTCTCACCAGGACTTTGCTCCCGGGGCTGGCTTTGAACTGTGATCCTTAGATCTCAACCTCCTGAGCAGCTAGGATTACATGGGTGAGCCACCAGCTCCCGGCCAACCATTTATGATTTTCTTTAAGGATGGTTTAGAAATGGAAAAATGTTAACAAATTGGGCAATTATTTTGGATCCATCACCTGTTACCATAACTGGCTGGGACTTGTCATCCACACAATACGAGAACTTAAAAAAAAAAATCTGGAACTCTGCATTTCTTTTGACCATGGTTTATTTGGAGCAGAGACTTTGTGTGTTGTGTGTGTGTGTGTGTGTGTGTGTGTGTGTGTGTGTGTGTGTGTGTGTGTGTGTGTGTCGGTCATGGGGCTTGAACTCTGGGCCTGGGCGCTGTCCCGCACTCAACCACTTGAGCCACAGCGCCACTTCTGATTTTCTGGTGGTTAATTGGAGATAAGAATTTCATAGACTTTCCTGCCCAAGCTAGCTTTGAACACAGGCAACTAGAATAGAGAAGATGATCTTAGCCAAGATATGGTATTAAATGTATTTCTGTGGTCCTGACTCAATAAATGATAACATCTTGTCCATTAATGAAATGTGGGAAGAGGGACATGTGGGAAGGTATTGTGAGGACTTAGAGTAACAGTAACAATATCATATTGTTGGATTTTCAGGAATGAAAATGGGACACATAATTCTTTAGCCTACATTTGCAAGCCATTACTTAAAATAAAAACCCATTAAACTTTATCTGTGCAACACAAACTTGGCACAGTGCACTTCTCGCCATTTAACAGACACTTCACGTATGGAAGTAGGTATCCCTAGTGAAAGGAAAGAGGACTATGGACTGAAAGGTTTTAATGTAAAGGTTTGTGAATGCTGTGAATTCAAAACCTGACAAGGACAGACAGTGTGCTGCTACTATTTGAACCCCTACAGCAGGAAGTTTGTTACTGACACATGTCCTTGAAAGCGCTTGATTATTAGTATCATTAAGTTAACATCTAGCCACTCACTAGCTTCTTTGAACTTCAAGTTCGATTCTGGTTATTGACAAATGGTCGAAGGTGGGCAGAGGTTGGCTTTGCTGCAAGAAAGAGGCCCTAAGTTCCCACTGCCTCTAAGAATCCTATAAAAAGAGCAGTTATATAATTTGTTGAGAAGAGTTAAGAGGTCATCATCCTGATGTTTGACATTTACAAATTCGTCCCATCATGCTGGACATTGAACTTAATCACATATTTGACACTAAAGCAGTACTAGTCTATATAATATCCTCAGAACTTGCCAGTGTGTGTGCTAGGTTTCACTTTAAAAGTAAACAGTTATAGCTTTACTAAAGTCATTATAAAATACAAGGGAATAAATTCACTGGTGGAAATGAGACCCAATTATCTGACAAGATACCTTGATCTTTAAAATGGGAAACAGAATGGCAGGGTTTATGGTGGAGATAGATTACTTCCTTTAGTAGTGTCAAGGACATCAGAAAGTCTGGAAGACTTGTTGAGGACAACTAGGAGGCTTAAACATGGCATGGTAATATTTTCTACAACCATAAGGGAAGAGTATAAAACCACACTAATCTTCCATTTGGGTTGTTATGCTGGTCCCGTCACTTACAGAAAAGTTACATAGGAAGCAATGTCATCTAGCCCTTCTTTTCCATGTAGTTTTCACCTGTAGTACTTTCTATCTCTGCTTATGCTTAGGAAACTGCTTTTAATAAACATATTACTTAAGTCTAGCCTTCAGTGATAACTGCATATATGGAATCTGTTGTGAGGAAAATAAAAATTACAGTGGGGGAAATAAACCATAATTGAACTGTCCAGAGCACTCCATACATTAAACCTACAGACCAGGTTGTCAAAGATAAACATAAAACAGAATTTAATAAGAATGGTGAGACCCATCAGGAAAGAAACAATGACGGACTATAAAAGGCCTGCAAGCAACATTTAATATAACTTTTATTATTGAAAAGAAATGGGGAGAGTTCCGGGAAGATGGCGGAGGAGAAGCTGGAATCTGAACAAGCTCTCGCATACAAAGCAGGTTTAGAGTTCCAGTGAACAGTCCTAAGCCAGAGAATCACACCAAGTGTGCCATCACAGGACAGAGAGTTAGACAAGAGAGGGGAAGCCAAGACAAGGAGACACATCTGAGCGCCTGCCAGCAGCCGCGGCGGCGGCGGCGGCAGGGTCGCAGCGGTGACCGCAGCCGCGGCCATACCTGAGCGCTCACACAGAGAGTCCGGGACGAAGGAGCCAGACGCAGCGGGTGAGAGGATTCTACTCAACACCAGCAAGAACCGACAAGGAGCGGACATCTTCATCCTGCAGTTTGCAGACCAGAGACGACCCAGGATCCAAGACTCGGCGTGAGTAGAAGCCTGACATCCTCACTCCTTCTCCGGGAGCAGAGGAGGGAAGGCCACCCCTCCCCCCCCAGCACCGGTGATCTCCATCTTGGATACCGACAAAGCTCGGAGGAGCGGCTAGCTCCAACTCAGGCCTTGGAATAAAACGAGTCATATAACAGGTCACAAGAACTTAACGGCGAAGTGACCTGCCAGACTCAGCTCCATCCAGGGAAAAGTCACCCAGCTCAGGCACCAGCCATTGGAGTGGCTTTCCTCACTGGGTAACCAGAGTCAGAGGCTGCCCCTCCCTCTAGCAGCCTCCACAATCAATTGAAAAACAGAAACCCTGAGAATGGCTCCAGGGTGGGCTCTGTGAATTTTTCATAAAATAGCCCCAGGGAAAAGCTACTGTTTGTTGAAAGGCCTCAACTCTACCAGAACCTAGCCTCATCACCCCTCTTTTGTGATTCTCAAAGCAGATCACCCTCCCATTAAACTAACCTGGGAGGGGGATCTCAAAATCTTGGGTAAAGCAGAGCATTTTTCTGCCTGTTCGAACAAACTGACTTAAGAAACCAATCAAGCCACAGGACCTCAAGCTGACCAGAGACTCCAACAAGAGGCTGGTTACAGACAAAAGGGAGATACAGGATTCTTCCCACCCCTCCCAAAAAAAAAAAAAAAAAAAAATCAAAGAACTTTTTTTTCTTCTTTTCTTTTTTCTTTTTTTTCTTTTTTTTTTTTTTTTGGTACCTTATATATATAAAATTTTTTTTCCCTTTCTAAAACTTTTATTAATCTTTAATTTTTGCCTTTTTTGAAAAAATAATTGTTTTCCAGTAACTTTTTTTTCCCTCTTATAATTTTTATTTTAGGAATACGTGAATGTACGTTTTCCTTTCTTTTCTTGTCTTCTCTCTCTTTTTCTTTCTTTCTTAATTATCTTTTTGTTTTTTGTCTAGCTCTACTGAACTTCTGATCTTTTTTTTCTCCCTTTCTTATCCTTTTCACCTTTTCCTTTCTTTTGTTCTTCTGTATGTGACTTAACTCTTGTCCTGCACATCCTCAGATAAACCCATAGTTAACTAGTAGACCCTATCCCCCATTGTGTACACACTTAATCCACAAATTTATTACTCAATCCAAAACCTCTGAGACTTAAATTCCTTAATAGCAGTACTACCTCTTTATACCTATATAATATTTTAAGCATTTTTTAAGTTTTTCACATCTCCTCTATCTCCCTCCTGTTTTCTCATTATATTCACATTCCTCCCTAAATAGATGGTCTTTCAATCTCCATAACTATATTAATTTTTACGTTTCTAATTTTTTTTCTGGTCTCTTTTCATTTCCCTTTCCCTTTCTTCTTTTTCTCTCCCTCTCTACTTGCATCCTGCCCAACCTATTTCCTACATTGAGATTAGGACATAGTTAACTCTCCCTGTGCCTCCCCACACCAATCTATTCCTAATTTTTACCCACATCTCTCCCTAACCCTAAAAAATTCTGGTTTTCCAAATTCTTCTCTGTGGTTCGAAGCCCATTAACATATAGTTGTTTGATGTTGAATAGATGTATCTGTTGAACTAGATTGTATCTGTAGACTATTGACTGTATAAATGCAAACGTTGGTTGATGGTTGCCTTAAGATAGTGTTCTAGCACAAAACTGGTGCTATTTTCATCTCAAATGGGCAGAGTAAGCCGGAAAAACACAAGAAAAATGGCAAATCCGGGTATCTCAATTCCCAATCTTGATAATCAGGGGTCAGATCAGATAATGAACAATCCAGAGGAGAGTTCCCAAATAGCTCTACAAACACTGGTGGCAAACATGATAAATGAGAAGTTTGACAACTTACAAAGGACTCTGTATGAGCGTGATAGGGAGAGAGAGGAGGCATCCCAAAAGTTTATACAGGAATATCATAAGCGTGAGGAAGCTACTCAAAAACTGATACAGGATTTGCGTGAACAACTTGAGAATACTCAAAGAGAAAGGGAGCAATGGCGTGAGCAGGCTGAGAACACTCAAAGAGAACTGCAGGAATCCCACAAACGGGAGGAAAGAGAACTGCAGGAATCCCACAAACGGGAGGAAGCTAATCAAAGAGTAATTTAGGAATTGAGAGACCAGGTAGAGAACACACAAAGATCACTAAAGGCATTCATGGAATCCATTAACAAAGAGCTGAAGGAAGTCAGGGAGACCACAAAGGGAATGCTGAATGGAACCCAACAGAAGGAATGGGAGTCCAAAGAAACCATAACCAATCAACTAAGTGATTTGAGAACAAACACTGAACACCAAATTAAGGAAGTAAAGAAATTCATACAAGACCTAAAACAGAGCTTCAACAAAGAACTTGAAACCATCAAAGCTGACCAATTAGAAGGAAAAGAGATAAAAAACAAAGTAGAGAGTCTTGACAGCAGGTTAGACCATGCAGAAGATCGAATCTCAGGGATTGAAGACAGCCTAGATATTATAGAGAAAGAACATACAACCATCCAAGACAAGTCCAAGAAGTATGATAGATCTATCCAACACCTGGAAGACACCATCAGAAGGCCTAATCTAAGGATAATGGGTGTAGAGGAGCACCTAGAAACAGAAGTTAATGGTCTAGGAAATTTGTTTAACAGGATCCTAGCAGAGAACTTCCCAAACATACAAAAAGATAGGCCTATTCAGATACAAGAAGCTTTTAGAACCCCAAATAGACCAGACCAGAATAGGACATCCCACCGTCACATTATAATCCATACAGGATCAACTCAGACCAAGGAAAAGATCCTTAAAGCTGTCAAGGAGAAAAGGGTAATCACCTATAAAGGGAAACCAATTAGAATCACCTCAGATTTCTCAGCAGAGACAATCAAAGCAAGAAGAGCCTGGAATGATGTATGCCATGCCCTAAAAACAAACAACTATCAACCAAGAATACTGTACCCAGCTAAACTCTCCTTCATAACTGAAGGCCAAATAAAAACCTTCCATAGCAAAGAAAAATTGAAACAATACATCTCCACCAAACCAGCCCTACAAAAGATTCTTAAAGATGTCCTACACATAGAAAACCAACAAGACCACAACAAAGGCCAAGAAACTGCACCCAAACTGAGAATCCAAGAACCATAGGAAGAACCCAGTTTTCGCAGCCCCCAAGAAGGTGTACAACATGGCAGGAACTCCCAAATACCTCTCAGTCCTATCTCTTAACGTTAATGGACTGAACTCTCCAATTAAGCGACATAGACTGTCTAGTTGGATTAAAAAACAAGACCCTTCTATCTGCTGCCTTCAGGAGTCACATCTTGCCCGTAAAAACAAACACATTTTCAATGTTAAAGGCTGGAACAAAATCTACCAAGCCAACGGCCCCCATAAACAGGCGGGAGTTGCAATCTTAATATCAGATAAAATAGACTTCAAATTAAAATTCGTGAGAAGAGATAAAGAAGGTCGCTACATACTAATTAAAGGATCTCTCCTTCAGGAGGATATTACAATTCTAAATATCTATTCGCCAAACAATGGAGCACCCAAATTTATCAAAGAAACACTACTTTCCCTCAAATCCCATATAGATCCAAAGACATTAATTGTTGGGGATTTTAACACACCACTCTCCCCAATAGATAGATCAACTCGGCAAAAACTCAACAGAGAAACCGCAGATCTAAACAGCTGCATAGATCAACTAGACTTAACAGACATCTACTGAACATTTCACCCAGCAGCATCAGAATACACGTTTTTCTCAGCAGCACATGGAACGTTTTCTAAAATAGACCACATTTTAGGCCACAAAGCAAACTTGTCTAAATTCAGAAACATTGAAGTTATACCTTGCATTCTCTCTGACCACAAGGGAATAAAATTAGAACTCAACACCAAAAGCCACCAAAGAAAGTCCAGTATCACATGGAGGCTGAACAACACACTGTTGAATCAAGAGTGGGTCATGGAAGAGATTAGAAAGGAAATTCAAATGTTCATGCTATTCAACAAAAATGAACACACAAATTACCAGCTCCTCTGGGACACAGCAAAGGCAGTACTCAGAGGCAAGGTTATAGCTCTGAGCTCAAACATCAACAAATTGGAGAGATCTGAAACTAGCAATTTAATGACACATCTAAACCTCCTTGAAAAAGAGCAGCAAGATAAACCCCAATCCAGTAGACGGAAAGAAATAATCAAAATTAAATCAGAATTAAATGAATTAGAATCCAAAAAAACTATAGAAAGAATCAACAAAACAAAGAGTTGGTTCTTCGAAAAACTTAACAAAATTGACAGACCCTTAGCAAATCTTATCAGAAAAAGAAGAGAACACACCCAAATTAATAAACTCAGAGATGAGAATGGAAACATCACCACGGAAACAACCAAGATTCAGAACATTATAAGGGAATACTTCTCAAAACTTTATGCTAATAAGTTTGAGAATTTGACAGAAATGGACCTTTTCCTAGCAAATATTGACATGCCAAAACTAAACCAAGATGAGTTAAACCAGCTTAACAGGCCCATATCAAGCATTGAAATAGAAACAGCAATAAGAGACCTCCCAGCTAAGAAAAGTCCAGGACCAGATGGTTTTACAGCGGAATTTTACAAGGCCTTCAAAGCAGAGCTCACACCAATACTCCTCCAACTCTTCAATGAAATTGAAAGAGAAAGCTCACTACCGAACACATTCTATGAAGCCATCATAACCCTCATCCCAAAACCAGGCAGGGACTCATCAAAGAAAGAGAACTATAGACCCATTTCTTTGATGAACATTGATGCAAAACTTCTCAACAAAATTTTGGCCAACCGACTTCAACAATTCATCCAAAAAATCATACACCACGATCAAACAGGATTCATTTCAGGGATGCAAAGCTGGTTCAATATACGCAAATCAATTAATATTATTCATCACATCAACAGGAGCAAGAATAAGAACCACATGGTTATCTCAATAGACGCAGAAAAAGCATTCGACAAGATCCAACACCCCTTTATGATGAAGGTTTTGGAAAAATTAGGAATCCATGGAACATTCCTCAATACAATAAAGGCTGTATATGACAAACCTACAGCCAGCATTATACTCAATGGTGAAAAACTAAAGCCATTTCCTCTTAACTCAGGAACAAGACAAGGATGCCCACTCTCTCCACTTCTCTTCAATCTAGTATTAGAATGCCTAGCTACAGCAATAAGACAAGATGCAGACATAAAGGGGATCCAAATAGGGAAAGAAGAAATAAAACTCTCCCTCTTTGCAGATGACATGATCTTGTATTTAAAGAATCCCATAGACTCCACTCCCAAATTACTCAAGCTGATTCAAAACTTTGGCAAAGTAGCAGGTTATAAAATTAACCCCCAAAAATCAATGGCTTTTCTGTATGCCAACAATGAGAAAAGTGTGGCTGAAATTAGGAAAGCAACTCCATTTGTAATAGCCCCACAAAAAATCAAATACCTCGGAATTAACTAAAGAAGTGAAGGACCTCTATGATGAAAACTTTAAAATCTTGAAAAAGGAAATCAACACAGAACTTAAAAAATGGCAAAACCTCCCATGCTCCTGGATTGGAAAGATTAACATCGTGAAAATGGCAATACTTCCCAAGGCTATCTACAAATTCAACGCAATACCTATCAAAATTCCACCCTCATTCTTCAAGGAAATAGAAGAGGCAATCCAAAAATTCATATGGAACAATAAAAGACCCCGAATAGCAAAAACGCTCCTCAACGGAAAGAACACTGCTGGAGGAATATCAATACCAAGTTTCAAACTCTACTATAAAGCCATAGTAATCAAAACAGCTTGGTATTGGCATAAGAACAGACCTCAGGACCAATGGAATAGAATTGAAAACCCAGAAATGAACCTACAGACCTATAGCCATCTAATCTTCGATAAGGGAGCTAAAACAATAGAATGGAAGACAGACAGCCTCTTCAGTAAATGGTGCTGGCAAAACTGGTTAACTACATGTAGAAAACTAAAGCTAGATCCTTATATATCACCCTGCACCAGAATCAACTCCAAATGGATCAAAGACCTTGAACTCAAAGCAGACACTCTGAAAACATTACAGGATGGAATAGGAGAAACCCTGGGTCTCCTTGGCTCAGGCCGAAATTTTCTGAATAGAGACCCGGAAACACAACAAATCAAAGAAAGGTTGGACAAATGGGATTGTATAAGGTTGCAGAGCTTCTGCAGGGCAAATGACATAGCTAGCAAGATCAATAGAAAGCCCACGGATTGGGAGAAGATCTTTACTAGCCATACAACGGACAAGGGTCTCATATCTAAAATATACTTGGAACTCAAAAAATTAAACCACCCAACAACAAATCCTCAAAGAAACAACTGCCCAATAAGTAAGTGGGCTAAAGACTTAAAGAGAAGCTTCTCTGAAGAAGAAAGAAGGATGGCCAATAGACACATGAAGAAATGTTCAACATCCCTAGCCATAAAAGAAATGCAAATCAAAACAACATTGAGATATCACCTCACTCCAGTTAGAACGGCAAAAATCAAGAACTCTAACAACAACAGATGCTGGAGGGGATGTGGACAGAAAGGAACCTTACTTCATTGTTGGTGGGAATGTAAACTTGTTCAACCACTTTGGAAAGCAGTATGGAGGTTCCTCAAAAGACTTCACATAGAGCTCCCCTATGACCCAGCAATCCCACTTTTGGGCATTTACCCTAATGTTTACAAACAAGACCACACTAAAGCTACCAGCACAACTATGTTTATTGCAGCATTATTTACCATAGCTAAGATATGGAACCAACCCAGATGCCCCTCAGTAGATGAATGGATCAAGAAAATGTGGTATATATACACAATGGAATTCTATGCCTCCATCAGAAAGAATGACATTGCCCCATTTGTTAGGAAATGGAAAAACTTGGAAAAAATTATATTAAGTGAAGTAAGCCAGGCCCAAAGAAACGTAGGTCCCATGGTTTCCCTTATTTGTAATATCTAGTATATGTATGAGTCAAGCGGAAAAGGTGAGATAATGTGATGTCAGGAAAATGAACCCTTAGATGGGTATTTTAATGTTTTTTTTCTTTCATGCATGTATTTCTAACACATTTATAAGATTATCTCTTTGTTGCTTTGTATGTCCCTCCTCCACAGTATAACCCCTGCTTTCACTATATTTGATGTCAGTATAACTTGTGGAGGAGATGGGGAAAAACCAGTTGTTTAAGGATACAGGTGGACCTGTTGCAACAATGAGAAGTACAAGTTGTCATGTCCAAAACGAGCTTTACAACGTTGGTGCGGGGGGGGGGGGGGGGGGAGGAGAAGGATTGGGATTAGGGGGGGAGGGGGGAGGCTGGGAAGGGATGTGAAGGATAAACAAAGGAGGAGGCTGCAATGCTTGGTAAGAAATGTACGCATTATCCTGCCCATGTAACTGTAACTCCTCTGTACAGTATGTTCACAAATAAAATTAAATTAAATTTAAAAAAAAAAAAAAAAAGAAAAGAAATGGGGTATTTTCCACTAGCCATAAGATAGAAAATCAAGTGCTTACTTAATCAAGAATATATATCTTTCCTATATGTGTGTATGTGTGAATTTCATACATATAGACCCACATAGGCACATAGACAGACAGACATATACAATCCCACACTGCCCATACTACCTCCATACTTGATATGGAAAAGGTAGGAAGAGCACTTACAAAATTCAGTAAGTTCAGTTGCAAAATTCAGTAAGTTCAGTTCCCAAATTTGACTACATATCTGAATCACTTGGGAATCATTAAAAATTAATATTTTGCCAGGTGCTGGTGGCTTGCACCTCTGATTCAAACAACTCAGGAGGCTGAGTTCTGAAGATCAGGATTCAAAGCCAACCCAGGTCGAAAAATCTATGAGAGAGACTCTTTATCTCCAATAAAACCAATTTTTAAAAAACCTGAAGTAGATTTTCAGCTCAAGTGATAGGACATTAACCTTGAGCTCAAGGAGAGTGCCCAGGCTCTGAGTTCAAGCCCCAAGACCAACACAATAAGAAGAATAAGAAAAAAAATAAGTTTACTTTTCCACCAACAATGTATTAGGATTCCCTTTTGTCTATATCCTTTCCAGCATCTATTGTTTTTTCCTTCTTGTTAATGGCCATTCTAACTGGGCAAGGTGGAATCTCAATATGTCTATATTGGCCATTCTTGCTTCTGAGAAGTCTCTCTTTAGCTCATTAGTCCATTTATTAATTGGGCTATTGGTTATTTTAAGAATTTTTAAGTTCTCTGTATATTCTGGATATTAGGCCATTATCTGCTGTGTAGCTGGTAAAAATTCCCATTCTGTAGGCTTTCTTTTTGTCTTTGTGGCTATATTCTTGGCTTCACAGAAACTTTTTAGTTTGATATACAAACATATTAACTAAAATATGGTAGATTTATGGGCGAACTCAAATAGTGTAATTTCTTAGAAAGGCAAAGTCAAAGTTCAACAAAATAAAGTGCCAAGAAGCAAGTACTCAAAAGGGGTGGGGTGAGGGAAAGGGGAATGGGGTGGACAAATGACCCAGACAGGAGGGAGAGAATGCAGCCAAGAATCCAATGTATATTCTTGAAAATTAAGATGAGTGAGGGAATAAGTGGGTAAAAGAGGGATGGGTGAGAATGTTAAAATTAGTGACATTGATCAAGATTTATTTCATTCATAAACTGCTTTGCTAAATGGCATTCCTTTGTACAAAAACATATTAAAAATAAATATTTGCAAGGGATGCATTAGAAAATCTAATGAAGACTATCAGAGCTGTGCCTTGGGTTCCATTTTCATTATCCTAGATAATTGTAATACATATAGTCAACAGAGCATCTAGAAGATACTGGATTGGTTAATAAATGTGCATGTAATTGCTCAAGAGGAGTGTGTATTCTGTGACAATACCATACCCATAGCATGTGAGTGCTAGAAGTATAAAATAAGGATCTTTAAAATTGTCACTAGAAATAAGAAAGAAAGAAATGATACCAACCAGAGGAGACTGTTGGGATCAAAGGCCATCAACCAACAAAGAGGACAGATATTTGAGTGTGGTTATTGAAGTTGATCCATGAAGTGATGGTGTCCTAACTTTTTAGAAAGATCTGTTGTTGCCAGAAGCTAATCCTAAATTTTCTTTTCTATTTTATTGACAGATGTTTTAAAATATTTAAATAGGAAATAAAGCAATATTAAGTTTGAAAATAAATGGCAAAATTGACTATTAAAAAATAATCCTGTATAGGAAGAGAGTTGTTTCTAGTGTTATATAGGATAAACTGGAACTGGTCAAAGCCTTGAGCCTTCAGTATACCTCTGGAAAACACATGAGTATCTTTAAAACATTTAAAAAATAATTGTGATAGACTAATATTGCAAGTCCAGGCTCCATTAGTCCCAGTGGTCAAACTTAAATCTCTTAACATGTAAGTCTTTCTGTACTTGCTTTCCAGTAATAAAGTGGGTGATGGAATTTTTAAGAAAACATTTTATGGCTCTGCAATAGATGAATTTTTCCACTGGGATTTATATAATGACTTCGGAGAAAACTAAAACAATGTATAAAATAAAACCCTGTGGAAGAAAAATAATTACAAGGAATTCCCATTTGAAATGATGGAATGCCTATATTGGTAGAGCCCTATAGTTTGTTTTACTATCTATTTAATAATTAAAGGCCCTTTTAGTGACTAGAAGTTTCACTTAAAAGCATTTTTTTCCTAGAGTACTAAGAATGCCATCAGTGGAGAGCAGTAACTTTTTTCAAATGTGGGAAGAGAAACATTGAAGAGAGAGTCACCTTTGACCTATCAGGCTCACTCAGACAAAGGTGGACAAGCAGGGTTGTTCTTCGGGGATGGATTTCTTGAAATAAGGATCACCTATGTAACAGGTAGACCAAGAATTTAAAAGGGCTGAGGTATAAAACTTTTGGTCCTAAGGTTTGAAATGTAGAGTTGGATTTATCTGCTCAGCTTCTTGCTGGCTGCATGTTCTTAGGCAAAAACAAACCTTTGAGCTTCACTTTCCATCTCTGTCAGTGTAAGGGTGACAAAATTCACCTCTTGGGAATATGGTGAGAACTAGTTATTATAAATGTGATGAAGTAATATGTGTTCCAATTACTTTGTAAATTGGAGAGTTATGTAATTATAATGGATGCAATCTTAGAATTTTCTTCAAATAAAACCAAGCCTCAAGATTTTAAGCCAAGGATATGTCAGTATCTCACAAGTATTTTTTTAGGACAGGTAGCAACTGGATTATGTATTCACAAACATAGCCAGCGGTTAAGATTTTCAAGGAAGAGTATGCCACTTAGGATCTATGAAGTTGAGGCGACTCTAGGTCTGTTACTCTTATTTTTTAAAATTTTATTGCAAAGGTGATTTACAGAGGGTTACAGTAACCCTTCATATAAATTCTATATGAAGAGTGTTATTGCCCTCATTTTCTCCCTCTACTCTCCTCATTACTCCTCTCCCCCCCCCCCAAAGTATAAAATTTATTTCTAACATAGTGTCTAGTATCACTGTTGCATTGGTTCACTCTTTGTACCACCATTTCTGTGATTTCCCCTTCCCTTCCTCAAATCTGATAAACTTATATACAAGGCAATGTATGCAGAATTCCAGCAGTGTTCACAGGGGAATAAGCCAAAGGGGAAAAAAAGAAAGAAAAAAGAAATAACTGAAAATAGTACATTAAATAAACACCTTTTGTTTCCACTTCTTAGAGTTCATTTTGATCAGTATTATTTTGGGGGAGCAGAACAAGTCAGTTATAGGAGGCCCAGAGAACAAAGGAGGAGAAAGTCAGGAGGATATGCTTTTTTGCTGACTTGATTCACCCTTCCTGGAGCAGTAGCATTCTATGGGATTCTTTACCGTCTAGCACATCTTGGGTTGTTGAAATGTCAAGATCTAGATCTAATATAACACAAAAGTCATGAATCTTCTGTGTCATGTGTCCCTGTGTGTGCAGCAATTGTGTATGAACAGTGAAGGTGGTGGAGGGTATGCATGTCTATCTGTGAATGTACAAGAAAGACTGATTATCTAATGTGGATTTTTCTCTCTCATCTGTCTCTAGAAATTATGAGAACTGGTGGCAAATCATCTCATCTATTTAAATTTGTTTCTCTCACCCAGAAACTAGGGATAAGATAGGATGTTCTTTAAGATTTCTTCCTCTAGCATTTTATGGTATTGTGACTAACATATTAAGTCAGCAAACCTTGGGATTTCTGGTATTGTCATTTTTAAATACAATGTTGGAACGGCAACCTTTTGTCCCACTATCTTCTGTTTCAGCATTAATGAAGCACAGAGTTTTCCTAAACTGGTACCCCGTTCTCTCCTCTCCTTCCCAAAGGCAGTGAAAGGCACACGGGGTCTTATACACTACTTCTGCAAAGTCCTCTCCCTGCTTTTTTCAAGTAAAGCCAGTGACATTACTTGTTAGATTTAATAGCATCAAGTACAATTTCTTTTGGGGATGGATGAAAGCTTTCCAAGTTGGTGAGGGAGAGGAGCCAAAGGGGAAGCTTGCTTTCTTCCGTTGCAGTTTACCTTCTGCTAACTGTCCTGATAGGCCCCTAGGACAATCCACACAAAAGTTTTTAATCCTTCAAGATCTTTACTTCCCAAGGAAACCAGTTCTGTCCAACTTTTAGGTAGTCAGGAAAGCATGAATTAACAATGTTGAATGCATGACATGTTGCAAAATTTTATCCAGTAATGACAAATGAAGCTATCCTATGCAATTGCTGTGTGGATTATATTTTAATCTTATAAACTTCACAAGTCAAAACAAGATGTAGAGGTGAAATCACAATTTTTTTCCACTGATACTGGTCTACTAAAGTTTGAAATTTAAGTTTTCAAATTTATATTTTATAGTCGTACTGCTAAGTTTAACTGTTGTTCTTCCTTATTTGTTTCTTATGGTCTTAAGCCAGTCACCAAAGCTTGTATTTTGTATCTTCCTACATTTCAAAGGTTGATTAAGATTGGGAATTCTAGTGATTTGGATGATGCTATTATTCTCAAATTCAAACAATTGAGATAATTACACTCTGAGTCAGACATTGTAATTGAAATAATTCAGAGACATCCATACATTAAGCTACCAACTGTCGACTAGGAGTATTCTATGAAATTCTAAGACACTGAACTGAGTGATCAAATGTAGATTATGCCTCAGCATACTCTTAAGGAGTCCATGACCTAAAAAGGAAATTAAGCCTGGAAAAAAAGACTAAAATACAAAGCCAAAAGAACTAAGGGCATACGATTAGGATAGCTAAAAAGCATTGGAAATTGTAGAAAAGCCTTTATTTTTGCCCCTCTGTGTCGACAGTTCCAAGACCACTCTCAGGTTCAGCGATTTGCCAAGACTCGCACAGTAATCAGCAAGTAGTCATATCCATGGCACAAAGTAAAACAGCAAAAGGAAAAAAGGTACATGGGCCAAAGCCCAGAGGGAACCAGGACAGCTTCAGAGCCATCTCCCAGTGGAAGTATCGCAGGTGAATTGAAGAATGCCAGCAAAAAGCTTGAAAACAGGGATGAAATGTCATCCACAGGCGAGGCTTATTGGAGACTCAGGATTTTTAGGGAGGACTAACATACTCTCTATGTTGCTTGCACCGAATTCCAGACTCTCCAATGGAAAGCAGTTGTTCAGAAAAAACCATCACATTGTTTCTACAAGCAGTTGAGGCACATAAGTCATTCCATCCATCCTGACATCTGAGTCCCCAGATATTTCCAGATGCCAGTCAAGACCCTTCAGTATGGAGGGTTTTCAAAGGACAGCAGTCTGGTATGCTATTTGTTTGTGTACCATCAAAAAATTACCAAAAATACATGCAAATTCCAAGAATAGGTCCCAGAGTAGTTAATGTAATGTAATAGAGTTTCTTAAAACTGGGTAACTTGAGACACAATTTCACTAATCTAATTATTATTGGATCTGCATTGTGTATGGTAAGCTTATGGAAAAAAAGAGCTCTGAAAACAAGAATTGCTTTTTACTTACTTAAATCTATCAGAGGAGTCAGCACTCTGGAGGAGTCACACGTTATTTCCCTTAAGAATTCACAAATTTCAGTTGAGTGTTTGTTCTGGGCCACACACTGGACTAGGTAGTATTGTCAGCATGAGTTGGTCAGAGCAGATTCTAGCCTCTTCTGTAACTTACACATTATCATTTCAAATCCCCACATCATAATATTCTGGTTATTGAAAAGAAGAGAAGATGACAGGAAGAAGTTTGGATCTCTCATCAGATACAGAGGAACATGAATCTCCAGGGAATTCTAGGCTGGGAAAACAGTTCTGGATTCCATTAGCATAATGTTCTGATTCCTGAAGACTAGTCCAGGCTGCCTAGAACACAGTCATAAACTTAGAGCAATCCAAAATAACAGACCATAGTTATAGAAATTAGAGAGCTTTCACTCCAATCCTAGCAGACAGCCAGAGGCAATTCACAGGTGCCTGAAAGGATCAGGGATCCTTCACATCCATGCCAGGGGACCATGCAGAAGCAGACAGGCACAGGAGAAAGGTTATTACAAGGTTTATTAGAGGATCCATATTTCCCCTGGAGAGAGAGCACATGGCAGCTTCCACTATAGGTAGCAGCAGGGTTTCGGGGATAGGAAGTGAGGTAGATGGAAGTTCAGGTGGGTCTGGGTGGAGAGAGGGAGGGGCCAGCATGTCTGGGTGGAGCTGAGGACCTTTGCAAAGGTGGGCATAATGCTTACAGTGCCCAATGGCCCAATTGCATAGATGTGCCAATAAGACCTTCAGGTGGCCCTCCATGTCCTGGTTGGAGGCCTGCCCTTCCTGAGACCCCTCTAAGTGAAGTGTCAGAATTTTTCCTGACAATGCCACAGTTAGCAGTCCTTCAAAATAGCTGCCCAACTGCATTTCCAGAAAATCAGATATAAATTCATCACAGACACTATCACCAGCACATGTTACTGAGAAATAAATGACTATCTCCAGTTCAGGAAATTGACTAGATCTTATATCCCAGCAAAACATGCACATCTGTCGGTGAGGAACTTCCCTAAGTAGCCATGTTTTCACTAAGACAAGAAGGTAAGGAACAGTGCTTTGTAGAGCTGTGTCCAGATATGAACAAATCTTTCCATGCATACCACCTGGCATGACCACTGATATAATAAGCGCATGCAGTAAGTGGGAATCCATGTCCCTTTTACAGTGCCTCACTTAGGATGTTAGAGACACTGATACATGTTCTGAAAGCTTTAGAACCACAGATTCCAAGAATACCCAGACTCTCTGTTTCTTCCACTTGCAATGTCTTCTAAGGTCAGATTAGAGAAGAATGGATATATTGTTTCTGTGGTTTCATAATCTACACACAGCTTACTGACTATATAAAGACAGCCATGGTCCCTACCTTTGTTGTCTCTTCAGCTTCCCTGTTTTCCTCCCCACTCTCTTCAAAGAGGATTTGGTGAATTTCATTATTCTGTCTGTCTGTCTGCCTGTCTGTCTGTCTGTCTGTCTGTCTGTTTGTCTGCCTGGCTGCCTGCCTGCCTACCTGCCTGTCTTCTAGGTAGCTAGCTAGGTAACTTTTGCATTCATATCCCCCTTTTATATTTGTCCCATTATCATCATCATGACATGATCATTTTATGTCTAGATTCTACAAATGAATGTGAACATGCAATTTTTGGCTTTTTGAGCAGGGCCTACTTGGCTCAACATGAACCCCATTTCCATTTCCATCCACTTTCCTGCTAATAATATAATTTCATTATTGTTTATGGCTAAGAATTATATATATATATACATTATGTATATATCCAATTTTCTGATCCACTCATTTGTTTGGGGGCTGATTCCGTACCTTAATTATTTGAATGGAGCTTCAATAAATATGAGTATGAGGTCCCACTCTAATTTTGCACTCCTGTAGATATAAGCCCAAGAGTAGTATAAGGTAGGCCTATCTGTAGGTTTTTCAGGAATTTACATATTGATTTGCATAGTAGTTGTACTAGTTTACAGTCCTGGGATACTAATGTTCTTACCCCTCTCCCTCCCAGGCCCTCACCAGCATTTGTTGTTTGCTTTCTTGAAGATTGTTAGGCAAACATTCTTAATCATAGTTGTTTTAGAGGAAAGCAAGAACTATATTGGAAAGCCAAATTGGTAATATTGGTGAACCTATGCAGATGTCTATTTTGGTTATGGTAATAAAAGTAATTAAAAAACTAATGTGAATCACTTTTGATTCAATTCTGTTTGAACAATTGGCATTTTTTTTTTTGGTGTGGATAATTTATCCTCGCCCTCCCCCTCCAAGATTTGAAGTATGAATAACTATTCTCAAACATAGCCAAGAACTAGTCAAAAAAAGAGTATGACTCAAAGGGAAGAAGAGTGGCCTGAGAATTGGGACTTATGGGTTGTGTTTAGTCTAACTATTGATTTAACCTTTGAGCAAGTTACTTAACCTCTCGTTCTCAAGCAATCTTCCCTACCTCTTGTAAAACAATTCTTGACTAACAGATGTTTAAACAACAACATAAAAAATTGGCAAGATGATTGACTAACTCCAAATTGATTGGCTCTGTCCACAAGCACAGCTCAGAACCATCAGGCCTTAAAAGCAACAACATGACAGGACCAACCGCTTATGCTGGCCTCTTTCCACTTTCTCTTTAAAATCTGCACTTGTTGTAGTACATTATGTTTTTACCTCACAAAATCATGAGCCTCAGGAGTGATTTTCTGTGCTTTCTTATGACAGAACCCTTTTCTATGAGACTTCTAAGAGCAAGCAATATTAGTAAATACCCAATGCATCTACTACAGCACCCTAATAGCTTGATATGTAACATCCATCCTAGACCCAAAACAACTTGTAAAGTAGATAAAACTGAGAAAGAACAAAGCATGAAGTCAAGTAAGATCAAACTTCTAAAGCTAGCAGAAGGATCTCAGATTTGAAACAAGAAGGCCATAGAATGGATGCATTTATCTGCCATCCTATCTGTCATCCTGACTCTCTAAAAATAAGAATGACTGTTGAAAGGAATTTACAAGAGGGGAAACAAACAAAACATCTCCCTGTAGGCAAATGATCCAAGCTCTGTGTCTATGTTAGAGTCCATAGGAGTGCTACAACCCTCCCGACTTTGAAATGAACAATCCTCTCTGAAGGCAAATCTTGGCCCTACCATTTTTCATTCCACTCTTTCTGAGCAGCAATTTTCTAGAGTATGAAACTGAATGAGTAGTGCTAGCTCTTGATATATTTTTGAAGATTATATGTGCTAAAGGAATTGAGGTCTAATCTAGATCTGAGAATGCAGTGTGGAATTAGTATTATTAACTGTGAGGAGGATCATGAAGATCTTCAGAGACAGTTCACCTAAACAATTAGAATTGGTTTGTGTCTCACAAGCTTGCAATGGGAGAGTTTACTCACCATCCACTGTGAGCTCCCACCTAACAGCCCAAAGCACAGGGTGAATCCATTACCTTAAGACTTTATTTTTCCACATTGAATTGCCATCAGTGAGTTGTACATGGCAGCTTCCATTTAAAGTCCATCTATGCATACAATATACCATGATCAGACTCGTCTCATGTGTCTCTCTCCCTATCCTCCATTGCACTTCCCAAGCCAGAGTCAACAGCTTCATTTTTCCAACTTCACATATGTACACAAAGTATGTTGACCATATCCTCCTTCACCCTGTTTGCCTCCCTTTCCCTCTAGTATCCATACCCTGGCCAGGATCTATTTTAGATGACTGGCATATATTTTTACATTTTATATTAATTGTTCAAAGGGTTTTTACCAAGTTATTTCATACATTCACATACTGTTTTTATATATTTATTTATTTTTGTTTTATTTTTTTGGGTCCGGTCGTGGGGCCTGAACTCTGGGCCTGTGCGCCGTCCCTCAGTTCTTCAGCTCAAGGCTAGCGCTCTACCACTTGAGCCACAGCTCCACTTCTGGCTTTTTTCTTTTTGCTTATGTGGTGCTGAGGAATCGAACCCAGGGCTATGCATGCAAGGCAAGCGCTCTACCACTGAGCCACCTTCCCAGACCTTACCGTTTTTTAATCTGATTAACCCCCTTTTTAACTCTTGCTTTCTCCAATGCCAATCTTCATTCACAGATGTAATGTATTTTGGTATTGTTAATGTTATAACCATCTGTTTTCCTTTATCTCCTCCCTTTTATCCCTATAAGCAGTTCCACAATTACAAACATATTATATACATTTATATAAAGTATAAATTATAAATATAAAAAATACAATTACAATATAGTGTAATGTATTGTCGTATGTAAAATATATATAAAATCCACATATGAGAGCAAGCATGTGACCCTTTTCCTTTGGAACCTGGATTATTTTTATTTAGTTCCATCCATTAGTTCCATCCATTTTCCTTGAAATGAACATAATTTCTTTCTTTTACATAGCTGACTAATACTCTATTATGTATATATACCACATTTTCTTGATCTGCTCATCTATGGTAGGGCACAGCTTGTTTTCATAGCTGTTTCTATAGCTTGGCTGTTGTGAATAGTGTTGCAATGACATAGGTGTGCATGTGCCTCTAGTGCATCCTTACATTCCTCCAAATGCATGTTTTAGTACTTCCTCCTAAGAGGTATGCTCAGAGGATGTCTATGGAGTCTCTGGTAAAACTTCCTTCTCTGTAAGAGCTCAATTAGAGCTCAAGTCCGCTGGTTCCATTGAAGGATTTTGAAAAGTGGGTTTGTGGCTTTTCTCTTTATGTAATATCTTCCTTTCCCACAGTCAGTAAACTTCACTTCTCTGTTAGTTTTTTTTAATAGCAGTTGGGGGTAGGGCCTGGGTTTCAGGAAAATGTTACTTAGCAGCGAATCTCAAAGCTGCTGTGTAATTTTGTGTTTTTCTCAGCCAAAGCTTTTGTTCCTCTGCCTGATGGAATCATATTGGAGTCCTCCCTTGTCAGAACCCCATGGGTCAAGTGTAGGCGTGTGTATGCTTTGTAGATGGTTCCCCATTCCTACTCAAGCTGATATTTGCTGCTGGTTTTAACAGACACTTCATGCTGCAAATTCACAAGAGCAAATTACCTTTTGTTTCTTTTATCCCTGGCAAAAATGAAGGGCTGTACTGGAGCTTAAATAATTCTCTCAATGAATATATTAAATAGGCTCTTTCATTATACATGGTAGAGGAATGAATATAACGTGCACAAAGCCACATTTCCTTCACAAAGTTTTAAAAGGAGTGAGGGAACTGCCATTGAGGGAATAATTAATTTTGTTTCTGTAAGAAAATGGGGACGGTGCAGATGAAATATGTTTCAAGGCTTTCAAACAGATTTCTTGTGGGAATGTTTAACAACTGAGTAAAATATACCCTTGGGAAAGACAATGCTATAGGATCTGTGTTTTTGTGGCACTTTCTTCCTATCTTTGGGGTGGATGAAGAATAGAATGATCTCTTTGAGAGTTAAAACATAATATAAAGACAAGCAACTTTGAGTAAATATCTCTGTAAAGGCTATGGAAGCCCTAACATATCATAATATTGTGCAGGCTCTTTATGGCTGCAAAATTGGTGATTTAGAACCATCTTCTCCTATTTCAATGCTTCTTTCATTCTTCTAACAGTTTCTAACTCCCTGGGTGGCTTTTCATTATTTATCTTCAAGTTTATGTGAATTTAAAATGTGTTTTAAGGTTATTAGCTTTTTTGTGTATGCAGGGGTACGGTCTTGTGGGTGTGTATGCCAGTGTACTGAGGTTTGAACTCAGAGCCTGGGTGCTGTTCCTGAGATTTTGTACTCAGGACTAGAATTGTACCTCTTGAGCCATATCTTCACTTCCACCTCTTTGGTAGTGAGTTAGAATTTAGATGGATTTTTCCTGCCTGGGTTGGCTTTGAACAATGCTCCTAGATCTCAGACTCCTAAGTACCTAGGATCATAGACATGAACAGCCAGCACCCAGCAAGACATTAGCTCCTTAGAAGAACTTTAGAACTTTATCTTAAATGAAAGAATTAAATCACGGGAATAGCTGACGACTGGTGGCTGATGCCTGTATCTATAGAAAGTTATTTTAAAAGACTTAACTCTTCTGTTACCACTATACCTTTATTTATTTATTTTTTGGCATCTTCTCTATTTGTCAGTTCACTTTTAACATATAAAATACCCTGAAGGACAATATCACCATTTAGTTGTTAGAATCCTCATGCAATAAATAAGTAGCATCTGCACAATTACAGCCACCATTTGTTTTCAGTTCTTCATGCTCATTGCTGGTAATCTATAATTTAAGCCACATAATCAATTTAGCCTTTCACTGCTTACTTGGAGATGGGATCTCATAGATTTTTTTTTCTGCTGGAGCTGGCTTCAAACTGTGATTCTTCAGGTCTCAGCCTCCTGAGTAATGAATTATAGGAATGAGCCATTGTGGCACAGCAGGACTATTATTATTGGGGCTTGAACGCAGAGCCACATGCTCTGATATACTTGCTTGCTCAGAGTTGACACTCTGACTTGAGCCTCACCTCCACTTGTTTTCAGTTCTCTAAGAGTTATATACTGGTATATTTAATATCACATTTGGTGAATTCCGTATTTACTGTTTCGATTTCTTCCTTTGTTAATGATTCACATTAATTGCTCCCAATATTTTATTTTATTTATTTTATTTTTTTTTAATTTTATTTTATTTTATTTGAGAACATACTGTACAGAGGGGTTACAATTACATGGTCAGGATAATGCATACATTTCTTACCAAGCATTGCAGCCTCCTCCTTTGTTTACCCTTCACCTCCCTTCCCAGCCTCCCCCCTCCCCCCCACCCAATCATACCCCCGCTCCCCCCCCACACCGACATTGTAAAGCTGGTTTTGACATGACATTTTGTACTTCTCATTGTTGCAACAGGTCCACCTGAATCCTTAAACGACTTGTTTGTCCCCATCTCCTCCACATGTTATACTGACATCAAATATAGTGAAAGCAGGGGTTACACTGTGGGGGAGGGACATACAAAGCAACAAAGAAATAATCTTATAAATGCGTTAGAAACACATGCATGAGAGAAACAAAAACATTAAAATACATATTTGAGGGTGCGTTTTCCTAACATCACATTATCTGACTTTTTCCGCTTGACTCATACCTATACTAGATATTGCAAATAAGGGAAACCATAGGACCTATGTTTCTTTGGGCCTGGCTTACTTCACTTAACATAATTTTTTCCAAGCCTTTCCATTTCCTAACAAATGGGGAAATGTCATTCTTTCTGATGGAGGCATAGAATTCCATTGTGTATATATACCACATTTTCTTGATCCATTCATCTACTGAGGGGCATCTGGGTTGGTTCCATATCTTAGCTATGGTAAATAATGCTGCAATAAACATAGTTGTGCTGGTAGCTTTAGTGTGGTCTTGTTTGTAAACATTAAGATAAATGCCCAAAAGTGGGATTGCTGGGTCATAGGGGAGTTCTATGTGAAGTCTTTTGAGGAACCTCCATACTGCTTTCCAAAGTGGTTGAACAAGTTTACATTCCCACCAACAATGAAGTAAGGTTCCTTACTGTCCACATCCCGTCCAGCATCTGTTGTTGTTAGAGTTCTTGATTTTTGCTGTTCTAACTGGAGTGAGGTGATATCTCAATGTTGTTTTGATTTGCATTTCTTTTATGGCTAGGGATGTTGAACATTTCTTCGTGTGTCTATTGGCCATCCTTCTTTCTTCTTCAGAGAAGCTTCTCTTTAAGTCTTTCGCCCACTTACTTATTGGGCAGTTGTTTCTTTGAGGATTTGTTGTTGGGTAGTTTAATTTTTTGAGTTCCAAGTATATTTTAGATATGAGACCCTTGTCCGTTGTATGGCTAGTAAAGATCTTCTCCCAATCCGTGGGCTTTCTATTGATCTTGCTAGCTATGTCATTTGCCCTGCAGAAGCTCTGCAACCTTATGCAATCCCATTTGTCCAACCTTTCTTTGATTTGTTGTGTTTCCAGGTCTCTATTCAGAAAATTTCGGCCTGAGCCAAGGAGACCTAGGGTTTCTCCTATTCCATCCTGTAATGTTTTCAGAGTGTCTGCTTTGAGTTCAAGGTCTTTGATCCATTTGGAGTTGATTCTGGTGCAGGGTGATATATAAGGATCTAGCTTTAGTTTTCTACATGTAGTTAACCAGTTTTGCCAGCACCATTTACTGAAGAGGCTGTCTGTCTTCCATTCTATTGTTTTAGCCCCGTTATCAAAGATTAGATGGATATAGGTCTGTAAGTTCATTTCTGGGTTTTCAATTCTATTCCATTGGTCCTGAGGTCTGGTCTTATGCCAATACCAAGCTGTTTTGATTACTATGGCTTTATAGTAGAGTTTGAAATTTGGTATTGATATTCCTCCAGCAGTGTTCTTTCCGTTGAGGAGCGTTTTTGCTATTCAGTGTCTTTTATTGTTCCATATGAATTTTTGGATTGCCTCTTCTATTTCCTTGAAGAATGAGGGTGGAATTTTGATAGGTATTGCATTGATTTTGTAGATAGCCTTGGGAAGTATTGCCATTTTCACGATGTTAATCTTTCCAATCCAGGAGCATGGGAGGTTTTGCCATTTTTTAAGTTCTGTGTTGATTTCCTTTTTCAAGATTTTAAAGTTTTCATCATAGAGGTCCTTCACTTCTTTAGTTAAGTTAATTCCTAGGTATTTGATTTTTTGTGGGGCTATTACAAATGGAGTTGCTTTCCTAATTTCAGCCACACTTTTCTCATTGTTGGCATACAGAAAAGCCATTGATTTTTGGGGGTTAATTTTATAACCTGCTACTTTGCCAAAGTTTTGAATCAGCTTGAGTAATTTGGGAGTGGAGTCTATGGGATTCTTTAAATACAAGATCATGTCATCTGCAAAGAGGGAGAGTTTTATTTCTTCTTTCCCTATTTGGATCCCCTTTATGTCTGTATCTTGTCTTATTGCTGTAGCTAGGCATTCTAATACTAGATTGAAGAGAAGTGGAGAGAGTGGGCATCCTTGTCTTGTTCCTGAGTTAAGAGGAAATGGCTTTAGTTTTTCACCATTGAGTATAATGCTGGCTGTAGGTTTGTCATATACAGCCTTTATTGTATTGAGGAATGTTCCATGGATTCCTAATTTTTCCAAAACCTTCATCATAAAGGGGTGTTGGATCTTGTCGAATGCTTTTTCTGCGTCTATTGAGATAACCATGTGGTTCTTATTCTTGCTCCTGTTGATGTGATGAATAATATTAATTGATTTGCATATATTGAACCAGCTTTGCATCCCTGAAATGAATCCTATTTGATCGTGGTGTATGATTTTTTGGATGAATTGTTGAAGTCGGTTGGCCAAAATTTTGTTGAGAAGTTTTGCATCAATGTTCATCAAAGAAATGGGTCTATAGTTCTCTTTCTTTAATGAGTCCCTGCCTGGTTTTGGGATGAGGGTTATGATGGCTTCATAGAATGTGTTCGGTAGTGAGCTTTCTCTTTCAATTTCATTGAAGAGTTGGAGGAGTATTGGTGTGAGCTCTGCTTTGAAGGCCTTGTAAAATTCCGCTGTAAAACCATCTGGTCCTGGACTTTTCTTAGCTGGGAGGTCTCTTATTGCTGTTTCTATTTCAATGCTTGATGTGGGCCTGTTAAGATAGTTTAACTCATCTTGCTTTAGTTTTGGCATGTCAATATTTGCTAGGAAGAGGTCCATATCTGTCAGGTTCTCAAACTTATTAGCATAAAGTTTTGAGAAGTATTCCCTTATAATATTCTGAATCTTGGTTTTTTCCGTGGTGATGTTTCCATTCTCATCTCTAAGTTTATTAATTTGGGTGTGTTCTCTTCTTTTTCTGATAAGATTTGCTAAGGGTCTGTCAATTTTGTTAAGTTTTTCGAAGAACCAACTCTTTGTTTTGTTGATTCTTTCTATAGTTTTTTTGGATTCTAATTCATTTAATTCTGATTTAATTTTGATTATTTCTTTCCGTCTACTGGATTGGGGTTTATCTTGCTGCTCTTTTTCAAGGAGGTTTAGATGTGTCATTAAATTGTTAGTTTCAGATCTCTCCAATTTGTTGATGTAGGAGCTCAGAGCTATAAACTTGCCTCTGAGTACTGCCTTTGCTGTGTCCCAGAGGAGCTGGTATTTTGTGTGTTCATTTTTGTTGAATAGCATGAACATTTGAATTTCTTTTCTAATCTCTTCCATG
Source organism: Dipodomys spectabilis (assembly GCF_019054845.1). Taxonomy (NCBI): domain Eukaryota; kingdom Metazoa; phylum Chordata; class Mammalia; order Rodentia; family Heteromyidae; genus Dipodomys; species Dipodomys spectabilis. The sequence continues at coordinate 5,389,899 of NW_024870835.1, read as the reverse complement.
ACCCACTCTTGATTCAACAGTGTGTTGTTCAGCCTCCATGTGATACCGGACTTTCTTTGGTGGCTTTTGGTGTTGAGTTCTAATTTTATTCCCTTGTGGTCAGAGAGAATGCAAGGTATAACTTCAATGTTTCTGAATTTAGACAAGTTTGCTTTGTGGCCTAAAATGTGGTCTATTTTAGAAAACGTTCCATGTGCTGCTGAGAAAAACGTGTATTCTGATGCTGCTGGGTGAAATGTTCGGTAGATGTCTGTTAAGTCTAGTTGATCTATGCAGCTGTTTAGAACTGCGGTTTCTCTGTTGAGTTTTTGCCGAGTTGATCTATCTAGTGGGGAGAGTGGTGTGTTAAAATCCCCAACAATTAATGTCTTTGGATCTATATGGGATTTGAGGGAAAGTAGTGTTTCTTTGATAAATTTGGGTGCTCCGTTGTTTGGCGAATAGATATTTAGAATTGTAATAGCCTCCTGAAGGAGAGATCCTTTAATTAGTATGTAGCGACCTTCTTTATCTCTTTTCACGAATTTTAATTTGAAGTCTATTTTATCTGATATTAGGATTGCAACTCCCGCCTGTTTATGGGGTCCGTTTGCTTGGTAGATTTTGTTCCAGCCTTTAACATTGAAAATGTGTTTGTTTTTATGGGCAAGATGTGACTCCTGCAGGCAGCAGATAGAAGGGTCTTGTTTTTTAATCCAACTAGACAGTCTATGTCGCTTAATTGGAGAGTTCAGTCCATTAACGTTAAGAGATAGGACTGAGAGGTATTTGGGAGATCCTGCCATGTTATCTACCTTCTTGGGGGCTGCGAAAACTGGGTTCTTCCTATGGTTCTTGGGTTCTCAGTTTGGGTGCAGTTTCTTGGCCTTTATTGCGGTCTTGTTGGTTTTCTATGTGTAGGACATCTTTAAGAATCTTTTGTAGGGCTGGTTTGGTGGAGATGTATTGTTTCAATTTTTCTTTGCTATGGAAGGTTTTTATTTGGCCTTCAGTTATGAAGGAGAGTTTAGCTGGGTACAGTATTCTTGGTTGATAGTTGTTTGTTTTTAGGGCATGGCATACATCATTCCAGGCTCTTCTTGCTTTGATTGTCTCTGCTGAGAAATCTGAGGTGATTCTAATTGGTTTCCCTTTATAGGTGATTACCCTTTTCTCCTTGACAGCTTTAAGGATCTTTTCCTTGGTCTGAGTTGATCCTGTGTGGATTATAATGTGCCGGTGGGATGTCCTATTCTGGTCTGGTCTATTTGGGGTTCTAAAGGCTTCTTGTATCTGAACAGGCCTATCTTTTTGCATGTTTGGGAAGTTCTCTGCTAGGATCCTGTTAAACAAATTTCCTAGACCATTAACTTCTGTTTCTAGGTGCTCCTCTACACCCATTATCCTTAGATTAGGCCTTCTGATGGTGTCTTCCAGGTGTTGGATAGATCTATCATATTTCTTGGACTTGTCTTGGATGGTTGTATGTTCTTTCTCTATAATATCTAGGCTGTCTTCAATCCCTGAGATTCGATCTTCTGCATGGTCTAACCTGCTGTCAAGACTCTCTACTTTGTTTTTTATCTCTTTTCCTTCTAGTTGGTCAGCTTTGATGGCTTCAAGTTCTTTGTTGAAGCTCTGTTTTAGGTCTTGTATGAATTTCTTTACTTCCTTAATTTGGTGTTCAGTGTTTGTCCTCAAATCACTTAGTTGATTGGTTATGGTTTCTTTGGACTCCCATTCCTTCTGTTGGGTTCCATTCAGCATTCCCTATGTGGTCTCCCTGACTTCCTTCAGCTCTTTGTTAATGGATTCCATGAATGCCTTTAGTGATCTTTGTGTGTTCTCTACCTGGTCTCTCAATTCCTGTATTACTCTTTGATTAGCTTCCTCCCGTTCTTGGGATTCCTGCAGTTCTCTTTGAGTGTTCTCAGCCTGCTCACGCCATTCCTCCCTTTCTCTTTGAGTATTCTCAAGTTGTTCACGCAAATCCTGTATCAGTTTTTGAGTAGCTTCCTCACGCTTATGATATTCCTGTATAAACTTCTGGGATGCCTCCTCTCTCTCCCTATCATGCTCATACAGAGTCCTTTGTAGGTTGTCAAACTTCTCATTTATCATGTTTGCCAGCAGTGTTTGTAGAGCTATTTGGGAACTCTCCTCTGGATTATTCATTATCTGTTCTGACCCCTGATTATCAAGATTGGGAATTGAGATACCCGAATTTGCCATTTTTCTTGTGTTTTTCCGGCTTACTCTGCCCATTTGAGATGAAGATAGCACCAGTTTTGTGCTACAACACTATCTTAAGGCAACCATCAACCAAAGTTTGCATTTGTACAGTCAATAGTCTACAGATACAATCTAGTTCAACAGATACATGTATTCGACATCAAACAACTATATGTTAAAGGACTTCGAACCGCAGAGAAGAATTTGGAAAACCAGAAATTATTAGGGTTATGGAGAGATGTGGGTAAAAAATAGGAATAGATTGGTGTGGGGAGGCACAGGGAGAGTTAACTATGTCCTAATCACAATGCAGGAAATAGGTTGGGTAGGATGCAAGTAGAGAGAGAGAGAAAAAGAAGAAAGGGAAAGGGGAATGAAAAGAGACCAGAAAAAAAATAGAAACGTAAAAATTAATGTTATTATAGAGATTAAAAGACCATCTATTTAGAGAGGAATGTGAATATATTGAGAGAAAGGGAGGGACATAGAGGAGATGTGAAAAACTTTTTAAAAATGCTTAAAATATTATATAGGTATAAAGAGGTAGTACTGCTATTAATGAATTTAAGTCTCAGAGGTTTTGAATTGAGTAATAAGTTTGTGGATTAAGTGTGTACACAATGGGGGATAGGGTCTACTAGTTAACTACGGGTTTATCTGAGGATGTGCAGGACAAGAGTTAAGTCACATAAAGAAGCACAAAAGAGAGGAAAAGGTGGAGAGGATAGGAAAGTGAGAAGAAAAAAAGTTCAGTAGAGCTAGACAAAAAACAAAAAGATAATTAAGAATGAAAGAAAAAGAGAAAGAAGACCAGAAAAGAAAGGAAAACACACATTCACGTATTCCTAAAATAAAAATTATAAGAGGAGAAAAAAAAAGTTACTGGAAAACAATTATTTTTTCAGAAGATGCAAAAATTAAAGATTAATAAAAGTTTTAGAAAAGGAAAAACTTTTTTTTATATATATAAGGTAACAAAAACAAAAAAAAAAACCAAAAACAAAAAAGAAAAGAAGAAGAAGAAAAGAAAAAGTTCTTTGATTTTTTTTTTTTTGGGAGGGGTGGGAAGAATCCTGTATCTCCCTTTTGTCTGTAACCAGAGTCTTGTTGGAGTCTCTGGTCAGCTTGAGGTCCTGTGGCTTGATTGGTTTCTTAAGTCAGTTTGTTGGAACAGGCAGAAAAATGCTCTGCTTTACCCAAGATTTTGAGATCCCCCTCCCAGGTTAGTTTACTGGGAGGGTGGTCTGCTTTGAGAATCACAAAAGAGAGGGATGCAGTGATGAGGCTAGGTTCTGGGTAGAGTTGAGGCCTTTCAACAAACAGTAGCTTTTCCCTGGGTCTATTTTGTGAAAAAACTCACAGCACCCAGCCTGGAGCCATTCTCAGGGTTTCTGTTTTTCAATTGATTGTGGTGGCTGCTAGAGGGAGGGGCAGCCTCTGGCTCTGGTTACCCGGTGAGGAGAGCCACTCCAATGGCTGGCGCCTGAGCTGGGTGACTTTTCCCTGGATGGAACTGAGTCTGTGAGGTCACTTCGCCGTTAAGTTCTTGTGACCTGCTAAATGACTCGTTTTATTCCAAGGCCTGAGCTGGAGCTAGCAGCTCCTCCGAGCTTTGTCGGTATCCAAGATGGAGATCACCGGTGCTGGGTGGGGAGGGGTGGCCTTCCCTCTTCTGCTCCCTGAGAAGGAGTGAGGATGTCGGGCTTCTACTCACGCCGAGTCTTGGATCCTGGGTCGTCTCTGGTCTGTAAAGTGCAGGATGAAGTTGTCCGCTCCTTGTCGGTTCTTGCTGGTGTTGAGTAGAATCCGCTCGTCCGCTGCGTCTGGCTCCTTCGTCCCGGACTGTGTCTCAGGTATGCCCCCGCGGCGGTGGTCGCCACGGCGACCCTGCTGCCACAGCGGCAGCTGCTGGCAAGCGCTCAGATGTGTCTGCTTGGCTTCCCCTCTCTTGACTAACTCTCTGTCCTGTGATGCCATAACTTGGTGTGATTCTCTGGCTTGGGACTGTTCACTGGAACTCTGAAACTGCTTTCTATGCAAGAGCTTGTTCAGATTCTAGCTTCTCTCCACCATCTTCCCGGAACTCCTCGCTCCCAATATTTTAGAAACTCAAAAAAGTTATTAATTATAATGCTAATTTTATTCATTAATCCATGGATAACCACACATAATATATAAGGGTGTCGTATTTTATGTTACTAAAATTGCACAATTGTGGTCCTGTAACATTTGGTATCTATATTCAGTTAAATGAGTCCATATACAGAGCTTGCACTTTCCACAAATAGTAACTCAGAATTGCATCATAAATCAGAATATAAAATGCAAAAGTATAAAACCGATATGCTAAAACATAGGAGTAAAATCAATATGGCCTTGTGCTTAGTGATGAGTTTACAGATGTACAACAAAAGTATGACCCATGGAAGGAAAACTGATCAATATTTTTTTTTTGCCAGCCCTGGGTCTTAAATTCAGGTCCTTGGGCACTGTCCCTGAGCTTCTTTTGCTCAAGGTTAGCACTCTACCGCATGAGCCACAGCACCACTTCTGGCTTTTTCTGTTTATGTGGTACTGAGGAATCAAACTCAGGGGTTCATGCATGCTAGGCAAGCAATCTACCACTAAGCCACAGGCCCAGCCCTCAACAGAATTCTTATTGAAATGCAATTCAAATATATTGAATTAGAATTCACACCTTTCTAGTCTGTCAGATGGTTTTAAAAGAAAGAAAAGACAAGCCACAGGCTAGGAAAAAAAAGTATGCAAAATATATAACTGATAAAGGATTTCTACCTAAAATATACAAAAAGCTCTTAGAAGAGAACAAATAAATGGGCACAAACCCTGGACAGACATGTCACTAAAGACGACATACAGTGAAAAATAAACATACAAACACATGAGGGAAACGCTAATTAAAACCAATGAGGTTTGGGGTTTAACAACTTACTAAGTTAACTGTAATCAAAACTTTTTAGAATGACTGAAATCCAAACAGCTTACATTGCAGCCAAACATTTACAGAAGCTTTACTTATAGTTGTCAAGAAAATTGGAAACAACCATGATTTCCTTCAATAAGGGAATGAGGTACTATTCAGTAATAGGGAGGAATGAGCTATGAAGCCATGTAGAAACATCAATAATTTAAATTCATATTAACAAGTGAAAGAAGCCAATTAGAAAAAGCTGTATGCTGAAGGAAAAAAAAAGAAAGAAAAAGCTGTATGCTGAAATACTCCAATTTTATGGCATTCCAGTAAAGGCAAAATTATAAAAGACAGTAAATAGATCTGTGCCAGAAGTTTGGTGGGGAAGGAGAGCTTGAATTAGTGAAGCACAAGGGACATATTTTAAGGATGATAAAATTATTCTATATAATACTGATATAGATATACACTAAAGAACATACATTTTTATTATATGCTATCTGTAAGGCATATGGTCAAGAAATACTGCTGAATATTTGGTTCTCATTGACAGCAATAGTGTACTGTTAAAAAAAAAAAATAGGTCAAGGCTGGCAAGGTGGCCAAGACCCCCCCCCCAAAAAACCCATAGTTCTTTTTGTGGGGGGGACCGGTCGTGGGGCCTGAACTCTTAGCCTGGACCCTGTCCCTCAGCTCTTCAGCTCAAGGCTAGCGCTCTACCACTTGAGCCACAGCACCACTTCCGGCTTTTTTCTTTTTGCTTATGTGGTGCTGAGGAATCGAACCCAGGGCCTCATGCATGCAAGGCAAGCGCTCTACCACTGAGCCACCTTCCCAGCCCCCACATAGTTCTTAAGACACTTTCAATTCATACTCTCTCTCTGTTTACATGCTATTGAAAAAAATTCAAGGACACCTTTATGCATTCATGTCAGAGCATGAAATTTATAGCTCACATTTTTGTGATTGTTTACTGCAAATAGAAAGCAAATTTGGTAGCCCATATTTCTAAGTAATGTCTACCTTTCTAACCTTTTTTTCTGTCTTTTTACATTATGTAGCATTGAAAAAAATATGGGTATTGTCTATGAACTATTGACAACTTGCAGCAAGGATTATCAGATATTTAATCATTCAAGAATATTTATTAATATATTTTGCCTTAATTTCTAAGGAAACAAAGTCCTGGATTCAAATTCTAGCTTTATAATTTACCTCTCTAAAACTTAGGTCCATCAACTATAAAATAAAAGACAGTTATGCTGAAGTTACCTTGCTAGTTTGTGAGAATGGAATTCTAACTGTAGAACTCCAGAGTATACTTGTTCTAATTTAGGGATGCAATAGTTTTGACAAAAGTGGCTGCTACAGAGTCATAGATAGAAATGGCATGATCTTTAACTTAATCAGGAAAGAGCTTGGAAACTAGAACAAAAAAGATGTTAGGAGATGTTACGTTGAGGTGGTATGCTGACTCTCATCCAGCACCTACTGAGTGTAATCTGTTTCCACCTGTTCCTTCATTGCTCAGGACCATCTATTTGCTTTATTGAACACTGGGCAAAATTTGGCAGAATTCTCTCTAGGTTGCTCTCACGAACACTTCTAAAGTACCAAAGAAGTGGGTATCTTATAAGTCCCATCTTACAGTTTTTAAGCATAAAGACTGTAACATAGAACCTAACACAGGGAATAAATTTTCAGTTGCTGTTTGCTGATAGTCTCATCCCCTTGTTCCAAAAGACTAAGTTACCTACAGACCATTCTATTCAGTTGTATTAATTGGGCTTTCTCAGGAGTTCACACAGGTAGCCATGAAAATGGACATGGTGCTTTGCATTTCTCAGAGCATATGCATCCTTTGTAAGACATTGTATCCTACCATTTCTTACAAATGCACAGCATGGAGCATGTTGTCTCTGAAGAGAAAATATAACGTTCTCTTTGGCATTTTAGGAAGCAGCTACCTCTCACCCTCTTTCCCCTATTAAACTGTTGGGTAGTGTCAGCCATAATCAATTCTTACACCTTAGAAGTAGTAGTAAATGTTTTAAAAATCTTAGAAACTTAGGATCATTTTCACAGTATAAAACCCAACCATCTTTGGCGTTTAAAAGTTAGATCTTTGTAAGTGAAGGGAGTGGGATTTTTTTCAAACTAAAAAAAAAAAAAGACTCACATTTTTTCATGTCTACATAGTATAAACAAATGGAACATCCTATTTTCAGTTTGAAAAAGAATGTTTATTTAACATTCAGTCACCTACACTTTACTGACAGCCAAAAAAAAAAAAAAGATGATTAACAGAGTACAGGAATTTATTTGGTAACTGTAAAACAGAAATGTCTCTTAAAGTCAAGATCAGATACTAGAGTTGAACCAAATGGAAATCTGAGAAAATATAAATAAAATCACAAAAATTCAGGAGGTGGGGAAAATGTTGGATGAGTTCATGGATTCTGTTGAGGAGGGATACAAGTAAACAAGGTAAAGTGATAAGGAATCTTTAATAAATAAGTATTTTTCTCATTTCTCCCAGGATATTGACAATAGTTGATGATTAGGTTCCAGGCAATGAGGCTGTAAAAATTAATAAGCAGGACCTTCAAGTGACTCATTAGCTAATCCTTCATTATTATCCATTTTGCAATGGGTGGCACATTTAACACATTTAGTAATATCTCAGGGGCACACTTAAATGAAAAAGTTTGGAGAACATACAAAAAATTTTATTAGTGCTCAATTTGCCTAAATTCCAGTTGATCACATGTAAGATAACATCTAATTCTATATGTAATACATATACACATTGTAAGTCTTTTCCTGGTCTACACCCATTTTAGCCATTGTTGATTTCTTGAAAAAAAAAAAAGCTGTAAGACTTATCTCACTGAAATTTTTGTTTTATGATTATTAGCTGGCCTGTTATCCACTAGAAAGTGTTTATATAGCACTGGGAATTGGTAAAGGGTCTTGTGCTATAGAGAAATAGATCAAGTATCAATTCATCGAAGTTTGGAGACTAGCTTTTTGGCTAGGATACTCTGTAGAGCTGGGACTTTGGAGATGAGTGAAGTAGGCCATTCTCTCAAGGAGCTCCTGCTCTGCTAGGAGAGCGATTGGCCAAGGTAGAACTGAAAAGGATGGACAATAGACTACTATTGTTTGGAAAGCAGATCAGATGGGTCTGAAAAATGTAAATATATAGAGGAACAGATGATGGATATCCACAAAGTTTTCAGTGTTTTAATGGGAGCATTAAGAAGAAAGAATGAAAGGGTGGGGAAAGGGCTTCATGGAAATACAGTGATCCAATAAGAAAGGCTTGGAGAAGAGATGCTTGAAACTTGCTACTTAAGTGTGTCCATTGGATCACAGCATCAAACAAGGTATTAGAAATGCCTACCCTCAGACCCCAACCCAGACTTTTTAAAAAATTATTATTATTGTAAAAATACTGTAGAGAGGGGTTACAATTACATGGGCAAGGTAATGAGTGCATTTCTTATCAAGCATTGTTGCCTCCTCCTTTGTTTTCCCTTCCCATCCCTTCCCATCTCCCCCCACACCCATCTCCTCCCACCCCACCCCCAACCCTGTGCCAAAGTTGTAAAGTTCATTTTCGACATAATGTCTTGAACATCTCATTGTTGCAATGAGATGGGTCCACCTGTATCCCTATTTAAACAATTTGTTTTTTCCCTTCCCCGCCACAAATTATACCAACATCAAATATAATGAAAACAGGGGTTATACCGTGGGGGAGGGACATACAAAGCAACAAAGAAATATCTTATAAATATGTTAGAAACAATAGCCAGAAAGAAACAAAACATTTGAATCCTTATCTTGGGGTTCATTTCACTTAACATCAACCTATCTGACCTTTTCTGCTTGTCTCAGACATATACTAGTTATTGCAAATAAGGGAAACCATTGGACCTATGTTTCTTTGGGCCTGGCTTACTTCACTTAATATAATTTTTTCCAAGTCTTTCCATTTCTTAACAGGGGCACCAACCTAGACTTTTTAATTGTGAATTCATATTATAGAACTCCACAGTTTGTCTCATATGTACACTAAAATTTGATAGATGTTGCATGGAAATGATGAATTGTTAGAGCATATCATGTCAAAGCTTGATACAGTTGGAACTGTTTTTTTGTGTATTTTTTTTTCATAAATCTCACTCCAGCATAAAGGTATGAGAATAAAGAAGGGGTAAGGACTGGAGAAACTACTAGGAAGAGGACTATGGGAGTCCAGGGGAAAAAGTAAAAAGTAAGGAAACCAAGGATGATCAGTATAACAGGATGCACATTCAGAAGGCAGCAGGGCCTGGATTTGGTAATTAATTTCATGTAGAAGAGAAAAGATGAGACAGCTTATAGGGAGACTAACAGGTTTCTGAGTGGTACTAGGCAGGAAGCTGTGATATCAGTGTTGAAAAACTTTTCAGATAGAAAAGTATAGTGAAAAATGGTGATCAAAATGAAGGACTCATTTAAAATTATTCAGCTGGGAATAGCTGTGAAATATTTAGTGCTGCTTAGCTGGCAAATGGATATACATTGTGGAATTTGAGTTAGAGAAACATGGGCTTAAAAATTAACCATAATCATGGAAAAGTAGTCCAGAAATAACAGAATAAAATATAAGTAATGTAAGAATTGAGCATTGGTAACTACCTATTAGTGAAGACTACCATTTAAAGAGTGGTCAGAGGAATACAAAGCAATGGAGGCTAAGGAAGAGAACCTGAATCTGAAGGATGTGGTGTCAGGGGAAAGAAAGCAAAAGTGGGTTTCAAACAAAAGGGAGTGGTCAATCAGGTAATGATTCATGCATGTAAAATAAAGACTGGAAAATTCCTCTGAGATTTGGTACCCAAATTTTGCCATGTGTAATTAGATAATTCTAGACAGGGAAATTTCAGTTGAGGATTATACCAAAAGTCAAAGTTGTTGTTTGCTTTATCTTATGGAGCCCTGAAGGATACTGAAGACTTTCATTGGCTATTATACACAAGAATACAGACAAGAAAGGCCTCTTTTTCTTTTTTTATTAAATAAGTTACATGAGCAAGGTAATGAGTACATTTCTTATCCAAGATTGTTGCCTCCTCCTTTGTTTTTCTCCTACCATCCCTTCCCTCCCACCTCCTCAACTACACCCCCTCACCCACCATACCGCCACCTAAATTGTAAAGTTGATTTTTTGACATAGCGTCTTGTACATCTCATTGTTGCAATGGGTCAGTCTGTATCCCTATTTAAACATTTTGTTTTTCCCTTCCCCTCCCCAAATTCTACCAACATCAAATATAGTGAAAAATGGGTTATACCATGGGGGAGGAACAAAAAAAATCACATGGTACTTTATAAATACATTAGAAACAATAGCAAGGAAGAGAAAACCATTTGTGTCCCTATTTGGGGGTTCATTTTGCTTAACAGCATCTTTTTTAAAATTTTTAATTAATAAGTTTTTTTATTGTGAAAATACCGTACAGTTACGTGAACTAGGTAATAAGTACATTTCTTATCAAGCATTGTTGCCTCCTTATCTGTGCTTTTCTGCTTGTTCTAGACATATAATAGTTATTGCAAATAAGGGAAACCATGGGACCTATGTTTCTTTGGACCTGGCTTACTTTACTTAATACAATTTTCTCCATGTAAGAAAGGCTTCTGTTTCTTCTCTCTCTCTCTCTCTCTCTCTCTCTCTCTCTCTCTCTCTCTCTCTCTCTCTCTCTCTCTCTCCTCCCCTCCTCCACTCTCTGTCTCTTGTCATCTGAATAGCAGAGATGAAGGAGTCAAAGGGATGGAAATAATGACAATATGTAGGAGAATAATTAAAAATGGCACAAAATCCTTTGGGAACAGCAAGGAAATGCAATTCCAAGCATGGATGGAGGATACTTGCATTAGCCAGAAAGAAAATCATGCTAACCTATGAGAGAATACTGAAATATGGGGACAGGAACATGTAACTTTGAGGATTTAGTAATTTAAAGATGTCTATAAGACTTTTGTTTTCTGTGCAATAGAAATAAGTAATAATGAGATTTACAAAAGAAGACCAAGGGACTAGTAGAAGTGGGATCCTCAGATGAGTCTAAAGAAAGAAGCTGACTGGAAAATGCACTAAGTCTGGGCAACATTTTAAACTCTTTAACTCAAATTCTTGATGGTGGATAATGTATTACAGTAGTTTCTGCATTATCTAGTCCAGTTATTTAAAGAATAAACAGATTGAATGTATTTGAATTATACATCATCTGTGATCTCAATGAATGGTCAAAGAAGCTATAGTTCAGATGCCTAAAGAAGGAGAGTTCCAAAGATGCTATAAATAAGCCAAAAGACCTTTGCACAGCTGTAGTGCCAAGGACATGAATGTCATTATCATTTACTAAACATCTAATTTGCATCTACTATTGTAGTGGAAGTAGGGAGTAACAGTGGATAACAGAGGAAATTATAGCAATACTTTTTTGCCTAATTCCTCTACAGTGTCTCAGCATTCATCTAAATGTTTTCTTTAGTTTGTGGGTGAATGCCTTCTCCAGTATCACTTTCTTTGTTGCTTACTAAGTAGCTGACTCCATGCCCTAAATAGGAGGGTATGGGGAAGAATATAATCAATATGAACGTATCAAAAGAATAATAATAAAATCCACTAAAATTTATAAGAAAATTTAAGAAGAGCAATTGGGAGAGAGAATATGAGAAAGAAGAGGTGAATATGATCAAAGTATATCATCTATATATAGAGAAGTAAAATGAAATCTTATGTACAATTAATATATGCTAATACTTCTTAAAGGCACCAGTTGAAGAAGTCTATTACATTCGAATTAGGAGCTGATTTCCACTTTGCTGAAATGGAATGTGCTAAATTTAGTTTAATTCAAAGAATTAAACACATACATACTTAGTTCAAGTTATTGTTTTTGGCTTTGTAGTATGATCAGTAGGTCAGGGTCTTTGACCTTCTTATCTTTACAGTCTTGTAGTGGAAGTATGACAAGTTTCTGAGTGACCACAAGAGAGAAGAAAATGCATGTCATTAGCAAAGTAATAATATACTCTGCTTTTTGTTTAAAAATGAGGTGCCAGGAATCATATCTCAATAAATTATGACATGTGTCTCCTACAGCCCCCAATGCTATTTACATTGGAATGTCCACATGTTTTCCTAGCCAAGTGATTCAGTCAAGATGGAAATACTAATTCAAGTGGACATGTTCTGCTAGCTAACAATGTAAAAAAAATTCTGATATTAATGGTATTGCCAAATTCTGTATAGCACTTTATAGTTTACAAATCACTTGTTATAATTATGAGTTTCATAAGGTATATTATTATTCACCCTCATTTACATATGGAGGACCTAAGATTCCTTTTCCCACTTTAAGTTTACTCAGTTCACACAGCAGGGAAGCAGTGATCTAGCACTTCCATTCTTGTCTTATGACTCGAAATCTTACCAACACCAGAGTATCTCTGTAGATTCAGTGGTGGGGAAATTGTAGGTGCTTGGAGGGATTAGGAAAGATGCATAGGAAAAGCAGGTTTTAAGGACTGGTACCAGGAGACAGGAGGGGTGCATACCAGCCAAAGGGAATGGTAAAGCTTGAAATCCAAATGCAGGGATCTCAGAATATCATGGATTTGGAAATCATCTATCCAGAGGCTATGGCTGGCTCAATGACAGATTGAAGAACTATATGTCAAGAAATCATGGAAAAGCAGCCCCTGGTGGTACACATCTAGAATCCCCAGCTACTCAGGAACTGAGACAGAAAAATCATGAACTGGAGACCAGCCCAAGCAAAATTCACAGACCCGACTGCAAAATATGAAACCAACGTACAAAATCCAAAAACAACAGGGCTGGAAGTTTAGCTCAACAGTCAACAATGCAAAGGCAATAGAGGAAAAGATGCCTCTGAGTAGAGCCCTGGGATTGCCTATGGTTAATGTGGGGGGGGGCGGGGCAAGAGGTGGGGAGAAGCTACAGATGAGAAACTGAGGGAATAGCCGAGCGTTAAGATCCTTTTCAATTATTACAGAAGCCAAGGGGAAGAAACTTTCAAGGGAGAGGATATGATCACCAGGCACTTATGATTGTGGATGCATGGGTAGAAAATGAGACTTAGAGAACATGGGAAGAGCAGCGATGACAAGTTAGAACACAAGAAGCAAGCACATGAGAAGGAAAGGAAGGGCAGGCAGATGGTTAAGAAGGCCCAAGGAGGGATGCTGACTCTCTGAGATACTTGAAGACAGCTCTCATGTATTCTCCCTTCTCCCTTTTCTCAGCAAAATGCTCCTGTTAACACAACTGTCACATGTTTTCCAGATAGCCACCCTCGGTCTTTCTTTGTTAGGAATTGCTGGTTTGTCAGTTATCCTTAAGTTTTGACAGTGAAAAATGAACTTTCTACCCCACTTTTATGGTCTTTGGAGTATGGAACAGAAAAATGGATTTCATATGTTTTGCTTCTACACTGTATTTTAAGTACAAGTCTGCATTTCTATTAGCCACATTTAGTGAGTGAGTTATGAAGCTTACACTTAGCTCTGATTCCGTGTCACTTACATCCTATTCTTGCCACTTAGTTGGGGAGAAAACACAGTAAGGACACTGGAGCCTTGGAGTGGAGAATGTCATGAACTGAGCAACAAGATATTTCCATTTTAGTCTGGATGTTGACAATTGTTTAGATATCTGTTCTTGGGAAAGTAAACCTATTTTCCTCTGGCTCCAGAAGAAACTGAATTAGATAAATTCAAAGCCTCTGGGTTACTCTAAAATTCTGAAATTAAAAACTCACAGCATATACCTTCTTTAGGTCAATACTGAGCTATTTATAGAACTCAGTCCTCTTTCAGTCATCGCTGGGATTTTAGAATGTAGTGAATAATCATTATGCCAGTGGTGGTGGCCATGATTTATTATGGAGCTTGATCCCAAAGCCTTATGTTGTCATTTAAGGCTGAAAAATACTTGAGTAGATGCCTGGAAGAATGAGTGAAGATTGCTCATAAGCGTATACCAAAAGCATTTCTTGCTAAGTATGGAAGGGCAGTGGTTTTGAGGACTTTCAAAATATTGATGAAGAATAATGACTTTACCTTTGTAATTATACCAAGAAGTAATCACTTTCTATAACTTCTTAACTATCAAGTTTATCTATGAAATAACATGTAAACAAAAAATAAGAGGGTCCTAAAATATTTTTCAGAGATGTAGTTCTTATGGAAATGGCAAGTACTTATACTGAGGAAGAAAACTATTAGTAACTATAATACCCATAATATGATTATATTATTTAGATTTGAAGCAAATAGAAAATTCCAGTATCGGGCAATTTTGAAATTAATAACACAAGACATAAAATAAAAGACCCTTAGTAGACGATACCCCTCAAAAAAGAATAGATCAAGAAAATGTGGCATATATACACAATGCAATTTTACTCATTCATTAGAAAAATTGATATTGTACTATTTGCAAAGAAATGGAAAGACCAGGAAAAAATTATGTTAAGCAAAGCCAGGCCCAGAGCGACAAAGGATGCATGTTTTGTTTGATATATGGAAGCTAGATTTAGCTTATACACTTACAAGTAAATACTTTGTGTGGTATGCAATTGTAAGCAAACTTATTAACTGAAATATGGGAAATTCAGCGGAGATCTCAAATAGTATAATTCCTTAGAAAGGCAAAATTAAAGTTCAGTAAAATAAAACACCAGGAACTGATTACTCAAATGGGATGGGGTAGGGTCAAGAGGATGACGAGGAGAAGAAATGAAAAAGAGAAGAGGGGGAAAATGCAGTCAAGAATCTAATGTATAGCCTACAAAATAAACAAGAGTGAGGGAAGGGAATGGGTAAGGAAGGGATGAGTGAGATCCAGGGGTGATATTGGTCAAGATACATTATATTCATAAATTGCTTTGTTGAATGGCAAGCAAAGATCCTTAAAAAAATTAAGAGGAAAATTCTGAAAGAGTCTTCTTCCTTAAATTATCAGCTAAAAAGCAACATTTATGTTGATTTTAAAATCCCGTTCTAAGCCAAGTACTGTTGGTTTTAGTTACACAGGAGTCTGAGATCTGAGGATTGTGGTTTGAAGGCAACCTAAGCAGGAAAGTCCATGAGATTTTCTCTTCAATTAATCACCAAAATATTTGAAGTGGAAGAGTGGCTTATGTGGTAGATCACCAACCTTGAGCAAAAACGTTCAGGAACCCTACCCAGGCCCTAAGTTGTGGCACACACACAAAAAAGTTCCATTTGCTAACAGATATAGACAACCCAAAGGAAAAACACCCCTAGTCCTGTGCTTCTCCCCTGCCCATCTCCCCCACTCCAATTATAAAACCATGGGCTATGAAGATGATTTTCTTTTTCTTTCTCCCTTCAGCACATATTATCAGAGTGTATGAGTTACTTGTTGCTAGGCTGCAAACCAACTCAAAACTTAGTGGTTCAAAGCAGCAACTATGTTATCTTTACTTCTTACAATTAAGTAGAAATCAGTTAGATGATTCTTCTGCTTCCTGTGACATGGGTTACAATTGCGTTCCTTTGGGAGCTTAATTAGATTGGAATGTTGGAAAGTCATTCCCTGATGCCCTACTTGGGACAGCTAGAAAGCTGGGCTCAGCTGGGCCACAAGAATATCTGCTCCTCTGAACATGTGGTCTATGGACATCAGGTATACCGTGGAGCCTTTCCATGTGGCTGCTTCATAGACATGTGTGCCTAAGATGTGCTTTCCTGTTTATACAAATATCATGCTGCTTTAACAGGAACAAAACATTATTTATACAAATGAGTGAAAAATTAAAATACTAAAATATATTCAAGATTCCTTTTCTCATAATTCTAAAAAGTACATCAGCTGAGTTATAGAAATCACCTGGAATTTGAGAGAGAAAGGTTAGAAGAACTTACGTTCTTGCTTCAAAAATGATGCATCAGAAATAGGTGTAGAAGAAAGAGTGGGCATGAAAGAATGCTTTCTGTATATTAAGGAGAAACCTACCCCTTTGTTGGGTCTTTTCATGAGATATCGAGTAAATATTTGAGATTCTTTAGGTGATATATATAATTTAAGTACTTAAATTAGTTCTGTATGTTTATATTTTTAGAGACTGAGACACAGGGTATGTTGGGATGTGATGGAATTGCTGAGCTTCTATCTGTGTTATACTACTCTTACTACTAATGTATAGACACAATTGTGATAGAACATTTTTTCATTTTTTAGGATTTCTCTTCCAGTTTTTTAATTGTGAAGAGGCTTACAGGGGTTACAGTTACATGAGTAACATTGCCAAACATGGTTACCCACTCCTTTTCCTCCCACTATCCCTTCCTGCCCCCACTCCTTTGGCCCCCAAAGTTAGAAAGTTCTTTTCCAACATAGTGTCTTAGGATGATACTTGTTGCAATGGATCACCCTTTGTCCTTTTTTGAGCATTTTGTTAGGCCTCTTCCCTTCCCCAAATCAGATATATATTACACAGGGTACCAAAATCAAAGACAGTGATTGCCAGGAATGGAAAAAGAAAAATGAATTAAAATAAGAAGAAAGATCTAGATACAGTACATTGGCGACAACAAGGTCAACAATAAAAAAAAAAGACCTTTTGTTTCCATGCCTTGGAGTTCATTTCAATTAGCATCATTTTGTATGGTCATATGTACATAGATATTGAGCTATTATGATCCTGTTGCAGGACTATCCTAGGCATATACTAATTATTAGAAATGAGGGAAACCATAGAGCCTATGTTTCTTTGGGTCTGGCTTACTTCACTTAATATGATTTTTTCCAAGTCTTTACACTTCCTTACCAATGGGATGATGTAATTCTTTCTGATAGAAAGCATAAAATTTCATTGTGCATATATACATTTTCTTGAACCATTGTTTTATTGAGGGGCATTTTTCACCATACCTAAGATATGGAAAATCTGGGTTGGTTCCATATCTTAGCTATGGTGAATAATGTTGCATTGAACATAGTTGTTCTGGTAACTTTAGTGTGGCCTAGTTTGAGATCATTTGGATGAATGCCCAGGAGTGGGATTGCTGGATCATAGGGGAGTTCCATGTTTAGTCTTTTGAGGAACCTCCATACTGCCTTCCAGAGTGGTTGAACCAGCTTACCTTCCCACCAACAATGTAGTAGTAGTAGTGTCCCTTTTAGCCACATCCCTGCCATCATCTGTTTTTATTTATTTTCTTGATAATGGCCATTCTAACTGGGGTGAGGTAAAATCTCATTGTGGTTTTGATTTGGATTTCTTTTATGGCCAGCAATAGAATATTGTTTTTTGAAAGGGAGAATGTGACTTTTTGGGACAAAAACCATCCCCTATTAGAAGTTGAAAAGCACAGGCTGATGCTGCTGCTAACCAAGAGTGGGGGAACTTTAAAATTTGTGAAACAGTAGGAGCTAACAATTACACAAAGTGATTTAACTTATTTCCAAGGCTATTTTGTGTATACTTAATGGCACTGAGCTAACTAAGTACAGAGTGAATCTGATGAACATCTCTTCCATGGCTAGGATGACAAGGAATCCTAGAATGGCAGTAAGGACAGATCCATATAATGGTACTAAAAGTGAGCTATCTCTCATCTCCCAGTTCTGATGATTATTTCAAAATACTGTGTACAATTTAAAAACCTTCAATGTGGAGAAAAGAGAAGAAAACTCTTAAATGTTCCTGGAATTTCCTTGGCACCATGGAGTCATGAAGTGTTTTTGATATAGACAGGAATGGTTAAATGAAATAATTATAGTCCAACAGTACTTGAGTCAAAAAAAAGAGAGAAAGAAGAAAATCTGTTAGTTTAGGCCCACCCAGAAGCAGATAGAAAGACAGGATTAAGGATAGAAAAGATATATTTGGCAGAAAAAAAATGTAACAAGAGTCTTGAAGAGCCTTCAGACTGTAACACATAGTGTCTTCTGTGAGAGAGGGTAGAAGAATTGAAGAGGAAGAGCATCAGACTGTAGTGCATTGCTTAGAAAGTTTGTATGAGATGGTAGAGAGTCTGTGAGCAAAAGCCACCTTCAAAGAGCTCTAATCTCTCAGAAATGGATCTACATTGATATCTCTGCTATGCTTAGCCCTGAAGCAAAAATGTGGAAAACATGTCCTTAATGCAAGCAAGAGGTACCTGGCAGTACAGCATCAGCCACCCAACTATTAAACGGTGTTCAGCAGAACAGCTGGATGAACAAAGACATTCCTTCAGAATGAATGATACTTAGACTCCCAATTTATCTTCATTGTTGTTGTTGTTGTTGTTATTGTTGGTGGTCCTGGGACTTGAGCTCAGACACTGTCCCTGTGCCTCTTTGTGCTTAAAGCTAGCACTCTACTACTTGAGCCACAGTGCCACATCCATCCCAACTCCTCTTAGCTAAGCAAACCATTTTAGAAAAGTCTCAATAATAACGTTGAGCTACTTAAACATTTACCAAGTTACAATCCAAAAAGGTTGACTTGCACCACTGTGTGTAGATACATACACATATTCCTATGTTCTTCTTCCACCCTTCCTTCATTTTAGCCTTCTTCACATACTCAACTATTTTGCTTAATTCTCAGCATTGTAGGAGTCTTTTATTTTACATGTAGGATAAAATATACCCACATTCTCTCTCTCTCTCCCTCTCTGTCTTTCTCTCTCTCTCTCTCTCTCTCTTACACACACACACACAGAGTACATATCTGGAAGACCATGGAGAGAGCAGAGAGAAGTATTGAAATGCAAGGTATACCTCAGATACTCACTGTATCCAGCAGCCTTGAAAGACAATGTTTCCCTTTGACCTTAGAAGCTGTAACCAAAATGTGCCTATACATCTAACAATGGAGCACAGAGCATTGTACTTTTTCTGTGCCATAGTTCTTTTTATTATCAAAATGTAGATCTGAAGCATAGATGCTACCAGATATCAGAAATGTTTTTAATGCAAAATGTCTTTAGAATTCTGTGGAACCTGCATTGTATTCCCCTCCTGGTAGGATTAGGTTATACATTTCTAACTGTTTGGTGAATAAGGCAAAAAGAGAAGTAACTGACTACTTGTTTTAGAAAAGTTGCTATCATATATATGTATATATATGCATACATATATAATACATATATACATATACATATATATGTGTGTGTGAGAGAGAGAGAAAGCTATTGCAAAACCTTCATGTTTTCTCTATCCAATGCATACAAAGGAAACTGATAGTCCCTCTCAGCTGAAAAGATGAGTATTGAGAAGGTGTCTCTAAAGCTCTTTCTAGGACTTTCATTTCAAGGCCTGTTATGATTATTCAAGTAACAGAAATACCATTACATCTCTTTAAATCAGCCCATATTATATGCAATTTATATGTACTGACTGAGTTCTTATTAGTTTTCCATTATATATTGTTCTAAGGGTACTCTACAAAATTGAGGAGTGTTATGTGCTTTTTATTTTATTGTCTTGGTTTTAAGAAGACTTGCCTTGACAAGGTAAATATCAATCTATGGTAAAGATGAAGTAGATATTTCTTTAAGGATAACTTTCTTCCCCAATAAAGGTTATTTTGCTAGAGTAATGGAGTTTCTTTTTCATTGACATTCTGGGACAGATCTTTAAATCCAGCTACATCTGGTCACCTTGCCTCAACCATATTATAGCTGTTCCTTTAAAGCAGACCTGAACTAAGCAGGAACATCTGTACCAAGAA
This sequence comes from Dipodomys spectabilis, assembly GCF_019054845.1. Taxonomy (NCBI): domain Eukaryota; kingdom Metazoa; phylum Chordata; class Mammalia; order Rodentia; family Heteromyidae; genus Dipodomys; species Dipodomys spectabilis. The sequence goes on along the minus strand of NW_024870835.1, from coordinate 5,369,982 downwards.
TTATGAGGCCCAGCTGAACATTTTGGACCAACATGTTCCATCTCACTTCTTTTAGCTCTAACCTTTTAGCAATTATCTTTACAATCCTTAGAAATGGTAATTAAAGTTGGTAGAAGAACAAACAGAATACTGAAATGTTTTTAAGCTCCAAACACCAGGTATATAAATGTCAGTGGCTTAAATACAGTTATAAGAAAGCTTTTTATTAACTACCCCCAGTGATCTTGAGGACCATATTTAACCAGTCCTTTTGGGAGTATACCACTGCTGATCAGCTTGCATAGTTGGCGTCCATTAGGCAGGGACACCTGAAGCTATTCTGTGCATCACGCTGCCCCTGTCCTACCCTAGGCATAGGCATGTCTAAAAATCCTAATTTATCCACCACAGTCAACAATATTTTTAAAGATGTGCAAATGGCTTTTTAAGTAGGTGCTTTCAGTATTGAAATCAGGTTATTCGTGACTCATTGCAAAACTGGCAAGAGGTTTGGGTGAGTTTGACAATTTTCAGAACAAAGTTGCTTACTCATCATGGGCCAGTTGAGCCTCTTCTGACAGATGACTATGAGTTTGCAGGCATTAGTGAGTATTGTTTATTTGGTACTTGCAAACCTCAGAAGTACTTTCTCCTCCATTGTAATGAGGGAATTTCTTTGATAGAATTAGATGCTTATGTTTTTTCCCATCCTTTGTAACTGAATCCTTCATTTATTTCCTCACCTCACTACCCTAGAATATTCCATCCAGGAGTGATTTTATATGGAATAATGAGATGGCATGGCAGAACTGTCCTACGTTCTTGGGTCCATGTAAGTTCTCATTATTTCTTTCTATGACTTAGCAGCCATTTTCTGAGATAGAGTAGGAGGTTGTTTTGGCTCTAGGAAAATTTTCTATTGAGTTATTTATCCAATAAAATTTTGAGTGTCCTTCTTGGGCCAAGAGCTCATAACCATGGCATCAATCATTCAGTACCTATTGGTATTTAAATATAGGAGCACATTCAGATAACACAGTGGCCAGTTAAGTTGTTTAAATTATTACTCTAATCCTCTGAGAATTTATAGCTTCACTATCTTAATTCTTAGTAAACTAGAACCAAAATATGATCATAAAACTTACTTTATAAAATCCTTTTGGTAGGAAAAAACTTTAACAGTGTGGTTTTCAGTGTTATACATTGTAAGTAATGTTGAAACCTAAATCCTACCCGTGGGATATAAGCTTGGCTACCTTTCAGTTTTCACAGAAAACTACACGAAGAAAGAAGAACAATAAACTAATAATTTGAGGGCATGTTTGTATGTTTAAGCTTCAATTATTTCTACAACTCCCTCCTAGCCTTAGAAGAAATGGCAGCCTCCCCCAGAATTATAAGAAAATTATAGCTGCATGAAAGTTCCACCTATAATCAGCTCCCATCATAAACATTACAATTGATAGAAATTGTGGCTCTTCTTTAATGATAGTAGATTCCAAAATGTGAACCAGTTGCTCTGAATTTTCTCTTCACAAATTTGAGCCTAGAGGAAGCTTGTTACAAGAACAAAAATCTGAAAGGGGGAATTTTTATGTTGTCCTCTAACAAATATGTTAATTGTGAGCAGATGACTCACAGTCTTGACCAGTATTCTTTGAAGCCACGGAAAACTAGGTTAGTCAGTAAAAGAGTTTGTATCAGGGAATGGTAGGAAAATATGAAGGAAACATATATGTGTGTGTGTGTGTGTGTGTGTGTGTGTGTGTGTGTGTGTGTGTATGTGTGTGTGTGTGTGTGTATGTGTGTGTGTGTGTGTAGCATACACACACACACACACACACACACACACACACACACACACACACACACACACACTGTAGAAGAGTTTGCATGTCTGCCTGTTTTCCAAAGCTAGATGCAAAAGATTTTTTTTATTATTTAGTGACTTCTGTTTTGTTTTAGTTTTAAATTACCTTTCTTCCTCTTCACTTTTATGGAGTGGAGAATAGATTTTTGAGGGACTCCCCACTTTCCTATTTTTACCTGTATCCTTTCCAAACATCTTTATATAATTGATTGCTAAGGCCCATTAAAGAGAATATACATCACAACAAGAAATTGCTCCATGCCTGCCTGGATCTAATGGGATTCTACTCTAGGAACTGGTATATCTGCATTCCTAGGTTCTTTTGGGAATGTATTGGTGTGCCAACAGTCGGAAAGAGAGGGGTCATTGTCTGAAGCAAAAATTAAGACTATACTAGGTGTTAGATCTACTTTATAATTACATAAGTAAACATGTATGGGGTCACATATATGTGCACATACACATGTTAACCGAAGTATAATGTAACCAGGGGAGAATTTAAATGGTGTAATACCTTAGATAGGCTAACACATAGTCTTAATGAAAACGAATTCCAGGAAGAGCAGGTACTTGAGGTGGGGTGGGGTTCAAAGAGAAAGAATTCGACAAATGAAGAGAGGAAGTAGGGGGAGAATGCAGTCATGATATTTAATACATATCCTGTGAATCTAGGAAAAATTTTTGAGGGAATATATGGGGTTGGGAGAGATGGAGGAGAACAATGAAAGGGGTAATACTGACCAAGATGCACTCATTGAATTCATAAACTAACATGTTAAATGGAAACCCCCTTGTACAACTATTTAAAGATAATAAAATATAAGTTGAAAAATTAAAATACTGCAATAGTATTTTAATTTCCAAAATATTAGTAAAATATTAATATACTATTAGTAAAATAGCATTCTTTGTCCCAGGATACAAATTCTAGCCTATGACAGTCTTTTTCCCCTGGGTAACAATCCTTAGGAGTCTAGAAATCTTATCAAAACACATAGGTGTTTCTAAACTTCCCTGTAGATGAAAGTATTGGTCCTGTAATCCTAACTACTCAAGAGACTGAGATCTGAGGATCACAATTCAAAACCAGCCAAGGCAGAAAAGTCTGTGAAACCCTTATATCCAATTAACCACTAAATAGCTTGGAGTAGAGATGTGACTGAAATGATATAGCACCAGCCTTGAGCAAAAAAGTTGAGACAGCGCTCAGAATGAGTTCAATCTCCAAGACTAGAAAAAAGGAAAGGAAAGGAAAGAGAGAAAGAAAGAAGGAAAGAAAGAGAGAAAGAGAAAGGGAGGGAGAGAGGAAGAAAGGAAGGAAGGAAGGAAGGAAGGAAGGAAGAAAGGCAGAAAGGCAGAAACATAGAGCTTGAATCCAGTAGATTTAAGAGATTCAATGTCTAATCCCTAATCCTAATTTAGCTATTGGCCAAAGACACATTTCCACCATTTCTTAAATTTCTGTTATCCCACCTGCAATACTAATGTCTCTAAATTATCAATCCCAGTAAGTGAAAAATTTAATCAAGACAAAGTGGTTTTTGATATATCAAATCTAATGTATCCACATTTTCCAAACAAAATAAAATAGTCTGATAATGGGAAATTGAATGTTTTAAATCAGAGTCTAGGTTCAAGGTTCACTCAACATTAGACTAAATTCTGGAATTGGGAATTGATAGCCCAGGAATCCATGATCTCCAATCTCAAGGAACTGTGTCTGTAATATAGTATAAGTTGAGCTGACATTAAAGTATTTTCACAAAAACAAGAAAGCCCAAAACCAAGTCAACTTGAGCTAGGTTTTCTTGGTTAATACTTTATTTTCTTATAAATGAACTGGTTCCATATTACATATCAATGTGGCTCAGAGTTTTTAATCTCAGTTCTTGTGTCTTCGAACTCTCTAGGCTTTGCCTTGCCAAGTTCTTTGTTATCAAGTATTATCTACTCCGTATATCATGCCAAGTCTTACAGAGCATCTCCAGTCCAGAATCTTCTTTGTGTACCACTCTCAACTATTTCCTCTCAAGCACTCCAGATTCTATTTCTCAGAAGCCAACATCATCATCTAATCCATAGTCTTGCTCCTTCTATATTTTCTGTTTGGTTGTGCATGCTACTATCTACTATGTTTTGGTTAAATCCAGGCAGAAACTAGCGACCTAAGTCTTCTGCATTCAGTTAGCCATTAAGTCTTACACACACACACACACACACACACACACACACACACACACACACACACACACACACATATTTTTTCTGTTCCTTCCTTCGCCAGACATCAGGTCTTATGTGCTCAACTGATTAATTGCACTGATCTAAAATCTTCATTTCTAGGCTCATTGCCTGACAGCTACCACAATCCTTTTCTAGCACATAAGTCCTAGCAAGTTTTTTGTCAGCTTAAATCTTTCAGACACCAGGATTCATACCAGGAGCCTGTCTACTGTGCTAATGTAGTTCCTACCACTTGCCTTAATGTGCCCCATATTTGTACCATACTAGAATATTTAAAAATCCGTGAAAGCATGCCTTTGCCTAGGATATTCTCTCTTCCTGGGATAGATGATTTCTCTTCTTTGTCTGGCTGCTATATTGCCATTATCCCAGCAGTTCTACTTGAAAGACTTAATAATCCTTCGGTGAAAGAATCCCTTTTCCTCTGTACTCTGGCAGGCTTGGTGCTCATCTACCATTTCTTATGGTAACAATGGGGTTAATCGTGGTAACAAATAATCTCTAAAATAGACAATGGCTCAAATGTCACAGATTAATTTTTGATCTCTTCGTCCTAGGAAAGGTAACAGGTCAGGGAGTCATTTAGGGAACAAGGATGATAGAGTCTCTGCTACCTCTTATAATTGACTCTAAAATTTCTGAATCTACCTTAAACAGAACTGAAGTAGAGAGAACACAGATAAAGAAATGAGCGATTTTTATGGTCCATGACTCATAGTAACATACATTACTTCCATGAGATGAAGCTCAGCCTCAGCCACATTAGCTACAAAGGAGGCTTGGAAATGTTATTCAGTGTGAACCTAAGATGATGAGAAGATGGTAGACTTGGTGAGCAGATATCAGTCACAAAAGTGACACAGCCTCAACTGTGCCTGCAATAAAATGCCTGTGCCACTAAAGGAGGCAATATGTTCCTTAGTATGGTCCTACAATGTAGTTCTTGGTAGTTGTTAGGAATTGAGCATATATATATTCACACATACATACATATTACATGCTGGTCCCCTGGGTTCACACCTGTAATCCTAATTACTCAGGAGGCTGAAATCTAAGGATCAAGGTTCAAAGCCAAGAGTCTGTGAGGCTCTTATCTTCACTGAACTACCAGAAAAACCCAGAAGTGGAGCTGTGGCTCAAGTAGGGAATGATAGCCTTGAACAAAAAAGCTCAGGTCCAGAGTTCAAGCCCCAAGGCTGGTACCAAAATAAAATAAACAAGAATTAATGGAAGAAGCTGGTTTCTGATGGTTCCTATATGCAATCCTGGCTACTCAAAAAGGTTATATCTAAGGATCCTGGTTTGAAGCCAAGCCAGGCAAGAAAGGCTATGAGACTCTTTATCTCCAATCAACCAGCAATAAACTAAGAATTACTGAGATGGAGTACTAATTAATGTCATTGACTCATAAGCATTACTGAGTATTAAGTCTCTATAACTGACATTTTTAACATTCACAATTATCCAGTCTCCATATTTGTTACTTTTGGATGATACTGAGTAAGATTCAGGAGCTTACAACATATCTTAATCCTTTTACAACAAACAAACAACAAACAAAGTCAAAATACATCAGTGTAGGTCACCTAAAAATGAGTTCCTTTATTTTTCAGTAAGTAAGTTGAGTTTGAAGAGCTGTGAGTCGTCCCAAATACTTAGTCTGTACCCAGCAAGAATTGAATCAGGAAAGGATAAATCTGGAGAAGTTCAGAACAGGAGAGTTAGATGATGGGGACAAGTTTCAAAGTATAGTTAGCGATATACTCAAGGAAGCATTAAAGCTGTGGAGCAAAGACCAAAGAGAAAAATGCATTTTAAACATGGAAAGAATAAATTAGGTTATCTAGAAAAACACATTTTCAATCATAGACTTTGCAAATTCTGCCTTTACAAATTTACTTATCAGTTACTTTTTACAAGTTAATATAGGAGAAATAACAAAATACTCATTTGTTGTACCTGCCTCTTAATGCTTCTATTAGTCTTCAATTGGTGCCATAGTAAGTTACCATATATTTGGCACTATAAAACACAAATTTTTATTGCACAAATCCTATAGAAATCTGGAAAGCCATGGCTAGATTCTCAGGGTCTCAGTTGGCTAAAATCAAGATACTGGCCAAAACATATCTTGGAGTCCAATTCCATATTCATAGATTAACAGAATTTCTTTCTTTCTCATGCTTTCTCTGTGTTCCCCTTTATCAGCCAGCAATGGGAAGTCAAGTCCCAGACACACTGAGTCTAACTTATTCTTCTATCTCTGACTTGTCCCTCAGCAGAGAAAGTTCTTGTTAGCCACTAACAGAGATAAGTACCTATAGGGTAAACTCCTTTACTAACATACCTTCAAAGTGCCCTTTCCTTTTGTTTTAACTAAAATATTCTGGGGGAAAAATCCTGAGCACATAAAGAAACATTCCTGTCTACCACTACCACTTTAACCTTTTGAACATGGGTCCCATGCCTTTGAACTGAGCATTCCCAGAAATAAAGCATAATTGCTGTCTTTCTTTCTTTCACCTTAAACTTAAACAGAACATGTTCAGGAATGTGCTTTTCTATAAGAAGATGTATAGATTCCTCAAATAAAATCCTCATACTTCCTTTGTTCAATGAGGAAATTACTTTGGAAATAATTCCCATGCTGTTCCTACCTACTAGAGGTAATCAATTTTTTGTTTGTTTGTTTCACTAGTTATTTATTTATTTTTGGCACTCACTAGCATTCAGACCTATTGCACTCTATCACACTTGGCTTTTCCAGATCTCCTGTGATTTTATGGGGCCCACATAGAAAATCCAAGATACCAATTCTATATTGAAATCAGCTAATTAGAAATATTAATAACCACATCTACAAAGCATTTTTGTTATGTGAAGCAACATTTCTCAGACACCACAATAAAAACTGTCTATTCTAGACAGTCCATTCTATACTCCTTTCCAAAAGACTTAGGTTTAAGATAATTTCAATTTATCATGAACTATTGCAGATGTCAAGAAGGCATCAGTTAATATGAACACTCTAAAATTCATTATAATCATTCTGAGTACTGTAGAAAGGTATAAAAATTAAAAACTTATAGCAGTTAATCAATGAAGACACTGTAATAGATACCCATGTGTTCACTGCAACTATTATAAATATGGTTACAAATTTCACAGATGTTTGAACAGAGTTTTAGTTTTATTTCAAATAAAATATACTCTTAATGGCTGAATTTCCTGAGTGATTACTATGTTCAGGGAATGTGTGTGTGTGTGTGTGTGTGTGTGTGTGTGTGTGTGTGTGTGTGTGTGATCCATTCTGAGCGATCCAACAATATTGCAGTAATCATTCTTGTTTAGAATGGGTGAGCTAAGAGAAGCTTGGACAGGCCTGTGTTAATGGACCATTCCTTGGATTTATAAGAGTTATCTAACAGTTTGTCCCTCACTGAGGATTCTTCAGCAACTCAGTAGCAAAGTGATATAGAATGGAAAGCTAAGGGATTTAGAGTCAGACCTGTATTTGAATGCTGATTTCAACACTTAGTAACTTGGCAAATTCCTGAAACTCTTTGTGCCTCTAGTTCCTAATTTGAAAAGTGTGACTGATAACAGACACCTCGTGGGACTGTTGTAAGATAGCATGGTTAAAGAACCTGGTATGTGATAAGCTCTAGATACTAGTTCTCCAGTTCCCCTTTCCACCAGCGAATGTGCATCTAGTTCTCAAGCATTTGAAAAATGCAGGAAGTCAGTTCTGGGCCCAAGCCAGCTCCTCCATATTTGCCAGATGCTTCTCAGGACAACAGGCCCCAACTCAATGTTCAAAACTATTGGACTAAGGATGGATCCCTGAGGGTCCAAATCCCACTATGTGGTGCATACATATGAATAGCCTAGTGAAATAGATCTAGGAGCCTAATCCCACTGGTCCTGGCCACAAAGATAACCTATACTCATTGGATTTCAACTTCCTTATGGACACCAGCTAGTTAAGAGGCAGGACCTTAGCAGAGGATTTTCCTGGCATCCACCAGAGGAACCACATGCCAGAACATTATAGTGGCTCTCACATTAATATGTATTTGTGTGCCTTGTTTTTGATTTCCCTAATCAGACTTGAAATGAATCCAAGAAGTTTTTACAACTCTGAGACTAATCCCTCCATGTCCTCTCTCTCTCTAAACTGTCTGAAGGCTTAATTCTGCTACCTTATCTCTCTAGGTATGCGGAGACCAAAGCCAAGGGGCTGTTTTCCTGCGAGAATTTACACTGATTCGAAGAGAGAGCCTTCATGAAGATATCATGTCTGACCTCTTGAATAGTCACAAAACTGAAGACTCGGTACAGTGTCTTTTCTATTTCTTCATTAATACACAGAGGTTCGGTCATTGATTGTGACTTGTCATGGTTCTTGGGAAATCTTGTTCTTGGCAAATCTGAAGGAAATTAGGGATATCTATTCTCATATCTGTGGGTGACAGGATTATATGAGGGAAAATTTCTGACTCTGCTTGGGTCCTCAAGTCTTAAACGTGGTGCTCAAGTGTTAAAGTTTTTGGGGGCAGTGTGAGGAGGACTGACTTTTAAATAACTGATGTTTTGTCAGTAAATCTGAACATGTGACAAAAATGATTTAAATGAGTGAAGTAGAAGGAAGATTTATATATAAAGCCAAGATTGTTTTATGGGTCAAAGGAAATTTTACCATCTTCCATTTCTGGCTTGTTTGTGGTTATTTTTACTTCAAAGTGTTAGTCATAGTTACTTTATGAAAGTTTGTTAATCTGCTGATGGTTTTGAAAATAAAATTGGAGAACAAAAGTATAGCAAGTGAACTCTCAAATGCAACCAAGTGGTATAGCGGACAGGCAATGTCAAGCTACTTTCTGGCTCTTCTTACCCACTGTACTTGCTACTCTGTTATGAGAATTGGATCAGTGGCTTCAGAATAATCTCAGTGGGGCTCTGTATGACAGTATCTCCATACTCAGAAGAAATCATGCTGAAATTAGAGGATATGTGGTCACAAACTAGTTCCTTGTCCAACCATAAAATAGGATCACAGGAAACCCACACCCAGAACACCTCCAAAGCAAACTCATATATATGACTTCATTTCTACCTTTTTTATCCTTCTTTCTTATTGTCCTCTCCCAAGATGTATCTTTTAAGTTATATATTTATTTCATTGCCTTCTTTCTAGACACTGAGTGAATTCCTTCTCTTAGCAACACACAAGCCCTCGTTAACTGTCTTACTTGTTTATATCTTCTTCATGATGGGCCTTTATCCCTTGCTCAATGCTTGTGCTATGGCATGTAAATGAACAATGGTGAAAATTCCCAAGGGTCCTATAATAAATTGTCTTATGATTCATGTTTTTCTCAATGAGCTCTGAAAATGTAGGAACTACCTTGCAGTCTTTTCCCACTTTCTCCAAGTCTTCATTGTGACCTAATGGTACGTGCACCTTGCCACCTAAATATTATCCTTCCTTTTTGTGAATAAATATCTTGCAATCCCATTTGAATTTTCTTCCATTTGAGGTCATACAAAGCCTGAAATATGTGAGCTCATGCTCGATTTGATTTATTCAAAGTCTTGGCAAGTGCTGCTGTGTGACTATGACATGAAATAAAAAAGCAAGCCTCACTATTACATCACTCATACCATAAAGCAAATTGAATAATATGAATTAATTATGAACATAATGCAATCAGTCATATTAGTTCCACTAAAACAATTATGTCACTCAGCAGGCATTGAAAGTTACCACAAACAGTATTAATAAATGATATTACACTGACTTCTATCATAAGAAAACTGCACGTGTAGAATATCCTTAGTCATGCTGAAGTCATATTTGATTAAGTGGGAACATTTTAACCTGGAAAGAAATTACCCACCAGCACAAATAGCTAAAGTGTTAGGTTGTTCAAAAACTATGGAAAGAAAAATAAAGAATCAAAGTTCCCTAAATATCAGAAACTAATTCAGGTTATAATTTTCTTATAAATATAAGAAACTCTTACCATTTCTGTGGGAGAGACTGTGTCCATCTGATGGCTTCATTTGACTCACAAGATATAAAATGTCACTTCTTCATTCTTGGTAGACATTAAAAGATGAATCATTATGACTTCTGTACTTGTTCTAGGAGCAGAATTTCAAGCCTCAGTTGCACTTGCACAACACAACCAGAAAAGTGAACATTCCTTTCATCTTCCTTTTTTTGTTCTGAGTTTCTGTCCCCAAGGGAGGAGGCTGCTCAGCAGAATGGAAGCATCTATGAGACTCCTTCTGTGTAATTCTATTTGCTCATAAGTAAATATTTTCTAGTATTCCAAACATATCTGTATTTTACCTCCCTTATACCAGATCAATAACTCTGTTTCTCCCAGGATTCATATGCTAATTATTAGCTCACTGGTACCTTGTCCAGCACTTCCAGTGCTCTATACTTTGTTGGGTATGTTAGAAGTTCATACAGAAAATACACAGAATATGCAAGAAAAGGGTTTTATGAATGTGAGACTCTTCTAAATGGGAAGCGTTCTTGATATGAGTGATTTCAAGTTTTAATGAGGTGATAAAAGAAGGTTTGGGATTACGTGTCAGGATGTGCTTTCAAGCTGATGCATTGGTGTTTCATAAATAATGTGAATTCAGAAATGTATACTGAACAGAAATTCATAGTTGTGCAAGGAACTAACTTATCATCAAGCTAGGGAATATTTGGATAGCAGTAACATTAACTGTAGGAAATACTTTGTCACATTTCTGGATAAACTATTGATAAGCTTTTTGAAACTAATAATTTTTACTTTTCATTTTATTATTTTTTCTCATACCTGCCCTTTTGTTTCTTTCTCTTTTTTCATACCTTTTCTTTGTGAAAAATATTTTTACGAACAATTTTCTAATCAAAAGTTCAAATAATTTTTGAAAATGAGAACAACTCAACTAACTTGTGGATCTCTTTTATCTGAAAGCTTAGTTTATTTTGACTAAAAGTAAATGATTATTTTTGAGCTTCACATGACAGCACCTTAACTTTTTAATCAGGGCCTTTTGGCATGAACTGACTTTTATATTTCATTAGAAAATCTTTCCAGTTAGCTTCCTCTCAGAGGGTGAATTCCACTCTCCATACTGAGAAGCAATCTAAGCAGCCATTTGTCTAGAAATCACAGCAGGCCAACTGCACTTGTAATCACTGCCTGAGACTCTGCTTATCTGTGATTTGCATTGTTTTACAGAAGAAATAGGCTGTTTGTTAAAGGCTCTTCTTCATTACTGGAGTAGTGGAGAGACAGATTACATAGGTTGGATTGTAGGATAATAATTAACATAAAATCATTACAGAATGGGATTTTCTTCAGGATGTAATTAGTGCAGACCTCATTTGCCTGTAGCTTTAAGGTTCACAAAGTGGTTACTTAATTTACTTTTCTTGTTTTTGGTGTGTGTGCGTGCGCGCGCGCGCGTGCTGGTCCTAGGGCATAAACTCGGGACCTGGGCACTGGCCTAAGCTTTTGTGCTCAAGGCTATTGTCCTACCATTCTTTTTTTAATAAGTTTTTTTTGGTGAAAATACTGTACAGAGGGGTTACAATTACATGAGCAAGGTAATGAGTACATTTGTATCAAACATTGTTGCCTCTTCTTTTGTTTTTTCCCCTACCATACCTTCCCTCCCATCTCCACAACTACACTCTCCTCATTCCCCATCCCCACCTAAATTGTAAAATTCGTTTTTCAACATAGCATCTTGTACATCTCATTGTTGCAATGAATCAACCTGTATCCCTATTTAAACAATTTGCTTTTTCCCTTCTGCTCCCCAAATTATACCAATTTCAAATACAGTGAAAACAGGGGTTATACCATGGGGGAGGGACATACAAAGCAACAAACAAAAAATCACGTGGTACCTTATAAATACGTTAGAAACAATAGCAAGAAAGAAAAAACCACTTGTGTCCTTATTTTGGGGTTCATTTCGCTTAACATCATCTTATCTGACCTTTTCTGCTTGTTTCAGACATATACTAGTTATTGCAAATAAGGGAAATCATGGGACCTATGTTTCTTTGGGCCTGGCTTACTTCACTTAATATATCCAGGCAGCTTGGTCAAAGAGACAGATCTGAGCACTGTCCTACCACTTTGAGCCACAGCTTTTTAGTAGCTAATTGGAGATAAGAATCTCAGGGACTGTACTGCCTGGGCTGGCTTTGAACTGAGATTCTTAGATCTTCCCCTCCTCTTTAGCTAAGATTACAGGTGTGAACTACTGATTCCCTCTCAACTAATATTTCATATTGGAAAAAATGTTACTTAAATATTTATACAAATAAAGTGTCCCTCCCATATTGGAAGAAATGTTATTTAAATATTTACACAAATCAAGTGTAGAATATTTTTGGAATGACTTGTGAAATAGAGGTGTCTCCTGTGGAACTGAATTAGGAAGAGATCTTTAGAAATGCTGCTCAGCATTTAGCATTAGGCCAAATCATTTATTCACTGAAATTCAGTGAAACAAAAGAAAATCTGTTAAAATGGCTCTGTTTTACGGTAATTATTTCTCTCTTTGATGGAAATGGGGAAGAGAACTTAATGGAATGAGGAGTATTTCAGTGGACTGAAAAAAGAAGGCTTAATCAACACATACATATTGAAGTAAAATTGCGTAGAACTGTTTCCACCTATTTTGTGCTCCTCCTCACCCCAACCAAGGGAGAAGGGATAGAATTTTGAATTAATACTTGCAGATAATGTAAGTTCTTTAATTATACTTCTAACATGGCTCTATGTTAGAACACTTGGTGTGCCTTGAGACAAGGAAGGCTGCAATGTCAGGAGCATTTGAGTTACTGAAGAAAAACTCACCTTGCTGCACTTTCAGCATCTTCCTTAACTCCATTTGTATCTCTCCTGATGCCATTATCTTTCCCCTAAAAGTTGATCAAGCTGACTCCATATGTGTTTGTAGAATAATGAGAAGAAAAACTAACATTGTAGGCAAATGTACACATTTTCAAAATTGTTTATAGTGTCATAAAACTTTTATTAGTTACGTTAGTAATTTAATTATTGTTAATGAATTACACTGATCCCCATATTTTTCTTAATTGATTTTATCCCATGGAAAAATGAAGGAGCCAGATGTTGTAAGAGTGGAAGTACATTCCAATTCAAGGTTTGATTTTGATGCCATACTCATAGGTCTAACTTGAGTTGACGACCAAGTTCCTCCTTTGGGTCAATTTAGAGAACTAGGACTAGATTTTCACTGTATTTGATGTTGGTATAATTTGTGGAGGGGAAGGGGAAAAAATCATTTAAATAGGGATATAGGAGGACCCATTGCAACGATGAGATCTACAAGTCATGTTGAAAAACGAACTTTACAACTTTGCAGGGGTGGGAATGGGAAGGGATGCGAAGGGGAAACAAAGGAGGAGGCAACAATGCTTGATAAGAAATGTACTCATGGGGCTGGGAAGTTGGCTCAGTGGTAGAACGCTTGCCTTGCAAGCCTGAGGCCCTGGGTTTGATTCCTCAGCAGCACATAAGAAAAAAGCCAGAGGTGGTGCTGTGGCTCAATTGGTAGAGCACTAGCCTTGAGCTGAAGAGCTGAGGGACAGCGCCTAGGCCCAGAGTTCAGACCCCACTACCGGACCCCCCCCCCAAAAAAAAAGAAATGTACTCATTACCTTGCCCATGTAAAATGATACTACACTGAAGGAACAATATTTTATTCATATCTGAGGTATGTTACCTAGAGGTTTCTTCTGCTCTCTCTCTCTCTCCTTGCTCTCTCATTCTCTTCCTCTTCAGTTATTTATTTTGCTAGCCCTGGGGCATGAACTTAGCGCCTCGGTGTTGTCCCTAAATTTGTTTTTGCTCAAGGCTAGCACTTCACCATTTGAACCACAGTTCGACTTCCAGGTTTTTTTGAAGTTTTATTGGAGATAAGAGTCTCATAGATTTTCCTGCCTGGGCTGGCTTCAAACTGCAATCATCAGATCTTAGCCTGGTGAGTAATTAGGATTACAAATGTGAGCCACTGGCACTCAGCATCTTCTTCAGTTATTTTGCAGGTAAGATATGTCTTTTTTTCCCCCAGGGCCAGCCTCATATCTCTATTCTCCTACCTACAAACTTCCATGTAGCTGGGATAACAAATATGGACACCAGTGCCTATTTATTGATTGAGATGTGATCTTGCTAACTTTATCTGGGCTGGCCTGGAACTATGATTCTTCCAATTGCTGCCTTTTGAGTAGTTAGGATTACAAGTGTGATTCTCTGTATCTAGCCTCTGAAGAGATTTAAATGTGATTGTCATATTTGTAAGACTTGGCTAATGTGTTATGAGTAGTCATGAAATATATATATGTGTGTATATATATATATATATATATATATATATGAATAGCCTTTGAGTTCTACAATAACAATGTGATTTATCCATTTAAGAAAATACTAGAGAAGCAATTAATAATAAGATCTATGTGTGTTAATATAGGTAAATTTAAAAAAATGTAATATTGAGAGGAAGTGACATGATTTTGCGACAGTGCTATTTGTATCAATTTTAATGTTACATACATTTTGTTAGATATTATTTTGACAAAATGCTTATTTATAAAAAATGAAATGGAAAATATATACTCCACTGTGGAAATGTTAATTACTCTCTGGACATGAAAGGGAGGAAAGGGACCTGAATTGGGACACTAAACATAGAATACTATAACAACATTTATAATATTTTATTTTTAAATAAGAATAACATGAAAAAGGGGCTAGTATTCACACAAACCTTTACTTTATTAACCATTGTCTTTTGTGTTTGAAATATTTTATAAGAAAGCCTTGGAATGATGTTTGAAAAGAATTATTACTTTTATTAGTGGTGACACAAGTAGAAAATGTGGAAGCATCATGTGTTAATCTCAGTGCCTAGAATTGAATGCATACAGAATCCACATGTTGACCTTAAGATATAATTAAAGAGCAGTCAAAAGTATGAGAAAAGAACACAAGGTCATGGCACTCCTATCAGTTCATGAACTGCTCCTCTAGTAAATAATGTCAGGTTGATGAATCTCAGTCTTTAAGGGAAAGGACTATATTTTTTACACTTGACCTTTGGAATTAGCTGAAAACCATTATCCTTTAAGAAGGGTAAAGGATTTCTTTTCCTTTTTCATTTCTAATTTCCTTACAGCTTATGTAGTCCCTATCTGTTGTTTATGAGATGTCTACCATTTGTTACAATCTTTCCTGTATTCCAAACAACAAATAGATAGTAAGATTAATGATCAAAAAGACACTGGAGGTAATAAAATGTGAAGCATTAAAATGCCAGTGCTAGTGCAAAC
Source organism: Dipodomys spectabilis (assembly GCF_019054845.1). Lineage (NCBI taxonomy): Eukaryota > Metazoa > Chordata > Mammalia > Rodentia > Heteromyidae > Dipodomys > Dipodomys spectabilis. The sequence goes on along the minus strand of NW_024870835.1, from coordinate 5,354,500 downwards.
AGATGTTTAAGATCAAATAACTTCTCAATTATAGAACAAAATTTCAAATTAACATCAACTAGAAATACATAAATAATGTGTATAAATTGTCTGACTTCTTTTCATGAACATTTTCATGGCTCACTTTGAAAGGCCCTTTCCAAAGAGAACTTTAATAATACTGCTGAAATTTTACCATTAAATAAATTCCTGCTAAGCATGAGCTCCAACTCTTTTTAATTTTCAACTGTTTGAGAGCATCTATATTATTGTAGATTTCCTTAAGGAAGCTGGGACACTGGAATGAATCTCAAATGTATGTAGTGAAATTTATAAACAGAAAAAATTGAGTATTTCCTGTTTCACTTTAGATTTGTCCTTAAAAAGCACACACTAGATCTGAGACTACAGTTTCAACTGAGAAAATCACTTGGGGGCACCAAAGAATAACTTACTGTTTCTGTGCATGAAATATACTTACTATAAAACCTAGTTTAGTGCAAAGACAAATATCTTTCAAAAGAGTCAGTTACTTGTTTATAAGGTAGTGCTGAAACTTGGAAAGGCCTATCTCCAATAGGCTCTTTATTATTTAATTTTATTTATTTCTATTTTATTTTTTTGTTGCCTGTAGTGGGTCTTGAACTCAGAGGCTAAGCCTGGTGTTCTTGAGTCATATCTTCACTTCTTGCTTTTTGCTACTTAATTGGAAATAAGAGTCTCTCAGATTTGTCTACTCTGGCTGACTTTGAAACACAATAATCAGATTCCAGCCTCCTGAATAGTATGAGTATGAGCCATTAGTGCTCAGATTCAATAGTCCATCTCTGCCCTAGCATGCCTAGAGGCGTTGAGCATCAGTAGAAGACAGCTGGAAAAGAGTGGCTGATGATACATGTAATGGTTACACAAGATCACTTGGCGCCAGGCTTTATGCTCAATAAGTAAGAGTGGTCAGGTGGCCTGATGGGGTCCTGTGATGAAGGGTTAGATTTCTGACACCTGCATTTAAGAAAATATGACAAGATATTTTGGGTTGTGAATACTGGCAAAATATCCTCTTTTTGCAGCACATCTGCTCATAGTTCACATTTCCATCTTCTAGTAAACAGTCCTAACATAGCAGGTGCTATTTCACAGGTGATATTTCATAGGCAGAATCCCAAACCTTTAAACTGAGATTGTAACCAGGTTAGCCAATTGAAGCTGAACCCTCAAAATACATCATTTACTTAAAGGATGTTATAAAATAGATACAATAGATGTAGTTTCTAAAAGTTCATTTCAAAATTGGTTTCCTGATTTCTTTGTTAGTAGCCACTTTTTAATAATAATGATATCCTATTTTTATTCAATGTACAAAACAGTAGCATGATTCAAGAGCAAGCTTTGGAAAAGAACAGATTTTTAATTTCCCAATTTTATGTTCATCAAGAGGAAAATGCATGCTAGAGAAAGAATCAAGATCTCTATTACTTGAATACACACATGTAACTTTTAGTTGGTGGTGGTGCCAGTCTTAAAAATTAACTCAGACCTTCCTTGTGCTTGCTCACCCAGTTGCCTAGCTTGACTCTTCCCTGATTATTTTGGAGTGGAATCTGAGGACTTTTCTGCCCCAGCTGGCTTCAAACCATGAACTGGATCTCAGCTTTCTAAGTAGCTATGATTACAAGTGTGAGCCAACAGAGCTCAGCTTACACAGGCAACTTTTTTTTAAAAAATGTTATTTTAAAGGTGATGTACAGCGGGGTGACAGTTACATAGGTCAGGTTATAAGTACATTTCTTTTTGAACAGTGTCATCTCTTCCTTCATGTTCTCCCAGGTTTTCCCTCCCCACCCTCTCCCTAACAAGCTGTATAGTTCATTTTCAACATAGTGCCCGGTAGGTATTACTGCTGCATTGTTCACCCTTTCTCCCACCTTTTCTGTGCTCCCCCTTACCTTCACCAAACAGATAATTTTAAATACAAGACAAAAGGTACAGAAATCAAAAACAGCAACAAAAGAGATGGGAAAACAAACAAAAGCAAAATTTTGAAAAACCTTGTTTTCATTGCTTGGAGTTCCTTTAGATGAACATCATTTTATATAAAATGCACTTAGCTATTGAACCTTTATGATCCTCTCCTAAGAATATCCTCCTCTAGTCTGACTGTGTAAATGTCTAGAGTCCTGCATAATTTATCATGTCCAAGTGTATTTTTTTTTGTCTTTTACCATCCAGTATGTTTACTTGTAGATTTGTAGGCACATTCTAGTTACCATAAATGAGGGAAAGCATGCAACTTATGATTCATTGGGTCTGGCTTACTTTCCTTAATGTAATTTTTTCCAAGTCTTTCCTTTTCCTTATGAATGATACAATGTCATTCTTTCAAAAAGAACTACTCCCCCCAAAATAATCCCTCAACGAAATAACAACCCAATTAATAAGTGGGCTAAAAACTTAAAGACTTATCAGAAGAAATAAGAATAGTCAGTAGACAAGAAGACAATTCAACATCTCTGGCCATAAAAGAAATGCAAATCAGAAGAACATGGAGATTCCAGTTCACCCCATTAGACTGGCCATTATCAAGAAAAATAACAATAACAAATGCTGGTGTGGATGTGGCCAAAAGAAAACACTAGTACACTGTTGGTGGGAATGGAAACTTGTTCAGCCACTCTGGAAAGCAGGATGGAGATTCCTCAAAAGACTAAACAGAGCTTCCCTATGACCCAGCAATCCCCAGTCCTGGGCATTTATCCAATTGACCACAAACAAGCCACACTAAGGCTACCAGCACAACCATGTTCATTGCAGCATTGTTTAACATAGCCAAGATATGGAATCAACACAGGCAACTTTTTTTTTCTTTTTTATTTGTCAGTCATGGAGCTTGAACTGTGGGCCTGGGTGCTATCCCTCAGCTCTTCAGCGCAAGGTTAGTGTTCTACCACTGGAGCACAGCACCACTTTCGGTCTTCTGATGGTTTATTGGAGATAAGAGTCTCATGGACTTTCCTGCCTGGGCTGGCTTTGAACTGAGATTCTCAGATCTCAGCCTCCTCAGTAGCTAGGATTATAGGTTTGAGCCACTGGTACTTGGCCCAGGCAACTTTTGATAAGGAAAAGTACCTGTGTCTACAATTAAATTGAATTGCCAAAGCTCAAAATGTGGACTTCTGTATTATTGTTACATTGTTTTTTAAAACCCAAAGGGTTGTTTGGGGATTATGGCTTTATTACTAACTGGCTGTAAGATACCAAGCAAGTTCTATGAGTTTCTGAACTATGTTTTTTTTTTTTAACCTTTAAAATAAATATGTTCTGTTTGATCTTTCCTCCTTAAAATACCATGTTTCAAATTGGATATTTAATGGAATCTGTAAGGACCTAGGATTGCTATTTGATTAATATTTTTTGGGGGGGGGTCTGGTCGTGGGGTCTGAACTCTGGGCCTGGGGGCTGTCCCTCAGCTCTTCAGCTCAAGGCTAGCACTCTACCACTTGAGCCACAGCGCCACTTTATGTGGTGCTGAGGAATCGAACCCAGGGCCTCGAGCATGCAAGGCAAGTGCTCTGCCACTGAGCCACCTTCCCAGCCTAATATTTTTTCAACTTAAAAATATTTTTATTCTAAGACTTTAAGCTACAGTACTGCCTGATTTGAGGATTTAAAATTTTTTATTATCTTAAACTAGTTGTATAAAGGGGTTTCAATTTAACACATCAATTTATGCATATAATACATCTTGATTGATGTCACCCTTTTGATTTTTAGGGTAGATTCACTTCCTCCCTATTTTTCTTAGAGACATCAGTTGATGGTCTAACATCAAAATGTTATCATCTGTTTCTTCCTGTACTCTAAACTTACTCAGACTATCTCCTTTTAAATATGTTTTGCTCCAGTTTTCGGAGACCACTTTGTCCCCACATGAGATTATTAGTACAGTACTTTCCTCATAGGGCAAATGTCTTCTTTCTCTCCTTTCTTGACCTTGTTTCATCAACCCAACCTCAGTGCCACCTGCCATAGGAGGCCAGCCTTCATTCTGGTCCTCAAGACAGTCTCCTCCTTGTGAACTGTTGCACTTCCAGGCTTGGTTCATGGTTCCACGACTGGTGCCCTGCTTCCTCGTGCCACCTGCATAACTCCTAAAGGTGTGGAGAGTCCTTGACCCAGGTCTTAGGGTGGTCTATTACTAGGCTGTGATATGTCCAGACAATGGAATATCATTCAATATTACAAAGAAATAAGTTAGAAAACCATAAAGAGACATGAAGGATATTTAAATATATATTTGTAAATAAAAGAAGCCAGTCTGAAAAATCTGTATACTCTATGATTCTTATTATGCTATTGGAAATATGAAAACCTATGAGGGCATTAAAAATATTCATAGTTGAGTGGGTACTGCTAACTTATGTCTGTAATCTTATCTATGTAGCAGGCTAAGATCTGAGGATTGAAATTCGAAGTCAGCTTGGCAGGATTATCTGTGAGACTCTTACCTCCAATTAACCACCAAAAGGCTGGAAGTGCAAATGTGTCTCAAGTGGTAGAGTTCAAGCGGTACCAGCCTTGAGAGAAAAAGACCAGCAAGAACATGAGACCCTGAGTTCAAGCCCCAGTACATAAAAAATAAAAATAAAAAGAGCAAAATACCCATAGTTTTTAGGAAACTTAGGAGAAGACAAATAGAAACAACACCGAATTTTTAGGACAATGAATGTTTCCTGAATGAGAAGATAGAGGATAAATGTCATTGCGCATTTGCTCAGAGCCATAGAATGCACAACACTGAAGTGAACCTAGTAAAACCTGTAGGCTCTGGTTGATGATGATGTGGAAATGAGATTTACCACTTACAGCCAACTCAGCACTCCAGTGGCAGATGTGATCCCGTGGGATATTTGCATGCTCAGGAGCAGATGATTAAATAGAAAAATCTCTATACCTTTCTCTTAGATTTGCTGCCAAGCTAAAACAACCCTTAAAAAAACTGAAGTGTGTAGAAAAAATGTTAAAAGTATTTTTTAACTTACTACAGTATGCCACTCTGTGACTAGACACACTTAGCTCAGAGATTTGTCTTCATTGTTGTTTTCACTTTTCAGTGACAGAAATAAAATCTCATAACCCAACAACAACAAAAGTACCCTTTTCTAGTGTGAAGTAGTTTGTTCAAAGACTGGATATATTTTATCCCAGGATTATGTCATTCATTTTCATACTAAAAATGCTGTCCTTGGTTAATGAGTGACATAGTGTCAATTAACAAGCTGGACACACACTCCCAGCATGTATACACATGGCTGGGTATGGTGAGTTTCCCTACAAGGCTTGCTTTTAGTTAGATACTCAATTGTTAGTCTGTCGATCCTAATATGATAGCGTTACACAAATTTCTTCCATTATCTCATCCTAGATGCTCCCGTGTGGTCCTAGTTTATATGATATGGCTTGTTTTTTGACAAGAATCATTTTTTAAAATGTATTGCACTTGTTTGCAGTTTTCTGGCCATTTCTGGTACAGATGTTTATTATAGTCTTATGACTATAATGGAATATTCTTTTTCACAATGTGTTGTATGTGGGACTCTTCTACATATAATCAGACAACACAAAATACAACTTGAAGAAATTTACACAATTGAAGAATAGCATCAACTGAGGTCCCTCTTTTGATGTTTTACTGATGACATACCAGATTCTACACCATATATCACTTACTCTATGCTTTAATAAGACAATCAGAGCAAATGTTGCCTGAATCTAATAACAATAAAACCCCAAGTCACACACAGGGCATATAATTTCCATATATATACATACAAATATATATAAAACAGAAAGGTGGTTTTCATAAAAAGTCAAGTCAATATGTTTTTTACCTAACTCCTTAAAGTTTGATGAATATATATTCTTTCCAAAAAAATTGAACATGTGTATGTTAAAATTTATTTTTCAAATGATTTCAGAATTTGTAATTTTGCCTACCTAAATACAGATTTGGTAGATATAAATGCAACAGTCACATTTTTTTTCAGATGTGCAAAACAAATGGTTTAATTTCTTTTTCCTTGTTTTGTTTTTGTTTCGGTGGTACTAGGGAATTTGATCTCAGAGCTTTATCAGTGTTAAGCAGGTGATCTACTATGCTCCCAGCCTTTGTTTTATTTTTTAGATAAGATCTTGATGGGGCATTTTTTTGTTTTGGTTTTATTTTTGTCCAGCTCAGCCTGGACTAAGTTCTTCCTATTTAATGCCTTCTATATAATTGGCATTCCAAGTTATTTCCTCTTTTTAATAAAATGGAATTTTTGTTTCACACTCTTCTGCCCCTGCCTCCTTTGTCCTAATGTATGCAGTTACTTCCTTTCAAATACATTTTGTGCAAATTGGTGTCATGGTCTCTAGACTGTTTCCCCCCTTCTCTGGGAAGATTATGTAAACACCACTGCAGAGAAGGGCAAGAGGCTTCATCTAACCTACCTCTTGCTTAAAGGGCTAACTCATCCCAGTTTTGAAACCGTGGGGTGAAGAGAAAGTCAATTTGGACATTCTGCTGATTCTAGGAAGGATCTAGATCCTTGTGATTACACACCTGCTATGGATCAGGCCCATCATATGGCTCTGGGAAATGCTTATCCATTTCAGAGATCCATAAACATAAAAACTAAAGTACAGTACACTCTACCATTTCTACACAACTTTCTGGGGGAACAGGAAGGGTTTACAGTTTCTAGGTATATCCAAGCATCTTGAACTCTTCCATACTTTATCTCCCTGTTTTCACTCACAAGTGGCACTCAACTGTTTGCACCTTGCCTCCTCATTTTCTGTAGAAGATTCTCATCATGTGGAAGTAGTTGGGAGAAGGAGGAATGCAGGAAAATGGTGCACTAGACCTCATCTACCATCAAATAACTTATCTTTTACCTGAACTGAAGCATTTGAATTTGAAGAATAATAACTAAATATCTTCATTTTCTTGCCTGATCTGATCATCTCTTACTTGGAAATTAATTGTGACCTTTAGGTCTTATGGATCAAATGAAAAACAAATCAATCGAATATCTGAAATAATTGTTCTTCTGCACTAATTTAGGTATAAAATTCAGTGAATTATACAGAAAGGAATAAACCAACCAGAAATGGTAACTTAGCATCATTTTATTATTCTACTATTATTTCAACAATCTTCTACTGCTATATTTTATTTGTTGTTTTAAATTTTCCCCATGAGTTTAAATTTTACATAGCTGTAAAAGCACAAGTTAATTAAGCATTGTGACTAGGGAAAAGAGGATTTATTTGTAATTTAAAATGTGAGACATTGTTTTTCAGATAGAATTTACTTATAAAATAAACTCTCCATGTTGTCTCATTTCCCAGATCTGTCTAAAAGAGAGAGAGATTATTTCATCTAACAAATAAGTCCTAAATGTAACAAATGCTGACAGAAGTGACAAGCATTTGATTTTCCTTGAATGGATTCCAAAGCTCATCCACTTGCTGTACACATTTCAAGCTCCCCAATGAACTGCTCAAAGAACATAAAAGTCCAATAGCAACTTTGGCCAATAGCACACTAAATATTTGGTCTATGACCTTGAGCTCATAGCACCCAAGGAGACAAGAGATCTTTTAATACCTACAAAGGAAAACTGATTTAAACAAGCTTCAAACTAGATACAATTAAGGAGACATTAAGTTTTTTCAAGTTTTTTGTTTTCTTCCTCCTCTTCTTCCTTAGTGTGAGTGTGAGTGAGTGTGTGTGTGTGTATCTGTGTGTGTGTGTGTGTGTGTGTGTGTGTGTGTGTGTGTACTTGGGTTTGAACTCAAGGCTTTGCATTCTTGCCTGACATTTTTTTGTTCAAATCTAGTGATCTACCACTTGAGCCATTCCTCTACTTTTGTCTTTTCGCTGGTTAATTGGATATAAGACTCTATGCATTTGTCTGCCCATGATGACTTTGAACCATGATCCTCAGCCTTTTGAGTAGCTAGGATTACAAGCATAAGCCACCAGCACCAGGCTCTTTCTCAATCATTTCCTGTGTAGATTACTACAATGATTTTTCAAAATAATTACTAGAATCAACATATTCCATAGGTGAGCAGCACAACACTTATGAAGATAAGCTTGCTTTTCAGGAATAAGAGACCAAGACAGACATAGAATGGCACCTCATCCTGGCCTACCATTGGGCTGCAGTATGCTTTAGCAACTATTAGTCAGATACACACTCAACTTACATAATAACAAATTGTTTTAGTATGGGAATGACAATGAATTGACCAATATTTCACAATGCATGAAGAAAAGAAAGAAAAGAGGGAAAAATGTCTCTTATAAAGTATTGTCCTCTGGCCTGAGAGTTCATTTGTGTATGTAAAACTCATAAATTGAGTATGTAGACTATCCAGAACAGGGCCAAGATTCAAGACATAATTAACATTCATGTTATGAAAGCTCTTTGGTCTCTTGTCTTGAATCTGTTGATCTAACTTTGCATTGATATTAATGATTTGATGAATTAGCCTCCAGGCTAATTTGATAGATGGCTTCCAGGATCCTCTCCTCCTTCGTTTGATAGCCTGATTTTATAATTCCTTCCTTTTCAGTTTAAGCAGGACCCAGGACTTGCTTCTAATCTATAGAACATAGCAAAAGGCATGTTTTCCCTGTGATGATGTTACACAGGACTTGATCTTTCTAGAAGACACTTGTGAGATTGAGGGTTTGAATAGACAAATTATTCCTATAGACACAGTAATGAACCAATAGCTTGTAAGTTAAAAGGCAGAACTTTACTCAGATGAACCACCCGATGGGAACTCAGCTGGTTAAAACTTTTGTTTTCAGCTTCACCGAGCACAGAGGCAAGCCCCACCCAGACTCATCCAAAGAGACTTTGAGATAATAAATAACATGGTTTTAGCCACTAAGATTGTGTCTGTTTGCAGCATAGAAACTAACATAGTTGGTATCTTAAAGCATAAAACAAAGAGATGGCTACTTTAATAGGGTATTGATAGGGTCAAAAGACAACTGATGAGCAAAAACTCAGACGTGGTATAGAAAAAAAAAAAAGACGAGCTCAAGAAATAACATAGTAGTGGGAAAAAGTTTAGCATAGAAACTTGTAGCCTTGTACATGAGTATGATCTTTAACAGCATAATTGATAAATAATATCTATGTTCATAATTATGACTCCAAGTCCACAAATACTGGTTATTATATTCTCCTATAGTTAGAATATATACTATAGGTAGGCTATATTCTGTGCAACTGTATGTAATACAATTTTGAAAAAAAAGTCATTATTCAACATTGGGCATGATTAGTCATCAGTCTGAGAATGGTCTTAGAGTCTTAGAATGGTTTAAAAGTTTTCTTTTACTTAGTCTAGCTTACTTGAAAGATATCATAAAATGAGTAAATATTTATGATGAAAGAATTTCATGTACCTCGTGGGTGTTGGTGGCTCAAACCTGTAATCTTAGCCATTCAGGAGGCTGAGATATGAGGATCGCATTTCAAAGCCAGCCAACACAGCAAAGTCCCTGTGAGACTCATATCCCCACTTAACCACCAGAAAACCAGAAGCGGTATTGTGGCTCAAATGGTAGAGTGCTAGCCTTTAGCAAAAAGAGCTTGAGTTCAAACCCCACAATGAACAAGAAAAAAATTAAAAGGATTTTAATGTAACATACTTGATTGCTTACAAGGTTGTTTTTTTGTTTTTTTGTTTTTTTTTGTCTTTTCTTTTTTGGTACTGGGGATCGAACCCAGGACGTTGCACTTGCTAGGCAAGCACTTTGCCACTGAGCTATATCCCAGCCCTGCTTACAAGGTTTGAAGTTTAGAAATAAATGTTTGAGCTGAGAAGTGCCATTTATTTCTGTGGAGACTGCAGACAACTCAGCCCTGTTTTCTAATTAAGAGGTTTCCTAAGATTGGAAACAATTAGGAATAGGTGATAAGCCTGATTTTCCTTTGGAATGTAGATGTGAAGAAGATAGGCTTCTAGGTCTATGAGACAGCTAGCAAGAGAAAAAGTTGCCACCCAGTACTTATTTTTTAAAAGGATAAAACTTGAATTGTATATTTACCCCTTCCATAAGCCTCTTTGTGGTTTGTTTTCATGGTGTTCACATTTTATGACATTTAGAGTAAGAAGATAACATGTCAGTAAACATTGAAATTGTCATGACTCAAGAATCTGAGCCCTATTACCTATTTCTAACTCAAACACATTCTAGTCAAGTTACTTGAGACTTAATTTTGCCTAATATAAATCGAGGACAGAACTCCCTACCAAAATAGCTAAGTTTACTGCAGACATTCTATTTCCAATACAATTTTTTGCCATAATTTTGCTAGGATGGTGTTAATTTTTAAAAAGCTCTCTGATGTGTTTCTGAAATCCATCAGATGAGGAGTTGTAGAGGAAGCTCTGTAATTTGGATTGTGGAATGTGTTTCACAGTGGACAAAGCATCTCTGCTTGCATCCCAACAATGATGCTTACTGTTCAATGACAGGTGAGTATGGGAACCCTATTATACCACTGATGCCTGTGTATTGCTGTGCATCACACATACATGCCCACACAAGTTTGCACACATATTATTGATTATTGAAGAATGGAAATGTTCAGTATTGTAAAACCGTGCTGAATGTAGAACAAGAACCTACATCCTAGACTGTTAACTGTGCCCATGTCTAACTCTGGAATATTTCAATGGAAAGCCATCACTTACCTATAAGCAGAAGTCATCATCTTGTGAGCATGGAAGTATTCCTATTCTCCATGCTGCATTTACATGGATTACTGTGGTACATGGATTATAGTAACTGATTCACATTGAAGAAATAACAGCAGCTCAACCATACACCCAGCTCACTTTTCTCTTTTTTCCTTTATCATCTGTTATCCTTATTCTTTTCTCAGTGACATCCATTCCTAAAAGATGGTAAATTGTGGTCTTTTTTTTTCGTTCCTGGTGCTCCAGAGCTAAATAACTACTATTAAAGCTATAGTGTCATTCAGAAAAATAATATCAGATTGTAAATGAATAAAAGTTTGAATGAAGTAAACTTGGGTGACTCACACCTATAATTCTAACGACCCAGGAAACTGAGGTCCAGAGGATAGGGGTTGAAGCTGGCTAATACATGATAAGTATTTGAGATGCCATCTCCAAAATTAGCAGCAAAAATCTGAGCTGGATGTATAACTCAGGTGGTAGAGCAGTCCAGAAACCAAGCTGAGCAAGAGCAAAGATGTACAGCCCCTGAGTTCAAACACCAGTTTAAACAACAACAACAACAAAACTACAAGTAAGCCCTGTTCATATTATTGCTGATTTATTCTGTGAATGATATACTTAAATTTAAAGTTTTAAAATATCTAAATATAATAATAATATATCAACTGATAAGATATGTGATGTAGTCACATATTTAGGTATCTTAGATAGATTATGCATGTTATATAGTCTTTGTTGGGAAAGATAAAGAAACAAATTTATATGCATATCTATATGAAAATACAGAAATATGGAATAAGAAGGCATATCATTTGCTTTCTTAGGTATGTGATAATAGAAGGAATTAATTTTTCTTATATATCTTTAGTCTCTATAGGTAACAAATATTAGATAGCATTGTTGAAATTTACAATAGATAAAGAACAAGAAGGAATGACAGGAAGAAGGAGACATGGAAATGGCTTACAGTTCACATAGACATCATTTGCTAGCTCATAGACACCATTTGTTTTGTTGGTCATGATGAAGGAAACAAGAATAAATTGTTTAATTATGAAGAGTATCTCCTACTTGAACAAATAGATTTAAGTGCTTTAGTCATTCTGTGAACTCTACTGCCTTTGTTTCTGAAGTTTAAGAACAGGAGACTTTTGTGGACCCTGAGCAGTGCATAAAACATGATAAGACACTTATTTATCGTATTCATTCCCAGAGTTATGTGCAGGACAAAACAAGCCATCAGAGAGCTGCAAGGCGGTATGAAGTTGACACACCTACCACTGCAGTGCTCCTGCTGCAGCTTCTAGCACACATACTTCCGCAGGTATCTTTGACTGGGTGTGTTAGTCTCCCCTCCAGTGCGGGAGCATGTTTCACAAAGCCCCTCCCCATGCTAGATGCCAATATCCAGGAGGGTTGGTTTTGACATTGCCAAGTCAGTCTGTAATAGAATTTAGAAGTTCTCAGGGAGCTGAACTTTAGTCTTCTTAACTTTGTTTTGGTTGCTGGTACTTTGTCATTGGATAATAAAATTAGGAACCATACCAGTGACCTTTTATGAGAAAATGTCTAAGACTCTTCAGATGGTCTTTCTTAGCTGTACAGTATAGCTGATAAGTAAGGCTTATGCTGGAGGAGAAAGAGGAAAAGTGGATGAAAAAAAATTAAAAACAGCCTTTCAAGGATTTTGAAACTATTTGCTGAAGGAAAGTTATGTATTATTGGAGCTGCCATTTCAGATAGAGACTTCTTTATTGCCAAAGCTATCTGGATGGATTTTGACAGTGAAAACCTGCCAGGACATTCTAAATGGTTGTTGGTGAACCCTCCTTACTGCGCTCTCTGTATCTTATGCATACCTTTTAAGATTTCTTTTCATTTTTCTCTTGGTAGTACTGAGGTTTAAACTCAGGGTGTAGGGCTTGCTTGGTAAATGTGCCATTACTTAAGCCTCACCAATTGCTCCATTTTGCTTATAGTTGCTTTTCAGATATTTCCACATATTTTGCCCTGGCTAGCCTCAGACTATGAGCTTCCTACCTATACCTCACTTCAATGGAATAACAGATGTATACCACAACATACAACTTGTTTGTTGAGATGTGAGTCTTGTTAATTTTATATTTTGGTCCACGCTAGCTTCAAACCACACTCCTCAGAACAAGAGTTTATCAAGCACAAGTGAGCATCCTTCAACAAGTAAGGAAACTGAGGCTTGAGACAGTTAGATAATGTGTTTTAACATTAGCAACTATATTATCTTTTCCACTGTGTAGTTCAGCTTCCTAAGATAATTAGTGGCTGAATGACAGTTGGAAGAGAATAGTAATGGGCTTGAATAACTGAGGAAAGCTGACTCTTAAGTAAATCATTTATATTTCCCACCAGCTACTTGGAGACAGGCATTAAGAGGAAGGAATTAGTTCCACTCTAAGTTGCCAGGCAGAACTATGTACGGCTTCCAGCAGAAGTGGGTGCGGGGGGCGGGCAGGGGTGTGTAGAAAACATTGTTCTAGTGGAGATTATAGAGAAAATTGCTCTTGAAATGCTTGTGAGTGGCAACACTGAAAATGTATTGGAGGTGGTCTCATTCATTTACAAAGCATAATCACTTGGTGAATTTTGCTGTAATTCACAAAGCAGCAAACTTTTCAACAGATCTGCTTTTTCTATAGTAAGCTATATGAAGTCATTATGATTGTTTTGAGGTAATTGACAGCCCAATATAAGCCTTTATATCAGGCTAAGTCTTGAAAATCTAGCAAGCCTTCTTGGAGAAAACAGAACTTGGTGCCCTCCCTTCCAAATTTGGAAAATTAAATAAATTTATTAAAAGCTACAGATAAGCCATAAGTGAACATATGATGCCCCTTTAATTCCCTAGGCCCATAGCTTTCTGCCAGTGTACATAGCCAAATCTTGATGCTAACATTTCTGTTAAGATTAAACTCCTGTTCCCCCCAAATTATTCTCAGCTTCTACTCTATCACAGAACTGTTGACAAAATGTGAATATTTTTCTTTCTTTCATACAGACCAATTTCGTGGACTTTTAAACTCTCTGAGAATAGCTTATTGGAAAGTTTTCTCTTCTCTCTATCCTATATTAGTCAATAAATCATTCTCAGCAAGTAAGTCAAATAAGCATATTAGTCTATGTACTGTATTTAAACTTTTAAAGACTGTATTTTGGCAGTTTGCCCAATTAAAGGTTGTCATAACGAATCTATCTAGCACAGGATTGCGTTTGGTCAGGTTTCAAATGAAATGTATGTTTTTGTATAAGTAACCTCTTCGGGGACCCAGCTCTGCAAACGGTACAGCATGATACAGTGGTCACGGAAGCTCAGAAATGTAGGGTGATGAAGTTCAGTCATCGTCCTACGATGTCACATATTAATCAAAATGGTTTAGTGTCAGCATTTGCTTTTACATTCCAGGGAGTAAGAAGACGGCTTATTTTCATAAGGATATCATGATGTGTATGTGTGTTTTAAGTGGAATGTTATATGAATAAGTTACGCTTGTCCAACCAACTCCTTTTAATCCTTGACCATTTAAATGGAAAATCCATCTAAGCTGACTTTATTCCCTGGAAGTCACTTTTCAGTGGAGGAGATTAGGAGCTGTCATTGGGACCAGCTTGCTCTTAAACTTTAAACAGAGGACTTTTATTATGCTTGTCTGAATTATGCCTTTTATTTTGTTAATTAGAGTGGCTGTTTTCAACCAGATCTCAAGCCAGGCTTTTATTGATTGTTCCCAAATAGGGAGAGAATTCAACTCTTTACAAGATAAGCATTAATTTCTGGCATGGAGTCTAGCAACAACTTTCTCCACATGTAAACTCATTAACTAAAACATGGAGGTTCTGCTGAAGAATTTCAATTGTTATTTGAAAAGTGACTACAAGAGTTTCCTTGCATATTAACTTTTAAGTATTAGACGTACTTTAGCCCATTTCCCCCAGTGCATTCTAGAATCAGTCTCTTTAATATGAGCACTATTTTTTCTCACCAGTATTTATTCCACAGCATATGCTGACTGATGAGAGCAGTTCTAACTGATGACCAGTAGGTGGTGGTATGGTCTTTCCATTCCAGAATACAGCAGTGGAGGCATATGGGGGTTTGCTTCCAAGACCTCTAGGGATACAAAACCATCTATGGGTGCTCAGTCTCTTATTCGAGGTGAGCAAATATTTGCATATAACCCTCCATATACCACCTCATCTGTAGATTACTTACAATACCTAATAGAACGTAAATAGTATACACGTGGGTTTTATACTGTGTTGTTTAGAAAATACTGTCAGGAAACAAAACTCATACATGTTCCTTATGGTGTTGTGTATGTGTGTGTGTGTGTGTGTGTGTGTGTGCGTGTGTGTTTTGATTTTCAGTTAGTTGAATCTGTGGATGCAGAATCCACAGATGTGGACTGGAATGGGTTTTGATCTAACATTCCCCTAAGGCAAACAAGCCAGCTCATTTTCTTCTTAACCTACCTACCTGCAGGTGTCAAAATAATCCAGATTTCCACATGAAATCTAGGATGATGTTACAAATAAGCAGATGAAAATTATCCTCTTATAATCGTTTTTACAGTGGTAAAGGGAGCAGGAAAGACTCCAAAAGCAATACTTAGCTCATATATTTCTGCTGGAAGGTGCCAGTTAAGGATTGGGTTCAGTCAGAGATGCTTATGAACAGGCCTTGATGGTTTGCCCAGTGGCTACCTGCCAGGCAGTTGTTGGCCTAATTGAATGGTGGGGTAAGGGACAGAAGATCCTGGCTTGTGTGCTTGTCCGCCCTGGACAACCACACTATTTAGAAAATGTGGTAGCCATGGCTTTCATTGATGATGTGTTTCAGAGCTTCAGAGCTACCATCTTAACATGCCATCCTCAGCCACAGTGACTAGGAGAGTGCCAGACAGCATGCTGGGTGGCTGATGGCATCTCGGGAAACATAGAGCAACCACAGTCTTTGGGGTCACACCCTCCTGTGAAGGACCCTGGCAAGTCCATCCTCCCCACGTGAAGGGTGGCCTGTTACCTCAGGCAGTCCTGGCCTCTTAGCTGAGCTGCAGAACCTTCAGACGACCAAGAAGGCTTCTTGAAGGCACTGGCCTTGGCAAAGAAGGATTCTTCACTGAATCTAATTACCAGCTTGCAGCTCACGCCTGCCTCATGGAGAACCAGCTCCTGTAATTTTTCCAAGCCTGCTTATTAAGATGTCACTTAAGACTGCAAGTCATTGTGGTAGCTGGCATCACTTCTTAGAGGGCTTTGTGTGACCGATTATTCTACAGGATTGTCTTACTTTGTTCCTTGAAATATCTTACTATGCCAGCCATATTCTTCCTCTATTTGGTGAAGTTATAATGCAACATCTGAAAGGAGGCTTTGAAAGAAGAGAGTAATCCAAAGGATTCTTAGGATCTCACAGTGGAAACTTTATTGTTATTTTAGGCATACTTGAATCACTTGCCTCTTGATAAATGCAATTGAGACCTGCTTGTGATGAAACAGATTGAGGATTACAGTCCTCAGGATGTTTGGCTTTGATGTTATATTCTCTATGACAGTGGTGCATTTAATGGCTATTTTATTTTCACGTCCTGCTAAGTCTGTTTAGCTTTGCCAGTAAAAGTATTTAGACCCTTGATGTTCCTAATCTTACAATGACTTAGTCTATTGCATTTCATCCCTCTATTCTTTCTTCCCTTCTATACATTAATAAATCAATAATGAGGTTCCTGTAAGATTTTTTTCCTCAGACTGCTTGCTATTAGGAATGCCACTTGAACCGAGTGAGGAGTGCTGAATTCTAAATAGATTTGTTCTCTGCACTGGGCAAGAACTGTTTATCTCTCAATTTCTTCAAATCCACTATAGAAGTCATATCAAGTTGACTGTCTGGCTTTTGATCATAAACAGATCAGAGGTAATAACACTTGGATATATCAAGGGATACCCAGAAATTCATCCTGCTGTGTGTATAATGTTAAGTAAAGAATTAAGCTTATTGGACCCTTTTATGACTTAAGTTTTAGAATGTTTTTGTTCAAAAGAAATAGACTTTGGAACCTGTAATGTTTTCCAGTGTCCTTCCTGATAAATAGGAGTGACGTGTAGAGAAATGGCATGTCTAAATACTTTTTACTCTATAATTTATGGATCACTTAGCAAACATCTAGTACTATATTTTACTAGACTAAGAAAACATTTATAGTACTGCCTTAAAGAAGAATTGGTAAGGAAGAATTTGTGAAAACAAATAAAAGTAATGATTGTGGGGTTTTAAATAAGGAAGAAAAGGCCTGGTTGGCATTCATTCATTCCTCTTTAGTCCTTATAAAGTTTTATTTACTAAGTATAAGTTGTTAAACAACTTTTACACAAGCCCAATAAACTGAACTTCCAAAGGAGATTATTGATTATTTCCACAATTCCCATTTTAACATTACATACAACACTCCCAGGAAATATCTTACTAGAGAAATATAGAATAAAAAGAACATTTAAACGAATTGTACTGATGAGAGTAAATGTACTGATGAAATTAGGTTGAGTGGTCACTGACTTGAACCAGGCTGGAAAGTTTTATGTCTAGGTTTTTTGATTGTGCCAAATAAATGCTAATGTTACAGTCATACAGGCTTTTCTATTCCTCTCAGAACTCTTCTCTAGAAGATTTAAACTTTCCAGATTGCTTTCATACCTCAGGAATCAATATATGTAGATTTGTCAAATCTATATGAAAATAGTTTTAAAAGGGTGAAAATGATTTTTAAAAGTTGACCCTGCCCAGCTATGGGGTTCAAGATAGACTATGGGGCGAATCACAGAGAAGTAACATGATAGCAACATGCAAATGGAGAGAAGTCTCATCAGCTCTGGTATGAGGAGATATTGGTGAGAGAGGAGAAATGGTCTCTGCTGGCACTGGAGATCCTAAGAAACCTCCTTGCACCACAGGAAGGCTCTCTCTGTTCCTCCCAACTCATTTTCTTTTTATAGCCTATTAAAGGTCAGCTATTTCAATCATGTCCAACTGCATCTGCAAGAAACTGAAAGGAAGAGGAGCCAACAATGTAGAATAGATAGTAGAAGAAAGAATGCAAAACATGACTAAAACCTTTCACGCATATCAGAAGAGAACTAGCAGGCCTGTTTCTCTTGTCTCTCTGGGCAGTCCATCTCTTAAGCCACTTACAGAGCAACACACTTTCCCATCAGGGTCCCTACCCCTTTGGACTTGGAAGCCTAGCCAGCATTCTGTCTCTGCCTCTGCCCTGTCTCTGCCTCTGTCTCTGTCTTTGACTCTGTCTCTGTCTCTGCCTCTCTGCCTCTCTGTCTCTGTCTCTGTCTCTCTATCCCTCTACCTCTCTCTTTCTCTCCCTCTCACTCTCTTTCTCATCATTCTAGGAGTTTGCAGTAGAAGACTGTCCTTTTCCTTTTCCTCCTATTGCCTTACTGTTTAAATATCTGTTTTTAATTTATTTGTATGCATTTTTGTTTCATCATTGTATTCTATATAAAGAGGCACATAATAGTATTCAGTGGCTTTTGCTATGGATTTTGATAATATACATGATTATAATAGAAAAGAGCTATTGGATTTGGCTAGCAAAATGTGACTGATAAACCTAGTATAAAAAACAGTTGGAGCAATGTGCAGATAATGTCCCAATCTATGAGCTTTTTAAATTTACTATGGTACCTCAGTGGCACATGTTTATGGGAATACTTACCACATATATCACTCATCCAAGAAGTTGCCAAAACCTAACATCCAACTGGAATTTCCCTCCTAGTCATGTCTGCAAATATACTCCTAAGTTGGCATTTCTATAAATTTTATTTCTACCTGGGCAATGGCCAGGTGCCAGTGGCTCATTCCTGTAACCCTAGCTACTTGAAAGGCTAAACTAGGAAGATTGTTTGTCAATGGGACATCGTTTCAGCAGAAGCTGGGCCCAGTGGTTCATGCTTGTCACCCCAGGTATGATGGAAAGCCTAAAATATGTGTGACCTTCAGCAAGATGAAAGATTCTATCTCAAAAATAATTAACAAAAAAGTACTGAAGATGTGGTTCAGCAGTAGAAAACCTGCCAAGGAAGTGTAAGACCCTAAGTTCAAGTGCTAGTATAACTGCCCCCCAAAAGAGAGAAAAATGAAGATGGAACAAAAGAAGGAAGGAAAGAAGGAAGGAAGGAAGGAAGGAAAGAAGGAAAGAAAGAAAGGAAGGAAGAAAGAAGGAAAGAAAGAGAAAAAGAAGAAAAGAAAAGAAAAAGAAAAGAAGGAACTAAGCAAGTGTAGACATGGTGGTTCATAATATAATTCCAGCCACTTGAGGCAGAAACAGGAAGATTAGGGTGGAGGCTGGAGCAGGCTAAAAATTTAGCAAGAATCTATCTGCATAACAAGCCAGGAGTGGTGGCATTCCAGATACTCAGGAGTCAAGAGGATTTCAGGTTAAGGGCAAGCAGGTTTTATAAAAAAAACTAAAAGCAAAGGCTTGGAATATTGCTAAAGAAGTATAGGCTTTTCCAGAAGCCTAAATTTAATCTCTGGTACTGAAAATACACATATAATTGCATGCACATGTTCACAGGTATATATAAATTATACATGTTTATATATATATGCATATGTGCATATACACATACATGTTCTCTACCATTTGAACCATTCTTCTAGCCATTTTTTTTTCTTTTTTATGCCAGTCCTGGGACTTGAATTCAGGGCCTGGGTGCTGTCCCTGAGCTTTTATTGCTTAAAGCTAGTGATCTACTTCTTTGAGCCATGCTGTCTCTTCTGGCTTTTTTTGAGTGGTTCATTGGAAATAAGAGTCTCACAGACTTTCCTGCCCAGGCTGGCTGTGAATCACAATCTTCAGATCTCAGCTTCCTTAGTAGCTAGGATGACAGACATGAGCCACCAGTTGCTGGCTATTTATCTTTTAATTGTTTTTTAGTATGGTCTCACTTTGTGTCCAGAATGCTCCAGCACAGTATTCTCCTGTATATGCTTTTCACATAGCTGGGATGACAGGTGTGAAGAATGCACATAGAGCTGGTTTAGTGGTTGAGATGGTGTCTCACACAGGTTTTACCTAGAGCCTCCTTGAACGAACTTTAATCCACCTGGTCTCAGTCTTGTAGGTAATTAGGAGTACAGATGTGAGTCGCTGCACCTGGACTATTATAACTTTCACGTCCCTCAGCTAGTTTTCCTCCAAAACATTACTTTAATTGAAAGAGAAGAGGTTCTTGAGCTACAAGGACTGTGTAATGTGCCAAGTGAACAATTAGTGAACAAATCTGTGGAAGGACATATCAGATCAGTGAATATATTCTTACTTCTTACTGTTTTGAATTAATATATTCTCTATGCCAATCTGGCTATTTCTTTGAAACTTTGTAAGAAAAAAAATCATTATTTGCTTGATGCCAGTGGATAACACCTGGACTCTTAGCTATCAAGGAAGCTGAAACCTAAAAGGATCATAGTTTGAATCCAGCACATGCAGAAAAGTTTGAGAGACATCATCTTCAATTAGCCAGCAAAATGCTGGACTAGAAGTGTGGCTCAAGCAGTAGAGTACCAACTGTGAGTAAGAAATCTAAGCAAGAGCATGAGGCCCTAAGGTGAAGCCCCCATACTGGCACACACATTCACAGACACACATACACAGAGATATATAGACCCAAAAATTCATTTGAGATATTAGAGAGATTATAAGGCTTGATTTTAAAAGGTTTATTAAGTAGAAACATTAAAAACTTCACAAATCATTTGCATTGCCAAACAAACCCTGTTATACTAAGAAAAATAAACCTGAAGAATCTCTCTCTCTCTGTCTTCTTATCACTTAACTTAGTCACAGACATGGTTTAACATGTGTATCACTGGACTTTGAAGGACAAGTCATAGTAATTGCTTACTAAGAGAAAATATTTCTCCTCTGCATTTCTTTCCTGAGCATAACATTGCAACAGACAAACATAAGGGAATTACATTTAAGTTAAAAAGTAATAAGCTTAATGGCTCAATGTAGATAGATGATAGGATGATAAATCTGTTTTGCTTCTTCATGTGATCCTAAGAACAGGATGAAATTTAACTAAAATACAAAAACTAAAGATTAACATATGATGTCTTCGTTCAATGTGCTCTTCTTTTTTTAACTTTAAGTACTTGTATAAAGGAGTTGACATTTAACAAAGTAGTTTATGAGTACAATACATCTTGACCAATGTCACCACTTTCAACATTCTCACCCACCCTCTCCTACCCACCTCTTCTCTGTTCTTAATTTTGCAGGATATGCACTGAATTATTGACTATATTCTTCCTCTTCTCCTCCTCATTCATCTAGCTTACTCCTTTCCCATGATCTCACTCACCCCTTCCAACTACCTGCTTCCTGGTATTTTATTTTCTGATCTTTGACTTCGCCTTTCTAAGGAATTATACTGTTTGATATCTCCCTTGAATCTACCATGTTTCAGTTAATACATCTCTATACACTTGCATACAACCCAGCGTATTTACTTACAAGTTTATAAGCGAAATCTAGCTTCCACACATAAGGGAAAACACGCATCTTTTGTTTATCTGGGCCTGACTTACCTCACATAATTTTGTCCAGGTTTTTCATTTCTTTACAAATGGTACAATATCGTTCTTTCTAATGAATGAATAAAATTCCATTTTGTATAATAGACTACATTTTCTTGATTCATTTGTCCACAAAGGGGCATCTGGACTGATTCCATACCTTGATTTAATTGTTTAATTCTCTGCATATTCTGGACATTAAGCCACTGTTTTTGGATATGTAGTTGACAAACATATTCTCCCCATTCTGTAGGCTGTCTTTTTAGCTTGTTGGCCATGTAGAAACTTTTCAGTTTGCTGTAGTCCCAGTTATCAAATCTTTTATTGATTTGGTGTGCTTCTGGATATTTATTCATAAAGTTCTTTCCTGTGTAACAAGCCATCCTAATCTTTTCCCTATTTCTTCATATAATAGTTTCATGGTTTCAGGTCTTACCCTGGAGTCTTTGATCTATTCTGAATTAATCTTGCTACTAGGTGATATATAAGGATCTAGTTTCAGTTTTCTACATGTGGCTATTCAATTTTCTCAGCACTATTTGCTGAAGAGACTGTCTTCCAGACAAATATTAGATGGCTATAGGTCTGTGGGTTTGTTTCTGTGTCTTTTATTCTGTTCCATTAGTCCTCAGGCCTGTTTTTGTGCCAGTATCAAGCTGTTTTCATTACTATAGCTCTGTAGTAGAGTCTGTAGTTTGGTATTGTTATACTTCCAGTACTACTTTTTCTGCTACAGATTGCTTTTATAATTCAGAGGCTTTTAAACTTATATATAAATTTTTGGATTTTTTTCTACTTTGTTGAAAAATGTTCTTATTTTAATGGGTATTGCATTTAATTTGTAGATTCCTTTGAATAGTATCACCATTTTCATGATACTAATTCTGCCAATCCAGGAGCATGGAAGATCTTTCCACTTCCCTATGTCTTCTTTGATTTCCTTTTTAAGTCTTTAGTTTTCACTGTAGAGGTCTTTCGTATCCTTGATTAAGCTAATTCCTAGGTATTTGTTTTGAGATTGTTGCAAATGGGGTTGCTTTCCTGATTTTAGTTTCAATCTTATCAATGTTGGTATATAGGAAAGCTCCTGATATGTGTGGGTGGGTTTTATACCTTACTACTTTACCAAAATTTTGAATCAGACATAGTAGGTTGGGCAGGGTGAGACTATAGGGTCCTTTAAAAAAAGTATTATATCCTCTGCAAATAGAGATAGTTTTACTTCTTCTTTTTCTATTTGAATCTCTTTATGTCTTTCTCCTGCCTTATTGCTCTCACTAAGGATTCCAGTACTATATTGAAGAAGAGTGGGGAGAGTGAACATCCTTGTCTCATTCTTGATTTTAGAGGGAATTTTCACCATTAAGAATAATGTTGGCTATAGGTTTGTCATACACAACCTTTATTATTTTGAGGAATGTTCCATGTATTCTTAGCTTCTTCAGTGATTTTATTATAAAGGGATGTTGGATCTTGTCAAAAGCTTTTTCTGCATCTATTGAGATGATCATAGTGATTCTTGTCCTTGCTTCTGTTGATAACATGTATTACATTTTTCAATGATATGTGCAACTAGCTTTGCATTACTTGGATGAATCATGCTTGATCACAGTACATGATTTTTTTTAGTTTGTTATTGAATGCAGCCAGAATATTATTGAGAAGTTTTGTTCATTAAAGACATGGGTCTATAATTCTCAGTTTTTTGATGGATTCCTATCTGATTTGGGGTTGCATGTAATGCTGGCTTCATAGAATTAATTTGGTAGTGATCCCTCCCTTTCTATTATAGTAAAGAATTTGAGGAGTACTGATTTAGTTCTCTTTTGAAGACCATATAGAATTCAGCTGTAGGTCTTGGACTTTTTTTGGTTGGGAAGTCTTTTATACAGTGTCATTACTTGTATGGGCCCACTTAATTAGTTTGTGTCCTCTTCGTGCAGTTTAGATGCATCCATTTCTGCAAGATTCTTCAATTTATTGGCAAAGTATTCCTTTATAATTCTGAATTATTCTTGTTTCTGTGGTGATATTCTCTCTTCATCTTTTATTTATTTGTATGATTTCTCTTTTGCTCTTTATCAGGTTGCTAAGGGCCTGTCAATATTGTTAATTTTTTTTCAAATAAAAAACTTTTTGTTGATTCTTTGTATGTATAAATAATTTTGTATAAATAGTTCATTTATTTCTGATCTAACTTTTAGTTTCTGTTTTCATCTACTGGTTTTGGGCTTGGCTTGTTGCTGCTTTTCTAGGAGTTCGAGGTGCATAATTAGAATTGGATTTGAGATTTCTATAATTTGTTGATGTAGGCACTTATAGGTATAAATGTTCCTTTAAGTATTGCCTTTGCTGTGTCCCAGAAAAGCAGATATCTCATGTGTTCATTTGTACTGAATTTCAGAAATGATTGCATTTCCTTTCTTATCTCTTCAATGACCCACTGAGAAATCAGCAATGTGTTGTTCAGTTTCCATGAGTTTGAGTATTTTCTGTAATGGTTTTTCTTTTTCCTATCAAATAAATGCACACATTGCTGTAAGAACCTATAAACCTCCCTCTTCATTCTGATGCTGTACTGTTCCAGAAATGTTGATCTAAATTTCTTAAGATTGGATTTCCAGCCAGGTGCGAGTGGCTCACACCTGTAATCCTAGCTACTCAGGAGTCTGAGATCTGAGGATTGTGGTTCAAAGTCAGCCCTGGCAGGAAAGTCTGTGAGACTCTTAATTCCAATAAACCACTAGAAAACCAGAAGTGGTGCTGTGGCTCAAGCGGTAGAGTGCTCGCCTTGAGCTGAAGAGCGCAGGGACAGCGCCCAAGCCCAGAATTCAAACCTCACGACCGACCAAAAAAAAAAAAAGGACTGGATTTCCAGAAGCCTAATATTTCTAAGCATGATGTGTGTGAGACCAACCTGAAATTCGAGACAGTGAAATCTATTGGCTGTGCTGATACAAAGAGTATCCAAAGGCAACCATCTGAGTGTCCCAAATAACAACTTTAGCTGAAGACTTGGGAAGCTTCATTTGCTCAAACTTGTTTGAGTGTTCTAAACTAATAAGAATGCCTTTGTCTTTTGTCATCCAATGTGTATAGAAGAATTGATAAGCTCTAGTGTGACTGAGCTGAGTTTAGAGTTAGGCATTGCAGCAGACAAATGGCACATTACTGTTATCAATGAAATTCTCTTAGGCTCCCAGTCTGAGAAAGCCCAGAATAGACCCACAGCTTAAAGAACAGATCCACCAACTTAAAGGATATGCTTGTGTCTCTAAGCAGGGCTTTCTTCCAAGGAGAGCAAGCTCCTTGCTTTGTTAATGAAATATGACAGAATTATTGCCTAGGGTGACATATAAACATTAATTTTACTATTTTGAAGCAATTAAAAAGCCATCAAAAGCTTTTTTTTTACCATTACTTATGATTATAGGTACTACCTCAATCCTAGGAACACATTTGCCAATTAATTTAACTCCGATCTAAGAAAGGTGGAAAACAAAATGCACAATAATTTTTAGGGTGTGATTTAATAGTTCTAAGAATTTGTTCTTCCAAGACAAACTTCTCTTTTCTTGTCAGGATCATTATAGCATTCATTGAAAAGTAAATGCAGCATTGGTCTTTAGTTCTCTATCTCCATGTTGAATAAAAAAAGTTCTAATGATCTCTATAAGATGATTAGACAGCAAAATAATTCTAATGTCAACATTAAGAAGTAAAATACTGCATTATCTGCTAAAATTTGTCTTATTAAGACTTGCAGTCAAAAGAGCTAAGTACTTGTGTGTGTATGTGTGTGTGTGTGTGTGTGTGTGTGTGTGTGTGTGTGTGTGTATGCATGTGTGCTTGTGTGTTTTGTACATGGACTAAAACCCAGTGCTGGGGTGTTATCCCTGAGAGGTTTTTTTTTTGCACAAGGCTAGAACTCTACAACTTGAGCCTTATGGTTAATTACATGTATTAAATGGCCTTATGGTTAATTAAATATATTAAATGGCCTTATGGTTAATTAAATATATTAAATATGGCCTTTTGGTTAATTAAAGATAAAAATCTTACAGACTTTCTGGCCCAGGATGGTTTCTAACCCTGATCCTCAGATCTCAGCCTCTGAGTAGCTAAGATTACAAAATATTCATACTGGCCAAATTTTGATACTGGAAACTTCCCTTTCATCTCTATACTTCTAAGACTATATAGATTTCCAGCATAGCATCAAACTTTTGTGTCCACATTATCTGCTTACTAGTGTTTCTCTATCACATTCTTTATCTTTTCTCATAACCAATCTTCTAGATATTGGGCATATATACTTATTGAATCTTCAATATGAATTTCTTTTATAAAGAAGCCATATTTAATAGGTTTACGTCCTCAGATTTTCCTATCAACTCTACTCTAAAAAAGATGTCCAGAAGTCTCTTCACCTTGATAAATAGAACTGACATGTATCCTATAGATAGCCAGCCAACAAAGAGGGTAAAAGTCAGGAAGATGGGATGAAAAGAGGAGAGAGAAGAGGAGAGGTCAGAATAGGAAAAGAATAATAAGCATCTATCTATACATTAGTATGATGAGAATAGCTAACTATATGTAACACGTAACATTATTTGCTAGTTTACTTCTTGCATAATACCTCACGAAATGCTCTCAATTGCCATATATAATAAGTACTTAGTTTTTAAGTGAAAAAAAAAAAAACCTAAGCCTTAAATTGAGTAAAATTTACCTAGCTGAATAATGACCTGAGTGGATTTAGAACTCAGTTTAACATATCTTTATTTAGCAAAAATGATTGTGTGTTTAAATATGCAGTATACTGCATCTTAATATCATGTGATCCTCCTACAATGGGAGATACAAGTTAAACTCTTTCAAACTAGACAGAAGCACAGGGTCTCACATTGTTTATCACAGCCTTCTAGTTGTGATTCTCACCTTAACTTTGGATCTAGCCTTGTCTCTTTTTTGCCTTCTTTTTACCCTCTTAGCTAATTGTTATTTTATTTCTGTGTTTACATAAACAATCTCAGGTCTTTTATAAACCATATAAACTTAAAAATGAGAGAAAATGTAAATCTTGTATAACTTAGCCCTGGGAGAATATACGTATTCAATTTCAGAACAAAATGGGGTAAATGAAATTGCTTTCCACAACCTTAGGAACAAGCACTAGCTTGTATGTCACGTGTAGGGGTTTTTCTTTGGAAAGAGCTAAGTGGTAGTATTGTAACTTGTTGCCTAGCTTTAGATGAGGTGATGGATTCTTCAGGGTCTCAGCTTTTCTGGACTAGGTGATGATGACCTCTTTGCAAGGAAATTTTTTCTCAGATTAAAAACAGGATTTTGAATCCTCTGTGTCTGGTTAGGGTGCCTATGAAATTATTCAACAAAATGTAGAGTAGGGAGCTCTCTGCCCTCTAGTGGTAGGAGTTTTAAGTACAGCTAGGCATTGATGCTAGACAGTTGGTGCTTTACTGTGCAGCCAGCCAGCCAGTGGATCTTCAGATATATGGCAGTGGCAAAGATCCACAGAGTGACAGGTCCTTGGGAAAATGTCCTGCTTTGTTAAGATGGAATTAGAAAAGTTAGTCTTTATTGACTATACACATAGCTTTCAGTGCTTATAAATAATTTTACTATAATGGCAATGCTATTAAATTGTTAATATACCATGATGTCCATTTTGTAGAGAACATATAGCCGGCAAATGAGGAGTTGGGACTCTTAACAGGCAGTATGGTTGTCTTCAGTTGTACTCATGGATAAAATACAGTCATAACTTGTATTTTACTTTGATGTTATGTTTGGAGGCAGAAATATGAACAATGGAAATAAAAGACGATTCATCTTTGGATTTACCTCTTTTCAGTTCTGTGGCCACAAATCAGACTTCTTGTCTTGATTTCTACACCTGTTGAAGATGATTGATAACAGTGAATGGTTTTTCAAGGAGTTTGGGGAAATAATGTACTTAGAGCTGTCTTATGAATTGTGACATGTTATACAAATTAAAGAACCACCTACTATTTATAGATTCAAAATATATGTTATGCCAAGATACATATGTGCGTATCTGTGCATTGGAACATTATTCAGGGTTTATATTTTGTCTTTCTGAAATGCTTGTTATTTGAAAATGTTGAGGTAAAAATGTACACAAAATTCATACCAAGCAGAGCTGATTGTGAGATTGAGTTAAACCACTTGAGCCTATGGTTATGCATATATCATCATTAGAGATTTCACTATTATTTTTCTGAGTATGGCAATGTATGCATTTTATGTTACTCTGGAATTTGTAGTATAATGCTGTCTTGCTATAAAATCTGTACATATTATTCAGTTATGTGAATACTCATTGAATACCTTTAATAACTATTTAGACCAGGGAGTCGAAACCAAATAATACAGAAACTCTGCCAAAAATAAGAAAATAGAATTAAATTTTATAAAACTATAGGAAAGCTCTGATTAATTCCATTTTATGTCTAATTAGACCACCTAAACTCACGTCATTAGTCATTTCAATAAGTGGATGGTCTTTAGGAGATGTAAGTTTTAGCTTTGCTTACTTAATTTTTCTCACCAAAGATAATCCTTGCTCATTTAAACATATCTGACTACTTTTTGCCAAATAACAGTGACTTTTCTCACAACTGTTTCTTCTGTGCTCAATTTGAACAACCCATGATAGTGGATAAATAGCTGATTTTTACCAGTGGATGACTTTGGGAACTTCACTTGATATATGGTGACTTGCAAATAGTAAAATACTGCACTATCCTTGGTAGGTGTTACTACCATTCCCATAGTTACTACTATTCCCATGTTAGATTTCTGTTTTTGTCTCTTTATAAAACCAAGGTCAGTTCTGGTAGAGAGCTATCTTATATTCAGTTCATGACATGGGCTATCTTTCTGATGCCTACTTTCTTTTGCCCCTTTGTCATCCTCTTTCTCAACATAATCATACAAGGTCACACCCATCTCCAAGAACGGCATATGTACCTTCCAATAGTGTACCTTTCCTGCTGACCGGCTCCATCTGTACCCTCTGCCTGACTGACAACTGTGGAAAGTCCATAAATGAACATGCAATGTGCCTTTGTTTGCAAAATTTCAGGAATCTCTTAGCAAATTCCTTCTTTTTATCACAGATGAAGGGTTCAGTATCTGAAGCCAGTGATACTTTCTGTGTAGTTTTTTACTTCTCTCTTTCTTTTATAAACCTCACACCTTGCAAGCGTGGCTCCAAATGATCTTTTGAAATACAAGAAAACCTCCTCAAAGCAACACTGTCGGGCATGGCCTGAGTTTCACATTCCAAAGCCAGCTTGCCACAACCCAGCAAAGCCATGAAATTGAGAACAAATTATGTGATTTCCACTGCACCTGCTTCCATGACTGTTTCTGTGGGAAGCACATTTTGATTTGACTTAAGATGCCAAGAATGAAAATTTCATTCAAGCACAGAAACTAGAAGTCTCTAAGGGCTTTATTTTTTTTAAGCTGAAAAATAAAACAAGGCTACACTGAAAGCAAATGGAGGACCCAAGGGAAATTTTATAACAAAATCTAGACAAAGGGTGTGCATTGACATGCACATTTGAGTTTTCAGCCATGTTTGATCATCCAGGTCCTGTAAATATTGGCTCAAGGATATTCTCCTTGGGAGACAAGGACTTACGTCAAGCTCCAGCCGGTGAAGATTGTTTTGGATTGACTCAATGATGAGAAATTCAAAGGCTTTTTGAAATGAGGATTGATGTGTTTCAGATAAAAAAAATAGAAGACTTTATCTTTGCACAGTATTTTATAGTTTACAAATCATTTCTCAGAACATTATATTCATGTGCCCCAGGAGTTACACAGGAAATTTGCCTATATATATATATATATATATATATATATGTATATATATATATATTATATGCATAATATATATGTATATATAATTTGCCTAGATGTCATTTTCTCTTCATTTTTCAGTGAGGGCAAACTGAGATTCTACTGAAGCCAAAGTCAAAAGGCTGTTGAGCTTTAGAGGTAGAAATTCCTGCTGAGCTGTAGACATCTTTAACTTGACTTCTTTCTATTATATATGTTAAGACTGTGGGCTATAAGAGAGACTTGGAGTCATATAAATATTGGAACAGTGAAGCTCTAGGAAGAAAACTGCTTAAAATCTGATACTTTTCCTATAAATATTCAGCTAGAGTCTTTATAAATGAAATTTAGGTGCACAGAATAATTATTTACCCCAAGACCAACAATGTAACCTATGCGCTGAAGAGACAACTACCTATGGGATTCTTAGTCCCAGCCATTCTGTAGTTTTTTAATTTGTGTGTATTTTTTGAATTTCTGAACTCACTCTCCTGGCCACTTTACTGGACAACTCCCAGTCTATCCTTCCTTTTCCAGCTCAGAATTCCCTCCAGCAAGAGCTGGGAAACCATCACTGATACTTGCTCACCTGACTGTGATATATATGACCCTTAGTGCTACAATATCTTTTTTAAATTTTTTTTATTGAAAAGGTGCTGTGCAGAGGGATTACAGTTATATAAGTCAGGTAGTGAATGCATTTCTTTTTGAACAGTGTCACCTCTTCCTTTGCTTTTTCCTAGATTTTCCCTCCAGACTCCCCCACAAGTTATAGAGTTCATTTTCAACATGGTGTCTAGTGAATATCACTGCTGCATTTATTTACCCTTTGTCCCACCCTTTCTGCTCTTCCTCTTACCCTCCCCCAAACAGACAAACTTACAAAAGGTACAGAAATTAAAAAAAAACAGTGACAAAGGAAGGGGAGAAATAAGAAATAACCTAAAACTACTTGTTTCTATGTCTTGGAGTTCATTTTGATAAACATCATTTTATATGATCATAGGCACATAACTATTCTGAGCGAAGTAAGCTTAACCCAAAGAAACATAAGTTGCATGATTTCCACTTATTTGTTGTAACTAGAATGTGACTATAAAAACTACAAGTAAACGCACTGGATAATAAAAGACAAAAAATTGCACTTGGACAGGATAAGCTATACGGGACTGTAAACATTCACAGTGAGACTAAAGGAGGATATTCTTAGGAGAAGATCACAGAGTTCAAAATCTTGTACCCTAATTGTCTAAGGAGAGGTTGAGCCCCTGCTAAGAATGAAGATTTCTGAGGATAGGAATCAAATGTATCCCCTATCATAAGAGAATGACATAGGATAAGAGTCATTTGATCCAGCCCACATCTTGTCAAAGAACCTCAGAAAAGATACCATCTTCCTTTATGAGGGTAGATACCAGCCACAGAGATACTCTAATAGATTCAAAAGATATTCATTATATCACGATCAATGTCCTTTTACTAGGCCATATCGCTTATGAGATGGTATGAATGGACACTTTTCATGTATTCTATAAAGAACACAAATATCCTGCAAATAGTAAAATCATATTGCATGGTGCTTTTGTATTGAGCGCTTTCATTTATGATGGTAAGCATTCATAATGTACCAGAGTTTGGGCATATATTTTCTCATTCGTTTTTGAAATATGCATGGGATCCAAAATATAGAAGTAAGCTAGTTCAGTGTTCAGCTCTGAGAAATCCTGTTTTTCTCTTTAATTTTTGTGTCTTCAACTGTTGCAGATATGGTTCATAGACACATCAGTCTGATCTTGAGTCAGAAGTAAGGACTAGGGCAAAAATAAAAAGAAATCATTATTCATAATAATGTAGACTTCTACTTCCATGAAAACAATGTCTAGGCCATAAGGCCAGGATTTTACCTCTCAGGCCACTGTTTCTTATGTGACATGCATGATTAAGTTCAAAGTAGGCCCATGATCTTAGACTTTGAAAAGCCTTAGTGAAGGTTATGCTGGACAAATATACTTATTAGCTTATGTCTACTAACTCCCCAAGAGACTTTAGAGTATAAAAATGTCTTGCCTTTTACTTTGGCCAAACAGCTAGATTCATTTTGCTGGTCTTAAACAAGACTGGATTAGCCAGGTTCAAATGTAATTTTAAAAACTACAATTGCAAAGACTTGATTTTACCCAGAAAAAAAATTGTATGTACAAATGTATACGTAAATCTGAGTTTTAAGAAAGAATGTATATATTCTAAGCTGTACCTTGTATACTTGTAGCTACTCAGGAAGGTGAGATCTGAGGATCACAGTTTGAAGCCAGCCCAGACAGGAAAGTCTGTGAGACTCTTATCTCCAATTAACTAACACAAAAAAAGGCCAGAAGTTGAGTTGTGGTTCAAGTGGTAGAGCACTAGCCTTGAGCACACAAAGCTCAGGGCAACACCCCCTACCCTGAGTTCAGCCCCAGGAATGGCACACAGAGACACACAGAGACACGCAGAGACATACAGAGACACAGACACAGACACACACACACACATACACACTATGTATAGATGGGCAGGCTACTGCATGAATCAATTCCTGTAACTTCATAGTTAAAGGTGTCTACCACTCAAAGGCCAAACAATTGCTGGTGCTAGACCAACTTTCATTTTATTGTGGACACCCCTCAGTCAGACAATGCTGAGACCAGGATCACACACTTCAACATCCTCCAGAAACAAGACACATCTTCATCCGAGTCATGACAGTGGTCCTTGTGGGAAGAACATCTGAAAAGAGTATTTTATTTTATTTCATATTCGTGCCAGTACTGGTGTTTGAATTCAGGGCCTTGCACTCCATTTTTTCTGTGCATAGCTGGCTTTTTAGCACTGCAGCCATGCCTTCAATTCTAGCTTTTT
Organism: Dipodomys spectabilis; assembly: GCF_019054845.1. Classification (NCBI taxonomy): domain Eukaryota; kingdom Metazoa; phylum Chordata; class Mammalia; order Rodentia; family Heteromyidae; genus Dipodomys; species Dipodomys spectabilis. The sequence continues at coordinate 5,322,324 of NW_024870835.1, read as the reverse complement.
GCTTTCTGGGAAGCCTGCTTTGAATCATAATCCCTACATCTCAGCCACCAGACTAGTTAAGATTATAGACGTGACCCACTGATGCCCAGCTTGAAAGGCCTATTTTCATTTTGCCTTTCAAATGTTAGCTTTAAATAGTTACCAGTTAACCAACTCTTAAGGAGTTGCCATTTAACAAAGCAGTTTACGAATGCAATCTATCTTGATCAATGTTACCCCTTTCAACATTCTCATCCATCTGTTGCCCTCCCTGTCTACCTTTCCCCTCACTCTTCTTAATTTCTTTCTTTCCCCGCTCTTCTCCTCTTCATTGTCTATACCTTGCCTCTTGACACCATCCCACCCCTTTTGAGTATCTACTTCCTGGTGTTTTATTTTGCTGAATCTTTATTTTGTCTTTCTAAGGAATTACACTATTTGTGATCTCTCTTGAATTACATTAAGTAATTCAGGCCCAGAGAGACAAAGATCTATGTTTCCATTGTATGTGGAAACTAGAATTTGCTTAGAAACAAATAAGTGAATACATCAGCTGGTATGCGAGTGTATACAGATGTATTAACCGAAACACTGTAGATTCAAGGGAAATCTCAAAGAGTGAAATTCCTTAGAAAGCCAAATTCAAAGTTCAGCAAAAAAAAAAAAAATGTACCTTTTTAATAGCATATCATGCAGATCATCTTGTAAAATAACTCAGCCTGATTTTAGATATTTTAGTGTTTGGCTGGCAGAAATTCTTTCTCACACTCCCTCTCTCCCTCTCTCCCTCTCTCCCTCTCCCCCTCTCCCTCTCCCTCTCCCTCTCTCCCTCTCCCTCTCCCTCTCCCTCCCTCCCTCTCTCTCTTTCTCCCTCTCTCTCTCTCTCTCTCTCTCTCTCTCTCCTCTCCCCTCTCTCTCCTCTCCTCTCTCTCCTGTAAGCTACAAGCTCTCCTTGAAATCTGTGTAGTCTTTTTTTTTTTTTAACCAGGTAGACGATAAACTAAAACTGCCAGTGAAATTGTTTTTCTCCTTTTTTTTTTGAATTTAGGCAAAATGCATCTGTAGGTCCACCATCTCCCTTCATTGGGGCGGTGATGAGAGGCGTTTTCAAGAATTGAAGGGTAGTTGACGTCCTTCAGATAAACACTGTAGCTCCTTGGTGAGCTGTGAGTTGTAAACTGTCTGCGCCCCCTAGTGGTATATCCTCTCCAAACGCGCGCTCTCTCTCTCTTTTCTTTTAATAAATTTTTAAAAATTGCTTCTCATGCAGGAGACCCTAGATTTGATTCCTCAGCACCACATAAACAGAAGAAAGTCGAAAGTGGCGCTGTGGCTCAAGTGGTAGAGCGCTAGCCTTGAGCTGAAGAGCTGAGGGACAGCGCCCAGGCCCAAAGTTCAAGCCCACCACCGACAAAATAAAGAATAAAAATTGTTATTGTAAAGGTGATGTACAGAGGGGTTACAAGTACATAAGTTAGATAAAGAGTGCATTTCTTTTTGGATAATATCACCCCTTCCCTTGCTCTGCCCCAGTTTTTCCCTCCGGTCCCATCCACACGTTATCTGAGTTCATTTTCAGCACAGTGTCTAGTGAGGTCACTGCTGCCTTAGTTCACCCTTTGTCCCTCCATTTCTGCACACCCATACCATTCCAAGACAAAGACAAAGAAAACAAAAACAGCCAGGAAATGGAAACAAGATTTTTTTTTATTGCTGTTTTTGTCTTCCTTTTGTCTTGTTTGTTCGTTTATCTGTCTTTGGCAGGTAAGGGGGGGGCACAGACATGGAAGGACAAAGGATGAACAAAGGCAGCATCATACTTACTCGACACTATTTTGAAAGCGACTTGTACAAATCGTGGGTGGAGATCTGAGGGGAAAACTGGGATGTTGTTCAAAAAGAAATGTACTCACTACCTGATTTATGAAACTGTAACTCCTCTGTACATTACCTTCACAACAACAATAAAAAAAAAAAAACAGCAACAAAGAAAAAGCATCAGAACTATTCACAATCAAAGTTTTCACTTTTTGAAAAGGAAATTAGGACTAGGACTCTTGGATCCAGTAGACCGACACTAAAACATAAGGATGTCTTTGATTTTCTGCTATCTGTAACTGTAACTAGAAAATAAGTACATTTGTATCTACTCTTTCTGAATGCCAATGAAAGTTCTCTCCTGTGGATTAACAATCATGTCACCACCCATGATTTATTACCTTCTCTTTCTAGTAAACACCTTCCTAGGCTTTGTCCATCAATAAGCCCAGAATTGCATTTATAAAGTGAAATTAAAATTTCATTTTTAAATAAAAATAATAACTATAACTGAATAAAATGCATTCTAAAGTGAAATAAAATTTATTTTAAATTAGCTTTTTAAAATTTATTTGGGGCATTTGTTATTGGAACATTTAACCTCCTCCGTGCTTATAGCACAACTCAGAGATTCCTTTCTGAATCTGTTTCAGTGTGGGAGATCCTGAAGAAACACATCAAATTTGACCTGAGAGCCACTTTGAGACACCTGAAAAATGACAACTAAATATTATTAAAATGTCAGATTAAATTTGGAAATAGTTACTACAATATTACATGATGGATTAATTTTGCAGAAATGAATTTTGAATTTGTGCTGCCCAGAGTTATTTTATGAGTTATTGCTTGCTATGAGTTAGCTTTACAAATGTTTTATTTCATTAAAAAAATCCCTAAATATAAAAGTTATCTAATTCAATAAAGGACTTCTTTTTTTAAAAAACATAGAACAAAAAGAAATTGAGAAGCAGCATAACAAAAATAATGTTCCAAGGAATATCACCAAGCACTATCCAGGGAAAGATTTATGTTTAGTAATCTTGAATCTAATTTATACAAAGATCATTTACTGCCCACTGTAGATCAAACAATAGTACTTATTTTAAAGAAGATTTTTCACCATTTGAGCAAGATGGAATTTACAAAAGTGATTCTGTTATATTTTATTTTCTTAATAACTCAGAATTGAAAAATCCAAAAGAAGCAAACTTATTTTATGGATATCAATATTTTTGAGATGGAAATAATATGAGGTCGTGGTTTGACTAATGAAATTAAAATGTTGCCTACCCTAGAAAAATAATAATTATCATATGTGATTCCATTACAGTGTTGGAACATAAAGTAGTATATAGAAATGCCATTTCTGGATTTGTTTTACTTTAAGAATTTTATTGACAGTTTCAATAGCTACTACCTCATCAAAAAGCTTTTTAAAATTCAAATTAATGAAAATACACTGGTTACTAGATGACTCAAGAAAGATGATCTAATTTAGCATGACTGTCAGCATAAGAAAATATATGTGAAAATCTTAACTATCCTAATATAATTATTTAACAAAAATGATGTCACAGATAACTAGATTTCATGGAGTAAACACATTCTGTTTTTTAAGTTATACAAGATCTTATTTTATGATTTATATTCACATGGCTGGCCCATCAATAGCTTTCTGAGATATGCACAAAAATAATTAAATTCAGTCATCTTTTATGCCTTACTGATTATCAATGGTAAAATTGATTGAATAATTTATCTTTTATCCATTTTCTATCTTAAAAGCATATTGGTCAAGATGGGAAGGTAAAAGTTCATTTGTTTGATTCATAATTCTTTTTTATTTTTATCATCCTTTAAGAGGTTGTACAAAGGGGGCTCAACTCAATAGGGACACATAATCTTTTCATTGTTCAGATTTAGATTTTTAACTGTTTTAGATTTAGATGTGCTCCTCTATATTCCTTTGTCTCTGCTCCCATGGGTGTTAGGGCTGGTTTGCAGAGGGAGTCTGGGGGTGACCCCAAGGTAGAAAAACCAATTCCCCCATCCCTGCAGAGAAGTCTGATCCAGGGTCATTATTGGTGGTCAGTAGCAGCAAAAAAGAGACCGAGAAATTGCACTCCAGGTTTTTCAGTTCACCAAGTGTATGAGGCTATTTGTCTTCTACCCTTTTTAAAAATTTTTTTGGCCTGTCCTGGAGCTTAAACTCTGAGCCTAGGCGCTGTCCCTGAACTTCATTTGCTCAAGGCAAGCCCTCTATCACTTAAGCCACAAGTATACTTCTGGTTTCCTGGTGTCTAATTGGAGATAAGAGTCTTTAAATCATGATCCTCAGATCTCAGCCTCCTGGACAGCTAGGATTACAGGCGTGAGCCACTGGCTCCTAGCTTGTTTATCTTCTTGACCAATTGACCATGAGAACAGAGCTAAGGTCTTGTCCTTCATACGTACTAGAAAAGAGTCTGATTCATTCCTTTGATAAATCATCTCATAATGCTTCCACTTTGATGAAGCTGTCCTAATTTATTTAAATACATTTTCCCCATATAGCCTGTTCAACTCCATCCCAATAATACTGACAACAGGAAGTGGCGCTGTGGCTCAAGTGGTAGAGCTCTCGCCTTGAGCTGAAGAGCTGAGGGACAGCACCCAGGCCCAGAGTTCAAGCCCCACAACCGCCAAAAAAAACCCAAAACAAATAAAAAAAATAATACTGACAACAATACTAAATATGAATGAGACTTGTGCTAAATGAAAAAAAATGATTTCAACTTTTTTGTTGTGACTTTTCAAGACTACTTATGCAACTTGTACCCTGGGTGTGGTTGGCCTTTGGACAAAGTGTGCATTTAATCTGAGATTACAATAGAGCATAGGGTGTAGTGCTACAAAATTTCATTTTAAGCAATTTGCAGGTAAGGGCAAAAAGAGAAATTCTACCAGATCTTAGCTGTTGAGCAAGCAGCTTTTGTTCTAATTCTTTTACACTTGCTTTGGATGCCTCTAAAAGCAACACATCTAAAAGAGTCCCAACAAGAGAGGAGTTAGCACCCATGTGGCTGGAGCCAATACTACAGTTTAGAAGACTTGGCGACAATGTCAAGGTATCTGACAGATGAATCCCTGAAGCCAGGTTGGAGGAGCCAGGATAAGCCAGGTCAGGAAGGACGGATCTGGGCACGCAGCCACCACAGGCCACTCACATCAGGGCTAATCCTGCATGTCCTCCTTTTCTTTCAAGATGACAAATACTGCATAATTCTTTTCTGGCTTCCTTTAGTTGTATTTTCTGCTGTCTCTTTGGTTTTAAACTCTACCAAATTGGACACATTTGTTGTTGTACACAGCATTGTACCCAGGTGTACATATATTTTTATTTGTTCTCTTTGAGAGTCACTGGTATATCTTGAGTATGGGAATTTGAGTGTTTCCTTTAGTTCTGGAACATTCTGTCATTAAGTGTTGAGGTATTGTACCTTCCCCATTCTTTCTATTGCCTTTTCCTATGATTCCTAGTAATTGTATACGGATATATTTATCTTCACATATTTCAACCCAACTTTATATCCTTCTTTGTATCTTTTCACTTTGTAGGTAGTTTAGTACATTTTTTCAGCTTTATCTTTCTTTTCAAATACAAGCTTCCTTTAGCATATTTTTCTTCACTCCACATATTTTGAAATGTAATATTTTTATCATCCATTTCCAATTTTTCCCCATTTTAACTTACTTGAAAGTAGTTTATAAACTTCCCTGCATGTTGAATTTTTCTTCTACTGGCCTAATACATGGCTAATGATGTCTACTTTCCAGTAGTTGCTCTAGTGTTCTATGTAAATCTTGTAAATTAATGTGACTTTATTACTGATGACAGTGTTTTCATAATCTATATCTTTGTGGTTTTCTTTTTGTCTGTTTGTTTCATCCATTTGTCAGGCCTGTTAGAATTTCTTATCACATTGATACATTTATAATTTTCTTTTTAACTTATTATCTTTTAGTAGTTGTACAAAGGATATTAAATGCATCTTGATCAGTGTCACCTCTCCATCTCCCACCATCCCTCCTCTCACTTTTCTTAATTTTGTGGTATGTACAGTGACTTCTTGACTGCATGCTCCCCTCCTTCCTCCATTTTGTCTACCCCACTGACCCTAGCTCTAATCCCCCTCTTGTGTGTACACATTTCTTAATGCTGATTTTGTTGGGCTTTAACTTAGTCTTTCTAAAATAATTATACTATTTGAACTCTCTCTGGAATCTATTATTTTTCAGTTAATTCATTTGTAACCTTGAATACCACCCAAAGGGTTTACTTATAGATTTGTAGATATATTCTGTCCACCACAAATGAAGGAAAACATGTGACCTTTATTTCTCTGGGTCTGGTTTACTCCATTTATTATAATTTTTTCCAAGTCTCTCCATTTCCATATAAATAGTACAGTATCATTCTTTTGAATAGGTGAGTAAAATTCCACTGTGTGTGTGTGTATCTGTGTGTATGTGTGTGTACATTTTCTTGGTCAATTCATCCATTGAGGGGCACCGTGGTTCTTGACGTTCTAGTCATCATTTGCCTCTTGTATTTCAATAAGTACATATGAGATTAGGAATTGTATTTTTTCTGAGTCCTACAACTTTTGCATATATTTAAACTCTTTATTTCTAATAATAATTTTGACTTGAATTGCATTTTATTTCATGTTAAAATAGTTGTATTTGATTTCTTTTAGTTTTCCGTTTAAATTATTCTATCCTTTATCTGCCAATGATTCATTCTTTTATATGTCTTTTGTATGCCAGAATAGCATTTTTGTTTGTAATCCAGTATGGTCTTATTTTACCTTTTTGGTCCACTAATATATTGTACTATTGTCATTTTGATTAATTTGTATTTCATAGTTTCTATTTCATTGTTCCTATAATAATTCTTTGTCCTTCCTTTTGGGCTAGTGTATTTCATTTGCTTTACCCTGAGTCTTCCTTTAGTACTTTGGAACTTATTTTGTAATTATTTTGAAAATTATACATATTTGAATAGAAGAATCTAAAGTTTAAATGTTTTTAATCATTTTACATGCAAGGACATTTGAAATTCTTTAACTCCAATCATTCTCTCTCAATTTGTTTGTTATTTTTGTTTGCTATTTTAGAGTTGTCTTGGTTGCATTTTTACCCCAAAGAGTTTGTTATCTATAGTTATCCAACCATACTCGTCTTATTTTCTTGCCCTTCTTTCTTCTTAAGACTAAATTCTGGAATAATTCTCCTTCCTCTTGTACTAACTAGCTTAGACATTTCATTTGTTTATTTCTTGGATGTATTTTGGAGGGAGAAACTTTCCATATTTGTTTACCCATTGAAGTCTCTGATTTACCCAAATTCTTGGGTAATTATAGGTGTGCAGTTGTTTTCCCTTTGCTCTTTGGATATTACTATGTTGTTTTTGTCTGTGACACTTGATAGTACAGCTTACAGTTAATTTTAGTTCCTTTACAGATAATTATGTCTCTTTTAATTTATCTACTTTTAAATATCTTTGTTACTGTTGCTTTACAGTTTTGCTGTGATGTTTCTAAGCATATATTTCATCTTAATTAATTATTTCTGGGAATTATTTTAAACTTTAAAAATTTTTGAGTACTAGGGTTAAACTTCTCCATAAGTTGTGTGTTGCTAGGCATCTGGTAACATGCCCAGCCTAGAATTATTTTGTATTAAGTTTTTGAAAACTAAAATGTTTTAAAGCTTTGCATTCAGGTTCCAAATCAAGATAAATTAAACGCTTACAGCAGATGTTTGGCTTTCTTTTTCTACTCTAACAATACCAAGCCAAAGGCTGGAAAATATGTATTCTTCAAAAGTCAAGATTTTTTTTCTTGCTTCCTCTATTGAGCAAATGGCAGAGTCTTATTCCCTTTGTGCTGCTATAACAGGCTACCTCAGACTGGGTAATTTATATGGAGCTGAGATTTATTTTGCACAGTTCTCAATACTAGGAAGTCCAAGATCAGTGTGCAGCAGAGTTATATGTCTCGTACAAGTCCCGGCTTTGCCTCCCAGATGGCACCTGTGATGCTGCATTTTCTCAAGGAGCAGAATGCAAAAGGCGGAAGAACAATAAAAAGGCAGTGACCTCTCTAATAAAAATTAAAACAATGAAAATTAAAAATAAACAATAAATAATAATAAACAATAAAAATTTAAAAATGAGTTGGATGCCGGTGGCTCACGCCTGTAATCCTAGCTACTCAGGAAGCTGAGATCTGAGGATCATGGTTCAAAGCCAGCCTGGGCAGGAAAGTCCATGAGACTATTACCTCTAGTTAACCATCAGAAACCAGAAGTGGCTCTGTGACTCAAGTGGTAGAGCTCTAGCCTTGGGTTGAAGAGCTCAGGGACAGTGCCCAGGTCAAGTTCAAGCCCCACTACTGACAATAAATAAATAAAAATAAAAAAATAACCTCTTTACATTAATCCTATACACTTACACTAAACATTTTCTCAAAGACTTTCTTTTGGAGAGAATAAATTATTCAAATCATACTATTCTGCTGTACCCCCTCCCCCAAATTCATGTCCCTATATATGACACTTTCATTCCATCCCAATAGCCCCATCCCAGCATTAACTTTAAATAGTCCAAAATCTCAATTATCTCACTCTCATAATATCTAGATCCATAAAAATGCTCTCTACACCACAATTTGTCATTTTTCTAATCACAACTTCATTTTCATGTGGATTTTCTTATTATTAGGCCATTATCATAGGTGGAGGTAATTTGTAGTATGGTCACATTTTTACCTTTGGACCTTGGCCCTAACTGAGATGTTACTATGCCGAACAATCTACTACCTTTCATAGTGTATTTAGTAATATATCATATAGTCATTTTAACAAGCATATAGAATTCTGTCATGCTACTATTCTGTACATTACTTCTCATTCTTCGCATCAAACTTCCTCCAACTTACTACTCTTGTAAATACTTTATTATGAATATGTTTATGCATAAAATTTTTATTAGGTTTTCTGGTAGCACATATAATTATTATCAACTCTATTTGCTGCACCTAAATTGCTCTGATATTTTAAAAAAACTTGAAAATTTAAGCTTGTTAGAAATAAACCTGAGTTAATAGGCTCTGAGCAAGACATTAGAGGCTCATGCCTTCAAACCTAGCTACTTAGAAGACTGAGATCTAAAAGATAGCATTTCAAAGTCAACTGGGAAGTAAACATCTGTGAGACTCTATTTCCAAAATAATTGGCAAAAACTGGGCTCAAATGTGAGAACACCAGCTGAGCAAGCAGGCAGAAAAGTGCAAGAATCAAAGTTCAACCCTGCTACTGGCAAATCAACAACAAAGAATCTGAAAGAAGGTTAAATCAATGGACATTGTATCCTTGAAAAGGCCTTTAGTGTTGTTTCCTGTTTCCAGGATGGTCTATATAGTAGCTGTGCCTAGTTAATATCTTCCTGAAAATCAAGTCACTATATTGCTCTGGAGTTCATTAAAAAGCAAAGGGCATGTTGCACCTCCAATTGTTAATATTCCTAAAAGAAGCATAGAAATATAGTAAAAACCCTCATTATTATATTAGGCAAAATAACCTTGTCCTAGTAAGTATCCCTATAATAGATATAAACAATGCAAATAAATAATGTAAATAAACATTAAAATTGCTCTTGTCCCTGAAAAGCATGTATTTATTCACTAAAATATCTATGTTAAAATCTTCTGCTAGGCAAACCTGATTAGCATAGTTTGAGGGGTTTTTCATATTTGGAAGCAATGTAATCCAGTTTCTCTAAAATATTGAAGATGTAAACTCTGACTCATTTAGATTATCTTCAATAATTTCAATTACTGAGTTTCTATAAATTAGCAGGATAAAGGTATTATTCCACTCAGAAACACTGTTAATAATGCTGAGGATAATTAAGCAGAATGAAAAATGTTGAATTTCCTCTTGGAGAGTTAAAACACAGTGTAATAATTTATGGAGCAATTATTATTTTGCATAGTTCAATTAGAATCCCTAGATGCTTATCTTTCACTATTCCCATCTGAGGGATATATGGTAATTACAAAAAGGCCTTGGTGAGTTGAAAGCATGTATTTCACTTATTTAGAACTCATGTATCTTCTTTATCATTTGCTGCAGCAGGTGATGGGTGCTGACTTCATAATAAAATTCATTTTCTAGTGTCAAGTTGTATGTTTGGAAGCCTTCAGAAGGTGTTAAGCGTCATGTTCGTTAAATAACTTACTGAAGCCTCTATAATGTCAATTCTTTGGAACTCAGACTTTATTCTTTCATTTCTAAAAGATGTTAGAACCCCCCAGTCAGCCTTCTAAGTGACTCTAACCAATGACACAATTGGTTAGATGTCCAGTCTTCATGTTCTACAAACAGTGAAATAATGTTTATATCCAAAAATGAGTTGAGAGGTCAGAAGAGGATACCAAAACACTTCTTCCTTAGATAGAGGATCCTGGCTTTAGAACTTCTGGTTGGTAGAAGTAAAAGGAATAACAGCATCTCCCCAACCCTGGGCATGCTGGTGTGCTGTTCACTTTCTCTCACTGCAACACAATCCCTGAGATAAAAGCAAAGGAAAGGCATATTTCAACTCATGGCTTCAACAGTTTTGGTCCATGGTTATTTGTCCCTGTGGCTCTGTAGTGAGCTAGCCTGTCTTGGTGGGAGTGTGTGGCAGAGGAAACATCTCACTGTGTAGCAGCAGTGGTAAATAAAGACAGGAGAGGAGTGACTGGGAGTCTGAATGTGCTCTTTAAAGGCGTGATCCCAGTGGCCTAACCTCCACTAGGCCACACTTTCAAAAGGTAGAGCATAAAGAAGCTCTAGGACAGTGCCCTGGCCCTGAGTTCAAGCCCCAGGAAGGCCAAAGAAAACAAAAATTGGTCTTAGCCCCTTACTGTAGCACCACAGCCACCCTGTTGACCTAGCCTTGAGCCCCTGGCTAGGAAGGACACTTCTCTAAACTCTAGGGGCAGATGCTGGGTACCTAGGAACTGAAGAACTGGACTCTGGGACACTGAGAGGAGGAAGTTGGGACATGACCCTTCTGTTGATTTAGCACCCCACATCATGCTTCATCTTGCCGGACCAAGGCAAAGGCCATGCCCCCTCTCCCTGCTTGGATCTATTTCTTCATACCAAGAAACATACTACCCCAATTCTAATAGTCTTCTCTAATAAAGAAAGATAAATGCGGGGCTGGGAAGGTGGCTCAGTGGTAGAGAGTGCTTGCCTTGCATGCCTGAGACCCTGGGTTCGATTCCTCAGCACCACATAAGCAAAAAAGAAAAAAGCCAGAAGTGGTGCTGTGGCTCAAGTGGTAGAGCGCTAGCCTTGAGCTGAAGAGCTGAGGGACAGCGCCCACGCCCAGAATTCAGGCCCCACGACCGGACCCTCCCACCTCCAAAAAAAAGAAAGATAAATGCTGTGGAAAATACTCTGGGAAGAAGCAAAAAAACACTAGGAGAGTGGATAACTCAGGTTTATTACACTGCTGGGCCCAGAGGAGTTCCTGCTCCAATCTGAGTCCTGATCTACAGGAGTACAATCCCTTTCCACTTGGGTTCCAGGTTTGAGTTCCCAGTAGCATATAGGTGTTTTGAGTTCGGGTTTACCTCAATGGTAACAGTTTCTAAAAAAAAAATTACTTAAAGCATAAGGCCAAGCTAGTTCTGGTCAAGTTGGTTCGGACAATAACAGGTTTTTTCTTACCAGATTGAACTCATTCTGGTAATGGCAGACTTTTCCTTATGGGAAATACAATTGGAAATTGGATTCCACGAAGACCATGTGATCCTCATTTTGTAGATGAGAATGATGAGATTCACAATACTGTATGGGGGTTGTTTTCTATAATGTGCCAGGCTCCCACAATTCTTGTACATTTTCTTTTTTTTTTATTGTGAAATATACCATACCAGAGGGGTTACAATTACATGGGCAAGGTAATGAGTACATTTCTTATCAAGCATTTTCTATTGGTACAGGTTTTGTTCTCTCACTGAGATTTTGGGTTTCCGCCTTTCTCAGTTTATTCAGTTTCATGCCTTGGTACAACTTTTTAAAAAGATTTCCATGCTGAGACTTTAGCAAAGGTAATCATAAAATACTCCATTGGCATAAGGACTTGGTAGAGAAGTGATACCTTCAAGCATATGTGGGGGGAAAAGTTACAGCTTTCTATAAATAGGTCTAGTATCACTTTAGGGTACATTAATTTAAGAAGACTACCGTCTAGATGGTTACTATTTAAGGCAAAAGAAAAACAAAATGCATTTCCTTATTTTCTCATTCAACCAACAAATACCACAGACAGACAGACAGACAGACAGACAGACAGACAGACACACACACACACACACACACACACACACACACACACACACACGCACGCACACATGCACACATGCACACATGCACACACACTGCCAAGGAGAGAAGCACTGGTAATAAAGAATTTCTCACCATGAAGTAACTCTCAAATTTTGGGAAAAGTGAACAAAACACACAAGACAGCAGCATATGTACTTGAAGGTGATATTGAGACTTCAGACTATCTTCTGTCTTTGCCTCCCAGCAACTGTTGGGTGATAAGGAGATCAAAGACCAGAGGTGAGCTATCTGCAGATGCTTTTCAGTTCATCCCACATCTGTGTGGCATCTTAATTTCCATCCCCACTGTTGGCCTTCAATTCCAAATGCTCTGTTAGTAACTGGGCACTTACTTCAAGAGCCAATATATTGCCCTACCTACATGGGAGGGACCAAAGCTCTAGGAATTTCTAGACTAGAGTCTACACAGTTGGAAGCTGGCTGAGAGGAGATTGAATGACAGGCCTTATGGGTTTTGTGGAGCAACATGAGTAAAGTTCTAGAAGCTAAAGAGATAATGCCCTATTTGAGCAAATGTTCTTGCAGGACTGAGATACAGAATCCCAAAGAGAAAGCAGAGACAAAATCTTAAAGAGAAAACAGTCCGTTATAGTGCTAAAAAAATGATCAATATCCTACAAGTCTGAAAGTTTAATTCTGCTGTGGGTTTCTTCACTGAAGATTTGTATATCCAACTTCTGGCCTCATAGCCCTATTTGGATTTCTAAAGGAAATCTGAAAAAAAAAAAAAAAAAAAAGCTGGGCACCAGTGTCTCATGCCTATAATCCAACCTACTCAGGAGGCTGAGCTCTAAGGATCACAATTCAAAGCAAGCCTGGATAGAAAGGTTCAAGAGATTCTTATCTACTAGTAACCAGCAAAAATCTGGATGTACAGCTGTGACTGAAGTGGTATAGCACCAGCTTTAGGTAAAAAGCTAAGGGAGAACACCCTGGCCCCGACTTCAAGCCCAGTTATACATACAAAACCAAAAAGGCAAAGAAAAGGAATCGCAAACTGAACTGATTTTTTTTGTCCTACATCAGTTTGTGACTACTCTTTTCTTTCAGTCACTCAGGCCAGAAACCTTTGAGTTATATTTCACTTTTCTCAGCCAGATCTACAGGCTCTACTATCAAAATATATGCAAAATCTTACCCCCTTTTTGCATGGTAACCACCTAAGCCAACCTCCTCTTTCCCAGGAGACAGTGGCTTCCTGAATGATCTCCATGCTTGCCTTACCTTGCCTCTAAAACTTCTGAAGAAGTCACGTTAGCATGTTAACTCCTGGGCTCTCCATTTTATTCAAGATAGACCTCAAAGTCAGACCAGTGGCTCTAACCCAGTCCCCATGGAGCACTTCTGATATTTACATTCTAGCCTTTCTTCTGCTCTTTCCCTAGCTCACTCTGCTTTGGACACATGACTTCTTGGTTGGTCTTTAAATATACCTACTTGGTTCCTTCATACTTGATATTTTCTCTTTCACCACATATCCATAGTTTTCCCCTTGCCCAAGCCGAATGGCACCATCTTTGATAGATCAACCTTTGGGTAAGACCTTTCTTGATTGCCATATTTAAGTAGCAACTTTTTGTCCCGGTTTTCAGCTCTTCTTGTCCTTCCCTTGCTTTTTATTTTCCCATTTACTACTTGCCAATAATTTACTCAGTTATCTTGTTTATTCCATAGCAATGTCACATTTGTCCATTTTTTCCAATAAGGATATCTATCTATCTATCTATCTATCTATCTATCTATCTATCTATCTATCTATCTATCTATATATCCATATAGCCCAGAAGAATGCCTGAAGCATAGTTCAAATTCAATAAATATTTGTTGAATGCATATATGAATGAATTGTATGGAATGGATACTGTAGTTAGACCTCAGGAGTTTGACTTATTTAAGTATTATCCTAAAAATAGAATAATTGGTCACCAAACCTTTCTGTCTTCCTGAATGTACATGACAGAGTAGCATTATTAGCCTAATGTTTTCTGATTTTTATTTAAAGAAATAGTACCCTGCTCAAATGTTCAATTTATGTGGTCAAAAGCTTTGGTTATAGGCAAAAAATCCTGCTTTTGTGTTTTAGTATATTGACATATTTTATAAAAAATATATTTTAGTCTCATAGAGATTTCAGGAGCATTTAGGCTAGACTTAGAAGTGGTCTTTCTAGATAGAACAGCTTTGTTAGTAGCTCCTCTCCTGACCTCTAGGAGCTTAGAGAATCATGATGTAAGAAAGACAACAAATGCATTAAAAGAGTTCTATAATAGAGTGCTAGCCTTGAGCAAAAAGAAGCTCAGAGACAGCACCCTGGCCTAGATTTAAGCCCCAAGTCCACCCAAAATAATAATAATAAAAAAAGCCTCACGAAGAGACTGAATAAGGGAAATGAGGAGAAACAGACATGGAAAATGTTCTTAAGAGAGAAGAAAAGAAAAGAAGCCACCAATCTCCAAAGTCTATAGCCATTCATGGGCCATGCTGGAAAATTGCACTGCAGACAGAGGGCAGAGCACATAGACTTGGGCTTGCAAAAATAACTCCAGTTGGAGGACAAGAAAGATTCAGATGGCACTGGGGCACCACTTAGACAAAGAGTAGCATGCATAGGTCATGGTTTGGATGCTATTTGGAAAGCTGTAAGAAATCTGTGATGTCTTAAGAGTGAGAATGAGGCTTGATGCATTGGTGAGGATTGTAATTTCAGCTACTCAAGAGGCAGAGATCAGGAGGATTTGAGTTTGATTCCAGAGAGACTAAAATTTAAAGAGGTGTGTCTCAACAAATGAGCTAAACCTGGTGGTTCATGTCTGTAATCCCAGCTACTTAGGATGCACAGGTAGGAAGATTGCCACATGAGGCTGGCCATCAGCCAAAAGCAAACCCTATATTAAAAAAGTAACTAAAAAGTTAAAAGGTCAGCCAGGTACTAGTGAGCCAAAGAGAGAACAGGGAGAAGAGGAAGAAAGAAAGACTAGCTACTCAGGAGGTTGAGATCTGAGGATTATAATGTGAAGCCAGCCCTGGCAGGAAAGTCTGTGAGACTCTTATCTCCAATTAACTATCCCCCCAAAAAGCTGAAAGTGGAGTTGTAGTTCAAGTGGTAGAGCACTAGCCTTGAGCAAAAATGCTCAGGGCCAGAGCCTAGCCACTGAGTTCAAACTCCAGGAACAAGAAGAAAGCAAGCAAGCAAGCAAGCAAGAGAGAGAGAGGGGGGGGGGGGAGGGAGAGGGAGAAAGAGGAAGGAAGGAAGGAAGGAAAGAAAGAAAAAGAGAGAGAGAGAAGAAAGATCAAAGGTCTAGTGAAATGGCTCAAGTAGTAGAATGTTTGCCTAGGATGTGCTGTGAATTTCAGCTCTAGTACTGCAGAAGAATTAAATTAAAAATCTCAACAGATATGTTCCCTAGATTAAATAAGACAAGCAGATGTGGGAGGTAAAAGAAAAAAGAAAGGATGATGGATGATTGCTATGTTCCAGGCCAGAGCAGTTGGGTAGCTGGTAGGCTGGGGTGGCCATTAGTAAACTGAAGTCTGGGAGAAAATCATGTTGTTGGCAGGGAGTTAGTGTTAGAGGTTGTTGCTTGGCTGGAAATCTTGCCTTTGCCCTTTCAGACAGACTCATAGCAGCAGCTGAAAATAGACTTCATTGGAAAAGAAGAGGCCTGACCTTCCCTGAGCAGCTGCTCTTCCAGGGGATGCTCAGATGATGCTCTTTAACACAACCAGGAGCCTTGGGAACGAAGTACATCTGCGTCACAGACAAAGACACTGAAATTCATAGTGTCACGTGATGTACTCCCTGAATGGTAATGGGGAATATCAGACCAACACTCATCCCACTTTACCTGCCTCCCAATAATGTACTTTTGCTTCTGACCGAGATGCAATTGTCTTCACCTCGTGAACATTTGACTGAGCTAGCAAAGGCTATCTGGGCACTTAAGGGACTGACTGACTAACATGGATCCATTATTAGTGAAATCCTAGTTTCTTTTTGCATTTAATTCATTTTCTCTGCTATCTTTTCTGGTTCAGCATTCCACCCAAGATCCCTTGACTATTAATTCTGTCATCCTAGGCTCCTTTTGCCTATGACAGTGTCTCTGACCTCCTTTGTTTTTCATGCCCCTGGCAATCATGTTGTAGACTGTCTGAAATTTGAGTTTGTCTGATGTTTTCATCACTGCTGTTATGGATAGTAGGAAGGACATGGAAGATAACACCCGCTTCTTCAAGTGGTAGCCAGGCCTTCGATTATCAGGTAACTGTATTAGCCTTGACTTGGCTAATAGAGTGTGTGCTAGGTCTCGTCCCTGGAAAGTGACTACCCATCCTCCCTAAGGACCCTGTGTGTGTGTGTGTGTGTGTGTGTGTGTGTGTGTGTGTGTGTGTGTGTGTGTGTGATAGTACTGGGGCATGAATTCAGGGACAGTTGGCTTTTTCACTCACGGTTTGCTGTCCACTACTAGAGCCACACCTCTACTTCTAGCTTTAGCTGGTGAGTTCAAGAGAAGAGTTTCCTGGACTTCTCTGCCTGGGTTGGCTTCTCAGCCTGCTGAGTAACTGTGATTACAGGCATCAGCCACTGGTGCTTGCCTATTTTAATGCTATTCGATTTCCTTCATAAGTTTCTGGAGCTGCCATGTGCCTGTACAAGTATGAGCTCTAACAATGACAGCACAATGAGTATTTGCCAAGTACCAGACATGAAACTGAGGAATTGTCTTGCTATGTCATCATATGTTGTACCAATATCTCCACTTATGTGTGTGAGAAGAGGTCACCCATGCTCAGAGCAGTTATGGAACTTGACCACAGCTCTGAGAAATGACTAGTGGGACTCCATGCTCATTTACTAATGGGACCGTTTACTCCTCACTTTGTCCACAGAGCCCAGGACATCTTAGAAAGGCCAAGCTGTAGAAGATGACTTTGTCATCACTTTGGAATTTTGTTTTGTGTTTGGGGAGGACTTTAGCTTTCAGTTCTCTCTCTCCTTCCAGTTAGCATTTATTGTTTGTGATCACATGACTAGAGAGTAGGAAAGATGTACCTTCATGAAGGGGTGGTGGGGTAGATAGGATGCTTTTGCCAAAAGTTCCATACTCCATCTTGAAGTAGAAGTCCAGTCTTTCATTTTCATCTTCTATTTCTAATAGAAATGAGTTCCTAAAGTCTCCGTGGTGATGGTTGCTTTACAATTTAAACTCCAAATAACGGCTGAACTCATCCAAACTGTTTTCAGTGAAGCTTTGACTTTGCCACTGATGAGCTACTGTGTCTAGCCTTGTGTGTACATTTCAGATTCCAAAATCCCGCTGAATGTTCTGAATGCAGAAGCACATGCTGTTCATATCAGCTGCTGCTTTGTTCTCAACGGCTGCTTTGTTCTCAGCAGCCTGTGGACCTGCTCTGTTTCCTTGTGGTCATCATCAAAATTGTATGCCTGCCCTTCTTATCAGAGTTGAGGAAAATCCTATCTGATTGCTGTTTTCAGGTTCCCAAAAGAGATAAGAAGCTGCAACACTGTCTATTAAATTCAATACCTATGCATCCAGCCTTGATTAGATCTGTTAATTTATTTCAGAAGCATGGAAATTAAATTAAAGCTATATATATTTTAGGACACCTTGAAGGAAAAAATATACTACTCATATATATCCTTTGAAAAATGCAAAATGAAATTCAATGCAAATAACTGATACTGTTGACATTCCAGTGATATTCAGTTTCCCATAATGTAATAAATGTCTTATCTTGAGACATGAAGGATTTGTTTCAGCAATCTTCCAGATTTATGTGCACCTAAAAATGACTGAAGCAATCATGTGCTATTAATTTTTTGTTTCACTTTAGTATGAAAGGCTGAATCTCCACACAGAGAATCACCATTCTTCCAGAGCCTTACAATACTAGCCCTACATTATTTTTAAACTGCCTCATCTTTAGGAATATTTTTGTGTCTCCAAGTGAAAGTAGATTCAGATAACAAATAAAAGCCATTCGATGTTCTGAGTTTTACATCCTTGATATTTCCAAGAGGATCTCTCATGGGGAAGCTCGGGAGCCCTCCAAAGTGGGTGATCAGCCACCTGCCTGCTTCTGTCCCTGGAATGGACACTGTCCCTGGAATGGACACTATTTGTCTGACATTTCCTCCTACTCAAGCACAGTGATCTGCTCTGCCACATGTGTTTATCGTCTTAGGAGTGCAAGTGGTATTTACAGATATCTTGGGGGTCCTTTGTACAGGATGAATTGATTCACTCCGTGTTGGCACATTTACATCTATTTGTATTTGATTTTTGTTCTTCATTTTCCCACTTTTCTCATAGTGCACACTCCTTTCTTTGAGTTGCTGTTGCTGTATCAAGGTGTTTGGGTTTTTTCATATTTGTTATGTCAATGTTGTAGCTAAACATTAGCTTTGAGCTCTTCAGAGAAAACGAACTATATAAATCCAGTCAATCTACACTGTCTCCTTATGCAGAAACCTAATACAGACTGCCGGAAAGGCACAGATATTTGATTTACTTCCTCTGTGTCACATAAACAAAGCATGGATATTTAGAAAAACTTAAGTGCTCAGCTGAATCTGTTTTGTGGCATAGTGCTTTGTTTGAAAAGTTTCTATAACCCCAGGAAGATTTTCTGTTTGTTTTGCAGAGTATAACCACTGAACAGTACATTGTTTTATTTGTCAATGTTTGAGTCTAAACACTGTATTTGATTAATTCTTTGGTTATGACAAATCTGAAGCAAGTGTATTTTTCTGATTAAAATTTTATGATTTTCATTCTTAGACTCTTTCATGTACAGGCATACTGGAGCCTGTAGGGCAGTCTAAGTGGCATGTAATCATCATTATTCACCCTGTATCGCCCTCTAGTGGCCAGAGGAAGGCCCTTCAACCCCCCCTGCCCAGAAGTACTTAAGTATTTCTCTGAAGAGCCTCTTTTCATCTATAATTCTGATTTAAAGCTAGAGATCTAGCAGATGTTGCTCACTAAACTCCATGGGGATAACTCCCATGCTTTTTTTTACTTCAACTAACAATAAATAAGTCTTAGGGTTGTTTGGAAATTTCTCTGAAATATCCAAGGCTCCTCACAAGGGCTTTTTGAAAGTGGGTAACAGAAATTGAGAAGCAAAGGTAATAAGACCCTCTAGTGATGCTTGCAGTGATATTGTTTTGTACTCTAGCCAGTGAGTGACATTGAGAGGCTTATTTCTAGGCACCTTTGGGAGGAAGAGCGCCTTCTCCTCTGTATGCTCTGCTCTTACTCTGTCTAAGGATGCTTCCCATTTTGGGGGCAGGGTTGGGGGAGGGGGGACTGAAATGGGGTCGTGGAGGACAGCTGATGAGATCAGTCTGCACCCATGTTGAATGTAATGAGTACCAAATATTGATAGTCTCTTTCCCGTGCCTTTTCTATAATATTGTAAAAACTGGGAAGGAGCGGAAGAGATCAAGAAATCAAGAAACATATCTCTTTGGCGAAGAGAAATGGGGGGAAGGGGCTCTAAGCAATATCATAATGATCTTTAGATTATTGTCATTAGAAATCTTATGATGATCATAACAGTGTGATGCATTCAATAATGGAAAATATTGTTTGGTTTATCAAAACTGTTGTTCACTTCTGTGTGTTTTATTTATTGTGACAAATGAATCCTTATTTATTTATTTAGTGCTGGTCCTGAGACTTGAACTCAGGGTCTGAGCACTGTCCCTGAGCTTGTCTGTTCAAGCTTTTTGTGTTCTACCACTTGAGCTACAACTTCACTTCCTCCTTTTTTTTTTTTTTTTTTTTTTTTTGGACATGGGAGAAAGCTAATTGGAGATAAAAGTATCATGGACTTTCCTGCTTGGGCTAGCTTTGTACCTCGATCTTCAGATCTCAGCCTCCTGAGTAGCTTGGATTACAGGCATGAAACCCTGATACCCTGCTTATTTTGTTTGTTTTTAATTAACTAAAACCTTAGCTAGTTTCCATAAGGAATCTTGAGACTAAACTGAGGATAGACTATGAGAGTCTTATATTTCTATTTAACCCAAAAGCCAGAGTGGAGTTGTGGCTCAAGTGGTAGAATGCTATCCTTGAACAAAGGGACAGTGACCAGGTTCAAGCTCTAGGACTGTCACCACACACAGATACACACGTTCATAACATGCATTCTGGATTGAAATTATGGGGAGTGAATTCTGAATTGAAATGAAGGGGATGACAGTATTGATTGAAGATATAATCCGAGTGTCCTTTGAGGAATCAGCTCATCCAGGCATTTGTATCATATTATATTTTATTCTAGAATTGCTGTGTAGTGACCACATAAGAAGTTTATTTAAATTTTGAGAGCCAAAAAACAATCCATTCTAAGAACTGGTTCCAGAATTTAAGAGCCATGAGTGCTGCATTACCTGCTTTTGTAGAAGACTGAAGAAATTCAGTAATAATAATCTTAAGGGTTTGGGCAACTTAGAACAAAGGATATTTACTTGGAAACTTGGCCAAAGGTTTAATTGGTTTGTTGACATTTCAAGAAATATATATATATATATATATATATATATATATATGCTTATTTGATTGTAGCTATATTTACATATAGATCATAATTAGGGAAACCAAATCTTGTTAAGGGAACTAACAAATATTCACTAAAATGTCCCTCTTTCTCCTCCCTCTTCTTGGGAAGTTCAGTAAATAATGGTAACCTCATGGGGACAAATGAGATCTATTTTATTCTTTATTAGATCCTCAGGACCCAGCAGAGTATCTACCTCACACTAGGAATACAGGCTTTGTTTATTTTTAGTGAAAGAATAAAGTTAACCACAAGTAAAGGAACTTGGTCTAAAGTTTTGACTGAGATATATTTGGAGCAGCTGTGCAATGAACCATTCTGAATTTTCAAACTTTCAATCCAACTTCTGCACTCAGAATTTTATCCCTTTCTTACTTATCCTTCTCCAAGCAATTCATCCCCACCTGAAAAACCCTTGTCCCCATTTTCTTTTTTGGAGTTTATTCTAATCTTCCAATCTTTTGGAATTATCAGAGTCTCTTATGCTGAAAATAATGGCAAATTGTTACTGTTTGCCATAAATTAAAATATATTTTGCTTCTGTGTCTCTCTTTCAGTTACGGTAGATAAATTACAGGCACAGATTAGACACAGGTTCTGCCCTTGGGGAAACTATAAACAATCAAGACTTTTATTTTTTTAAATAACCATGTCACTCCAGAGCCATCTGGTGTACATTTAGAGTAATGTAATTTCAACTCTTGTGATGATACTGATATTATACAGCAAATATATTGCCATTTTGAAGAATAATTGGGTTAATTTCTGCATGTAATCCAACAGTGATTGAATCTTTCATTCTGTGTGAACCACAATAAATTCTCAATTAGTTCCATTTTTAGAAAAGTCACAGACCACAAAAGACAGTAAAAGACCAATGTGTACTACTATATGGAAACCAAAGGTGATTCTTAAAAATTGTTGGTTTGAAAATTGTTTATTAAACTGCTCCAACACTCTAATAAGATGGAAGTAAAAACATCAGATAAATGAAAAATGGCATCTTACCAGGGTAATTGTACTTATTATCATTTGTTGAGCTTTCTTTTGCTAAGCAGGGAGTACCAAAGAGACAATCTGTATATCTTCTTATTTAATTCTTATAATAGCACTCTACAGTGTGTGATATTTCAAATATAATTAACTGGAGAGATAGTCCAACTACTTGCATGTAACTTGACAGTTGTGATGTCACATGTCAGGTGCATCTGAGGTCTCTCCCCTGTTTTTCCATATTTATAATACATGAATTCTGGTGGGAACACACACACACACACACACACACACACACACACACACACACAGAGCTCTGGATTATCAACAACTACTACATCAAAGTATCCTCAGAAAGGAAGTGGTGTAATGTAATGGGCAGCACTTGTGGTAAGGAGCCATCTCATTGCTATGTGCAGGACAGTATACACACAGCTCTTTAAAAATCTCAGAGAGGATCCTATCCAGTCCTGTGGGGCTTTAAAAAGGTTCTGCACCTACAAAGTTTTTATGAAATGTATGTGTACATGCATTTCCAATAGATTTAATCAGTAGAGTTTCTTGCGAGTAGGGATAGATAAAAGGAATTTGAAAACACCAAATCACTAATTTGACAAAAATAGCCAAAATGAAAATCGAATGAGTGAAGTTCAGAGAGAAAGGAGGAATATTGGTTTCAATATGACTGCCCAAGAAGGTCTCTCTGATAAGGTAATATTTGAGAAGAGGCCTGAAGGCACTGAGGGAAAGAACCATCTATCATGGCTGGGGAAAAAACTGGCCCACAAAAACAATTGGTACATTATGGGACTGCAATGTATGTTTCTCATTGAGTGCCCACTGCTTGTCTTTCTGTATTAATATTTTATATGGGCTGCTAGTGATGTTACAGATATCCAAATGGCCCTTAGTAGGAAAAAGTTTCCCCATTCCTGATAGGTCAAGAGCCCCATGGCTTGTGTGGCTGAAGTGGGAAAGGTGTGAATAAGCAAGAGAGGGTCTGTGTTCAGATAAAGGATTAAACAGACAAGGTGCCGTGACTCACTCACTTCTGTAATCCAAGCTACTTAGGAGGCAGATACTGAGGGATTGTGATTTGAAGCCAGCACTGGGAAAAACAATGGGACACTTCATGAGGACCAGGGATTGTGTGTGTGATGGTGCATGTCTGACATCCCAGCAGCACAGTAAAGCACAAATAGGATTACAGTCCAACCTGACCCAGGCATAAAGTGAGACCATATCTCAAAAAAAATGGTTTCCCTTATTTGCAATAACTAGTATGTATCTGAGACAAACAGAAAAGATGATGTTAAGCAAAATGAACCCTGAGATACAGACACAGGTGTTTTTTTCTTTGTTGCTATTGTTTCTAAGGTTATTTGTAAGGTACCATGTGATTTTTTTTGTTGCTTTGTATGTCCCTCCCCCATGGTATAACCCCTGTTTTCACTGTATTTGATGTTGGTAAAATTTGGGGAGCAGAAGGGAAAAAATAAATTGTTTAAATAGGGATACAGGTTGACCCATTGCAACAATGAAATGTACAAGACACGATGTTGAAACATGAAGTTTACAATTTAGGCGGGGTGGAGAGGGGATGGGAGGGTGGGGATGTAAGGAAGAGGCAACAATGATTGATAAGAAATGTACTCATTACCTTGCTTATATGATTGTAACCCCTCTATACAGTATTTTCACAATAAAAAACTTATTAAAAAAAAACAATGCAAACAACACTGGGAGAGTGGAAGAACACAGGACTAGCAAGCGAGAGGCCATGAATTCAAACCACTACAAACAGGTATGGCATATTCTAGAAGGCCTGGCATGCACATCTGCATTTCATAGGAAGATAGGAAGTGACGGGATATTTTGTGCAGCAGGATGAGTTGATATGTCATCTTAGGTGGTGATTGTACAAGAAAGGTACATCCAAAGCTGAGTGTCTTATGTATTCTCATTTGTATGTTAAGCTGAGTATATTTTGGCTACTGGGAAATAGTTCCTTAAAATTTAGGTGAATTTCTACATGATATTAATATATGTACTATGTGATTTTTTTCGTTTCCTTTGTATGTTCTTCCCCCTATGGCATATCCCCTGTTGTCACTGTACTTGATTTTGGTACCCTGCATCTTGTATATACATTTGTCTAATTTGGGGAGGGGAATGGAAATAACAAAATGCTGAAACAAGGACATAGAATGACCCATTGCAACAATGATACCCACAGGACAGTCTATTGGAAATGAACTTTACAAGTTTGTGGGGCAGGGGAGGAGTGAGGGAGGTGGGGAAGGGAAGGAATAGAGGGAGAATAGCAAAGGAGGGGTAACAATGCTCGACAAGAAATGCACTCATTGCCTTGCTCAAGTAACTGTAGCCCCTCTGTACAGCGTCTTTACAATAAAATTAAATTAAATTTAAAAAAGAAAATGTGAGTGGTGTTAGGTTAAAAAAATACTCACTAGATACTGAAATTTCATTATTTTCAAACGTTGCTGAAGTCTAAGCCCTTGTATTGTTCATAGGATACAGGATCGGAGGTAGGTGTCATGAGCTTTGGCTTTCCCATCAGATTGTGTGTGTGTGTGTGTGTCACAGCTGTTGTTGCTTGGACTGTGTAGTATGCAGGAAGCATGACTTCCTGACTGCAGCTGCAGGACCTCATGGGGACCAGTGAAGTCCAGGTACATGCACCTCAACAGGAGGCTGTCCAGGGGTTGTTATTACAATACTTCTTTACCATATACCCAGTCCTGAGTCAGAGTTAGTATTTGTTTGACATGGAAACATTTAACATAGAAAAGGAATTAGTGACCATTCAACTCTTTAACCAAAGAAAGGCAGAAGAAAGGAAACTCTCAAGTGTGAAATCCACAATCAGATTTTAGAGATTTTTCAGGGCAGAATCAGCCTTCTATTAGGTTCTGTGCTGAAGCAAACATATCCTCCAAAAGGGGGCTTGCAGACACTGTTTTCCTGGTGCACTTTGTCTGCAAAGCAATTCTCTGAGTCTTGCTCTCTTTATTTCCACCCTTTTCCCTCCTTCCCTATCTCCCCCCCCTCTCCCTCTCTCACTTTCCCTCCCTTTCCTTCTCCCCTCCCTCCTTTTTCTTTTCTTATCTCTCTTCACTCTTTTCTTTCCCTCTCTCACTGAAAAAGTAGTACTAATCAAGAATGGTTTATATGTATGCAGCTTTTCTGAAATGATTAATTTCCAATTTCTAACAGTTGAACAAACTAACTACTATTTGACATAACAAGGAAAACATAAATGTGTCAGCTTTGTACACACTGGATGTAGTCTGAAAATTGTTATCAGTTTTTTGGATAGATTTCAAGATGGATTGAGACTTAATAGACTATGAAGAAGAGCCCTGGGTTGGGTGTAGTGACCCACACTAAAATCAAGCTACTCAGAGGCAGAGATAGGAGGATTGTAATTCAAAGCAGAGAACCCGGGTCAGCCTCTCTTCACCTTTAGTCTTGGATCAAGGGAGCCCCTCAGCAGTCATTTCATTCATGCTAGGGTGAGGAGAGAATGATCAGTAAAAAGGAAATGATTGGAGAGAGGTAGGCCATTGTAAATATATCCCTACTTGATCACATCAAGAATGCGTATTCTACATCTGCCAAGTGCAATTTCACTACTTATAAGTGCATGTTAGTGGTTTGATTCTCAGTGTATTATCAGCAGAAAGTTATTGCTTCTGTGGATACATATTTTCTGAATTCAATACAAAATACTTCAAACTTATAACATAGGACAGAGGAAACATTTCAGACCCTGTTGTATCCGTTCCAGATTTAACAAATCTCAGCATTCATCTCATTTGCTTTAGATTTATTTATATTAGGTCAAGGTAGCCAGAAAAAAAATAAGGAAAAGAAAAAGTTAGGCTGCTTTAGCCTCCCATTACTGGTTCTTGCCTCATTGGGAGATTTTATATTTCATGGAAATTCTTCTGTAGTATTGCTAAGGTACTGGGAATCAAGAGTAATCAAACATAACATTTCTTGAAAACTCTGCAGACACACAGGTCCTGAGGCTCCTCATGTTACTCTCAACCAAAAGCCAAAACCAGAATGCATACCTCAGAAATTATTGAACTGAACTATTTTTTGGAAGGAATTGTTGAGGGCAGAGACATTGGCCCAGGTTCAGTTATTGACTTAGATTGTAATTCACTGACAGGGCTGGGATTCTCTGATTTACTTGGAATCCCCGGGATATTCCCCAGTGGAATCCTGTATTATGAGTCTCCTTAAAAATATATACATCTTACAAATAAAACAGCATATCCTTATTATCTGCACTAAATACCTACCATCCAGTTTCTTGTTGCTTTGTATATAATTGTGAATTATTCATGAAGTAGAAAAAGTATGACTGGTTTAGTCCACATTAAAGTTCTTGCTGATGGCTATCTGTACATGGCAATTCTCATTCTACTTTCAGTGCATTCGAGCCTAAACACAGAAGCCTGCTTTCTAGCCATTTGGAACATTTATGATTTTGTCAACTCCTTATGCTTATCTGGGATTCTCAATTGATGAGAGCTAACAAGTAGCACAAATGTGTGTGTGGGACTTCAATAATGGGATGTGTCTAGAAAGCCTCTTTGGAGGGCTGTGGTCCTCGGGGAATCACCAGTGACAAGGCATGTGGGAGAACTGGTGCCCTTATGCCCAGTAAGAAGCTAATGAATGGAAACAGAGTAAAATCTTGTCCTAGCCAGGGCTGGCACACCTGTAATCTATGCTACTCTGGAGGCTGAGATCTGAGGATCATGGTTAGAAGCCAGCCTGGGCAGAGAAGTCCCCATGAAACTCTTAGCTCCAGTGAACTACTCAAAAACCCAAAGTGGAGCTGTTGATTAAAGTGGCAGAGTGCTAGCTGTAAGCAAAAGATCTCAGGGGACAGCACCCAGGCTTTGAGTATAAGCTCTATGACATAACACACACACACACACACACACACACACACACACACACACACACGTGTACGCGCACACATGTGCGACAAGACAAAGACCCAGGTTCAGACACTTCTTTCTGAACTCTCAGGGAGCTTGGAAATCCCTAACCAAACAGAATGGCATCCTCAGGACCTCTGCAAAGCTCTGCAACCATGCCTATTCTTTCCTGACCCCAGTGCTCCTGGGAATGGTCTCCTGTGGGGGTGGGGAATAAGAAAGCTTCCCAGACCTGGGTCATAGGAGTAGAGTCATGAAGGAGTAGAGTGGCTGTGCTCCATGTGCCCCAGAGAACTGGGAGAATGGGCACCAACTCACTGGTAGAAAGAAATGGGGAAAAGGCCTTGACTCTGCTCACATCTGAAGCCTAACCCAGGCAGGTGCTGAAGGAGTAACGGTGACAGTTCAAGACAGCAAAAATGGTCTTGACAGGGAGCTCCAGAGCACCTTAGAAGGATATGAAATGTAAAAGAAATAGAAGAAACAGTATGTATCTGTCTGGAAGATTTGATGAAAGCACCAATGTTCACATTAAAATTCTCTTCAGCTCTAGAACAAAAGGTTTATAATTAAGACTTATTAGCTTGAACAAAAGAATAATTACCTCCCCCAACCCAAAATCATGATGTAGACAATCAAGAGGCAGACATACTCCAATGGGGTGAAAAAAATAATGAGAAACTAAATAAGGAAGCTTCCAGAATGTATTTGAGAAGTGTAAGTGAAGTCCTCCATTAAAAAAAACAAAAACAAAAACAAAAAAACAGAGGCCGGGGTGGGGTGGGAGGGAGATGGAAAGAAGTAACAAATTAAGCTAATAGAGAAAAATACAGTTTTCCAGAAATAAGGACCATCTTGTGTCTCCAGACTAGAATTGTTTATAAAGTCAAAAAATATGAAATATGGTTTGACATTTCCCAGTGTCTTTCTAAACTCCAAACAGACCGGAAATAAAAAAAAAACACAAAAGAAAAAATCTCTTTCCAGACAGAAAGCACAGACAGGTTACTGACAAAAGGTATTTTCATATATGGCAAGAAAGGATCCTAATAGCTTATCATTTACAATTATTGTTAAGCGGAATCATTTTTCTTTGGCTATCAATTGAGTGATTGCTTTCTTTGTGGGGAGAGAATAGATGGAATTAATTCAAGGCTCACAGAAAGAGGTATAGGAAGATCCAAGAAACTGATAGGAAAAGAATCCTGCAAGGAAATGTGCTTTGTTGGGTAGCCAAGGTTCTATAAGCTACTGGAAACCAAGCAGGCTTGAACTGGCATGAACACACAGAGAGATATTAGTGCAACATAGTAAATGTCCAGAAATAGAGGCAAACGTGTGAGGGATTAGCATTTGACTAAGATGGTGTTTCCATTCAGAAGGATAAGTTTGGTTTGGCTAGATACCACTGGAGTTCATTGTGGACATAATGACTCTCTCCATAGAGGAAAACAAAGCCCAATGTCCATGCCTATGAACTCCAGAACAATTAAAGGGATAAGTGCAAAATACAAAATAGTAAAAATGTCGAAAGATTTTCCTAGCAAGACAAGCAACTAAGAAGTTAAAATATGTATGCTTAATGGTGTAACTTTTAAAACTAGATGGTAAAATGAATATTATAAAAGGAAAATTTTTTAAAAAAAAGACCTGAAGGCAAAGGTTGAGTATAAATAAAAGATGAAGAACTATTATCCTTAATATTAAGAGCTTTTTCTGGAACTAATTTTAAAAGATACATAACCCTGTAGGAATGTGGGCAAACAACATGGAAGTAGAATCCCAAATGGCTGTTAGACATGATTGTGGATCATATTCAATGTTCATAGGAGAATCACAAATAAAATTTTAAAATAAAAAATTTAATCCATCATATTAGCAATATTTCAAGTGTAAGAGTATCAGCTGGGATAGTAATATCTATTGGTAATCTCAGCACTTAGGCTGAGACAAGAGGAATGAAATGCAGTTCAAGGCTAGCTTGGACTACATAGCAAAACTCTTTCTACAAAAAAAGGAATATAATTACCCATCACCAATAAGAATATTAGGGAATGGATAGTCTTACAAATCACCAGTTGTGTATTTGTTAAAAAATTTGTTGAAGTTATCTTCAAACAGGTAATACAATTTTAAATGTGCACATGTACTTTGACCAAGCTCTTCAATTTTGGAAGCAAATATACTGGGAAGTAAACACATACATTACAGATAAGCTTTTTTTTTTGCCTTATTGTCTTCCAGCACAATAAACAGAAGAAGAAAATAGTTTTCTACTACTAGGGGAGTACTTAGAGCTCACCAGGCTATGCTAGCCAATTCCGTACAGCTTATTTATTTGGTGCCAGGAATGAGGCTTGAACTCAAGGTTCTTGAACTCTTAGGTTTTTTTTGTTCAAGGCTAACTCTACCGCTTGAGCCAGAGTTCCACTTCCAACATTTTGAAAGATAATTGAACATAAGAATCTTACTATCTTTCCTGCCTGGGGCTGACTTTGAACCACATTTCTCAGCTACTGTGAAGCTTTTTATAAAAAAAAAAAAACAAAAAAAAAAAACACATTTCCACCTGTCAGCTTAAAGAGGCAGCAATGATGCACTGATGATTGTGGAAATCCATTGGAGAATATTTATTTAAAAATCCTATTATTTTTTAACAAAAATCAAAAACAGCAACGTCATCTGTGCCTCTTTGTGAGTGTTTGGTCCTGCATGAAGGTACAGGCAGCAGAAAGGGGGACGTTGGGGTTCATTCTGGTGGAGGCAGATGACTCACTTCTCCTTACCACATCTTTTGATAATTTTTTTTTTTGTTTTTTGTATTTTTGGGTCCAGTCATGGGGTCTGAACTCTGGGCCTGGGCACTGTCCCTCAGCTCTTCAGCTCAAGGCTAGCGCTCTACCACTTGAGCTACAGCTCCACTTCCGGCTTTTTTCTTTTTGCTTATGTAGTGCTGAGGAATCGAACCCAGGGCCTCATGCATGCAAGGCAAGCGCTCTACCACTGAGCCACCTTCCCAGCCCTCTTTTGATAATTTTTGCTGGTAAAACTAAGTATATAGCAATGTAGTAATAGAATAATATTAAATAGGGAAGAGAGGGCAAATCAAACTAGTCTTAAATTAATCAAAGAGAATAGAACACACTAGTCCTGTATCTCTTTTCCATAAGTTTCAAGCTGAAATTCTGACTTTTCCCATTAGTACAGCAGCTGTCACTGATAACTTTGTAAGTCACAAAACTGGCAGTGACCTACAAACCTCTAGACAAAACAGCAATTGTATTCCGAGTGATCCTGGTCATGCATCCTTTGCTTCTCTATCGGCAAAGGCAAAAAGGAATGTTCACTTCACAGGTTGTCAATCACGGCGGTATGTAGGGCTCCAGTCTTCCCAACATCAATCCCATGGCCCCTTGTTTCCAGCCAGTGCTCTTTTCTAGGGTTTTCATTGTAACCTTATCTTAGGTTCTTAAATAATGCTGTTCAGAGTAGTCATCTAAATTTCCAACCAGATCCACCCCTTTATAAAACTATCTCATGGATCTCTCTTCAATAGTGTCTTCAGGGAATGATCAAGCACTGGTGGTACATGGGAGTAAACACTTTTATTCTAGATTGGTATGGCCATGCAAATTTTCAGAAATGTTATCATCCTCATTTAGCATCCCTTGGCAGTCAACTTACGTACCATTTCACGTGCTGCCCCATCTAAAACTTTCAAGTGTAGCAAACATGCATAGAGTCATTAGACTTCTGTCTTCCAAGATTATTGGACTCAGCGTGAGAAAAGACCTGAACTCTGAGGGCAAACGCTCTAGGTCTACATGAGCTGTGTGACCTTAGACTTTATTTCCTACCCTGTAAAATGGGAGAGGCAGGCAGGCAGGCCTAACTCATTAGTCTGTCATGAGGTAATTTCCATAAAATTCTTAAAAGGCAATCATGATTATTTCATGTGCTAACATTTTACTTCCACATTAAAGACTCATATCTGGAGTCTTGCTTGGTGCTAATTAATAGACTTTGCAATAAGAAGAACACACAGACGGGAAGGAATTGGGAGAACAGCATTTTATAATTCTATTTTAAAATATTGGTTGGCAAATATAGTGTTAATCACCACATGGCAAGAAGAAAATTTAATATGCTTTTTTAATTCACTCTGTGATAGATTTAAATTCAATAAATATGGAACTAAATTTATTGCATTATCTAGAGCAAGAAGTAAATTAATAAGCCTCTCTTATCCTGGCACCAAAAACCCAATTTTCTTTTTTGTAAATTTTATTTGATTGTAAAGAGCCTGTACAGAGGGGTTGCATTTACATGAGTAAGGTACATTTCTTGTTGAACATTATTACCCACTCCATTGTTGTTCTCCCACTATCCCTTCCCTCCTCCCAACCCCCACCAAGTTGTAAAGTTCATTTCCAACATAGTGTCCTGTGAGTATCATTGTTACAATGGATCATCCTTTGTACTTGTTATTTCCCTTCCCTTTTCCCTATCAGATAAATGCATAGACAAGGTGGAGGGTACCAGAATCAAAGACAGAGATTGCCAGGGATAAATCAATGGAAAAAGCAAAATGAAATAAAAGAAAAAGGAAAAAAACCTAGATACAGTATATTGAAGACATCAAGGTTGACAACTGAAAAAAAAGACCTGTTGTTTCAATGTCTTAGTGTTTATTTCAATTAGCATCATTTTGTATGGTCATATGTTCATAGCTCTTGAGCTATTATGATTCTCTGTCAGGACTAACTTAGGCTTATACTAATTACAACAAATGACGGAAACCATAGAGCCTATGTTTCTTTGGGTCTGGCTTACTTCACTTGATATGAGTTTTTTCCAAGTCTTTCCATTTCCTTATGAATTGTCGATGTCATTCTTTCTGACAGAAGCATAAAATTCCATTGTGTATATATACCACCTTTTCTTGATCCATTCATCTATTGAGAGGCATCTGGGTTGGTTCCTTAGCTATGGTGAAATAATGTTGCAATAATGGTAGGTTCAGTGTGGCCTAGTTTGTGGTCATTTGGATAATTGTCCAGAAGTGGGATTGCTGGGTCATAGGGGAGCTCTATGTTTAGAGGGACCTCCACACTGCCTTCCAGAGTGGTTACATTCCTACCAACAGTGTAGTAGCATTCCCTTTTGGCAGCATCCCTGCCAGCATCTGTTATTATTTGTTTTTTTGGTAATAGCCATTCTAACTGGGGTGAGGTGGAATCTCAATGTGGTTTTGATTTGCATTTTTTAAATTGTTTTATTGTTAAGATACTGTACAGAGGGTTTACAGTTACTTGAGCAATGAATACATTTCCTGTCAAGCATTGTTTCTTTTATGGCCAGGAACACTGAGCATTTCTTCATGTGTCTATTGGCCATTTCTATTTCCTCTACAGAGGAATTCTTTAGCTCACTTATGGGATATTTGTTTTTGGGGGGGTTAATTTTTTGAGCTCTAGGTATATTTTTGATACGAGGCTCTTGTCTGTTGTATAGCTAGTAAAGATCTCCCAATCTATGGGCTTTCTATTTATCTTGCTAGCTGTGTCCTTTGCCATGCAGAAGCTCTGCTGTTTAATGTGATCCCATTTATCCAGACTTTCTTTGATTTCTTGTGTTTCTGGATCTTTATTTAGAAAGTTCCATCTGTGCCAAGAAGCCCTAGCATCTCCTCTACGCCTTCCTGTAATATTCTCAGGGTGTCTGTTTTTACCTCAAGTTCTTTGATTCATTTGGAGTTGATTTTGGTGCAGGGTGAAATATAAGGATTTAACTTCAATTTTCTACATGTGTGTAGCCATTTCTGTCAGAATCATTTGTTAAAGAGACTGTCTTTCTTCCATCTGATAATTTTAGCTCCTTTATCGAAGATTAGGTGGCCATAGGTCTGTGGGTTCATTTCTGGGTCTTCAATTCTATTCTATTGGTCCTCTTGCCTGTTCATGTTCCAGTACCAAGCTGTTTTTATAAATACAGCTTTATGATAGAGTTTGAAGTTTGGTATTGATATTCCTCCAGCACTGTTCTTTCTGGTAAGGATTTTTTTACTCATCGGGGTCTTCTATTGTTCCATGTGAATTTTTGGATGCTTCTATTTCATTAAAGAATGTTGTTGGGATATTGATAGGTATGGCATTGAATTTTTAGATATCGTTGGGCAGTATTGCCATTTTCACGATGTTAATTCTCCCAATCCAGGAGCATGAGATGTTTTTCCACTTCTTTAAATCTGCTTTAATATCCTTAAGTTTTTAAAGTTTTCATCATGGAGATTCTTGACTTCTTCGGTTAAGTTTATTCCTAGGTAGTTTATTTTTTAGAGGCTATTACTAAAGGAGTTGCTTTTTTTTTTTTTTATTTCAGCCTCACTCTTCTTATTGTTGGCATACAGAAAAGCTACTGATTTTTTGTGGGCTAATTTTATGCCCCACTACTTTGCCAAAGTTTTGGATCAGCTCAAGTAATTTGGAGGAGGAGTTCATGGGATTCTTTAAGTACAGGATCATGTCATCTGCAAAAAGGGAGATTTTTACTTCCACTTTCCCTATTTGGATCCCCTTTGTGTTTGCCTCTTGCTTTATTGCTCTAGTTAGAAATTCCAATACAATATTGAACAGGAGTGGAGAGAGCGGACATCCTGTCTCATCCCTGATTTTAGAGGAAATGGTTTTAACTTTTCACCATTGAGTGTAATGCTGGCTGTAGGCTTGCCTTTATTATATTGAGGAATGTTCCCTGGATTCCTACTTTCTCCAGAGCTTTCATCGTAAAGGGGTGTTGGATCTTGTCGAATGCTTTTCCTGCATCTACTGAGATGGCCAAGAACCCAATTTTCTATAGCCAACCCACAACTAATGAATAAGCATGTCTTGTTTCTGTATTCAGAATATATCCATACAGTATTTGCATGTGACTGCATACATCTTCAGTGCAATACTAAATACTGTTTAAATATTTGACTGAAAGTTTATATATCCAACTTGTATTCATTTTTACTTTTAATTTAAACACTGTATTGCTTGAAATTTTGTTCGGCATTATAATATTAATAAACCCAAGCTTTTGTTGTTCTGTGTTCTGGTAAGGTGAAGGGTCCCATCTAGTTGCCTATTTGTGGGTTGTAACTTGACCCAATAAACACCAGAGGGCGCTGGTACATTCTTCACCCTCTTGAAGGCAATCCACATTCACTAGGACATTTAAGCTTAAAAGGCATGATATGTGTATGCACATACTTAGAAATAAAAAAAAAAAATGAGGTTTTGAGAGTAAAAACAGATGAAACTCTCAGCAGGTCTCACATGTCAGTGCTTAATTTCTGCAGAGTCAGAAAGAAGGCTTTGTGTTTTAGGCTGTACTCCTGTGACCAACTACTTATGTTCACTTGGACTCCTAGAAAAGCTTTGAGCATTTCTGTGAATCCCCAGTGCATTTAGCATTTCCTATGTAGTAAGAAATAGGCCCCTTTCATTACAGGATATGTATGAATAAAGGTGTGAAATATGAACCAATCATAAATACAGTGGTCTTCTCTCTAAAGGAAATATCTGCATTTGCAGATCCAAAGACAGGTGAAAATGAGAACTGTCTTCCCACATGCTATGACTAAAGCTTATTTATTTGGATGTAATTTATCGTTCTGTCAGAATCCTGCTCCTTCCCCCACCCTGGCCCCTGCCTTTCCTGATCTTCAGAAGGCCATTGGTAAGCCTTCATCGTCTCTGTTTTTCTGAAGATTCACGGAGTCTTTTTGATGGTATGACTGAGAAGTGGAGATTTTAATCTGCCTCTAAATCTGCTTGTGGTCTTGTTTCTCAGATGCCACCGACTCATGCCCCTTCAAAAGGTTCTGTTTTTTTTTATTTTTCATGTTTGGATAACAAACATTTTCTTTGGCTGTTTTCCTTGTTCCCTACTTTAAATGTTCTTCCAACCCAAACCTATTATTTCTTATTTCTCTTGCTCTTATCATAAGATTGCATTTCTTAAAATGTCCTGGGAGGATACTATAGTTTTCTGAGCAAGCTTACATGCTCACCTTTAGATCGAAGATCTTTTTTCCTAGCTACTCTAACACATTATAAATGATTTCAAGGACAATGTATGTGTGTGTGTGTGTGTGTGTGTGAGAGAGAGAGAGAGAGAGAGAGAGAGAGAGATTGATTGTGTAGGCAGGGTGGTATAATAACTAGACATGAGGAATTTGATATAGATGGAAAGTGGGAGACACGCAATATGCTACTTGCAATAAGGAACAACTTGTACCCTACATTTCTAGACAAGATTTCCTACACAAGGAATTCTACACAGATAGGAAATGGAACACAAGCAGCAGAGTGGGAGGTCTAATGGACCCTAATGATGGAGGACAGTTGTACTTAATGACCCATGAAATAGTTTATTGTGAATTCTTCACTATTCTGGGCAGGCAATGGTAGCTCACGCCTGTAATCCTAGCGACTCAAGAGGCTGAGATCTGAGGATCACAGTTTGCAGCCAGCCCAGATAGGAAAGTCTGTGAGACTCTTACCTCCAACCAACAAATCAAAAAAAAAAAAACCCTCAGATGTGGATCGGTGGCTCAAGTGGCAGAGCACTAGCCTTGAATGAAAAAGCGAAGGAGTAGCACTCAAGCCCTTCGTTCTGTGCCACAGTACTGGCACAAAATAAAACACGATGCTGGATATTCAATAGTACTAGAAAACAGAGCTAGTTAGAAAAAAAATGAAGAAAGCATGGTCTCTGATTTCAAAGCAGTTAATAGCTCAGTGGGAAAGACCAAAGCATCATTGTTGTAGAAAGAGAGGAACAGGGGGGCTTAGGATCTAATTCTGGAAGCCACTAGCCTTGGGCAGTTTTACTTCTAGCCCTAGCATTCATTGCTTCCACGTGGGCCAGATGAGCCAGTGGTGTTGCCTAGCAACAATAGTAATATACAGCCTGGGTGCTGTGATGGTGACATCTCCCTGTCAGCACTACCTATTCCCTGGGAATGTTTCCTTTGATTCATTTTCCCAAGAAATTTCATTAAGGCATGTTCAAAGTCAAAGCTCTAACCCCCCACTGACTTTTTACCCCTCCTCTGCTCTTGTGCTTTATCTGCCACAGAAGTGGCGGGATCTTTGTACCCATGCCTCAAGCTTACGTACACATTTTGTAATCCTGTATGGATTTTTTAATGCATTAGAAATCATTTCTTGATATTTGTAACTTGTTATTAAATACATCCACAAAAAAAAAAAACTTGGTTGGTGAACAGAGAGAAGCTGAATAGTTGATGGACAGGTCTAAGCAAACTATAATACAATATCACTGGTAGAAATTAGGTGTGAGGAGTGGGAAGGTGGCTCAGTGGTAGAGCGCTTGACTAGCATGCATGAAGGTCTGGGTTCAATTCCTCAGTACCACATAAACAGAAAAAGCCAGAAGTGGTGCTGTGGCTCACGTGGCAGAGTGCTAGCCTTGAGCAAAAGAAGCTCAGAGACAGTGCCCAGGCCCTGAGTTCAAGTTCCAGGGCTGGCAAAAATAAAAAATAAATAAAGATTAGGTGTGATGCATGGTGACGTTCCCCATACCATTCTCACAATTTTCCTGAATGTTTGAAGAAAGTGTATGTGTTTGTGTGAGTGAGTGTGTGCGTGAGTTTGTAAGTACAGGGCTTGAACTCAGGACTTTACAATCTCACCGAGCTTGTTTGCTCATAGCTGATATGATACCATTTGGAACAAACCTCCATTCTGGAATTTTGCTGGTTAGAGATAGAATCTCCCAGACTTTTGGCCTTGAACTATGATCCTCCAGATCTCAGCCTCCTGAGTAGCTAAAAATAGTTATGAGCCAATGGCCTCTGGCTGTTTATTTGAAGTTTCCCATTAAGAAATCTTAGAAGAATAAAGTAATTTCTTAATTCTTTCATTTATCAAAAGAAACTTGGCTTCGGGCTGAAGGAGAATAAAAACAGAAAACACCAAACCGCGCCCCCCCCAAAAAAAATTTTTTTAATTTTTTAAAGAAGACATACAAATGGCCAGAAAATGCATAGAGAAATGTTTAACCATCGCCATTCATCAGGGAGAAGCACATCACTAGCATAGGGGGACATCATTTCACATCCACTAGAATGGCTATTATCCAAAATAGCAATAACAGCAATAGCAATCGCCTCAGCTGTCACCGAGAATGAGACCCCACATGCACCGTGGCCAAGTAGAATGGTGCTGCTATGGGAAACCTGACAGTGGTTTCTCAAAAATGCATACACAGGCCGGGTGCCAGTGGCTCACGCCTGTAATCCTAGCTACTCAGGAGACTGAGATCCGAGGATCACGGTTCAAAGCCATCAAAGCCAGCCCAGGGAAGAAAAGTCTGTGAAACTCTTATCTCCAATAAACCACTCAGAAAACTGGAAGTGGCCTGTGGCTCAAGTAGTAGAGCGCTTGCCTTGAGCTGAAGAGCTGAGGGGCAGCGCCCAGGCCCAGAGTTTAAGCCCCACAACTGACAAAAAAACAAAAACAAAAACAAAACAAAAACCCCCACATACACAGAATTACCATATTGTTTCAGAAATGCCAGGTTCCAGGGATGAAAACCGGCTGCTGTGGGACTGAGGGAAGAAGCCAATCAACCCAAGAGTACACAAACATGCAATTTATGGCAAATGTTGGGTGAGGGCAAGAGGAGTGGATCCCTGTACATGAATGCAGAGAGGATAGGATTTACCTAATACACTAGGCAACGGTGAGCCAAGGCCCACACAAATACACCTGTCATTCTACAAAATCAGTATGTCCACTGGCAACTAGAAAGTCTGAAGCTGGGCTGCCATTGGCTCATACCTGTAATCCTAGCCACTCAGGAGGCTGAGATCTGAGGAGTGAGGTTCAAAGCAGCCCAGGCAGACAGAAGTGGAGGAGGTGTGGCTCAAGTGGTAGAGTACCAGCTTTGAAAGAAAAAGTCAAGCAAGAATATAAGGCCCTCAGTTCAAGTATCAGCAACACCACACACACACACACACACACACACACACACACACACACACACACGCACACACACACAGAGTCTATCAGTGGATAGCAAAATACATTCATCTGACAGTCTTAACAACTTTGTCCTATAGGGGTGGGGATGTGGTCAGAGATACCTTGTGGACAAAATGGCCATCAGTACCTAGATTGCTATTTATATTTCAATATGGATCTCTACATTTTTTTTGGGAGGAGTCCAGTTGTGGGGCCTGAACTCTGGGCCTGGGCGCTGTTCCTCAGCTCTTCAGCTCAAGGCTAGTGCTCTACCACTTAAGCCATAGAGCCACTTCCGGCTTTTTTCTTTTTGCTTATGTGGTGCTGAGGAATTGAACCCAGGGCCTCAGGCATGCAAGGCAAGCGCTCTACCACTGAGCCACCTTCCCAGCCTCTGGATCCCTACATTTATTACCCAGCTCTTTTCCTTTTAATACATATCAGAAAAATTGGGACCCACATAGATCCTTCTGCTTCCATGTTTATATTTCATGATTCCCAATAGCCAAATGGTAGAAACAGTCTAAGTGCCCATCTATAGATGAGCAAATACATAAAATAGAATATATTCATAAACTAGTCTTATGAATGAAATGCTGATGCTTATGAAAATGCATATAGATCTTGAAAAACTTATCCTAAGTAAAATAAGAATAAAGGACAAATAGCTACTTACATGAGGCACTTAAAATAGACAAATTCCGAGAGAGCAAAAGTAAATTGAAGTTGCCAGGATTGAGCAGAGGGATAATGGGGAGTTTGTGTTTAATGGGTGCACAGTTTCTGTCGGAGATGATGAAAAAATTGGAAATAGTTCTTGGCAATAGTTACACAATATTTTTAATGAATGTACTTAAGGCAACTGAGCTATACACGTAAAGTAGTTAAATATTAATTTTATGCTCTCTATATTTATCACAATAAAAAATCAAGGAGTTCCTTTCTCAAATTAGATGTGTTCTTGTTTTATAACAAAAACAAACAAACAAACTTAGAAGACAAAGCATTACAAAGGAGAAATGGAGGTAAACGAGTAGGGTTTTTTTGAATGAAAAGAAACTAGAGGCAACAGAAGGACACGGGCAGGAGGAAGGACCTAAGCCAGACCCAGGTAGTTAGCCAAAAGAAGTAGGCTAGGGGATGCAGGGAGACTTTGCTAATAAGCCTTTCCATTCACAGACCCCCATTATTCCTCTCTCTCTGTCTCTCTCTCTCTCTGTCTGTCTCTCTCTCTCTGTCTCTTGCTCTCTCTCTCTTTCTCTCTCTCTCCTCCCTCCCTCTCTGTCTCCTTCTCTCCCTCTCTATGCCAGTTCTGAGGCTTGAACTCAGAGCCTAGATGCTACCCTGGAGCGATTTTGCTCAAGGAAAGTGCTCTACCACTTGAGCCACACCTCCACTTCTGGCTTTTTTGGTGATTAACTGGAGATAAGAGTCTCAAGAGTTTTTCTGCCCAGGCTGGCTTTGAACCATGATCTCAACTTCTTGAATAGATATTATGACGGCTATGAGCTACCAGCATCTGGCTGCACTCTTAATTTATTCATCCTGGCCTCTTAGTATTCTGTTCTAAGGAAGGAAGATCTGCCTAGCAAAGATGACAAACAATTCTTTGGTGTGGTCTGAATCTCCACACACAAACCATCACCACCAATGGGACCCTTCCTTCGTAACTCTAGATGCTTCCTGTTCTTGGCTGGTTGTCTAAAACAAATCAACACAATCTGAAGATCCTCTCTGGTCTGTCACTCCTGGGCTGTCTCCCATCTTCTTCCTGCCCTTTCTAACCAATCACTTTCACTTGCTACCTACAAATCTTTAACACTTGTTCAGTCCATAACCTAATTTGACCTCTCTCCCTATCACCATAGAAAATTACTATTATCCAGGTCAACCATGTCAAACATCACCCCTCGTTCAGTGATCATTCCTTATCATATCAGCCAGGTTCGTTCAACAATATTTGATGGCGACCTCCTTGCAATAGTCTCTGTCCTTGGCTTTCAGTAAGACTGCTGGCTTCTACGTATTTCCTCTGGCTCGGAATTATGTCTGCTTTTCTTCTCTCTACAGTCACTTCCTAGGCAATTTCATAGATCCACATGGTTTAAAATACAATCCATATGTGTACCCAAGTCATAGTCCCAGCCCAAACTTTGCTTAAGAATATGAGGCCTGTGTAGCCAAAATTCCTGCTTATCCACCACAATTTAGTATCTCATCTAATATTGCATATTCAGTGCTCTCATGGAATGCTACTTACTAGGCTCTGAGAGAGCACAAACCTACCCAATTTTCTCCCTAACCCATCTCTTTTGACTCAGGAAGTTTCTGCCATGAGGCTCTTTTTCATTTCTGAAATGTGTCAGATGGGTCTAATAGCACCTAATCTACATCATTTTGCAAATGGAATAAGATACTAAATAAGGTATGCAACTAGTACAGAAGGTTGTGACTGTCCTGCCATTGTGTGTGCTGGTTTCAGATAAAGAAAGGAAAACAATTCACTTACATGAAATTTATGATGATGGTGGTTTTCTTGTCATCTTAAGAGCATGAGATCTTGGCCCAATACTTGGCATTTTTAAGCCACTCAAGGACTTGGAAATAATTTGTTGCTACTACCTCCTCGGAACATCTTAGAAATTAGTCCTTGTCTTCATTTTAACATGGAGAAAACTAAGGCTGGCAGTTAGACTATCAAAGACATGAGCCAAGTCAGGGAAAATAGTGACACCATTATGCATTGTGCAGTCCTGGAAAAAGCTTTAATTCTACTTCAGCTTTCCAACCAGTACTGTTGGCATTGTATAGACACTACCCTAGATGCTAAAAATGGCGACTGGCCAATGCAAGTCCCCTGCTGTGTCTTCTACTTTCTGAAGTAGATTCCTGGATTTGGGGGCAGTGCAAAGCAAGAATGCTTCATGTACCAAATCATTTGGCAGTCTTCAGTGGCATGAAAAACAACTGTTTGTATAGCAAAATATTTTCCAGAGCTAGAAGCTCATAAAGATTATTGCCTTCTTTTTAGTACACAGAAATATTCCACAAACATGACTCTCTCAGCTTTCTGCTGTATGGCACCCAGAAGGGAGGAGGCTCCCTCCTCTTTTCTGGCATTTTCATCTGTCGTCAGCCCTTGGCCCAGGTGAATCTGGGATCCTCCCTGCTTCCTGCCTCCTCCCTTACTGCCTATCTGCCTATGGGTCAGACTCACTCTTGGCCCTCCCAATGTAAGGAGAGAGAAAATCCAACTTGGCACGCTGGCTCCTCCCTGCTGATGCAGGAGCCTTGGCATTGTTTTTGCTGCCAGTCTGGTTGCCTCCTTATTGCCTTTGGAAGCCTGTACTTTCTTTGTGGCTTTTGTGGTCGCTTCCATCCGCCAGTGTGGTCCCTCTCAGAGGCACTAGCGTGCCAGACCAGCCTATTTGAATTGGTGCCAGGCCACTTACTGGGGAGGTAAAGCCAAATCCCATATATTTAAAACTGTAATGCTTTGCTTGTCCACCTAGCTCCTGTCTCCTGAAGTCATTAGTTGTGGTTTTACTTTACTGTTAAAACACTCCTTTTTCCCCCCTTTTCTCTCAGCTCTGGCTATTTTCAGCTCTTTATATTTAGCAAGTTGTATGTAAGTAGAGATTCCACTGTTCTACTTAAAGCTCTTTTTTCCCCTACCTTCTTCTTTTTGTGTCCTAAAGGAAGAGAATGTTTCCTATTATGTGGAGGAAGGAGGGTCAGAAGATAGAGGCTCAATGTTTGAGAATAGAAAGTGAGGAAACCATAGCAGCCTGTCCTATAGTAAAGCAATAAGGAGAAGCCATTCATATGGCCACCGGACACATGTCATGTCTGCTTTCTAATTTCTTCAGGAATCTAATGGACCTCTGGGTGCTTCATTGTGAGACAGTCCTTTTGTGCTTCATTGTGCTTGACATATTTTTTTAAATCTCTAGAATATTGTAAGACTCCCTTTGCATCCTGTAGTACCTGAGGTTTGAAAAAGTAGACCATGATTATACAACTCAAGGCAGATAAATAATAACATTTCCATCTCTGTGCTGAGTTGAGACAGTTAAGTGATTTTCCTGAACTCCCTCAGGAAGCTCCAGACACATCTAGGAACGTAACGGGTGAATTCTAAGTCTCAGACCTTTCAACCATGGGCACATCTCTCTGTCTCTATTTACTCTAGGATGCTGCACATATGTTTCTCAAGTAAATATTTACATATGGAGTGTTTGGGGGATATGAGAAGTTTGGTGAGAAGTACTGGTATAATGGTGTTGTATACTAAAGTCTGCCATTTATTAGGTTGCAGCCATGTTTTTGAATAGTTGCTGGCTCACAGTGCAGTCACAGAGATCCAATACTTCAGTCCTAATTGAACCTTTATTTGTTAAGAGCAAAAAGAAAACTAATGGAGCTGACACTCCTCTATCTGATAAATGAAATCAAGAATGGAGACCAGGGCTGGGAAGGTGGCTCAGGGGTAGAGCGCTTGCCTTGAATTCATGAGGCCCTGGGTTCGATTCCTCAGCACCACATAAGCAAAAAGAAAAAAGCTGGAAGTGGTGCTGTGGCTCAAGTGGTAGAGCGCTAGCCTTGAGCTGAAGAGCTGAGGGATAGCACCCAGGCTCAGAGTTCAGGCCCCACAACCAGACCCAAAAAAAAAAAAAAATAGAATGGAGACCAGGGGCTGGGAAGGTGGCTCAGTGGTAAATGGCTTTCCTTGCATGCATGAGGCCCTGGGTTTGATTCCTCAGTACCACATAAGCAGAAAAAGCCAGAAGTGGCACTGTGGTTCAAATGGTAGAGCGCTAGCCTTGAGCTGAAGAGCTGAGGGATAGCGCCCAGGCCCAGAGTTCAGGCCTCACACACTGACCAAAAAAAAAATAAAAGAATGGAACCTAGAGTATAGAGAATGTCATGATAAAACGGCTTGCTAATGGTAGGTAAATATAAATGGTATATGAAAGAAACATGGGTCAAAGCATCTCTATCATAACACCCATAAAATTTATCTTCTGCAGAAACCTATAAATTTCCTATCTAATGTGAAAGATGGAATTGCAGTATATATGGAAATTTTAGATGTAGCAAGAGTTTTAAAAAACATTTAACTAATGTGTTACATGATTAAAATGGCCAGGCAAACCCCATCCTTTACTTTAGATTACTTTTTCCCCCCAGAATTAATGCCACACATCCAAATGTTTTAAGACCCCAATACATAATTTGATGTGAGTGTAATTGTAAGAGCTGTGTGGAAAGGAGTGGTTGAGACTGTGGCAAACGAGAGCAACCAAGGAACTTGTAAAAGATACAGTGTCAACAGATCCAGTCTATGCTTGACAGGCAGGTCACAGGCCCATTGGGTCAAATCACCTGATTTTTCAAGAGAACGTGAAAACCCAAATTGTTATGTACAATTCCACTATTTAAATGTTGAAAATTATTTTTTTAGCTCATAGTACACTTTTAGCTAAAGGATACATTCAGTGGGTAAGCTATTAGTGAATTTCTTCTATTCTTTAGAAGGAAGATGTATGTGATAATATACAGAAGCTTCTTGTGGGAGTTAGAAGGGAACCCAGAAACTAGAAAAGGAACAAGATGATTTGGTTTAAGCAAGAGATTCCCATACAATATCTACTTTGACTCATGAATAATGCGTTTGTCAAAAGTATTTCCAATAGCAATGAAAGGAAACTCAAGAAGGTTCATCTAAATTTATGGGCACAAAACCTTCAGGTTGATGTTTTTGAGAAGGAGAGCAAAAATGTACTGGAGTTGTTCGAGTGACATGTTGATTATCTACTTCCTGTACTGTCTTCTTCCTTTCTGTCTGCTCTGTCTTTATTACTAGATTCTAGAGTCTCTAGAATGCTTTTAGAATGAGCTCACCCAGAGCCATACAGAAAAAGCAGTTAATTTGAGCAGGTGAGTAGCAAAACGTGAAGCTAAAAAGTGAAATGATAAATATCTAACTGATGAGTTAAGCTGTGCCAAAATAGTTACGCCAATAAATACTGGATACAAGCACTGAATTAATATACAGTAGATTTGTAGCCCAGAGTTTTCTGACGCCAGTGAAGTAATTATTTTGGCATTAAGATCTGTGGAAATGTACACTATTAATATTTTTATCACAACCCTTAGCATGGTGTTTGGCACACAGGAAGCTTAACAAAGAAATTATAACCATATGATAGCATATGTTGGGTTGAAGGGGACATAAGTTACTAATGACCCATGTGGCAACAAATTGGATGACTAATTCATTATTGTTGATTTATATTTTTCCCACAATTGTCCGTTATTGTTAAGAATAAATGATCAGATAAGAAAATCATCAGAATTTGAGAAAGTAACAAAGATAATGTTGTTCTCTGAATGAAATAGAAATAACTGAACAGAAAAAAAAAAAACAAAAGCTAACTCTGATTAGGTGTGGTAATGCCTGTAAATCTAGACTTGGAGAAGTGTGTCAAAGTGATGTGTAGAGGAATTACGGTTACATAAGTAAAGTAGTAAAGTAGTAAGTAAGTCTAACTTGTTACCTCCTCCCTCATTTCTCTCCCATTTCCCTCCCCCCAACTCCCAGTTGTACAGATCATTTCCAACATATTGTCCAGTGAGTATCGCTGTTAGATTGGTTCCT
Organism: Dipodomys spectabilis; assembly: GCF_019054845.1. Lineage (NCBI taxonomy): Eukaryota > Metazoa > Chordata > Mammalia > Rodentia > Heteromyidae > Dipodomys > Dipodomys spectabilis. Next base: position 5,277,817 of record NW_024870835.1, on the reverse strand, counting down.
CCTTTGTCCTTTGTCTCACCATTTCGTTGTTCTCCTTCCCTTCCCTAATTCAGATAAATGTATATACAACATCTAGGGCACCAAAATCAAATACAGTGACAACAGGGGATAAACCACAAAGAAAAAATACAAAAGAAACAAGAAATCACATAATACATTAGAAACAACAACAAAGAAAAACCTCTTCTGTCCATGTCTTGAACTTCATTTCGCTTAGCATCATCTTATATGATCATATGTAGACAGCTATTGAGCTATTCTGGTCATCTGCTAGGATTATCCTAGATCCATACTAATTACTACAAATGAGAGAAACCATGCGACCTATGTTTCTTTGGGTCTGGCTTACTTTACTTAATACGATTTTTTTCCCAGGTCTTTCCCTTTCCTTACAAATGGGATGGTGCCATTCTTTCTGATGGAAGCATAAAATTCAATTGTATATCTATATGAACATATATACAAATGTTTTATATATATATATATATATATATATATATAACATTTTCTTGATCCATTTATCTACTGATGGGCATCTGGGTTGGTTTCATATCTTAGCTATGGTGAATAATGCTGCAGTGAACATAGTTGTGCTGCTAGCTTTAGTATGGCCTTGATTAATTCTTAGTGTACACTGTTTAGTGGAGTAGGTTTAGCATTACTTAAATGTCAATTATTCTATCCTCAAATTTCATAGTACAACCTCATTTCTGATTTTGCCTCTCTGCTTTGTCACTCTTTTGACCCTTAATTTAATTCAGTTGCATCTGCTGCTTCCTCCACATGCTCATTCAATGTTAACTTCACCTGGGATTGTGGAACCTCTCAGCCCTATTCTCTCTACAATGTCCTTCAGCAACCTCATGAATGCTGTAGGTGAGTTCCTATTTACTCCCATGACATGCTACATTCCATCCTGAACTCAAATGTAAAATTACTGAATGTTCTAACCACCTCTGCCAAAATTCCTATGTTGAAACCAACCCCAATGTGACTATAATTAAGAGTGCCTCTTAGAATGTAATTGAAGTGCAATGAAGTCACAAGAAAAGGGTTATCCCAAGAACCTATAGATTGGTGTCTTTATAGGAAGACACACTAAGAACTTCCTAGCATACCCAGGAATGGCCATATAAGTATCATCAAGAGAGATGTTGGCCATCCACCAGCCAAGAAGTGAGCTCTTAATAGAAACAAAATATTCTATCCCCTTTGGCCATAAACTTCTAGCTTCAATTATGAGAAAGTGAATATCTGCTATATAAGCAATACAGTCTCTGGGAGTTTGTTATGGAAGCCTAAGTAAACTAAGACAGTTGCCTACTTAATATTATTTTTACTAGTCTATTTTGCATATGTTTTGAAAACATGCTACCTAAAAGAGAACATGTTGATCATCTACTTCCTATGCTGTCTGCCTCTGCCTATCTGATCTTTTTCAACTAGCTCCCAGAGTCTCTAGAAATTTCAGTCATTTTTAATTTCTCTGTCTTCATTTCCTACTGAGTCTAATTATTCATAAAGTCCTATTGATTGGATCTCCCAGATACCGTTAAATCCAGTCTCTTTTTTTAATTGACTCAGGTACTTCCTGAATCATGTTAGCTACTGCACATCTTAGAGTTCTCTTAATTGAACTCTGTCTCCCATTCTGGACTTTAATTCATTCTTCAACCTATATCCAGAGTTATGTTTCTAAATCAAATATTATTTTCTAGTAGTCTTTAGTAAAAGTCCTACCAGAATCACTTTAGAATTCTAGGACTCAAAGAAGTCAGCTTGAAAGTCCCTAAACTAAGCCCTAACCACAGTGTTCTCCTCTTCCTTGAGTATGCCTTTCTGCTTTCTGTATTTTCCTTCTAGATTCCTTTTAGCCAGATCACTGTGTTGATTCCTCAGTTCACTCAGATTTTTACTCAAGACTTGATGCTAATGGTGAACAGCTCATCCAGTTGCAACCATGACCCCTCTATTCCACCATGTTTGCTTCCTTACTTTCTTCCTGGTTTATTGCTTTGCTTAATATTTATCACTAACAAAGCATTTGTTTTAGTTACTCAGTCAAAAGGCAAATACCACTACATGAAGTCAGTGATTTTATTCTATTTGTTTGGTCTAAAAGTTTATCAGCAGGCATTTATTTGATAGTTGAATGAATATTTGACATATAGTTCATGAACACAAACTGTTCAGTTAATGGCCTAAGCTAATAACTTTTTGTTATTTATTAAATATTGGAAAATAAAATCCTAATATATTTATTTACAGGAGCATTGAGAAATTTTTGCCCCAAATGCCATTTCAAATCATCTAAAGTAGAAATGTTTTACACACCTGTTATATCAGTCTAAAAGGAACAGAGATATATAAATATTAATAAAAATGAAATTATAGTGAAATGGGATTAAAATGCAATTTACAGATATGGCACAAGCCCAATCATGTTAACTGTATCACAAACCTGGAATCAAAACCCATACCATGAAAAGTAGATCCAGCAGCTGCCAATAAACACTACAGGAATTTACTTTCCTAGGGTGAAATAAGTGTAAAATAACAGATAATCAAAATTTAAAAATAATGTGATTTAGTGGTTTAAAAATACTCTTAAAATTAAAAACAACAACCTGGCTTATAGTACTATTGTTACTATGCCCTGATAGAAGTTACAAAGGCAGAGACTGATCTGCAAATGTGTGCCTAGGTGATTTTCTTTTCTTACTTATATGTCTTTGTTCACCTGCCATTTTCCCCCAGGTCATCGGTGGGTTGGTGGGAAGAATTCTGTAGAAGGAGAGAGGGCTGAACTAGGAGACTTCACCTTAGCAAAATCAAAGTAAACCAGGTTCATCAACAGTCACCAAACTCAGCATTGTTGGGTTCTTCAGAGTCCACCCACCAAGAGAATGTATTGACATTTGCTAGCCAGATGGGCTTAAGGTGACAGAGCGGGATATGAAACTAGAAGAGGTTGAGAGGTTGAGGCACACTGAATGTAAGAATGAAGACTTTATTCAAGAAAATGAGGTTGGTCAGCAGGAGAAAACATAAATCTTGTTGTCCAGAGTAAGTGTTTTAGAAATGACATCTGTAGAGTCTGGGTTGTATAGTTTGAAGAAAACACACACACAAACACACAAAAGAATAAGAACAGGTTTAGAGTAAGACTCTTGTAACTATTGCATTAATTCATAAGCATGCTGAGGCCATCATTGATCGCTCAGTTTATACATTCTTGGCAAGAACTATGATAAGCAGGAAAGGGCTTTTATGTGGCTTATTTATTGTCTTTATGATAATGAGGAGTCAGCAAAAAGTGGCCATATTAGATCAGAATGACCTAGGCAACTGCATCTCATGCTTTGTCTTTACCTTGACTGAAGAAATTTGTGGCAAGTATCAACATATTCCATGAGCTTCTGGTATCAACTCAACTGACAAAAGAGGGTCAAGGAACTTTGCTTGCCATGGTTGATGTCTGGGCAAGCTGAGAAGAACTAGTTTTGTTTGTGTTTTCACCAATTTGAAACCAGAACAAAGGAGTCAAGGAAGAAGCCCGGCTCGAGTCCACCTTCTTCACAGTGCTTATGGTACTGTTTTCATAATGATGAAACTTATTGGCCCTGGCTGAGTACACATCACTAACTGATAGCTCTGTGGAATGTTTCTACCCACTTGAATTTTTCAAGGACTGGCAAAATATAGTTGGTTAGATTTTTAGTTGGCCAATTACAATCACACTCACCTGTTGCTCTGGAGATAACTTCTCCTGGGTCCTCACCATTGCATTTGGATTGCTTCTGGTCTTTTCACCTGCAGGCAATGTATGCATGTGTGGCAAGGATGATTTGATGAGCTACCCAGGTGCACAAGAGACTGAGGCCAGGGCATGTTGCCACTAGTCCATTTGCTCTAACTTCTGTGATATTTGCCTAAAGAACGTAGGTAGTATTGAGCAGAGATTGACGGGACTCTCTAGAGATCATTCTATGATACTCTCCTCTGAAGTGAATTGGTTATTTGGAATTTATACCTAGAGTTTCTAGGCTAAATCTGGTGCAATGTCATTGGGACTTTTCAGAAGCAATACAGTGAACCATGCAGAGATGTCTTACACCATCATATGGGGCAGCAACCAAACCCATGTCCAGTTGTTATTTTAAAGGATAACCTTTACAGCTTTCTGTGTGTGTGTGTGTGTGTGTGTGTGTGTGTGTGTGTGTGTGAACACCTAGGTGTTGTTGTTTAGCTTTTCTGCTCAAGGCTAGTACTCTATCTCTTGAGCCACAGCTCTACTTCTGGATTTTTTTTGGGGGGGGGGGGGTCCAGTCGTGGGGCGTGAACTCTGGGCCTGGGCACTGTCCCTCAGCTCTTCAGCTTAAGGCTAGCGCTCTACCACTTGAGCCACAGTGGCACTTCTGGCTTTTTTCTTTTTGCTTATGTGGTGCTGAGGAATCAAACCCAAGGCCTCAGGCATGCAAGGCAAACGCTCTACCACTGAGCCACCTTCCCAGCCCACTTCTGGGTTTTTTTTGTGGTTAATTGGAGGTAAGAATCTCATAAATTTTCTTGCCCAGGTTGCCTTTGAATTGTGATCCTCACCTCTCGGCTCCTCAATAGCTAGAATTAACAGGCATGGCCAACAGCACTCAGCTATAGCTTTTATATTTTGTAGTTCCTACAGGTGAGAAAGCTAGTAAACACAAGACCTAAGTATTACAAGTGACTAAATGGAATTCAGATTACATTATTTTCAGAAATTTATCAGAAACATGTTTTTCTTGCCACCCAAATAGAGGACAAATGGCAGGAAATGTGAAATTTGTGCATTTCCATGCTTCAGTGCATGGTTTACAGAAATGAACCTGTCATATGTGCTTAGTTTGCAGGAGTTCTTACTCCGTTAAGGATGGTCTCTGAAAATATGAGAAGATAAATAAAATTGAATCTATAAATTTTCCAGATGTAAATAACTCAATTGTAACATCATCTTTTAAAATACAGTGTTTTTTTTTTTCCAATTTAGAATGGTAGTAGGAAATTGCAAATTACAAATGCCTCTGTTTTTCTCAGTCTACCAACTATTTTTTCTTAAATCTTAACTCAGAAAAGTAAAATTCAGTGTTTAGAAGCCAAGGTACTGGATTTTTTAAAAAATAAATGTATTTCTTTTTTAATGGAAAATTCCTAAGAATCTTATTCTTAATAACTTCACATAGTCTTACTCTTCTCAATGTAAACTGGAATACATTTTGTGCTTTAGATGATTTATTTTTAATTTAATTTTATTGTCAAGGTGATGTACAGAGGAGTTATAGTTGCACATGTTAGGTAGTGAGTACATTTCTTGATGAACATTATTACCCGCTTCCTTGTTTTTCTTCCACTTTCCCTCCATCCAATACCCCCTCCCCAAGTTGTAAAGTTCATTTCCAACATGCCTCGTGAGTATTGCTAAGATGCATTATGCAAAATGTTTGAATTTAAAATTTTTGAATATTGGCCTAAGAACTAAATTTTAATGTATACTCACATACATTACCTTTAAGTACAGGCAACTGGAAACTTTCTGTTGATAAAATTTGCCAAACTAAATTATTTGTTTTCTAACACAAGTTTTGGAACTCCAGTATTATGTTCAACATTTGGAATGCAATTTACTGGAAGCTTTTTGTTTATGTAGGTATTTCTCTTTTGGCTTGTTTCCTATCATCTATTTTCAAATATTTTGGGGCTGAGTCATTGGTCTTTGTATTGCCTATAACATCATAAGCCGAACAGTCTGCTGTAGGTCTATATTAATCCCCAACATTGACTTTTCTCTCCGTCCTGCTAGTGCTTTTGATTTATTAAATCAGCTTTAAATGACAAAAATCACAGTTAGCTCAACAAAAGTCTCCATGATGAGACCTCAGACTGGCTCTTTGATGTCATTTGGTATATTAGTCATTTAAAACTATTGAGGGATGGAGGAAAAGATATTGACAAGAAAGCTATGATATATGTGTGAGGCATGCCATTCCCCCTGCGCTGACAATGCCTCTATTCATTTTCCCAGGCCCTGGGGAACATGCTCTTCCTTTCTTCCAGGAGTGTGGGTTGGCCAGAGAAAAAAAGAAAGAGAAAAGGGCAGAACAGTTCTCTCTAAATCATCAAATACCTTTTCAACTGACAGGTTGGCTCATTCTCAGTATATATTTTAAAAGAAGGAAAGTTGAAATAGATTCTTTCTAAGTAGCATACGTTCATCTGGAAGTAAATGCTTTGTTTATTAATGACACTAGAAAACAAGGCAATTGGATAATAGTTAATATATATCTATACATAAAGATATATGGATGCCTTCTTTAATTTTTTCTCCTATAATATATGAAACGTATACCAAATATTTTCTTTTTTTTCTTGCGTTCATTTCTTTGGGTTCATTTCTTTTTTAGTTTTTATTGTGAAAATACTGTACAAAGGGGTTACAATTACATGAGCAAGGTAATGAGTACATTTCTTATCAAGTATTGTTGCCTCCTCCTTTTGTTTCCCCTTAACATTCCTTTCCATCTCCCTCACCCCATCCTTCACCCACACTCCCTCTTCCCCCCCACGCCAAAGTTGTACAGTTCCTTTTTTGACATAACATTTTGTACATCTCATTGTTGTAATGGATCCACCTGAAACCCTATTTAAACAATTTGTTTTTTCCCTTCCCCTCCACAAATTATACCAACATCAAATATGGTGAAAACAGGGGATATGCCGTGGGGGAGGGACAGACAAAGCAACAAACAAATATCTTATAAATATGTTAGAAACAATAGCAAGAAAGAAAAAAACATTTCTGTCCTTATCTTGGTGTTCATATCGCCTAACATCAACTTATCTGACTGTTTCTGCTTGTCTCACACATATACTAGTTATTGCTACTAAGGGAAACCATGGGACCTATGTTTCTTTGGGCCTGGCTTACTTCACTTCATGTAATTCTTTCCAAGTCTTTTCATTTCCTAACAAATGGGGCAATGTCATTCTTTCTGACAGAGGCATAGAATTGCATTGTGTATATATACCACATTTTCTTGATCCATTCATCTACTGAGGGGCATCTGGGTTGGTTCCATATCTTAGCTATGGTAAATAATGCTGCAATAAACATAGTTGTACTGGTAGCTTTAGTAGAGTCTTGTTTATGATTATTCGGGTAAATGCCAAAAAGTGGGATTGCTGAGTCATAGGGGAGTTCTATGTGGAGTCTTTGAGGAATCTCTATACTACTTTTCAAAGTGGTTGAACAAGTTTACACTCCCACCAGAGTTCCCTTCTGTCCCATCCCCTCCAGCATCTGTTGTTTTTGGAGTTCTTGATTATAGCCATTCTAACTGGATGAGGTGGAATTGCAATGCTGTTCAGATTTGCATTTCTTTTATGGCTAGAGAGGTTGACAATTTCATGTGTCTATTGGCCATCCTTCTTTCCTCTTCAGAGAAGTTTCTCTTTAAGTCTTTAGCCCATTATATATCAAGCAGTTGTTTCTTTGAGGATTTATTGCTGGGGATTTAAGTTTTTGAGCTCCAGGTATATTTTAGATATGAAACCCTTGTCTGTTGTATGGCTAGTAAAGATCTTCTCCCAATCCATGTGCTTTCTATCGATTTTGCTATCTATGTCCTTTGCTATGCAGAAGCTTTACAATTTCATGCAGTCCCATTTGTCCAACCTTTCTTTGATTTGTTGTGTTTCTGGGTCTCTATTAAGAAAATTTCAGCCTCTGCGAAGGAGACCTAGGGTTTCTCCTATTCCATCCTGTAATGTTTTCAGAGTGTCTGCTTTGACTGTGAGGTCTTTGATCCATTTGGAGTTGATTCTAGTGCAGGGTGATATATAAGGATCTAGCTTTAGTTTTCTATAAGTGATTAACCAATTTTTCCAGCACTATTTACTGAAGAGGCTGTCTTTCTTCCATTCTATTTTTTTAGCTCCCTCATTGAAGATTAGATGGCTATAGGTCTGTGGGTTCATTTCTAGGTTTTCAATTCGATTCCATTGGTCCTGAGGTCTATTCTTGTGCCAGTACCAAGCAGTTTTGATTACTATGTTTGTAATGGAGTTTGAAATTTGGTATTGATATTCCTCCAGCACTGTTCTTTCTGTTAAGGATCATTTAAGGTATTGTTCCATATGAATTTTTGGATTGCCTCTTCTATTTCCTTGAAGAATGAGGTTGGAATATTGATAGATATCACAATGAATTTGTAGATAGCCTTGGGAAGTACTGTCATTTTCATGATGTTGATCCTTCCAATCCAGGAGCTTGGGAGGTTTTTTCACTTTCTAAGTTCTGTTTTGATTTCCTTTTTCAAGTTTTAAAGTTTTCATCATAGAGGTCCTTCACTTCTTTGGTTAAGTTAATTCCTAGGTATTTTATTTTTGTGGGGCTATTACAAATAGAGTTGCTTTCCTGATTTCAGCCATGCTTTTCTCATTGTTCGTGTACAGAAAAGCCATTGATTTTTGAGGGTTAATTTTATACCCTGCTACTTTGCCAAAGTTTTGAATCAGCTTGAGTAATTTGGGAGTGGAGTCCATGGGATTCTTTAAATACAAGATCATGTCATCTGCAAAGAAGGAGAGTTTTACTTCATCTTTCCCTATTTGGATCCCTTTTATGTTTGCATCTTGTCATATTGCTGTAGCTAGGCATTCTAATACGAAACTGAAGAGAAGTGAAGAGAGTCGACATCCTTGTCTCATTCCTGAGTTAAGAGGAAATGGCTTTAGTTTTTCACTATTAAGTATAATGCTGGCTGTAGGTTGTCATATACAGCCTTTATTGTATGGAGAAATGTTCCCTGGATTCCTAGTTTTTCCAGAACCTTCATCGTAAAGAGGTGTTGGATCTTTTTCTGCATCTATTGAGACAACCATGTGGTTCTTATCCTTGCTCTCATTGATGTGATGAATTATATTAATTGATTTGCATATATTGAACCAGTTTTGCGTCCCTGAAATGAATCCTGTTTGATCGTGGTGTATGATTTTTTTGTATGAATTGTTGAAATCGATTGGCCAAAATTTTGTTGAGAAATTTTACATCCATGTTCATCAAAGAAATGGGTCTATAGTTCTCTTTCTTTGATGAGTCCCTGCATGGTTTAGGGATGAGGGTTATGATGGCTTCATAGAATGAGTTCAGTAGTGAACTTTCTCTTTGAATTTCATTGAAGAGTTGGAGGAGTATTGGTGTGAGCTCTGCATTGAAGGCTTTGTAGAATTCCACTGTAAATCCATCTAGTCCTGGGCTTTTCTTAGGTGGGAGATCTCTTATTGCTGTTTCTATTTCAATGCTTGATATGGGCCTGTTAAGGTGATTTAACTCATCTTGGTTTAGTTTTGGCATGTCGATATTTGCTAGGAAAAGATCCATTTCTGCCACGTTCTCAAACTTATTAGCATAAAGTTTTGAGAAGTATTCCCTTATAATGTTCTGAATCTTGGTTGTTTCTGTGGTGATATTTCCATTCTCATCTCTGAGTTCATTTATTTGGGTGTGTTCTCTTCTTTTTCTAATAAGATTTGGTAAGAGTCTGTCAATTCTGTTAGTTTTTTTGAAGAACCAACTCTTTGTTTTGTTGGTTCTTTCTATTTTTTTATTCTAATTCATTTAATTCTGAATTCGTTTTAATTATTTCTTTCTGTCTATTGGATTGCGGTTTATCTTGCTACTCTTTTTCAAGGAAATTCAGATGCCTCATTAAATTGTTGGTTTCAGAGCTCTCCAATTTGTTGATGTAGGAACTCAGAACTATAAACTTGCCTCTGAGTACTGCCTTTTCTGTGTCCAAGAGGAACAGGTAATTTGTGTGTTCTTTTTTGTTAAATACCATGAACATTTGAATGTCCTTTCTAGTCTCTTCCATGACCCACTGGTGATTCAACAGTATGTTGTTCAGCCTCCATATGTTACAGGACTTTCTTTGGTGGCTTTTGGTGTTGAGTTCTAATTTTATTCCATTGTAGTCTTTGAGAATGCAAGGTATAACTTCAATGTTTCTGAATTTGGACAAGTTTGCTTTGTATCCTAAAATGTGGTCTATTTTGGAAAATGTTCCATGTGCTACTGAGAAAAACATATATTCTGATGCTGCTGGGTGAAATATTCGGTAGATGTCTGTTAAATCTAGTTGATCTATGCAGTTGTTTAGATCTGTGGTTTCTCTGTTGAGTTTTTGCTGAGTTGATCTATCTAGTGGGGAAAGTGGTGTGTTAAAGTCCCCAACAATTAATGTCTTTGGATCTATGTGGGATTTGAGGGAAAGTAGTGTTTCTTGGATAAATTTGGGTGCTCCGTTGTTTGGTGAATAGATATTTAGAATTGTAATATCCTCCTAGAGGAGAGATCCCCTAATTAGTATGTAGCGACCTTCCTTATCTCTTCTCACTAATTTTAATTTGAAGTCTATTTTATCTGATATTAGGATTGCAACTCCAGCCTGTTTATGGGGGCCGTTTGCTTGGTATATTTTGTTACAGCTTTTTACTTTCAAAATATGTTTGTTTTTATGGGCAAGGTGTGACCCCTGAAGTCAGCAGATAGAAGGATCTTGCTTTTTAATCCAAGTAGAAAGTCTATTTTGCTTAATTGGAGAGTTAAGTCGGTTAATGTTGAGTATTAGGACTGAGCGATGTTTGGTAGTTCCTGCCATGTTATCCACTTTCTTTGGGGCTCTGACAACTTGCTTCTTCCTATGGTTCTTGGATTCTCAGTTTGGATGTGGTTTCTTGGCCTTTATTGAAGTCTTGTTGGTTTTCTATGTGTAGGACATCTTTTGTAGGGCTGGATTGGTGGAGAAATATTGTTAGTTTTTCTTTGTTATGGAAGGTTTTTATTTGGCCTTCCATTATGAAGGAGAGTTTAGCTTGATACATTATTCTTGGTTGATAGTTGTTTGTCTTTAGGGCATGGCATACATCATTCTAGGCTCTTCTTACTTTAATTGTCTCTGCTGAGAAATCTGAGGTTATTCTAATTGGTTTCCCTTTATAGGTGATTGATCTTTTCTCATTAACAGTTTTAAGGATCTTTTCCTTGGTCTGAATTGACCCTGTGCAGATTATAATGTAATGGTGAGATGTCCTGTTCTGGTCTGGTCTATTTGAGGTTCTAAAAGCTTCTTGTATCTGAATAGGCCTATCTTTATTTTTTTATTTTTTATTTTTGTCGGTCTTGGGGCTTGAACTCTGGGCCTGGGCGCTGTCCCTGAGCTCTTCAGCTCAAGGCAAGTGCTCTACAGTTTGAGCCACGGCACCACTTCCGGTTTTCTAGTGGTTTATTGGAGGTAAGAGTCTCATGGATGTTCCTGCCCGGGCTGACTTTGAACCATGATCCTCCGATCTCAGCCTCTTGAGTAGCTAGGATTACAGACTTGAGCCACCGGCGCCCTGCATGAATAGGCCTATCTTTTTGCATGTTGGAGAAGTTTTCTGCTAGAATACTGTTAAATAAATTTCCTAGACAGTTAACTTCTGTCTCTAGGTTCTCCTCTACACCTATTATCCTCAGATTAGGCCTCCTGATGTTGTCTTCCAAATGTTGAAAAGATCTATCATATTTCTTGAATTTGTCTTGGATAGTTGTATGTTCTTTCTCTATAATATCTAGACTGTCTTCAACCCCCAAGATTCGATCTTCTGCATGGTCTAACCTACTGTCAAGACTTTCTACTTTGTTTTTTATTTCTTTTCCTTCTAATTGGTCAGCTTTGATGACTTCAAATTCTTTGTTGGAGCTTTGTTTTAGATCTTGTATGAACTTCTTCCTTAATTTGATGTTCAGTGTTTATTCTCAAATCACTTAGTTGATTGGTTATGGTTTCCTTGGACTCCAATTCCTTCTGTCGGGTTCCATTCAGCATTCCCTTTGTGGTCTCCCTGAATTCTTTCAGCTGTCTGTTTATGGATTCCATGAATGCCTCTATTTACCTTTGTCTATTCTCATCCTGCTCTCACAATTCCTGTATTACTTTTTGATTAGCTTCCTCACATTCACGCAATTCCTGTATTTCTCTTTGACTGTTTTCAGCCTGCTTACACAATTCCTTTATTTTTCTTTGATTGTTCTCAACCTGCTCATGCAACTCCTGTATTAATCTTTGAGTAGCAACCTTATACTCATGAGATTCCTGTATTAATCATGGGTTTGCCTCCTCTCGCTCCCTATCATGCTCACACTGAGTCCTTTGCAGGTTTTCAATCTTTTCATTCACCATGTTATCAGTAGTGTTTGTAGAGCTTTTTTGGGAACTCTCCTCTGGATTATTCATTAACTGTTCTGTCACCTGATTATCATGAGTGGGAGTTGAGATAACTGGACTTGCCACTTTTCTTATGTTTTTCCAGCTTGTTCTGCCCATTTGGTATGAAAGTAAGACCAATTTTGTGCTAGAACACTATTTTAAGGCAAGCATCAACCAGAATCCTGTAGTTCTACAGTCAAAATGGCTGCAGATACAATCTAGTTCAACAGATACAATCTATTCAACATCAAACAACTATTGATTAATGGGCTAAGAACAGCAAAGAAGGATTTGACAAACCAGAAATTATTAGGTTTAGGGAGAAATGTGGGGAAAAACAGGATTAGAGGGGTATGAAAAGGTAAAAGGAGAGTGAATTTAACTAAGTACTAATCTCAGAGAGGGAAATGGATTGAACAGAACGATAGAGCGATTAAAAAAAAAGAAAAAATGGAAAAACAAAAATTTAAATTTAAAAAGTGAAATATTTAAAAATTATGTAAGTTTAAAGAAATGATATTGAGAGAAGAAAAGGATAAGATGAGAGGAGGGGAGGGACAGAAAGGAGACATGAAAAACTAAAAAAAACATTTTTTTTTAATTAGTTACTTGAAAATCATATAGGTGTAAGGAGATAACACTGCTATTAAAGAAGTTAAGCCTAAGAGGCTGTGAATTGTGTAGTAAATTTCTGGATTAAGTGTGTACACAATGGAGGATAAGGTCTAATAATTGATGACGGGTATATAACTGGGGATGAGCAGAACAGCAATTAAGTCACACAAAAAAGAAAGAAAGAGAAAAAAAAGAAAAGAATAATAAAAAAGGACCAAAAGGTCAAAAGAGATTTTTTAAAAAAAAGCACACACACATATACACCTTAAGTAAAAATTATGAGGAAAAAAAAAGATTAATAGAAAACAATTTTAAAAAAATAAAAATTTTAAAAATGGTACAAAAAAGAGTTCCTTGATTTTTTTTTTTTGGGGGGGGGGAAATGGGACGATCCTGTATCTCCCCTGTGTCCATAACCAGTCTCTTGGTGGAGTTTCTGGTCTGCTTGTGGTGTTTGGTTTTCCTGTGGCTTGATTGGTTTCTTAAGTCAGTTTGTTTGAGCAGGCAGAAAAATGCTCCGCATTACCCAGGACTTTGTGATCCTCCTCTCAGGCTAGTTTAGTGGGAGGGAGATCTACTTTGAGCATCACAAAAGAGGGAGATGACTGTTTCCTCTAGTTTGGAGATGCTCTGATGAGGCTAGGTTCTGGGTAGGGTTTGAGGCCTTTCAGCAAGCAGTAGCTTTTCCCTGAGGGGCTAGCTCCTGAGACACTCACAGAGCCCAGCCTGGAGCCATTCTCAGAGTTTATGTTTACTGTATTTCAATTGTTTGTCTAAGCTGCTGTAGGAAGGGGCAGCCTCTGGCTCTGTTTACCCAATGAAGAAAGTCACTCCTCCGTGGGTGGAGCTTCCTTTTCCTGGGTGGGGCAGTTCAGGTCAGGTTCCTGTGACCTGGTAAATGACTCTTTTGTGTTCCTACAAGGCCTGAGTTGGAGCTAGCTGCTCAGCCAGGCCTTTGTCACTATCAAAGATGGAGATCTCTGTGGTGGGGGAGGAGCAGCCTTCTCTCCTCTGCTCCCTGAGAAGAAATGAAGATGTCAGGGTTCTACACATGCCAGAGTCTTGGTTCCTGGGTCGTCTCTGGTCTGTGATCTACAGGATGAAGATATCTGGTCCTTGTCGGTTTTTGCTGGTGTTGAGTAGAATCCACTCGCCCGCTGCATCTAGCTCCTTTGTCCTAGATTCTCTCTGTAGGTATGGTGGGTACCGCAGCCACTGCTGCCCCCGCAGCCAAGACTACCAGCAAGTGCTCAGATCTGTCTCCTTGCCTGGATTTTCCCTCTCTGGCCAAACTCTGTTCTGTGATGGCACACTTGGTGTAATTCTCTAGCCTAGGACAGAGGGTTCACTGGAACACTAAAACTGCTTTCTATGTGAGAGCTTGTTTAGCCTCCAGCTTCTCCTCCGCCATCTTCCCCCGAACTCCTATACCAAATATTTTCAAGATGAATGAGTACCTCTCAATAACCTAAACTTACTTTCACAACTTAAACAACTCTGTAGTGAGCAGATTATATACCTACAAATTACATATAGCTCTAAGATTTTGTACGTGTGTACTCCCAACTTATCTATCATGTCACATAACTACATGAGAACAAGAAAACAAGATATGCATTAACTTTTTGTTAACACTACCTAACAAATACAAATAATACTTGCTATGCTAAGAAATATCCTACAATTTGAAATATAAATTTGCACAATATCATTCCCAAAATTTGCATAATCTGTCATGTAACTGTATTTGTAAATGTCAATTATATCTATCTCACTCATAGACCTTAGCATATATTCCTTGTCAGAAAGACCTGTAAATAGTAGCAGCTGAGGGTTTGTGCTCATGCCTACAAACCTAGCTTATTCTAGAGGCCAAAATTTGAGGATCCTTCTTTGAAGCCAGCCCAGGGAGGAAAGCATGTGAGACTCTTCTCTCCAATTAGCCACCTGAAAGCTAGAATTGGAGCTGTGGTTTGAGTTGGTAGAGAACCTACCTTGAGCTAAAGGACAATGCCTGAGTTTAAGCTCTAGTACTGGCACACATATACACACAAGCACATACACTCACACACTCTCTCACACACAGAGAGAAATAAATCTGTGACAAATGAAGGAATAATTTTATGACTCCTCTGCATATATTTCTTCTGAACTTTTCTAAAGATATAAAAATTAACCTGGTACTTGGATTCTATTAAAGTTGTTTTAAAACAAAATAAATTACCTGACAACTGATACCAGTAAAAACACCAAAAAAAGAATATATAATGTTTTTCTGAGACAGGTAGATATAGTCTGATAAAGCTGGCAATGGCTTTCCTTCAAAATACAGAAACTATTAGAGCATAATCAATTTGGCCATTGATTGGTTTGGTGAAAATGTCTCCTTTCATTTTATAACTGATCCATTCAAATGTGTGGTGAACCAGAAGGGTCCATTTCCACAGAAAAGAGTACAGAGAACCCCCTTGCAGTGATGTTCCCTTTGGGTGAAGTTCAAAGCCAAATGCTAAACCTTTTATAGAAGTTGGAACAAATATTATAGCTACCACAAACCAAAGTGGGGAACCCATGGAGAGTTTGTTTCCTCTTCATCTTTTGTTTTTAATTCATACATTTCAACTGCTTATTTAGATTTATCCTGTATCACATGAGTATGCTTAGTTTTGCACTATGAAATCTCAAAAGCAAAACTTTTGGATTATTTGTTTTTGACAGGTTTATAATCCTGTGGTGTCTGAACAAGATTCCTGCTCTTTCTAGGCCAGAGTTACTTTGTCTTTGACCACTGTAGACATCATAGTGAAATATTATACATTAGTGACTACCTATACACTGGGCAGCTTCTAAACAACTTAAACTAGTTCCTCACAGTTCTGGAGTCTAAGACGTTTAAAATCCATGTGCTTGGCTGATTTGGTGTCTGATGGGGTCCCATTCATAATTTATTCTTCCCCACGAAAGCTCCACTTTCTTAGACCATTACCTTGGTGGTTATGATTTTGACGTTTGAATTTAGAGAGAACAGAGGAGATATTTTTAATGGGACAATTCAGTGAGAATGTTAAAAATCCATAAAGATCACATTATCTTATTATATTTACCTAGAGCCAGAAAGCTCTTAATGGGAAGTTGAATCTTAGATAACTTTTTAAGTAATTGAAGAGAATCAATGCCAAGGGAGAAATGTAAGCATTAGTCTAAGACAAATGATTCCTATATAAAAACTGTTCCTGTGCCCTCCATCTTATATAATTTGAGGAGGGGAAAGAAAATAACAAAATGCTGAAATAAGGATACAGGTTGACCCATTGTAACAATGAGATGTATAAGACACTATGTTGAAAATGAAATTTACAACTTGGGAGAGAGGGAGGAGTTGGAGAGGTGGGGAGGGAAGGGATGGTAAGGGAAAAATAAAGGAGGAGGTAACAATGCTCAATAGGAAATGTACTCATTACCTTGCTCATGTAACTCTAACCCCTCTGTACAGTATTTCTACAATAAAAAACAAAAAAATCAAAACAAAAGAAAGGAAAACTAAATAAAAACTGTTACTATTTCTTCATAATCCAGCCAACCTATTAACTTAATGTACCTTTTATCCAAAAATGCAAGATGATTTAGATCTAATGATCTAAAACATATGTACTTTTTAGAGGTGTGTAAGGAAAAACAGCTGATGGTTGAGGTCTCATGTTTGTTTTCCACGATGTCCTCCCGAGGAAGTAACACATTTTCCACCTTCCTTGAATCTAATCAGTAAATAGACTGGTTGTAGGAAAAAGAACTATGAGGGGAAATTGAAACACGTTATTCTTGGAACTATGGAACTGGGACATATAACTTTTTTACATCCTTCCTTACTATTCTCAATGAAAACTCCAAGACATAAGGAAGGAGTAAGGATACTTACTACATGGAGTAACCTTAGTCTCCACATGGTCAAGTTTGTGGGAAGATGAAGTTATCAGATTGATATTGTTCATATTAGTGAGCAAGAAGTGAAGTTTACTGTGCTAGCAGCAACTAGCAGTAGATAGATAGATAGATAGATAGATAGATAGATAGATAGATAGATAGATAGATAGATAGAGCTGTCACAAAGAACACGGTAAGTAGCAAGTCATATTTGTTCCTATTCTTTGTAAGTTGGGGATTTAAGCAGGGAAAGGCAAGTCACATTAAAATTGCAGGATTATAGACAAAGACAGAAAATGCATTCCTTGCATGTTTCATTCCAATCCATGCATCTACAGAAAATGACTTTCCTTCACATTAAGCCCATTCTAGATACTCATTTCTTACTCTTGCTGTCCTCTCTTAAGATTTTTTCATTTGTTTACTTTCTCCTCTCATCACTATAAAGACTATTTCTTCCTTGGAGACAAAATCAATTAAAATTGGTAGAAATCTCTGTTCTGCCTCATATATTGTCTAATGAAAACACTCATTTTGTAATATTGTTTTAATGAGTAAATGTGTCATTTCTCTAAGTTGAAAAGGTAATGGAGAGAGAAGAATGCATTTTAAAAATAAATTATATCAGGGTTCTGAAAATAGACACGTTCCTCTTACTTATAAGGAGATGCTCACAGGAGACAGGAAGGTGCAAGACATAGCACCCCTCACTGTAATATTGGCATTCATAGTAGAACACTTCATGGGATATAAAATCTCTGAGGCTTTTACTTAAAAAATTAAAGAATTTTATTTAGCAACAGAAAAGTAGAAATTGACTGCAAGCACCATGACCATCCCTAGTAATTTAAACTCTGAAGTCTCAATAGGTTACAGCTATCTTCCATATTTGAGACTATATTTTCAACTAATGGAGTCCTTGGCATCCTTCTTATTCTGCAAGTAACAGTGTCAAATGTGGTAGCATTAGGGTGGCAGGTTTTATGTGTTGATCCCACCTGAAATTTGAAACCAGACTCATTGCACTCAGAAGGGCAACCATGTGGTAAAACCCATCCAGTTTCCTGGTTGTAACCTAGATTTCAATGGACAAGGTGGAATGTGAAGCCTCCACATCCTGTTACCTAACTCTCAATGACCAGTCCTCCATTGCAGGGAATCAAATATCTGTATTTCTCTTACCAGACATCATAAGTGTCAACTGTGCAGAGAAACCCTTAAAATACTATCATGCACACTAAATGCAGGAAATTCTCAGGTATGTTCTAAATACATGTAAGGCATGTTATGCTCCCTGTATACACAGAGAAAAATCACAATTTGTCATTTAGGTTTGGAGGATCTGAAACATGCATCCAAGATGATGCCATAAAAGGAAAACTGTGAGGGAAAGGGTTTTTGGTCTTACAAATAACAAGACGGGTGAGTTCTCTTTTACACAATTTAGTCCGGTTATGTTGTCTTTTATGGGGGAAAAATTGAATCCTTATTTTTATCCCTAAATTTGGTCGATTTGAAAAATTTATGAAAGCATACATAATATTGAATGTTCTTTCCACTTCTATATTAAGCTTCTGATTAACATATGGTAATAATGCAGCATTGTTGAATTGTCTGACTCTTAATAAAGCATGAAATACGAAGTACAAGAGCACATATGTGGAAACTGACCTAATATTTCTTTCCCCCCAATAAGTAAGCTTTTTCTTCTAGACTCACTTTAGTTAAAAAAAAATTGATCATATCCTCATGGAAAGAGCTAGTAGTTTAAAAGGAATTCTGCAGTGCCTGAGTTATTTTGTAATACAATAGTAGTGGGCAGAAGAAAAAGAAAGTTTGTGCTTGATGCAAAAAAAAAAAAGGTTATTATGCAGAGAGGAACAGGACTCTGAAAGATTTCAGCACCAAGGTTAATTTGTATTATATAATAAGTGCAAAAATAAAACCAAGTTTGGAAAAGCCATGACTTGTGGCCATTTTAGCATAATATTACAACAATGAAAAAATAAACTGAGGTGAATTGTTGCAAAGCAAGGAGTTTATCAGAAAGGATAGCAAGTAAGGATGCCCAACATTTATTATATATCCTGTTTGCAGAACTATATTTGGGATTGGGTCAGCACTTCCATTATAATCCTGTACTTTGAGGAATTTGGAAGTTTGCCAACACAAGATCGTTCTGAACTAAAAGTTGGCACAGAAAATTTCCTCCCATGAGCAAAAGTTGTTTTCATTATTTCTTCTTCAGCGTTGTCTTCTTCTCCTCCAATCACCTCCCTCCACCCTTCACAAAATTCCATAAAACTTCATCTGGTTGCTTTTAAGCTTGGATATCTGAAGTAAAAGTTAAGTATAAGAGAGCCAAGCCAGTGGTTTGGAGACAATACATCTTTTGTCCATCTGGGCAGAATTTGTATTTGGAATTTTATATGAAGGAACTATACTGTTCAGTTGGGAATATTTAGAGACTGAGTAAAAACTAATTTCAAAAGACTGCTTAGTCATTGCCTCTAATGATGAAGTTAAAATGAATTAAATAAGGGTAAAAGAGATCTTATTCTCATTTATTGGGCATGTTTCTTAATTTCTATTAAAAAAAAACAAACACCAAACCATTCTTCCTGGCACTTCTGCATAGTTTCATATTCATTTAATTCACAGCCTAACTGATGTATATTTACATACATAAAAGAAGCTCATGTTAAGTGTACAGCTCTCTGAATTTTGGTAAATATATATGGCCATTTAACTACCACCCACCACAATCAAATTTCCAAACAATTTCATCACCACAAAAAGCTCTCTTTTTTTTTCACTTGGCAGCTATTCCCCATCTTTGACCCTCCCCTATTTCCAGGCAACTACTGATCTGTTTTTTGTCACTAAAGATTTTACTTTTCTAAACTTGTCTATGAACGAAATCAGACAATATGTAATTTCTTGTATTTATATCTAACGTGTTTTACATAGCATGCTGTTTTGAAGACCGTCTATGTCTTTCCATGTATGGGAAGAACCCTCCTTTATTTTTCTGAGTAGTGTTCCACAGTATGGGATAAACTATCATTTGTTAATACATTAATCAGACATTTTCCAGTTTGACATAATTGCAAATTAAACTGCTATGAATACTTGTGGGAAGGCCTTCACTGAGATGTGTCTTCCTTTCTTTTGGTTAAATATATGAGAAGAGGTTTCTACATCTTACAATGAATGTATGCCAATTTTATATGGTATCTTTCTGAAATGGGGGTGATATTTTGCATTTCTATAAACAATATGTGAAAGTTTGGTTTTCCATAAGCTAAGTTTTTTTCTTTTATCCTATTGAATGTCTATGAATATTTGTGTTTATTTGCCATTTGTATATTTTCTTTGATGACCCGTATTTTCAGATGTCCTCCTTTTTTATTATGTGTCTGCCATTTTATTGACTTACATTTTTATATGTATTTCAAAAACAAATCTTTGCCAGATATATGTTCAGCAAATGTTTTCCCCCAATGTGTGACTTGGTTTTTTTTTTTCTTTTCTTTTTCTTTTCTTATGCCAGGACCAAACCTACAGCTTTATGCAAATGTGGGGAGCACTGTACCACTGAACTATCTAAACTATAATTTCAGGTCCTTCTCATATTGTAATGCTAGTTTTTGTCAGCAAGCTTTTGTTTGAGAAAATAATGCGTAAATATTTGTGTGGATTTTATGGTTCATTTACTTACATGTCTTAAGAAATCTTCATCTAATCCAAGGTCTCTAAGGTTTTTCTTGTTTTCTTCTAGAAGTTTTATGGCCTTGGTTAAAAAGAAAAGAACCCTTCTGTAGACAGCTCAGATAAACTGAGGGGACCTTATGCTAAAGAGAAATAAGTAAGACATACAATGATAAATACTACAAGAGTTTGTTCTGTTTTAGACCTGCGATCCATTTCAAATTCATTGTTTATTATGGTGTGAGGTATGGATTGATACTCATTTTTCTTCCTTTTATGCATATATAGTTACTACATCTCATTAATTAAAAGGACTATCAACATTAAACATTGGCACCCTTCTCAAAGAACACTTCCTGTATCAAATCAAGTGTGAGTATACTTCTTGAATTTTATTTCTGTTCTTTTGATCTTTCTGTACATCCTTATTCCAAAAGCATACTGTCTTGATTTTCACAGCTTATTTGTAAGTCTTTAAATCAGATAGTGTACATCTTTCACTCTTCATTTAAAAAGTTATTTTAGCTAGTTTAGTTTTCTGAATTTCCATGTAAACTTTATTTTAAATTTTCCTCAATTTATTAAGGCATAACTGAAAAATTACATATGTATATGTTTATGAATTATAATATAACATTTTGCTATATGCTAGTTCTTCCATATCTGTTGGTTTGACATCCATATTTTCAAGCAACTGAAAATCAAAAACATTAAAAAATTACAAGTATACTGAATAGGTAAAGAAATTTTTCTACTATTCCCTGAATAATGTACCTATTTACATAATATTTGTCCAGAATTAGGCATTATTTGTAATCCAAAGGTCATTGAAGGAACACAAGAGGTTATATGCAAATATATCATGCAATTTTACAGAAGGTATTTGAACATCCACAGATTTTAGGATCTGAAAGTTTCCTAGAACTAATCCCCTGGATACCTATGGGCAACTGTATGTATGCATTACACTTAATATAAATTATAAATAGATTAATATATTAAGAAAGCAAATTATATCCATAACCTCTTATATTTATATTTTGTGATAGTCATTTGAAATTTATTCTTTCAAGTATATAATATGTTATGATTAACTAGTCATCATTCTGTGTAATAGAGCTCTAGAATTTGGTCATCCTAACTGAAGCTTTGTACCTTGCATGTCTCTCCATTCTTTCTTCCCCTCAACCCATGATAACCACAGTTGTGATTTTCACCTCTGAATTTAGCCCTTTTGGATTCTACATACATAAAAGTGAGATCATGAGGTATTTGTCCTCATGAACCTTGTTTAATTCAGGTTAGCATAAAATCATCCAAACTTATTCATGTTGTCCCAGTCAAGATTACATTCCTTTAAAAGATTGACTTGTATTCTTTGTATATATACATTTGTACATACATGCCACATTTCCCTTTTTCATTCCTCCATTGCTAGATACCTTGGTTGTACTTGTATCTTGGCTACTATAGAAGATGCTGTAGTAATTATGGGAATTAAGTTTTCAACATACTTGGAGTGTGTGTGTGTGTGTGTGTGTGTGTGTGTGTGTGTGTGTGTGTTGTGTAAATATATTCAGAAATGGAATTGCTAGGTGGATCTTTAATGTAGTTGGACATTTAAAGTTTAGAGGAATCTCCGTGCCATCTTCCATAATGGCTCTGCTAGTTTGTATTACTACTCAAAGCATTCATGAGTTCCTGTTTCTCCATACCCTTGCCAGTACTTATTTTGTTTCTTTGATAATATGTATCCTAACAGGTAGGAGGTCGGGCCACATGTTTAAATTGAGTTTTCTTTTTTTAATTGAGTTTTCTTGATGATTAACAATGTTGAATATCTTTCCATCCAGCTATTGGTCATTGTATGTTTTCTTTTGAGAAATGCGTACTCAGACCCTGGCTATTTTGGTAAAACTAGGTATTTTTGATTCATTTTTATTTCTCCTATACCTTGAAAATGAATTCCCTATAAGACATACAGTTTGCAAATACCTTCTCTCATTCAGTAGGTTACCCTTTCATTCTATGACACTTTTTGGTGTATAGAAGCATTTTATTTTGATTCAAATCTCTTCATTTTTAATTTTTGATGTTTTAAGGCTTAATAGAGCACAAAGTATAAATGATTTTTTTCAGAATAGAGAGTAATGTCATTGGTATATATCTATTTTTTATACTTATACTATTTCGACTATTATACTTTTGTAGTATATTTTGAAATCAGGTAGTATGATGTCTCCAGCTTTGTTCTTTTTGCTCAAGATTACTTTTTCTGTGGTTGCATATGAGCTTTGAGATTAGTTTTCCTATGACTATGAAAGCTACCATGGGAATTTAGATGGCGATTTCATTAAATCTGTACCTTTGTACTGTATTATAGACGGATTTCAAATATTAATTCTTCCAGCTTACAAACACTAGCTTTCCATTTGGTGGTATATCCCTTAATTTCATCAGTGACTATTGTTTTCTATGTATATTTCTTTCGCTACCTTAGTTAAATGTATTACTATTTTATTTTTAATGTAATTTTAAGTGAACTATTGGCTCAATTTTTGATGGTTTTTGCAGTAAAATATTGCAATTTTCTATTGTAATTTTCTATCTTGAAAATTTGATGAATGCATTTACTAGCTCATCAATTTTGTGGTAGACTCCTTGGTCTCTCTGTATATAAGATCATGCCATTTCTAAACAGAAATAAGTTTATTTCTTCCTTTGCAATAAAGAATATTTTATTTTTTTCTCTGGGTAATTGTTCCAGCCAACAATTCCCACACTGTGTTGAATAGAATGGTACATTTTGGTCTTGTTTCTGTTCATAGAAGAAAACTTTATGTTATTGAATAGGATGTTATCTCTAAGTTTTGTCACATATGGCCTCTATAATATTGAGATATGTTCCTTCTATATCTAATTTGTTTCCATTTGAAAAACTGGTGAACACTGTCAAATCTTTCTATATCCATTGAGATGATTATTTGATTAAGATATTTCATTTACTGATTTACATATATCGAATCCTCCTATTATCCCACAGATAATCCCTCTCTTGATCATGCTGTATGACTCTTTTAATACACTGTTAAAATTAGCATGTTAAAATGCTGAAACAAGGATACAGGTTGACCCATGGTAACAATGGGATGTACAAGACACTATGTTGAAAACGAACTTTACAACTTGGTGGGGGGAAGGAAGAGTTGGGGAGATGAGGAGGGAATGGATGGTAAGGGAAATACAAAGGAGGAGGTAACAATGTTCGATAGGAAATGTAGATGTACTCATTACCTTACTTATGTAACTGTAACCCCTCTGTACAGTATCTTTACAATAATATATATATAATGAAAAAATGTAGCATGTTACATTCTGTTGGGGTTTTTGCATCTATGTTTACAAGTGATATAAGCCTGTCATTTTCTGTTCGTATAGTGTCTGCCTTTGACATCACAGTAATTGTTTGTCTTGTAAAATGACTCTGGAAAGTGCTCCCTCATCTTCAATCTTTTGTAAGACTCTGAGAATATGTTAGTAGATGTTTAGTAAATGTTTAATAGAATTTGCTGGTAAGCCAGGCACTGGTAATGCTATCTATTCTGGAGGCTGATAAGACTCTTATCTCCAATTACAGTAATCACAGAAAAAGCCAGAAATGGCTCAAGTAGTAGAATGCTAGCTTTGAGCAAACATTGCTCAGGGACAGCACTCAGGCCCAAAGTTCAAGCCCCAGGACCTGCAAAAGAAAAAGAATTCATTGATGAATCTGTCTATTCCTGGGATTTTCCTTATTGGAAGTTTTGATGCTAATTCAACTTCTTATTAGTTTGTTCAGATTTTCTACTTGCATATGTCTTAAAATATCCATTTCTTTTTGATGACTCAATTGTTGACATGTGATTCTTCATAGCAGTTGCCTGTATTTTTTTCATGTAGGCACTTAACTGCTACAAACTTCTCTCTTAGGACATTTTTGCTGCCTCATATAAGTGTTTGTAGGCTGTATGTTACTTTGTAAAGATTATTGTTTTTATTTTCTTATTTGCTTCATTGGCAGTTGAGAAATGTATAATATGTTTAGTGCATTTACAAATGTTTATTTGCCCTCTAGATAAATATGTAAGGTTAAAATCTCAAAGGTCATATATAAAAGTATCCATGTCTTCATATCATATATTGCATGTTTTGTATTTGTTCATTTTGTAGCAGATAATAATCATAGCAGTGTGTACTGAATATTCACTCTAGCCAAGGTCATTTGATAAATATTTCATATGGTG
Source organism: Dipodomys spectabilis (assembly GCF_019054845.1). Lineage (NCBI taxonomy): Eukaryota > Metazoa > Chordata > Mammalia > Rodentia > Heteromyidae > Dipodomys > Dipodomys spectabilis. The sequence continues at coordinate 5,253,003 of NW_024870835.1, read as the reverse complement.
TCTTGTTTGTTATATAATCCTCTGAAATCTATGTCCTGTAGTACAAATAAAAGGAAGGGTTAAATAAGTCAATAATTTGCTTAAATTCATACAACAATAAAGTAGTAATGTTCCATAGGTTGTAAATCTAACAAAAATTTCAGAGTTCTACCTACTGTAATTTATTTGATTCTAGTATCTATTATTCTTTTCAACTTAACTATTAGATACTTTTGGAAGTTCTTCATAGCGTTTGCCCATTTATATATTAGAATTTTCATCTTTTTACCTGTTTCCATAATGATATGTAAGGAATCTTACTATACAACAAAGAGGCTAAAACTTTACCATCATTCAATCCAACTTAATCATTTTTCCCTTAACTTCATTTATAATATTTTTATGTTTAAAACTATTTTAAGCTGATTCCTATGACTCATGCTTCTAACATTTTGCTACTTGGGAGAATAAGAATGGAAAGATTGTAGTTCAACGCCAATCCAGGAAAAATATTCTGAAGACCCCATTCTTAGCACATAGCTGGGCCCAATGTCATGCACTTGCCATCCCATGCTCCATGAGAGGCTGAAATAGGAGGATCAAGGTATCATGCCAGCCTTAATAGAAAATTCCAAGGGAGTCCATGTCAGCAAAAAGAAATACAGATGCTGTGTCACAGGCCTGTCATTCCAGCAATAACGATAAGCCTAAAAATAGGCAGATAATGATGCAGCTGTGTACCTGGGCAAGATGGTGAATTCTATCTCAAAAATAACAAGCAACAAACAGGATTAGAGGTGTGGTTCAGTGATAGATTGCGTACCTCCAGAGTATGAGGCTCAGAATTCAAACCCCAATACTGCCCAAAACAAGACAAAAAGAACACTATTTAAAATTTTAGTATAGTTAAATCTATAACATGTTACCTTTATTAATTTTCTCTTCAGTATCATGCTTATGACTTCTCTGATACTGGAATTTTGTTGTAATTAATATATTATCATTTTTGAGATATAATTTACATAAAGTTCATTCATTTCATGTGTGCAGTCACTGTTTTATTGCATATTCACAGAATTGTATGACTTTTATCTTGTTCAATGTTAGAATATTTTCACCACCCCTAAAAGAAACCTATATTCATGAATAAGCAGTCATTCCCTACTTTCCCCAATTCTTAGCCATATGCAATTCTAATTTAGCTTCTATTTCTATCAATGTGCATAGCACTGTGTTGCTCCCCATTATAAGTCCTGATTACATTTTTGAAAACATGTATAATTTCTGTGTTGGAGTTCAACTATGTCCTAGCAGATATATTCTATATACTTGTGGGATTTGTAGGGAGATTACTTAATATAGCCAGAAATCATGGGTTTTAGTCATAATCCTGCATTCAATCTAAGCACATTTAGGCTTACATAAGCATATCATTAAATTGACTTAATAAAATACTAATGGATTCAGGGGGTATATATAACATATTTATTTCCTATGAGTATGTATGATGATAATAAAATTTCTGTTGTCTCCCTTATATTCTTTTGAAAATGCTTCTCATTGGTTAGTTGAAGTCCTGTTTAAAAAATAGAGGACAAAGAGAAACAAAGACAAAGAAAAATATCCTCCTAGTTCTGCAAGAGTCAAAACTCATATCCAGAGATAATGATGACAGATTTGCATTTGCCTAAATATTTATGGTTTGCAACTATACTCATTTAAATGCAGCATTCAAGATCTAGTTCTATAGTTTGAACTTGGGCCATGAGCTCTTGCTTAACTTTTCTGTTCAAGGTTGACACTATACTACTTGAATCTTTACTCTAGCTTTTGCTAGTTACATGGAGATAATGTTTCACAGACTTTTATGCTCAGCCTGGTTTCAAACCATAATCCTCAGACTTCAGTTTCCTGGGCAGCTAGGATTACAAGTATGAGCCACTGGAACCCCACTGTGCTCTCATACTTTTAAATAAATTTTCCTCATCTAAACTACAGTGAGGGAAGAGATTTAGTCATATATTTTCCTACATAAGAATTTTCCGGGGGCTGAGAAGGTGCCTCAGTGGTAGAGTGCTTGCCTTGCATGCATGAGGCCTTGGGTTCAATTCCTCAGCACCACATAAGCAGAAAAAGCTGGAAGTGGTGCTGTGGCTCAAGTGGTAGAGTGCTAGTCTTGAGCTGAAGAGCTGAGGGACAGCGCCCAGGCCCAGAGTTCAGCCCCACTACCAACAAAAAAAAAAAAAAAAAAGAATTTTCCAATGAAGTAAGCAAAATTTCTAATCAAGAAAGAAGCTTATAAAACAATAGTCAACAAACACAGATACACAGTAGTTAACAATATAGAATAGATCTGGCTAGACCAGTAGGCCACTATGAAAGCATAAATTGCATATTAAGACAGTCAAATAGTCAGATTCCATGTCAATTGCTTGAGAAGTCTAAGAGGTTATCAAGAAAGAATCAAACAAAGCAAACCAGAGCATTTCTTGAAAAGGCTTATGTTACTCATGTGTTTCTGTTTGCTTCCTTCTTGCTGAAGTACTTGCTGTTTCTCATTATTCTTTTAACATAGCACTTCTGAAGTTCTCAACATTAAAGGGCCATATCCTCCAGATGCACTATCTTTGGAATGGAATTTGGTTTCTTAGTATTTGGTATAAGAACTTAGATCATGTGATTAGCTTCTCTATGCATATGATTTGCTGTTCTCTAAGTGTCCTTTATCCAAATTACATTGCACAGGTCACAAAAAGAAAAAAAGAAGAAGAAAAGCAGCAAAGGCTAAAGTAGAAGTTAGCTCTTGAAAAGATTAACGGGGTAAGAATGGTGTTAAAGATGAGAAATACACCCAGGGATCTCAGCCTACAGTACTGCCCTGGATATTCCTAGGCTTACTTAACAGCAATTAGAAACTTTCACCATAGTCTATATCAGAATATGGTATAAATGGACAAGTTAACTACAGGAGTGTAGAGTTTAAGAAATTTCATTGACTGATAATGTGAAATCCTGGAGGATGAGATCCTGAATACTCTTTGCAGCCCTCAGTGCTTTCCTTTCAAAATGTTTGAACCAGATGATCCTGGAGATAAGTGTTAAGTTATCTTAACTTAACATCTAACCTAGAGTGGGTAGAATTGTGCATTAGTTTGGATTCACAGAGAAAAACAACTAATAGAACACATTGATGTATATGCTCAGTCCAAAGAAAGAACATGATGTACCAGGTCCCAGTTCAAAACGTTCTCTCCATCTAGACCTTCAATAGTTTGAATGAAGCCCACCTACCTTTGCAACAGCCATCTGTCTACTTTCATGTGTTGATTCAAACATAAATCTCATCCAGAGGCACCCTCAAAGACAAACAAAAATAATGTGTAACTAAATATCTCAGCACTGTGGTCTAGTTAAGTTAGCAGGGAAAGTTACCTGTAACAACTTACCTAAACCGAAGAACAAATGAAAGAATTGAAATACTGGGCTAAAGCAGCATTCAGCAAAGCACAAGAATCAGAATTCCAGAGTAGCATGTAAAACTAACCTTGGAAAAGGTAATTTCTCAAGAATCATGTGTTGTATTAACAGGGATGATTACCAGGGCTCATGGTGCAGTCAACCTAAAGACACATCTGGCTCTAACATCATATTGAGGGGGAAGGCTGAAAAAAATGACCCCCTTTCATCCCTAGTTTCTTTCATTTTGACCTAGACAGATACCAGGCCGTCCTTTAATATTTTTCCCAAATATGTCAACCCCTTCAAAGGAAGATTCAAATGAATCAATATAGGCTGGAGCTTACCATTGTTTCCATTTCAAATTCGAGAAAACAACATGTCAATACATATAATTGCAAAACTATCTAATGAGAGGCTCTTGTTTTGTTTTGCTATTCCCTGAAAGATAGCTCTGTTGAGAAGAAAATTTACAAATTCTTTAAAGCCAAGTCTAAGAGGATCATTTCATAGTGTGAATATGCTTGTGACTTCCAGGATGAAAATGACTACATTAATTGGGAATGCTTTTGCATCAGGGACAGACATCTTTCAATACAAGGAGTGAGTTGGCTTGGGCTGTCTAAACCTTTTAAAAATATTAGAGGTGCCTATGTAATCCTCATGCTCCTTCCCATGATGCAGTCCTGGGGTTTATGTTTTCCTTAAATGCTCTGTCTGAGCTTTCTGGTGCTTCATAAACGTAGAAAAAATTGTAGAGACAAGGTAACAAAGCTATGCAAAGGAACAGCAAGAAGTAAGTCTGTGTTCCTACCATATGACCTGCTGGAACTCTGTAAGTCTACCATAGATCACATAGATGTCAATGAAGATGGGTGGGGTTGAATTATCTTTGAAAGAACTCCATTAAAATTACTAGCTGTGGTAAAGGCTTGGGTGAATATATTAAAGAAGTTGAACCTAAGATCTATCTCCCCATATCTCTCTCTTTAGAAGCAAAAAGCCACAATAGAATCTTACCCCAATCCAATCCATAGGTTCAAAACCTTTGTCATCCAGTGTTCCACATAGAAATGCTGATGTTCCACAAAAGAAAGTATTGTCCCAAGCAGTGTTTCCTCTTCTTCCTATTCTTTCCAAGTCATGATAGCTCAAATTAGAAAGCTGATTTATGAATTGGAAAAGAGGTCAGATTTACTCTAAGTCATCCTGCCAGGGATAGAGAGTAGGTGAGGGAGAGGCCAGGAGGAAAGGTCATTTGTTAGGAAATGGAATAACTTGGGAAAAAGTTATATTAAATGAAGTAAGCCAGGGACAAAGAAACAGGTCCCATGGTTTCCCTTATTTGTAATAACTAGTATATGTCTAGGACAAGCAGAAAAAGTCAAAAGCTATGTACATATGACTATATAAAATGATGTTAAGTGAAATGAACCCCAAGATAGAGACACAAGTGGATTTTTCCTCTCTTGCTATTGTTCTTAATGTATTTATAATGTACTGTGTGATTTTTTTTGTTTCTTTTGTATGTTCTTCCCCCCACAGTATAACCCTTGTTTTCACTGTATTTGATTCCTGTATCTTGTATATATACTTTTCTAATTTGGGGAGGGGAAGGGAAATAACAAAATGCTGAAATAAGGATACAGGTTGACCAATTGTAACAATGAGATGTACAAGACACTATGTTGAAAACGAACTTTACAACTTGGGGGGAGGTGTGGGAAAAGTTGGGGAGGTAGGGAGGGAAGGGACAATAGGGGAAAAACAAAGGAGGAGGTACCAATGCTCGATAGGAAATGTACTCATTACCTAACTCATGTAACTGTAACCCCTCTGTACAGTATTTTACAATAAAAACCATATAAAAAAGTAAATACGATAGTCCTGTTCTGAATCAATGAGACTAAATTCTAGCAACTAGAATGAAGCTCAATACCCACAGATAGCAGTTATTGGGGAATTAAAAGTGATTTCAGATTTGTATCTGCACAAGTCAAGACCATTCCCTAGTATCACTCGAATCCTCAGGGATCAAGAAGGAAGTTTATAGGTTCTGGTGCTCTCCTTTAGTCATTTACTTAATGAATATTTCTTGGGCATCTGTGGCTGCCAGGAGATGTTCAAGTTGTTGAAGATGTATCGGTGTGTGTAACTACTGTACACTGCTCTGCTCAGCTTGATGTCTTGAAATATCTTGCTCCAGGGAAATAGGGCTATTTCATAAATTCCTTCTATAGACCTGCTTTATCTGTCTTTACAATTAATACTGATAATCTGACTGTTATAGTCTTGCTACCATTACAATCAAAATTAAAGGCAAGTCTATTTTTAGCTTAGTTTTTGTTCATTTTAACTCCCATACTGACTTCCATAGAGGTGGCACTAGTTTATACTGCAAACAGGAACAGGCTTCCTTTTCATAAGCATCCTCATCATCAATTGCTGTGTGTTTTCATATGACAGTCATCCCCAATGTGATGTCATTGGGAGCCTTTAAGAGATTGGGCTACTCAGAACCCTTAAGTAATTGGGTATGTGTCCTGGAAGAAGATTGCAGGACCCTAGCCCATCCCTGTTCTGATTCCTGGCATGTGGTGAGAAATTAATTCCTAAATAATTTCAGCTGTACCAATCCAGTATTTCCCATCCATCCCCCTACCCCCACACCCTCTCCTGCACACAGGCCAGAGACCTAAAGCAATGGATCTATCTAATGGATGAATTTGGTGGGAACCTCCAAAGCTGTAATCCAAATCAAGCTTTTCCTTTGTATAAGTTAACCATCAAAGATACTTTGTTATACTTATGGAAAACTGGCTAATACAGAAGTACTTCCTTTAGGGATGAGAAAAACTGAACTCAAGAGAGGTTAGTAATTAGCTAAAGGTCACACACCCAGAAAGTACAGACCTAGAATACAATCTCAACCTTTCTGGTCTTTAGAGTCCATTTTTCTCACTTCATCATTCAGCAAAAAGATGAAACAGTGAATGAGTGTAGCTCAGAGAGGAAGCCCGTGGCTTCCTATCTGTAGGGACATGAATGACATATGATACTGGGATCAAATCACATTCACAGCAGTAAATTTACAGAACTGCATGCCCAGGAGCCAGGTAGATTATCATAATCATATTATCACACAAACCTCTAAGGATACCTAGATTTTTACCTTTGGAACCATGCCTTTAAGTTAAGATAGGGCAGATGGTGCCCATATGTGGCAGGAGAGGGGATGTAGCAATGCAATTTACTCAGTTCTAAGGAACAAGATGCCAGATGACAGATCCTGTACACCAAAAGCAAAGAGAGAAATGGCTATTGTCTAGACCCAGTTGGAAAGCTTTCTATAAAAGGCCAGATGATCATTTTAAGCTTTAAAGTCCAACTTAACTTCTTGACTCTACTGGTGCATGGTGAAAGGCACCATAGAATGTGTAAACAGAGTGGGACTATGCCCCCAATAGAACTTTACTTAAGTCATCAAACTGAAGGCTGTATTTGGCTCGGAGATAGTAGTTGTTGATTCCTAGTCTCAAAAGTCTACAACATGCATCCCAAATAAGGTATATATATATATATATATATATATATATATATATATATATATATATATATATATATATATATATATATATTACATAAAGACTAGTTAATTTGAGCACATGTTAATTGACAAGATAGGCAGCTATCCTTTTACAAAGAAGATTTTTCGAGGTCCTGAGAAGAGCAGTGGAGGGACTGGTGACAAGTGGGCTCTGGGTAGCTGGCTCCAAAAAGAATGTCCAAAGGCATGTGAAGATCTATCCCTAAAAAGGATGAACTATAGCCAGGCGGCAGTGGCTCACACCTGTAATCCTAGCTACTCAGGAGGCTGAGATCTGAGGATCACGGTTCAAAGCCAGCCAGGGCAGGAAAATCTGTGAGACTCATCTCCAATAAACCACTTGAAAACTGAAAGTGGTGATGGGCTCAAGAGGTAGAGCGCTCGACTTGAGCTGAAGAGCACAAGGACAGCAGCCAAGCCCAGAGTTCAAGCCCCATGACCGACAAAAAAAAAAAAAAAAGGATGAACTATGTTGCTCTGGTTGGTGCAGAGTGAGCAACTGAAAAATTATGGGGGAAATAAGACACTGAGACTCTCACCTGTTATTTGTTCTTATTTCCCCCTCTGCAGGGTTGTAATATATAGGCTCTAGCTCATACAAAAAGGGAAGTGAACTTTTGTTTCACTATTTATTATCACAATGTATCACCTTTTCTCCATAGAGTGGGCCTTAGCTCTAGACATTGAACGCATTATTTATATAGACTATACAACTGAAGGATTTGCAAGTCCTAAATAAGGAATATAGTGCTTCTAATCAGGCAAAAATAGGTTGGGAGGAGGAGGTGATATGTTATAATAGCCATATTAACTGGTACTACACTTAAAATAATGGGAAAAATATTTCCTTGAAGTTAATAGGAAAAATCAGTTACCAGACTCAGAACCATGAATCTAAGTTGTCATCCAGCTGCACAGGCTTATGGAGAGAGTTCCTGTGCTGAGTTTTTTTTTTTTTCATTAGAAAATGCTGAAGCATTATTGAGGAGAAATGAGCCAATATGAATGAAATACCTGTGATTGCCAACCTAAAATTTCACGCCAAAAATCATCTGAATCCCAGGCTGAGGGAGTGTGGGTTTTCTTAAAGTTCAAACAGAATCCACTTTATTGGTGGAGTGGGATGCTTAGCCAGGATATGTTTATATACTTGGATCCTTTATGTTTCCTCTAATATTGGAAACAGAAGGAAAGAGAAGTTCAATGAATTGTTTTTCCTACACGCACTTCTTTTCTTTTGCTCAGTTCCCTAAGAGTAACGGCAGTGATGATGAGCTTTGGGGTGAGGAGAGCCAGGATCTTATCAAGCCTCTGATGGCCAAGTTAGAAACCAGTGGAACTGTGTCTGCTCAAGGTTAAACACCTTTGTCTATTTTGTCTGCCTAGGTAGATTGCCATTTTGCACAAGAGTTTCAAAATCTAGAGATGGCTCTGCTTCATAATCTGTGATGATGATATTGGAAGGTTGGACCCTTACCAGACTTGGGATGGGAAAAGGTAGAAGACATGTTTGACATCTTTCTAAGAAAACTTCCCAGAAAGTGTCAAAGTGAATCAGAGAGGGGACCCAAATTGAGCTCTGTACCTTTTTGCCTGGCATTCTGAAGCTTTCTCATGCTGAAGAACTTTGCAAAATTAAACCGGTTGATAAACTAAAAGACCCAGGAAGAATAGTGGTAAGGGGAGGCTAACTAAGCAAGTGTTTGATGGGAATACCCATAGGTGTTCGGAAGAAGAAGGAATGACCAAGCATTCTCGCCTTGGTTTATGTACACCCTCACTGACTTCCTTTCTGTTTCTTCCCTGTTTCCTTCTTTTGCACCTCCTCCTTTCTCCTTATCAACACCAGCATCAGCTTAGATCACAACAGCTGGCTTTCTCTCTCTCCCTCCCCTATTCTCAGACACTCACTCTCCCTATTTGCCTTTGATATGTGTCATGCTGCTATTGCAATATTGTTCCTGTCTTTAAAAAAGTTGATGTTAGGCAAAATGAATCCCAAGATAAGGACTCAAATGTTTTTCCTTTCTTGCCATTGTTTCTAACATATTTATAAGATATTTGTTGCTTTGTATGTTCCTCCCCCAAGGTATAACCCCTGTTTTCATTGTATTTGATGTTGGTATACTTTGTGGAGGGGAAGGGAAATAACAAAATGTTTAAATAGGGATACAGGTGGACCCATTGCAACAATGAGATGTACAAGATGTTATGTCAAAAAACGAACTTTATAACTTTGGTGTAGGGGGTGGGAGAGGAGGTGGGAAGGGTTGGTAAGGGGAAACAAAGGAGGAGGCAACAATGCTTGATAAGAAATGTACTCATTACCTTGCCCATGTAATCGTAACCCCTCTGTACAGTATTTTCACAATAAAAAAGTGTCAGTCCATCTGCTACATCATATATCAGCATCACAAGAAGAATGGTCACATATTTTGCCTTCCAAAGTGGGGGGCTAACGGTCACCTGCAACCACTGGTCTTAATCACTAATGAAATGAATTTTGTCCTCTTCAGAACAATGTCTGCATGTAATATTTTGCAAATATCTTTCTGTAAAGAGTTCATGTACGATCTCCACAAATACCTGCAGTTCTGGGGTTCAGATTCCTAGCTAAGTGAGTCTATTATGATTTATACACAATACCTTAAGTAACATTTGGATTTTAACATATGCATATAAGCAAAAGGAGAAAGTGTATTTCGCCATGGAGAAATATGTTATACGTCAGCTAAATTAAGTAACTAAACAGCATTACACATAGGGCCAGCTTGGCAATGTGGGTCTCCTGATAATGATGTCACATAACATGTGATGTATATTCAGTCAAGAATCCTGGCCAAGAATATTGATCTCATATCTGGCCTTTAGTCTAATAGTTGACATAAAATTTGTGAAACAATGAACAAGTCAAATGATATATCAAGAAAACTGTTAGCCATTCTATAAGACAAATAGTATAATCTCTTGAGAAAGTTAAGACCATTATAGTAGACAAATCAAACAGATGTACTAAAGCCAAACTTTTCTAAACTGTACTGTTCTAAAACCAAACACAACCCATGAGCCTTGATTATGATTTAAATAAATATGCTATTGCAAACAAACAAGCATCTGTATGGCAATCAAGAAAGCTATAATATGGGCTAGATAGTAGTGATATCAGGCAATTATTTTTCATTTCCTTGACTATGATAATGGCATGGTGAATTCATGCTAAATAATTTAATGATTAACTGTCATGATGTTAGAAATTTACTTTTTCAAATGGGCCAACAAAAACTAGCAAAATTACATGTCTATGTGAACATATGGATTTAAATAGAGCACATCTAAGTAAACCTTAATGTTGCATTGTAACTTGTCAACTATCCTATGTTTGAAATCTTCAAAGTATATTAAAAGAATCAAATTTAATAGAGGCATTTAGAAATGGATATGATACAATGAATTATAGTTGTCAGTCTTATATGTTAGAAACTTAATATCTGTTACTAGAATGGCTGGTAGTGTTTTGTTTGCAGAGCCAACACCAAATAGCTTACAATAGGTTGTTTTTGATCAAGAAATAAGTCAGTTGGGGGGGGGATTGGGGGGGGGAGAGGATGGGAAGGGATGGGAAGGGGAAACAAAGGAGGAGGCTACAATGCTTGATAAGAAATGTACTCATTATCTTGCCCATTTAATTGTAACCCCTCTGTACAGTATTTTCACAATAAAAAAAATAAAAATTAAAAAAAAAGAAAGAAGTCAGTTGGACAACAGTGACTCATGCCTATAGTTCTAGCTACTCAAGGGGCTGAGATCTGAGGATTGTAGTTCAAACTAGCCTGGGCAAGAAAATCCATGAAACTCTTATCTCTAATAAACTACCAAAAAGCTGGAAGTAGAGCTGTGGTTCACATGGTAGAATTCTAGCCTGGAGGGGAAAAAATAAGCTCAGGGACAGCATCCAGTGCCCAGGCCCTGAGTTTAAGGACTGGCGTGCGTGCGCGCGCGCACACACACACACACACACACACACACACAAATCACAGTCAGAATTCAGTCTTTGTTTCTCTCATTTGTGCTAGAGGTAAATCTGATTAAGAATCTACATCTTTAATTCTTACAAAGGCAGTAAAGCATTGAGAGGATTTTGTATCTCAGGGGTTTAAACAATGCCTTCTGGTAACTGTTGAAGTTGAGTTCATTTTAAAAGAAAACAGACCACAACTGCCAACACTACCATCTTTACCAAGCTCCAATGATGCAATAAAAGGAGGTACATAATAGTTAAGGAAATGTTATCACCTGAGATCATATTTTCCAACTGGAATTCGTTGGGAAGTAACAACATTGGACTAAAAGAGTCATGATTTTTCCGGCAACCGAGAGTCTAATTAAATCAGCCCACATTATCTCACGTCCCGTCCAGTGTACAGTGCTATGTAATGCTACAGATTACTGGGGATTGCCAAGGACTTACTGCACAGTATTAAATTGTATAGATAATGACTTTTGGCATTTTTTGTTAGAAGGGACTGGTTTCAATATGCAGTAAGGCAACATCGTTTTACTCTCAATGGTTAGTTCATCATCAACTTTTTCATTTTTTTTTAATGTCCTGAAAATAGCTTACCAAAGATTTGTCATTTCCTGCTTGGAGAAAGTTCTGGAGTATTTGTGTTTTTATAAATATCAGATGTGTAATCTCAGACATGAACTTCTTATAACTAGCCCCAAGGCATCATAGCTGCTAGTTGCTACAGAAAAATTAAAGAGGTCAAATTCAAAAGGGATGTGTGTCAAAAAGCTTTATAAAAGGGCATGAGTTTATTATGCATCCTTCAGATGAACCTGTGGTTATTTCAGAACCTGCCATCTGTCTTTCAGTGTTGGTTAGACTCCCAAAAACCTTTTATAGCCCCCCAGTAGTGAATAGTGTCTCCTGGGCTCAATTGGAAGAAAAACATATTAAGTTGGCTCTTCTTAACTGAAGAAGAGAGAGAGAAGTGTTTAAATGACTTACTATCTCTTGGGCTCTATTTACTCTGTTAAAAAATATTGTACATAGTATTTCAGAAATAAGAACTCTTTGAACCTCCATAAAAGTCTTTTGGGGGTCATTTGCTATCCTTTTTGGAGCAGGGGACTTGATGCTATTGTTTTATTGGCAGCATTTATCATTCAGCTCCACTTCCTATTTTACCTTTTTCTTGAACACGGGATGATAAAGTAGCATCATAAAAACAGACCTGCAGGTTTGAATTAGTTTCCATTCAGCTAACCCATTGTTTCTCAAATGGAGTCTGCTACGACCAGGCACCAATGCTCTGAGCTAGAAAATACTCCCAGCAGAGCAGAGAGAGAGAATTAACAGCTGGGATGATGGTGGCGACTAGAATGAAAGGTAAAGTCCCCTGAGACTCTCGGTTAAGATAAGGACTTGGAGAGTGGCAATTAGATGAGGAGAGCACTGACAAAGTACTCAAAGTGCCAAACACTGGTGCAGTATAAACATAAAGATATATGACCAATGGGTCTATAGAGAAACAGACTCTTCTTTTTCACGGAAAAAGACACCAGAAGACCAAAATCAGATGACAAAAACTATTCTTCTCCAAAATAAAAGGGGATTGGATGGTGGGAGTTGCTCTAAATCTAGTAGCAGAAACTGTGGGGCATAAGACAGTAATTTTAACCTAGAGGTATACTTCCTGGCCTAGGCAAGATAGCTCAAAATAATTGATTTAGGAGTATTGGGTATAGGTGTATTTTATTAAGCACTTACTACTATATGTAGGTATTGAACACATGTTTTATAGTCATCCATGACCCTGTAAATAAAACCTCTCAGTATTCTCATTTCCCAAATGAGAAACAGCAGCAGCAGTCACAACAACAAAAGATGTAAAGTGAGCCATTTTCTCCATTCTGTAATTAATGAGCATCAACCCAGAAGCTGCCACTTCTGCTGAGCAATGTTTGTATTTATTCCACATAGTTCTCACAATAACTGCAAGATTTACGTACTATTATCACCACTGTGTAGATGAGGAAAATGGTCTTAGCTGTTAATGTATGTTTCAAGAGACACTTCAGGTAGTAATCATGAAAGTCACAATTTAAAGCCCAGATACCTGACTCTGGTACCTGGCCTAGGAGGCTGCAACACCAATGATTCATTAGGGGCTTTTTACTAGAAAAACATAAGCCTTTCTTCCTTCAGTGTCTTTCTTTATCTTTGCTATTGGCAGAAAAAAGGCTTCTCAAAAAAAAGTGTTTGATATTTTGTGTTTGAATTTTGGTTAGGTTTTAAGGGAATGCCACAAAGCAACTCCTGTCATCAAGTAGGATGGTAGTTAATACGGCTGATTATTCTGGGTTGTATATGAAGGATCTTCTAAAAGGCTGACCTATTGAAGGCCCCCAGCCAGAGAGTCAAATCAGTCCCTGTGATATGATTGGAACATGGAGATTCTGGCCTAATGAATGGGTTAGTCTACCTATACATTTATATTTGGATATTATATACTAGTGAACGATGAAGGGAACTTTTGGAAGTGGGCCTCACTGGAGGAAATAGGTTACTGTGGGAAATGTCCTTAGGGGTTGTAACTTATCCCTTCCTCCCCTCTGCTTCTTGGCTTCATGAAGTGAGCAACTCTGATTCACAGCACCATGATCTTTTTGCCTTATAGCAGCCCAAAGGTAATGTAGCTTTTAGGATTGAAATGGACTGAAACCTCCAAAACCAAGCTCTATCTCCTCTAAGATAGTTATATCACATATTGTTACAGTAATGAAGGGCTGAGTAATATACTGAGCAAAGGCATTAATTGCCTTCTTAAGTGCTTTGAACACTACTCAGGAAATTCTGGACACCACAGAATAGAGGAAAGAGCAAAGGTCCAGAACACAAGAAACTGGCTAGGTTTTTTTTTTTTTCCTGTGATGTCCCTAAAGTCACTGAACAAGGACCCACTCTCTCTGTGATACCTGCAATTTTTAGCCTGCACTGGAACGTTTTCAAAGAAAAGGTTGTCAAACCTTAGAAGCTGGAGCAAAGCCTGAGTTTGAGAATCTCCGGGGTTTACTAGATGATTAGAAGTTATAAAACAAATCTGTGGACTCAAAACTAAGCCAATAAGAGAGAGTTGTAGCATAGCAGAAATCAGGAAAATCTACTAGAGAAGAGGTCCACACTAAAGCGTACCATCTAGTGAGGTTTCTAAATACCTGGAAAACTGAAGAAATCCTATCTTTAGAGAACAAGGAATCATAAATATATGTCTTGTCAACAACAATACTGTAAACTAGAAGACAGTCAAAGAAGATTTTCAAATTATAAGTGAAAAAAGGTTTCTAAGCAACTTATTACCAGAAATTGGTCACTCAAGACATGAGTTGTGACCAGGTGACGAGGGAACCCAATAGAGAAGCAAGGCAAAGGCAAGTACATAGATGACACCTGAGTAGAGCTCCAAGCCCAGATTGGAATGAAAACGTGTAAAGCTCCAGAGACAAGTTTATTTTAAAAACTAAACATTACTTAGTAGTTTGGGTCAAGTAAAACCACTTGTAAAATTGCATTTTACAGATACTTGGGGATGGTACAGAACGTTTGGGAATTGGCTATAATTTCCAAAATTAAGCAAATGAAACCAATGGACTACTATTTTAGTGGAAGGGGAAAAATTAGAAAAGAAAATAAGGTAATCAAGCCACTACTTAACTCCCTAGCAAATATGCTTAAGTAGTCATAATAATGAAGTACTGAATATCAATGTAATAGAGACATATTTTATCAATTCAAGACATGCTTCATTTTAAGATGTATTACCACCAGGAAGTGATAGCTCAAGCCTGTAATCCAGCTACTCAGGAGGCTAGGGTCTGAGGATCATGGTTGGAAGCCAACCCAGGCAGGAAAGTCGATGACACTGTTATCTCCAATTAACTGCCAAAAAAGTTGAAAGTGGAGCTATAATTCAAATAGTACAGCCATAGCCTTGTACAAAATATTTCAGGGAGAGCACTCAGGTTCTAACGTCAGGCCCGAGTACCAACATACATAAACACACGAAGACAGAATATCATTTTAAATAAAAGTAAGAAAGAAAATATTCTATATCAATTTTGCACATATTAAAATGTTTAAAAATAACACTTCTTGGAATTAACAAAAATGAAGTTTATTAGAATGACAAAGGAATGAACAATAAAAGAACTCAGAACTCAGGTGCTTAGAATCAGAAGCTGATAAATATTATTTTAATTGGAGGAATTATGAGATGTAGAAAAATAGAGCAAATATTAGAAGAAGAGGAAAAGTGGTTGCCTAAGGAGGTGGGGGTTGAGAACTGAAGGAAAAGTATGTTGTCTTTGGGTCTAAGTTACTGAGCACTTTTAATCTTTTTAAATGGTATGCAGACATTATTTTGATTAAAAAATGATCTAAATCTGATCTACCTCATGTTCTATGTGTAAGTAAGCCCATGATAGATATGGATTTATTACGTGTAATTTTGACCATGAACAAGAATAAATAAATAAGAGAAAATTTAAAAACAAAACAAAATTAAATTCCTGAACACATTATGCTGCTGAATTGATATGGAGAACTGACGCTGCTAGAGTCAGTTGAGCTTAAGTCACCCTGTGATTTGCTCACTGTTTTCTTGCCCTTTATTTTGTGAAAATCTCCCTCCCCCCAATGCAAATGGTGGCACCAAATCAATGTAAAAGTTAAGGTAATCCTCCCGAACCCAAAAGTACCTGCAATTGTCTTAAGTGATAAAGTGAACATTTTGGATTTGTTAAAAGGTGACATGTCTTTAGCAGAAGTTGATCAGTGCTACAGGAAAATGAATCAAGCATATTCAGGACAGCATTGACACGTCCTGAGCACTGAGTACCCACTGAGCACTAGACTTTCCTCAGCCTGGTTTCCTTGGAACTATATACTTGTGGATACAAGATGTCTACTGTATCTTACTGATAATTCTTCTAAACTTTGGACACATGATCTTAGAGGTTTGAGACTATATTCCAGAGAAAAATCTAGGAAAGAATTGCATCCAATTCCATAACAGTCAAAGCTGTACCATCTTTAGGATTCAAAAAGTCTTGTTGTTTGAAGCTTGTGTAAATATCTACCAGTGTGCTTTTCTTTCTCTGGGCTCCTCTTGCACTTTTATTACTCCAAGAATTCTCTAAGCCAGAGAAGAGGAGGCTAAGAAAGAGTGAGGGAGTGCACCCCATTAATGGGGTACTCTAGTCACTTGTGCAGCATTTCCAAATTATAAGACTATCTGAACAAGAGATTATTACTTTTACAGAAGACACTCTCACCCACTCTCTGGCAGCAAGGCCCTGTGGTCTGGACACTTTGCCTCTATTCTGATGTTCTTTATGATATTGTGAAGGAAAACTTGAGTGCTATTCCATACCACTTAGCCTTTTATTACAATGAGTTCCCTCATTTGATAGGTGAATATACAATATTTTTAAGTCTTGCCTCTGCAATAAGGCTGAAATGTATTTGAAGGTTAAGACTCATGATGCTGTGATGCCAAACACAGTGTTAGGCACATCAGTTGCCTATCCATATTTGCTACTTGATTTTGACATGATTTAAACCTTTCAAATTTAGTTGTATATATAATAGTAACCATTTACTCATATTGTCTTCTAATACTTTTGTATCAAGCTTCTTATTAATGTTTTAGTAATGGTTTAGACTTATGGGCATTCTTTAAATCTTATATTTGGAAGGTTTTCAATGAGAAAATGTTCTCTGAAACAAGGTAATTAGGTGTTTAATTAAAACAGGAATTTTACATTTTGATTTTCATTCTTTTAATTGAAAGTCTACTTCATATATATGAAGTAGACTTAAGTAACAAGAGATCTATCTGAAATCATCCCATAAAAAAAATACAGGGCACTGCTGGCTCATGCCTGTAATCCAACCTCTTCAGGAGGCTGAGATCTGAGGAGTATAGTTTGAAGATAGCCTAGGCAGAAAAGTCTTTGAGAATCTCAACTCCAAATAATCAGCAAAAGCCGGAAATAGAGGTGTGGCTCAAGTGATATTGTACCAGTTTTGAGTGTAAAAGCCAAGAAAGAAGAGATGCCTTTGGGAAAGGAAGAAAAGAAAAAGAGAAAGAAAGAAAGGAAGGAAGGAAAGAAAGAAAGAGAGGGGGAGGGAGGGAGGGAAGGGAGGAAGAAAGGAAGGAAGGAGGGAAAGAAGGAAGGAAGGGAAAGAAAGATGGAAGAAAGGGAAGGAAGGAAAGAAAGAAAGAAGGAAGGAAGGAAAGAAAGAAAAAAGGAAAGAAGAAAGGAAGGAAGGAAGATAAAAAAAGGAAATATAATTCTTGAGGATGATTTAATTAATAAAGAAAGATTCATAGACATACATTTGCCTTTTACCATTTATCAACTCCCTTTACATGATGAAAAAGGACAGAGTATGGAAAATGTCAGTTTCCATACAGTTTGAAAATTGTCTGGCTAGTCACTAGACACTTATTAAAAGAAAGTAATGAAATAGATGCTGAATAGCAAGTTTGACATTTAAAGAAATGGGGAAATCATTAAAGAGTACTCATGCACCAAAGTAAAAAGCCAAAGATATATAGCTGTGATAACTTCTTTTTAAAGAGTTGTCAAGTTTCTCACCTCAAGTTAGATTGCTTAGCCTAGCCATGTCTCATAAACTCACTCCTCCCAGGAGACCAGCATCACAGGCTTTCCACCTTCAGCCAGAGAAGGACATACATAGGCCTTCTTCTTAAGGAAACCCTTCATGGTTTCCTCAGAGCCTTGGCCTTGGCTTTTTGTAGCATGGTTGATCCCACTGAGCTCAATCTCAAGGTCCTTGAAGATTTCTTCAGGTTCCATGAAGGCCAACAGTGCAATCTTGAGTGTCATGTTCCAATACTCGTCTGTAAGTGCTGCAAACATCCAGCGAAGGAAACCAGGGAGCCTTAATGGAGAGAGAAGAATGGCAAGCATCAAGAAAGAGAACTAGAGAGAGCTGGAGAGAGGCATGTGATGTAGCTGGATGGGATGCATGTGATGTAGAGAATGAAGGACACTTCTGACTAATGAAGAGAATGGTGACATGTTTATGGGCATTAATGGATTTAGCAGTGCGATTTCACTTTTTAATAATCATGGTGTCCCTTTGTAATTCTGACCTGGGCTTGGCGTCCTGCTGTCCTCTCCCGCCCCCTGCTAGGCTGTCTGCTTTTCCTTGCATAGCCACCCTTCCTTCCTCTGAGAGGCTCTCTTAGGTGGAAAGGGCAGGAGGTGACAGCTCCTCTCTCATCACACCCCACCCCCTTAGACAGTTACATTGCCCTGCACCAATAAAATGCATTTAATCTTGGTCTGGAG
The DNA here is from genome assembly GCF_019054845.1 of Dipodomys spectabilis. Classification (NCBI taxonomy): domain Eukaryota; kingdom Metazoa; phylum Chordata; class Mammalia; order Rodentia; family Heteromyidae; genus Dipodomys; species Dipodomys spectabilis. Next base: position 5,234,576 of record NW_024870835.1, on the reverse strand, counting down.
GGATGTAAATCTTTCAGGGACTATTTATGTGTCAGCTTAATATTTTTATTCTCCTCTTCAAGTGTCCTCTGTGTCTGTCACTGTTGTAAAACAGTGGCTTTCAACCTTTTTTCTTTTTCTATTACTGAGTACTGCTCAAGCTTATTCCTGTTTGGAACTCGCTTTGTTTATAAAGCAACATGAACCTGGGGTTCTTTGAAGTGATGGTGAGAAGAAAGAGATCTGGAGCTTAGCCTCCTTCTGCCTTCACCTCACTCCCCGCAGGCCCTGGGGAGGGCCTCATGCAGTAGAATGTTGAAAAGCTACTTTAAAAACAAATTATGCAAACTCCTGGACTTTGGAAATGTTTATTTTATTTCCTCTGTGATAGGCCTAAGACTGATTATGATGTGATATTAAAATAGCAAAGCTTCAATTGAAATGTAGAATCAATAATCCTTAATAGGCTTATATTTGTCTTCTGCTATGGGTAAACTGAAGTTTCCTCAAAAAAAAAAATCACACAATTAAAAATAATTACAATGGATTACTTACCTACTAAAGGAGAACAAAACTACTTCCAAACTCATCTAGAGCTGTTAGTGTAGAGAGACTCATTAACACAAAAGCATGCAAGAACTAGTCTTTATTATGCTAACAATAAATCATTTTTATTTCTATAATGAGTAGAATGATTCTGGGAAAAAGTGTTATTGGTACAGATCATAAGCATATTCCATAATTTAATTCACAATAATTCTCTAAGTGAATCTTAATTAGTGAAACTAATTTAGAGTTCATTAACTTTACAAGTTTGAGAAAAATGTTTCTTTTATCCTAACTAAGTATATAATTCAAAATATATGCATGCTGATACACATTGTAAGGTGGAAACTGGAAAAATAGTGGTTCTAGGACAGCCCAGGTAAACTGTTGGTGAGATCGCAATGTCAATCAGTGAGTTGAAGATGGTGGCAAATACCTATGATCCCAGGTATGATAGCAATATAGATAGACTATAGTCCAAAACTGGCTCCAACCAAAAGAAAGATCCCATGTGAAAAATAGCTAAGCAAACAAGAGCTAGAGGCATGGCTCATGTGATAGAATACCTTCCCACAAAGTGCAGGGCCAAACCACATAATAATTAATAATTAAATACTTAAATAAAATAAGTATAAATACATAATTTCAGAATGACTGTTTTTATTATTCTGTTATCCTTTCAAAGTTAGTGGAATCAGCTACCATAGGCTGTGACACCAGTGCAGAATATCATTGTGCGTAGAAATAGTATAGTCAATTTGGCTCCACTGTACTTCTTTATACCTGAATGTGAAATCTTCATGGGATCCCATGCTGGACTCAGATAGACTGGTTCCCTTACCAAATGCTTCTGGAGCATGAACCTGTAAGTCCTGACATGACAATGAGGCAGCACCTGTCTTTAGGACTTTTGCAGTCTAGTGGAGTGGTGAAAGCAAGAATACTTACAATAAGTTCATGGACAATACAGCTTTACAGGGCTAGAAGAAAGAGCTCTTTCTGTCTATAGTGCTTGAGAACAGAACCAGAAGCCTGAGAATCAATGTCCCAAATGGCTTGGTGAGCACAGGGTATCTCAGGGTTAATATAGAACATGGAAAGGCACAGAGAACTGCATACTTATTGAATACCTATGGCATGCTGTTCTTAGTGCTAAGGACAAGATAGTCCTGGAAACAAAGCTCTAGTTTCCATGGAATTTCCATCTTAATAAAATGAGAGAACATGTAATATTCACATAAGGACAAACAGTTGAGGATTAATAAGGGGAAGTGGGGAAGATGAGTTAGGGAATCAGGTTAGCACAAATCTAACAGGGCTTAAAAGACACACTTAGTGATCTGACATGTAATCTGTAAGGAGGGTCTGAAGTGAAGATCAATGTAGCCCTTGGAAATCAGAATTCATGAGGACTTCCTATGGATGAAGTTAAATCCATATGCGCTCTCTCTCTCTCTCTCTCTCTCTCTCTCTCTCTCTATATATATATATATATATATATATGTACATATATATATATATTTATACATAAACATCGTGGCCTGTAAGATATGAGGAGGAAAACAAAGTGAGAGCAGCAGTTAGAGAAAATAGCTACACATGGTGAACCATGAGCACTGGCCTTTCACTTGCACTTCAATTCCTGTTGCTTTCCAGCAGCCTGAATGTGCACACTCATGACTTCACCAGAGACATCTAGATGAAGGAGACCATATGCTATGGCTGTTCCCAGGGAGTTTTTTAAATGTTCCTAGAGCTATGCAAAGCTTCTGTGCAAAGCCTGGGAATGTGCACTCAGAAACCAATTTTTCAATCTCGGTCAACCCTGTTAACTCTCGTCTGTCTCCACCCTGGCTTCCCTTACTATCTTGCAGATCCCTAAACATATCCCACGTATGACTTTCCATTGGATGATTAATCTTCTTTTAATAGCTGTCACGCTAAAAGGTTAGCCTCTCCTATAGTGTGTTTTTAATGATATTAATGTGCTGTTTCTGGTCAATACAGACCAAAACATCCATCTATTTTTAAGTACTAATAAGGTGGATTGACTCATTCACATGGGAACTTTGACCACAGGCCTGGATTAAAAATACAGTATACAGGAAGTGGTGCTGTGGCTCAAGTGGTAGAGTGCTAGTCTTGAGCTGAAAGGCTGAGGGACAGTGCCCAGGCCCAGAGTTCAAGCCCCACAACTGACAAAAAAAATACAGTGTACAGACATAATGTTTTTATTTTATGAAAAAGCTTCTTGTGCTGGGCACTGGAGGCTCATGCCTGTAATCCTAATAATTCAGGAGGCAGGTATCTGGAGGATCACAATCTGAGGTTAGGCCAGGCAACAGAAGACTTCAAGACCCCTCCCCCCATCTCTACAGAAAAAGGGTAGGTATGGTAGAAAGATTTTGGTCCAAGAGGGCCTGAACAAAACAACAGAACTTATCTAAAAAATAACCAAAGGAAAAGAAAGGTTGGAAGTTTGTCTAAAATGCTAGAGTGCTTGCCTAGCAAATATCAAGCCCCAATTTCAAGTCTCAGTATGACCAAAGAGGGAAAATAGCTTCTTGGCTTAAGTAAATTGACTTCTTGACTTCGAGCTAACAGCTCTCTAATCAGTGACTCTCAAATTTTTGGTGTATATCAAAGTTATTTGGCACTGGGCCCCCAGCACAAAGTATGTATGGCATAGGGCTCAGGAGTTTTGGATTTTTAACAAATCCTCTGGCAACACTGATACTAGAGTTTCTTCAGACAACACTGAACCCATTGGCCTTTACCAAAATGTGCCTGCTTTACTGAAACAACATTTTCACAAACTGGGTCCTCAAATGTAGAGTTTTCCAAAGGGCCCAGGGATCCAGTATCAGACAAAGTTAGAAACTCAACCCCAAGTGATCATTACCCTTAACAAATTACTTTAATATCCATTTAAATCTGGATCTCTCAGCTTTGGATATACATTAAGATAACCTTGAGTGCTTTCTAAAAATACTATCTCTATGCCAAACATGGATAGGTTTGGATTCAAATGATGTCCATGATCTGAGCATGTTTTGGAAGCCCAACAGGTAGGTCTCATGTGTAGGCAGAGTTCAGATGAAAATCTGTTAAAAGGACATTAACTCCCATCTTCATTGGTCTACTTACTTGAGTCCTGGCATGATCTCTGATCACCATCTTAGGATGCTCTAATCATTGGTGACTTATCCATTTGTACCCTCTTCTAATTTGCATTGGTCAATTAAGGAATTCACCAATGCGTTACTCAACATCATCCTTGCAAGACTAATGCATTTTAGACTGTAATACCAAAGTTTGCTTTGTGGGTGAGTACACCTGCTTTATTATTCTCCAGTGCATACAGTAATAGTTCTCAAAATGTGGTCCATACTTAGCCCAGCATCACTTGGGAACATGTTAGCAGCTTAAAATTTAACTGAACACACAACACCTAGTCAATCAAACACTACGAACGAGGAGGCACAGAAATTATGTTTCAGTAAGCCCCTCAGGTGATTTGTATGTACATTGAAGTTTGGGAAACATTGGTTTAGAAGAATCACTACTTAGAAAACACTTCATCCTCTGTTTTATGTTTCTGGTTTCTGATCAGAGGAGAAAAAGGATAGAACCCCTCAGGCTATGATCTTTGGAAGTGATTAAATATAAAATAGTCTTAATTTGATCACGCTGTTTTCTTTAGTCATTTCACCCCTATGAATAATGTGTCTCAAACTTTAAAACCAAAGCAAGAAAAGACTATGTAGTTTCCAGTTCTGGTGATGGTTTACTTTCCCTAAGATAACTATGTAAATTTATGACAAAAATTAAAAAGTGAAAATGTTAAAGACAATAAACATAATCCAATTTAGTTTTAATTTTAATGAAATAACTAATTTGTTTCTTTTGGTGGTGGTGGGGATGGAATGCAAAGCCTGACAGATACCAGGCAATCCCTCTACACCTGAGATACACCTCCAGCCGTGAGTTGGGTTTTAATTTAATCGTCACTTCTTCCAGGCTCAGCAGAATTTTGTAGGTAGAGTTAGGGATGAAAATGAAGATGAAAAGGAAGGCGAGACCTCCAGGTAAAAAGATTTGAACTACTGTCTCTGGCCTTGCAAGCAGAGGCAGGGTCCACTATCCGAGGTATGCAGTGGCCTCTAGAAACTAAGAACTATTCTCAACAGACAGCTGGAAAGTAAATGGAAACTCAACAGTTGTCTACAAATGCAAGGGACTGAATTTTGTCAAAGGAATAAACCAGGGGACTGTTTTTCCCTTAAAGTCTCCAGAGGGAGTGGATCCCTGCCAATCCCTTGATTTGGGTGTTGTGAGCTTCAAAATGGAACATCTAACCCATGCTGAACTTCTAATCTACAGAAATGTGAGATAATAAATTTATGTTGTTGTAAGCCACTAAGTTTGTGGTAATTTGTTATGGAAGCATTAAAAACCTTATGGTGAAGAAAACGTGTCAGTATCTTTAAAGTCCTGAAAGCAAAACAAGTCCACATGTAGTTCTGGCTCCAACAAAAACATCCTTAGTAACTGAAATGGAAATAAACACATTTTCAGATAAATGAAAGCTGAGAGGATTTGATGCCAGTAGACTGATACTTTAAGAAATGCTGAAATATGTTCTTCAGTATAAAGAAAAATAGCACCAGATGAAATTCCCAATCTGGAAGAGGAATGAACACCAGAAAAGTAAGTAATTGAATACATTACAAATGCTTTTCCTAATTCCATTGTAAGATAAGTGTTTTTAATGCAGAATTACAACACTGCTTTATGAGGTTTATAAGAACATGTGAAATATATCAAAACATTAATACAAAGGGAGGGAGAAGTTAATATAACTATATAGTTGCATTATGTTCTTATGACATAGCATGATATTCAAAATAGACTGTTACAAGTACATATGTCTATGTGCAAATCTTTAAACATAGTTGAAGATATTAAAATCTATCTATTAGTATCTCTTAGACAAAATAATCACGCTTAGAAAGGTATAGATAAGATTTGGTCAACACTATCAATCACCCTGATCTGATTAACATGTATAGAGCATACATGCAGTATTCATAGAATACTCATTTCAAGTTCAGTAGAATAATATAACAAGATAAATCATTTGCTAAGGCATCAAGTATTCATCAATTTCAAAAGATTAAGAAATTACAAAGTATAGTTTCTGGTGATAATATCAAGCTAGCGAAATGTTGCCATCATTTCAAATGTCCATCTACAATAAAATGGGCAACAAAATTATATGTATGCAATAATGCTTAGAAAAATCAAGAATTATTATTATGTGCGATAACATTGCTGCATTTCATATTTTTTGTTGAGTGAAAAAGACAAAAATAGTATGTATTACTATTGCTATGGTCTGAACATTTATGTCCATCCATGTGTTGAAATCTAATATCCCAAATGCAAGTACTAGGGGAAGGAGACTTGGAATTCAGGTAGATCATGATGACTTTACCCTCACGAGTAGGATTAGAGCTCTTATGAAAAAGACTTGAGAGAATTTGTTTGCCTGTTCTACCATATGAAGACCAGCAAGAACACATCATCTAGTAAGTAGAGTGAGCAATCACCACACATGGAAGCTGTAGGCATCTTGTTTCTTAGAGTTACAGCCTGCAGAACCATAACCCACAGATTTCTGGTTGTTTGCAAGACAGACACACCTGGGGATTTTCTGGAAATGTTCTGTATTGATTGTGCTGGTGTTTGTATGTGGATTATTATTTTACAAAATCTCCTTAATTTATACACTGAAGTCACACATTTTCCTTCATATAAGTTCTTCACCTCCCCAAAATGAGGGCAAAGACAGTGAAAATTTGAGACTGATTTCTAGAAATTAAAAGAAAAGGTTACAACATATTAGTGTCATTTGGATTTTGCTGAATGAAAGAAAATACATTTTATTATACAGTTGACATATGATATAAATCAAGCATTGTATATACTAATTGCAAATTGATTTAGAAGCATTCAAGTATTAGCACATTCCTCCTGAGTAATGGATTTTCACACATTGGCCTTGTGTGGCTTCACTCATCCCTTCCACCTTGGCAAATGAATGCAACCTATTGAGGCTGTTTTGCAGATCAGAGCTCCACTTTCTATATACTTGACCCTTCACTGCATTTGATTATTTCTCAGAATGCATTTTTTTCTAATGTGGAACTTTCATGTAAGAATGTTTCTAATAGAGGGCTACTTGCCATTATTTAAGTGAAATATGACCTGTTGGTTGGAATTGGGCTTAAAAAAAAGTCAACCTTGAATAAAAATTCAGACAAGCTAACTATTTTATCCAAAAGCCCTGTTTTGGCTAACACAAAGGAATGAAAGAGCCAATAAAATTATATGTTTAAGATCTGTTTAGCAATTGAGAAATGGTTATTCAGTTTAGAGGAGAGAGAAAAGTTAGTAAAAGCTGATAAAAAATGTTGAATTCTAGATCTTCCACTTTTATTGAGTTTCAAAAGAGGTCACTTTTAGTTATACTCAGCTTTGTGCTAAAAAGCAGCGACACTCCTGTTTCTGTAATAACTGTCTGGACAAAACCTTTTGCTCTTCTGGTATTGCATTTTAGAAAATCAGGTGAAATATAAATGGAATTGGTCTGGTGAGTACTTGGCATGATGTCACAATGTGGTTGTATTACTTTAAAATTATTATAATAAGAATACATAATTATAAAAACAATAATAAATTTATCATTTATTATTATAATATACTATAATATATATTATAGTATAGTATATATTATAATGTATATTATAATAATATTGTAATAATATATTGTATATTATTATAATAATAAATGATAAATTTATTAAAATACTAAATTAAAAATAATAAATAATTATAAATTATAAAATTATTATAAAAGAATGCACTGAAGAGACCCATTAGTGATCCCCATTAGTGTCAGCCCCATGAGCATAACTTGTCTTATTTTGGAGTTGAATAAACTGACCTATCAATTCCATGTAAGATAATTAGACTCCTTCATTGGAGAAGTAAAAACAATCTGCATATATTAGTTTGTATAAGCATATATATCAGCATATATATTATTTTCCTCTTATCTGTGGATGATAATATGTCAGAATTTTTCTTCCCATCAAATAATTAAGGAAAAGAATGGCAGTGAGGAGTTTCCAAGACCATAGAGTGAGACATCTGGGCAACAATTACAGTTCTTCCTTTAATATTTCTATTAGACAAATAGATTATGGTAGGTTAGTATGAGTGCTTTGGGCTAATATGAGAATGACTAGAAAAGGTATTAAACCTGGGATTAAAAGACTAGAGGAAAAAAGTGGTCTTTTGAGTTCAAATAACTCAGAAGCAAACAAGTAGGAAAAGAAATGTTAGGAAGAAATATAACTTTCTTAACAAACCAATCATGCTGGTTTCACATCCATTCATTCTAGCACATTTAGGATGGCTTTAGACTGTGGGAGTTCAAAGATAAATTTAACATGATTTTCCTGTTTTGAAATAAGTTACAATCTAGTTGTAAGATTAAAGTATATGCACTGTAAAATTTAAGTACTAGCATAAGACTTGAAGAAGTTGGGCATAGACCTGTCAAAGAGAAGTTACAAGTCAACAAATTGGCAGATACTCATTGCATAAGATGAGGATGCAAAACTTGAGAAGAAAAATGAGTATCTACACAAATTTGAAGAGTGTTTGTACAAAGAGCTTACTGAGTGCCAGTCCAGCTGCTTAATCAATGCATTAATTTTTTACTACTGTGACAAACATATCTTGCCATTGGCAAATACAATGAGCTGTTTCTTTTAGTCTATGTTTGGCCATCAGAGCTATTATTGTAACTCTTTACATACTTTCAGATATTTTCCAATTTGTGCTTTTTCTCTGTGCTTCTGATGACATGAACTGTGACTTAACAATAATCCTCACAGTATAGTAGGTATAATTTTACATTTCAAATGTTTTCTATGTATCAACTCACATGCACCAACCAGGTAAAATCAATGTGATTCCCATGTTTCCATGTAAGGAATTAGAGACATAGATAAATTAAGAAATATACCAAGACTAGATAGATAATCCATGGCTGACCTGAAATACCAACACAAGCACTGTAACATTAAAGTTCTGCCCTCAATCCCTGTATCACATCTTACCTTAGTATCATTTGTGCCTAGAATAGTGAATGATGCAGTCTCAATGGCTAGATGAAATTATGGAAACTGAGTTCTTTGGTAATTCTGAATTTTCTGGAGAGCCATCTGAAGATTAGGTAAGCAGTAATAGAACAATTCCAGTAAAAGGCATTGCCTTTGAGGCTGAGACACCACAGAGGTGCCATGTTCACATGGTGGTAGGATGTTATGCCATGGACATCCTTTATTTCAATCCTCTTCTCTTCACTCCTACAACTACTGCTTACACTTCAGCATAGAGGTTTATCAAAGCTACATCAAGAAATAGTTATCCCTTTGCTGCAGACTGAATGCTAATGTTTCTCCAGAATCATATGTTGAAACCTACGCCCCACAATGGGATATGGTTAGAGTTGGGTCTTGTGGGAAGAAGTTAGATCATGAAGGTAGAACCCTCAGGAGTGGGATTACTGCCTTTAAAAAAAAGGCCACAGACCAGAATCAACTCCAAATGGATCAAAGACCTTGAACTCAAAGCAGACACTCTGAAAACATTACAGGATGGAATAGGAGAAACCCTGGGTCTCCTTGGCTCAGGCCGAAATTTTCTGAATAGAGACCCAGAAACACAACAAATCAAAGAAAGGTTGGACAAATGGGATTGCATAAGGTTGCAGAGCTTCTGCAGGGCAAATGACATAGCTAGCAAGATCAATAGAAAGCCCACGGATTGGGAGAAGATCTTTACTAGCCATACAATGGACAAGGGTCTCATATCTAAAATATACTTGGAACTCAAAAAATTAAACCACCCAACAACAAATCCTCAAAGAAACAACTGCCCAATAAGTAAGTGGGCGAAAGACTTAAAGTGAAGCTTCTCTGAAGAAGAAAGAAGGATGGCCAATAGACACATGAAGAAATGTTCAACATCCCTAGCCATAAAAGAAATGCAAATCAAAACAACATTGAGATATCACCTCACTCCAGTTAGAACGGCAAAAATCAAGAACTCTAACAACAACAGATGCTGGAGGGGATGTGGACAGAAAGGAACCTTACTTCATTGTTGGTGGGAATGTAAACTTGTTCAACCACTTTGGAAAGCAGTATGGAGGTTCCTCAAAAGACTTCACATAGAACTCCCCTATGACCCAGCAATCCCACTTTTGGGCATTTACCCTAATGTTTACAAAAAAGACCACACTAAAGCTACCAGCACAACTATGTTTATTGCAGCATTATTTACCATAGCTAAGATATGGAACCAACCCAGATGCCCCTCAGTAGATGAATGGATCAAGAAAATGTGGTATATATACACAATGGAATTCTATGCCTCCATCAGAAAGAATGACATTTCCCCATTTGTTAGGAAATGGAAAGGCTTGGAAAAAATTATATTAAGTGAAGTAAGCCAGGCCCAAAGAAACATAGGTCCCATGGTTTCCCTTATTTGCAATATCTAGTATAGGTATGAGTCAAGTGGAAAAAGTCAGAGAATGTGATGTTAGGAAAACGAATCCTCAAATATGTATTTTAATGTTTTTGTTTCTTTCATGCATGTGTTTCTAACGCATTTATAAGATTATTTCTTTGTTGCTTTGTATGTCCCTCCCCCACAGTGTAACCCCCGCTTTCACTATATTTGATGTCAGTATAACATGTGGAGGAGATGGGGACAAACAAGTTGTTTAAGGATTCAGGTGGACCTGTTGCAACAATGAGAAGTACAAAATGTCATGTCAAAACCAGCTTTACAATGTCAGTGTGTGTGGGGGGTATGATTGGGTGAGGGGGAGGGGGGAGGCTGGGAAGGGAGGTGAAGGGTAAACAAAGGAGGAGGCTGCAATGCTTGGTAAGAAATGTATACATTATCCTGCCCATGTAATTGTAACCCCTCTGTACAGTATGTTCTCAAATAAAATAAAATAAAATTTAAAAAAAAAAAGGCCACAGGGGGCTGCTTTGCCCCTTCTACCTCATGAGAACTTTGAGATACCCATTTATGGACTAGGAAGTAGCCCCATATCAGACTGAATCTGCCAGCACCTTGATCTGAGATTATAAAGAAGTTTCATTTGTTATTATTATATTAACATCACTACATTCAGTAATTAAATACCGACAAATTTCATGTGACATATACATATGCTCATGAAGTCATATGTATATATTGACAGCATTAGATTGTAACCTTCAAGATGACTGGAACTGATTCTACCCAGCATTGAGTGCCCAGTGCCAACTGTGGCAAATAGAAACCACAAAGCGAAGAACATGATAGTTGCTGAATGAATGAATGAATGAATGCATATACAAACCAGGACATAAATAAATCACCAGTGAATAGCATGTACTCAAAGGAAAGGCATGAAGCTTTATATATGGCCAGAGTCCTTAGGCTACTTGCCTAGATTCCTTGGCGTATGTGACTAGATTCGTGCTGCTGATAAGGGGTTTTAAGTACTGCCTTCATGTTCAGTATTGAACCATATAGGGGAAAAATGTCTTTAGGAGATGGTTCATTGACATTAAAGGTATGCAGCAAATGTGGCAGATACATTTTAGAGAACTTCTTGGGCCCACTTCTCTCAGAATTAATTTCTAGTATTTTCCATATTTCTCTGGAAGTTTGAAGGTGTCTTTTACATGATGGAATTTTTGTCTACTCTTGAGAGTAAACAAATCGTTTTTAAAAACAGCCAGGCTGGTGGCTCATGCCTTAATCCTACTGACTCAGAAGGCTGAGATCTGAGGATTGCTATTCAAAGCTAGCCCAGGCAGGAAAGTCTGTGAGACTCTTATCTCCAATACACTATTCAGAAAGAGCCAGAAGTGGTGCTATGGCTCACTTGGTAGACAGCTAGCCTTGAGAAAAAAAAAAGAAAAGAAACTCAGGGACAGTGCCTAGGCCCTCCCACAAATTAAAACAAAGCCCCGAAATAAAAGTTCAAATGGCTGTTCAATTTCAGAAGGCAATCTGTTATGGTACAGCAACCTGGTTTTTCAGAAAGTAACATCTGTAGTTTAGATATCACTATTTGCTATTGATGTCTCTTTGGGCTCATGTTCCTCATGTCTAAGAAAAGGCTGATCATACCAGCCTCACATATTTAGAGGAACATTTATTGGTAAGCCAATAAATGCTAGGCATTATTTTCAGCATCTTCAATTGTTTAAGAAACAGGTATTAGGGCTGTTTCCTAAAGGACTTTCTTTTGCTTTTCTGTTACCACCTCTCCCCATGACCCTTCTAGTCCCTGCTACCACCAGGCTTGCAATCATCTCCTCCAGTTCACAGATGATACGCACCTTGCTAATTAGCATTCCACATTCCACCCGTCACCTTGCTTGTTTCCTCAAGGAAAACCTATGTCATTCATCTCATTTCCTCAGGGTCCTGGTTCCATGTGGGTGCCAGAGCCTGATGTTATCATCCTAGGATAAATCGTACTGAATTGTCTTTCCTAAACACCAAGCATATGCCAGATATTTTATCTCTGTGATAGTCGTCCCAGAAAAAATGTCATTCATGTGTTTCAGATACATGTGATATTATCCCAAATTCACATGATAGAAAGTGGTAAACCTCAGATGTGAACTCTTACTGCTAAACACCTACTAACTTTATGAACAAAGTAAATCTAAGTAATAAAGAAATACAACCTTTTCTTTTTTTCTTTTTCTCTTTCTTTTTGGTTCTAAGGATCAAACCCAGGACTTTGTACTTGCTAAGCAAATGCTTTTTCTACTAAGCTACATCTCAGCCCAAGAAATACAACCTTAGTTGTGCACTAAATAAGCTAATTGGTAGGAATATCAATTGTAACAAATACATGACCTTTCTAGAAGTAAATGCATAAAAATCACTGGTTAACTGGTATTTATTAAATACCAGTCGCATAAATTATTATGTTAGATATTGTCTTTGATGTTCATCAAACAAAGATGTATAATTATGATTTTGCTCAAAGGAGCTATTTTCACTGAGGGAGAAGTAAGGATAAAGAAACAAGTGGGGCTGGGAAGGTGGCTCAGTGGTAGAGCACTTGCCTTGTATGCATGAGGCCCTGGGTTCGATTCCTCAGCACCACATAAGCAGAAAAGGCTGGAAGTGGGGCTGAGGTTCAAGTGGTAGAGCGCTAGTCTACAGCTGAAGAGCTCAGGGACAACACCCAGGCCGACTTCAGGCCCTACGACTTACAAACAAAAAAAGAAGAAAAAAAAGAAACAAGTGACTCAGCTTAAATAGGGAATGGTATAGTGAAGGACATATTTCACAGGTAGGTTTGGTGAAAGGTGCTCACAGAAAAAAGAAGAAAGAATCCTCTTGCCCACAAAGACTTGGAAAAAATTATATTAAGTGAAGTAAGCCAGGCCCAAAGAAACATAGGTCCCATGGTTTCCCTTATTTGCAATAACTAGTATATGTCTGAGACAAGCAGAAAAGGTCAGATAAGTTGATGTTAGGTGAAATGAACCCCAAGATAAGTATTCAAATGTTTTTGCTTTCATGTAATTGTTTCTAATATTTATAAGATGATTTATTTGTTGCATTGTATGGCCCTCCCCCACAATATAACCCCTGCTTTCACTGTATTTGATGTTGGTATAATTTGTGGAGGGGAAGGGAAAAAACAAATCATTTATAGGGATACAGATGGACCCATTGCAACAATGAGATGTACAAATCGTTATGATGAAAAATGAACTTTACAACTTTGGCAGTGGGGGGGAAGGGGGGGAGAAGGGCTGGCATGTGGGGGGAGGGGGGGAGATCGGAAGGGATGGGAAGGGGAAACAAAGGAGGAAGCAACAATGCTTGATAAGAAATGTACTCATTCTCTTGCCCATGTAATTGTAACCCCTCTATATGGTATTTTCACAATAAAAAGAAAAAAGGAAGAAAGGTACATGAAAGTTAAATACCATGGCAAGGTGGTAAAGATATGAAAGTATGGGAATTATGTGGCAGGATTGCAAGAAATAATGTGTCTGCACAGAACAATATGTGCAAGTTAAAAAGCAAGAGATGAGGCTAAGGAAGCATGTCAAGATGAGCTAGTATGATAGAAAGTCTTTGCTGTCAGGCTATTTGGTCTCAAGTCTATAATCAGCGAAGTACTATAAAGAAGTTCTTGGATCTTTGTTTAAAAAGAAATAACTATATGGGGGCTGGGAATGTGGCTTCGTGGTATAGTGCTTGCCTAGCATGCATAAAGGCCTGGGTTTTCTTTCTCAGTACCACATAAACAGAAAAAGCTGAAAGTGGCACTGTGGCTTAAGTGGTGGAGTGCTATCCTTGAGCAAAAGAAGTTTAGGAACTGTGCCTAGGTCCTGAGTTCAAGCCCCAGGACTTGCTATATATATATATATATATACACATATATATATATATATATGTATGTATGTATGTATGTATGTATACACACACATACATATACATGCATCATACAATCATATTTATAGTCTTGCAATTTCTAAGATCCCACCTACTGCAGTATGCTGTAGGGTAAAATCTTAATATTACCTAATCTGAAAGAAAAATGGGAATTAGCCCTGGATTATGCTTTAGTATTATAATATACTAGATATAGTGATAGAAAGTAAGCCCTGAAGGACTTGTAAACAAAATAAATGAATTATGAGTGACCTTATGCTAACTTTAGCTGTGGTAGAGAGTTCAACTCTCCATGAAAGCAGTTCTACAGAGAAAACAAAGCCTCATTTCCCACAAGATGCCAAATTACCTATCCACTCCCATCTTTCCTTGCTGTAATGAGTCCTATTTTAGCTGTAGCTTTCTTGCATCAGATGGTTATGTTTTAAGAGCTAAGAGCATCAGTAGCTCTGGCATGGTTTGAAGTCGTCCTCAGTTCAGCAATGGAACTAAAATGAAAATAGAATTACCAAAAGGGCAGATGCAGTATCCTATATCACTTTTATTATATTATATTTTAGCAGCTGAGACAGGAGGGGAGAATATTATAGAATCAGCTTGCTGCAGTCTCGCCTATAATTATATTTTTCCTTGATAAGGCGTTGGCAAAGAGCCCACCAAAATATTGATGCGAAACTTGATCTCCCAGGGCTGTGGAATTTCTCCAGCCCTGGGATTGAGAGTGAGAGGTTTTGGAAGTGTTTGGCAGCTATAGTAAATTCAGGAGCTGGAGGCAAGGAACAATTCCTCTAGCACAAGCCAAAGTCAATATATTATATAACTACAAGAGGCATACTCCTCACTGTACTCTTTGTTGAATCTTGTCCAACCCATGTATCTTACATAGAGGTAAGCATACGTTTTTACATAACATTTGGGAAAAGCATGGAAATTCCTAGGAAGACTCCATGGTTTTATATTTAGGGATGAGTGCTCTACATATAGATAGAGAGAATTCCAACATTCTCCAAAATCAAGTGGCAGTAAAACCTTAAGTTCATGGTCCATGCTCTAATGTATTTTGAGTTTTGCTCTCTCTTGATCAATCTTTTTTAAAATAAATACTGGTGCAATTAATTCTGAGAAAAAAATATATCAAGGATAGATTTTTGTTAGGAACTGCCCAGTTATAAAATCATTAAAGCTTGGAAGATATTCCATTATTTCCCAGGGCATGTCATAGTCATTGTGTGCCCTAACCCTCTGGAATGGCTGAATTCAATGTCTGTCTATCCAAAGAAGAATAAAAAGAGCACCAAAAGCTTAGAAATCAGGCATACCAGGGTTTTAAATCCTAACTCTGTCTCTTCTTGGTCAGTAAGAGTTTGAAGAAGAGCTGAGTCTCTTTCTTCATCTGTAAGCATATGAGGAATAAAAGGGGATAATGCTATGAAGTACCCAAATAGCTATTAGCCAGGTGGGAGTTATCAATACCTTGTTTTCCCAACTTTCCTTTCTCTATCAGGCCTAGAATGTAACTGCTTTTGCAGAAATAGCCAGATTGCAGGAAATTTACATCACAAATTATCTAGCAAGTAAAAGGTTTTAAGATGGCATTAAGTATGATTGTTTGTGTGTTTATCTATTAATGATAAGCCATTTTTGTAAAAGTGCTTTCCAAATATGATAAATACAATATGCATAATTACCAAAGAGTAAAGAGAAAGGATTAAAAGACAAAGAGACATAGACTAAATCCTTTAACCCCGTTATTAACAGTACAATATTTGGCCAGGGAAATCTTGAAGGAATTTTTTAAAATCATATATAGCTTCTATTGTAAGAAAAGGAAGAGGATGAAACATCATTGAAAGAGACAGATTTTACCTGGTGCTAAATATCTGTCATAATTAAACAATTTTATTGAGAGTATTTCAATACATTATTGATTTTTTATATGAAAGGTGGTATTCTGTTTATTTATGCATTGTTCATTTGTTTATCCATTTAGACACATGTTCCCTAGGTGATCCGGGCTGGCCTGAAACTATGGAGTCCACATTGGCTTGAATTAGTGGTCCCCCTGCTTTAGGCTCTCAGCTGCTGGGATTATATATATGTACTTCTAAGTCCAGATTTGTTGGGGAATGTTATTTGTTTTTTGTAGTATAGGGATTTGAACTCAGGACCTTGTGATTTCTAGGCAGGTTCTCTATCATGGAGTCATGCCTCAAGCTTTATTGCACTTGTTATTTTTGAAATAAGGTCTTGTTTCCTGCCTGAGGGCATGCCTGGACCATGATCTCCCAAGTTTTTTTTTCCCCCTTCCAGGCCCCTCTCCCCAACAAGTTGTAAAGTTCACTTCCAATACAGTGTCTAGTGAGTATCACTATTGAATTAGTTCATACTTTGTCCCACTGTTTCTGTGTTTCCCCTTCCCCTCCTCAAATCAGATAAATGTACTTATAAGACAAAAGGTTTGGAAATCTAAAACAGAGATCAAAGGGAAGAAAACGGGGGGGGGGGGGGGGGGGGGGAAGAACCACAGAAAAGAATAAGCCTGGTGACTCAGGCCTGTAATCCAGGCTACTCAGGAGGCTGAGATCTGAGGATTTGGGTTCATGAAACCACCAGAAAACTGGAAGTGGCACTGTGGCTCAAGTGGTAGAATGCTCACCTTGAGCTGAAGAGCTGAGAGACAGTGCCCAGGCCCAGAGTTCAAGCCCCACATCCGACAACAACAACAACAACAACAGCTCTTGATTCCACTTCTTGGAGTTCATTTCAATAAGCATCATTGTATATGATCATGAGCACATAGTTATTGAGCCCTGTGATCCTCTCCTAAGAATATCCTCCTTTGGTCTCACTATGTGAATGTTCAGAGTCCTGTTTATCACGTCCAAGTGCAATTTTTTTGTCTTTCACTATCCATTGGGTTTACTTATAGATTTATAGGTACATTCTAATTATTACAAATGAGGGAAACAATGCAACTTATGTTTCTTTGGGTCTGGCTTATTTTACTTAATATAATTTTTTCCTTATGAATTTCTTTACAAATGGGACAATATCATTCTTTCTGATGGAAGCATAGAATTCTATTAATGGCCACTTTGAGAACCCAGTTGGAGCAGTCAGCTTTAAGCAAGGCAGCAGGATTTATAAAGTGTTTGTCAGGTCCTGGATTAGTGGCTGCATCTAAGAATCAACTGGCTTTGAAAGCAACCCAAAGAAGACCATAGCAAAAATGTAGATATTCTAGGCTTTAAAGTGAATCTGACCTAGGTTCAAACCCAGATTCCTCCCTTCTACTACCCTTGAACTTCAGGCATGTTTACTGACCTCACAAACCATACCTACTTTTTAGAGTGTTAGTAAGCCAGGGAAGAAATAAAATATATAGATAGAAGGGCAAAATGCCTAACTTATTTGCCTCTGCTCTCTGGAGTACTACTACTGCACTCATTTTCTAAGCACAGACTTTGTATTGTGAATGCTTCCTTCTATTGGAAATCCTTCTACAGACATAAGCTCATGAACTATTAACAACTTAACACATGCCTGGTGCATGTACGTGCACATATATGAATTCAACAGATTGATCTTTATACATTTCTCTGTGATTCCTGAATGTTATAACAAAACTTATTCTGCCTTACTTAAAATACTTCTGTTTCCACTTCAATCCTGAAATTATATCTTATGTTGTTGGCTGGGTTCTAAATTGAAGTTCTTAGTTCTAATAGTGGTATTTTCCAGTCAATATTTCATTTGTTTGTTTTTTCAACATTTAACATACTTACAAAACATTTTTCAGTAAACCAATTCATCTCTCTAATTTCTTCCAAATTCACATGGTAAACAGACTCATCCCTCCACAGTAGAGTCTGTTATCAATTTAGAACACAATGTTGAGAGTTGGGGAGACTAGAAATCAAACAGAATAAAGACTTCTCTGTTCTTTTATTTAATGCTATCCCTTCCATAAGAAAAAAAGGATGAAAATTCATCAAAGGAGTTACATTTTTGCCTAGTTTTCAATTCTTCAGAGGAAAAAATGTTCTCAGTTGGATAGTTCTCTTCTCTACTGCTTTATCTAGAATAGTTTCTGTTGTTTTATTAACCACAACAGCGCTTTGTGTATATAATTAGCAGAAGTTATTAATGAATTATTATATGTAATATGTAATAATGGTTCTTGATAACTTAGACTTTAACAACCTGAAGGCTT
The DNA here is from genome assembly GCF_019054845.1 of Dipodomys spectabilis. Lineage (NCBI taxonomy): Eukaryota > Metazoa > Chordata > Mammalia > Rodentia > Heteromyidae > Dipodomys > Dipodomys spectabilis. Next base: position 5,216,263 of record NW_024870835.1, on the reverse strand, counting down.
AGGTACATAATGAACATGATAATGACAATCAAATAAGTAATAACAGACATTGGCTAAAGATATATTGTTCTTATTCATGAGACTCTGGTTCTCATGGCAAAGAGATAGAAATCATACTTTCTTTTTGGTATTGAACATATGCCTAAAGTTGTTCTGTTAAGACAGGCCAGCAAGCTAGGTGCTGGTAGCTCATGCCTGTAATCCTAGCTACTCAGGAGACTGAAATCTGAGGACCACAGTACAAAGCCATCCTGGGCAGGAAAATCCATGACACTGGTTTTATTATTATTATTATTGTGAAAATACCATACAGAGAGGTTACAATTACATGGGCAAGATAGTGAGTATCCATGACACTCTTATCTCCAACAAACCACCAGAAAACTGGAAGTTGTGTTGTGGCTCAACTGGTAGAGTGCTAGCCTTGAGCTAAAGAGCTGAGCGACTATGCCCAACCAAAAAAAAAAAAAAAAAATTAAGACAGGCCAGCACCACAGAGTGAAAATATTCTAAGCTTCTTTCAATTCATTTTGCCCTTATTCTATAATCACTAATAACAAACTTAAATTGACAAAGAGGTCAAAGTGTAAGACTATATTGTTTTGATATATGAAGAGGAGGGACGATAACTAGGATAAATATAACTATGGATAGAAGAGGTGTTATGACACCCTCTAGTTTATTGGCTGACAAACTAAAACAACACATTCTAATCTTCATAATGAAGTTGCTGTACATGGTAATTTATATAAGGGTGCATTTGGTTGTTTTAACTAAGCACATTGAGGACAGCTGACCTCAGAAAAACTGAGTAGAGAATATATTCTGGATATTTTTCAGATATTTCCCTTATAGTAAAGTCAAGTTCAAGACAATGTCATGTTTCCTCTCCCCATTAAATAACCTCCACACTTGCCCATTTTAGAACCAAGTATTCAAAAAATAAATGTTTAGAAATAAAAAAAACCTAAACCATTTATTCTCTATCTATGTGGAAATGTATGAAAAATCATATATCCCTTGATATCTAATGGGGTTGTTCCAGGACCTCCTGGGCTATAAAAATCTACAGAACAATCAAGTCCCCCACATAAAATACCTCAGCATTTACAAACAATATATGCAATCCTCCCATAGAGTTCAAATTGTCACTAGATAGTTTATGATACCAACTACAATATAAATGTATATAGTTTACTATATTCCTTAGAGAATAATGACAAGTAAAAAGTGTGTTCATGTTTCATGTAAGGACACAATTAAAAATTTCTCTGTAGGAGGCTGGGAAGGTGGCTCAGTGGTAGAGTGCTTGCCTTGCATGCATGAGGCCCTGGGTTCAATTCCTCAGCACCACATAAGCAAAAGAGAAAAAAGCCGGAAGTGGCACTGTGGCTCAAGTGGTAGAGCATTAACCTTAAGCTGAAGAGCTGAGGGACAGCGCCCAGGTCCAGAGTTCAGGCCCCACGACCAGACCCCCCCCCCCAAAAAAAAATTTCTCTGTAGTTGGTTGAATGGGTAGACAAGACCATATAGAAATAGAGGGCCACTTGTATGCTAGTCTGTGACGTTTTGAAAGTAGTTGGAGGAACTGAAATATTTTAAATAGTTTTTGCTATTTTTAGAACCTCATAGCAGGAGAAAATACTTGCAAGATTGAAGATTTGGCTAACTGGATGTGAGAGGTTATAGAAATATTCACACAAAACAAAAAATAAAATTCTGGTTTCCTCATTGTCTGTGGAAATGGTTTGTCTTATAGGAGAAACAAATCAGCCTACCAATTAATGGGCGGAGTCCTAAAACAAGACTATTCAAGGCCTAGTCTCAGTGAAGATGAATAACATGTTCACTTGCACCTATAATAATCTGAAACAAAACAATTTATACAACATTATACCAATATATTGATGATTGATTTATATAAATATATTGCAGTGAAACAATTAAAGAGTTTGTATTCCAGATAGTTGGGCCAAAAAAAAAAAACAACTTAGGATTTTTGGGGAAATATTGTCTTGTATGTAAGGTAGGCTATAAGAAAATTTACAAAGTTTATGAAAATCATTCATGATATTTGAACATATTACTTTTAGTCCTAATTTCTTTTTATTTAATTATATGCACCAGTTTCTCTAGTCAAACAATGATCATGAGCTTTGTACACATGACACATCTAAGCTCAAGGTAGCGGAAAGATCTAATGTTTGGAGTCACTCAAGTTAGATACTTAGATATTTTAAGTTTTAGAGAAATAAAGTATAATAAAATTACCCTAGAATTGTGAGAGAAAAACAGTACAATATTAAGATAACCATCTCTAGGGCTAAATGTGTAAGAGCAGAACCATGTGGTTTATATAAAATTCAGTAGACAATACAGACTTTGACTTTGTAGAATTTTTAATTTTTAATGTATCCCAAGATGTATTTTATAGCAGACTGAGTGATTTGAGCATACATACAAGCTAATGCAAATGTTGAACTAGATTTTAGATTTCTATCCTTGTCTTTTCATAAACATATATCCTGTTGTATGTGGAGAGTTGTCTATATCATCAAGAAGACGTAGGAACAAAACAGCTCATAATGATACTATAATGATAACATAACCACTTTTATAAACTGCATTGTATGCCAGATATTATTCCAAGCCCTTCAGTTTTATTCCTTAGTTTATTAGTTAATGCTATTGGCTGAATATATATTCAGTGAACTGGTTTTGATATGTTGATGATCGCTGGTGTTTTAGATCATAGGAAAGAGTGGCTGTGTGTAATGTGCTATGACTGTATATTGAAAGGGAAGCATGTAAAGACAGTAATGGACAGTGGTGGAAGTGATAAATCTATTACTGAACTTTGCAGACCAGCCAGACTCCTTCCCAGAAAAATGAGTATCTTAGACTCCACTTGAGTGAGATGTTGTATTTTGTTTTTGCTGGTCCTGGGGCTTGAACTCAGGGCCTGCACACTATCTCTGAGCCTCTTTAAGTTCAAGGCTAGCACTCTACCACTTGAACCACAACATCACCTCTGGCCTTTTCTGAGTAGTTCATTGGAGATAAAAGTCTCTCAAGCTTTCCTGCCTAGGCTGGCTTCAAACCATGTTCCTCAATTTTAGCCTCCTGAGTAGTGAGGGTTACACACAAGAGCCACCATTGCCCAGTGAATGCTGTATCTTTGAGAGGTTTGAGAGTGGACAAATTGGCCTGATTTAGTGAATGGAATAAAGACAAAGGAGCACAGAAAGTCAAAGTGCATTAAATTGTATTATAGAAATTTCATGACGAAATGTTTTACTATGTACAATTTAACATGTGACAATTTTTTAGGTATCTTCAGGATCCCAAACCCATGCAACTTCAGGAACAAACCATGCAGCTTCATTGATTACTTTTATAATAAATGAATATTCTATGACTTCAATGAGGTCATCTATCTGATCCATTTTTAGTATTTTGTTCCTTTTTGGATGTTTTAAAATCACTGACACAACTCTTCTCTCTCTTATAATGGAGACACGTTAATGCCCTGGACCTCCATTTCTCTCCATCACAAATCCATAGTTTTCTGCATACACATGTATGTACCTTTGATTCCTTTACCATCTCCATGAATTTTCTTCTTGTTACTGCCTGGCGTTCTACTTCCACTGAAGATTCCACTTCTTCTTGACTCCAAAGAGATCACATATACTTGGTCTCTCTTTTTCTAGCTCCAGTCTCTTCTGTGTGATGGCCCTTTCCTATATTTAAATGTGTTTCAGGTCCTCCTATAAAAAAAAAAACAAAACAAAACCCTGTCCTTCCTCTATTTCACATTCTTCTCTATCCTCTGCCCATCTCTTTCTTCTACATTTCTCCTATCTCAATCCTCCAGCCTGAGTTGTACTCACGTATTTCCCCACTCTTACACTTCCCATCAATTGCTAACCCTTTGCATCTTATTGAAAATCCGTCAGCCATATCAGCTGTTCCCTCCTTGTGCATAAATCCAATGGACAACAAATGTTGATGTTGCCCATCTCTACAGTGTCAATCATTTCTATCTTAGAAATCTATCAGTGATATAATATCATCCACCATTCATAAGGAAATGGAAAGACCTGGAAAAAATTATATTAAGCAAAGTAAGCCAGACCCAGAGAAACATAGGTTGTGTGGATTCCCTCATGTGTGGTAGCTAGAATGTACCTAAAAATTCACAAGTAAATACTCTGGATGGTAAACAAACAAACAAATACTGGGACATGATAAATTATACAAGTCTCTAGGTATTCACACGCACTGAGGTCAAAGGAGAACATTCTTAGGAGAGGTTACAAAGGTGCAATACTTGTGTGCATTTGATCATATTTTCTTTTCTTTTTGTCTTGTTTGTTCATTTATCTGTCTTTGGGAGTGTAAGTGGTGCTCATTAGACACTGTGCTAAAAATGAACTATACAACTTGTAGGTGGGAAAGAGAGTGAAAAACTAGGAGAGGGTGAAGGAAGGGGTGGTGGTGTTTACAAAAATATGTACTCTATCTGACTTATATAACTGTAACCCCTCTGTACATTACCTTTATAATAGCAATAAAAGCAAAATGAACTCCAAGACATGGGCCAAAGAGGTTTTTCTTTGTTGTTGTTGTTTTTAATGTACCATGTGATTTGTTGTTTCTTTTGTATTTTCCCCCTAAGGTTTATCCCCTGTTGTCACTGTATTTGATCTTGGTACCCTAGGTATTGTATATACATTTATCTGAATCAGGGAAGGGAAGAGTAACAACAAAAGGGTGATTCAAAGGACAAAGGGGAACCAATGCAACAGCGATACTCACAAGACACTATGTTGAAAATAATCTGTACAACTGTGGGAGGCCTTGCAGGGAGGGAAAGTGGGAGAAAAAGGAGGGAAAGGTTAACAAGTTTGATACAAATGTACTCACTACCTTACTTATGTAACTGTAAACCCTCCGTATATAACCTTGACAATAAAATTTTAAAAAATAAATAAAACAATCATATGATCAATGAAACTGAAAAATAATATACTGAATGACCCATTCTGTAACATTTAAAAAAATCTATCAGTGATCAGACAAGTAGAATGTTGGTCCAGGTTTTTATCATTGATGAGAACACATCTCTCAAATAAATTCTTACCTCTTGTAGTGCTACGCATAGCTTGCCGTGATAAAAGTTCCTCTTGTGTATAAAATTCTGCAATTATCCCATTAAGAAAAATAGCCAGATAGGATTTGTTATCACAGAGAAAAATTGGAAATCTCCTGCAGAATTTTTCAATGTCCTTTCAATATTTTGTGCTGTTAATAATCTGATCAGAGATGGTTGTCTGGGACAAACTAGCTCCCTAAAATAATTATTTTGTCTTGTGCTAATAACTCGATAGCAGCCACCATTTCCTCTTTCATAAATTTTTCCCTTCACCTGAGGCCTCAGTGTCTTTGCATTGGCTGACTCACTTCATAGCTCTTCTGAGTAACAGTGCCACCCTGAGGCCCAGTGATTCCAAACTGCTGAAGAACATGGCTTTTGTTTTTTGTTTTTTGTTTTTTATCCAGATGCATTTGGCCTCCCAAGACATGAAGTTTAACATGTTTCAAACTATAATGGCACTCCAGATTGGCTTTTTCATTGCTGTTATTACCCCAGACTGGGCACACAAAGTTTGTCATTGACTTCAACAACAGCAAAAGTAATAATAAATCATTTTCCATTTATTTCAGAAATAGCAAGAATCTGTTTCACCCTTTCCTTTTCCTTGTAGCCACCAATTTGTAGGATATTACTCCATATAAGTTGGAATAACGACCCAGTATGTATGTCACCAGCAATGTAATTAATTTGCTTTGATCACTGTTCTAATCCTGCATCTTGAATTGGGAACATATCCAACATTCTTCCCAATAGCTCGTGAGATCTTTTCTGTAGGCTGTGGTCTTTCTTAATCCTCATCTGAGATTCAGTTTTGTGAGGACTGTTAATCATAAATCTGTGGATAAAAGTTGGATTGGAGTTATTGCCTGTGTTTACAAAGAAGTTGACAGCATTGTTGCCAGTCATGAGAATCAAGGTCCTCATTTTCTCAAGGAATCAGCTTATTGCATCTGCTTATTGCATCAATAGATCATCATAGTTTCACCACAGTATGTTAACAAAGTGACTGCACTCCTAGCCTGCCTGACACTGACTATCCTTTGTGTCATCATAATCTACCCAGATAGGCTTATGGGAAGCTGAAGGAAAAAAACAAAACATAAGATGCTTGCTGGAAAAACCACATATCTGTCCTGTCTGTTCTGAAATGGACATTCCTAAGTTTTCCTCAAATTTTTCATTATTGTTATGATTATCTTTATATAAATTTATATTATTATGAAAGAGCTCTTAGGTTCATTGCATTTTAAGTGAGACTTGTGGTTGCCTTGGTAAGGACAGTTCATATGATGTTGAGCAACTTAAAGATTATTCCCTTTAACTCTTACAGCATTTATGTTGGTTAGTAAGTTTCAGACGCTGTTCACAAACATTAGCTCAAATGGTAAGAAACATTAGGGCTTTGGGAATGGTAAAACTAGTAGGATGATGAAGGAGATCAAAAGTAGGATCTGACATTTTGAGTGGTTCATCTCAGCAGCAACTTTTTAACTTAGATATTTATGTTACAGAATGCCATCACTTTTCACTTATTCAATTAAATACCTACATTTTAAGCTTTTAACTGTTACCTTTTAACTTTTAAAACAACTTCGACCAAGGTTTAGTGGGGATGTTATTGGGGGTGAGGAGGTAGCAAATGTAGCTAGCTGTGTCTGATCTTACTCTTCTCCATGAAATCATGCCTGTTTGGAAAACTGAGATGTCTGAAAAATCTGTGTGCTGGTATTTTCCCCTCAGCCTTCATTTGCTTTCAGTTAAAATACTTCAAGTTTTCTCAAGCCTTGACCTTGACATGGAAAAAATTCAGGACTGAGAAAGACAAAGGTCAAGAAAACTAACTGCTTCATATTGGTAATTTCTAACCCCTAAACTGTATCCACTATCAGCTGAGGATTATATTCCTCTATGTGCTGAGTTTAAGAGGAACTAGACTCAAGGAAGATTCCATCCTAGTTTGTGCTCTCTGCTTCTCTCTATTAGCAATCCCTGCCATATCAATACCATGACAAGTTACACTTTCAGCTTATGAAAGTGAGTGTAATTCCCACTAGACTGCTCATCATTTTTAAATTTTTTTCCCATTTTGTTTCCTTTCCTATGTATATCAGCTAGGTGGTTGGTTTTGTGAGTCTTATCAATTTTAGGAAGGCTTTATCCATGAAAAATCTGTGTGTCCTTTCCAAACTTTACCTCTTTGTTCTCCTTTTTGTTCTTCCTCTCTCCTTCACATTTTAATATATAAAAATGAAGTTTCCCTCTCCTAGATCTGGACCCCAGCAGTGATCAGTGATGTGAGTATCAATTACAAACACTAGTCCAGCAGGAGCCAGTTTGGCTTAAAATCAACCTTTCTTGGTAAACCAAGAGAATATATAATCCTGATGGATTACTCCCAGAGAATATATTTGTGTCATTGGTAGTCAGCACAACTGAACTAAAAGAGTTCTTAATTCTTAACCCTCCCCTGGATTTTTACCTTCTCACATGTCTATACCACAAGCAAACAATTTAAGAGTGAGGAGATGAAAACTTATTTCAAAGTTTTGTACAGTAGTGACTAGGAAGCACCACCTGAGCTCCTTAAGCCTTTTAGAATTTATCTTAGAAGATTTAGTAATCTGTGATGTGTTTCATCTGGCCTAGAATCCTTGTGCATTGATGCTTGAAAAAAATTCCATCTATTGAGTCATAGACTCTGTAGCACATACTCCCAGTTCAGTCTCTTACTAAAACAGTTTTAACTCTTATGAATGGGATACGCATGTTGGCTCTTCTGGGAAGCAGAATTTAAGATGCCCAGTGCAGAAGTCTTTTCTGAGGTCTCACAGAATGTCTGTTGCTGAAACCCAACTTTATTTCTTCATTTTTAGTACTGTGTACTAAATCATCAACTTTTCTCAGGAAGTATTTCATATGTTCTTAAGGAAATGTTGAATAATAATCATGAAAGGTATTTGCACAGTTTAGAACCCACCCACCTTCCTTGTCATGACATGGAAAATACCTTAGTCATCGAACTTTAGGGTCCTTATATTCAACTCAAATTCATTATGTTGCAATGGTTGTTTTTTTTCCTACATTCGTCTCATAAAAACTCTTCAGATCCTCAGAAGAGTAATCAAACTGTCCCATTCTAATTTGTGCCATTTTTAAACGTTTTATTTCTAATGATATCATCAGCGCTGTGTCTTGGAGTGTCTTAAGGGTTTTGAATATATATGTTATTAAAGGTGAAGTACATTTGAATAAGTCAGGTATTCAGTACATTTTTTTGAATAGTGTCACTTCTTCCCTCACTGTCTGCCAGTTTTTCTCTCTCATTCCCACAACAAGTTGTATAGTTCATTTTCAACATAGTATCTAGTATCACTGTTGCATTTATTCACCCTTTCTCCCACCCTTTCTGTACCTCCCCTCCCCTCCCCTAAACAGACAAACTTATAAACAAGACCAAGGGGAAAACAAAAACAGCAACAAAAGAAAAAACTCTCTTTTTTCCATTTCTTGGAGTTAATTTCGATGTGTCATTTTATATGATCGTATGCACATAGCTATTGAGCCTTTGTGATCCTCTCCTAAGAATATCCTCTTTTAGTCTCACTGTGTAAATGTCTAGAGAGCTGTATAATTTATCATGCCCAGTGCGGAACTATCTTTTAAACTTGGACCCTTTTAAGTGTATAATGTACAAGTGAGATTCACAAATGTGTTTTGTTGATGGTGGTGATAGCATTAACATTGACATCTACATAGAGGGCCAATCCTGAATTCTAGGGTTGACAATAAGTTGGAAGTTGTTGAATCCCAGACTTAGCCTCATTAACAGAGTTGTAGCAGGGGTAGGCCCTAGGGAAGGCATAAATGGACCTACAGGACTGAGCAACAGTGAAGTGGGGGTTGAAGTCTCAGGAGCAGCAGGTGCCAAGTGTGAGCACACCACATTCTCAAAAACTAACATCCAAGACTTAATCTGAATTGAGTCCAGGAGGTTAGGAGGAAGCTCAGCAGGAGAGGTTGAAAGCTTGTAGTCAGACAGATGGGAGCTGTTTAAGTGGAGGTCTCCTTCGGAGGCCCTCTTTCAAGGCCTCAATAAAAAAGTGACCAGATGATTCAGAGCTCCTTTTCTTGACTCTGCAGGGGCCAGAGACCATGCTATACTTTGCTTATCTTCAACTTTCCCTTGGCTTCCAGTCAGAAAGTATATTCCCATCATCTAAGCATATTTCCATCTCTGAAGTAGAGCTACTGCACAAACACTACTATTGGATTACATGTCTCAGCTGCAGTTGGCTCTGCAAAGAGCTTTGATCTTCAGTGGTCCCTTGGCATCCATTAATGCAAGCGTCTACTACTATCCCAAATCAGTGATAAGGAGAAAATCAAGGGGGCCCGCCCAAGCATTGCAGGTAAAGCTAACTCAGGGACTTCAGACTACTTTGTGGGACTCAGCAGCATCCTCTCACTTTGCTCCCGCTGTTTCTCTCTTGTCCTTGCCTGTTCCTGGACTCTGTCCAAGTTTCTAACCTCTTCAAGTTTGAACCTCTCCTCTGGCCCTTTGGACTGTACATCCATTAGCCTTCTGCTTCTTGAAAGCTCTTATTTATTTGTTTGAAGTTAACAAATAATGTATAGCATACCAATAATGATTAATATATTTCATACTTGGTTTTATGAATATGAACCCCTTCACTTAAAAGTCACTCTTTTACTACCCCTACTTTAGATACTAGAGTTTGCTCTCACTTGGTTATTCATAGATATGAACACTACATATTAGGGACCAGGAATGGGCAGCACCTGTATTATTTTCGGTTTTCTGTCAATGACTCACACAGCAGGATTAAATAGAGAACACTCTATGGTGAAGAAAAACCTTGAGCTTTTGGAGAAGGGCAGGATAGTTTTGTATGGAGATGATCCCTACTTATTAGTTGAGCAACTCTTGGTAAGTTTACATTTTCCTGCCTGTAAAATGGGGGGGGGGGGTCATATAGCTCTAAAGGCCATATGTAAATGTTAGAAATTGCCTAAGTAAATCTCCAGCACCGCATCTGAAACACAAATGTTTTGTAAAATGGTAGATATTACCATTCCACCAGTTGTCCATGGAAGATAGACTAAATCTTGACAGATTAAATGGCATCCAGTACATACTAGAAAAGGAAAGTTCCATTAGATTTTTATTAGTTAGGTTCTTTCTGTTTTGAATGAGGAAACAGGTGCCCCAGAAAGGTTTGGACTGCTCTTTTAAGTTACTGGCTAATTAATAAGAAAATAGAGAAAGCAATGAGACCACTTGATTCCTATTTGAGTTTTACCAACCTATCCTGCTATTTGAAAGGCTTACCCTAAAGCAGACAGGGCCCTAGACTAGAGATTAGTCATCACGACATAAAAGCCCCCCACCCCCGGTAAATTCCCCAGCTTTCATTGATTTTTCTGTGCCTTCTTATCTCTCTATTGTTCAGAAACAGTCATATAGAACTCTTGCTGCAATAACTTCCTTTGCAGTGGTGGTGGTCTTTTGACTCAATTCCTTCCACACTTGGTGTTGGGTCATCTTGCTTGAAATAGAAATATATCCTACTCTTAGCTGTTATCCACCCTCCTCATAGTAATGCTTGCACCTCCCTTCCAAAACAATAGAGTACATTCAGTAGATCATATTACTGAGAAATAGGATGCATCCAGTAGATCATATTACTTTTCCTTATATCACAATGATTCTCTCCCAATACTTTCAAGACTGAAACTTCTTAGAGACAAAAAAAAAAAAATTCCTGGGTGTGGGGTTGAACTATCTGATATCTCTAGTAGCAGGAATTTGGTTGTGGTAATATTGTTACCAGATGGATAGATATATAACTATTGAAAGCTAGGATGAGAATTCCAGGGCATTTTCCTGGGACCACCAAGATGATGAATGACATATTCAATTCTAAGGCACTAAGATGAAGAAGAATTCCATGTTTTAAATTGAAGTATCATGTCAAATGAAAGCCATATATATATATGTTTATATATATACATATATATAATTTACATATACATAGCAACAAAACTTTTTTAGACATGGGAAAGATCTACATGACACCAACATAGTTAGAATTTTTCAAAATTATTTTTAAAAAAACAATGAATCAGCATAGCTGTCATCATCATTTATTTCTTTCTTCCTCTCCAATGTAATACTGTTCTTATTCTTTGAATGAAAATTGGTTTGCCTTGACTTATTGCCTTGAAATATTGAAGTATTTGGGGTTTTTCAGGTCTTTGTGCTCAAATTTATCATAGGGGCCACTGTTTGGTGAGCTGGACCCATTGTGCTCTCAGTAAGTATTTGTTTGAAGCACTGCTTTGTTTTAAGTTAGGTGTTGAATGCAGCATCAAAGGTAGGCAGCAGACATTCAGAGGCAGATGTGGGCACATTCCCAAAGTTCAATGCCAAGGAAGGGCCTTGTGTTTCTTAACAGAGGTGACTTGGAAAGACTCCAAACACAAGATGAAAAATACAACATTGAATTTAGTTAAAGGGAAGGAGAAAGGAAAGCATTGAAAACTTGAATCCTGTTAACTTGAAAAGTTGAGTTCTGGCCTTTTAAAAGCTTCCTTCCAAAACAGAGCTGTATTAGTTTAATCTCTGGCCAATTGTAGGTTTAAATTTAGCTCCTCACACATATTAATCTTTTTAGGAATGAAAATAATCATTACTGCTAATGGAGAAGTGATTTAGCATTTTCTCTTTTAAATCAGTTTTACTTTTACTTGATTAAAAGGGATGCCATTGTTCCTGATCTTATGAATGGGTTTCTAGCCAAACAGACTGGGAGCCACAATGGTTAGACCAGCTCACGGAGTTAGTTAGATCTGAGGACAATTTCCATCACACAGCTTAGGAATTTAGGATGTTGGGAAAGTTGCTCAATCTCTTTAAATCTCACGGTCAACATCCATGAGATGGGAATTATTTTATAACATTTAGGTGAATGAATGAATGTAAAGTATTCCTGCTATCTAGTGAGTGTATGGCATATGTCACTGCTGTGTTAAATGCATAACTTTGGAAAAAATAAAGAAAACAGTACCAAGATTTCAACAGCTGACTTTGTTTTATACATGAAGTAACTGAAGTAGAGTTGTTAGGTGTTTCACCCAGGATCATGTTGTCTATAAGTCTTAAAACCAAAGCCAAGGTGAGAATCTATGTATTTGCCTCCTTCCCGCTAAACCTGCTCTGTATATAAATGTTTCATAGTGACTTAAAATGTACATTGTTTTATACTCACATAAAGTATACATTATTCTAACTATAAGAAATGTATCATCTCTATAAAATGAAACATGTATTGTCAGTCATTCTAAGAGAAGGACTAGTGGTAGAAACAGGGCTTAGACTCAGTAAGTCTGTCTCTAAGATCAGCTCTCTTCACCATATTGACTACATTGTCCCAAATGTCTTGGGTCACAGAGACTTACATGATTGGCTATCTATCTTACCTCTATGATAAAACTTGGAAACACTGAGGGCATGTCCCAAAATATTAGTAAACACAGCCATATCTTGATCATCATTTAAATGACTGTGCACAGTGTGCAGACTGTGCCCTCATTTAAATGGATGTGTAGAGAATGCAGCTAGTGTGCCTTATAAGGACATGTATAAAATCTAGACATCTGAAGCTCTTTATTTACATCTGGCTTTGACTCACACTGAATCTCTGTCCTTACCCTTGCTGAGCCTTAGTTACCTATTTCATTAAATGACTGTGATCAGCCTTATGCATCACCAGATGGATTAAGAAAGTTGATGTATGATGCATGGCCTGAGGAGAGCTTCAAGTTGTCTTTGCTAGTGAAAAGTGTAATATTCTTTCTAGATTCCCAAATCCTCTACTGGCTTTAGATAATGAAGAAATGTTAGTTAAGTTTAATAATGCATTGATCCACTTCCATCAAGTTGGAATATATTTATGGTAACATTTAGTTATTTCTACATCAGCCTGCCTAAGGCCCAAACCTCATAGAACTATAGACTATCACCTGCCCTGGCTTAGCTTCAAGGAGAGCATTTCTGTCCCCAAAAACTCCTTGGAGGCGTTTAGTTTTCAGACATACATGGAACCCAAATTGAGTTTGAGAGAAGCTTTCTAGATTTCTTTAAGCTTCAATCTGTAAAGACAAAAGCGTAATGTGGGTGTTAGTCTATGGAAACCTGGGCCCCTGCACAGCCAGAAATGGAAAAAATGCCCCCAAAGAGTTGGATGAGGAGGGAAGTAGCTTTGAAAAGAGGTTTAACTAGTGTGGCAAATGGCCCGTCACACACTCTTCTCTTCTAGTTTGTTTTGATACATCCCCACCTGGACCCCAGGTGTGTAAGAACCACAAAATGCCGTTCATGCCACTGCTGTGGACCAGACATGTGTTGGGCTGTGCACCTTGGAACAATGGCTTTATTCTTTCAGACTCCCAAAGAGAGCTGTGAGTATATAAAGAACTGCTGCTGTGGCTGGAGGGGAAAAAAAGTTATATACTTTATGGAATTTTGTCCCAAGGAAAACTTGGAAAGAAGTAAGAATCTCACAGAGGGAATGGGAGATTAGTCCTTCCCTCTCATCCCCGCCCCAAATATCACCCAAGTCTGAAATAAATATGGAGGTGAATTGACTGTATATGGAAAAGGGAGAGGAGCAAGACAAATTTTGTTTTTGTTTGAAAACCCAGGAGTTTTAAGCCTGGAAATATAAGACATTTGCCAGAATGGAAAGTTGGGATATCCTCTATATATGAATTTATAGGAATAAAACAAGTTCTGGAAAAGTTTGTTTTGGCACTAATTGTTTCATACTGGAAACCAACACAACAAATGGGAAGTTCTGGAATTGCCACTTTTCTCTGACCTGAAGAGGATATACTTTCAAGAAAACTGTGGCCAGACAGAGACCTTACAAGATGAGAGGAGTGGATTGGAAAGAACAGTTTTCCATCTCAGTCTTTTATGGAATTGGCAAGGAAACTTTACTACTCTCAAGGCAAAATTCACACTATGTTATTTTCAAATTCTTCTATTTGAAGAAAAGGTGACAAGAAGTCCATAGAATTTTGTCTGACAATTGGCAAAGTGTACCATATAGGTTTGTCTATGAAGTGACATTTCTTCTATGTGACTTATAGCAATGAAGAAGAGTTGTATGTCACTTAAATGGGAAGGGACTTAATTAGTCCATGTGTAACTTTATTGTCTTGAAATAACAAAATTGCACAGAGACATTAAACAATAAGTGGCCTGCCTAATCACAGATTTTCTGGTTTGAAACAAATGCCTTGCATGTAGATTAATAAGGTGATGCAAGATACTACATCATCTAGAGGCAAAGATTTAAAGCAGGTCAGCTTCTTTGAGTAGAGAAAAATAACTTTTAAGATGAAAGAATAAAAAAATAATCGTGTGTGGTCCAAAACTCTTTTTTAAAAAATGTCAAAGGTGTTTAAGCTGCGTGGTGATAGTTTCTCAATGTTTCGATGATTCACTTGCAAGATGTGATTACTCATAGCCCTGGCCAGATGAGGAATGCATAAATAAAAAAACACTTTTAAATCATCGGTGTTTAATTTTGAGTGGGGGATTGGGCAATATGCACACAATAGTATATGTTCCCAAGGAAGGATGAGAGGATATTGGCAGGTAATAATATATCATTCTGGAAAATATAATTGTAGATACTTAGTATATTTAGGACAACAGGTTTAGCTCAACCATCCTTAGCTAAACTAGAGACCAGAACCCTCACAGAGCTTCAACTTGACTTTTTCTTTTCTAGATTTATTCTAGACTTGAAATAGGTACACAAAGGTAAGTCTTCCCAAACTGTCTCAGATAAATCTTGTAATTAGGAACATTTGCTGTATCTTATTGTCCTGTAAAACATGTTTGAAGATCTTTTTGAAACTTTATTTTTTGAAACAACTAATGTGGTACAGAGTAACTCTGTCACCAAAGTAGCAGTGATCTCTTAGAGAACTAAAAGTAAGTGTTCTTTGACATTGTACCTGGTTGTTTGTGGCTAGAGGCAATAATTTCAATGTCAGTAAAAACCTAGTAGTTCAATAATCACTCTATTTGTCACTACCTTTAGGGTAATGTAAACTAATAGATGGGATTACTTGTCCTAGCATCTCTGTATTTGGTAGATTTAGTAAACTTAAAAAAATCAAAATACTCAAAATATTGATTTTTCTGTTTGTCCTTCTTTTTAAAGACACAGTAATTACTTCTGTCTTCTTTTTACTTCATCTTTGACTAGAAAGGCAAGTTGCACATGACAGAGATCAGTACCAACAAGCAATCTCTTAGTATTGCAAGAGGTTCTTGTACAACATAGCACAGCATTGCAGATTTTCCATTTGGCGGAAGTGGATCAAAAGGTAGAAACTGTAAGATGTAAAACCATTTATTTATAAGGGCATTGTTCTAAACCTTCCTTCTAGATATCTTACAGATGCACATCTACAAAACACATGTCAGGCCAGGTGACCACTCATTTCTATGGACTAGGATTAGTACTTTCCATGAAGTATGCAGAATTGCCACATGGATCTCCCTTTAGACTGTCCATTTCTTCAGTGTTTACATTCAAATTTTCTTTATATTCCAAACGTAAGTGATACTAATTCCAAATACTAATTTTATGTACAAGAATCCATGGACATCTGCCCTTGTACTTGGTAAGACATTGTTTTCCTGCCATATCTAAAATAATCCATCAAAAGCTTTTGTTTTGTTTTATTTTTCATCATGCAATAGGTATACAGGTTAAAAAAGAATGTATCAAATGAGAACACAGGAAAAAGATAAATCGCTTTATTTTTTTCCCCCACTCACTGCACTTCTCTGGTAGAATGCAACCCTTGTTACGTTATCCTATTTAAGAATCCTCTTACACATATTTGACCACAAATAAACAAATGCTTACCACAAACCCTTTATACAGTTGGGCATAAACAATGGCAGGGCTAGAAATTCCATACAGGGTAGAGGCATAGAGTCTTGAATATTAGCAAGATATATCCACATTTACTCCAAAAAAAGTAAGTCACTCATTCTTGAGAATTCATTCTACATGGCTATTGGTGATCTCTGCATCCCAGGTATGACTATATAGGGAAACTCAGAGGGACTAAGAAGCCAATTCATTTAGATTCTTACTTCAAAGATATTCTTCTCCATGTTTCTGTATCACTGTGGTAAAAATAGCAACCGTAGTAAAACAGTTCATACTTGCACATCATTTACTATGTTCCAAGTACATAGTTCCAAGTACATTTAAAACAGAGTAAAATCATTCTTCAACCTACACTTGTATTCTTTCCAATAACCAAAACTGAAATAGGCTTGGAAGTCTAACATATCTTACTTTGTGGAATTTATTCCCAGAACTGGATAGATCACTTTACATACTTTTTAGATAACTCCATGAACATCTGTACTGGGTTTTTTTTGTACATTTTTAATTGTAAAAATGCTGTACAGAGGGGTTACAGTTACATGAGCAAGGTAATGAGTACATTTCCTATTGAGCATTGTTGCCTCCTCCTTTGTTTATACTGTTTTTAAGAGATCAATGGATTTTTCCAACTTAATTGCCAAAGTACTGGCTAGGATGAACATGGACAAGGATGTTCTTGGTCATAAAGTTACCATTTAACTGACTCAGGATTTGGTATTTCAGGTAAGAACGTCCTGGAAATTACTGAGTTGTTCCACCAGAGGGCAATGGAAAGTCATGTCTTCTATTTTCACTGGATTTTCACGGATGGTTGCCATCTTTGTGTGGGTAGATGGGCACATGTATAAAATTTAGTCTACTTTCCCTCCAAAGTTACAATTGCCTTACTATTTCTTACACTTATAAAATTAATGCATGCATTCCACAAAAATAACAGAAAATGTAATCTAATATAATGAAATGTTAAGGTCATAATCTAACCTCACTGAAAATGGAAACTACTTAACTTTTTAAAGCATATATATGATATATACATATATATTTCCTATATATGATATATGCATATATATTTCCTATATCTAGATATATGCATATATATATATATATTTCCAAACTTTTTCTGTACATGTATAGAACTATAGCTGCATCTTTCCCTTTTTTGTTCCACTCAACTAAGACCATTGCACAGTGCACATCATATACATCTGTATCATATAAAATATACACATCATCTTTTAAAATAGTGTTCCCTTGTATGAATATGCCCTAATGTAATTGTATACTCAGCTATATAGTTAGATACTCCAGAAACTTTGACTATGGAAGTAAATAATACTTTGCATACAGTAGTTTCTCTCATATCTGCTTTTGCATTTTGTAGCTTTAGTTTTATGCAGTAAATGGCAGTCAAAAATATTAAATGTAAAAACTTTTTAGTTATCTCCATGAACATCTATACTTCTAAATAATATATCACAATATATTGTTCTGATTGCTACTTTATACCTAGTCAATGATGATCTCTTACTGTGCCTAATTTATAAATTAAGTAGTATCATGAATATGTATATGTAAGGAAAAATTTAACATATTTTGTCTTTAGTACTCTCCACCGTTTCAGGTACCCACTGGGTATATTGGAACTTATCCCTCATAGTTGAAGGGGAACTAGATATCTTTATTCACGTTCTTGTTGGTTTTCATGAATTCAGTTATGTTGCTAGGCATGTTCTTTAATGCTTTGTAACCATATATTCCATAGGTAAATTGATATCTTCCTTTGGAGTAATAGCTCAGAAACGTGTCTTCTTTGTGTTTTAAATGAGAACACTTTTCTCTTAGCCTAACGAGATACCAGAGTTACTGTAATATTCAAGATTTCATTATTCCTGTATTTTACCATGTCTGAAAGGAATGTAGGAGACAAAAAATGATGGTGTCAGTACAAAGACAAGATCATAAGATGTAGAAGGTGGGAGATGAGTGTGTTTCCTGTGGATGACAGCTTATCAACAGCTAATTAGACTAGGAAAGCACACAATCACCATCATACTGTTCAGTCTCCTTCATATTGGATTCCAGCATGGAAATCCATGGTAGCTCTGATCCCCCAAGACCCTCACTGAAGAGTTTCCTGCAAGGTGCTCTTTCATCTTTTTGGGGACTGCACCTCTCTTGTAGATATAGTATCACTACATCCCTTTACTGGGTGATGTGATAAAAATGAACCAAATACCAGCTATTTGAAACTTCTAGGAAAGTGCCTTTAATAATGAAAAGATGTTCTGTAAAGAATATCATTTTTAAAATTTCATTAAAAATCTAAGGTAAGATATCCAATGACTTAGAATGTCCTTCTATGTATATTTTAGGCCTACCAGAAGCAAGTAAACCTGGCTCAAAAATCATAGGTGGTATTTTCATTCACCTCATTTATCCTCTTCAGCAAGAAGGGTTACTAAGGTTATGTAGGGCCTTTTCAAATACAAATGAGTTTCTAGAGTTCACTAGTATATTTTATAGTTGGTAACAGACACTGATAAGAAAAATCCAGTATCCAAAAGTCTGGTTATAACTCTTTCTCAGGACTAGTACAGAGCTGGGAATGTGGCTTAGTGGTAGAGTGCTTGCTAAGCATGCATGAAGTCCTGGGTTCAATTCCTCAGTACCGCATAAACAGAAAAAGCTGGAAGTGGTGTTGTGGCTCAAGTAGAAGAATGCTAGTCTGAGCAAAAGAAGCTCAGGGACAGTGCTCAGGCCCTGAGTTCAAGGCCGAGGACTGGAAAAAATAGTACATAATCCTAAATTTATTCAATAATGTGAAAACTTACACTCTCAGCATACCTTGCAGCCTCAGGACTTAGAAGGGTTACTCGGATCAGGGTTAGTTTTTTTTTTTTCATTTTCTTAAATATAGCAAGTAATAATTTTTATTTTAAAATGCTATATGTCTACCTTAAAAATTTTATGTATCTCCTCAATGTAGATACCAAAGAGTCATCTGTCCTTATTTTGTGCTACTTTCTAGGTATTAAAATAAATCAAATGAAATTGAAAAGGTAAGGAAAAGGAGAGATAAGATAAAAGGAATAAATTTACATAAATGGAAAATTTAACATAAACGCCTAATGAGCTTTGGAGAAAAAGAATGATCTGTGGCTCATTAATTCATGTTCGGAAAAGAAAAAAAGTTTTCATATACTGCACACATTGCACACATCTGGTCTGAAGTCTACTCGGAGTTCAAAAAACCCACCACCCCTAGTTTAATTTTTTTCTGGTTGTTCCCTGAAATTGTCTCTCAGTAATATTTGCATGGAGCTCTTTGAATGCATATTCAACAACACTATCAAAGCTGAGAGGTTTCTAATTTGTCATTGCTCTGCATCTCTGAGGCCTACACACATGGTAGCCATACTGGAACAGTTACTCTCTCAATTTGCAAAAAGTTATCAGGTGTCTGAAATGTGTAAGAGAATGTTTTTTTTCTTTAAAAAAAACAAAGGGGGGCCCTAGAGTACATACCCTAATCAGAAACTTCCTTTGAAGGCTTTGATGAACAATTTAAGTACAGTCACTCTGAAAAATGTATACTTTTTTTCTATTAAATCAGAGGAGCTCTGTTGAAAAACTGAACATTTTGATTAAGAACTTTAATTAAAATTAAACACTATATATATATCAAACACAGGGTACCATACCAAAATCAAAAACAGTGACATTAGGGGATAAACTAAAGGAAAAAAAAAAAAAGAAAGAACTTCAAACAGTACATTAAAAACAAAGGCAAAAAAACAACAACAACAAGAAACAATCATGTTTCCATATCTTGGAGTTCATTTCGATTAGCATCATTTTATATGGTCATATGTACATAGCTACTGAGCCATTGTGATCCTCTGCTTTATCTAATTTGGGGATGGAAAATGAAATAACAAAATGGCGAGACAAAGGACATGGGGGTGAACCAATGCAACAGCAATACTCACACACTCTGTTGAACATGAATTTAACAGATTTGGAGGAGGGAAGTCAAGGGGGAGGGAAAGTGGAAGAAAATGGGGGAGTGGGTAACACTGTTCAAAAGGAAATGTGCTCATTCCCTTACTTATGTAACTGTAACCCCTCTGTACATCATCTTTACAATAAAATATTCTTTAAAGTGCATTAAGGTCCAACAATTGATAATCTCTTTGGTAGAAGCATTATTAACATATTCTATTTAACATGAGCTGACAAAGATGCCCAATGGATTCCAGAGGCCAAGGATTTCTAGACCAGAAATTTCCTAAGAGGAATCCCTAGCACTCCTCAGGGGACTATGGGAGTATCACAGATACCAGGGATTAGCTGTGTAAACATTCCCTTGGCCTTGCTAGGGTGTTGGTTTGTTTGTTGGGATTTTTTCATTGTTTCCTTTGTGCTATTTCAAATTTCCGTAAGAATAGCATTTCAGAATCTGAGTCCATTTTTAATCCAAACTTTACCCATTAGTTAGATATTTGTTCTTATATATAATCAATGCCAAAAGTTCAATAGTCTAAGTATTCCCCGTTACAAAGTAGAATATGTATTTGTTTTCCCATATCATTGAATAGTAAAATTGAATGTTTTCAATTTACAATCATGTGGTCTCTACTTCTAAATCTATTAACAGAATAATTCTATCATTTCAGACCCTTACCCTTCCCATTTTCCCTGTTTCCCCTCCCCCTGCCCAGCTTTCTGCCTACCATGTCTTCATGGATTCCACTCCAAAGAGCAAACTTGGCTTCTTTGTTTCATTAAAGCTTGCTCTCACCTTGTTTTCCAAGAAGTCTGCTTTGAATAGTAAGTGAGAACCATGGTTTCCCTTTTTTGCAATATCTAGTATATGTATGAGTCAAGTGGAAAAGGTCAGATAATGTGATGTTAGGAAAATGAACCCTTAGATATGTATTTTAATGCTTTTTTATTTCATGCATTTGTTTCTAATGCATTTATAAGATTATCTCTTTGTTGCCTTGTATGTCCCTCCCCCACAGTATAACCCCTGCTTTCACTATATTTGATGTCAGTATAACTTGTGGAGGAGATGGGGAAAAACAAGTCATTTAAGGATACAGGTGGACCTGTTGCAACAATGAGAAGTACAAGGTCATGTCGAAAATGAGCTTTACAGTGTCAGTGGGGGGGGGCAGGGGGGGAAAGGATTGGGTGTGGGGGGGGGGGGAGGTAGGGAAGGGATGTGAAGGGTAAACAAAGGAGGAGGCTGCAACGCTTCATAAGAAATGTACACATTATCCTGCCCATGTAATTGTAACCCCCCTGTACAGTATGTTCACAAAAAAAAATTAAATTAAATTAAAAAATTTAAAAAAAAAAAAGAAAAAAGAAAATGTTCTTAGGATTAAACTGATTTGGGGCTAAATTGACCTAAAAAGTTCAAATCCTGGTTCTGCCTCTTGCTTCAACATGTGAACTTAGTCATGTCTTCTCTAATGGGGATTCCAATACACACCTGGAGCTATGTGAGAACTGAATGAGAAACCTACTAGGCACATTGCAGTGCTTGACATGAGGAAGAGCTTCATGAGCACTAGTCAACCATAGAACAATTTTTCCTTAGTCTGAAGAACAAAATAGGAAGGAAATGTTAGTAAGGTTCAATTCTTTTCCTGTTATTTGTTCTTCTAGTGGAAAACTTACAACTTTTAAGAATTTTTTTTGCATTTTTGTACGTTTTTTATTGTAAAAATGCTGTACAGAGGGGTTACAGTTACATGAGCAAGGTAATGAGTACATTTCCTGTTGAGCATTGTTGCCTCCACCTTTGTTTTCCCCCTGCCATCCCTTTCTCCCCTCCAACCCCCACCACCTAAGTTGTAAAGTTCATTTTCGACATAGTGTTTTGTGCATTTTTTTGGTTTTTTGGGTTTTTTTTGGTTGTGGGGGTTGAACTCTGGACTTGGGTGCTGTCCCTGAGCTTTTCAGCTCAAGGCTAGCACTCTACCACTTGAGCCACAGTGCCACTTCTGATTTTCTGGTAGTTTATTGGAAATAAGAGTCTCATAGAGTTTCCTGCCGGGGCTGGCTCTGAATCACCATCCTCAGATCTAAGCCTCCTGAGTATCTAGGATTACAAGTGTGAGCCACTGATGGCCAGCTTTTACATTTTTTTATGGAGACATAATTCACGTAACAAAATTTCACTATTTTAGAGTACATAATCCAGTGATTTTTTAGAGTGTTTGCAATGTTGTGTGATCATAACTACTAATCCCAGAATGTTTCCATTATTCCAAAGAGATTTCCCATACACATTAAGCCATCACATCAAATTCCTCCTTATCCTTTATTACCAAGTAATGATAAATCCACGTTCTGCTTCTTTGTCTATTCTGGACATTCCATATATGCCAAATGTGTTTTGAAGGTTTATTAATGGCATACCAAGTATAGCACTAAGTTCCTTTTTATACCTAAATAATATTCTATTACATGTATACACTGCATTGTTTTATTTTTCATTTATCATTTGGCATTTTGGTTATTTTCATGTCTTAGATATTCTGAAAAATATTGCCATGAATGTTCATGTGCTAGTTTTTATGAGAATGTATATTTTCAATTATGATCATTAAAAATTTGTTTTCCAATATCACATGCTGCCCAGTAGGGATTTTTGTTGTAGCCTACAGTAGACATTCAGACAAGAATCTATTAAGTTTCTGTGTCTTCAAACAGTTTGAGTCTCTACCCACTGTGAGGGTACATGCTAAAAGCAGATATATTATCATGTTCAAGTATAGATCAACTCAATCATGCAATATACATATAAACACACACATGCACACACACAGCTGACATGATTTTCAAGTACAAAATAAAAGCCAGTTTTAGGCTGACTTGTAAAGGAATTTTATCTCTGAAGATTAACCCCTTCCCTCCACCTGGGCCCATTTTGATCTCTTCAGCCCTATCTCTATTTCTTTACATGCAGAAATTGATGCTATTCTGAGAATATTTGGGACTCATCATTACTTTAGGAAAAGTTACACAATGAAATAACTCACCAGGGAACTAATGATCACAACATGTTTTGTTTCCCAGAAATAGTTCCACTTTTAGAAGAAGACAGACTGAGGATAGTACTTGACACCAAGGATGGTTACTAATTGTGGGTTTTACTAGCCAAAGAGGTATGCAAATCCAGCTCCTTGCCAGTGTTCTTAGCCTCTCTTAAGGGCGCTGACAGCATGTTTTGCTTTCATGAGCACCACTATTATATTCTTGGGTCTTTTGCCATCTTAGTCATAAAATTTATGGACAAACATGGCTCAAACAATTTTAAACCTTTCTAAGGCTGTTTTGCCTTAACATGTGAGCATCAGATCAAAAGTCCCCTTCCAAGAAGGTTAATGTCCACTCCCAATGCACTGCCTTCATATCAGATTCACCTGAGATCAAGTCTTGTTAAGTAATGTTAGAAACATTTCTGGGCTCCAGTGGCTCATGCCTGGAATCCTAGCTACTCAGAAGGCTGATATTTGAAAGTCATGGTTCAAAGCTAGCCTGAGCTAGAGGGTCTAAAACTGTTATTTCCATTTAGTAAGCAAAAAACTCAAAGTGATGCTATGGCCAAAGTGGCACAGTTCCATCCTTGAGCAAGAAAAGCTAAAGGATTCTAGTCAGGCACTGAGTTCAAGCCCCAGTACAAACACACACACACACATACACACACACACACGCGCACGCACGCGCGTGCACATACACACACACACACACACACACACACACACACACAGAGCTCTATCTCCTTAAGCCTCACTTTCTTTAGTTGTACAGAAATGTTAAAAATAATTTATAATAATGTTATGAAGATTAGGTATTAAAATACCTAACAAAGTTAGTCTGTGGCATTTGATTAGTGTGAGGTATCTAGTAACTTGTGTTCTTGCTGTTATTTGCAGTGAGAAGTAGATGTAGTTTTCCAGGGTTTTTTCCATCCATGAGTAGAGCTAGTGTAGCTAACACACCCTAGAGCATGATCCTCCAAGCAGCTGTGTGTCTGTTTATCTCACTCAGTGGCTTTACCTTCAGGGGTTTCCTCCCTTTAAATACAAAGTTGAAGCAGTAAGAACTTGAAAATTCATGATTTAGGAGTTATACAGAAATATGTGGAAGAAACTAGTTTGAGGAGTCCTGCGTGTTTTCAGGGTCCTGGGTTGGGAGATGTTTGCACTTGAATTCCAGGTCTGGTTTGTTAATAAGATTCAGAGCAAGAGTTTTAAACTCTCTGACCATCATTTTCTTCTATGAAAAAAAAAAAAGCTCACAGTATCAACAGTACTTCCCACTTTGAGGTAGATAGGTGAGAGAGTTCATGTTAATGATTGCCAAAGGGAGCCAAATGACTTAGTAGGAAGTTTTTTCCAGTGCCTTGAGAGAACATGACTTGTTCATTTAGGGTATAGAAACAGGGACTCTACACAGTCAAGACAGACAGCAAAGAGCCATCCTCTACAAAATGCTACTAGAACACTGTACTCCATGCATGTGTTTGGAAATATCCAACTTGAAAAATCGTTATCAGTTTCACCAATCTGACACATGTACATGAACAGAAGAGACTCCCTGTGTCCTGTGATGATTGAATTCTAGGCATCTTCCTTTTGTTCTTTTTCCACTATGAAAAATGAGAAAAATATAATAATTAATAATCCATTTATATATTTTCCATATTCTATTTTTCTGATGACGAAATAAACCTTCATATGAGGAAATCTCATAGCTTAACAAATGGTAAGGTACATTACTGAGGAAACAAATGGTAACTGGAATCATGAAGTGAAGATTGTGAAATGTGTGTAGGGCCTATGGAATGCAGGAGTTTTAAAAAATACAAGATACTATTGTTTCCCCAAATATGGGTGCCTACATGAGTCAGACTGTTGACAGGTTTACATTTACACGTTATGGGAATGGCATGAGAAGAAACAAAAACATCTGCACAATATCCATGGTTCTTTGCCAATAAGTGAATTCTTTCTCTTATAAAGAATACTAAAGTCACATTATAGAAAATTTGGAAAATAGAGAAAAGATCAGAGAAATCACCTATAATCATCCATTCCCAAAATAGCCTCTATTCAAATCTTAGTATATTTCCTTTTGCTGGGTTTCCCTTGGTACATTCTCAATTTTCACCAAGCATTTTTGCACTGGACATTGCATCTAATAATATTTGTATGATGTTTTAGGCAATGGGGAGTTGTTTTTCAATAAATGTTTGTGGCTACAGATTATGGTTGTGGAAGAAGATTGTAAGTTCTCCTATTTAAGTGACTTTGAACGTAACGATGTGTTGCTCTTTAAGGCAAGTAACAAGGGAAATTTAATTTTTCAGCATCTAGAGTTGTTTGTGTTATATTCCAGAATCACCTCTTTTTTCCAGCTTTTTAATCCCCTAGAGTACTTCAAGGAGTGTAGCAACATCAAACTGATTTAGTTTTCATGCAGAGATTCTAGTACTAGATGCAGATTTTTTTTTCATGAGCAAATAAAAGCTCCAGAGACTTTGTAGCTTAGTGAATAAAGGATTGGCCTCCAACCAAACCCAACTAAATGAATTTGGTGGTCTCAGTTGAGTTTCCAGCAAGTTTTAGCCTGCATTACAAATTCATCATGCACAATTATGTGCAATTTGGCACAATTTCCAATCCCTGCTTAGGAGAGGCCCCCTGTTTGGAATTGAAGGATGCATGAAAGACTTCTTGTGCCTGGAGGGAGTGATCCTGTTAGGTCAAGGCTGTATTACATATGGAAATGGATGGAATAGAAGTACAATGGTGCACAAATAACCTATGGATACATAGACACTGGGCATCAACTATGCTTACTACTTAAAAACACTCATACTGGGAATCTTCATTCAAACAGAAGATGATAATTCTGATACTGATGTGCACAGAAATTCTCTTCCAGCCAGAATTAGTACAGATGAGTTAAGAACCATGAAAATGATCTACTCTCTTAACACTGGAACATAAAGAGGGATGTAAAGTCAGTTCAAAAAATTGTTGGGGGAAAATATCTCAGACCTGATGAGGTGCCTAATATGTTGGAACAAATATATTATGAATCTCCTGAAATATCAAATATGTCTACTATTGCAGTAGTGTAGAATAAGTATTTGATTGAATGTAGGCCAACTCAGGAAATGAAAATGGTAACAATTAACTTTTTCTTTCCACGGTCCACTCCTCTTACATTTTATATATTCAACTTGGATTTCTTTTAATTATTTGGAGGGAAGAATGCTGAACAGCAAAATGTTCTTTGCTCTGTGTTCTAGATCTCAAGTGGTTGGCATTTTACTTGGCAGCTTACTGATTGTATTCCTAGACATATTATCACAGTTCATAATAAGAAATGGAGGTCATCAAGGTAAAATCAGCTTGAGTTCAGTGCCAGTTGATAAATCATTATTTTCTTCTCTGAGTCAGTTCTGAACCAGAGGCTAAGCTTATAACAATTCTGAGACTAGATTTGTTACTACTTAGGCTATCTAAAACTAGCTTCAGCTATTGTTACTATCAATCAAAAGTTTTAATAATAGAAATGGCACTGCTAATTGCTGTAATAAAGAAATCCAATCATGTAGCCAAAGGAAAACCATCCAAATATGTGTAACATTGACATATCAACTAATGGATATTAAGCATGTTGTCTTTCTAAATTAAGAAAAAAGAATTCCAGCTACCCAGGGGGACATCAATTGATAATGTTAACTTCCCCTCTTCGCCCTCATACCTAACAGGGTTGTTGGAGACAAAGGAGCTGATGCTGAGAGCAAATTTTCTAGTCTTTGTGTGAGTAAGACCTCTACCCATCTCCTTCCACAGTTAAATTAGTTTTTTCTTTCTAGATGAGGCATGGACTGACCCCCGCCCCTCCAACCAACACATCAGGCATCCTGCCACAAATTGTTGGCGACAGCTAATGTGATTCTTCTGAGGTCTCTCCTAAGTAAACAACCATAAACTCAGTTGTGTAGGCAATTCAGTTTCTTATTTGCCTGTTATAAGCTGACCAACATATACAGGATTTAATTAATTCTTTGGGAGGCAGCATGGAAAGAATTTAGGCTTAGAAGTCAGCTTACTGTTCAGCTTTACTTTGCCTCTTCTGAGCTGTGTAACCTTAAGTTAAATTAGTTAATGTTTTTTGTGGTTTGGTTTATTCGTTCTTAAAACAGAATAGATAATTCCTCACATTTTTTAGTAAGGAATGCTCATGAGCCATTGAGCAGAGAACATGGCACGCAACTGCACGTAGCACAGATAATCTTTGAAGTCTTAGTATAGTACTTAGAGTCTGTGATACAGAGACATCAAAGTCAGGATTCTGAGAAACCCTTGAGGAAGGAGAAACATCAGAGCTGACAATCCTTGTCTAATGTGTTATGTTCTCATATAATATTTAGCTGCTTTAGTTCAAGAACAGGTGAAAGGGGAAAGTTTAAAAAGGAAAAAGCAAAGGAATATAAAAAGCAAAATAGAGTGCAGAGATGATCTCTGGAAACCATAGATAGTGGAGAGGCAAAAGTAAGACAAAGGAAAATAAAAGAAAGTGCCTGCCAACAACATGATCTAAACAACCTATAGAACGGCCATCCGAATATACCAACTAAACATTACGCATACCCAGGCTGGAAATTAAAAGAAATTCTTACAGGCCAAAAGTGAAGAGAAAGCAAGAATCTAGCAGAGATTGTGGGCTACAGGCATCTGTTAGGCAGCTAACATGGGCAAGAGACAGACTTAAAGAAGAGAAGTAGATCAGAAAGCTGGGAACCCATTCATCCACATAGCAGTGTTCTCAATGGGGAAATCTACCAGGCAAAAGGACATCCCTATCTTTACCTGACTCAAAAGAGAATAATTTTCCTTAAGGCACTTACAGAAATTGGTTTAGTACCCTGAGAAAAGATTCAGGTGACAATTTCAGTGTACTGGCTTCAGTTATCTCATGCTTGCGGGTAGAAAAAGAACATATCTCCCTCAAATAATATGTTGATCTATGATCTTAACTCCCAATAAAAAAAGATAAATGTAAAAAAAAAACAAAAGAGGGGATAACAATGTTCAATGAGAAATGTACTCATTACCTTACTCATGTAACTATAACCCCTCTATACAGCATCTTTACAATAAAATAAAATTTTAAAAAAAGATGAGTGACATAAATCACAATGAAAGTTTACTAAATCTATATAAACATTCATGACATGTATTCAGAAAACTAAGCTATACAAAATAGATGCTCAAGCAGATACTCGAAATTATCAGAAACAGAATAACTTGCCCATGTTCTGGGATTCAGCTATATACACTAGCTAGGATCTGATACGTGTTGCTATAGATGTGTACAAGAGTATTCATGGCAGAAATTTTCTTAGTAGCTTTAAATTGTAGTCACAATTATGTAGTCTACTGTTGATGGAGTTTACATTCATATGGTACAAAGTCTGCCTTTTTTGCTTTTATTTGTATTTGTATAGACTTTAAGGACAGAAAAACCTGAGGGCTGGGAATGTGGCTTAGTGGTAGAGTGCTTGCCTAGCATGCATGAAGCCCTAGGTTTGATTCCTCAGTATCATGTAAACAGAAAAAACTGAAGTGGACTGTGGCTCAAGTAGTAGAGTACTAGCTTTGAGCAAAAAAGAGCTCAGGGACAGTGCCCAGACCCTTTCAAGTCCCAGGACTGGAAAATAAGCAAGCAAACAAAAATCCTGAGCATCCATTCGCCTATTTGGGTACATGTGACAAAAGTCACCAGGCACCCTCAAAAGTAAAATTAAACCTTATTACTAAATGGATGATGTCTCCCTAGCCACCAAGCATTTTGAGTGAAAAAGTAAAAATAAAAAGATTCCTACTCTTTGTCTCACTAACCTGTTAGAAAATGCATTTCCTTTCTTATTGACTCACTGAATTCCCAATAATAGTACTTCCTCAAAGATGATCCTGGTTACTTACAGTTTTTGTCTTTAACCATTTGTTTATTCTACTCCCACCTTCAAAAAAAATATACTTCTTCACCTACCAAAGTCATCTTCTCCCTTAAAAGTTTCTGCCCCTGTCCAAAGAATCAAGGAGCCAAAAATAATTGGGATAAACTCCATGAAAAATAAAACTTTTGATTTGAAACAGATCAACAATTATTGTCAGGAATATACAAAGTAAAAGCATTTCCATATATGATAAAGCATCAAATGTAGTTACTGGAAAATCCTGTTTTTCAGATACCACCAGGAGCCTGCATGATATAATGGAAAGGAATGAGACTCATGCATGTCCTTGTGTTGCCATTATCAACCAATCAACCAGTGAAACTCAGAAAGCCACAATGTCTGAGTCTATTTCTTTATTTCTAATAATATTTTCAAAAATAATACAAATAATTCAATGAGTAACAATGTTTCCTTTCTGGGGTTCTGTATGTATTTCATTACTTCTGTATACAATACACATCTTTATTTATTCAATCCAGCTATTGCCAGTAATAAGCTGGACACCATTTTCTAACTAGTTGGATATAGAAAAAAACAAAGGATACTGATCTTGCTGTAGGAGATAAAAAAGGAGGGGGTAACAATGTTTGAAAAGAAATGTACTCATTACCTTACTCATGTAACTGTAACCCACCCCCGTACAGCATCTTTATAATAAAATTAAAAAAAAAATTAAAAGTAACTGCCACCTAAAAAAAAATAGAGAAAACAAGACCTATTAATCTCAAATGATAATTTCTTCATAAAATTAACATATGAATTAAGGCAAATACTTGTGTATATATATTCTAGATAAAGCCAGTTATATTTTTTAAATAAATTTTTTATTGTGAAAATCCTGTCCAGAGGGGTTACAATCACATGAACAAGGTAGTGAGTACATTTCTTTATTTTTTTCATCTTATAAATATGTTAGAAACAATCACATGAAAGAAAAAACATTTGAATACTTATCTTGGAGTTCATTTCACCTAACATCAACTTATCTGACCTTTTCTGCTTGTTTCAGACATATACTAGTTATTGCAAATAAGGGAAACCATGAGACCTATGTTTCTTTGGGCCTGGCTTACTTCATTTAATATAATTTTTTCCAAGTCTTTCCATTTCCTAACAAATGGGGCAATGTCGTTCTTTCTGATGGAGGCATAGAATTCCATTGTGTATATATACCACATTTTCTTGATCCACTCATCTACTGAGGGGCATCTGGGTTGGTTCCATATCTTAGCTATGGTAAATAATGCTGCAATAAACATAGTTGTGCTGTCTTGTTTGTGATCATTTGGGTAAATGCCCAGAAATGAGTACATTTCTTATCAAGCATTGTTGCCTCCTCCTTTGTTTTTCCCATCCCTTCCCTACCCATTTCCACAACTACAATCCAACCCCCATCTAAATTGTAAAGTTCATTTTTTGACATAGCGTCTTGTACATCTCATTGTTGCAATGGATCAACCTGTATCCCTATTTAAGCAATTTGTTTTTTTCCTTCTACTCCCCAAATTATACCAATGTCAAATACAGTGAAAACGGGTTATACCATGGGGGAGGGACACACAAGCAACAAAAAAATCATGTGGTACCTTATAAATATGTTTGAAACAATAGCAAGAAAGAAAAAAATCACTTGTGTCCTTATCTTGGGGCTCGTTTCTCTTAACATCATCTTATCTGACCTTTTCTGCTGTCTCAGATATATACTCGTTATTGCAAATAAGGGAAACCATAGGACTTATGTTTCTTTGCACCTGGCCTACTTCACTTTGGAAAGTAGTATGGAGGTTCCTCAAAAGACTTTACCTAGCAGTCCCACTTTTGGGCATTTATCCGAATGATCACAAACAAGACCATACTAAAGCTATCAGCACAACTATGTTTATTGCAGCATTATTTACCACAGCTAAGACATAGAACCAACCCAGATGCCCCTCAGTAGATGAATGGATCAAGAAAATGTGGTATATATACACTGTGGAATTCTATGCCTCCATTAGAAAGAATAACATTGCCCCATTTGTTAGGAAATGGAAAGACTTGGAAAAAATTATATTAAGTGAAGTTCTCTGCTAGGATCCTGTTAAATAAATTTCCTAGACCGTTAACATCTGTCTCTAGGTGCTCCTCTATACCCATTATCCTCAGATTAGACCTTCTGATGTTGTGTTCCAAATGTTGAATAGATCTATCATATTTCTTGGATTTGTCTTGGATAGTCATATGTTCCTCCTCTATAATATCTAGGCTGTCTTTAATCCCCAAGATTCGATCTTCTGCATGGTCTAACCTACTGTCAAGACTTTCTACTTTGTTTTTTATTTCCTTTCCTTCTAATTGGTCGGTTTTGATGGCTTCGAATTCTTTGGTGGAGCTTTGTTTTAGATCTTGTATGAACTTCTTTACTTCCTTAATATGGTGTTCAGTGTTTATTCTCAAATCACTTAGTTGATTAGTTATGGTTTGCTTGGACTCCCTTTCCTTCTGATGGGCTCCATTCAGCATTCCCTTTGTGGTCTCCGTGGATTCCTTCAGCTAGCTGTTTAAGGATTCCATGAATGCCTCTATTGATCTTTGTCTAGTCTCATCCTGCTCTCACAATTCCTGTATTACTTTTTGATTAGCTTCCTCACGTTCACGCAATTCCTGTCTTTCCCTTTGACTGTTCTCAGTCTGCTCACACAATTCTGTCTTTCCCTTTGGCTGTTCTCAGCCTGCTCAAGCAATTCCTGTATTAATCTTTGAGTACCTTTCTCACACTCACGAGGCTCCTGTAGTAATTTTAGGTCAGCCTCAACATGCTTGTGAAGTTCCTGTATAAATCTTTGGTTTGCCTTGTCTTGCTCCTTATCACACTCACAATCAATCTTTTCAATCTTTTCATTCACCATGTTTACCAGTAGTGTTTGTAGACTTTTTGGGAACTCTCCTCTGGATTATTCATTAACTGTTCTGTCACCAGATTATCCTGAGTGGGAGCTGAGATACCCGGACTTGTCATTTTTCTTGTGTTTCTCTGGCTTGTTCTGCCCATTTGGTATGAAAGTAACACCAATTTTTGCTAATACACTATATTAAAGCAAGCATCAACCAGATGTGGGGAACAATAGGATTAGAGGGATGTGGAGAGGTAAAAGGAGAGTGAATTTAACCAAGTCCTAATCTCAGAGAGGGAAATGGATAGGACAGAATGATAGGAGAGAGATTTTAAAAAAGAAGAAAAAATAAAAACAAAATTTTAAATTCAAATTAAAAAAATGAAACACTTAAAAATTATGTAAGTATTAAGAAATGATATTGAGAAAAGAAAAGGATAGGATAAAAGGAGGAGAAAGATATAAAGGAAAAATGAAAAAATAAAAAATAAAAATTCTTAAATTTGGAATACTTGAAGGTTATATAGGTATAAAGAAATAATACTACTATTAAAGAAGTTAAGCCTAAGAGGTTGTGAATTGAGTAATAAGTTTCTGGATTAAGTATGTACATGATGAGGGATAAGGTCTAATAATCAACAATGGGTATATATCTTGGGATGAGAACAACAATTAAGTCACACAAAAAAGAAAGAAAGAGAAAAGAAAAAAAAGTAAAAGAAAAAAAAGGACAAAAGAGATTTAAAAAAAATACACACATACACTCCTAAAATAAAAAGTATGAAAGAAAAAAATTTAAAATAATAATAATAAATAGGTAGAAAAAAGAGTTCTTTGATTTCTTTTTTTTGGGGGGTGGGAGGGAATAGGGAAGTAGAGGAAGATCTTGTATCTCCCCTATGTCCATAACCAGTCTCTTGGTGGAGTCTCTGGTCTGCTTGTGGTGTTTGGTTTTCCTGTGACTTGATTGGTTTCTTAAATCGGTTTGTTTGAGCAGGCAGACAGCTCTGCCTTACCCAGGACTTCGTGATCCTTCTCCCAGGATCTTCTTTGAGTATCACAAAAGAGGGAGATAGCTGTTTCATCTAGCTTGGAATTGATGTGATGAGGCTAGGGTTGAGGCCTATCAGCAATCAGTAGCTTTTCCCTGAGGGGCTAGCTCCTGAGACACTCACAGAGCCCAGCCTGGAGCCATTCTCAGGGTTTATGTTTACTAAGTTTCAATTGTTTGTCTAGGCTGCCATGGGGCGGGGAAGCCTCTGGCTCTGTTTACCTAGTGAAGAAAGTCACTCCTGGGGGGGAGGAGCTCTCTCTGCATGGGCTTGGTGACTTTCCCCTGGGTGGAGCCAAGCCTAGCAAGTCAGGTCAGATTCCTGTGACCTGCTAATGGCTCCAATTGTTTCCTTCCAAGACCTGGGTTTCAAAGGCCCGGCCCTTGTCAGTATCAAAGATGGAGTTCTTCTCTGGTGGTGGGGAGGAACTGCCTTCCCACCAGGGCTACGTGAGAAGGAGTGAAGATGTCAGGGTTCTACTCACACCAGACTCTTGTTTCCTGCTTCTTGTCAGTTCTTGCTGGTAGTGAGTAGAATCCACTTGCTTGCCGCATCTGGTGCCTGTGTCTCAGATTCTCTCTGTTGGTATGACAGCAGCGGCTGCTGCCACCACAGCTGCCACAGCTGTGGCTACCAGCAAGTGCTCAGATCTGTCTCCTTGACCAAGCTGCCTGGATTTTCTCTTTCTGGCCAAACTCTCTGTACTGTGATGGCACACTAGGTGTGATTCTCTAGCCTAAGACTGTTCACTTTAACACTAAAACTGCTTTCTTTGCAAGAGCTTGTTTAGCCTCCAGCTTCTCCTCCACCATCTTCCTCCAGTCTCCCAAAAGCCAGTTTTAATAAATGCTGCTCTGATCGTTACAAGACAATTACCCTGAAAGCCACTGTTTTAACTTTTTATAGAAATTCTTAGTGACCTTCACATCCAGTTCTTTTTATTTGCAATCCACAAGTACTAACATCTAAATATGGAAATTTAATTCTTGTTTTAAGCAATACATGGCTACAGTAGAAGGTGATTTCTGGCTTTTGCAGTACTCATACAATTTTTATGCATGTTCTAATGCTTTGTATTTTAAGCCCATATATATGTATATGCATTATCCATTCTGACCTTGTTTAAAGATCTTGATTTATGTTTGCTTTTTGATATAGAACTCAACATAGCTATCATACATTCCATCATTAGAATAATGCTTTATGATTATACACCAAATGTCTGTCTCCTGCAGTTGGTATTTTAATAAGGGTGGAGTGCATCTGAAACTTATATCACATTGCAAGCTGCATATATTGCCAAACCTTAAAAACACACGAAGAACAAGAGGGAGGTTTTTCTTTTAAATGGAATCTGATATTATCTGAGTTGTTACTCTTAGACTTACTGGATATTTTTATTTGCTTTATAAATATATGTTTGCTAAAGCATAATAGTTTTATTATTGTGATAGGTTTATACAATTCTTTGAACATACATTGTTAAACACAAAAGGGTAGTAGAATTATATTAAACAGGGTTTTAGAATCATGAAATACATGTCACTATAAAATGTATCAACTTTTTTTTATGATGTTCTGAATTTTGGAAAATGTATTTCACAATCACAAATAAATGTGGGTATTAGGGCGTGAGGAGGCAAAGCTTATTCTAGTTTAGAATATCTCTTTGCAGCCAGATGCGGTTTTGATGAAACCCAGAACTTGCAGGATAGATATATTATATAAATAAAGCTAAGTTTCTTCACCACCGAGGGCTCTGGGCTCTGTTCTGCTATTAAATCTCCGAGCATTCATGACACATTCTCACCATCAGCCTCCACAATAGGGATGAGTTTTCAGATAATTTTAACATCATTAGAATTTTACACATTGCTTACAACAGGGACTTTTTATGAAAGAACAGACTTGGAAAACAAAGGTACTTGAAAGTTAAAAGGTACATTTCCCTATGACTGATTTAGACAGCAAAATCTGGAAGCTAGAGTAGCTTTTTCTGCCATCTAGCCCTTAAAACAAGACAGAATGCATTTTTTTAATTTAAATTTTATTGTAAAGGTGATGTACAGAAAGGTTACAGTTACATAAATAATGAGTACATTTCTTTTTGAACAGTGTTATCCTCTCCTCCTTTTTCTACCACTCTCCCCTACCCCTACCCACCCCCAAATTGTATAGTTCATTTCCAACAAAGTATCTAGTGAGTGTCACTTTTGAATTGGTTCACCCTTGGTTCCGCCATTTCTGTGATTCCCCTTCTACCCCCAAATCAGATAAATTTATATATAAGACAAAGGGTACAGAAATAAAAAACAGTGACACCAGGGAATAAACGAAAGGAGAAAAAAAAAGCAACAAAGAATTACAAATAGTACACTAAAAAAAAACCTTCTTATTTCTATTTCTTGGAGTTCATTTTGATGAGCATCATTTTATATGGTCATATGCACATAGTTATTAAACCATTGTGATCCTCTTCTAAGAATGTCCTTCTTTGTTTTCAGGGAGTGAATGCTTAGAGTGCTGTTTAATTAATCATGTCCAAATGTACTTACTTGTCTTTTACTATCCTTTAGACTAATTTGTAGATTTAAAGACATATTCTAGTTATTGCAATTGAGGGAAACCTTGCAGCCTGTATTTCTTTGGGTCTGGCTTACTTTGCTTAATATAATTTTCATTTCTTACAAATGGGGCAATGTCATTCTTTCTGATGGAAGCATAGAATTCCATTGTGAATATATACCACATTTTCTTGATCCATTCATCCATTGAGGGGCATCTGGGTTGATTCCATATCTTAGCTATGGTAACTAATATTGCAATGAATATGGTTGTACTGAGGCTTTAGTGCAGACTGATTTGTGGTCATTTGGGTAAATGCCCAAGAGTGGGATTGCTGGGTCATAGGGGAACTCTGTGTTTAGTCTTTTGAGGCACCTCTATACTACTTTCCAGAATGGTTGAACAAGTTTACAGTTCCACCAACAGTGTAGCAGCGTCCCCTTTTGGGAGGTTTATGAATAGCAACAGAAGATTTGTCTGCCATCTAGCTCTTAAAACAAAACATTGAATTTAACAACAACCACAACCACTACCACAACAACAAAAGGACCAGAAACTGATTTAGAAAGGTTAGCTCTTAGTTCTAGGTAGGACTAGCATGAAAATCACTAAATGTCATCACTTGGGGTTGGAAAGGGGAAAGATACAAATGGACAATCATAAGCTAAATGGCATGGCATGTCTCAGTAATATTAATATTGTACATGCTAATACCTCCTGACATTTTAAGGTAAATATGACAATGTCATGACCACTTTATGAGAAGAGCAGGGTTCCTTTGTTACTTTTTAGATGTGCAAAAGATGGGATACATAGTGACCTAACATTTTAATAATAGACTTGACAGGGCTAGTTCAGGGCTGTCTCTGTTACTATACAACCAAATCCCCAATTTCGCAAGTCTCATTTTCCTGTACTTAATATGTATTCACCAACACTATAAAAACACATCAATACTAAGCTCTATCATTAAGGTCTTCGGGTTTGAGCCTTAATTGAAGGCTCCTTCCCATGTATCACAGATATAATTCAGTATTGAAGGGTTTGATTACTCATGGGGTTCTCTAAACTATATGCTTTCTATGCACATGACCACTTCCTCATTCCAGATTGAAATATGGGACAAATCATAACAAAACCATAAACATCATAAAATAACATGAAAATGGTACAAAGCAGCAAACTATAGAGCCACACAGTTTTTCATAATACCTGAACTGGGGGACATATCATCAATATGTCCTGGACATATGATCACTCCTATGTTGAAAGTAGGACCAATGGCGGGGGGAGGTATCAAGGATTCTTTTATCTTCTGGAACTTGCTATTACATTTTCTAAAATTACAGGACTAAGTTGGATTATTTCTGTATTTCCATCCCATCCAACTCTAAGATTCAGTTACTTTTTCTTGAGCTTCCTCATTCCTCCCAAATTTTGGTCCTTAATCCTTATGTAGTGAAATAA
Organism: Dipodomys spectabilis; assembly: GCF_019054845.1. NCBI lineage: Eukaryota > Metazoa > Chordata > Mammalia > Rodentia > Heteromyidae > Dipodomys > Dipodomys spectabilis. The sequence continues at coordinate 5,179,082 of NW_024870835.1, read as the reverse complement.
CCTTTGAATAAACTGTCTCAGTTGACAGTTATTGAGAATTTATTCTAGGCTGAGAACTTCTAGGCCAAAGGACTTTTCTATTTTTCTGTCGAGTTATATGAAATTCAACCTATCACAAACATGCAAAAAATATAGCGTTATTTTATAAAAATCATTTAACTGTTTATAAGTCCCCTACCTCCCCAGCTGGATGAATAGTAGCAGAGCTTATACTTGCTTAATAATATTCCCATCAGCTTTCAATTTACAATAGACTTTTCAGATCTCTCTCTATTTTTCCTTCCTAGGAGGGCATCTGAGTGCAGGGTGTGTAGTTCAGCCTTTGGCATTTACAGAAGAGTCAAAAATTAAGCTGTCTCTCAGCCCCCCTTTGCACTCTATAACATAACATCCACTGTCAACATGGTATTTTCTTGAACGAAATGGGAATTTGGCACCCCTACCATCTCCACCAGCAAAATTGTACTGCACCACAGAACTTATCAGCAGAATTTCCTAAGCTACAACAAAGGAAACATAAGATAGTCCCATCCTAAAATATTAAGTTACAAATAGGGACAAAAGTCTCTCTTCTTTGGCCTTTCTTGAATTTCAAGATCATCACCAAGCTACTGAGATTAGCAGATGAGTTGGGATAGAGATGATAGAAACCAACCTGTTGGGAGGTTATAATGGACTAAGAACTGGGTTAGGAGTTCTCCATTTAGGTAGCTTTCTCCTCTAGTTTGAAATTTTCCAATTCTTTTTTCTCTGAGATGAAGTTTTTGTTTTACCAGCATTTTCTTTTGTTCTTGATGTCAGCTATTACCATGGAATTTTAAAACTCATAGATGTTCAATTCTACAGGAGGATATTCTGCTTTATTGGACCTGAGTATAATTTGAGCGCCATGAATTTTCAGAGTTGTTCATATAGGCACCTCAGTTGCAGAACCACTGTCCTTTGTTACTACCTTCTTTTTTGCAGTAGCATTTGACTGCTTCTTCCTCAGAGTCCTCATGAAAGGTGCACACCCAAAAGAGAGATAATGGCTTATTAAATAAGAGGCCATGATTAGATAAATGTTTTAAAAATACCATTCCATTCACTCATTCTTCAAAGGAAATCTATTTTATAAAAAGACGGATTTAATAAAAATGTCCCATCTGTATGACCAGTCTAAGATAGGAATAAGAAGTCCTGATATGGTATTAAATAGAAGAGTGACTATAAATGACACATATATCATTAGATCCAAAGCTAGAAGAAAAGATTTTCAATGTTTTCACCACAAGAATATCACAGATGTTTGAGAAAGTAAGTTTGTTTAATCTTAATTAAATATTATATGATGTATAAAAATACTTATATACCATGTGTGTTACCCCAATAATATGTGATTTTTCTATTTAAGTTTGGTAACTATTACATTTCAATCATGTGTGACTGTTAGAAATATATGCCTTCCTTACTACAGTCTTTTTTTTTTGCCAGTCCTGTGACTTGAACTCAGGACCTGGGCACTGTCCCTGAGCTTCTTTTGCTCAAGACTAGCACTCTACCACTTGAGCCACAAAACTACTTCCAACTTTTTCTGTATATGTGGTACTGAGGATCAAACCCAGGGCTTCATGCATGCTAGACAAGCACTCTAGCACTAAGCCCCTTTCCAGCCCCCTTACTACAGTCTTAAATAATAGGTACAGTTATAATTATATCCCTATTTTCCAGATTCAGAAAGACTAGCATACATGAACACCCAATCCACTTACTTCATTTCTGGTCTCATGAGATGAGGTGCAGGGGATGTTTCCTAGCTTGCTAGAGGGACCTCTGCCATTTTCTTGACGCTTAGTGCTTAGCCTTCAATAAACCCTTTGTAAGATGAGAGCTTTACTGTATGCCTCCCTGGGTGAGGACATCTTTTTTCCTTGCCTTCCTTTCTCTTCTGAGAAAAAGAGTAGTAAAAGAAAGTAGGAAAGATTACTTTTGCTGGCTTTTCTCTGATAGTTTTTGAAATATGTCTGTAAAGCACTAAATGAAAGAAAGGACCTTGTTTTGCTTGTGCCTTTGACCTGGGAAGTGAAAATTACAATGCTAGAATTATTATCTGAATAGTATGAAAATGGTTTATGTGAAGCTCAAGTGTCTGGCACATAGTAAACACTCAATAAATGGTAGTTATTTGGAGCTGTTTTCTAAAGTGTAATGAGAATGAGCACGGAAAGATGCTAAATAAAGAAATCTTTCAAGAATTTTTGAATTAAAGCCAGAGAGAAGATAGGACTGAGGAAGTTTTTTTTTTAATTTTGCTTTGTTGTTGTGTTTTAGCTTTATGAATGCTACAACTTACACATTACAACTCTTCATGTCATTGAGAACTGTGTCCTTAATGACATAACACATATGATGCTAAAGTAAGTCCAAATTACTCCCTAAGTAGTATCATATTCCTCACATCCCATCTTCAGAGAAAACTTTCACTGTCCCACTAAGGACTTTTCTTCCCTCTTCTTGCTCTCCTTACTCTAAATACTTCTAGTATTTATTGTGTTCTTTGTTATGTACTAATTAAATCTTTTGAAGTTCTATTTTATTTTTAACTGGTATATAATAATTACGAAGAGTTATGAAGATACAAAGTCATGATTTGTTAATGTACTACATTATATGATGGTCCAATTAGGATAATTACCATAAACATTTCCTTAGACATTTGTCATTTCTTTGTGGTAAAATATTGAAATACACAATTGCATCTCTTTTTCTTTAAGTCTTCCACTTATCATTCTGATTAGTTCCATATTCATGGCAACTACTTTTCTTATCACTAAGGATCAAGAGAAGATTGGGGTAAAAATGTTAATGGAGCAAAGTCCTTGAAAGAAATGAGATTGAGATTTGTGATAAAGGAATTTTCTGTGGGCTGCAGGCCAATTGATCATGTGAGAGAAACAAAATTAAATGGAATTGCATATGCTCATTGAAGGGGGCTCCTGGCCATGCCTCTTGTATTATTATTTATTTTTGTAAAGAAAGTGGTAATGTTCTAGGGGTAAGGATATTAGTCACTATGTTGAAGGTCTTCATATTGTTCAACAAGATAGATAGATAGATAGATAGATAGATAGATAGATAGATAGATAGATAGATAGATAGATAGATAGATAGATAGATAGATAGATAGATAGATAGATAGATAGATAGATAGAATGGAAACCATTGTTTGGCTTGAGTTCCTATAATAGGACCAATGAAATTAGACCAAACCAAAATGGAGTGACTCCTGTTAAATGCCATATAAGCAAATGAAGCTTGAAGGAAGTAGAGAATCCCCAAAGAGATCAACATTTCTTGAGCTGAAACATTCCAATCCACCTAAAAGATTCTATGCCTAAATCAGCATAATAAGGAAGTTTCCTTTTATACTTAACAAAAGACTAATTTGAAGTAATCTGATATTATAATGGGCTTTTTCCTGTTGTTCTGTCTCCTTGTCCCAGCTTACAAAACCCAGTTATGCTATTACAGGTGGGAGCATTCTTTCTAGTTTATAAAATGGAGACTCTCCTGACTCATGAATTGAAAATTCATTAGATCTATAAGAAAATTTGTTGTAATTTTTTGTCTTTGGAAAAATGGAATGAATAGAAGTACCAGAGTGCCATGTACAGTAGGAGAGATGGGCTTGTCAAAAGCCCTCCAAGCTTGAAGACCAAGAATAGGAAAAGGAAAATTGAATGTATAATGTATATGATAATGTATATGATAAATATGGGATGAAGGAAACAAACACACAAGCTATGTCACTGGGCAAAATGAAAAGGCACAATTCCTACAGGAGGTGTTAATGTAAGTGAGGAAATTAGGGAATGAACAGCATTTCCCATTTTTGCAATCTTGGTCAATTTCCTTTACTACAACATCCCCTTGGGTCCTTAAAGGGTTTCATTAAAATCCCCCTTCCTGCTCCATGGGCATGGGAAATAAAGCATTTACTAAATAGAATAGCTGAATTTGGAGAGTACCCAGGGACTCTAAGTAGAAAATGTTGACAACATTTCTACTTTTTCATTCTTTCTTTATTCTTGCTATCCTCTTTGCCCTTTGTTCTTACTTTTTTATTTTAACTTCTCTAAGAGAACTCACCATTCATTTCAACTACTTTTCTTCCACTTCTTTCCCTACACTTCCTTTTTTTTCTTAAATTTGTTCTACATGAGTTCAAAAAGAAGATGACAAGAAAAGTAGGGTTATAAAAGAGGGAACTTAGAAGAAACTGGCTAAATGAGAAATTGGAAGTTTTAGAATGTGTTACGTGGTTAAACAGAAAGAAGTATGTGATCAATGGAAAGAAGCAAAGCAATGAAAAAAGATGTGGAAATAAAAATATGAAGGGGATATGGGAATCATAAAATTAAAGATATGTATATTTTAAATGGATATAATAACACAATTTCAAGTTTTATAGCACTTCTCTGTCGTCCCTTCACCAATAACCATAGTACTTATTTTTAAGTTATAAATAATTTTTACTTGTTGATTTTACATTTCTGGCCATCCCATCTGGGAAAAGAACATAAAAAGTTGCTACCTACATATGTGGTAAAGAGCAGTTTAATGAAAAACTTGGGGAAGGAAGAAAATGTGCATTTTTGTGAATAAACTTCCAAATGACTTGGTCAATGTGGAGAGTTCACATTTTATATATTAAATCTTCTTTAAGGAAAAGAAAGCATTTTCATGTTTTTCTCATTAAAGTAGAATCCACCTCTATTTCTCTCCATCCTAGTTTCCTCATTTACTACAGTCCTTCAGGTGAACATAAGCCATAGACCAAGGCATTGTGAGCTGTGACAAAATGAGGAACGGAAATGATCTTGTCCACCAAGGAGAATGCTTTTTCCAGAAACCTCATGGACATCCCAAACCAGTCTTGAAGGAAAGCTCACATGGGCAGTGTCTGGCTCCTTTAGTCTAACTCCTTTGTCCCAACATGATGTGCTAGCAGATCTGAGAAAATTTGATTTTCTCTAGATGGTGCAATTCTCTATGCTGTGAGTTCAAGTGGAATACTCTGGAGAGAGTGGAAATATGTAAAGAAGTGATAATGTGCATATCTATGTTCAACTTAAGTAATAAATTGTACACCAAGCTTGAGGTGGCTAAACTCAGTTAAGACTACATCTGGGCCCTCAGGCCACTCTCTGACCTCAAGCAGTTTAGGTTTTTTCCGTATAGTAGTGGTTTTAATATTTGAAAAATTTAGGGAATTTAGGCTGATCAATAGATTATTTGGTTTTTCCATTCACATTTTTCCTCAAGTTTTTATATTAATTTTGTTCAACCTAAGAAAATGTCATCATTCTTTGTGTCTTTTTGTAAAAGTACGATGATAGCATCACTGGTGGCTATTATTTATTTATTGAGTACCTACTTCATGCCAGGTTCTTGCCCACATTCACATGAATACTTAGAATGAGGGCTTGTTTGTTTATTTTGGACAGTCCTAAGGCTTGAATTCAGGGCTTGGGCCCTGTCCCTGAGCTTTTGTTTTTCTTTTGTTGTTGTTTTGTTTTGTTTTATTGCCAAGGTAATGTACAGAGGGGTTACAGTTATATAAGTAAGGTAATAAGTACATTTCTTGTCAAACCGGTTACCCCTTCCCTCATTTTTCTCCTACTTTTGTTTTGTTTCTTTTTGTTTTGTTTGTTTTTCTCTCAAGGATAGTGCTCTATCATTTGAGCCACAGCTCCACTTCTGGCTTTTAGTAGGTAATTGGAGATAAGAAACTGACGGACTTTCTTGCCTTGGCTGGCTTTGACTTGTGATCCTCATATCTCAGCTGAGTAGCTAAGATTATAGACATGACCCATCATCTTCCAGTTAAAGTAAGGACTTTCATTCAAGATTTGGACTCTTCTATCCTTGCCCCTGAATGTGATGTCCTACAGTGTAATAACCACATGGCTGGTAATTTTAGAACTTTAGAAGAAGTTTTTCTTCTCTTTCACAGAGAATAAAAGGTTTCCTTTAATAAAATGTAAATAGAAATCTAATCTTAGGTCCATGATGTCTTTGGCTTTATAAAGAAGACGTGAGAGAAAACTGAGCTTCTTTATAAACCTGTATAATATGCAGCCATAAAGAAACACGTGATCATGTTATTTTCAGGAAAATGGATGGAACTAGAGGACATCATGTTAAGAAAAATAAGATGGCCAGGCACCGGTGGCTCATACCTGTAATCCTAGCTACTCAGTTGGCTGAGATCTGAGTATTGCTGTTCAAAACCAGCCGGGGCAGGAAAGTCCATGAGACTCTGGTATCCAATTAATCATCCTCAAATTGGAAGTGAGCTGTGATTCAAAGTGGTAGAGTGCTAGCCTTGAGGAAAAAGGCTCACTGAGAACGCCTATGCCCCAAGTTCAAGCCCCCACATCAACAAAAAAAAAGAAAAATAAGCTAGACTTTGAAAAGCCAGTATTACAGGTTTTCTTTCATACCTTGTTCTCAACAAGGTGACAAACAAAATGACCTTAAAATAGAATAAGGGCTAGAGATTTTCAGTGAAGGGATAGAGGACACAGGATAGGAGCAAGAGAGAAGAAGAGAGGGCAGATGGAAAGGAAGATGGACATGATCATGGATGTAAATGTTATAGTAAAACCACTAATAGCATGTGTTAATAATTATAATAATAAATAAAAACCCATACATAACTGAAAGTTTATTTGGACCAAAGGAGGGAGAAATGGATGCTGAAACTCTTAACATTCTGATTTACCCTAACTGGTAAGAATAATTTTAAAGATAGCCCAAATACTAAAGAAAAACATCAAAGTTGGAAACTTTTATTAAAATAAAGTGGCTTAGATGTGTTTTATTTTTGCCTTCCATCACCTGTAAAACACTGTCAATGAAATATTTTTCCTTTATTATATCTTTGCTATTTCCTGAGTTTTTGCATTTCTGGTGACTCCCAGGGTACAATGGTGATCACATAGACTAATGCAATGACTGTAAGGACTTCAGAACTGCTGCTACTGATTTTTGATTGATGGCAAGTAGGTTATTCATTGTGTCAAAGCACCTTGGAAAATGACTGCCCTTTAAAACTAAACACTTGTCATGATTAGGGCTGTGCTTTCTCAGCTGGCAAACAGCAGAGTAGTTCAAGAGAGGAAAGATAGGTGAAGTCTTTAAGAGGTGATGAAGACTCTATCCTGTCCAGAATGCTGGCAAGGCTTCCACTTGCCAATGACATTTCTCACAGTCTTTCCATGTGAGACTTTAATTCAGAATTGTTTGGAAATTTTAATTTTGCCCCAATCCTGCCAGAAAAGGTGCCTCCAAAATATATGTCTAAATTTAGCTACTTTCCCTATCCATTGCTTGCTTGCTTTCTTCCTTTCGTTCTTTTCTCTTTCTTTCTCTTTCTTCCTTCCTTTCTTCCTTCCTTCCTTCCTTTCTTTCTTTCTTTCTTTCTTTCTTTCTTTCTTTCTTTCTTTCTTTCTTTCTTTTTCTTTCTTTCTGTCTCTCTCTTTCTTTCTTTCTTTCTTCCTTTCTTTGTTTCTTCCTTCCTTCCTTCTTTCCTCCTTCCTTCCTTTCTTTCTTTCTTTTTGTACATTTTTTATTGTAAAAATACTGTACAGAGTTACATGAGCAAGGTAATGAGTACATTTCTATCCAGCATTGTTGCCTCCTCCTTTGTTTTTGTGTTTTTGTTTTTAATAGCAAGAATGGCTTGAGATTGGGAAGAGTGGGAAGAATGTTTGTTTTAGAGAACCTCATGGACACATGGAATCTTATAGTAGAGCAAGAAAAGAAATGTCAGAATCTCCAAAGAACTAAAAGAGCCGCAAATATCAAAAACAGCTTCAAGGGTATGTGCATGGCAAAAAGGAAACAGAGGCTTCAGAACATGTCCTGAATATGTTTGCTTTGAGTTTTCTGGTTTTGTGTTGTTGTTGTTTATGGTGCAGGGGTTGGACTGTAGGTTTTGCCCCTGTAGGTAGCTGCTCTGCAGGCAGATGTTCTACCACTTTAGTGCACCTCTACCCCCAAATATGTGAACGACTGGATTATGAACACTGTCACAATGGATTATTTTTTGTGGTTTCTCTCAGTCCTGATGACCATCTGTGGGAAAGAGATCTGTGTGTATTAAGAAAATTCTTAAACTCAGGATGTTCACTGTAACACAGCTCTTCAAGGCTGGGACTCTTTACAGAATAATTTCCAAATGGCCTTCAGATGCCAAATTAAAGGATGGAGAACATACAGAAGGAATGCATGAACAGCGCAACAGGAATGTATTGAGACAGCACATTGAGCAATAGAACATAGCTGAATTTGAATAACTCTGGAGTTCTTCCCTGAGACATTTCCTTACATGGCCTTTTTGGGAATTACTTAAATACGCTGAGATTAACTTTCCTAATCTGCTAATCCTAAATTGCACAGTTGTGGGGTTTGGGGTGGAATATTAAATTTTCAGGAATGAGGTTACAAATTATAGTATGGGTATTTTAAAATATTAACAGAGTTTCTGTTTTCCTCTACTTCTCCCATCTGTCTTTTCCTAATATTTAGGACAACTTCCTGTAGATACTGCTTTGGGCCATGGATAGGGTAGTGAGTAGATGATTAAAACCTAAAATTGAGTTTCAAAGTAGATCCAGAAATGAAAACTATTTTTCTGATCATCTGATCTGAGAGTTCTAGGCCAGAGGCCCAACTCCAGGGAGTCCACATTGCAGGTCCAGCCACTCTTCCCAATAAAGAGAATTGGCAAAGATAGAAAGAAGGACTGTCACACTGCCTGGGCACACTGCAGGAATGGGAAAGTAGCCATTTCAGCCCATTTTCAGGGTATAGACTTGAACTTTAGGTTGAAACAGAGAAATAATGGAAGCTCGGAAGAGAGAAATGAACCATTATTACACAATCCTAGGCAAAGTGAGACCGGTTAATGATGATCAAGGATTAGTCAGAATAGTTTGGTCCTAATAAGGAAGTCATTGTTAACTGACTAGAGGCAGTTTGAACTCTTGTCACAGGTATTATCCACCAACCTTGCTTTTCCTGGATTCAACGTAGTTGACAGGTGACTACAGAAAGACTGGCTTAGACAACCTTGAACTCAAAGCAGACACTCTGAAAACATTACAGGATGGAATAGGAGAAACCCTAGGTCTCCTTGGCTCAGGCCAAAATTTTCTGAATAGAGACCCGGAAACACAACAAATCAAAGAAAGGTTGGACAAGTGGGATTGCATAAAGTTGCAGAGCTTCTGCAGGGCAAATGACATAGCTAGCAAGATCAATAGAAAACCCACGGATTGGGAGAAGATCTTTACTAGCCATACAACCGACAAGGGTCTCATATCTAAAATATACTTGGAACTCAAAAAATTAAACCCCCCAACAACAAATCCTCAAAGAAACAACTGCCCAATAAATAAGTGGGCAAAAGACTTAAAGAGAAACTTCTCTGAAGAAGAAAGAAGGATGGCCAATAGACACATGAAAAAATGTTCAACATCCCTAGCCATAAAAGAAATGCAAATCAAAACAACATTGAGATATCACCTCACTCCAGTTAGAATGGCAAAAATCAAGAACTCTAACAACAACAGATGCTGGAGGGGATGTGGACAGAAAGGAACCTTACTTCATTGTTGGTGGGAATGTAAACTTGTTCAACCACTTTGGAAAGCACTATGGAGGTTCCTCAAAAGACTTCACATAGAGCTCCCCTATGACCCAGCAATCCCACTTTTGGGCATTTACCCTAATGTTTACAGACAAGACCACACTAAAGCTACCAGCACAACTATGTTTATTGCAGCCTTATTTACCATAGCTAAGATATGGAACCAACCCAGATGCCCCTCAGTAGATGAATGGATCAAGAAAATGTGGTATATATACACAATGGAATTCTATGCCTCCATCAGAAAGACTGACATTGCCCCATTTGTTAGGAAATGGAAAAACTTGGAAAAAATTATATTAAGTGAAGTAAGCCAGGCCCAAAGAAACGTAGGTCCCATGGTTTCCCTTATTTGTAATATCTAGTATATGTATGAGTCAAGCGGAAAAGGTCAGATAATGTGATGTCAGGAAAATGAACCCTTAGATGTGTATTTTAATGTTTTTTTCTTTCATGCATGTGTTTCTAACACATTTATAAGATTATCTCTTTGTTGCTTTGTATGTCCCTCCCCCACAGTATAACCCCTGCTTTCACTATATTTGATGTCAGTATAACTTGTGGAGGAGATGGGGAAAAACCAGTTGTTTAAGGATACAGGTGGACCTGTTGCAACAATGAGAAGTACAAGTTGTCATGTCCAAAACGAGCTTTACAATGTTGGTGCGGGGGGGGGGGGGGCGGAGGGGGGAAGGAGAAGGATTGGGATTAGGGGGGGAGGGGGGAGGCTGGGAAGGGATGTGAAGGGTAAACAAAGGAGGAGGCTGCAATGCTTGGTAAGAAATGTACGCATTATCCTGCCCATGTAACTGTAACTCCTCTGTACAGTATGTTCACAAATAAAATAAAATTAAATTTAAAAAAAAAAAAAAGAAAGACTGGCTTAGACAAGGGATGGATGCAAAATGGAAGCTGGAAGGCCAAGCTTTCATCCTGCTTTTAGCTATTCATTCGATGCCCACAGGCCCAAGTAAGTTATACTTTTTAGAAAGAGTAGCTTCTAAGTGTCTGTTATAACCACTGAGATCAACAAAGCTAGCCCAGATCAGGATTTGTGCCTCAGATCCAGAGATTTATTAGAAAAAGTTACAAATGGATTGTATTTGTCGCCACCATCTCTGAAGGCCATTGGTTAGTAAACCATAAATAGAGGGTGTGGGATTTCCACACTAAAGCAATTGTCTTGGTTGTCCTATTTGAATAACATTAGATCCCCATTTAATCAAACATTTGCTACAGCAAGACTGCCTGAAACTGAAAGATACTGCCCATCTAGAGGAGACAACACTTTCATCTCTGCCCTTCACAACCATCTAGGAATTTTTATACATATTACTTTGAATACACTCCATCATGTCCTTCAAAAATGAAATGTCCAGCTAGGCTCTTGCCGGTAACCCTAGCTACTCAGAAGGCTGAGATCTGAGGATTATGATTCGAAGCCAGCCCAGGCAGAAAAGTCCCTGTGAGACTCTTATCTCTTATCTCCAATTAACTACTCAAAAACTGAAGTGGAGCTGTAGCATTAAGTGGTAGAGTGCTAGCCTTGAGCATATAAGCTCAGAGAGAGTGCCCTGTCCCTGATTTCAAGCCCCATGACTGACCAAAAAAAAATATTAACACACAGATAGACAGACAGATAGATAGATGGATAGATAGATAGACAGATAGATTTATATATATTGTGTGTGTGTGTGTGTGTGTGTGTGTGTGTGTGTGTGTGTGTGTGTGTGTGTGTTCCTTCCATCAGTTCCTGTGAACTGATGAGTATACTTGCCATTAAGAAATTATGCTTGACCCTCTGATGTCCTCCTGATCAAACCCAGCAGGATCACTTTTCCCAAGCTTCTTTTTTCTTCACACTTCTGCTCCACTGGTCATATTAGCCACTTCTTCACTCAAGATGCTCTTCTCTTCTGAGGTCTCTTGATTCTCGCCATGCTCTTAAAGGTCTCCGTACTTTTGCCTTGCCCTTCTACCACCCTTTCTGTTGGTGTGTACATTGTAAACACCTTACAGAAATGATGCAAAATTTCTAAGTCTCTTCATTGAGCCTGTATCTCTTAATTTTTTGCTACTTTTTAAGAACTGTTAATTGAGTTTCTCCTTTTGTTCCAGGATCCTTAAATATTTAGACATAATTATTATCCTTTCTGCCCTCCTAGAGCACACAATCAAATGAGACATATTACAGGCGAGGTGTGTATAGGTAAAGACATTGAAATGGTGGTAGCATGGAGGATCTTGATCATTTTTCTCTTTTTTTAACATCAAAAACTTGACTTTTCTACTTAAACTTCAAAAGTGACCTTTTTTGGTAGTTCTAGTAAGTCAGGGCCTCAGGCTGATGTTCTACCATCTGAAAACATACCTCCAGCCCTGTTTGTTTTCTGCTGGTTTTCTTTATGATAAAACCTTGTGAAGTTTTCTGTGTATGCTGGCCTTGCATCTCGATTCTCCCATTCTCAGCCTCCGAAGCAGCTTGATTTAAAGGCATAATGGCTCCCGACTCTGAGTTATGCTTTGCTTGCTCGTTATACACATTTCCTTGGTTCTGTGCTTTTATCATTTACCCAGATTTCCAGATTAGCCTTAAGGTTTAGTGTTTACAATTCCCAGACCTCATTTGAGGGCAGTATAGTATTACTCAATCTAGGATTAAATGAATTGAATATCTCCATGGAAAGCAATGAGGAATTTATTATTTTGTGGATTGAGATTATTTTTATTGTACAGGTGATATACAAAGGGGTTACAGTTACATATGTCAGGTATTGAGTACATTTTGGGGGGGGTGGTTCCGGTTGTGGGGCCTGAACTCTGGGCCTGGGTGCTGTCCCTCAGCTCTTCAGCTCAAGGCTAGTGCTCTACCACTTGAGCCACAGCGCCACTTCCAGCTTTTTTTTTCTACTTATGTGGTGCTGAGGAATCGAACCCAGGGCCTCATGCATGCAAGGCAAGCACTCTACCACTGAGCCACCTTCCCAGCCCTTGAGTACATTTTTTTAACAAGGTTCCCTCTTGGTTGCTTTCTGCCAGTTTTTCTCCTAACCTGCCTCCTCCAGGAGGTATATAGTGCATTTTCAAATTAGTGTCTATTGAGTATCACAGTTGTACTTAATCTTTGTCCCACCTTTCCTGTGCCCCCTTCTCCTCTCCCAAACAGATAAATTTACATATAAAACAAAAGGCACAGAAATTTAAAAAAACAGCAACAGGGAAAAGGAAACACAAAAAAGTAAAAGACCTCTTGTTTCCATTTCTTGGAGTTCATTTCAATAACATTTTATATGATCATATGCACATAGCTATTGAGCCTTTATGATCCTCTCCTAAGGGTTTGAGATTTTGTCTTTAAAAAAAAAATCTTTAATCCTAGTATGAAAGACGAATCTACATTTATAAAATATTATAGTATCATTTGGGAACTTTATTTTACCATGTTATTTTCTTATTATCTAGATGAGCTTTTGCCTTTTAAGTTACTTCTTGAAATTACTTTGACTAATATGTAAGTTACAGTGAATTTTAAAAAATCATGATGCATGTTTGTTTAATTAATCACTATTAATTTACAGTACTGAGAATTTAACTCAGGGCTTTTGTTCATGTTAGGTAAGCATTCTCCTACTTGAGCCACAACCCTAACTCTTACTTACCTTTAATTTGAAGAATATGAGTAATAATGAAGAGCCAAAGCTTCTTAGTCCTTCTTTTTACAATGCCATTTCCATATAAAAGTCCCCAAAGCTTTTAGTGATGTTAGTAGTAAAATGAATATTAAGTTTTAAGTTCAGCTATGAAAAGAATAATTATCCACCTTTAAATTTTCATCCCCCTTTTTAAAAAGCATGAAATTAATTTTTAAGTCTTTGCTATATGATGAATTGTGGTTTTCCCCACTGCAGTAGTATTAGCTGGCATTTCACTTCATGGTTGTCACATTTATAGGCCTAAACTAGCAACACGTGGTGTGGGAAGGGAGTTTATAGGCAGTTGGTGGCAGGATTTGTTTTAAATGATGTGAGAATGTTGGTTATTCACTCTTGTTTCTCAAGTAACTTCTCCCCACCTGAATACTCTTTATTCCAAGACAAAATGATGATAGCAATTTTATGGTACTGTATAAATGCCAGTAATGTCAAAGAGTGCATAAAAGAATCAGAATCTGAAACATTTAATGCATTATGGCTATTCTTTTTTACATAAATCATCAGAACATTATTATAGTTCTGCTTTCTTCTTTGTTGTAGAGACATTCTTCCTTTGCAATTTATTACTTAACACAGTCATTTGACAAACTACTGAAAACATGGGAAATACAGAATTGGTGTATAGAAAGTGATCTCTAGGTCTATGATTTCAAAATAAAGGAAGCAAATGACAAATTGCTGAGTGTTGAACCTTTGATTTGATATGGTTCAGTTTTTAGCTCTCTGTGATTGCTTAACCACAATAGTTAGTGGTGAGATAATTACTAGAAGCAGCATAATTAGGGACTATATCACATTGAAGGCACTGGAACAGTAGGCTTGAGAATTATTTCTCTGTTCCAGGATAGCCGTGTGCCTCCCCATGAATTTGCTCTCAGATTTCTTTATGCAATTTTGCAAAGTTTTTCTCTCTTTTCTGACATTCTTGAATTTATTGATGTAAGAAAGGGTCCTATTTTCCTTTCATTTGTTTATGCTTAATTAAATGTTCACCTGGGCTACTTCTAGATTTTTCCCAGTTATACTTAAAATTGCTTCTGTTCCTTATATATTTAGTTAACAATGTGATCCAGTTTCTTTGCTGCAGCAGTGATCACTTTACTGTGAACTATAGTGCATTCTGCACAGTCATTGCATGACCTTTTGTATTTCCCACTTTAACATTTTAGGATCCCATGAATGGACTCTATAGGATCTTGCTGCTATTCTGCATTTCTTTTCGGCAACCTTTCTTACTAGAATTTTCTGTACGCTACATTTTTAAAAAATTATGCTCTTAATTTTCAGTTTCCTTTCTTTTAAATCCATTGCAATTGCTTAAATAATCTGTGTAAAAATCAAGACAGTGTCCAAGAGAATAACTTGTAAGCATGTATCAGTTATCTTACAAAAAATGTGCTATGAATATATTTATTGATGGAGAGGGATTTGGGGACATTTTGGATAGGTACAACAATATTCTTCTAAAATCAATATATAAAATGAAGTCCCATTTTATATACTTATATAAGATATATTAAATGTTTCATATTTATGTGAAATGTTTCATATTTGTAAGAAACACCTGTTAGGATAGCCCTCAACACAAAATAATTTATTGTATTTTAAAATTAGAAAATATAGAGAAAACACAACCTTCTTAATTTTTCTGTGTATTTGTTGAAAATGTATTTGTAAAGCTATATATGTATTCTAATTATTCAAATCATCTCATCAAGATGTACTCACAACAGCATAGTAGTTCTTATAGGACCTATATGCTATAATTCCTTATGGTTCCATCTGTATCATAGTAGCTGGTGGTAAAGAGTTAGTATATACAGACAGAACCTCATAACTAGCCCACAGATAAAGAAAACATTTCAGATCTCATATTCCTCTCATCATTTCATATTTCTAAGCACAGAAACTACATTTTAGTACTTTACAAATAAGGATACGGATGACTACCATATCGTTATTAGGGTAAAAACTAAATACCCACAAAGAGGAAAATACTTGCAATTGCAGTCTTTATTAAATTATTATTTTCTTGATAATGAGTATTGAGCTCAATGCCTTTGGCAAGTACTGTACCATTGAGCTCTTCCCATGGCTCATATTAATGATTTTTTCAGGCAGTATACTTAAAGATATATGTCAGGAGACTCCTCAGTGAAAGGAACAAATTGTCTCATCACAATAATACCGCTGATCTAATGTGTTCAACCATAGCTTGTGTTGTTCCAGAAATGGCTTTAAAAAATGATATGCACAATGAAATAAAATAAATCATAAATAAATACATGGCAAAGTTTGAGCAAATTAAAAATTAGAATAAGGCTACATAACTTAAGCCATAATTTGCAAAACATCAACCAGTCGCTCCTTTCTATTTATCGCGAGTAATAGCAAATTTGCCCTAGCAATTTATATCAAAAAGGGTTGGAGAGAGAGAGTTATGTGATTCATTTTAAGACAAAAGGCCTGAGTACTATGGAACACCAACAGTTAGCATAGTAAATTCTGCAATGAGATACATGAGAGTTTTCAAGACAGACAAATCAGTCTGTTGTTATTGAGTTCTAAATTGATCTGAATGTGTTGGGCTATCCAGGCAACCTAAACTTCAATTCTTGTGGTTGCACTTTGTTTACATGCTTCAGTGAACATGAGATGTCTCCCTCCATGGTAAGCATCTCATGGGAAAACACAAAGCAACAGACTGGAACAATCAGCTGTTAGGCTAGCCTGCATTCTCTGGAGAGAATGACAAACTCCCAGCATGAATACCTCAGGGAGAAATCTTCCTCATTTCCTCCAAAGGGAGAAGAACCAAGATACCCATGTGCAAGGGCCAATGGTTTCTCAGGATTGAATTCAGGGCCCAGTGGAAAACACAGATAAATACACAAAAAATCCAGAGCCATTCACAATGGAGCCCTCACAGCACTTGCAACTTTACTAATATAAGTCTGTCGAAGGGAAAGCTCCAAGATCAACAGGGAGGGACAACAATGTATGCTGAGACACTGGAGGTGTTAATTTGTTTATGGAGGTTAACTATAAGCTGGACATGGGGTCATCTAAGGAAAATAATTTCTTTGGCTGTAAGATGAATGCTCTACATGATTACTTCTTCCTGGAAGTCATGACTGAGTTGAGTCTCTTGTCAATTCACACCATTGCTATTTAATAACAGTAAAACCATGCTGGGTACCGGGAGGGAACAAACTCATTTATTTTCTCTGACCTGAAACATTGGGGGCCATTCCTGATACCTTGCATTGGGTCCTTTTATACTTTTTCCTGTCAGAGCTTTATGTTTTCAAATCCACTTTCTTAAAAGCTTCTTTAATTCAAAACATTATTGATATCACAAGTAAAACTTTCAATGATAATTACCTCCTTGGTAAGATAGTTTGCTAAACTTTGTAAAGTTATTACTGCAGAATGCTGTACTTTCCAAAAACCCTGAGTAATAGGTAAGATACTTGATTGTTGTTGGTCAGGATTTTTCAGGTAGTTTTCCTGCATGTGGTTTTCTTAACTCCCAAGAGAAAATAGTCTTGTTCATTATTTTTTGCATGATTTATTGTCAACATTTCATTCATTTTCACTTAGATGAACAAAATGATTCTAATGGATAGTTCTTTCAAGCATTATTGCTATGATTAATGAAATCTAAATGAGGAAACTCACAAAACGAAAGAGAAAGTACTTCATTATGTGCATGATAGGCCAGACTACAGAAAACTTGCATCCTTCTAGTTTTACTAGAAATGGTTCTTTACAAAAAAAAAAAAAAAGACACAGTTCAGTGCTTCATATTTGTAATCCTAATTCCTCAGGAGGCTGAGCTCTACCCTGGTAGGGAAGTCCAGGTGATACTTATCTCCAACTAATCACCAAAAAGCTGGAAGTGGAGCTGTAGCTCAAGTGATAGAGTACTAACCCTGAGCAAAAAAAAAATCTCAAGGAAAGTACCCAGGCCCCGACTTCAAGTCTCAGTATTGGCACAGGAAAAAAAAAAAAAAAAAGCACAATTCTGTCAGGGAAGAAGTTTAAAACTCCAACTATATTTTCCTTTAGCAAAAGTAGAAATATTTTCTTAGAAATATTGAAATTCTTAACCAGATATAAAGAAGAAAAGGATTTTACTCATTTTTTATTTTATTTATTGAAAGTGTTTGGAAATTTCCTGCAACATAAAAATTGACATAAAAATCCACTTAAGGGGCCATCTTGCTTCCGAGCATGTGTGCGTCTAATTTCAACTGGTCTGTCCCAACCCCCTGAGTGCCAACCCTAGCCCCCTGCGCGGCCCCATTTCTAAAACTCGCCAAACTGCAGGCACAAGTGCGCATTGGTTGGGAAGGAACTGCTCGTAGAAAGAAGAAGGTGGTTCATAGAACAGTTACAGCAGATGACAAAAAACTTCAGTTCTCCTTATAGAAGTTAGGAGTAAACAATATCTCTGGTATTGAGGAGGTGAATATGTTTACAAACCAAGGAACAGTGATCCACTTTAACAACCCTAAAGTTCAGGCATCTTTGGCAACAAATACTTTCACCCTTTCAGGCCATGCTGAGACAAAGCAGCTGACAGAAATGCTTCCCAGCATCTTGAACCAGCTTGGTACAGACAGTCTGACTAGTTTAAGGAGACTGGCTGGAGCTCTGGGCAAACAATCTGTGGATGGAAAAGCACCACTTGCTACTGGCGAGAATGATGATGATGAAGTTCCAGATCTTGTGGGGAATTTTGATGAGGCTTCTAAGACTGAGGCAAACTGAATTGATTGAGTCAACTTCTGAAGAAGATATAACTTGAAGAAGTTATAATATGACTGCTTTTTAAAATTCTTTTGTTTAAGGGGCTGATAAAATCTAGATCTCTTAATATTTTCAAGCCCAACCCCTTGGACACTGAAGCTCTTTTCAGTTTTTGCTTATACAAAATTCATTCTTTGCAGCTAATGAAGCTGATAAAGCCTGGGAATAAAGGTTGAAACAAAGGTTAATAAAATTGTTTGCCTAGTTAAAAAAAATCACTTAAAGGATTAAAATATGTGCTTCTCTGGTCATCATATTCATTGGTGAAGACTTATTCTCATGCTTAATATTTTATGCCTCTTCCAAAATCAATGTGCATTTCTTAAATTGGTCCTAAAAGCTTATTTTATTTAGTTCTTAAAAAGATCTTTTAATTGAATATCCAATATATGTTAGTACTTCTACATATGACTGAGATTTAAAAAAAATGTATTCCCTAATCAAAATCATTCAATATCTTGGCATGATGAAAATTTGGTTCCCAACTAGAAGTGTTTAATTTTAATAGGACAGTTCCTAGATATTCCCATCTGGTATCCACATTGGCAGAATTGTCTATTGTGAGAAAGAGAAAAGAGTTAATCAAAAAGACAGTGTCTAAAGACTCAAATGATTTTCATTTAAGTTAGGACTGACTAATTCCTAGCAAATCTGGACAAGTTACCTCAATCCTATCAGTCTCTGTTTCTTTATTTGCTACAAAAATAATTAGTAATCCATGGATGATCTGAGAGCCAAAATGTTTTAATAAGGATAAAAACATTTAAACTAAACAATATTACCTTAATAATGTGGGTAATAAGTGGTAGCATAGCTAGCACATCTTTGTGGTACCAGGAGAAAGAACAATATAGTTGTTAATTTGAGAAATCGTCTCCCATCCTTCTCCCAAACAAGCTTTATTTGACCCTATACTTTGATTTGCCTCGGTATGCCCCACAGAAACAGTACTTATTGCATTCTCTTTAATTTTTCCTGATATTCTGACCATAGTCCCTGGTGACCATTCTTTTTTTTTTTTTTTGTCAGTCGTGGGGCTTGAACTCTGGGCCTGAACGCTGTCCCTCAGCTCTTCAGGTTAAGGCTAGCACTCTACCACTTGAACTACAGCACCACTTCGGTTTTCTAGTGGTTTATTGGAAATAAGAGTTTCATGGACTTTGCTGCCTGAGCTGGCTTTGAACCGTGATCCTCAGATCTTAGCCTCCTGAGTAGCTAGGATTACAGGCGTGAGCCACCGGCACCTGGCTTGTCCACTCTTATCTTCACCTCTGTTACGCAGTATTTGGGGAACCTCTATCATTGTATCATTGGCTTCTGTATCATATTCTTCTATTACAGGCTGCATATTAAGATACTGCTAAAATGGGAGAGGAGGAAGGGGTAGGGAAGGGAGTATAGTAGGAAGGGAGGAAGGGGACTGAAATGGGAGATGGATGGAAAGGGAAAGGAGGAGAGAGGGAGAAAGGAGGAGAAGAAAAGAGAAGAGGGGAGGAAAGAGAAGGGGAAGTGTGAGGGGAGAAGGAAGTATAAATGAGCCAATCATGTATTATGTCGAATTATGTAAAATATTCTGTTTTCAAACTTTAACTATAAAGGGATACTTTCAATTCAAAGAGAAAATACGTCTTAATTTATGAGCCAAAGTGAGAAATAACAACTTATTTTCCTTTACTTCAGTTACGTGTACTTTGATGGTTCCTTCCTTTACCCAGCTGACAATCAGGTGCTGTCTCTGCCAGTCCTAGGCTACCCCGGGCCAAACTAAAGCAGGAAAATGTTTTACCTGTTTACATTTGACTCAATCCAGGCCTATATGTACTGAGCATTAGAAGTAGATATACTGCTGTGTGTGAAGGATGGAACATACATGTTCTCTCTTGGAGTGCTTGGTCCACTTGTAGTGCTTGGTCTCTTCTTTGAGCATTCCAGTTTGGAGAGTGATTGAACAAAAAGATGAATGAGTGGAAGATTAATAAGGAGCCTCAAGGGGCTGGAAAGGTGGCTCAGTGGTAGAGCGCTTGCCTTGCATGCATGAGGCCCTGGGTTCGATTCCTCAGCACCACATAAGCAAAAAGAAAAAAGCTGGAAGTGGTGCTGTGGCTCAAGTGGTAGAGTGCTAGCCTTGAGCTGAAGAGCTGAGGGACAGTGCCCAGGCCCAGAGTTCAGGCCCCACGGCCGGACCCAAAAAAATAAAAAATAAGAAGCCTCAAAATTTACTCCAAGTCAGTCTCAGCCTATGATATATGTATGATAATTACAGATTACATACACGGTATGGTTTTCATTAGAATTGTAATTTTATTAGACATTAAAACATTCCATTACCACTGCTTTTTTATTTAGTTGCCTCTGAATGCATCATCTCTTCTATATACAGAACAGCTCCAGATAAGGATCTGGAGAAAGATCAAGAAGACAACTTTTTTTCTGCTAATTTATTTTATTGATATCTTTTTTGTTGTTGTTGTTCATGGGGCTTGAACTCTGGGCCTGAGCACTGTCTCATCTCTTTAGCTCAAGGCTAGCGCTCTACCACTTGAGACACAGCACCACTTTGGTTTTCTGGTGGTTTTATTGGAGATAAGAGTTTCACGGCCTTTCCTGCCCTGGCTTTGAACTCAATCCTCAGATCTCAGCCTAGGATTACAGGAATGAGCCACCAGTGCCCATATATTGGTATCTTAAAAAAAAATACTTTTAAGTAGTTGTACAGAAGAGTTGTCTATTCGACAAAGCAGTTTAAGAATTCAGTGCGTCTTGATAAATGTCACCCCTTTCAACATTTTAACCCACCCCTTCTAATTTACTCTTCCCTCATTTTTCTTAAAATTTTTAGGATATATGTATTGAATTTTAGCAAAGCAATATATACACAGTGCATCTTGATCTGTGTCATCCCTTCAACATTTCACCCCTCCCCTTGACCCACTCCTCTCTTATTTTTTTTAATTTTGTGGTATATACAGTGAATTTTTGCTTTCATTCTCCCCACTTTCTCCCTTCATTCATCTACCCTCTTCCCTTGGCCCCAAACCAGCTCTTGCAAGTATCCACTTCATGGTACCTTGTTTGCGCAAGAATCACAGAGCTTTCCCACTAAAAGTTCCAGGTTCCAAGTACTCCTCAGTTCTGAGCAAACTGGGTCACTGTCTCCATAAAGATATCATCTTAATCTTTCCTCTCCATACTGTTCAATGTATCTTGCATCAGTGAAACCTGGTAAAGATACTACTGTGTGACAGTATCTGTGGTTGTTGAAGAGAGCCTCTTCAACAATGGTGCTGGTTGGCTATACACATGTCAAAAGCTGAAGTTAGAGCTTTATATATCACCCTGCACCAGAATCAACTCCCAATGGATCAAAGACCTCGAGGTAAGAGCAGATACCCTGAAAATATTACAGGAAGGTATAGGGTATATGCTAGGGCTCCTTGGCACAGGTTGAAACTTCAATAAAGACTCAGAAACACAACAAATCAAAGAAAGGCTGGATACATAGGATCACATTAAATTGCAGAGCTTCTGCATGGCAAAGGACATAGCTAGCAAGATAAATAGAAAGCCCACAGATTGGGAGAAGACCTTCACTAGCCATACAACAGACAAAGGGCCTCATATACTTAGAGCTCAAAAAATTAAAACCCCCAATAACAAATCCTCAAAGAAACAACCACCTCATTAATAAAGAATTAAATAAAAAATTAAAAAGTGACTTCTCTGGAAGGAAATAAGAATAGCCAGTAGACACATGAAGAAATGTTCAACATCTCTGGCCATACAAAAGGATACAATCAAAACTACATTGAGATTCCACCTCACCCAGTTAAAATGGCCATTATCAAGAAACAAATAATAATAGATGGTGGCAGGAATGTGGCCAAAAGGGAATGTTATTACACTGTTGATAGGAATGTAAACTGGTTCAACCACTCTGGAAAGCAGTATGGAAGTTCCCCAAAAGACTATATATAGAGCTCCCCATTCCTAGACATTTACCCAAATGACCACAAACAAGGCCACACTAAAGCTACCAGCACAACTATGTTCATCACAGCATTATTTGCCATAGCTAAGATATGGAATCAACCAAGATGTTCCTCAGTAGATGAATGGATCAAGAAAAATGTTGTATATATATACACAAGATAATTCTATGCTTCATTCCACCAGAAAGAATGGCATTGCCCCTTTGATAAGGAAATGAAAAGACTTGGAAAAAGTCATAAAAATCATATTAAGTGAAATAAGCCAGACCCAAAGAAACATAGGCTCCATGGTTTCCCTCATTTGTAATAATCAGTATCTGTCTAGGATAATCCTAGCAGGATCACAATAGTTCAACAGCTATGTACATATGACTATATAAAATGATGCTAATTGAAATGAATGCTAAGAAATGGAAACAAGAGGTTTTGGGGATTTTGTTGTTTCTTAAAATGTACTATGTGAAGTTATTTTTTTTCATTCATTTTTCCTCCTTTGGGTTAACCCCTGTTGGCACTGTTTTCGGGTTTTTTTGGTACCCTGTATCTTGTATATATGTTTATCTAATTTGGGGAAGGGGAGGGGAATTAAAAAGTGATGAGACAAAGGACAAAGGGTGAACCAATGCAATAGTGATACTTATAAGGCACTATGTTTAAAATGAACTTTACAACTTGGTGGGGGAAATCAAAGGGGATAGAAAGTGGGAGAAAATAGGGAGAGGGTAACACTGTTAGACAAGAAATATACTCATTAACTTACTTATGTAACTATAAACCCCTGTACATCACCTTTACAATAAAATAAAATATTATTTTTTTAAAAAGATACTGTGTGCTGAGTGCTGAACTTGACTCCTCATATATTCCATCCTAGAAATTCTCACCATCTTGCCTGTGTCTGGTTAGAACTGGGAAAGGCTAAGCAATTTGGGTGGAAGAGATGTAAAGAGAAGCTTTCTAGGGACTTCTGGAAATAGCAAATTCTTTCTGGAGATAGCCTCTCTCCTGTTAATGACTTAGTACTTTCTTCACCCATCCACCAACCTTGAAAAAACTAGGGTTGGAAGAAAACAACAGAGTCAGTATTATAGACAAATAAGGAAGAAAAGGAGAAAGAGAAGGAATAGGGGGAGGAGGAGGAGTATAAGCCAGTGTGAATCAGATTTCTGGTTTCTTTGCTAGTTTGTTCTAGCTGAGGCATTGCAGTTGGCAATTGTGGAAAAGTCATGATGATTTTAATTAGAAGGCATCACGTTTGTGCAAAAGATTTATCCTGGCAGGAAGAAACAGAGGAGCCGGATAGAAGTGATTGCTTCAGCTTTATAAAGTACAAAGATAAGAAGTGAAAAGAATAAAAGACTTGAAACAATTAGATGGCTTGCCCCCCAGTTTAAATTACCTGGAGTTTGCATTGATTGAAATTCTGAAGTTGATTTGGTTAAAAGTAAAACTTGTAAAACCTACATACTTTACAAGAGTGCTAAAGTCCCTGATTCCATTAGTAAAATCTAATCCTAGCATGCTTTTCTGGTCCCATGCTGCTGCAAGTCTTTGATGAATTTTCAGATTTTGTTGAATGGGGATAGTATCTTTGATACTAGAAATGTGAGATCAGGTTACAAAGAATAGAGATAATCAGATCTCATTTTCTGTGAGTGTGTGAGAGAGAAAAAGATCAATAAATGACAGACAAAAACAAAGAGAGACCGAGACAGAGAGATATGGGGAGGAGCAAGAAAGAAGTTTTCATGAAGTATTCTGCTTTAAACTTACCATGTAAAGCCAATTTTAGTATTCCTAAGGCTAAAATAATATATAGAGATAAAATAAAGTAGATTAGGAATTCAATACTTATTTAATTATTCATTCTGTATCTCGAGATTACATCCATCATAATGGCACACCCACCTAGAAAATAGTTACCAAATCTCCATTTTAAACATCATGAGGGAGCATGAGAACAGCAGGTTGAAGCAAAAGCAAGCATTCTTTGCATTACATTATTAAATGGAACACTTAATCAGACTTTTTGCCAAGACAAAACTTCCCATTATATCGTTATAAATAGAACTATGGGAAAAAGTGTTTGCAAACTGACAGGCAGTGGAGCTACATTTGCTGTCTAGTCATTTCAGTTGGCATTTGTCAAAAAAAGAGCTCACAGATACCCTTGGAGCCCGTGGCTTTAACTAGTTCTGTTTATAATTTACTCTGAAGTCTGATGTCCCAATTTGCTAAATAGTACATTTTTTTCAGGAAAGAGATGTCATATTCTCCTCTTGCTTCCTCCCCTTTCATTTCTACTTTGTTGTTAAGTCATGGGCAAGTATACAAGCATTATATCAGCTTTTCTTGAATTATCTCATAGAAAAGCACTAGGAAGATTTGTAACCTGCATTTCAAAACAGTGCTCACAGGAAGCCAGATTAAATTTACCCAGGTTTACACACACACACACACACACACACACACACACACAAATAAGGCTTATGTTTGGCTAGTGGTTGCTCTAAATCTTGCTTTTGTCCATTAGAGTTAAAGAAATGAAAAGCACGAGTAGTGCCTG
Source organism: Dipodomys spectabilis (assembly GCF_019054845.1). Lineage (NCBI taxonomy): Eukaryota > Metazoa > Chordata > Mammalia > Rodentia > Heteromyidae > Dipodomys > Dipodomys spectabilis. The sequence goes on along the minus strand of NW_024870835.1, from coordinate 5,154,302 downwards.
TTGCTAGGTAAGATCTTGACCTAAGGTATATAGCATGCAGAGAAGAATTAAATTCTCATGAGTGGGGTAGGGCTAGGATGTAGCACAGGGGCAAAGTGCCTGCATATCAAGTACAACATCCTGAGTTCAATCCCACTACCACACACACACACACACACACACACACACACACACACACAGACACGACAAAAAAAATTACAGTTAAATTTTCATGTTTTTTTCAGAAACCTCATCCTTAGAGAAATAAGTTCATGGAAAGCCAGGACTGGCCGGGCGCTGGTGGCTCATGCCTGTAATCCTAGCTACTCAGGAGGCTGAGATCTGAGGATCGCGGTTCAAAGCCAGCCCGGGCAGGAGAGACCGTGAGACTCCTATCTCCAATAAACCACCAGAAAACCGGAAGTGGCGCTGTAGCTCAAGTGGTAGAGCGCTCGCCTTGAGCTGAAGAGCTGAGGGACAGCACCCAGGCCCAGAGTTCAAGCCCCACGACCGACCCAAAAGAAAAAAAAAAAAAAAAGGAAAGCCAGGACTGGTAGACTCAAAGAAGACTCTCAAATTTGCATTTTAAATAATATGGTAGAAACTGACCCATGTTCTGATAGTGCATTTCTAGGACTCATTAATTGAAATGGAAGGTTAGAATGTCAAGGCACAATCAGATCTGAAGCTTCTGAAGCATTCCCAGATCAAAGAACATCCTGAGCTGGATTCATCGAGAGCTGGGATTCCCCACTACAGGTGGGCAGAAGAAACTCTGAGCTGATGGATTTGTGCCTGAACCATGGCGAGAAACATGGTTAAGTGAGTGATCCAGCTGGATTTAAGTGGGACACAAATTAGTTCCTTAGGGTCTGTGACACAGATGCCTATTGGATGAGTGCTCTGTTAGAAGCTAAACTAAAATTTACAAGTGGGCTATTTCTCTACATAGGTGATATGAACATCAAAGAGGAAATGCAAGATCCCTATATGCTTGTCTTCTGCTCTCCAGATGTTCCTCCAGTTACTTCCTTCCTTTCAGCCTGGCTTTTCTCTAGAAGGAAAACTTTGAAGTGGCTGATCAACATTTGAATTAGACCACTGAGGCCTGGAATTCTTGAGATCTTGCCTCTGACAAAGACTTAGATGGGTTATCAATCAACTATAACCCAAAAGGCAAGGAGGATCCAACTTTATGCAAACCTTGAGGGGACTCCTATCTCTTGCATTAAGCTAGTAGCTTGCTTCTTCTATGTGTCTACCCCTGTATAGAACCAGATGGTACTGACCGTTGGTGACCTTGGCTGTAGACATGTAGCTCAGGAGGTGGAATAAATCCTGGAATGTTGGATGCTCCTCCTGAACTAATCCAATGCAAAAGTGGATTCTGACTTGGTTCAGAGGAAGCTTGTCATTCATTCATTCATCTTTGTTTTATGTTAACGTTGTTGTGTTTTTTGTTTTTTGTTTTTGTCGGTTGTGGGGCCTGAACTCTGGGCCTGCGTGCTGTCCCTCAGCTCTTCAGCTGTAGACTAGCGCTCTACCACTTGAGCCTCAGCCCCACTTCTGGCTTTTTCTGCTTATGTGGTGCTGAGGAATTGAACCGAGGGCCTCATGCATGCAAGGTAAGCACTCTACCACTAAGTCACCTTCCCAGCCCCTATGTTAGCATTGTTTGGTAAAGCAGACAAGTTTTCATCTGTTTCAAACTTGTGCCCCCTGTACAAAACTGTATACCTTTTCCTTGCCATGATTTTAACAGTCAAGGTGTAATAACTCAAGGCTCAATTCAACTTGTTTTTAAATTCTGCTTGTAGTTCTAAAGTTGTTTAAGCATCAGAACTCAACACGTTTCTCAAGAAGCATCCTTCTTTAAGAAATCTATGTTTTGATTATATGCCTTATACCTATTTGTATCTTACTATCAGTTGGACTCTTTGACTTTCTTGTATGATCACTGATGATAATTTTTGTTTTCAGTGCCATAGAATTCACAGGAGTCTGTTATTTTTCAAACTAAATGCATAAATTAGACATTATCACCAACTTTAAGTTTATTTAGATTTCTTATCCGATTTTTATTTCCTCCCCTTTCTTAACTCTTTTGCCCTGTCCACAGTTGGTATTCTTGACATGATTTCCCAATTGTCCAGAAAGTTATGAATTCAGTCTAAGTTAAAAGTTTCTTCCTTTCCAATGTGATATTATCATCCTAGAAGGAAATCCTGCCTCCTGCTATTGATCTTTCCAGGATGAGAAAGGAGAAAATTCTCTGAGTTTTGCAAATGTCACATTTCTTGAGCCTATGGTGCCACTGAACTCATAAGGCCTTGATGAAAGATATATCATTATATTTTGTGCAATCCATAAAGAGAAATATGTTTAACATAAAGAATTTACTAATAGACTTGCACATAGCAAGACTACTTATACTGATGACTAAAACAATCAAAACAGCTACACACAAAATATGGTAATAAAACACATTTCTTTATATTGACATTGATATAGACACATAGGGAAAAAAAATCTTCCCTAATAAAGAATTTTCATCTGGATTTATGAAAGCTATTGTTAGTTGTTATTAGATTATAAGGAATAGTTCAATCTCAGATGTTAGACTATGTAAAATTATTTTCAAATCAGTGAAATGCATAAGTTCAAAGTGTTTAGAGATTAGTGTTTGCCTATCTTTTTTTAAAAAAAAAACCTCTAAAAGGTTTGGTAAGCATTTATACTTCACTGTCCTACACTAAACTGGATTTCCAGATGTCTTAAGGTCATTTATCACTGACTAAACCTCTCTGGATTCAACCTGATGCTTTCTCCTACTCCATCAGGATGGAACATTTTAGAAGCTAATGTCTATAATGAGGTGTGTATATTTTAAAGACCCCTAGAGCAATGGCATATTGACTTGTTCCATGCAGTAGACATCAATATGTAATTGCATGTAAAATGACACTGAAAATATACTCAATCTAACAGCTGGCTTTATGGTATTAGTTTTCAACACTCTCCATCAGATCCACAATAGACTATCACCTTACTAATTTTTTCAAACTAAGCACAATCAGCCTTTCCATCCACAGTACGTGATAGATGCTCTGAACATGATGATGCTTCGTGTAACCTAGACACGGACAAGTCACTCTGCTACTGACCCGTGTATCCTCCCATGGCATCAGAAAAAATCATGATGTCAGATGATAAAACAGAAGTATGAGATCACGAGCTGGGAAGGTGGCTCAGTGGTAGAGTGCTTGCCTTGCATGGATGAGACCTTAGGTTTGATTCCTCAGCACCACAGAAGCAGAAAAAGCCAGAAGTGGCGCTGTGGCTCAAGTGGTAGAGTGCTAGCCTTGAGCTGAAGAGCTGAGGGACAGCGCCCAGGCCCAGAGTTCAGAACTCATGACTGACAAAAAAAAAAGTATGAGATCACTTTGAGCTACAATAACATAAAAATGACTAGAACATTCTCTGTTTGTCATTTTTCCCTACTTTGATCAATAGCAGTGTTTTCCACTTTGGATCATTAGCCTGATGATTAATATTAATTTTAATTAGGAAAATTTTTCACAGTATGTTCCCTCTCTTTAAAAGTCATGATATACTACTTTAATATTAATATTAAATATATTGAACAATATTAATATTAAACATATTGAACAAGTCTGCTGTAAGGAGACCTGTTTAACTTTTCATAATCAAATTCTTAGTCATTTTACCATGGAATCCAATTCTTATTTTGTGTTAAACAGTTTAAGATGTTATTCATTTTCATTCCATTAGGAATGATTAAAGAGATGTATAAATTAGTTTTATTTTGTTTTTTATTGTTGGTCATGGGTCTTGAACTCAAGACCTGGGTACTGTCCCTGAGCTCTTTTGCTCTACCACTTTGAGCTACAGCTCCACTTCTGGTTTTCAGGATGGCTTTGAACCATGATCCTCAGATCTCAGCCTCCTAAGTAGCTAGGATTATAGGCATGAGCCACCAAGCTAGATTTGTTATTTTAATTAGTCTGTTTAAGTGAGAAGCCACCAAATAATTTCAAGTAGAGCAGTAATATAATCTACTATACAGAGGGATAAAGAAATCAAATCTTTTTCATTGGTAAGAAAAAAAGTATGTGTTCATTCAAATATAAAGGAGCATCTATTATATTTGAGGCATTAAATAAGATGCTGTAGTTTGAAATTCAAATGATTACAGTATAAGGTGATAAAATGAATGCTATCCCCTGGGTAAAAATATCAAGATAATATGTTAAATAAGTATTGGGATAGAAAAATTTAGTTCAACAAACGTAAGTTGTAGTTACTACTATGTACAAGGTAGATAGATGTTCCTTCCTGTAGCCACTGAGATAAATCTAACATTTTATGGGCTATTTCATACTTGATGGAAAAGGGTTGAAATAAGTCTTTACCTAAAGACAACCTATTAACATATATTGAAGGAGATTACACAATTTTTCCAGTTGTATCCACTTGTAACAAATGATCTAGCATTTCAATTCCCATTTTAGATTTCAATTCCCCAGGCCACAGCTTTCTAAAACAATGTATTCTGTAATTCAAGTTTATAGAAAAACTGAAAACAAAGGAAAAATGAAAAATCCCTAGCTTGAAACTAGATTACTTCAAGACAAAAAAAAACAATTGACTAGGGTTTTCTTGGTTCCTGATACATCTTTTAACTTGTATTATGGTCCATCTAGTTCAAAACTCTTTTATTAAAAGAGGTAGCTCAAGACAGGGTTTCTGTTTAAGCATCAACAACCACAATAATGACAACAAAAATAGTAATTAGATGCACTGTAGCCTTCTAAGTAGTGGTGGCTGGTAAGAATTTTTTTTTAAATAAAATAGCTGTTGGTGCTCAAGACAGTGTCTTCTATGGCATTCTTGTACTGTATCTAGCCCTAGTACTTCCTCTTTCAAACACCTTTAAGTTTTGGCACAAGATAGTATTTTTATTGCTTACTGACCCACTCTATTAGACAGCTTCTTAAGTAGATGGATTGTATGTTATTCAATCACCTGGTCTTATTTCAACATGTTGACATTATTTTATAGGGAGTATAAATATAATTCTCTGTTCTTCAGTATTGTTAATCTAACCAATTTATTGGTATTTTTGAGAGTTTCTTTAAACTTCAATACTCAATGTTAATAATGTCACATAATGTTTCCAGATTATTATCAGCCTTTGTAAAGCCCATTCATAATATTGTCTTAAGGAACTCTTGTTTGTAGTACTGTTATCGGTTTCTATCCTGCAAACACATGGTTCAAATAAATTTTAATTATATAAGTACTGCTAAAAATATATGATATATTGTAATTATATAAAGAATATGTTTCCATTCTATTATATTATATATAGAATTATATGCAAGATGGATTTCCATTTTGACTTGTCAGTAAAAACAAATCTTCAGCTCAAAAGAATTTGTGTATCTAATAAGTAGAAGAATTTTCCACAGATTTGCTTCTGGTTGAAAATATGCAAGCCCTCTTTTTACTCATTATCCACATATTCTGGTATTCAGTGCCTTTTACATCACGGTAAATTCCAGTAGTTTTAAAGGCCTTCTTTTGCCATCATGATATTGTGTGATTGAATATAGTGGATAGTTGGAGTATTTCTAGAAACCTAGGATAAGTAATAACAACTGGTTCATACCCTAACATATAATAATCAATATCAACAAACCTTACCAAATCCAAGCTAAGTCAATCCCAATTTCAGTCTTCTCTTAGCCTGATCTCAAAAGTACTCTTGTGCACGTCAGTGAAATTTTGCTTGAGAGAAAACAGAAGGGAGGGAAATGTGAAACAGGAAAATGGCAGATTTAACTAATTTTGGTTAAATATTTCATTTATTTAATCTATCAATGATACTTTTGTAAAACTTATGCTCTGTGTGCACATGCTAGGACCTCCAGAGCCTTAAAGAGGCTCACAGAATTAAAGATTATGAACTTTAAGCTTCATTAATGTTTTTACCTCTGTTGCATCTTCCATTGCTTTGGCTATCCACTCCAATATTTATTCTCTCTGTGTGACTTCAGGCTTTCAGAAGTCTCTGTTAACTCCCATGATAGCTAGTTCTACTTTCTAAGTCTTTTTTTTCCACTGCAGTTTTTTTAGCTTACACTCTACTTGTTTATTCCTTTTCCATTTAAATTTGGTTTTCTTAGATGAAAATAGCAAACCCTGAACAGTCAGCTGTGACCAGGATGCAGGGGAGTGAAAACGTTTGTCCCAATTAACAGCAAACATCTAGAAAGCAGAAAAATGAGTCAAGGAACATAAATACCTGGGGTGGTGGCATCTGCCATGCTTGGTTAATGATAGAGTGTCTCTAGTCTATTGTGTTCTTTACAGTCTTTCCATCATAATTAATCCTTTTCATCAGAATATTAATAACTGCCATATTGATCAATTGAGTTTGAAATGATTATAAATCTACTATCATGTTCAAGATAAGGAACTGGCATCCCTGATTCTAGCTGTGCATCTGGGTGTGGACCCCTTAAATCTATGGAAGGATCTCTGGCACTTAAAGGGTCACACAGGATCCATAAAGGCATCTTTAGTATAAGTAAACACTTAATGTGCATGTGCAATATATGATTTCTCATATTATAAAATTGATCTCTCTAGCAAGGCCATCTTATTGTGGGTTATCTGTGATTTGTGAACATTTATCTTCTCACTATTCTTCTCATCCCATGGGACATCTCCCAAATCATTCCTCTACCCAGATCCTCCTCTGAGTGTCCCATGAAACTATCCAGAACACCAGATAGTTTAAAGTCATATTTATTCCAGATCTGCTTTTGCTCTTTTATTTATTTTTACAATGAATACCACCACTCTCCTTCCATGCCTGCTGCCAAAAACACAAAGCTTAACTTGTGCTTCTCCTTTCTCATTTGATTGTTCAATAAAGTTTGCCAATCTCAAGTCTCAGTATCTCTCAGGTCCATCTGTTTCTTTCCAGCCCACTGTGACTTATTAGTAATGGCCCTGCTTCCATGATAAATTAAAGCAGCAGCTCTCCAACTGGCTACTCTTCTACCCACTTTTATCTTCTTCATACCTTGTCCAAATAGTTTTACATTACTATCCAGTCAGTTCAATCAATAAAGTACTAATTTCTTCATCTATTTTGTCGCTGATTTTTATGAACTCTAGTGTTCTCAGAATAAATTTAATTTTTTCATCATTATATGATAAATTTCAGTCCTTTCATATAATCTCTCTTGCTTTCAGCTCATTGATGAAGTAATCCTCCTCCTCCTCCTCCTCCTCCTCCTCCTCCTCCTCCTCTTCATCCCTACTTTGGGTGCCAGTACTGGGGCTTGAACTAAGGGCCTTGCACTCACATTTGGCTTTTTTGCTCGTGGCTGGCACTCTACCACTTGATCCACACTCTACTTCCATGTAGTGCTCTTTCTTGATGTCAGGCCTTTATGTTGTGTTGTAGTGCCATCCTGAAATTCTTTCCTATTTTCACTATTCATCTTAGGTGCCATGCGTTCCAAATACCTTCCCTGACCCTGGCCTTGGAGTTCACCATTTCTCAGCATATGACCTGGATCTGCTTCTACCATGGTTGCTGTTGGGCTATATTCACCATCAGAATTATTGTCCTTATTACTAACATTAATTTCCCATTTACTTGATGCTACATTCTGTCCTTGATATACATTTTCTCATTTAATCCTCACAAAATCTCATGAGGCTGACTCAGTTTGTTCATTTTAAAGGTGAAGTAACCAGGGCTTTGTGACATTAACTTGCCCAAGCTGACACTGTTTAGGAAGTGGCCATGTTATGAATTAGGTCTGGTTTGATCTAATGGATTCCAAAGCACAGCCTAATTGCTGTCCATTCATCATGTTTTCTGGTGATAATTTATTTTTTCATTCTTCCCATTAAACTTTGAGCTGGCTTCTCAAGGGAAGAAACTGCCTAATCTCTCTACATACCAGCAGCACCCAACACAGAGCCTAACCCAGGGGAAAACTGTCATGAAAAATGTCTTTAATGCCTTAGTGATGAATAAATAAATGAATTAATTAATAACTTTGGCATTTTAATGACATTGATTGATTAGATGTAGAAATCTGGGGTAAGTACTGTTGTCTCTTCTTATTTTCATCTCAAAGTTTGTTTCCTAGTTGCCTGGCACAATCTTGTATTGGATTGTTTTTCCTTTATCTAAAGGAAAAACATTTAAAACATTTACTATGCTACTAAAAAATATTTTAATCAAAATTTGGATGTGTTTCTATACATACTAACTTTGAGGGCTTCAGAGAGAGAGGGACAGTACTGGCAGTAATGTATGACCTCTCATGGAAAATATACTTCCAGTAATTTCTCAAATGAAGTTCCACTTGAAAAGATAATAGAAATGATGAGATTATGATGTCCTCTATCATTTCATGGTTTCCAAGAAAATAATACTGTAATTTTTATGAGGGGAGGGTTATTTATTATATTTTTTCTCATAGAAACATTTCTCATGAATGTTCTGCTCCATCCTACCCTATTTCTCCTATGTCTAAATCAACTGACTTTGATTTCAAGTATCTCAAGTGAGTTTATATGCATTTTTAAAAGCTGTTAACTTTACAGAAACATTTCATCTTTTTTGGGTTCTCTCCAAAGTCATCCTTAAATTTATTCTTTTATTGGTACAATAAATATTATTGTTAAATAATTAAATATTAATAGTATTAATAAATATTAATAAATACCTTAAATATTTAAAAGTATTTTTTCTATTTTACTACCAACCAATTTAGTGCAATTATAGCACACAATGGCCATGAAGAATTTTGAGAATATTTGTGTCTACAAAACCTCATTCTCCCATAGCTCAAAGGAGACAGGTTTAACTCATTTCCAGATGCTTTGAACTCACAGGGACACAGTTCTAAATCATGTCAGAATTGTATTCACCCAGGTCTGCCTCTGAGAAGGTACTCTGTTAATCTTGATCTCTTTCCTAATGGCGGAATGATGAATTCACCCACGCTTTCTTTTTCAGCTCAGTTCTCTCAACCCACCTAAGCATCTTTCAACAAATAGTCTAAGTATCTTAATCAGGTTTTCTCTTCTCTCATCACTTCTCCTGTCAGGGGCCTGGCATTATGCCCAGTGGAGGGAAGAACAGACTATTTCCACTAAAGCTCATCAGTGGGATTTCCATTAGGTTTTTAGGTGCCACCATTGAGAGTTACAAAGGCTCCCATTTCAGGAGCTAAACAGACTAGGTGTTTTTGGCCTTTCTGGCTCCCTGGAATGGAAAAACCATTACTCAAATCTTTATTCCATTTACTCCCTTTCCAAATTGTCCCTCCCTGCTCCATACACACATTCCTCTCCATTTTCTTTGACTTTCTTGATTAGAATTTCCTTTACCCTCACTCATCCTTTATTTCCAAAGCTACACCTCTCATCTGGCATCTCGCTGCCCCATATTATTGTTTCCTCTAGACTTACAATATAGGATTCATATTTATATCTGGCCAGTCGCTGATAGCACATGCTTAAAATTCTAGCTATTCAGGAAGCTGACATCTAATCATTGCAGTTCAAAGCCAGCCCAGGCAAGAAGTAAAGTTGTTACTCAAGTGGTAAAGCACTAGCCTTGAGTGAAAATACTAAGGGACAGTACCTTGAGTTCAAGCTCCAATAATGGTGCAAAACCACACCCACATAGAAAAACATACGGCACCAACTTCTCTTTGTTAGAAGGTCAGAATGGAAGAACAGAAAAATGGACTAAATTTGTATATAACAGTGATATATAAAATAATATGTATAAGTAATATATGATATATATATCTCACATAAACAGAATATATATAAATATATAGCAAAAAATTTTAACTATCTCATATATATGATATAGAGAGACTATATACATACATATATATGTAAATATAAATATATATCCATAATGTGTATGGGATCTTTACAAAAACAAAGAATGAAGTACCACTCATGCAATTAATGTGATCTGTGGGTATTCTTCATGGCCTTACAATTTCAGGGCCCTAAATAGGTTGGCTTGGCCCTGTTTCTTTTCAAAAACAATTACTTTTGAATTTTTTTTCATTTTCTTAAGTTATAGGCAGAGAAAGTTAGAGAAGTTACTCAACTAATTTGCCATTAATATCTTTAAACATGGTTGCTCAGCTCTTATTAAAACTAAGCCTTGAACAAAATTATATATCCATTATCAAATTGGTAAGTCATGAAGATTAGAAACAATCCAATCATGCTGTATGTATTTCCCAAATTACACCTTCCCTAAAATATAGTTACAAAATTTGAAAATGTTTAGTTCTTGCAATATTGTTGAGTTTAACAACAAGTGGTTTTATCTTTCTTGCTGTTGTTTTTAATGTACTTATGATGTACCATGTGAATTTTTTTGTTTCTTTTGTTTGTTTTGTATGTTCTTCCCCCATGGTATAACCCCTGTTGTCACTGTATGTGATTCTGGTGCCCTGCATCTTGAAGATACATTTTTCTAATTTGGGGAGGGGAAGGGAAATAATAAAATGCTGAAATAAAGATACAGGTTGGCCCATTGTAACAATGAGATTTACAAGACACTATGTTGAAAACAAACTTTACGACTTCAGGGGGGGAAGAGTTGGGAAGGTAGGGAGGGAAGGGATAGAGGAAAAACAAGGAAGAGGTAACAATGCTGATAGGAAATGTGCTCATTACCTTACTCATGTAACTATAACCCCTCTGTACAGTAGTTTTACATTAAAAAATATATACAAAAAATGTTGAGTTCCTTGATGGTTTTCTCTTAACAGCAGCTGGCCACTGGTGGCTCACACCTCTAATCCTAACTACTCAGGAGGCTGAGATCTGAGGGTAGCTGTTCGAAGCCAACCCAGGCAGGAAAGTTCAAGAGACTCTTATCTCCAATAAACTACTCATAAAAAGCCAGAAGTGGTGCTGTAACTTAAGTGGTAGAGCATTAGCCTTGAGCACAGAGAGGCTCAGAGACTGAGCCCAGACTCTGAGTTCAAGCCCCAGGACCAACAATAAAAGGTGAATTTGCTTATTATAGACTATGATTAAAAATAAATTCCAGAGCCAGGTGCTGGTGGCTTATGCCTGCATTCTTAGCTGCTCAGGAAGCTGAGATTTGAATATGGTTGCTCAAAGCCAGTCCAGGCAGGAAGATCTGTGAGACTCTTAATCTCCAAATAACTATTAAAAACTGGAAATGGAGTTGTGGCTCTAGTGGTAGACACCATCTTTGTACAAATCATAAAACTTCTCAGGATAATGGTTCTTTGTGAAAACATGTATCTATTGATACATTGTTTTACTAGCTCTACTATGACTTAAATAAAAGAAATATTTTTAATATTTTCTGTAGCATTTTAGGTGTTTTCTATTGGGAAAGTTCTCTCAGCACATCTGGTACAATATATTGACTCATTTTTTTAAGTGAAGGAAAGATGGGAGAAGTAGTTTCAATTACCCTAGAGTCTAACTCTTTATTTGCTTTTATTGTTGAATTGCTGTGGCTTCAAAGTCTTGGTTGTAAAGTTTCTTACCTCACACCACTTCCTGTCCCATTTTTCTTGTTTCCATCATAGCAGAATTATTCAAGACATGTTTATGGGATTTCCAACAGAGTTTTAAAATAAAAGATTGGCCACAGTATGATATCCTGGGTAAATTTTCTATTTCTCGGAAACTCAGAAGACATAAAAAGTACACTATTATCTAAACTACTAAATCTTTTAGAAAATTACAAAATCTGAATTGTTGGAGCATCATTGTTAGTGGTAAAAATAAATAAATAAAAAGGAAAAGTAGTTTCCAGGTGATTCGGAGAAATGAAATACTGGGTATGGTTAGTATTTAAAAAAGTGGTTTTAGAAAAGATAGTTTTAATGCAGTTAACTATTTAAGAATGAATATGACAACATTCATTGCATAAAATCAATCTCCTTATCAAATTTAAATTTGAATTCTTCAAAGGTGATTTACTCTTCAAAGAAAGGAAGTCTGTGCTGTCACAAAAAAGGGCATGAATATAAAGTTCTGAGATTGATTCAAGAGTTAAATATGATGGGAACATAACACCTTTTAACAAAATGAGAACTTTTAAAAATTATATTCAGATAGATTAAAAATTTCATCCAAGCATTTCTTAAACAGAAATAAGAGCTTCTACTTCTAGAAATAAATTTCAATTAATTGTGACATAACTTCAAGTGGCCTAATATATATGTACTTGGACTTCCTGAAAAGAGAAAGGGAGAGATGTTACTCCTAGAAGAAATACTAGCACAAGGTTTTCCATATTTTAGTAAAAACTAATTATAAGGCCCTGGGTCTGAGAATCTCAATCAACTTGAAGCACAAGGAACATGAAGGTTACATCAAGGACCATCATAATCTTTTCTCCAAACCAATAATAGGAATTCTCAAATGTAGCAAGAAAAAAATGATTTGTTGTATACTGAAGAACAAAGGTAGATATCACAGAAGAATTCTCATTGGAATCAATATATGCAACAACACAAAGGAACAATGCCTTAAAATATAGACAATAATAGATCTAGAACTCCATACCCAGCAGAGGACCTTTCATACATATAGGTAAATAAAAACCTTTGCAGGTATATAAACACTGAACAAATCCATTACTAGCAGACTTCTACTACAAGAAACATTGAAGAAAATCCTTCAGGCCAATTGAGAACTATGTCAAATAAAACATGAAACTGCACAAAAACAATGATCCACTGGATATAGTAACTAGTTTAATATTTTTATTATTGAAAGGTCTATAAAATAATTACTCAAAATGAGTGCAATGTGGTTATAATAAGGAAATATTTATGTATGAGAGCTAACTCACTATTTCTTGAAGATAGATTGTGATAAGTTAAAAATGTATCCTAAAGCCAATCCTACAGCCTAAAGCATGAATCTTAAAGCCAATAGCTAACAGAACAATGAAAGAGATGAAGTCGAATTATGAAATATACTCCATCAAAAAGGAAGGGGAAAAGAGCAAAAGTTCACTCAGTTCTACCTCAGCTAGGTATGGTGGTATGCACCATAGAGCAAATGGATGGATGAACACTGTGGTATACACTTGCTATTCCAGCAACTTGGGGAAGCATGAGGAGGAAGATTTCATCCAATCCAGTCAAGGTATAAAGCAAGACCTTATCTCAAAAATAACCAATAGCAAAAGGGTTAGCCAACTGGCAAGTGTGAGGTCCTGCATTCAAAGTCCTGGATTAAAAAAGTGTTTTATTTTAATATTTTTATCATAAAGATACTGTACAGAGGGGTTCCAGTTACATGAGTAAGTAATGAGTACATTTTCTATCGCGCATTGCTACCCCCTCCTTTTCCCCACTATCCCTTCCCTCCCCACCTCCCCAACTCCTCCCTACCCCTCCAAGTTGTAAAGTTCATTTTCAACATAGTGTCTTGTACACTCGTTGTAACAATGGGTCAACCTGTATCCTTGTTTCAGCGTATTGTTATTTCCCTTCCCCTCCCCAAATTAGAAAAATGTATTTTCAAGATGCAAGGCACCGGAATAAAATACAGTGACAACAGGGGTTATACCATGGAGGAAGAACATGCAAAATAAAATAAAACCTCACAGAGTACATTAAAAACAACAGCAACAAAGAAAAAAACCTCTTGTAGCCATATCTTGGGGTTCATTTTGTTTAGCATCATCTTGTATGGTCATATGTACATAGCTTTTGACCAATTCAAGCAGCTTGGTTAAGGAGAATATTTGAGCAGTCACTCGTGTCCAAGGTAGCAGCGGCTGCTGTCATGGCCACCATATCAACAGATATGCCCAGGACAAAGGCACCAGAGAAGGAGCAGAATTTTTTTTAAGTGGTAAAGCTCCTCTATGACCAAGCAATCTCATTTCTGGTCTTTTACCCAAATGGCCACAAACAAGGTCATACTGAACCTACCAGCACAACTATGTTCATCACAGCATTATTAACTATAGCTTAGACATGGAACCAACCCAGGTGCTCTTCAGTAAATGAATGGATCGAGAAAATGTGGTATATATACACAATGGAATTCTATGCCTCCGTCAGAAAGAATGATACTGTCCCATTTGTTAAGAAATGGAAAGACTTGGAAAAACATCATATTAAGGGAAGTAAGCCAGGTGCAAAGAAATATAGGTCTCATGGTTTGCCTCATTTGCAATAATGAGTATACATGTAAGATAATTTTAGCAGGTAAGCAGAAAAACTCAAAAGCTATGTACATATGACCACATAAGATGATGCTAAATGAAATGAACTTCAAGACAAGGACAGAAGAGGTTTTTCTTTGTTATTGTTGTTTTTTTAAATACACTATGTGATGTCTTCTTTCTTTTGTATTTTCCCCTTATGGTTTTCCCCTTGTTGTCACTGTATTCGATTTTGGTACCCTAGGTATTGTATATACATTTATCTGAATTAGGGAAGGGAAGGCGAACAACAAAATGGGAGATAAAGGACAAAAGGGGAACCAATGCCGCAGTGATACTCACTAGACAATATGTTGGAAATGACCTGTACAACTGGGGGGTTGAGGGAAGGGAAAGTGGGAGAAAAATGTGGTAACAATGCTTGATAGGAAATGTACTCATTACCTTACTCTTGTAACTGTAACCCCTCTCTACAGTATCTTTACAATAAAAATTTTTAAAAATTGAATTTCTTTGAAGGATATAACAATTGTATTAATGGCTATCCTTTAAAGAGTGCTTCAAACTATATGAGGCAAAAGTATATAAGACATCAAGACATAGGCAAATCCAAAAAGACAGACCTCAAAACTCCCCTCCAATTATTGTAGAGCAACTAGATTGAAAGCCAGGAAGGTATAGAAGACTTGAACAGCACAATCAGCTAAATTGACCTAGTCAGCGTTTATAAAATGCTGTCAGAGTGCACATTCTTTTCAAATAGATGGACAATTACTGAGACAGACCATATTCTGGGCTGTAAAGCAAGTTTTAATACATATAAAAAGATCCAAGTCACACAAAGAGTATTCTTTCTAATTAGAATTGAATTAAATTAAAAATGAACTAAAAAGAAAAACTCTACAAAATTCCCAAAATATTTGGAAATAAAATAACCATTGTTAAGAAAGCTGTAACTCAAAAATGAAATCCAGATAAATTATAAGTTTTCTGAACTGAATAGAAATGAAAACACAGCATATTAAAATTTTGTAAGTTCCCACTTGAGCAATACTGATTAAGGGGAAATTTATAGCCCTGAGAAAAGAAGTAAGGTTATAGAAGCCTGACCTCAGCTTCTACTTTAAACTAGAAAATAGAAAATTAGGACCATAAGAGAATTAACATAGGCAGAAAAATGGGAGATAAAAATTAAAGCAGAAATTAGTGTCAATTTAAACCAGGAAAAACAGTAGACAATAAAAAGGTAATACTTTGGGATAAAAATAATAAAATAGATAAATATATGAGAAAATCATTGCATAAACAAGTTGCTGTATTGGAATGATATAGAGAATATCACAGGCTGCACATACAAGGGTATGGTGATATTGCAAACACCTCTTCTTGTCTGCATTCAGAAACATATGAAATGAACAAAACCAACAACTAAGGTTTTCCCTAGATGAAATAGATAACCTGAATGTGTAGTCTTGTAACTATTAAGGAAATTCAATTTGTTGTAGTCCTGCCAAAAAAGCAATCTCCAGATCAAATGGTTTTACTGAAATTTTCTAATTTTTCTAATTTTCTTTACGTAAAGAAGTAACACAATCTCATTTGAAAAGGAGAGAAAAATTTCCAACACATTTTATGAAGCCCAGGTGAACCTGATACAAAGAAACAGACAAAGATAAAAATATTTTTAATCATTAATTCAAAAAATCTTTAACAAAATATCAAATCAAACTAAGCAATATAGAAAAAATAAGATCACACAACGAACCACAATTTGCTCCTAAGTTCTAGATGATTCATTTTATTTTTAAAGAAACAGCCAGTGCAATCTACCAGTTTAGAGAAGAAAAATGTTAATAATTAAGGCATAATAACCATTTAACAAAGGACAATATTCACTTGTAATACAATCTCTCATGAAACTAGGATTGAAAGTGACCCTCATCTACTTGATAAAAGATAACTCCAAAAATAAAATCTTGCCAGACAATATGAAAAACTCAAGTTTTTTTCTCCTGAAAAAGTTTTATTGTTTGTATTAAATATTGTACTAGAAGTCCTACATAATGCAATAAAGTAAGAAAAGGAAATGGAAAGCAAACTGATTGGAAGAGAAGCAATGAAACCATTTCTATTTTGCAGATATATCACTATACTTTTCTATGTAGAAAATCCCAAAGAATTACCAAAATAAAACTATAAATTTACATGAACTTATCAAGATCACAGAAATCAAAAAGTGGTCATATAGGAAGTTAATCGTATTTCTATATTACTAACCATGCAAAATTAGAAACTGAATTAAAATTTGGTACTAGTTAATAAATGGGAATAAAAATAGAATTAAATATAACAAATATGTAGGAATGGTATTCTAAAAACTAAAAACTAAATGTTGAAAAATGAAATCAAAGAAGACCCAAATGATGGGAAAGGCATACCTACTCCATGCACTGGAATAATTATTCTCCTCAAGTTGTTTCAAGGATTTTATGGCCTTCTAATCACAATCCTTATATAAATAACAAGTTAATTCTAAAATGTAGGTGGAAATACTAAAGTGTTATAACTGTTAAAACAATTTGAAAAAAAACATGGAGCAACTCAATTACTTGGTTTTAAGGCCTTTTTTTATAAGTCATTGCATTTAAAACTGGTATGTTGAATGGTAACTCCTTTGTACAACTACTTAAAATTATAAAAATAAAATTTAATAATGGACCTTCTTTTAAGCTGTAATAATCATAGAACAATAAAACAAAATAGAGTCCAGAAATATATTGATACATTAGCCAAATAATCTCTTTCTGTCTCTCTGTCTCTCTCTGTTCCTCCCCCCTCACCCCCCGCCCCATCCTGGGGCTTGAACTAAGGGTTGTCCCTGAGCCACTTTGTGCTCTATGCTAGTGTTCTACCACATGAGCCACAAGACCCCTTCTAGCTTTTTCTGAGTAGTTTATTGGACATAAGAGTCTGATGGACTTTTCTGCCTGGGCTAGCTTCAAATCTTGATCCTCAGATCTCAGCCTCCTGAATAGCTAGAATTACAGGAATGAGTCACCTGCATCCAACTTCTCCTTCCCTCTCTCCCTCCCTCCCTCCTTCCTTCTTTCCTTCCCTCCCTCCCCCTCCCTCCCTCCCTCCCTTCCTTCCTTTCTTCCCTCCTTCCCTCCCACCCTCCTTCCCTCCCTCCCTCCCTCTCTCTCTCCTTTCCTTCCTTCCTTCCTTCCTTCCTTCCTTCCTTCCTTCCTTCCTTCCTTCCTTCCTTCCTTCCTTCCTTCCTTCCTTCCTTCCTTCCTTCCTTCCTTCCTCTCTCCCTTTCTTCCTTCATTTCTTCCTTCCTTGCTTTTTTGGTCCTTCCTTCCTTCCTTCCTTCCTTCCTTCCTTCCTTTCTTTCTTTCTCTTTATCTGATATGAGGGTTTGAACTAAGGACGTAACTCTTGTTTGCTTGCTTCCTTGACTAGTATTCTGACACTTAGAGAGCCTGAATTTTTGCTGGATGTTAGGGAGATGAAGTCTCATAATATTTTTTACTCAGATTGGTTTCAAACTGTAATCTTCTGAATATCAGCTTCCTGAGAAGCCATGATTACCACACGAGCCACTGGCTCTCAGATCACTGTATGATTTTTGACAAAGTTGAAAAACAATTCAGTGGAGAAAACAATAATCATTTGGACATTCATATACCAGAATGTAAAACAACACACAAAACTACCACAACAAAAACTCAACCTAAATCTTATGTAAAAATTAGCTCAAAACAGATCATATACATATGTGTAGAATATAAAAATATAAAGACTTAAAAGGAAAGAAGAGGAAGAAATCTTTGTGATTTAGGACTAGGCAAAGAGTTAGATATAATATCAAAAGGAGAAATCCATAAAACAAATGATTAATAAGTTTGAACTTAATTAAAATTTATTTTTTCCTCATGAAGTTGAAAATATGTTAGCCTATAACCTAAGATGTTTACTGCTGGATATTTATTCTACAGAAACGAAAACTTACCTTTGGATAAAAGCATGTATACAGATACTCCAATAACTCTATTCATCATCACTCCCAAGTTCCCCAGATACCAATTAACAGAGGAATGGATACACAAAATACACAAACTGTGATACAACTATCCCATAGATGGATTTCAATGACAATGTACTGAGGTAGAAGCCATTCTCAAAAACTGGCATATTCTATGTTCTTGTTTATTTTGAAAAGCTGGTGAGAATTATGTGATAATTCCAAAAATATTTCTTTTTCTTTTTCTTTTTTTTGTCAGTAATGGGGCTTGAACTCTGGGCCTGGGCACTGTCTGTCCCTGAGCTCTTCAGCTCAAGGGTGGCACTCTACCACTTGAGCCACAAGGCCACTGCTGGCTTTTTCTGCTTATGTGGTGTTGAGGAATTGAACCAAGGGCCTCAAGCATACAAGGCAAGCACTCTACCACTGAGCCACCTTCCCAGCCCCAAAAAATATTTCTTAAGAGTAAACCTCACTACTCTGAGGTAACTACCATGAATGGATATCCTCTATGTAGGGTATCTGCATTATTTTTGTGCTGATCCTGGGACTTAAACTCAGGGCCTGTACACTTCCCTGAGCTTTTGTACTCAAAGCTAGAAGCTAGTGCTCTACCACTTGAGCCACAGCTCCCATTCCAGCATTTTGGTGGTTGGAGATAATAGTCTTACAGACTTTCCTGCCTGAACTGGCTTCACACCACAATCCTCAGATCTCAGTCTCCTGAGTAGGATTATAGTTATGCACCACAGTTGCCTTGCCTGCCTTTTTTAATGGTATCATAAAGTACAGATTCTATTTTTTTCATTCCTTTCCTTTCCCTCTTTTTCCCTTCCCTTCCCTTCTCTTCCCCTCCCTTCCCTTTTCTTCCATTTTTTACCTTATACTTGCAAGTACTCTACTACTTGAATGACTCTCTCAGACTTTTTATTTTCAGGTAGGGTCTCATGCTTTTGCCTGGATGGGGCTCAGACTGCAGTCTTTCTATCTGTACATCCAGAGTAGCTAGATTACACACACATACCGCCATGCATCGTTTTATCATTTATTTTTAATGCAACAGCTTATTTTGATTATATCTGTTTATAGATATACCTCTTCAGCAGAATAACTTAGGAAGTTCTGTATTTTAAAATGTAAAGCATAATATGTCCATTGTTCTTTAGTAATTCTAAGAAATAACTTACTAATATGACAAATATGCCTGCTAGATTATACATATACAGTGTTTGAATAATAAAATATATCATAATCATCCCAAAACAGATAGATCAGATACATCCAGCAGAGAGGTGCTCATAGAACTTTCCAGAATAGGAAGATGGCCCATATCATTCAGGACCAAGTGTTGGGTGTGCATGTGTGAGTGGAAGTGTTAAGACCAGCAAGGGAAAGTAGGGAAGAAAGTACAGAAACTGTGTTCTAAGAGTTGAAACTGAGGAGGAACAGAGGATGCAGTATCCTAAGTAAGTTTTGTCAAGTGTGTGTGTGTGTGTGTGTGTGTGTCTGTGTGTGTGTCTGTGTCTGTGTGTGTCTGTGTGTGTGTGTGTTGCGCATGTCTGCTAATCCCAGGTCTTGAACTCTGGGCCTGGGCTCTGTCCCTGAGTTTCTTTTGCTTAAAGTTAGCCCTTTACCACTTGAGCCACAGCTCCACTTCTGGTGTTTTGGTGATTAGTTGGAGATGAGTTTCACTGACTTTTCTGCCAGAGCTGGCTTTGAACCTCAGTCCTCAGATGTCAGGCTCCTGAATAGCTAAGGTTATAGGCAGGAGCCATCAGGGCCCAGCTTATATCAAGTTTTTTGAGAGTTAAAGTCTAAGTGATAAAATTTTCACTTCATCCTAGAAAACCATCCCCTCTGGAATGAAGAACTAGTATTTCAGAAAGATATTTCAAGGCTCATTATCTAAGTGTGTAGCCTATTCATTGATTTGTTTAATAAGTAGTATTTAACCTGTAATAATTACAAGATGATCTGGAAAAATAGGTCAATTACAATTATCTCTTGGCAAAGATATATAGGCTTGAGCTAGAATAGTGTGTTGAGTATGAATACACCACTGTTGACCCCAAATGAACACTGAGAAATAGAAGCTGTCAGAGACACCTTCAAATGACAGGGGAACTCCTGCATGCTAATCTACCTGTCCTGAAGCCTAGGTAAGAAAGGGAATGAACCTGTGGTCCTAAATTTACTGAGGTGATGGGTTTCTCTTCACTCTCGGGTTACCTCAGGTTATGTACCTGAAACATCCAGCGTGCCTTCATGAGGAGATCTAGGGAGATGTGTACACTGCCAGTTATAGTGGACTTGCTGAGTGGCAGAAGGTTTGAAAGGAAAGGTGTTCTGCCCAACATATAGGAGCTTCTTTACAGTCTGTTAAGTGTATGGGAGAAAGAAACTCTTGGAATTACTTGCATACATAAGGTGTATTCATTAAGGTATTTCAGTAAAAAAAGACTAGATAGTGTAAAAACAACAGCAACACACACACACATACACACACGTGCACATGACTCTAGCCTACTCTAACAGTTGAATGTTAATGGTTTCCTGAAGCTCTGGGTTGAGTGAAATTGTGAAGCTTTTTAGATTTCCTGAGAAAAATGCATCAGGCATAGTCATCAGGGTCTGCTTAAATGGCATGGAAGGAATACAGAAGAGAAAGCTAAGCAGAGGATCAGAAAGAGGTCAGACCAAGACTGATATCTTATCAAAAAGCAGAAAGCTGAAGCCTTGCAAACAGATGACTACCTGAAGTAGGACATGCAGCGGGAGGAGGTCACATATACTACGAAGCATCCCCTGATTACCTGCCCCTCAGTTCCTAGCCACCTTCCAGTTGGAGTGGGGTAGAAAACATGGCTATAGTTTTGTCCCTTCAGTCTCATTTAATATTATGAATATAGTGTTGTGGATTATATTGAGAACACTAACTTTTCAGTCTAGGTTTCACTCTTGTCTCTACCACTTGCTATCTTGATGGACCAGTTTATAAACCTTTCAGAGCTAAATTTCTTATCTATGAGTAGATTAATAATTAATAAGAATTTTGCAATAATTCAAACAAAGTATAGATTAAAACAGGTTTTCAAGACATGCTAGGTAAAGTTACTGAAATGTAGTAGTATATTTACTAATGGAATATTAATTTTCTATGAAAGTAAACCATAAATGGTCAGTTATTAAGAATGCAATGTTAATCTAGCTTGGTGGTACATGCCTGTAAGTCCTAGTTACCAAGGAAGCTGAATTCCAAGCCAACCTGGACAGTGTAGTGAAATCTTGTTTTATTATATATATGTATATATAGATAATATTTCAAGATGTCTCTTTCATCAGAATTTGCTGCATAATTCCTGTAATTTTAATATTACTGGTGAAATGTATTACATAAACTGGCTTTATGATACAGACCTAGGCAAAAATGATAGCCTTTAAATATTAGATTGCCTATATCTGTTCAACCTGTGATAAAATTGGGCAACTTATAGCTGCATCTGGCTCATCTCCATTTCATTTCTCCCTGGTCTCTTGTAAAGTTTCCTTGTGGATTTTCCTTAGTTGCAATGGTAGCATGATCTGACTTACAGAATAATATCTTACACACATACAAGAAACCTTAAATATGGAATGTATATTTCCAGTGTTTTCCATGTTCCAAGATTAGTGAGGTATCCAAATTTTCTGATCACATCTAAAGAGATGCACTCTTCCTGATCTGACTCTTCTTCAGCATTTCCTCTGAATTCTTCCTGCTCCTTTCTGAATCCCTTTCGTCCAGATCAGGAAATATTCACTGACTCCACCTGGCACAAAGTTAAAGCTGTTTCTATGGCATTCAGACACATCCTTCCTGTGAGTTTTTGGGTTGTCTTTTTACATAGTATCATCCCTTTTGTTAACAATATAGGCCATGATCTGGCTCCTGCCTTACTATGCCTCACTTTTTACCCATGCATATCCAGCTACTTCTTAAACTTCACATGCAGCATGGCCCCTTGTTCCTGGATGCTATTTCCCATCTGCTCTCAGAACACAGACACTATATCCCATGAAAGACTCACCCTTCAAAACCCATCTGAAGCACTCTCTTAAGACTTCCTAGCTGTTCAGCAAAGGATGCAGATCATTCCTCTTTTCTGTTCTTGTAGTGTCTCAAATGGCTGTTGTCCTAGTCTTTATCATGTTATTCAGTAACTGGTTGCTTTTTTTGCCTATCATTTCACCACTGAAGATAACTGCCTTGCTAGTAGAGACTTTATTGTGAGTTTTCTGCTATCGAGTGACTAAAAATGCAATACCTTACTCCCTAATGATCCTTCTTGTGGTTGACAATAGCTCTGAGTTATTAAACAGTGTTAATTATGGAGGTTGCTCTGGAAGATCCCACTTGCCTTCCAGACCTTGAAATGTCCTATGTGTGAGACCTTTGTATAAAATATGAACACTCCCTCACATGGTGGAAAGCAGTTTCTTTCATTTTGTTCCTTTTCCTGGAAATTCTTTAATTAAATTTTCCAAAGCTTTTTTGCTAGTGACCTAAAGGCCCCAAGGGATTACATGTAGAGTAACTAACCTGGCTCTGAGCCTAAAAATAGTTTATTGCTTTAGAGAGAGAAATTACTTGCTGGACAATTTAAGCTAGTTTTTGTTTTTGTATATGCTTTAGATAATAAAGGGTTTAGATAATAAATGGGGGGACACATAAATTAACCAGAACCTAGGAAATAGGGCTTTACATTTGTTACAAAGCATAGGTTACCTAAAAAGGGGATGATCATTTTAAGAGATAGATGCTCATAAGGAAGTAAACATTGATGAGACCCTGGAGTCTCAACGATTTCTTTCTAGATCGTCACTTTTATACCCATTAATAATGACATAGGTAAGCATGTGTGTTTTTTTTTCTCTCTCTAAGTAGTTAAGTAATTGTACAAAAGGAGTTTCAATTCAACATGCCATGAGTATGATACATCTTGAAGAATGTCACCCCTTTCACAATTCTCCCCCATTTCTCACAACCGCATTCTTCTATATTCCTTAATTTTCATTTTTATTATTTTAAGTAGTTTTTAAAAAGGGGTTTCAATTAAGCATGTCAGTTTATGAGTACAATAGAATCTTCATCCATGTCACCACCCTTCTATCATTTTCCCTCTCTCATATTTCTGAAGAGAAAAATATTTTACATCATTAAATTATTCACTCAAGAAGCCTTGATTTGGAATCTGTTAAGGGAAAGAAAGTAGTATACTAGACACTTTGAGGAATACAGTTGTTTGAAAACAGTATAGATCCATTTAGCAAAGTGAAAAACAGACATCAAATAAAACTCTTGCATGCCTTATAAGAATGGAGGTTTTATATACTATATAAGAATGGGTTTAGAGATCCGAGAAAGAGAAGGTCACATTTGCCTGCGCTTCATTATAGAAGATAGGATGTTGAACCCACATCTTTTTTAAAAAAAAGTGTAATAAATCCTTATCTTATTTGCCATGTAAGGACAAAATAAGGTGGTTTCCATGACCTTTTAAAAGAATTTGAAGATTTTAACTGTACATACATCTTCTATCCTAAATTTCATATCTTCAGTTTTTTAGCATGAGATTAAGATAAATATATCCTTTAATGGCATTTATCCTTCACATCTTTATCCCACTGGTTATGGGTAGAGTTTTGGTATGTTAATAATGCTTCTGAGTAAAGGGCAAAAATGTAACTCCACATGGGAACATTTGAGTTTCTTATTCAAAGATATACTAAATTTAACCTCAAAGAAATTATTACTTCAGTGGTATCTCTAAATGTCTTCTAAAATAAGATCGATTTCCTCTGTCTGGGATATTTTAGATATGGCTTAGCCTAATGGGGAGGGAGTGAACAAGAAGTTGAACTACTTGTCTCTTCCACAGCCAAGTTTCTCTGATGACCTTCTCAGCCCATCAAGGCACAGCAAATAGGGATGCAAACCACTTGCCCTGTTGAACTTGTGCTATAAAAGATCCATGCACACACATGCAGTAAATGCTCTGGACTAAACACTGTAGGGGGGCCAGCAAGATGGTCATCTACCATCCCTGTGAGAGCACTTACAGCACAGTGGGCACTAGTGAACACACACTATCATAAATCATGATATATTGTAGTGAGTGCCCAATAAGAGTGAAGCAGGTACTATGGAGAAAATAATCCTCCAGGAAAGGCTCCACCAAATTGAAGGGATTTGAGAATATTGAATGAACCCCCAAATCAGGAAAATAGTAGAGTGAAAACACAAGAATATATGAAATGGGAAGAGAATAACGGAAGTGGTGACATTGATCAGATGAACTGTTCTTGGAAAATGTCATGTTGAATCAATGCCATTTTGTACAACTATTTAAATATAATTTTTAAGTTAATGAAAATATGAGAAGAAAGCTCCACTACCATTTTCCTGTTCATTATAAAGAAATAAAATGATCTACCCACTCACACAATTCAGAAAGAAATGCTCTGCATTTTCTTTCTAGTGGTGATTCTCGTGGAGCCATTCAGACACACTAAACAAGTCTCACTTGTGGCCACATGGGCTTTATTTCCAGACAGAGCATGAGAAGGTATTCATGAAAGGTTTCATGAGAAGGTATTCTAAAGCCATCTGTCTCAGGCCTACCATACTTGCACTATCATGATGCTTGATATTACATTGTTAATAGTTTATGTCTTTGGGCTGGAATGTAGCCCAGTAACAAAATGCCTGATTAGCAAATGCAACATACACACACACACACACACACACACACACACACACACAGAGTTTATATCTTAGAGTCATGGTTTTGATTTGGGTATGAATTAGAAACTGGCTGGAAACAAGGCTGAGCTACTATAAAGGAGGCATTACAATGTTTTAAACACAAATAAAGACACTATGAAAGAACATAGGTTTGAGTTTGTTTTTTGTTTTGTTTTTGTTTTTGCTTTTTGTCAGTTGCAGGGCTTGACCTCTGGGCCTGGGCCCTGTCCCTCAGCTCTTCAGCTCAAAGCTAGCACTCTACCAGTTGAGTCAACCACTTCGGTTTCCTGGTGGTTTATTGGAGATAAGAGTCTTACAGACTTTCATGTCCAGGCTGGCTTTGAACCATGATCCTCAGATCTCAGCCTCCTGAGTAATAGGCAGGAGCCACCAGCATCTGGCTTGGGTCTGAGATTTTGATCTAATAATACATTTCATTTTTGCCTTGATGTGTGCATTCTCTATGTGAGCATTCTATGTGTTGCTCTCTCTCTCTCTCTCTGTCTCCCTCTCTCTCTGTCTCCCTCTCTCCTTCCCTCCCTTTCTCTCTCCTGAAATGGACATGTCAAAATGAAACCTCCTGTACAACTAATTGGTGCTAATGAAAAATGTAAGAGAGAGGGGGAGAGAGGAAATATAAAAGGATATAAAACCATAATATATCTTTTGTATTTGGGGACTCTTTTTAATTTCTGATGGCAACTATTGAGAAATTGTATCAGAATACTAGATACTATTGATTGCCTGCTATGCTGTGTGAAATTCTCTAAGTATTTTAAACATACTTATTCTTCTAAATTCATCTAATATGACAGCTCATCAAGGTCATGAGTTAGTTACTGCAGGTGTCTAGCGCTGAGCTCAAGAGGACACCACACACCTCAACCACTAATTCATTTTGTTTCCTGTAAAGACTAAGACCAGAGATAGTGTTCACGTGTTCAAGATCATTCAGCTAGCTAGATTCAATCCTAAGCTCGTATTTGGAGATAAATTTCTGTGTTGTTGGTCTTGACATGAGTGTCTCCAGCCACTAATCAAATGAAGAATAGATAACAATTTACCATTTCTTTTTTTTTCCCCATGGAAGACCAGTTCTTAAGATTCTGATCAACATGACAAAATGGTGCGTGTGTATATGTGTGTGTGTGTGTGATGGATCTGGAACTTAGAACCTCGGCACTGTCTCTGAGCTCTTTTGCTCAAGGCTAATGATCTACCACTTTGAGCCATAGCACCACTTCTGGTTTTCTGATGGCTAATTAGAGATGAGGGTTTCAAAGACTTTCCTGCCTGGGCTACTTTGAATTGCAAACCTCAGATCTCAGCCTCCTGAGCAGCTAGGATTACTGGCATTATCCACCAGTGTTAGGCTCAACTAAATGTTTTATTTCCTTGCTTGGGCAATTACAGTATGCATTATTATCACTTTATGTATGCATTTCCTTTAACACTGTGCTCTGAAATCACAGCACTCTTGAAAGACTTGTACCAGAATGGCTATTTTTGATGTTTCCATAAATATTATTTGTAAATAACCTTTCCCTTCCACCTGTTTGTCTTAAGACTTTGAGGCAAATTGAAAACCTTGGAATTAAATACATTTAAATAAAACCCTGATAACATCATTCTTAATTACTTAAGAAGGATTTGGTAATTATCAACTTTTGTTAGTAATCCCCTTTGGATTTTATATTCAGTTTCTGAATTATTAGGTTGGGAAATACTGTCATAGCAATAGATGCTTCTATGCATCCTTCCCCAGAAGACTCTAAGATTTTTGGCTGAAAGTAATTTGATGGGTTAAATAAATATTTAATTTGCTACTTTGGAGATGCATACTAATCAAATATTATGAAGATGACTTTCATATCAAATCTGACTGTTGAAGTCATGATAAGTAGATATAGACAAATTATAAAAGGTAGATACAACAGTATCTGCCTCTAATCTAGCAGCTCTGATTCCTTTAGTTTAGTTAAGGGATTTTGCCTGAATTTTTTTCTTGTTCTCCTAAAATCTCGAGAGATGTTCATGAGCACCCAGGATCCCAGGACTTACCTTGAGCCTTGAAGTTTTAAGAGGTAAACATAAAGCCCTCCAGGTTACATCTTCTGAAACCTTTCAATTAGCTGAAACAGTTTACTTAAACTTGTGGCTAAGTGTTGGTTTTCTGTTTGAAAGCAGCGGCAGAGCCTGCTATGTCATTCACAATTAATTTAGAGATGATGCAACCTGCTGAGTCCCTACTCTTTTCCCATGACTGTGTAGAAATAGATGCAGTTTGTGCTTAGTTCCTTGTAGAGTAGAATGTCTCTTCCTTTACTGTCACTAGTCCAGACCTTTGATGTCTGCTGTCTGTGAAGTTCAGCTCTGCTGGCATTTCAGCTGTCAGGCATTTTGCCACCCTCCTTCTCCATCTCTCCTGTTCTCCTCTACCCTTTTTGCCAAGCTAGTTTATTTCTTGAGGAGTACCTTTTGTTTTAAACAACTTCCAACCATTGAAGCATGGGAAAACAATTTCAGATCATTATATCATTTTTTCCACCAAATTCAATGGGCTTTTCAAAAATCTGTTATGTACCTGGCATTGTACTTGGCATTAGAAATAACATAAAAAGATATTTTACGTGCTCTCTGATTATTGCAGGATCACCTTATTTGCCAAAGGAAAGAAAAAAGGAAAAGGGAGAGGTTGTACATATACAACTGAATTCACCATAAGTTAAAACACAAATGGTAGAATGTAAATGGGATAAGGCAAATTGTGCAATATATAAAAATGAGACTAAAGACATGAGTTTTGGTCATTTGGGCTGTATATTTCTTTAATGTACATAAATAAAAAGCCTCAGTTCTTTTGAATGCCTTCTTTCTTACTCATTCTGATTTTTAGCGTGTAATCCATAAACGACTATTGCTCCTTTCATAAATCTTCTTTAATTCAAAGCATAACCCTCAAAGTTCAAAAACTGAGCAGATTAGCTATTGCTGCTCCTCACTGAAATTATCAGTGTATAAACATCTCCCCGGAGTCACAAGAACAGTCAGTGTGAAATAAATCAAAAGTCAGCCATAAGTTCTAATGATTTATCAATGAGTTTTTTAATGGTGTGTGTCTGAATTATAGCCTTTTATTTTTTTACTAACCCCACGACCAATTGCTATTTTCACTAGCTCCTGGAAATTTTGGAGTTTATGTATGTATATGACTATAACATACATACATGTATGTATATTTTTGTCTATAAATTTTACATTTCATAATGGCATATTCTTTGCCACTAAGATCAGCTGTACAATTTGGGGAAACACAACTCTCTTTACTTGGAAATCATAACCTCTTAGTCAATCTAAAGATGACTTCATAACTTTTATAGCTTTCACCCTATACTTTTGCAAAACCTTATTGTGATTACAAAATAGCTCAGTGTAGTTGCGGGGGAAGGGATAACTTTTCAGGAGATAATCTTCAAAGGTTCGGGTTTCTGGTTGGTGTGAATATCATGATGTATGTGATGTTTGTGTGAGTAAAAGACCTAACAGGTTAACTATGGGAATGTTTCTAAAACAAAAGTTTGATTGGTACTTCTCCAGTTGCTAATTAAATTAATGTCGAATCACCCAGAACAATGCTTTCAAGGTTCTCTGGAATCTGGAAAAAATATTAAGAGTAATTTAAAATGCAGAACGTCATTAATTTTATTCATTAGGCATAAGTAATTCTCTTACTAATTCATCATTCCCCTTTAGGGGTAGGGGGCCTTAAAGTTTTGTTTCTGTTTTTGAAAGCTTAAGGTGTATTTTTTATATGGAAAAGAAATTTCATTTTTCAATTCCCTATGGATCTATGAGAAGTAAGTTCTAAAACAGGGGCTTCTTTAAATTTCATGTACTTTTCATAAATATATATCGAAATCACCCAAGACTCTTGTAGAACTGCATACACTGATCCACATGGCCTGGAGGGAGCCTGAGATTCTGCATTCATAATATATACCAGGAGATGTGCCAGTGTTGCCAGTCTATGATACCTGGAACAGCCAATTTTAAAGTTTTAAAGTGTGATAGGCCTTCACTAATAGTATTATTTTTCTGTGAACCACTATGGCTTCCTGGAGTCTATTTTCCTGTATTGTCCTTCAGATGCCAAATTAAGCATCTTTTACTTTTTGCATTACTGCTCTTAAAGATTGTAATACAGAAGAATGTCACAGCCTTCTTATGAACTTAGAATGAATCTGGTCCTGACTTTTCTCTAGGTATACATTTGTACAGGCATTAAAATATGTTCTCCCTAAGTATAGAAAACTAAAGCATGCTTTAGGTATCTACTTTATGCATCTAAGTAGCTTACTCCTTGGGATCTCACCCCAAATTGACTAACTATCCTGTTTCCCTGATCCTGGAAATAAAAATGCTATAAACTCTGAAGTACTGAGACAAGATCAGTCCATTCTCTCAACTTGCTTGGTCCCCAGAAATTCCCTTACACCTCCTACCCTCTCCTTTATCTAAGATGAAAATTGTACATCTCAATGAATGAAACTGAGTAAGAGAAGCAGATAGTAGTTCTCATCTGTACTGCTCACCAAAATTTAGAGGTATTTTTAATTTGATCAGAAAGTATATTAGAACAGTTATCTCTATAGTGGTTTAGCAATGGTTATCTATACAGACATAAAATAGCAGGCCAAATGAGCCATGTGATCTTTTCATATAGTAAGTCCCCACATAGATGCAAGCTGTCCTGTTGCATGTAGTAACGTTTGAATGTCAAAGAGCCTATTTGGCCACACATGCAGTACAGTTGTAACATGCTCCCTGCTAGGTAAACATAGTACTCCTGTGCCAAAACTGTGTTAGTAGTCCTCAGACATCTACAGCAACATCAGAAGAGATTTCACTCAAGACAGACCTGGGGACAACTTTAGGCTCAGAAATGCGTCAGAAATAGGAGCTGATCACAAAGGCTCAGTAGCTATGTGTATGGTCATATAAAATAATCTTTTATGAAATGAACGCCACGAAATGGAAACAAGAGCATTTTGTTGCTGTTACTGTTTTTGTTGTCTTTTCATTTTGTCTTGTTTGTTAGTTTGTCTTTGGGAGGGCAAGGGGATGAAAAGAAAGAGTGAGACAAAGACGGGTCAGCGGTGGTACTCACTAGACACTATGTGACAAATCAACTATACAACTTTTGTGTGCGGACAGGGGGAAAAAACTGGGAGACAGCAAGGGAAGGGGTGACATTGTCCAGAAAGAAATGTACTCTTTACCTCTCCTATGTAACTGTAACACCTCTTTACATTATCTCTACAATAATAAGAAAATATATTTAACAACAAAACAACAACGAAAGAAATGCCTTCTAAGATTTTGTGATTATAGAGATACTGAATTTATACATTGAGAATGCAAATGCAATGGAAGAATGCTTGCATGACTTTTCAAGTATGAAATCCTCTGAGATGATTAAAGACCCAGATCTTTGAGGATTGGATGAGGTTTCAGAGGAGATAAAATTTCGTTTAGAAAAACTATACTAGAAATTCCAGATCTTAAGAGTTGGGAGACATATTAGAGGTTATTAGTTCAAATGATCAAAGTCCGAAACTTCTGTGCCTTGTCCTCTGACAGGTAGATGGTCATCCAGCCTTTGTTTGAACACGTCCAAGGGTAGGAGACACTGCACTCATCCCCTAATGACAGCTCCAAAGAGCCCCCATGTGTTTTCCTCAAATTGCTACACACTGATCCTGTTGTGCAATATTGAACTGAAAAGAACAAATCTTCGCCTCTTCCATCTTGAGAAAATAAAGCCATCAACTGTCCCAGAGTGCTCGTCAGAGGAGTGGCCCCTGTTCTCCTAGCTTCCTCTCTGTGACCAAGTCTTAGTCATTTGGACAAGCAGCAGATCTTCAGGACCCTTCTGAAATGTGATCCTCAAAAGGGAGCATAGTTCTAAGATGTAACTTAATGAGTGCAGATCTAGCACAACTATTGCCTGCCTAAACTAGGTTGGTCGTGGTTTTTATTTGTATTCATGCAGCAAAATATGGTCATTTTTCATAAGCCAATAATACTTCGGAATACTAAGTTTATAGAATGTCAGCTGTTCATGGCACATTCACATCAACACTGGTCTTTTCTCCTTTGCATATCAGATAAGAGATTTGTCAGCTTAAATCCAGAATCTGACGTATTCCTGTTAAAGTGACAGCTGACTAATTGTCCTGGATTATTCTACATATTCAAGATTATTTTAGCTACTTATATAAAAAAAGGTATCTTCTACCATGCTTGGTGTCTCATGATTGTAATTCTAGCTACTCTACTCAGGAGGCAGAGATCAGAGAGATTGCAGTAATTTGTGAGACACCACCTTATCCAATAAAATGCTGAGCATGGTGATATACCTTTAATTCCTGCTACATGAGAATCAAAAATAGAAGAATTACTGAGCACCGGTGGCTCATGCCTGTAATCCTAGCTACTCAGGAGGCCGAGATCTGAGGATTGTGGTTCAAAGCCAGCCCTGGCAGAAAAGACTGTGAGACTCCACTAGAAAACTGGAAGTGGCACTGTAGCTCAAGTTGTAGAGTGCTCGCCTTGAGCTGAAGAGCTGAGGGACAGCGCCCAGGCCCAGAGTTCAAGCCCCATGACTGACAAAAAAATAGAAGAATTGCAGTCAAGGCCAGCCTTGGCATAAGTATAAAGTTTTATTCAAAGAATAAAGCAAAAAAAAAAAAAGAAAAAAGAAAAAAAGAAAGACTATAACCTGTTACAGTCTTTGTTTCCATTTTATTTTTAAATGCCATTTATTATCTGTTTTAATACCCATACAATTATAAGGAGAAAATGTTATAATAATAACATGAAAGGAACCTATAAATACACAAAAATAGGACTGATTATTATTTCTGTCTACTGATTTAGTGTAGTACCATTCATGTAAAAGCTTAAGATTACTTTCATATCACTTGTTCTTCATAAAGTCACACCTGATGCTAGTAATAAGCATGTTATTTTTCTACATGCTCACAAAGATCAAATATGATAATCCTCTATCAGGAGCTAGATATTACCATATCCTCAACTCTAATTGCAATTCCAAGGTATCACTACTACTGCTTCTTCTTCTGCTACTTCTTTTTCTTTCTCCTTCTCCTTCCTCCTCTTCTTCCTCTTTCTCATTTTCTTCCTCCTCTTTCTCTTCTCCTCCTCCTGAATGTATGTACAAAATTTCTGAAGCAATGCTTGACAAAGTGCCCTCTTTCACATCTCTAATTGAGATTATTTGTATTATCCAGTATCATCATTCTTCTATAAGTGAAAATTTAATACAAGTACCTTAACTTAGTGGTTTGGTGTCTTCAGAGAGTATCAGATATCCTTAACTTCTTTGTTTGCTATGGCTTTTGAGACTTTAAGCCAGAAAACTTAGAAAGCAGGAGGATTTTCTTTATATTTGCTCAAAACAGGCAATACCATATAGGAAGTAGTTGGATTAACTTGAGGATGCCCTCATCAATCTCACCTCAAATCTTATTTTAAAATAGCAAAATTAGTTTGGGTAGCTGGGTACTGAGTGGCTCACATCTGTAATTTTAGCTACTGCTGAGGCTGAGATCTAAGAATTGTGGTTCAAAGCCAGCTTAGTCAGGAAAGTTCATGAGACTCTCATCTCTAACCACCAAAAAAATCTGGAAGTGGAGCTGAGGGTAAATTGTAGAGTGTTAGCCTTGAGCACAAAAGCTCAGGGACAGTGTTCAGGACCTGAGTTCAAGCCCCAGGGACTCACACACACACACACACACACACACACACACACACACACACACACACACACACACACACGTTTGAGTAGACTTTTTAAGCCAACAAAGCATCCTTTTTATTTGATTTCAAGGAAAACAGCAGTCACCAGAAGAATAGAGAAGTGTCTCTTGGAGAATTTACTAGACTAAGTGCAACGAAAACATTCAGCCCCAAACTCCATTTGTGTAATTTCATTACTCAAAAGTTGAGTGTGACAATGGAATTCTATGCCTCCATCAGAAAGAATGACATTGCCCCATTTGTTAGGAAATGGAAAAACTTGGAAAAAATTATATTAAGTGAAGTAAGCCAGGCCCAAAGAAACGTAGGTCCCATGGTTTCCCTTATTTGTAATATCTAGTATATGTATGAGTCAAGCGGAAAAGGTCAGATAATGTGATGTCAGGAAAATGAACCCTTAGATGTGTATTTTAATGTTTTTTTCTTTCATGCGTGTGTTTGTAACACATTTATAAGATTATTTCTTTGTTGCTTTGTATGTCCCTCCCCCACAGTATAACCCCTGCTTTCACTATATTTGATGTCAGTATAACTTGTAGAGGAGATGGGGAAAACCAGTTGTTTAAGGATACAGGTGGACCTGTTGCAACAATGAGATGTACAAGTTGTCATGTCCAAAAGGAGCTTTACAACATTGGTGCGGAGGGGGGGGGGGGGGGGGGGGAGGAGAAGAATTGGGATTAGGGGGGGGAGGGGGGAGGCTGGGAAGGGATGTGAAGGGTAAACAAAGGAGGAAGCTGCAATGCTTGGTAAGAAATGTACGCATTATCCTGCCCATGTAACTGTAACTCCTCTGTACAGTATGTTCACAAATAAAATTAAATTAAATTAAAAAAAAAAAAAAAGTTGAGTGTGACTATACTGACCCTAAATTGATGCTTACTGCAGATTCTGTTGAAGGCCCATAATAATCAAAATGGTAACCATGAATTTATTTACATCTCCTAAAAGAGGAAATACCTTTTTTGAAGTGAAATGTAACACAGTTGTTCTTTATTCCTTCTGACTTTCTGATTAGAAAATTTCATTTATGAACTATAACATAAATTATTGGATTTTTTCAGGGACTGCAGTGGATTGATTGCATCTAATACTGCCATTTAATAAAAACAATTTCAAACTTCTCAGATGAGCTAAAATTGGGGAAGCCAAATGGTTTTTCATAGACCTGATCTGGATCTGTTTAAAAATGGTGATACACCTCAGAAGAAACTGGGCAACTATTCAAAAAGGTCAAATTAAAGGCGCAATTTGAAAAGGAAGCCACGATTTTACAACCAGTTTTATATTAATCCCAGAGATCTGAGCAGAAAATTCAGTTTATTCACACAAACCTAATTAAGCCTGAATACTGGCTAGAACCTAAACTACACACTTAACAGTGGACTAGAAGAACTTTCAAATAGTTCTACACGTTTCAACAAAATGACTCATAAAACTCTGACAGACCTGGCCCATAATGTGTATACGTCCTGACACAGAGAACCTGGAATTTCCACTGGATTCAGCATAGAAAGTATCTGTATAATGCTTTGCTGTTTAGGGGAATATTAATTGCAATTCTCATATCTTTCCATCAATCCAAAGAGCTGTGGGCAACTGTAACTTTTAAAGTTTCGCACAGGTGGGTTATGATAACAAGTTGTCTGGCAAGGAAATGCTGAAGTTTTATGTAACTTTTCCAACTGACAAAATGTTGTTGGTAGTTGAGTTTATCAGTTCAGCAAGGGGCAATCTCAAAGAAATATATGCATTTACATTTAATGCCAATGTTAATTCTATCAAGACAGCACTTAAGAGACTAAAATTTTAGGATCCCCTTTTAGAGAATTGCACGTAAAGGCTCAGAAGCCTACTTTCATGGAAACTCTAGGCAGCCATGTAAATTGGTAAAGAAAAAAATATGATTCCCAGAAGTTGCAGCATGCATCTCTTCTGCCTACCTCAAAATGCACAGTTTAATTTTCAATTTTGAAATAAAATCAAAATTCAACTTTGGTTAGGTTTTATAGACCTATTGACAGGAGCTATTCTACATACTCTATAGCAAGGAACAAAATAAATAAAACATGTCTTCTCTCTCTCTCTCTCTCTTTTTTCTTTTGTTGGTCATGAAATCTGGGCCTAGGCACTGTCCCTCAGCTCTTCAGCTCAAGGCTAAGGCCCTACCACTTGAGGTTTATTGGAGATAAGAATCTCATGGACTTTCCTGCCCTGGCTGGCTCTGAACCATGATCCTCAGATCTCAGCCACCTGAGTAGCTAGGGTTGCAGGCGTGAGACACCGGACCCCGGCTTCATTTCTTCTCTTCTTAAATCCCATATTCTTCTGAAGCAGGAGGATGAAGCAGAGAGGAATGGAAAATTAGAAAAACAAGAGAAAACTTCAGTAGTGAAAAGGAAATATAAAGTAGGTGATAGAATGGTACATCTTGAAAGGATGAAGAGTTTAGAAATTCTTATCTCCAGTGCAATCCCTACCCAGGTATTTGATGAGTGTACTTGACTAATGTCATTTCACGTTCATTTAAACCTGATATAGTTTCCAGTCCTCAATAAGACCCACTTACCCAGCTCTACCTACCTCTACCATCTCATCCCTTGCCCTTCCCCAGTTGGCTGTAAGTCCATTCAGCATTCAACTCTATCTGTCTTTTTAAGTTTATGACCAGGGTTGAAAATTTACGTGTGATTCTCCCATGTCTGAATTTTCTGCTAGACTGGTGTTTTAATGAAGTTAGGTTCCACATCTAGAGTTGCAAGGAAAAGTCTAATCTGCTTGCTTAGCTAAAGAATTAAAATCCAGAGAGCAATTCTGGCAGTGTCCTGAGAAAAAATTAAAATGATTGACCTTTGGAAAGGTCTTCCAGTCTAGAATAGAAAGCAAAGAAAAATGTAAGTTTTTTTTTCTTTGAAGTTTTACTTTAAAGAATAAGCCAGTAACAGTGGCTCATGCCTGCAATCCTAGCTACTTAAGAAGCTCAGATCTGAAATTTGTGGTTCAAAGCCAGCCCAGGCAGGAAAGCTCATGAGACCCTTATTTCTAAATAACCACCAAAAAGCCAGATGTGGAACTGTGGCTCAAGTGGTAGAGCAATAATGCTTTGAGCAAAAAGTTTAGGCACAGTACCTATGCCCTGAGTTCAAGCTTCAGGATGGCACATAAAAAGAAGGAGAGGAAAGGAAGCAGAAATGAAGGCAGGAAGTCAGGCAGGAATGAAGCAAAGAAGGAAGAGAGGGAGGGAGGGAGCGAGGAAAGAGAGAAGGACCAAAGGAAAGAAAAGAAAAAAAAGAACCAATTTAGCAGTGAAACCCACTAGACACTATGTTGGAAATGAACCATACAACTTTGAGGGGAGGGAAGTTAGGAGGGAAAAAAGTGGGAGAGAATGAGGGACGGGGTGACACTGTTCAAAAGGAAATGTACTCATTACCTGACTCATGTATCTGTAACCTCTCTGTACAGCATCTTTACAACAACATAAAATTAAATAAAAAGAAATAGAATTGAAAGCACCTCAGAGGGTCAGTAGTGATCTGTACTGAGAACTGCAAGTCTAAAGAAGATTAGAAGGAAATAAGAACAGAAACAGGTTAAAGAAAATTCTTTTCTTTTTGTTTTTTTGTATTTTTTTTATTGTGAAAATACTGTACAGAGGGGTTACAATTACATGGGCAAGATAATGAGTACATTTCTTACCAAGCATTGTAGCCTCCTCCTTTCTTTTCTCTTCCCATCCCTTCCCATCCTTCCCCTCCCCACCCCCCACCCAATCCTCCCCGCCCCCCTCCCACAAAAGTTGTAAAGTTCGTTTTCGACATAACAACTTGTACATTCTTAATATTGGTTCTGGTGGCTCTCACCTGTAATCTTAGCTACTTGAGAGAATGAGATTATTGAGATCCTGGGTGCCTGTTATCCTAACTCTGGCGAAAGCTAACATAGATGACTCTCTCCCAGACCTGTGTCCAAGTAGAAAGAGAGATCCTATTGATAAAACAAGGTCCAAAACAGGTAAAGGTGGTAGCTCAGAGGTGAGAGAGTCTGTGAAGGAGAATTGCCATGGGAAATCTGCCCCAGGCAAAAAAAAAAAAAAGGCAGCACTCAAAAACAGCTGAAGCAAGTAGAGCAGGAGAGTGTGACTAAGTAGTAAAGTGATTGCTTAGCAAACTTGAGGCCTGAAGGTCAAGCCCTCATATTGCCAAAGAAAAAGACATAGAAGAAAGAAAAGAAAACTGTGCATGGTACAGGGATACATGTGTTTGGAAAGGGATTTGGGCAACGTTTAGGACATGGCTTCCATCCTTTCACCACCGCCACTTCCTTTGGTCTCCTCTTGAATGGCCTCTCACCTCACTCCTCAAGCGTTCTATTTATTTTGTTCATACTCTGGGTCTGAGCACCATCACTCAGCTCTTCAGCTCAAGGCTAGCACTCTACCACGTGAGCCACAGCACCACTTCTGGCTTTTTCTGCTTATGTGGTGCTGAGGATTTGAACCCAGTGCCTCATGCATGCAAGGCAAGCACTCTACCACTGAGCCACCTTCCCAGCCCCTCAAAGGGCTTCTTGACATGGTATTTTTCTTCAATTCATTAACTTCTTCATCTGATTAACTCAACTGTTAATCAGATCAACTTATTTCTAATAGTAGGGTATACCAAATCTCCACTTCTCATGACTTAACTACCCTACCCATTTCTCACTGTCTTCTACTCAGCTGATCCTCCAGACTGCTCTTGTCAACACCATCCATGACTATATCTTTGTTATTCAGCAAAGACGTTTCAGGCCCTGAATTTATTTTGCCTTATGTGTTATTTGATACTGTGGGCAGAACATCCATTCTGTAGTCTTAGCCATCCTCATGGAGTACTTTACACTGGTTTATCCAACATTACCTGGAAGCAATTGACTGTAAAATGTTTGTTGTCTGCAAGAG
This sequence comes from Dipodomys spectabilis, assembly GCF_019054845.1. Classification (NCBI taxonomy): domain Eukaryota; kingdom Metazoa; phylum Chordata; class Mammalia; order Rodentia; family Heteromyidae; genus Dipodomys; species Dipodomys spectabilis. The sequence continues at coordinate 5,116,468 of NW_024870835.1, read as the reverse complement.
TCTCCTGCAAAGAGTTTGTTGAGGAATAACTTTGGAGATGTAGCTAAGGAGGTGAGGAAGGCAGGGGGAGGACAGGGGGAATGCTGATCCACTACAAACTATAGTCAATCATCAATAGAGCTCTAACGCTAGAAGAGCCCTTGGAAAAGGTACCAAAGTGAAGCCTGGGACTGGACCATTCCATCTGGGTACTTCCACTTATTGGCTGTGGTCCACAATCTGGGAAGGGTGCAATCCTGGGCAAGACAATAACCTGTGGCTGAGAAGGGATCCTATAGATGGACATTTGGCTATCCTGGGAACCTAACACTCACACATCAAAACTGAGCTCATTGATAGGCACCAGTGGCTCATGCCTGTAATCCTAGTTATTCAGGAGGCTGAGACCTGAGAATCACAGGAAGCCAGTCCAGGCAGGAAGTCCCTGAGACTCTTTATTTCTAATGAACTGCCAAAGAATAAATCCAGAAGTGGAGCTGTGGCCAAGGTATCAGAAGGCTAGCCTTGAGAAAAACACACACATACACACCACACACACACACACACACACACACACAAAGAAACCGGAATTTATTCTTTCTGCTGTCATCCTCTTGCAAATCTACTACTGCTTATCTTAACATCCCAACTCCCTTAATGGCAGTAGCAGCATCCTCCTCCTAGCTAGGCAGCTGGAGCCATAGATCATCTTTTTCTCTTCCTCATTCCAGGTCCTCAAAATTATAAATCATTAATATCTCTTGCATCCAACTCCTCTCCATTTCCAGTGCTTCTACTTTAGTTCAGACCCTTCATTTGTCCCTCTGGTCTCCAAGTGGGATCTCTTCTAGTCATGAAGGATTGTGTCTTATTACTCGTATTTTTGTACAATGCTTAATCTGCCTTGTTATTGTTATAGAGACAAATCTAAGCTCCTTGGGGGGTCACAGAAGTCTTTTCCTGACTTACCTCAGTGCCCTTTCCTTCTCTCTCTCTCTCTCTCTCTCTCTCTCTCTCTCTGAATTCATCTTGAAGACTCACTCTGAACTAACTGGATCTTCAATGCCTGACTTGTAGAGACAACTGGAGAATGTAGGAGGTAATGCACTACACAAGATCACATTATTTTTAGGAGCAATTTCTTCTCAGGGAGCAACAAAGCCCTTGACCCAGAGCAGTGATAAGCAAAGCATTTCACTAAATACCACTATTAATCCCAGGAGATCACATGACCTTTTGCACTGCCCAGTTTTGGCAAGTTGACAGCCCCTTGCCTGCTAGCTAGGCTAATCTGAGAACCAATGTTGCTACTAAATCCTTTCTGTGCATGACTTATGCACCCAGCTGTTAACACCGGTACATACTCCGTGCCAAGACCGGGCGCCATTCCCCCAGGCACTTATTCATCCCCGCTCGCTAATCCCCCTGCCTGCTGGGATGGCAAGGAGAGGAGCAAGGTCGCCTCCCAAATCAGCCAGGGGCTGCCACTAGGTACTTGATGGTGTTTTGTTTTGTTTTTCTCCAGGTAACATCCATTGGTCTCAGGTGACAGGAAAGCATTCATTGCTCATTTATGGTCTTAGGGAAGGAGAAAGGAAAGGCAGGGAAGAGATGGAGAAAGAATTAGAACAGGAATCGTAAGAGAACCAGAGGGAGTCCGACTGTTGACCGAACTTCTTGAAAAATAACTTCTAGGGAAAACAGAGCCCCCTTTCGGGAGGGGGCGGGGAGAGAATGCATCACGTTTTGCCTTGAGAGCATTTGCCTTTTGATCTTTGGCAAGGAACCCCACACCAGCCGAGCAGCCATCCCTAGGACAGCTGAACTCAGTCTCCCGGCCGGCCCCAAGGGTGGCCAGCCAGGGATGTTTGTCCTTTGGTGTCAGCAGGACCTGACCACAGGATTTGGGAACCGTGGCTGGCTTCCGCCTCCTCTCTCCGGCCCCAGCCCCTTGCTCGAGTTTCAAGCGTGTCCTTCCCTCGCTGCCCTCCTGCATTTGCTTTCTTCTTGAGCTTGTGAATGTTACCCTAGAGGGGGCTGCAGCACCGCAGGCTTTCCTCCACGCCGCCATCATTTGCTGTTGTTGGCTACAAGTCCTGTGCCCGGCGCCAGCCAGGATCGGCAGCGAGCTAGGACCCCATGCACACTTACCCAAACAGACCGCCCGCCCTGCAGTCTGCACACGCCAGGGTGCCAAGCTCTGCTGGGGGGAGGGGAGAGGAGGTCCTGCTGCTGAACTCCAAGCGCTCTGCACACACTTGCCAGCACGTGCTAGACAAGTGTGCACTGCACTCAAGTGTGCAGGGTTGCGGCGCCCAGTCAAGTACAGTGTGATCCACACAAGTCCTGGTCCAGATCTGAGCCTTGGTGCCCCACGTGCCAATCCCGCACCAGAGGAACGGTTGGCACCCCTTCCCCCCCCCCCAACATTTTTTCCCTTCTTTTTACTTTTGCAGTTGGTTTTCTCTTGAAGCTTTTGAGTCATTGCATTGTCAACGTCTTTTAAAACATAGTGCCATCTTGACTAAATGAGGGCTGTCCTGCCAGGCACCTGTGCATGAACCGCATTTGCAAATTCTCTATCTCTGATAGAATCTAGTCTAGAAAGATGTCGCCCCTGAAGCCTTTGTCTGCATTTTTCTTTTAATGTGTTCTCATCAAGGTTGTGAATTTACTCATTGTTATTCATTACTGAAGATACTCTGTGCAGAGACAGAATTAAATCATAATCACTAACATTTTTTTTTAATTGAAGACTTACATTGTACTTGGTTTGCAGCTGTTTTCTCAGACTATAAAGTTGGGCTTGGCTCCTAGTCACTTAATTAGTACTTAATGAATGAATGCCAGACAATGTGCTAAGTACTTTGCATTACTATTCCATCTCACAGTCATCTGACATGGCAGAGACACACAGAAAGTAATATGTGTGCCCAAACTACATAAAACCAGAAAGGAAATCACTAGCTAGCCATCCACCCATGAGGTCTGTGCTTAGGTGCTTAGTTTTCATAGTATAGTATTTCATATAATCTGGTCATTTCTCTTTATATTTATTTTGACACTCTGTGTGTGTGTGTGTGTGTGTGTGTGTGTGTCTCCACATGTCTGTGCATGCACACAGGACTTGAACTCAGAGCCTTGTGATCTCCATTGCCTTTTTTCAATCAAGGCTGACACTACCACTTAATCCACACCTCCACTATGGGAATTCTGTTGGTTAATTGGAGGTAAGAATCTTAATTGGAGGTAAGAATCTCATGGACCTTTTTTTCCTAGTCTGGCTTTGAACTGCAATCCTCAGATCTCAGCTTCCTGAGCAGTTAGAATTACAGGTGTGAGCCACCAGTGCCCAGTTTTCTTTATATTTACTTTAAAATATTCGTAAGCAATATTCCTGGAGGTGTTTTCACTGTAACATGGGCTAGCTATTATAGATCATTCTCAGAATTCTATTTTTGAAACAAGCTCATGCAGCCTTCTTTGGGCTATACTTGTTATGCTTTTATATATGCAGGCAATTCTGCTACAGTGTAATACACATTCCTGGAAAACCTTACACATCAACAAATGTACACTAAAACAACAGAGCTCATGAGAAAATTAGAGTAAGGCAGACCCCCTCAACACACCCATGCAGCTTTGTGAACAGAACACCCACAAAACAATAACAAACCTGTATAAACACTGGCATGGTTTAAAAGGTGTGTTGAGTCCTAATAAATACTACCATAAATATAGAACTTTACCTTTTAAACATAAAAGTAGTTTAATAAAGAGAGAGATAAGGACAGGTTGAGACTGCTGAGTTATAGAGAAAAAGACAAAGTACATGAAGGTGGCTGGTACTTCCAAGAGAAAAGAATATGGGGTAAGTGGGTACAGTGCCAGTACTGTGTCCTGGACAGTGGGCAGCAGGGTGGGAAAGTTGGGTGTGTACCAGCCCATCTCCTGTAGTTTGACATCATGCTAACACCAATCACATACACATCATGCTGTGGTGGAGGAGCATGCTACAGCAGGTCCTCTTCCTAAGAGGGTAGACTATCATAGCGACAAAGAACCTATTCTCTGCCTTGCCAGTGTATAACGTTCCCTATTTCCAGTGCCTGGCTGGAACTTGCTTATCCTTTCCAACCCTGTTCCTAAGCATTTCTCTCTCATCACCAAAGAATGCACACACCAATAGAACATGCTTTTATATCATGGTAAAGCAGTATCATATCTTACTACATATAATTTACAGACCCATGTCTGATATAATTACATATAGATATCTATGGGTATATATAGACCAACATAGATAGATAGATAGATAGATATGGATTCATGTTCCAGAGTCATAGAAGGGAGATAAAAAGTATCTCTTTCTGTTCACACTTTAGTTTCATATTTTGTGTGTGATATTTCTTAAATGTGTTTTGGGGCACATGCCTGTAATCCTAGCTACTTTAGAAGGGTGCAATCTGAGGATTGAGGTTCAAAGACAGCCTGCGCAGGAAAGTCTTGGAGACTCTTATCTCCAACTAACCACCAGAAAACTGGAAGTGGAGCTGTGGCTCAAAGTGCCTTGAGTAATAAAGCTTAGAAACAGTACCTAGGCCCTTAGTTCAAGCCCCACAACTGAAAATAAATAAATAAATAAATAAATAATAAAAATAAATGTGTTAAACCATGACAAATTCTATTCCCTATGAGCACTATAAATTACTTAGTGTCAGATGATGACATGGCTTGATATTCGGATTATTTTCCATCTGTAAATCCATCCATTCATTCAGCAAGTCCAAAACATTCCAGGAGCACCTAGAATATCAGCATCAACCTAACAAGCTTATTTCATACACACACAAAAATATATTGTCTTAATGTTTAAGTAAATAAATGCAATACTTTATTTTAGCAAGAAGTAATATGTAATATATTATATAATATTTATGCATAATATATATCTATATGACTAGTTAGCTAGACATTTTTAACCCAAAATTGAATAGTTCTTAGTGTTTTAATAGTTGGACTTCCCTAAAATTGTCTAAAGTTTAGCATTATATGTAGAAAGATATTTAAAACGTTTACTATTTTTCTAGTGGCCATCCTTAAGAAGAAAAAGCAGAGGGAAAATTTTAAAGGCATTTTGTTTTATTTTCATGTATCTAAATGCTAAGAATTTCTTGACTTACTCTACCTTATCACACTACTAATATTTTAGCATATAATTTATGTTCTCCTTGAGACTATTCAAAGACTCACATTAGCTACTTGCCCAAGAAGAGCAATTCATCTATAATAGGTAATTACAAACAAAACTTTAGAAATAGTTTTTAGTTATACAGAGGAGTATAGTACTGATTTTACGATAACATTGATGATCTCTGAAAACAATATGCTAAGTAAAAGAAGTCACACTTCAAAGGCCAGATTTATGTTTTATGTCCAGGATAGGAAATTTATAGAGGTGAAAAGCAGATGAGTAGGTGTCAAACATTTAGGGGTAGTGGGGATAGAGAGGAAGAAAGAGAAAGAGATTATTCACAGATAAACATTGTGCTTCTTTTTTGGGAGGAAGGGGTGATAAAAATGTTCTGTGATGATGATGATGGTAATGATGGTGTTATAATCTAAAGTCCAAGCCTCTGAATTCATGTACTTTCAAAGACTGGAATTAATAGAATATATGAATTATATCTCATTTTTAAAAAGAAAACAAGAAATCAACTCCATTCTTCTAATAGCTGAATCTCTGTGGTGAAATCCAGACTAGGGGCAGATTTGTGCGGACTGGTAAATATTAGTTCTTAGTCACAGAGCTGCTATACATGCCTTACTTCTAACTAGTTTTAAAATAAGACAGAATTTCAGATCGAGTTCTTTCTTTCTTTGGGGGATAGAAAGGAAGATCTGGGAAATTCACCATGGACTGGCACAGGAAGGGAAGGAATTCACTATAGAAAATACAAACAAAGCTAAGCTCTCATGTGTAATGTCAGAAGATGAAGAATGGCATGATGCTTCTTCAAAGGCTTGTTGAGTTTATAAAAGGAATCCACTTTTTCCCCTATAATAGGAGATGCTAAGAAGACAAAAACTAAATATGTGTGTCCCAGGAGACCCAGAACATAATGATCTAAGTCTGAGAGGGATAACATTTTTGAAATACAGTTTCTCCAAATGGTTGGACACGAAGCTTTGAGCTATGATACCTGGAACAAAAGGTCTTCAGTTCCTTTTTTTTAAATTCTGAGACAAGAGCCTTTTTATATAGCTTGGAATGTCCTCAAATTCATGATATTCTTGCCTCTGCCTCTGTAGTGCTGGGGTCATAAACGTGTACCACCATGCCTGGCTTTAGTTCCATTTTTATCTAAGTTTTGGGCACTGCACAGATATAAGAATATCTAAAAGAAAAAAGCCTATATTGGAATTAAATTACAAACAATCTAGTAAATGGTTGCTTTAATGAATATTATGCAACTACACATGTGAATAAAGTTTTGGCTATGAGAGACTGATGACTAGGTTTATATTGTGGCCTTGTGTATTAAAAGATTTATCTTTTGGTGGTGGTGGGGGGGGAAGGGAAGGGATAGTGGGAGAACAGTAAAGGAGGGGTAACAATGCTCGACAAGAAATGTACTCATTACCTTACTCATGTAACTGTAACCCCTCTGTGCAGCATCTTTACAATAAAATAAAAATTTTTTGAAGAATTTTCTTTTAATGGCCTTGGTACGTTTAATTCAGAATATCTGCTGAAGAGACAAGCAGCTGTCATTTCAAAAAAAATTGTATCAAAGAGTGTAGTTTTAACCTTCAGAGAGATTGCTACAACTCAAAGTAGCTTGGATGTTTAATAAATGTGCACTTTGTACAGACTCTAAGGTTCTTTTCTCCTCTGGTAAAAATTACAAACTTTGAGAAAAATATCGAAGAAAAAAAAGTGTAAGTTTGCCATTGTTTGAAAATATGCCAGGTGTGATTAAGGAGATTGAAGGTTTGAGTCCCATCTTCTATGCAGCTTTTCAAAGGAAGTTTCTGCAGTTCACAGTTGTTAGTAGGCACCATCTTTCCAAATGAGTTCAAAATTGGCATCACCGAGTGAATGTTTCTCTTTCTCAATTTAGTATCTATTTCTTTAATATTGTTCTCATATATGCTACGTATGTTTTTAAAGTCTAGAAGAGGAGCTCAACTACAGGATTTCAAAGCTAACACATTATTATTTTTTTCTATAAACTTTTTTTTTTTTTTTAACAAAATGAAGGTCTTGACACATGGCTTTGCCATGGCATATTCATTGGTAATAAAAGAGAGCGCCATCTGGTGGTATACCAGTTGTCTGGATTTTCCAGGAGAGAGTAGAACCAAGGAAAATCAAACAGAAATTGAAGTTCAACTCGATTTAGTGCAAGTCTGCATGGTACCTAGTTTCATGGAACAGAACAATGGTTTCGGCTCTCTCTGTACCAACCCTACTAGAATCAGGGAGAGTATTAAACTGTGTCTTTACAAGCCTGTGCTTGCAATTCTAGCCCCAGCATTGCCATTGCTATTGCCATCTGCTTAAGATGAAGCCTTTGGGGGCCTGGATATACCTCTTTCCAAATGGCCAGTCATGCAAGGCTTTGAAAATCTGGCCTTTGATGTATTTTATAGGGATAAGGAAACATATATTAAAGTCAGGCCTGTACTACACACAAGGCCACGTAGCTGGGTCAATACTAAAGTTGTAATTTCATCTTTAGTGTGTGGAGCTTAACTGTTCTAGCTCTCCTCCTGCTTATGACATCATAGGAAGTCACTGATGAGCTGACAGCCTTTTATGATCTAGCTGAGGATACATTACTTTAGTCTTTGTCATTCGGTGTATAATGAATACCAGTTCTTGTAGAAATGTTAAAAAATTATCTGTGAGAGAAAACTGAAGCTCCTCAGTTAACCCGAGTAGATTAAAAGGCAAATCCAGTGAGGTATTGTTCCCAGGATTTTATTATTTGCTCTTTAATAAACCCTGGAGGTTAAAGGAACAGAACTCACTCAGAGTTGGAAGGTAAAGCAGAGGGAGTATTTGTTCATAAGATGGAGCAGAGATATTATAGGAAAGAAAATTACTTCATAAATCAATATGGGTTAAATCAAAAGTTCACTTAATTTGTAATTCTTTTTTCAGTCTAGGTGGGTACTGCTTTTAATTTCTCAATGAATGAAAAAATAGAAAAATCTAATGTATATTAACGTCTCAACTCAAAATTTTAGTATTAAGTTTAGTATGAAATTAGTATTAAATTCAGCATAGCTCTGTATTGTCAGATGGGGAGTAAACTAGTGACTTAGAAAAGAATCACTGGAGGGGCTGGGAAGGTGTCTCAGTGGTAGAGCACTTGCCTTGCATGCTTGAGGCCCTGGGTTCAATTCCTCAGCACCACATAAGCAAAAAGAAAAAAAGCCGGAAGTGGCGCTATGGCTCAGATGGTAGAACGCTAGCCTTGAGCTGAAGAGCTGAGGGACAGTGCCCAGGCCCAGAGTTCAGACCCCACAACTGGACCCCCCCCCCAAAAAAAAAGAAAAAAAAAAGAACCACTGGAACTTTCTCCATATACAGATTATAAAATAATGGCAGCAAATATTTGTATAATTTATATACACTCTAAGAAGAATTGAATGTAAAACAACAGTAGCAAAGCTCTTTTTATTAACTGATAAAATTGTAGACTACAAATGAGTAGTTGTAGAAGGGAATTCATGTTGTGTTCTAATGTCACATGTCAATTGTTTTCAAACTTAGAACAACAATGAGGTATTCGCATCTATCATAGAATAATATTATTCCTATATGCCTATAATAATATTCCTATATAATTCTTATTATTATGTCCAGAAGCCAGTTTACTTGGGGGATAAAAGAAATGAAGGAACACTTGTGGTAGTTTACCATGGCATCAGGTACACATGAAAATAATGATTATAATAGAGATTACTAAAATATTCTATTTCTTGGCTTATGCAATAACAAGGAAAAATTATTCAAAATTTCTTAAAGGTCAGACTGCCATTTCATTTCATCTTCACCTTGATCTTTGGAGCTACTGAGTAATCTTTCCTTTTTATGAATGAAGAACTTAGAGGTCACAAAGACTCATAAGCTGGCCATAAGTTCACACTATTACTAAGTGATGGGGATGTCACTGAAATCATATCATGGGAAAATCTGACCAGTCCTCATTTTATTTTTCCTTTGTAAGCCTTGTGGATTATCATCAAGCAGATGCTCAGTGGTTTTTAGCACAAAGTTTTCTGTTGGAAGAACATTGGCTCCTTACCGGAAGGATTATATGTCTTTCGTCTTACTTGAAATAACTGCTGAATGGAAGACAGAGCAGGCAATAATGGTAGAGGGAATGCAGAACAAATGCATGGTGCATAGATGTCAGGATAGAAAACATTCCTAAACTTTAAGTGCAAAAGTGTACTATTCAATGTCTTTCCTCCTACTAATTAAGAGAGAAAAGTTTGTGCATTTTACTAAAGTTTTCATATCAGCAACAGCTAACAGCTTCCTTTGTGTCATTCATTTTTCTTCATCCCTTACTTGTCTTGTGTAATTTCCTCACAATGATTCAGTATGGGAGAAACTATGAGTAACTTAGTTTCCTGTGTGAGCAAACTGAAATTTACAGAGTCTATAAATTTGCCTACATGGAAGATTATTCCAAGATGATCAGTTGAACTACAAAATAGAAGATTGTAGATTAGGATTCCAACCTGGTCAGTTGAACTACAAAAGTCAAAATTCTTAAACACTGATTTTCTTCAATAAAACAAATGTTTCTATTTTCCTTGGTGGGAATGAATTTTCTCACAAAGATTGAAATTCTCCTGGGATGTTTCTGATAGTGATAACCACATTCTCTTTTCGCTGGCTTAGTTTGGTGGTCTGTAAGAGTATAAACTTTGGTTCCAGAACTGGCCAATCTGTCACTAGCATTAAACATCAGTGAAACCAGGAGAAAAACATTAAATCATTGGTAATGAATTCTTTGACTTTGCTTGTAATACACAAAACTGCATTGGATATTGGACAGGATAAGGTGAAATCCTCATAGTTTGCCTAATTGTAACAGCAATAACTTTTTGGTACATATTTTAAATAATTCATATATTTAAAAGAGTTATTCAATATTCCATTACTTTCAAAGTATTGGTAGTTTATCATGGTGATGGACATTCTCTTTAAAGTTTCAAAGGTTTGCCATTCTATTTTACCAATGGCGAAGCTGAAGACTTAATGGTAATTACTATAGAGCTGACAAATGTATACAGAAAAATTATTAACCAAGATTATGACTTAAAAAGAAAGTATTTGACCCTCTACTTGCCTGGAGGCATTTGAAATTTTATGGATCATGAAATTTTAGGATTTGAACTCAGAGGTTCTCAAATATTAGGCTAGTGCTCTACCACTTGAGCTATGTCTCCAGCCTAGCTTTTTGCTTGTTATTTTGAAGATAAAGTTAAGGGAACTTCACTTCTTGGGCTGACCTGAAACCACAATCCTCTAGATCTCAATCTTTGGAGTAACTAAAGACTACAGTAATAAACCACAGGTTCCCAATCTTAGTATGATTTACATCTATATTAAAAAAATCAAGTATTGAAAAAAATTCTTGACAAAGTGGAGAAAATTATACCTATCAGAATAATCAGAAGAGGATAATAAAATAATGAGCTAATATTTAGTGCAAGCACAATATAATCAGATTTTAAACATCATTATATTTAAGTTTATAATAACTTTTTAGGTAGCTAGCGCATTCCACCTCTCCCAGCACTTTATAATAGTATCTGTGGCTCCCAAAGATTGATAACTTACTTAATATCATACTACCGCAAAGTGACAGAACTGGGATTTGGATTCCTCTTCTGATCCCAGAATCCTAGATTTCTTCCTATTGCACAATTCACATGAGCTCAATTGTACAATCACCTCCCACAGGAAGGCAGAAGTTTAATAAATGTCCTAGAGAGTGGAAAAAGGAAAAAAGGCAACTCCACAATGATCTTTCAGGATTAAAGTTCCAGAAACTCTACATGTGGGCTTAAGTCTAAGATGGAAACTAAATCTCACTCCCAAATTCTCAGTGGGAAAGTATGCCCCGGGGTGGGGGTGGGGGGGGCGGGTGGAGAAATGTTGACATAAATATTCGTCTGGATTTGTGCTGGCATGCATATATGGGCCTCTCAGAGCATTTTAAAAGATGAACTAAAGCTGTTTTGCTACTCTGGATTTATTTTTCTTTCTTTTTTATGCATTTTTCTTTCTGTAAAATGCAAGAATAAGCAGGTATGGGTTTTATAGGCAAGATTTAAAATCAGTCAAAAGTCTACCAAATTATTTTTTTAAATAAGTATTCATCACAAAGAGATAACAAGCAAGGATGCTTAATGCAGGCAGTTCGGACTGACATGTTTATTGTAATGCGAATACGCAGAAACTGGACCATACAGAGGCCAATTGGGTTCATTCCAAGTCTGGAAAATCTCCAATAGAGGTACAGTGGGCGGGTTGGTTCTTAAATTGAATGGATGAACAAACCCAATGACATCTTAATATACATAAAATGATGCCTCTGGATGTAAATATTTGTTTGCCTCAACATTAGAATAAAATGATAAAATTTTCTAGCCTTAGATTAAATATTTACTTGTATCTTCTTTTCAAAAAATTAAAATTAAAAAGTCAATACTTTCAAGCTTTGGGGTAATATTGTTTGTTTTAGAGCACAATGAGGTCTACCTTGGACCATATCCAAAGATAAAGTTTAGTTCCAGAAGTACCTTGCACCAACTTCATCGTGAGGTGACTTTCTGTAAGAGACAATTATCAGAATGAACTGAAGACAGCCTTGAAGGGGAGAAGTTGCTTCAACATTTCAAATTGACATAAACTTTCTTCCTCATATTTTTTTAAACAAACTTTTCCTTTTGCTGGAGGGGGAAGTGAGGCAGTCATAGGATCTGGGCCACACAATCCCAGTGCTGACTGTTTACATAGTTTTTTGACCAGTTTGGAACAATGGCAGTAGAGAGTGTTTTGAATTCTGTTTACCACAAGGAACAAAAATCAAAATAAATATTCAATTGGCTTCATAATGAGGCAAATATTTTCTGTGTTATGTAGTAATGAAAGTCAGTGTACACTGTAAATAAAGTTTGCTCAAGGGCTCTGTGAAAGGATGGGGAAAAAGCCAAAATGTAGAATGACAGCCAGAATTCTGCTACAGCGCACAGAGAGCCTGGAAATTAGTCCCAATCCCTGAAGGCGAAATGTTGTAGAGTGTTTGGTTTGGTGCTGTTTTGTTTTGTAGAAAGTGTAAAATGCCGGTAGGATTGGCCCCATGCCCTTGGTGTCATTACTCATTGAAATAATGGGGAGGAATGAATGCCAAATGCATGAGGAGGAGTGGTGTGGGGGAGAGTCCACAGAACTCTGTTCAGTCTTTTAAAAAAGGGGGAGGGAGCAAAAAGAACCTTTAAAGGAAAGAAAAGCATTGGCACTGTCCTGAGGAGCAGTCACAGGCGAATCAGGCTGTCTTGATTCACCTGCTTCAAAACAAAATGCCTTACAATTTGAAAAGTGTGTGTCTGAAAACTAAGCAGAACACGAGTGGGTTTTTCTTCTGGGAGTTCTTTGCTAGACCCTTTCTGAATGTATATTTCTGCTCATTCTTTCTTCAAACAGAGGGCTGTCCTCTGAGACTTGATACACCTCTCTGCCAAATGAGTTTGCTTTTCCTTCTTTGTAAGCATGCTCCTAAGGGGTTGGATGACAAGGAGCATTCTAATACTAGAGTCCAAACTTTGATGTATGAAAACTTGCAGGTGTCGGGTACACATGGCTGTGTATTTGGGGGAGGTCAGCAATGCAATTCAATTTGTGGCGTTCAGTCCAAAGCTTGGAAAACTTTGGAAACTGGGACTCCTCCAAAATAAGATCTCTCTCCCTCTCCCTCCCCTGTCTCTCCCTTTTTCTCCCTCTCTTCCTCTCTCCCTCTCCTTCTCCCTCCCTTCTCCCCCCCCCACTCCCCCTCATCTCTCTCTCTCTCTGTCTCTCTGTCTCTGTCTCTCTGTCTCTGTCTCTCTGTCTCTGTCTCTCATGTTTTACCAGAGAACAAGATAGAACAAACCAATTAATAAACAAAACCTCAAGCCTTAATAATAAATCCTTTTATACATTTCTGAATATCTAGTACAGAATCACTCTGGGTGTTTTTGTTTTTTTACGATGCATTTGTTGAACTGCTTAGGAAAAAATGTCAAGAAGGGGCCTTGGAGAAAAGAGTTTGGCACAGAGAACCAGGGTTCTGCTGCCAGCCAGCCAACGTGGGAAGGACACAGGACACTGGATAGGCTAGTAATCCACTTGGTGTCACGGGAAAATTATTGCTATTGTAATCACAAACTGAGTAGCTTGAAAACTAGAACAATGAGATCAGGGCCAAATGTCACAACTGCCAGGGAGAAAAGGGAAAGAATTATGAAGGTCATGACCTACCTTTCCAAATTTTCACTTTCAAGCCCTACGAGAAGTTAGAAAAATTATCTACCACCAACACATGTTTAAGTTGACATTTAAGTATTTGTCATTGTAAGTTAAAATAGTGGCAAAAGATGTAATATCTAGAGAGTTATAAATATAAGCAATTCTAGATGTTTGTATGACAAAATATCATAGCAATTAGTTACTCATAGTTACCCTTTGAAATATATATATATATATATATACTGAATATGTATTTTATTCTTTTCTCTTTAGATTCATATTATCCTAATGTAATAAATTCTGTGATTGAAGTTTTTCCTCTTCAGCAGTACAAAATAAAAACCAAAACATATTTACTCAAACATACTTTTGTGCAATGAACAGTTATGCAAATTAAATTTTTAAAGTTCCTACAGTTAGACTCTTAAATTTTAAAACCTTTACGTGAGCAATATATTTTAATGTCAAGCAATATTAATAACAATTGTTGATAAGTAATAACTTTCTTTTAAATGTTTTTCTAAATAAAATATGTAGGAGCTTTCTTTTGTCCCAAGTATTCTTTCAATGAAGAATTACTATTTTGGGGCTGGGAAGGTGGCTCAGTGGTAGAGCACTTGCCTTGCATGCATGAGGCCCTGAGTTCAATTCCTCAGCACCACATAAGCAAAAAGAAAAAAGCCAGAAGTGGCACTGTGGCTCAAGTGGTAGAGCGCTAGCCTTGAGCTGAAGAGCTGAGGGACAGCGCCCAGGCCCAGAGTTCAGGCCCCACAACCGGACCCCCCCCCCAAAAAAAAAAAGAATTACTATTTTTTGCCAGATGAGATGTGGTTACTCATAAATACTATTTATGACATGCATTTATTAATATAAGTGCTAAATATCACCAACTGCATAAACGGGATGAGTTTAGAGATTTCAAAGAGGAATCTTTAACAGTAAAACTCAATTCTTTGAACTCCTTATGGATTAAATGCCAGAAATCACTTGGTGATTAACCATCAAAAGTTATATTTAATTTAGCTTATCAATTAACAGCAGAATTATATAATTTTCAAAGTCAGTCAATAAAGTCTAATCTCATTTTTCAGTTGAAATAAATGTTATAAGTTAGCTACATGAAAACCATGTCCTTTTTAATTCCAGGAAGATCCATCCAAGCAGGTATTCATACTTATTAAATACACACACACACACACACACACACACACACACACACACACACGCACGCACGCACGCACACACGCACACAAGCTGGTCATCTTTCCATGTCAAAATTTTGAGGTTATAAAGTTAAAAGAAGGAAAGTTTTATTTTGGCACAAAGTTTCAGAGATTTCAGTCCATGTCTACTTGGAGCTGTTGTAGCATGTCACAGTGGCAGTGCATGGAAGAGTAGACTCAGTCACCAGATAGGAAGCAGAAGAGAGAAAGGATGGGGACAGTTCACAACTTCCCCCTCAAGGACACACCCTCTGTAACCTGCCTTCCTTCTGATAGGCCTTCCTTCCTAAAGCTTCCACCACCTCCAGCAGCTCCACATTCTGGAAACCACACCTTCCACATGTGAAACTTTGGAGTATATACAAGATCCAAACCATAGCAAAACAGTAATATAGGAATGTATGTATATGTGCATATATAAATATTGTGTGATCTAATACATGTAGCAGCTACATGTACATAAATATAAATTAAGTTAATGCCCTTTACCAAACCCTCTTCCTTTGTTCCCCCTGGATGTCCTTAGAAGTGATTTATTTCTTGAGAGCTTGTTTGGAGGTTCTAGCAGAGGAGCGCAGCTACTCGTATACCCTTGACCGAAGACCGGTCCTCCTCTGTCGGGGATGGTCTTCGCGGGCTGGGAAGGTGGCTCAGTGGTAGAGCGCTTGCCTTGCAAGCCTGAGGCCCTGGGTTCGATTCCTCAGCACCACATAAGCAAAAAAGAAAAAAAGCCGGAAAGTGGCGCTGTGGCTCAAGTGGTAGAGTGCTAGCCTTGAGCTGAAGAGCTGAGGGACAGCGCCCAGGCCCAGAGTTCAGGCCCCACAACCGGACCCAAAAAAAAAAAAAAAAAAAAGAAGTGATTTATTTCTTGATAATTGGAGGAGCAGAAGAATCCCTGTATTTAATGAAAATGAAAATGGTCATCATACCAATTGCCCACTCTGCACATAGTACATCTAGGTTAAGAATATCCTTACAGAGACCAAAGTATCCTGTTTCTAAACCTGTGCTTTGTCTTTGTAGACAATTATATAAAATAGGAAAAGACGACCCTTTTATGGGTCTTTAATTAGAAGAGGCTTCACTGAAGCCGATATTTTGAATCATTATTTTGTTTCCCCGGGGGTGAACATTACACTGAGGTAAGGTTCAGAAACTTTTGAAAAGTTACAGTAATACGCCTTTAAAAGTGGAAGTGGTACAGGAGTCCATCAGGAAACACAGTACACATGCATTCTCCTATAGTTTGGTGTTAGGAGAACAGTATAAATGGAAGTTGATGATACAGGAATTCTTCCCCTGAAAGCCACCATGTTTGCACACACCTTGGGAAGTTTCAGTGCCTTTATGTATATCATATTGGAAAGACCAGCTGGTGTATTAGTTTTTATGGAAAAGAGCCGTATACAATGATCTGATATTGTTGTTAATATTATTGTTGTCATATAGCTTTTCAGTTTACAGATGATTTTATAGCTAACATTTCCATATGATTTATACCTGTAAAATGACATACATAGGTTGTCTTTCTAAAGATCATTTATATATACCTACTTTGCAGTCAGTCATATGAATAAGTAGGAATAAAGAACTTTTCCTGAAACCAATATTACATTAGTACTAGTTTCAAATTCCTATGGCTAAAAAGGCTCTGTGTCCATATCAGTAGTGAAACCTTCAGTGAAAGCTTCAGCTTTTGTGTTGCTCTCTGGAACTCATTGTCTCGCTGTATGCAATGCTTCTTCAAGTCTAAAAAGAATGGAGACCATTTGCATCAGCAAAGGATTAAATGTGTCCCAGAAGTAAACATCTAGCTCTATCAGCTAGATGTTCTAACAGCTCAGTTTTGAATTTATGCTACCAGACCACAATTCTAGAGAGCAGAATTCAAATCTCACCTTTTCTCTTATTACTTCTGGTTCTCAATTTTTCTACTAGTTTATACTATTTCTCTATAATTTTTTAAAAAATGAAGCCACAACTAATGAAAGCTTAGGGATCATTGAATCATAAAATAATGGTCTTATAAAAAGTGTAATTATTACTGATTAGCAACTAAGATAAATGACTGCAAGCACAAGGGAAAACAACCAACTTACAAAGATACACATTTTTAGGCCTTCTGAACTTGTATCTATTATTACTTGAAATATTGACAGAAGAACAAAATAGAATTTTGTTTCACCTGTTTCTCGATTGCTGCAGTTTCCAACTCTTGGAGGTAGGGGTGCATAATTGTGCATATTATCTGAATGACTAATTGATAATGACTTTTGTGACATCACTTCCTGTGGATCTCTTAAATTTATGTTTATTGAAAACTGTTTAATCCATCAAGCTAAAATTACTATTCATTGCAAAGTGAGCTTTAGGTATGAGAAATTTAATATGGAACCTGATAGCCTCCTACTTATGAACATTATGATTTCTTTCAGTGTTTTACTGCTTGCTTATAAATACATTTTTGTTAAAATAGAATAGTGCATTCATACTCACGATTGTATACAGGTACAAGTTGTTCGCTTTTCTCAAACATTTGGAAGAAATACAAACAAAAACCATATGTTTTAAATATTCCACAGAATACCTTTCCCTTATTTGCTCATGTGTTGCAAACTTTTTTTTAAGCTGGTACCACTTACCTCCTTATTTTATGACAAGTATTCCTAAATATACTCATAAATGCATTTTACATGTAAGTGTAGTTTGGAAGAAACCAACATTAGATTCCTATCCCTTCCTTTTCTTTTTTTCCTCCCTCCATCTCCTTCTCTTCCCCTCGCCTGCCTCTCCTCTATACATGCAAAGTTTTCTATGAACCCTATAAGATGCCCTCCAGTCTCCTTCTTCAGAGATGTGTTCTTTCAGCTGACCTAAACAAGTGAGAATATAATCTATTTTTCTGGTGTTAGTTTTTGTGTGCCAGTCCTGGGCCTTGAACACAGGACCTGGGCACTTTCCTTGAGCTTCTTTTGCTCAAGGATAGCATTCTACTGCTTGAACCATACCTCTGCTTCTGGCTTTTTGATGGAGTTAAGAGTGTCATGGACTTTTCCTGCCTGAGCTAGCTTTGAACTGCAATTCTCAAATCTCAGCCTCCTGAGTAGCTAGGATTCAAGAGTTCAGGCATGAATCACCAATGTCTGACTATCATCTTATTTTTTGAGCATTTTAAGTATAGACCCAATCTAATAAAAGGTGTCAGTTATCCTCTTCACAAAATGTCTACATAGGCACAAGTACCTTCAAATTTTCACAATGACTTGGTAAGAATCACCAACTACATCTGTATGGGGAGGCTTCAAAGATATAAAATCATTAGTCCGTGATTAACAGTTAAAGGAGGAGGCTCAAAATGCTTGCTTGTTAATTTGCTATGTTTTACATACTTTATAACTCCAAATAAATTCTTATCTCTAACTAAAAGTCTTCACATTTCAATGTGTTCTCTTCTTAGGGTCATAAAGAACAGTTAGTCACCACTACCTTTCATTTTCTTGAAGGCCATAGTAAGCCACACCTTGGATGTGTCCTCACCAAGATAAATAATCCCAGCTAAGTAATTCCAGTTTGGCTATACCTTTTCCCAGAGGCCCCATTATTCAATTCTTAATTATCTTTGTTGACATCCTCGGAATTCTCTTCACGTTTTCCATATTCCTCTGAGGGTATACGTATTGCTGGGGCTTAAAAGAAAAAGGTCCATGTCAGTGGCTTTGGTGCTTAACACACCCCACATAGCCCACCCGCCTAAGTGTGTCCCCCATGCCGCTTTCTCTTGTGACAGTAAAAATCCCAGCCAGACACGCCACTGTGCATTTCATCAGGGAGACCCTTGATGGCTCTGTTGACTACATTTTCCTTTTTATGATGCACAGTCTCTTAACCAGGCCACCAGTTAAGCCATGGGCTGCACGTTGAGCTGCAGTATCTGGCAGGGACATTATTTACAGCCTGAACAAGACTATGGGGTGAGCCTTTTCCTAGGGCCTAAAGGATCCATTTAAGACATTTCTTCTTTTTCTTTTATTCAAGTGAACACTTTATAGTTTTAATTTTCTTTCCCAAGTTTGCTTGCTTGAATGATTGTGGTACTGGAGATTGAACCTAGGGCCTTGAACTTGATAAGCAGATGTTCTACCATTTGAACTACATGCCCTTTTGATCTTATTTTTGTTGTTGTTGGTGGTGGTGGTTGTGGGCTTGAACTCTGGGCCTGGGTGCTGTCCCTCAGCTCTTCAGCTCAAGGCAAACACTTTACCACATGAACCACAGCGCCACTTCCCATTTTCTGGTGGTTAATTGGAGATAAGAATCTCACGGACTTTCCTTCCTGGGCTGGCTTTGAACCTTAATCCTCAGATCTCAGCCTCCTGAGAAGCTAGGATTACAGGTGTGAGCCACTGGTGCCTGGCCTTTATTTTGTTTTTGATCTAGGGTCTCATTGCCTTTGCCTAGAATGAACTCTTAATTCTGGATCTTCCTGGCCTTGACTTCCTCCGTACTGAGTTTATAAATATGTGTCACCACATTTGGACAGGTTACCATTTCATAAGTCAGGTAATGAGTACATTTCCTTTTTGGACAATGCCACCCCTACCTTTATTCTCCCCCAGTTCCTCCTCTCATCCTTACCCACAAGTTGCATAGTTTATTTATAAATAAGGATAAAAAGTTTACACTCAGACCTACTTCCTTTAATCTCCACAGAAACCTGGGTCTCTAACCTGTTCACTAAGACCTTGCTTCACAGTTCACCTCCTTAATAACCATTTTGATTTGCTTTGTGCCCCAACCCCACATTGTGGTTACTCTAGCTTTCTTTCCTAATTTTTTTTAAATTTTTAAGAGTTCTACAAGGGAGTTATCATTCCACTAAGCAGGTTAAGAAATCAATCCACCTTGATTGATATCACCCTTTTTTCAACCTCCTTTTTTCCCATAGAACTGACACTATTTGAAATTATTTGTTTATTTTCTTGTTAAATATTTTCTCCTTTGCAAACACCACAAATTCAATGATCTTATCTGTTACCTAAACAAGTTCTATAGCACTTATAACAGTTCCTATAAAACTGTGCAACTGGGCTGGGAAGGTGGCTCAGTGGTAGAGCACTTGCCTTGCATGCCTGAGGCCCTGGGTTCAATTCCTCAGCACCTCATAAGCAAAAAAGAAAAAAGCCAGAAGTGGCGCTGTGGCTCAAGTGGTAGAGCACTAGCCTTGAGCTGAAGAGCTGAGGGACAGCGCCCAGGCCCAGAGTTCAGGCCCCACGACCGGACCAAAAAAAAAAAAAAAAAAAAAAAAATCTAAAACTGTGCAACTTCCCTGTACTTTTTAAGGCAACTGCTTCTTCTTCAATTTACCATTTCATCACAGTCTTCAAAGTATAGGAATTTGTGAACGACTTCTACCTTACCATTTAACTTTTGATAAATAAGAAAGAAGTGCTGAGACATCACTTAATGCAAAATCAAACTCTAGAAAAAGTTTCATAGGCATATAAAACCTATTCAGAGTGGCAATGTGTTTAGTGACTAAAAAGAGAGAAGGATTTCTATATAAAGTATTTCTGCTAAAACAACTCTCCCTGTCTTAACAAGTCAGAATAGATGCTGAGAAATTCCTTAACAAAAATGTAAGTGCTACAGGAAAGAGGAGCCACAGAAAGCTACTGGATAGAAAAGCTACAGGATGGGAAAGAATTCCTGGATGTACTCTTCTATCCATTATAGTTCAGTAAAAGCGTTTTTAAAATTTACTATATTCTGTATTAGCTCACACACAATCACCCTTGGACGTAGTTGACACCCACCTTCTACCAGGGGTGGAACAGAGGAGATGCCTGTGTCTCCAGTCAAATCCATTAAATGGAAGAGGCTGGAGTCCTGGCTTCAAAATCAGTGGGTCTGTGGGCGTTTTCTTTCATTCCTCTGAGGAATAAGTAAAGTGTGTCCATTTGTGCTCCCCCACTATTGACTATTGGGTAGGTTGCCCATGGGACCCTTGAGATTTCAAGGAAGTAATTGTCGAATTTGATGGAATTTTGGAAGACTGTTTTCATTGAAACCCAAAGTTTTCTAAGTGTTTCAAATGTACCATAGGAATAAATCAATTTTACATGGTAACCTAGTATGTACACCTACAGTGAAACACACACACACACACACACACACACACACACATATATTTTATCCAGTATACCCCTACTATGTGAGATGCACTCAATATTTTCTAGCCTACTCTGAAGTATTTTTTCCTTTTGCTTTTAATTCTGCTTGTAGCACACTGAATTGATTTCATGACCTATTAGTGGATTACTACCCACAGTGGAAAAATGATTTACTCATTCTGCTGAAGCATGAATGGGAGATGTGAGCATTTTCCCTAATTTTGCCTTAAGTTTCCTTGACATTAAGTGTCTCTCCTCATTTGGGTATTAGATTCTTATACTCATTTGTGGTTGTGATCACTTCTTCTTGGCTTATTTCACAAGATTTCCAGAGCATTCTTAAAAGAAAACAGCTTAATCAAGGCTTAGCGTACTATGAATAAGATTTGGGCCAGAAGATGCTGCATCAGTGAGACATTTCTGTCCAATGACAATGAAAAATCGGAGTGACTTACAAAGGCACTGTTTCCCCTGGGGATAATTTTTTTAAAGCCAGAACATAAAATCCTGGAGCTAGAAGGGATTTTGGCAAATGTAGTCCAGCCCTTTGATTTTATGATCAAAATATTTCCCTGAATATTCTAAGCAGCCCAGAGCCTAAGTCTTGTTCCCTTATCAACAGCATTTTGTTAAAAAAAAAAAAAATAGTGTTTTCTGCCATGAGAGGATCTATTTTTAAGCAAGCATAACCTTAAAAAAAATAAAAGATTTCTAGTCTTAAGTTTAAAGGGGGACAAATTATCTTCATTTTATGTTCATAATCCACAAATCAGTTTGGGCCAGATTTGTGCTTAGATTTTTCCATTTTCTAGCAAATATATAAGAACGTGATATCTATTTTCAGATTATATAATACTGAAGTATAGAAAGTTTATTTTATGTTAAAAGTTATATTACCCAGGAAATGATACATCATAAACAAGGTATCCTTTATATTTCATTGGTCAAATTGTACTAGTGTTTTAATAGACATATTTGATAGACCAGTGTGGATTTCTAGTTTATCAGCATGATTCTTACCCTTTTGAATTCAAGTACTTGATTGAACTTGAAACCTTACCACCTTATTTTAGTCATTAATTCAATAAATATGATTTTCTTAGACCAATGGAGCACTTTTCTAGATCCTGGAGTTGTAGAAGTGATCAGGAAACATCCAACCTCTACATTTGGTAAATTTACACAAAGAAGTTAATTACCAACTCACACAGAAGTTAATAAACTTAGTTAACTATGCCTGTCTGCTGAATTGGATTCTCTGGAATTTATCAAAAATTGAGTCCCCAATCTACAACAGAATTAAGGTAACCAGTGTTCAAGAAGTTGAACTCATTCGAGCATTTTAAAATTTTAGAGCTCATTTGCCAATTTGGGGATGTTTTAGAGAATAATCCCAATATATGGTCTTTCTCATTCGATTTTAATAAACATGTGACAAAATAACAAAGGGGAAAGGGATGAAAGGTACATAGACTGCCAAGAAGGAGGATTTCCTCAGAATGAAAAAGTAAGCACCTTATAGTCATGATTTAGGAAGAATATTATCTCAATCATGAATAGACACATTAATGAGGAAAACCTACTGATATTCCTGACTTGAGTACAGTTGACGATAGCAGACACTGGTTGGCCTCTCTATGCAGAACTGCGTTGTTTTGATGTTCTGACTCAAGTCTTAAGCATGACATTTCATGATCAGCTAAGCCTCGGAGCACCACACCCTCCTCTTGGCAACGATACATATCATATTACATTACGAAGGAGAGCACAATGGAAAGTTTTCTTAAAATAATAAATAAGCACTGTATCTTATTTATAAATCTTGTCAAGATTTGCAAGATGTGCCCAGCTCCCTGGCAAAAGCCTTGTTTGTTTGCTATAAACGATGTAGCAGCAGAGGAGCTGCGTGAGCAGCAAGCTCCTTTTTAATTTCAGCTTCTTCAGCTCTGACCAAGGGGGACCATCTTTTTGAGTGGTAAAAGTAGATCCAGGTTTTATGACTGGAGAGAGTCCAATGTTCTCAAAAGTGAAGCAGACAGTTGTGAAGAATTATTTATGGCCCATCTTAGGATGCCTATGTTGTATTCTGACTTGAAAGGGGAGAGAATGAAATCTGAAGCAGGGTGAATCCAATTTCCTAATTTTACTGGGTGGACATGATGTTCTACACTGGGTGCTGTGGCTGACTCCAGTTCCCTTCATGGCTTCCATACTCTGTAATTCCAAGTTCTTCCTTGAGCAGTCTCTTAAAGCACTTCATCACAGCACTCACAAAAGTGACAACGATGTTGATACAGAAGTGACAACCATACTGTGGACACCCATACAGAGTTCTTTCTCCTATACGCAAAATAAGCCATTGTTCATTCCTAAGAAATGTAACACATGCTATACGAATATATTTCAGTAAATATTCATATCAAATTTCATAGATTTTTTAACCATATTTTATCAAAATATGTAATTGTTGATGATAATAATTTACATATAGCATCTTCTTCTTGGTGAGTAAATTAAGTTTTATTATTAGAGTTCTTTTTTCTGGAAGCTTATAATTTTTTTTTTTTTTTTGGGTCCGGTCATGGGGCCTGAACTCTGGGCCTGGGCGCTGTCCTTCAGCTCTTCAGCTCAAGGCTAGCACTCTACCACTTCAGCCACAACACCACTTCCGGCTTTTTTCTTTTTGCTTATGTGGTGCTGAGGAATCGAACCCAGGGCCTCGAGCATGCAAGGCAAGCGCTCTACCACTGAGCCACCTTCCCAGCCCATGGAAGCTTATAATTTTTTAAATAAGAATTTTATTCTAACTGATGAGTAGAACTTGTATATATTTATCATGTATAATGTGGACTTTGACATATGTATACCTGTAAATGGCTAACCTGAGCTAATTAATATATACATTACCTCACAGACAACATAATGGATTTTCCATCATGACTGATAGAACATTTTTGTTCCTATCTAAGGTAGATACAAATTTATCTAATCTTTTAATTTAATATATCAATTTCTTTCATTTAATGCAGTAATACAATTGCATCTACTTATAAAGCACTATCTTGCCTCTGCATGTCTAATGAAAACCTCAGGTGTACGAGAAGGAAATTATAGAACAAAGTACAGAAGCCACAATAATGGTCCTTGAGGAAGAAAGTAGAAAAAACATTAGATATGGGGAAATACTATTTTGCCTCATTGCTCTATTAACAGTTAGAAGATATAAAATAGATAGGTGCATAGGCATAGTAATATAAACTCCGAATATTAAGATCTACCTAACATAGGTATCCATGTTATGTTTGTATGTGCTAAATGAAGGGCTATTACTTTGTCTACTATTAGGATTGATAAATTAAAAATAGCAAATGGCTGGGATTCTGCTTCATAGAAATGAATTTATCCTGTCAACCAAATACTTATTCATTCAACAAGTATTTATTGAGACATGGAAATGCACTAAGCCCTGTGTTAGCTACTAGGACATAATTAACAGAAATGAAATTATTCTTTCCTTCATGGAGGAAAAAATACAAATTCAGATACATAGATTAAAAATAACCTATGTTAATACCTGTGCATGGATGTATTTAAGGCAAATGATGGGAAAGAACAATTTAGATGGACAGATATAGAAAGGCCTCTCTGAGAGAGAATGATTGGGAAGAGCCTGGGAGCACTAGCTTTGAAAATATCAAATTCAACCTACTTCTATGAAGATTTCCCTAATTCTTGCTTTTCTTTGAGTGAGTGTGGCATTACTGACAGCATTGGTATACTTTGGACTGTTTTTCTTTCATCATAAGAACTTGAGTAATTAGACAGTCATCAGAGGCCTTACCATGTTGAGATTCAGAATCACTTATTAGCACTTGATCATAATTGGAATCAGTTTTACATAGGTAAATCTACATCTCTTACTTAAAACAATTATTTGTGCTAGTAATTACACCTACACAAAATTTATCAGTTTATTTTTGTGGGCACAGTTTCAGGGCAGTGAGTATCTTGCATTATTATACAGCCATCATCAGAAATTTCCTAATTGAAACTCTGTACCCACTACAAATTATTTCCCCAAATCCCTAGCAAATACTATGGTACTCCCTGTCTGTATGGATTTAATTATTAGATTAAGAAAAGTAATATTATTAGGAACCTCAAATAAGTAGAATTGCACTTACCTTCAGTGATCATCCATGTTGAAGAACAGGTTAAAATTTTCTTCCTTTCTCAGGATGAGTAATATTCCATTTTATACATGCACATATATATCTATATGTGCATATCTATACATATAGATCATATGTACATATCTATACATATAGATATACATGTATGTGCCATATATTGCTTTTCCATTTTTTCATGGACATTTGGGTTGCTTCCATCTCTGATTGTTGTAAATAAGACTGGTGTGAACATGTGTGTATATATCTGAGACTTTTTATTTCTTTTGGTTGTATATTCAGAGCTGGAATTGCTGGATCACATAGTGATTCTGGTTTTTTATGTTATTTTAGTTTGTGTTTTTTGAAGAATCAAACTTGTTTCTTTTTAATGATACTGTCGTATTTTTACATCCATACTTTATATTAAACAACTATGCCAAAGACTGTCAATAATAATTGACAATTATTATTGTTAATTGAAGAAGAATATACTCGTACCTGCAGATGGCAAAAATGTCTACCTTACCTCAAGCTGCATTTACTTGAGGCTATAAGTACATTGGAGACAATTAGAACCAGATGCAAATAATCCATTGTCAGTCAGCACTCAAGATAACTCCAATCCTTTATCCATCTTGAATTCTTTTACAGGAAACAGAGGAGCAAATAATTTCAACTGAATAAGAGTTATGATTAATGGAACATGTGAACATGAAATTTCAGTTTTGTTAAATGAATTCTGGGATTGATTGTGAGGGAACTAATTTTTTTCAATTTGAATGCCATTATTCCGTTGGAAGTAACTCATAAGAAAGAACAATCCACTTTGGATAAACAAAAAGAGATTGAAAGTGTAGGATCGCCTTGGGAAGCTTAATAAATCCTGATGAGAAAGAAAAAAATTGCTTAGTCACCATGAGGACAAATAACAACAATGTTTTCACCACCATGAAATCTCCGGATAATTCCATCACCCTCTTTTGAGGCCCTCATGGCCAGCTTCCCTTTCATAAACACAATACTTGATTTTGTCCGTTTATACTCCACCTTCTTCCAAACTAACTGAAAGGTTGTATAGAGTACAATTACTGTGTTCGAAAAGACTGAACCACTTCCATGAAATAAAAAAACAACAACTATGAAATGCAAGACCGGGGATGGGTGTGGTGGTGTATGCCTATAATCCCAGCACTTGAGAAGCTGAGGCCAGAGGGTTAAGGTTTCTAGGCCTGTCTGGGCTACATAGTGAGAAGAGAGAGACCCTATCTCGATATAAAATACAATGAAACAAACAAATCTCAAGAGAGAAAGAATAAAGGGAATTTTGAACTGCATGCTAAAGAATGATTTAGTCATTGAGTTTAAATATTGTTCTGAGCTTTCTACTAGTCAAAAAAAAGATGACAACTCAGAAAATTATGTTTCCTATTATGTAAAATATAATAGAAAGTACAACAGACTTGTCAAGGAAATTCTTTTGTATTTACTACTATTCTTTGAGGATATCCATCTTATATTATTGAGCTACTACATAAGCAAATTCATTCTAGCTAATTTTGTAAATCTCAGGAGTAGACTACATATTTGTATTTCTATATTGGCCATTAGGCATAGTGTTTATTCATAGGTCTTCTAAGGCTATGTGGGTAAAGCATCCTCCCAATAGGAGGATACATGTAGCTTAGCCTGTTCACTTAATAGTTTTACATAGTTTTGACACCTGTCTATGCTTAAAACCCACCCTACTAAATGTATTTCCTTCTCTTATTAAAGTCTGCTAGTAGACAATTCCAGAGCTCCTTATCCGGCCCAAGATGATCTCATGGTCCAAGATGGCTACTCTAGGCTTTTTGTCAGTATTCCAACCACAAAAGCTGGAAAGAATGAAACAAGGCATGCCCTTTGATTCCTCATCATACAGTTCCCAAGAATGGCTAAGAAACATCTCCAATCTGGGGGCCATGAGTGCCTGTTACCAAAATAGAAAAATAAAGAACAGATATTGGGAGAGAGTTAAGATTTCTGTCACTGATATTTTACTTAAAATGAACTTTCCCTTAAATGCAGGTTGTAGTTTTAAAAACAAATAAACAAACAAAAACAACAAAAAACAAGCTGCTGAGAGAATAAATGCCAATGACAATAGTAAACATTCTCCCCCCCCTTACTCCCCCAGTTATGGGACTTGAACTCAGGCCCTAGGCACTGTCCCTGAGCCTCTGTGCTATACCATTTGAGCTGCCATGATACTTCCAGCTTTTTCTGAGTAGCTTACTAGAGATAAGTTTCATGGACTCTCCTGCCTGTGGCTGGCTTTGAACTGTGATCCTTAGATCTCAGCCTCCTGGGTAGCTAGGATCACAGGCATGAACCAGCAGGGCCCAGATAAACATTATTCACAAGACTTTTTTGCATTAATCCAGACATCTTAGGCCAATTGATATAGAAAAGTGGGGACAGAGGAAGAGGCTGAAGGAAGAAAGAGAAGACAATGTAACCAGAACCAAAAGCTAGGCCTGCATGAGCAGTTGGACAAGGATATGGTTCCCTCAAAGTAACAACCTTGTTGTGTTTGTAGCTGAAACCTTACTGCCTGCCTGTTTTCCACATCCCATTCATGTCCCTACTGGTCCTATGGATGCTCAAGTGGCAGTAGTAGCAAACTTCCTTCCTTCCTTTGCTTGTTTGCCTGAAATTCAAGACTTCAAGGCTGGAACTTAGGTTCTATCACTGATAGGCTACGATCCTATAATCAGAACAGAAAGAATTTTCCCTTTTATTCTTGGAACCTTATTTTTTCCCATAACTTCTGGTGTTTTTTGTACTGGGAAGCCAGTTTTGGATTTTAACTACTGGGAAATGAACATCTGAAAAGAAAGATAAGTATCTTAATTCTTTCACCTAAATTTCTCCTGACTGCACCCCAGATTTTCTTCCCCTCAGGACACCTGCATACATGATAAATGTTTTGTTGTTGTTGGCTTGTATTCAGTTCTCTATATTGTTACCTTATTTTTTTCTTTTCTTTTTGGCTATGTGTACCAAATTTAAAATTCTTTCATAAAAGTCTTCTTTTCTAAGGACAGGCCCACCACAGTTTCAAGTTGAAAACATGTTATATCCATTTTTATCTATAGGTCCTTTATCATTTTTGAAATTTAGAGAGAAATAAACCCACCATAAAAATTCCTAATTGTGGGAGGTGATGCATTGGTTAATTTGCTTGATTTTGCCATTCCTATTGTCCATTTGGCCCAAACATGTTGTATACAATAATGGTATGTATTTTTATTTGTCAATTTTAAAAAACAAACTACACAAGTTAATTTCAGTTATAGGATCTTTTGCAGCATTGCAATGTTTAGTATTTTCTATTATTTCTTTGTGACAGTATTTATAATTGTGATGTGGGATAATCTTTTTAACTTCTATAGAAATAAGTACTAAAGTTCATGTTAGGAAATATAACTAGTGTATAATAAAACTAAAGTCATCTACTTTTAAGATTTTTCATGACTCAATTGATTTTCTAAAATTTACATTATATTTAAATTTTGATATGCATGTTTCTTAGATCTTAGTGGCTATCTTTTCTTTTATAATCCTCCTGTGCGCTTTTTGGGGGGGGCCTTGCTTTTCTTTTATACTATTACTCTGTGGACATATGTATGTTAATGAACTCACATTTAATTTAACCACTTTACCTAATGCCCATTTGTACAATGTACTGTTGTCTGTTCTGTGAGTGAACACAAAGCATTCACTGTCTACTTGAAGATAAGAAAGAATTTCTACTAACAAACAGGGTGGTGTGTTAAAAGCTTCCATGGAGGTATGGGAATGACTCTGTGGAGTGCAGGAAAAAAAACAGTTATTGCCTGTTCAAAGACAATTAAGTATTAAGATTCTAAATTAGAAAAAAATACCATTGCTGAGGAAAGATACTTTTTTTTTTGGTGGTGTTGTCGGTCATGGGCCTGAACTCTGGGCCTGGGCACTGCCCCTCAACTCTTCAGCTCAAGGCTAGCGCTCTACCACTTGAGCCATAGAGCCACTTGGGCTTTTTCTACTTATGTGGTGCTGAGGAATAGAACCCAGGGCCTCATGCATGCAAGGCAAGCACTCTACCACTGAGCCACCTACCCAGCCCAGAAAGATACCTTTTAAAGTTGTAAATAATAAAATAAAGTGATCAATAACTTGTGATATGTTTAAACTTTTAACTAAGAAAAAGCTATAAAATAATATTTATCATCCAACAGTGTGGGACAATTTTCTATTAAAAGAATGGCTCGGGCTGGGAAGGTAGCTTAGTGGTACAGCGCTTGCCTTGCATGCATGAAGTCCTGGGTTTGATTTCTCAGTACCACATAAACAGTAAAGGCCAGAAGTGGTGCTGTGGCTCAAGTGGTAGAGTGCTAGACTTGAACAAAAGAAGCTCAGGGACAATGCTCAGGCCCTGAGTTCAAAATAATAAAATAAAATAAAGGTATTACTACTCTTTAGTGGTGCTGTGGCTCAAGTGGTAGAACACTTGCCTTGAGCTGAAGAGCTCAGGGTCAGTGCCTAACCCCAAAGTTCAGCCCCATAACTGACCAAAAAAAATTGCAAGAATGGCTCATTTTTATGATACCTAAAGAATGCTTCTGATATAAAAATATCATAAGAAACTCAGTAAGTAAGTAAATAAATAAATATGTGTGTGTGTGTACATATATATCCTAAAGGGAAGATTTTGTAGAGAAAAAGACATTGAACCACATCTTGAAGGACCAAAAGAAAGAAAGAAAGATTTTAGGAAGGCAGTGATAGCAGGAAAGAGCTTGTAGGACACAGGATTCCAAAATGACTGGATGCACAATACATAGAACTATTTGAGTATACGGGTAACACCAGGTATTTCACTTGGGCTGGATTATGCTTTTTATTAGCCTGGGATTAGCAGGGCAGGGTGGCACTGAATGACAAGCTAAGGAATTTGACTTTTTGCATTTCAGTCCTGCTCATTCTACATTGTCTATATATCTGCTCATAGTCCTTCATCTTGTTGTCTGGCTCTGGAATAATTATTTTATCTGTGAAGGATGATGTCATGGAAATAGTACAGAACCTAGAATCAAAGACCTTGTATTTCTATATTCCACTTGGGTTTAATATATGGATATTACAACCATAATTCAAATGCAGAGATATTACCTTGATAAGTGTCTAGGTCAAAATGACTACAAAATACTGCTTCTCTGTTGCCATAATTCCTACAGCTTTGTCTCTTACACACAGTAGGTTTTTACTACTATTTGTGGAGCCACATGATAACAAACCTCTGAGACCTATGATATAATTCAGTTACATAGAAAAAGGAAGAATAAAGAGTTCAGGCATAAGGTGATGAGCAATTTTATCCTCCCAGTTCAGTTCAGTTTAATTCAGTATTCAGCTATGAGGTGTGTGTGTGTGTGTGTGTGTGTGTGTGTGTGTGTGTGTGTGTGTGTGTGTGTGTGTGTGTGTGTGTGTGGTTTATTGGGAAGGGGATCCTAGGATACAGAATCTAAATTATTATCACTTTACCCAGAATTGTATTAGAATATTCAAATGCACAGTAATATTGAAAGACAAGTACAGTGACTACTCTTGCACCTCTAGAACAATAACATGATTGATCCTGAACCAAACACTGACCGCCCCTCCCTCCCATCCAACAACAGCCCTATGGTAGCAAGTACAACTCTCAATGTACAAAAGCTAAAAATGAGAAATCAAATGAGAGCATCCAGGTTCAGAAAGTTTCAGACCCCTTTTTGTTTGTTTGTTTATTTGGATGAAACTGTAAACCATCTGTCCTCCTAATCTGTCTCCTCTTCTGCTGCTGATCAAGGTCAGAGATTTTCACTGAGCACTTGTAGGTATGAGGAGTCCAAAAAATGAGCATTGTAGGTGATTGGAAGAATGTAAGCTAACACTCTTGATTCTTAAAGGTGAATCAAATCAGATTCCATTTATCAGTTCTTCCCATAAGGAACATAAATTGGTAGATGCTTTGAGGGAAGAGGGAAACAAGGTACAAATACTTGAAAGCATGCTTTTTGCCAACTAAACAACTTGCAGGAGTGTAGCAGAGTAAAAGCCTGGGTCTCATCCTCATTGCCTTCTATTTCCTCCATCTTCCACATGCATTAAGGCTTTGAGGGTGTTTGTTCTCATCTCTTAAAAGTCTTGGGACGTGTCAGGAATTCTTTGCTCTCCATTTTTTCTACTTGGGTTCTCCTTACTGAGTTTTCCTGCCAGCAGTAATTTCTGCCTGCTCCAAACTCCCATGGATTCATGTGGATAGCTTCATAGATTTTTTTTTTCCAACTCAGATCTTAGCCCTTTTCTTCTCTAGGTATGCAAGGTTAGCCAAGTCCTCTAATTCTCTGTGGCTCAACGCTAGCTGTTAAGGAGAACTAATTGATCAGCATTCTTGCAGAGAATCATATCTACTCTTTCTAATTTAAGCAGAAAGTGGTATATTATAGAATATTAAATAAGAAAGAAAGTTTGAGTTGCCTAAGAAAAATTCTAATGTGAGCTTTCTAAAGTGTTCCATGCTACTGTGTGCAGAGTAAGGTTCCCATGGAAGCAACTGCCAGTTTCAAAGCAGGAAGTGATCTAATGAATGCAAATGATGAATGGAAACGCAAGAGCTGCAAGGACCATGCCCACCCTCTCTGCTACAGCTTTAAAAACACAATGTTTTATGTATAATCTTTAATATCGCAGACAGTCACTGGTTGGCATAGCAGGCATACCACTTTGTTCTGTGGCCATTTGTTCTTATCCATAATCAGAGAGAAGAGTATGGCCTCTGCTTCACTTCTTTCCAAATCTTATGGCAGTGCTTCATCTAGATTATATCCAATATTGGAGCTGCAAGGGAGTCTGGAAAGTGAAGTTTGGGGGTTTCTGGACTCGACATCTCAGGAAGGCACTGGTTACAATAAATGTTAACTGTTCAAAATCTACCACTTAACAATACCTGTATATGGAGAACTGGGTTGTCAAAAAGATGAAATGAAATAATAAACACAAAAGTTTTATAGCAGTACATGATACATGGAAGATTCTCAATAAATGTAGGTATTTTTATCCATCAGCTTCCTCGGTAGTAGCCCTAAAAAAAAAAAAAGAGCAAACAGCCTTAGATCAGGCTTCAAATTTCCCATCTAATAATAAGTAAATTTATGGACCTAATATCTAAGAACATCCATTTCCTCATCTTCTAGTTGAAGATTATAATCACTGTCTACCTCGTAGAGTTCCTGCTCACAGCACAGTAGGTCATGTGTGAAAGGTGACTTGAGAACTATACTAAATACTCAAGTGGCTGTGGTTTTAAATGGAAGCTAGATGAATTGAAATTTTTGTTCAAATTCCAGCTCTACCCTTGAGAACTGAGGTCTGCTTCCTGCAGTTTTATCTTATCCACTTTTTCACTATATTTCTCCCTTTGCATTTCAGAATTAGCCAGGGCTATTAGAGAACTTTACTCCATCCCCAGGAGGAAAACAAGGCCTGTTTGCTTCCAGCTCTGCAGCTTTCACCCTACCCGAATCTTTAAATCCTCCACCTGGAGTTCTTTCACTCTGTCCAGGATACCCTCTGTCCTCTGTCCATCAGTTCCTATAACTGCAAGACCAAAGAAAGTGGCTCGACCTCAAGGACCAGACAGGTGGCTCTGGAGCCAAAGCTGTGAGGCACTCTCCCCAGGGAGAGAAATTCCGCAAGTTTAGCTCACTCTTTCCTGCCATAAAGCACATTGAATGTTAACAGCTTGCTGCTGTCCAAGCTGGTGTTTTTTAAATTAAGTATTGTTAAATCCATACCATTTGGAATGATGCTTCAGACAGCCCTGACACTTGCTCTTGCTGCTGCTTTCATTTCACCTAATATATTGTGCATGGAGCCGGTTACCAGGATTACAGCCCCGCGGCTTCTGCTGCTGCTGTGCACAGACACTTGCAGACGGCTTTAATTTAGATACCTGAAGAGGAAAAAAGGAACTGGGCCAACGCCCTGCTCACATGCCATAAGGAGCCTTTCTCCAGCTGCTGTTAGTACGATCTAGATTACCTAGGGTTTTATATTATTTTCCCTTGGCACTGAAAAGGGGCTTAGAAATGACAAAGTTGGGAGACAGAGAAGCCATGGACTAAAATAAGAGACTTTCCATCATCAGGTAATATATACTCTCAGGAGAGCCTGGTAGCTTGCTTGCCTCCTGCTTCTTCTCCTTTGCCATAAACATCTCCTTCCACTATAGCTCCCTACACTCAGACTGCCAACATTGGATCTGTGTGTAGATAGATAGATAGATAGATAGATAGATAGATAGATAGATAGATAGATAGATAGATAGATAGATAGATAGATAGAAATGCACATATATGAGTTAAGAGTAGATAAGGAGTTAGAAGACCCTGACTCAAGAGTCAGCTCTAGCCTCTGAAGCTTTAATCAAGTTGCTTAACATCTCTAAGCTAACAATTCATACAGATGAAAAATAG
This sequence comes from Dipodomys spectabilis, assembly GCF_019054845.1. Lineage (NCBI taxonomy): Eukaryota > Metazoa > Chordata > Mammalia > Rodentia > Heteromyidae > Dipodomys > Dipodomys spectabilis. The sequence goes on along the minus strand of NW_024870835.1, from coordinate 5,082,841 downwards.
GTATAAGTATTTAACTAACTTCACAAACTAGTCAGAAAGATCAAATGAGATTGTGAATGTAAAATCATTCTGTAAATCTTAAAGGTATTACCTATATCAAATTATGAAAATTAGCTAATTCTCAAACTTACCCCAATTATCCTAACCCAACTTGATTTTCTTCTCCTTTTACTAAAGTTATAGAAAACTTGGAATTCACCTTGTAATATTGTTAATACTGTACTGTGAAATTTTTTCATTTCTCCACATTATGAGATGCTGGGGCTGGCATCCTCCAGATATTCAATGAAGGGTTCAGGGCTTTTGAAACACTGTATTATTCAGGGACTTTGTTACAGGAACATCATATTGTGCATTGACATGCCCATTAATTCTCAGAAGACACTATTTATTTCCAAAGCAGAAAGGAGTTTAGACTACTAGCATACAAGCGGTTATTTTCTCTTTTTTTAAATTTTATTTTATTGTAAAGATGGTGTACAGGTGGGTTGCAGTTACATGAGTAAGGTAATGAGTATATTTCTTATCAAACATTGTTACCCCCTCCTTTGTTTTTCTCCTACTATCCTTTCCCTCCCCTACCTTCCCGCACTCCCCCCTTCCCAGAAGTTGGTTCCCTGCATCTTGTATATACATTTATCTAATTTGGGGAGGGGAAGGGGAATAACAAAATGCTGAAACAAAGATACAGGATGACCTATTGCAACAATGATATTCATAAGACACTATGTTGAAAATGAACTTTACAAGCAGTTATTTTCTGAACATTTCTGAACATACTGATTTTCCCTTCACAAATAGTATCTGACCATTAGCATTACTGTTGATATTCCTTTTCCCACACCTGCCTCTTTGGCCCAGACAGGGATGAGAAAGGGTAATGTTTTTGTGTAAAGAGGAAGGAAGTAGTGCTAGGTAAAATGTTCCATTTTGTAGACTTAGTTGGAACACTTAAGTTAATAACCCTGATAGGAGAAAAAAAACTTTTTAAGGGAGAGAGTCAGAGAGCAACAGAGACAGAGAGAGACAGAGACAGAGACAGAAAAGAATGTAGCCTTATGACTGAAAGTCTGTTCACTTTCCATCAATCAACAGGGTTTTGGTGTATGTTTTTTATTTGTTTGTTTTTAATGCAATGATCTGGCATGGTTACATCTACTTGTGAATGTTCCTTAGCTTGTGGACATTTGCTATTTGTCAAAAGGAAGACCATATTTCCAAAGTAGGACTTCTGTTTAGATTTGTACCATCATGTTCCTATTTCTGAAGATTTGATATTAAGGGGCAAGATGAATCCTTATATGTCCTTAACTTTAGTGACAGGTTGAATGTCTGCTTTTTAAAGCTTCCTTCTCTTTTTATATGAAAGACATATGCAAAGTTGAACAGCAACCTTGAATGTACCTCTGTCTGTATTCACATGTCTATAAGGTCACTGGATTAGGTTCTTCCTATCTGTGTGTTTCAGGCCCCTTGTCAAGTATATTTTAATAATGAAGAGATTAATTCTAGTTCTACTGAATATAGTCCTGAGTTATCAGATCTGCAAAGGAAAAATGACCTGGTGACATACCTATGGGAAATACAAGGCCAACTGTCTATTTTATGCTTCAAAACTCAATTGATTTCCTTAGCAGATAAGTGGGAGATACATTCTTGTTTGACATTTAACACTTCTGGAAAATTGTAATAAGACCTCTGGCTGACTCAAACTTGGGTTGCTTGAGGATTAAGCGGCCTCTGAAACTTTCTGACCTTCTCTTTGGTGTGGTGACCTTCTCATCAGCATTTCCTCCAGAGCCAGGCTGAACTTCAGAGATCAATCTGTCCAACTCATGCTAAAGTAGAAGTGCGAAGGCGTGAAGCTCCATTCATCCTGTTGAGGATGAATGGCATGGGGCAGGTAAGAAGGAGGCTGAAATGGAGTTAGATCAATGTTTGGAGTCTGGTGCTGGTGACTCACACCTGTACTCTTAGCTACCCGAGAGGCTGAAGTCTAAGGATGGAGATTCAGAGCCATCCCAGGAAAAACAAAAACAAAAACAAAAAAACTCTATGAGACACTTATCTCTAAATCAGCAAAAACCAAGAAGTGAAGGTGTGTCTGAAGTGGTAGAGATACTGTCTTGAGTGAAAAAACCCAAAGCTAGAGTATGAGACCTTGAGTTCAAGCCCAATACCAGTAGCAAAATAAAACATCTTTAGGGATGAACAGAATTTGAATCACCCTTTCTTCCTTTTCTTTACTGGAGCAAATAGTTGTGATTTAGCAAGATATGAAAAACAGGCAGTTCCTCAACCCCAAATTTCATTCTCATTCATCCTGAAGTCTTTGCTAAGATCTTCTTTTTAAAGTAGGTGATCTAAGTGTCTAATTGGGCTTTTAGAATTAATACATTTTGGACATTTCAAATCGTCACTTTACAGAAAAGCAATTTGCTTTATCTTTTTCTTTGTTCAAATGAAATTTGCAACGCTAGAATAAATTACATTAGATTTAATGACAAACTTTCATAAACATGTATAGTATTCCTTTTCCAAGTCAAAGAGGAAAGTTCTGGAAGGAAAAGAAAAGAACAGTTGCATAGAATGCATTTAAAGGACACAGTCAGTCCGTTTTTTGACTATGGTTCTTTCCCTTTATGGCATATGTTATATATTGACAGGGATTAAGTTTCTCCCCTGAATGGAACAATACACGGTCACAGGGAGCTACTGTACTTTTACAAAGCAACAGACATCAGCACAGGCAAACGGCCAAGGGAAACGTATCTCACAAAGAACTGACCAGGTTAGTTAAAAGCACAGTGAGTGCTTTGCCCTTCTGCGTCCCTGGCATTTTCCTGCTGGCTCTCCTTCTCCAGCTCCTTTCTTTTCTGTCCTTTCTCCCTCTTTCAGCTCGCACTGTTACACTTTCTCTGTCCCCCTGGCTTTGTTATTCAGCATGTCTGATTAGCAGGAGCCTGATTGGCTGGCTGCCTGCTCAGAGAGAGATTCCATTCAGCTTACCCCCCACCCATCCACCCACCCACCCTCGGTCAGGAAATGTGAGCGGGGCTGATGGAAGCTGATAGGCAGGACCGGAGTGTTAGCACCAGCAGTGGAGGTGACAGCAGGCAGAGGAGCACTTAGCAGCTTATTCAGTGTCCGATTCGGATTCCGGCAAGGATCCAAGCATGGAATGCTGCCGTCGGGCAACTCCTGGCACACGGCTCCTGGTTCTGGCTTTCCTACTCCTGGTAAATGTCTTTTCATTTCAATACGTTCCCATTTAGTCTGGGTGCTGTTGAGGGGTTTGTGTGTGTGTGTGCGGGTGTGTATGTGTGTGTACACGTGTGTGTGTACACGTGTGTTGTGTGTGTGTGTGTGTGTGTGTGTGTGCGATCCTGATCTTAAAAACTCCAGGTAAAAGAATGTATATGATTTTAAAAGCAAGAAAAATAACTCTTTTAGAACTTTAACCCCAGCTTCCTAAACAAAATAAAGTCTGCAAGACTTTCTGGAACTAGTTACAGGTATGTAATTGTATTGATAACTGAGATATGAACCGTAGGATATACTGCATAAAGTCAGAGCTAAAGACTGTATAAAAGGTTGTGTCTATGCTTGGAATTTGGGTAACAGACATCCTGAAATCAAACTCACTGGCTGTGGTGCTGCTGGAATTTTTTGAAGGATAAGATGTGAGAGAGGCTTTCCTCCAGCACTATGTATGAATTATTTTCCCTCCTATACATATGTATTAAGGAACCAGTTTTTTTTTTTTTTTTTTTTAAGGAAGGAGAGTTCTTTCCAGCCAACCCAGATTACAGTTTATAATTACTGCAAGCCATTTGTGGATAACAGTTAATGCTCATATTTATGAATTGAGGATTAGAGTGTTTGATCTCAGATCTCCCTTTTGAAGACAAGAAAAAAAAGAAAACTGATGATTTTTCGTACGGCTGATTTCCACAATCCTAGTGATAAGATGCTCTTCCCCTGAACATCAGCACACATTGCATTTTTTGATTCAAAGTAAATGTTCCGTTGTGACTCATACTTGGTTTTATGGGCAGAAAATGAACATTTACTGTCCAAAAAAAATCTACACTCAAAATATTAATAGCAATGCACATTTTTTAAACCAGAGTGTTCTGGGCAGGCAGTTTAGTAAACCTCATCTGAAGGTTTGATTCCAAGATTTGCACACATTGGTTCCAAACAAACGTGATTGTAGCTTTCCTTGCCACATTTATGGCATGCCAGAACTTCCTCAGAAGGTAAGAAGGCAAGGAAGGAACAGGTAAAAATGTGCCCACCGTAAAGGTGACATTGCTTTGTTGATGCAGCAGGAAAGGTTTTTTTTTTTTTTCTGCTTTCATTCTGACAAACCATCTACACTATAATTTTGAAGGTTAGAATCAAGTTATTCAGTGTAAACTGAAAAAAAAAAAACTCTCCAGCAAGATCCATCAGATAATCAGTGATTAAATATTTTATCCATTCTTCCATTTTAATCATTGAAGCTAAAAATTATAACTCTGCTTGGCAATCAGAAATATATTTTTAATTTCTTATGGACACTAATCGCACAACTAAACTTTTAAGCATAGACTATGAGATTTCACTGTTCTGAAGAATATAAAGAGCAGAATGTTTAGGTGTGCTTTATGACTTATGGAGCAAGTAATTTATGAAAGATGTCTCATTTTTTCCATATGGGTTATGGTACTTATATACATCATTAGTTTGTCTCGTCTTTCCTCTTTGTTATTTTTTGAAGTGTTTGTTGTTTTCTCATCAAATTGAATCATAAAGCGAATCCCCAGTATGCATTACTTTTTTGATACTTTCATATGGAAGTACGATCTCATTATACTTTAGTAACACTTTCCCATTCAGGAATAGACTGACTTGCTAGACATTTGGTAAATGCATTATATTCCTCTATGATATCTTGAATATTCATACAGGTATTTGAGCATGTAATTAGGTCTATGTGAAAGAAAAAAGAATGTTTCCTTGTTGAAGGATATAAGTTTGAAATACACTAATTGTGTTAGGAAGTTAAAAATGAAGTATTAGTTTTTATGCTTATGTTTAAATGATTAAGAAACAGAGAGTTCTGCCAAAGAAGAAAGACCTTGCATCCCCATTGTGGAGCAATGCCCAAGTTAGTGAGAGCTGTTACTTATTGTGTGTCTAAAAGTAGCAAAAGCATAGTTAGTTGTTTGAAAAGATTACCAGTGAATCCTGCGTGAATAAAGCATGTTTAAACCCATTTTACAGACAAGGAAGCATGCTCACATTTTATCCAAAGGTCAAGTTATGAAGCGAACATTAATTGTTTGCTTTGTATTATGGACGTAAACTGTTTGGAAATGATTGGAGCAATGATGTGGGCTGGACTGTGCTCTTTCTCAGGAGAAGTGGAGGGTTTTTGCACCATGTAGGCCATTGAAAATCTGATGGACCCTTGCTATGCTTGCTCATTATCTGCCTCTTGTAGCTTTGTTAGTTGTGAATTATGGACCCTTTGCTACGCTTGCTCATTAACTGCCTCTTTCAGCTTAGTACTGAATTTTTGGTTTTGCTTTAGCCTGACCTGCAGTTGACTTCAAAGTAAAAGGTGACATCATCAGTTCAACCTTCAGACTTGATAGTGCAATTAATTGGAGGATTGATTTTGCATATAATTATTTATGCATTACAAGAGTGTATCTACTATTAGAATTTATTGAAGTAATTTCTAAAAATCTCTGTGACTTAATTGGAAAACATCCTGTCTGTTTAGTGGCAGTCCAGGGTTTACCTTCCAAATAGCTTTCCTTTTATTGACAGCTAAATCTCGTGTCTCAGAACTTGTTTCTTGAGTGTGTACAAATATTGACTGCTGTGGGACTCAATTTTGTCAAAATCCTTTTTTTAGCTAAGTCATTATTTTTAAAAGAATAAGGTCCATATTTTTATGTGGTAGACACATCATCAAATTCTTCTTTAAATATAACTGGACAGTCGTACCAATCAAGAGATTTCATCCTGATATTCAGGTGAAATAAAGACATGGGACATAACTTTAGCAAGCTTCCCATCTTATTCTCTTTTTCCATTCTCCTGTCTTTATCTCAATTGTCTAGTTCGAAGGAATGTGGCAAAACCCATGACTACCCAATGACACATGTATCCATCCACATTGAAGTATTGTCAGAAAGGCATTGAATCAAGCTTGCATTTACTTTTTGTTTCCTGTGAGTGCTTTTAGGCTCTTTTGCTTGCTATTGTTAAGAGTTGCAAGAGTAACACCAGAAATTATAATAAAGTACATGTGTTTTTCTGTTGAATTTCTTTTTCCTCTCTATACTAATTTATACATGGAAACCAGTCAAACACAATAGCCATTCCTGCAGTTCCTCTGGCACTCTCTTCCACTATTATCTAAGTGAATCTATCTTGGATGGCGAGAAGCACCATTAGCTTGTGGAATGAATGTTAAATCCCTTATTACAGCAGATTGTGGCCTGTTCCAACAGTGTGTGTGCGTGTGTGTGTGTGTGTGTGTGTGTGTGTGTGTGTATGTGTGTTTATATACATAGCACTTCTAGTCTATTTCTTATTCTTATACTGTCATTAAATCAAGGTTAAAGATTTTTTTCATGAATCTGTAGGGCATAGAAAGTTATTTATTTATTTATATTTATTTTTGTCGGTCATGGAGCTTGAAGTCTGGGTTTGGGCGCTGTCCCAGTGCTCTTCAGCTCAAGGCCAATGCTCTATACCACTTGAGCCACAGTGCCACTTCTGGTTTTCTGGTGATAAGAGTCTCACAGGCTTTTCCTGCCCAGACTGGCTTTGAACCACGATCCTCAGATCTCAGCTTCCTGAGTAGCTAAGATTACAGATGTGAGCTACTGGCTCATGGCTAAAGTTATTTATTTTTAAATTTTTCTCTTGATGATTTTGTGAAATGTTTAGCACTTTCAGACTCCTGTTGTTAGTGTTTTAACGTGCTAAGGATGATGTCCTGACCCTTATATATTTTTTCATGTGGACCAGTTCTATCACTTTATGTAAACTAAGGGGAGACTGTCCAATAGTGGCCACTAGTGAACTACAGAAGAAATCCTTTTACTTTAGGAAATCTTTTCTTTGAAAGAGTCTATAGATAATGAAAACATGAAAGAGAAAAAGGAGCCAGGCTATGGTGGCACATATCTCTTATCCTAGCTTCTCAGGAAGATGAGATATGAAGATCACAGTTTAAAGCCAGTTCAAAGCCAGCACAAGCAAGAAAGTCCATGAGACTCTTATCTCCAATAAACTACAAAAAAAGCCAGAAGTCGAGCTGTGGGCCAAGTGGTAGAGTGCTATCCTTGAGCAAAAGAAGCTCAGGAAAAGTAACCAGGCCCCAAGTTTAAGCCCCAGCACCTGCACAAAGAGAGAAAGGGAGGAGGAGAGAAAATAAGAGAATGTTGTATTTTTTATCTTTACATAACTGTTAATACATACTGTTCTACCAAAATATTTGGATAAAGTAGGAAGTAATCCTCTAGCATACCATGAGGTGACATAGGCTCTTCGTATGCTCTAATTTAGGAGTGACATAGGTTTATTCTTATAGTCTACTACCAAAATTAGTCAGTGTTTTTGGAATTTTTATCAGTAAAGTATACAAAATAATTTTTTTAACCCAGGTTATTTTAATGCATGTTGCACAGGACTTACATTAGGATGAGGCACGATCTGGTGGTTTGATTGTCTTCTTTTGTGGTGGCTTAATAAAAATATAATTTTTAACTCTCTCAGAAAAAGAGTTGCTTCTTGCAAATGTCTGCAATGATTGCAGTAACTAGCACATGGCCTTTAGATATGGGCATCAGGATTGCTTGTAAGCAGAGACGGAAGAGTTATAGAGTTTATCACACAGTGTTCTAATTCTTCACATTTTCCATGTTTTGTGACTTTATGTCTCTACTCCAGTTTCTTTGGTGAAAGGACAATTCTGCTTTTAATTTGTGTATCTTTTCAAGCTCCAGAAATGACACTTTCTCGGGTTCAATTACTGAGTTTCATTCTGTCCTTCATCACTAAGCATATTCTACTGTTTCTGTGACCTCCTGGATACTGGATAGTGACCCAAGAGTGACCCCTTCATAGCATAAGCAACAGAGTCTTCCAGGGTGAGAGCATTCTTTGAACCACCATGAATAATCTAGGAGTGTTGAGATAGACACAGGAAAATGCATCTAAATTAAGTATTACAACCTTCCCCTTGTTAATTTTCTTCAGAGAGCTGCCTTCAAACTTTGTGTTTTCACCAGAATGAGACAAGTTCATGTCATTTTTCTGTCTCCACCATAAAAACCATACCATGTGGTTGAAGTTTGGCTTGATTGGCAGTACTGGCTCAGAAGCGGTTTAGTACTGCCATAGCAGAGGTGATGTAAGTCCAAAAGGCTCCTAATTGAAATAGGCCAGCACAGCTGTGTGGAGAGCCTGCCTGGGGTAAGCTGTTGCTATCAACCCCTTCTTTCCATGAGCTCAAAAGTAAATGACTAAATCTCCCCAGTTCCCAAACCTCAAGATTAAAACCCATGTAGAATAAAGCCTAACTGTGCTGCCTGCCCTCCAGGGACTTTGTTAATGGGAGCACCCAACTCAGAAAGTAGCTAGTTAAGTTTTCTGGCCACGTCAAGAAGATATCTCAATGGCTGCAACCAACAATGCCCTCCAGGTTTGGTATATTCCCAAGAAACTCAAGATTTATAAATCAGTTTGCTTATTTTTCTATATTCACTAGTGTTGTCTATTTTGGTCACAGAAATATGTCGTATCTAAATATTAAGCAATTGTAACCTTCCTTAGAAGAAATTTCATAATTTCTGTGTTTGACTATCATTACCCAAAAACCCATTAACATATTACTAGTTAAATATAAGGTTGACACTCAGTAATCACATGTCAGAAGGCACCAGTAATTAATTGTAATGTCTAAAATACCTTAACTGTCACTTTAATATTTCTTGTGCTACTTTGCACTTATATATTTTTCACATTTAGCCTATATTTCTGTCTGCTGCACAGAGTTGTGGGGGACAGCAGAATGAAAAACTTGCTTCTTATACCTCTATCAAAATGCCTGGTAATTAGATCTCATAAATGTGGTTGAATGAATAAGAAAATACCTAAGAATGACTCAGCAAGAAATTACAAAATGACAGTAAAGTCCAACTACGAAAGGAAAATATGAACATTCATTTTTCATTATTTTATTTTATTTTGTTGTAAAGGTGTTGTACACTTTAAATGTGAAACATTTCATTATTTCTGGTAAGTTAAAAATCCATTTAGAAAAGACGTATATTTTATTTTTCTTTTCTCAACAAATACAGCCAAATAATGAACAATAATTAAACAGCAATTCCTTTTGCTGTTGTCAATTAGGATGGATTACTTTTCATGTTTTCATATACCTTTTATCCATTAAGTTCTCAAGTATTTTTCTTTCCACAAGACTTGTCCAATGGAAAAACATGATATTTACATTAACCATACTTTTATAAAACTTGAAAGTACTTTTACATTGCCATTTTAGCAGAGACAATGTATGGGTTCACCAAAATTCATTTCTTTTTACTCCTGGGCTCAGCACCAAGCTACATTTATCTGCTTGGGGCAATGCTATGTGACTGAGTTCTGGTCTGTAGCATGTAGTCAGAAGTAGCAAATGTCCCTGGATGCCTAACCCTTTGCACATGATCCTCCAAGCATCAAAAACTTCAAGCCCTCTCCATTTACCTGCCTGCTGGATGCAGAGCAATTTTCAAGCCATCGGGATTGGTAGGCATACCAAGTGACAGGACTAGGTCCCTGAGTGACTCCATGGAGCCCAGCCCCTCATCGGTACCCTCACAGACTTTCACAGTGAGCATTCATTTACACGGAAGTAAGAAACAAACCTTTATTGTGTGTGAATACACTAAATTTGTGGAAGTGTGTGGTTATGCTGAAAATGTTCAAATAACACATGCTTTGAATTTAGATGCCATGCATGCTAGTGCTTTCCATGTATTACATGGAAAAAGAAAAATAAGAAGATGCACACCAACCGGATAGTCATTGAATCACTGAAATTTGCAATTTTCTACATATTCAAAATATACTAAGTAGTTCAGGGTATGTATTTTACTGAAGGAAAAAAGTTCCATTTTTCAAAGATAGACTCCCTGAGTGAGGAAAGTAGAAAGGAATGAAGAAAGAAACTAACAGAGACAGGTCTATAGTAAACCAGTTAAAATCTCCTAAAACGGAGCAGGGCCAAACCACCAGTGTGCAGTCACAGAACCAAACAGATCCAAGTAGAAAGCAAAGACAACAGAAAAAAGACTAAGAAGCAAAAACCAAAGCATAAGCTGAAGTTCCTCCAAATACAAAGTATCAAAAAATTAAGAAGTAAGCAAGTGACAAAAGTGGAAAGAAACAGGATCCAAAGGCAAATAAATGTTTTGCAAAGCAGCACATAAAGTACAATACATTTATTTAGTCTACCTGGTATTTAAGCATCTTGGGCATATTTTTCTTGGAGTCATCTCTCAGTTTTGTCTCTATAACAAAATGCCCAAGGCAGCTAATTTAATAAGAGAAGATGTTTATTTAGTTCCTGCAAGTCCAAATGGCATAGCTCAAGGTCTGTGTCAAAGGGCTGCCCTTGGCTGTTATCACTTCATAGCATAGACAGCAATGACTAGAGTATTTGAGTGTAAGCAAGATTACTGTTCTGGTTTGGGAAGTAAGCAAGATTACTTCTCAAACCAAAACAGAAAAAGAAATAGGATCTATAATCCCTGAGAAAACACCTCCAATGACCAAAAGATCATTAAAGATCTGCATCTTCTATACTACTACCTGGGACCCAAGACTTGACTGACAATGGAGCTCTGTGGGAAACACACAAGCCACACCCAAACCATAACCATGCCCCATGTCAAAGTAAAGCTTTGGCTTAGGAATGTAACACTCTGGTCCACAACTGATTGTAAGTTCATGGATGAACTTGGCCCTGTCATGCAAATTCCATACATCTTCTGGCTGCCTATGTATGCACTTATTTTCTTTTGTTTTGTTTTGTTTTGTTTTTATTTATTTTTTTTAATTTTTATTTTTTTATTGTGAAAATACTGTACAGAGGGGTTACAATTACATGGGCAAGATAATGAGTACATTTCTTATCAAGCATTGTAGCCTCCTCCCTCCCCAAGATGCTGTGAGAGATAAAAGACCACAGGTAGATAGTAATGTGTGTTGCAAACTCAAAAGTTGCTATCACACTTCAAGTGATTACTTTCATTAAGGTGAAAATCATGTATCTACCAACCATCTGGTTAACACAAAGCTAAGCTTTCACAGAGACAGCTAAAGGTTCCATGGAACATAGATTAAGGACTCACAATGAGACGCTTGAGTATTTTTTTAGATGTTTTGTTTGATTTTTTTTTTTTAAGTTTCCAAAAGCAATGTTTTGTGACAACAGTTCTGTGATGGACACTATTGTTTTCAAATGCCCTATCAGCTGGTTCATCCTATAAATACATTTTCTTTTTTCTTTTTTTCTTTTTTTTTCTGTCAGTCATGGGGCTTGAACTCTGGCCCTGGGCACTGTCCCTGAGCTCTTCAGCTCAAGGTGAGTGCTCTACCACTTGAGCCACAGGGCCACTTCCAGTTTTCTGGTGGTTTATTGGAGATAAGAGTCTCACAGACTTTCCTGCCCTGAATCACGATCCTCAGATCTCAGCCTAGGATTACAGGCGCGAGCTACCGGCATCCAGCTTTTTAAATACATTTTCTGTCCCAGCTGAGATATTATTTGTTTAACCCTATTGTCTAGCTGTGAGTGTTTATTCTAGATTCTTCCAGAGTGTTAGTTTCATGTAATATGTTGCTTCAAATACATTGGACTTCAGAGTTTAAAATTATTCTTATAGTTACTACAGTTGAGAATACCAATGTACACAATAAAACACCCTGGAATAGTTTTCTTAGGTAAGATTAATTCTTTAAGGGAAAAATTATTGAAGCAAATTGTTAACTATGAATGCTACAATGCCTGTAATCTTAGTGATTAGGAGACTGAATCACAATGAGCAAAAGTTCAAGGCCCGCCTATACATTGAGTTTGATGCCAGCCTGCATTAAATAGTGAACTCTTGTCTCAAAAAACCAATGAAAGCAAATTGTTGTAATTATGAGAATTATCATGAGGCATGACCAATATATAGGGAGGTTTTAGCCTATTCTACTATCACTGCAATATCATATTGCCAGACTTTAATTATGTTCTTTATGTTCTTACTACATTGTACTAATATTGCAATATCCAAAACCTATGGAAAGAAACAAACATATTCCACTTGGAATTATCGTTTTATAAGTGCAATTAATATAGTAGGTTATATCTCCTAGTATCCTTAGCATTTTGCTAGAGTTTTACCAAAAGTTCTTATTTTCTGTCTTTTCTTTTCTTTCTTTTTTTTTTGAGATAGATGCTTACTAAATAGCCTAGATTGACCACAGCAAACTTGTATCCTCCTGACACACTCGTTAAAATAATTTGACTGTAATTAAACTAAAACAAAGATAGATGAAAAAAAAGAATAATAGAAAAATCAATCACGGGAGGCACATGCCATTTATAATAGGGATTTAGTCTCCTTCTGAGGAGTGAGCTTACAGAACTCTAATAGTTTCACCACCTGTGAATTATTTGGGTGCACCTCATAAGCGGGTTCTTTCTTCTATTTGTTTAAAGAAATAAGTAGTATGTTCGCCAATTCTCCACTACATTAATTTTCACGGAGTTTCCATTTTCATCTTCATTGCTTTTTCAGATTTTTTCCAAAGTTTTTGCCATTCTTCAACTAAAGCTTTGAGTGTTTTCTTTTCAATTTTTGTCTGGGGACATTCTCTAAGATGATTTGGTATATCAGCATAAATGCTATGGTAAAGGAGTGTGATAACCTAAGATATCCTAACATAAAATCCAAGAGCTCTAGAGAAATGAGACAGGAAATTGTGAGCAACTTACAATAAATTCAAACTGTCCAATAAAATAAATAGACTTCACTTTGTTCTCATAGTAAGGTATGGTCAGGTGTCCAATTTCTCAACCAAGCTTGCCAGCTCTAATCTCAATCACCGTTTGAAATTTGTACATGTATTGTTCAGCAATAGAACCAGAAATGAAAAAGGTAATGGAAACAATAAGAACTCCTACTGTTCAAGTGCTGAAGTGAGATTTGATAGGAATTATTTTTTTTGAAATGGACTGTTCTTCCATTTAGTTGTTATAACCATTGGTCATCGACACCTAATATAATCTCCCTGATGGGCCACATGCTTTTACTTGTCATTTGGGGCTTGCTGCTGTTCTGAGATAACAAACATGCTTTGAATATATTGTTATAAAGGTAGCTTTATAGCACTTAGATTTCCAGGCCATCCATCCATAGTTCTTTTGAATTAGAAAGGGTCTTTGAGGAATATGGCATATGCCCTCAATTGACTGGGACCTTTTGAAGACAGGATTTTGATTTGATTTTGTCTTGGTTATTTTCTTATCCTTTACAACAGATAGTCTGATGTACATCAAGTTCTTAATGTTAGTGATGTTTGAACACATGAATTAATGTCCTTATTTTAGCCCCTTAGTTTAGACAATAATCAGATTTAAAATATAGACAGTTACAAAGGACTTTGAGACATATCTGCCAGAAATACCTGTAAGTGGAATCCTGATGATGCTGAGGTCTGGATCCCTTTCTTTTCCGCTCATTCTCCTTAAGTTCATTCTCTTTTTAACCTACCACATTACTACTAAATACCTGTTAAGAGCTGGGCACTAGTGGCTCATGTGTTTTATCCTAGCTATTCAGGAAGCTGAGATCTGAGGATCAGAGTTCAAAACCAACTGGGGCAGGCAAGTCCATGAAACTCTTATCTCCAATTAACCACCAAAAAGCCAAAATGGAGTGGTGGAGTTGTGGCTAAAATTAATGCAACAGCGATAAACACAAGACACTATGTTGGAAATGAGCTTTACAACTTGGAGGTGGGAGGGGAGTTGGGGGCAGGAACATGGGAGAAAACCAGAGAGAGGGTAACACGATTCAACAAGAAATGTACTCATTACCTTACTTATGTAACTGTGAACCCTCTGTACATCACCTTTACAATGAAATAATAAACACAAAAATAAAAGACCTGTAATAAGAGCCATTGAGCTGGCCTTGGTAGAGAGAGGGAAGTTAAAGTGTCAAGTGATGTCACAGTCAGAAGGACCAAGGAACCAATGAAGCTGTTGGAAAAACAATCTTGACTTGTCAGCTTATAAACATCCATGTGATGTGGGAAGAACAGGCCATTAATATCTGCAAAGCTTGTGTCTTACCCTAGACTTGTGTCATAGTAGTAAGTTATCACTTCTCTTGCTTTCATAACTTTGGTTACATATATGTATAAATAACTGGCATAAAGGACCTTGCATATGGCAGGTCACCCAGGAGTGTGAGTCACCCCCTGTCCCCTTAGTGTAAAACAACAGCATCGTCACCCCTTTGCTGGATTCTTGGCCATCCACTGTTGAACAGAGCAGATGTGGTACAAAGATGGGGCTTTCTTTATGTAATATCAGAAAGGGTTTCAAAGTGGGGTGGGGAAGACAGGAATTAATTGGCGTACTTTCCACAGGTTTTATGTTGCTGTCATGATATTATTTTCTTTAAACTGTATATTTAACTATTGCTGATGTAAGGGGGTTTCTGCCTAAAGAAATAGACACATTAATTCATTATTTATAGTGATTCAAGAAAGAATGTGTTAGAAAAACTCTAACTTTCTAAAGATTTATATTGAAGGTCATTTTTTGAGTCATGCCTTTTCTTTCCTGAAATCCTTTTTTTTTTTTTAAAAATGTAATACTGAAACCTAAGCTTAATGAGTATATTACTCTGTCTCTGTGTTTATTTGATACATAAACACCTGTCTTTTCAATCATAGAACTATGCATATGCAGTGAAACCTTTAAACCAGCCCTTCGTTCAAGGGCATAAAAGGCCAATGAACCTCATGCATATAGGATGCTACTGGTAGTAGCTTTCTCTCAAAATGTTTGCTCACTTCAGTTGGGTGGTGCTGACCCTCCTTAGAGTAGCATTGTTTGGGCTCCATGATTTACAAAATCCTATCCAATATGTATGCCTACCTTACAGCTGTAGATAATTTAAAGAAGTTATTCTCAGATATTTGCATTTCACAGGCCACTAACATTTCAAAAGAAATAAAGGGATGGTTTATAGATAGGAAGGAGGTATAGAAAATACAGTTTCTCATTTTTATTGTGTCACCTAAGGACATAAATAAAAGAAACGATCGCCATAGTTTCATAAGAAAAATAATAGTAAGGAGAGGGCTTGCTTCAATGTAAGAAACACTTCACACATATTAATTTAGCTAATTTTCCTATGGAGTCGTTGCAATTATTTTTTCCATCTAACAGATGAGGTAACAGGAACAGAGAGGTTAATACATGCCTAAAGTCACTCAGCTGGTTGCAGCAGAATGAAGATTTGAATGGACACAGTATTTCTCCTTGTTTCAACTCCACATTTTGTTTCACGCATACAAGAAGTTAAAATTTATTTGAAAAAAAAAAAAAAACAAAGTTCCAGGTGCACATTCTCAAAAGAAAGAAACAATAGCACATATAGTTTATGGAAAACTAGGATCATTGTTTTCATCTTTTTTTTCTGTGCACCAGTAAAAACAACTTCATTCCGTATATCAGTGAAAACTTCATCGCAGGCTAGATGGCTCCCTGACTGTCTCTTTTCCTTGAGATCCTTTGTATACAGCAAGTTTAGAAGGTAACACAGACGGAGGCTGCACAGAGCATAGAAAGGGGCTGCCGTGGCATAAAAAAGGTAGAAGTGGAAGAATGCTATCCTTTTCTGACTGAGTGCCTCGGGCTTGATTCTAGGCAAAGAGTAACTCAGTAGAGTTGACTAGGGGAGAGAAGAAGAAGGAGCTTCCCAAGCAGAGGGACTTTCATGAACAAAGGCACAGAGGAAAGGAGGGAGAGCTGAGTTCAAGGAACAGTGAGTAAATCTCAACAGCTAGAGCCTCATCAGGCTATACAGGGCCTTGCAGGCCATGCCCAGAAACTTCTTTTAGAAAAATAGCTCTGTGGCCACATGGAGTGGAGAGGCCTGGAGAAAGGAGATAAAAAGTTACAGAATTATTGCTCTTCTGGTGATCAGCCAGAAGGAACAGCCACTATGAAGAAGAAGAGAGAGAAAGTCTGTCTGTAAGGGCTATACAGCTATCAGGAGGAAAATCCTACTGTGGACACTATCTTCAGGCTCAAAGACTCTTAGAATGCCAGCTGTGTGCTAGAGCTCCTTAGAGCTCCATTGCTTATCAAAGGAGCTCAGAGCCTGGCACTGAGTAGGTGCTCAATAAATGTTTGCTAAGTGGAAATATGAGAGTGTGTGATTTTACTCAAGGAATCCCTGTTAAAAATTGTGTCCTAGTGTCAAGGATGATCTTTCCCAAACTATGGGAGTCCTTTGGGTGAAACAAATATATCAGCAAAACAAAAAGAAAAGAACTCTCTGTTATTAAGTGGAGCATGAGTTGCAGGCAGAGTCTTGCCGGAGAGATGGACACACGTTAGGCTTAACCCCTTGTTCACTCCAGTGAGTGTCTCCCAAAAAATAGAGGGTTTTAATGAAGAACAGATCTGTGTCTTTTGAAAAGTTAACCACCCTCAGGTAGCTCAAATCCTGTGACCTGAAGTTATGTTTGCTCCTTTTGATGATCTTTGGAGGCTGTGTGGTTATTTCTTTGTTCTCTCATCAAATAGAACCTGGCTCAGCTCATCAGATTTTCATGTCCCAGTGACAGACTTTTCTTTGGGCCACCAGCAAATACATTTGCCCTAATTCCTGTAACTTCCACATTGTCTAATCTGGGTGCCACATGTCAATTCCTCTTGCAGCTGAGTCTCCAGTAAAGATGCAGGAATCTCAATGTAAGTCATCTGCTCTGATTAAACACTCACTGGTACTCTTCAGAAAAACAAACCATTTCTAGCAGGAAATGGTGGATTTAGAGATTGCAGATAAAACTGGATACTTTAGCAGTGCTGGGGATTGAACCCAAAGCCTTACACATGCTAAGCAAGTGTCTACTATTGAAATTGACACCTCCAGCACTACATAAGAAATGTCTGCTGCAAAATATAACTCTCCTGTTTCATTAAGGAACCTTGAGCTTGATACCACATGAATTCTCTGTGCATTCAATCACCCAGGAGTCTGATACTTAATCAGACACTAGAATCATTTTGTTCATATATTTTTTTCTTCTAATTATAAACAAATAGTCTCCATTGTGCACATGGTTCTTCATGCAGCTTTAGTGAAAAATTGATTATCTGCTGGCCTCACCTCATAGCATAGAATTGCTTTGGAATAGCATCAAACAAGTATTTGTGTTTTAAATCATATGGTCCATCTTTCATAATAATTTTGGACATCTCCCACTTTTACTTTCCTCTTTCCTTCCTCAAAATTGACTACAGCAGCATAAAAATCTCATCAGATTTAGAAAAAGGAAAAATATCTTCCTATGTGCCAAGTACCGTGCTATCTCTTTACATATGTTAATGTATAAATAAACCACGTCTATTTTATAGATAAGAAAACCTAGGACCAAAGAGTAACAGGTGGTATGAATTGCTCCCCCTTTTGCCTACGTGTATTCATTTCTTATAGCAAACAAATCGTATTAAAACATGCAGTACAGATTATTTTCCATGTTTTTTGAACTATGCTTTTGGCCTCTTTTGGCAGAAACCTCCCCAACGTGCTGAGTGATTTCCACAGTTTCAGAGAACCAAGTTCACGAGAGTTCACAGCTTGTACCGTATTTCATCGATCCTAAGATACACAGGGATTTTTCCCCATGACTTTAGAAACTTGGATGAACTTTTAATTGATAGCAGGTCATAGTTTAGTGGGTGGTTTCTATTTTAAAAAGTCACACCAGTACATAAACTAATAATGTCAATTCAATCTCTGGCATCTCAGATTTGATGGAATAGTGCTTCAGGGTTTGTCTAGTATGTAACTTCTGGGATTAAAGTTAGATTTACAATTCTAATTCAGGAATTGTGGACCGCCTTTGATCCCATTCACCATCCTCTAATGTAGATGGTCCTGCCAGTCTCCCCTGAACCAAGGCACTTGAGAGGATGCATGCTGAACTGAACGGTTCTTCTCTATCCTACCAACAGCCAAGTCCCCTGACTAGGACCTCCCATCTTCATCTATGTGAGCCAAAGTTTCTTTCTGTGGAAGTTAATAGAGTGTTTTCATTTCTGACATTTTCTCAGTATCAGAATCAGATGTTTATCAAAGCTATGAAAATCCAGACTCCTCTCACCTGACTTCATACACCCTGAGCTTTGGTGTTCTATTAGCTTTCCAAATGATAGTGATGTTCATGCTTGCTAGCCAAGCATGCTACCACTTGAGCCACTCCTTTTTGCTTTTAGTTCGCTTTTCAGATGTTTCACTAGCTGTGGTCACATTGGCCTCAAATAGAGATGATTCTCCTATCTCTACCTCCCAAGTATCGGAGACTACAGATGTGTACCACTATGTGAACACCTGATGTGTTTCAACTTTTAAGGTGCTTTTTAAGCTACCAACCCCCTGAGTTTAAGAATTCTTTTTTTCTAAAACAAAGATAATGTGCCAATTATAATAACTCATCGAGTTTATGTTAATGTACTGGTTTGTAAATGATAAATATCTGTATGCATGGAGAGATGATGATTTTCCTGCTATATGACAGGGTAACACAATAGCTCTTTACAATTAATAGGTTGTATGGTGTCTACTACTTAATCTATCCACTTGAATGCTTACTCTTTTATCCAAAAATAAGGACTATAGACATATTAAAACATTTTGTGTAAGACAGAAATTAGAACTTTTCTGAGCCTAATTTTGGAAGGACAAAATAAAACAGATAAACCAGTCTTCTGAATATGGCGACCATCCAATTTCTTCTTTGTTTTCCTTTTTGGGGGGATGGCCATTGTGTCAGATTAAGTATTGGGTTTAGCTTCTCATGATTCTGCTTGGACAACTAAGCTTGCTTCCTGTCTGGATGACTTAGTCTTTTTACCCAACTACAACCCACTTACTTAACTAAGCTGTTGGAGAACTGGTTATGATAGATTTCTCATTTACCCTTTTAATAGCAAGTCTCCATTCTCCTTCTCCTCCTAAAATAGCCACAGATCTTTGGTGCCTTGTAGGGGCAGTGTAAAGATGAAATGAATGGTGCCCTGCTCAACAGTGCTTAGTGACTCTAGCTGCCAGTGTACTTGAGAACTGGAATTCAATGCCTGTCCCACATCCTGTCCCACAATTACAACCTTTATCCATTGCTCTATCACTGAGTCAGGGCACATGGAGAGCCACAGTGCTGCAGAGGAACTGACCTGCCAGAACTGGAAGCCAGCTAGGAAACTAAGTGTATCATTCAATTACAATGGAAAGTGGGGTCCAGACTAGCACCCTAGTAGAAAGGATGGAAAAGAGAGAATAGCAAGGAGCAACATTACAGAAGTGGAATGAATATTAACTTGTGCATGGTTGTGTGTATGCTTCCCCCGTCCCCCTGTGTATTTCTCTGTCTCCTTCTGTCTCTGTCTGTCTGTCTGTCTCTGTCTCTGTCTCTGTCTCTCTCTATTTGTGTGTGTGTGTTGTGTGTGTTGTGTGTGTGTGTGTGTGTGTGTGTGTGTGTGTGTAGATGTAGGGGGAAGGAAGGAAGGAAGGAGGTATGAGGGAGGGGGAAATTGTATAGCAAAGTTTATATGTTTATAACCATATTAGAGATTAAAGAGTCTCAAATATTGAGTTTGGTTTTGAAAGGTTGACTTTATAATAAGGCATCCCTGCAATGGAAATAATATCTGGGAGATTGGAAGTGCAAGTGAAAGAAAGTGAGTAAGGTCACTAGGGTGGAAATAGAAGAGCTGGAGCCCGGGAAAGAGCCTGGGGGATGCCAGCATTTCTCATTCAAGATGAGTAAGAAAAGGCAGGAGAGCATCTGGCCAGTTCTCACTGCCAGAGACGCTAGGGGGGCATATTCCACAGTGAGAGGTGAGAAGGTCATAGGATGTGGTAGATGACTGGACCTGATGATGGCAGAGGTGCCACGTCAGTCAGGAGTGGGCAGAAGCCAGATTACACAGCACTGAGGAGTTTTGGGTGGTGAGGAAGTGGGTGGTAAGGATGTGGATTAGCCTTTCCAGAAGCTCCAGAGTGGAAGGAAGGCAGCCAGGAGCCAGCAGAATGCTTACCACTGACAATGTGGAAAGAAAAGCAGAGAGGGAACTGTGAGATAAAAGTCAGCTTGGTTTTAATAAAATGAGGAGAAAGCTCTTTCTTCTTAATAGCTCAAAGAATGCTGATAGCAGCCATGTGTGAAATTGGTTTCAGAGGCCCAGCCCCAGTGACAGCAAGGCTGTGAGGCCGATGGGGTAGTAAACCATGATTTAACACCTTCACTATCTCTGCTTATTACAAACTAGGCTTTAAAAAAGACGCCTGGGGTGCACCTCTGCAATCTTGAGATTTTCTGTGGCCAGCATCCATTTTAATATTTTCATGAGACACTTCAGTGACCATAGTATGACTTCAGACATCAATCTATTAATGTTGCATAGTGCTAGCCTGGTTAGTGCAATGCACATACATATTATTCCTCCATTAAAGAAGATTGAATGATACTAGAAGAAAATGAACTCTTCTTGCTAAAATCCAGAAAGTGACAGACTCAAAATGCTTACATGTTGGAAACACAAATTCAGTTTTACAAATTCTCAATGGATGTACTTCAATTCTTCAAACACAGAGTCAGAGTGGGCTCATAACAATCATAAATATATTATGTTTCATATACTAACACACGTTTAATAAGTGGTTTGACCCATGATTCCTGGACATTGTCATTTAACTTACAAATGATAGAACATTATATTACTCCCCATATATACAACACTGAAGGAAAATTTTCAGTTACAATACACAGAATTTAGCCAGCTCAAAAAACAGAACTATTTCTGTTAGCTTGACTAGAAAGACAGGGCGAGACAATTATTATGTTTGTCTCTAATTACCAATAGGACTTCCCATCTCAATCTGAGTAGATGTGTACTGTTTATATAGAATGATGACAAATTATCCTTTAGAGAGACAAAGTAAGTCTTGCCATGATTTAAAATTAGGAAATTATAGTACAACCTACTCTGCAGAAGATGGAAGAAAAAAAAAGTTGTAATCTGTAAGATTTGTGAAAGAAATTCTCTTCTAACCAGTAAATGCATGGCCAGATTTCTATAATTATAATTATTACTATAACTCTACATCTGTAACTAAACCAAATATATCTGGCTCTAAGTTGCTGTTCATAAAGGACATTGTGTGTTGGCGATGTTAGAATACACACACACACACACACACACACAAAACACACACACACACATTGAATGAGTATTCAGTTAATACAGAAATAGAAAACCATCAGATAAAGCTGGCTTTTATCTAATATTTGGATGACTTTTGCTTATAAGTATTTTTGAAATAATTAAGAATACACATATTAGAAGTACAGAATATAGTATAATTTAGTTCTTCTTCTCTTCCTCCCCCTCTTCCTCCTTGCTTTCCTCTTCCCCTCCTCTCTCTCTCACCCCCCTCTTTCTTCCTTTCTTCTCCCCCCTCTCTCCTCCCTCCTCCTCCTCCAGGCCTCATTCTTATTCAGCTTACCTTTATTTTTCAGAAGTCATTGTGGGACCTGCGTTGTTGTTTAGGATGCAGATAATTGTGTAGGTAAAGAAAAGGGATTCCAAATGGAGAGTCTGTTTTTCAAGAATTAAAAAAAATTGACAGTACTGTGGTTTAAAATCAAGAATTGCATTTGTGAGGCAAGTGCTCTACCACTGAAGCCATGACTCTAGACTTTTTTCATTAAAAACAAACCCAAACACTAAAAACCCTAAAGGTTTTACCAATATATGTGTTGTACATAATATTTTGAAAATGAATAAATATTTGTAAACAGTCATTCAAACAGTGGGACAAAACTCAGCTTTGTATGATGGTTTTCTGTGCCAACTTAATTTCTCTTCCAGGGTAAGAGAACAATGTCTTCCGAGGATATTTCTACTCTAATGGCAATCTCAACAATTACACCAAGCAAACACTTGGTTATTAGGAAACTGATTTACAAATGTGTTCAAGGAAAGCAGCCTAAATTAGAATCCTAGGCATTTTATTGTAATTTTATTGTAAAGGTGCTATAGAGAGGGGTTACAGTTACCTAAGTCAGGTATTGAATACATTTCTTTTTGAGCAATGTCATCTCCTCCCTCATTTTCTCCTAGATTTTTTTCCTCTCCCAACCCCCTGTTCCCTCAAGTTGTATAGTTCATTTCCAAAAGCTAGTCACTTTTATGGTTAGAAGTATCTTTGAAATGATGTGGCTCAAGTTTCTCACAGTGGATATGAGTAAACTGAAGCACATCAGTGATAAGGTCAAGGCAGCAGAATAAATCCTGATGCCCAGCCTGTGACCTGCTGAAAAGTTTTGCCAATAACATTATCCATGCACATCCTGGGAAATGTTTTAGAACAGTGCCCACAAAAACTACCAATGAAATACTTGAAAACCCGTGGAACATTGAACTTGGTGCAAAGTCTTATGTTGAATACTGAAGATTAAAGCTGAGGATCACCAGCTCCTGTGTGCCAGAGTTTTCACTTCCTGCTAGCTTCTCTTGATTTATTTTAACATCAGACTCTACTATTCGCATTTCTAGAATTATGCCTACATGGAATCTCTTACCAATAGTCCAGATCTCTTTAAAATTCATGTCAAAATTTACTTTTACTTTATTTTTCCTCATTCTGTTCAACTTTAAATTTTTTATGGTGTGTGTATGTATGTGTGTGTGTGTGTGTGTGTGTGTGTGTGTGTGTGTGTGTGTGTGTGTGTGTGTACTGTGGCTGGTACTCTACCACTTGAGCCATACCTGCACTTCTGGCTTTTTGCTTGTTAATTGGAGATAATAGTCTCACAGACTTTTCTGCCTGGGCTGACTTATAATCTTCTTTTTCATTATTGGTAGCAGCCTGTGGCTTTGATGAAGTCAAGGCTCCCTCCCCTCCTACTCCATTCCCGTTCTGCCTGTGTCACTCATTTCTGGAGAACACAGCTGCCTGAAGGCTGCTCAGGGACTGATTATTGTTTACTCCACGAAAAGGGTGCTTTGGCACTCAGCATTCAGGACTTGGATTAGGCTAGATTAAGGCAAGATGTGGCAGGTTAATTATCTTTTGGCTTTAGACATTTTGGATGAATTTAGAGTTGGCATAAAAAGACATGTGAATAAGCAGAAATACAATCATCTCTTCTCCCCACATGGGTCAGATTTATTTTTGTCCTCTTCCATTCCCTTGTTTATCTGCAGCTTCTGTGTGTATTTCCCACTCTAGAGAACCTTAAGTGTATATATAAATAAGAGTGAATGCTAACAGCCACAATGAATTAGGAGCTCAGCTACGTGTCCTAGCCTGCCTCATGTTCATTATGGCATTTGATGAATATTCACTAGAACAGATTACATAGCCATGGCTTAGGAGGCATTGAGCCTACACGTGCATGTTGACCTTTGTCATGGTCCTTAGGAAGGGCACAATCTATTTCTAGGAGTAGCTGTTTCAGTAAGTCAATAGACTTCATTCATGGCTAACAAGTTCTAACCCAACCCCAGTATCAAGTCTTAGCCATGTGCTCAAAATCCACGGGAACCACAGTAGTGGATTCTACATGGGGATGAGGAAGGTTTTTCTGGAAGATGGCATGACAGCTGCATCTTAAATCATGAGTGCTCAAGTCAAAGAAAATCAGAGTATGAGAAGATGAGAAGGAGGGAATCTAGATAGTAGCCAGCTCACCTACAAACTATCAGGGGTCCTGATAGAGAAATAAGACCCAGTTATAAGCCAGCCAGAGTATCCATGGTCAGGAACAGCAGGAATGAATTTAGGACATTGATTTAGGGTCAGGTTAAAATGAATCTTGTGTGCCACTCTAATAATTTGGGCTTTGTCTTGTACCCAATGGTTCTTAACCTTTTTTATTTTTTATATTTTTGGAAAACCTGGTGAAAGCTCTGCATCCTATTTCCAAAAGTATAATAATAACGCACATATGACCAAATTGTTGCACAGAGTTTCTGGGAATCCATAGCCCACCTGGAATCCATTACCAGATCCCACCTGCGATGTAGATAGTGGTTGTACAGAAAGTCTCTCAGCAAGAGTGAACAGTTCAGCTGTATATTCCAGCAAGATGACTGTAACTGTGTGGGAGACAGGATCATGGCAAGAGAGGCTATATGTCAATATCAGATAGGAAATCTGTTGCAAAAAAAAATACTGAGCACAAAGTAGGAAATAAATGAAGGCTATAAAAATGGTGTTGGAAGGGCAGAAATGGAAATGGAAGATATTTCAGAAATGGAACTGATAAAACTTGGTGTCCAATTAAATGTAGACTATATTGAGCAGTAAGACCTGTTATTGTAAAGATCTTTATCTTCTTCCACTGAATTATAAATCCTCAAAAGAGGTTTACAGGCTGAGAGAAGTAAGCAAAAGTGAAAACAAGCATGCAGGATTAGAACTTCACATTCATGCAAAAAATCAATTTGTAAATTACAAGCTGCATAGCCGTACCCTGTAATCCTAACTACTTAGTAGGCTCAGATCTGAGGATGGTGGTTAGAAGCCAAACCAACCAGGAAAGTCCATGAAACTCTTCTCTCCAATTAACCACCAAAAAAGGCCGAAATGGAGATGTGGCTCAAATGGTACTATTCTGGCCTTGAGCAGAGGGACAGCACCCAGGTCCTGAGTTCAAGCCCCAGAACTGCTACACACATACAAAAAAAAACAAAACAAAATAAAACAAAAACTGAACTCATGTGAGTTACAGATGATGAATATTTAGGACTCTTTGGGCAAATCTTTAAAGCATTTCCTTGTTAGTTAAATATTTATTAGAAGCTCTTAGATTTTCTTCAAAATTACATAATTATTTCAATTCTAACTGTAGGTAATTTCAGAAATAGAAAACGTAACCTCTGTTCTCAAAGAGTTTGAAGTCTAAGAAGATACTTATGCAGAATTCTAACTCTAAAGAATGAACAAGTCTTGTTGCAATGTATTCTGCACTAATTTATTAATGTTCTAAGATTCTTGATATGATTTCAGGCTAAGCAGAATTATTACAATACTGAGAGTTAATCACTATGCAAATTTCTGAGGATCTAATGGGAGCAAAGGTAGAAATAAGAATGTAGAAAAGAAGAAAACATAATATGTAGCCAAGAAGAATATTTTAGATTTTGATTCCAAGCATTCATCTTATAATACCTGGATAGTACTTGAGAAAGCATCAGAGAATGTATATCAGAATAAAAACTAAATTATATCCGGAATCCCATGAAACTTAATTCAGAACCATTTTACTAATCCTTTCTCTTGATTTAACCAAAGAAGAAAATGTTCTGGAAAAGTTCTGTTAAAACCTAGTGCTAACTTGTTTGACAATGACGTGAAATTAACTCATCATTTCTTCCAGCATCTTTATTATCACATATATATATGTACATATATATATATACACATATATATGTATATATATAACTGGAACTTTTTCTCCACAAAACCTGAAGCCATATTAATTTCTAAACTTTCCAGTTTCCTTAACAAATCACAAAATGAGACTTTGTCTTCATCAGGAATTTTTTTTCCCCTCTATGATTCCAACATATGCTTTCCAGAGCCTCAGATGTTTCCTTAATTCTACAGATGTTTTGTAAATTCATTTCAGCAAAATTTGCCAATGCTGCAGAAAATATCTGTGGTTGATTGGACTCAAAGTTTGGACAGAGCTCCAGTTAGATTAGATGGAAATGGAAACTGAAACTTCTCACTGGCTCACCAGGAACTAAGGAATTCACAAAAAGCGCAGGGGAAGGAATTTTGTTGGAGGGGGAGTTTCAAACATGCCTGTTTTGGGGAGTGGAGGGGTGTGGAGGCCCCAGGAGGTGACTCTTCACTGTTTTTCTTGGTGTTGGGCCTGCATACTATTTTCCACTGGAGACTTCTTTTCCTTTTTAAGTATGGGGAAAGAACCACAGCAGCAGCCCCAACCAAGGAGAGCAGCTTCATTTGTCTATCTCCCTCTACTCTCCTGTAAAATGGGGAACCATTCACACCTGAAGTAGAACAAGGCAAAGGCGTCAAAATATCTCTGCAGTTCAGGGGCCAGGAGGTGATGACTGTCATCACAAATATGGAAATACTGAGTTGTCAAAATGACTGCCATTCCCACAGGATGTGGTTTTGTTGTGTTGTTTCCTTTGTGAAAGAAATGAAATTACTGACTGCAGCCTTTCTCCTGACTGAGCAGGGCCTACATTCAGTAGGGAGGTTGTTATTGTTATTATAAAGCAAATTATTGTAGTGGAAAAAGAAAACAAGACTGACAGGCCATGTCTAGTAAAAAAAAAATCTTCATGTCCTCTCCAGTCATACATGCATATAAATCCAAACTTTTTTCACATCCTACATACATATATGAGTGTATGAGGATAAATGTATATTTATATGTGGATTCATTCAAACTATCAGGAAAGATGAATGATAGTGCTTATATCAATATTCTATCAGAATTGGACATGGTAGTGCATGTTTGTAGTTGGCAGCTCTTCATAAGGCAGAAGTGAGAAGATGTCAGCATAGGTAAAATGATCAAGACTCAAAAACAAAGCGAAAGGGCTGAGAGTATAGCTCAAATAGTATAATGCTTGCCAAGTATAAGGGCTTTGGCCCAATTCTCAGAACCAGGATAGACAGACAGACAGACAGATTGATGGACTGAAGGACAGATGGATGGACTGACTAACAGATGAATGGATGGAGGGATGGATGGATGGATGATAGAAACTTAGATGATACAAAAATAGACAGATGATAGATGTATAAATAGATGATAGATATTTAGATAGTAGATACATAGATAAATGAAAGATAGTGGTAAATACATGTTAGATAGATTCTATCCATTTTATTACAGTATTTCTACTTACTAATCTCATGTTTTTAAAGAAGCAGAAACTACTAGACAGAATATTTAAATCAATGCCTTTTTTGACATTAACCAACTCAAAATATCTAATGGACCCTCCATACTATTTTCCAAAGTGGTTGAACAACTTTACACTCCCACCAACATGCAATAGGGTTCCCTTGTCCACCTCCCATCTAGCATCTGTTATTAGTAGAGTTCTTCATTATAGCCATTCTAACTGGGGTATGTGGTATCTCAATGTTGTTTTGATTTGCATTTTTTTATGGTTAGGGAGGTTGAGCGTTTATTTCTTCATGTGTCTATTGGCCATCCTTCTTTCCTCAGAGAAGTTTCTCTGTAAGTCTTTAGCCCACTTATTTATAGGGCAATTGTTTCTTTGAGGATTTGTTGTTGGGGGATTTAATTTTTTGAGTTCCAGGTATATTTTAGATATGAGACCCTTGTCCCTTGTATGGCTGGTGAAGATATTCTCCCAATCCGTGGGCTTTCCATTGATTTTGCTAACTATATCCTTTGCCATGCAGAAGCTCTGCAATTTCATGCAATCTCATTTATCTAACCTTTTTTTGATTTGTTGTGTTTCTGGTCTTTATTAAGAAAATTTCAGCCTGTGCCAAGGAGACCTAGGGTTTCTCCTATTCCTGTAATGTTTTCAGGGTGTCTGCTTTGACTCTGAGGTCTTTGATCCATTTAGAGTTGATTCTGGAGGTTCCTCAAAAGACTCCACATAGAGCTCCCCTATGACTCAGCAATCCCACTTTTGAGCATTTACCCAAATGATCACAAACAAGACCATACTAAAGCTACCAGCACAACTATGTTTATTGCAGCATTATTTACCATCACTAAGATATGGAACCAGCCCAGATACTCCTCAGTAGATGAATGGATCAAGAAAATGTGATATATGTACACAATGGAATTCTATGCCTCCATGAGAAAGAATGACATTGCCCCATTTGTTAGGAAATGGAAAGACTTGGAAAAAATTATAGTAAGTGAAGTAAGCCAGGCCCAAAGAAACATAGATCCCATCGTTCCCTTATTTGCAATTACTAGTATATGTCTGAGACAAGCAGAAACGGTCAGATAAGTTGATGTTAGGCGAAATGAACCTCAAGATAAGGACTAAAATGTTTTTTCTTTCTTGCGATTGTTTCTAACATATTTATAAGATGATTTCTTTGTTGCTTTGTATGTCCTTCCCCCAAGGTATAACCCCTATTTTCACTGTATTTGATGTTGGTATAATTTGTGGAGGGGAAGGGAAAAAACAAAATTGTTTAAATAGGGACACAGGTGGACCCTTTGCAACAATGAGATGTACAAGATGTTATGTTGAAAAACAAACTTTACAACTTTGGTGCAGGGGCGGGGCCGGGAAACAGGGAGATGGGAAGGGATGGGAAGGGGAAACAAAGGAGGAGGCAACAATGCTTGATAAAAAATGTACTCATTACCTTGCTCATGTAATTGTAACCCCTCTGTACGGTATTTTCACAATTAAAAAAAAAAGAAAAAAAATCTATGGCCAGTTGGAAATTTCTTGAATACAAATCTTTGTTCATATCAGCAATTGTTGGTTTTTCTTCAGCTGGCTGTGAAATTGTGTTCTGGTGGAGCTCTCCAAAATGCCCAGAGGTTTCTCAGCTAGATGAGCTGTAATCCAGCCTTGTCCTTGGATAGAATACAAAAAAAATCAACTTACCATAGCTCTGAAATAAAAATCTTATTGAAACATCTGACATGGAACAGAGTCAGGTTTTTCTTTCCTAAACAGTAATGAGGCTATCTTAAGTCTATCTCCAAGGTATTACTCCCAGTTATTGTCCCATACTAAGGGACAAAATAATTTTTATAGGAAAGCAACAGCTTTAGTTTTTGTCACTTTATGATGAGTTTATATACTGATAAACACTGAAAGTGAAAGGAAGGTCAAACAAATGTAGATGCAAAAAAAATAGAAGGTTTTATATGGCTATAAAACCTGGCAACTCCTTTGTATCACTACTTAAGATAATAAAAGTATTTAAAAAATAACCTAGCTCTGCAATAACTAGTATATATCTGAGACAAGCAGAAAAGGTCAGATAAGATGATGTTAAGCGAAATGAACCCCAATATAAGGACAAAAGTGGTTTTTTTTCTTGCTATTGTTTCAAACATATTTATAAGGTACCACCTGATTTTTTTGTTGCTTTGTTTGTCCCTCCCCCACGGTATAACCCCTGTTTTCACTGTATTTGATGCTGATATAATTTGTGGAGGGGAAGGGAAAAAACAAATTGTTTAAATAGGGATACAGGTTGACCCATTGCAACAATGAGATGTACGAGATGCTATGTTGAAAAACAAACTTAACAATTTAGGCAAGGAGGGTGGGGAATGTAATTGTGAAGATGGGAGGGAAGGGATGGTAGGGGAAAAACAAAGGAGAAGACAACAATGCTTGATAAGAAATATACTCATTACCTTGCTCATGTGATTGTAACCCCTCTGTACAGTATTTTCACAATAAAAAACTTACTTAAAAAAAGAAAACTCCATTAAGAAACAACTGATAGTCAAAGGTTCTATCCTGATTAAGGCTCAAGTTGAACATAATATGAAAACTATTTGACCTAGAAAACATGTCCTCAATTTAACTGGATTTCTTCAGACTGATATCTATGCCATTGCTTACAGCACTCTTATGAAATATAAAAACTAATAGCACACAATATAATGATCATTTGAATGTTTTACACATTTTCTCAATGTATTGTAACTATTATAGTAGAGATTTTTAATAAAAAATAGTCTTGTTAAAAAAATAACCTAGCTCCACCAGGTATGGGTATTAATTGTGTGTCTTGGCAGTGGGTATAGGCAAGGGGGAGGGTGTATTTGTGTCATGTGATGGGGGATAAATAAGCAATGTTAATATGACAGAATGACACTAGTTACTCTACATATGTTCTCTCTGTGAACCTTCAGAATCTCTCTAATAAGGGAAATATCAGTGTTCCCTTTTTTTTTTTTTTCAGATGAAGAAATTCTGGCTCAAAGAGATCTGGCAGCAAGCCTGAGTCAAGTTTACTTATATCTGACTAGTAAAGTGTTTCTGACTCCCCGGCCTGTGCTCTTTTTCCCTTGTACCATAATGCAAGTTGTTCAACTTCACTGAACCTCAATTTTCTTATTGTTCAGATAGGGGGAAAAAAATCCCACCTGACCTGGCTCATCATGCGGATTAAGTACAATAATTTGTAAAAAGCCTGGTATACTTCCTGACACATAGGTACTTAATAAAACCCAGCTTTCTCCCTCACCCTTCCAGGCTTAGGTGCAATTATATTCCTTGACCGAAATATGAACAGAGTAGGCCTAACCCATTGAAAGAAAAAGGAAGACAGGTACCCTTGGCCTGAATAGCGTTTACACCCTGTTACAAAATTGACTTCTCTCCTCAGTAGCAAGGGACCGGCTTCACGCAGTGGCCTCTGAAAGACCATGCGCTGTGTCACTGGCAGTTCATCATATCCCCCAGCAGTGCAGCTATGATAAGAACCAGATGATCTGAATTTCCTAAGCAAAAGCCAGCAAGCAAATATCATCTGGGAAGGCGCATGCCTCAGTACCCATGCCTCATGCTCCTTCAGAAAGTACATCAAAAAGCTAATGGACTTTTACAAGAGCCCAGTTACTGTTTAATGTCTATAAGCTCTCAGGAGCAGGGAATCACAACCCTTACCACGTACAGTTGGCAGCAGAGCCAGTATTCCAAGTTGTTAAAAGAAGTCAAGGAGGGCTAAAAATGGAATCTACAGATTCCTTTCCAAAGCTTCATACATACATGGACAGGCTGTTTCTGTGCATAGAACTCTTTACTTTGCCTGGGCACACCACAGGAGAAAATGGTTCTCTCATCATTTGAGTTGCCCGTCTTTTTAATTTAGAGGTGTGTGACATCCATTATGTACATGCACAGTTCCAGATGGCCTAAGCTAAACTGTCTGGAAGGAGAGGAAAACCAGAGATTGCAGATACCTCCTTGCTGATCTTACCATTGTAAGCACCACACTGCTTCATCCTGTAAACCCATTTTTTTTTTTTTGCTTTTGAGGATCTGTTGGTATCTAAAAACCTCCTTGCTTATACTATAACTTCAGCTGTTATACTACTTCAATTTTGCAAACACCTATCAGCCATTTCGTCAGCACCTCCTTTTATTTTCATTTAGTTCTGGATAGCTTGACCTCTTATTATAACATTTGGAAAAAGTGTTTTCCAAGCACTCTGCATGTGTGCCTCTGAGCACAGATAATGCTAAGAGATATTTACTGCTAATTTATACTTTATCCTTCAATACCATAAGGTTTTTGATAAGCTGTCCAGGTTCCAGTGAAAGACATTTAGGGATTAAACTGTTACATAAGAGGTTATTCAAAAGGACAGTGTCTACTGGGCAGTCAAATGTGAGGGGAAATATAGCTTCATATGATTGCACAAAGCATTTAACTATTGTAGCTGTTAGTCTTGTAGCCAGTCACCTGATACTTTGATGCAATTGTCTCTGAATCAACCACAGAACTATCAGATGAATGTTTTTGATAAATTAGTAATGGTGAGAGGATGACAGCAATCTGGGGTTGATGGATTTAGGGAAATTCTTCTAATAATCCTAAGAGGTACCTAATGAGCAGCTTCCACAAATGATTCCATTCACACAGTGGTTGCTGGTGTTTGGAGCCTCTTGACTGACCTACAACACCAGATTGAGTATTAGAGTTGACTGCTAAGTTTTCCCGATGATAAGGTAGTTAAGAGTCTTCATCAAATATCACATTTAGAGCTCAATAGATGTGACACCAAACATACAGAAATGACTAGGTTTATTTTTTTCTAAATTGAATAACTTAAGACATATTCAGTCTTCATTGGATTATACAACCAAGAGTCATCTCTTTTCTCAATATTTGCTGGATTTCTAAAGGGCTGGTTTGAAATATGTGCTAATACGTACAGTTATAAGAAGAAAAGGATTCATGGTAGCCTTCTTCCTTAGGTTCAATATCAGATACACTTTTGGCTGTTTATGATAACTTTCCTACAGGTGAAACATTAGCTTACGTGAAGATTTTAATAGTTGTTGTTTAGTCCTCTATGATCAATATGAATAAAAAGCACCATTTCCCCTGAAATTGTACCAAAACTGTGAGCTGGGAGGTCAAGGATAATTTCTTGATCACTAAGGTCCGTGATCTTGTTTTTGAAACACTGAAAGTTGAAATATTGTATGTATGTGATAGAAATGACACAGAAGAAACAAATTGCCTAGATGTATAGAAAGGATAGCTCTTTGCTTTCAGAAGCAATGAATATGAGTTTTAGACAAGAGTGCTTCCAGAGCCAGACACTAAAGTTGTTTATATGGAAGATGGTCTTAAAGGCTGCAATAAGCAAATATTCTAGACTTTAAATTATATGAAAGGCATTGCTCAATTGTTATTTCTGGTTGTAGATGTAAAACTTGGGCCTAGTTAACAAGAAGGAAAATCACTTTATCTAGCATTGAACATGGATTTGGTGCATTAAGTTTATTTCACTTACTTAAAAAAAAAACAGAATTTGTTCCTCTTTGACAAATAGGCCTATGCCTTATTTGTAAGTTTCTTTATTTTTTTATTATACTGTACAGAGGGGTTACAATTACATGAGCAAGATAATGAGTACATTTCTTATCAAGCATTGTAGCCTCCTCCTTTGTTTCCCCTTCTCATCCCTTCCCATCCTCCTCCAGTTCCTCCACCCAATCCTCCCCCACCCCCCCACCAAAGTTGTAAAGTTCATTTTCGACATAATGACTTGTATGTCTCATTGTTGCAATGGGTCCACCTGTATGTGATCACTTTCAGAGGAATATGAACACTTACTATATTAATTTGTGCTAGACTCGTAGTGATGAAATAAAATGTTTAGTTAGTCAAAAGTTACCTTAGAGGCTATAGTGTCTCTTTTGAGAAGGCACGTGAAAAATATCAGCAACATTAGCACAGAATGTGAAACTATTTGCTTTTGTAGAAAAACAAATTCACAGTCATATATTATTTCCTTAATATCTTACCCAGAAAGCAGTTAGAGAGAAACTCTACCAAGGATTTGAGGCTCTTATATCACATAGAAAAGCTATTCTCCTGTGAATGTTACATGTGGGATTTCTTGCAGATAAAACAATAGAGTCAAAGTTTATTATGCATTACACTCACTTTAATGACTATACAAACCTTCTCTTTGTGATAACTGTTTTCATCCTGGTCACAATGAATTTGGATAAAATAAGGGAAATTATATCATACTAATGTAAGTATGTCACACAAGCAAGAACTTTGTCCAGAAAATACTACATCTCTCTCAATAGTGTCATCTTCCAATCACACAGAGAAAACAGGGCTGTCAGGAGAGGTGCAGGAGTCTGCAAGCTGGATGGACCTCTCTTCCAGAGGCTTGCTATGTGTCCTTCAATGGCAAAGTCTTTTCTCTCTCACTAACTATTCTCTTACATCATCTTTTCAATAAGTACCTCATCTTGCAGTGAGTAGAGATTGATTTTATTAACCCTCAAAACCACATTTGGTATTCAGTAAGTATCTAGGAAAGACAGAGTTTGGGGTTAGCAATGTGGTTCACCCATGCTCTGCCAAATTTTATAGGAAAATGACACTGCTGACAGGTCACCCCCCAGGAAAATGCAATCTGACACTACTGGCACTACTGTGTACTGTGTTGTAGTCAGGAATTTCTGGGAGATGATACCTAATCATGCCTGGCTCTACTACATTCAACACAAAAGAAAAACCTAAGTGTATTGCCAGATAATTACTAATAGTATTAATACAAGATAAGGTTAACATTACATAATAATTCTTTTTTTTTTCTGTCGGTCATGGGGCTTGAACTGTGGGCCTGGGTGATGTCCCTCAGCTCTTCAGCTCAAGGCAAGCACTCTACCACTTGAGCCATAGCACCACTTCCTGTTTTCTGCAGTTTATTGGAGATTAGAGTCTTCTGGACTTTCCTGCCCCAGGCTGGACTTCAATCCTCAGATCTCAGCCTCCCAAGTAGCTAAGATTACAGGTGTGAGCCCTGACAACCGGTTTACGTAATTCTTATATACTGTCTATGTGCTCCCTTGAACAAATGTATTTATTTTGTAGTAGTAAAATATAGGTAACACAAAATTTACTATTTTAACCATTATTTTCTGTGCTAGTACTGGGGCTTGAACTCAAGACCAGAGTACTGCCCTGTAACTCTTTTTTGCCCAAGGCTAAGCACTCTAGCAATTGCATTATAGTTCCACTTCCAGCTTTTTGATGGTTAATTAAAGATAAGATCATAGACATTCCTGCTTAGACCAGCTTTGTACCATGATCCTCTGATCTCAGCCCTCTGAGAAGCTAGGATTACAGGAATGAGAATCTGCACCCAGTCATTTTAACCATTTTTAAGGGTACAGTTGAATGGCACTAAGGGCATTGATCCCATCTCCACCATCCATCACCAGAACGTTTCATCTTCACAAACAAAAACTCTGTACTTATTACACACTAACTCCTCATGCTCTCCCCTCGGGTCCCTGACAACCCTCACACAAACACAATTCTACAGTATATGTGCTTTTGTGTGTAGCATACTTGGTTTAGGTTTAACCATGCAATGGCATGGGTCAGAATTTCTTTTCAAGGCTGAGTAATGTGTTAATGAATGTACATCTTACATTTTTGTGAATATGTTCCTCTACCCATGAGCATTTGAGCTTTTCAAGCATGGGTTGTGTC
Organism: Dipodomys spectabilis; assembly: GCF_019054845.1. Taxonomy (NCBI): domain Eukaryota; kingdom Metazoa; phylum Chordata; class Mammalia; order Rodentia; family Heteromyidae; genus Dipodomys; species Dipodomys spectabilis. The sequence goes on along the minus strand of NW_024870835.1, from coordinate 5,047,748 downwards.
TTTGCTATGTTAATTCTTACTGTAATCTTTACAATGACTTTATGGTAAGAAGGTGAACATAAAGGAGTTACATGAATGTCCAAGTTTCTACAATGAAGGCTCTGGAGCCATTATCTACCCCTTGCTCACCCACAGCTGGGTAGATCCATAGTGCCTGTTTATATCATTGTGCTATCCCTCCTTTCAAATAATTTAGAAATCTAAATCTATATATCTCTTAGAAATCCACTTAGACAACTCCCAGAGACCAGGTTTCTAATGGAATTTGTGCAGATCTTAGAAAGTTCCAAAGATTATTCTATTAAACAACCGTTCCCTTTAGCAGTTCATTTATACAGGATCCCAATACTACAAAAAAAAATTTAGTGCTTTAATCTAGTACTAGTCTGAGATCAAGTTCATCTAGCTAATCCTCCTATAATAGGAGATATATCTATGTATATGTGTGTGTGTGTGTGTGTGTGTGTGTGTGTGTGTGTATATGTAGGGATATGATAATAACAACATGCTACATTTTCCCATTAGTACTGTTTCTCCTCTCCTTCAGCCATTGTTCAGATTCCTCCAATTGACTTGTATCATTAAATTAAAAAGAATCTGATGCATATTTTCATTTCTAGCAAGGTCAGCGTGGACAGACATACAAGCCATCCATGATGTAGGCTACATGGGTCAGGGCTCAATGAGGACATGATGCTGACCATCTGCTTGTTTTCTTGTAGAGCTCCAGGACTGCACGCTCAGAGGAGGACCCAGATGGCCTCTGGGATGCCTGGGGCCCATGGAGTGAGTGTTCCCGCACCTGTGGTGGAGGTGCCTCTTACTCCCTGCGACGATGCCTCAGTAGCAAGTAAGTCTGGCCCCCACTGGGGGCTTCCTGAAATCCAGAGGTAGCCCATGTGAGGAGTACTTCCATGGTTGGGATGATAGTGAACATTTTGTTGTTCACAAATCTAGATGAAAGGAGTGGAAAGGAAGAAAGAAAGTATGAAGTATCAAATCTGAAGGAGTTTGTCTTGTGTTCTCTTGCTAGGCATTAATATCCTGCTATGTAATAAATATAGAACTTATTTACTAAACAAATTTAATTGATTTGACATTAGATCTGGAAGGAGCAGCTTTTTTAAAAATTGTTGTAAAGGTGATGTACAGAGGAGTTAGTTACGTAAGTCAGGAAATGAGTACATTTCTTTTGAACAGTGTCACCTTGTTTTCTCCCAGTTTTCCCTCCGGACCCCTCCCACAAATTGTATAGTTTATTTTCCACATAGTGTCTAGTGAGTATCACTTCTGCATTAATTTCAATTTAGTGTTTTGTTTGGTTGATATCAGTACTGAGGCTTGAACTCTGAGCTTTGTACTCTTGCTTGGCTTTTTCATTTACTCTACCACTTGAGACCCACTTCCAATTATTTGAAATAGTTCTAGAATTACTAGCTCCATAATGAATTGTACTTTTTTCACCACCTGGATGAGTTTGATGACAATAATATCATGATTGGTATTAACAGTATACTGAATGCTTGTTGGATTACCAAGTATTTCACAAATGGATGATATGTTGAGTTAATAGCCAGATGTTTCTAATGTACCTGCAGTTCAAAATTGATGGACTTTTCATATAATAAAGTTGAAAAGAAGAGAAACTTCAGTGGAAACTTTAGCATTAATAGTGAGCGGGGTAAAGATAGAGTTGGAGGTATCAAATGGCTTCAAGGCTGAAAGGAAAGGGTCCTGAGACCTTATTATAGGAAGGTTTTACTAAGAGTACTCATAATTCACAACTGATTATTGAGTTATGCAGTATATGATTAAGTTTATGTCCAAACTATAAAATTAGAAGTACCATGTTAGTATTTTTTATAAAAAGTTTTATTTGACAGTGAAAAATGTTAAAGGGAGCAAGAAGGAGATTTGATCAAAATCATTGATCATTACAAAATATAAAAACAAAAGCATTCATAAATGCTGATTCTCTTAAACTTCTTAAATATATTTTTATTGTAAAGATACTGTACAGAGGTGTTACAGTTACATGAACAAGGTAATGAGTCAATTTCCTATCAAGCATTGTTACCCCTTCCTTTGGTTTTCCTGTACCATCCCTTTCCTCTCCACCTCCCCAACTCCTTCCTCGCCACTCCAAAATTGTAAAGTTCTTTTTCAACATAGTATCTTATACAACTTCTTGCTGTTGTTTTTCATGTACTTATAATGTACTATGTGATTTTTTTTTATTTCTTTTGTATGTTCTTCCCCCATGGTTTAACCCATGTTTTCACAGTATTTGATTCCAGTGCCCTGCATCTTGTATATACATTTTTTTTTTCTAATTTGGGGAAGGGAAGGGAAATAACAAAATGCTAAAATAAGGATACAGGATGACCTATTGTAACAATAAGACCTCTTAAACTTTTTATAAACAAACACAGGAAGTAGTGAGAGGCAGGCTCAGGTGTCAGCTTGCTTTTAATAAGAGTGAGATTTTTTTAAAACTCAAGGCCTGAGTCTCATTCATGAGCGTTTCCCTGTACAGGGGTATCATCGTGTCTAAGAGATCGTAGGAGCCTAATAATTGACTCATCACTGAATCTTTTGAGATTTAGCGATCATTTTGGTTCCATACAAGCCTTGTTGGAAATGCTGTTGTATGAGAACCATGGCCACAGTCGTAGCCTACAAGATACCAGGTTAGCTTTGGTGATCTGCATTGAAGATAGGTCTATTGCATTGGCTCCACTAGCAAGTTTGTTTTTCTTGTTTTGGGTTAACTTTATATTATCCAGATCCTTGAGCTGATAAAGGGAGAATAGACCTTTCGATCTTCTGATTTACCTGTTTTCTTCATCTCAAACAATAATAACTTACTAAACCTGTAGTACATGATGTCACAAAATGATAGTATAACTGATAATAATCATATATCACTAAGTCAAAAATGCCCATCCTATCCAGTTTTCTCAAATTATCATCCTTGAATGTCCTACTGGATTGTACCAAATACATGTCTTACAAAAGTTTGTAAGAAGTATAAGGAAGTTTTCATATTTTCTGCTTGATTGTGGTGTTTCATACATATATATGTATATGTATATTATGTGTATATATATACATATATATATATATAATGAGAGACAGGTAAGCAATTTGAGGGATAAGTGTGAAACTTCTGTCATTTCCCAAGTAATTAAATGTTTATACCATAAAATTTAAGAAATATTAGTTTTGCTACTTAGTAAGTTAAGGGTATCGTTATTAGGATTTTAGTATGCTGCCATAGTAGGTAACAGTTGTCCATGGTTTACAATAGATTTCTAAAGATTATAATATATTGGTGAAATAAAATATAATTATTAAATAATAAACATGGGGATATATATCCCCCATTGACTTTTAAATATTGGGAAAATATATTCATAAAACTCATAAGAGCCTGGACAAAAATTTTAAAAAGGGAAAGAGAAATGGGCCACAACATTCTTTAAGAATCTGAAAAAGAAAAAAGCCACTCAGAAAATGGCATTTCCAAAATTATCAAGAGTATAAATAAATATTAATATATACCTTTATTTCTTGGAAGCTGGTACTTAATATGGGCAATATATTATGCACATGGAAATATGTTATAATTCTGAAAGAATTCTAGTCATTCTTTAGCAAATCTCAATTTGTTACCATCTTTAAACCTTCAGCAATCTTAGCAGAAATGAAATATACATTTTTTAATCATGAAAGGAAGGTTTCTGTGTCTTGTCATACCTTTGATACCATTTTTACTAGGGTTCTAGTTAGGAGGTCAGTTTAGGTGAACTGTCCTGATTCTGATCCTCATGAGACAAGCAAACTATAGGTTAGCTCAGACATTCTGTTTGGGATTATAGTGATGTTACTGTGTACCTCATCCTATAACAGGACTTCATTTGCTTCTTGTACCCTATGGACTTAACATCTTCCAGCTGCAGATTTTAAAAGGAAAAAGAAAATCCTAAAACAGAGTTATCGCTGAACATATGATAGATTCTAGAAAATCTTCATGTCCAATACAATCTAAAGATCTACAATGACTAAACACTCTTGTGGTAATACCACATATGTGCTGTAGATGATTGAATGTCCTAAGATGTTATAATTCTGCCTTTTAGAATAATAACTCTTACATATACGCTTAGTTTTTAGATTTTCATTAGATAGTTGGAATGGTTTCTGTAGCACTTCAAGAACCATGTCTATGTGTGGTTTTCAAAATGAAGCATATATATGTGCATGCATACATACATACATACATACATACATACATACATGCAAATGTACACATGTATATTTGTGTGTATGGTACTGGACTGTGATAGAAAATGTAGGCCAGTTCAGAAATGTCTGAAAGCTGCTGCTACAAAGAATTCACTCTGGCAAGAGCTCTCTCTGGACAGTGGTCAGGCCGGCCACTCATTCTCCATGATCAAAATTCAGTTTTGCTTTGCCACAGATTATTTTCTTTGGAATCAGAGACTCTCAAATATTTGTATGTGTCATTGGATTTCTATTCCTGCCACTCTATATCACTTCACAAGTTGTATAAATAGGATTTTAACTTCTGTATTTTTTCTGTGTATTGAAGGGGTGGAACAAGTTCCCTTTGTTACCTAAAGAGAACCAAACATTCATTTGGAGGAATTCTATTTCTCTCCCTATATAGTGTGAATATATCTGCTCAGGATCGTAGAAGGAAATACAATAATCTTCACCATTCCTTTGTTCTCCCAATAGTGCCTAAGAAGCTATTTGTTTTCCTATTTATTTTCTTTGATTATTAATAGCAACTGCTGGAGTTACCACATTTCAAAAAGCTAAGCTTTCAGTAGTTACTAGTAATAGACCTAGACTCAAACTTTAAAATTATATTTTTGTATAAAAATTTAATTATCATTAAAAATCTATTATTTTTAGTGCTAATGGATCATGCCTGTAATCCTACCTACTCAGTTGGCTGAGATCTGAGGATTACGATTCAAAGCCAGCCCAGGCAGAGAAGTCTCTGAGATTCTTATCTCCAATTAATTACCAAAATCCAGAAGTAGAGCTGTGGCTCAAATAATCAAACACAAACCTTGAGCAAAAAAAATGAAGCAAGAGCAAGAAGCTCTAAATTCAGTCCCCAGTACTGTGCATGTGCATATGCACACACACACACACACACACACACACACACACACACACACACATATACACACGTACATGTATACACACAATTAGATAACTCTGAGCCTTAAGAAATATTAAGCAAGCTATAAAACAAAATATGTTAATAAAATGAATTCTAATATTATTTCATTAATACTTATTTTTAATTAAATCTAATTACTTGAATATGGTCCTAGATGTGTCCCTGGGATGTATTTAAAATGTACGTGATGAGGAGGTAGGGGAAAAACAAAGGAGGAGGTAACAATGCTTGATAGGAAATGTACTCATTACCTTACTCATGTAACTATAACCCCTCTGTACAGTATTTTTATAATAAAAATACATACTAAAATTGTAGTTCTTTGAGAATTTGTTGTTGGGGGATTTAATTTTTTGAGTTCCAAGTACATTTAGATATAAGACCCTTGTCCATTGCTAGTGAAGCTCTTCTCCAAATCCGTGGGCTTTCTTTCTTTCTGTTTTTTAAATTTTTATTGTAAAAATATTGTACAGAGGGGTGACAATTACATGGGCAAGGTAATGAGTACATTTCTTATCAAGCATTGTTGCTTCCTCCTTTGTTTCCCCTTCCCATCCCTTCCCATCTCCCACCCTGCCCTGCCCCCCTCCCCTACACCTCCCCCTCCCCCACCAAAGTTGTAAAGTTCATTTTTCGACATAACGATTTGTACATCTCATTGTTGCAATGAATGGATCCACCTGTATCCCTATTTAAATGGTTTGTTTTTGCCCTTCCCCTCCACAAATTATACCAACATCAAATACAGTGAAAGCAGAGGTTATACCATGGGGGAGGGACATACAAAGCAACAAAGAAATCATCTTATAAATATGTTAGAGACAATCCCAAGAAAGAAAAAAACATTTGAATACTTATCTTGGGACTCATTTCACCTAACATTGACTTATCTGATGTTTTCTGCTTGTCTCAGACATATACTAGTTACTGCAATTAAGGGAAGCCATGGAACCTATGTTTCTTTGGGCCTGGCTTACTTCACTTAATGTAATTTTTCCAAATCTTTCCATTTCCTAACAAATGGGGCAATGTCATTCTTTCTGATGGAGGCATAGAATTCCATTGTGTATATATACCACATTTTCTTGATCCATTCATCTACTGAGGGGCATCTGGGTTGGTTCCATGTCTTAGCTATGGTAAATAATGCTGCAATAAACATAGTTGTGCTGGTAGCTTTAGTGTGGCCTTGTTTGTGATCATTTGGGTAAATGCCCAAAAGTGGGATTGCTGGGTCATTGGGGAGCTCTATGTGGAGTCTTTTGAGGAACCTCCATACTGCTTTCCAAAGTGGTTGAACAAGTTTACATTCCCACCAACAATGAAGTAAGGTTCCTTTCTGTCCACATCCCCTCCAGCATCTGTTGTTGTTGGAGTTCTTGATTATAGCCATTCTAGCTGGGTGAGGTGGTATCTCAAGGTTGTTTTGATTTGCATTTCTTTTATGGCTAGAGAGGCTGAGCATTTCTTCATGTGTCATGGCGATCCTTCTTTCCTCAGAGAAGTTTCTCTGTAAGTGTTTAGCCCACTTATTTATTGGACAGTTGTTTCTTTGAGGATTTGTTGTTGGGGGATTTAATTTTTTGAGTTCCGGGTATATTTTAGATATGAGACCCTTGTCCGTTGTATGGCTGGTGAAGATATTCTCCCAATCCATGGGCTTTCCATTGATCTTGCTAACTATATCCTTTGCCATGCAGAAGCTCTGCAATTTCATGCAATCCCATTTGTCCAACCTTTCTTTGTTGTGTTTCTGGGTCTCTATTAAGAAAATTTCCGCCTGTGCCAAGGAAACCTAGGGTTTCTCCTATTCCATCCTGTAATGTTTTCAGGGTGTTTGCTTTGACTCCAAGGTCTTTGATCCATTTGGAGTTGATTCTGGTACAGGGTGACATATAAGTATCTAGCTTTAATTTTCTACAAGTGATTAACCAATTTTACCAGCACCATTTACTGAAGAAGATGTCTTTCTTCCATTCTATTTTTTTTTTAGCTCTCTTATCAAAGATTAGGTGGCTATAGATCTGTGGGTTCATTTCTGGGTTTTCAATTCTATATTCCATTGGTCCTGAGGTCTCTTCTTGTGCCAGTACCAAGGTGTTTTGATTCTATCCTTCCATCAGAAAGAATGACATCACCCAATTTATTAGAAAATGGAAAGACCTGGAAAAATTATATTAAGTGAAGTAAGCCAGGCCCAAAGAAACATATGTCCTATGGTTTCCCTTATTTGCAATAACTAGTATATGTCTGGAACAAGCAGAAAAGGTCAAAAGCTATGTACATATGACCAGATAAGATGATGTTAAACAAAATGAACCCCAAGATAAGGACACAAATGGTTTTTCTTCCTTGCTATTTTTTCTAACGTATTTTCTAACGTGATATTTTGTTGCTTTGTATGTCCCTCCCCCACGGTATAACCCCTGTTTTCACTGTATTTGATGTTGCTATAATTTGGGGAGCGGAAGGGAAAAACAAATTGTTTAAACAGCGATACAGGCTGACCCATTGCAAAAATGAGGTGTACAAGACGCTATGTCAAAAAACAAACTTTACAGTTTAGGTGGCCGGGCGGGGAGGGAGGGGCAGTGTTGTTGAGGCGGTGGGAGGGAAGGGATGGTAGGGGAAAAACAAAGAAAAAGGCAACAATGCTGGATAAGAAATGCACTCATTACTTTGCTCATGTAACTGTAACCCCTCTGTACAGCATTTTCACAATAAAAAACTTACTAAAACATATAACTCTTGTAATTTAGAAACAGATACATTCTGAAGTCTTTATCTGCTTTAAGACATATGCAATTTTGTAGTAAAATTTCTCTGGTATTTATCTCAACAATCAATTGATTCTAATGCCCACTAATACCTATTTTATTATCCTTAGATCCTTAGTTGATAAAAATTTAAATGTATTCAATGCCACAATAATTCTGCATAAAAATCATTAAGCCTCACTGAAATATTAAAAACATGGTTATTGTTTTGCAAGGTGGCTCTGATGATCTTGGATGGGCTTGATCACATATCTGGATGTTGGCTGACCTAGATTGACTCATCTAGTCCAATTTTTGGCAACTCAGGCAGGTAGACTAGTCTAGTTCCCTCCTGGTGATAGCTGATAAGAGAGAAAGAAGTAAGAGTTTAAAAAAAGAGGAGAGGGGCTGGGAAGGTGGCTCAGTGGTAGAGCACGTGTCTTGCATGCATAAGGCCCTGGGTTCGATTCCTCAGCACCACATAAGCAAAAAGAAAAAAGCCAGTTGTAAAGTTCATTTCCAATATACTGTCATGTGGGTATCATTGATAAAACGGGTCATCCTGTGTCCTTGTTTCAGCATTTTGTTATTCCCCTTCCCCTCCCCAAATTAGACAAATGTATATACAAGATGCAAGGTATCAAAATCGAGTACAGTGACAACAGGTGTATACCATAGGGGGAAGAACATACAAAGGAAACAAAACAATCACATAGTACATTAAAGACAACAACAACAAAGAAAAAACTCTTGTGTCCACATCTTGGAGTTCATTTCACTTACCATCATCTTATATGGTCATATGCACATAGTGTTTGAGCTTTTCTGCTCATCTGATAAAATTATCCTAGACATATACTAATTATTGCAAATGAGGGAAACCATGGGACCTATATTTTTTGGGGTCTGGCTTACTTCACTTAATATGATTTTTTCCAAGTCTTTTCATTTCCTAACAAATGGGTGGTGTCATCCTTTCTGATGGAATCATAGAATTCATATATATATATATATATATATATAAGCATAGAGTTCATATATATATCATATTTTCTTGATCCATTCATCTACTAAGGTGCATCTGGGTTGGTTCCATATCTTAGCTATGGTGAATAAGGCTGCGATAAACATAGCTGTGCTGGTAGCTTGAGTATGGCCTTGTTTGTGATCATCTGGGTAAATGCCCAAAAGTGGGATTACTGGGTCATAGGGAGCTCTATGTGGAGTCTTTTGAGGAATCTCCATACTTCTTTCCAGAGTGGTTGAACAAATTCACACTCCCACCAACAGTGCAATAGGTTTCCCTTTTGGCCACATCCCCTCTAGCATCTGTTGTTATTAGATTTCTTGATTATGGACATTTTAACTGGGATGAAGTGGAATCTCAATGTTTATTGATTTGCATTTCTTTTATGGCAAGAGAAGTTGAACATTTCTTCATGTGTCTATTGGCCATTTTTATTTCTTCTTCAGAGAAGTCTCTCTTAAAGTCTTTAGGGAAAAATCTCCCATGCTTCTGGATTGGGAGGATTAACATCATGAAAATAGCAATACAGCCAAAAGCTATCTACAAATTCAATGCAATACCTATCAATATCCCAACTTCATTCTTCAATGAAATAGAAGAAGTAATCCAAAAATTTATATGGAACAATAGCAACCCTGAATAGCAAAAACAATCTGTAGCAGAAAGAACAGTGCTGAAGGAATATCAATACCAGATTTCAAACTCTGCTACAAAGCCATAGTAATCAAAACTGCTTGGTACTTGCACACGCACAGACCTGAGGACCAATGAAATAGAACAGAAGACCCAGAAATGAACCCAGAGACCTATAGTCACCTAATGTTCAATAATGGAGCCAAAAAAAATAGAATGGAAGAAAGACAGCCTCTTCAGTAAATAGTGTGGCAAAATTGGCTAAACACCTGTAGAAAACTAAAGCTAGATCCTTATATGTCATCCTGCACCAGTATCAACTCCAAATGAATCAAAGACCTTGAAGTAAAAGCAGGCACCCTGAAAACATTACAGGAAGGAACAGGAGAACCTCTAGGTCTCCTTGGCACAGGCCAACATTTTCTTAATAGAGACCCAGAAACCCAACAAATCAAAGAAAGGTTGGACAAATGGGATTTCATGAAACTACAGAGTTTCTGCATGGCAAAGGACATAGCTAGCATGATCAATAGAAAACCCACAGACCAGAAGACCTTCACTAACTGTACAAGAGACAAGGGCCTCATATCTAAAATACACTTAGAACTCAAAAAATTAAATCCTCCAAAACCAAATCCTCAAAGAAACAACTGACTGATTAATAAATGGGCTGTATTTTATTGAATGGACCAAGTATTTTGAAAGATTTCTTCTTTTCCCTCCAGTTCTTTATCCTTGCCACTGCACATGTTTAGAGTGAACTCATTTATCTTGTTTTCTCTTTTGAATTTAGTAATGGATATGTCTCTGAGAACTCAGATATTAATGTGGCACTAGTGGCTAAAACACATTTAAACATCTGGCAAGACCTTTATTATACACTGAAATGCCAGCTTAATATAGCTAATAAAATATCACCAAATTAAAATTCTAGATTAGCTAATACATTAAGAATATGAATATTTTGGCCAATTAACTGATGAGTTTGACTATTTCATCTATGTATAAACAGGAAAAAGAGTTTAGTTTGAATGACAGCATATTTCAAAAGTTAGTACATTTTGAAAAAGAGTCCTGGAGCTGAATAAAATTATCAGATGAACAAGAGATAAAAATCATCACGTTGTGGAGAATGTCTAAAACCAGTAAGATTATGGGTTTATGCCAATGAGATATGACTGCCAAAACAGTGTCAACATAAACACAGAAAAATTAAAATAAATAACTCCAAGGAGGCTTATTCCACAGGAATGCTGAACCCTGGTCTAAACTTCTCTTTGCATAATAGTTAAGCTAGGGAGACTAAGCTAACTTTCATGAATTTTAACTGCAAATGTAGGTTTTCTCTCCCTGGTCAGGTAGCAAAATGTTGATAGTTACACAGGACTAAGTTAGCAATTTCTATATCCTATCGTAATAAATACCAATATTTGAATAAATCAGTTAGCTTCTTAAACATATTTGTTGGGTTTTCTTAAAGGTATCTCATCTCTTTCATGACATCTATATAAGATTCACAGGACTATATAAGATGATGCTAAGTGAAATGAACCCCAAGATATGGACACAAGAGGTTTTTTCTTTGTTGCTGTTGTTTTTAATGGACTATGTAAATTTTTTTTGTTTCTTTTGTATGTTCTTCCCCCTGTGGTATAACCCCTCTTGTCACTGTATTTGATTCTGGTGCTCTGCATCTTGTAGATACATTTTTCCTAATTTGGGGAGGCGAAGGGAAATAACAAAATGCTGAAAGAAGGTCACAGGTTGGCCCATTGTAATAATGAGATATACAAGACACTATGTTGAAAATGAATTCTACAACTGGGGAGGAGGGAGGAGTTGGGGAGGTAGTGAGGGAAGGGATAGTAGGGGAAAAACAAAGGAGGGAGTAACAATGCTTGATAGGAAAAGTACTCATTACCTTACTGGTGTAACTGTAACCCCTCTGTACAGTACCTTTAAAATAAAAATATTTTTTTAAAAAAGTATCTAGGTTAAAAAGCAAAAAAGACACAAAAAAGATTCACAGGACTGCAGCAATGATACTCAGTAGACACTATGTTGAAAATGAACTAAAAAACTTGTGGGTGGAGACAGGAGGGAAAAACTGGGAGAGGGTGAAAGAGAGGATTACATTGTCCAAAAGAAATTTACTCATTACCTGACTTATGAAATGATGACCCCTCTGTATATCACTTTTATAATAACAATTAAAAATAAACTTTCAACTCAAGCAATTCCCAAAGCAAGACTTACTGTTATTTGTCATCTAGTGTGTGATGTTACCATCCTTGTCTTCCTTGGAAATATTTGAGTTTTTGTTTGAAAGAAATGTATGTAATTGTGAGTCGGTGGGACTGCTTGTATCGTTTATATCAAGTTTTTTTTTCATTGTGCTATCAGAGATTGCAATTTGAGGGCATAAGTTTAAGAATTTGAAGTAGCTCTTATACTTTCTGAGACAACATCTAGTATAAATATATTACTAGAATGTTTACTATTCCAGGCTATGTATCTTAGGGGATGTGTTATTCTAAGATCTGATCTCCTTTCCGGAGGAGCATGCACTAAAGCCAATGCCAGAATGTTTAGGAACAATTTCTGTCCTGGTTTATCCCATAAACCAGTTTGTTGGAATTGCTGGAATAAAAGATGGTTGGAAATGTATTTGGTTCATAACCTTAACTTGCCATATTGGGAATATACAGCTCTTAGTTGCTCTTTTTCTGTATATTTATTTGGTTTGTTCTGTAGCCCTCTAATGTCTTTATTGCACCTCAGGTTTAATTCATCTGTTTAATAAATACTTATTTGGTTCTCACTATGTATTAGGTAAATTTGTAGAAACAACTAAAGATAGAAATCCTAGAGGGCAAAAGTCTGCCCTGAGAAATTAACAGATTATTACATTACCACTGAGTTTCAGTAGAAACTATAGTTTTATTTTCAGACCTAAGGGAACTCCTCCCAGCTCTGTAGATAATACATCTGTAGAATTGGATGTGGCATTTTAATATTTATTGTTATTTATTTGGGTAGCATCAATTTATGTACTACTTCTACTTCTTTATTTTCCTAATTAAGTTATAAATACTCTGTACTTACACATTTCCAACCATCTTTTATTCGAGCAATTCCAACAAACTGGTTTATGGGATAAACCAGGACATAAATTGTTTATTATACTGACAATATTGGGTTAAAAGCTTTTCACTCAAGTGAAGTACTTGGTCAAATTAGTGTTTCTTATTCTTATTTTGCTTAGTTTTATAGTTGTTCTTGTTTTTAGGGGGTGCTTTGATGTTCTATTGGGGTTTAAATTCAGGGCCTTGTGCTTGCTAGTCAAGTGCTCTCTCAATCTTTCTCTCTCTCCTACTTGAACCAACTTGAACTAAATTTTAGTTAGAGAAAGACAGACAGAAAGGATATTAGGAACACAAGGAAGAATAACAGAATCGGGTATGCTAGAACATCCAAAGTCAACAAGAATATGGAATACTTGGTGACATCATCAGATTCATGTATCAGTGTTAGCAGAACTCTTAACTATGTATACAAATCTCAGATAACTGCAGAGCCAGTCTCCACCTTTGGGCTGGAGAAATGTTCCTGGTTTTCAGGATAAGGAGACTTTCCTGAGAAAGGCAAGAGAAAACCACATGTTGGAAGGATGAGAACTAGCCTCTGAGGGAAGCTTTACCTTATTTTGTGGATTATTCCTGATATTATTTTTTTTTTAGTCAAACTACTATCTTGTATCTTGGTCTCATTGATTTTTAGCCTGAATCTAGTTTCTCTGAGATTCAGTTTGTTCACTTATGAAGTCAAGTGAGCAGTGCCTGGAACAAAATATGAATCAGCAAATAGGTATTACATGAATTATCACAAGTGTCCTTCATATCTAAAATTGAAATTGTATGGCCCTGAAAAAGAGTCAGTTTTGCTTCTAGATATTCAGGCAGACTCATCTATCTGTTACACAAGTAGAGAAGCAATGCAGAAGCTCTTAGTATAAATGGCTTTTCTTTTGTTTCTTTCCCCTTTTTAATCTCCGGAAGATCAAACACAAGCTCCTGTGAATGCTAGCAAAGCACTCTACCACTGTGCTCCATGCCTCTTCCCCCAGCCAATACAATTGGTTTTAAAGTAAAATGTGATTCATGAGGACCCTTTTGGCAATGGACATCTGGTGACATAGAAAAACTAGAGTTTTTTTTATCTCTAAGATAATTCATAAATTCCCAGCCCAAGAGTTGTATCAGGTGAGATTATTAGAGTCCTAGAGTTTCAATAATATACATTTTCCTCATGGGGATGATGGAAAAGTTGGACTTGGTGTTGCTAAAGCACATTTATTTTTATTCTGATTCTCTGCCTCTTTGGCTACTGAGCAAGTGTAAGATCATTTGCAAAACTTATGGCATGTGTGTATGTATTCTAGAGTGCATGTCCTTTCTGCTAGTGTATCTCAAGCCAAAGGCAGCAATCCCCTGGCCCAACCCCTAGCCATCTTTCAAAAGAAGCAAATGCATTGCAGAGACAAGCACAATTTAAAGTAAAAAAAAATGAAAATAAACATATCCATAGAAAAGAGCCAAATTGTCTTCCCCTTGGTAGCTATTTAGTTTAATTTTAAACTTTCCATCTTTAGCTTACTATAGGAAGATGTTAATCAGGTTTCAGTGTTCAAACATTTAGAACAAATATGAGGCCAAAGGTTCATCATGCCCTTTATCTTTATAATGTTATCTTTATCACATGTCCTTTTGTTGTATTCCTTCCTTCATCCTAGTCTTCTTTCCTTTCTTCCTTTTTTGCTTCCTTTCTTCCTTTCCTCCTTTATTTCTGCCTTCCCTCCCTTTCTCCAATTCTTTTCCTCCTTTTTCTCCTTTATTCTTTTCCCTTCCCTTCCTCTCTTTCTCTCCCTCTTCCTTCTTCCCTCCTATTTTCATGAAATACTTCTTGAATACTAACAGTATACTAGACATTGCTCTGCATTATAGATCAGAGATCAAACAGATTATAGGAACAAAAGAAGCAAAGAGAGAAAACCAGAAGCTTGGAGAGCTATAAGAATTGTGTCTTAGTACTTTGAAATGATGGTTACTTGATTGCCTCTGTCTTTCTTAAGTCACATTTCCAAGACTCTTCTAGCTTGTGTAGGCATTTCTTTTGCAAATGATTTCTGTGGTTTTTTTTTTCTGATTCCTTCTGTATTTGGTATCTAGACCATATCCACTAACTATTGACTTTATATTACAGTACACTATTGAATATGCTACTCTGATTAATGTAGATTTGTTCCAGCTAAGTTATAATTTTGATAAGCACCAAAGGATATCATCATTCTTGTATTTTTTGCAATGTCTTTTCTTCCTAGTGGCTTATACTGAATGGACAAGAAATGTGTTAAGTGACGCTAAATCAGAAAGCTTTATACAAAAGCTTGTTAACCAGGAAGCCCTGCCCAGGGGCTCATTTGCACTGTGGGAGCATTGGTTGTACATTGTTTCCTTAGATGATCTAAGCAACATGCACAGAAATCTCTGAGGCTTTTTTTTTGGGGGGGGGGGTCAGGTCGTGGGGTCTGAACTCTGGGCCTGGGCGCTGTCCCTCAGCTCTTCAGCTCAAGACTAGCACTCAACCACTTGAGCCACAGCACCACTTCCAGCTTTTTGCATTTTGCTTATGTGGTGCTGAGGAATTGAACCCAGGGCCTCCTGCATGCAAGGCAAGCGCTCTACCACTGAGCCATCTTCCCAGACCCGAGACTTTTTTTAAAATACATGACCATTATGGTTTACAATGTCATGCTTCTTGTTTTTTTTTGTTTTTTTTTTGATACTTATTTGCAGAAAAATGGCAGTGGTTTTGCTAGTTATAATATAGAACATATCAAACATCTATAACAGCAAATAAACTAATTTGAAACTCAAAGGACACATTTCAAAATCAAGACTCTTTTTAAAAATTGTTATTGCAAAGGTAATATACAGAGGGGTTACTGCTACGTAAGTTGAGTAATGAGTAAAAGGTGAGGGGGTCAGGAGGGAAAAACTGAGAGAAAACAAGGGAAGAGGTGACACTGTTCAAAAAGAAATGTAACTCATTACCAGACTCTTAAGATTCTTGTGTGAGTCTAGATTTTTAATTTAACAGCTTTGTGCATTCCTAGCTGATACTCAAGAATGTGCTGAACATCCAGGGAACCTCCCTTAATTTATTCTGCTTGAAAAGACATCGGACAAATTAGAGGATGTCATCTTAGAATGCGTTCCACAAGCCTACATAATTGCTATGTATATCGAATTAAGTCTCCACTTTAGGTTTTAGAACCTCTCTATATACACAAAAGTTAGAGTCTCCAGGTTGGCAATGCATTCAGTGTTGAAACATAAAACTGAAGTCATTACAATACATTACCTATGCCAAAGAAACACTTTTAAAGTCTAGTCTATAATTTATACCATGATGTTTAAATCTGGGCTTCCTCTATCCCCTTGGTCAGTTGAAAAATTGCTCTGAAAATACCATTTTAAGGCAGACTCTCCTTTTGGCTTTGGGGGCCACTTTGGAGCCTCTAGCAGGTTACAGAGAGTTGGTGCAACCCAGAGCCATGTCCGTTCCCAGCCAGCTCACCTCCTAACGAATGAAGGCTGGCAGCTTGCCTCATTGTTTTGCTGTATTATTACCACAGAAAGCGTTTTCAAAGCTACATTTATCAAGTTGTCAGAATACTTTGGCTTGTGTATCTATCTATTCAGAAAAAAAATAAATCTGTCCCTTAGCCCTAATCTTTCTGAACCATGTGATGTATCACAAGCAGAAGAAACAATGGAAAACAAATAGACATCCTGCCTGGGACCTGGAGACTTTTAAACGAAATGCTAAGGGATAGAGGGATTTTTATGTGTGCTTTTGAAAGTCCCAAAGCACTAGAGACTTCCATCTCTGCTCCTTCAAAGCCGTTCTTCCACCGGTGGCTGTGTCTATTGGAGATTTATTATTTGTAAAAATGTTAATGGTTTTGTCTTGTGAAAGTTTAATTTCAAATGGGGTAAAACAAGTAGTTAACAAAGACAGTGGAAGGTACCAGTTCATACATCGCTAGCTCTAGGAAGTTCTGAAAGCTTGTTACTGAAGATAGGTGATTGGAAGCCCAAAGGGAGGAAGGCTCAAAATCACTTCTCAAGAAAGTAAGCATCCATTTGATGTTTGTTTAAAAAAATTCAATCTATAAATATTGCTAAGGTACTCCCTAGAGATTAATATGGAAATAAAATTCCATATTTAGAGTCACCATACATAATAAATACATGGAGTAAACATAGTTGTCTGTAGATATTTTCGAAGAAGAGATAGTGCTGAGTTAACCACTCTTGGGACCACACTATCCCTATAAAGAAGGTTCATTTTTACTTTTGTATATGACAGTGAAAAGCAGAATTAAGTACTCACTGTCTTGCATACCTAGTAATATACAGAGCATACATGCAGCTTTTTGAATCACAAGTATGAAGCAGAGCTAAAGGAAAGATGAAAACGTGGGACTTGCAATGCCCGTAGGGATGTTACATCGTCAAACTCTCCTTTCTCCCCCAAGCAAGGTATAACCACAATAAATAAATTGCCTGTTCAACACAAGCCCTAGTTCCAGCCCCAGATAACTAAAAGAAGAGAGATAAGCAAGCATTTGAAAATTCTTTGCCTAGAAAGACAGATGACAGCTGGGATCCATGGAAATTATATAACCTGGGGTGCGTGCGTGCGTGTGTGTGTGTGTGTGTGTGTGTGTGTGTGTGTGTGTGTGTGTGTGTGTGTGTGTGGTATTGGACTTTGTATTCAGGACATCACATTTGCTTGGCAAATGCTCTACCATTTGAACCTATGGCCCCAGCCCTTTTTGCTGTAGTTTTTGATAAATACAATTTGCCCAGCTGGCCTTACACCACAGTCATCCCAATTCTGCCTCCTGAGTAGCTAGGATTACACATAAGAATCACCATGCCCAGCATGTTACTTGCTCTTAGTTGGAAGTCAGAGAGGAAACCTTAAATTTCATGAGCTTAAAACAAGTCACATTGTCCTTACGGACTCCAATGTTTCAAGTACATAGTTGCTAGATTTTCTTGAAATTGTTTCACTGACACCAACCAGATAGAGCCTGATAATGCAACCATGTTTGTTTGCTTAGAGATGAGGTGAGAAAATTTTGAAGATTAAAGAAGAATAAATCAAATATACTTCCCTCTTTTAGAGATTTATATGAATGAGGAAAATGTGGGAGGAAAGAAGAGGCCAACAAGTTGCTGAAGCCTAAAAAGAGAGTCTTAATTTTCCATTGCAATCAATCTCTTCTAAGTTTGCTAAATATAATTAAAGCTAGGATAACATCAAGATTTGAAGTTCTGGAAGAGTCTGGCTTGCTAATGAGAAACCTGTATATGCCTGGAGTCTCTACTAATGTCATTATAAGTGAATTAAAAGTCTGAGTAATTCATAAATAATAGCTTGTGGTTGAGATGATTTGCATTGTTTTGAGAGAGGAAATTAAGTTGAAATTAGCAAGTGTCTAGCAAAGAGCAAAGTACTGACATAAACAAACAGATCATTCTCTAGTCCAAGTTGGATGGAATTAGGCTGCAATATTTCTGTTTTGTTCTCTCAGACTTGAGGTAGCTTTGGAGCCTATGGTTGATACATTATTTAACTCATGAAAACATACGCTGTGAGCATCACCACTTGTACTACAAGAACACTGTCATGGGTCTTGTGGTAGCAAGGCTCTGTAACTTCTCAGAAGCACTTTGGATCGACCTTTCTAATGTTTGTTTTTATCTTCAGAGGTGAATTTTAACAACTCAATAGGAGGGAACCCAGTCATCTGGTTTATATTAAAAACTTCAGGAGGTTGAGCTGTGCCTCAAAGTGATAGAGTGCTATCCTTGAGCAAAATACTTAAGGACAGTGCATAGGCCCTGAGTTCAAGGCCCATAGCTGACAAAAAACAAAAAACCTTCAAAGAAAAGAATATCTACATGTATTTATATATTTGCATGAAATATACAAATAAACATAAGTATATATAACAAATAAACATAAATATATATAACAAGATTAAATATATGTAAATATAAATGTATAAAAAGATTAAATATATGTAAAATATCTATCTCTATCTATATATGTATATAAAACAAGGAAAGAATGTTTTATTGCTTAAATCTCAGATGAGGCGTTGTGCCCGAAACAGGCCTTGGATGAAGACATTTACACTTTGCAAGAATTAAATCCTTGTAGTGGAATAATTGCTTTACTATTTAAAATAAATTTTTATATTTAAAGCTAGCAAATGTGCATATTCAAATGAGCCTCTCTACACATACATTCTTTCACGTTAAATATCACAATGAATGTGTTGTCCATACACACATGCCAATGTGTGTATGGATCCACTTTACTGGAAGTGGAGTTAGCAGATCTGAGGGGCATCTGAGGACTGCCATACTATCAATGAGAAGCAGTTCAGCACCTTGCCAGCACCCTGATCAGCTCTGCTGATTTTTAATCTAATGTTAGTTTATTAAACATCTTGAGTATATCTTGTTCCTCTTATTATTTCATAGACTTTGGAATTAGTCAAACCTAGGCTCCTAATCTCTGCTTTCTTTTTCTTAGTTTCCTTATCTACTAAGGGAATAAATCTTTTTGATCATAGGAAGATTAAAGATATGTGCTAATGCTAGGACAGAGACCTATAACTGACACTGAAGACATAGTACCCACTAGTATTTCTGCTATTATTCTTAATTTGGTAATGTCTCGCAACTCCCTAGATCACCTTGCCAAATTTAAGCATTCACACTATATTTCATGCAAATCTCAAATAATCTCATAATTAAAAGATAATATGATACAATAAAGGGAAGAACATTTGGAGGCATCAATAAATTATTTGCAAATCAATATTAGGTGCTATTACAGGATATTCCTTGGAAAATCTGAAAGTGGTTTTTTGTCTTTGGTTTACTTTTTTGTTTCTAAATAATAATATTAAAACTTGGCATTATACACTGTCTCCCTTTTCCAGGGATACATATAAAATCTGGGTATGCATATAAATTATCGAAGCAGGTAATTTTCTACTTTCCTTGTTTTACTTTGTTAGTAGCATCTCTTTTTTAAAAAAAAACCTCCTTGGCATTTGAGCAGAGCTTTTGTGCATTCTCTTAGTTTGTGATCATAACTTTATTCTCTGAAATTTATATATGCACTAGACAAATGAGGAAACTTAGACCTGAGAAAGTAGGAGACATCTGCAAGTAGAAGAAAATATATAATTCTAGTCTATAATCTCCTATTCAGAATTATTTCCATAATTTTTCTTCATGGGTATGAGTTTAGGGAAATTTTTTAATGGATGAGAAACATTGAAAAGTATTGTCTATCAAAGAATAATACTGGACTTCACTTTTTTAAGCAAGAAGCCATTGTTGTATCTTTATATTTCAGATCCTTTATAGATTCATTTCCCTTAGCGTGCCATGAAGTTAGAAGTTAGAAGGTATTTCTCTGAACTAAAATTCTCCATATAAACTCTAAATGTGAAGAAAGACAAAGAGAACTGCTTGGAAATTTGCAAATATACCAAATTTGTTATGCCTATATGCCTTTCTTACAGATTTTTTTTCTATATATTCTAAGCTTCCTTTCAAGAGCTGTCATATTTTATGTCTATCATATATGTTACTAATATATCAACTGTTGTAATGCTTACCGTCCCCAATGTAGTTTATGAAGTGATTCACAATTCTTGAGTGGATCAATTCTCAAAAGAATGCAGGGCACCGGTGGCTCACGCCTGTAATCCCAGCTACTCAGGAGGCTGAGATCTGAGGATCACGGTTCAAAGCCAGCCCGAGCAAGAAAGTCCGTGAGACTCTTATCTCCAAAATCACCAGAAAACCAGAAGCAGTGTTATGGTTCAATTGGTAGAAGGCTTGCCTTGAGCTGAAGAGCTGAGGACAGTGCCCAGGCCCAGAGTTCAAGCCCCACGACTGACCAAAAAAAAAAAAAAAAAGAATTCAGAAGATGAGTACTGTTATCCTATTTTTCAGATGAAAAAAAATGAAGTATAGAGCTATACTTCTCAAAAAGGAGTCTGGCTTCCAAGTGAGTATTATAAACCACTGCATGTGCAGTGCACTACATGTGCACCAGTAATTACAAAATTAAAAAAAAAAAACTTCCACATTCAACAAATATTGACATCCTGGGCCATTCCAACAAAGCCCTCTGAGTTGTAGAATTCATTATTTATGAATTAGCCCTCATCTGGAAGGAACCTAACTTTCATATTTTCAGAAGCAGAAATTTGATATATTTTTGAGCAAATACTTCTTTTGGGAGTGGACTCACAGTGACTTACAATATCTTCTCCCTCGAGGTGAAGGTTTTAAGTTGAAGTGTCAGCTTATTATTATTTTACAACAAGGAACAGAGTTATCCATTACATGGACTAGAATACTCAGGTCAATGAGGCTGGCCTTCTCTGCCTCTCAGCCCTAAGGAGAATCCCGATGTTTCTTGGCAGAGTCCTGGGTCAACATGCACCCTAAGAGAGATATTCCTCCCATAAACTGAGCATATGTTGCTGTTAGGTAGGTGACCAAGAGTCATTTATTATCAAGATAGTAACAAACTTGTCAATGGGACATGAAGGGCATAAAATTCATGGGACCTTTGTCTAGGACATTGCTGGGCTGGGCAATGACCATCATATAATATAATTCTCCCTTTTACTATGATTCTAATGCCTTCCTTTTCTCGTTTTTTTTTTCCTCCTAGTCCTGGGCCTTGAACTCTGGACCTGAGTGCTGCCCCTAAGCTCCTTTTGCTCAAGGCTAGCACTCTACCACTTGAGCTACAGCACCACTTCCAGCTTTTTCTGCGATTAACTGGATAGATAAGAGTCTCACAAACTTTTTTGTCTGGGCTGGCTTTGAACCATGATCCTCAAATCTCAACCTCCTAAGTAGTTAGGATAACAGGTATGAGCCACTGTCCATTGCCTGGCTCTTTTCCTAGTTTTAAATTATATTAATATAGTTAATCTGGTTGAAGCCAAATCTTTAGACCTAAGATAACCTTACTGTAATTGTGCTTTAGATGAAATTTTCTTCTGATTAGATCTCCAGACTTACCACAATTCCTGCATAGAATTTTTATACTGAATTGTAACTATGTGATTAATTTTCTTAACTGCAAAGATCAAGTCATATTCATTATCTGTATTTCCCCAAATAATTCATTGCCCAGCATATAATAGAAGTTCTGTGGATATATGTTAGACAACAGTAACAAAAATTAGGAAGTATTAAAGCATTGAAATTATTGTAGGGTTTGCATATATTTGTGAGTGTGTGTGTGTATGTGTGCACACATGTGCACGTGTGCGTGTGTGTACTTAACAGTACTGAGAATTAAAATCAGGGCCTCATACTTTCTAGACAAGAAGAATTGTGATTATGAGTGTAAGCTCTGAAGTCAGAGAGCCTAGATTCAAACCTCAGCTCTACAGCTTAACAGTTAAATGTGAATTGCTGAAGAGTCATAGCCTTTCTATTCTTGTTTTTTTCATCTGTAAAATGACAATAACAATGATAAACTATATCTCTGAAAATGGGGAACATTAAATAATTAATGATATTCTCAGGAATTGGAGAAGATTAAATAAATTATTATATACAACAAATTTAAAGTTATTCCTGGAGTTTCATAATTATTAGGTATTTTATAATCATTGTCTCAAATTTCCATAATGTAGTTTGTATTCTAGAAAGTATGATTTAGTTTGAAAAGAGTGGAGTATTACTTTTTGTGAATTGTCATTATTGAATGTTTATCAAAAATCAATTCTTTTTGTTCACAAGAATTTAGTAAAATAGAAACTCCCATGTATTTCTGGTGGGAGTATGTAATGGCACAACTTTCATGGAATGCAATTTGGCAATAATTTTCAAGAGCATTACACAAATTCTTTCTCTTTAGCTCAGTAATTCTCCTTCTAGAAAATTATCAACTTTAAAGACATGGTCAAAAACTTGGATAAAACATGTGCATGGAGATAGTTTATTATACTCTGACTCATCAAATCCTATGGAAATTACTTAATGACAAGAAATGGAAGAATGACTATACAATTATATCATATTATATCATTTGAGGGAATAGTACATAGCTTTCATTAGAGTGTTTTTAAAGCTTATTCAACACAGTAGGAAAATACCTCCAAAAATTTTAAGGGGAGAACAATCTACAAAGAATCACTAAGAATCAAAATAATAATCATTGTCAAATAAAGTAGCCATGAAGACATTCATTTCTTTTTCAGAATCCGTATTACTTGAAAGTTCTACAGTGAGCATATATTGTATAACTAAAAAATATGTATAAAAAGTATGACTTTTTCTTATCTTTAAAGAAATATTAAACATTAAGACCAATTTTATCATATTCAGGTCTAAGGTTTTTTTTACTGAAAATTTCTTTAGTTTTATATCACAAACAAGGCAATAGATGTCTCTAACAAAATTTTTTAATTAAATCTGGTCCTGATATTTATTTGCCCTAAGAACTTACTTTGAAAATTTTTGAAGCAAAACCAGTCTTTATTTCTGACCTTATAGAGAAATTGTTATATGTGCACAACTTCTTTAAATCTGCTCAATTTAGTATTTTATAACAGAACTTCAAATATCTATAGAAAAAAGGCCTTTCCACTAATATTAAGAGGAAATTGTTTTAAATATTTCCAACTTTAAGTGTTTCATGGGTAATAATGGGCTTTCATTTTTCCTTTTATGACTTAGGAGCTGTGAAGGACGAAATATTCGATATAGAACATGCAGCAATGTGGTAAGTATGATGTTCTGTGGTTGTGATTTTTTTTAAAAATTCAGTTATCAAAAAGTGTTGAATGTTTTTTTAAAAAGTATCTTGAACAGAAAACCAATTAGTATTCTACCAAGAGTTATCTATCTCATACTGTGCTAATTATGAAGTCAGTTTTAATGTTCTTCAATGTAAATTTTTAATCACTTGAGCAGATTGAAACTAACTAGACTATTTCAAAACAAGACTGCTTAATTTCCTGCCTGCTTTCTTCCTTTTCACATATCGGTCCCATGACAATTGAGTAAGAATGATGATAAAAGAGAAACCACTTAGGGTATCACAAAATAAATATTATTAATCAGATTCAGATTTGACAAACTCCTTCATTTGTCCAACAACTACCATTCAATGCCAACTA
The DNA here is from genome assembly GCF_019054845.1 of Dipodomys spectabilis. Taxonomy (NCBI): domain Eukaryota; kingdom Metazoa; phylum Chordata; class Mammalia; order Rodentia; family Heteromyidae; genus Dipodomys; species Dipodomys spectabilis. The sequence continues at coordinate 5,023,797 of NW_024870835.1, read as the reverse complement.
AGTTTGAGGCAGTACATAAGTACAAGGATAAATAACATGTAGTTGCTGTCCTAAAACATCTGTAATATAAGAAGGGGGGTGTACAGAGGGAAGATAGATGTGCACATAGCCATACTCTGTGGCAAAATATGACAAATGCTGCTAAAAAGGAATAAAGTTGTCTGTGAATTAAAACAAGAGAGACAATCTGCAGGGAATTAAAGGAGGTAGTGGTACGAGATAGGGATTGTAGGTTAGAATGGCTCATTCTGGGTATGAGGGGTAACAGTCAATCCCAGTGGAATACTTTGAAGGCATGAATTATTCAGTTGTGCTATGAAAACTAACGGGTAGAAGGTGAAAAGCAAGATATTCTAAGTTTACATTGTGAAGAGATGTGGTACTAGGCTTCCAAGTTTATAGTAGTTCAGTGAATAATGGGAGTCACGGGAGGTTCTGAAGTGAAAGCATGATATAGAGCTTCATTTTGACATGAGGGTGGAGCTAACACAGGAAATGGATGAAAAGAACTTGGAGCTTTTGTAGAGTTGCATCCAGACAGGGAAAAGAAATGGTTTCAGATAAGCCATCAAAGGCACAAGAGATGTAGAACAAGAAGTTAAGAAAGTTCTTGAAAGGTGTTCATATGGAAAAATGTCAAAAGGATGAAGAAAAAGGAAAGACCAGTGAAAGAATGATTTCTACAATGAATTGGAACCAAAGCACATGGTGGCAGCATCTGGAAAGAGCCTCTGTGATGCATCAGAACTCAGTAACAGGGCGAATGAGAACGGATGGCAAAGTAAAGTTGGGCCAAACTCACCCTTTTAGTCCAGACCCCTCCTACCAATCCATTCCTTTGATAACACCACTTGTCTTTGCATGAGGAACGACCCTACAGGACTTAAAATCTTTTTTTATTTGTTTGCAATTTTTTATTGTGATTAAGTGATTACATGACTTTCACAAATTCTACAGTATTGTGGGATAGTGATACTTAGTTAAAGTCACAAACACATTCTAACCTTCAGGGGGCAAATTGTCTCTATCATGGTCTATAAAGTTTATGAGTTCTATGAGCTTTGACAATACAGTTATTTCTTCCACATCGGGTGACATGAACATTCCTTTCATTTTGCTTAGTGTCAGCTGTTTCCTCTTTCCCACTCATTCCCTCCCTCCCATTGCTGCCGTTGAGTTGCTTAGTTTGTTTTAATCAATGTCCAGTACAGCTGATGGGTCTTGCTGTTTTATGTTTTCCCCTGTTTCCCTCTGGTTCTGTGTTTTTCTCTTAGTTTCCCTCCGATTTGCACATATACACCATATATATATGGTGAGCAGCATGGGGTCATTTACTAATGATTTGACCAGATGAGGGGAGGACCTTTTTTTCTTGAGTCTTGTTTATTTGGTCGTATCACCTTATGTTTTGGATTTAACAGCCACTTATCAGGGAGACCATGTGCCATTTGTCTCTTTGCTCTTGGCTTACCTCACTCAACATGATTTCTTTTAGTTCCATCCAGTTCCCTGCAAATGCCATTATTATGTCCTTTCTAATGGCTGCATAATATTCCATTGTCTATAGATACCACAATTTTTTGATCCATTCATCTGTAGTGGGGCATCAGGGTTGTTTCCATATCCTGACTAATTGTGAACAGTGCTGCAATAAACATAGATGTGCGTGTAGGACTTAAAATCTTGGTACAAATCCTACCTATTAATATTGTTATAATTAAATTTTAGCAGGAGTTTTTAAGGGGATGTTCAAACCATAGTACTGTTTTTGTATTGTGTGTGTGTGTGTGTGTGTGTATGTCTGTGTGTCTGTGTGTGTGTATCAAAAACACTACATTTGTTCAGTCATGGAAGAATTGTTTGCTTACTTAGTTACTTGTTTGAAGTATAAGACATCTGGGCCTGAGTTGTGGCTCATGGTAGAATGCTCCCTTAGCAGGAATGAGGCCTGGGTTTCAATTCTAGAATTTAAAAAAAAGAATTAAACTTCTGAAAGATGAGTTGCTATAAAAGGGAAATTAATTACCTTAAGAAGTAAGAGTGCCCCTGGTACTATGCTACAGGTCTCAGAGGAGATAGTAGGTAACAAGACAAGTAATCTTGGTAAAGAAAAAGGTCTTAGAAGGCAGAGGCAAATTAAATATCAAAAGTGAGCAGAAAGGCCTGGAATATTCAATGGAGTATTGGGTAGAGATTACCAACAAATAAAAAAATAAATAAACTGTTGGGCAATAAAGGGGAAGGACTAAGATTAGGAAGGTTGGCCTTATGTCTATTGGCCATTCTTATTTCCTCTTCAGAGAAGTCTCTCTTTAAGTCTTTAGCCCATTTGTTAATCGGGCAGTTGTTTCTTTGAGGATTTGTTGTTGGGGGATTTAATTTTTTGAGTTCCAAGTATATTTTAGATATGAGACCCTTGTCCATTGTATGGCTAGTGGAGATCTTCTCCCAATCCGTGGGCTTTCTATTGATCTTGCTAGCTATGTCCTTTGTCATACAGAAGCTCTGCAGTTTCATGCAATCCCATTTGTCCAACCTTTCTTTGATTTGTTGTGTTTCTGGGTCTTTTTTTTCCCTTTGTTTTTATGTACTTTTTTTTAATTGTTAAAATACGTACAGAGGGGTTACAATTACATGAGCAAGGTAATGAGTACTTTTCTTATCAAGCATTGTTGCCTCTTCCTTTGTTTCTCCTTCCCATCCCTTCCCATCTTCCCCCTCCCCTTGGTTTCTGGGTCTTTATTAAGAAAATTTCAGCCTGTGCCAAGGAGACCTAGGGTTTCTCCTATTCCTTCCTGTAATGTTTTTAGTGTGTCTGCTTTGACTCTGAGGTCTTTGATCCCTTTGGAGTTGATTCTGGTGCAGGGTGATTAGCCATAAAAGAAATAAAAATCAAAACAACATTGAGATACCACCTCACCCCAATTAGAATGGCTATAATCAAGAACTCTAATAACAACAGATGCTGGAGGGGATGTGGACAGATGGGAACCTTACTACATTGTTGGTGGAGTGTAAACTTGTTCAACCACTTTGGAAAGCAGTATGGAGGGTCCTCAAAAGACTCCACATAGAGCTCCCCTATGACCCAGCAATCCCACTTTTGGGCATTTACCCACATGATCACAAACAAGACCATACTAAAGCTACTAGCACAACTATGTTTATTGCAGCCTTATTTACCATAGCTAAGATATGGAACCAACCCAGATGCCCCTCAGTAGATGAATGGATCAAGAAAATGTGGTATATATACACAATGGAATTCTATGCCTCTATCAGAAAGAATGACATTGTCCCATTTGTTAGGAAATGGAAAGACTTGGAAAAAATTATATGAAGTGAAGTAAGCCAGACCCAAAGAAACATAAGTCTCATGGTTTCCCTTATTTGCAATAACTAGTATATGTCTGAGGCAAGCAGAAAGGTCAGAGATGATGATGTTAAGCAAAATGAACCCCAAGATAAGGACACAGTGTTTTTTTCCTTTCTTGCTATAGTTTCTAACATATTTATAAGGTACCACGTGATTTTTGGTTGCTTTGTATGTCCCTCCCCCATGGTGTAACCCCTGTTTTCACTGTATTTGATGTTGGTATAATTTGGGGAGTGGAAGGAAAAACAAATTGTTTAAATAGGGATACAAGTGGACCCATTGCAACAATGAGATGTACTGTGGAGATGGGAGGGAAGGGATGGTAGGGGAAAAACAAAGAAGGAGGCAATAATGCTTGATAAGAAATGTACTCATTATCTTGCTCATGTGATTGTAACCCCTCTGTACAGTATTTTCACAATAAAAATATTATTTAAAAAATGGTTGGTCTTAGAGAAAGGACACGGTCAGCAGTGTTTCAAGTCTGAACAGAAATGCTAAGAAACAGACACAGGAATAGAGAAAATTAACATTAGAATTAACTGAAGGCCAAAACAGACTAATTGGGAGATGATAAATTTCAAAAGAAAACTATATATATTTCTAATGGCTAACTAGACAAAATGCAAGGAATAGAAGGTGTGACTATTGAGACAGGACTAAATATAACTACTCAATAGAAATGTTTGTTTTGCTTATTTCTCCATTTCTACTTAGGACACTAGATGTCTGACAATATTTGTGCCATTCTTTTCTGTCTTTTTTAAATTTAACTTTTATAGTTACTGTAGAGATGATGTACAGAGGTGTTACAGTTACATAAGTCAGATAAAGAGTACATTTCTTTTTGACAATGTTACCCCTACCTTCACTCTCTCCCAGTCTAATTATTTTATTTAACTTCCTCATACTACATCATTTAATTGTTGATTGATTTAGGAAAGCAAATACTGTTTTTAAATTTTATAAGCATATTGCCAGAGTTAATTTTAGAAATGCTACAATATTACTAAAAAGGGTTTTTGATGGAAATATACTTGAGTTTATTGGTCTTTTTATCCTTTTCATGATATCTTAGATATCAATTTTTAAAAATAAGTTATGATTTTACAGTCTCTCCCTAACTTCTAGTCCTTTTTCTCCCAGGTGTAAACTAGTGGAAAAGATCCAAACTATGCTCTAGATGAAAGCCTAGAGCATTATGAACAGATAGATGTCTACCTATTCTGTCCTTAAAGTTCTTCAAAAATTGCTCAAGGCTGGTTGCCTAGCTACTCAGGAGGCTGAGATCTGAGGATCATTGTTCAAAGCCAGCTCGGGCAGGAAAGTCCGTGAGACTCTTATCTTCAATAAACCACCAGAAAACTGGAAGTGGTGCTAGCTCAAGTGGTAGAGTGCTTGCCTTGAGCTGACAGCGTCCAGGCCCAGAGTTCAATTCCCACAACTGACAGACACAAAAAAAAAGCCCATAAGTTCCTTACAATTGTTGTAAGCATCTTTGCAGACACATGTAGGCTAATATTCTGATTTCATAATACATTCAAGTCATAGCAGTACATAAGCCAAATCTTTACAGCTTGTCGAATTAAACTGATACTGGACTTTTTTTTTATGAGAACCTAGAGTCTTCAAATAATTTAGGAATATTGTTTTTTTCTGGCTTTTGACCATGACAGAAGCAACAATGCCAACAAAACAAACAAAACTCTTGTAAGAAAGAATCTTTTCATAATCACATTCCAGTTTTTCAAACTGAGAAGTTCAGGACAATTCAGCTGAATATTAGACTCTTGATTTAGATCTCTCTTAGCTAGACAGATTCTGGCGACACTTCTGAACCATTTTGTCTCCAAAGATTCAGCGCTTTTCATATTATTTTTATAGAGTTGCTCCATACACACATTTCTTCAGGTTCTTAGCCCCCTAGGCAATCTGGAGAAGACAAAAACATCTTCCTATGTTTGTAATATTTCTAGTTTCCCTGAAAAATCAGGTCATGGACTTTGAAGAGTAGATTGGCAATCACTCTATATGATATAGAATATCACTGCAAGAAAGTCAAAGTTTCCTTAATGTTTGCATAGTTCTCCTTAGTCTTGGTTCTTAATCTATCTCTAGCTAGTCCAAGAAGACTATTTTCATTCCTAAGGATGAAGCTCATCTAATCTTTCCCATTTTTATAATTCCCTACTCTTTCCTAAGAAAGCAGCAAGGTTCTCTCTGGGAGAAAGGAAGGGTAAGGGCACCAGTGGGAGGAGCAATAGGAGTAACCAGCAAACCAATCATGCAGATGATTTGGGTCTCAGAGATTTCCCACACCTGAGTGAATGCAGGGGCTCCTCAGAAAGGCCTCCTTTAGTCACTCTGTCATGGTTACACAAACTCAATATCAAACCCAAACTCCTGGGACTTCATTTAACATTTTAAATTTACTCTTTTCCTTTCTTCTACAGTATCCTAAACATTCATATAAGTTGGGATTTAAGCGACAGTGACCATAGTTAACATCATACTCATAAACTAACATGTTGAATTGAAACCTCTTTACACAACTAATGGTCATTTAAAAATAAATAATAATTTTAAAAATGAAATAAACAACAAAACAAGACCCAGCTCTCCTGAAGCTTTCACTCTAATGAAGAAAACCAGACAGCAAGAATGTAAAAGGAAAGATAGGGTTAGAGGTATAGCTCAGTGCAACAGCATTTGCTGTACACAAGTAAGCATAAGACTCTGAGTTTGTTATCCTTCAAGGCAAAAAACAAGCAAACAAACAAACAAATGTGAATACAAAAGGAATAGCGAATAAAAAAACTCAATGGTGCAAAACATATTGGTATTTCCAAAGGAAGAATAGAACTAGTAGATACAGAGTCCACTGAATAAGGGGGAAAATATTGGAAGCTAAGACCAAGCGAAGGCATGCAAGAACACTAGATCATGCAGAATATCTATTATTTAGGTTATATTTTAATACAAAGAAAAGTTGCTGGAGAAGTTTAATTGGGTGAAAATAGAATTGAACTTAAAGGTCTAGCTGCAGGCTCAATGTAGGGAATGAGAAGAAAGCAGGAGTAAACACAGAAATGCCAAGAAGACGATAAGTTGTTCAGGTGAGGGCTGATGGTTGTCTGTACTGGAGAGGCATGGATTGGAAGCTTTGGCATTTGTCTCAGGAACAGAATGTCTTTCCCTGCGTATTCTGCTTCATCCTCAGTTTCATACAATTCACTTTTATGGTCTCCAACATTGTCGCTATGGAATGTCTTATGGGCAGCATTTTAGGAGGAAACAAAGGCAGTAGCTGTTATGGCTGGAGGGAGCAGAATAATCCTGGCAGGTTTATAACTTTCTTTAGACCTCAGTTTTGCATCCAAACAATGAGAGGCTTGAACTGAATAACATCAAAGGTCCATTGCAGCTGTAGAATTCCAGATTCCTGGGTTTTTTGTTGTTGTTGTTGCTTTGTTTTTTGTTTGTTTGTTTTTGTGCTAGGGTTTGAACTCAAGGCTCTTTGCTTGCTAGGAAGTCATTCTATCACTTGCACCATGCCCCAATCCTTTTAGCTATAGTTATTTTTCTTTTTTTTTCAAATGGGTTCTCATATATTTGCCCATCTGGCCTTGGAACATGGTTCTCCCACCTATGTGTCCCATACAGCTAGGATGGCAGCTGTGTGCCACCACACCTAGCCAGTGGTTGAAATAAGCTCCCACTGATTTTTTTCTCAACAAAAGAAGGTTTGGGGGAAACTTTTTTTTCTAAAACTGTTTCAATCTACACCTCTTAAATAGTTAGGATTAAAGGCGTGAACTTCTGGCCTGGGACCTAAAACTAGATTTGCTTTTAAAGAATATTTGGGCTATGCTGGATTTGGATCTGAATATAGATCATTAAAATGCCTATATGCTAGCATGGTGATAGTGATATGCTAGCATGGTGATCAGCAATGCTGTAGTGAAAAGATTTATAGCCAACAGTAGACAGAGGGAAGAGAGCCAACGTGTAAGGCAGAAGCGCAAGATCCCTGCTACAAAGACCCCTTGCTCGTGCATCTTGACCTGTAATTTTCACCTTTGAAGTTGTAAAAATTGTTGGCATTCATGGAGTTGCTTATATGGCTTTTAATGGGGGAATATAAGGTAAATTTTTATTTGGCCCATATGTCCATCTGCCTTATAGGGCCTTTGCAAGGTACAAAGTCAGGTCGTGCTTGCTCACTTATGCCAAAGGCCAAAAAATAATGTGCGTAATGAATGATAACTCTGCGATAGGTCTCCCTTGGTCAGAATTTGAAGAACTGATTGAAACAACATTTGGAATGATGATGTATCTCTACAGTCTAGACAGATGCTGTATTAAATAACTAGTGCACTAGTCTCTAAATGAGCCTGTGCAATAGATCCTTTCCAGCCAAGAATAGGAAATAGGTTGACTTTCTCCTAATCTAGTCTTTCCATTCTAATAGCTGAAAGTAAGACACAACGTTACATGTCAGGGTCATTTCCTATTTTCTCACTTATTCACTCTCTTGTTTAACCCTCAACTAGCCCACACTTTCTGAGTGCCCTTCGCTTAGTCTGCACTAGATATGTTGGTGGATTAAGTTCCCATGGCATTGGCATTATACATTCTGATGTGAGGTTTTGAGAAATTGTGCACTATCCAGCAGATCCACATATCCCATTAGTAAACAAATGTAGTTAATTAGGAGTGAAATACAACATTTTTCTAGATAGATAGATAGAATTTTTAATGGACACCAAATTGTCAGGACACAAACATTAAGTTGTTTAATGGCATTATGAACAAAGTTTAGAAACCTGTGATCTAATGCACTATAGGCATTCACCACATGATGGATAAATTTTACCTTTAAAAAAAGTGGCATGATGGAAGTGGAGTTGTGGCTCAAGTGGTAGAGTGCTAGCCTTGAGCAAAAGAAGCTCAGGGTCAGTGCCCAGACTCTGAATTCAAACTCTAGGAAGGGCCAAAAAAAGTGACATGTGAGCTGAGCCTTGAAAGATATGAAGGATGTCTTGCTGTTCTTTTCTAGCTCTGCTCTCTCTGTGTTCTTTTCTAGCTCTCCCTGCTCTCTCTGGTCTCGGCTCTTTCTCTGCTCTCTCTCTGCTCGCTCACTGCTCTTTTCTAGCTTTCTCTGCTTTCTCTCTACTCTAGCTCTTTCCTCTCTCTTTCCCAGCTCTCTCTCATTCCCAGGCCTTTCCCAGCCACGTGGAGTGCCAATCTTGCCTGGTCCCAGCAGGTCTACTGAATAAACCTACCCCTTACCTGAATACCACGCGTGTGCTGCTGTTCATAATGCTGCCTCTCTCTCTGCTCTTTTCTAGCTCTTTTCTCTCTCTTTTTTCTCTCTTTTCCCAGCGCTCTCTCTTTTCTAGGCCTTTCCCAGCTGTGTGGAGTGCCAACCTTGCCTGGTCCCAGCAAGTCTACTGAATAAACCTACCCCTTACCTGAAAAAAAAAAAAAAAAGAAAGATATGAAAGATTTCTTTTGGAAACTACAATGAAAGATGGTTTTGAGATGGAAATGGAATCAATTCAATAATTTCTATTGGAATCTAATATGTGACACTTTTTCTAAGCATCTGTATATGATAATGACAGAGAAAAATAAGGCCCCTGTTCTTATAAAGCTTAGATTCTTGTGGAGAAAACATATGATAAGTGAATAATGAAAGCAATGACTATTTAGTGTAGTAAAAGTTAATACAGAAATAAAGGGGCTAGGCACTATTGGCTCCTACCTGGAACCCTAGATACTAAGGAGGCTGAGATGTGTCGATCATGTGTAAAGCCATCCCAGGCAGACAAATCTAAGAAACTAAGTCTTAAGGTCCATTGTGGGGAAGTGGTGAGATATTTGCTGAGCTCAAGAATCTACACTCATCCAATATGTGATTTTACTGTGACATTCCTAGCCTCTCACTCAGAGTGATGAGCTTTGTTCAGAAGGCAGATTGGAAGTTTGCTCTTTCTGTGTATTTCTCTTCTCCCAGGTCCAAAGCCAGTCATTCTTAGGCAACTCGTACAAAATGGATTTCTCAGACTGAAGTATGAAGTTTCTTAAGTGGGAAAGTAATTCTAAGTGAAAGAAACTTAGTTTCTTGAGGGTAAGGACAGGAAAGGGAAAATGGAGAAGAACGAAAGAAGGGGTGACATTGATCAAGAAACCTGTACCTTTAACTTGATTTATGGAATTGCAATCCCTTGTGCAACCACATAATAATCCTAATAGTAGTAGTAGTAATAATAATAATAAATTAATTTCTTCCTAATGCATGTTCATAATCTCCTACTTTTTAGAAGGGGCTTCCAAGAGCACCCTCCATGTCCAGGTTGGTTCCACCTGTCACAGACTAGACCACCAAGCAGATGTGCTTCTTGCCAGATTTAGCCATGCTTTTCTCCTTCCTGTCCAGCTAAAAACCAGAAATATCCTTGTAGTACAACCTTTACTAAGAAAGAGATTCCTCTTACAGTAAAGTCTTGTAGGATGTGTGTTCTTAAGTAGCTCTACTAAGGCAGTGTTTGTATACAGATAGAACAAAATTGGGACCAAGCATTAATCCTATGGATTCCACTTGATGTGGGGCAGTATCTGAGAAACCACAAAGATGTGTGGGTGCTGAGGAGAAGGGTGATTTAAAAGAATTATTCTTCATTATTCGATCAGCAGACACTGACCACTGAAAGCAGTATTCCCTCACAAAAAGACCATGGCTTTTTTTGAGTCCAAGCAATACCTTAGAGTAGGAATGGAACAAATTGATTAACTTTCTTCAATTTCAGCTTTCTTACCTGATAAAATAACTTCCTTATATATGTACAAATATTGAACACAATCACACTATTTCTGGGAGTTTAAAATTTGAAAATCAATGGAGTTCAATAAAGTGTCAGTACCATAAAACAGTATGATCAGATTTTTTAAATATCTAAACTGAGCCAGGCACTGGTAGCTCATGTCTATAATCCTAGCTACTGAGGACTGTGGTTCAAAACCAACCTGGGCAGGAAAGTCCTTGAGACTCTTACTTCCAAGTAAGTACCAAAAAGCCAGAAATGAAGCTGTGGCTCAAATGGTAGAGTGCTAGCCTTGAGCAAAAATGTTCAGGGACAGGGCTGGGAAGGTGGCTCAGTGGTAGAGCTCTTGCCTTGCATGCACGAGGTCCTGGGTTCAATTCCTCAGCATCACATAAGCAAAAAGAAAAAAGCCGGAAGTGGCGCTGTGGCTCAAGTGGTAGAGCGCTAACCTTGAGCTAAAGAGCTGAGGGACAGCGCCCAGGCCCAGAGTTCAGGCCCCACGACCGGACCCACCCCCCCCAAAAAAAAAAAGTTCAGGGACAGCACCTAGGCTCTAAATTCAAGCCTCAGGACCAGTACAAAAAAAAATAAAAGAAAGTAAATAAATCTAAACTGAAGCATGTCTGGGTATGTGACCCAGTAACAAATCCTTGAAATACATGTATCAAACTGATCACAGTGATTACCTAATCCAGACCAGGGAGGAAGAGAACAAACAAATTTTATATTATATGTACATATATATAGTCTTATAATTTAATAAATTACTTATATTAGGTACCTATCTCTGTAGTTGTAGTGTAATTTTTAAAAGGAAATAATTTAATTAAGTTTGGCAGAAAGTATTTTTAGTTATTAATGGCCCTTATATTTGTTTTTAATATATTAAAAATAAATCCTACCTCATGAGTTTGCCGAGTTTAAGACAACATATCTACAAAGCAGTGAGCATGGTGCTAGACTTAATGTTGGCTGCACACTTCCTTACCACATGTTATGTTTTAAATTGTGTCTTTCTAGTTATATTTTGAAGTCCTAATCCCAAATAGCTCAAAATATGACTATATTTGGAGATAGGGTATACACACAGGTGATTATGTTTTTTAAAAAAGCCATTCAACTTGGCTTTAATACCAAATGACTGGTGCTGTTAATATGGAGGAGATTAGGATATACATGTGCATGCACACGTGTGCGTGAGCACACATACACACACACACACACACACACACACACGAAGGCACATAGAGAAGGTAACTATTTCCCAGACAAAGAGAAAGGTCTCAGAATATACCAACACTTTTAATAGCTTGATCTTAGACTCCTAGCCTTCAGAATTTCATAAAAATATATTTGTTTTTTAACCCATTCACTCTGTGGTACTTTTATATGGCAGCCCTAGAAAATGAATACATTATCTCACTTCAACTTCCTCCTTTTTTCTGACAGTCCTTTTCATGCCTTATTCTATATAGTCTTATAATTTCACAAACTACAATGAATATCTATTCATGCAATTGTTAAAAGAAAATACTTTTATTTTAAAAGACTTTTATTTTAAAAGGTATTTTTTAAATGGTGAAAATTAGATCATGTTGGAAATTCTGCCCATTAGTTTTACTCTAGAGATCATGGTAACTTAGGATTATTTTTCTCAATAGTAAGTTTTGGAATTCCAGAACAAGAATGTCAGAACATTTTTTGTGCCCTTTCCTTCAGATGAGCTATAGAAAAACAGACTTTCTAACAATGCCTGCTACTTCAGCTGGGCAGTTAAGTCTATGGAAATTGTAATGGTTGACTCTTGTTGTCTAAATACTTCGCTAGAATGTTTTATGACCTTAGTATCATATCCCAGAAATTAATATCTACCACAAAGTCAAACCACAAAGCCAGGATAACTGTAGAATGGGGTCTAACATGGCCATAGGACTTCACGGTTCTGTCAGTGTTTCTCCTTTTTGCCACGGAGAAGGATTTCTGTAGTTGGAAGCGAAGAATGTTCTTTTGGGAAAACATCCTAATTTCCTGGAAATTGCCCACAGTTTTTTAATTATTATCTATGATGAGATTAGATAACAAAAGAAAACAGTTTTTCAGAAGACAGCAATGATGAGCGACTGGTTTCTTCAAGGATAGAGCCACTCTCCAACTTATGATAGAATCCACATTCAATAAGTTTGGAACATCCTGCAAACAAACTGATCTTTAAATGTGTGTACACAGCATGCCATGTGAACAACCGGGGAGTTGATTTTCATTCAACACACATCATTTCTTTTTTTTTCTGGCTAACCATTGAGCATTTAGAATAATGGTTGAAAATATTCACAGCAATTATTCTGGGATTAAAAACAAAACCTCCTATTTTATGACTAACTGTTTTATCACATATGGCATAAAGAAACAAACACGGTTTAATGATTCACAGATTCCTTGCTTTGGTGGACCTGGTGGCTGTATGTCTCTCTGCAGCATTTGCTGACAGGCAGCTAGCCAAGTTTATTAGATACCCTCCCACACGCCAGCAGGCTGGTCCTTCTGCTTTTCTCCTCTCCTCATGCTGCCACATTTGCTTTCTTCCTTAGTGGGTTTTCCTGACATGTCTTTATTATACTCCTCTTCATTCTTTCTACTTTTCCTTTCTCCTTAGTGTGTTCTCAATTTCGGATCCTTTCCCTCAACCGTTAACTCTCCTAGGAGGAGTGTGGTATAAGCACTACTCATTGGAAAAACTAAGGACGGAGAGTTCTATATGCAGTAACTTTGTAATTTGGAGCAAGCTCATTAACTTCTTGTAGCCTCAGTTTCTTCCACCATAAAGTGGAATTAGTAATAATATTCACTTTATAGTACTTCTTATAGGAATCAATGTAATCATGCAAAGATGTGTGAGAGAGAGAGAGATGCAAGAAACTTTTGTTCTTTCTTCGACATTACCTTGGCAAAGATAAGTAACAGTCTTAGAAGAGACAGAGATAAGTAAAACAGAATTCCAGAGTTCCAGCAACATTCATTAAAATGGAACATTTCCTTTCAGGAGAATTAAATTACCTATCTAAGAACAATTTTATGTGTGACCTTCACTAAAAGGAATATGGACAGCTCTAAATTAAGATGCACAATTATTAATATACACATTATTAAGTTATGAAAGGGAATATATTGATAGAACTGGCATCCCTCTAGGTTCCTTTCCCCCAAGGTTGTTTGTTTTTATTAAGCCATCGGCATCCCACAGAATCAAAGGGAATGTTGGCAATAGTTGAAAACAGCCTTGAAGTGGTACGCACTTGCTTTTCTGTACTGCAGTCTTATCTTTCAGCTCACTCATGTGCTGCTGACTGAGGAGAAATCAAAGAACTTCACATAATAACTTGGTTGTATTCATATGGGTCAATGACTAACGTCATGCGTGAACTTTCCAGAGTCTCTTAGTAGGAACAGGAGTGCCTATTTGATGAGTTGAGGATTTGTTTTCAATATTTCTTGCCATGATCAATTGCCTTATTGAGATATTCTCCTCTTATTAATGGCAACACATGGATGGATAGATTTTTTTTTTAAAATTGTACAGTGTGGTTTATGTTGCTATTTCTGCCTATACATGTGTATAACGCATTTTGATCACTTCAATTACTCTTTCTTATCTTTCCTCCTTTGTATAATTTTAGTATTTCATTATTGTATTTTCATACATACATATAATATCTTCAATCAAGTACCCTCCCTAGTTGTTTCTCTTTTATTCATGTCCTCATTTTTGTTTTATTTTGATCTTTTCCTATGCAAGTAAACAATTTTTCTTCCTGAGTCTGGCTTATTCTGCTTAATGTGATGATCTTCAGCTCCATCCATTTTCCTCCAAGTGACACAATTTAAGTGATCTTTTTTTTTTTTAGGGGGGGGGGGGGGGCTGGTCGTGGGACCTGAACTCTGGGCCTGGGCGCTGTCTCTCAGCTCTTCAGCTCAAGGCTAGCACTCTACCACTTGAGCCACAGTGCCACTTCCGGCTTTTTTCTTTTTTGCTTATGTGGTGCTGAGGAATCGAATGCAGGGCCTCATGCATGCAAGGCAAGCACTCTACCACTGAGCCACCTTCCCAGCCCAATTTAAGTTTTCTTTAGGACTAAAAAATACTTCATTATGTATATCTGACACATTTTTCTATGCATTCATCAGCTGATGGGTACCTAGGTTGATTCCAGAGCTTGGTTATTGTAAACAGTGCTGGAATAAAAACATGGGTGTCCAGGTATCTCTATTGTATGACTACTTACATTTCTTCAGGTATATATCCGAGTGGTATTGCAGATAGACAGATATAGATACATAGTTTTATAGGTAGATATGTGTGTGTGTGTGTGTATATATATATATATATATATATTAAATTCCACTCTTCATTTCTCAAGAAGCCTCCATATTGATATATAGTGGCTGCACTAAATTGATTCCCCCACTCACATACTCATCAGCAGTTGTTATTTTCATGATAGTCATTCTGACTGCTGTGAGATATTTTTAAAATTGTTTTGATTTGAATTTCTTTTATAACTATGGATGTTGAACATTTCTTCATGTACTTATTGGCCATTTTTAGGGAATTGTGTGTTTAATTCATTTGACCATTTATTAATTAGATTCTTTATTGTGTTTAATTCTTTGAACTCTGTGTTATGGATAAAAAACACTTTTCTACTGAATAACTGACAATTTTCACCTGTTCTGTAAGCTATTTCCTTAGTCTGGTGATTGTTTATTTTTTGATGTAGTGAGTTATTTTTTAATTTTATAACATCTCATGTGTCTAATTTTGCTATTAATTACTGAACTACTAAAGTTATCTTCAGAAAGTTGTTGCCTGTGTCTATATCTTCAAGAGTCTTCCCTTAAAAGTTTCCAACTTTCAGATCTTATGTTAAGATCTTTGATCCATTTTTAATTTTTTATCTTTGATCCATTTTGAATCAATTCCTGTAAAGGACAATGAGCATCTAGTTTTCATTTAAAAATGATCATTTTAATTTTTAAAAATTGATTGTAAAGGTGATGAATCCTTCATCAGTTAAGCTTTCAGTGAATGAAGAGAATTTTCTGTAGAGTTGAACTATATTAGACTGAGAAAAATTGATATGTTTCTATCTTCCAAGAAGCTCCATGACCTTAGAAACCAGTGTTAGCCTCTTTCTGCCACAATCTTCCCTCCTGAAAATAACAGATAAAGAAATGATATGTGTCCTGGATAATTACCCTGGATAATTCATAGCTTTGTAGAACATTAGAACTAGAAAGGAGCAAATATAGTTTGAACATCTTCCCTTCTCCAGGCACTATGTCTGATGACTTTCTACCCTTTACCTTATTTGTCATAGCCTCTTTTGAAAACAGATATTACACTAGGTTTACAGATAAAAATATGAAATATTTACAGAAATAGCTAGGTCTCACAGCTAAACATGGTCCTACCAAATTTTTTAATGTCAAACTCCATTCTGATTTCACCAGAAGACAAGAGGGTTTATAGATGTAATTCACTTCTCAAAGAATGAAACTGAGTTCAAAAAGTCTTAAGAGTCCAAGCATTTTTAACCATCATGATTTTTTTAAAGAAAAAAAATGTTCAGAGGAGTTTACTGTAGCAACTACACTTCTGCAGAGCTCAAATTATATGAACTGCTGAGCACTTTAAATGTGCAAATTAAATACATGAGAAAAGGCAAGTCCAAGTATTCTTGCTGAAAACACCCCAAGTCCCCTCCCCTTTGAGCCTCTTTGCCTGTCAAGAAGCTATAAATTTATTGTCAGTATTCTTCAGCATCGACTTTCCCAGGTCCTAGTTTCTGAGTTTCATAAGATGTATGCAGGCCTCTAGTGAGCCAGATAGAAGCTTGAAGCCAGGACTTGACAGTGATTTAGAAAGAAATTACGACGACAGTTCATCCCTTGGCAGAATGCCGTGTGGAATGAAAACAAACAAGCTGCCATGCATAGGTTGCTAACTTGCAAATACTTGCCTCTACTTAGCCTAGAAATGATAAGCAACATCAACTCTTCTGATTAACACCAAGATGTGTTGAAACTCAAACAGCAACACTTAGATACTTCTCTCTTGAGAGATCATTCACAGACCTTTGTGCTCAATCCTATGAGCTATGACCTTAGTTAATTAACTAGCTTTTGGACTTATTCTAATTTGAGAAATCTTACTTTTTCTATATTTTTCTTTGCATTTGAAATGCTATCTGAAGAAATTGTGACGATTAAAGAGGCCACCTTTGTGGTTTGACTATATTTTTCTTTATAATCTTGCTGTAAATCATAGCCACCATAGATCTTACAGTATTCAGATCAAGTTTCCAATGCAGCTTATGGTTTTCAGTGGTATCTGCTTATCACAGAAACAAGTGTCAATGAATATTATTTAGGTTCTTGTTCCTTTGACTATGCATGACTCTGCTGCACTCGCATCCTATAATATGCCAGCAGTATATTCATTCCAAAAGTGTCTTCCTCCCCCCAACAGCACTTGTTAATGATATCTAAGTATGTTTCATAATGTGCCATTTGTTAACATTTAATTTTTCCTTTTTTTTCTTTAACATATTGCAAACACATTACTTCGAGTTGTTATTAGACATTGGAAATAATCTAGAAAAACCTTTGATTCTTGTGGAGATGTAGCATGTTGCCCAGGGCCAGGTTGCCCAGCATACCACTCCTGATTCCTCCACAGCTGTTCCCCTTTTCTTTCTGTATTTCCTAGCAGCCTGTGTAAGAGATTTTGGGGGGACACCCAAATAGCTCTGTCACAGTGACAGAAATAAAAGTTTGAAAATGTCTGCTTTGTGGTAGTCTTCACAAGAAGGTTTCTTAGCTTGTATTAACATTTTTGAGGGAAGAAAAGTTTCCATCTTAAGGATTATTATACAATTCTAATGGTCATCAGGGTGTTTCTTAGCATAAATTAACATGTACTTTCTTACTCCTGTTTAATTAAGTTCAACATGGAATCCAACTAGAATTCAAATGTAATTCAAACTGGAATTCAATTGACTTGAGTTCAATGCATTCACATTTTATTGACTATGTATTTGCACTGACTATGTATTGTCAGTGCCTTAAGAGAAAATGAATGTTAAAAAGTTTGTGTAAGTTTTCTGCTCTCAAATACTTTTATATTGGAGGAAGTAAGGGAAGAAAGACAAAAATATAGTTGTAGTCCAATGCAAAATATGATAAAAAGCATGAAAAGAAAGCCCAGAGAACTTTGACTTACTCAGCCTATTAGTCCTCCACTTTCTAAACAAGCAGCAATATCAGATAAAATATAAAATGCTAAAATCAATATCATTCCCCCCTTCAGCTTCAAAAAAAATAATAAAAATGTCCACAGAACCAAAATGGAATTTTAATGAAAAGATGGTGCACTATGCTGTATCACAACTTCACGGGGCCAAAACTGATTGTGCAAGACTATCAGATTGTCAAGTCTTTTGGGATGGGCATAGGAGAAGCAGGACATGAACTAGGTTGAAAACATGATGTCAAGATCAAGATGCATCCATCAGAAAGAATGACATCACTCCATTTGTTAGGAAATGGAAAGACTTAGAAAAAGATTATATTAAGTGAAGTAAGCCAGGCTCAAAGAAACACAGGTCCCATGGTTTCCCTTGTTAGCAATAACTAGTACATGTCTAGGACAAGCAGAAAAGGTCAAAAGCTATGTATATGTGACCAGATAAGATGATGTTAAGTAAAATGAACCCCAAGACAGGGACACAAGTAGTTTTTTGTCTTGCTTGCTATTGTTTTTAACATACTTATAATTTACTATGTGATTTTTTTTGTTTCTTTTGTATGTTCTTCCCCCATGGTATAACCCCTGTTTTCACTGTATTTGATTCAGGTGCCCTGCATCTTGTATATATACTTTTCTAATTTGGGGAGGGGAAGAAGAAAAACAAAATGCTTAAATAGGGATACAGGTTGACCCATTGTAACAATGAGATGTACAAGACACTATGTTGAAAAGAAACTTTACAACTTGTGGGGGGGGTAGGGAGGAGTTGGGGAGGTAGGGAGGAAAGGAATGATAGGGGGAAAACAAAGGAGGAGGAAACAATGCTTGATAAGAAATGTATTCTTTACCTTACTCATGTAACTGTAACCCCTATGTACACTATTTTTACAATCAAAAACATATTTTAAAAAAGATAGAGATGCATTGTACTCATAAACTTCTTTGTTGAATAGCAACTCCTGTGAACTTAAGGATAATAAAAATTTTATTTTATTTTATTTATTTTTTGCTAGTCGTGGGGCTTGAACTCAGGGCCTGGGTGCTGTCCCCGAGTTGTTTTTGCTCAAGGCCACTTGAGCCACAGTGCCACTTCTAGATTTTTCTGTTTATGTGGTGCTAAGGAATTGAACCCAGGGCCTCATTCATGCAAGGCAAGCACTGTACCACTGAGCCACCTTCCCAGCCCCTAAAATTTTTATAGAAGTAAAGAGGGAAGGAAGAAAAAAGGAAGGAAGGAAGGAAGGAAGGAAGGAAGGAAGGAAGGAAGGAAGGAAGGAGGGAAGGAGGGAAGGAGGGAGGGAGGGAGGGAAGGAAGGAAGGAAGAAAGGCGAGAAGGAGGGAGGGAGGGAGGGAAGGAAGGAAGGAAGAAAGGAAGGAAAAAGGAAGGAAGGAAGGAAGGAAGGAAGGAAGGGAGGGAGGGAGGGAGGGAGGGAGGGAGGGAGGGAGGGAGGGAGGAAGGGAGGGAGGGAGGGAGGAAGGAAGGAAGGAAGGAAGGGAGGGAGGGAGGGAAAGAAAACCTGATGTCAAGAGCTTAGATAGGCCTCTCTGTTGTGGGTAAGGCTTAAAAATTAGGAAAAATAAGTAAATAGCCTATTGTTTAGGTTAAAAGCTGGTTGTTGGGTATAGATAACACATTATGAACTCTATCAAGCCACACATTACCTTAACTGGGCTTATAGTTTCCTTATGGTAGATTAAAACCCAGATTTCCAATATAGAATTTGATTCTGGACTGAGGGTTATGTGAACCGTATGAAGAAAATCATAGCACCATTGGAATAGGCTAGGAAAGAGGAGAAGAATAAAGAAAAAAATCATTAAAAATGAGCCAACAAATAAAAATTCCAAAACACATGAAAAAAACATCATCCCAAGAAAGCCAGGAAAATTAACATTCCTTCCAGATAAAATTGTGTGAAAGTTTACAAAGACATTAAAATTGATTTATTCATGAGTTCTAATTATGAATTCGCCTACTCACCAATATGTACTTGTAACCTTCAAATAAATACTTGTGGTACTTTTGTGGTAAATTCATGGACAAGGGAAGGGCAGTGAACAATCTGAGTAGTTCAATGAGCATGCTCCCAGTGTATGTGGATAAGGTAACTGTGGCTTCTTATTTCAGCTTTCATACTGTAAACAAGTGTCCTTGTGGCTCATTTTGTGTCAACTTTTTTCTATTCATTTTTGTGCTTCTAATGATGAGTTACTGTTTAACATGTCCCCCAAGCATAGTACAAAAGTGTTGCTTACAGTTTCTAAATTTTGCAATGTGCTTTACAGAAATATCTGTATCTAATCTATACCTATCTATCTTATTTATCTGTATGTATATATATATATATACATATATATATATACATATATATATATATATATATATATATATATGAGATCAGCTTTCTGGTATAAACTATAGTGTTGTTGGGCATAACTTTAAGGTTAGTGAATGAACAACATTTATTAATAAAGGTGTACTTAGAAACATAGATCAAAGAAGGTTATTGATAAATTGACTTAAAATTTATTGTGACCAAAGGTTCAAAGGAGGTATAATGCTCACTGTTGGTTAATTTAGTGTTTCAGGGAACTCTGTAAAACACAGCTATCACAAATACTGAGTATTGACAAAGTAACAACTATGAAATAATTAATAAATTTAGGAATAGATAAATAAATTTAGGAATTAATAAATTTAGGAAAATGTAGAAATAAAATAAAATAGATGATAAGAAATACATGAGAATGAACAACAAAAAATACAGCAATTGACATACAATCTTTGTAGATAGGATAAATTTCAGGGTAAAAAGGAATATATGAAAATGGAAATTTTAAAACTTTACCCAAAATACAGTCACATATTCTAGACTATATAATGTGAAAGAGCCATTAAGAAATATAGAATGACTGGAAGTTTCCAACAGACATCTAATGAGTTTCCAAAGGGAATGGAGAAAATGACATTTAGAATATTCCAGGAAAGGATAAAAACAAAAGTCCTCAGGATAGAATTGCAATGAAAGGGTTGAAGAGGAAAAGTAGAAATATATATATATATATATATATATATATATATATATATATATATATAGGCATATAGTCCCATATAGTCCACCATCAGAAAGTTAGTGTAAAATTACAGATCAGAAGGAGATATTAAAAGATATCAGAGAAAAGACATATGACTCACAGAAGAATGAAAATTCTACAAGCAGAAATTCCTTATTCACAATAGAGTCTGGAGATGTTACTATAATATCCAAAGTACTAATGGAAAATGTCAATAAAAATTCATTTTTTCTTTCTTCCTACCAAAACAATAATAGATACATATTAAATAAAAGCAAAGTTATGGTCAACAGTTGATTTCTTAACTGTGTTAGTTTTTATTGCTGTCATAACCAATTATCATAAACTTCCATGCTTAAAACGGCACAAGTTTATTGCTTCACAATTCTGCAGACAAAGATCTAGGCAGAGGGTCGTTCAATAGATCATTTGCTCAGAGTTTCACAAGACAAAATTCAAGATGTTTGAAAGACGCTTTTTGAAGACTCTGGCAATGATACCCCTTCTAAAAAATTCAGATTATTGACTAAATTCAGATCTTTGAGCTTATTGGACAGATGTTCCTCTTTTATTGCTGGTCATCTGCTAGGAGCCACCCTTAGCCCCTTGAAGAGAAGCTGATGATTCTTTTCTATGGCTTCTCCCTGCCAAAGCCAGAAATAGTGCATGAATGCCTTTTTCTACTTTGAATCGTGATTTCCCACTTTTTCTTTGTCATATTTTTTCTGCATCCATTTGATAGAGGGTCTGTACTTCTAAAGCTTTATGTGATTAGATTAGTCCCATCTGACTAAACCAGGGTACTCTCTGTCTGAAGGTTTATAACCTTGATTATATCAGCAAATTCTTTGTATTGTGACACAATACACACCCACAAGTTCTAAAGATCTGAACATGAATGTCTTTGTGGGACCATTCTACCTACTGTACTTATTATAGCTGTCAGGATAGGTTAGGTGATTCTGAAAATAATCTCCAAAATCTCTTCAACACATCAAAGATCTATTTTTCACTCATGGAGTGTCTGATCAGTGTAAGATCAGCTGGCATCTGTGGGGTAACTCAGTGGCCCAGGTTGTAAAAGGATGTGTCACTTGATAGACTAGTGCTTCTCATGCTTGAATGCACATGTGAGTCCCTAGCAATCTTATTAAACTGAAAATTCAGACTCTACACATTTGGGGTGGAACCTTAGTCTCTCCAGTTATCCCAGGAACAAGGCTGATGTGTATGCTGCCAGACCCCAAAGCCACCTTTTGAGAAGTGAGATTTTAGAAGGTATAGTTGTCTTGGTCACTAGAGCAAGGAGAAAAGCTTGGAGACTATCACATTGTCCTTTACATTTTTTTGTCCTATAAGTAACAAGTATCACCTCATGTGGCATTTCTGTAACAAGTGCAACTCATAAGAGATCCCAAGATTCAAGGGGCTAATGACATTCAATATTCCCAGACAAGACAATCATAGAGTCTGACTATTTTAGACTCTTAGGGAATTTAAGCTATGTTGTCTATTTAAACTTTTAAAGTATCTATTTCAAGAATAGAAGCACAATCTATAGCTTTCAAGTTAGCAGAGAAAATACTAGAGAAAAAAGAATCTTATGACTCAATAAAAGCAAGGAAAACAGAAGAAAGAAGTAAGGATAAGGATGATAAACAGAAAAATATAAAACAAGATAGTGCTTGTTCAAACCTTCCATGATAGTATGAAAGTAGTAAAGGGTGTGTTTCACCTTCCTACCAGAATTATGATATTACCTGTTAGGACTTCTGCCTTGGTTTCCTAATACTTTGTTTAAGACTTCTCATCTGCATTTATGAATTGTTTCTTTTTATCCAACCCTAAGCTGGTATTCGTAGGATGATTAGGAAATTTGTCTTAGTTTTGAGGGTTTTTTTCCCTTTCACATTTAATAAAATCTTGCCTGTAAAATCGTGACCAAAATGGATTCTTTGGGGAGAAATTTTGAATTACTGATTGAATTTCTTATAAAGGCTGTATGATGTGGTGGTCAAGAGAAAGAACTTTGGAGTCAAGCTAAGGTTTACTGAAATGATAGCTGTGTGTCAAATTATTGTATCTCACTGTACCTCAGTTTTCTCATTTGGGATATGGGACATGCCATAAGAATTACCTGAATAAATATGCATAAATGTGTAGGGGAGTATCTGCTATATGGCAAATTCTAGTTGAACATTTACTTTTGTTCTTATTTATCATGTTGAAAGCTTGTTTCCTCATTTACTCAAGACTGTTTTCACATTTTTCTGTCCAAAGTAAGTTCCAGTTTTTGGTTACTGTCTCTGTGTTCTCACTGACCTCCTACTTTGCTTCTCTGATAATATTTGGAATATCTTTATTGTCAATATTATTGATGAAGTTTGTCAGGAATTGTTTTTAGTAGTCTTTTCAACTAACAGCCTTTGCTATTGAGCCTGTGGCTTTGATACTTTTTTGTTTCATTTATATTGATATTATTTTCTTTCTCCTCTTTGAGTGTGTTTTATTATACTTTTTCTAATTTCTTAGGTTTGATGCTTTGTGTTTTAAACTCAGTCTTTCTTGAATTCACAGAAATATTTCACTACATATTACTTTGTATCCTACAGTGCAATGAGAAGAACTTTTATTCAGTTCTAAATAGTTTAAACTTACACATGTTCTTAAGCTCATAAATCATTTACACTTCTAAATATATGGGGGTTTTAATATTCTTTATTAATTTCTGACAACAGTACTGCGATTTTTAAATGGTCTTCTCATTATATATCTTTGAAGTGTGTTAAGACTTTACTTTGTGATCTGATATCCATCTGTATTCTAGGAGAGGACATGGATTTTCTGAGATGGATGTAGACTTTTCTATAAAAAAATATCAAACATCTTCAATATATTTTAATGTACTACTTCAATAATTTTTAAACTTATTTTGGAGAATGATATTTTAATATAATCCTATTTGTAAATTTTACCTTGTAGTCCGTTTAGTACTTATTAGGTAGGTAAACATTAAAAATCATTTTCTTTTCTCTCCTCTTCCTTTTTTGTTATGTTTGTTTGTTACTTTCGTATTATCATATATCAACAGTACAAGATGGTTTCATAATTTTATTGTGATAATCATGATCTTCTTGCCTCAGCCTCTCAAGTGTTGAGATTACAGATCTGTGTCACCACACCTGGCTTTGAATATTTTTAAGTAAAATGTTCAAAAGTATATTAGAATTTTGTACTGTGTGTGATCATTTCACTATCAGAATTTTTAATATGTCTGATTTTCTTTTTGTGTTGCCTTCTTTGCTTATATGTTTATATCTTCATGTTTTTACAATTGTTGAGATATAAGAAAGGTTCTGTGGTATAGACTAAGGTGTATACTTCCTTGTAGAACTTACATCTACTTTTGATAAAAAAAAAATAGTGGTGGGATCAGATAGAAACCTCAATACCAACCAAGCCCCCTTTTCCACCTTTTGGTGGTGCTAGGATTTGAACTCAGGGCCTTTGGCTTTCTAGAAAAGCGCTTTACTGCTTGAGCCATATTCCTTGCACCTAGCCTAATAGCCCTTATGTCCTATTATTAGAAACCCTGAGAAATACTTCTTTTAACCTTCACCCATAGCGAAGCTAAAGCAGGCTATATGAATCAGATAGGGGGTAGAGGTTGTTTGATCATTGTTATTGTTACTGAACTTGTATTGCTATATTATTATCACCCAAAATGTATAGATTATAGTCCCTTCTGGTATTATGCATTCTGTAGCTTTGGACAAATGTGCAATTGCATGAAGCTGCCATTATATATCATATAGAGGGTTTTCATTGTTTAGAAAATCTTCATCATGGATGTTCTTCCTGTTCATCCACAATCCCTTCACCTGGCAGCTCCCAATCTTTTTATTGTCTCCATTGCTTGACCTTTTCAAGAAGTTGGGTGTTTTTTTTTTTTCTCCTATACCTGGCTAACTCTTCTCCTAACAGTTTTGCCTTAGAGTCTTTGCATTATGAGATTTCTATCATCTTCCAAATTGGCAACTCATAGATATTATTACCTGTTCTCTTCTCTTCGAAAGTTTTCAAGTAGATGGTTCTGAACTGCTGGTACCAGCAGGTCTCCTTTGAATTAATGCCCATCAACTTTGTGTCAAGATTTTTAGTTGGTCTGTTGTTAGAAACTTCTTTAGATAATCTAGTCTCATACATTGTCCCACATGAAAGTCCTTTAATTCATTCCTTAATAGGTATTATTTAGTATCCATTTTGTACCACCAGGCTTGCATGAGAACTCTTGGGTATGATGATTTAATTGTTTTGGAAGAGAGGGACTGATAAACAGTGTAGTAACTCCAAGGATGAAGTTATACCTAGAAATATTATGGTACTCCAAAAGGAGTAGCCTTACCCAGGCTACAGAAAAGGAGTGGTCAATAGCGATGTGCATATGATTATATGAAATGATGCTTATCTAAATGAACTCCAAGAAAGGGAAGCAAGAGGTTTATTATTGGATTGTTTGAGGTTCTTTTTATTTTTTTCTTCCTTTTTCTTTGGTTTATTCCCTTCTGTTGCTATCTTTGATTTCTTTTTTTAATATATAGGTTTTATTGTAAAGATACTGTACAGAGGGGCTACAGTTACATGAGTAAGGTAATGAGTACATTTCCTATCGAACGTTGTTATCTCCTCCTTTGTTTTTCCCCTACCATTCCTTCCCTCCCTAACTCCCCAATTTCATACTCCCTCCTCCCCCAGAAGCTGTAAAGTTCATTTTCATCATAGTGTTTTGTACATCTCATTGTTACAATGAGTCAACCTGTATCCTTATTTCAGCATTTTGTTATTTCCCTTCCCCTCTCCAAATTAGAAAAATGTATATACAAGATACAGGGCACCAGAATCAAATACAATGATAAAAGGTGTTATACCATGGGGGAAGAAGATACAAAAGAAACAAAAAAAAATCACATAGTACATTATAACTACATTAAAAAACAACAGCAACAAAGATAAAACCTCTTGTGTCCCTTCCTGGGGGTCTTTGATTTCTGTACCCTTTGTCTTACATATAAGTTTATCTGATTCTGAGAGGAGAAGAGGAAACACTGAAACAGTGAGACAAAAGGTGAACCAATTCAGCAGTGAAACCCACTAGACACCATGTTGGAAATAAACTGTACAACTTGGGCAATAGGGAAGTCATGAGGGGAAAATCTGGGAGAGAATGAGGGAGGAGGTGACTCTGTTTAAAAGAAATGTACTCGGAAGTGACACTGTAGCTCAAGTGGTAGAGTGCTCACCTTGAGCTGAAGAGCTGAGGGATAGCGCCCAGGCCCAGAGTTCAAGCCTCATGACTGACCAAAAAAAAAAAAAAGAAGAAATGTACTCATCACCTGACTTACATAACTGTGACCCTTCTGCGTATCAGCTTTACAATAAAATTTTAAAAATCTAAAAAAAAGAAAAAAGGAAATGAGTGGTCAGACAAGGCTAGATGATACTAGAACTTTGAAACAGTTGAGCAGGTGAATAAAATAAGAAGAGCCAAATTTGATCATGTCAACCAGGAGAGGAAAGCATTGTGGGAAAAGCAAATATTGGGCTGAATAATGAAAAATAGGGCCTAGAAAATGGGAAAAACTAAATCAGCTCCTTACAAAACTCTCCTGAAATATTCATTATATTGGACACTATGTGGAAAATAGAAGAGAAGCCGCTCAAGTCTCAGGATTTGGAAGTAACTCTAATGACTTGCAGGATGAGAAAAGGTTCTCTCATTCCTTTTCCTTTATTACCTTCTCCAGATTCAGCCTCAAACAGAAACAAAATAGGAAGAGTACTTGTCTCTGTCCCAAAATAACCTTCAATATTGAATTGTCTCTACTTTGCCTGAAATTCCATCATTAGGATAAAAGCCTAAATTTTATTGGTCTCAGCATCTGTCTGCCTCTTTTAAGTTGTAAGCATCATGAAGGCAAGGAGGACTGCTCCCTAACTTTTTACTGTGATCTAGTACTTGGTAAGCATTTGTATGATGTTTTAACATAGGCAAAATGTTAAAAACATTCAGAGTGTTTAAATGGAAAGCACTACTAATCATGCAGATCTTACTCTAGCTTGCTTTCTCCTTTACTTTTCTTAAATCTAGCCTGCTGTAAGAAATGGAACTTTTATGGGAAGAGGAATGGACACTTTACTTTGGAGCATAATGTTCTTCAGGATAAAACTGGTGCTAACAACTGAACTTTAAGCATTTTTTAAAAAGCCTACAAACATTGGGTTTTAGAGGTCAGAGAATACATTTCTCTAATTCTCCTCAGTTTCTTAAAATAGGCCCAGGCTCCAAGATCAACAAACTAAGAAGCATGAATCCATATGAATACAATTGAGTGTTGTCATCCACTAAACTTATAACCCAGTAAATTTGGCACATAATTTGGTTTGATTAGACTCATATGTTAGGACATACATATAAGTCACTTTTATTAGATTTATATTTAAACAACAAAATTAAGTATTCCTAGAGGCACACAGGCATGGGACTAGCATGGAGTGGGGAGGTGGTATCTCTAAATAACTTGAATGATACCAGAGGACTACTTTGTAGTATTAACCATAAGCTTAACCAATGGCTCAAGCCTGTAATCCTAGCTACTCAGGAGGCTGAGATCTGAAATGAACTGGGGCAGGAGAGTACAACTAACCACACAAAAGCTAGAAGTGAGACAGTGACTCAAATGGTAGAGTATCAGCCTTGAACCAAAATACTACTGAACAGCACCCAGGGCCTGAGTTCAAGCCCTAGAACTGATACACACATACGAGAGAGAGAGAGAGAAAGAAAGACAGACAGACAGACAGACAGAGAGACAGACAGAGACAGAGAGACAGACAGAGACAGAAAGACAGACAGACAGAGACAGAAACAAAGAGAGAGAGAGAAAGTGCCTGAAGATATTTCAAATGCATTCTACCCCTTCAAAATCTAAGCAATGATCAAATTCAGTGCCAGGAAAACAGGCTGGAGACTGAAGGAAAGAAAATAGTTGTCTAAACTGGCAATTATCTTTATTTTAATTTTAAAGTCATCTTTTTATTTGATTTGTATGAAGTCAACAATTTTATATTTCAAAAGTGACATTAAAAATAAAGTACATCTAGATAAAGGCTTCTTAGCATTTGTCTTTGACTTGAGAGAGATCATGTCCTTTTCTTTTTCTTCTTTTCTTCTTTTTATTTTTTAAGTATTGAGCTTAAGAACTACATGTTCTGGGAAGCAACTGCTGCAAGTCTTCATATTTGCTCTCTGTAATCTAGCAAGCCCATCTTTCCCACTTGTAAACAGAAATATAAAGAACTTGTTTTGTAACAATCTCAAGCAGTAGTGACAGTTTAACTATTCTTATGCTAAAATGTCTCCCTTCCCCTAACCTAACATTGCCGCAAATATTTTGTTAAATGCTGTCTGAGAACAAAACACTGCATAATTGTATTGTTATAAAATGAAATGGCATGCCATATTATAAAAAAAGGATTACAAATTACTCCTCTAAATATGCTAATTTGGAGGAGATGGGTGAGGGAGATGGTTAGAGCCCTTTTATAAACTAAAATAAAAAAATAGGAAAAAGCTAGAATTGCTGATTTAAGAAAAGATACTGCTAAATTGGAGCAAATTCAAAGAAAGGAACTAAAAATAATAAAAAGCCTCAAGGAATGAATATTTTCAAAATTGAGAGAATTTATGAGTCTAACATGACAAACTCTAACCAGTCTTGCAAATACCTCTAGGGAGTTGGATTCCAAAAGTCTGCATTGTTCAAAGTAGAAAAAATAATAACACTGAAATAAAAGCCACCCAAAGCAGGCAGGGGGGTGGGAGAGGGCTTTTAAAACTAAATGTTTTCAATATTTTTACTTAGATCAGCTCTCTGATGACTGGAGATATTAAAAACTCGCCAGACAAACCAGTTGTTTTCAGCTAACAAGAGCAAGTAGGGTGGGGCTACTGTTTATTATATCATAAGGTTGTATCTCTAATGCTTGGACCGGAATAAACACTTTGGAACAGTTTAAAGCTATTCAATCTACCTAGAATCTGCATCAGCAAAGTAGAACCATGGTAGAGCATGCTCCAAGATAAATCAGAGAGCTGGCTGTAATATTTTATAGGGTCATACAACTGTCATGATGTTTTGTTAGAAATGAACCTGTTCATAGTAGCATGTTTAAGATAGTTAATGATTACTTTTTCATAAGCACTTATTTCTTTTCAATTTGTTGTTTTCTCCAAATATTAAGAACTTGAGAGGTAGAGATACAGGCATTAAAACAAAATCTATAAACTTTCTCTACTAGAAAAAAGAGAGAACGAAACTATGTCTAATATCCACAAAAACATTGTGTCCCAAGTCATTTAACATTGGCTTTGAAAAATAAAAGTCATGTGACTGTTTTCAAAATAGAGGAGGGGAAATGAGCCATGAATGGCCTTTACCTACTATGGTACTGCCCTCCAAACTCCACTCCACATCCTGTTCTTTACAGTCATCGTGATGTGTTAAAGACTTAAATATTATGCTCTTGAATATAATAGAATTGTATCCATACAGACTGTCTAGACAGGGCAGGGTCTATGTCTGTTTAATTTTATTTTACATAGCAGTGAGCAGTCTTGCACAAATAAATGCTTTTGATGATGATGTTGATGTTAGTATAAGCAGGTGGCCAAAATTTGAGGGACAAAGCTTGTTACTTTAACATTAGCATTTTATAGAGTATGCATATAACACTAAGTGTTTAATAAAATTTATAAATGTCTGGCTATTTTTTAAATAATAAATGATTTCAGCGTATTTTATATTTTTTAATATTGCCCTGTTAAATTTGTTTACACGGAGAAAGAAATATCAATCCGCCTATTCAGAAAGTAGGCCAGACTTTATACACAATTTTCCTAGTATCTAAAATATGTCAGTATTCTTGCATTTTTATTTTAGAAAGAAAAAAATTAGACTTTATAATAGGAAACTCAAGATTTAAATTGCTGCAAAATTTAAGAAAACAGAATTGGAATTTCTACAACGAATAGATTGACTCTTTTTTCCATTTATTCAATGTGTTAGTCACTCTGTCAACAATATTTAGCTATTCCACAGAAAACAGCAGGCCAAAGCCAAAAGATTTCCTGCTCTAGTAGGAGTTACCTTTTAGTAGAGACACACAATAAGTAAAAAGCATAATACATGAGTAGATTCCATGTTAAAGATGACTAAGTGATATGGAATAAAAGAAGAATTGAGCAAGAAAATTCATAACCAGTAGTGAGAGTGGCATTGTAATTTTACATACTATGGTCATGATGGCCTCGTGCAGAGGTAAGTCTTGAGCAAAGAAAGACTTGATGTGGTGAGGTAATTAGCTGCTCTAGATTTAGGCAGAAATTTCTAGGCAGCGAAAATAGATAATATATGTTCCCTAAAGCAAAAGTGTTCTTAAGTGCACAAGAGCTGACAGGGAATCCAGTGTGAAGGCCCTGAGACCAAACCCCAGTCATGGCAAAATAAACAAACACACAGAATCAATACTTTTCTAAGGCAGTGGCTCTCAAAGTATAGTTACCAAATCAGATTGACATCAGTTGGGAATTTATTTGGATACTACCTCAGACCACCCAAGTTAGAAACTCTGGAGGATGGAGAGTGGATTTCTAGCCACCTTCTGTTGAACTAATACTGGAGCTCAGGGTTGGGGAACCTAAATGGAAAGGCTGAAGGAGGATCTGATTTGCTGGAGCCCTGAGGAGAATTGGATCAAGCTTTCGGTAATGAGTGTGTGATGTCTTAGACATTCAGATGACAAATAAGCAGGTCTGTGTCTAGCTGTGGAATTCAGAGGAGGGAGGCTCTAATTGGAGGTACAAATGGAAACATGGTTACGCTGAAATATGCCTGTGGTTCTAGGAGTGAAATATCACAATAAGTTGGATTGTACCAGTAGATTTTTATTATTCAAGGTCTTCACCTTAACTTTCAATACAAGAAACAGAAAGCCAAGTAATAAAGACCAAAATATGTGAAAGCAACAACTCAACATAAATGGCAATATGCTAAGATACTGGAGCTTTAGTAGGAATTTGTCTATAGTCTATATCCATCGATTATAAAAGAACTTTTTATAGTCATCCTTTCCTGTTTTATCATCTAGACATTAAGGATTCTTAATAGAGTAAGGGTAAAATATTAGAAGGGTTAAGATTTTTTTCTGGTTATCAAATACTCAAAAATTTCCATTTTTTTACTTGTAAATAGGTGATTGAGTGATTTTTTTTGAGAACAGAGCACATGCCTTACCATGCAATTCTACTTTTGTCTTCTTTCCCATTAACTTTTATGGCAGATGAGTGATGGAGGCCATAGAAAAAGGAAATAGGAGGCTTAGAAGAGCAGTTCTGGCAAGGAAAAATGAAATAAGAATAGTTTTTCAGTAGTATGATGGAGTCATCTTCTTAATACAATGCTCAGAGTTTACTTGACTTCATGACTGAAAGTATAGAACCAAAATATTAGGTCTATACCATGATGCTCACATGATAAGGCAAATGAGAAAGCAAAGTTAATAGACTAAGCCAACCATTGTGGGAATACTTAAGGACAGAGGTAAAGCTGAGGAATTCTTTAACAAGAATGAAAATGAACAAACTAATACTTCTCGTGATCCTGAATCTACATTCTGTATGCTTTTTCAAAGCCATTCTAGAGTCTTTTCATATGCTGCCACCTTAGCTGCTGAGATTGAATCTTTTACATGTTGCCCAGTGAGTAAACTCTGAAAAGCCTGACCCTCTTCTGTCCCACATTGTAATCTGATCCACCTCTCATCATCAGGCACATCTGGGATCCATCTTATCTTTCCCACTAGCTAGGAGATTAACCAGAAAATGTTTTGAATTGGATTCATATATGGCAGAACTCCACAGGACTTTATGAATTATAATGGGAGCAAATAAAAGGTTAGATTGTATTTGTGTGTTTTTAAAAGAAGAAAGCTCTGACACAGTCAGGACTAAGTACTTAAAAATTGGAGATAAAAACTATTATATTGAGGGCCTAAGTACAGTTATCCATGGGTTAATTTACAAAGAAAATAGATTTTCACAGAGTGAGGATGTCCCACTTCATTAGCTGACACACAGCTGCCGATCTACAGGTGTGTTAACTTTTAGGAGTTAAAAGGAACTTTCTCCTTTCTCTTGCTCCATTTCTACTTGCTGATGTTTTAGAAGCTATATAAGAAGCTGGAAGATGGAGATCTTCAGTCTAATCCATTCTTCCTCCATCATGGTTTTTGGTGAGGTTGTTGAGGAGGGGTACTATGAGTTTGGTTCAATCGCTAGATTTTGTATCATTGTTTTTTTTAGCACCAAGTTCCATGCAAAAATATATAAATCATAATTCATTTGTTTTCACTTTACATATCTACCATTGATGTTTTATGAGGGCTAGCATCCCACATTGCATATGTTCAGTACATTTTGCCTTTTGTCCACCTGAGGAAAGCCACCAGAACTCTAACTTGTCAGCGATGCATCTCCAGAAGCTGATAAGACAAAGTCCAGGAAAAGCTGTTAAGTATTTTTCCAAGCACTTGAAGGCACCCGTTTCTAAATCTGACTTTTAAGAGTCTCAGGAAGTACACTGGTTTAATAATGGACCAAATTATAATTATAAAATTTCATGGAGGTTAAATCTCTGTGTAAATAATAGTTGTTCTGCTGTTGTTATTATTTGTTTCCATACTTTGCAGGAACAGAAACTATAGTAACTTTCCTGAGGTTTCCAGTCTTAAAGCTGGATGACCCAGACACATTAAGGGTCTGAGGGTGTCTTGAACTATGCTTGACAAGTTTTGGGTTCAAATAAAAAATCCTTTGCCAGATCTTTTCTTCCCTTAATTTTTAAACATGTGTATTTCAAGGGAAATTTGATTCATATGTTTCTGATTCATTTACACTTAAATCATCAAAATGTTATTTTGTAAGAGCTATTTGATGTCCAAGAAGCTTTCTGAACCTGTTTTATAAGCTCTCTTAAGTCCTTTTCTTAAAACAGGAAGTTACATTTTGCCAAGTACAAATAAATTCAAACATCAAGAAAATACAAGTTCAGTTTCTATCTAGCTCTCTACTCCAGGCTCTAAGTGCATTCTCAATTTAGCAGAATATACAAAAAATGTAAGTAGAAAGAAAGAGAACAGTGATAAAAGTGAGTAAAGGTATTCACAAACATTAGTATTCTTGGAGGTATTTTTCCAATTGTGAAAAAACATAAAACCTAAAACAGGTGATCTTGTGATATACAAATAAGAGCAAATGGAAACTTTGTCTTCATGTTGCTTTTCTGTGATGTGTCTAACTGTATTTTCTAATTTTGTCACAGTCAAGAAAACCTAAAGGTCTTAATATTTCAGCTTCATTTTTATTAGTTTTAAGATTACCTCACTTGAGTTTTATTTAATAAAGATGAGGAGAATCAAACACATTTTTGTCCAATGGAAGGACTCAAGAGACTATAGGAGTTTTCTCTCTGTACTAAGATAATATAGTCTCATCAATTAAAAATCATAATTGAGGACTGGGATATAGCTCAGTGGCAAAGCACTGGCCCACCAAGTACCATGTCTTAGATTCAATCCAGAGTACCAAAAAAGACAAGAGAAAAAACTACAGTTAAAAAATTGTATTCATAAACTGCTTTTTTTACTGGCAACTGTTTATATGACTACTCAAATATAATAATAAGAAGGAAAAAATGTAATCAGTACCTTTGTTGGAATTGGATGAATGAAGAAATTATTTCTAGTTCATACTAAAACATCTCAGGTATATGTTATCCTTCTTATTTTAAGACAATGGTGATTTAGCCTAACTTTAGAGTTATCTTCTTTAGAACTGGTTGAATTGTATTTATTGTGCTATAGAAAACAAGAAGCAAAAGTAAAAACAGGAAGGATTCAGGACTGTTTCAAACAAGTTTCTTCCTATTCTGTTTCACTGAGTTCACTTCAATCTTTCTTCTGTACTATAGAGCAGCCAAATGAGGCCTTGGGTGAATGATATTAGGCAAGAGAAAATCCTTGATTAAATTAAAGTCAACATTTGGACTTTCTCATGTGATGATACCAAGCACACTTGCTGCAGATGATATAAAACTAGGTGTGTTCAACCTGCAGAGCCAGGAAAGCAGCAACTTGAGAGAAGTTCTTTAGTGTTTTAAATGGAGGGTCTGGAAGTATATGAGGAATTTGAGAGCTGTAGTTAACTATAAGGTTTTAGGGCAGAAATAAGTGAAGTCCCAGCAGATATTAGTAGAATTTGTAAAACAGACAACTTGTAGTCTTGCCATTGGAATGTAAATGTAAACTTTTTTTCTCTTGGTGCCAGAACTGGGGCTTCATCTCAGGGCCTTGGGTTCTTGCTTGTTTGGCTTTTTCCACACAACACTGGTGCTCTTCTACTTGAACCATACTCCACTTCCAGCTTTTTTGATGGTTAATTAGAGGTAAAAGTCTCACAGAATTTTCTGCCACATCTGGCAGAAACTCAGTCTCCGAGTAGTTAGGATTACAAGTATGAGCCACCCAAGCCTGGCTGGAATGTAAATTGTTAAGAACTCATATTAAATTAGTTTGTCTATGCTCTTAAAGTACATGGTATGAAATGGACTGGTGTTAAAATGCTGGAATTTAATTTGGGTGGCTGTCACGATTTAAAACAATTTACCTGTTTTGTGGTTTACATCATAGGTTAGCAGTTTATAGTTTTTATTTGATATCTCACAATCACACAATCAGTAAATAATATCCTATATAACACACACATATCCATTTATTAATTCTTTAGAATTTTTAAACTGTGTTTTATCTTAAGAAGCTAATAATTGCCAGGCATGGAAGTATATACCGTAATCCCAGCATTTAGGAGAATGAGGTAGGTGGATCATAAGCTCAAAGCCAACATGGAATACTTGGCAAGTTTTAAATCAGCCTGAGCTAGTAAAAAATCTATCTCAAAGAGAGAAAGAACAAACAAAGGTAATAATAAGAAAAAAATAAAACTAATAAGAAAGGTATGAGTTTTAATCATACCTTTTTCAGACAATATGCAAAATAATTTAAGATTTGATGGTACATATGTATTTGTTATATAAAAGAAATCTTCCTTCTCCCTTATTACTGTACTTTTTCACAATAAACATATTTATTACTACTAATCAATTGTCTTTGGATTTTTGCATTTTATTTTGAACTATATCATGTGCTTAGTTGAACTAAGTCTAATTGTTTATGTCCTAGCTTACCTAGACAGAATTTGTGTTCCTCCAGATAGCAGAGCTTTATATGCTACCCACAAAAGTTTGGGACACATCAAGAAGTTGAATTTTATTAAATAAAGAACAATTCTATTCTCCAAAAGCTCATGTAATGTAGAGATTT
Source organism: Dipodomys spectabilis (assembly GCF_019054845.1). NCBI lineage: Eukaryota > Metazoa > Chordata > Mammalia > Rodentia > Heteromyidae > Dipodomys > Dipodomys spectabilis. Next base: position 4,988,720 of record NW_024870835.1, on the reverse strand, counting down.
TCAGAGAAAGAAACAGTATTCGAGAACTCCCAAAATTACAATGCTGTGACAAGAATTTCTCCAGGTCGTAACTCCTCTGTACAGTATTTTCACAATAAAAAACATAAAAAGAATTTCTCCAGGTCATATGCAAATTCTTCATAATAATTAGGCTGTCTATAACTATATAGTCTAAAATCATCATAGTAAATCTCATTCTGAAGATACTTAGAGGAAAAAAACTGTCAAAAACCCTTTCTAACTTAGGAAGCTGAGATTTGAGTATCATGGTTGGAAACCAGACCAGGCAGAAAAAGTCCTTGTGAGACTCTTATCTCCAATTAGCCACTCAAAAACAAGAAATGGTGCTGCGGCTCAAGTAGTAGAGTGCTAGCCTTGAGCAAAAGTGTTCAGAGAAACCGCCCAAGCCCTGAGTTCAAGCCCCACAACTAACCAAAAGTGATTTTTTAAAAGCCTTTCTAAGGAATAAGTCTGTTTGGTTTGGTTTGGTTTTTATACTATACAGGGCTTGTACTCAGGGCCTCGGCACTGCCCTTTAACTTTTTCCACTCAAGGCTGATGCCCTACCACTTGAGCCATTTAATTTGAAATATGGATATTTCTGTCTTGTTTTCCCAGACTGGCTTCAAACCATGATCTTCAAACCTCAGTCTCCTATATAGCTGGGATTAAAGCCATGAGCCACTGGTACCTAATGGAATAGTCCTTTTAAAGGCACTGAATTTTATCATTTTTTTAGGAAATAGCCATTGTTAGGCACAGCTTTTCACATTTAAAATTACCCCGTAGGGGATATATGTTTAAAGGATTCTAATTTCCTCTTGGTCTCTGTCAATATGATTTAAAATTCAAATCGAGAGGCTTACTTGTCAGTAGCCTCATTAAACCATTACAATGATCACTACCATATGCTAGGAGTCTTCCCATGCTGGTGAATAGCTGGCATAAGAACATGAACTTCTCACAACAACCTTGAGGGTAAATTGATGTCTCTGGCCTGAGTACCAGGAAAACTAGGCATAGGGAGAACATTGGGTGTGCTCACACACATCAGAGCAGGAAGTCCAGCCCTTTTCACCCCTACTCTTCCTAAATCCAAAGGGATGCATGCATAAATGCCAATATTTTTGTTCTTCAATGATTAATTATAGATACTGTGCAACTTGAGTTCTACAAAAAAAAAATCCAACCATCCTCACAAACTTTTTGAATGAAATTATCCTAACTCTTTGCCACCATTACTAAATCTGGTGTGGTGGCACATGCCTGTAATACAAACATTCTGAGACAGAAGCAGGAGGATTTTGAGGCTGAGGTCAGCCTGAGCTACATAGTGAAACCTTGCCTCAAAACCACAACCAATTCCAAAAAAAGTCATTCTCTGAATGTCAGGACTAAATGGGACAAAATGCTCTTGTCTTAGTCTCAGGATCTATTTAGTTGCAAGGTTAAAAGACCATCTGCAGTGTGAAAGAGTTTATATGTCAATAGACACATTTCAAAATGGTTGTTTTCCCAACTAGTGTCAATTTGAAGACTGGTTTCAGGCTAGTTTCTTTCTCATTTAACCTCAATTGGAAAAAATATGTCAAACTGATTACTTACTTCAATCTCCATACTTTAAGAGCCAAATAATGTTTCAAATGATAGGATAGGAATTGTCTGTAATGATCGGGACATTTACTTTGTTTTCTATGACCTTCAAAGACCTCACAGCTTCTCAAGCTTTCTATATGAGGCTGTACTCTTAATGTGTATTTGTTCCCTCTTCTCCTTCCTCTCCAGGATTGCCCACCAGAAGCAGGTGACTTCCGAGCACAGCAATGCTCAGCCCATAACGATGTGAAGCATCATGGCCAGTTTTATGAATGGCTTCCGGTTTCCAACGACCCTGACAACCCATGTTCACTCAAGTGCCAAGCCAAAGGAACAGCCCTGGTTGTTGAGCTAGCACCGAAGGTCCTAGATGGTACACGTTGCTACACAGAATCTTTGGATATGTGCATCAGTGGTTTATGTCAAGTAAGTGCTGGTTCTTTTCATTAATTTATCCTGAAGGTCTAGTGCCTTTCTGCAAATAGAATCCCACTCTCGATGCTGCCCTTTGAGAGTTTATGAATGGTGGCACATTTGAAAAGAGAAGTTTATTTCAGTCGAAAGTACAAGTGTCTGAAGGAGACTAGTAAACTAGAGTTGTGTTTTTGTTTAGCATTATGTGTCACATAATCACTAGACTTGGATGTTACCGCTAACATGAATGTCTCTGAGAGAGAGAGAGAGAGAGAGAGATTGTTGTGATTTTTTTTCTACTTAGGGCTTCAGAATAAATCCCAGTGAGAGGGACTCTGAAACCCCTACATAAACAGTAGAACTTGTTACATTACTGTCTCAGATCGTATTGAAAGTTCAGAGAGCCAGGCACCCATGGCTCATGCCTGTAATCTTAGCTACTCAAGAGGCTGAGATCTGAAGATCACAGATCAAAGCCAGACTGGGCAGGAAGTCCATGTGATTCTTCAATTAACAACCAGAAAACTAGAAATGGCACTGGGGCACAAAGTCATAGAGTGCTAGCCTTGAGTGCAAAAGCTCAGGGACAGCGCCAAGGCTCTACTTCAAGACCCACGACTAACCAAAAAGAAAAGAAAAGGAAGAGGGAGGGAGGGAAGGAAAGAAGGAAGGGAGGAAGGGAGGGAAGGAGGGAGGGAGGGAGGAAGGGAGGAAAGGAAGGAAGGGAGGAAGGGAGGGAGGGAAGGAGGAAGGGAAGGAGGGAGGGAGGGAGGGAGAGAGAAGAAAAGAAAAGAAAAGAAAAGACAGACAAACTGTAGGAAAAGCTATGTTTCTGTCAGCTGGGTTGGATTTCAGCCTGGTAACCCATTAAAATGGAATATCAAAGACTTATTTCTGTTTTCAGTTTGTTTGCCATGGAGTTGCTCTATTTGTACTAAGGTCCACGTTTTGTATTGTGATGAATAGCCTAAATTTTAGAATAGATAGTTTCTCTGGGTGAACTTATTGACCACAGAGTTTTATGTCTTCCTAAGCAGACATTTTACGATTTGCCTTATCTAAGACAACATTGATTGAAATGTTCTAACTTTAGAATCTATATAATTACAACTAGCAAAATAAGAAAAACATGTAATATTTTGCAGTAGTTTTAAGTTCATATGTTTATTTACAACTTAAGTCTACAAATGACTTTTAACAATTTAGAGAACAGAGTACTGAACCTATTCCAGAGTACATTGAGTATATCCATAGAATTATCACCAAAAAATAAATCCCTGTCCTGCAAGCATGTAGTAATAAAAAGGCTAAAAAATAATTAGAAGAGCTATGAGATACCACACAAAGTTTTATGCATTCAAGAGGGAAACTGATCAATAAATCTTCATAAGGGTTAGAATCATGAGATAGAACTGGCATGTCCAAAAATTTCTCAGGTAGGAGAGCAGACATATTTTTTTAACATACCTGATATTTTCTTTATGTGCAACATATATAAATTCCAAATGTAAATTTTATTCTCCAATATTAACATTTTAATGGTAGTAGAGGCCTTAAAGATCATCCAAACAATACCTTTTAAAGCAACACATTTTTTTTTCGTTTTTAATTGTGAAAATACTGTACAGAGGGGTTACAATTACATGGGCAAGATAATGAGTACATTTCTTATCAAGCATTGTAGCCTCCTCCTTTGTTTCCCCTTCCCATCCCATCCTCCCCCTGCCCTCCCAACCTTCCCCCCCCCCACCAAAGTTGTAAAGTTCATTTTTGACATAACGACTTATACATCTCATTGTTGCAATGGGTCCACCTGTATCCCTATTTCAACGATTTATTTTTCCTCTTCCCCTCCACAAATTATGACAACATCAAATACAGTGAAAGCAGGGGTTATGCCATGGGGGAGGGACATACAGAGCAACAAAGAAATAATCTTATAAATGTGTTAGAAACAATCACATGAAAGAAAAAAATTGAATACATATCTTAAGGTTCATTTCCCTAACATAGCTTATCTGACCTTTTCTGCTTGACTCAGACATATACTAGTTATTGCAAATAAGGGAAACCATGGGACCTATGTTTCTTTGGGCCTGGCTTACTTCACTTACTATAATTTTTTCCAAGTCTTTCCATTTCCTAACAAATGGGACAATGTCATTCTTTCTGATGGAGGCATAGAATTCCATTGTGTATATATACCACATTTTCTTGATCCATTCATTTACTGAGGGGCATCTGGGTTGATTCCATATCTTAGCTATAGTAAATAAGGCTGCAATAAGCATAGTCGTGCTGGTAGCTTTAGTGTGGTCTTGTTTGTGAACATTTGGGTAAATGCCCAAAAGTGGGATTGCTGGGTCATAGGGGAGCTCTATGTGGAGTCTTTTGAGGAACCTCCATACTACTTTCCAAAGTGGTTGAACAAGTTTACACTCTCACCAACAATGTAGTAAGGTTCCCTTTTGTCCACATTCCCTTTAGCATCTGTTGTTATTAGAGTTCTTGATTATAGCCATTCTAACTGGGGTACATGGTATCTCAATGTTGTTTTGATTTGCATTTCTTTTATGGCTAGAGAGGTTGAGCATTTCTTCATGTGTCTATTGGCCATCCTTCTTTCCTTTTCAGAGAAGTTTCTCTTTAAGTCTTTAGCCCACTTATTTATTGGGAAGTTGTTTCTTTGAAGATTTGTTGTTGGGGGATTTAATTTTTTGAGTTCCCGTTATATTTTACATATGAGACCCTTGTCTGTTGTATGGTTAGTGAAGTTCTTCTCCCAATCCGTGGGCTTTCTATTGATCTTGCTAGCTATGTCCTTTGCCATGCAGAAGCTCTTAAAGCAACACATTTGAACAACATTACTTATATTTTTTAAATACTTACAAAATGATTTATGATGCTTTACAAATATCCATTTCTAGGACTCTCCATGGTTTCAAAATAGTCTTGGGGAACGTACAAAATGTTTAGGAATGGTACAGAATTGTAAAGCAAATAAATATACAAGAGCAATTATATAAAAGTATTTGCACACTGAATAAGGGAACAAATATCTTCAGTTTTTAAAACTAAAAACAAAGACCAGAAATTTTACATAATCTTCTCAATTCTATGGTTGGTAATAGCAGAAGAAGGACTAAAGACCATGTCTTCTAATATTCATTCCAGTGTTGTTCTTAATACATTACATTGGTGCATGAACCAAAATAAACAAAACAAGTCAGCAAACTAGTTCTTTGTTTCTGTTGCATGGAAGTTTGACATGAAAATTGTTTAGTTGTTTGTTTTTTGCTAAAATCTTCCTGCCAGCTGGCTCCATACACCTTGGCAACTGAAAGGAAAGCCTATCTGAACAGCTAAAGAATGAATTAAATTTTTTATTTAAGGCTTTTTATTTTTATTTGCACATATTAGTTGTACAAGGTGCTTCATTTCCACATTTGTATATAGACATACGATGTATCCCATCAGCCTTACCCCCTCTAGTACTCCCCACTTCTCAGAACAATCTCAACAGTTTCATTTTCTGCTTAGACATGTATATAAGGTATTTTTACTATAATCACCTTCTTTTACTCTCCCAATTCATCCTCCCCCTTCCCTAGTATATACCCCTTAACAGAACTTGTTTTACCTTCCTCTTGTTCATTTACTTGTGTATAGTAGTTGTAGCTTGTTTTGCCATATTTCACAGACACATTTATCATATTTTAATCAGATTACTTCGCTGTCTTCCTCTCTTTCCTCATCTTCCCTAAACTCTATTGGGTTATGCCATCTTCATATCTAGATACTTGTATTTTGATATTTATCACTTCTAGCTATCTTCTGCAAATGACATTATTTCCTTTTTCTTTATGACTTGTTCTATTGTATATAATATTTACTTATTAAATAATTTATTTACTAGAGAATAAATTTTATATGGTAAATAAAATGAAAATGTATATATGTATACATCTTTAACAACTTGTTTGGGTTGTGGGAGGGATGTTTTGTTTTGATACTAGAACTTGAACTCAGAACCTGGGCATTGTTCCTTAGGCTTTTTTGTTCAAAGCCAGTGCTCTACCGCTTGAGCCACAGCTCTACTTTCACTTTTTTGCTGGTTAATTGGAGATATGAGTCTTACAAACTTGCCTGACAAGGATAGTTTCAAACTGCAATCCTCAGATCTCAGCCTCCTGAGTATCTAGGATTACAGGTATGAACCATCCGTACCCACCTAACTTAGATTCTTAAGACAGCGACTTGTTAAATATGGGAAATGGAAATTATACCATACTAGAAAAGAATTGTAACTAATACATAAGAATTATGACTCGGTATTACTGTGGGTATTATTTTCTCTATTTATTTGTATTGCAGGGGACAATCATATGGTACAGTGATGTAAATACTTTGGTTGAATTTAAACACCAAGTAACTTAACTTAGCTGAAGAGCAGAGTTACCTCAAGGGCATCATAAGTGGAGAGGTTGTTTGGGTGATAGTTATAGTGGCATGAATGACATACAGGACTGTTATAAAGAGTAGGTGGCCATGAATTTTTGAGGTAGAAAGAATGAAAATCAGAGCTCTTCTTCAGGAAAACTATTACAGCTGCAATTATTGATGCTTGTAGCAGAAGATCCTGGAAGCAAGGAAACCAGAAAAAGAGAAGGCTCTGGGGACAGCCTAGTGGGTGAGCTTCAGTTAGGGCCTTGACAGATGACCAGAAAGAAAACTGAGTCTGAAATAGCACACTTTTCACTTTAATTATAACTAGTGCAGATGGTGGAAGTAATAAATTGAGTTGATCGCACACAAGGCTCAAAAATTGTAACTTACCGTAGATTCATAAGGGGGATAATTTGTAATCCTTTCTGTCACATCCTGTATTTGTGTGATTAAATCTTTCCTGAGTTAAAAAAAAATGGGAGGATGTAGCACAATAGATGATAAAGGAATACAGAAGAAATGTCTAGGTGCTATTTGTACTTTGAGAGAAGGGAAAATAACTTCAGAAATTAATCATAAAAAGAAGAGTATACCAACATCAGATACAGACGTATGTCAAAAAACGAACTTTACAACTTTGGCTGGGGGGAGGGGCGGGATGGGAAGGGATGGGAAGGGGAAACGAAGGAGAAGGCAAAAATGCTTGATAAGAAATGTGCTCATTATCTTGCCCATGTAATTGTAACCCTGCTGTACGGTATTTTCACAATTAAAAAAAAAGAGTAAAACTTGCTATTGTATAGAGTCTAATATGTACATCTTATTGTAATTGTAAAATAATCCTTTACTTAAGCTCTATCCTTTTACTAATAATGAGTATTTTCAATCTTTAAAAATCTTTGTTTTCCAACATCGGAAATCAATCAATAAATAAATAAATCCACCATAGTCAGGAGTCCAAGTTTTAACTATATAGAATTTTTGGTAGTGGTGAGGATTTTTTGTTTGATTGGTTGGTTTGTGTTGTTGTTGTTGTTGTTGGCAGTACTAGTCTTTGAACTCGTGACTTCATGCCTACTAGGTAAGTGCTACACCACTTGGGTCCGTGCCTTAAATGTGTGGTTTTATAAACAGATTATTTTAGTTCCTAAAAATTCATTTCTCAGCCTCATTTTTTTCTCTTCCTTTTCTACCCTATTTGTTGAGGATTATTAGATTTTTTTCCTTGGGATTTAATTTTTGTGTTATAACTTTCCATAAGCTGCTTCAGATAGTTTTGAGACTAGATATAAGTTATGAAGATAATAGCATAACAATGGAATCTGTCATTAATAAGCACCAATTTATTGAAATTATCTGGCTCAGTCCTCTTCTCAGAGTCACTTCTTCTAACTTGTCTGGATCTCTAACTCTAACACTACATACAGTCATCAGCTCTCTAGAACCAAAATCCACTTTAACAATGAGCAGATATTGGTATTTTATAGAGAAAACTATAAATACAAATCAATAGCTTACTTGTATTTATTATAAATTTGCATCCAGAAAATTCTAGAATCATAGACCTAATTCTTGCTCAGTAATGGTAAGCATCTTATTAGTGGTAGAAGCAATGGTAAAATAACAGTTTCCACTTTTTTCCATGTGTATGCCAGTCCTGGGGCTTGAATTTAGGACTTGGTTTCTTTTGGGGAGGGGGGAGTGTCCAGTTGTGGGGCCTGAACTTTGGGCCTGGGTGCTGTCCCTCAGCTCTTCAGCTCAAGGCTAGCACTCTACCACTTGAGCCACAATGCCAATTTTGACTTTTTTCTTTTTGCTTATGTGGTGCTGAGGAATTAAACCCAGGGCCTCAGGCATGCAAGGCAAGCGCTCTACCACTGAGTCACCTTCCCAGCCCCTAGGACTTGGTTTCTGTCCCTGAGCTTCTGTGCTTAAGGCTAGTGCTCTACTACTCAAAACTCAGTTCCACTTCCAGCTTTTTTGGTAGTTGATTGGAGATTATGGACTTTCCTGTCTGCCTGGCCTTGAACCTCAATTCTCAGATCTCAGCTTCCTGAGTAGCTAGCATTATAGGCGTGAGCCACTGGAACCCAGCAAGCAACCTGTTTTTTAGACAACACTCTTCTTATTTCACAGATAGAGAAACTGGGGTTCAAGTGATAATATGACTCATCTAGGAATACCCTGATCTGTCTAACTCCTAACTCCTATTCCTACTGTAAAGCCAGATGCACAGAGGCAAGTGCCACTTTGTAGTGACCGCCACATTTGACCTCCTAACAGGATCACATGGAAAGCTCTTACAAGACACAACATTTATACTCCATTTCTCTAGAAATGCAGAGTTATTTGTTCTATATGTTTAAAATATTTCCTTATGATTCTTTTATATGGCTGGATTCATGAACTATTTACAATCTGGAAAACTAATAGGATTAAGAGATGGTAAGCATGAGATGGAATCTGGCTCTCCTTTAATGGGTTATATGATTTTGGTTTAATCTGTGGAGAATGAGATTATTTTATAGAATATATGTACTTTATAAAATACCAAGTTAGATAGTTCATATAAAATGTGTTAATGAACTATGAAGAGTAGTGGAAATGTAGAAGATCCTGGAAATTATGAGTTGGAAAATAAAGTATTGGTACCTTTTACATGCTTCCATAATCAATGGCATATCAGAAAAGTTTTCCGTAGGAATAAAGCAACTCCTTTATTAGTTAAATAAGGACATTTTAAAAATAATGGGATCTATAAATCACTGCTAGAGCACATTGAACAGGCTCAACACCCCTGGAATTCATTCCTAGGACTATACATATACACAACCAGAGAAAAAGAAAGAGGCCTTCTATCATCTAATTTGTGTCCTCATTTTATCGTTAAAAATTACAAGTAACAAAAACATAACTTCAGATTAAAAGACATGCCTGTAAATTGAATATAGTTTTCTGTAGGAGAAAGTTACTATCCTGTACTCTTGTTCTTTTTCTCCAGAGCACAGAAATTATTAACAGGGCTTTGGCAGTGGTATTTGGGAAAGCACTTCTCTGAGATGACATAGAGCAACCTCAAGAGAGAGAGAGCTGTACTGAGTTTTGCGATTCTCCCAGGATTCCATAGCCAGATGACAGAAGACTAGCGATCAGGGAGTGGAAGTGTTTGTCAACATTTGAAGAATATGTTTTCCCTCCCAGTGTTATTTCTTTAGCATATCCCATGAACTAGGATTTTCTTTGTCCAACTTTATTCTGTTGTGAATATTATGAAAACAATAGATTTCCTGACTATAGCTTTTTATAAATTTAAAATTTTTTATAAAGGTAATTACAGAAGGACTATAGTTACATAAATCAAGTAATGAATACATTTCTTTTTGAACAGCATCATCCCTTCCCTCATTTTCTCCCAGTTTCCCCCCTCCCAACCCTCTCCCCACCAAGTCGTATAGTCCATTTCCAACAGAGTGTCTAGTGAGTATCACTGCTGAATTGGTTCACCTTTTGTTCCACTGTTTTTATGCTTCCCTTTCCCCTTCCCAAATCAGATATATTTATATATAAGACAAGGTACAGAAATCAAAACCAGTGACAAAAGGGAATAAACAGAAAGAAAAAATGACTGCAAGCAGTACAATAGAAAAAAACTCTTGTTTCCATTTCTTGGAATTCATTTAAATAAACATTTTATATGTTCATATGCACATAGCTATTGAGCCCTTGTGATCTTCTTCTAAGGATTTGTTCTCACTGTGTGAATGTTTAGAATGCTGTTTAATTAATCATGTCCAAGTGTAATTTTTTGTCTTTTACTATCCATTACTTTCATATTTATAGGCACATTCTCATTATTACAGATGAGGGAAACCATGAAGCCTATGTTTCTTTGGATCTGGCTTACTTCACTTAATATAATTTTTTCCAAGTTTTCCCCATTTCTTTACAAATGGGGCAATTGTTTGCCACAGTTAAGATATGGAATCAACCCAGATGCCCGTCAGTGCATGAATGGATCAAGAAAATGTGGCATGTATACACAACAGAATTATATGCTTCCATCAGAAAGAATGACATTGACTATAGCTTTTCAAACTACATTCTCCCCTCTTCTTTTTTCCCTAGAACAATTGAACAATCATCCATAAGTATGGCTGTGTTAGTGTGTCTTCTCATATTGTTGAAAAAACACTAGGCTTGTTATTTGTTCTTAATTCTAAACAAGATGAAGTTGAAGATAAGGCAGGAATAGGGAGGTAGTTTGTCTTAGTATCAATAACTAAGACCAGAGGTACTGGAGCCATATGTGCTATCTGAATCTAAATTCCAACTATCATTGGTCTCTGATTTGGACCGAATTTTTAATTACCTGATAGGTTTGCTGTAAAGATCATGTAGACAAATGTATTTGAAGTGCTTACAGTGTGATCTTGATAAAAGCTAGTTATTTTATTAATAGTGCTCCAGTTAGTTCTTGTCTTTCTTTTTTTTTTCTTTCTCCTGTGTGTGGTCTTCTTGAGTGCATGGTTTAAAATGTTTATACATATAAAAGGGAATACCCACTGCCTAATGAATGAATAAGCTTTCTGCTAATTTCCCATCGTAGCCATCTTTAATAGCTAATAGTTCCACATTGTAACATTATCAACTCCTAATGCAGCACAGTAAATTGCATCCTGTACAAAGTTAATGAGCCATCACAAATAGGATCAACTATATTAGCACTGCTATTATTCATTTATTTTCATTATCCAAATTGCCCCATTTGTATTTGTGTAAAGCACAAAGCCAGATTCTGTTTTAAGTGGTTTTTGTAAAGAGTAGCATAAATTTACAGAAAGAACATGTGTTGCCATTGAAAATAATTTTGAGGTTATTTTGACAGAAAATCGAGAAAGGTATGTTTTATTTTTAAAATTAATGGAATTTATCAGTTGATAACTAGAATATGTATATCAAAATAGCTGATGTGACTATAAACCAACCCTTTTGTAGTGAATGTACATATCTATCATACTAATTATTGCTATGTCAGAAAATAAAACATTTCAAAAGGAATAGGGGAATTCCTTCCAAATAATGACTTAGACAATGTCTTTAAATCAATAACATAGTAAAGAAATAAGTAACAAATGGGGTCAGGGAGTTCTGATGTCTATACTTTACCTTGGCGACATTAAAATGAACCATATTTCCAACAGAGAAGTTCTTTTCATTTTTAATAATTCCTGTGGTGAGTAGTTTGAAATGAATTGAATGGAATGATTATTTCTCCATCTCTGTCTGTGACCTGAGTCACCAGTATCAAATGTCCACCAGTTATTCCAACAGTGGTGATGTCAGAAATGAGGACTTGGCCATCTTTCCCTTTGTGTTTTATAGCCTAATTCCACATGGAAGCATTGTGTTGCCTAAAGTGTTTAGTTCATAGTCTCTTTTTCTCCCCTATGCACGATCTGTTAAGAATAAGACTAACTGCTACTTACTCATTGAATTTACTTAGTTCTTAAACCTTAACATTTTGCTCTTGTGACAATCTGGTATACATTAGGTACAGAGGATACAAAGCTGAACTAGATCTTTTACTATAAACTTATAAGTTTATAGTAAAAAGTTCAATCATTTGATTATTTTATTTGATCAGTTAGAAAAAAATTACCTAGGAGTGAAGAATCTGACAGGTATGAGAAATGCATGAATGGACAGAAACATAAAGTATAGTCTCCTGTTACAAATTTGACACTCTGAGCGGGGAGATATGACATATACCCAGAAAAGTGTACTCTAGTCACTCTAATGTTTTTCTCATTGTAAATGAAATGATCTTTGTTTAACCTTTATTCCCCGCTTGGTATAACTGAGGTTTGAACTCAGGGCTTCATGTTTGCAAAATAAGCATTCTACCACTTAAACCATGACCTCCGTCTTTTTGCTTTAGTTAACTCTTTAGATAGGGACTTGTGTTTTTGCATGGAGCTGCCTTCTAGCTGCAATCTTCCCATGAATGCATCCTGCATAGCTGGGATTGAAGCACATCATCCCACATCCAGCCATGAAGTACTCTTTCTAAAATACAAATTAGACTTTATTTCTCATCTGCTTAAATCGCTTCATTTTTTTACCTCCAGGTTAAATAAACACTGAATTTCTTTACAGGGTGGCTTTCTTTAGAGTGTGGTTTTAAAAAATATAGAAATTCATTCTTTTGCAGTCCTAAAAACTAGAAGTCCCGAATCAAACTGTCATCCAGGCCAGACTTCCTGTGAGGTTCTCAGATAACCCTCTGTTTTCTCTCAGCATCCAGTGGTAATCCTGGATCCTAGATATTCCACAGCTCGCCGTTTCCACACTCTTACCCTGCCTCAATTGTCTCTCCTCTTCCTCTCCTCTATGTCTTCACCACCTCTAAGAGGGGTGTCAGACAGAATTGGACTGCGATTGTCTTATGGTCTTAGAGACTAAAACCTCAGCTTAACTGATTATATCTGCAAAGACTCTACTTCCAACTAAAATCACATTCATGAAGATGAGAGATTCAGGCTTTCGTCTATCTTCTGTGGGGTCAAAAAGCAGCCTATTACCTACCTAACCTAAAAATCAGGGCTCTCCCATATGAAAAATATTTACCAATCATAATAGCTCAAACGATTTTCAACTAATTCCAGAATGTTATCTAATATTGACTGACTAGGCTGGCATGGAATCGCAGTCCAAACAATCTCAGCCTCCCAGCTAGGACAGCTAAGGACATATTTTAAAGCAGAATGACTCAGCCTTTGTTGACTAAATATCAAAAGTCTTAACTAAGAGAGTAATCTGAAAAAAAGAAAAAAGAAAAAAAAGAGTGATCTGGTCTCACTGTTTTTCTAAAATTAATTTACTTTATTGTGATATACACCTTTAGAGGTGGTATACACAGGGATTACAATTACATGAATCAGATCATGAGTACATTTCCTTTCATACAGTGTCTTCTGTTTGTTCATTCTCTCCCAATCCCTCCTTCCTGTCTCTACCCATGAATTATATAGTTCATTTTCATCAATGATCAGTGAACTCCATTGATGTATTTTTTTCACCCTTTTTCCCTTGAGTTCTGTGCCCTTCTACCCACCCTCCTGAAGATACACACATGAATACAACATATATAAGGTAAAGAAGACGAATCGTCAAAAACTAAAACCTAAAAGAAAAAAGTTTTTTGTTTCCATATCTTGCAGTTTACTTCAGTATGTATATTATTTATATAAATATGAAAAGGCACTTAGGCATCACACCATTGTGTTTCTCTCCTAAGACTTTTGATTTCACTGTGTGTGAGTATCCAGGTTCTGTGTAATTTGTCATTCCCAGTGCATTTTAGATCTAATTTCCACATATCAGACAGAACATGTACCTTTTGTCTCTCGAGCTTGGCTTACCTCACGTAACATCTGTTCTAGTTCCATCCATTTCCTCACAAATGACATTATTTTATTTTTTCTAATGGCTGTATAAAATTCCATTGTGTATAGGTACTACATTTTTTTAACTCTGTTCACCTATTGTGGGGCATCTGTGCTGTTTCCATATCTTGGATGCTATAAGTAGTGTCAAAATAAGCATGGATATGCAGATGTCCTTATCATATCCTGACTCATGATGCTTGGGGTAGATGACTAGGAGTGGTGGTATGGCTGGGTCATAGGAAAGGTCTCTGTTTGGTTTTTGTTTTTGTTTTTTGTTCCGGTCGTAAGGGCTGAACTTGGCCTGGGCGCTGTCCCTCAGCTCTTCACCTCAAGGCTAGTGTTCTACCACTTGAGCCACAGTGCCACTTCCGGCTTTTTTTTTCTGCTTATGTGGTGCTGAGGAATCAAACCCAGGGCCTCATGCATGCAAGGCAAATGCTCTACCACTGAGCCACATTCTGTTTGGGTTTTTTTTGAGGAACCTCTAGACTACTGTCAGAATGGTTGTACTAGTTTGCATTCCCAACAGTGCAGTAGGGTTCCTTTTTTCCTACATCCCCACCAACATATGCTGTTGTTCAAATTCACAATGTTGGCCAATCTTACTGGCCTGAGATGGAATCTCAGAGTTGTTTTGATTTGCATTTCCTTTATGTCCAGGGATAATGAGCATTTGCTCATGTATTTCTTTGCCATTCTTACTTCTTCTGAGAAGTCTCTCCATAGCTCACTTTCCCATTTAGTGATTGGTTTATTAAGTTTGGGAAGTGTTTGTTTCCTGAGCCCTTGTATATAGTGGATATTAGGCCTTTGTCTGATATATTGCTGGTAAAGATCTTTTCCCATTTGGTTGGTTGTCAGTCTAGTGTAGTAACTATGTCCTTAGCTGTGCAGAAACTTTTTATTTTGATGTAGGCCCATTTGTCAAGTCTCTCTTCTATCTATTGTACCCCTGCGACTCTATTCAAGAAGTTTCTGCCTATACCTATAAGTTCTAATGTTTCTCCTACTCTCTCTTAGTTAGTGACATTCACCTTTTTATTTCCTTCACTCACTGGTTTCACAAAAGGAAATGTTGAAACCTTGCATTTTATGCTTGAGATATTTGAGGCCCCATTTAATCCATTTTAAAGTAGATCAGCTAGTGAGTTTGAATTCGGCTCAGTGCATATTAAAGAAAGTGTCATGATATCCTGTCTTTAAGAAGCTTAGTCTTAAGAAGCTTAGTAATGAGGTTTTAACACAAATACCTGTTGTAATCAGCACTGCAGAAAATGGGCTTGAGTTTAGATCCAATCAGACTTAAGTTTGAAGTCCTGCTCTCGGTGGGATTGTACATTAAATTGTTGGCTTCTTTATGACTCAGTTTTCTCATCTATAAAAACAAATGTAACAACAGCTAATATTGGCAAGAGCTAATATTTATTGAGCATTTTTGTGCCAGGTACTGTGATACATAAGCACTTTTTTTTTATTGTGAGAATACCGTACAGAGGAGTTACAATTACATGGGCAAGATAACGCATACATTTCTTATCAAGCATTGTTGCCTCCCCGTTGTTTCCCTTTCCCAGCCCTTCCCATACTCCTCCCCTCCCCATACCCAATCCTCCTCCCATCCCCCACCAAAATTGTTAAGTTCGTTTTTCGACATAACGACTTGTACATCTCATTGTTACAATGGGTCCACCTGTATCCCTAGTTAAATGATTTGTTTTTTTCCCTTCCCCTCCACAAATTATACCAACATCAAATACAGTGAAAGTATGGGTTATAGTGTGGGGGAGGGACATACAAAGCAACATAGAAATCATATTATAAATATGATAGAAACAATTGCATGAAAGGAAAAAAAACAAAATAATTTGAATACTTATCTTGGGGTTCATTCCCCTAACATCAACTTGTATGACCTTGGCTTGACTCAGACATATACTAGTTATTGCAAATAAGGGAAACCATGGGACCTATGTTTCTTTGGGCCTGGCTTACTTCACTTCATATAATTTTTTCCAAGTCTTTCCATTTCCTAACAAATGGGGCAAGGTCATTCTTTCTGATGGAGGCATAGAATTCCATTGTGTATATATACCACATTTTCTTGATCCATTCATCTACTGAGAGGCATCTGGGTTGGTTCCATATCTTAGCTATGGTAAATAAGGCTGCAATAAACATAGTCGTGCTGGTAGCTTTAGTGTGGTCTTGTTTGTGATCATTTGGGTAAATGCCCAAAAGTGGGATTGCTGGGTCATAGAGACCCAGAAACACAAGAAATCAAAGAAAGGTTGGACAAATGGGATGGCATGAAATTGCAGAGCTTCTGCATGGCAAAGTACATAGCTCCCAAGATCAATAGCAAGCCCACGGATTGGGAGAAGATCTTCACTAGCCATACAACAGTCAAGGGTCTCATATCTAAAATATACCTGGAACTCAAAAAATTAAATCCCCCCAACAACAAATCTTCAAAGAAACAACTGCCCAATAAATAAGTGGGCTAAAGACTTAAAGAGAAACTTCACTGAAGAGGAAAGAAGGATGGCCAATAGACACATGAAATGCTCAACCTCTCTTGCCATAAAAGAAATGCAAATCAAAACAACATTGAGATACCACCTCATCTCAGTTAGAATGGCTATAATCAAGAACTCTAATAACAACAGATGCTGGGGGGGATGTGGACAGAAGGGAACCTTACTGCATTGTTGGTGGGAGTGTAAACTTGTTCAACCACTTTGGAAAGCAGTGTGGAAGTTCCTCAAAGACTCCACATAGAGCTCCCCTATGACATAAGCATTTTATATATGCCATTCCCTTTTTGTTTGTTACATTTACCTTTTGGGGTGATGTTGTTACAACTTGACAGGGGGAAGAAGAGGTTGGGAGAGATTTAAGTACTGTGGATTTATTTATTCAACATACTAATGCTACATATCATGCTAAGTGGTATCTAAATGAGGAGATAGAAAAGACAAATTAGTTCCTTGAGGAACTATTTATTGTAAAGGTGGTTATAGGTATAAAAGGGAGGTTACAGGTATAAAAGTAGGGTAATGAGTACATTTCTTTTTAAACACTCTTACCCCCTTCCTCATTTTCTCCTACTCCTTACCTATCTATCTATGCCATATATCGCTAGATGGCCTAGAGCTACCTAGAACCTCTCTATCAAGATAAATGTTCATTTGCTTAGTTTATCAGCCAGTTTCTCTAAATGAACCATCATTACTGAAGCCATTAGATCCTTCCTGAAATTAAATGTACAAAGACTATATGTATCAATCAGTATTTCAATATTATATCATTTCTTCCCATTTAGCAAATGGATTTGGAAATTTACACCTCCAGGATATCCCATGGCTGAATTAGATTACCTACAATCATATTCATTTTATTACTCCCAACTCTCTAATTTAGTGTGGTTATCAAGTTTTTTTTGGCATAAATGATAGTCTTCCCAGAACTTTGAAGTGTAAGATTTAAATGGATTTGACCCTTTGTCCTTGGCTTAAAAAGAAGTTAAATTTAAAATAGGCAAAGTAGAATTGACATCTTTTTGAGATTGGGAATCTTGTAACATTTCATGTAATTGTTTCAAAATGTTAAAAATCAAGCTGAGTATGACAGCGTTTCCTTGCTATCCCAGCAGTTGGAAGGCTGAGGAAGGACTTTCTTGAGTTCAAGACCAGTGTGATCTATGCAGCAAGATTCTGTTTCAAATTGATTGATTGTTGAGACAGAGGGAGAGAGAGAGAGAGAGAGAGATTTAAAAAACAAACCTGAAAGGCAATCAGTAATTATACCTTGGTTTATCAGCATACTTCCAAGAAAATTCCAAGTTAGATAAAAGAATGATTCTTAAAGATGTCAGAGCTACTTTAATTGTTAAAGTCTTTAATAAAAAAGCAAATGAAAGCATCAGGTGCATTACAGATTTTGAGCCATAAACATAATTTTACCCAACATCTAGCACATTTGTGATCTCCAAAGACTCTCCTGAAACAATCCTAACATGGGCTGCTTGCCAGTGAAGAAAATCTACCCAAGCACCTAAAATGAGTATAATAACCACCCCTTCGTTGTCCTTCCATTGCCTCTTTTGTTAGAATGTCCCAAGAAACTCAAATCAAGAAGGAACAAAGTGTTTTTGCTGCAGCCTGACTACTAGGCATCCAAGGGAACACAAGAATCTGAGAAATCAAGGGGAATAGCAAGAAATGCTCCGTGTGATTGATAGAGCAAAGAAACCAAATCTAATTCTGAGGTCTGAAGGGGATATTTTGAACTTCCCTGCAAAGACAATCACAAGGCAGGAAAAGCCCTTGTAGAAAGCATGGGGTGAATCTGCTCATTACTGATCAAGACCTGGAACACTGAAGCAAATATGTGACTTGCTCAAGGCCTGTCAGTTAGCAAGTGACCAAATCAAAAAGACTAAACCCAGATCTTCTTGCTCCAGATCCTTAAACCTATATTGAGTGGGGATCGTGTGTGTGTGTGTGTGTGTGTGTCTGTGTGTCTGTGTGTCTGTGTGTGTCTGTGTCTGTGTGTCTGTGTCTGTGTCTGTGTCTGTGTGTGTCTGTGTGTCTGTGTCTGTGTGTGTCTGTGTGTGTCTGTGTGTCTGTGTGTGTTGTGAAGAACCCTTAAATGAGAAGTTTATTTTCTTGAGCTGGGCTCTGGTAGCTAATGCCTATAATCCTAGCTACTCAGGAGACTGAGAGCTGAGGATCATGGTTTAAAGTCAGCCCAAGCAAGAAAGACCACGAGACTCTGATCTCCAATTAACTACCCAAAAAGGTTTTTAAAAGTGGAGCAAAATGGCTCAAGTAATAAGCAACAACCTTGAGTTAAAAAAGACTAAGAGACAGCACCTAAGCCTTGAGTTCAAGCCCCACCCAGAATTAGCACAAATTTTTTTAATTGAAACATTTTTAAAGTAAAATATTTTCTGTTGATGTGGATTGTTTATTCATTTTCGCTAGTCTCTTACCATTACTAAGTGAATTTTGGTCCCTTACTAAATTTCCCTGTCTTGTGGCCAAATTATCACAGGAACATTCCATTCGTTGAAAAAAAAATAGCTGTGTTATAAAAGAAAATTCAAGGGGAAAACCTTGCCAACATTGCAACATTCTAAAAACATAATGCCTGCCATTCCCAACTCCTGCAGAAATGCCAGTGCAAACGTGACACGCTGGCTTGCAAGCTTGAGCTCCTCTCAGTGGCCACCATCTGGTGACTGGCTAGTAACTTGGGTTGTAGTAACTTGGTAACTACCTAGTAACAGGCTGTATTCTTGGGTTGATGCACTGGAGTGCAGTTTAGTTGCTTGCCAATAGAGTGACAGGTGATCTAAGGAAAGAAAAAGATATTTCAGGGAAAATAGCAGAGGTGGGTTAGAATGGAAAACTTGGGCAGAAATGGCCAAAATCTCATGGAATGAAAGAACAGATCCAGTGTTTGTCTTCAAGTTTTTCAGATACATTTCACTACAGTCTTGTTCTCTGTTCCCAAAGGTTCAATGTGGGGATTTCTGCCTCCTCTCAGCTCCTCAGGGCACCTCTCAATCCTGAGGCAGAAATAACAGTGCTTGTGTTGATTGACAGAAAGGTTCATTAACTTGTTTTCCATCCAGGCATCAGCTTATTTTGAGTAACAAATATCATGTCTGCACAGCCATTCCTACCTCTCCATTCTTAAGTAACCTGAGTTAAAGATGGAAAGTTTTTCTTTGTCTCCTTCTTTCCTTTAAATTTATATTTTTATTGTCTTTAAAGAGTCATACCAAAAAAATGCCATTCAACAGAGCAGTTTATGGATGTACAGCACCTTAATTGATGTAGCCCTTTTCATTATTCTCTGTCATCCCTCTCTCCTTTTTCTTCTTATCTTTCTCCTCCTCTTTTTTCTTAAATAGAAATGACAAGGTTTTACTCTACTGAGGTAGGAGATACAATGGCTAATTATGGAGGCAAAAGCCAGTCAGTGGTGAAGTGGATATGAGCTGTCATTTCCTCCTCCCTGAAGGTGCCTTGTGTCAGGTTGAGGGTGTGGGGCCTAGAAGGAGGTGTCCTGCTAAAGTGGGGGACCCCTGACTCTTGATGTGCACAAACATGTTTTTAATTCAGAGAAATATTTTATGCTAATTTAAAACTTGTTCTCTTAGGCAGTGTGTAAATTGAGGATATTTAGATGTAGCCTCTTCTTAGCAATATTCGCCAAGGTTTTTCTAATTCTAAGTGTAGTTTGTTTCACTTTCTCTCCAGATGATGTTCAGATTTTGAAGCAAAAGTTGCAAACTAGCAACCTTCCAGTCAAATAAAGCTCACTGACCACTTCTGCTTTGTACAGACTGAGGCTTTTGAAAAATTTGAATTCGTTGCTCATATTTAAGTATGACATTTACAATAAAAATATTGAAATTGCCCAGCACTGGTGGCTCACATCTGTCATCCTAGCTATTCAGGAGGAGAGCTCTGAGGATTAGTGTTGAAAGACAGCCCAGGAAGGAAAGTCCATGAGACTCTTATCTCCAATTAACCACCAAGAAAAAAAAAAATAGACAAAAGTGGAGCTGTGGCTCAGAGTGATAGAGCACTAGCAAGAGCTCAGAGACAGCACCTAGGTCTCAAGTTCAAGCCCCACAACCAACAACAAAATTCCAACTGTATCCTTAAAATATCTCAGATTCCAGACAAGTCCCAGGAGGCTGAGATCTGAAATTCAAGGTTCAGAACTAGCCTAGGGAAGACAAATCTGAAACTCTTATCTCCAGTTAACATATAAAATGGAAAGTGGCTTAAATGACTGATCACCAGCTTTGGTACACAAAGCTGAATGAGAGAACAAGGCCCTGAGTTCAAGCTCAGTGTGGGCACACACAAACACACACACACACACACTCACACCTTGAAATCCCAACCTTTGAGCTGCACACTTGACTAAACCAGTACTTATGTGACAACAATTGCTGAACATGTCTGAAGAGTTGTTGTGGCCTTTAAATGGCCCTTACACTCTGGAGCCTGTTTTATACCTGGTGGTCTGACCTTATAGCTATTTGCATTTCCATCACTTCTCTGCAGGATGTGTGGCTAGATATTTCTAAGAGAAAGGAGGAAATAATGTCATCATTATGACATAATGAATCATGAAATAATAATGAATAATGAAGTAATCTAGGCAAATGCTGACTGCTCTACATACCATTTAAACATCTTAGAAATCCCATGTACAACACAAAGCTTGTTTGTTTGACGTCAGATAGCTTACATTAGGATCTGAACCCCAATTTGTCTGCCTCAACGGCTGTGCTCTGTATTTTGCCATGTTGCTCTTCCATGTCACGCCTCTCTTCCAGATAACCCTTCCTGAAGTTAAGGCCTGTAAGAATCTTTAAATGGACACCTAAGATTTGGGGGTTCTGTTGGCCTCAGGTTTTCCATTTCTCTAGGAAAGGAAACAAGGAACAGCTTAGTTATCAAAGCTTTTCTGTTCTGATCTTTCCTCCAGCCCAGGAACAGCTCTAGAAACCAATGAATATGGCAAGAACACATGCAGATCCAGTTTTTCAAGTTACACAGAAGTTCTTTAGGGCTTTAAAAAGAACATTTGAAGTGCCATAAGGAGCACCTACTCAAACTGTTACAGTCTTACGGTATGAAAAATAAAATCTGGGCTGGGAAGGTAGCTCAGTGGTAGAGTGCTTGCCTTGCGTGCATGAGGCCCTGGGTTTGATTCCTCAGCACCACGTAAGCAGAAAAATCTGGAAGTGGTGCTATGGCTCTCCTGGTAGAGCGTTAAGTCTTGAGCTGAAGAGCTGAGGGACAGTGCTCAAGCTCAGATCAGGCCCCACGTCCGAACAAAAAAAAAAAAAGAAAATTAAAATCTAATACAGGACACATGGTTGTTTATGAAGGGAAAAGGAAGATTTTTATTCTTGAAATTATGTGTATTATTTATTTTGTCCTTTCCCCTTTATTCCAACTTTTATACTATTTTTGAAGCATATTCTAAGAGTGTAATTCTTGACAAAGTTTCCTTCTATTCATTCATTCCCAGGAAAGAAAAATAAATGGCTTTTCTGACAAGACACATCTGGACCACTTCAAGATTCTCTATAATGCAAGGGATAGAAATGTGTCATAGGCTCATGAACCCCAAGATAGGGACACAAGTGGTTTTTTCTTTCTTGCTATTGTTTCTAACGTATTTATAATGTACCATGTGATTTTTTTGTTTCTTTGTATGTTCCTCCCCCATGGTATAACCCCTGTTTTCACTGTATTTGATGTTGGTACCTACATCTTGTTTATACACTTTTCTAATTTGAGGAGGGGAAGGGAAAAAACAAAATGCTTAAATAAGGATACAGGTTGACCCATTGTAACAATGAGATGCACAAGACACTATGTTGAAGACAAACTTTACAATTTAGGTGGGAATGGGAGTGGGTGGGGAAGGGAATGTAGTTGTGGAGGTGGGAGGGAAGGAATGATGGGGGAAATACAAAGGAGGAGGCAACAATGCTTGATAGGAAATGTACTCATTACCTTGCTCATGTAACTGTAACCCCTCTATCTAGTATTTTTACAATAAAAATGTATTTTAAAATGTTTCATAGTCTCAAAACAATGGATTATTGAAGGATTGGAACCTTAGGAAAATGCTTGTTGGGTGCTTAGAATCAAACAGAAGGGCCTAGCTTCATGTACCAGTCAGTGGTCCTCAACCTAGTGAAAGATAACTTAGTTCCAACCGTATTTTCTACCTCTCCTTCCCTCCCTTTTTCCTTCCCTCCTACCCTCCTTGCTCCTCTTTTGCTCTCTCCTTCCGTCTCTCTCTCCCTTCCTCCCTCCCTTCCTCTTTCTCAACGTCTCTAGTCAATTTGGATATTCCTAGGGAAAAGTATACAGACTGATCTAAGTGTCCTGATAACTGAATTGATTTAGTCATGGCCAGAAGACAGGACAGCTAACACAGCCAGCCACTGGGGGTTTCTTGGATGTATTATGCATGACTATAGACATGGTATATTTTTCTGTTATATTCATTTCTAAGTCAGACCCTTTGGCCTAAATGAAAGTAGATTTTTTTATGGAGTGTGTGTTGCTGATATATCTATATCATTACATATAGATAGGAGTTAGTTTATAGCTTCCAAAATAAAACTATTTGACAAAAGGCTCTTAGAACTATTAAAAATACATTATTTTGGTTGGTTAGAAATTCAGCCTGAGAAATACTTCATATCTTTTACTGTAACAGGAAATAATTATAACAGAATCATTTTGCAAACCACATTGAAGTTCTACCATCTGCATGATTATTAATCATTGTAACAGAGCAATGTAGTTCGGGCATAAGAAAGACCTTTCTAATTCATAAATGACTATGACTTTCCTCTTGCCTGCTACCATGCACCTTGATCTCTCTTCTCCCTGGCAGTGACTTACCTCTTCCATGCTCTGGTGGGAGAATGTGACAGGGTAGAAATGCTCAGAAGCTAATGCTGATAAACAAGCAATGGAAAACCTCTGTCTCTGCTCATACTAAAAATCTTTTTGTACTAGGACAAGATGAACCTTCTGCAACAAACATGCGCTTCCTCTCTTCTTCAGCCAGAAGTTCACCAGGGTTCAAACAATTTCTTAATGGTTTCCAGCAAGATTTTTGTGGGGCTACGAAAGAAGTTTCTGCTTTGCAACCTAGAATATGTTTAGCACAGTACCAGCACTGAAATCATGACCTACCTGGATTCAAGCCCTAGACCAGGCTTCCAGTCTGGTTCCGATTTGGGGAGATTTGGCAGCCTGCCTTCATTGTTCCCAAGTATTGCTGCCATTCTTTAATTCACAGCTCACAGTTCACCTTCTCCATCAACCCTTCATGGGCTGATGAGAAATCAGGCCCATCTGTGCCCCAAATCTGGTACCTAAGACCATTTTATTCTCCCTCTCAAACAAGTTATGTCAGACACAGACAATTCTCAGTTGTCCATCCTGATGAAGGAGTATGTTCCTAGACATAATCTGTTGTTGTATCTAGTCTGCTGAGACTTTCCTTCCTAACAGTGAAGTGCCTGACATATGAAGATAAGTCAGTCAGACACTGAGAAGTAGCAGGCTGGAAGGCAGTGGAGAGCACAATATGTTTTTAATGGTGAATTTTCTCTGAATCTTTCATGCCTAATTGCTAAAGAGTCCCATTTTTCTTCTTTGTCTTAGATCAGTGGGCATCTTCTAAGAAGATATATTAAGTCACTTGAACAATGATTTATATTTTTATGTAAGTTGAGAGCTCAATTTTTGACTTTAGAAGAACAACATAGAACACTTTTTGAACACATTTTAAAAGCACTTTTCTTCCCCTCCTTTCCTTTTTTGAGCTTTTTAGTCATTTAATAATGTCCCTTTATTTTAGAACAAACTGACTCATGTGAGTTAATGCTACAGTTTTAGAGATTTTTATATTAGAGATTTAGGGATTTTATATCATAAGTACTTTTTTCTTTTTATTCCTCTCTTTATACTTTCATCTCCCTGAATGTTTAGAGATTTTCTTTCTTTTATTCTTCTCTACATACTTTCTTCTCTCCTATTCCTTCAATATTTACATATTTTCTCACTTACACTTTCATCCTTTCTTAATGTAATACTCAACCTTGGGTGGTTTAATACATTCAGTGTGTACTAAAAATTCCTTAGGGCAATGTATTTAATGAACAGCACAGTGCTAGAACATGGAACTTCTTTATTATGGTTGTTGTAATCAACAGTGGTAGGAGCTGCTCCCTTTATTAAAATCCAAGAGCTTCATAGTCTTTCTCTGACTCTTCATGATATCTGTAGATGTGATTGGCATACTTTACAGAGGAAGAACCAAGGCCTGTAGAGATTAAGTGACATGGACAAACCCAGGCATGTAACATCTGGCAAAACTTGGTTCACATTTATCTCCTGTGGCTCATACCATACTATATTATTTACTTATTGTTATCATTACTATTACCACTATTACTATTACTGTATAATATCATTGGGTTCATGTACATCTTGATCAGTGGAAGAACAGCAAGCTCAAACTCATGGTGTTTTGCCCATGTCTAGGAAGGAAACCAGCCATCGGGCGGGTAAAGGATCACTACAGGGATCCACAAGAGCAAATGAACGTTAAAGCATACATTTATTTTTACATATCCATTTTATCACACAGCTCCATGTATTCATTGCGTTCTTTATATGTCTGTTGGCTTTTGGGTCTCATTCTTTTTAATATAATAATCTAATAGAAAAATGCACATACAATTTAACCACTAAGTATACAATTCAGTGATATGAAGTATGTTCACAGTGATGTACAGCCGTCACCATCATCCATCTCCAAAAGTTGTTCATCTTCACCATTAGATCTCCATGCCCATTAAACACTAACTCCACATTCCGCTCCTGGTAACTACTCAGCTCCTGGTAACCAGGAGCTTACTATATGTACTTATTATGTCTGTGAATTTGACTATTTTTTAATATATATTTTTATTGTAAAGATACTGTACAGAGGGATTACAGTTACATGAGTAACTATACATTCCCAATCAAGCATTGTTTCCCCCTCCTTTGATTTTCCTCTACCATCCCTTCCCTCCCCACCTCCCCATCTTCTCCTCCCTCCACCCCCAGAAGCTAAAGTTCATTTTTAACATAGTGTCTTGTACATCTCATTGTTACAATGGGTCAGCCTGTATCCTTATTTCAGTATTTTGTTATATCCCTTCCCCTTCCCAAATTAGAAAAATGTATATACAAGATGCAGCACGCTGGAATCAAATACAGTGAAAACAGGGGTTATGCCATGAGAGAAGAACATACAGAAGAAACAAAAGGAAATCACACAGTACATTATGAATTTGACTATTCTTTAAGTATAGCTGGAATCATCCACAATTTAACTTTATTTTACTTAATATGATATCTCCAAAGTTCACCCAGGTTGTAGCAAATATCAGAATTTCAATTTTTTTCATAGTTGTATAACATTTAATTGTCTGAATATACAACCTTTTGTTTGTCCACTCACTGGTGGATTATCATAGTGTTTACCTTCCTCTTTTGAATTTTGTGAATTAATGCTGTTGTGAACATGAGCATATAGGTATTTACATATTTCCATTCTTTTACACCTATTCCCACCAGTGGAATTGCTGAATACTGTAGTAATTCTATGCTTAAATTTTTGAGGAGCTTCCATGCTGCCTTCCATAGTAGCTAGACCATTTCACATTCCCACCCCTCTGCCTCCCAATTTCACACCCATACTTCTAGCTTGTGAATTAGTCCTCTAAAACACAGTCTTTTACTCTTTAACACTAATACAATACAATTCCCATAAAGGGTAGTGAGCAAAGGACTCACTCATTGTGATGGAGATTCTAGTGCTGAAACTTCTGAGATTTACAGATGTCTGAGCACAGAATTCCTTTCCCCTTTATTCTTCCCCACTACTTGCCCTCTGCTGCTCCCAAACTCAAAAGAGAAGCAGGAAAATAGTGACACACATGTCTGCAGGAAAGAAATAAAAGTATAACTGCCTCTTTGCATACTAATGAGGTTTTGCAGCGGATGGCAGCTTGCTTATCCCTAAAGATGGTGATTTATGATTGCACATACAAGTTGGGCCCTGCTGAAGCCACATCTGCAATTTAAATGAGTACTTAGAAAATACAGTCCTTTTTTATTTCTTTTAAAACCTTAATATCTGGTTAGGACCCTTGGTTGGCTTTGTAGTTGAGAAAACAGCTCTAAACAGGTCTCAAACAAAGTTCTAATCACTCATAGAACTATTCGCTAAGTACTCGGTTATACACACAATCTTTAACCTTTGTACTTTTAAAACAACAACATGTTTATGCAAAGTGGTGGGCTCTTCACTTCACTTGGGAAAAATAGAGCTGAAATGAGCTAGGCAGCTTATGGATGAGTTTTAAATTTTTGCCTTTACTTTCGATCTTACTTTTGAAGGACAGGAGTCAGAACTGCATGTAGAAACAGTTTGCTAGTCAACACACAGATCCTGATACAAACTTGAGCCATCAAGAGCACACGTGGTACAAGAGCTTCTCACTTCCCCTTTCCTGCTCCTTGTTTGTATGTGTATCACCTCTGCTACTGTAATCCCCAACACTTTGAAAATGAAAGCTGCCAAGTTCTTTCTTTGGGGCAATTTCATGAGGTTCCCAAATGCAGTCTCATGGGGGGAGGGGAAGCAGGAAACAAACCTCTGCTCATGTGCTTTCCAAATGTTAGCATTTTACCTGTGACAGGATCAGAGCTGGGGTGAAGCGAGTTTGATAGAGACACACTCTACTTGGGAGTGAGGCCTGGAGCTCTGACCCAGTCTGCTGGGGTAAGGGAGGTGGGTGATGCTATTGTGAGGACAAGAAGGTCAGGTCAGTGTATTCTGGAATTGACGATGTCATTCTGGATTTTCCTCTTTCTGACACTTCATGGTACAAATCAAAAGTTCACACTTGGGTCATGATCCCTGGCTTTTGGCAGGATTTCATGAGGAAAAAGTCTCTGCAGGGTTAGGTCACCCAGATGTGGGCTGTGTTTGAGCTGAGTTAAGCTCATTTCTGTTTTCTGCCCCCTCCCTGCTCCTTTTTGTCCTTTACCCGTGCCAGCTGCTACTTGGGATGTTTTCCTCTCTTTTCTAGGTGATAAATCAGTCAATGCTGAATACAAGCATCAGAAATAAACTTGAATGAGGGATGGTGGGAGGTGGGGAGGTGAGGTGTTTTCACAATATTAGAAAAAGCCTTGGAATCTTTATGGAAGATTTGTCTCCAGAGAAACGCTCCTTTGGGAGCACCTGCTTTTCCTGAGGGCCATTGGGTTGGTACTAAGAAACAAACAATGTCAGCATTATTGAGATGTTCCTGGTAGGCTAGGCTTTCAGACAGAATGCCAAAAACATTCTCTCAAAAGCCATTCTTTAAACAATGTGCTTTTTTATGCTTAACGATTTTTATTAGCATATATTAGCTGTAAAGGGGGTGTTCATAATGACATTTCCATACCTGCACAATGTGTCCCATTCAAATACACTCATCTATCACTCCCTTCCCCTTGCTTCTTACACACTTTCAACAGGTTCTATTTTTTTCATGGTTCTATTTTCATACACACAGATAAACTACATTGACCATATTTATTCTCGTTCACATTCTCCATTAATCTTCCCCATTCCCCCCGGTACTTCCACCCCCACAACAGAGCCTGTTTTATTTTCCTGTCATTTATTGTGCTATTAGAGTGTACTAGTTATACCAAGGGTTTACACCATGGCATTTCACACATGCATGTAGTTTAATCAAGAAAACCTTCTCTGTTGTTTAGGAGTAGTTGATTAATTCCTCAGTGCTGAGCAAGCTCTTCTGAGTGTCCACAGTGTTAGTCTGAGTCCTCCAGTGTCTTGAGTGACCTAGGGTAGAAGGAAGAGTGTATTTTCTTCCATTTTTTCCATTTTCTAGGTAAGTGACTTAGGAAGTTGACTGGCTTTAATTTATCTTCTGTATAGTCAGAGTTTGTTGTCCAGTCTTCAGGAACTCTGTAAAACTTTCGGCAGTACCTGACCCACAGAAAGTCTTTTATAAATGTCATGATCCTTTCTTTTCACTGTTTCTTCTGGTTGGTATCAAGTTTTATAAGTGAATATTGTCCATTGCCACAGTTCATAACTTCCTAATATAGTTTCCCACTGTTCAACATAAATCTGGCTGCTAGTATTTATCAACCTTTCTTGCTACTTTGACATGACTTCCATGCACTAGCCACAAAACACAGGGTTTCAGCAGTAAAGGCCATGCCTTACGAGGTCCACTTTTACCTTAAGAAAAAAGAAAAACCACCTAACCATAAACAATCCATATTTGATTAACTCTTGGCATAATTAACTGAAAGAATTGAAAAACTGAAATTGCAAATCATTTGATTACTTAATAATGAAATGTTCTGGGGGAATGCCACACTCAAAATAAAAGGGTGAACAAATATAACAGCAGTACTCACTGGACACTATGTAAAAAATGAACTCTCCATCTTATGGATGGAGACAGGAAGGAAAAACTCGGAGAAAGCAAGGAAAGGAGAGACATGGTTCAATGATAAGGGAGGGGGGTAACAATATTTGACAAGAAATGTACTCATTACCTTACTTATGAAACTGTAACCCTTCTGATGTCACCCTTACAATAAAATAAAATAAAATTTTAAAAAAGAATTCACAAAGAATTGTACTCATTAACTGTAACCTCTCTGTATAGCTGCACTAATAATAAAATATATTTTTTAAAAATCACATGCTGCCAGGCCCAAAGAAACATAGGTCCCATGGTTTCCCTTATTTGCAATATCTAGTATATGTCTGAGTCAAGCAGAAAAGGTCAGATAAGGTGATGTTAGGGAAATGAACCCTAAGATATGTATTCGATTTTTTTTTCTTTCATGCGATTGTTTCTAACACATTCATAAGATTATTTCTTTGTTGCTATGTATGTCCCTCCCCCACAGTATAACCCCTGCTTTCACTGTATTTGGTGTTGGTATAATTTGTGGAGGGGAAGGGGAAAAACAAATCGTTTAAATAGAGATACAGGTGGATCCATTGTAACAATGAGATGTACAAGTCGTTATGTCGAAAATGAACTTTACAACTTTGGTGTGGGGGGGAGGATTGTGTGAGGGGCGGGGGGGGGGGGGGGGGGGGGGGGGAGGGGGGGGGGAGGGGGAGGGGTGGCGGGGAGGGGGGGAGGCTGGGAAGGGATGGGAAGGGGAAACAAAGGAGGAGGCTACAATGCTTGATAAGAAATGTACTTATTGGGCTGGGAAGGTGGCTCAGTGGTAGAGCGCTTGCCTTGCATGCCTGAGGCCCTGGGTTTGATTCCTCAGCACCACATAAGCAAAAAGAAAAAAGCCAGAAGTGGCGATGTGGCTCAAGTGGTAGAGCACTAGTCTTGAGCTGAAGAGCTGAGGGACAGTGCCCAGACCCAGAGTTCAGGCCCACTACCGGACCCCCCCCCCCCAAAAAAAAGAAATGTACTTATTATCTTACCCATGTAATTGTAACCCCTCTGTACAGTATTTTCACAGTAAAAAAAAAATCACATGCTGACACTGACAAATAAGTTCAGCTACTCAGATATTTATTCCCAATAAAATGATCCCATATACCATACTTAAGTCTATAGAAAATAACTGGTTTACATCGTAGAATTTTAATGTTAAAAAATTTCATGAAGCTGGGTGCTGGTGGCTCATGCCTGTCATCCTAGCTACTCAAGAGGCTGAGATCTGAGGCTCACAGTTCAAAGCCAGCTTAGGCAGGAAAGTCCATAAGACTCTTATCTCTAATTAACCACCAGAAAACCGGAAGTGGTGCTATGGCTCAAGTGGTAGAGCGCTAGCGTTGAGCTGAAGGGATAGTACCCATGCCCAAAGTACAGGCCCCACGACTAACCAAAAAAAAAAAAAAAATTCATGAAAAGTAGGTTCGGCTAAGAATCTATTTGAAACAACAACACTTGAAAAATCTTAAAATCGATAGGTCATCTATCAAATATGAAGCTTAATAAACATAATCTTACAAAATTTGAGAACTTTACTAGTTAGATAGATATACTGAAAGGGAAACCCTGATAAAAGATAAAGCATTACATAATAATCTCAATTTACTTAGTTTATACAAAATGAATGTAGAAGAAATGTTACGATACAGTCAAATTATGATTGTTGCATGAATCACACAAATTTTAAGTTTGAAATTTCTTCTCTTAAGGTAAGACAGGAGAAAAGACAATTTGAACAGCTTTGGAGGAATTAGAAAACATCATGTATCTATATTTATATATGTATATATATATGCTCATTAAAAACAACAATAACAAAGATAAACCTCTGTGTCCAGGGGCTGGGAAGGTGGCTCAGTGGTAGAGTGCTTGCCTTGCATGCATGAGGCCCTGGGTTCGATTCCTCAGCACCACATAAGCAAAAAGAAAAAAGCTGGAAGTGGTGCTGTGGCTCAAGTGGTAGAGCGTTAGCCTTGAGCTGAAGAGGTGAGGGATAGGGCCCAGGCCCAGAGTTCAGGCCCCACGACCAGCCCCCCACCCCCCCAAAAGAAAAGTTATACAAAATGAATGTAGAAGAAATGTTACGGTATAGTCATGATTGTTACATGAATCACACAAATTTGAAATTTTTTCTCTACTTATAAATTACTATAAAAATTCAAATTTAAAAATATTTCTTAATTTAAATAGTCTTGTTATGATGTGATTCAATTTCACCCTCAAATTAGGCCTTTGCTACATGTTACATTCTGTTGAATTTGAAATTTACAGTTTCAGCTAGGATCACAATAGCAAAGTATAACAATTCATTTCTCTGTATGTGAGTGGGTGATTACTGCTATTTTCTTAATCTTTGTGAATTATAAAAAATGTATGTAATCATTTCTTTTCATCTCAGGGCCTTTGTGTGAATTTCTTTTTGTGTAGCATGAAAGAAGAAACAGTTCATTTTGCCACTGTTGTAATGGTGCCATGATGCAGCAAAATGTAACTGATTATCTAGATCCCACAAGACCTCAAGTTTGAAAGGGCATCTGAATTGATAACTGTAGGCTTTTGTTCAGTCTAGTCCAATCACATCCAGAAGTTATTCTGAATCAGTTTCATATGACTTAGGAAATTTGGAGCTCATTAAAAATCAGACAACTCACTTTTCTCTTAGGATGTCTGACTCCTGTTAATCAATTTGTTGATAATTCTGATTAGTCAGTAAGTTAAACTCACAGCTTCAGGAACTCTGCTTTATCTTTTAAAAGCAACACTTTGGCATTTTTTTACTTGTACTTTCAGATTCACTTGTTCTTCTTCCATTACAATGCATACATATTAAATAGTCCCTATACCCATATAGAAATTGTACACCAATTTTCTGTCACTATTTTTGGGTGTTATTTCAACCTGTTCATATCAGTAAAAATTCCAGAAGAAAAAAACAGATGCCAAACCCTGGCCCTAGCCTATAGAAATCCAACTTTCTCAGAATCTCACATTTTAAAAGAATGAATTTGATGATTCAAATTCACTCTGATTTATTACTTTCTTGGACACTTATGAACATGATCCCTGGATTAACTCTGGATCAGTGGTGCTATAATTGGAAAACCAAGAAGGATATTTCCAGAGTCCCAAGCATTCCACTTGCATTTAAGTAGCCTTGCAGAAGAGATGATTTGCCACTCCTCAGGAATCCCAGAGAAGTATTTTTATTTCTCACAGAGTCCTTAAAACTTTCAAGAAGTCATTTCCCAAGAAACCAATCAAGATTGCTCCTATTTCATTTGATACTTCACCAAAGTAAAAAGGAGTTCAGAGATCATTCTCTAATCCAGCTCTCTTCATTCTGAAATCTAAAGCAGGGTACATTTTTTTTCCAGTAGCATCGGAATTGTGATCTTACTTCACCTCAAGTGCAGAGAAGCCAAAATGGAGCTGAGCCTTTGGAAATTGGATCCTCAGTCTAGATAGAGCTGTAGGGCAATGAGTCCACACAGGCCCGATCAGGAAGGCAGTGTGGCAGGCTCAGATACACATCACAGAGAGGCTGAGCAAATACTTCCTGTTTGCCCAAAGACCACATATTCCCCCCCAAGATAATCAGCACACATGGTTTGATAGTTAAGAGCTCTTGACTATGGAATAGAAATCTTGAAAATAAAGTGTCTCATAAATTCCAAGACATATGGTCAGAGTTTTTATGTTATAGGCAATGTCCTAGACTTTATAAATAAATATATATTTATATTTATGTTATATCAAACCTTTCCAAGTACATAAAATAGATATGAAAATAGAATCCTAGGGTGAGTGTGTGATAAGCTCAAGCAAGAGGTAATAAGTCATCACAGCCAAGTTGAATCACTCATCTTACAGTGTCATCTTTTTGTCTATTGGCAGAATGGATCATACAACACACAACTTATTAGTTATTCTTGGTGGAAATAGTGGTATTCTAGAGTAAGAAGTGGCCAAGAAAGTGGGGATGTTTACAAAACACTGAGATATGACATTGTGCTCTTGTTAGCAATAAATATAACATTTCTGGAGGGGTTTTCAGCAATCAAGATTCACGGTAAAGCTGAAGGTCTTGTCATGACTCTGTGCTGCGACAAAGCAAAAACCTGATCTTTAGCTTTAAAACATGTGTGTTCTTTTATTCCAGAGTTTTGTACTATGCCTTATTCCTCTAGAAAAGCTCTTAGACAAATTACCTTTAGTTTCTTGATCTGACTTGAAGACTTGCTGCCTTGTACCCAAAGTTGAGCCTTGTAGACAATGGCTTAAAGTCATTTTGAAGAAAGGTAGATGATGTTTTTGTATAAACTCTGCTTTAGAGAGCCAATGTGAACAGACAGAAATGATGATCAAAAACCCAGGAAGGAGCAAGTTGTAAATGTTCTGGTTGTGCATGTCTTTGATATACATTGAAGCAAAATACTGAAAGCAAAGTTCAAGGGTCTTCAAACCAATATAAAATAATGTTTGAGAAGATGACCAGAAATAGACTTGAGACAAAGAAACAGCAATATGCTTCCTATGTGGAGGGTCTGAAATGCCAAAACAATTGACATAATTGTTTTAAGACATAGATATACCTCTTTCCACCTTTCCCTTTTTCTTTTCTTTTCTTTTCTTTCCTCTCTTTCTTCTTTCCTTTCTTTTCCTTTCCTTTTTTTTCTTTTCTTTTCTGGCCATACTAGGGATTAAACTCAAGACCTTGCACTTGTCAAGCAAGCATTCTACCACCTAAACCATTCTACCACTTAAGCCCCTACCGGTTCATGTTCAGTTTGTTGTTCAGACAGGGCTTTGTGCTTTTGCCTAGACTGGTTGAGATGTGACCTTCTTATTCCAACGCGTGAGTAACTGCTCCCGCAGGTGTGTCTCCTGTACCACTCTGCTTTGTCTTCATCTCTTCTCATAACACACAAGTACCAGGAGCCTGTTATTGCTTTTGGACTAGGGATTTCAAATAAAATACACAGATGTGACAATGAGAGTTTTATTGTGGGTAGAACTTTGCTGAATTATGGATCATATCTGGAATTTTTAACTCTTTAGATGTAAATGTCCCCAAAACTTTTCGCATCTGCCAGGGCAAGGGAGTTCTAGCCCTCATAGCAGAAGGGCTATTTTGTGGTGACTTATTAAATGGACCCAAGATCTTCACTGGTCCCGGGGCAGAAGACCAGCTGCTGTCCTCTTTTCTCAACAAAGGACTCTTGTATTTGAACGAAAACTGTGGACTGTATGCCTAGCAGCTGAAGGGAGTCTGAGCAGCGATGTCATAGTGTACCATGATGTCACCACAATTCACAAAGAATTACAGTTAATGCCATGTGAAGTGAGGCCAAATTCAACACTTTCTCTCTTGGGTACTTCACAGTCTGAGAGACAGAAGCAAGGCCAGAGGTCAAGCCTTTGTATAATTTTGTTTCACATTCTTTGGACACCTTAATTTTAGAAGCAGGGGAGAGAGAAAGCAGCCTGTTTTTTTTTTAAGGTCCCCAACCATCTGCTGAGAATGAATTCTACTGTGTATATGTGCAAATGTCTATACTATGTTAATTCTTAGGATTTCTGCTGAAGACTACTAGATAAACAAATTTAACTAAAAATAATACGCAAAAAAATAGTCCAGGTGTGTTTAGAATAAATTTACACAAGAATTTGGACCAGAAAAGATCAGACTGGTAGCACCTGAGGATGGGAATACATGGTGGAAATAAGACCTACTCATTTGCTTTGTTCAGTTTGGAGTATTTATCCAGGCCATTGGATAGATAAGATTTCTGATTTACAGAAAGCAGGACAGGAAATTTATTTTTAAATGCTTGCAATCTTATTAATGTATGCCATCTCATGCTGCTATCATTATCTCTCTTTACTTCAGTTTGATTCATAATATAAAGACAAGAGCTGTAGACCCAATGGAGGACTGGGAACAGTACTCAAGTGGTAGAACATTTGCCCAGCAAGCTGAAGGCCCTGAGTTCTAAATCCAGTCTAATCCCTAGAACTCCACATTTAGCATGTTAATATGGAGCTCGTATCTGGAAAATAAATCTCATTCTTGTGAAAAGGACCTCCTCTAGAACTGGTAGCAATAGGAGTGAATAGGTTAGAGGTAGAAGAATTGTGGTTCTGTTTTAGCTAGATGGCCAAAGGACTAGCGCTCATGCAGGATCATGGAAGTCAGGCCAGGAGGTACTCAGGTTGAAATCCACTAGTAAAAACTAAGAATCAAGTGCTTAAAAGAACAAGTATGAGGTGAATATATACATGCAGAGTTGGTATTGGAGCAAGCTCATAAAAGCCAGAGCACTGTCTTTGTGGAAAAAAAGATGGAGACAATGTGGGAAATGTGAGCATTTATTTATGCCCCAATATAATTTTTGGATACCAATAGTGGACCAAAGACAAAGCAAAGTGACAAGTGAAAATTAAACTTTCAGATTATAATGCTGTAACATGATACATCCTTAGAGATCTTGTACTTTTTTATTCTTTGGAACCAGTGGGATGGAGTTTAAGTGCTATGTTGCACATTAAAACTTAGCTACTACCTCTGATTTTGCTTGTAGACTGAATTTAACAACAAATATTAGTTATCTTTTATAAGACATATAACTATCCATGAGCTTGGATGTTACATTCTAGTGAAAGAGAGAAAACAAATAATATATTAATGCATATATTAGATATTAGATTAGATTAGATATACCATAGAATAGAAAGTGAAAATGGAACAAGATAAGAGGATTTAGGATGAGGAGAGACAGAATTTAATATTCCCGTCAAATTTGGTCTTATTGAGAAGATGAGAATTTTCTCAAGCAAAAAGTTGAAAGAGGCAAGACAAGATATGTAGAAATGTCTGAAGAGTGTTCCAGCCAAAGAGAAAAACCAGGGTTTTTGTAAGATGAGAAAGCATGTGCTATGTTTAAAGAACAGCTGGGAAAGTGGATCAGAGAGAGATGAGATCAGAGAGGTTACTTGGGTAGATGATCTGGAACCTTGTGGGTTATTGTAAGGACTCCGGAAAGATGACTAGTCTTAGAAATGCATGATAAACTCCAGAGGAGAGTATCTTGTATGGAGGAAGGTTTTCCTCTGGAAAACTTTTACCTGGAGGAAAGGTAATTAAATGTTTTTACATAAACTTTTATCAAACTGCAATAGGATGTAGAAGCACTTTACATCTTTCTTGAATAGGCAGATGGCCTGTGGGTATTTACCACTATGTCCCACTGGCATGTGTGTGAGTATGGGACCAAAAAAAACTGCTTTTATTAAAATATTACTAAATAGATCCTCCAAAAAAAAAAACTAACCCTGCTCATACTTTCAAGTTACTGACTCTGAGAACCCACTTGTTTCTGGTCCTTCCATTCAGTCCTTAGAATGGCAGGCAGACAGGTGTTACTTCTGGCAACAAGGTGTGGCTGATAGAAACCATTGCACCCTCCTTCTTTCTGCAGTGATCTGCAGTTCTCATCTCCCAAAGGACCCCAGTAGGCCACAGAAGAGAGGGATCACTCATCAATTACAGTGATGCCCGGATGTCAACTCTGGGAACACCACATCCTTGGCAAGTTTTCTTTTTTAACCTTCCTAGGTCTCAGTTTTAGTTCTGTAAAACACATATAATTTTAACTAATTTTCAGGGTTATCATAAGAATTAAGTGAGACATATATTTGGTACCTCAATATAACACGAGTTTGGCAAACTCTAGTTCATGTACTCTTCTGTCTTTCTCCTCTTCTGTGTCCTTTTGACCTTTCATTTCCATGCCCTTATTCCCTTTCTACTTTCCCATGTTTTAAGGAAATGATCTGATCAATCCCATTCACCCTAGATTGAGACCATGCCTCAGCTTATATGTATTCCCCACAGCCAGCATAGTGCCTTATATTCAATTCATTCAGTCTAATTTCATTATAATCAGCAACTTCATGTGTTACTTTCCCCAAGGGTATTTGAACAACAAACAAAGGACTACATGTGGTTCTCGACTTTTTAACACAATGGCATCCTTTCTAATTTATTTTTCTGTGAACCTTGTGTATTGGAAGTTTCCATATACTCAAAACACTGTGTGTGTTAAGTGATAATTTGTTTTCTTGTTTTATGACTTAAAGACTTGAGCTTGCAGCTAAAAAAAAAAATAAGTGCAGCAAAAGCCAGCAGTTAGCTTATTGGTATAATAAGATGGTTGGTGTTTTGGTGACCTTATGGGGTTTGATTGCAGGTAAATACCTTTCCATTAAGCTTTTTGAATAGAGTAACTACAGCTCATGAAGCACTGTTAGCACCTTTAGGACTTCCCAAGGATCCTATTTTCTCATATTGGAGACCAAACAAACAAATTTGGAAAAGAAGAACTTTAGATACCTTAGCAAACTGACAGAGAGAGGAGGAAAGGGGAAGAGAGAGAGAGAAGAAAGAGAGAAAAGCGAGAAAGAGAAAGTGAGAGAATAGTGGTACATGTATGTGGTATGTATGAAGAGACATTTAGTGTATGTATATACTGTGCTATGTGTATATTCATATGACAACTGTATAACACAGGTTTAGCTGAAAGCTGGCACCTTCCCATTCACTTTTCATATGTGCTACCAAGTGACCATCTATTTATCCTTGTGCATATGTCTAGCTCTGGATAAGGTAATCATGTTAAGACTATTCAACCTTTTCCCTTATATATAGAAGCTAGATTTAGCTTATAAATTTATAAGCAAGTGCATTGGATGGTGTGGAAGTGTATACAAATGTATTAACAGAAATATGGTAGATTCAAAGGAGAACTCAAATAGTGTAATTCCTTAGAAAGACAAAGTCAAATTTCAGCACAAGTATATACCAGGAAGCAGGTACTCAAAAGGGATGGGTTGGGGTCAAGGGGAAATGAGTAGACAAATGAAGAGGAGAAGAAGGAGGGAATGCAGTCAAGAATCCAATGTGTACCTACAAAATTAACTGAGAGAAGGTGTGGATAGGAGAGGGATTGGTGAGAATGTTGAAAGGGGTGACATTGATCAAGATATATGTATTCATAAACTACTTTGTTAAATGACAACTCCTTTGTATAACTACTTGAAGATAATTTGAAAAAATTGTTTAAATAAAAAAGAGTATTTAGCCTTATCACACTTAACTTCGCCATATAAACATTGGCATATGCCTTTTCACACCAGTGACCTGAAAGAGAGTCTGGTGTTTTTCCTTACCAGCATCCGTTTTACCTTGGGGAACTTATCTTCTCACCTTCAGCATTATAATCCTTTTTTTTTAACTGTATTTTTTTGTCTTTTCTTTTTTGGTACTGGGGATCAAACCCAGGATGTTGTACTTGCTAGGCAAGTGCTTTGCCACTGAGCTACATCCCAGACCAACATTATAATCTTTACTTGAAATCATTCAGATCCTAAGAGAAATAGTACTTGTGGAAAATTGTCTAGAAGTGAGGCAGCCAGTTCATCTCCCTGTTTCTGGAATGGTAAGCTGGTTTCAGGTCCTCATCTGACAACCATAGTCTATTGGATTTGGCATCTAGAGAACAATGGCATAAAGGATCTGGGGCCACATAAAAGCTCAGAGGCCAAGAATGCAACAGTTGATTAGCAATGTCTGCTATGGATCTTGGCAGGAGAAATAGTGCCACATGTACCACAGTTTTGCTAGCCTAGCCCTAACTGCTCTAAAGTCCACCCTTGGATTAGCCAAACCGTCTCAGTGCTTTGTACCTAGATGTTTTGACTCCTTAAAATTAGTTTTATTTCCTAAATGTTCTTTGATATTAGGTTTCATTAAAGGCTATAGGAACTCATTAAAGTTCGTTTTCATGCACTCAGATGATTTGGGAAATTGTTATATGGTGTTTTCTTTTGGAAGAGTCACAGGAAATACAGCTACGATTTTAGTACTTTGAGTATTCATGGTTCTGCTGTGCCAGCTTCATATTCATTCATTACACAGATATTTATTATGTCTGCTACAAGGAATATATTACTTATACATTTTTTAAAAGATTCAATAGATAACTTTTTTACTTCAAAAATCCTTAATAGGTTATTCTATTCTAGGAAGTTCAAATACAGATTTGTGACACCCTCCCCCCCCCCCCCACACACACACACAAGCCCCTTCCAAAAAATGGTGTGTAGTATACAGGATTTTCTCATTTATGATTTTTATCTCTCTTCACCCTTTTTTCTCTCTGCTTTGTTTAACCACTTTTTAATATCTTGATTATATTATATCAAATGTATATACTGCACATTTTTATTAAAAGGTTAATCTTAAATAAATTAACTAATACCTAAATCTTTGGAGGATAGGGTTAGAGATATTCTATTGCCCTAACTTACTCACAAATTTAGAAAATGAGAGTATGTAGAGAGTATTCTGTTACTCATTCTGTTACCATTTTGTCTAAATTGAATAATCATAAGTAAGAGTGGCTGTGATCAGATGTTCACAGTTTAGCTTTCCATATTTCTCTTTCCCAGTGCTGAAAATAGAGGGATTTAAAAGTATCTTACCTCATGGTGTTGGATCAAGGAAAGCTTGACATCACTGCTTCAGTATTTGATGCTAGCAGTTGAGATCTTTATGGGAAACCATTTGAAATAAAGCCAGGATGAACCCAACTGAGAATATTAGTCTAGGGCATAATATCTACTTATAGGTTGTATTTATTTTATTATTGAAATGATTACTGTATTGATCTTAGATTCTCCCATGACTTGTACTGAAGATATTTTTGTACAAATTTCAGTGTCTGGAGAATTCTGCTTGTTGTTCATTGCTCTCAGCTCTGTAAAAAATGAAAGAAGACCACCCCCTCATACCCTCTTTCAGCGTCCACTGCAGAGCTGGAAACCAAAGTCAGCACACGTATTCAAAGTCAGGAAGCCAACTTGG
This sequence comes from Dipodomys spectabilis, assembly GCF_019054845.1. Taxonomy (NCBI): domain Eukaryota; kingdom Metazoa; phylum Chordata; class Mammalia; order Rodentia; family Heteromyidae; genus Dipodomys; species Dipodomys spectabilis. The sequence goes on along the minus strand of NW_024870835.1, from coordinate 4,948,768 downwards.
ATTGGAGACTATGGTCTTAGTTTTGTTTTTATAAGGAGGACCCTCCTCCCCTTTAATAAATCCCTGATGAATAAAGAAAATTCAGCAGTGATAAGTATGCACCTTCTACTCAGAAATGAGGCAAGGAACTACACGTGTGCATGCATGCATGTGTATATGTACAAGAGAGGGTAAAAACAAATACACTTAGGATATAAAAGCAAAGCTTAGTTTATTAATGAGATCTCAACAACAAAATGTTGTTTACTATGGGGTTGCTATTCTGGCTTTCTCTGAAATTTTGGGGGAGTTTGACACTTTTTATATCACCTGAGAGTTTTTAAAGCAAAAGAAGCAACACTGTGCAATTGTGGAGGTAAGGTTAACTCCTCCTCCAGCTGACACGTAGTAGTGAAAAAATAGTAAGTTGTATTAAGCCAAAATATTCTGTTAGAATTCCACCCTTTGCCAAAAACATTCCATGAAATTGTCAAAGATATGAGTGGTCATTATCTCACTTTACTACTTTATCCAGAATGGGGTGGGTCTGGGAACTCTATGACCTGAACATTGCCTTCCGTGACATCTTCATAATGATGAACGTAGGTGCACTGGGAAATAGTCTCTAAACAATAATAGTTCTTTACTGTAATGCTTGTTCAAGCATTAAAGAGGTTTAGATTGGACCTTGAATTTGTAGTATGTTCCTCTATATAGACACAGACACAGACACACACACACATACACACACATACACAAATACATTTTTGCATACATGTGTATAATCAATAACTGTATTGCCTATCTGTAACCTATATGTGAATTGCTAGTATGGAGTACCACTGTGTTTGGTGTTCTGTACTTCATTGATATATCAGCATTGGTGTATCTCAAACATAAAATACTATGCTAAGAAACCAAAATGCAAAAAATTGTAAACATGGTTTCTCTTTTTTTCTTTTTTCTTGCTTGAACTCGGGGCTTGGGCATTGTCTCTGAGCTCCTTTGAGCCAGAGCTTCACATCCAGTTTTCTGGTGGTTCTTTAGAGGTAAGAGTCTCACGGACTTTCTTGCTCAGGCTAGCTTTGAACCGTGATCCTCAGATCTCAGCCTCCTGAGTAGCTAGAATTATAGGCATGAGCCACCAGCCCAGAAACCATGCAAATATGATTTCTTAATTAACCCATTATTTAAGTGTAGAGAAAAACATACTAATAGATCAAGCTCAATAGCAATTATGTAACAATTTGAATTGTGCATAAATGAAAGAAAATTCCAAAACAATAGAGACCTAATGCTTTGAAGCTTTATTTTTAAAAAGAAGTCAAAATATCACCCTCTTTCTGTTTGTTCCTCCCTCCATCTGTAGTGCTAGGCTCCCATGTACAAGCCTCTCATCTTTTAATATGGCCATGGGCACCAATAGGAAGAAACAAAGGCAATGGGCAGAAGGGCCCTCCCCCTGCTAAGTCTGCTGTTTTAACTAGCCTTCCCAGAACACTTAGCACTTTTGTTTTTACTTCACTAATTGTAATTTGGTCACATGCCACAAAGAAATGCATTCTTTTCACTTGATATATTGCCATCCTATTAAAAGTTCTGTTCAAAGGATAGAGATTACTGGCAACTGGTAATCTCTACCACATGGAAATATCGGCAAAAATGAGAAAGCACTAAAACAATTAATTTTGAAATTTGAAAAGGCCTTTTTTTGAGAAAGAAATATTTAATTGAGGGTTTGAATGATAAATAGAAGCTTTCCAAGTAAAGAACTGATCAAAACAACTTTGGATGGAAATAATAGAAAGCACAGAGGGATCGGCATTACGTCTGCCAATTCATCTCATTTCTGTATTCTTAGGGGGTTTTGTTGTTGTTGTTGATAATAGGTATAAAAGTAACAGGCTAATTTTCATTAATCTAATGATTATTCAAGATCAACAGACTAAGATATATCAAGAATGATTATCCTGATGTAATTGAAAACAATTTTCTACTCAGCCAAAAAAAAAGAACATTTCATCTGATAATAAAGTATTCCACATTTTTTAAATAATTGAGTTAGAATATCTTGGCTTCTTAAAGACGAATTAATACAGAGAAAAGAAAAAACACAATGTGTCAAGGAGATGTTTGTTTTTAAAACACTGAAGTTAAACAACACCCACTTAGAACTGAATTGGTTCATATTCTGGGGTCCATAAATCCACATTGAAAATACGAAGATTAAGGTCTGGCCAAGTTAGCTTTAAAGTATGTCATCTCTTATTTAGCTGTTTCTAATCTGAATGTTACTTTGGATGGGTGAAGCAGAGTTGTTCTTTTCTGAAAATGGTTTTGGAACCATAAGAAATCTTTAGGATTAGAAAAGCTCCTGATTATCTCCTCAGGATCTGTTAGAGACATCAGCATCTATTAAAATGTTCCCAGAAAAACTTAAATCCTTTGAGAAAACCTGGAATTCCTATCGTTTAAGGAGTGAATCTAGTTAGGTTTGAAAGAATCCATTCCCCCTGCTTATCTGGTCCTTCCAAATAGCTGAAAATCTTGTAAAAATTAAACCCATCTCTCTTCAATCCCAAACAACAAAACACGAGACTCAGTAATTTTTTGAATATTGCCTAAATTAAGACTGCCATGGGAGGAGTGGGGAGATGGGGAGGGAAGGGATGGTAGGGGAAAAACAAAGGAGGGGGCAACAATGCTTGATAGGAAATGTACTCATTACCTTACTCATATAACTGTAACCCCTCTCTACAGTATCTTTACAATATAAAATATATATTAAAAAATACTGCCATGCTTTCTCTACTGAAGCAATCCAATAAGTTAGTCTGATCATATTGTTTTTTAGTTTTGCCAACTTTGTTTGTTTTCAATTCTTCGCTATTAATTTAGGAAATGCGCAATAACAGCACCTCCCTTCAGCTTTTAACTTCAACTTCTCATTCATTTTTTTAGCTCCAAAGACTTCTTTCATCAAGTCTTCTTTGGACTCTAAACAAATTCTCCATACTTTACCACTGTATGCCTTTTGTATGTGATGGTTGTGTACTATATCCCTTACCCACTAGACTGTAAGTGATGTGAAAATGAAATCGTATATGCTTGAATTCTCCACTGAATTTTACTTGTAGTTCAGAGCCTGGCCCATAGCAGGTATTTAAGAAATGGTGTTTGAATGATTAAGTGAAATGTTTTTAAAATAGACATTTCTTCAATCACATTTCACACTATACTATGAATGTGTCAATACAGAACTGTGATCAGCTCATGGGTGGATCCAATGACAGATAAAAAAGAATTTAAATAATTTGACTATACTTACATAGAAACATATGCAAGAAGTCTTTAGCTAACTGATGCTTGTGTATGCATGGATAAAATTCACTGAATCTGATAGGATGGCCTTGTTGCAGATTGAAGTGATCTGCTGCTGACCATACTCATGAGAAACCTATCCTGCCTTTGCTATCCACTTCAGACCTCAGTTCCATGTTTTACTGGCATTTGTGCATTCCAAAGACATGTAGAGGGCCTGAAGATGTAGCTCAAGTGGGAGATTATGCTTGCTTGCTGAACAGGTGCATGGACTAGTTCAATCCAGAGTACATGAAAAAAGGTACAAGTGTTGAAGGAGTCATTGCTTAATCACATATTTTTAGAAATGCTTGGGAATTGGAGGTCTGGTTCAGGTGGTAAAGTACCAACCAATAAGCAAAAGTATCAGATACTGAGTTTAAGTCCTGGTCTAGACCAAACATAATCACATTTTACTGAAAATAATACACATTACTACACATTTTTTGCTTAGTTAGATTTTTGTTTTATATTGTTTGCTGTATCATATTAAGTTAATTGGTCCAATGTGAATCAGTATAAAAGCCTAGATGAAAAGGTTATTAATGCCCCTGATGATGACAGTGATGCTAAGGATAGTCCACTGGGTCAAAATAAAAAGAATAAATGAATAGATTAGTAATTATTCACAGGTATCTTTCTATTCCTAAATAATTACACTTTACCCAACACCACCTATTACTTCAAATTTATACATTTAATTAGATTTTTATAATTTTTGTGATTTTTGTCTTTTTCAATTTGTAAATTAGGCTTTGGTTCCAACATGAAAAGATTATACTTTGTTTTATATCCTCACTTACCTGAAGAATACCAGAAAAATATCATTTAAGTGCTAGAACACTAGAAAAGCTTTTCTCCATAAATGAGATTTCAAAATTTCTCATTATTGAGAAATGCTGCTAAATAAAAATAGAAGAAAATCAAAGTGCTAGCATGGCACAAAAAATTATAAAACCTATTCCTATCTATCTGTTTAATTCACTTCTACCTATTTCCCAAAGTAGACCACCCACGATTCTCTTTACCATGTGTTTATCCCCTCATTATTCAGTTCCTGAATAGCAAAATCCCAGCAAATCTCACAAACTTCTTGAATAATTTGTTGCTATTCCATTCCTCAGCCCTCTTTTACACATTCTGTACTCTGTACTACAGAGTATACATATAGCATCAAAGTTTAATAATTATACATTTTAATTTTAATTTTATTATATCTAAGTATTTGTTCAAAGGGGTTTCAATCCAATATGTCAATTTATGCTAATTTTTGCATAAGTCTGTTTACACTACTTATGAAAGGTATAAAAAGGAAAAATTGCCAGGCACTGGTGGTTTATGCCTGTAATCCTAGCTACTAAGGAGGCTGAGATCTGAGGATCACGGTTCAAAGCCAGCCCGGGCAGGAAAGTCCATGAAACTCTTATCTCCAATAAACCACCAGAAAACCGTAAGTGGCACGGTAGCTCAAGTGGTAGAGTGCTACCTTGATTTGAAGAGCTGAGGGACAGTGCTCAGGCCCAGAGTTCAAGCCCCATGACTGACAAAAAAAAAAAAAAAAGGAAAAATGAAGCCTCAAAAAAAGGCCAGATTTTTTAAAGCAAAACAAATTATGTGGACTTTTTTGGAGCTATTCCTCGTGAAATATCACTCCAGTTTTCATTTTATTTTGTCAGAAACAGCCATTGAAATAGTTTGAAAGTAGAAAAGATCCTCTGGTGTGAGCTCAAACTAGGACTATAAGATGTACAACCTGGTATAGTTTGTGTTTAACTGTTTTTTTTTTATTGAAACATTGATGGGGGAAGTAAAACTAAAAGTGAGTTTGCTTACTTACTTTGTAAAGGTTTGTAGTTTTGTTGAGCCTGATTTGGACTAAATATAAATATTTGCTAGAAGTATTTAGAACTTAGCTAATTACTAGCTAAACAGCCTTGGGCAAGATTCATGACCTCAACTATAAAATGAGGATATCCTACATGATTGTTTCTAGAATTCATGAGATATTTGTTGGATCTAGTACAGGACAGAGCCAGAAAATGGCAGAATCTTTGTATTGAACATTTCTGCTGTCTTCCATGCTTCTTCCTCTACTTCTCTCTCTATATATAAATATAAAATACATATATAATGTATATACATATATACATATATATACATATGTATGACTCCACACACATACACACATGCATACACATGCATTGTTTCTTTTAGCTGAACTGCTAGCTAGAAAAGCCTAGTGATATCTCTGTTTTCATACAGCAAAAATCTATTAATCTACAGTTGACTACACTGATCCAGTTGTTTGGAATACATTAATGAACCCAACATACAAAACACCAAATCTTGTGCAGTTTTCAGTTTAAGAAACACAATGGAAGATAAGATTATTCATTAAATCTTTTCTGTTCCAGTGACCCCATGGCTGCAATTTCTGTCATTTGAATGAATCATAATTCTAGACCGTGGGAATTATTATTTTTTTATTATGAAGGTGATTTACAGAGGGGTTACAGTTACATAAGTCAGTAATGAGTAAATTCCTTTTTGGGGGGGTGGGTTCCAGTCCTGGGGATTGAACTCTGGGCCTGGGCTCAGCTGTCCCTCAGCTCTTCAGCTCAAGGCTAGCGCTCTACCACTTGAGCCACAGCGCCACTTCCAGCTTTTTTCTTTTTGCTTATGTGGGGCTGAGGAATCGAACCCAGGGCCTCATGCATGCAAGGCAAGCACTCTACCACTGAGCCACCTTCCCAGACCCAATGAGTACATTTCTTTTTGAACAGGTCACCCCTCCCTCCTTTTCTTGGGAATTATTTTTTTATTAAAGTTTTAACAACAGTATTTTAAGATCTCTCCCTAACTGTCTTCCCATCTTTCCTTATTTCCTTTCTCCCCATTTTCTCTTCTTTTTATTTGTTTAATTCAACTATAAAGATACTTTTACTTATACCACCTTTTTTTTCCCACTTAGCTAGGTTCAAATTCCAATTTAACTCTGTCCCCTTCATAAGAAGTGCAGTTTATGCCCCATAGGTATGAGGGGAAGGGTCATTTGGTATTATTGGCCGTATCATGGATCCTGCCTTGTTAGGAACCCAGTTGAATCACACACCTCTCTTTCTTGTTAGATCGTTGGCTGCGACCACCAGCTGGGAAGCACCGCCAAGGAGGATAACTGTGGTGTCTGCAACGGAGATGGGTCCACCTGTCGGCTGGTTCGAGGGCAGTATAAATCCCAACTCTCTGCAACTAAATGTAAGACCCGACAGACATGGGGCAATCTTTGGGCTTGCTCATCTGTTCTGCTTCCCTAGCTTAGCTTTGGCTCCTCCCACTAACTAGGGAATGAAACCTCTACCCAAGTGGAGAGGGATCCGGAAATACTGTAGAAAACTGTGTTCCTGTTTTATGGACTAGTCTATGAATGACAAGCCAGGCTTCCAGTTGTAACCCCCCCCCAAAAGGGAAATTTTTCTTCTGAGGCATAATAAAGTATAAACTAGAAGTGAGGCTAGAGCCCCTCAGGAGTAATAGGAGTGTAGTCTGAGGAGAGTCTGGCCTGATCGCATTCAATTTGCCTGGTGAAACATAAGCATAGGTTAAGATTGGCACAACCTCACTTTTGTTATGTGAAATCACCTCGTCTTCATTTACAAAATTAGGATAGTCAATGAATATGTGAAGAATTTTATTCATTGTTGTGTTCTGATCTCCTTATGCCAGCAAATAAATGTGTACTTAGTATGCATGTAGGAACTTTGCACAATTATCTCACTTAATCTTTCTATAGCAACTTCATAAACAAGGTATCATTAACTTCCTATCATAGAGGAGATGACCAAGCCCTGCTCAGATGATATGACTTGCTCAGTCACACAGCTATAGAGCGAAGAGCCAAGATTTGAGCCTGGAGTCTTATGCAGAGCCTCAACTCTTACCCATCCCCTTGAACTATCTCATAATGCTGCTGACTGTCTCTAGGGTGGGAAATTATAAAGCAAATATATGGATCAAGCCAAAGGTCCTCAAAGGTCAACCAGTTGTCTTGGTAGGCCAGATAGTGTAAATTCCATAGCATGTAAAGTCCATAATCGAGTCACACATTCATCCAACTTACTTTATAATACAGTGTCCTTTGTGATGACCTGTTAGGAATTTTAGCAGGTACAGACAGAAGTAAGACAGCCTCTGTAGTCAGGACATGGATTTTTTTTTTTTTTACTTCATTTGGCTTCTTGTCTGCAGATTTTGCCATTATGCAAAATCTTTCCAGAGATCCAACCTGATGATTCAATGTCTCTGCCCATATATCTCCTCTAGCCTGGGAAATTGAATCAAATAACTTATGGTGTGTGGTTTTTGTGTTTTACTTGTTGACTGGTTGGAAGAAAACAATTGACAGCTAGCAGGCTTGTGGCTTTAGATGGACTGAGAGGTCAAGAGGAAAGGCAGATGCAGTTAGTCCATTGGACACTGGAGAAGTACTCAAAAGGGTGGGCTCTAGGGAAGAGTGGACATAAAGAAAGGCCAGGGACTTTGAAGTTCATGAAAAATTAGAGATGCCAGCTTAGGGAGCTCTCTACTTCTTAACTCCTCTGGAGGCAATGAAAAAAAAATGTGACTGTAAAAAAGTTAAATTTTACATAGACTTTGGCAGACAGAATGAAGAGTGAGGTAACTTAAACATGGATATGGTGCATTCAGACAAAATTTTTCTTTGGTCCTGTGTTGCTGGTACCTTATTTTTATATGACAAAAATTAAAGAATTTAAAAGATGGAAACCAGAAATGGGTAGAGGCATCATTATTTCTTATATCTCTGAAATTAGAGTTGCAGACTTGAAAAGTTACATTTTAAAGGTTTCTCTTACAGAGCTCTTTAAAAAATGTTGAAAGAATTAAAATCTCCTGAATTAATTCATCACATAATTGAGTTGGAGCTCATCATGTAGAAATATGGGTTGGGCCATTAGGCACAAAGGAAAGCCCATGTTTTTGTGCTGCTGCTGCTGTGTAGTGAATTCTGAGAGCATCTTTTAATGGTGAGGATCTTCCTTTAGTCTCATGCCCACCACCACCATCACCCCTTCCACCTTCCTGCTTTTATAGAGGAGCTCCCATAGCTATTCCTCTTACCCTCCTAAGGGCAGGGCGGGGGTGGGGGGGTAACCTTTGGGGCCTTGCCTCTGGAACAAAAGTGAAGCCCTGAAGGAACAAACTAAAGCAAACTGAGAGCCACGTGTCATCTCTGGGTCTGTAAATACGTACCTTAATGAGTAGAGCTCTACTCAAGACTGACAGTGGGCAAATTATATAATAATACACAGTTTGTTGATTATACATAATGACAAAATGCAATTGATTCATTTACCTTAGCACTGATGATGCCTCATGACAAAATGATTTATATCAATAAAGCCCAACAGATGCCTGCACCTCACCACAATCTATAGCAGATGCTGAGCAAACTGCCTCACATAGGCTCGCCCTACCCAGAAGAATCTTCCACACTGTATTCACCGAGTACAAGGCAGCCCACAAGCAGGGAAGTGTAGCCTGCTCTGCGGGGTCCAGTGTGCTGGCCAGGTGAGCCCTGCTGCTCCCCTGCAGTTCTGGGAAAGTACTGCCAGGTCTCCCCTCACATTGTGCCAAAAGTAACCATGAGTCAGCCATGTGCTCTTCTCCAAATTCTAGCACTAGGGTTTCCCACATTGAACTCATTTTCTTTCTAAATTTATATCCAAGGTGTTTTTCTTTTCTCTTATGTTATCAATACTTAAGGGAGTAAAGAAAAAAAAAAGCAGAAGAGTGAAGAAAGAACATAGTAGAAACTGCCAGAAGGAAACAGAGAAGTAGAATAACCCCATCAATTGGCTACCATTTGCTAGTGAATAAAAAGAAATCATCTTTAAGAAAAGACATTATAATTGGCGATTACAAAGGCCATGCAAAGAGGACAAAGTCAAAGCATTCTTTCTATTTTAAGGGAAAAGACTATCACCAATTATGGTCACTCTCCTTGTTTTCTCTTCTTCTTGACTTCCCCAACCCAATTAGAGGTGGGGGGGGGGGGGGCGCAGAAGGGCACGTGGAGTCACTTAGCTAAAGTTACCTTACTTTTGGTTTTTAAAACTCATTTTTGTTTTAAGTGTTGAATAGTGCTATATTATGTGCTTTTTAACCAGGCTAAAAAAATACTTAAACCTAGATGCAGTCTATTTGCTATCAAGTTAACTCTAGTTTGACTTGAGTTTCCAAAGTGCTTGTGCTCTCCAACCCCCCCCCCTCCAGTTTGAATGGAAAGAAAAGGCCAGAGAAACTAATTCATATCAAGATAAAATGAAAACCCTAATACTCCGAGATGTGTTTCTCAGACTGTGGCTTAAACTGATTTATAACATATTCCTGGACTATCATTCTGGCTCAAAGTGTATTGATAATAAAACATAAGTCTCTATATTATGAACACAAATACATGTGAATTTGTTAAGAAGACACAAACAGTAAAGACATTTTCACCTTGTAATGGGCTGCTTCCAGCTGTGCTCACAAGTTGCACAATGATATATATATTCATTCATTCACACAACAGTAAGCACTTGCTAGACACATGTTATGTGCTGAGTATCTTTTCTAGGTGCTGGGAACACAGTAAAAAACATATCAGACAAAAACTCCATTTCTTTCAAGGCACTTGCATAGTAAAATTAATGGCAAAAAGATAAATGAAATGTATATAGTCCAAGGTCGTGGAGAAGGAAAAGCAAAGAAGGAAAAGCAAAGGAGATTAGATGGGCTGCCTGCCAAGGGTGTTAGAGGAAAGTTGCAATTTTTAATAAGTTAGTAAGAAAAGGACTTGCTTAGAAGAAAGCATTGGAGTAAGGATTTGGTGAAAGCAAGACAAGGGCATAATCCAAAACTCAGGGAAAGAGAAAAGCAAGTGAAGGCAGAAAGGTTGTAGGGGAATGAATGACATTAGTATTATAGGATCTTTAAAGATTTTAGATCTTCATCTGCATGAGACAAGAAGTCATGGGAGATTCTGAGCAGAGGAATGGCTCTATGGGATCTCTGCCTACGATGAGAGGAGACAGTAGATGACAAAATAGTCACGAAAATAATCTAGGGACGATGATGGCTTGGACCAGTAACTGTGGACAGAATAAGAGGTAGTCCAATTCTGGAACTATTTCTTTGAATGTAAAACATTAGTGACTTAAAGATGCACCATTATCTTATGTGCTACAGAATGTTTTTTTTTTTTTTAATGCTGCCATTGAAACTAAGAAACAATGGCATGATACTTTCTGAACATTTAAGAATTTTATGTCAGTCTATAAAAGCTCTGTTTTATATTTGGACAGATGTTTAATCATATTTTACTTCTGCACATATAAAATAAAATAAAAATGTAAATAACAAATGAAATAAATTGATCAGTATAGCTGAAACAAAACCTTATCTGAAACTGCAGCTCTTTTTAATCAATTTTGATTTTTTACATCATCAGGAATCCTAGTGATGCAAATTATAAGAAGAATCTACAAAAGAAATAAAATTCTTTGGTTCTGATACTTTAAAAAAAATACTGAGGTATGATTGGCCTTTACTAAACAGCATGCTTAAGTGTTTAGAGTTTGATAAGTTTTTACATATGGATACATGTGTTCATTCATCACCATGATCAAGATCATAAGTATATCCACTATCCAAAAAGCTTCCTCATGTTCCTTACAACCCTGCATCTCCCTACATCTGTCTCTGGGTACCTCTGATGTCCTTCTGTCACTACAGGTCAGATTGCATTGTGTAGAATTTGATATATATCCTGCCCTGTTTTCTGTCTGCACACTTTTCTTCTGAAAGAGTAAGGTTTAACATTTTTACCTCTAGATCTGTGACCCATTTTCAGTTACTTTTAGCATAATGTCTAAATTTCATATCTAGTTTGAGTTTTGATGTACCATTCTTTCAGTTTGTCTTTTTGTTGAAAAGACAAACTTGTCTCCCTAAGTTGTACTTAAGTCTGATAAAATTCCATTGGCCATTTCTGCTTTATCTCTTTTCTGCTACATATCTATCCCTTCATCAATACCACATTACTTACTATAACTTTAGATGCTAGACCAGCTAAGGTGATTCCTACAATTTTTTTTTCTTTTCAAAATGATTTTGGCTATTCTTTTGACTTTTGACATAAATTTTGCAGTCCACCTGGCCATACTTCAGAAACAAAATCACACCAGAATTGTTACTAAAAATGTGTTAATTCTACAGATTAATTTGTCAGGAAGGAGCGTGTTACTGTGTTAAGTCATTCAACCTATGATGACTTTTATGTGTTTCCATTTGCTGAGGCTTTCTTTGATTGCTTATTAGTTCTCAGTATACAGAGTTCATACATTTTAGTGAGATTTAATCCATTGTGTTTAATCTTCCAGCTATTGAAAAGATTGATTTTGTGCATTGCTATGTGTTTTGCAAACCTGATAAACTTGCGTATTAATATTCCTAACATTTTTGTGGATTATGATATTTTCCACATAAACAATAATGTTTAGAAATAAGAAAGCATTGTTCAATTCCTAAGCTCCTTATGATGCTATAGGTTTTTGGTAAATATCCTGTATCAGATTGAGGAAGTTGCCTTCTTTGACTGCTTTCTGAGGACTATTATGAATGAATGTTGAAGTTCTTCAAAATCTCTTTTTGTCTCAGTTAATATAAGCAGGGTTTTTTTTTCTCTTTTAGTATTTTTATTGTAGTGTACTGTGTTAGTTGGTTTTCAGATTAGGAACTTTTGGTCCTAAAAGAAAACCTACCTGATCCTGGTGAAAAAATGGGACTTTGAGACAAATTCTACTTGGGCTTGCATACCCTTTATGTAGATAGCTGCCTTTATTTGCTAAGATTATGTTGAACATTTTCATAAGTATGGTCATGAGACACACTGGTCTGTGGTATTCTTTCTTTGCATTGTGTTTAATTGGTTTTGCTATCAGAATAATGCTAGCTTTACGCAATAAGATGGAAATGTTCCTGTATCTGTTTTCTGGAAGAAAGTATGTAGAATTGCTATTTCTTCACTAAATGCTTAATAGCATTCACCAGTGAAGCCTTGTGGGCTTGACATTTTATTTTTAGTACTTCCCTTTCTAACCATACAGGATAAAGTTATAGTAAAGATTTTAATGTCCATTCATGACTTTGATTGATTGATTTCTTACTTCAGTATGAGCAGTATTTTTGTTTGTTTATTGTTTTGACTGGATGCCCGTCATGAAAATTTTACTTTGTTGGATACTAGATGTGTTTTTATTCCTGTTAATATTTTTGAGTTGAGTTACTTGAACTCAGTTGAGTTACTTGAACTCAGTTTGATCCTTTTGGGTCTTCAAATTTGGCAGGTAGGACCAAAGCCATGTTTGGCTTAGAGTTAATTGTGCCCTTCTACTAAATACTCAGTGTTCCATGAATTATGAAGTTTTCAACTCTGGTTTGTGGGATAAACCACTATTTTCTCAGTTCTACATGAGCACAATATCTTCTTTCTTCTAACTTCTTGTGTTGTTCTTTCTCTAGTCTAAGGTAAATTGCCTCATATTTGTGCATTACTCAGTATGAGGCAAGATAGATAAAGAGACAGGGAACTTAAAATTATAAATATTAAAAGTAAAACGTTACTAAAAGTACCAGTCAGAGAATTACCTGGGTTTGGTGGAGAGTCCAAACACTACTGGCTTACACCTGCAATCCTATCTACTTGGGAAGCTAAGAATGGAAGAATGGCAGTTCAAGGCCAGCCTGAGCAGAAAAGTTTACAAGACTTCTTAGCACATAGCTAAGGGTGGTAGCACATGCCTTCCATCCTAAGCCCTGTGGAAGTCTGAGATTGGGAGGACCATAGTTCCAGGCAAGCTGAGGAAGAAAAGTCCATAAAACTTTCTACAGGAAGATGTTGGGCATGGTGGCTGTATTATCCAAATGATGAAGAGAAACCTAAGTAGGCTGATTTTAGCCCAGGCATGCAAGCACAGGGGCAGGAAGTAAGACCCTATCTCAAAAAATCACTAAGACATGAAAGAGTTATATATAGTTGTAGAGCACCACTAAGCTAGTTTGAGGCCTACTGTTCAAACTCCAGAACAACCACATATAATATGGGTAGGCCCATAGCATATCTCCATGTTTTAAAACAATAAATAACATCCCTTTTGATGACCTAGAACTATTTTTTGTCTAATGATTAGAGATTACCCAACTTCAGTGTGGAGCTATGTATTTCCCCAGCTCAGAACAGAAAGTACTCATGCAAAGGCAACCATTTTTAGTTTGCTTCCCACTCCTACACTTCTACCCATTCACTTTCTCTCCTCTCTTTTTTCCCATCTTTCGTTTTGTGAACACTGTTACACTAAAATAAATCCTTGCAAAAACTTCCACCTTGTGAGACTCTCAGTTTTGTGAGATACCTTGAAATGCTTTTCATGTGTGCACCTAAAGTGCCTGTGGTTTTGCATGGATGAAACAACCTCTCATCCAGCAACAGGTGTGCTGCTGGATGCTTAAGAGTACCATCTTAGGTATCCAGAGTTCTCTCTATAGAAAGCCCTCTCCTTTCTGCTACTTTACCATACAAACTCTACGTTCATTCCTTGAACCATAGCTTGGCCTCCTCTACTCAAGAAATCTACTTGTCTGTACCAGAGTTCTTATTTCCAATGGCACAGGCAAGAAATTCTTCCAAGGTAAATATCTAAGACAATGTTAGGTTCTGCCTCATTTGTTTTCTGATTCTTAAGATCGTTAACCACACATACACACGCCTTGGCCTGCCCAGTACCTTCAAATAATTCTGTCTGACATTTTGGCTGTTTTAGGTAGAATATAAATATGGTCCCAGGTGCTTTTTACTTAGCCAGAAATAAAAGTCTTGGTACTTTGGTGCTAGGCTCTTAAATCAGTTTTGCAATTGTGTAGAACTGTAAATATCTATGGTAATGTTGCTAAGTACCTCCAATTCTTCATCTCCGTAGGGTCCCCCAAATTATTAGGTTTCTGGAAGATAAATGAGTGGATATTCTACTATTTTTTTTAATTTGCTTCCCAGTATCTGACATTTGTTTGTAGGTTTGATGTTAGATGTTTTGCTGTCTGCAATTGTGCACACAAAGTTAGTTGTGGCATGATTACTTCCTACTTGAGAGAAAATTTAGGATTCTATTCATTGTGCAATATATTCTGACTTTATATATGTTGAAATATCACAAGTAATTTCTCTTAGATTCAGTGAAATAGGGTATTTTGTAAATAGGACATTTTAACTCATGAAGATGGCACCGAAGTTTTTGTTGTAGATTACTTCAAGAATGAAGTTTGGCATGGAGAACTTAAAGAAGTTCCAATTGGGCATGGAGAAAGTATTTTTTGCCCTTTCCAGTCTACATCCTCTATTAAGTAATTACTGATATTCTAGAGTCAGTATGAAAAGCTTCTCCTTGTTTTATTGGATATAATCTGACAGCAGTAAAATTGACATGAAGATTTTAAATATACCATTAAAACCTCCTGAATACTGGTGGGTTTTAAGGTATAGCAAATTATAGTAACAATAGTTGCACTTTTATTTTCAAAAGTAATATTATTAGCCTTGTATGTTCAAAGGGAAGATTCCTTAAAAACATGAACTTGACAACAAATCTAGAAGTAAAACAAAGTCAGATTCCAGAACAGGAAATCTGTTTTTTCTTTTTTATCTCTCTCTTTTTATCTCCCTCATGTTATTATCTTCAAAGAGG
Source organism: Dipodomys spectabilis (assembly GCF_019054845.1). Lineage (NCBI taxonomy): Eukaryota > Metazoa > Chordata > Mammalia > Rodentia > Heteromyidae > Dipodomys > Dipodomys spectabilis. Next base: position 4,933,631 of record NW_024870835.1, on the reverse strand, counting down.
TTTCAGTTTTACATGTGTATTCACATGTATATTGCATCTTGGTCAATCACCCCTTCTGCCTTTCTCCCCCTCCCTCCCAGATGTCCCATCCCTACCCATCCCGAAATAATGCCATTATCATCTTTCTTTCATATACCAATGAATCACAAAGCATATCCACAAGAGTTGTAAAATTTGCATATAATATTTTATATAGAAACATGTAGAGTATACATCATTACACTGATTTTTTTGAGGAAATCTTTTAGGTATAATCCTGGGTAACAATTTTCTTGCAAAAGGGTATTTACTCATGTATGTGAAATGACAGCATTTTTGACTCTCATGGATAATTTGCCCATTCAACCAACATGTTATCTAATCTCTGAAACAGATCTTTCAGAACTGTTGATAAATAACCTAGAAATGGGTCCCAAAGACTGGCATCTTTGTTGTGACAACAAAGGAAGAACAGATTAGAACAGATGTACTTGATCACAGAATGGAGAGCCTTTGTGGGAATGGGTGTTTTGAAGGAATGCGTGGCATGGTAAGAGCCATAGTCATCTGCTCCTGCAACCATACCGGCCACATGCACCTCTGAGGAGCCAAGTTCTCACACCTTCTGGTCTCTCCTAAACACCTCTTTGTGCACAGCATCACTGTAATGGACACATTGATAAAACTCCCAGATTTCCCTCAAATCATCGCTGAGGACCATTATTTAGACAGTAACAACTCAAACAGTAGGTGACTTTTTATCGACATGCAGGAAATGTGTTTTTAATTTTCTCTATTTTACTTTTCAACAAATCAAGACCACCATTTCTGTGATACAGTAAGGAATATTAAAGTTTCCTCAGAGAAACACATTAAGCAAGTATATCCTGAGTTAAACAGGTTGAAATAGGTGTCTTTCATTTAAGCCCCTATAGAAACTAAATCAGGTACTTTGAAATGGATATGGACATGTGAGATTTCCCCGTGTTTTGTTCCTTGGGTTCTTTTTTCAAGGATCATTGTGTGGGACTGATTTTTTATTTGTCTATTTTGAATCCCTAGTCCCATATATGGAGTATGATAGAAATATAAACCAATATATCCTTACAACTATTCGTAGAATCATATAATAAATTTACAGATCCCCTAATGATCTGCTAAAACTTGTCAGACTTCTCCACAATTGAACCATAAGCCATGACTTTTCCTACCTCTATCCTGTCTTCTACCAAACACTCATCTGGAGAAGCCTGAGTTATCCCATTTTCTTATTGATGAGACAAGTACAGAAGAACATTGTCTCTTCCCTAGTCTGCTTTTTTCCATCTTACCCTTTTCCCCAACAATCATTTAGGTTCCTCCCCTGCCTTCTCCCAGGAGCATGCAATTGTTAATGTATCAGCCAAAGCGAGGGTTAATGCCTCAGCCTGTGGAATGTGAATTAATTCTCAACAAAGCAAAAGCAAGGCACATGAACTGAGTGGGGGTCAGAAGACTGCACAGCCCAACAGAAAGCTTCCTTTGACTTGCACTTTATTTGACCTGTGCATAAACAAAGACTTTCTATTTCTAGAAAACACATTGTTTGAATGGCCTTGAGTTTCCTCTGCAAACTTTAAAATCCATGTCTTTTTGTAAAGCATTGAGCATGCCGTGGGCCCCAGATTTAATGTTGTTGTGTTCCTTTTCCATTACCCCTGCTACATTTTTTGCTCCTATATGTCACAAAGTCTTAGCTCACTAAAATTCAGACTTTTCTTCAACAAAGCATGGTATTAAAAACAGTTATAAGGATATAGTGTGAGTACTTTTTTCCATATCATAGAGAACTCAATAAATGTAACCTCCTTAGGGCAGGAGCAGAGACATCTGATTCTTTTCCTCCATCAATGGGTAACATGCTAGGCACCTTGGCATGTTAAAAGCACCACAAAATAATCTTTTGGTTCTATTCTTAAAGAGATTGGAAATAAAAGGAGGAAAATATAATTTATAGAATACCTGCCATGTTCCAAGAAATACATCTGTGTGTATGAATCTGTCTTTATATCTATTAACAACAGTAATACGTGGTAGGTATTGCTTTCCTTGTTTTATGAAAGAGGGAACTGAGGAGCTGAGAAGCTGGAAAGCTTCTGAGATTTCCTTAGTCAAACTCTTCTGAAGATAAGATCATAATGCTAAGATTCTGAGAAATTGTATTTGGAGATTCTTTTATTTAAGCTAACTTCTTATTATGACAGGATGATAATAAACAGAGTTGCAAAGATTTGTAAAAACAGAGCATCCTGCTGAGCTTTTAGTTTGCCTTTCTCGTCTCCTGTAGTGCATTCCTACCCATTTGACTTTGCACTTCATAGTCTTAGACAGTGGCATTTCTTCATCATAAATCCTTTCTGAACAGAGGTATAGCTCAAAGTGGTAGAGTGCCAACTTTGAGCCAATAAGCTAATGAAGAGCACAAAGCCCTGAATTCAAGTCCCCCCCATACACACACACGCACGTGCGCGCGCACACACACACACACACACACACACACACACACACACACACACACACACACCCCACAAAATTATGTCCACAGTATGGGTGTAGCAATATGTGGTATGACTTGGGTGAAAATAAATGACATTGCCTAAAGGCCTAATTGGACATGTAATCCACCCCTAATACTTTATTATTTTTATTGATATCTCTCAGTTGTACAAAGCTGTTTCCTCTTAACATGTCCATTTATAGCTACAGTGTATCGTTTTTTAATCTACTAAGTTTAGGGTCAATTTGTAAGTAGGGAAGAGAAATAATTATGATAAAATCATCTGTGATTCATTTAATTTTTTTAAAAATTAATTCAAAATGGAATATACATAGAGGCATAGTAACAATAATTTGGGGGTATGTACTATAAAATGACACAAGAGCCTGTAGGGTTAGGCACAGGCAGTATGAAGACAGTGAAGAAGTAGAAGGCAGAATTTCTGCCCTTGAGAAGTTTAAAGCACACTAACAAATATAGTGCCCCCTCCTCTTATCTGTCTTAATTGTACAAGACACTCTGCCATAGAGACACAGATTCCAATATAATAAATGCATCCCTGAAATTTAGAACTTACTTTCCATTTTTAATTCAATGTAAATGCTCTGCTCCAGGAAAGTCTGATGGTATGTTAACATCAAAAAGGAAAATTTGCAAATCTATTTTTAACACACAAAAAATTTATATTGTCTTTAACAGGCCAAACCCTCCCTAAGTGAACTGGTAATTCATTTCTTTGAAATATTTTATGTTGAGGAAACTAGAAATCTTAATTCCTAGAGATTGGCTTTCCCACTTCAAAAACTGATTTTTAAAAAGCAATTGTATATTTTGAGACACTGTCTCTGGCTAGAAAGCAATGAATAATTTCATGTGAAATTATGGACTTTTAAAACATGGCTTTGAGGGCGCAATAGCTATGTGCATATGATCATATAAAATGATGCTTATCAAAATGAACTTGAAGAAATAGAAATGCCAGGGTTTTTTTTTTGTACTGTTTGCAGTTCTTTTTTTGTTTCTTCTTTTTTTTCCCTTTTGTCATTGTTTTTGTTTTCTGTACATTTTGTCTTTCTGTAAGTTTATCTGATTTGGGGAGGGGAGGGTGAATGCAGAGCAGTGGGACAAAGGGTAAACTAATTCAGCAGTGATACTCACTAGACACTGTGTTGGAAATGAACTATATGACTTATTGGGGAGGAGGGTCGAGAGGGAAAAAAAACTGGGAGAAAATAAGGGAAAGGATGACGCTGTTCAAAAAGAAATGCATTCATTACTTGACTTATGTAACTGTAACCCCTCACTTTTACAATAAAAAGTTAAAAAGTAAAAATAAAACATTGCTTTGCTTCCCTCTCTAGTGGACGATACAGTGGTTGCCATTCCCTATGGAAGTCGACACAGCCGCCTTGTCTTAAAAGGACCAGATCATTTGTGTGAGTAAATGCCACGTTTTCCTTTAGGAACTGGGAATTTTAACCATTCGTATTCATTTTTGTTCCCAGAAGGGATTAAAACACAAGAGTACAAATCTCTCCACTCTATCATAATATGATATTTTGAGTGCTCCTGTTTATCTTTTAGCTGCCTAATGAGAAGGCAGAAACTGCTATGGTCATTATCTCTAACCACAGTCATCCTGAAAAACACAAAATAGATGGTCCCAATTGTTTGTTCATGGGTTAAGTGCCTGTTTATATTTTGGTGCATATTATATCTCATTCTCTCTTTTCTTTCTTCCTAATCAATCTCAATTTTTTCCCTCTCTTTTTCTTCCTCCTACATGTTTTTCCCTCCTTTGTTCCTTGTCTTCCTTATCTCTTATCCCACTAATCCAGGAAGACTTAGAAGTATAAAACTTTCTTAACACTGAAACATTTAAAGCAAACCACCATGCAATAATCAAGCATCCTGTGTACTAACCCATATCTTGAACATAGCAGTTGAGAATCCCAAATTAAAACATAAGCCTAAAGATAGAATGGTAGCTTGTCATCCAACTTTTATGCAAGAATTGATTTTCAGTGATGCTAAGGCAACAATACACCCACATCTTTTTTTATTATTGTTTAGTGGTGTGTTGTAAATCTCTAAATTACCAACAGAAAATTATCAGCTACAAACAAAGGCAAAGAGTGGGAGGCTATGACAGTACCGTCTATAAAATTCAGTTTTACTGTACAGCTTCCTTTAGTTGGTCTCTTGAGCATTCCTGATCTTTTAGACTGATCATTCCTGACTTCCTACAAAGTCATCTATCATCTTCCCTTTACCTCTCTCACACACATGGTCATGAAACCAATTTAGGTAGGAATCATTATTTTTTTGGCAATTGGATTATAAAGGAAATCATGCTGCAAAGACAGAGCCTGTGAACATCAATATAGCCTACTTTAGTCTTTCTAAAAATAAAAAAATAGATTAGATTAAGTTAATCAAGAAGTAGTATTTAAGGGTCATGTGAAGCAATGGAATAAATGAGGTATAGTTTAGAAAAATAAAAAGACATGGTAAATCATCTTGTATGAATCCATGCTCTTCTGTTTATCTTGATAAACCCTGTGAAATATAATGTTCACATGTCGAAAGATAATATATGTGTATACACTTATTCACATGATTTGCATTTCCCTTTGAAACTAGACAGAACTCAGTGCTTATGTAACAACCTCACTTAACACTGTATTTTTGTAAGCAATCACAGAACCCAAAGTAAAATTTTCAGGAAAAGATTATCACCAAATGGGAAAATGACTCTTCATTGCAAAAGAAAGATTTAAAAGAAAATTTCATTTTAATGACTTTATTGTCCATATTTCCTAGTTATGCCACCACTAGGAAGCTTGTTTGTTTCAACTGTTCCAAGAGTCTGTAGGTAAAACCTAAAATGATATTCATAAATAATGAAAAACAATATGAGATGGGTATTTTTCTCCAAAAAACATGACGTTAGTAGCATATGCGAAGTTAAAAAATGTTCACTTTTGTTTCACTTTTTATATTTGGAATACAAGTCAGCAAATTGAATACAGTGGTAAGTCTTACCCTGTTTGTTCTGCAGCTTTTTTTCCAGAAGCTGGACTGATACAAAACCAATCTTAAATATTTAGAAACAAATCAGAACAAGGCCAAGCAATCTCGTTTTGCCCTAGCTCAGAAGTACATTGAGAAGAACAGCTGGGACACATCTTATTAAGATTGAATCTGATGTGAAGATCTAGGTCTAGAGCTTCAAGTTTTCTCCATAACTAAATTAATTCTTGCCCTGGAGATAGTTCTGCAACTGTACACAAGTCAGCTTGAGGAATGAAAGCTGGAGAAAGGAGATTCAGTATTGTTGCTTTCCTTTATTGACATCTGTGATACAACTACTTCAGGATTCCCTGTGAGGTCTTCTCTGCACAGGGGTAGGGTCATAAAATCTGAAATACACTACAAAATGGGCTCCACAGCTTTCATCTGGGGTCATTGAACATTTCATTGAACATCAACATTTTCTACCCATTGGTATTCCTTATAGTAGACTTTAGAGTAGACTATACCTAGAACAACAAAGTATAAACATTTTAGATATGGTTTAGTACCTCTCAAGGTTTTAAAATTGTCTGTAGCCAGACACTCAGTGTGTAAAATATTCATGAATAGAGCCATTGTGATTGAAACTACACTCAAAGACCCAGAGCCTCACCAAAGTATACATCTTTCTGCTCAAGAGTCTCTGCCAAAACTGATGGTTCTTGTACAAGGCTGGAAAAACAACTGCTTTAGGCCATCTTTCTTCATATAGCAAGCAAGTATTCTAAATCACCTCTCAATTACCTGAGAACTTGGTTTTCTCTGACATATTCATCATGATCATCCTCACCCTCAAAATCCTAACTTCCTTCACTGAAAGATGCTTCATAGACTATCCAATTGACTGCATTCAAGTTTGAATGTTCATGGATCAAGTTCTTTTTTTTCTTAAGCACTCTAAAATGCCACAGAGAGCAATTAAGCTAAGTATCAACCATGACTTTAAGAAAAGAAGACTGAAAAGGATAGCCACTGTAGTTTCCACTATTTGAGCACTAACATTTTTGCAGTTAGCAACCAGAAAGTATGAGGAAACACAAACTAATGCATGTATATAAAGCCACACAGGTGCTGAGACAATGAAGAGATGTACCTGGATCTCTAGGCTGACAGCTGTCAAGTCAGAGATCAGTAAGATATATATGGTTTAGCCAAAGGACTAGGGCTACAGTGAAGAAAAGTGTCTTAATGAGGTCATTTGAAAGTGAAAGATTGATAAGAGCTTGGAATGCTTGGCTAATGAGATTTAAAGTAATTTTATTATAGTATAACTTCCTATGAGATCTATCAATGGTTATGCATTTTGTTTATATCACAATTTGAATATTGTAGGCTATATTAAGGAAAGATGTTTCTCCCTTATATAGCTCAAAACTTAGTTGCATGAAACGTACTTGCATATGGTAGCCCTAGGAATATCTTTCTTCTTCATGTGTTTGATTATGTAGATCTGGAAATCAAAACCCTCCAAGGTGTTAAAGGTGAAAACAGTCTCAGTTCTACAGGCACCTTTCTTGTGGACAATTCTAGTGTGGACTTCCAGAAATTTCCAGACAAAGAGATACTGAGAATGGCTGGACCACTGACGGCAGATTTCATTGTCAAGGTGAGCCTATTGAGATATCTTATTTTTAATCCTTATCCAGACTAATGGTACTTATAATTTCCTAATGAAAAAGAGACTTTAGGTCTTGACATGTATTTGGATAGAAGATTTGTTACCCAAGAAATGTTTAATTCAAGTATGTTAAGCTAGCTGTATCATGGACTTTATAATAACATTCTATTTTGAGATATTTCTTGATGTATTATTATTAAAACGTCTTCACCTAATCAGCCAACATATTAGTTAGCCAACATATCATTTTAACTGTTTTTAAACAATAAAGGTTACAAACACTGACTAATATAAGATATTCTCCATAAAAGAGAAATACAGACTGATGATCTATAGACATAGTCAACTAATCATGCATCTAATAGCAAGTTCTATTTTCTCTTGTACTGGCAATAAGACTAACTTGTTTCCTTCTATCAGTGCTTCCCTACTCTTTAAGGTAATATAAAACACATTGCTGGAAGCAACATGCACATTCTATTGGAAAAATGCACACACTGGGGGGACATTTGGGAATCACAATAAAATAAAACATATTTTTTTCCTTCAGTAGGTCAGGAGGACCTGAAGGATTTCAGCTGTAAAGCTGTAAAACTTGTAATGTGTCCAGGACTCCATAAATTTTTTCATCATGGGACCTGGAGCCAGAGGACATTTGATTTAAGCTAAGACTTGATGACCCCATGGCAGCTGGAAATAAGAATACATATAGGAGAACTGTGATAGACACAAAGGTTGGATGGAAGAAGGACAGCCAACTGTCCTTTTTCTCCATCTGCATGGTAGCTCTATTAATACAGTCCAGATGCCAGTCCTATAAACATGAATACGAAGCTACAAACGGTTAGAGGTAGCTCATAATAGAAATGATTCTGTAAGGAGCTAAATTATTTCCGTTAGCAAGAAAATCCAATAAAAAAGTAAAATAATGTGCCTTAATTGTTTGAAATCCTTAGAGTATTGTTGAAATGACCCTTTATAGCATTGTAATTTCCCTCGTGGCCTTGCAAGAGTTAATGCCCATACTGAAAGTATAAGGTTGAATTCCAGTAATAGGATGCACCTTTGAATGGTTCATAGCATTGTTTAATGTGTTTCATCTATCTAGTTGACTCCCGCATATCAACACTTGGGCATCCTACAAGGAAATTGAGCTGAACATATCCAAAATGGAGCTTGTCTAACTCCAGAAACATCCCTTATTTTTTTTATTTCTTATCTCCTAAATAGGGAAAGACACCATCTATCCAAGCAAGTTAGAAACCTTTCATTCACCTGTGATTTCACCTCTCTCATCTGCCTCCAGATACACATTAATTTTTCCAGTTCTTCCTCCACATCATCTCTCATAATTGTCCTTCCTTGTCCATCCTTGCTGCCTGTTACTTTAGGCCTTTGTATTTTCATGCTAAAACTAATACCATGAACTTGTAATTCATTCCCCAGCCTCTGACCCATTATCTATGTTGAATTCACAATAACTTTTCTAAAACCATAAATAGAAATTTCAAATCCTTCAGTTCCTCACTTCTACCACCCATTGCTTTTAGATTAAAATACACACCCGTAGCATAGCACTGCTATTACTATGTTAACCTGAATTCTGTTGGTCCTTTGACTTTGCCATTCCTTTCCATTCAGCTGGATGACTGGCAGGTCCCTCAACACCTTCCTTCTCATAACTCAAAGCCTTTGCTTAATGCACTATTCTCTAACTGGACTGTTCTTCGTCATCTTCTTTTTAACTCTCTCTTCTTTTTAACTTCTGTGCCCTATTCACCAACCTCTGCTTGTTCTTTGGAATTTCTTTCTTCCAGAAGTATTCTGTGATTTGACCATTTATATTACATATCTCTGCTCTGTGCTTCTGGAGGGAAGGACACATCATATTTGTCTTCCTATTTCCCTAAGAAGACTTCACTAAAAGTTAGCAAGTGCAAGCCAGGCACCAGTGGCTCACCCCTGTAGTCCTAGCTACTTAGAAGGCTGAGATCTGAGGATCATGGTTAAACACCAGCCTAGGCAGTAAAGTCGCTGAAACTCTTATCTCAAATTAACCACCAGAAAACTGAAAGTAGTGCTGTGGCTTAAGTGGTAGACCACGTTCCTTGAGCTGAAGAGCTCAGAGACAGCACCCAGGCCCAGAGTTCAAGCCCCACGACTGACACACGCCCCCCCCCCAAAAAAAAGTTACCTAATACTAGATGAATAAAAAAACTTGCTTTTCCTGGACACAAGTTCAAGAACAAATGCCAACATTTCTGTTTTACTAACCAAGAAACAGCTTAAAGGAAGTTGAGTAACTCACCTAAGTTCATACATGTATTAAACCAGGACTAGAAATGACATCCCTTTTCTCCAGACCCAGAATGCATTTCAGTATTTTGTGTTACTTTAAGAGTATATTATTTTCTTCAAATATTTCATTAGCAAACATTAGGAATTAAATATTATTCTAAGACAGATTGTGTAAAATTTTAAATGCATTATGCATTTGAAAATTAGCCAAATAATTTAAGATATTGAATAGATGATTACTGTTTTCCTCCTGAAATTCAGAATAAAATAATGTTTTTTCCAAGAGTTGTTCCCCCAAGAAAATAACTGAGAATAAAATATTGATATTTGACTGTCATTTTTCGTGACTTAGCTGTTAAAATCATATACATAGCATATAATTTTTGCATATAATTTATCTTTTAATATCACTAAAATATGGTCTCTTCTGATAGATTAGATAGATAGATAGATAGATAGATAGATAGATAGACCAGATCTTTTTGTTTTTATAGATTTAAAAGGCAGCATATTTAAGTCTCAAAGCATGTTTTGTTTTTGGTGTTTTTTTTTTAGCAGTACTGAGGCTTCATACTTCCTATGCAAATACTCTACCACTAAACCAAGCCTCTAGCCATCAAACCAATTTCATTAACATGAGTAAGCTTCATTAGAAACACTAAAATCTTTCTTCAATCAGCAATATTCCATTATGTATATACTATGTTTCTCTAATGATTCATTAAAATATTCATGGACACAGATTGCTGTCATGTTGCGGCTACTGGGAATAATGGTAGAATGAACATTGATGTGCAACTGTCTCTACAGTGTGCTAATGAAGGCTTTTTATTATCTTTAAGTACTTACACAAAGGGGTTTCGATTAAGGGTGTGAGCTTGTGAGTGCAGTGTATGTATATCACTGTCACCCTTTCCATCATTCTGCTCCCTCACTCTCAACCTCCTCAATTTATCTAGTTCCATCTTCACATTATGTACACACTGAATATTATGTATGACTGCATTCACCTACCCTTATCTTCCTCTCTTCCTTCATCTTACTACTCTAACCATGACAGCACATGTAGAAACAGGACTTTGGGGTCACTGGTAATTCTACTTTTAAGTTTTTGAGGAAACTACATACAGTTTCTCATAACGGTTGTACCAATTTACATTCTTGGTGTAATAGAAGGGCTTCCTTTTCTCTACATTTTCACCAGTGCTTATATTTTGTCTTTTATTTTGCTTTGTTTTATTTTGGGTGGGTCATAGGGCTTGAACTCTGGGCTTGGGCATTGTCCCTCACCTCTTCAGCTCAAGGTGAGCGCTTTACCACTTGAGCCACTGCAACATTTCCATGTTTCTGGTGGTTTGTTGGAGATGAGCCTCACAGACTTTCCTACCAGGGCTGACTTTGAACCATGATCCTCAGATCTCAGCCTCCTGAGTAGCTAGGATTACAGGTGTGAGCCACCAGCACCCAGCTATTTTGTCTTTCTGTTAATAGTCATTCTAACAGGTCTGAGCTAATGGCTCACTGAAGTTTCAATTGCAGTTCCCTAATGATGTTGAGCATTTTTTCATATACCTGTTGGCCATTTGTTCATCTTCTTTATTCATAAACTGCTTTGTTAAATGGCAACACCTTTGTACAACTACTTAAAAATAATATTTAAAAAATAAAGATAAAAAGAAATGTCAATTCAGATCATTTACCCATTTTAAAATCAAGTCACTTAATATTTCCTATTGAGTTGTGTTCCTTATAAATTTGGGATACTAAGTCCTTATCACATATATGGTTAACCAGTACTTTTTCCCATTCTGTGGGTTATCTTCACTCTTGTTTCTTTGCTGTGCAGAAACTTTTAAGCTTGAGATACCTTATTTTTTCTATTTTTGCATTTGTTGATTTTTATTTTGCTTATTGAGTCATATCTCAAAATTCATTGTCATGAAGTTTTCACAATTTTTTCTAGTACTATTATAACTTCAGTATCTACATTTAAGGTTCTACTTTTTTGTTTTTGTTTTTATATTTTTATTATTATAAAAATTGGGGCTTGGAAGGTGGCTCAGTGGTAGAGTGCTTGCCTTGCCTTGCATGGGTTCGGTTCCTCAGCACCACATAAGCACAAAAAGCCACAAGTGGTGCTGTGGCTCAAGTGGTAGAGCACTAGCCTTGAATTGAAGAACTCAGGGACAACGCCAAGGCCCAGTTGAGGCCCCATGACCAGCAAAAAAAAAAAATTATTTCCCTTGATTCTACCATATTTCAGTTAATACATTTATATATAATTGTGTACCACCCAACATATATACTTAGGGGTTTTTAACTAAATCTAGCTTCCACATATAAGGGAAAACATGGATCTTTTGACTTTCTGGCCCTAACTTGACTTCACTTAACAAATGGTGCTGGCAAAACTGGATATCCACATGCAGAAAGCTGAAACTAGATCTTTATATATCACCCTGCACCAGTATCAATTCAAAATGGACCAAAGACCTCAATATAAGACCAGAAATCATGAAACAACTACAGGAAAAAGAAAGGGAAATGTTAGGGCTCCTGGGCCCTAGTAGAAATTTTCTGATTAAAGATCCAGAAGCACAGCAAATCAAGAAATACTTGATAAACAGGACTGCATCAAACTAAAATGTTATTGCATGGCAATGGACATAGCCAACAAGCAAAGAAGATAGCCTACACAATGGGAGATTTTTGTCAGCTACATTCAAGACAATGGTGTAATATACAAAATATACAGAGAATTTAAAAAATTAAATCCCCCCCCAAAACAACAACCCAATGAATAAATGGATAAATGAGCTAGAGAGATTCTTCTCAGAAGAAGTAAAAATGGCCAATAGACATGAACAAATATTTAACATCTCTGGCCATAAAAGAAATGCAAATCAAAACACCGCTGATATTCCACTTTACTCCAGTTAGAATAGCTATTATCAAAAATAAATAAATAAATAAATAAATAAAATAGATGATGGCGAGTATGTCTTCAAAAAGGAACCCTAATACACTATTGGTGGGAATATACATTTGTTCAACCATTCTGGAAAGCACTGTGGAGGTTCCTTCAAAAATTAGCCATAGAACTACCCTATGATCCAGTAGTTCCACTCATGGGTATTACCCAAAAGAATTACAAAGCAGGATACAGTAAATCCACAAGCACAGCCATGTTTATTATAGCACTATTCAACATAGCCAAGGTATGGAATCAGCCTAAACTGTCTCAATAGATGAATGGATCAAGAGAATGTGATATATATATGTATATATATATATATATATATATATATATACGTACAAGGGGAATTTTACTCATCCATTAGAAAGAATGATATTGTACCATTTGTAAAGAATTGGAAAGGCTTGGAAAAATTATATTAAGTAAGCCAGACCCAGAGAGACAAAGAATCCATGTTTTCCCTACTTTTTTGTATAATGTGAGTTGATTTTTATGTGAAGTGTGACGTACACATCTAATTTCATTCTTCTGCTATGTATGAAATTTTATTCCCAACATACCATTTATGGTTCTTTTTAAGGAAAAGACACTTTTTGAACAAACAAGAGATTTTTTTTCTCACAGTGAAGTAATTGTTATCTAATGCCACCGGTTCCAAAATAATGTCTTGGTACCTCCTTTTCTGACCATCTTTAAAACTAGACTAAATTCTTGTCCTGCTTCCTAAACAAGCATTTCATCCAAAAATGTAAACTTGATACATTGGCTGTACTTACATTTTTGGCAGTGCTAGGATGATGTGCTAGAATAGGTAAGCACTCTGGAATTCAATATGTTCTGCTGCTTACTTGATGTGTGAGCATTAGTGCATTACTTCACCTCCTCGAGCCTGTTTACTTGGATATAAAATGGTAAGATAACAGCCTCATTCAAGTTAGAGCCCTTGTGAGAGACTAAATGAGATAATGTGTACAAAAATACACAAAATCAGATTACTTCCTTCTGTCCATTTGAAAAGCCTTAACTTTCAGTCAGATCACTCACAGTGTTCTCTCTCCATAATAGCAGGCAGCTACTTCTCAAGGATGGTTGGAGGATGATCAATTTATAACTAATGTGCCCAGGTTTAGTCATTAGAATAAAGGGAAGCAAAAGCTGACTGATGGTGACACCTGCTAATATGTTGATTATTATGAGTGATCTGGCTGCCTGCTGGATGACTGGTTGGCTAAGGAAGCTCTTTCTCCCTTACCATATCATGTCATTTTTGTTCTGAAGTTCAATGACTTTTCATACAGAAGGGATCTTTGTCAAGAATAGATCCATCCCAATAGGAGAAACCCTAGGTCTCCTTGGCACAGGCTGAACTTTTCTTAAAAGAGACCAAGAAACAACAAATCAAAGAAAGGTTGGACAAATGGGATTGCATTTAATTGCAGAGCTTCTGCATGGCAAAGGACATAGCTAGCAAGAACAATAGAAAGCCCACGGATTGGGGGAAGATATTCATTAGCCATACAACAGTCAAGGGTCTCATATCTAAAATATACCTAGAACTCAAAAAATTAAATCCTCCAACAAGAAATCCTCAAAGAAACAACTGCCCAATAAATAACTGGGCTAAAGACTTAAAGAGAAACTTCTCTGAAGAGGAAAGAAGGATGGCCAATAGACACATGAAGAAAAATGCTCAACCTCCCCAGTTATAAAAGAAATGCAAATCAAAACAACATTGAGATACCACCTTACCCCAGTTAGAATGGCTATAATCAAGAACTCTAATAACAACAGATGCTGGAGGGGATATGGACAGAAGGGAACCATACTGCATAGTTGGTGAGAGTGTAAACTTGTTTAACCACTTTGGAAAGTAGTATGGAGGTTCCTCAAAAGACTCCACATAGAGCTCCCCTATGACCCAGCAATCCCACTTTTGGGCATTTACCCAAATGATCACAAACAAGACCATACTAAAGCTACCAGCACAGCTATGTTTATTGCAGGGTTATTTACCACAGTTAAGATATGGAACCAACCCAGATGCCCCTCAGTAGATGAATGGATCAAGAAAATGTGTTATATATACACAATGAAATTCTATGCCTCCATCAGAAAGAATGACATTGCCTCATTTGTTAGGAAATGGAAAGGCTTGGAAAAATTATATTAAGTGAAGTAAGCCAGGAGCAAAGAAACATAGGTCCCATGGTTTTCCTTATTTGGAATAACTAGTATATGTCTGAGACAAGCAGAAAAGGTCAGATAAGTTGATGTTAAGTGCAATGAACCCTAAGATAAGGACTCAAATGGCTTTCTTTCTTGCCATTATTTCTAACACATTTATAAGATGATTTCTTTGTTGCTTTGTATGTCCCTCCCCCACGGTATAACCCCTGTTTTCACTGTATTTGATGTTGGTATAATTCATGGAGGGAAAGGGAAAAAACATATTGTTTAAATAGGGATAGAGGTGGACCCATTGCAATAATGAGATGTACAAGATGTATGTCAAAAACGAACTTTACAACTTTGGGGGGAAGGGGGTAGGTGGGGCCGCGTGGCAGGGGGTGGGGGAGATGGGAAGGGATAATAAGGGGAAACAAAGGAGAAGGCAACAATGCTTGATAGGAAATGTACTCATTACCTTGCCCATGTAATTGTAACCCCTCTGTATAGTATTTTCACAATAAAAGAAATAGCAAACAAACATGTAAAACATATGAAAAAAAAAAGAATAGATCCATCCTAAGGCATGCACTGGTGGTTCACGCCTGTAATCCTAGCTACTCAGGAGGCTGAGACCTGAGAATCACAGTTCAAAGCCAGCCCAGTGATTCAATGTACGTTAAATTTTTATAGTTAAATAATTTGTTTAGAAAGATTAGTGTCGTTTCAATTTTTTCATCTAAGTAGCATTACAAAACTGCCAAATATACATAAAATCTACTTTTTAAAATTGTGATATACCTGATGTTTTGAAATGTGTACATTGTGAAATAGATTTAAGTTGGTAATAAATGTGTTGCATCATATAATTATCGTTTCAGTGGTGATAGCATCACAAAAGCATCCATTTGTTAGTATCCTAAGAGACTAGAATGTTCATGATTTATACCTGCATCTGTTAGAGTGTTAAACAATGATGAAGTCCTTATATTTGTTTCTGGACAGCCTTAAGCACAACTGTGTACATAATAATTTAGCATCACAAAGTTATTTTTATTATGACGGAAATGATGAGGAGGAATCTAGAGAGAAATAACATAAACAAAATAATGAATTCAATTCATCCAGTAAATTCATAAAACTTCCATATGCACATAAGCTTTTTAAAGGAAATATTTGATACATAGGGTAGATGAGCCATTATTGCACATGATGTCTGCCTCTCCTAGTTTACAATGTCATTTGGAAAATAAAACAGGGGATAGAGAAGTTTGAAAGAATGATTTATGTAATTGAGCCCTAAAATTTAAAGACAGATAGTAAAAGCTATAGATATTCTCTATGAGCTAATCTGATTAAGAAAATATTTTTGAGTGATTGTGGACAAGCCATGTGAATCCTAGTAGGATTGATATAATTAGTCATTTTTCTCCCTGGAGGCTGAACTTCCTTGCCTACCTTTCATAAGATCACATTGGTTTTACCCTGCCATTGAGCCTGTTCTAGTTAACCATTGTCACAGGAGGGAAATCATTGTCTTAAGTGTCATGAAGAAAAATTTGAATTAAATCATAGGAAAGCAAAGTAGTCATTTTGTTTGTTTGTTTGTTTTGGGTTTTTTTTTTGCCAGTCGTGGGGCCTGAACTCTTGGCCTAGGTGCCGTCCCTCAGTTCTTCAGCTCAAGGCTAGTGCTCTACTATTTGAGCCACAGCGCCACTTCCAGCTTTTTCTGCTTATGTGGTGCTGAGGAATCAAACCCAGGGCCTCATGCATGCAGAACAAGCACTCTACCATTGAGCCACCTTCTCAGCCCAGTGTTCATTTTCTTACTCAGCTTTTATACAGTCATTCTCTATATAAATAATCCTCATTTGTGCTAATAGATTCTAGATATCTGTATCCTTAGATCTAGACCTGAGATCCTTAGAAAATGTTGCATTTCTCAATAGGTTTTCCACATTGTTTCACCAATCACACAGCTAGTTTTCAGATATAGAGCCAGAAAGCTGTCCCCTTACTTTTCTTAGTACTGAGAGTTATAGAGTTTTCCACATTGTTTCACCAATCACACAGCTAGTTTTCAGATATAGAGCCAGAAAGCTGTCCCCTTACTTTTCTTAGTACTGAGAGTTATAGATTCCTGCACAGTACTATTTCCCTGATTCTACTCTAACCTTTTGTTTACTGGCCCTCTTTCTATATCTGAGCACTAGACAAGTCTCTCTAGACTCTGGTTTGCTCTGTCTACAGAACTGTCTTTCTGGCCCATCTTTTCCAGTACACTTACATCTGTTGTTCCAAGAGAGACAACTCTGATTTGTGGTTCTACTGCCCTGGGTTATGGGCAACTATAACCATAACAAACCCCTCCTCATGCACTTTGAGCTAGGGATCTATGGAATGAGATGCAGTGTCTTCCAAACTGAGGCCAGATGACCTTAGAAGTACTAGAAATCTCTATAAGAAATCTACAGGTAGTTGATTGTAGTCAATTTTTATTACTTTTATTGAACAATTAGGATTATTTACTATCCCTAATCTTACTCATCATTTTCAACTGCTGAAATTATCAGGTATTTCCAAATGGGATGATTGAATCTGTTTCATGCCAGTATAAACCAGTCTGTTTTATAGCCCATTCCCCTACACTTTCTTGTTTCTTTTTTTCAGTACTTGATATGTAGATCAGATGGACTATTGCACATATCTGCCTCTCCTACTTTACAATGTCATTTGAGAAATAAAATATGAGATACGGAAGTTTGACATAACAGTGCATGTAAATGAGCATGATAATTAAAAGGACAGATAGTAAAAGCTACCGATTATCTTTTTATCTTTCCATATATATTTTTATTGTAAAAAATACTGTACAGAGGGGTTACAATTACATGAGTAGTATAATGTGTACATTTCCTATTGAGCATTGTTACCTCCTCCTTTGTTTTTCCCCTACCATCTATTCCTACCCCACCTCCCCAAATCCTCCCTCCCCCCCAAAAAAATTGCAAAGTTCATTTTCAACGTAGTGTCTTGAACATCTCATTGTTACAATGGGTCAACCTGTATCCTTATTTAAGCATTTTGTTATATACCTTCCCCTACCCAAATTATAAAAATGTATATAAAAGGTGCAGGACACCGGAATCAGATACAGTGAAAACAGGTTATACCATGGGGGAAGAACATACAAAAGAAACAAGAGAATCACATAGTGCATTATAAGTATGTTAAAAACAATAGCAAGAAAGAAAAAAACTACTTGTGTCCCTGTCTTGGGGTTCATTTCACTTAACATCATCTTATGTGGTCATATGTACATAGCTTTTGAACTTTTTTGCGTACCCTATACGTGTACTAGTTATTGCAAATAAGGGAAACCATGGCACCTATGTTTCTTTAGGCCTGGCTTATTTCACTTAATATAATTTTTTCAAAGTTTTCCCATTTCCTAACTAGGCGATGTCATTCTTTCTGATGGAGGCATAGAATTTCATTTTATATATATACATATATATATATACACATATATATGTGTATATATATAAAATGAAATATATATGTATATATACATATATACATGTATATACATATATGTATATACATATATATATATAAATATCACATTTTCTTGATCTATTCATCTACTGAGGGGCATCTGGGTTGGTTCTATATCTTAGCTATGGTGAATCATACTGCAATAAACATGGTTGTGCTGGTAGCTTTGGTATAACCTTGTTTGTGACCATTTGGGCAAATGCCCAAAAGAGAGATTGCTGGATAAATAGGGGAGCTCTATGTGGAATCTTTTGAGGAACCTCCATACTGCTTTCCAAAGTGGTTGAACAAGTTTATACTCCAACCAACAATGTAGTAGGGTTCCCTTTTGGCCACATCCCCTCCAGCATAGTTTGTTACTAGATTTCTTTCTTCCTTCCTTCCTTCCTTCCTTCCTTTCTTTTTTTTTTTTTTTTTGTTGGTCGTGGGGCTTGAACTCTGGCCTTGGGGGCTGTCCCTGCATTCTTTAGCTCAAGGCGAGTGCTCTACCGCTTGAGCCACAGTGCCACTTCCGGTTTTCTAGTGGTTTATTGAATATAAATGTCTCACCGACTCGCCTGCCTGGGCTGGCTTTGAACCACAATCTTGAGATCTCAGCCTCCTGTGTAGCTAGGTCTTATATTTCTTTCTTTTTTTTATTATTTTTTTGTTATTGTGAAAATACCATACAGAGAGGTTACACATACATGGGCAAGGTAATGAGTACATTTTTTTTATTGTGAAAATACTGTACAGAGGGGTTACAATTACATGGGCAAGATAATGAGTACATTTCTTTTTTTTATTATTGTGAAAATACTGTACAGCGGGGTTACAATTACATGGGCAAGCATTGTAGCCTCCTCCTTTGTTTCCCCTTCCCATCCCTTCCCATCCTCCCCCTGGCCCCCTAATCATCCTCCCCTCCCCCTCCCCCCCCCCCCCCCCCCCCCGCCCCTCACCACCCACTGGTAGTTCAACAATGTGTTGTTTAGCCTCCATGTGTTACAGGATTTCCTTTGGTGGCTTTTGATGTTGAGTTCTATCTTTGTCTTCTGAGAGAATGCAGAGTGTAATTTCAGTGTTTCTGAATTTGGACAAATTTGCTTTGTGACTTAAAATGTGCCCAATTTGGAGAATGTTCTGTGTGCTGCTGAGAACGTGTATTCTGATGCTGCTAGATGAAATATTAGGTAGATGTCTTTTATGTCTAGTTGATCTATGAAGTTGTTTAGGGTTGAGGTTTCTCTGTTGAGTTTTTGCTGAGTTGACCTATCCAGCAGGGATACTGATGTGTTAAATTCCCCAACAATTAATGTCTTTGGATCAATGTGAGATTTTAGGGAAAGTAGTGTTTCTTGGATAAATTTGGGTGCTCCATTATTTGGTGAATAGGTATGTAGAATTGTAATATCCTCCTGAAGGACAGATTCCTAAATTATTATGTAATGACCTTCTTTATCTCGCTAATTTTAATTTGAAGTCTATTTTATTTGATAGTAGTACTGCAACTCCCACCTGTTCATAGGGGCCATTTGCTTAATAGATTTTATACCAGCCTTTCACTTACAGAATATGTTTGTTTTTGTCAGCAAGGTGTGTCTCTTGAAGGCAGCAGATAGATCCAAATAGACAGTCTATGTTGCTTAATTGTACAGTTAAGTCCATTAATATTGAGAGTAAGGACTGAGAGGTGTAGTTCCTGCCATGTCATCCACCTTCTTAGGGGCTGTTCTAACTGGGTTTTTCCTATGCTTCTTGTATTCTGTTTGGGGGCTGTCTCTTGGCCTTTATTGTGCTCTTGTTGGTTTTCTAGGTGTAAAACATCTTTAAGTACCTTTTGTAGGGATGGTTTGGTGGAGATATATTGTTTCAATTTTTCTTTGCTGTGGAAGGTTTTTATTTGACCTTCAATTATGAAGGAGGGTTATGCTAGGTACAGTAGTCTTGGCTGATAGTTGTTTGTCTTTAGGGCATGGCATATATCATTCCAGGCTCTTCTTGCTTTAATTGTATCTGCTGAAAAATCTTAAGTTATTCTGATTGGTTTTCTTTTATAGGTAATTGATCTTTTCTCTTTGACAGCTTTAAGGATCCTTTCTTTGGTCTGAATTGATCCTGTGTGCATTATAATGTGATGGTGATTTGTCCTGTTCTGTTCTGGTCTATTTGGGGTTCTAAAGGCTTCTTGTATCTGAATAGGGCTATCTTTTTGCATGTCTGGTAAGTTATCTGCTAGGATCCTGTTAAATAAATTTCCTAGACTGTTAGCTTCTGTCTCTAGGTGCTGCTCTACACCTAGGTGCTCCTCTACACCCACAAATTAAGCTGTCTGATGACATCTTCTAGATGTTGAATAGATCTAGCATATTTCTTTGATTTGTCTTGAATAGTTGTCTATTCTTTCTCTATAATATCTGGGCTGTCTTCAGTCCCAGAGATTAACTCTTCTGCATGATCTAACCTACTGTCAAGGCTTTCTACTTTGTTTTCTATTTCTTTTCTTTCTAATTGGTCAAATTTGATGGCTTAAAATTCTTTGTTGCTTTGTTTTAGATCTTGTATGGACTTCTTCCTTAATTTGGTTTTCAGTGTACATTCTCAGATCCTTTAGTTGATTGGTTATAGTTTCATTGGACTCCCTTTTCTTCTGTTGGGCTTCATTCAGCATTCCCTTTGTGGCCTCCCTAAATTCTTCCAGCTGTTTGTTTGTCTGATTCCATGAATGCCTCAATTTATCTTTGTTTATTCTTATCCCCACTCATGCAATTCCTCTTTTAATCTTAGATTAGTCTCATTATGCTCCCAATATTCCTGTATTAATCTTTGGTTAGCCTCATCACGCTCATGCATTTCCCTATCATGCTCACAGTGAGACCTTTGCAGGCTTTCAAACTTTTCATTCATCATGTTTACCAGTAGGATTTGTAGAGCATTTTGGGAACCCTCGTTGAGTTATTCATTGACTGCTCTGATGCCTGGTTATCATGAGCAGGAGTTGAAATACCTAGACTTGCCATATTTCTTGTGTTTCTGCTTATTCTGCCCATTTGGGTTTATAGCCAAACCAATTCTGAGCTAGAACACTGTTTTAAGGCAAGTATCAAGCAGAGCC
The DNA here is from genome assembly GCF_019054845.1 of Dipodomys spectabilis. NCBI lineage: Eukaryota > Metazoa > Chordata > Mammalia > Rodentia > Heteromyidae > Dipodomys > Dipodomys spectabilis. The sequence continues at coordinate 4,912,330 of NW_024870835.1, read as the reverse complement.
CTGTAGTTGCACAGATTGTTTGATCCAGTCAAAATGGGTACAGTGCAGTCTAGTTCAACAGATACAATCTAGTTCAACAACAAACAGCTAGGGAATCAATGGACTAAGAAAATCAAGTAAGGGGTCAACAGACCAGAAATTAATAGGTTTAGGGAGAACTGTGAGGAGAAAATAAGATTGGAGGAAGTAGGGAGGCAAAGCGAGAGAGCAATTCAGAGAAAGGGCAGGGATAGCAAGAAAGGAAAAGATAGATAAAGAAAAAGAAGGGATTAAAAAATTAAAACTTTAAAATGAAACACTTAAAAATTATATAATTACAAAGAAATAATTCTACAACTAATGTAGTTAAGGCTGAGAGTTTGACCTGTGATATCTGAATTAAGTATGTACACAATGAAGGATAAAGTCTAATAGAAGACAGGTAAATATCTGGGGGGTGAACAGAACAGCTATTAAGTAATGCAAAAGAAAAAATACCCTAAATGGGCCAGAAGGGAAAAGAGTATAAAGAAAATATTAAAAAAAATAAACATAAAAAAGAAATAATATCCACAATGACAAAAAAAACCTAAAATAAAAATGAGAAAAATAGATAGTTTAAACTAAAAGAAAAAAGTTCTTCAGGAAAAAAAAAAATTGGAGGGAGGACGGCAGGGGTGGTTCTTGGTTCTTCCCTGTGTCTGTAGCCAGTCTCTTGGTGGTGGAGTCTCTCGTTTGCTTGTGGTGTTTGGTTGTCCTGTGGCTTGGTTGGTTTCTTAAATCAGATTGTTTCAGCAGGCTGATGGAAGCTCTTTTTTTTTTATGTCCCCCTCCTAGGCTAGTTCAGTGGGAGGGTGATCTACTTTGAGAATCACAAAAGAGCAAGGTGGCTGTTTCCTCTAGCTTGGAGTTGCTGTGAGGGTTGCTAGGTTGTAGGTTGGGCTGTGGCCTGTCCGCTATCAGTAGCTTTACCCTGATGGGCTAGCTCCTGAGACACTCAATCATCCCAGTCTGGAGCCAATCTCAGAATTTATGTGTACCAAGTTTCCAATTGCTCAAGGGCTGGAGTTGCTTCCAGTGCAGCAGCTGGGTAGTCTAGTCTCTGGCTCTGTTTACCCACTAAGGAGAGTCTGCCCCACCTTAGTTTAAGCTGCCTCTGCTTGGGAGAGGCAACTCTCCCCAGGGGTGAAGCTGAGCCCTGCCACAGGTCAAATCATGGTAGCTATTCTGGCTGGGTCTGTGTCAGTATCAAAGATGGAGTTTTTCTCTGGTGGTGGGGGATGGGCTACCTTCCCACTGCTGCTCAGTGAAAAGGAGTGAGGATGTCTTGTAGTACTCACACCTATCCCTCTGTTTCTGGGTCATTCCCATCTATGGTCTGTGACTGACTGTGGTTGGCTGAATGAAGATTTCCAATCCTATTGGTTCTTGCTTGCGGTGAGTAGAATCTGCTCTGGCGCCTTTGTCCCGGGCACTCTGTGACTAAGATGGCGGCAGCTGCTGCTACTGCATCTAACCAGGGTTGCTTGGATCTATATCCTTAACTAAGCTACCTGAGTTTTTCCTCTCTGGCCAAACTCTGTACTATGATAACACACTTGGTGTGTCTCTCTAGCTTTAGATTTTCCACTGGAATACTAATACTGGTTTCTACAGGAGAGCTTGCTTAGCCCCCAGCTTCTCCTCCACCATCTTCCTTTCTTCACAGATTATCTTTTTGCATGATAATAGACAGGTGAAGATTGTTTGTAAAGATTTTGCTGCTTTTCATGAAATTCATTAGTTGATTGAAATAATAAGTAACATCTTAAAGGAAAACTGACAGATATATATAAAAAGATGATAAAGATTCTAAGAATTTATCATAGCTAATAGTTTCTGATTCCAAAAGTACTTGAGAGGATCCTAATCAATATAATTTTTGGGGTCATTTTGCATGCATGCATTCACTTATTTAGCATTGTTTGGACACCAGCTGTGTGCCAAACTTTGGAATTGATGCCAAAGAAAGGATGAAGAGCAAAACAAAAATGGTAACTGCCTCCAAGGAGTTGACAGAATGTTGAGAAGGGTAATGAAAACAATTTTACCCACACTTTTCCAAGACACATAGTGCTGTAAGGCGGATTTGATTGCTATTGCATGTGTTTGAAAGTTCAGACAAAAGCAATAATAATGTTTTCATAGCAGTTTTGAGGATATAGTATCACTATCAATAGCTAAAAGAGCCTCAAATAAGTATGTATCTGAGATATTTAAGAAGAGTATTTTTTTAAAAAGTCATAACTCCCTGTTTTCCATCTGATTCTTTCTCTAAGCAGGCACATTGACTTACTTGCACCGTGTCCTAGCATCCCAAGGTATGACAGCCCAATGTCCTGGAGGACTGTCACCAAGGCAGACCTCAGAGATGCATACTAGTGGGTTGCCTATGGCTCACCTTTTGCTCACCTGTCCTCATCAGAACAATGGCTGAACTGTGGCCGTGATGATTTAGGGAGACTCTGAATGCAAACATCCTGAGATGCCTATTTAGGACAGTATAAAGACATTTAGTTTGCCAACACCCAGAAGTTTGTACACTGCCCTATTCTCAATAGAGAAGAGAAAGATGATGCTGGGTGTCAGTGGCTCATACCCGTAATCCTAGCTACTCAAGAGCCTGAGATCCGAGGATTAAGGTTCAAAGCCAGTCTGGGGCAGGAAAGTCTGTGAGACACTTATCTACAATAAACCACTCAGAAAACTGCAAGGGGCGCTGTGGCTCAAGTGGTAAAGTGCTCATCTTGAACTGAAGAGTTGAGGGTCAGCCCCCAGGCCCAGAGTTTAAGCCCCATGACTGACAAAAAAAAAAAAAAGAGCGAAAAAGATGCTTGCACAGTCCTTTATGTGCTTAATTTTTTTCCTATGTTTGCTTTGAATTTATAGAGAATCAGTTCTCAACGTAACCACATACACACACACACACACACACACACACACACACACACACACACACACCACTTCCCCTCCAGTTCTGCCATGACAGTGCAATCAGTTGCTCTGGAGAGGGATCAGTTTTAGTTTTCTTTTTACCCTCTTTCCCCCATTGCTGGGGATCAAACCCAAGCCTTTGTACATGCTACATAAGCACTCTACCACTGATTTCTACCTCCCTTCTTGTTTACTTTTAGTTTTAGAAGTCATTATATTGAATTGCAAGCACTGAAATGTTGTAATTAGAGGAAGAAGAGCTTGGTTCTGAACATTCTTTATTCTTATTAGCATAGGAGGTCAAAATTACATATACCAGATGTGTTCAGCTCCCTACACCAACAATCTAAGGTGTCATACTGAAGTTTTCTACATGCTCTTGAGAACTGGCACGTGGTATTTGAGGATTTAGGGTTTAGGGAGCCACAGAGCTAATAATAACAAGGACTGAGCCATCTGGAATGCAGCAAACTACAGGTCAGGAACATGGCTACCTCGTTTATCTCCATGTGCACCAGTTAGCCCATCAAAGAAAGACATCAGAGTAGCCTTATCTTTCTTTAAAAAAATAAGCATTTTTTCTACTTTAAAATGAGAATTAAGATGGTCTTAAGACAGGTACAAGGATACAAATAACCGTAAGTGCATTTGTCATCACAACCCCATGGTGGTTGCCTGGTACTGTGAAGACAGCTTGAGAGACACATCAAAAGCTCCTCATCCATCATCCATTCCTTCCTTCTAGAGCATGAGCATGAGATGCTTCCACTGGTCATTTCTAAGAAGCTGAGAAAAAGATTTGCTTTAAGTAGACCCAAAGACAAAGCTGATATGATGCAGATACCCCAGAATAAGGCTTCCTATGTGATGTCTCATCTTCCTCACTTTGGCCTTAAATAGCTATAATTTCTTCCCTCATATTCTCAGTTTTTAACATTCTAAAAACAGAATCTTGCCCCCATAGCAAAAAAAAAAAAGACCTTTGTTTAGGTCTTCTCATTTTTTTCTGGGAAGTGGAGTTAAAGTGAGACTCCTCCTCTAGTCATTTTCTAGTATGAAAAATCACACAACTCCAGAAGGTGAAGGGCTTTTGTGAGCTTCAAAATATATTTTCCCCAAAGATAATTATTATAGCTACATCCCTAAGCCAGCAATTAGGTATCCTTGTATCTGACACTTAGCACTGAGAAATACTAATCTGCAATAATGCTCCCCTTTTGTGAAAGACGTATATTGCTTCAGCTGTTTTTGTTTTAAAGGAAGGAATTGTATCAGTGTTTATTCTAATTAAAAAAGGCCTAAGGGCTCCATGGATCAGAGCCCTAGTGCCATATCAGATAAAGTATAGATCCCCACCCCCACTTCTCCCCAGCTCTCCCAGACTTTTCTGAGAAAATTTTTATTTTCCTAGTTATATTCCAAAAACAGATCTAGATTTGGGACTTACCAGTTGTTGTTGTTATTTTCATCCTGTTTATTTAGTATGCCCATTCCCCCTGTATTTTTTGTGTTTAGGATCCATTTCTTGAGATTAATAGTTGAGGAATGAGATTATCTTTAAAATAATCTAAGGCCAAAGCAATCAGTGTTCATTGGGAAGAGTTTAAAACAAAGACTGGGGGGGGAGGGGGTCAGGGGTGTGACCCAAGTGGTAGAATTCAATCCCCAGTGGGTGGAGGGATTACTTCAGCTGAGAATTCAGTTGGACTCTGAAACTTTTCTAATTATTACTCTGTAGTTACAATAAGAAGTGATCTTCTCAATTGTTTTTAAACTCTTTTTACATAATAATTAGTCTAAACCTTACCCAGTAGTCTAAATATTAAGTAAGACATTGTGCCTTCACGAAATACTGAGATGCCTCTTGAAATTAATTGTTCCATTAGATACTTTTTTCTTTTCTTTCAGTTTGAGTATCTTTCTCAACCTGGTACTTTTCCAAACCATTGGAAAATTATTTTCTCATATTTCCCCTTTTAAAAAATAGGTGTTGTAATTTCCATAAACACCAGTTTTATTTGAAAGTAATTGCCTGTATAATACAAGTTGGCAACTTTTAAAGTTTGGTTCTTGGTCTTTCTGCATTGGAATTGCCTAGATGTCTGGTCCTGAGCCCAGGAATTCACATTTTAGTGAGCTTCCAAGTAGTAATTTTGCACATTCAGATATATGAATTACAAAATTGAGCTTTCATACATTTCTGAATGCAAAAGGCAAAGCTGTTTAATTCCTGCGCAATTTTTCTTGTTTTAATTAACCACTGACAGTATCCTTCAATTTTAGCAATATATGGAATTTATAATTTTCATAGAAGAATTGTCTATCTCTGTGCATATAGACTCAGAAAAAAAAGACCCACATAATGTTATCTTCTATGCCAGAGAGATTGGACATACAGGAAGATAAGGAACGAGCATGGTGGTTTGGGTAAGATAATGGTAGAATCATACTGAATATATCCATCTGTTCCATGACAGAAGAGCTGGGAAGGTAAGAATGGTGAGGCAGCTGCAAGGACCATGACCAGTTCCTGGTACGATGAGAGATACTGCCATTGCCCTTGCTGATGCAGCCCCTCACACAGGCCAGACCCTTAGTAGCACCATGCAGAGACCCAGAAAATCCTACCCTGTCACCAGAGTCCTTTAACTTTCCTGTTGTCTTTTACAGATCCATGACTCAGGGCCCGCAGACAGCACAGTCCAGTTCATCTTCTATCAGCCTATCATCCATCGATGGAGAGAGACAGATTTCTTTCCTTGCTCAGCAACCTGTGGAGGAGGTAATGGTGATTCCTTAGCATAGAAGCTGTAAGTTTCTTCAAGGAAAGCTAGGCTTTATGAGAATGAAATGACTTCAGCATGGAGGAAGTGGGTGCTGTGATAGATCCCATCCCTTCTAAATGGAGCCAAATCCTGAGGCCTCCTGTAGGGCAGTGGAGATGCCCCAGAAATTTTTCTGTAGTCTCATTAGGAGACTTTCCTTCATTTCATGAAAAGCCAGGAATAATAATCTCATCATTTGGCAACAGCATTGTCCTGAGGCACTACTTCCATTCATTTAAGAATAAACTGCTATGGTTGAGGTGAAGTCATGAAGAGTGTTTGTCAGACTTAATTAGAGGAAATACTTTTCTACCAGAAAAAAACGACCCCATTGTAGACTAAAACTCAGATTTTTTCATCTATACTTCATTATTCATGCATGAATTTGCTTAGAAATCAATTAAAAGGCATCTCTTCGAAAGAGTCACAAAATGAATTTCTGTCTTCATTCTTTCCATCTGTATTATGGGACAGCATTTTGTGTTTCTGGAAAAGGTTTCTAGTTCCAATTCTCTGCTCTTCATAATTATAATGGTTATATATATAATATATATATATAATATATATATACAAAAGCAATATATAATATTGCTTTGAGCTGTTTTAAAATTATTTATTTATTTACTTATAGCAGATCACTTACTTCATTTCAACTTTCATACTATTATAATGTGATAAATAATTTAATACCTAAGTGTTTTTTCTCCATTTAAGCTATTTGCTTGGAATGAATATCTAGAAGTGAAGTTTCTAGACACAATTTTGTGGCTATTGATATATATATATATATATATATATATATATATATATATATAAAATATATTACCAAATTCTTTTCATAAGCGGTATATGACCATATTAGATTGATTGCTAACTTTGCAGCTTTCTTTTAAATTTTCTTAGTGTGCATAAAATTATCCATATATTCCCTTGAAAATTAGTGCATCAGGTAAGTTCTCATTCTTCATGGAATCTGGTTAATTGGATGACTTTATTTTTAATTTGTTTTTATTTTCTCTAAATAGGTGTACAGTGGACTTTTATTTCTACATATCAGTTCATGAGTACAATTCCTCTTGATAACAGTAAATAGTTCATCTACACAAGCATCACTAAAATAATTTGGCAAGAGATAAATGATAGTACTACAAAATTGGGACAAATAATGGTTCATGAATTTTTATAAAACAGAAATATGATGCAGTTCACCTTTCTAAGTTTATTTAAGAATAAACTTCCAATTTCTCTGATGGTTCATGGGAAAATATTACTTTGATATATCTATTAATCCTAGCACAGAAAATAGTTTCAACAAATTGTATGACACCGTAAAATTGAAGTCTACATATTGTAAGGCTTAGGATGGATGGATATGCTGTGATACAAGGTTATAAACATGTCATCAATTTTTAGATCAACACATTTCTAGAAAACAAAAAAAGTAAGAAATCTACGTTTGTAAATGTATCCCTTCTTGAGAATAGTAATTCTGCACACAATGGCACAGAGCTATTGTGCATTTACAATCTCAGTAACTTAAACAATAGTTCAATATACAATAAGGCAACTAGTGTTACATTAATGAACATTCAAGTCCTTTAAGCTTCATTTTCCACAAATTTTAAAGTAAAACTAATCTTTGACTGGAGGCTTGGCTCAGTGGTAGAGCACCTGCCTAGCAAGCAAGCACAAGGCCTCAGTTGAAACCCCATGGTTTTCTCATGTTTTCAGTATCAAACCTTAAGTCAATGGAAATCTTACTAGCATAAAGGAAACCTGTTGTCAATTAAGGTGTAGGGATATCAAGACTAGCCTTCCTCTCACTTCATGAACAGTTTGAAAATTAATGAAATGATCTATAAGTTAACCTTCCATGTTTCTGGTTCCGGATTCAGCTGGTTGGTCATTTTGCCTAATAGGGAGAATTATTACTCCAAAATATCTTGTGAAACCTCAGAACACATTCTCTGACTATTGTGGTTATTTGCATCATTTTATTTCTGGATTTTGCTTCATGCCTTTATAGATGAGCTTCAAAGCAATGAGTTTAGGTTGACAAATTATCATTTTGACAAAATCATAATCTCATATTTATAATTCATTTATTATTTTGCTGTAATTTATTATTTCTACAATTATTTTTACTAATAATAAATTCTGTTCCTGAGTAGAAATTTCTATATAGAATGCTATAAAAATTTTTATCTCATTCTAAAAATAGCTATTTTGGAATACAGTGGATCTGAAAAGAAAAGCGGTACATTTACTTATCTAAAATACCATTTTGCTCCTTGATATTTTCAATAATTCAAAAAAGTAAATGGAACACATGTTCCTACCCACTGCTTTCATAACTTCCCATGCTTTTCATCTTTCCAGTAGACATTTAAAAGATCTTTTTTTAGATCTTTAATGAACAATTAATTCTTGTGGGTGGTCTAAGAACACAGGCTCAAGCCAGGAAATCTGGCTTAAAGCCTCCTTCTGATTTCCTAAAATCCTTTGCAAGTCCCTTAACAATTTAAATCTTGCTTCTTAATACATATTTAATGATAATAGTACTTACCTCCATGCCAGAGAGCACATATTTGGGGGACTGGTTAAGATTGTAGAATACAACTGTTTTAGTTCTTTATATACACTTGCTTTACACTCCAAGAACCTAAGCCATAAACCTAAGTCACTCGAAATGGATAATAAGACAGTAAGAGGGTAGATTAAAAATAAAACACATTTAGTCTAAAATTAAGCATGACAGCAATTTCATAGAAAAGATTTCTGTAAACAATGGAAATTAGTAGACAGAAATATAGACTAAAGACTTAATATAAAGAGAAATGACTAAATATGCTGGGGAAAGCAAAAGCTGAGCAGTAGAGGAAGGTTTTTGGTTATTAGAAGAATTTTTGATTATTGTTGTTACTGTTATTACTATTATTGAATTTGTATTATCTTTAAGTAATTATACAAAGTAGTTGCCATTAATCAAAACAGTTTATAAATACAATGCATCTTGATCAATGTCATCCATTTCAACATTCTCACTCATCTCCTCTCTACCTAGCCTTTTTAAATTTAAATTTTAAACATAAACGTTTCCATGCCTTTCCATTTCTTTACAGATTGTACAGTATCATTCTTTCTGAATATATAATGTCTGTTCTTATCAGAGTTGTACTTGACTTCTGTAAAGAAACAAGATTCCTGCTATCAACTGTTAGGATCTTAATTGTTCCTTTATCCAGCTCAACCCATTCAAGTCAAATTTAGGCAAAGTTATGTTGCCTGGTAGTTGGCAGGACCTTACCCTGTGTTATATACTCCACCCACCCCATTGTCCAAAGGAGAAATGTTGGAGTGTATTGTACTTAATTAATTTACTTATTTGACAGTTTAATCCTCCTAGTACCAGTTGCTAAAAAAGCAGTTGAACATCCTTCGATAAACTGGTTGGTTAAAAAAAAAAAACCACTGATGGCCTCTTTTGGATCTAGAGTTCTGTGTTCTGTTTTTATATTATTCAAAAGCAACAGATTATTATAGACTTGTAATCTCCCTCTGCCCTTATATAATTCAATCCCTATAACACAATTTCATTGCTAAAATGAGTAGATTACTTGAGAAAATACAGTATTTGAGGCCTGCAAAACTTAATAAGCCTTTCAACTATGTGTCTTTTTTTTCCTGGAAATGATGGGGGCATCAGAGCATTATTTCCATTAATGTGAAATGGCCAAAACATCCTAAAGAAGTATAATGCATTGGCATGAATTTGAAACTTGTCTGGTGGGTTTGATATTTACAGGTTACCAGCTGACATCAGCTGAGTGTTATGATCTTCGGAGCAACCGTGTAGTTGCGGATCAGTACTGTCACTATTACCCAGAGAATATCAAGCCCAAACCCAAGCTTCAGGAGTGCAACTTGGATCCTTGTCCAGCCAGGTCAGTCACGTGTACTGCTTCATTTATTATAAATGTAAATCATGGGGCTGGGAATGTGGCTTAGTGGTAGAGTGATTGCCTAGCATGCATGAGGCCCTGGGTTTGATCCCTTTGTACCACATAAACAGAAAAAGCTGGAAGTGATGCTGTGGCTTAAATGGTAGAGTACTAGTCTTGAGCAAAGAAGCTCAACAATAGTGCCCAGGCCCTGAGTTCAAGCCCCAGGACTGGCAAAAACAAATGTAACTCATATTCCTAAGCTTAAGTTAAAGTGAATTGTAATTGAAAATAAATCATGAGTATGAAAATAAATCATGAGTACTGCTGTCCAGTGTCTATTCCTAATTATATGTGACTAGTATCCCTGGCCCTGGGTCTTCTGACTGTGTGATGGTATTTCAAAACTATGGATCTTGCTTTTGTGAAGTGAAAGGTAAAGTCACTTTCATCCTTACAGCCATTGTCTCTTCTGATTTCTTTTCATTCTGATTTCTTGTTTCTTTTCTTATCAAGGTCCAGGCCAGTGAAGAGCTTCATGTTCCTAATTAATGTGCTGGCACAATGTTCTTAGTATTCTTTCCATTTAGTCCCTGTCTGTGATCAGGGACATGGCAGACCATATTTCATGGTCATAGCTGATTTGTTCTAGCCTAATTAATCCATGCCAATTAATAACAGAGTCAGGGCCAGATTTACACAGTTCTATCTGTGAACAAAATTGGCCTTTGTGAAATAGAAAGCAGGACTTATTTCCGTGGTCAGATATTTTAATACCCTTTTAATTAGGAGCTTTAAACGTTGAAACACAATACTTACACACATCATTGTTTGCTCTTTGGAAATCAAATCAAATTGGCTTTCCTATTATTTGCAGCACCAGAAATCAGCCTGATAAATGAAATATCTTAGATGATGGGTAATCATGGAAGTCCAAGTGAAGAATTGTTTCATGGATGTAATACTTGCCTTGGCACTTCTGCAATACTTGCTAGTGCTTCTTTTTCCTAACAGCTTAACTTATCAGACTGTAAGAAAAATCTTCCCCTACAAAAGTAAGCAATAATCATGAAGACCAAAAGGCAAAGCATCTTTTTGTAAATCCCTTAAATTTCTGAAAAACACTTCACTGTTTGTTTGTTTTTTAAGCCAGAGCATCCTAGTTTTATGAAAACCAATCATAAGGGTTCAAATCCTATATGAGCTTATGGGGATGCAAATTATTCTGTGTTCGTATTATAAGCAATGCAGTTTTATTTTATCTTTCCTCTATTTTTAAAGTCTACATTCTTGTGCTCCTTCAACCTTATCTTCATGAATTCTAAGTTCTATGTGGGATGTGAAGTTGCTATTTTTAATTAATGTTAAGGTCCCATATGACCTTCCTTATGAAAGTGAATTCACGAAAGGAAGAGGAAATAATAGATATCTTATAGCTCTAAAATCTAGTGGATGTGAAATTTAGCTTCATGCTATACCAGAATATTAGATATTAAAAGTTGAATATGAATTCAAAACTAAGTAAGGTGTTCAAATTTTCTTGATTTATTTTAAAACTATTTAACTTTCAAAATAATCTTAGCCATGATAATAATTCAAATATGATAATAATTAGAATTATTAGAATATGATAATGGTTAGAATTATTCTATTAGTAAACTTTTATCAGTATCTGTAACAAGAAGACAAGGTGAAGCAAGCATATTTATACCAATTTTGATGGGCCAACTCAACCACAAGAAGACTTAGAAACTTTTATAAACATTCCCATGAAAATGTAAATGCGCATTTCAGGGTAAAATGAAGGAGTCATTCGCCATGATTCCATAAAGCTTTTCCCTACTGGGTAAAAAATACTTCATTGAACACAAATAGCTATAGAAGACGGATATGAACTAGAAGTACATTTTTTAGTAATCTAAAGAAAATGCTTATATTCAGAAAATTTTTACTCATTGTTTCTGGCCTCTGGTTTTTTACCCATTCTTCTCTGTGGGAGTGGCATTTTTGGCTCATATGTTATTATCCAAAAGCAAAAGACTCCGTGGAAAGAAGTCTGTCTGAGAAATTTATGCTTTTTCTATGTCCTGTGTTATTTTAAAACATCTAATACAGCACATGTATAAATGTTAGGACAGGTGGCTATTTTAAAAAAAAGAAGAAGAAAGAAAAGTGAGAAAAGGAAAAAGAAAAAAAGAAGTTGGAGGCAAATGTCAGAATGTAGCCTTTTATTGGAGAAGTAATTAGACAAAGCTGTAAAAATTAAGACTTACCAATAAGAAAGACTTAAGAGAAAGCTGCCTTAGGAAATGGAGACACAGTACTCTGAGGTAAAGGCAATTCGGGAATTGCTTTGAAAATGAGCTCTTTTTTTTTTTTAACCTGGTATAAGCAGTTTCTGAGTTTCAACAGAAAATGAGAAACAAAGGTCTGAGGAGTGTAGACAGAAGAAACTCTAGGTCTCTTCTCTCATCAGACAGCAGAATCAGATCTTCTAATTACAGATTTAACAGTCTAGTAGCAGAATCAAGATTGACACAACACCAAACAACATATCTGTTTCCCAAATTAGAAATTCTCAAAGGTGAAAATATACATACTTTTAGTACAAAGATATTTTTGAATTTCAAAAACCTGCTAGTGGGGCAAATAGTGCATGCTGGTAATTGCTACCCTTGGTAGGTGGAAGCAGAAAGATTATGAGTTTGAAGCTAGCCTGGGCTACGTAGCAAGTTCTAAGCTAGCTACATAATGAAACCCTCTCCCAGAAACAACCATCAGAGTATTATATCCAGCCATCAGAGTATTTGTTTATTCTGGGTCTATTGTAATACACAGAAACAAAATCCCATTCAAAAAGCCATGTTTATTCCATTTCAAGGTAAAGAAGTATAATGAATAGCAAAAATGGCACCAAATATTTTGGCAACCTTAGTTTATTACTTTGTCCCTCAGGGCCTCCATTTTTCATCAATACAAGAGGGATGAAAAGATTGGTCATTGAATTACTGGCTTTCAAACTGTGCCCTTAGAACCTAATGTTCCATAAAGTTGTTTGACTAAATTTTATTTTACGTATTTTAAAGCAAGAATTCATAAAAGATATAGTCAAACATGTTGAACAACCAGTCTTAACTAATTAAAGATAAGCTATATTGCAAAAAAGCATACACTTTTTTGCAAAATAAATACTTTTAGCTCTTACCAACCTCTCCCATTTTTTGTCTAGTTGGAAAATTAAGTATCTTAAGATTATAGGAGGAAGTATTAACATTGTTAACATTAGCAAATTTCTCTGTGATCATAGAATTTTCTCATTACAATAGATCTAAACAAGAAGCTGGACTAAAATGGTGGGTATGACCACCGTTAGCCATATTTTTTATTTTCTTACATTACCTTCATTATTATCATTATTTTGCTTTCCAATAATTAAAATCCATACATTTCATTGAATTATCGAACCCCATCTAAATCTCAACAGTGTCGTTTGTATATTGTAGTTTTATATGTCATGTAAGAGCCTTTCGATGACTAAATCATTACTAAATCACTGTTTATTCTCATGCCTTTATCCTTCCAACTTCCATCTCATTGCTTGTAAACGTAAGTCATTATTTCAGTTTGAGGAAATTCGCAAAATTTCTAAACTCATGCACAATGTTTGTGAATTGTCCTAATTCAATACAGTTCTTAGGGAGGCCTAGCTTACCAGTGGTGTGGAATTCTCAAGACTCCCACCCCCGGCAGTCTGTCCTATTTTGATTTGCTCTTCTTTTTGTTGTTATTGTTTCATTTTCTCTCATTTGCTTCGCTTTCTTAATAATAGTAAATCTCCTGATGGCAATGATTGTAAATTAACTCAATGGTAAGAGATTTTTGAACTTGAGGAGACCCTTCACATTGAGCCTATTTTCTTTTCTAAGATATTGAATGTTCACTTAGAAATCTTGATAAGTTCAAAGGTTAGAATGAACTGGGCTCCAGAGACTCAAGCCTACAATCCTAGCTACTTATGAGTCTGATATTTGAAGATTGGGGTTCAAAGGCAGAAAAGCCTATGAGACTCATCTCTACAATTCACCATCCAAAAGCTAGAAGTGGAGCTTTAGCTCAAGTAGTAGAGGACTAGCCTTGAGCACAAATGCTCAGGGACAGCACCCAGGCCCTGAGTTCAAGCCCCAGAACCAGCACAAAATAAACAAAAAACAAAAAACTGAAAACAACAAAACTCACTAATAATCCCCACTACACCCAGATAAGCACTGTCACTGCTTTCACCGTGTTTCTTTCCAGTCTTGTCCATAGCTCATAGAAGAGATGAGATCATACTCTATAAAGTTAATACCTGGAACTCAGAAATTTAGCGTTCTTTCTTTCTGCTCTTCTCCAAGGAAGCCTGACCATCCATGACATGTAGTGACTTGAGGTTTTTTGCTGGGGTAGGAATTTAAGATCATTGCCCTATAAAACCAATGATTGAGCCTCCCTGACTTCCCTATGCTTTCCACCCAGGAAGACTTTATTGTTCTCAGCTAGTGTCATTTATGAAGTCATTTTTACAAAGTGATAAAATACCTAGTTTCCTAGCCAAAAGTAGTGTCAAAAAGAGAGGCAACACTAAAGCTAAGGGAAATAAAACAAAAATGAGGTATAAAGATTTAGTGACTTTTAGCTAAAATGAATACTGTTTTTCATTGGCAATTAAGAGCTATGACATCACTATGTGACCATATGCTCGGTACATTCAGGTGGTCTTCCCAATTTGGGTAATCTCAGAAATCCAGAGACACACCCCTCCTATGTGTCAGGGATCTACTGCAGATTTACTTTTCTGCTTTATATTTTTACCACAAAAATTTTCCCCCCATGTAACTATGACCTTTGGGATCCTTTCAAATATAAAATCTTATGCCTATGGTTACCATGTAGTAATTATCTTACAAAAAGGGAAGCATTTTAGAAATATGGGCAGCAGCTTTTGTTGCTTACATGAAAAGGTCAAGTCCATTATAAGGCCAGAAAGCCTACAGGTGTATGCCTATGGTTCTGAAAAACTAAAACATAACAGTTTACTTCAGCTAATAAGCACCCTGTGTTTTCAGAGCAGCTTCAGACATAAAACATGAGGCATTTAGCCTTATAAGGATGTCTTAGTCTGAGACATGGATGAGACTAAGATTGCTGGGGGCAAGGGGATTGTGAAAGACACTGAGAGAAGATCAGAGACCCACCTTTGCACATTGGGTTGGCACAGACCTCTAGTTTTCCCTCCAAGGTAGTAATAAAAGGGCTTAAATTGGCAACCAGTGGACAAGTGCAAAAAGTTCTCACTCATCATACTATCACAGTCACAATCATTAGTGAGCAAATCTGTTCCTAGCTTAAACTGCATCCAGATTCCCCTTTCCCTCAAGGAATTCTGAGCAATTGTCCTAAGCAAATGCCCAAACTTGTATGCCCCAAACAGCAGCTCTGGGTGATCAAGTAGATTTTTTTTTTAGTCCAACTCCATTTAGTTTGACAGTAAATTGCATAATTTATCCCTGGCCAGGGACCAAATTGTGAAGAACAAGTCTCAGAACTGAATCCTAGTATAAGTGTAAAGGAACATTCTGCATTGGAAGTAGTGGTAAGAGTAGTGAGTGGCATCTAAAATCCTGGGTTCTTGGGCTGACTTGGTAAACCACTAATCGGCAACACTAGAGGCTGGTAGTTAGAAACAGAAACTTTAGAATGAAATAGATGTGTTTGAGACCCTGGCTCTGCCACTTAACTAGTTGAGTAGCCTTTGGCAAATTACTTATTCTCAGTAAGCCTTAGTTGCTTTTTTTTTCATCCTCTGAAGTGAGGATAATAACACTACTTACCTCATAAAAGTTGTCATGAGAAATAAGTGGTGTAATACATTTAAAGAGCTTAGTGGAGTGCCTGACACATGATAAGCACTCAATAAATGTTCGTTACTGCCTCTGTTATGACTAAGATGATGGTTATGATAATTATGTTGATGGTACCTCAGAGAAACGCTTAAGCACTCCAGAAATCAGCTTTTCCTCCTTGAAAGGAGTCTGGAAGGGAGCTTCTCTATAGATTGTTGTCATATAAGGAAATGTAATTCCTAGGAAAATTGCGTCTTAAAAGTAAATGACACTTGTCTGACTTTTAAAGAGAAATAATCATAAGAAATTAAGATGGTAGTTCTTGAAGTCTCCGTTTACCAGTGCCTAAATCCTACTTAACCAGCTGGGATACTTTGCTGTTCAGCTCACATGGGATTTATGCCACGTGTGTCTGCAAAAGGGAAGACTTCATGTAAGGACCAGAGAAGGGTTTACTTGTTTAGCAGTTATGAAGTGATGAAAGGTTTTCTTAATCATAGAGCTCCTGTAAGCTCTAGTTTTATTACAGTGGTTAAGTGATACAGAAAAGTAACAACTTCCTTCTGATCAATCTTGTTTAAATATACTATTTTGACAAGCTGATGTATAAGCAAGTAAAATAGCATTATAAAATCTGATTCCACTTAGGTGCATTATTTATAATGAGATAGTGAAGCATGATCCAGGTGTATTTTATTTGCCCGAGCTTACAGCCATATCACATACTATCTGACAATCATGTAATCAACTCTAAGTCACTTATCAGGGCAACTCAAGTCTTTATCAAGCTAATTCATCACTAATAATAAGATCAGGCCTTATTAATATAACATAAGACTTTTAAAATAATAATTTGTGGAATTCTTTCAATTAGTTTATGAGTTAATAGAATAGGTAGCATCATCATCCTTGTCTATGAGTTCATAGCTAGATGACTTTACTTGCTAAGTCATTTCTTTACTTAACCTTTCTAGAACTGAGTTTTACCATCTGCCAAACAAATATAAGAATGTTCCTGTCAGAGAGTACATGGGGGAAATCAGTGAAAGAATACCTGTAAAGCTCGTGGCAAGATGCTAAACATTCAACAAAGTTCAATTGCCACTATTAAATTGAGATCCAAACTGGTAAAATGACTTGTCCAATATATCACATGTATTTGAAGTTTATAAAATGATTTCACATACATCACTTAATTTTTGTTTTACAATCTCAAAGAAGTTAGCATGAACGATATTGTCATCGACATTTTATAAATGAAAACACTGAAGGTCAAAGAGGTTACATAATCTCTTGGGGTGAATAAAAGAGCTCCTATTGTAAGAGTATCTCCTACACTACAAAAACACAGGGGTGAAGCACACAAGCTATCATGTTTCCCTGTGACCCTTACTCTGTGTGTTGTCCTGAGCAACCTGTGAAGTCTGCTTCAAATGCATCACAGACCCGTATAACCAGCATATAAAGTGTTTGTATTTGTATAAACCACATATCCAGGTTAAGTATCCCTCTCTCATATGTACACATAAACGCTGATGATATTTAGTAAGAAAACCATGTCCTAATCACTCAATATAGGAAAAGCTAAAAAAAAATGTTTTAAAAGTCAATGTTAGGGAGCCTCATTGTGTTTCAAGCAGTTGAGACATGTTAACATAGCGTTTTTAAAGACAACCGCCTTAGTTCCATGGTTTTCAAACTATGGGCCAAAGAGTTGTGAGCTCTAGGGTATGCTAGAGTGTGAGAGTTTATCAGTAATAGGTAAGTGACATTGTTGTACCCAGGTATGCTAGATTCCAGGGACATGAGTTCCCAGACTTCCATTCTCACTTTATTTTAAAACTTCTGACTTGATCCAATATGTGGACTTTCCAGACCACCAGGGCAAAAGTCCTGATGTAAATGATTCAAGGTTATCATACATACGTACATGAAGTATTGCTTAGGAAGAAAATTTTTTCTATTCCACTGAAATTGTCTAGAGAAAATGGAGCTCATTGTCTGGGCTCGGAACCCTCTTCCACCCATAATTTCATTCTTTTTTTAAATTTAGTACCTATCCTGTGCTTTGAAGCATGAGTCAGTCCTATCTAAAGCGAGTTGATATCTGAAAGACATTCAAGATGGAAGAGGAGGAGAGTTTTAGAACGCTTTCATAGTAACTTTAGGGAGAAACTCAATGGAAAGACAAAAGAGTTAAACCAAGCTGGATAGCAGCATAGTTGTTATTACTTGGTCCTCTCTCTGTCTTATGTCAGTCTATCACTCTGGCTCACTGCCAAAACATTCTCCAAACTGTCCTCTCTCAAAGATGGCAGAGCTAGCAAAAATGCAAGGACTGGGCTGAATATGTATGTTATAAATGACAATTGGGGAGTTTTTCTGTTTGAGAGTTTCTCTGCCTCCTTTTCTAATGACTTTTAAACATTTTGCTTTTTATTGATTCATTTGTTTTAACTCAATAGTTGTATTGCTTACCTATGTGTCCACACAAATGACATGATGTCATTCTGGAAACATTAACTAATCACCCACATGCAGGGCACTGCCCTGAGAGATACAATAATCATTTTGGATTCTGTCCCATGTTGTTAAATTAATGAAAAAAACTTGTGAATAGTTTGAAGTTAGTATATCATTAAAAGTGATGAGAAGACTTAGTGTTAAGAGTGTTTGGGAGAAAAAGCAAGACATTTTCTGGCTAGACCTTAAGAGAGAAAATAAAATAAGACTTTAGCAAATGTAGTATTTGACTAAGGAATTTCATTGGGGATTACAAAACCATTTTACAACTTTTGAGTTGGGAAACATAATTTGGTTACTATTAGAGCAATGAGTAGGCTGGATGGGAAAAGTCTACTACTCCAGATAGAGATGTTAGGAGATGTATACCAGTATAGGGATAAAGGATGTATACAAGTATAGGTGTTTTTACACCTATACTTTTACATCTATAGGTGTAGAAACACCTATACTTGTCAGAGCATTGCTAAAGATAATTAGCTGGAAGAACCAAGAGCTGATAGAGACCACAGGAAGGAAAAGGAGCAAAAATGTTTCAGTGTGTAGAGTGGGAGGAAGAGAGACAGTGCCCTAAGTACAGGTGGTAGTCACAAAAGAGTTTCCAGAGGAAGATAATGAATTGACTGGGACACACTGATCTGGAAAAGCCCAGAGCACATGCTGCTGTCAGGGTGTCAGGAATGAGAATCTGCAGCCCAAGAAAAGAGGCAAGGGGTCATGAGAGATTCTCTGACAGGGTCCCGATGGCTCATGTCTATGATAAAAAAAATTCCCTAAACTAGAGACCTTTGGAATTCATTGCATTAGGATTTTTCTGTTAGAGCTTTCTCACAATGTGTGAATTACATGGCTGAGTAGCCTGATTGGGGTTTGATTTTTTTAAGTCAGGCATATTGTGCTAATGTAATATCTTAGACTATTTCTATACCATGACTCAATAATCTTTCATTGACTCATGAAATTTGTACTGATGGACTTATTTCCTTGTATGACCCTCCTTTGGGTCATAGTTCCAAATGTTCCCATCCTAAGCTTTTTTATTCTGATTTGAGTTTTTTTATACTCAGAAAACAATTTCTGAGATTGTTGAAGGTGACACGTTATTTTAAAATGTGGAAAATACATTATGTATAATGCAAATACCAGGAACTAATCACTGTTGTTAGACGTTTTCTTACTACAAGTATGAGAGTACATATACACATGCACACACATATGTGTATATGCATGTGCACACATACAACACATACATGTATAAAACATGGCCATTATTGTATAAATCACATAAGGGCACACAAATTTAATATTGTGGGTTGTATATTGCACATTCTATTTTGCATGCAATCTTCAGTTGCAATTATATCTGTGTATATTAAATGCCACTAAAAGTTATTCAAACACTTTGTGTTTATGTTCTGCATAATATTTCACTGTACAGAGCTGTCCTAATATCGAAGCATTCTGCCATGAGACAGTTCAGTTAGGTGTATGTTTTGAAGAATGAAGAGTGATATCTCCTACACCACATTCCTTTGTGAGGCTCTCTTTCTCATTTGGACTTTTTCTTCTTCCCAACACAAATCCTTATGATGGTATTTTTAGGTGGAATCATGTCATTGCCCACTGTGAAAAGCACAAGAATGGTCAAGATCATTAAGGCAATGGAGAATGAGTGTGTTTAAACCCCTTCCCCCAATCAATTGTTCCTTATATCTCTCATTGTAATCATTTTAAAAGATGATTTTCACCTGCTTCACCACTTTCCACATTCTCTCTTTCTCTCTCTCTCCCCTCTCTCTCTCTCTCTTTCTCTCTCTCTCTCTCTCTCTCTCTCTCTCTCTCTCTCTCTCTCACACACACACACACACACACACACACACTCACACACCCCTAAACTGATACCCAAACATGAAGAAATTTTCTACGTGGTGGTGTGCACTTTGCCAAGAAAGAACAATTCGTCTTAGGAAATTAAGTTTAAGCGATATTGTCTTCTATTTTGTAACAGTGAAGCCAGAGGCTAGGGCTGTGACATGAGCTCCAGAAGCAAGCAGACCCTGTGCACACGAATATGCAGTAGTAGGGCTGGACAGAGCACCATTGTGTTGATATCTTTCTGTTTTTACAGGTGCCACAGAGTCATTTTATGAGTCTTCACAGTGACCCAGGCCATAGAAAGACAAATATAGCTATAGTTTTGCTGAGTCCAGGTTTAAAGTGTCTCATTCAAACAAAAACGTAATTTCTAAATCAGTCCAAAGCAAAGCCCAACCTCTTGAATTCTATGCACTCCCCCATTAATTTCCTTTCTTTGCTCCAACTTGTTTCCTTCAGTGTTACCTTCTCCATTTTAAATACCATCAGCTGATAAATCAGTTGACAGAGAACTGCAACAGTTCATTCTAATACTGAAGATGAAAAATTATAGCCATAATTTTTTTCAGAAGATCAAGCAATGGTATGCATTTCTGCACTGAGAAATAGATAGAGGCATGAATGAAGATACTAGGGGCAGGTAACATAAGACTTCAAAGTCAATTTGATTTATTTCCTAACAGACTGCTATTCAGACAACTGTACATATCCAAAGTTATTAAAAGAAATTCGGGCTCTTGGCACTTTTTAAAATATAAGCCTTTTGGAGAGAAAATTACCTTAATTACTAGATGGATGAATTGCTAGGAAGAAATCCCAAAATTCAGGATTAGGCTTTCTTCAGTTTCTCACTTACCAGAAGGTAGAAAAAATAGGACATTTAACTTCCAAAACAAGGACAAAAATGTAATGGAATATTCATGGGCTTTTGAGCATACCCAAAGGTAGATGCAGTTTCATAACCATTGCTAAGCAATGGTAGGACACATACACCAGTGTGCCAAGTACACACTTATACACATGTGCTATGAAAATTGTTATCATACAAATAATACAAATTGCACAGAAAGCACAATTTATAAAATAAACCAGTTAGTATTCCAATAATTCCCTTTGCTTGGATAATTGTCTCCATTACTTTGTTTTCCATTTTCTATTAAATAAATCTAGTTTCTCTCATGTTCTGCTTACATTTTGGTAATTTCTTAGAAACCTGAGCAGGCTTCTCTATCCCTCTCTCTTTCCTTTTTATCTTTAATGATTTTTACCCAGTATTATTTCATTATCTTTCTGATTCTCAGTATTCCCAACCTACTATCTCTACCCAGATACTTAGGTGTGCTCATCTATGTCATCCTATATTAGAAGATAGGGTGAAAATGAAACTTCTAGCTGATTTAAATATAAGTATATACATACTGAATATATAGATATAACTATATGGGTGTATGAATATGTACCTATATAACTATATAGGTATATGAATATATAACTAAATATTGATCCATCAATCCTATGATTATAAATAGAATGTCTGGGCTCCTGTGTTAAAAGGAGAGGCATCCTGTCATTTGTCAGTTGCAAAATGAGCGTCTTCTGTTTATGTCCCACTATGCCGCTTCTGTCTGAGCTCTCTTCATCTTCTACCTTTGAGGAAGGCTCTGCTATACTCACCTTCTTACCCAAATCCCATGAGTCAAAGTCCTCCACAAGTCAGGAGATCAGTCCTAAGCAAGAACACATCTTACCAATTAGTGGCTTTGGTTGAAATTAGTGAAATGTGGCTTATTTGAGTCCTAAAGACCTCCAGGTCTTCCCCACAACTTATGTCATTTGGAGTGCATCCTTCAGCTACAAGCACAGTCATTAGATACCATCAACCACCACAATAATCACAACTGCCTCCATAAAGCAGTTAACATTGCATCACTTTTTTTGCCAGTCCTGGGGCTTGAACTCGGCCTGAGCACTGTCCCTGAGCTCCTTTTGCTCAAAGCTGAAGCTCTACTACTTGAGCCACAGCACTATTTCCCACTTTTTCTGTGATTAATTGGAGATAAGAATCTCCCAGGATTTCCTGCCCAGGATGGCTCCAAACCATGACCCTCAGATCTCAGCCTCCTGAGTAGCTATGATTACAGGTATGAGCCACCAGTGCCCAGCCAACATTTTATAAACCAAAAAGCCCTTTCATATTTATAAAACATTTTCCTAACTTTATTTTAGTAGAGATTTTGCTTTTGGTAGTAGTCGCTTACTATATTTGGTTGTTCCTTTCTCCTTGTACTAAACATGTAAGTAGATAATTTCCAGGCATTAGTAAAATCTTGAGAAGACTGACAAAAGAAGTAACTTATTTGCTAATGCATGCGACCTAATATCATCAGTGCAAGGGTGCATATGCTCCTGCTTCAATAGTTTTCTCTTTTATCAGAAATGAGACAGTCACTGTAATCCCTTGGTAAGCATCTGGAAATAACATTAATAATAATGATAATAATAATGACCTCATAGAATGTACAATTTGAGGGATTAAAGAACATTTACGAGCTTATTGTGTCATAGTTAATTATGATGTGCCAAGTTTTCTTGCCACCTCCTTTTACACTGGTATTTCCTGCTTAGATCAGAGAATTAATTATAGTAAATGGTGTTGTTGCAAAGAACTAGCCCTATCATGAAGCATATGCCAGCATAAAGATTACGAACTGCTTTAGTGTTGCTTTTTAAGATGATTTATTAATGTTTTGCATTGTATAAGATTCTTTATGATGTAATCATTTAGTGTTTATTTTATTGTGTGTACCTTCTACTCAGAGGGTTGGCATTATTGTTCCTAACAGTGACGGATACAAGCAGATCATGCCTTATGACCTCTACCATCCCCTTCCTCGGTACGTAAATCAATCATCCTGATGTTAGAATTAGCAAATCAGTCTTCTGATATTTTTGTAAATATATGTTCATATAAACATATATAGATAGATTGTGATTTTCTTTAAAAGTAAGATGGTAGACGGTAGATTTTTACATTCCTCTTAAGCTCTACTTTTGAATATATAGGCCTGCTCAGGCTGTAAGCTTGTCATTCAAAAGCCATTTTAAGATAGTATATTACAGTGGAGTGGACACAGTAATTCACTCCAATTAGACATAGTGTGTGGGTTTATGTTATGTCTTTCTCTGACTCTCTTTGTCCTCTTCTATGTCTCCTCTGCGATAGGACCCTAGTCATTAAAGCACTGTTACTAACTGTTAAGCAAACACAGAGCCTGAAGTATTATCAAACACTATGAATATGGAATTCCAGATGTGGTATGATGCATACAGTTTTAAATGTCTTCTTGTCATTTTGAAGAAATTATGATTAAGAACCAAAGGTAGTTTTTTTATATCCTTATTATTCAGAATACTTTAGAGGACATTTTTCAAAACATAAAATTCAATATTGTTGAACACAGCATAGTGTGTTGTGTTATCTTTTGTTGTGTTCTATTGCCACTTTTTAAAATGTAGAATAGTGTTTTAAAATTGGAAAATATTTTTGGTATTAGAAAGAACTTGTTTTTAGAGAATGTATTATCTATACAAAACATTCATAAGAAAACTGGAGTTGCTGAAAAAATACACTTATTAAATGCATCATCTCACACATTGGAAACTGTTTTTGCTCAATTTTCTTTGCTAATTTGCCCCTCAGGGAATCAGCTACAATTTAGAATCAAATATTTTGATTTAGACTATAAATAGAATAATCTAAGTAGTTTTCTCAGTCCCAAATAAAACCAAGCCAGCCGGGCGCTGGTGGCTCACGCCTGTAATCCTAGCTACTCAGGAGGCTGAGATCTGAGGATCGCGGTTCAAAGCCAGCCCGGGCAGGAGACCCTGAGACTCCTATCTCCAATAAACCACCAGAAAAACCGGAAGTGGCGCTGTAGCTCAAGTGGTAGAGCGCTCGCCTTGAGCTGAAGAGCTGAGGGACAGCGCCCAGGCCCAGAGTTCAAGCCCCACGACCGACCAAAAAAAAAAAAAAAACCAAGCCAGAAAGTAATTGTATTCTTAACAGTTAAATATAGAATATTTGGTTGAAAGTCTCCAAATCCCTAATGAATTAATATGCATTAGATGTTAGATGATCTCAAGGATCTCTAGTCCAATTCCCCAATGATTCCACTCCTCCTGTTCCTTTGTCAGCAGTCATACCCATATACCATAAATATGCAAACACACATGTCTACACAAATTAGAATTGATATGTGCTTAATGCTTGTGTATTTACACACACACATTTACACAAACATCTACATGGAAGTCATCATCCAGTATCTTCTTAGATGCAGGCATGGCACTCACTTTTTAACATGTTAATGCTAACATGTAAGAAGGGACACTTGATTTTTCCTAGATACAAGTGTTGTTGCTAAATACTTTCCCTAAATGGCTATCTTTTAGTAGCTACTTTCTGATGATTATATTGATAAAGACAACAAAAGACTGTCATTTTGCTAGTTTGATCCAAAAGTCATCTCATCCTTGGTAATTTAATTAAACTACCAAAAGATCAATTTATGTAAATAAAAATTCTCTTTAATTTCAGTTTTTATCAGGAGAATAACTATTCATAGAATATGTATCTGTTTGAAGGAAGGATATATATTAAAAGCGAAAGCAAAGTTGGGTGTCAAGAATGAGCAACATCACAATTTTTTTTTGTAGTGATAGCGCCTAGATTTCTGTAATATGGTCTCTGATCTCTCTTGTTTATATTCTCTGGCATAGCCAATGCCTGTCTTAGGTTAGACTTGATCTCTTATTAAAAAAAAAAAGATTTCCCACAAATGCCTAAAACCCAATGGCGTATTGAAATGATCACCCCTCATATTTGCACCATGCCCTGTGTTGCACTTGGTATACCCATGCCACACAAGATGAAGGACAATTAGCAAATGAACAGACTATCTTCCATACCTTTTAAACTTGTATTACTGAGCTAATTCTGAAGATAGAAATTTCGCTCTACTGACAAAAATCATTGCAAATAGGACCTATTTCTATACATGTGTTTTCATTTCATCAAAATAAAGCTCAGAAATTATTCTGAAATGGCGATCACCCACTAATCAAGGTAGAAAGCTTTACTTAAGATATTTATATAAGATTAAGACCAGAGGTATAGCTACAATGTACTACTGATGAATTATTAGGTTGTTCTTCCCACTTTCAGTCTTTGAACTAAAACATATTGAGTATGACATAAGAATGTAGTCTAATGAATCATTCTTAATTAATTTATGCTACTTTTCTATATTTGTTAATTTTGAGAATTTCTTAACTAAATACATTCCGTATTTTTAAAAGAAATTAAAATATGTAACACACAAAACCATGTAATGTTCTTTCAGAACAAGTTTCCAGGAAGGACTTTGGATATATCTTCTTTTATTCCAAGAACTCATCCTGGCCACTGTATTAAGATTTCTTGTCTAATGCCCTCTGTTGTACTTTAAAGCACCCAATTATGCTTTTCTTTAAATATATTATTCAAAGATTCACATATAATATTCATTCCACATATAGAACTACAGTTGTATTATGCTGGAACTATATTACACATTCCTAGCCTTGTTTGCCTTTCTGTGATCAATGACATTGAAAAGGATACTTATTTATGTTTGTGAAATTTCACTACAGTCAAATTCAAATGTTGAGACAGAAGTTAATGACTCACACTTTAGAGTCAAGTTTAGAGATTTTAAAATGTGCTCTTTTATAGTATCTTGATATTTTAGATTAAATGTACACTAAAAATATGTTATTAAGCCAGGTGCCAGAGGCTCATGTCTGTAATCCTAGCTACACAGAAGGCTGACATCTGAGGACTGTCGTTCAAAGCCAGCCTGGGCAGGAAAGTCTGTGATACTTATTTCCAGTTAATCACAAAAAAAAGCCAGAAGTAAAGCTATGGTTCAATTGATAGAGCTCAAGCCTTGAGCACAAAAGTTCAAGGACAGAGCTCATACTGAATTCAAGCCCTAGGACCGGCCAGAAAAAAATATATATATAGTTAGCACTGGCTAACTATATATATATAGAGAGAGAGAGAGAGAGAGAGTTAGTTAGTTAGTTAGTTAGTTAGTTAGTTAGATAGTTAGTTAGTTAGTTAGCCAGTGCTGGTGGCTCAATATATATATATATATATATATATATATATATATATATATATATATATATATATATATATATATATATATATATATATATTTAGCCAGTGCTGGTGGCTCACACCTGTAATCCGAGCTACTCAGAAGGCTGAGATGTGAGGATTTGGGGTTAAAGCCAACCAAGGCAGGAAAATTCATGAGAATCTTATCTCCAATTAACCACCGAAAAGCCAGAAGTGGAACTGTGGCTCAAATGGCCAAGTACAGAATAATATGTCTCCATGGGGTGTTTTTGCAGTATGTTTAATTTAGGTACTCAAGTAGATCAACTCTGTGATGTTTCATTTCTCTCTAGTTAAAATGATATCTCTCATAATTAATTCAAAAGGAGGTCTTAAAGTTTCTTATCAATTCTCAACAAGCAGAATAGAATAGACATAAAAAAGACAAGTTTGGCTTGATCAATCTCAATCTCTCTGGGTCTGGACCCAAATGTTTCAGAACTGTGTAAAGGCTTTGAAACATTGACAGAATTCTTTTCAATGTTATTGGCAATATTGTTATTTCCTACCCCCTACACAGCTATATTCTGACATCATAAACCTTTTCAGCGAAAACCAAACCTCTTCACAATTTCGGGAGTTCTTTATTGGAGGAACTCTTTCAGTATCCTTCATCAGAGAATTAAGGATGATATTAACCTTTTTCTCCTCAACCCAATGATGTCACAGTTCAAGAATCAGAATTATGTGCAGTCTATGAATCCCAAAGCTGACAATGACAGAAGCAAGGGAGGAAAAGCTATTGCCTACATTATTCTTGTATGAGCTTCTCCTATAAAAGTAAACCCAAAGTACGAAAGTCATCTGTTAAAAATTAAGTTGCCAAAATTCAAGCTATTAGTATTAATTATTCAACTTTAGTATTGATATCGATTCTTAACGGTATTTAAGTCATTAAACTTTAATATGTATCTTGAAACAATGGGGAGATCAGGACCATGAACTGAACTTGCTTCTTATGAACAGGTTACAGACAGTATAGATATCCTTGTGGACAGCTTCCCAAACTGCAGTCTCTTACATTTGTGTATCATTTCACAGTTTACAAGGACTTGTAGCCAATGTTGGATCCTTTCCTCTTCCTCAGATTTCAGATAACAGATGGCATTTGGTTTGCTGGACCATAGCCTCTGAGAACTCCATGCCCCCAGTACACCCAGGGAACGGGGTTGTGTGACAGCTCACTGAGGAGGTGTGGTGATGTGCATGTCTGCCCTGATGACTCCCCTTGCTTCTGTAGGTGGGAGGCCACCCCATGGACCGCGTGCTCCTCCTCCTGTGGGGGGGGCATCCAGAGCCGGGCAGTTTCCTGTGTGGAGGAGGACATCCAGGGGCATGTCACGTCAGTGGAAGAGTGGAAATGCATGTACACCCCTAAGATGCCCATCGTGCAGCCCTGCAACATTTTTGACTGCCCTAAATGGCTGGCACAGGAGTGGTCTCCGGTAACTGTGCCCTCTTTCTTTGTTCATTAGGAGAGTAAGTCCACTCTTCCCTCTCTCCATCATGGCCCACCACATACCCTGTGTGGCTCCATGTTTCTCCTCTTAGGGTTATTAGAAGCCTACCAGCTTAGCTTTTGGAGATGGAATGCCTCCAATCCAGTGTGACAAAAACTAAATGCCTTTCTTCAAGTTACTTTTACAAAAAACCCTTAGTGTTCCCCTCTATGGGCAAAGCAAATGCTTTTTAAGAGTAATTGAAGCTAAGCCTGGCGCTATTGGCTAATGCCATGTAATCCTAGCTACTCAGGAGGCTGACATCTGAGGATCATGGTTTGAAGCCAACTAGGCAGAAACATCCATGAGATTTATCTCCAATTAACCCGCAAAAGAGCCAGAATTGGAGGATGGCTCAAGTGGTAAGGCACTGATCTTGAGTGAAAAAGCCAAGTAAGAGCTAAGGCTTTGAGCCCTGAGTTCAAGTCCCAAGATGGGCACAGAAGGAAAAAAAGTAGAACTGAAGTTAATCATCCTGAATCAGTAAAAGTTAACTGCTTTGATAATTGAGCTCAGTAGACCACAGTTTGACTTTTTTATTTATTATGCTCTGTCTATATCTATAAAAAGTGTGGTTAGATTAAAATTGAACCTATATGTATGACTCCTTGGGAAGAAAAAAGGACTATATGAAAACATCCCAACAATTAAAAGGAGGATCAAGTAGAATAATGTAAACTAAAAATTATAGACTTTAGGAAACCTACAATAATCCGGCTTCAAATGTCATTCTGGGTTTTCTGATTGTTAATACATAAAGAACATAGAAAGTTGAAGAAGTAAACCATTGTGTCCTTACCCACAGAAAAGACGGAAGGTTTTCCACTGAGTCTTGTGGCTTTGTAGCAGTCGAGAGCTATGGCGTTTTCGTGAGTCTAGAAGTCCTACAGAAAGGTGCTGATGACTATTAGGGGTACTAGGTCTACCTCTGCCCATTAAACTCATTCATGTGAACATTATTTTTCCATTTTAGTACAGTCAATTGAATTGGTCTTGCTGCCATATAAATTGACTATAACAGCAGTTTAAAATATCTTAATATTAGGCACCAAGCATGGCTCGGTGGCAAAGTGCCTACATAGTAACTACCAGGCGCTAAGTTTAAAACCCACCAAAAGGATACATCAGCATTTAAAAATCTCTTAGTATTCATGTGGGGATATTTTTGGACATTGGAGTCATTAGCAATGTAATAGAAACAGTGTAGGTAATTGAACTTGCACATTCTACAAATCTTTTCAGCATTTGATTTAGACTTTGCATGCAAAGGGTGCTTCAGGGTTGCAGACTGATTCATACAAACCTCAGTTGAAAGTGGTTTAATTTTCAGCCACCTTCACCCCCAATAGTCAAACAGAACTTAGATCCCATGTCTTGTAAGATGCGATACAAATCTTCAAAGAGTCCTTGTGCCCAAAAATGCCCTTATTTTAAAACCCTGGAGCAAGAAGGGAAGACAAGGAAGCAAGGCTTTGTCTATGAGTCTCCTCTCTCTTGTCCTCTCTTCCCAGTGCACAGTGACATGTGGACAGGGCCTCAGGTACCGTGTGGTCCTCTGCATTGACCATCGAGGATTGCACACGGGAGGCTGCAGTGCAAAGACAAAGCCCCACATCAAAGAGGAATGCATCGTACCTACTCCCTGCTACAAGCCTAAAGGTAATTAACTAGACAGGTGCTCTTTTCCTGTCTGTTTATTATTATGTGTATTTGGATGCAGTTTTAGATCCTTTGGGATATTTTTTAAATATCCAAGTATTCTTAGTCATGGCTCTTTATAAGTTAAATTCTACTAAGAACATTTTCAAACATTCCAAATTTGATTGCAAATTTTTATTAAGCATCGTGTATAGGAATCTGTGTATAAAATTATCTCTCAATGAGAATAAGGTACCAGTAGCTCATACCTGTAATCCTTACTACTTAGGAGGTTGAGATCTGAGGACTGCGGTTCAAAGCTTTGCCAGATAGGAAAGGCTATGAGACTCTTCTCTCCAGTTAACCACTAAAAAGAGCTGGAAGTGGAGCTGTGGTGCAAGTGCTGGAGTGATAGTATTGACCCAAAAGCTCAGGGACAGGGCCCAGGCCCCGGTTCAAACCCCAGAAATGGCACAAAGACAAAAAAAGTTACCTCCCCAGTCATGAAGGTGCTTGAAGACTATGATGGAAAATACCATACATGTCTTCTTAAAAGGGAGTAGATTTTCAATGCTCAATAGGCAATGTACCCATTACCTTGCTCATGTAACTGTAACCCCTCTGTACAGAATTTTGAGAATAAAAGGTACCAAAAATAGATATGTAATTTACTATATTCTCTCTGTTAAAAACAAAGGCATTTGCTGGGCATTGGTGGCTCATGCCTGAAATCTGAGGATCATGGCTTGAAGACAGCTAGGGAAGACAAATCTAGGAGACTCTTATCTCCAACTAACCAGCAAATATCCAGGTGTAGCTCAAGTGGTAGGGTGGTAGCCTTAAGCTAAAAGAGAATGTCCTATCCCTGATTTCAAGCCACAGTACCTATCTGCCTACACACACACACACACACACACACACACACACACAGACACACACACACCAACAAAAGGGAATGCATACAAGCATCACATGTATCTACTTTGCTAAGCTTGACATGCACTATAGAGTCTCATAGTTCAAGCTGATGAAAGAGAAAACATTAAAACATTAATGTGAAAATGAATTCCAGAGCATAAAAATGTAAAAATATCTGAATTTAGTAGCTATATAAAATAATTTGTACTAAAACAGAGATTTTAGAAAATTTCTACTTAGTGAGCAAGATGTATTAACATTATACCCTATTTCCCAGATTAGTATAATAATCATTTCTGTGCCACAATTTTTTGCCAGTTCTGGGACTTGAACTCAGGGCCTGGGCACTGTCCCTGAGCTTCTTTTGCTCAAGGCTAGCATTCTACCACTTGAGCCACCGTGCCACTTCTGGCTTTTTCTGTGTATGTGATACTAAGGAATGGAACCCAGGGCTTCATGCATGCTAGGCAAACACTCTACCACTAAGCACATTCCCATACCAGTGCCACTATTTTTAATAGTCTGAATGGATAGAATAGAAAAATCTGTCCACAAACCATCCAGATATAAGGTATTCTTTATCATATGACTCCTTTAAATTTAATGTTAACTAAATTCTAATATTAACTAAAAGTTATTTCTTTAAACCATTAAATTTCTTTAAAAAATCAGCCACAATCTAACTCTTCATTATGCTTTCTGTGTGAAACCTTATGAATCTAAAATCAAAAAATCCATACTAGAAATCCCAATTACTTTTTTTAATTTTTAATTTTTATTGTGAAAATACTACAGTACAAAGGGGTTACAATTACATGGGCAAGATAATGAGTACATTTCTTAACAAGCATTGTAGCCTCCTCCTTTGTTTCCCCTTCCCATCCCTTCCCATCTCCACCCCCCCCCCCCCGCCCCACCATCAAAACCTCCTCTCCCCTTCCCCCGCCACCAAAGTTGTAAAGTTCATTTTTTGACTTAACAACTTGTACATCTCATTGTTGCAATGGGTCAACCTGTAACCCTATTTAAGCGATTTGTTTTTTTTCTTTCCCCTCCACAAATTATACCAACATCAAATACAGTGAAAGCAGGGGTTATACCGTGAGGGAGGGACATACATTTGTTAGGAAATGGAAAGACTTGGAAAAAATTATATGAAGTGAACTAAGCCAGGCCCAAAGACACATAGGTCCCATGGTTTTCCTTATTTGCAATAACTAGTATATGTCTGAGTCAAGCAGAAAAGGTCAGATAAGTTGATATTAGGGAAATGAACCTTAAGATCTATATTCAAATGTTTTTTTTCTTTCATGTGATTATTTCTAACATATTTATAAGATTATTTCTTTGTTGCTTTGTATGTCCCAATTACTTTTAATAAGTACATTTCTCTCTCCTCTTCCATTTTCTCATCTGTACACTGTAGAAAATAATCATATATGCCCCACAGGTCATGGGAAGGTTAAATGAGATATAATGCAAGTATGACAGCCTGATGTATGGCATATATATATATATATACATATGTTTATTAAGTTCTCTCCAAATGTCCCCTGTCACTGTGGCCTGTCATTAACGTTCTCAAATATTAGACAAAGTAGCCACAAGAACATCTCACAGGATTCACTTCACATCAGCTAGGAAGCATTGCATGTCTCCCATTTGTGTCCAATGGAAGACATGTTACTGAGACACAGAGAGCTCATGTATGCTGTCAGAGGAAGCTTCTTTGATGAGGTCAATTAACTGGGGTGAATAGGGGTGTTGCAAAATGATGGATGCACAAGGTATGGTGCTACTGTGGTTCAAATGTCAGCAAATCCATTTGCCTTTTGGCAGTTTTATGTTTCTCATTTTATTTTCTGAATAGAAACAATGGCTGCAATATAGCAGACAAGTAGCGACGCTCCTACCTAAAAATAGTCCACTATTTATTAGCTCTATCTTTACTAAGCCACTTCAGAGAACAAAAAGCAGCTGTGGTTAACTATCAAGAATAAAATCTGAATTTTTCACAACTCATTAGTGAGCCTGCCTTTCTAAACATTATTAAAATACCATATAATTCTATAGTGTATATGTGTGTGGACATATTTCTTTCATTTTTGCAATCATATGTTATAAAATGGTGATAGAGATTCACTGGCTCATACTCTAAAGGCAAATGTGCCCATAAATGACCTTAATAAATATGTCAGAAATGGAAACCTTGGCAGTTACTTCTATAAGAGCATTAGAACCTCTCTATTTCTTTTTCTCCTCTATATTTTTACTCAGGAAGTAGTTAGGAAACTTGTTCTGACTTGTTCGGTCAAAGTTGGATGAATAGATGTAACAACTCAAATTATGGATTAATTGCACATTATAATTGTCAGTAAGACTTGGGTGCTATTGAATAGATCAGAAATTCACAGTGACGTTTTGCGAATTTCAGAGCATTGGTTTATATTTGAAAATATGGCATAGATTATACTTAGACAAAAGGAACAAAATTATAAAAGAATTACAATATAATTTATTGCACTTTGTGTTTATTTTAAAAGATGTGAAAGATGCTTTGATTTTTATATGCATTTGGAGCTCAGGCTCCTACAGTTACAACTTTTTCTAATAAAAAAGACCCTTCCTTGTGCTATTCAATAAAAGGGAAGTGTATGCACAATATTAATTAAGAGGCAACCTTTATAAAATCTGATTCTGTTTTTTCCTGATATGCCCATCATTAAAACCCACCGTTTGTCTAAACACTATTATTTGCAGTTACCAATATAGTAACTTCTAGCTATAGGGCCAAACTAAGAACTGGTGAGGAGGAAGAGATGTTTCCCTCAAATCTCAAATTGGTTCTAACCTCTTCTTTTTATGTGCATGCAACTTCATTCTCAGAGAAACTTCCTGTGGAGGCCAAGCTGCCATGGTACAAGCAAGCTCAAGAGCTAGAAGAAGGAGCAGCTGTGTCGGAAGAGCCCTCGTAAGTTCTGAAAGCACATCTGGTTCTTCTTTTGAATATGGTTGGTTCCACAGCTCTGGCTTTCATGGGTTCTGAACTTCATGTAACCATCTTCCCCAAGGGAACTGAACCCTCTTGGCTCTCCAATTAGAAGTGTATCCATTTCAAAATGTTGGTGAAAACTTTGATTGCACTTAAATGTGATTTCAAATTTTCTCAGATTATGCTGTTTGAATTAACTTTGCCTGTAGGGAAAAATAGATGGAGTGCTAGTCCTCTTCTCCAAATTCTCATCTCCTGTTTTCTCTTGGCAAAGGGCCAATGGTGAGAAAACCCAGGCTATCTCTGATGATATGAAATAGATTTGATGTGAACATCTGGGCTGCTTTTCATATTCCTTATCTTCCAGTGCTGAAGTATAGCCACTCATTAAGTTAAGGGCAAGCAAAAGAGATAGAGGGGAAAGAAATGTTTAGTAGCTGTATTTTCCCTTTCTTGCTACAATCAGTACCAGAGGGAGACCCAGAACTTTGATTACCTGCTTCTGGTAATCTGCCTCTACTACTGAGTTTCTTCAAAGCTATGAAATCTATAGGGCCATTAGATGATTTGCTACATGCCTCAGAAGAGGAAACAAGGGAGAGAGAGAAAAGTACTGTAATTGATTGATGACTGGTACATCCTGATTCTACTAGAAAATACTGATAGCGATATTGCCACATTATTTTTATAGATAAGAGAATGCATTTTACTGACAAATTTCATCTAGCCAAAGCAAATTCTCCTGTTAAAAATTTTTTAAAACTGGGCACTGTTAGCTCATGCCTGTAATCCTAGCTACTCAAGAGTCTGAGATCTGAGGAGCGCAGTTAGAAGCCAGTCGAGGCAGGAAAGTCTTGAGACTCTTATCTCCAATTAACCATCAGAAAAACAGAAGTGGAGCTGTGGGTCAAGTTGTAGAGTGTGAGTCATGAACACAAAGGAGCCCAGGGACAGCACCCAGTCTCAGAGTTGGAACCCCAGAAAACTGGCCAATAAAAAGGTTGTTAGAGTAAGTATCAGACTCTCTGTTAGCTATAAATATCTCTCTGTTTATGTAACTCTTTGTTACATAAATATCATATCATCCACACTCTTGGAGTTCATTGTATAGGGTATAAGATAGGAAATTTAAACTACAGATTCAATCTTACTAGAGATATAAACAAACACCGTCACTGATGTATTCAAATGCAACTTAGAATTTTCTTAGATTCATGCTGGTTCAGTCTAAATCTGATATGGTTTTCCTGAACACAGATTGCACTTCTGAATCTCACTCAAAATAATAACTGTTTCAACAAAAAAAAATCTAGAAGTTAAAAAACCCAGATGTGTAATCACCAAAGGGCATTTATAGATAAAACTGTTTCCATAGAAAAAATGATGCATATATTAAGTGACACCATTTTTACTTAAAAGAACAACTAAACATAACACAGATTGTTTTCTATACTGTGAAATGTCTACAACAACATTTTCAATGTTGAGAAAAAGCAACTAACCTGGCAGACCTTTGGAGGAAAGATAGTTATTAAAAACCATAATGCACCCTTTAAATGAGCATATGAGGCTTAAAATGCTTTCCTCTTCCTCTTGCCAGGAGTTGGTTTGACAGGAGGAAGTAAGCAGTTCATTTTAGGGGATATTAAGTAAATTAATCCACAGAGGTTTTACGTAAGCCTTGAAAATGCCAAGTAATTACAGCTGGTTTTTTTTTTATAATATTCTCTAGTGAAGCTCTAATATGCATTTTTACTTAATCTATAGGTATTATTTTGCTTAAACTATCTTTTATCCTTGTACAATGTCCTTTGCCATTGGATCTAAAGCCTACTCCTATGTGTACTATTGCATTCTGTCTAGTGTTAAATAAGAACAGAGTTGAAAATAAACCGAATCATCTTGCATCTCTAACTAACAACCTTCCCATTAGATACCTCTTCAATGAAAGCTGTAAGTAGAGTTTAATGAGTCCCCTGAAGCATCCCATAGAACATCATCATTCACACCCTCAAATGTGTTTCCCAGCATCAGTCTAAGATGCTTCATGCTTAACCTTAATAAAATCCCCAGGAAGTGGCACTGTGGCTCAAGTGGTAGAGTACTAGCCTTGAGCTGAAGAGTTGAGGGACAGTGTCCAGGCCCAGAGTTCAGACCCCAGGACCAACCAAAAATTAAAATAAAATCCCCAAAGTAACTAAACACAAGTTCTGCCATTAAAACAATAGCCACATTTTAGACTATTAAAATTTACTCTTAGTGTAACAGAATTGCCATCTTGGCATGATTAATCTGAGCTGAAGTAAATTGTAATTGCAATACTAGTTCAGCGTAAAGGAAATGTATACAATTGTGCTCGGAACAACAATTACTTTTCTACCAAAAAGAAATAAATGACAGCTGCAGAGTCATGTAATGAAAGATATGTGGTTTCCACATTTTAATACGTTTTATACATGGTTATTGCACTGGGCCCCAGAAAAGACCCTAAGTGTCACATTCTTAATTGATTTTGAATTTTAAAAAACATAACTTTGCATGGCCTTAATTCTTTCCTTTTAAACCACATTAGACCCGTTTCCAAATGTATGTAGCAACCTATAATTACTCTCCAAAGTATAATGAAAAAATGATATACTGTCAGCACGTCCACCCACCAAACAGACTCACGTTGCTTAAATTAAATGGTAATGTTTAGAAGCTGTGGTTGTCACAGTGAAGCAGAAACAGTGGCCCAGAACTATTATCTCTTGTGCTGACTCCAGCTAACATTGTTCTACAGCAAGGCAGCAAATATCCTGTATTTCCCCATATGGAAAATGAAAATATTATCAACAGCCTGTCTCATTAAATAATAAGAGAACAATCACTATGTTTAAGTCCTTAACATATGGAGATGCCCTTATTGAGTGTTAGATGTTTTTAGTAACCCCAACAAATATGAAAAAAATTGGTGAATACTCTGACAAAAAATTTGTTGGAAAGAAACCTCTCTGTGACATGTTTAGAAGAAAATTGTGATAAAAGACTAAAAATTGGATTGCCAAGAAATAACTAACATTTTATAAAACACAAGAATGCAGTGACATTGCAGTTCCACTAAACACCAAGTAGAATATGCAAACACTGCTAACAGCCTGTAGACTCACTGAGATCACTATACAGAGTGGATCTGATCTTGCAATATACTTATAGATTTGGCATGTAAAGCTGCAGCTTCAGTTCAGAAATACTTAAAGATCTCATGGTTTTGTTCCTCAGCAACAGATGGTGTGTTTGTGATGTGTCTGATGCATGTGGTAAAAAGGTAGGGATATGGGGTGAATGTAAAAAGGGATGTTGGGATGAATGTATTACCTTGGTATGCAGAAATGAATTCCTAACCCACGTGTGGGAGGCAGACCCTCTGAGCTGATTTTCCCCTGGTGACTACAGTTTGTCTTTACTCAAACACATGTTTTTATTGGGGTTTTCTGACAAGCAGCAGAAGGATCTTTAAGCAAGATATTTTCTAGCTCTCCCTTTGTGCAGGACAATGCACAAACTAAGATCCAAACCCCAAACTAAGACTAAGCAGATGGAGGCTTTAACCAATGAAGCTCATCAGGCACAGCCTTGTAAATAAATCCAGCATAATAAACTTGCTTCAGAGGTTGTCTGCTGAGAAATTAGTAGGAATCCTTGCTACCAATTAACACAGAAGGAACAGTGATTAGACACAGACTTCTGTAATTAAGATTGCGGGAAATTGCATTTTTCTGACAGCTTTTAGCACTAGAAAGGGGAAATGGAAAAAAATGCTCATGGAATTATCTTCTGTTATAATCCAAACTATGGTGTTCGTTTGTTGTTGTGTTTTACTTGGCCTCCAGATAATGAGAATGTTGAGTTGATCAGTTGTGTACCATGTTGGAAAATATATGGGAATAGCTTTTAAACTCTTAAAAATTCAAAACTACACTGTCATAGTCTAATTACATATGTTAATTAGGTATTAGCTTAACAAATGACTGATGATTAGTTTTCCATCTCTTGTGTTAATACCTTTCTTTGAGTCTTGGTTGATACATACACTAGCACTTAGAGGCAAGTCCACCTTCTGACCCCTCTAAGAGCTTAATTTCTTTAGAAAAGAAAATGATACAATGGTGATATCTAGGGTATTTAAAGAAATATTTTTAAGTAGGGAGTCATTCAGCTGATCTTTAGAAGTCTGATCTGACATGGCTTAGGAAGGAAACTTTATTTCCTTAGCTTTTGGAGATGAGAGCATTAACAGACCACCTGATACCACATAGGGTAATTTGCTAAGGGAGCCAGGCTTAAGGGAAGGTACAGCCTGAGTGCCTCAGTTGCTCTAGCTTTCCAGATTTCCTGGTGTCTAAAGCAAAATATTCCAAGTAGAGACAGTACAGACAATTGTGAACTCAATATAGCTAGATTCTTCATGAAACTTTTCAGCTGGGAGTCATTCTTCAGTGATTCAGAATAAGCAATAGGATATGGTGGATCCTCCAGGTACTGTATGGCCAATCCAGCTATTTCTAACCAGCCCATCCCTATCACATAGCTAGTCTTCACCAGTAGAAAGCCTTAATGATGTTCTCTTCTCATAGGCCTTAATGATGTTGTCTTCTCATAGGTAAGATTGTGTAGTTCTTTACTTTGATAAGATTCTGAGTTATCAGTCAACAGTTTTACACAGTTGGGATGGCATTTGGGTACTTTGATGTAATATTCAGGCCTTAAGTATATTGCCATAAATAACTTTTGTTGTGATGCATGAAGAAGAAAGAGGAGAGAAAACCCAGAAGGAAAACAAACAGGCCAAAGGCTGCAGTAATATCTGGATGCCAGATGGCATCAGGTTAGCAAAGGGTCTGATTCAGTAAGAAGCAAAGGGAAATTCTTGCCATGCATCTGTGTGAATAGACCCCACAAGGATTTAGACACGGGAAGAAGGGCCAATGAGAGTCACCATGATGATCGTGTAGTATTAAATGTCTCGTTTATCTTGTTGAAATAGCATTTACATCTATTTAAACACATGTTTCCATTAGTTCATATCTATACCTTGCAAGTGGTTGGAAAACGTGAATGGCTCAAGAATAAATTATGACATGCATTCTTATATTTCACCCAAAGACTATGTAATGGATCAAAATCAGTTAAGGATCCAGATAGTGTTGCTGTTTCTATTCTTAATACAGGTTTCCTGAGTTACATTCTCTTATGAATTATCAGGCCACAGAAAAATCATAAAGAAGTGCTTATATATGCATGGAAATAGATTTCTTCCTTTTTTTAACAATGTGGCATTATTAAGTCTAAAGTATCAAAGTGATTTTATATTTATGTTTAATGGATTTTTATTTATTTTTACAGTGTTCATTTCTTTACTGAATTTTATCTATTTTTCATTTATTAGCATTTTATTAATTATGATTTATATAATTACAACAAGTATATCTAGTATCCACCTGTTTGGAAATAAAATGAGTGACCTAATAAGTCAATATATGTCTCTAGTTGCGGGTGCATAATTGCTCTATCATACAATTAGTGAAAAAAGAACTAAGCTGTGACTATTGGGCCTTGGAAAATGCATTGTGTCTATGGCTTGCAGAAAAATAGAGATTGTCAGTCAAATAAGCAAGTTGACTCAGCAGAAGTCAGATTAAGAGAGCATCTGCCACATTAAATCTGTCACTGTTCATTTTCAAAAATATTTTTGTTTTTAATTAATGTATAATTGACAACTAGGTATGTATTTGTGATGCTGGTTTCTAAAGAATATGAGTTTACTAAATTCCTGAGTTCTTTACTACCATATGTGAAACTTGCATCTGTCTCAGAGCTACTGTATCAGAATAGTGAAGTCAATATGTGGTGATGTGCAAATATATGAAATAAATGAAAGAAGAGTGCCTCATATACACCAAAATGTTTTGTGGTCGATGTTAATGTGAACTGATGTTTGGCAGCATGTTAAAAATCTGACTTAGAGCCCCAATGAGTACTTAGGAGAAGTTTACTCAATCCTCATTCACAATGACCAAATACTTTGTATCACTGTTTCTCAGTGATTCCTTCCTATATATTGAAAACATACTGCAAAAACCATAGTTTCTTGAAATTGATTTTTTGGAGACATGTGGAACTGCCTTCTCTGTGAGTTGGTAAGTAGTGAGGCTGTGCATTTGTCTGCCCCAACAAAGATACAGCCCTGCTAGGATTGAATCAAAAAGTCATAAATCATCCGTGTAGGCAGAGCAGTTATGCATAGAAGTTCGGACTCCCATGAAAGACTACTGCTGAATCAATGGGAGACACTTCACATGTTACCAGACCCCATAGGTCTCAATTTCCTCATTTGTGAAGGAAGCATAATAACAGACTCTACATCAGAGTCCTTAGGATTTATATATGTAAAGTACCTGGCATGCAGAGGGTGGGGCATATGTGTTAACTGTTGTTATGATTGGGGCTTTCTTAGCAGTGTTCCTCTCCCCAGAGAATCTTTAAGGGCCTTAAAATGAATAATTAATCACTCATTTTATGTAGAGAAATGAAGCACATGTTGTACTTACCTCATATATCTTCTCTAATGACACGTGAGCAACACTCACAGTATTTAACTCAAACCTGCATAGTGGTTCTCAGTGATCACCATCTTGCTGCCTCCTCTATATTTCTGCAGCTGTTTGAGGATATATTTAAATGCATCATGCTTTTAATTTGGGCCAGTGTTTATTCTAAGGGACAAAATTTAATTACCTTCACTTGAATAAGAAAGGGATTCTCTTCCTGGGACCAGTACAGGTGACTCATGCCTGTGATCTTAGCTACTTAGGAGGTAGAGTTCAGGAGACTGTAGCCAAAGAGGACAAGAAGTTTGAGAGACCTCATCTCAACCAATAGCTGCGCATAGTAGTGTGCAGCTCTCATCCCAGCTACAAAGGTTCCAAGCCAACTCTGGCCAAAAAGTCATAAGGAATCATCTCAAAACAAAAGGCTTTGTATGGTAGCATCTTCCTGTCATCCTAGCTATCATGGGAGGCATAAGTGAAAGTGAAAGAATAAAGCTTCAGGCAAATCTGGGCAAAAGGTGAAATCCTAGCCAAAAAATAAGCAGAGCAAAAAGGGCTGGAGACCATAGCTCAAGCAAGAGAGTACCTGCTTAGCAAACCTGAATTCAAACCTCTGAGAGAGAGAGAGAGAGAGAGAGAGAGAGATCCCCATGTATTCCACAAATTGGAAAAGTAAGTTAGGGAAATTCAGAAACTGCTTAGGTGGAAAAGCAACCCCTCCCACCTCTGAGTTAAATATATTTGATTTGCCTTGCCTGCTCCCAGCATGCACAGAGACAGCCAAATCAATAATAAACTCAGGAGAGCAGACAGAGCCATTTTTATGTAGTCAGTAGAAAAGCCTTTATTACAATCCAAGAAGTTCTAAATCTGTCAGCCCCTCCCGCCATCACCACTGTTGCTCATTCTGTAGCTACTTTGAGAAAGCTAAATCTGAACTGTTACTCAGCTGAGCCCTAGAGAGTGACAAAGACAAATTAATGGGATCCTTGTGTGCCAAAATAAAGTATGGACCCTGTCACCACCAATATATGTTAAGTCCATTAAGGTCATTTTTAATGAACTGAACTTTTCATTGGAAAGCTTTGCCAAACTTGTTGAATTAAGGGAAAGAAACCTTTGCAAAGTTGCAAGATAAACTAATTTCACTCCATTTGAAGAAGAAACAGTTCACGAAAAGTATTCTGAGTTTACAATACTTCAGATGTGTATCAAAGTCAGAGAAAATGATGTGAATTTAAAGCTTCATCCTGGTATAAAGCTGAGAACTACAAATGCACTGATAGTGTTGTCTACTGTAATGGTATCAGAGTCCCATAGAGACATGGCTTTTCAAATAAGCAGCCAATCTTCAAGGAAAAGCAAACTTTCAATTCAAGACTGTTCATATAGGTCAGAAAAACACAGGAAAGGAAAGGTGGTCTGAAAAAAGTGTCATGTCCTCATTTTTTATTCGTGAAGAGACTAATTTGGCTTCCTACATAGCAGCTACAGACAGTTAATCACCTATCTTCGTTTCCTCCAAGACAAATTTTGTATATGTTCAGTTTTAAAGAGTAGATAAAAAATGATAAGAGCTTTCCACAACTCCCTCTTACCCTCAGAATCATACCAAAATGCAGCAGAGCCTTCCCTGCTCAGTAGCTGGTGATAAGATAAGGTGATTTTTTTTTTTTTTAGCCAGAGAATCATGTATGAACAAGTGAGGTCAGCATCTGTCTAAAAGCCCTTTTCTTCTATAAAATAGCAAGTTTCTTGATATTTCATTGAAGTGGGTTATCCATAGAATTTAAACTTGTCTCAAGCAATGATCAGCAAACAAACTATCAAGATGAAATAAGACCAACACACACTGTGGAAGACTGTCAAAAAATTATGGCTGCTTTGTACAGTATCTTTACAATAAAAAATGTAAAAAAAAAATTATGGCTGACTAAGCCCATCACAGATACAAAACTTGGGTGCAATAACTTAAAGACCATAAGAAACTCCTATAATGGGAAAAGGATGGGGGTTTTATTTGATTGTTTCCTTGTGCCAATGTCTACAACAAAGAAGTATTCTTTAATTTCTTAGAATTTTGGGGGGCTGTTGTCTTCATCTATCATGGGTCAGTTGTTGGGCCCAAGAATAAGACCAATGTCAAGTGATTGATAAAAGCAGTCCCTAATCAGTTTTGTCATTCATTTGAAGAAGTATATATTAACAACTTTTGTCTGAAGTCCTGTTATCACAAGATTTGGCCTGATAAGGGAGACGATTATTGAATAAAGATTATAAGACACTGAAAAGTGATATCAGAGAATGGCAAGGCTTTCAGAAGGCTAACAGAATCTCAACGGTCTGAGGGGTAGGGAATCTTCTCTAAGAAAGGATTTGTGAGCTGACGCCTGATGATAAATAGGAGTTATTCTACACTGAGACACACAGGAAGAGAATCATCCAATGAATGATTCACATATGCACAAATTTGAGTCAAGGGCTGTGCACATTGAAGGAAATGAAAAGTGACACAAGTAGCAGTAGCTGGAAGGCAGTGAGTGGAGAGAGACCACTGAGCAA
Organism: Dipodomys spectabilis; assembly: GCF_019054845.1. Taxonomy (NCBI): domain Eukaryota; kingdom Metazoa; phylum Chordata; class Mammalia; order Rodentia; family Heteromyidae; genus Dipodomys; species Dipodomys spectabilis. Next base: position 4,869,910 of record NW_024870835.1, on the reverse strand, counting down.
TGAAGATGGAATATGGTATATTATAGCCTTGGAAGACAGTTTGTCTTTTCTTTGGGACAATTGCAAGCTTTCTATTTTAAGATCCCCTGGCCCAAAAGTGAAGAATGGACTGGTAAAGGGGAATAGAGGAAGAAGACAGGCCTTTGGCTCTTTATATTGTCCAGAAGAGTGACAGTGTTAGCATCCGTGGTTATGGTTTCCATGGCAACCTAACAGGCACCCAGTGAGGGACCCATTAAGGAGCATCCTGCTGGACTTCAAAACCTAATTGCCCTCTAGTCCACAGTGTGACCTCAGAAATCTCTGTGCCTTGATGTTACTATCTAGAAATTGGGATGAAAAGAATCCTATTAAAATACAATTTGCAAAAAGATGAAATCATGACTCATACAAATATAGAACAAACACATGTCAAAAGATTTTTAACCTCATGAATTATTCAGGAAGCTAGTTAAAACATTAAAACTAGTGCAAATGAGGAAAGTTCATACTTTCCAACAGACAAAATAATTTGCATTGACATGAACAGGAAAAAATTTCCATCATTATGGGCAAGAAACATCTGCATCTCCACCAGAACTCTACAAGGAAATGTCTGTCTTTATGCTGTTACATAGTGGACTAGCCAAAGAAAATCCAAGTCTTATATTCCCATGGAGCTAGACCACCTTGAAATAGTACTAGACAATGCCAGAATTTCACTGAAAAGACATTCATTCATCTATTTCGCCTATTTCACATTATATCCAACATTACCCATCTCTAAACAATGAGTAAAACACAAAAAGTAGTAAGTGCTCATATCACTTGTAATTGTTCTACTAATACACAGTGGTATTGGTGGTGACAGACAGAAGTAAATAATGTTAAGATTTCTTTTCAAGCTAGGTGTAGTGGTACATACATATAATCCCAGAACTCAGGAGGCTGAGACAGAAGAATCTTAAGTTTGACCTACATAGTGAGACCTTGTTCCAATATAAACAAAAAACATTGTTTTCAATAGAGAATTAATAGAATTTGGCAATCAGTTGGGAGTGAGAAATGAGGAAAACTGGGGACTTAAAAATAACCCCTGACTTTTGTTTTAAGCTGAGCAGTCAGTAAAATCATTTCCTATGATGGAGAAAATTGAAAATGAGTACAATGCTGAATTGGGAAATCAAGAGCACCATTTTGAATATTTTTGGTTGTATGTGTCTTTGAAATACAAAAGTACAAATAATAGTCCTTATCTCATTAGGTTCCTGTTCAGATTTGACAACTTTGATTTGTACAGCACTTCTAATATTCTCTGGTATATGATAAGCACTATAGGAATTTGGAGGTGGGGGGAAGGGTGCCGGTCCTGGGGCTTGAACTCAGGGACAGGATAAGGTCCCTTAGCTTTTTCATTCAAGGCTTGTGTTCTACCACTTGAGCTACAGCTTACTTCTGCCTTTTCAGTGGCTAATTGGAGATTAGAGTCTCATGGATTTTCGTGCCTGAATTGGCTTTGAACTGTGATCTTCAGATTTCAGCCTCCCTTGTGGAGCTAGTATTATAGGTGTGTTAGCCTCTGGTGCTTGGTTATGTTCTTTGTTAGATAGATTAGAGAGAAAATTCACATTTTATTTAGTTTGAGGACAGGGAAAAGACCTGAGAAAGGAGGTGACCAGAAGAAAATAAATGGAGTGCTTAGAGTCATGTAATTCAAGAGGACAAAGTACTTTAAGAAGAAAGCTATGGTCAGTTGTGTTGAATACCACTGGGAACAAGATAGCCATTGGATTGCCAGGAATAGCAAGCAATATAAGGCCACTATTCTTAGAAACTGATCATTAACTCTTCCCACTGACGTCTCCCTTACTGTTAAAGAAGGGCAACTTCCTGATGATCAACAGACCCTTCCTGTAAGCATACTCTGATTTCATCTGACCAGATTAGAGAAAGACTAGAGAAATGAAAACTGAAGTTTTCAATGATGTTAGCTTCCAAGCTTTGAAAGAGTTCAGCAATCTCTGTATGTATTAAAGCTTTCAGAGAACTCCTTCCTGTGACATTTCCTTCTGGTATAAAGTCTCTTTGAAAGGAAAATGTGCTCTTTAATGCAGTCAGCTTTTCTTCTCCTACTTCTAGCACTTTCTGCAAGAAAGCCATTAAAGCATTCTTGCACAGCCAGCTCCTTCTCAAAAGGTCCCAAAATGAAATTCCTCATTAACAAGAGAAAATGAAATCTGCTACTTGGAAAATGTCACCTAAATATAGCCTTCCCCAAACTGTCCTATGTGTTTGAAATGGGTTCTTCCCCCTCAAGATCTTATTATTCAGCAGAATCAGACAAAGGCCTTTTTCTTTAGTTTCACTGTGTCTCTTCAGAATTAGCCTTTGTTATTTTAGTTGTATTCTCTTTTTCATTTACTACTGGGGAACCTTACATTACTGACGACTCTCAGAACACAAGCATGATGTATAAGGATGAAAGGAACCAATCCTGCTGTGAGTTGTGTGTGGAGTTGTGCCCTGGGTATTTAATAACATTTTTTGCAATATGGGTTGCATAACCAGCATGAATTATTTGCAGCTCCAGAGCAATCCTAAACCAACAATGATTAAGAAACATTTTCATAATTCCACATTCAGATCGAGTATCCTTAAGTAAAGATCTTTCATAATAAGTTAGATTCCCATTTATCTGGAATAATTTAGGTACGGTCCTAAGGGAATGTAGCATGTTCTTTGGGGTAGCTGTTGTTCCAAATCTAGTTCCTTTAAATAATCATTTTTAAAGCCTTCTTAGAATGACAGATTTTATAAGTAATTTCAAAATTCCTAAAGTGATTCAGCTGAAGAGTTGCTTTCCCTTTGCAATATTCCAAAGTTGTTTTTTAAATTTGTTTTGGAGTATTTTTTAAAAAAAATCTCTATTAATTTCATTGGAAGATATTATATAATCATGGCTTCATATAGGTCTTCTGATAACATATGGAAGTGGAAAGCAGATGCGGACCAGAGAGGAATCCGTGTCCCTGTCCCTGTCCCTGTCCCTGTCCCATGAGGAATCCCTATCCCTGTCCCTGTCCCCATCCCTGTCCCGCGCATCTTTTCTCACCAGCAGCAAATTTTGTTTTTTGTTTTTTTTCTCAGCTATCCAAAGCCTCTTCGGATGTCCAGATGTCCAACCAAGGATTAAATATCTGCATCTGTCCTAAGGATCTTATTCTGTTAGTGTTTCTATGATTACCCAGAATTAGAAGAAACAACTCTGCAAACTTTTTTTTTAAAAAAAGTACAAAAAGAAGATTAGGCTTAAAAATGATGAGACATTATTTTAATGAATGCGTCTGACTCCATGTGGCCACTAATAAACTAAACCACTTAGGGATTTTACAAGTAGATTTGATTATAACTAATTTCTTTTTCATAGAAAAGATTATAGTAGTAACTCCAATTGAAGCATAAGCTTTTTGTCTAATGAACAATTATACTTGAAAACAGAAGACCAGGTCAAAGCATAAATCATTCAGTTGCCAGGTGTGTGTGTGTGTGTGTGTGTGTGTGTGTGTGTGTGTGTGTGTTGTGTGTGTGTGTGTGTGTGTGTGTGTGTGTGAATTTCCTAGAGATGGAAAAACTAAATGTCAGAGTCATATCATCATTTTTGAATTTTACATTCATCTTTTAAAGAATTCACTTCTCTATTCATCTGTAGTACTACAGCAAAAAAAGAACTTTTAAATTATCCAAAGTAAACTTCCATAATAAGAACTTTCTTTATTGTGAAAATACCATACAGAGGGGTTACAATTACATGGCAAGGTAATGAGTACATTTCTTATCAAGCATTGTAGCCTCCTCCTTTGTTTCCCCTTCCTGTCCCTTCCCATCTCCCCCGCCCTTTATTGCTATATTTGTACACCAAAATGATTAATATAGTGATTTGGGCAAAACAAAAGTGATTCCATTCCACTTTCTAGGGCTCACATTAAAAATTCTAGCTCATCAAGTGCTATTAAAAAAAAGACTTCTAAATATTACATGTAAGCCTCCTAACTTGCTGCCCTTTCCATGACCTTGCTTCTTCCCACTTGTGGCCAGAAGACTCAAAACAGTGAATTTGGAGTTGGGAGATGTAAGGATGTGGAGGAAAGTTTCATAAGAACAGTTATTATTCATTTAGCTATTTACACTACCAGATATTTTTCTTTTGAAGTATAATCTCCTGTCTTCAACAAGAGAGAATATATCATACAGTGTATGCACTAGAGAAATTAAGATGATGGCCAGCAGACAGCACCACTTAAAACCAAATTGTCTTTAATTGGTGTGAACTTGACGAAGACCTAGGGAGAGTGGCTTGCAGATATGCCAGTGAGGCTGTTTTGCGTTTACATTTGATAAGACTCTCATTGGGGAAGCATAAAGCAGATGTTTGGTTTTTTTGCTATTAACCCTAATATCCAGATGGTTAGAACTTCCACACATGCATACACATGTACATATAAGTGCCTTAGCCATCGCTACATTTCACATGAGTTTAGTAGCCTATCATTTCTACTTTGTGAGCTTTGGTGGTATCATACTGGTTCTGGAAAGAATCCAAATGCAAAGTCATTGGTGGTATAGACATGGAGAACTGAGGGTCTAGCATGTGCATCATTTCTATTCTGGATTCCATCTGGGATTCGCTTTGGGAGAAAAAAACCAAACCAATCAACTAGGTTATTCTATACACGTGTGAGAAGTGATGGAAGACACAAAGGCCTAAACTAAGTTTAGGGATTATCTGTGAATCTGAGTGCGTTTGGCTTCTTTACCAAATGGACTGTTTTACAGCTGGGGTTGGAAAACGACAGCCCACAAACCAAGCCCAGACCTTCCACCACCATTTGGGGGAAGGGGGGGACAAGAGGGGAATACAGTCTCACTCATTTGATTATATCTTTTACAGAGCTGAGTATATGACAGAGTTGATTGGTTGGAACAGAGACTACATGGCCTACAAAATCCAAAAGATTTACTATCTAGCCTCCTACAAAAAGCTTGCTGACCCTTGTTCTGTTATGGTAGTCACTGAATAGGGCTATTACAGGTAACACTACAATAGTCCTTAATGCTTAGGAAAAATCAATAGGGTGCAGTTCTTTCTGAGATCTGACCATCTTTTTTATTTGGAAACAAAATTGGCTTCTTCATTATTAAAGAAGTATTATTCATTACACTATGTCAAGTTGATACAATAATCATTTATTTGTATTTCTGTCTTAGATTTTTTTTTAGTGCCTTACTATGCATTTCTCTTTGTCTGCACCTGTTCTCTCTTATTAGATGACTCTTTAAAGGTAGCTGGAGTCCAGCCTCTCTGGGAAGGTCTCTAGCCATGCTTCAGGGTAGTTGTGATTTGGAAAAGGCTGGCCCTCTCAGACCACTTTTGTTCCACATGAAGCCCAGGCTCAGACCCAGGGAGCATCTTTGCTGTGTTTTCTTTCTACTGTGAAAAGTTAGGTTGGTTTGCTATTAGAATTTCAGTTTCCATGAACCAGAGATGAACCACTTGCACTTGCTAGGATTTTAAACTATAACTTGCTTATCACTTCTTTCCTTTCCTGCCAAAGTCAAGGTCAAGAAGCCAGGTTTGCATGCCTCCTCTGCATGATTCTCTGTGAGAAAGCAATAGGATCGTGGAAAAACTGTAAAAAATTATCCTCAAATTCTTTCTTTCCAAAGTATTATAGTAACTTTTTGAAAACATTAGTGTTTCCCTCTGGGCTTTTTCCCGTAGTTCTTCCTGCAAGGTCATTACAGTTATAGCCATGGTTGATTAATGGGAAGGAAAACTTTTGAATTTGGATGTTTTCCTACATTCTGGAGAAACTCAGAGAAAAAAACAAGTCCTTACTAGGATAGCTTCTTTCAGGGCAGTGGGAAGTGGAGGATGTTGAACAAAGTTGTGTGATTACAGAGCCTCTCATTTACTGTAACACGTCTGTGGGTTTAAATCTGTAGTGTGGTTTGTTCTATGATATAAAAAGACTGGAGTTCAGACTAATTCAAAGAATGTGTGAGAGACAGGACTGCACCATTCTTGGAAACTTACAAAAAAGAAAAAGAAGAAAAAAACTCTTTATCCATATAAATAAATCTTGGGAAGCACATTGAGCAAAAAGGCAAAAAAAAATACAGAATATGAGATCCAGACTTTAAAAAAAAATCTCCTTTTTATATCTCCCAAGGCTTATTTTGGTATAGTTTTTAGTATCAGTATTAGTCTGCTGTAAGAATAGCTGAATAGCCGGCATCCCGCAGGAGGCACAAGTGCTCGGATTTAGAGGGAGGAGGACCCATCGAATGCCGACTCTGAAGAGCCACCACTGGGTGTGCTGAGCAGAGACTAAGCAGGTGGTCTGAGGCTGGAATGTCTTGGAGCTAGAGTTCACATGACACTCACAACGCGAGCAATCTAACATCAGTGGCCCTGAGCTCATGAACTAAACTGTAGCTCCTTTCCCTCCCGGGACAGGGTGGAAAGGCCCTGAATATATCCTGGGACAGCTCTGGGCCCTGGAGGCAGGTGCCATGCAGCCCATCACCACCCTTAAGGTGGCCACCTGCCGGGGGCTTTTCTTCCTGACCTTTTGTTTGCTTACCGACTGCAGGTTCATCCCAGAGGCTTGGTCCACCTGTTCAGTCACTTGTGGTGTGGGGACCCAGGTGCGAATAGTCAGGTGCCAGGTGCTCCTGTCTTTCTCTCAGTCGGTGGCGGACCTGCCTGTTGATGAGTGTGAAGGACCCAAGCCGGCATCCCAACGTGCTTGTTACGCAGGACCGTGCAACGGGGAAATTCCTGAGTTTAATCCAGATGTCACAGACAGGCTCTTGGGTGGCCTGCAGGACCTTGAAGAGCTGTATGACTGGGAGTATGAGGGATTCACCAAGTGCTCTGAGTCCTGTGGAGGAGGTAAGCAGGGGGCCCCTGGGCTCCATGTCCCTTTCTGTCTCTTCTGCATGCATCTATCTCACCTGACTGTTCTGGCTCAAGAAGGCTAAGCTGGGGAGAAGGGGAAGCAGCCATTCCAATTGTCAAGCAAGCATACTGAGTGTTAGACCCAGGGGTTTCTTTTAGCCTAAGTGGCTCTCAGACTGTCAATTGCGGTGAAAACACAGCTGATGCCTTTACTTTCCTTTGTCATTTACTGATGTTTTGCTCTCAACCTTCAGTGTTACTTGTCTCTGTTCTTGCCTCAGGACATGCAGAGTAAACCAAGATGCAGGGTGTAAATCTGATCGCCCCAAGACCAAGTTAGAGTCCCTCCCATGTAGTCAGCTGTTTCTCCAAACAAGAAGAAAGGATGTAAGAAAAGTGATCAGCAGAGTGTATACCTGGAGCTAGAAAATAACTTAATAATTAGTGTCTGATGCAACTGCATTTTACAATGCAGAAGCCAAAGTATAGAAAACCAGAGAGACTTGTGCACAATCTCACAGCTAGTAAGTGACAGAAGGAACCCAAGCCAAAGCTTCCAAGCTTTCTTGTGTAAATTTTATTTAACTAGTATTAAATTCTCTTGGATATATTCTATGGTGATATAAAAATAATTTCACTAATTTTTTATTTTATATAATTGATGACTAATAGTTTTATATATACATTTATGGAATACAATAGGATATTTGGATATATGGATACAATATGGCAAGATTAAACAATGTTAATTGGCATATCCCTTCAATGATCCTTTGTTTCAGGTGTTATAAACAGGATTGTAGTAGAAAAATCAATTCTTCAAGATGGTAATCTTTCTTACCACTGTGGAAAATATATTTGATTTATATTGCCACTGTCTTCCAATATAGGCATGTCCCTCGAAAGATTTGAGAGGTAAAGAAGTTCTAACCTATTCCTTGAAGAGTCATTGGCCAACAATAACCCCTTTGGGCATGCTGAGCTTCCACATTCCCAGCAGTTTCTTACTTAAGCAGTGAGAAAGAGTAATACAATTGTTTCTCAAAACTGTATTCTAAACCATGACACATGGGAAACTTTTAGAGAATGTGAGAATAAATGTGTTTCGGCTTTCACATGTAGCTAAAATGGAATGAATAGTCAACCAAGTGCTAGCAAAGAATCCATTTTCTCCAGCAGGTCCTTTAAAAGCATTTAATAGTCCTGTCCTTGACTTTCTTGTTTGTTTCCACATTTTCCAGTTTCAAGCCCTGGAATTGTGAAGTGTTTTAATGGAGACCCTTGGTATTTTAAAAATCTAACTTCTTCCAAATGATTCTTAAAGACTGCTTCCTGGAACAAATCTAATGTAACTGTATTCATATATGCACTTGAGTCACTTTGAAAATGTCTTTTCTTTCATGTGTAATGAGAGAGAAGTGTTAAATAAGCTTTGATTAACTCTCAGCCAAGCAGGAGCCAAGAGTGCAGAGAAAAGTCTTTCTGTAGCTGGTGGTTACAGTTGCTTCTTTTGTTTGTTGTATTTGTTTGGTTTTGTTCTTGCTTAGTTTATTTTTTGAAACAGGTTCTTATACTGTCACCCAAGCTGGCCTTGAACTCTTGTTCCTCTTGCCTCAGTCTTCCAAATGTTGAGGTAACACAAATGTACCTCCCTGACCAATTGCTTCTTTTTAATATAACAAATAACTCCAGATTCAGATGGTTGTATTTTCATTCCCTATTTCCATGATCACATGATTTGAATGGTCATTATTTCTACTCAAAAACAAATGTGCTTTGAAAAAAATCACTCCTGGACTCTTAGTTATAGTTCTCAGTTACAAGTCAAGCCTGGAACTTTATGAGCAGGTGGAAAAAATAATTGCAGCAATAAGATATATAAATAACCAGATACCTTTATCTTTAAGAGGCTAACTATTCTACTGACCAGCCAGGAGTTTAACATTGAAAGTCTAGCATATACATCGAATGTATTAGTTTCAAATGTTCTCAGAAGAAACCAATTTAGAAATACAAGTTCCAATTGAGATACAATTGATCTCTTGTTGTAGGAACTGTCTTTGGGTAGCATAAATTCTGTGCCCTTTATATCTAAAGGAAGGAAAAGATACTAAAGATTTCCTAGGTCTTTACTGTTAACCAACAGTTATTGTATGTTATGTCACTTTGCCAAGGTCATATATTTACACCTAAAATGTTAGAGTTGAAAATTCCAAAGTGGTGAAAATATGCTTGGGTTTTATGGTCCATTTGATGCACAAAGGCATGAACAAATATTTCAATATATGAGACATACATGTTTGCAAGGCATTGTCAGTAATATTTTATTGTATTACCAACTTTGATCTTTCACCAAAATATAACCCACAAGATTATATATATATACATATATATATTACTCATACCAACAAAAAACATGCAGAATTAACAAATAGCTTTTAAGCCAATTTGCAGTTGTAGAAATAACCAAGCTGATTTTATTGTTTCTATAATCTCCAGAGATGAAATCAAATAGACCACAAAAGTAACCTTTCACCTAGCAAAGGTAGCAAGCAGAAGGAACTAGTTAGTAAGTTAGTCTGTAGCTGGGATTGTGTTTCTTTGAACTGTCATCAAATATCATATAACAAATATGCCATTCTGGAGATATAAACACAGAAAATCCCATTTTCTGGAAGATAGAAAATGAGCCTAACCTGTTCAGATCTATGTCCTGTGTCTTCTTACCTCCTGATTTTCCATATGTAAATTGATAGGTATTGTCAAGGAAACCAGTTTTGAACCTTAGCAGCTTTAGGATGTTGAACTCCTAGATCCTAAAACCCACATGAAAGTCTAGCTTTAAAAAATCTTGAAACTGACTTTAGCAAAAATGAAGAATGAAATCTGTACCTATTTTTCCTTTTTCCTTATGAGTCCTTTCTCCCTTTACTTTTCTCAAAAAAAGGACAACCTAAAATCATAGCACACTATACTTAAGCACAGACTCTATGCTGGTTTACCATGTCAGTTTTAGGGCATTGTAGCCCTTATACAAAGGACACCAGCTTGATGCTAACATCCATCTTCATTCCTTGCTAGTCTCTTCACCAGTATTATGATATGGTCAGAGCCATAGTCCTACCAGTTATTCCTATAGTTCCCTCCTCCAGGCAGCCATGCTTTCTAGTGCCTCTTCCTCTAGGTACTCCACTCTACATCCCTTGAACCTCAATTGCTTGCTGCTTGAGCACTCTGCTTCTTAGGGATCACATGCCATTACACAGGGGGTTGGCCAAAGATCTGGTCCCAGGTACTCTGTTTTAAGTTTTCCCTACCATAGAAGGCCTCATCTAAGAATGCCAAGGTAACTAGTCCCCTGACAGCAGAGACAGCACATGGCTGCAGAGAAAAGTAAAGGGAGAAAGGACTCATAAGGAAGAAGGAACAATAGGTACAGATTTCATTCTTCTGTTGTTTATAATGCCCTAGATTAGAATTTCATAACTCTGCAATGATTCTTAATCTTTGCACTTAACTGCTCCATAAGTGATTTTGAACTTTGGTTATAATTAATGTCCTGCAGTAATATAAATTCTAAAAAAAGAGATTGCTAATAACTTTTTAGAAACTTAGTCCTTACTACCCCACCTTTACAGTCTTAGAAGAGCTTAGAACCTATTTTAAAAATAATTTACCAAGTAGAAACAGGTTGTTACATCCCTCACAATACCTAAAACAAGCATTGTCAAGATATATGACAAACCCCATGGTCAGTTTACTTCAGATCTTCAACCTACTCTGAAAAGGTTTCCAACAGCTGAATGAAGCCAAAATATATCTTATTTTAGAACAGCATTAAGTTTCTCTAAAAGAGGGAGTCTACTCTACATAAATGCCATGAAAACTGAATAGAAAACCTAACAGCAGCCCTAAGTTCTGTATCGGATAGGGAGGGACATCTAGTGGCTTGTCATCAAGGGAATGGGCGATCCCATATGATATCTCTTGTGGATTGTTTCCTTTGTCATTACACTGTAAATTTCTAATGGCTCATCCCGCTACAACTGGAAGATCTTCCTATACTCAGTGGTATAGATGGATAATATGATAGAGAAAGTTGAATATCCAACATAAAGCTCAAATACTATACCCAGAACTGACCATCACATATGTAAATTAAATTAGGAAACTGTTCAAAGAAAAAAAAGAAAACGGGGAAAAAACTGCAAGCCAAATATGGCAGGGAACATCTGTAATCCCAGAACCCCAGAGACTAAGGCAGAATTCCAAGGTTGAGACCGGCTGAGCTGTATAATAAGTTCCAGGATAACCTAACCTAGCCTACACAGCAAGACTCCAACTCAAAAACAGAAAAATAGAAAACAATAAAATAGCCACAGGACAACTACTGTGATTCAAAACAAAACAAAAACAGTGTTTGGTTTATCATACTTAGAAAAAGGTAAGTAGATTTGGATTCTGGTTTTAGAATGTCACTTTTTAAATGATGTTATTGCTGAGTGACCTAGACCACTTCAGTATCAACTCAGGAAGCATTCTCCAATGAGAACTTGGTGTAGAAACATTGGGTAGAGGGGTGGAGGATAGCCACAGGGCTAGCAAATAAGGTACTGAGACAGGTACTGGTTAATGAAGAAGCAAAAACTAAAAGGGAAATATGTGATATTTCTGTATAACTCCATCGATAGTCACCAACTGCACTAACAACATACAAATACCTAACTATAGCTATATATCTTTTGGTATCTTGCTATAGATAATTATGTATGGCCAAAAGCAAATTAGCAAGAATGTCTTGTCTCATCTTTTCCCTTAAACTGAAGTCCAAACAAATGCCTTGGTTATTTCTGAAGATCTCCAGGGAAGCAGATAGGACAACCTCTTAGTATTTTTAAATGTTAATATGGTTGAGAACATTGCTAAGAACATAACCACCCTCAGCTTTGCCATTTAATAACTATATGACCTCAGACAAGTCCTTTCACCCTTCTAAAGCTCTATTTCTAGTTTTGCAAAAATGGGATGGGATTGTTGAGAGGAATGAATGTGCTTGGCAAGTATTTAGCTATGCCACCTGGCTAATGACAGACACTCTGTGGGTACTAGCAGTGTTATTGTGACCATAAGCAACAGAATACAATGTCTGGTCAATGTACATATATGAAAATAGAACCAGGTAAATAGATGAGATGGATGGGGTGGAAGAGATAGGGGGAGGGAATAATGAAAGGGGTGACATTGATCAAAATGCATTATACTTATAAACTTGTTGAATTGAAACCCTTTTGTGGTAGCTCAGACCTGTAATTCTAACTACTAGTAGGCAGAGATCTGAGGATGATAGTACAAAGCCAGCTCAGGCAGCAAAATCCGTGAGATTCTTTATTTCCAATTAACTTCCAAAAAAGCTGGAAATGGAGCTGTGGCTCAAAGTGGTGGAGCATTAGCCTTAAGCCTAAATGCTTAGGGACAGTACCCAGGCCAGACCCTGAGTTCAAACCCCAAGAACAACCATTACCCCCCCCACACCCAATACACATAAAAGTCTGGTCAATGTATCACTCATTTGTGTTTCCCCATGCCATGAAAGTCTCCACAAGAGCTCCTGCAGATCACCTTAACAGACCTGCCAAGTTAACCTGGGCCAGTCACTGATTGAAATCCTGTTGTACTAATGTCAAAGTTGGGTGTACATGTGTCCCTTTGAACACTTTTCTCAATGGCTGTAGATACTATATATCTTATTCACTTTGCTTCAACACACAAAGTGACCCTGAATATGCTAAAGAAATGAACCAGAGTCAAAAGAAAATGAGTCAAGGCTGGAGTCTTGAACTCATGGCCCAAGAGCACAGTAGTTTACAGCATGTTAGATATTAAAACATGGCCTTGGGCTTTCCTTCCAAATCCAACAGTATCTTAATAACTGAACTATAATATATGAAGGTCTTGGGCACTTGGATTTCTTTTGTTCCTTTGTATTTTTTGGTGACCTGTCACCCTAAGCTCCTCCTGTATTAAATTATCACATTTCAGTATCAGTGGCTTTATAGGTTGGTGGCATTTTGAAACATTTCAACATATCAGGAGCAGTCTATCTTTGGTGGGGAGTTGTGGTCTTAAGGGCTATGCCTATAGAAGCCATATACTTAGAAGCCTTTTTTGTACTGAGAGATTTTTTTTATCCTTTTTGCTACCTGAGATTGAACCCAGGACCTTATACATAGTTAAGCAACTGCTTAACCATTGAGTTGCAATCCCAGCCCTAGATCGGGTGATGTCTGACAAGATTGGCAGTCTTGGGCTTTAAGCTACAACCTCTCACTTGTAGCAAGAGTCCTACAGATTACAGAGACCTCCCACCAACTGCCTTGTCTACACTTCATCACCCCCACACATGCCCACACTGCACTCTGGCCTGACAGTGTGATTTGTGCACAGGTGTCCAGGAGGCTGTGGTGAGCTGCCTGAACAAACAGACCCGGGAGCTTGCTGATGAGAACCTGTGCGTGACCAGCCGCCGGCCCCCACAGCTCCTGAAATCTTGCAATTTGGATCCCTGCCCAGCAAGGTAAGAGACGTGATGCCTACACTGCCAGGCAGGAGCGTATGCAGAACGGGTGCATCTCTCTATGGGCAAGACCGGAACACTTATTGTTACCCAGTGTTTTGAAAACCAATTAGCATCAGTTCAAACTCCTAGTCAAATCCACTTAAATTTAATTGAAACCAGGGCCTTGGAACTCCAGCCCAGTCAATGGTCATACACAGAGTCCAGAAGAGGGTAGGCACTGAAACAAGCTTATGGCATGGCTGGTATGTGCACGTGTCACACTACTGCTTTTCCCTAAAGAGAAAATAAACTGACCACAGACTTCATGGTCTCTGCCACCTTCTAGCCTGTGTCCCAAGCCCTCACACCACAGAAATGAAGTGGCTTGCAAATTACAGGGTCGACAGAACTGAAGCATCTGGGTGGTATAATTGACCCGCTGTGAAATCCGTATGCACACAGCATGCAGATTCATTATAGCATGCTCTAGGGGTGTATGTGTACCATTCCACATGCGTAAAATCAATTAGAGCATTTCATTGTTCAGCCCTGCCTGGGTCTCATTATTGCCCAACCTTGAGTCTTAGTTAATCAATCCAATCACTGCTTCAGTCCACATAATTTTATGGTGTCTCGAGAAATTTGCTTTTTAGGTACTTTCTTTGTGAGCAAACTTCATCCATGATTCTGGTTTAGAAGGAAGATGTTTAAAGAACCGAATATAGACTTTTCAGATTGCTGATGGGATGAAAAAAAGTTATTAGATAAGGTCATATCCTAGATATGAAAAGAGTGCCATTTCTGAATGATATTTCTCTTCTTTCTGCAAAGGATATCACAAAAGAAGCATTTGTTGCTTTGGGGCATTACCAATAGTCCATTGGCAATGGACTCTCAGCCAGCTAGATTCTTTTCTTTGTACATTAGAATGGAGCCATAGTATGGGCCTTCTCTATTCAAATAGAGACACAGTCCCATGTGCTAGCCCAGAGTCATTTGGTATATTGATCTGAACTGTGGGCCTGGGCTTTCCCTGTCAAATGTGGAAGCAAATAGGGCCACTAGGACCACATGTTCTCAGACAAACAATATCAGCTAACCACTGCTTGGAGCAGTACCTGACCCACAAGAAGTAAACAGTAAAATAGTCAAGGTCTGGACCAAGCAAACTTCAGGTTCAATGCATAGAATCTTAAGGAGTATGAGTTTCTCTCCTTGCTACACCTGGTCCCATATATCTGTATTCACCCACCAGATCTCCAGTTGAGTGAAGCTAACAATCAAGTGCAAACTCCTATATTTGGCCAAAGTCTATCTAATAAGCTGGAGTCTGCTGGGCCTTTAGCTAAGGGGTCAGGAGGCCTGGCCAATCATCCTACCTCTGTCACCAACTAGCTGTACAGTCTTAGACAAAGTGACATTTCTTGTATCTCCATCTGCAAAATAAACTGATCATACAAGAAGAAAAAAGATCACCATGGCCTGGTCAAATATCCTAAGATTTTCATTATTCTATAGATGGAAACATCAGAGAGCTCGTAGTACTTCTTTCTGCTTGTTTAATATCCCTTGAAAACAGGAAGGGTCTTGCTAGTCACATTCCAGTGTTATAGTAACATCCAGATGCTACAATGAACTGAGGCAATGCCAAAGATTCTACACCTGGGCACACCTGATCACTGCTAGGATCTGTGGCCAATAAACCTGTTACCTTCCTTAAGCAGTAGAAGTAATGGACGTAAACTGTTATTTCCTATCCTCAAAAGTGCTAACCATGGTTAAATTAGATAAGCCTAATTTACACTAGGACCTTCTTATTGACTCCGACAAGGACTGTTGTTGGGCTTAAGCTCATAGATTTCCCACCATCCAACTACTGGATTGACAGGAAGATCTCTTACAATCATGGATTTCTTGGATTGGCCATGCACAGTAGAATGGTGCTAATTTAAACAAGAGGTGCCAGATCATTTTGGCTTGATATCACTCACCCTCTCTACCCTCTATCCAAAAGCCAAAGTAGATTTTCATCTTGAAAATGAGACATGTATAGCACTGTCCTTCCTGTGAAATATTTTAGTCTTATTTCAGGAAAACGAAATTTCCTTCTTTTCTCCTTGGGAGAAATGCATGAAAAAGGGAAATATGATTGGTAGAGGCACAACATTTACTGTTTTGCCACATGACTTCTGTCCATTTGGGACTATTTCCATCTTTTGACTGGCCCAACATTCAGTATATATTCGGAGCTTATAAGCCTTTGCTGATATCTATGTGTTTTAAAAAAAAAAAAAGATAATGAAATCTCCCTCTCTGTATAACTAATGTAACCTAGTAAAAAAAATTAAAAAGAAAAGCACAATGATTCTGCAGGCCATACAGAAATCTTGTACATCTTGATTTTGGTTTCTGGGGAGATGGCCCCAGGCACCATGCTTTGCCAGACAGTTTCCAGTCCTACTGATTACTAGTTTAGAAGCTGATTTTTCTTCATGTTCATTATCAGAGTTACCCAGTCACATACAATATACCAAATGCCTGTAGGGCAAGAAGCTCTGCCTTTGTGGACAGTCTAAGACTATAGTTGGCTCTTCCTGACACTTTGTATGAAGTGGTGCTTGTATTGGAAGCACATTCCTAATTTGTATCAAGTTTGGTGTCTGTATTCTCATTCATGGCAGGAAGGATATATTCTCAGGTTGTGATAGTTCTGAATTCTTGTAGCTTGAATGTGGGTGTATGTGTGTGCATATGTGTAATACTTACATTTTAGAACACTTTTTTTAAAAAAAATAATTCTTTTCAAACACTGATGGCACACACCTGTAATCCTAGCTCCTCAGGATGCTGAGATCTGAGGATCATGGTTTGAGGCCAACCTTAGCAGCTAAGTCCATGAGAGTCTTATCACCAATTTACCAACAAAAATGCCAAAATTGGTAGGGTATTAGCCTTGAGTGACAAAGTCAAATGAGAGAACAAGGTTCTGAGTTCAAGCCCCAGTATTGGCAGAGAAACAATTGTATTTCTCTAATGAGGAAGACTGAATTTTAGAGTCATTGCTGTAAGCTTTATGTCTCAATCTTCCTGTCTGTATCTCTGGCATCTAGGAATTGACATAAAGCAGGAGCGTATTCAATATGTATTTAATAAATGTTAATGAAAGACTTTAGGCCATATTTCTAAGTAGCAGAATTTAGGTTCTAGTATTAATGATAGCTGGACGATTTCAATGCTATCCCTCCTCTACCCTCTGTTACCTCCTCTCTCTCATCTTCCAGATGATGTGGAAAGTTCCATTATTGGACTTCTTTCTTTAAGCTTAAGGCCTTATATACTGAGGTGAAATATAAATTGCCTTCAGATTTACAATCTGTCATGTTATCAGCCATGTACCACAAAGTATCTCCAAAGTAAGGGTGCAAGGGCAAACTTTGATAGAGAGAAGGACAAATTGCTAGCATTACCCAGGGAAGAGTTTGGTTGTCAGAAGAGTTGAAAAGCAGTATGTGCAGGACAGATGTTGATCCCTTTGCAACCCTGCCTCAAATTGGCCAAAGAAATTAGGTTCATCTTTGTTTGGGTGCCACTAGTAAGAATGTTCATTCAAAGTTGATAGCAAAAAAGTCACTGTTGAAAGAAAGAAACATCGTTGTGTATGCCTTTATCATTAAGTCTTTGGAGTCTAGAAGCCACATCACCTGCCAACCCTCTAGTGGTAAGTCAGACTGGCTCAAGGGGAAAAATATCCAGAAAGGAGTTAAGGTCTATCACTAGGAAACAACTCAGTCTGCTGTTACCAACTTTTAAAAAGTTCTCTAAGTGCTCCAATTATACAGGTAACACACGAAGAGTCCCATTCTTTAAAACTCAAGCCCAGCAGAGGTAATCACTGAAGAAAGCGTATCACTTACGTCCCTTTCACCGGTCTCTTCCTCCCTAAAGTCATAACCACCACTAATGGTTTACTACATCCACTACCAGACTTTGTCTATGAATTTATATTCATTTATGAACATATGTATAGCTATAAGGCTGTTTCCTCTATCAGTGAGATCTTATTGTATATTACTCATCACTGAGGCCTTCGAAGCAAAAGTATTGGCAGATAGATTTAGACCTTTGGTCAAATCCTGTTCTGTCACTTTTATCTGTCTAATCCTCAGGAACCCTTTTGGATCTTCATTTTCTTCATCTTTACAATAAGATTACAATCATCACTGAAGATTACACTAATCACAAAAAAAAAAAAATTCTTTCCTTCTCCTTTCATTTCTTTTTCTTTCTTTTTTGGTGAAAAAGGTTTGTAATTTAAAAGAAAGCATGATTTTGTTAAAAAACTTCCAAGATTTAAATTTGATTAAATTTTGTTTTCATTGAACTAACTCTTAATAATTAAGTTCACTTATCTCCCTGGTTTATAATAGCAATGACATGAGCAGCCCAAGAAAAAACAGAAAGCACTACCTTTAAAAAAAGCATATGACTGTTATTAATTATAAGCATTTGATAGCTTGGCCAGTGTGTGTTGAAAAGATTTGGTAAATGTACGTGGAGGAGGGGAACGAAGTAAGCAATGAAAGCCAGATGGCTAAAAATGAAGGAAATTCCAAGCAATTTCTGCAGCTTTGTTCTAACATACTTTTTAAACTGAACTTTTATTTCTGTGCAACAGAGAACAGCTGAGTGGTACCGAATAGATAAACAGTGGGGAGGGGGAGAACTCATAATTCCAGGAACACTACTTGATTTCTTCCCTCCCCTGCCTCCACCCCCTGCTGCATCCTCAATCTCTTTGCTCAGACCTAGGATGGTTCCTAGAGCCAGCAAGAACCATTAAAGAAGCTTCAGAATCCTTATTTGAAAAAGAGAAAGTTCAGAACAACATCTTAAAGGTCACAGAGTCTTCTCTTTAAAAAGCACATTTCACAATGCCCATTTATTGGATGCTAACAAAATCCATGCCTACTAGCAGCCCATAATTTCCAATTTCCAATGTGCTTTTATATTAGCTTACAATGGCAAGAGCAGAAGGTGCTGCCTTTTCACACAGCCATGTTTTCATTTTGTTGATGGAGATTTCAAAACTTTGTGAGCACCCTTGCCTTTGACAACTTGTTTTAAGGGTACTGTTTCAACATGCTCTCTCAGGATTGGTTTGTCTTCTGCTATGCTCCTAAAGTTTCCATATGCTTCTTTGAGGCTCTGTCTATACTAACTTTTAAGTGCTTAAAGGAAAAGCACACCAAGACACACTAATGTTCACAGAAACTGAGTCCAGATTTGGAAGGCATATTCAGACGCCTTTGGAGAGTTAATGTCATCACTAATGTAGTTTTCCTGGGTAAATCTCTTTCCGTCTCTTTCCTTCCTTGGTAAGAAACAAAGAGACACCTTTTAACTGTTGGAACTTATTGGACCAATGAGAATTTCTGCCAGCAAAGTATTGATCTAAGGATTATCCCAGCAGCATGTTGACATCAATGAGTGAAAATTGCTTTGTTTGGAACCATAAACTAAAGAACCATGAGATGTCCCCAGGGAACAAAACTTAAGCTCCCATATGAAACGTGTGGGTAAAAGCATCCAAGCAGGTCTCGGCATGTGGCTTAGTGGCAGAGTGCTTGTCTAGCATGCATGAAGCCCTGGTTTTGATTCCTCAGTACCACATAAACAGAAAAGGCCAGAATGGCTTTTTGAGCCAGTGGCTCAAATGGTAGAGTGCTAACCTTAAGCAAAAGAAGCTCAGGGTCAGTGCCTAAGCCCTGAGTTCAAGCCTCAGGACTGCCAAAAGAAAGAAAGAGAAAGGAAGGAAGGAAGGAAGGAAGGAAGGAAGGAAGGAAGGAAGGAAGGAAGGAAGGAAGGAAGGAAGGAAGGAAGGAAGGAAGAAAAAAGGGAGGGAGGGAGGGAGGGAGGGAGGAAGGAAGGGAGGGAGGGAGGGAGGGAGGGAGAGAGGAAGGAAGGGAGGAAGGAAGGGAGGAAGGAAGGGGAAAAAAGCATCCACAGAGCATTGATCATTAAATATTGAAATGGGAGATGTTTTTCTTTTTTTATTGTGAAAATACCATACAGAGGGGTTACAATTACATGAGCAAGGTAATGAGTACATTTCTTATCAAGCACTGTTGACTCCTCCTTTGTTTCCCCTTCCCATCCTCCCTCCCGGAGCCCTGCCTCCCTCACCCATGCCAAAGTTGTAAAGTTCATTTTTCAACATAACAACTTGTACATCTCATTGTTGCAATGGATCCACCTGTATCCCTATTTAAACGATTTGTTTTTTTTTCCCTTCCCCTCCACAAATTAGAACAACATCAAATACAGTGAAAACAGGGGTTATACCGTGGGGGACGGACATACAAAGGACGGACATAAGATGATTTATAGAAATCATCTTATAAATATGATAGAAACAATTTCATGAAAGGAAAAAACATTTGAATACTTATCTTGGGGTTCATTCCCCTAACATCAACTTGTATGACCTATTTTGCTTGACTCAGACATATACTAGTTATTGCAAATAAGGGAAACCATGGGACCTATGTTTCTTTGGGCCTGGCTTACTTCACTTCATATAATTTTTTCCAAGCCTTTCCATTTCCTAACAAATGGGGCAATGTCATTCTTTCTGATGGAGGCATAGAATTCCATTGTGTATATATACCACATTTTCTTAATCCATTCATTTACTGAGGGCATCTGGGTTGGTTCCATATCTTAGCTATGGTAAATATGCGATAAACATAGTTGTGCTGGTAGCTTTAGTATGGACTTGTTTGTGATCATTTGTGTAAATGCCCAAAAGTGGGATTGCTGGGTCATAGGGGAGCTCTATGTGGAGTCTTTTGAGGAACCTCCACACTAGTTTCCAAAGTGGTTGAATAAGTTTACACTCCCACCAACAATGCAGTAAGGTTCCCTTCTGTCCACATCCCCTCCAGCATCTGCTGTTATTAGAGTTCTTGATTATAGCCATTCTAACTGGGGTGAGGTGGTATCTCAATGTTGTTTTGATTTGCATTTCTTTTATGGCTAGGGAGGTTGAGCATTTCTTCATGTGTCTATTGGCCATCCTTCTTTCCTCTTCAAAGAAGTTTCTCTGAAAGTCTTTCGCCCACTTATTTATTGGGCAGTTGTTTCTTTGAGGATTTGTTGTTGGGGGATTTAATTTTTTGAGTTCCAGGTATATTTTAGATATGTGAACCTTGTCCGTTATATAGCTAGTGAAGATCTTCTCCCAATCAGTGGGCTTTCTATTGATCTTGCTAGCTATGTCCTTTGCCATGCAGAAGCTCTGCAATTTCATGCAATCCCATTTGTCCAACCTTTCTTTGATTTGTTGTGTTTCTGGGTCTTTATTAAGAAAATTTCAGCCTGTGCCAAGGAGATCCAGAGTTCCTCCTATTCCGTCCTGTAATGTTTTCAGGGTGTCTGCTTTGACTCCAAGGTCTTTGATCCATTTGGAGTTGATTCTGGTGCAGGGTGATATATAAGGATCTAGCTTTAGTTTTCTACAAGTGACTTAACCAATTTTGCCAGCACCATTTACTGAAAAGGCTGTCTTTCTTCCATTCTATTTTTTTCACTCCCTTATCAAAGATTAGATGGCTATAGGTCTGTGGGTTCATTTCTGGGTTTTCAATTCTATTCCATTGGTCCTGAGGTCTGTTCTTGTGCCAGTACCAAGCTGTTTTGATAATTATGGCTTTGTAATAGAGTTTGAAATTTGGTATTGATATTCTCCCAGCACTATTGTTTCTGTTAAGGATCATTTTTGCTATGTGGGGTCTTTTATTGTTCCATATGAATTTTTGGATTGCCTCTTCTATTTCCTTGAAGAATGAGGTTGGAATATTGATAGGTATCTCATTGAATTTGTAGATAGCCTTGGGAGGTATTGCCATTTTCACGATGTTGATCCTTCCAATCCAGGAGCATGGGAGTTTTTGCCACTTTCTAAGTTCTGTCTTGATTTCCTTTTTCAGGTTTTTAAAGTTTTCATCAAAGAGGTCCTTCACTTCTTTAGTTAAGTTAATTCCTAGGTATTTTATTTTTTGTGGGGCTATTACGAATGGAGTTGCTTTCCTAATTTCAGCCATGCTTTTCTCATTGTTGGCATACAGAAAAACCATTGATTTTTGGGGGTTAATTTTATACCCTGCTACTTTGCCAGAGGTTTGAATCAGCTTGAGTAATTTGGGAGTGGAGTCTATGGAATTCTTTAAATACAAGATCATGTCATCTGCAAAGAGGGAGAGTTTTACATCTTTCCCTGTTTGAATCCCTTTTATGTTTGCATCTTGTCTTATTGCTGTAGCTAGGCATTCTAATACTAAATTGAAGAGAAGTGGAGAGAGTGGACATCCTTGTCTCATTCTTGAGTTAAGAGGAAATGGCTTTAGTTTTTCACCATTAAGTATAATGCTGGCTATAGGTTTGTCATATACAGCCTTGTATTGAGGAATGTTCCCTGGATTCCTAGTTTTTCCAGAACCTTCATCATAAAGAGGTGTTGGATCTTGTCAAATGCTTTTTCTGCATCTATTGAGGCAACCATGTGGTTCTTATCCTTGCTCCTGTTGATGTGATGAATTATATTAATTGATTTGCGTATATTGAACCAGCTTTGCATCTCTGAAATGAATCCTGTTTGATCGTGGTGTATGATTTTTTGGATGAATTGTTGAAGTCAATTGGCCAAAATTTTGTTGAGAAGTTTTGCATCAATGTTCATCAAAGAAATGGGTCTATAGTACTCTTTCTTTGATGAGTCCCTGCCTGGTTTGGGGATGAACGTTATAATGGCTTCATAGAATGAGTTCGGTAGTGAACTTTCTCTTTCAATTTCATTGAAGAGTTGGTGAAGTATTGGTGTGAGCTCTGCTTTGAAGGTCTTGTAGAATTTCACTGTAAATCCATCTGGTCCTGGGCTTTTCTTAGATGGGAGGTCTCTTATTGTTGTTTCTATTTCAGTGTTTGATATGAGCCTGTTAAGATGCTTTAACTCATTTTGGTTTAGTTTCGCAGCATGTCGATATCTGCTAGGAAAAAGTCCAATGAAATGGTAGACTTTTTGACAATACTTTAAGGACATTTGTTCACATGTGAGAGGATAGGAAATAGTGTACCTATTCTACTAGGAATTTTATAGTACCCTTCAAGATAACCAGAATTTCTCTTTGTTCATTCTCTATTGAACAAGTATTTATTGAATGCATCCTTTGTGCCAGGCATTGCTTAGGACACATTAATTAGCAGAACCTACTTTATCCTCTGAAGCAGGGTGCCAGAGTTTGGGGATGGTCTAGACTTTGTATTATTAGCACAGTCATTGTTTTTATTTGGGTTTTATTTTGTTTTTTAGGGTCTTTTTTTTTGGCACTGGGGATCCAAGCTAGAGCTCTAAGCATACTAAGCACATTCTGTCTGTACCACTGAGATACTTCTCAGCCCCATTTTTCATTTTGTTTTCATTTTAAATTATATGTTTATTATCTTAAAGTATTTTCACAAAGGGGTTACCATTCAAAAACTCCGTTTGTAAGTATAATGCTTAGTCCCACTTTAAATCTTAAGTACCTTATATGCTGCCCTTCTTAAGAAAGTTATTAAAGAAACTCCTACATTCTTCAGTGCCCAAAGATCTAAACTATCCAGACCAGTTATCTATCACATCCATTGATCACCAGCACCTCAGTATGGAAGTACCACCACCAGATGGCTTTCTCCTATGTATATGATAATGAAACATTAGAGTTTTGCAGATCAAAAATCTTCTAGCTTAGCCAGGTGCCAATAGCACATATTTGCAATCCTAGATACTCAGGAGGCTGAGGTCTGAGGACAAGGCTCAAATTCAGCCTGGGCAGAAAAATCCATGAGACTCTGTTTTCTAATTAACCACTGAAATGCCAGAAGTGGCGCTGTGCCTCAAGTGGTAGAGTGCCACCTTGAGTAAAAAAGCTAAAGGAGAGTGCCCAGGCCTTGAGTTCAAGTCCTAACATGGTTGTGCATGACACACTCACATACAAGGAAAGAAAGAAAAAATAATAAGGAAAAAACACCTTATGAGAAAACAACAAATAACCTAGTACAGTTAGGAGATTGCTGACTCAGCAATAACCATTTTTAGGCTTCTTTGTGTTATCAGTACAAACACACAAATTCACTCTAACCCCAGGTGAGAAAATTCAACAAAATGATAAAGAAAAAGAGGAGACAGTAAAGACAATACTGATTCTTCAAGGAAAGGAAGTGGTTGGCTGAGTAAGGCTTTGTGCCTCTCAGCACGTGTGACAGATAACCTAAGAAAACTACCAAGTCAAGGGTTGGCACCATGACAGGAATAGTAGTTTTCAGAAGATAGACTCCACATCATCACTGAACTCCAGAAGACTGAACACACATTAGATATTTCCATTTTCATACCTCCCTTTCTGTGTTTTAAATATCTTCTTTTCTCTATCTCTTTTTGTCCAGTCTCTTCCCTGTATATTTCCCCAGCATAAAACAATACATTTCTAACCCTAAGGCTGACAGAAGACCTCTTCATCTCAAATTGTGCATGATGCCATCTGGTCAAAACTTCCAAAGAAGCCATACGGGCACTTAGGCAACAATAACGCTCACATAGCTTTGCTCAAATCCTGCCTGTCCTGAAATTGTGACTTTATAACTTCAGAAGTACTAGATTATAGGGAAAGTTAAAAAAAATTCAAAGCCAGGCACTAGTGGCTCACACCTGTAATCCTAACTACTCAGGAGGTTGGGATCTGAAGATTACAGTTCACAGTTCAAAGCCAGCCCAGGCAGGATAATCCATTAGACTCTTATCTCCAATTAACCACCCAGAAAACTGGAAATAGCACTGTGGCTGAAAGTGGTAGAGCTCTATCTTTGAGCAAAATAGCTCAGGGACAATGCACAAGTCCCAACTTCAAGCCCACAACTGACAAAATAAATAAATAAATAAATGACATGATTTGTGTTAAGAGACTTCACTCAAGTTTTTTTTCTTTTTTTAACTTTTAATTTTAATTTTATTGTCAAGGTGATGTACAGAGAGGTTACAGTTACATAAGTAAGTTAGTGAGTACATTTCTTGTCGAACTTGTTACCTACTCCCTCATTTTTCTCCCACTTTTCCTCCCCTACTAGCCCCCACCAAGTTGTACAGATCATTTCCAGCATATTGTCTTGTAGGTTTCACCGTTGCATTGGTTTCCCCTTTGTCATTTCTCTCACCATATTTTTGTCCCCCTTCCCTTTCCTAATGCAGATAATCAAATATACAATACCCAGGGTACCAAAATCAAATACAGTGACGACAGGGGATAAACCACAGGGGGAAAAACACAAAAGAAAAATAATAAATCGCATAGAACATTAAAAACAACAACGAAGAAAAACATCTTATGTCCATGTCCTAGAGTTTTCACTCAACTTTTGCTGGTTGATTTGTAAGCTAGAAGGGTGTGTGTGTGTGTGTGTATGTGTGTGTGTGTGTGTGTGTGTATGTGATCCTATTCCTATCCAAGCAATACAGCTAAACAAGCAGAGGCTTTAGAAAAATATGTAAAAGACACTATGTTGAAAACAAACATTACCGCTTTGATGGGGTGGTGGTGGGGGGAAGAAGTTGGGGAGGTGGCTAGGGAAGGGATAGTAGGGGGGAAAAACAAAGGAGGGGGTAACAATGCTCCATAGGAAATGTACTCATTACCTTACTCATGTAACTGTAACCCCTTTGTAATAAAATAAAAATATATATTAAATATATACAAATATATAAATATATATTAAAATATTTTTAAATCAAAAAAAGAAAAGTACCTAGCCAATGGAAAGTCCTGATTTGGCAGAAGTATGTTTAATTCCAAGGAAGTTATGAAGAGCTTGTGGTTAAACCTTTCCCTTTATCTATGATATCTGATAGACCCATTAATCCCACCATCTGACATCTACCCAGTTTCAGGCTCTTGCTCTAAGCATACAAATTTCCATGGTAGAAAGAACCAATTCTTGTTCCCTAGAAGCTTATAACCTAGTAAAGATCATGAGCATGTTAACAAGATCTTCTTTCTTCTATCCAAGCTACTAAGAACCAACCTCAGGTCTTGATGAAAGTTAGTACTTGAGAAGTAGAATAAAAAATTCATTAGAACTGCACTTCTTAAGGCAAAGCCAAACATCTAGGAAATGAAGCATGCTAAAACAGAAATAGAAGAGACCTCAATGAATACCTTAAAACCCAACACTGAGTCATTAGGCAAAGAACTCATTTCCTAAAAAAACATTTTGCATGAAGAAGTACTAACAGCCAGAGAGATGCAGCCTGTGCCTATGAGTCTGGAAGACAGTGAGGCTGTTGGGAGCTTTACAGCCTTTCTGTGCCATCATCAACAACCATTGGTGTAGTTTATGCTTATTCAATGGTCTGATCATATTACACCACCATCCCCAGCTTTCATGCTTGCGTGCGCACGTGCGCGCGCGCACACACACACACACACACACACGCACGCACGCACGCACGCACGCACTGCGGGTTTCTCTTTGACGAGTGCAAACCTAAGTCCTTGCCCCCTTTTCTGTGCCATTCTCTGTCCCAATTTTCCTAATACCTTCACCTTTCTCTTAGAGACTGATTCTCAACCATCTTGCCTCCTTACTATTCAATTAGTATAACAATAATAGTAATATAATGGAGACCTATTGTATGGTATATAGTATCCTCATTTTTTGAACTCTTTCTCAGGCCTCCTCTTCTCATTTATTTAGAATTAGGGGAACAACCCTGTCTAAGTTAATTCACAAAACTAAGGTGTAATTGGCCCATCTCCAGCTTATATTCCAATCTTGAGAGAGCAGTCTTCAGACTTGCACAAAATTGGTTTAAAATCCAGTTCAGCCACTCAGGTAGTTGAGATCTGAGGTCTCAGGCAGGAATTTTTGTGAGACTCTTATCACCAAAAAGCCAGAAGTGGAACTGTGGCTCAAGTGTTGATAAATGAACCTCAGGCCTGAGTTTAAAAAAAAAAATCCAGTTTAGATCATTTGCCACCTATTTGAGGACAGGTTTTATGACTTTTCAAGGCTTCAGTTTCTGACTCTTTCACCCTTGACTGGGCTGCTGTATAGTGCTGAACATGATACCTCAGAAATACTAAGCACTCCATAACAAGTACTAAGTATTATTAGTATGGGGTTTTGTGGAATTTGTTTTTAATGTGTCTCCTTAAGAAGTTGTCCCTGGTGCATTTCTGAAGTTGGGTACTTTAGAAACTTGAGGTTGCCAAGAATGCCTAGCCCTTGACTATCTTCCCTTAGTTCTAACCCTTGGGAGACTAGCAGTTTTCTGTGGCTTAGAGAGTCTCACTTGGTTCAGTAAACATTTATTAATTTTGCTTTGCCATAGGCTTTCAACAAATCTAGGACATTGACCCTAAGCCAGGCACTAAGAGCTTATTACTTGAGCCATGTGTCCATCCATTTTTATTTTTTTGCTTTGGTTATTTTTTTAGCTCAAGTCTTGATTTTTTTTCTGGTGCCAGCCTGAAACCATGGTAATCTTACTTATGCTTCCTTCATAAGTAGGATTAGAAGCATGAACCACATCTGGCTTGTTGGTTGCGATGAGATCTCACTAACAGGTTGGCCTCAAATCATGATCTTCATAAGTTCTGACACCTGAAGAGCTGGGATTACATTTCGTAAACCACCACATCTAGCCCTCTGATTATGCTTAAAGACACAGGAGGGGCTTGGAAGGTGGCTCAGTGGTAGAGTGCTTGCCTTGCATGCATGAGGTCCTGGGTTTGATTCCCCAGCACCAGAAAAAGCTGAAAGTGGCACTGTGGCTCAAGTGGTAGAGTGCTAGCCTTGAGCTGAAGAGCTGAGGGCCAGTGCCCAGGCTCAGAGTTCAGGCCCCACAACTGATAAAAAGAAAAAAAAGAAAAAGAAAAGGGAGCAAAAGTACAATTTTGTCTGTAATCATGTAATGCAATAATAGTACATCAACTGGTAAGAACTGGTGAAATTACTTACTCAAAGTTTTACTAGTCCTCTGGAAAACACTGGATCTTGAAAGCTAACCATTTATCTATAACTTCTATATACTCTCTAAGTTAACTAAGTGTTAACTTAGTGTGCAATAATGACTCAAGAGATATGATAGAGACCTAGAAATAAAGTGACGTGGAAGAAAGAAGGGTCTCTGGCTCCAGGAATCCTAGTACCTTTCCATTTTCCTCAGTTGTGAACTCCAGGATCATGAGCTCTTGGATTAGAGACTTACTACGTTCTTCAAGTCCTATTAACCTTTGTGTTATATAAATACAAAATGCTGAATTTTCATTCTCTTCTTATCTCTTTTTTAAGTCACCCCTTTATTCCCTGTCATGTAAGATATTTCAGAAGGTTCATTCTCTTGATCTGTCTGCCACATGTTTGCTTATTTTGCTTGTGTCATTGAAGACTTGCTTATCACCTAAGAGATTGAGCAGTGTTATAGAGAAATCACAGATTGAGACTTGACATTTATTTTTCATTATATTTTTGTTATCTTTAAGTAGTTGTCCAAAGGAGTTACCATTCAACAAATCAGTTCACAAGTACAAAGCATCTTGATTGATAGCACCCCTTTCATCTTTCTCCCTCATCCTAGTTTCATTGGATATGTATTGAATACTATGAATACATTCTCTTCACACACCCGCTTCCTCTCTTCCTCAGGAACTCCATGCCTTCACTTTAGTTAAACACACACTGGGTAGCAACCCTTTACTATAGACTCTATAGATGATTCCCAAATATGGCCAAGATGCTCTTTGAAAATTTGGATTTAATGATTTTAAGGACATAAGATGAAGCTTATAAAATAGATGCACTTACCGGGAACATTTCCTAGAGTTTAGACAAAAGTTTCTGTGGACAACAAACCCCTTGCTCCCTCCCCTCCCACCCTCACTGCTTTCTAGCCATTTTTCCTGCCTCAACTGCTTTCCCTAGGCAAGCATGCCAGCATCATCAGTGCCTAGAGCTTCCACAATGTTCTTCTTCATCAAGCTATGGAAAACCACACAAGGAAACTGTTACAAGCAAGGTATTTATGGATGAAAAATCCACCACAACTAGACAGATACTATTCATCAATGTTCATTTTTGTGAGCAAAACGATGCCAGAATTCTATATGGGAGAGACACATATGGAGCCAGATCTTCATCCACTGTCAGCTTCAACCTCACAGACTTCTGGAATAGAAGGCCATTTGTTTGCAATTGAGGGAGAAGGAGACAGTAAGTTGACAGTGTGGGGTGAGAGAAACCTCTGTTTCTCTTGTTTTTTTCCCCTCTCTCTGTTACTTGCTACACACTTCCATAGATTTACAGGCACATCAGACACACCCAGAAATACTTTGTGTGAAAATGGGTTACTGCCGTGCCCTTGCTCATTAATTTAATGGAGGCTGGTGATTCAGCAGACCCATAGTGGAGTGAAATGACACCACATGTGGGCTGGGTTGGCCACTCTTTGATCTAGAAAAGAGTAAGTGTTGTTTTCAACTCACTCTTGTACACCTGCCTCCTCCAGGAGGGTAGTTCTGTAGAACAAGGTTGGCAAAAAATAGACTGTTTTTTTTTTTTTATGCTCCTGTAGCCAGGCTACAGCTGTACATTAGACAGACGTATCAGTTGGCTTAAGATTTATATTCCTGTCTCTTGACATGAAGAAAAAGAGTATGTTGATGTCTGATATAGATGGTGATAAGATCTTGCTCCAGTTGTTTTCATTCTCAAACATGTAAACTTCTCTTTCCATTCTCTGTAATAGCCAAACACTAAATGAAAGCCTATCCCCACTTTGTGCCATTTCTACAGTCAACTTGTTTGCCACTTTGTTCATTCTGGGATTTCCAAATCCCTACTCTATGACCAGACTAATGTTTACAATGAATGTATTTCCTGAATATGACATTTGTTCATCTTTTCACAAAGCAATCTCACTACCTGAAATGGTAATTTAAAATGTAGGTTCTCACCAAGCACTGGTAGCTCATGCCTGTAATCTCAGCTACTCAGGTGGCTAAGACCTGAGGATAGTGGATTGAAGCCAGCCCAGGCAAGAAAGTCTGTGAGACTCTCCAGATAACCATCAAAAAGCTGGAGGCTGGAAGAGGAGCTATGGTTCAACTGGTAGGGCATTAGCCTTATGCAAAGAGAAATAGAGAGCATCCAGATGCTGAGTTCACTCCCCATGACCAGCACAAAAGAGAAAAAATGTAGGTTTTTATTTCAAGGCCTATGCCCCTGTTTCCAGACCCTATCCCCAATGCCAAATAATATTGATGGGTCAGGTCACTATACCAATGAGCCCACACTCCTCCAGTAGCATTAGGAATCCGTATTTGTTGTGAGCCAATGTTTTCCCATCCAGTATCTGGAAGATAGGCTCATTAACTTGCATTGTACTCACAAATTGACATGTTGAATTGAATCCCCTTTGTACAGCTACTTACATGTAATAATAAATTAAAATATTTTAAACTTACGGTGATTGAGGGATCATACTTGCAAGAAGACTTGGATATCTAATTCTCAGCACTTCCCATAGTTGTATCAGCACTATTAATAATATCAGCAACAAAGATCATAGAGCTTAGTATGGAGGTTCCTCAAAAGACTCCACACAGAGCTCCCCTATGACCTAGCAATCCCACTTTTGGGCATTTACCCAAATGATCACAAACAAGGCTATACTAAAGCTACCAGCACAACTATGTTTATTGCAGCATTATTTACTATAGCTAAGATATGGAACCAACCCAGATGCCCCTCAGTAGATGAATGGATTAAGAAAATGTGGTATATATACACAATGGAATTCTATGCCTCCATCAGAAAGAATGACATTGCCCCATTTGTTAGGAAATGGAAAGATTTGGAAAAATTATATGAAGTGAAGTAAGCCAGGCCCAAAGAAACATAGGTCCCATGGTTTCCCTTATTTGCAATAACTAGTATATGTCTGAGTCAAGCAGAAAGATCAGATAAGTTGATGTTAGGGAAATGAACCCTAAGATATATATTCAAATGTTTTTTTTCTTTCATGCGATTGTTTCTAACACATTTATTTTTTTTAATTTTATTTCATTTTTTGTGAACATACTGTACAGAGGGGTTACAATTACATGGGCAAGATAATGAGTACATTTCTTATCAAGCATTGCAGCCTCCTCCTTTGTTTACCCTTCACATCCCTTCCCAGCCTCCTCCCCACCCCCTACCCAATCCTCCCACCCCCCAACATTGTAAAGCTCGTTTTCGACATGACAACTTATACTTCTCATTGTTGCAACAGGTCCACCTGTATCCTTAAACAACTGGTTTTTCCCCATCTCCTCCACAAGTTATACTGACATCAAATATAGTGAAAGCAGGGGTTATACTGTGGGGGAGGGACATACAAAGCAACAAAGAGATAATCTTATAAATGTGTTAGAAACAAATGCATGGAAGAAAAAAAACATTAGAATACATATCTAAGGGTTCATTTTCCTAACATCACATTATCTGACCTTTTCCGCTTGACTCATACATATACTAGATACTGCAAATAAGGGAAACCATGGGACCTATGTTTCTTTGGGCCTGGCTTACTTCACTTCATATAATTTTTTCCAAATTTTTCCATTTCCTAACAAATGGGGCAATGTCATTCTTTCTGATGGAGGCATAGAATTCCATTGTGTATATATACCATATTTTCTTGATCCTTCTAACACATTTATAAGATGATTTCTTTGTTGCTTTGTATGTCCCTTCCCCATGGTATAACCCCTGTTTTCACTGTATTTTATGTTGTTATAATTTGTGGAGGGGACGGGAAAAAACAAATCGTTTAAATAGGGATACAGGTGGACCCATTGCAACAATGGGACGTACAAGTCGTATGTTGAAAATGAACTTTACAACTTTGGGGGGGGGTTGAGTGGGGAGGTGGGGGAGGATGGGATGGGAAGGGGAAACAAAGGAGGAGGCTACAATGCTTGATAAGAAATGTACTCATTATCTTGCCCATGTAATTGTAACCCCTCTGTACAGTATTTTCACAATAAAAAAAGAAGCTGTAAAAAGAAAAAAAATCATAGAGCTTTTAATATTTATCAAAGATCAATGGCATATATGGAGTCTACTATTATTTCTGTTGTTTATACACTCTGAAGTCAGAAAGCAGCATGAACTTGGGCTGATAGAGCTGTCTAGAATCTAAAAATTTGACAAATGAGCTCCCTCAGTGCCTGGAGTTACAGAATTTCAGAATTTGGTCCAATTTTCTCATTTTATCTGTAAGAAAAGCAAAGCCAAAGATATTAAGTGATTTGCTCAAGTAGACATTGGCTTGCAAACTCTAACTAAAAACCTGAAAATGCTTCCCAACTTTGAGCTCAGTGTTTATTACATATAAGCAGGAAAATCTAAGGAATAATTATAGTTAATCAAAATGTAGTTACTAGAGCCAGACTTTCCGAATTCAAGTCCTGTATCTTTCACTTATTAGTTTTGTTCTTAAGCAAGTCATTTTACTTCTATCTTTATTGCCTTATCCATAGATAAAAATTAAATAGTACCTACCTATAGGGTGCGGCACAGATTAATGATTTTATATGTGTAAAGTATTTGTGTTATGTGAGTGACTGCTTCAAGTTGCTACTGATGGACTAAAAGGCTAAATCAGGTGACAGAGTAAAGAAACCCAGATAGTCATAGATATACGTATTTGTCATTACAAGAAGAAAGTTTTCTAAACAAACTTCTGCAAAAAGTTTTTCTCCACATCTGTCTCCAACACCACAAAAGTTAAATGATACCAGTAGCTGTAACTACTAATCTCCATTCTTTCCAAAGATGCACAGATAAACCAATCTTAGTATTTTAGAGTGAGGAATAAAGATTACACGTCAAATGACATGAAAGAGGGAAAGGAAGAAAACAGCTACATTCACAATGTTTCAGGATCTTTCTATTAATTTAGTATAGATGAATTAAGAGACCAGAATTAGGAATTCAGTTGACCTTCATGTGGTATAGGGTAAAAATTACTCTCCAAAGTTTTTTTGTGTGGTTTTTTTTTTTTTTGCAAGGTAAATGAATTCTGCTGTTATTCAGAAATCAGTTATTGGGTTATTCCATTGTTTCTATTTTTCTAGCTCAGAAAGTAAATGATATGCTCTAAGGATCAGCCAGAAAGTTACTCTGTGGCCTGGGATGGAGTCAAAATATAGGTTACCCGTACTATAGGAAGCAGGAACAAATTAAATAGAAAAAAATAGTTGTTTTAACTTGGATATACTCATAGCAATAATTCTAAGAATACACAAAAACAATTTTTCTTGTTTTTCTCTGGTACATGAAAAATTATATTAAAACAATGATGACAATACAAATGATCGCAACTACCATGAAGGTGTTTTACTAAAAGACAAAAACATAGGCTAGATCTCTGGAGGTGACCATTTAGGATCATCTCCTGGGTCTTCATTGTACCTGTGAACTGGGTCAGTTTACTTCAATTGCCCTATATGAAAAATGACATGATAATAGATCCTATATCTTAGGGATGTCATGAAAATTAAATGTTACTACGTATCAGCTTCTACAGTGGTACTTAGTACAAAAAAAGTATCCCAAAAGTCTGGAAGCAATAATGATATCATTGTTACTGTCCCCACCTTACAGATAAACAATGTGACATTCAAAGAGGGTAACTTGATGGAGATTATAACACATACATGGAAATAGATTCTAACCCTGGTACATTAGAATCCAAAGTTCTGCCAGAGGAGTTTGTTGACATTCTCATAGTAAACATGCTTTAGGAATCAGGGAAATTTGTCAGTTCTATTTAACCCAAATATGTTTAAAACTAGGGTCCCAGGGCTAATAGTCCTAACAACAAATGAGCACCAAGGATGATTTAATAAACTAACCTAAATCCTAATGTGAGGTTTTAATGTATATGGACTTTAGTCTGATAATAATTCCTTAACTGTCCCTGACATAGCAAAAACATCCAAGAATAGAACACATCCTATTTAAAGAGATCTTTGAGCCTAACTTGAAAAATAGTTGAAGGAATTTTGTTTTTTGTGTTTTTTGGAGTCAGGAGCCCATGTAAAAGCACTAGTAAAAGACCTCACCCTCATTTCCAAGTAAACAAACAAGGTTTAGAAAGAGCACAAGGGCTGTCATTCCCACATCCTCTGAGCAGAACACTGGAGGGAACAGAAGCCTTCTGGTCTGCAAAGTTGGTGTGTCTGTGTCACTGTACATGTGTGTCTGTGTTGAACATCTGTGTATTATTTGTGTCTGTGTCTCTGGATACATGTGAGTCTAACATCTGTGTTTGTGTGTATGTGTGCATTTGTGTCCTAGCACTGATGGAATTAATTACTGCCTCCCTCCTAGCATCAATAGCCAACTGTTTCCTCCTCACATATCAAACTCCAGAGACAGAGAGAAGGGGATACGTCTAGGGAAATATTATCTTGTGCCCTGGTATTGGTGAATTACTCCCTGAAAACTGACAGGTTATAGTACAGACAGAACAAGAGAATGCTGGCCACTTCTCCCTCAGCTGATTAGGTGTATTCCATTCAGCATATTCCATTCAGCGGTATACCAGGAGCTACAGTTTGGAAATGTAGTGGTCTTAAGTCACCATTGTCATTTGAGGGTTGACAGTCCAAAGCACCTCTGCTTCCCAGTCTCACACACCCATAAATACATCGGGGTAAACAGAAGATGGAGAACCAGATTTCCTAAGAATAGGCTACTCTAGGCTTTCTACTCCATATTCTTTCCAATCCTGATCACATGGTTAAAAATTTATAGTTCCCCAAGTGTACCATGTTCTCTTATCCACATTGCACCTGGAACATTTTATTTCCAACTTTTCCTGGTCACCTCTGAATTACCTTTTAAGACTCACTCCAGATGTCACTGGCTCCAGGAAGCTTTCCAGGCCTCTATCTCTTCTCTCTTGGAACCTAGTCAACATTTTTGTGCCTCTCGATAAATACATTATGTATTTATCAGCCTTAGCATCTAGACAGGAAGCCCCAATGAAATGGGTTTTAGATCTGTTTCATTTACTACTCTGTCTCCTCCTATGGAGATTAGAACACAAAAAATGTCCCATGATGGTGGCTTATACATATAATCCTAGCTACTTAGGGGGCTGAGATCTGAGGATCACAGTTCGAAGCTTTCTCAGGCATGAAAGCCCATAAAACACTTATCCTCAATAAACCACACAACAAAAAAGCCAGAAGTGAAGCTGTGGCCTAAGTGGCAAAGCACGAGTCTTGAGCACAAAAGCTCAGGGCCAGCACCTAAGCCCTGAGTTCAAGTCCCAGGATCAGCCCAAAAATAAAAAATATGTTCAATAAACATTAGTGGGATGAAAGCATAAATAAATACCACTTATTAAGAGGTTTTATATTTGTTTTTGAAAGGCCTTAAGATCAAGAATAGTTTTTAACTGTGTCCAAATCATAATACTTGTTGTATATACTAGGTTGTTAACAATGAACACATATGTGCAAACACATGTGTATTTGTGGATGGCTGGATCAAAGGGGAATTAAAGATAGGGTCGAGTTCAAGACGCATAACCAACAAAAAAAATTAGAGTCTTGTAAAAATGAAAAAAAAAACTATGATGGAAGAAAGTGGAGGTAGACTCTTATGGAAGATAGTGGTATCCAATTTGTGATTTCTAACATAAAGGACTGTCATTTGCAGGCATTTCATTTGCAGAGAGAATTCATGAATATAAGTGAATAGCATATTAAAAAGTTCTCTCAAGGTTGGGTGCCAATAGCTCAAGTTTGTAATACTAACTATTCAGGAGGCTGAGCTCTAAGAGTCTCAATTAAAGCCAGTTTGAGCATGAGAGTCCATGAGACTCCAATAAACTCCAATAAACTACAAAAAAAACCTGGAAGTGGAGCTGTAGCTCCAGTAGTAGACAGCTAGGCTTGAGCACAAAAGCTCAGAGAAAATGCCTGGGCCCTGAGTTCAAGCCCCAGGATAGAACCAAAGGGAGAAAAAAATTATTTCAAGAACTGACTCAAAGGAGTGTATTAGTTCATTCGATCTATCATAGTGAAGTACTAAAAACTGAGTGACTTGAAATTATATTTTTCTTAAGCTAGTGGTCTAAACTGAAAGAGTGAAAGGGTCAATCTTCCTGAGACTTCTTCTTCACTTCTGTCAGCGTGCCAGCAACAGTTGGCATTTACTGGCTTGTAGATGTATCTCTCTAATCCTCCTCTGCATGACCATATTCACCATGTTCCCTCTGCACCTGTCTGTCTTGGGGCCCAAGTTTACCCTTCCATAATGGTATCTTTGTACTGGATTAGGTTCCACTTAGTGACCTCATTTTAAAATCGGTTATGTCTATAAATGCATTGGTAAAGAAGGTCAAACTCTTCAGCATATCTTTAGGGGACATAATTTAGCACATACAGAACGAAATATTTAGGTTTGTAGGAAGACTGCCACATGTAAATCAGTATAAAATAAAGATGTTTATTTCCTAGTACCATATATATCACATGATTTCCTTATGCCTAAAGCATTGAATCCAAGTCTTAAAAGCCTTATAGTCTGCCTGAGATATTAACCAGACAAAAAATTTAAACAAATAGATAAGATGCTCTGGTACTTGACTTAGAACAGCTCCATAGTAAGTGGCATAGAATATAAACAAGGGCCAAATGATAGCAAAGAGGTACAGTTGATATGCGTTTCAGTGGTGAGGAAAGCCTTTCTAGAGGATGTACTTGAACCAGACTTTCAGATCCGAATGTCATAAAGCTGTTAGGCAGAAAGGGTTGGAAGCAAATTCCCAGATGTGAAAAAGAAAATGTATTGGAGTAGCTGAGCTTCTTCTCACTGTGTCTGAGATAAGTTATTAAAGAAAATAAAGATGGTTCATTTAGTGGAAAACCTTCATGGTAAGGATGCTAATTAAAATAAAGACTGTCATAAAAACAAGGAGAAGAGAGGGTAGGAATGGTAGGGGGAAAACAAAGGAGAGGGTAACAATGCTCTATAGGAAATGTACTCATTACCTTACTCATGTAACTGTAACCCCTTTGTACGGTATTTTTACAATAAAATATATTTAAAAAGAAAACAAAAGAGGACATTTTGTTTATGATTTTTAAAAATCTATTATACAATCTTGACTTGAAGAACAACCTTAAGACTATTTTTAATAAGAAATCCATACCTAGAATGCTAAATGAGATAAAATAGCAAACTCCTAAGAATACAAGTAATTTTTTTTAGCTTATCTACTCTACTAACTTGTTTGCAGGAAGCTCAGATCTGAATTATAACCATCAGTGGGAATTGTATTTTTAGTTTATAATGAACTAGTACCTACACTAATTTGTTGGGAACAGCATATGTAGTGATCAGATCAGAGTAATTGTCATAAGAATCACTTCAAATTTAACCCTTTCTTTGTATTCAGAACTTATAAAATCCTCTTTACTAGGTATTTTGAAATATTCAATTCATTGTTGTCGATTATATGTGCTATAGAATATTAGAAGTCCTTACTTTTATCCAACTATAGTCTTTTACCCATTAGCCATGTCTCCCATTTCTCTCTCCCTCCCACTTTCCCAGCCTCTTGTAAGCACTAGTCTCCTTTCTATTTCCATAAGACCAACTCATTTAGCCTTTCTATGTAAGTGAGAACATATGGTATTTGTCTTTGTGTCTGATTTGTTTTATTTAACATAATGTCCACCAGCCTCATCCATATTGCTGCAAATGACAGGATTTCATTATTTGTATGGGGAGATAGTAAGATTTTCTATCTTATTTTAATATACTATCACCTATAAGACTGAAAAGCAGAGCTTAGAGGCTTTAATTAAATCAAGCTGTGTGTAGGTGAAGGGACAGATGCATGTTTTTGGACAGTGAAGTCTCATTAGAGAACAGTGGTGGAGGTAAGAGAAGTCTGGAAATACTGTATAATTGGCTCTAGTCCTGATTCTGCTCTGCCCTTTGACATTCTCCATGAAGGAAGTAGGTTAAGAGGCAAATGGCATGCTAGTAATGAGATGCTACAAGTATCATTTTTTGTTAAGGGCTAGTCATTAGTCAGGTGACAGTGGCTTATTCCTGTAATCTTAGCTACTTAGGATACAGAGATCTAAAGATCAGGGCTTGAAGCCAGCCCTGGCAGGAAAGTTAATAATACTATTATCTACACACACACACACACACACACACACACACTGCCAGAAATGGAGTTGTGGCTCAAGTGGTAGAGCACTAGCCTTGAGCAAAAAAAAGCTAAGGGATAACACCCTTAGTTCAAACCCAAATACCAGCAACACACACACTCCCAAAAGCTAGTCATTAATTTTAAAATAGTAACAAAGTCTTGGCAAGAGTCATTTGTAATGTTGATAACATTTATTTGTGTGTTTTATTTTTAGAAAGTGAGGCAAATTTGCAATATTCACATTGGCTATGCCATTCTCAAGTGGTAGCGAATGCTATGCCAGCTCAGGTGTTTGGGAATCTTAGCTATAACTATTTGCATAGAACCTAAACTACAGGTCAAGCAGACTAACTTCCAAGAAAAGCCTGGCTCTATCTTCTCTTTCCTGAGCTGTGTGGATTACAGTTTTATAGACAGCCCAGATTTTCTTTTTTTAATTAAGTTTTTTATTGTGAAAATACTGTATAAAGGGGCTACAGTTACATGAGCAAGGTAATGAGTACATTTCTTGTCCAGCATTGTTGCCTCCTCCTTTCTTGTTCCCCTACCATCCTTTCCTTCCTACCTCCTCCGCTACACAGCCCAGATTTTCTTGATGCTATTCATCATATATGCTCTCAGTTTACTTTTGGCCTTCAAATATATTTTTATTCTCATGTCTAACATCTCCTTTGATCTCTTACTTGTTTATTTTCAGGCCCTGTTCAAGGCATTTCCTAAAACTGTGGTTGTATGTGAAAGGTAGCAAATCCACCTGCTAAAGGTAGATGAACCACACTCTA
Organism: Dipodomys spectabilis; assembly: GCF_019054845.1. Lineage (NCBI taxonomy): Eukaryota > Metazoa > Chordata > Mammalia > Rodentia > Heteromyidae > Dipodomys > Dipodomys spectabilis. Next base: position 4,831,313 of record NW_024870835.1, on the reverse strand, counting down.
ATCCTGTCTCTTCTCTCTATAACCTTTCACAGTTCATTTCTCATTTCTCTGGGCCTTCGCAACTGAGCAGGGTAGAAGTTCCCATCCCAACTTTACTTCATGGGAAGCAACTAGGAATCACTATGTAAACATACGTATGTTTGGATATGCATTTGTCTATTGATTTATATGTCTACGCATCTGTTTTCAAGAATCATGTGTTCACACTGCTTTGAGTATCAATCCAGTTCTACAAGGGCTATTCTGCATATTTTTATCTTCCCTCCGTGCCAATAACAAATCTGGCTCACATTATTTTTCAGGTGTTTATGTATTTTTTAGTCCTCCCTGAACGTTTGACTCCCAAATATCCTGGCCCAGTGCTGAACCCTTGTCACATGCCAAAGGGCCACTCCTCACCAAGTCTCATGCTCCAGTTCATCCCCTACAAAGAGAAAGAAGGAAGGAAGGAGAAAAGAGCCAGTTAAGAGTTCAGTTCCAGATATGCAGCTCTTGAACCTTCTGAATCACACAGCTGAGCCTGGGCCAGACTGGCTCCTGTCTCCACTGACAGCTCAACTCTGAATCCAAATGAGATTCTGAATAAAAGCAAGCACAGTGGCTAGATGTCCCTTTAGACTGACACTTTAGCAGCTGTGGGCTGTAGGTATATTTGGTACGAGGGGATGAGGAGATAACTTGGCAACCATTAAAAGAGTCCAAGAAGCTAAAAATGGTGAATCCTAGACAATGTCCATTTCCCCTACCTTAAACTTTCTACAATTGAATACACCTGGTAGTGTCCCATTAATTACTGCTGCCCACCTCTTGACCTCAGAGGCATTTCTAAGGGAAACACATACCTTTGAGGGACTTTTTTAAAGCACAGGATTAAAATGGTAGGCAAACAATGACATTTTGGATGGTTACACACAATTTTAATGAATACTTCTCATAAAACCCTCAAGTTGATAAAGATGATGTTCTCCTCTAAACAAACATTTTAATGTATCTTCCAAACAATGGATCTAAAACTTTATTTTAAATTATTAAATAAAGAAGCAAACCCACCTTTCTACAAAAGCCATGGTAAGAGAAGGCTCTTCAAGTATAATAGTTTTGAGTGGGTAGATTATGCCATTAGAAAGTACATGCCTTTACACTAGCAATAATGAGATGCTGAAAGGCCAAGATCATTCCCTTCACTTGAAAAAGTAGATAGAAGAACTCACAAGTGAACCCTATCCAAAGAAATGCAAAATCCCTCCTTCCATATAGATAACACAGGCTGCTAAGAAGGGCCAGCCACCCCATACCTCTAATTGCTCACATTAACTCTGAAGGTCACTTGAACAAGAAAACAAACAGTGTCTCTTGGGGAGACCACACACTGCCTTTGCCAAACATTTAGCCACCAAGGACCACTGCCAGCCACTGTACTCAAATCCAGTTGCAAAGCTGGTCGTGACCTTGGGTAGTACTAGGATATTTGTGTCTCTAAGTACTAGGGACCCTCACACTAGCTACTTAGCTCTTCTTGCTTCTGCTGTGTTTCATTACTACAGCCTGATAATTGCTGGTTATTATATATGACATAATAATCAGGCATGCAGGAGCCAGGCTACCTAAGTTTAGATTCTGACTCTCCTCTTCACCAGCTATATAACATTGGACAGATTACTTAATGTTTCAAATACTCTGTTAGCTCACCCTGTTAAATGGCAATGCTGACAGCATTTTTTTCAGAATTAGTATCATTAGTAAACACATATACCTCACATCTTAGACAAGCTTAACTCTGAGTACTATGGGACTTCAATGAAGGAAGGTAGGAAAATGAAGGGCTACAGCTGACAAATCTACTGTGATGCCCCCATAAGAGGGAACAGCTCCAACCTCAGTGCTTATGGATCCAAATCATGGTGAACTTAGGCACAGTCAAGGTGACATTGGAATCTCAGAGACACTCAGGCATAAAACCCTCGAGTTGAGGGCAGGCATACTGGGCTGTGATCTGATTTTTCTAGGGCCAAGCTACTTGGTGTTAAAATGTAGGTGCTAAATATCAGAGAGCTTTGAAGAGGCTCGTACAAGATAATATGCCTAAAAACAACTAGCACAAACTCTAACTCAGGCTAAATGCTGTATAAATGTTAGTGTGACTTTTGTTATTGGTGATAGGTGTGGTACCAGTAGGACTGCACTCATGGCATATGCATAAAGATGTTCTTCTCAGCCCAAAATCCAGATATAGTAACAGCATCCATCCATTAGCCTAGGCTTTGGGCAGAGCTCCAGCCCTGTCATAGAAACAAAATGGGAATTAGGAAGTCTAATGTCACTCAGAGTGATACCGTACTGAATCCAGTTATAATGGCAGGTCAACCTAGGGATACTTGGCAGTGAGCTGGAAGATGAATTCCAGCCACTAAGGTGGAGGTGACCTTCCATTGCCTACCTGGCCTTGGTCAGCAGTCAATTACTGTGGAATTGGGCAGAGTCAAGCCAAAAGGTATTAAGGCAACTGCTATGACCTGTGAGCTCACAGAATCTTACATGCAAGCAGGTTTTGACAAAAGCGATAAAAGTATGGAGACGGGCTCAGAGGAAAGAAGTATAGGAGAAGAACGTGATGGTGCTCAGAGTCCTCTAACATCTTGGCCAAGGGCCCATACATGAAGCTGAACGCCTAGATGCTGAAAGAAGCCAGAGCCAGCAGTTTTGCCACTCTCCTTATACAAGGCCTCAATCTTCTAGTCAAACCTGGGGGGGTGGGGGACAGATGAATTCACAATTTTCTGCACTTCAGAAAGATGTTAGTTGCCTAAGACATAAATTATATAACAATGCTAGCAGTTTCTGGGGGAAAGGACCATATTCCCGCAGGCTAAAATGCTGCAGTATACTTTATAAATGTTTACATAAAGTAGGATGCAGGCTATCAAAAGCACGGCAACATAGGTGTAGTTTTGTCACCAAAAAAGTTTACACCATGCTGAAGAAAAGATTACGATTTTCAGAGCTTTTGAAACTTTGACATTGGGAGTGAGCATTTGCTTAGAGGGCGCAGCTGAGATGTTGACCAGCCAAGTGACTAGCCCAAAGGAGCACACACAATTCATTGGACATGCAACTGCACTTGAGTCACCCATACTTACTGATCATCTGCTCTGTTTGAAGCACCATGCGAGCTGCTGAGGTTACATTGATTCCCTTTCCTAGGGCTGCTGTAATGAAGTACCAATGTGAAGTTTAAAACAACTGCAATGTGTTGGCTCACTGTTCTGGATGTGAAAATCAAGTCCAAAGTCAAGGTGTCAGGAGGGCGTGCTTCCTCTGGAAACTGAAAGGAAAAACCTGTCCTTGTATCTTCTAGCTTCTGGGGTTGGCCAAAATCCTTGGCATTGCTAGTTGAAAGTTGTGTTGTTCTAAGTTACGTCTCCATCATCACTGGGCATTCTCCTGTGTGTTCCTCTCTCTTCTTGCAAAAACACCACCCGTGTTGGATCAAGGACCCAGCCAACTCCTCCATTAAATAAGAGTTCTAGATGAGTGTCAGTAATGGGTCCATCATGTAGATTCCAATATGGTCATCTGCAATGACCCAATGTCATTGAAAGCCACATTCTGGGTTCTTGGGGACTAAAGTTACATCTTATCTCTTAGAATGATTAAGAAACTACAACAGGCATATCTTCACCAAGCTAACAGCTGAATTGAGGTAGTCAGATTATAAGAATTCCCAGAGGAAAGTATTCATGAGACAATCAATATGACAGATTTTTACTGCATTTTCCCCCCAAGAAGTAACCATCGAAATGGAGATGAAAATATGAGCAAAAGTTACCCAACCAAAGGGGGAGAAGAGATACTAATGGCTTTACTCTCTGATACTCAGACCAGAATTCCTAACCGCCTCAGCACTGAACTCATGCCAAAGCCAGACCCAGAGCCCCAGAGAAGCCCTGGCAGTTCCCACATGCTTCCAGCCAGAGCTAATCTTGCCCTTGGCCGGCTCCCACCAGCCTGCAGCTTCTCTCCTAGAAACAGCCAAAGACACAAGGTACAAGGATATCAGCTGCCAGCAAGGCTCATATCCTACAATGGTAGCCTGTATGCAGGAGAGAAGCAGGGGAGAGTCTCTGCTTTCCCTTTTGTTGCCTAAGTTGATAAAAAATACTTTTGACCCAGAATCAGCTATGCAAGACAGCTTCTGCTGACCTTCCTTGAGAAGGCATAATGTACTTTTATCAGGGTAGGCAGATAGGTCTGTTATGTGAGTTTCTCTGAGTAGTGTTCAAGCAGCCTCAGAGCTGCCAAAATGCCTTTGCTTCAAGGTCCCAGTGGCTGAATTTCTGCCAAAGGTAGAGGCGGGGCAAGAGCCAGAGAGAGGAAGGGTGTAAAACTTATCATCTGACAAGCTGTAACTTTGGGACAGCATTAACTGTGTACACAGCTCCTTGTGAGACTCAAGAGTAGTCATCAGCATAGGGTTGGTTGTTGGACTGTTTTATGCCCACAACATTTTAGTATCTCAAAGATAAGTGGGGGGGGGGGGGGGAATTTTTAAAAACAATATAGCCAACAGAGGCACCAATTCTTCTTTTGCAACTTTGCTGTTTTTTTACAAAATAGATCCAGATCCAGCACCAACAGCCATATAACATTTCAGAACCCTCCTATTACATCCCTCTTCTAGTTCCTACTCAGCCGTGGGTACCAGCATCCTGACTCCTCTTTTTTCATGTTGATACATAGTATTTTTTAATTTTATTTTCTTGTAAAGATGCTATACAGAGAGATTACAGTTACATCAGTAAGGTAATGAGTACATTTCTTGTTGGGCATTGTTGCCCTCTCCTTTGTTTTTCTCCCACTATCCCTTCCCTCCCCTGTCTTCCCCACCCCACCCCCCAAAGTTGTAAGGTTCATTTCCAACATAGTGTCTTGTGAGTAGCATTGTTGCAATGGGACATCCTGTGTCTTTGTTTCAATGTTTTGTTATTCCCCTTCCCCTCCCCAAATTAGATAAATATGTATCCAAGATGCAAGGAACCAAAATCAAATACAGGGATATACCATAGGAGGAAGAACATGCAAAAGAAACATAAAAAAATCATATAGTACATTAAAAACAACAACAACAAAGACAAACCTCTTGTGTCCATATCTTGGGGCTCATTTCACTTAGCATCATCTTATATGGTCATATGTACATAGCTTTTGAGCTTTTCTGCTCATCTGATAAGATTATCTTAGACATGGGCTGGGAAGGTGGCTCAGTGGTAGAGTGCTTGCCTTGCATGCATGAGACCCTGGGTTTGATTCCTCAGCACCACATAAGCAAAAAGAAAAAAGCCGGAAGTGGCGCTGTGGCTCAAGTGGTAGAGTGTTAGCCTTGAGCTGAAGAGCTGAGGGACAGTGCCCAGGCCCAGAGTTCAGGCCCCACTACTGGACCAAAAAAAAAAAAGATTATCCTAGACATATATTAATATTGCAAATAAGGGAAACCATGGCACCTATGTTTCTTTGGGCCTGGCTTACTCCACTTAATATGATATTTTTCCAAGTCTTTCCATTTCCTAAGAAATGGGGCAGTGTCATTCTTTCTGATGGAGGCATAGAATTCAATTGTATATTAATGTATGCACACACAAACACACACACACACACACACACACACACACACACACACACTACATTGTCTTGATCCATTCATCTATGAGGAGCATATGGGTTGGTTCCATATCTTAGCTATGATAAATAATACTGCAATAAACATGGTTGTGCTGATAACTTCAGTATGGCCTTGTTTGTTATCATTGAGGTAAGTGCCCAGAAATAGGATTGCTGGGTCATAGGGAATCTCTATGTGTAGTCTTCTGAGGAACCTCCAAGCTTCTTCCAGAGTGGTTGAACAAGTTTACACTCCCACCAACAGCAGCATCCTGACTTCTAACAACACAGGTTGCTTTAGGTTGTTGGGCTTACATAAATGAAAAGAAACAGCATGAATCTTGGTGTTGTGACTTCATTCATTCAATTTCATCTTTCAACACTCATCCAAGTTTTTGTCATTGTTATAGTTTAGTATCATTCTCATCCTTTAATATAGTATTATATGAATATATCACAGTGTTTTATAAGTCCTTGATGTGGGGTTTTCCTGTCTGGGCTATCATAAACAGTGCTTTGAATATGTCTCTGGAAGAACATGTGCATAATGGGGATGGGAAGATATTTATATTGTATATTGCAGAATAAAAAATTTCCTTTACTGGGCACTAGTGGCTCATGCCTATAGTCCTTGCTATTCAGGAAACTGTGGTTCAAAGCCAGCCTGGGTAAGAAAGTTATGAGACTCTGATCTCCAGTTAACCACCAAAGGAAAGCAGAGTAGAAGCTTTCGCTCAAGCGGTAAAGCATTAGCTTTGAGCAGAAGAAGCTCAGGAACAGTGCCTAAACCCTGAGTTCAAGCCCCAGGATTAGTTCACGCATGTGTGTGAGTTCATGCGTGCATGGGCACACACACACACACATTTCCCTTGATCCTAATAACATATAGAGATCAATACTTGTTCACTCTCAGCATTTGGATGAGTAAAGAATTTGGAATTAGTTGGTCACTGGTGTCTCATACTTATAATCCTAGCTATTCAAGAGGCTAAGATCTGAGGATCACAATTTGAAGCCAATCTGAGCAGAAAAGGCCATGAGACTCTTATCTCCAATTAACCAACAAAAATGCTGAAAGTAGAGATGTGGCTCAAATAGAAGAGCACCACCACCCTTGAGCATAAGGCCAAGTAAGAGCTTGAAGACCTGAATTCAAGCCCTAGCTACAGCACAAAAGAGAAAAGAGTTTGGCATCATTTGGGTAGGCTAGTTCTGTCCCAAGCTCATTCCTGAAGGCTATCCTGGGTGTGGAGGATGTGCTTTCAAAGCAGCTTCTTCACAGGAGGAGAAAGTTAATAAGAAGAGAATCCACTGGGAAGAGAAGCTGCAGTTTTTCTACAGGTGAATTTTCCCTAAAACGGAGTGCTCTCATGCCAGTGGCTCATCTCCCAATGGCCCTGAGGGAGCAGTCAGAGAAAAGCATCAAACAGAAACTGTATCCCATATGATCTAGCCTTGCAGGTTCTGTAATGTCATTTCTACTTCACTTGCTCATTGGAAACGAGCCTCAGAGTCTAGTCCACACTCAGAGCCCCTCCTTTAAAAGGAAGGGTTACCAAAGAAGGTATGAACATGCCTTAAAACCTCAAACTGTTTTAAAGCTTAGAATTAATCGTGCTGCATCTAGTTTTATATGTATGTTAGTGACCTGTGTAATATTAAGACTAATATCATAGATACTTTTCCTGTACAGTAGTCAAAGCAAATATTATGAATGATTGCCTTAAATATGTTAGAAAGCTATGTCAGGATCTCCATCTATCTGTAGTCTTTAGATTCAGTTAAACAACACAGCATGTTATTACATGGTCTTAGAGTGGCAAATCACACACATTTTATCACATTTTCACATATATATTGTTGCAATTTGAGAATATATGCATATAATTTAAAACTGATTTGATCTCTTTACTAACAAAAGATGTAAGACACAAAAAGCAAAGTTAATATACATTCATATAAGGATCACAAAGAAATATATTAAATCTGTCCTTTCTACTTCTAGGCACTTAAAGTTTTGTGAATAATTATAGGACAGTTTTCAAAATATTTCCTTGAGATAACTTCTACCATAGGAAGGACAAAAGCTTCAAAGTCAAATGTAGCCAGGTTTGAATTCGAGATTCACTGCTTATTAATTTGGGATTCTTAGGCAATTTGGTTCTTGGATACTCAGATTCCCTCAACTATGAAATGAGAAAAATCAATGGAGTCTTTCTCTTTCTGGAGATAATTAAATGGGATCATATGTTTATTCAGCCCTTATGATGGCAGGCCTTATCTATTTGCTCATTTATGATAAACTCATTTATTGTCTACATTAACTACCTAGAAATTCTATGATAGACATTTAGAGTCAAACAAACTAATTCTATCACAGGCCTACTTTCAGAGGTATATACTCTAGCAGAGCCCTTGACAGGTAAAACTATAACACCATTGTGATGATTGGTGTCTAAAGAGGATGTGAAGGTAATACTTTGAATATGGATCAAGTTAGTATATGTAGAAATAAAAGAAATTTTGAGGCACAAGGAAAAGACAAAAGGTATTCCAAATTAGGGGTAGATCTTACATAAAGATGGAGCTACGAAACCCAGAAGCCAGTGGCTCCCTCTGTAATCCTAGCTACTCACCAAGCTGAGATCTGTTCCCAGGTAGGAGCAGCCTGGACAGAAAAGTCAGTGAGGCACCATCACCAATCAGCCAGACTATGGGCATGGCTCAAGTCATATAAACAAGCTGTATCCTAGAGTTCAAGCCCTAGTACAGAAAAGGTAGATGGATGGATAGATATTGCTACAAATATGACTAATCATCGTATAGATGAAAGGAACTTGGAGAGATGGGCCAGGAAGAGTTACATGTTAAAATAGTAGGGGGGAAAGATGAGAATGTACAGTCAGTTTTACAGTAATGAAAATCATTAGGGAAAAAAAAGTTAACAAATTTTGAGGGCTGGCTACAAGATAGATGAGCCTAGCTACCAAAGGATGTATTGCCATGGTTAGGAGGGAGGGTTGTTTTTTGTTTGTTTGCTAATTCCTATTTGCAGAACATTTGTGTCTTAGACTGTGAACAGAACTACCATTGAAAACATGTCTGAGTCAGAGCCCAGGCAACTGAGCTTTGTCCTTATCACTCCCATTTTGAAGGCTGCATCAACAGGGAAGTGTAGTGGGGCTGTTTTTTATAGGCCCTTGGCTCACCATAAATATACTTCTCAAGATGTGGCCATTTAGAACTGGCCAATTCATGCACTCAACTCATCTGTGTATTTGACGTCCATGTCCAGATAATGAGCTACTCACTCCACTTATTTCCCTTCAAGAAGACTGATCTATTTAGCAGCCTCCACTCCGGTTACATTATCCAGTCCCAGGCAGCGATGATATTTCTACATAAGACAGAGACATTTCTGTGCTATGATGGAAGTATTGAAGGAAGTTGGAGCCAGTGACCTTTCACTTTGAAGCCAGTGAATAGCAAGCACAATTTTTTCAGTCTTGCTAAGAATGGAAACTGGAAAAATTAGCAGCAAGTTTAGGCTTTCTAGCCACTATTCAGTATATGATACCCAAGCTGTGTCTCATCTAGCTAGCAATCCACCCTTGTGCTAGTGAAGTTTACATGTTCCTTCAAAATCAATGTACTTGTAAAAGAACTGGTGATTCTGTAGATAAACATTAATTGTCCTGTTTTATCACCTTATTTGCTTTATTTTAAGTGAATTCTAAGAGCGTGAAGGGGGAAGATAGATTCTTGTCTTAGGAGAAAATTCCTAGCCAGTCTAGAACTAGAATTTCTCACATTCCCAATTAGGAGTTTTTACGGTATTAGCAATTTCCTGGAAATTATTCTCTGCACAGGAACTAAGACAATCTTCTCTTTCTCTCCCCCTCCTCTCTATCTCCCTGACTCTCTCCCTCTCTTCCTCTCTTCCTCTCTCCCTCTCTCCCTCTCTCCCTCTCTCCCTCTCTCCCTCTCTCTCTTTCTCTTTCTCTCTCTCCTCTCTCTTCTCTCTCTGATTTCTTCTCAGGTGGGAAATTGGCAAGTGGAGTCCATGTAGTCTTACCTGTGGGGTTGGCCTTCAGACCAGAGATGTCTTCTGCTCCCACTTACTTTCCAAAGAAATGAATGAATTGGTAATCCTGGCTGATGAGCTGTGTCACCACCCCAAGCCCAACACAGTACAAGCTTGCAACCGTTTCAATTGCCCCCCAGCCTGGTATCCTGCACAATGGCAGCCGGTGAGTCCTCAAGTTACTCAGTATTGGAGTTCTTGTTTCACATAGCAATTTTTACACAAAGGACACTTTCCCATAGGAATTTTGTCCTGCTAAAGAAATGTTCAGGTTCTGCTATCTGCTATCCCTCCCTTCTTAGTTCTCTCCCAACCTTCTTCAGATAGATAGATAGATAGATAGATAGATAGATAGATAGAGAGAGAGAGAGAGAGAGAGAGAGAGAGAGAGAGATCATACACTTTTTACTATACCATACCAGTCATCTACAAAAGCAACTCAAAATACCCAGCTGTTACCCTGAGCATATTCCCAACACAGTTGTCACCAAGTTAAGGAAAAAGTTTTTTAAAATAGACAATTTGGTGAGGGTTTTTTTTCCTATAAAGGTAGATTGATTGATTCTGAATTATGCCTTTGGATGTTTTTATTATTTCAAATTCTAAGAAATTAGAATGTGAGGTAGTGCTTTTTAAAACTACATCATTACTTAGTAAAGTGGGCTAGAAATCCTGAGTCAATTTCAGTTTCTCTGGTCTTCTGATTTCAAAAAGTCTAACAAGTGTTGTTTGAAAACAGGAGTTAGCACACTGCTGCCCATGCATAAATCAAGCCCACAGTCTTTTTGTAAATAAAGTTTTATTGGAACATAGCCATGCCTATTCTTTTACATACTGTCTATAGAAGCTTTCACATTACACAGGCAGACTTGCAATTTTGTAGCTGTGACTAAGACTAAATGGCTCACAAAACCTAAAATATTACTGTTTTTTCACAAAACAATTAGTTGATTCTACACCAAAACATATGTGATCATATATATATATATATATATATATATATATATATATATATATATATATATATTATAGGCCTATTAAAATTAATATGCATTACTCCCACTTAAAATAACTTTTTGTGTGCCTTTAAAGAGCACAGGAGGCCAGGTGCTGGTGGCTCAACCCTGTAATCTTAGCTACTCAGGAAGCTGAGATCTGAGGATTGAGGTTTGAAGCCAGCCTGGGCAGAGAAGTCCATGAGACTCTTATATCCAATTAACCGCCAGAAAACCAGAAGTGATGCTGTAGCTCCAAAGTGGTAGAGCACTAGCCTTGAGCCAAAGAGCTCAGGGTCAGACCCCAGGCCCTGAGTTCAAGCCTCACAACCAAAAAAAAAAAAAAAAAATGGGGTGTGTGAACAGGAGGATTTTAAAATGATTGGATAGAAATCTTATTTTGTTCCTCATTAGGACATCAGGTGGAGCTTTAAAATGACAAAGGTTACAAAAAGTAAGCATGGCAGATAGAAAGGACGTACATCCCTGTGTGAGATTGTTTTAAACTCTAGAAGTATCCTAGTTTCCATGGCAAATTATACGGTTACCCCCACTGAGGAGAGAGAATAGCAATTTACCCTTTCCTTATTGCCTAGTCTAAAAAGTCCTCCATACTCTTCCTCCCTTTTCCTGTCCATCTTGGGACTGTGGTTTAGTAAAGACTCAAAGGTGGAAAAAGAGCAAAACATAGAACTATGATCAGCACATGGTATCTACAATTTCTACATCCATATACTCAATCAACCCCAGACTGCTACTTATTTAGGTCTACAATGCTTATCATCTGTACTGAACATGAATATACTTCTTTTCTGCCTTAATTCCCTAAACCAAATAACAAATATTTACATTGAATTTACATTTTATTAGGTATTATATATTTATACATAAATACCCTGCACTTTCTACTGTTCCACACCAGTAATCTCCAAAAGCAACTTAAAATACTCTGTTTTACCCAGAGCATGAAATCTAGAGATAACTTAAAGTATACAGGAGAATATATAATGATTATATGCATCATTTGATATACAGACCTGAGCATCTATGGATTTGGGTACTAGAATATACTCTTGCAGATACTGGGGAGCAAATATATCAAGCAGCTAGAGACAGACATTGATGAGAAGATTTTTCTTTTAGAGCTTAAATGTATTGTAGATGAATTCATCAATACCATCCAGCTCTGTATTTGTTTGTAGAAGCCAAGAGAATGAAGTATATTTTCAATACCTACGTACCAGTATTTTACTAAGAAATATACAGTATTCCAAACCTACTTGAAGTCAATTCTCATACCAATTCAGTGAAAAAATAGGCTTTGTCATCCTCATTTAGAGGAAATTAGGGTTCACACAACTAGCAAATTTAGGGGTGGTAACAACCCACTTTAATGTAACCTTACCAAGCCCTAAGTTGTATTGTTAAAGGAGGCTTTCTTATGAACATCTTATGAGTTCCATTGTCCTATGGATTATATAACTAAGGACTACACATAGTCGTGCACAAAATTGTGCAGCTTGGACCCCAATCCAAGTTTCCTGATTCCTAGTGTGTTTATACTAAACCTCATCTAATTAGAATAAATCATTGACGTTGAACTTTGCTGCAGATCCAAGCCAATCTTAAGAAAGCGTGAGGAGGGGCTGGGAAGGTGGTTCAGTGGTAGAGTGCTTGCCTTGCATGCATGAGGCCCTAGGTTCAATTCCTCAGCACCACATAGGCAGAAAAAGCCGGAAGTGGCACTGTGGCTCAAGTGGTAGAGCGCTAGCCTTGAGCTAAAGAGCTGAGGGACAGCGCCTAGGCCCAGAGTTCAGGCCCCACAACCAACCAAAAAAAAAAAAAGGGTAAGGAATCAGTTCCACACAACCTATACTGCCCTGCTGAATTGTTAAATCCCTATATTAGTGTGAGCTTTCATCATCATTTCATACAGAGTGCATTATGGGTAGACATTTATTCTATGACAAAATTAATGAGAAGATAAATAATACCTCTCACCAGGCTCAGAAATTCTGTAGCTTATTGACAGGTTTGTTTCTGGTTATGGGTCATAATAGTGGTGATATCCAGGATCCTCAATATCCTAATATGGTGCCGAATTAAGTTCTTGATGTGTGATGCTTTTCCAATCTTTCTAGCACATACATGGCCTTGTAGCTGTCACCAGCCCAACATCCAGTACCCTTTTTGTAACAGCAGTTACCCAATAAGTCACTAGTGGTTCCATTTTCCATCTACCTTGCTGGTGATGTCATGAATATTGTGTGTGAGTGTGTGTGTGTGTGTGTGTGCGTGCGTGCGTGCGTGCGTGCGTGCGTGTGTGGGTGCGTGCCAGTTCTGGGGCTTGAATTCAGGGCCTGAAGGCTGTCCTTGAGCTTCTGTGCTGAAAGCTAGCACTCTATCACTTAAGCCACAGCTCTACTTTCAGCTTTTTGCTGGTTAATTGGAGATAAGATCCTCAAGGACTTTACTGCCCAGGCTAGCTTTGAACTACAGTCCTGAGATCTCAGCCTCTTGAGTAGCAAAGATTATAGTTGTGAGCTACCAGTTCCCTACATAAATTTATTTTGAAAGTTTTTGCTATTTTATTGCACTAGTGAAAAACCTCTGAGATGAGACAGTCTCCTGATTTTTCAATCAAGGAAATAATGCAAAAACAATACTTTCAAGTCTGTCCAATGAGGTGTCAACACTGTAGGAAGACCTTTACAAGTATCTCTTATGTACCAATACAGAATAATTATGAAAATATTCAAACATTATAAGGAAAAAAGAATGTTAGAAAGGAAAAAACACCTGCATAGAAAGCTCGGGTTAATCATGTGTGCAGAGTTTGTTCTAAGGATCCTTCATCACTTCTAGGAATTTCTCAAAAACTGAAGGAAATAGTAGACTATTTCATTTCAAAGAATCCTTTTTTAAATTGGTTTATTATCTTTAAGTAGTTGTATAAAGAAGTCAGCATTCAACAAACTAGTTTACATGTAAAATGCATCTTCACCATTTCCCCCATCCTTCCCAACCCGTCCCCTCCCCTCAATTTTCTAGTTTCATAGGATATGCAATGAATATTGACTGCGTTCTTCCCCTTTTCCTAACTTCATTCATCTTCCCTCTTCATTCATCTCCTCTTTCCCCTTTACCTCCCCTTCCACCTTTCAGGGGTAAATTTTCTGGTATTCTTTGTTGGGGGAGGATTGTGAGTTGGTTTTCTAAGGAATTATCACATTTGAATTCTCCCCTGCAGTTATAACATTCTGGTTAATATATTTGTTTTTTGTAAATATCAAGTTGTGAGGAAATCTGACAACACAACATATAAAATCTAGTGTCTGTTATCTATATTATCCTTGGCTTTCATCTGTGTATTCCTTTCCTTTGGCTGCTGTAACAAATTACCACAAACTCAATGGCTTAAGGCAATACAAATTTACTATTTTGAAGCTCTTCAGAAGCTAAAACTCTGTCTTACCGGTCTGAAATCAAGGGGTAGGCAGGTCTATGTTCTTCCTGGTGTAAGAGAATATGGCCATGGGTCCCATGCATTGAGACACAGGCATGGCCTACAGTCTCTTCTACTGTGGACTGACAAAATACTTAGGCTGTGCCAGCACTCAGCATTTTCTACCACTGTCTATGGCACTGTGGCCATCCATTTTTCCTTCATGTGTTTGTATTACAAAAGTTAATTTTTAAAAGGGTTAAATGGAATTGAATTAGTCCACTCTGGACCATAATTTATGTTGTCCTAGACTATGGGTGTTTTATATTCAGGATTATATCTACCCAGCTGTACATACATACTGCACACATCTGTGCTAAGACAGAAGCAATCACCACAACCCCTAGACACCATCTACCCTTGGGTTAAAACTCATTGGGTTGGCATTTTACCATAAATGCTTTTTTTAAAAAATCAGAGTCACAGTTCAAAATGTCTATAGTTTCGCTGTGTAAAAAAGGAATATAAGAAGTTAATCTCTGGTGGTAATGTTAAGTAAAAATCTTAATCATAAGAATTTTAATGACAACTGTAAGTGTAAATTGAGGAATAAAAATTTGACTTTCTAGACTTACATGCACATGTTTGCATGTGTGTGTGCCCGCACACACACACACACACACAAACACAAATAACTTTTGGATATATGAGGTGATGTGGTTGCAACATGTGTTACCCCATGGATTGCTAACGTTGATTCCACTGATCTGGGTGGCTAGGCAGGTGCCCCAATACTTCCTCACTAAAAGTTGTACACTCCATCAAAGAGGATGACCTTCCCCCATAGAAGAAGGAAGGTATCTATGTGTGCAAGGAGTGTAGGTGGGGCTTTACGCAGAAGTCAAACCTCACTCAGCACCAAAGGACACACACAGGGGAGAAGCCCTATGTCTTCAAGGTGTGTGGGTGGGCTTTACATGGAAGTTAGATCTCACCAAGTACCAGAGGAAAGTTCAGGGAGTGGGGTCAGGGCTTTCTATAAAAGGCGCACCTCACTCGGCACCATAGGATACACTGGAGAAGCCCTATGTCTGCAGTGAGTGTGGTCAGGGCTTTACACAGAAATCAAATCTCACCCAGCATCAGAGGACACACACTGTAGAGAAGCCCTGTGTCAGCTGGGAATGTGGACATGGAAGTCACGCCACACCCAGTACCAGAGGACACACATGGAACAAGCCATATCTCAACAACCAGAGAAATGACTTATGTAGCCACTGCACATCTCCACACCCTAGTACCCATGAGGCTTCAGAGGACATCTACTGGCCCTTTACACTCAGTCCCCAAAAATGTAATGTGATCAGAAATAATGGATTAAATCAATCCTCCAGTTGAATATTAAGGCATAAAATTTTAAAACTTCTTAAGTATTCAAGAGATGTTCACTCGTTATCAAACTATTCTCCTCCCTATGTCCTTCATATCCTAATAAAAGTTCTGTTCTTACAAAAAAAAAAAGGAGGAAGGTATATGAGTGGCTGGACTCCCTGCTAGAACCTTCACACAAGCTCTCAAATTAGAGGGATGAATTATCAGTATAGCCATCAATTTTGATATATTCCAGTGACTAATACATAAATCTACATAAATTAGAGATAATGTTTCTTTAACATTTTGTTTCCCAGTGAGAGAAAAATAAACTATTGGATGTCGAAACTCATTTTCAAGAGTTTATTTAATAAGGAAGTCGACACTTGATGCTACCTTTCGAAGGAATAATAAATATGGCAAACCAGATCAAAAGTCAGACTTTACATGTAAAGTGTTTCATTTTTATTTATTAGCAGAAAGCTTTTTAGTATAATTTCACTAGCTTGTAGTGGGGCCTGTGTGTCACATTGTAACAGGAATATTAAACTCAGAAATTTCATTGTATACTCCTTATGCTTTTATGGGTAAAAAAGCTTCGTTTGAGGGACTAGGAAGATGGCTCAGTGGTAGAGTGCTTGCCTTGCATACATGAGGCCCTGAGTTTGACTCCTCAGCACCCATATAAGCAGAAAAAGCCAGAAGTGGCGCTATGGTTCAAGTGGTAGAGTGCTAGCCTTGAGCTGAAGAGCTGAGGGACAGTGCCCAGGCCCAGAGTTCAGGCCCTATGACCAGGAAAAAAAGAAAAACTTCACTGATAGCAGATGATTTCACAAAATGGCCGAGTAATGAATTCTGTCCTCATTTTAACAATTTTGTTCAATGAGAAGCGATTCTTCATTTCTCTTTAGGTATTTCTCTAAGCTGTAATACAATCTGGCTAACTTCAAACCTCAAATTCTAGACAGGGTCTGCAGCTGCTTCCCAAAGCTTCATACACACCTGCAATCACTATGCCGGGCAAACTTTGTCTTCCTTTGTTGTTGTTCTTGGTGGTGATGGTGGTGGTGATCCTGGGGCCTGAACTCTGGGCCTGGGCACTGCCCCTCAGCACTTCAGCTCAAGGCTAGTGCTCTACCACGTGAGCCACAGAGCCACTTAGGCTTTTTCTGCTTATGTGGTGCTGAGGAATCAAACCCACAGCCTCATGCATGCAAGGCAAGCACTCTACCACTGAGCCACCTTCCCAGACCTCGTCTTCCTTTATTGGTCTTTGTGGCGAGTTGCCAGCACTTTCGATCTCATCCCCTATGTGGAAGGAGGGAGAGGGAAGTCTCAGCCTCCTGTGCCGTCACCAGTCAGCACACATGTCCCGTGATTCTACCTCCTACATCTCCCCTTCTCTTTCTCCCTTTCTAATCCGTCTTTTGCAGTCTTGACCTAAGTCTTCACAAGCAGCCAAGCCATCACACACAGCTGTTGGCATTATCTCTCAGGTTTGTCTTACATAACTCATTCATTGTTTCCCTGGCTGTCTCCTTACTTCAAGTAAGAGTACAGCATGACATGTCACATAATCGTATCTAAGAAGTCCTTTCTCCATCCCATACTTCATAACAACTCACAGGACAGTATTCCTTGAAGCCCACTGGTCTATATTACATGAATCACTTACCACATATTGAAGCATGTTAAAGCCCCTGTTGACACCCCCGTGGTTTTAAGATTATGTTCATTGATATGTTCATCTAATGCCTCATTTTCATTTCTCAGCCATGCTTAATCATGATGCTTATGTCTCACGTTCTCAGAACTGTTCTGAGCAGAGAACATGCCACAGTCCTTCATACCTTGGGTTCATGCATGAATGAACCTGTTCCCCTGCCTATGTCCCTGCTCAACCACTCATGTTACCTCATCTGCAGATTTGCCCAACTTTTCATAAAGACCCAGTTATAATCTCTGTGGTATTCCCTTTTGTAAAACCGATTATACCTGGCAGTAAGGTTTTCTCCCTCACTGCATAGCAAATGCCTAAGGTAACCATTTTACTCATCTTAAGTACCTAGCACCTAACACAATGCCTGGATCTCAGCAGATAATAAATGTTTGATGAAAAACAATGAATTAATGAATGAGAAATGGGTGAAATAAGTTAGAAACTAAGAAGAAGAAGAAGGAGGAGGAGGAGGACTTGAAGAGGAGGAGGAGGAGGAGGAAGAGGAGGAGGAAGATACTATGTTAAACCTGGGAAGTTGTCCTTAGGCAGGAGAAAAAACATTATTTTGTATTGGGTTCAATAGTATGATTTGAGTTACAAAGGAAATGAACTCAGGTCTTAGAAAGTTAAACTACCAAGATAAAACATCAAAAGATACCAATGCAAGCAAATGTTGTTAATACATTGCTCTTGGAAAATATAAAAATACAGGTCCTAAGAGCCATTATATTTCTGTAGAAAAGCATAAATTTTAAGTGTTTTCCTTATTGTGTATTTCTTACTTTTCCTAAGAAAATAATGAGCCTATGACCTTATGTCATGAAACATGCATGGTAGTTAGTGTCTGCAATATAAATATTACTTCTCATTATTTATTTTTATTGCATATACTTAAAAATAATACCCCTGGC
The DNA here is from genome assembly GCF_019054845.1 of Dipodomys spectabilis. Taxonomy (NCBI): domain Eukaryota; kingdom Metazoa; phylum Chordata; class Mammalia; order Rodentia; family Heteromyidae; genus Dipodomys; species Dipodomys spectabilis. The sequence continues at coordinate 4,813,132 of NW_024870835.1, read as the reverse complement.
CAGAGAGTTACCTCTTCATACTAGAATATTATTTTAAATGATGATTCATAAAGGGAAACATTTTTTCCTTTAATTTTATTAAATTCCTCTTGCTATTGCTTCTTTTAAAACATGTTCCACTTTGCATCCTGTTTCTTATGTAAGGGATCTCAACCTCAGCTGTTCATCTCGGCATGGTCACAAAGTCATCATGGACTTTGGAGCCTTTATTGATTTGAAATTTCATCTTCTACAATTTTAGAAATTTATGAAAATGTAAACACACAAAGAAATTCTTTGAGCAAAGGTAAGATAATCACGCAGGAGCGAGATCCTTGAAAATATTCTCCATTCCTAGAATGTCAGATCATCATACTGACCACAAGCAGCCCCTAGCTGATACATACTGCTGATGCCCTCTGAAGCTGTTTTCAGCTAATGATAGTGCAGCCTGACAAAAAGTGTATGTTTATTTTACATCTTTGAAACATCAGCATTTAGAGCTTTTTCATTCATCCAGTCATCAGTCCAACAAACATTTATGAAGTGAAAGGGATTTTTTTATGTCAGACACTGTACTAGGCACTCAAGAATTTAAAGGTGAATACATTCCACTCTCAAAAAACTCCTAGTCCTGTGTGTATCCAGGAAGGTTGAGGAAGTAGCAGACACATGAGCAAATGGGTCCTTACAGAAGAATTTTGGTCAAGATGCAGTAGAGGTGATCCATATGCCAAGATGTGGAGAGGGATGGCTCATGCGCTCAGCCTTCAAGAATACCTTGGAAGTTTCAAGCTTAGCAAATTGCTGAAGGGCACGGCTCACAGAGGTGTGAAAAGAAAAACTCTCTGTGTGCCCAGGATAGGGTAAATTGTCCATTGTAGTTAAGGCCTTAACACACGGCACTCTCAAAGAATGTGCTTGAAAGGTCAATCAAAGTTAGAGTGTGAAAGCTCTGAAAAAAACATTCCCAGGAGTCTGGGTCTTATCTTCTGAATGTTGAGAAACTCCAAAGAGCTTTCTGTATAGATAAAACTTCAAAAATGATCATTTTATATATTTTTTCCTTACAACATCATGTTATTACAGACTTCTTTATGGGATGGAGGGGATTATCTGAAGTCAGCCCTTTAATTCAGGTCCAGTGTGCAAATTGACAGCCTCACTGTGTTAAGTGAATGATTCACTCTGCAGGACCATGTCATTACATCTCTACCCTTGAAATAAGACCAATTTGTGTGCGCGCGCGCGTGTGTGTGTGTGTGTGTGTGTGTGTGTGTGTGTGTGTGTGCATGCGCATATACACGCACGTGTATGCCAGTGCTGGAGTTTAAACTCAGACTAGAGCACTGTGCTTGAGCTTTTGTGCTCGAGGCCCATGCCATACTGCTTGAGCTTCACTTTCCTGCTTTTTGGTCATTAAGTGAAGTTTAGAGTCTCATGGACTTTCCTGCTCAGACTGGCTTCAAACCGCAATCCTTGGATCTCAGCCTCCTGAGTAGCTAGGATTACAGGCGTGAGCCACCAGCACCCACCTAACACCAATTATTTTTTATCATAACTTCCCCAATATGAAAACAGAGGAAATTAACTTGCATTTCTCCTTAGTGTCATATTCACTAAGTCTTCCCAAACATGTGAATCTAAGAACTCTTCTTACTTGGCTACTTGTTTATCTTTGGAGTATTTATTCCAAATGAACAGAAGCTTATGTGCCTCATAAAATACTTAGAAATCAAGTACTGAAATGCTGTGAAGCCCTACAATTCCAACATCAATAAGGAAGTATGTACAATGTCAGTCACTAGGTAGCAACCTCTAAAAGCAAGTTCTTTATATCTACTAAACTCAGGAGAACCCAAAATCCATGGGGAATTTGTGAATGATAATAAGATTATTTTTTAAGAGTGTTTTGATGTCCTTTTGAGGCTTAGAAAATTTTTGTATGAGCCAGACAGTACTTCTCTCATGGAGAAATACACTCTATTTTCAACAGTATAAAGGTATTTACCAATAATATCAAAACATTACCTATATGCAAAATTCATTATAAAATATTAATTACTCTATCATTCAGCTCATTCTTTACCTACCTCTTTATGGAGAAACAAACTGTTAAGATTTGAATAAGGAAAATGTTTGCAAGGAAAAAAGCTAGAAATGCATTTATACAATCCTAAAGTCTCATATTGGAGATATGACAGTATATCAGGGGAAAGTTTAGTAGCTGGGTTTGAACCCAAAGCCTTGCACTTGCGGAGCTGACACTCTATCACTGGAGACATGGTTCTATCCCAGATTCTTTTTCTGGTTGTTTTGGAGATGGAGGTCCAAAACCTTTTCTGCCCATGCTGGCTTTGAACCACAGTCCTTTAAATCCCAGCCTCCTGAGTTGCTAGGAGTCCAGGCAAGAGTCACTGGCACTAGCTAGAGAAAAGAATTGAAATCAAATCTCTCAAACACTTAATATGAGCCACAAAAGAAATAAAAAAGAAGTAAAAATCTCTTTCTTCCTATACTTCATATAATAATAATAATAATAGATGATAATTTCTGAAAGAATGAGAGTTATTCAAAAGTGCTGTTTGGGGCTGATGATGTGGCTCAGTGACAGAGCAAGCACTTGCCTAGCATGCATGAGGAGGCACTGTATTTAATCCCCACCACCACACACCAGGAAAATGCTGTTTTACAAATGAAATAAACTAGTCATGATGGTAACATGCCTGTAGACCCAGCACTCAGGACTAAAACAGAAGGATAGTGAGGCCTGCTTGAGCTACATAGAGAATTATAAGGCCAGCCTGCGTTACTTACCAAGACTCCATCTCAAAAATATAAACTAAAATTAAATAAATCTTAAATTGAGGGCTGGGGATATAGCTTAGTGCTAGAGTACCTGCCTAGCATGCTCAGGGCTTGGGTTCAATCCCCAGTATTGCTAAACAAATAAATAAATACAGTAATATAATAGAGATTAGTCTAGATATCTTGGAAGTTTCTAGATAAACCAAGATCTTGAAGTGTAGCTTCTCTGTGCAAATAAGAATGGAGTTGAGCCTGAATTCATAAGTAGAAAGGCTCAGTAAATCTAAGAGAACAGTCCAGATAGAGGCAAGAAAAAATATAACAGCCTATGGGAGAAACAATCTTGGAAAGTCTCGGGAATAAATAAAAACAGGTGCAGCTGGATATACAAAGAAAAGGCCATAAGAAATAAATAATGCAGCTATATATGAGGCTTCTCATTCACTTCAGTATCTTAACCTATATGGAGCCATGCTTGACCTGTAATTGGTATTAATAAATTTATGTGGAACAAATGACTGGCATTGGGAGGATTTGAACTCTAAATTACACCAGGGCAGGGACCAGAATATGTAGGGCTCTGGGGGGCATGGTTTGGAGTACTTTGAATTTTTATTCTCATTGCAAAGAGAAGACACCATTGGAGGGGGTTAAGGGAATTATGTTACCTGATTTATGCTTTTAAAACATCGCTGCAGTGTCTGTGCCTTGGACTGCAAGAGAGGAAGATGATCTGTTGGATGTTGTCCATTGCTTCTCTGGATACTCTCCCTTCACTCTTATTCCCCAAGAGGCCAAGCTGGGTAGACTGCTTCAGTTAGCTCTAGTCTCTACCCTATGAAACTAGAAACTTAAGTCCTCTAGGGACAGTCTGATAGATTTCCATAGACTAGATAGATTATGAGCAGCATGAATTTATTTCTCACTCCAGAGTCTGGGAAATCTTTGGTCAATATGGTTGCATATTCAATGTGTATTGAGTACCCTCTCCCTAGTTCATGGATATGGTCTTCTACCTGGGTCCCACATGGTAAAAAGGAAAAGGAGCCTCTTGAGTAACAACTCTAGTCCCATTCATGAGTAGTTCACTCTTACTACTTCCTAAGAGCTTCCTTCCTAACCCTGGCACATATACTTAAGACTATCATCTTGAAAGTTAGAATTCCAATGTATGATGGGAGAAGGTGATAAACATGCAGACCACAGCACTGGAAAACTTGTTAGAAGGCTTGGCAGTGGTCTAGGCAAAAGATGGTAGTATCTTGAGTTATTGTTTATTTTGAAGATACAGCTAATTTTATGTAGGTTAATGTGATAGTACTTGTATGTGATTTAGTATTGGGGGAGGGTTGGTAAAGGAAAAGGAACTCAAGAGTCCTGCCTAAGTTTTTATCCTAGATATGTCACTGTTCAATGACTGCAGAAACCTGAGAGAGAAGAGTTTGGGGTGAGGTCAGTGGGGAGCAGCAAGAACTTGGCTTTGGACATGTTTAAGTCAACATACCTGCTTGCATTTAAGGGGACATGTTGAAGAGGCATCAGGGAGAAGTCAAAGCCAAAGTTTAAAATTTTTGATTTGTCACCATAAACTTGTTTCCTTCAATTGTGGCTTTTAAAAATTACATTAAGTTCATGGAAAAAATTTAGCAATTCACAGAATGGAAAGTATTGTGGAGAACACAGTCCCTCTGTTTGGCAGATCCTTAAGAGTAAGTAATCCACGTGGTTAGTTGTCTACTTATAAAAGAATTCTGAAGAAAGTATGAACACTAAAAGGTTATAACTAATCTGATTATGGTGTAACTGGCTGGTTAGAAAGAAGAATTTGACAGAAATAAGAGAAGGTTGAACCTAAGAAATCATGCAAAACACTAAATTTAAACCCCTAGTTATCCATAGTAACAAAGAGGGTTATTCTGAGTAAATGGAATTTGCAGCCACTAATTTAAATTTCTCTGAAGTACCAACTTCAATTCAGTGCCACAAGTATTTGTTGAGGACTTGAATTCACAGAAGGCACTGTTCTGGGTAGACTGGGTACAAAATAAGTTAAAGTCAAGTCTTTTAATATTTTATTGAATGGAATATAAATAAAAATAAAGACCTAAAATTTCTTCTCTAATAAATGAGAATTTCAGGGTGTCACCAAAATGAGCCACAAATAAGACAAAAGTCTGAAGCCATAACTTCATAACTTTTTTATTTCTTAATTAAGGCCAAAAGTCACCAGAAGAACCCTTAAAAGGAACTTTTGGATCAATGATCAAGTGCTCTGCGAACCACCACATGTGGTCTAGTGCATTACCCAGGAGTAATGTACAAATATAGGCTTTCAAATCAGAAATTGAAGCGCTTACACAAACAAGTTTTCAGAGTCACCAGGATATGATTCTATCTCCTTCAAAATATTGTTAGAGTTTTTTCCTTAAATATATATATATATATATATATATATATATATATATATATAAATTCAATCAAGTTGTTTTACTTAAGAGTAAACATTTGTATTTATTTAGATATTCTTTATATTTATGATTCAAGTTTTTAAAGTTTTCTTAATGGCAGATAACTATTTTAGAATGTCAATCCCCAATCTGGATCATGGGCCAACTCCTGTCAGTCAAGAATAGTCAGGGGGTAGAGGCATTGAAAAAGAAAAAAACACCATCCAGTGGGGTGAAAGTGTGAGACCAGGCTGTCAAAATGACTTGGTATGAAGCAGCCGTCAAAGTACCTTCCAGTGGTTCTGCTGAACCACTGGGAGTAACTGTTAGGGTATGTATGTATGTATGTATGTATGTATGTATGTATGTATGTATGTGTGTGTAGATATATATATTTGTATGTATGTATGTGTGTATATATTTGTATGTATGTATGTGCATATATATTGTGTGTATGTATATATATCTTTGTATGTATGTATGTATCTTTAGTGTAAAGGTGATGAACATAAATAAGGTAATGAGTATGTTTCTTTTTAAACACTGTTACCCCCTCCCTCATTTTCTTCTGCTTACCTCTCTCTATTTCCCTCCACCCCCATTGTATATTTCAGTTCTAACATAATGTCTAGTGAGTATCATTGTTGTATTAGTTCATCCTTTATCCTTCTATTTCTGTGATTCCCTTCCATGGATCAGATAAGCTTATATACAAGACAAAGAGTACAGAAAACTAAAACTGAAAAAAAAAACAATTAACTGCATACAGGACATAATAAGAACCTCTTTTTTCCAATTCTTGGAGTTCATTTTGATACATTTCATCATATATGGCCCTATGCACTTAGCAATTGGGCTATTGAGATCCCTTGTTAAGAATATCACAGACATATTCTAGTTATTTACAAATGAGGGAAACCATACAACCTACTTTTCTTTGGGCCTGGCTTGCTTTGCTTAATGTAATTTTTTCCAGGTCTTTCCATTTCCTTACAAATGAGTTAATGTCTTTCTGATGGAAGCATAGAATTCCATTGTGTATATATACCATATCTTGATCCATTCATCTACTGAGGGGTATCTGAGTTGGTTCCATATCTTAGCAATGGTAAATAATGCTGCAACAAACATAGTTGTACTGGTAGATAGGGTACCTTGAATGGAACACTGGAAGGGAGCTGAGTTGAGTTGGGGCTGGTTCACTAGCTCTGTCCAGGACTTACTCTTCAGTAGGAGTTTGGTGAATGTTGCACTGAATGGAAACAAACCATTTCTGGCTTCCAAGTGGCCTTACTTGGGTAACTTCATCTTTCTGCACCTTAGCTTCTTTCTCTATAGTCTGAGAGTAAGAGCTATTCAGAGAGTGTCCTTGCCTTTTTTTGTGAGCTTTCAATCGTAAGGGGTTGATTGCATAAGAAAATGGATTTTTTTTCCCCTCATGGTTCTCTACTGAGTACATTTCATTTTACATGTAAAGTAAGTTGTTCATCCTTGATCTAAATCATGAGAGCCTCTAGAATCAAAGCTTAATTGCTTTAATTTGATAGCTTTGCTAATATTATTCGCCAATACCCATGACTTCAAGGCATTTGCAAACAAATAGCATTTGTTTGGATACACTCCAACCACAGGTTCTAACAAAGGCCTCTCCGGAGCCCAGATTTCCTTTCCACATCCATTTTATTCCCACTAGGACTGGTAGTGTGGCGTTAATTTGGCTCTGGGTACACAATAGAATTTGGAAAGAATGTCCTAGAACATCTCTTTTTAGTTTTTAATTTGTTACTGCCTTTCAGAATTTCTGATTTGATTGACATCAAGGCTGGACACCCACAATTTTTAAAAGCTACTCAAGTGACAGTAGCATGGTTGAGACCATGGAGCAGGAGATAACATCTGGGCTGTAGGAACCACACGTTCAGGACAAACTCTAGACTTTCAAACCCAGGCTTCATTCCTCAACAAGCCCAAGAATAGTAAATGGAAGACTGGAGACTAGTCCTCAAGAAAACAGAGCTCCTAAAACTCTCATGACAAACTAGCTCAGTAGTGAAAACAGTTGTCATGGGTGCCAGAGTTTACATGTTACCTAGGGCTATATCTAATTACAAGTGTGAGAAAATCCAAAGTAGCATTGCCTTCAAAGGATAGAAAGGTATTTCTCTCACATAAACACAAACCAATCAAAGTTTCACAATCATTGCCAGGCTTCTATCTTTTTTTTGTCAACTGTAGGGCTTGAACTCAGGGCCTGGTTGCTGTCCCAGAGACTCTTTGTGCTCAAGGCTGTGCTTTACCACTTGAGCCACAATTCCACTTCTGGTTTTTGAGTGGTTTATTGGAGATAAGCATCTCACAGGGACTCTTCTGCCCAGGCTGGCTTCAAACTGCGATCCTCAGATCTCAGCCTCCTGAGTAGCTAAGATTATAGGCATGAGCCACCAGTGCCCAGCTAGGCTTCTATCTTTTCATCTCTAATGGCCCAAGATGGACAGATATCCTTTGAACATCCCAGACAGCAAGAAGGAGAGAGGGAAGAGAAAAGATACCAGTATCTCTTTGCAGAAGCTTCCCTAACATTACCCATCACCCATTTATTTATATCCATGTGGCAAGCATTTAGTCAAATGGCTGTGTCTATCTACAAGGGAGTTGACCAAATATAGTCTATCTTGAAAACTCATGACCATGATAAAAACTGGAAGGGACTCTTGAACGGGAAAAAGCAAATACTCAGAAAACAACCAGCCTGTGCCTCCGGAGGCCTCATTCCCCCTACTCTTACAACTGAGTTGTAATGATTAAGTTACATGTAAACACTGTGTTTTATTGAGGCCCCTTAAAAAAAGAAAAACACTGACAAGAGGCTATTTTTCTTGCATCCAAAATTTCAGTCTCTCTGGTTCTCCCTGCCCTAAAAAATTTAAAAAATCACCAATCCAACAAGAAAAGTATTCTAAAGGAGTTCTGCAGACAACGAGGCCCTAAATCTCATGCCACCCAGGGTAGTGCAGAAGTGCTCTCACTTGGAAGAAGAGGACTCGACTCCTCTCTGCAACTTCATCTCCCCAGTTGGTTCTCATGCCAGACACTTGCTTGCTCTTACTCCTTCTGAAAGCAGCATGGATTATTTTCACTGGGTCATAAATATGTTGAACACTTTATTATACTAACCTTTTAAACCACTTGTCTTAAGCAGCTACAAATCACATTTCACAAACAAATTTCTAAGATTCCAAGGTTCCTAAAATTCCTAGATGCTCAAGTTAAATACCTGGGATTAAGAGAGAAGAGTACGTAGATTTTGCTACAAAATTTATTGCAAAGAGAGGAAACATGATCCTCTGGCCTGACTCCGAGTTTGTCTTCTGTTTTCTTTTTTCTTTTTTTTTTACTACAACATTTCTACTTTTTCCTGCGCCAAAGCTAAGGTGAGAATCCATGCCTGCCTCCTTTCCTATGCTGAATGGACTTTCTCTTCCTCCCCAGTGTTCCAGGAGCTGTGGGGGAGGTATTCAGAAACGTGAGGTTCTTTGCAAGCAACGCATGGCTGATGGCAGTTTCCTGGAACTTCCTGAGACCTTCTGTTCTGCTTCCAAACCAACATCTCAGCAAGCCTGCAAGAAAGATGACTGCCCCAGTGAATGGCTTCTCTCAGAGTGGACCGAGGTATGTATGTCCCCCAGAAAGAAAGAACAAGAGGCATGAGTGAGAAGTTCACTTCCAACACACAAGGAAAGAACAAGAAGAGAATAAAATAGTTCTCATATTTTGGGGCGATCTTTTAGTATCCATATCCATCATAATGTGTAACTAGGCTGCAGGGAATGGGCTATGTAACCAGCCCTCACCCATCGGAAGCTTGAGACTATAAATGGACTCCTCCTGAGTTCTCTCTCTGTCTCTACTCCTCCCCCTCCTCCTGACCTCCCTGCATCTCCTACTCCCAGATGTTTCTAGTCTCTGTTCAGGAAGGGCAAAACCTCTCTATTCTCGTGTTCCAAGTTACTGGACAATAAAGGATGTGATTTATTAGGAATAGAAGGCCAAGGAAATCCTGCCTCTTTACTGTTAGTTTCCTGGCTCTAAAACTTCAACAACTTCCCAGAAAGAAAACTTGATTTCCCCTGGTGCTTTGCACTTGGGGAAGTGATGACTCAGCATTCACCATTCCTGACTCTCCTTCCTAAGTGAGGGTTCCCTAACCTAGACCTCCAGCTAACCTCTTCCTTGTTGTTTTTTGTTGTTCTTTTTACGTGTTGCTTGTTCTTTTTTTTTTTTTTTTTTGGGGGGGGGGGTCCTGTCGTGGGCCTGAACTCTGGGCCTGGGCGCTGTCCCTCAGCTATTCAGCTCAAGGCTAGAGCTCTACCACTTGAGCTTCAGAGCCACTTCCGGCTTTTTTTTTCTGCTTGTGTGGTGCTGAGGAATTGAACCGAGGGTCATGCATGCAAGGCAAGCCACCTTCCCAGCCCCTCCAACTAACCTCTTTTAAAATAAAATAATTTCTGTTTTAACATGCATGACTTAATTTCACTTTTTGAATTGTTCTTAGCCTCTTTGAGTTGCCTTAGCTTCCCCAGTTCTGCAGGCCTACAGGTCTCACCTAGAGAAGTCTCAAAAGTATTGCCTCTCAGCAAGAACTGCGATAGAAACAGGTGTGAAGTGAAAAAAAAAATCTCTGTGTTTTTCAAAACTACATACAATTCCTGCACTCAGGTGGCTTGCAGCCATAGCAAGACCCTGGGTTAAAAGATTCAAGACCTTCCCTTATAAATTAACCTTCCTGACCACCCCTCCATTGACTTTCTTATTCAGTATGGAGCTGCTGCTAACTGTAATATACCTCTGAAACCCTTATTTTGAGCAGGTAAGCTGCCTGTGACAATTAAGATACCAGGCTCTCAACATGGGTTACTAGAACTCTTGCTGTGTATGTATCTGCCGGTTTAGATTCATCTGATGGTGCTTGCTAAGGGTATTTGCAATTGAGAAGGAAACTATATTAACAGCAGTTGTATAATTTGGCAGTAAAATGACCTCTGGCAGTGTTTTACCCCAGATGTTTCAAAACAGAAAGAAGAATGATTAATTTTTTTATATTTTAAAACAATTGGATCTTGGCAGAATAAAGAAGTAAAAGGGTAGAGAATTAATTTGTATATTTACATGTATGTATATGTGTATATGTATATATATATATATATATATATATGTATGTGTTAGTGACAATTTTTTCATGATAATGTTCATTTCGGATAGGGTATTATACATGAAAAAATCATAATGAAAAAGAGCAGTGCAAGAAAGAGTCCTGAGGCCTTTGCCAAGTGGCTCAAAGTAAATACATACTCCTGCTGGAGGTTGGTGAAAGGCGTTGCTCTCCTCTATCAGACTGTCGTGACTGGGATGCCAGAAGCATGGCGTGTATGTATTATAACTGCTCCCCTTCTTCTTGGAGTTCGGGAAATTTGGAGGATATGGAACACAGAAAATTCAGAAAAAAAAATATTTCTAACCAAGCTCTGGTGACTCACATCTACAATCCTAGCTACTCAGGAAGCTAAGATCTCAGGAACATGATTCAAAGCCAGGCTGGGCAAATAAATCCAAGAGACTCCTATCTCTAATTAACTAGCAAAAAGCCAAAAGTAGAGATGTGGTTCAAGTAGTAGAGAGCCAACCTTGAGCAAAAAGTCAAGTGAAAGTGCAAGTCCCTGAGTGCAAGTCCCTGAACAGAAAGAAAGAAAGAAAGAAAGAAAGATTTTCAACATAACATCGTTAGATCTCATTGAAAATCTTTCTTTCTTTAAACGAACTTTACAACTTTGGCATGGGGTGGGGGGTAGGAAGGGATGGGAAGGGGAAACAAAGGAGAAGGCAACAATGCTTGAAAAGAAATGTACTCATTACCTTGCTCATGTAATTGTAATCCCTCTGTACAGTATTTCACAATAAAAAAAATACAAAAAAAGAAAGGAAGGAAGGAAGGAAGGAAGAAAGGAAGAAAGAAAGAAAGAAAGAAAGAAAGAAAGAAAGAAAGAAAGAAAGAAAGAAAGAAAGAAAGAAAGAAAGAAAGAAAGAAAGGAAGGAAGGAAGGAAGGAAGAGATGGGAGGGAAGAGGAAGGAAGGGAGGGAGAGAGGGAGGGAGGGTGGAAGGGAGGGAAGGGAAGAGAAGGAAGGGAAGGAAGGGTTCTTTTATGACTGCGTATTTGAACGAAAGACCCTTTTAGATGACAAGGAGACTAGTGAACTGGGTCTCATTAAAGTGGGCCTTTAGAAATGTATCATATGCACTTAAGAGTTCAGACTCAAAGAAAAGCAATCCCACCTTATATCCTAAGTGTGATACTTACTGGACTATAACTGGGGCTAATTACTTAACCTTTCTGTATCTTGTATATCTGCAAAGTAGAGATATAATATTGTCCGCCAGTGGGTTTCCATTAAATTATGCATCTCAAATACTTTGTGCCAGGTAACAGTTCATTTTTATTATGATGATGATTCTCTTCCACTTGATCTCATTGACAGGACTAGCACAGGAAATATACCACTAGCTCTTGAACCACTAAACTCAACCAGAGCCTAGGTCTCTGAAAGGATTTGCTAGTCTTCCCATGATAAGAAAGTCTAGTTTGGGGAAGTAGAGGTGTTAGCCCTAATTAAGTTCTGCACTATCTTGATTGATGAATGGAAATTCCAAACTTTGGAGAAGGGCTGAGAATGGCAGGAAGTAATCATTGATTCACTTTGGATTAAACTCAAGCTGGCACTATGGCAAAGTACCCCAGAGGTACTAGCCAAGGCCACACATTAGTCTTGCCATTCCAAAAGCTTTTCTGTGGTCTATTGGCTGAGATAAGACATGCATTCCACACAGTCCATAAGACTCTTCTGGGGGGAATAAGAATCTGGGTGATCTATGATGTTTCATTCTTAGCCATCTAGATTCTGTCTCATGGTTACTGCACAAAATCCCTAAGAGATAGAATTAAGCCAAAGTTTTAGTCATTTCAAATAAAATTACTTGCAGATTCTATTCTGAAAACAAGACTTCTCAAAGGGCCAGCCTTCCTTTCTTTCAAGGAAACCCTTCAATCTCCTGACCAGGTTTCCTACTAAATACTTTTAAGTCATATCTTTATAAACCTTGTCTCACCTCAGAAATTATAAAAGATGTCAGAGTCAAGGTAGTCCATTTTAGAACTGGAAACTCAGGATAGCCTATCATCCATTTTCTTTTCAAATTAAAAACCTTGAAGACTTTTATCAAATAAAATGTCACTATACAGTAAAAAAATCTGAACTAGATCAAATAAGAGGTGCTTGGTTTGAAGTGTGGCTGGGGGATCAAATGTTTGTGTGTGGTCTTCCCATCACCTGAGAAGCAGCTCCAGATCATAATCTCAGTGGTCAGGGAACACAGTCTGGAAAATCTCCAGATGTGGCTTACATTTCCTATTTCCAAGGTGTGGATATCAAATCTAAAAAAAAGGTGGTTGTTGATTTTGTTGATTTTGTTGCTGTGGTTGTTGTTACCAAAGTCACAACACTGACTATGTTTCTGCTTTTCTACTTGGCAACACTAAAAATCATCAGGCCCCTCATTTACCTGATCCTTGGATTCAGTGTTGTTCTTTACAATCAAATAAGTGACAAGTCGAATCTGAGATCCACAATCGCCATACAACAAGAGCAACAGGCTTATGTCTTTTTCTCCTTTGACAGTAATGGGATTTGAACTCAAACCGGCCCCTTTTTTGTACAGGATACTTTAAGATAAGGTCTTTCTTTTTTTTTCCCCCTGGTGTATGCTTGCCTATTTTATGCTTCCAGTTGTAGCTGGGATAAGGGACATGCAATACCATGCCCTGATACTGGTTGTGATCTAGCTTAGCCTCAAGTTGTAATCCTCCCAATTTTAGCCTCACCAGGAGTTAGGATTCTAGGCATGAACCACCAGCACCTGGCCTCATCATCACCTTTTGCCTCTTCATTTTCTTTCAGGTGGCTTGTGGCACAGATTAGCGTCATTTCATAACATAGAACACTTAACATTATAGTTGCATTTTTGTGTGTTCATTGAAGTTTTTCATCACATTGGCACGCCGGCAGGACCCCAGTTCAGGCCTTCATCACTTCTAGCTTGGTTAGCAGTCCCTGCACTAACAGCCTGCCTCCCATCCCTTCCACACATTGCTGCCAGATTCACTGTCTCACCCACCTGCCATCATGCTGCTCCCTCTTTAGTGGCTTCTTTGCTCTGTGGACTTGCCAGAAAATTAGCCAAAGTCTGGCCCATGCTCATGAACACTGTCAACTCTGCCTCTCTGTTCAAACCAGTTTAGTTCTATATTGAATTCTTCTGCCTGTGTTCTGGAAATTTCCCTACCTCCCACGCTGATCCCAGTTGTGATATAACCATCTAAACTCCCTCCATCTAAGACCTCCATCCCTAGCATATATGAAGCATTTAATAACTATTAGCATTAATTTTATAATGTTACTTGTTTCTGGTCTTATATTCCTACTAAATTCCTTAATGACAATTTAGTTCTGTCAACAGCTTTATTGTGGGTATAATTTGTAAAGTTTCAATTTAGCTTAATGTTTTTAATGGCACATAAAAGAACCATATTTCTTTTATTCCCCTATATGATGGTACCATACTTTGCTCATCCACTCACCAGTTGATGGACATTAGGGCAATTATAAATGATGCTTCCATGAACTTTCACATATAAGTCTTGGTGTAGATGTGCATTTTCTTTCCTCTTGGATAGACACCTAGAGGTAAAATGGCTGGGCCCTATAGTAAATTAGCTTTTTAGTACACTGCTAACCTGGTTTCTAAAGGAGCTATGTCATTTTACATTCCCGCCAGCAGTGTATCATTGTTCTGATTTTTCCACACCTTCACAATACTTTCTGTTTTCTTTTTTTGTCTTTGAATATTTTTATCATCTTTAAGTGGTTGTACAAAGGTGCTGCCATTCCACAAAGCATTTTATTGTGCATCTTGATCAATGTCATACCTTTTAACATTCTCACCCACTACCTCCCTCCCTACCCCTCCCCTTGGTTTTCTTATGTATTGAAAAATTCGCCATTTACCAAAGCAGTTTATGTATACAATATATCTTGATCGGTGTCATCCCTTTAACATCTTCTCCCCCCTTTAATCCACCCCTTCCCTATTTTTCTCAATTCTGTGGTATATACAATAAATTTTTTAAAATGTCTATTCTAGTGAATATAAAACGATACCTCCTTGTCATTTGGACTTACAGTTCCCTAACACACTATGTCCTTTCAACAATGCATTTGGATCTTCACTCCTTATTATTTGTGAAGGGAAGAGAAGGGAATTAGCATTAATTATGATTTATTTGCATGGCATTTGAAATACCCTGTCTCATTGGGCTTGTAAAATAAGCATAAGAAGGAGAAAGAGACTAGGGTTTAAATAACTTGCCCATTATTGAGATGAACTTAAATTGGACAGGACTCTACTTCTCAAGTCTAAGACATGGAACAAGATATCAGTAAAATGACTATAGGAAACCTTAGAATTAAAAAAAAAAACTTAGAGTGAAATGTATCCACAAGACAGACATGTATTCTACTTGGCTGTGTTATAATTACTATTTCTTTTCCAGTGGCTGTTGCTTTTTCAAGCATTTGGGGCTGGGGGGAGGGGTGGGTGATAGTCTATATAAAATAACCGTTAGCCTCAATTCCCAGATATTGATGCTTTTGGCCTTTCTTTCCCCACCAGTGTTCTACCAGCTGTGGGGAGGGCACCCAGACTCGAAGTGCCATTTGCCGGAAGTTGCTGCAAACCGGGATCTACACTGTGGTCAACTCCACCCTGTGCCCACCCTTGCCTTTCTCTTCCTCCATCAGGCCCTGCATGCTGGCAGCCTGTGCCAGTGAGTATGCCAGAGCTCTGGGGATGCGCAGATGGAACCCAACAGAAGAGCAGGCGTAGCTACAAGGCAAAGACTTTCCCTGAACCCGAGACCAGTAGGAGTCTGTGGGGCAGCAGAGCCCTGTAGAGGGGGGGGGGGGGGGGGCTGCAGGCTGGAGAGGCCAGCTGGAGACAGAGAAGGAATCTTAATCACAAGCAGCCAGGCGGAATTCCCATCCCTCTCAGAAAAAAAAAAAAAAAGCAGTTTGCAGGGGTAGAGCAAAGTTCACTGGCTGCCATGCCAGACCTGGAAACTGGAGGCAGCGTATTACTAATGAAGTCAAATGTCATCCACTCTGGGGATTTTAACTACTCTAAACAGATTTGTTCTATTGAATATTAGTCCCTAGAGCCGTCACACTTCTTGGGACCCCCTCCTTATGAACATAAGGACCAGGTACTTTGCAGGACCCTAAGGTTGAGTTTCAGGGGAAGATAATCACCTCCTCTTTGTCCTCTCTTTTGATGCTGTAAACTTCTCCTTTGGAATACTTTGAATGAAGGTGGAAAATGTGAAATGAGTCTAGAGGAAGGACCAGGGAAGATGGAGAGAATGCTGGAAGGGTGATCCTGCATGGAACACATAGACATGTTTAATTGTAACCCCCTTATACAACCATGTGTTTAATTTTTTTTCAATAATACATAATACACTTACTTTTTTTTTTTTTTTGCTTGGCACCAGTGGCTCATACCTGTAAGCTGAGCTATGCAGGAGGCTGAGATCTGAGGATCAAGGTGCAAAGCCAGCCAGGTCAGACAAAACTGTGAGATTCATATCTCCCAACTATCCCAAAACCAGAAGCGAAGCTGTGGCTCCAGTGGTAGAACACCAACGTTGAGCAGAAAAGCTAAGAGATAGTACCTAGACCTGGAGCTCAAGCCCCAGTACCAACATCACACACACACACACACACACACACACCACCACCACCACCACCACCACCACCACCACCACCACCACCACCACCACCACACTTTTAATGAGAGGACCTGCCTTTCACCTGACCTCCTGACATCTAGACCTCAGCTCCTAAGGGACAGAAAGACCCAGCAGGGTAGATGTGTGGATTGCCCACTGCACCTCATTAATGCTCCCGTTTTTGATGGCAGCTGGATGATCCACAGCTGGTGGACAGCTCCTCCTTGTTAAACACGGGGCTGCGTAAAGAAAAGAGAACCCTGGCCAAACCGACCCTGCAGAGTTCTTTCCCCCTGGTCCCTTTTGTCCCCTGGTGCTCTGTGCTCACCGCATCTCACTGGCGTTTTCCCCCACTCTCCCCTTCTCTGTCTCCTGTGGTCTGGCATCCTCTCCACCCAGGGTCTGGGCGGCCATCCACAAAGCACAGCCCTCACATCGCGGCCGCCAGGAACGTCTACATCCAGACCCGCAAGCAGAGGAAGCTGCACTTCGTGGTGGGAGGATTCGCCTACCTGCTCCCCAAGACGGCCGTGGTGCTGCGCTGCCCGACGCGCAGGTTCCGCAAACCCCTCATCACCTGGGAGAAAGATGGCCAGCACCTCATCAGCTCCGCGCACGTCACCGTGGCCCCTTTCGGCTACCTGAAGATCCATCGGCTGAAACCCTCGGACGCGGGCGTCTACACCTGCTCCGCGGGGCCTGCCCGGGAGCAGTTCGTGATTAAACTCATCGGAGGCAACCGCAAGCTGGTGGCCCGGCCCCTGGGCCTGCCAAGTGAAGAGGAAGCTTTCCTGGTAAGAAAGTCCAACCCCAAAGAGGCCTTGCACACCCACAAACACCAGAACGGCATCTTCTCCAACGGCAGCAAGGCTGAGAAGCGGGGTCTCACTGCTGACCCCGGGAGCCGCTACGATGACCTCGTCTCCCGGCTGCTGGAACAGGGAGGCTGGCCGGGAGAGCTCTTGGCCTCCTGGGAGGCGCAGGACTCCATGGAAAGGAACGCGTCCTCCGAGGAAGATCCCAGCACGGAGCAGGTCCTCCTGCATCTCCCCTTCACCATGGTGACCGAGCAGAAGCGCCTGGATGACATCCTCAGGAACCTGTCCCAGCAGCCCGAGGAGCTCCGAGACGTCTACAGCAAACATCTGGTGGCCCAGCTGGCCCAGGAGATCTTCCGCAGCCACCTCGAGCACCAGGACACGCAGCTCAAGCCCTCGGAGCAGAGGTTTCCTCCCATGGCCATCCCCCCTCATAAGCATGTGTCTGGCTTCACCAGCTCCCTGAGGACCTCCTCTGGCGAGGCTGCGGCCGGCTCTCGTAGGCCACACCGCAAGCCCACCATCTTGCGAAAGATCTCAGCTGCCCAACAGCTCTCCGCCTCGGAGGTGGTCACTCACCTGGGGCAGACTGTGGCTCTGGCCAGCGGTACACTGAGTGTGCTGCTACACTGTGAGGCCATAGGAAACCCGAGGCCGACCATCACCTGGGCCAGGAATGGAGAGGAGGTTCAGTTTGGTGACAGGTGAGCCCTGTGGATATCTGGTCTAAGGAGGGATGGGAAGTGGGCGGTGATCCCAAGAGGCCATGTCTTAGCAAATCTGGGATTTTCCCAGTGATATGAACACAGAACCTGGGGAATCATCTTCTGGGTTTCAGGTCCTAGCTCAGCACTGATACGATGTTGGCCTAAAGACAAAGTATTTAATTTATCTAGATGGTATGTTCTCGTTTGCCTGATGGAAGAGCAGCAGCACTGTGTACACACCCACAACCCCAGAGGATCCCAGAGATGAATGTGATACTCTCAGAAGAGCTTTGAACTTTGGGCACAAAGGATACCTTCCCAGGCCAAAGCATTATTATGTTTCCACTTCGTGAGATGAACCATTAAAAAGCTTGGGTACCAGGACACTGTCTCCAGATGTGTGGTCCCTGGGGCCAAGGAGGGTGCAGATGGCACATGCTGATCCCCCTGTGACAGCCTATCCTCTGTCTGGGCTAAACAAGGATACTTGTGCCAGAAAGTATAATCAGGTCTATGATGAACTTTCCTAATATCATATGGCATGCCTGCTTTGAGTTGTCATTATTGAAGTGACAGCATGGATTACTTACTGGTCTCCTTGGGCTATTACCATTCATCATTTTTTGTGGTGCCAGTATTGAGGCTTGAACTCGGGGTCTCAACACTCTTTTTTTTTTTTTTTTTTTTTTTCTTTTTTTTTTTTTATTTTATTTTATTTGAAAACATACTGTACAGAGGGGTTACAATTACATGGGCAGGAAAATGCATACATTTCTTACCAAGCATTGCAGCCTCCTCCTTTGTTTACCCTTCACCTCCCTTCCCACCCTCCCCCCTCCCCCCCACCCAATCATACCCCCCCTCCATCCCCCCCACCGACATTGTAAAGCTGGTTTGGACATGACATTTTGTACTTCTCATTGTTGCAACAGGTCCACCTGAATCCTTAAACGACTTGTTTGTTCCCGTCTCCTCCACATGTTATACTGACATCAAATATAGTGAAAGCGGGGGTTACACTGTGGGGGAGGGACATACAAAGCAACAAAGAAATAATATTATAAATGCGTTAGAAACACATGCATGAATGAAACAAAAACATTAAAATACATATTTGAGGGTTCGTTTTCCTAACATCACATTCTCTGACTTTTTCCGCTTGACTCATACCTATACTAGATATTGCAAATAAGGGAAACCATGGGACCTATGTTTCTTTGGGCCTGGCTTACTTCACTTAATATAATTTTTTCCAAGCCTTTCCATTTCCTAACAAATGGGGCAATGTCATTCTTTCTGATGGAGGCATAGAATTCCATTGTGTATATATACCACATCTTCTTGATCCATTCATCTACTGAGGGGCATCTGGGTTGGTTCCATATCTTAGCTATGGTAAATAATGCTGCAATAAACATAGTTGTGCTGGTAGCTTTAGTGTGGCCTTGTTTGTGGTCATTTGGGTAAATGCCCAAAAGTGGGATTGCTGGGTCATTGGGGAGCTCTATATGGAGTCTTTTGAGGAACCTCCATACTGCTTTCCAAAGTGGTTGAACAAGTTTACATTCCCACCAACAATGAAGTAAGGTTCCTTTCTGTCCACATCCCCTCCAGCATCTGTTGTTGTTAGAGTTCTTGATTTTTGCGGTTCTAACTGGAGTGAGGTGATATCTCAATGTTGTTTTGATTTGCATTTCTTTTATGGCTAGGGATGTTGAACATTTCTTTATGTGTCTATTGGCCATCCTTCTTTCTTCTTCAGAGAAGCTTCTCTTTAGGTCTTTCGCCCACTTACTTATTGGGCAGTTGTTTCTTTGAGGATTTGTTGTTGGGTGGTTTAATTTTTTGAGTTCCAAGTATATTTTAGATATGAGACCCTTGTCCGTTGTATGGCTAGTAAAGATCTTCTCCCAATCCGTGGACTTTCTATTGATCTTGCTAGCTATGTCATTTGCCCTGCAGAAGCTCTGCAACCTTATACAATCCCATTTGTCCAACCTTTCTTTGATTTGTTGTGTTTCCGGGTCTCTATTCAGAAAATATCGGCCTGAGCCGAGGAGACCCAGGGTTTCTCCTATTCCATCCTGTAATGTTTTCAGAGTGTCTGCTTTGAGTTCAAGGTCTTTGATCCATTTGGAGTTGATTCTGGTGCAGGGTGATATATAAGGATCTAGCTTTAGTTTTCTACATGTAGTTAACCAGTTTTGCCAGCACCATTTACTGAAGAGGCTGTCTGTCTTCCATTCTATTGTTTTAGCTCCCTTATCGAAGATTAGATGGCTATAGGTCTGTAGGTTCATTTCTGGGTTTTCAATTCTATTCCATTGGTCCTGAGGTCTGTTCTTATGCCAATACCAAGCTGTTTTGATTACTATGGCTTTATAGTAGAGTTTGAAATTTGGTACTGATATTCCTCCAGCAGTGTTCTTTCCGTTGAGGAGCGTTTTTGCTATTCGGGGTCTTTTATTGTTCCATATGAATTTTTGGATTGCCTCTTCTATTTCCTTGAAGAATGAGGGTGGAATTTTGATAGGTATTGCGTTGAATTTGTAGATAGCCTTGGGAAGTATTGCCATTTTCACAATGTTAATCTTTCCAATCCAGGAGCATGGGAGGTTTTGCCATTTTTTAAGTTCTGTGTTGATTTCCTTTTTCAAGATTTTAAAGTTTTCATCATAGAGGTCCTTCACTTCTTTAGTTAAGTTAATTCCTAGGTATTTTATTTTTTGTGGGGCTATTACAAATGGAGTTGCTTTCCTAATTTCAGCCACACTTTTCTCATTGTTGGCATACAGAAAAGCCATGGATTTTTGGGGGTTAATTTTATAACCTGCTACTTTGCCAAAGTTTTGAATCAGCTTAAGTAATTTGGGAGTGGAGTCTATGGGATTCTTTAAATACAAGATCATGTCATCTGCAAAGAGGGAGAGTTTTATTTCTTCTTTCCCTATTTGGATCCCCTTTATGTCTGCATCTTATCTTATTGCTGTAGCTAGGCATTCTAACACTAGATTGAAGAGAAGTGGAGAGAGTGGGCATCCTTGTCTTGTTCCTGAGTTAAGAGGAAATGGCTTCAGTTTTTCGCCATTGAGTATAATGCTGGCTGTAGGTTTGTCATATACAGCCTTTATTGTACTGAGGAATGTTCCATGGATTCCTAATTTTTCCAAAACCTTCATCATAAAGGGGTGTTGGATCTTGTCGAATGCTTTTTCTGCGTCTATTGAGATAACCATGTGGTTCTTATTCTTGCTCCTGTTGATGTGATGAATAATATTAATTGATTTGCGTATATTGAACCAGCTTTGCATCCCTGAAATGAATCCTGTTTGATCGTGGTGTATGATTTTTTGGATGAATTGTTGAAGTCGGTTGGCCAAAGTTTTGTTGAGAAGTTTTGCATCAATGTTCATCAAAGAAATGGGTCTATAGTTCTCTTTCTTTGATGAGTCCCTGCCTGGTTTTGGGATGAGGGTTATGATGGCTTCATAGAATGTGTTCGGTAGTGAGCTTTCTCTTTCAATTTCATTGAAGAGTTGGAGGAGAATTGGTGTGAGCTCTGCTTTGAAGGCCTTGTAAAATTCCGCTGTAAAACCATCTGGTCCTGGACTTTTCTTAGCTGGGAGGTCTCTTATTGCTGTTTCTATTTCAATGCTTGATATGGGCCTGTTAAGATAGTTTAACTCATCTTGGTTTAGTTTTGGCATGTCAATATTTGCTAGGAAGAGGTCCATTTCTGTCAAGTTCTCAAACTTATTAGCATACAGTTTTGAGAAGTATTCCCTTATAATGTTCTGAATCTTGGTTGTTTCCGTTTTGATGTTTCCATTCTCATCTCTGAGTTTATTAATTTGGGTGTGTTCTCTTCTTTTTCTGATAAGATTTGCTAAGGGTCTGTCAATTTTGTTAAGTTTTTCAAAGAACCAACTCTTTGTTTTGTTGATTCTTTCTATAGTTTTTTTGGATTCTAATTCATTTAATTCTGATTTAATTTTGATTATTTCTTTCCGTCTACTGGATTGGGGTTTATCTTGCTGCTCTTTTTCAAGGAGGTTTAGATGCGTCATTAAATTGCTAGTTTCAGATCTCTCCAATTTGTTGATGTAGGAGCTCAGAGCTATAAACTTGCCTCTGAGTACTGCCTTTGCTGTGTCCCAGAGGAGCTGGTAATTTGTGTGTTCATTTTTGTTGAATAGCATGAACATTTGAATTTCCTTTTTAATCTCTTCCATGACCCACTCATGATTCAGCAGTGTGTTGTTCAGCCTCCATGTGATACCGGACTTTCTTTGGTGGCTTTTGGTGTTGAGTTCTAATTTTATTCCCTTGTGGTCAGAGAGAATGCAAGGTATAACTTCAATGTTTCTGAATTTAGACAAGTTTGCTTTGTGGCCTAAAATGTGGTCTATTTTAGAAAACGTTCCATGTGCTGCTGAGAAAAATGTGTATTCTGATGCTGCTGGGTGAAATGTTCGGTAAATGTCTGTTAAGTCTAGTTGATCTATGCAGCTGTTTAGATCTGTGGTTTCTCTGTTGAGTTTTTGCCGAGTTGATCTATCTAGTGGGGAGAGTGGTGTGTTAAAATCCCCAACTATTAATGTCTTTGGATCTATATGGGATTTGAGGGAAAGTAGTGTTTCTTTGATAAATTTGGGTGCTCCATTGTTTGGTGAATAGATATTTAGAATTGTAATATCCTCCTGAAGGAGAGATCCTTTAATTAGTATGTAGCGACCTTCTTTATCTCTTTTCACGAATTTTAATTTGAAGTCTATTTTATCTGATATTAGGATTGCAACTCCCGCCTGTTTATGCGGTCCGTTTGCTTGGTAGATTTTGTTCCAGCCTTTAACATTGAAAATGTGTTTGTTTTTACGGGCAAGATGTGATTCCTGCAGGCAGCAGATAGAAGGGTCTTGTTTTTTAATCCAACTAGACAGTCTATGTCGCTTAATTGGAGAGTTCAGTCCGTTAACATTAAGAGATAGGACTGAGAGGTATTTGGGAGTTGCTGCCATGTTATCTACCTTTTTGGGGGCTGCGAAAACTGGGTTCTTCCTATGGTTCTTGGATTCTCAGTTTGGGTGCAGTTTCTTGGCCTTTATTGCGGTCTTGTTGGTTTTCTATGTGTAGGACATCTTTAAGAATCTTTTGTAGGGCTGGTTTGGTGGAGATGTATTGTTTCAATTTTTCTTTGCTATGGAAAGTTTTTATTTGGCCTTCGGTTATGAAGGAGAGTTTAGCTGGGTACAGTATTCTTGGTTGATAGTTGTTTGTTTTTAGGGCATGGCATACATCGTTCCAGGCTCTTCTTGCTTTGATTGTCTCTGCTGAGAAATCTGAGGTGATTCTAATTGGTTTCCCTTTATAAGTGATTACCCTTTTCTCTCTGACAGCTTTAAGGATCTTTTCTTTGTTCTGAGTTGATCCTGTGTGGATTATAATGTGACGGTGGGATGTCCTATTCTGGTCTGGTCTATTTGGGGTTCTAAAGGCTTCTTGTATCTGGACAGGCCTATCTTTTTGCATGTTTGGGAAGTTCTCTGCTAGGATCCTGTTAAACAAATTTCCTAGACCATTAACTTCTGCTTCTAGGTGCTCCTCTACACCCATTATCCTTAGATTAGGCCTTCTGATGGTGTCTTCCAGGTGTTGGATAGATCTATCATATTTCTTGGACTTGTCTTGGATGGTTGTATGTTCTTTCTCTATAATATCTAGGCTGTCTTCAATCCCTGAGATTCGATCTTCTGCATGGTCTAACCTGCTGTCAAGACTCTCTACTTTGTTTTTTATCTCTTTTCCTTCTAGTTGGTCAGCTTTGATGGCTTCAAGTTCTTTGTTGAAGCTCTGTTTTAGGTCTTGTATGAATTTCTTTACTTCCTTAATTTGGTGTTCAGTGTTTGTCCTCAAATCACTTAGTTGATTGGTTATGGTTTCTTTGGGCTCCCATTCCTTCTGTTGGGTTCCATTCAGCATTCCCTTTGTGGTCTCCCTGACTTCCTTCAGCTCTTTGTTAATGGATTCCATGAATGCCTTTAGTGATCTTTGTGTGTTCTCTACCTGGTCTCTCAATTCCTGTATTACTCTTTGATTAGCTTCCTCCCGTTCGTGGGATTCCTGCAGATCTCTTTGAGTGTTCTCAGCCTGCTCACGCCATTCCTCCCTTTCTCTTTGAGTATTCTCAAGTTGTTCACGCAAATCCTGTATCAGTTTTTGAGTAGCTTCCTCACGCTTATGATATTCCTGTATAAACTTCTGGGATGCCTCCTCTCTCTCCCTGTCACGCTCATACAGAGTCCTTTGTACATTGTCAAACTTTTCATTTATCATGTTTGCCAGCAGTGTTTGTAGAGCTGTTTGGGAACTCTCCTCTGGATTATTCATTATCTGTTCTAACCCCTGATTATCAAGATTGGGAATTGAGATACCCGAATTTGCCATTTTTCTTGTGTTTTTCCGGCTTACTCTGCCCATTTGAGATGAAGATAGCACCAGTTTTGTGCTAGAACACTATCTTAAGGCAACCATCAACCAAAGTTTGCATTTGTACAGTCAATAGTCTACAGATACAATCTAGTTCAACAGATACATCTATTCGACATCAAACAACTGTATGTTAAAGGACTTCGAATCGCAGAGAAGAATTTGGAAAACCAGAAATTATTAGGGTTAGGGAGAGATGTGGGTAAAAAATAGGAATAGATTGGTGTGGGGAGGCACAGGGAGAGTTAACTATGTCCTAATCACAGTGCAGGAAATAGGTTGGGTAGGATGCAAGTAGAGAGAGAGAGAAAAAGAAGAAAGGGAAAGGGGAATGAAAAGAGACCAGAAAAAAAAATAGAAACGTAAAAATTAATGTTATTTTAGAGATTAAAAGACCATCTATTTATAGAGGAATATGAATATGTTGAGAGAAAGGGAGGGACATAGAGGAGATGTGGAAAACTTTAAAAAAATGCTTAAAATATTATATAGGTATAAAGAGGTAGTACTGCTATTAATGAATTTAAGTCTCAGAGGTTTTGAATTGAGTAATAAGTTTGTGGGTTAAGTGTGTACACAATGGGGGGTAGGGTCTACTGGTTAACTATGGGTTTATCTGAGGATGTGCAGGACAAGAGTTAAGTCACATAAAGAAGAACAAAGAGGAAAAGATGGAAAGGATAGGAAAGTGAGAAGAAAAGATCAGAAGTTCAGTAGAGCTAGACAAAAAACAAAAAGATAATTAAGAATGAAAGAAAAAGAGAAAGAAGACAAGAAAAGAAAGGAAAACACACATTCACATATTCCTAAAATAAAAATTATAAGAGGAGAAAAGAAAAAAAAAAAAGTTAATGGAAAACAATTATTTTTTCAGAAGAGGCAAAAATTAAAGATTAATAAAAGTTTTAGAAAAGCAAAAAAAATTTTTTTATATATATAAGGTAACAAAAAATGAAGAAAAAAACAAAACAAAACAAAAAAAAAGAAAAAAAGAAAAGAAGTAGAAGAAAAAAAAAAAAAAAAAAGGTCTTTGATTTTTTTTTGGGGGGGGGGGGGAGGGGTGGGAAGAGTCCTGTATCTCCCTTTTGTCTGTAACCAGAGTGTGGTTGGAGTCTCTGGTCAGCTTGAGGTCCTGTGGCTTGATTGGTTTCTTAAGTCAGTTTGTTGGAACAGGCAGAAAAATGCTCTGCTTTACCCAAGATTTTGAGATTCCCCCTCCCAGGTTAGTTTACTGGGAGGGTGATCTGCTTTGAGAATCACAAAAGAGGGGGATGCAGTGATGAGGCTAGGTTCTGGGTAGAGTTGAGGCCTTTCAACAAACAGTAGCTTTTCCCTGGGGCTATTTTGTGAAAAAAACTCACAGCACCCAGCCTGGAGCCATTCTCAGGGTTTCTGTTTTTCAATTGATTGTGGTGGCTGCTAGAGGGAGGGGCAGCCTCTGGCTCTGGTTACCCGGTGAGGAGAGCCACTCCAATGGCTGGCGTCTGAGCTGGGTGACTTTTCCCTGGATGGAACTGAGTCTGTGAGGTCACTTCGCCGTTAAGTTCTTGTGACCTGCTAAATGACTCGTTTTATTCCAAGGCCTGAGCTGGAGCTAGCCGCTCCTCCGAGCTTTGTCGGTATCCAAGATGGAGATCACCGGTGCTGGGGGGGGGGGGGGGAGGGATGGCCTTCCCTCCTCTGCTCCCTGGGAAGGAGTGAGGAAGTGGGGCTACTCACACCGAGTCTTGGATCCTGGGTCGTCTCTGGTCTGCAAAGTGCAGGATGAAGTTGTCCGCTCCTTGTCGGTTCTTGCTGGTGTTGAGTAGAATCCGCTCGCCCGCTGCGTCTGGCTCCTTCGTCCCGGACTCTCTGTGTGAGCGCTCAGGTATGGCCGCGGCTGCGGTCGCCGCTGCGACCCTGCCGCCACAGCAGCAGCTGCTGGCAGACGCTCAGATGTGTCTGCTTGGCTTCCCCTCTCTTGGCTAACTCTCTGTCCTGTGATGGCACACTTGGTGTGATTCTCTGGCTTGGGACTGTTCACTGGAACTCTGAAACTGTTTTCTATGCAAGAGCTTGTTCAGATTCCAGCTTCTCCTCCGCCATCTTCCCAGAACCTTCCTCAACACTCTTGATTGGCTTTTTTGCATTAGGCCAACACCTGACCAGTTGAGCTTCTAACTCCACTTCTGGCTTTTTGCTGGTTAATTGAAGATAAGAATCTTATAGACTTTATTCCAGCTGGCTTCATACCAAAATCTTCAGATGTCAGACTCTTAAGTAGCTAGGATAACAGAAGAAGTAGAAGTAATAACAATAATAATATATGTTAACACTACCTATGTGCCCACACTGTGCCTGGCTTTCAACAACATTGTCATTTTGAATATCTACAATGGCTCTGGCAACCAATGTCCCTGGCAAAATGGAGTAGGGATTATTTGCCAGATTCTCTCTTTTACCTTTCATTCACTTACAGATGACCATAGAAGGTCAAAACCCATATATTAATGGGGGACAGGGAGAGTCTTAAGTACAGTTACTTCAAAACTTGCAGTACGAGTTTTTTTTTGAGTGCTCCACAAAACCAGGAATTCATCCATCCCATGAGTTTGAAATGTGCTCCATTAAAGCTAAACAGATGTATTTATTGCTGCATTTTATGCCCATTTTTAATATAGCACTTGATTTTCTTATTATAAGGGTAATAAAAAAGACTATGAAATAATTCAAATGATATCCAAATCTATTAAAAAAGGTACAAGTCTCTCTCATTCTCCCATTCCTTTCCCCTGAGTCTATCATTCTTAATAATTTAGCATACATCCTTCTAGAATTTTTGTATATTTAATTATATTATATAAAACATATATACACACATAGGATTTGGGGATTTTAATAGGATATTAGTCATGTTCAGAAATTTTGACGTGGTTTTTATTTCATATGTCTAGGAGATGTGTTCATAATAGTATGTAGAAATCTAGTTCACCTTTTTAACAACTGATTACTGTTCCTGAATGCATTTAACTGTTCCCTAACTGAAAATTATTAGGAGCTTTCCAATTTTTTTTCTCTTTTAGGCATTGCAATGCGTGGTGCAACTTTCTAGTGAACAATATAGCATGCAGTATTTTTTGAGGAACTCCTTTGATCACTGAAAAAAAAATTTGGCTTATAATCTCAAGAAAACCAGCAACTCTCACAATACTACCTTGACCTTTTAGTTTTTAGCTTAACAAGTATTGGGAATCTAGCCCCAATCAATAGCTTTAAGATGGAGAAAGTTCAATGAAATTTTTACATGCTAAGGACACTAAATCTGTTGGGCCTAAACTAACAGAAACAAGTCATAGGTTCTCAACTACCCAGGATATTAGTCAGGGAATGTGATGGCTTCAAGAGGGAGCAGATACCCAAGGGCTATGATCAAATAGTTTTTGTCACCAACAAATTGCTTTGTAATTTAAAGTAATACCATGCAGTCAGGAAAAAATAATAGATCTCTGAGACATTATAATTTTTCCTGGCTAGCTAGCAACAAATATGGCAGGAACTTAGTTTCTAGACTATTTTCCAAGTTCTATTTGAGAGAAGAGTGTGAATGTGTGTGCCCAGAACATGCAAAAAGCTGAGGGCTACTTCTGGGACTGTTTTGCTGAGAGCTGTTGATGACTTCTCTGGGGAGTGCCATTGCTTGTCATTACCATTGTGTCTGTTCATGGTTTAGACCCATCGCAAAAAGGATACCCACAGGAGAGTATATTGCAAATGAACTTTACAACTTGGGGTCCCAAGGGGGGAGAGGTGGGGAAGGGAAGAGATAGTGGGACAACAAAAAGGAAGGGAAGGGGTAACAATGATCGACAAAAATGTACTCATTGCCTTAACTCATGTAAGTATAACCCCTCCAAGCAAAATCTTAACAATAAAATAAAAAACAACAACAACAAAAAAAACGAAATGCTGTCTTTCCAAATGAGCTCTTAGCACACTCACTGGGCACATTTATAAGTTCTTTTCAGAGACTTTTGTGCCACTTGATTTTTTTATATATTAATATATATTTTTATTGTAAACATATTGTACAGAGGGGTTACAGTTACATGAGCAAGTAATGAGTCCATTTCCTATCAAGCATTGTTACCTCCTCCTTTGTTTTTCCCCTACCATCCCTTCCCTCCCCAACTCCCCAACTCCTACCTCCTCCAAAGTTGTAAAATGCATTTTCAATATAGTGTCTTATACTTCTCATTGTTATAATGGGTCAACCTGTATCCTTATTTAAGCATTTTGTTATTACCCTTCCACTCCCCAAATTATAAAAATGTATATACAAGATGCAGGACACCGGAATCAAACACAGTGAAAACAGGGGTTATACCATGGGGGAAGAACATACAAAAGTAACAAAACAATCACACAGCACATTAAAAACAACAGCAAGAAAGATAAAAACCTCTTGTGTTCCTATCATGGGGTTCATTTCACTTAGCATCATCTTATATGGTCATATGTACAAAGCTTTTGACCTTTTCTGCTTATCCTAGACATATACTAGTTATTGCAAGTAACTATCCCTAGTAAGGGAACCATGGGACCTGTTTTCCTTTGGACCTGGCTTATTTCACTTAATATGATTTTTTCCAAGTCTTTCTACTTCCTAACAAATGGGGCAGTGTCATTCTTTCTGATGGAGGCATAGAATTCCATTGTATATATACACCACATTTTCTTGATCTACTGGGGCACCTGGGTTGATTCAATATCTCAGCTATAGTAAATAATGCTGCAGGACTGGGAAGGTGGCTCAGTGGTAGAGCTCTTGCCTTGCATGCCTGAGTCCCTGGGTTCGATTCCTCAGTACCACATAAGCAAAAAGAAAAAAGCCAGACATGGCACTGTGGCTCAAGTGGTAGAGTGCTAGCCTTGAGCTGAAGAGCTGAGGGACAGCGGCCAGGCCTAGAGTTCAGGCCCCATGACTGGACCCAAAAAATAAAAATAATAATGCTGCAATAAACATAGTTGTGCTGGTAGCTTTAGTATGGTCTTGTTTGATGGTTTGGGTAAATGCCCAAAAGTAGGATTGCTGGGTCATAGGAAAGCTCTATGTGTAGTCTTTTGAGGAACCTCATATTGCTATTCAAAATGGTTGAACAAGTTTACACTCCCAACGAAAATGCAGTAGGGTTCCCTTTTGGCCACATCCCCTCCAGCATCAGTTGTTATTAAAGTTCTTGATTTTAGCCATTCTAACTGGGGTGAGGTGGTATCTCAATATTGTCTTGATTTGCATTTCTGTTATGGCTAGAGAAGTTGAGCATTTCTTCATGTGTGTATTGGCCATTCTTATTTCCTATTTAGAGAAGTCTTTCTTTAAGTCTTTAGCCCACTTATTAATTGGGTTGTTTCTTTGAGGATTTGTTGGGGGTTTTAACTTTTTGAGTTCTAAGTATAATTTAGATATGAGACCCTTGTTCACTGTATGGCTAGTGAAGAACTTCTCCCAATCTGTGGGCTTTTTATTGATCTTGCTAGCTATGTCCTTTGCCATGCAGAAACTCTGCAGTTTCATGCAATCTCATTTGCCCAACCCTTCTTTGATTTGTTGTGTTTCTGGGTCTTTATTAAGAATATTTCAGCCTATGCCAAGAAGCTCTAGAGTTTCTCCTATTCCTTCCTGTGTTTTCAGGGTGTCTGCTTTGACTTCAAGGTCTTTGATCCATTTGAAGTTGATTCTGGTGCAGGGTGATATATAAAGATCTAGCTTCAGTTTTGTACAGATGTTTATCCACTTTTGCCAGCACCATTTACTGAAGAGGCTGTCTTTCTTCCGTTCTATTTTTTAGCTCCCTTATCAAAGATTAGGAGACTATAGGTCTGTGGGTTCATTTCTGAGTCTTCTTCTATTCCATTGGTCCTGAGGTTTGTTCTTATGCCAGTACCAAGATGTTTTGATTACTCTGGCTTTTTAGTAGAGTTTGAAATTTGGTATTGATATTCCTCTAGCACTGTTGTTTCTGCTAAGGATTGTTTTTGCTATTCTGGGTCTTTCATTTTTGGGTTGCTTCTTCTATTTCATTGAAGAATGAGGTTGGGATATTGATAGGTACCACATTGAATTTGTAAATAACCTTTAGCAGTATTGCAATTTTCATGATGTTAATCCTCCCAATCCAGGAGCATGGAAGGTTTTTCCCCTTCCTTAGTTCTGCTTAAATTTTCTTTTTCGGGTTTGTAAAGCTTTCATCATAGAGGTCCTTCATTTCTTAAGTTAACTCCAAGGTATTTTACTTTTTATGGGGCTTTTACAAAAGGAATTGCTTTCCTGATTTCAGCCACACTCTTCTCATTATTGGTGTACAGAGAAGCTATTGATTTTTGAGGGTTAATTTTATTTTTTTCGTTGTGAAAATACTGTACAGAGGGGTTACAATTACATGGGTAAGATAATGAGTACATTTCTTATCAAGCATTGTAGCCTCCTCCTTTGTTTCCCCTTCCCTTTCCTTCCCATCTTCCCCCCACCACCCAAACCCTCTCCCCTCCCCCCCACCAAAGTTGTAAAGTTCGTTTCGACATAACGAAATAACCCATTGTTGCAATGGGTCCACCTGTATCCCTATTTAAATGATTTGTTTTTCCTTTTCCCCTCCACAAATTATACTGACATCAAATACAGTGAAAGCAGGGATTATACCATAGGGGAGGGACATACAAAGCAACAAAGAAATAATCTTATAGATGTGTTAGAAACAATCGCATGAAAGGAAAAAAACATTTGAATACATATTTTGGGGTTCATTTCACCTAACATCAACTTATCTGACCTTTTCTGCTTGTCTCAGACATACACTAGATATTGCAAATAAGGGAAACCATGGGAACTATGTTTCTTTGGGCCTGGCTTACTTCACTTCATATAATTTTTTCCAAGCCTTTCCATTTCCTAACAAATGGGGCAATGCCATTCTTTCTGATGGAGGCATAGAATTCCATTGTGTATATATACCACATTTTCTTGATCCATTCATCTACTGAGGGGCATCTGGGTTGGTTCCATATCTTAGCTATGGTAAATAAGGTAATAAACATAGTTGTGCTGGTAGCTTTAGTATGGTATTGTTTGCGAACATTTGGGTAAATGCCCAAAAGTGGGATTGCTGGGTCATAGGGGAGCTCTATGTGGAGTCTTTTGAGGAACCTCCATACTACTTTCCAAAGTGATTGAACAAGTTTACACGCCCACCAACAATGCAGTAAGGTTCCCTTCTGTCCACATCCCCTCTAGCATCTGTTGTTATTAGAGTTCTTGATTTTAGCCATTCTACTGGGGTAAGGTGGTATCTCAATGTTGTTTTGATTTGCATTTCTTTTATGCCTACGGAGGTTGAGCATTTCTTCATGTGTCTATTGGCCATCCTTCTTTCCTCTTCAGAGAAGTTTCTCTTTAAGTCTTTAGCTCACTTGTTTATTGGGCAGTTGTTTCTTTGAAGATTTGTCGTTGGGGGATTTAATTTTTTGAGTTCCAGGTATATTTTAAATATGAGACCCTTGTCCGTTGTATGGCTAGTGAAGATCTTCTCCCAATCCGTGGGCTTTTTATTGATCTTGCTAGCTATGTCCTTTGCCATGCAGAAGCTCTGCAATTTCATGCAATTCCACTTGTCCAACCTTTCTTTGATTTGTTGTGTTTCTGGGTCTCTATTAAGAAAATTTTGGCCTGTGCCAAGGAGACCTAGGATTTCTCCTATTCCATCCTGTAATGTTTTCAGAGTGTCTGCTTTGACTCCGAGGTCTTTGATCCATTTGGAGTTGATTCTGGTTTAGGGTGATATATAAGGATCTAGCTTTAGTTTTCTACAAGTAGTTAACCAATTTTGCCAGCATCATTTACTGAAGAGGCTGCCTTTCTTCCATTCTCTTTTTTTTAGCTCCCTTATTGAAGATTAGATGGCTATAGGTCTGTAGGTTCTTTTCTGGGTTTTCAATTCTGTTCCATTGGTCTTGAGGGTTAATTTTATGCCCTGCTACTTTGTCAAAGTTTTGGATCAGCTCAAGTAACTTGGGAGTGGAGTCCATAGGGTACTTTAAATACAAGATCATGTCATCTGCAAAGAGGGAGAGTGAGTTTTACTTCATCTTTCCCTATTTGGATCACCTGTATGTTTGCATCTTGTCTTATTGCTGTAGCTAGGCATTCTAATACTAAACTGAAGAGAAGTGGAGAGAGTGGTCATCCTTGTCTGGTTCCTGAATTTAGAGGAAATAGTTTTAGCTTTTCACCATTAAGTATAATGCTGGCTGTAGGTTTGTCATAGCCCTTATTATATTGAGGAATGTTCCATGGATTCCTAGTTTTTCCAGCACCTTCATCATAAAGGGATGTTGGATCTTGTCAAATGCTTTTTCTGCATCTATTGAGAAAATCATGTGGTTCTTAGCCTTGCTCTTGTTGATGTGAGGAATTATATTGATTGATTTGCATATATTGAACCAGCTTTGCATCCCTGAAATGAATCCTGTTTGATCACATTGTATGATTTTTTTTTGATGAGTTGTTGAAGTCCATTGGCCAAAATTTTGTTGAAAAGTTTTGCATCTATGTTCATCAAAGAAATGGGTCTACGGCTGGGAGGGTGGCTCAGCTGTAGAGCGCTTGCTTTGCATGCATGAGGCCCTGGGTTCGACTCCTCAGCACCACATAAAGAGAAAATAAAAAGCTGGAAGTGGCACTGTGGCTCAAGTGGTAGAGCATTAGCCTTGAGCTGAAGAGCTGAGGGACAGTGCCCAGGCCCAGAGTTCAGGCCCACAACCACACCCAAAAAAAAAAAAGAAAGAAAGAAAGAAATAGGTCTATAATTCTCTTTCTTTGATGAGTCCCTGCCCCGTTTGGGGATTAGGATTATGATGGCTTCATAGCCATTGTTTCTAACATACTTATAAGATGATTTCTTTGTTGTTTTGTCCCTCCTCCACGGTATAACCCCTGTTTTCACTGTATTTGATGTTGGTATAATTTGTGGAGGGGAAGGGAAAAAATTGTTTTAATAGGAATACAGGTGGACCCATTGCAACAATGAGATGTACAAGACATTATGTCGAAAAATGGGGGTGGGGGGGGCAGGGAGATGGGAGAGCAGGAATGGTAAGGGGAAACAAAGGAGGAGGCAACAATGCTTGATAAGAAATGTACTCATTACCTTGCTCATGTAATTGTAACACCTCTGTACCATATTTTCACAATAAAAAGTATTAATTTTTAAAAAAAGAAAGTTTGGTAGTGAACTTTCACTTTCAATTTTAATGAAGAGTTGGAGGAGGAGTATTGGTGTGAGCTCTGCTTTGGAGGCCTTGTAGAATTCAGCTGTAAATCTATCCAGTCCTTGGCTTTTCTAGGGGGGAGGTCTTTTATTGCTGTTTCTATTTCAATGGTTGATCTGGGTCTATTAGGTTGGTTTAAATCATCTTGGTTTAGTTTGGGCATGTCAATATTTGCTAGGAATCCATCCATTTCTTCCAGATTCTCAAACTTACTAGCATAAGGTTTGAATAATATTTCTTATAATGTTCTGAATCTTGGTTGTTTCTGTGGTGATGTTTCTATTCTATCTCTGAGTTTGTTTATTTGGGTGTGTTCTCTTTTTTTCTGATAAGATTTGCTAAAGGCCTGTTAATTTTGAAATTTTTTCAAAGAACCAACTCTGGTTTGCTGATTCTTTCTATGGTTTTGGGAGATTCTAATTCATTTAATTCTGATTTAATTCTAATTATTTGTTTCTGTCTACTGGATTGGGGTTTAGCTTGCTGCTCTTTTTCAAGGAGCTTCAGGTGCCTCATTAAATTGTTGGTTTCAGATCTCTCCAGTTTGTTGATGTAGGAACTCAGAGCTATAAACTTGCCTCTGAGTACTGCCTTTGCTGTGTCCCAGAGAAGCTGGTAATTTGTGTGTTCATTTTTGTTAAATATCACAAACATTTGAATTTCCCTTCAAATCTCTTCCATGACCCACTGGTGGTTCAACAGTGTGTTGTTCCGCCTCCATGTGTTGCAGGATTTTCTTTTGGTGGCTTTTGGTGTTGAATTATAATTTTATTCCCTTTGGTCTGAGAGAATGCAGGTCATAAGTTCAATGTTTCTCAATTTGGACAAATTTGCTTTGTGACCTAAAATGTGGTCTATTTTAGAGAATGTTCTGTGAGCTGCTGGGAAGAACATGTATTTTGATGCTGCTGGGTGAAATATTTGGTAGATGTCTGTTAAGTCTAGTTGACCTAACACTTGATTTTTTTAAAGGAAGAGACTTTAACCTCCTTTTCTTTTGGCTGTTTCACTGTTGAATCCTTTTGGCTATTATGGAGCTAAAATTTATTTCACCATGTTGCTCTCTTTGAAGCTCACCAGAAATTAGAAGTATGCTATACTCATACACAAGCCTGGTGTATTAATGGTACCTGAGTGGTTAGATATGGTCATTAATATTATCATCTTATCAGTACTAGAGCCCTTAAGTAACTGGTTTCTGTAACAAAAACATCTTTTGCCTGTAGAATGTACTTCCTATATATTTAACCTCCAGAGTTATTAGCCATGAATTTTTTAATTCCCCTTAATATTTCTATTAGATTATTGTGGAATGAACTTCTATTTGCCCACTTTATATTCTAAGGCTGCATGTAACATATATTGCCCTTGGAAAAAACCTTTATGTCTGCCCACATTTCTTAGTTGTTCAGAAAGAAGAAAATTTTGAAATATCCCTTATCTAATTTGAGCTCTGAGCAGTATTTTGCACAGGCAACTGCATTGTCATAAAGATACTTTGGGTCTATTTTAAAAAACCATGTGCTCTCGTTCTTCCAACTTCCTCATTCTTTGTCCCTTCTCTTCCTCTCCTGCTCCTCTTCTTCCCTCTTAGAGTCTCATTATATATGAGAAATAACTTCTGTGATTCTATCATTTCTCCTTTGTGTCGATGGTTCTTCATATCTAGCACCTGACCAAATCTCTATGTCACTCACATGTTCACCTGTCTGTAAGATCCATAAATAGGTCAAATATATATTGAAAAATAATCTCCAAACTCCAGCATTTTATCTCAGGAGAGAGCATCCTCTTAGCCATCCAGCTTATCAAGCTAGGATATTTGTTTCTCTTTCCTTTTTTTTTTTTTTCCTTTCTTTCTCTACCATTTGAGCCAGACCTCCCACTCTTGTTTCTTGATGGTTAATTGAACAAAAGACTCTCTCAGCTTTATGTGGCTGGCAGGTTTCAAACCAAATCTCAGCCTCCAAACCAAATCTCAGCCTCCTGAGTGTCTAGGATTATAAGCATCAGCCACCAGTTCCTAGTTTTGCTTTCCTTCATAGTCCCCAGATCTAGACTTTTCTAGCTCTTCAGTGGGTTTTTGATCCATCCACTTCCTTCAGATTTGACTGCCTCAGTTTTGATTGCTTTTGTCAGCTCTATATTATTGCAGCAACAATAGCCTTTTAATTCTACAGTTGCCTTCTTTGTACCAGGAGAGGACAAATTACAGCCAGTGGCTTTGACATTTATTAAAGGGTTATTGAGAATGCCTTTTAAAGGGTTATTAAAGAAACGAATGCAATTGAGCACAGAGCTATTAAATTAGCTTGCCCAGGCCCTCACATTTAATACATGATAGAGCTGGGAATCAAACCCAGATTGTATAAAGTTACCCAAAAATGCTTTTTTACATATTAGTGAGGCTATTTAACCACCATCCCCTCTAAAAACAATTGGACTATATCATAAGGACTATAGATGACTCTCAATGCCTAAAATGTTTACTCTGACCTTTGATGACCCCATGATTTAGATCATTCACCATGCCATTTTAGCATCT
This sequence comes from Dipodomys spectabilis, assembly GCF_019054845.1. Classification (NCBI taxonomy): domain Eukaryota; kingdom Metazoa; phylum Chordata; class Mammalia; order Rodentia; family Heteromyidae; genus Dipodomys; species Dipodomys spectabilis. The sequence continues at coordinate 4,777,147 of NW_024870835.1, read as the reverse complement.
TTCTAGCAAACCCTCCCATGCTGTTCCCAAGCCTACAGCTCTTAATGGCTTCTTATTAAAAGGTCCAAATGTTTTCTCATGCGATACTGTGTAATTTCTGACACTTCATCATGATTTGTTTCTCATCATTTCCACCTCATGGCACTGAGCTCTGCCCTTCATCAGTACTCAGTTATCGTCACTTATGAATCTGCCTGGCACCTTCCAACCACTGTGTCTGGCTAACTCCTATCCACAGGAAGCCTACCCACAGAGGATGGGCCAGATGTTTCCCCTCCACAACCTAATAGATCACTCTGTATCTCAGCACTTACCACTCTATTGTTGAAGTAGCTATTTTCTTTTCTTAAGTTCTCTTCTGGGGAGATGTTGAAGAAGGTGTCTAGAATGGAAATAATGTAGAATGGAAATAATGTCTATAAATGCCAGGCACACAATGGATACTCAAGTCCATTGAATACTCACAAGAAATGAATATCCATCATCATCAGTTAGACCTGAGCCATCACCTCCCATTATCTTCTCGTAAAAAGTAAGAAACCTCATTTTTATTATAAAGCAAGAGCTTCACTCTTATCTTAGGCCGATGTTCCAATTTGGGGTAGAAAGGTATCTAGGAAAAGCGCTAATGGGGAATTATTAAGTCCAAGCATCAGGAGAGGATGCTCACATGCTACAGACATTCTTTGTTAACATTTCTCATCTGGTAGGAGAGAGAAAACTACAAGTTTTAAGTGCTTATGCTTGCCATAATACTGTTAGGCAATGTTTCAAAGTGGTGCTGAATAAGAGATGAATTGAGAAATATTTCAAAAGCTTTACCTTGGGCAACAAGAGAGTTCACAGATGGAATCTTCCCAAAATGGAAGAAAAAATTAGAAGGAAAATTCTTCTAGGGTCAATCTTAGAGCCACTAATGTGAATAATGATATATGAAAATCATAAGCCCATTAAATGAAGTTTAACTTTGTAGATAATATGAAAACTGGATGCAGGAAAGAGAGAGAAAAATAAACCAGCTTCAATTTGGTTTGGCATATTTCCTTTACAGAACTAAAGGAAATAGAGATGACAAATGCTTTTCCCAGTTGAACAGTGTAAGAGTAGCAAACCAGAGAAGTAGGAATCTTCCCAATAGATACTTTGGCTTCAACAAAAGAAAAATAGTAGAAACTGGTACAAAGGTCCCAGCAGTGATTTTCATATGTCAAGCAGGTAGAGAGTGTTAGAAGATGCTAGATGTGAGTGAGTTAGAGCCAGCACTGTCTATTCCCTAGAAGACTAAGGAGGTGAAGGGAAGCTCAAAAATCCTTCTTGGGGTTAATTTATTCTTCTACAAGGGTGGTCTCAGTAAATGGCTGAGTTCTGAAAAAGTGGTTACACCTTCTTGTATTTATACATTTACGAGGAAATCCATGAGACAAACCAGAAGTGAAAATTCTTCAATTTTGAGGTCAGGGGTCAATAAACTTTTCTTGTAAAGGGCCAAATAGTAAATATTTGGAGGTACGAGGGCATCCCTCCTTTTTAATTCAGCCTTCATGGAATAAGAGCAGTCATATGCTATACTTAAACTGGTATGGCAGTGTTCCAATAAAACTTTATTTGCAAAAGCAGGTGTTGGCTGGAGTTTGAAGACCCCCATCCTATGTAAATAGGAAACCACGAAGAGTCATTTCATGCAGAATTTTGTGCTTTGAAATGAATTGCTAACACATAGATAAACTACACATCCTAGCAAATTCAAAGCTTCATGAATTTCTAAAAAGAAAGATGCTAAAAAGTTTGGCAGGAAAAGTATGAGAACAGGGTTAAGAATGTGTGGTCAGGTGGCCTTTTCCATTCCAAAAATATTTTCTATACTTCCATCTGAGCAACTGTGAAGTTCCTGGTATTAAATAGCTTTTAGTTGGCAATTATATTAAAAACAAAAAAGGTTAAAAATGCTCTAGCCAAGTTGGTGAAACTATGAACCTCAAATCAATTTTCCCAAAAATACCTGTACAAAATAAAAATAAATATAAAATATTATATGAAATAAAAATAAAAATCCCCTGCAAGCCTCTGGGATACTATAATTTTTGGTTTCAGGAACAAAAACTTCTTGCTCATAGAGGCAGTCCCCTTGAAGAATTCCTTTTCCTCTTGTTTTAAACTGTTTAAAACTCAAACTTTAGTGATCATCCACTTGCCTAAATAACTACAATCTTGGCACACCTTACCTCCACCAAAAATGGGGCCAAACCACATGCCTTCCTATTAGGCCCTGTAGACCCTGGGATATGGTCAGTTTAAGAAAAGGTCAAAGGTCATTCCCCATTCTCATTCTGCCTTACTAGATGAACAAGTTACTCTGAGCTTTTGTTTCCCCTCTGAAATGCAGAAACAATATCAATCAAGTAATAGTGAAAGAATGTATATAAAGCAAACACACTGTCTAAAAAAACATTGTCCCATTCCTCCTTTTTTTCCTAATCTAAGGACCCCACCTCCAACAAGAAAAGAAATCTTCCTGTCAGTATATGGAAAAGACCTCACTTCCCTTCCTAGAAATACAAGTTTGAGGCTGTCTCCACTCAGACTAATTCAGTTTTGCTTATTTTCTCCTGAGTTCAGTTTTCCAACTCTCAGTCTTTTGTTCTTTTTGTTTATATACTTTTCTGAATTTGCAGGATTCTGGATACTTTTTTAGTGTCTAAAATTTCTCTCTTTTTTGGCTAATAGTGTTAACACAGTTATGGAATATCTAGTTTTCCCAGTTCAGAAGTTCCTGAGTCAGGAATAGAATTAAGGCAGTCAACCCAGTAAGCCCTGTGGCCCTTGTTTTCCATTCTACTTTTCTACTCCCTGTTCTCTCACACAGAGAGAACAGCTCCCTTGCCTTTAGTTTTTGCTATTGCCTTCAAGTTCCTACTTTTCTCAGTCATCTATCCATGTCAAAACATCTCCTCACAACATCCAGAGTGTATAGGCTCAGGCATGAAGAATGAATGGTACTGATGGTGGTAATATAACAGCAGCAATAACAAAATAATAACCTATACTTCTATGATCTAACACATGCCAGATGCCTTTCTATGAACTTTAAGTACATTAACACCTATAGAATCAACAGCCTCAGATAAGTGTTGTTTTCTCATCTTAGATAAGGAGAGCATCATTGAGAAATTAAGTAAATTACTTGTCAAAGGCTACAGAGCTACTTAGTGATAGAGCTGGAGCTGGAATCCACTCAGCATGGCTCTAGAATCTGAGCTCTGACCTATGTTATTGTGGATCTGATCACCCTCAGTCCCACTGATCTGAGGATTACTTAAACAAGTATTTACTATTAATTCAGCATGGCAAAATTATACTGAATAGTAAAGGAAGAACTATTTTATAAAGTAAGAGCGTTCCCACCCTTGAGATAATGGCTTATAATCTAACCAAAGAAATGAGACTCTAAAGAATGGATAGGACTTGGTAGAATGGCTTAGAACTCTAGAAGATCAGGAAAGGGAAAGATTCTTTTTTTTTCAGGTAGGAGAAGAAGTTTATTTACTGAACTGCTGCCCTCACCATGCATGATGGAGAAGCATGGCTAAAAAGAAAAGGGGGTGGGGGAGGAAGGGGTCGACCCACCCTTGGGCCAGGACTTATCTAGGCCAGGGACAGGAAGAGGTGTGGCCAGATGGGGGAAAGGTGTGGCCAACTGGATATGGACATGACCTCAGGGTCTGGGACCCTCCTAAGGTCAGATGGGAGACATGTGACCGGAGGTGGCCCAGGCTGTGACCTAGCAGGAGGGGAAGGTGACTGCTTCCAGGTCTGCCAGTTACCTAGGCAACAGATAACTGGGTGGAAACTTAGCCAAGAAGTAGGGAGGTGTCCCTGTGCAGACCTTACATTCCAGCCTTTTGATAATTATGAAAAGGGGTGAAGATTCTCTCTGGCTACTTCCTGCTGGCAAGGGGCATCCACAGTAGAGGTAAAAGGCTGAGATGTGGTCCCCTCTGGGAGAAAGCAGAAGGCAGCAGCTGTCACTTGGTATGAGTGACTCCTTAGATGAAGGCTGGAGGAAGTCTCATGAGGCATTGAGGGGCAGAGTAGAGAAGTGGTGTGGACGTGGATGTGAAGGCCAGCAATGGTATTGGTGAAAAGTCTTGCGTGGTGTATCAAGGCAGTTTGGTTCTCAGAAAAGGGGTAGTTAGGAAATTTTAACATTTCTAACTGAAAAACCCCATCCGAGTCATAGCACCATATGTAAGGTAATATATTAAATATGTAGGTTTCATTAGGTAGCTGATGAAGAGAAATGCTATTCAGGCAGGAGAAGAAGTTTATTTACCAAACTGCTGCCCCCGCCATGCATGGTGGAAAGGCATGGCTAAAAAGAAAAGGGCAAGGGGGAGATTCTTATGGACTGTGGTAGCACAAAGAAATAAAACTTGAAAAGTTCTTAAAGTGAGGGTTTGGAGAGATAGAAAGGAAGCAAAGCAGGCTGCTTCTATCCCACACAAATGACAAAGAGAGTCAAAGAAGGCATCTTGACTGGAGTGACAAATTTGTTTTAGGACATGGAGCAGTTAAATTTGAAAACCTGGGACTCAGTGTCTAGGCCTATCTTGAGGCCTGCACATGCTTTAAGGAAGCTAATTAGGACAAGAGGCCTAAGATGGCATAAGATCATATCCCAGATGGTACTCTGCCATTTCTGATGAGAAATTCCCAAGAGGCTACTTAGGCTACTATCTATACCATTAAAAAGCAAAAGAAGTAGGGGAATAACAAAGGAGGCAGTAACAATGCTCAATAGGAAATGTACTCATTATCTTACTCATGTAACTGTAACCCCTGTGTACAGTATCTTTACAATAAAAATATATATATTAAAAAAATAAAACAACATTACCTAAGGAAAAACCCACTAATATATTTATAATATTGAAATTGGTGCTTTCTTACTTGGAAAACAGAAAGAATGAGTCTGTATACCCTTTGCTTTATCTTCATAAGAACATGATCCTACTATTATCCTGTTTACAGAAGGAACTTAAGAATTGCCCAAAACCAAATGACTTCAGATTAGAGTTTAAATTCCAATTGACTCTTGACTCTAATTTGGGAAGTCTTCTCCATACAGCAGGTCATGGAGGTCAGTTTGAAAAGAGGGTTTACATAAGACGTAACAGTCCCAGTTCAGCCAAGAGAGGATCAGGAGGATATCCTGAAGCCTCCCTACTCACAGAATTGCTGAAGATTCCCTTTGTACACTTTGAGCTGCCTCCTTTCCCAGTAAGAACACTTGATTGATACACATTGCCAATGCAAAGGAAACCTTCACCTCCAGAAGGCTGTACTCAGTGGGACCTATGTATATTTTTCCACATATTCCTCATATGCATGGCAAAGACTTTTTTAACTTATATAGCTAAAACAATTTTTGTACTCTCTCAAGCAATCTTTATTATTTGTAGAATATTTTAAAAGAAATGCTATCATAAAGAAGCTTTAAGTAAATGTCCCAGAAAGCAAGACAGCTCTGTTAAAGAAATAACTTGGGGATGGGGAGGGGGGTGGTAGTTGTGAAGGTGGGAGGGATGGGATGGTAGAGGGAAAACAAAGGAGGAGGCAACAATGCTTAATAGGAAATGTACTTATTACCTTGCTCATGTAACTGTAACCACTGTGTACAGCATTTTTATAATAAAAAATGTACAAAAAAAAGAAATAAATAACTTTTAGTCCAGAGAGAACTGAGATGTAAGTGTGGGATGGAAGCAAGGAATATTGTTAGACCAAGGAATATTGATATGACCGCAGTACCATTTGCTATGTCAGTCTTTACTGTGCCCATTCTATGTCCCCTCATCTTCTGATTTCTTAAATTCCAAAACAACCCCCAAGAAATCATTCTGGTTTTACTTGGAAGGCAGCACTATGTTTCTGTTCCTACACATTCTGAAACAGGCCTGTCAAATTTGGATCCTAAACACAAGCTGACAGAAATCAGGTACTAACAAATTAAGTTAAAATTAATAGAGTAGATTCCTGAAATACAAAGAAAATGTTTTGTTTTGTTTTGTTTTCCAGGAATCCTTCTCCCTCTGGCCTGGCTAGATGGAGAGGCTAACATAAAACTTCAGTCTCTTCAGCAAGCCATTTCCATTTGTCTTCTCATGCTTCCTAGAGAGACCTACATGAAAACCCTCTCCAAAACTCCTGCTTTCCCTACTGGTAGCTCCAAACTCGTAGCTACAAATTTCATTTCTTTTGTGTATCATATTTATATATTGTTTTATTACCTTTCAGCAAGTATGGAAAGGAGTTGTGATTTAACAAAGCTGTTTATGAGTACAGTGCATCTTGATCAATGTCACCCCTTTCAACCTTGTCACCGATCCCTCTCAACCCACCTCTTCTCTCACTCAATTTTGTAGGTTATACATTGAATTCTTTTTTAAAATATTTTTATTGTAAAGATACTGTACAGAGGGGTTATGTTTACTTGAGTAAGGTAATGAGTACATTTCCTATGAAGCATTTTTACCCCCTCCTTTGTTTTTTCCCTACTATCCCTTCCCTCCTGGCCTCCCCACGCTCCCCCGCCAAGTTGTAAAGTTCATTTTTATTGTAGTGTCTTACATGTCTCATGTTTCAATGGATCAACCTGTATCTTTGTTTCAGCATTTTGTTATTTCCCTTCCCCTCCCCAAATTAGAAAAATGTATATAGAAGATGCAGGGCACCAGAATCAAATACAATGACAAGAGGGGTTATACCATAGGGGGAAGAACATTCAAAAGAAACAAAAAAAAAATCACATAGTCCATTAAAAACAACAGTACTTAGCATCATCTTATATGGTATGTACATAGCTTTTGACCTTTTCTGCTTGTTTGGTAAGATTATTCTAGATGTATACTAATTATTGCAAATAAGGGAAACCATGGGACCTATGTTTCTTTGGGTCTGGCATACTTCACTTAATTTTATTTTTTCCAATTCTTTCCATTTCCCAACAAATGGGACAGTGTCATTGTTTCTGATGAAGGCATAGAATTCCAGATGTCCTTCAGTAGAAGAATGGATCAAGAAAATGTGACATATATATATATATATATATATATATATATATATATATATATATATATATGTACATTGAATTCTTGACTGCACTCTCCCTACATCTCCTTTTCATTCATCTACCTCTCTCCCGATAACCCCACCCCTTTCCAAGTTCCCATTTCCTGGTATTTATTTTGTTGAGCTTCTACTTTGCCTTTCTAAGTAATTACACTGTTTGAGTTCTCCCTTGAATCTACCATATTTTTGTTAATACATTTGTATACACTCACATACCACCCATTCTATTTATTTGTAAGTTTATAAGCTAATTCTCACTTCTATTTATGAAGGAAAACATTCAACCTTTATCTCTCTGGGACTGATTTACTTAATATAATTTTTCCACTTCTTTCCATTTCTTTACAACTGTATATTATCATCCTTTCTAATGGGTGAATAAAATTCCATAATGTAAGCTACCAATTTTATGGACAGAATGTAGCAACAATAGGAGCTAAATTTTTCCTTACCTCTAAAAGGACTTGTGCTTTAGCAGATTGTTAGGGAAAGAAATAGAATGTCAAGATGGCCTATGACACACTTATGGGCAGTTTCTGACTACAAAACAAAGCATGATTAAACAATTGAATCTTTCAGTGTCCCCAAAGACCCCAAAGTAGAGAAAAAATGCTGAGCCAAACACAAGAAATTGTGATTCAAACTCTGACTCAATCTCCAAGTAGCTTAACTACCTTTGAGCTCTAGAGCTTATTTTTATGACTATAAATAAGCACAACAAATGACCAGTTCAGATCCATGTAGGATTTTTTTTCCTTAGAAAAATATTTAAGATTTTTATAAAGGCAAAGAGTATAGCTTCTTTGTTTTTCTATACATAGTTTATAGGATAAAATCATACACAAATGTTAAATCTTGTGATCTCTGTTCTTTCTTTTTATTTTCACTGCTTGTATCCTGGTTTAAATCCTTATGGTTATGGATTTCCTCTTTTCTCTTCACTACTTCCATAGCAATACTTTTTCAAGCTTCAGTCTTGGGCAAAAAGCTTTGTGTCTCACTTAGCAATGCCAGTGCCCAGCAAAACTGAGTTACAAAAGTTAACGCCACCTAGAAAATGGTTCAAGCCCCATATAAGAAAGGAATTTCTACCCTCTACTTGAGATCAGATACATTCATTAGTTCCATGCAAAAAAAAATCTAATAAACTGGAACACTGGCCAATATTATGTGTCCTCCTACTCCTTCATAATCTCCTTCTAGCCACACACACGTTTAATTCACCACCACCAGGAGTCCAATCTGTATTATCAACAAGAGACGTTAGAAATATACCAAAGGATGGCTTGAAAGTTATCTGTCTTAGTGTAACAATTCCCGCTGCTGAGCAGAAAATATACTTCAACTGAGTTTTAGAAGTTGAAAGCTGAACCATAGAAGAGATTTGCGATGGCCATTTTACTTAAATGTAGCAGAACCAAAATAAAGTTCAACAGAACTGTTTGAGCCTCCTGCTCAAAGTATTTTAAGAATCCTTTCTATAGAAAAAAAGAGACATGCCACAGTTGTAAGGAGGCAACTTCCCTAACGGTTTAGGAGATTTAGCGAATTTTCATCTCTGCCTTCTTAGGGATGAAACTTCATAGTAACCTATTAAATTCAATCATCCTGAGTAGTCAAGTCTATTAAAATGTAATGAAGCCTGCTTTTGTTATTCTTGTTTAGAAATTGTTATGGATACATACATAATTTTAGTACATCATAAAGATTTAAATCATAAAGTCAGTTTTTGTTTTGGTTAATCTAAAACAGCTTGAACACCTGAAGAGACTTAGCAGTAATATTGCATTATTTTGCCTCTAATAAGATTACATTGCATCTGATAAGAACTATTGCTGCTATTACCTAAAGTATTGTGTGGTCTATTAAAAAATAAGTACACAATACAATCATCTTTCTCTTATTAGGATCTTTGAAGTAAACGTAATTGTTTGACTTTTAGAAACAGTTAATGTTTGATGGGTGAATAAATGAATGAGTGAATGGATTCTGTTGCAATACCCTGCAGCTTTCTTGTTTCAGTCCTTACGCAGTGCCACAAAAGTTTGCCTATTCACAATAATACTGGTGATAATGTACAGTGGTACTGAAGCAAGTACAAATCATCCAAAAATCTCTTTTAACAAAAGTGTTACCTTTTCTTCTCCATTTTTACCAGAATTGTTCATACCTAACTCGATTCATTGGATTTAAGCTTTATTTCCCGTATGGTTTACATTTCCTCTGACCTAGATAAAAATAGCAATTTAATAGACCCAAGGCCAAAAGCAGAGCTGATGAGACTGATCCATTGCTATACTGGTCACTCACTTCAGAACAATTGAGAGATACCCAGAAGGTGTGCTAAACTTAAAACAATATAGTCTACAAAGATCCAGTAAGGACAAGAGTGAAGAAAAAAATAAAAAGAATTGTCTAGTGGGAAAATGTTGCTGGGGCAGGAGCAATGACTAGTAGTGTTAAATTTAGCAAGTTTTACAACTTTTTCTGACCTTAGGCTATCTCCTCCCACTTCTTGAGAAATTACCTCATTGCCTACTTGCTTCCTAGGGATGGATGTTAACATAATATTGTGTGACCACTTCTTTGAGCCTTTTCAAACTAAAGAGGTGGAAAGAATCACTAAGATGGAAATCACTGACTCTAGAAGCTCAAAAGTTGTCACAAAACGATTTCTGTGATTAGCCTGTTGACCTAAGGCCCTGTCTGGGTTGGGTACTAGCTCTTTTGAGTTTCTCTCTGACCTTTCTAGATCCCCACTTCTACATACCCATGTTAATTACTGTCAGCTTCAAGAAGCACAAAGGCATAGGTTTTGAGCCACCATTAGTCACTAATCTGCCTCTCTACTCTCATGTGCCATGTCCTTACTAGAAATGGCATAAATCCAAGAAAGAAAACTCAACTGAAATTGGAACATGTTTTGAAACTCATTGCAGGCATTCACAGTTTGATTTTTATAATTCTTTTTGGGTAAAGTGTTTGAACTAGACAATGATCATTCTGAAATTTTTGCTCCCTGACCCAAAAGAGCAATTTTTGCTGTCATTCTTCTCTACAAAGGGACCTGTGCAGTTTTGTGAGAATTAAAGCAAGAAAGAAAAACTGCATGTTGTGCTTAGAATACCTATAGGCTAATGAAGACAACAGAACTGAGAGAGTTACACAGAAAATTTCTCTCAAATGTGTGCATTGTAATCCTTTATCAATATTTGCATTCAGACTTCTTCTCTCTTCTTCCCAGATGCTTCTTTCTATTGCATCAAATCCTACCCACTTTCCAGCTACCAAGCAAGCCCTATGCCTTCTTTATACCTTTTCGTTTTCCTTAATAAGCCTTCCCTCAATATCTACCTAAATCATTTGTTCTAGCATCTTCCCTTGCCTCTGGTGTTGTGCATGTCATGTGCAATTAGTGAATATATGCTATCTACTCCAACTAGAAGTATTTAGTAGTAGTATTTAGATCAAGCAAGCAGTATGTTTAAAAGCAATCAAAACTTTCTTGTTTGGTATTGTCATCAGAATCACACCAATGGAAGTACCAAGAGAGGTGAAACTCCTGAATGTCTTAGCTAGTTTCTCAGTTGTTAAAGTGCTGTATTGCCCATAACCCCTGAGTTCCCTACCAGTCTTCCCAATATTGAATGGCAAAAAAAAAAAAAAAGTCAGCTGACTTAACTAGGTTTAAATTTCTTTTCTCTTCCTCCAGGATTCTCCTGCAGCCTGATGACTCCTTACAAATCTTGGCACCAGTGGAAGCTGATGTGGGTTTCTATACGTGCAATGCCACAAATGCCTTGGGATATGACTCAGTCTCCATTGCTGTCACATTAGCAGGTAATCTGAAAATCCCTGTGCAGTTTGATTCAGAAACTTTTATTGAGTGCCTACAATATGTTAGGCTTGCCCAGGGTCACATAGATAAACTTGACCTATACTTATTCTGCCTTCAAGGAGTTTGCATTCTAGTCATAATGGATCTAAAGTTCATTGGGAGGTAGAAAGAAGTAAGGGCCATAACCGATAACCACAAAATATATGAAAACCATTTTCTCCTGATGGGAGCTCTTAGGAATGGGGTAAAGAGAATTTTGTAAGTAGGAAGGGAGAATATATTCAGGGTAGAAAAAAATAATATGAGCAAAGATGATATGGCAAATGTGTATTATATTGGAGAACATGAATTGTGCACTATGATTGCTACATATTCTTTAGAGATCCTGTGATTTCTCCTTGCTTCATCTGTTGCCAAAAAAAAAGATTTTAAGGTGTATGGACAAGTAAAAATCTGTGCTCATGGTTTGCAGCAACACTGTTTCCCAGAACTTTTATCTGATTGTTCTTACTTCAACCTCTAGCTCTAATAACAACACTCTGCCTCTATCCGCAGATGTTAAAACAACTCAGGATACAAAATTTCCCTACTATGACCTGGTAGTAATGTGTGTATGTGTGTGTGTGCACACACACGTGTGCGCGCACACGTGTGCGCATGTACACACGTGTACATGTGCCAGTACTAGAACTTAAACTCAGGGCCAGGGTGCTGTCTCTTAGGGATTATTTTTTTGCTCAAGGATGGTGTTTGAACTACAGTTCCATATCTGACTTTTTGCTTGTTTATTAGAGATAAGAAGCTCACAGACTTTCCTGCCAAGACTGGCTTCAAACCTTGATCGTCAGATGTCAACCTCCTGAGTAGTTAGGGTTACAGATGTGAGCCACTGGCACCAGTAATGTTCTTTTATAAGGGACAAACCCTTGCCTTTGAAACTGAAATAGATTTTTGTTACCAGCTGGACTAACACCTTCAATTCTCAAAGGCCAGACAACCCTGTCACACAGTTGCCCAGTTAGTGGCAGGAGAAGAGAACTTGAGGTCTCTTTTTTTAAATACATGTTTTTTATTGTAAAAATACTGTATGGAGGGGTTACAGTTACTGAGTAAGGTAATGAATACATTTCCTATCGAGCATTGTTACCCTCTCCTTTGTTTTTCCCTTACCATCCCTTCCCAACCCACCTCCCCAACTCCTCGCTCCTGAACCCCAAGTTGTAAAGTTTGTTTTCAATATAGTGTCTTGTACATCTCATTGTTACAGTGGGTCAACCTGTATCCTTATTTAAGCATTTTGTTATTTCCCTTCCCCTCCCTAAATTAGAAAAATGTATATAAAAGATGCAGGGCACCAATATCAAATACAGTGAAAACAGGGGTTATACCATGGGGGAGGAACATACAAAAGAAACAAAAAAAAAATCACATAATACATTTTAAATACATTAAAAATAATAGCAAGAAAGAAAAAAAACACTTGTGTCCCTATCGTGGGGTTCATTTCACTTAACATTATCTTATATGGTCATATGTACGTAGCTTTTGACTTTTTCTGCTTGTCCTAGACTTATACTAGTTATTGCAAATAAGGGAAACCATGGGACCTATGTTTCTTTGGGCCTGGCTTACTTCACTTAGTATAATTTTTTCTAAGTCTTTCCAATTTGTAACAAATGGAGTGATGTCATTGTTTCTGATGGAGGCATAGAATTCCATTGTATAAATATACCATATTTTCTTGATCCATTCATCTACTGAGGGGCATCTGGGTTGGCTTCATATCTTAGCTATGGTAAATAATGCTGCAATAAACATAATTGTGCTGGTAGCTTTAGTATGGCCTTGTTTTTGATAGTTTGGGTAAATGCCCAAAAGTGGAATTGCTGGGTCATAGGGGAGCTCTATGTGGAGTCTTCTGAGGAACCTCCATACTGCTTTCCAAAGTGGTTGAACAAGTTTACACTCCCACCAACAATGCAGTAGGGTTCCCTTTTGACCACATCCCCTCCAGCATCTGTTGTTATTAGAGTTCTTAATTATAGCCATTCTAACTGGGATGAGGTGGTATCTCAATGTTGTCTGATTTGCATTTCTGTTATGGCTAGAGAAGTTGAGCATTTCTTCATGTGTCTATTGGCCATTCTTATTTCCTCTTCAGAGAAGTTTCTCTTTAAGCCTTTAGCCCACTTATTTATTAGGCAGTTATTTCTTTGAGGATTTGTTGTTGGGGTTTTAATTTTTTGAGTTCTAAGTATATTTTAGATATGAGACCCTTGTCCATTGTATGGCTAGTGAAGATCTTCACACAATCTGTGGGCTTTCTCTTGATCTTGCTAACTATGTCCTTTGCCATGCAGAAACTCTGTAGTTTCATGCAATCCCATTTGCCCAACCCTTCTTTGATTTGTTGTGTTTCTAAGTCTTTATTAAGAATATTTCAGCCTGTGCCAAGGAGTCCTAGAGTTTCTCCTATCCTTTCCTGTAATGTTTTCGGGGTGTCTGCATTGACTTCAAGGTCTTTGATATATTTGGAGTTGATTCTGGAGCAGGGTGATATATAAGGATCTAGCTTTAATTTTCTGCAGGTGTTTAACCAATTTTGCCAGCGCCATTTACTGAAGAGGCTGTCTTTCTTCCATTCTATTTTTTAGCTCCCTTATTGAAGATTAGGTGGCTATAGATCTGTGGGTTCATTTCTGGGTCTTCAGTTCTATTCCATTGGTCCTCAAGTCTGTTCTTGTGCCAGTGACAAGCTGTTTTGATTACTCTGGATTTTTAGTAGAGTTTGAAATTTGGTATTGATATTCCTCCAGCACTGTTGTTTCTTATAAGGATTGTTTTTGCTATTCTGGGTCTTTTATTTTTCCATATGAATTTTTGGGTTACTTCTTCTATTTCATTGAAGAATGAGGTTAGAATATTAATAAGTATCGCATTGATACCTTTGGAAGTATTGCCACTTTCATGTTAATTCTTCCAATCCAGGAGCATGGGAGGTTTTTCCACTTCCTTAAATTTTCTTAATTTGCTTAAATTTTCTTTTTCAGGTTTTTAAAGTTTTCATCATAGAGGTTCTTCACTTCTTAAGTTAACTCCTAGCTATTTTATTTTTTTATGGGGCTATTACAAAAGGAGTATTTCAGCTGTGCTCTTCTCATTGTTGGCATACAGAAAAGCCATTGATTTTTGAGGGTTAATTTTTATACCCTTCTACTTTGCCAAAGTTTTGGATCAGCTCCAGCAATTTGGGAGTGGAGTCCATGGAGTTCTTCAAACACAAGATCTTGTCATCTGCAAAGAGGGAGGGAGAGTTTTACTTCATCTTTCCCTATTTGGATCCCCTTTATGTTTGCATCTTGTCTTATTGCTGTAGCTAGGCATTCTAATACTAAATTGAAGAGAAGTGTTGAGATGGACATCCTTTTCTGGTTCCTGAATTTAGAGGAAATAGCTTTAGCTTTTCACCATTAATTATAATGCTGGCTGTAGGTTTGTCATACACAGGCTTTATTATATTGAGAAATATTCCATGGATTCCTAGTTTTTCCAGCACCTTCATCATAAAGGGGTGTTGGATCTTGTCAAATGCTTTTTCTGCATCTATTGAGAAAATCATGTGGTTCTTAGCCTTGCTCTTGTTGATATGATGAATTATATTAATTGATTTGTGTATCAAATCAATTTGTGTAACCAGCTTTGCATCCCTGAAATGAATCCTGTTTGATGTGGTGTACAATTTTTTGATGAGTTGTTGAAATCGATTGGCCAAAATTTTGTTGAGAAGTTTTGCATTGATGTTCATGTCATCTTTCTTTGATGAGTCTCTGACTGGTTTTGCGATGAGGGTTATGATGGCTTCATAGACAGAGTTTGGTAGTGAATTTTCACTTTCAATTTCATTGAAGAGTTGGAGGAGTATTGGTGTGAATTCTGCTTTGAAGGCCTTGTAGAATTCAGCTGTAAATCCATCTGGTCCTGAGCTTTTCTGGGTGGGAGGTCTCTATTTTGATGGTTGTTATGGGTCTGTTAGGTTGGTTTAAATCATCTTGGTTTAGTTTGGGCATGTCAATATTTGCTAGAAATCCATCCATTTCTTCCAGATTCTCAAACTTATTAGCATAAAGGTTTGAGAAGTATTCCCTTATAATGTTCTGAATCTTGATTGTTTCTGTGGTTCTGTGGTGATGTTTCCATTCTCATCTCTGAGTTTGTTTATTTGGGTGTGTTCTCTTTTTTCTGATAAGATTTGCTAAGGGTCTGTCAATTTTGTTAATTTTTTCAAAGAACCAACTCTTTGTTTTGTTGATTCTTTCTATGTTTTGGGGGGATTCTAATTCATTTGATTCTGATTTAATTCTAATTATTTGTTTCTGTCTACTGGATTGGGGTTTAGCTTGTTGCTCTTTTTCAAGGAGCTTCAGGCATCTCATTAAATTGTTGATTTCAGATCTTTCCAATTTGTTGTTGCAGTCTCGATACCCAGCTCATTGTAGTCTCTGCTACCCCCCTGATCCTATCAAAATAAGATTCTTTTTCTCAGATCTGGGCCTTACAGTCTTTGTGGTGATGTGTTGCATGTGTTTGCATCTATTCTCTTCAATTGCTGCTCCCAGCAGATGATTCAGTAAATGTTAGAAAAACCAACATCACCCCACACTGACCTCATCTGTCCATGTGGGGATTATGTTGTCACACTGTACTCTGGTCACACATGCTACTCCCTTGCATATCTGTTTTGCCACAGTGTTTTTGCCCCCATGACCTGAGGTGATCTGGGAGGGTACCTCTTTTTGGGGGGAAGGGACTTTTAACAGGCAGCTTTATAAGAAAGATGAAAGTTGACAATGAGAAAGGCAAACTAAGAGGCTCTGAGTGGATTAGAGACTGATACTATTAATGTCTGCTTTTTCTGTGAATACGTTTTCTTTCCCCTAATGTATTCCAGTTTCAGTCTTCATTCTCCTCTGTATACAGAATCCAGATGTTCAACCCCAATCTTTTAAAGTCTCCTCTGTTGTCCACCCTCCAACCTGCTAACCAAGGGCACTACTGCATCCGTCTAACTGCTAGCAAATAATGGCACTTACAGGATTAACTCTTTTGTTTATATTTGTCCAGATACGATTCAGCTCTGTCACAGACTAAATACCCTTTGTTCACCCTAATGTAATGCGATTAATGCAAACCTGTCTGGAATTAAACAAGGCAATAGTAACATTAGGCCTGTCTTCAGCTCTTTGAAGAGGATCTATTGGATGCTGCCAACAGATTCAAAACCAGGGAAGAAAAACAGAGTAGTTAAAGAGGAACCAGAAAAGGGGCCCAAAGGAACTGACCAATGAAGTATGATTGCAAACACCACACCCAGGGCTTAGGGAGCCGAGGTCCTTCATTTCAGCTGCTGGGGTTTGTTCAGATCTGCTGGCAAATCCATCAAGCAGCCTGTCTGAAAAGTAGAGTGTGGAAATGTGTGTGTTGCTGTAAAATTGTATTTGCATCTTTATCTGGGATCACCATCCACACCTGTGCTATGGCTTATGTTTGCATTATTAAGTGTTTCACAAGTTGCTGTTTTAAGCATACCCTCCACCAAGTATTGTGGGATATAGAGCAGTAAATTAAGCCAGAGTTCTGTGCTCTGTGATGTTTACAGACTAATTAAAGCAACAGGTTAGTACATACTTGCCTAGAATGGAAAAATTGCTAACATGTATGCTGAATGTATGCATCAAGATCCTGCTCAAGCTAACTGTGGTTACATATGCCTGTAAACCTAGCACTGGAAGGCTGAAACTGTCAGATCCTGAGTTCAAGGTCAGCCTCTGTCTCTAAAAAAATAGATGCTACTTAGTAGGATATAACATATGACCTAAATGAAACCTAAATTTGGGGGAGGAAATGGATCTCAAGAACTTCTAAATTTGATTTCAATTACACTGCTTATTATCTATATGATCTCCTGCAATGTGCACCTCACTGGGTCTTAGATCTCAGTCAAATGAAAAAATGGAACTGATACTATTTCAGAGTTGTTGTAAGGTAACATAGGTTGCAAATATGAGGAAGAGCACAGCTCAATGCCAGAAACACTGTCCACATTCATTGTCCACACCCAATGAGGACAATGTTTCCTCTAGCTTTTCTGAAATGAAATACACCCTGGTTGAAATACACCCTTGGTGGAGATCAGAAAACATGGAGCCTACTTTGTTTCTGAGTATTTTTTTCATCATTTGTCTTTAGACATTTTGCAAATGGGAATTAGTATACTTGCAATCAAATCCTTATTGTAAATTTCAATCTTTTTTTTCTTTTCAAGAAATTGCAAGTTTTACCTGAAGTATAAGTGTAACAAAAAGAAAAAAATTATTTTGAGGTTCAAGATAATCAGGTGTCCTCATGATGTCATTTAAAAAAAAAGTGTGGAGTTTAAGTCTTGCCAGTTCTCTATGTTCACCAAATCCAGGAAAAATTGTTCATAATGAGCCACAAGTCTAGGCATAGCCTGGCTGTTAAGCCTGTCGGCTCTGACACCTCAACGTGTACATTTGAATCATGACTCTGTCTCTTCCTGAGCTGTAGAACCCTGCGCAACTTCCTTATACTTGCTGACGTAATTTTTCATCTGAAAAATGGTGATGATAATTATACCTGACTCACCACATTTTTACGGGGATTAGATACACTCTACATTCATATAAAATGCTTGAAATTATGCCTGGAAGACAGCAAGCACTCAAAATTGTGAGATAGTAGTATTATTGTAAATAAGAATAATGCATAAAACCAACGTTAACTTATTTTTATGGTATGGAAGACCCCTGTTTAATGACCAGAATGCTCACAAATGTTCTGCTTTTGAGCACCTTTATCTCAATGCTAAGGAGGCTGAATTCACCATCTGGAAAGTGCTCAGAGTACCTGGATTCAGAGCAAAGGAGGTCGCTTATGATAAGGAATATTTCACATGGATCACAGGGGAGAAAGCCTAATGAACTCTTGCTGGCCTACAAGCAAGATATCCCTCCCCATGCTGGATTCAGTGCCCTTCAGATTCCACCAATCCAGCTCAATTTAATTCCATTGTTTACTCACTACAAAACTTTTCTTTAAGATGGAAACACTATTTTGTTGCAAACATGCCAATTCCACCACGCCTTCCTTGCTCTGCCCTGTTTAGATCTGCAAAATATTGTTTTTAGTGCCTTTTTCTTCTATCCAAATTTCTCCATCATTTTATCTTGATTTTATCTTCTGTATCTCTCAGCATAGAGATGACCAGGATTTCTCTATCTCCCTCTTTGGGCAATCTAAGTTGATCATAGCCAGGTAAACCCAGTGGTACACAATTCCTACATCCTAAGTTTACTTAGTTGATTGTCTTTTTCATGACTCATGGGATATGAGAGTAGCTTATGATGGAGGAGAGGATTGAAGCAGAGGATTATAAGACTGTAACCAAAGCATCACAGACTTTATATATTGAGTTCTTGGTGTATTAACAGGAGTAGGTAAAAAGGAATTTCTGGTATACACAGTACAAGCAGAGAGATTGGAGAACTACCTTGCCAGTCACATTCCCCACTCAACCACAGTGCTTAGAAACTACTCCAACCTTAATGGCAGGATTTTGAAGGAAAGCAGTTGTTTCCTGGTAAACTGCTTTGGTCTGAACCAGCGGAATTTAGCTTCATTTACCAATGCAGATGAGAGCCTCTCCAGGTGTGGACCATGGACGACAGCCAAAAGTGAAATGTTTTTTAGTCGTCCTTGATTTTATAAGATCACAAAAGAGATATTATAAGGCCTGCCTGACATCATCAATGGAAAATGAGAAGTAAATGAAGGCTGAGAAATGGGTGTATCTTTCATTTAAAGGAGAGAACACAAATGAGCTCATCTGAAGTTTTCACAGGAAAGTAGAGACAAAATATTCGCCTCTCCTGGAATGTTCTTTTGCCTTTTTGTGAGTTGAGTAGCTGACACATATTGTGTCTAATAAAGAGATCAGAGAAGCCTCACTGGGAAAATAAAAGGTAGTTTCTTGACATTCTTCTTTCTCTGCCCCTCCTCATCATGATTTAGTGGCTGCAGTAAAAGACAAGCAATTGTGTAAGCTTTTCATAACACAAGACATTTCAAATGCACATTTCTGAATTTTTCATACAGTGGTTGTTAATCACAGCAGAGTGAGTTAGGTTCAGAGAGAATCTTTGTGTAAGTAGCAAAGACTGACAAAAGAAAATGTGTTCATGCACTAGATCAAAAAGAAATGTAGACAGGTTTGACCATGTGCCAATGATACACAGAACCATGTGGTAATAGCCATTGACTGATTCAAGTTGCCATTAAGGGAACCTAATTACCTAGTAGGATGCTAAATAGCCAAGTTCTTAACTTCTCCTCAAGCACAGAACTATAGAAAGCACATCAAAGACTCCTATACGACTCACATTAAAACAGATGAGAGTACAGCAGGGAAATCCAACTTGCACGGCTCCTGATAGATTGGAGGAAACAAGGGAATACAAATGATTCAAGCAAACCCATCTCAAACCCAGAAAAACAATTCCAGTGGGATGCATGGATGGGTGGCTGGGCAGATAATAGGGTGTGCCATATCCTGTTTGACAATCTTTAGAAAAGGCTTCGTGTCACAGGGCCATGTTAAATATGGTGTCCCTTCTTCAGCATTCTGCAGTGAAACATGAAAAAGAAATTATGATAGAATAATTACTTACCATCTTGTTCTCCTGAGAGATCCTCATGTTCAGAAGAAGAATTAGAAGAGGTAGTAGTGACAGGAATATGATAGCCTGACTCACAAACATTGCAAATAGGTCTAAATGTCTATAAAGGATACGTCATGGTCTCAAGGAGAGGCCAAGAAAGCCATGACACCAGGGAATGTTCAGGAGAGGGATGCCTGAGTCTTATTTCCTTATGTCTAATGACTCCACAATATTTATACTGGACACCCCAGCTAAACTGAATGTCACATGCAAAGAAATTCAAGTTCTCCCTCATTTTTATGCAAGATCATTAATTAGTAGCCACAATGTTAATCCTGGATGGCCTTTAAGAGAAGACCTTTGAATCAGTTCAAACCTGGCATTCCAGTTTTCTAGAGCTATAATCAAAAATTCCTTTTGAGTGCACAATTCAGAGATGTATTTAACAAATTGATATTGTTTTGTAAATATCACTGCAAAATAAAGTTTCCTCTATTCTTGACAACTTCATCGAGATATAATTTATATGCCATTCAATTCATCCACTTGAAGTACACAATTCAACTGTATTTTCTGAGAAAACATCTTTTTTTCTTTAAATTGTATTTTTACAATTTAAAAAAAAGAGTTTGGTGTACAAAAGAGTTGCCATTAAATAAAGCAATTTAGGAATACAATGCACCTTGATTGATATCATCCCTTTCATCATTTCCCCCTTCCCTCACAAGCCACCTTTTCCCTCTCATTTTCCTAATTTCATGGGATGTACATTGACTATTATGATTACTTTCTCCCCTACTCCTCCTCTCTTTGTTAATCTACCCCTTCCCGTTGACTCCACCCCTTACCTTTCAGGTACTAGTTTTTAAGATGTACCCATGTATATTATATTCCTTTTTATAGCCAACTATTTTACAGAATATTTCCTTCCTTTTTATAGTAAAATAATAGTCCATTGTATATATAGGCCACTTTTTATTCATTTACTGAATTGTTTCTGCTTTTTGGTTGTAATGAATGATAATGTAGTAAAAAAAAATACATGTACAAGTTTTTGTGTAAACATGTGTTTATTTTTCTTTGCTAATATGTGCCTAAGAATAGGCTTGCTCAGTTGTGTGGTTCCTTTATATTAACCTTTTGAGGATTACAGTATATAGCCTAGACTGGACAGAGATCTTTCTGTTTATTACTCCCACATAACTGAGATGATAAAATCAGGCTACCATATTCAGTGTATTGGTTGAGATTGAGTCCCACTAACTTTTTTGCCATAACTGGCTTTGAACCTCCATATTCCTGCTCTCTGCCTTCCAAGTAAATTAGATTACATGAGTGAAAACTGCCAAATATATTCCAAAGTGACTATGCCATTTTACACTCCTATCAGCAATGTATAAGGCCTCTGGTTTTCCACATCCTTACCAACACCCATTATTTGCCATTATTTGCCTTCAACAATCCTCATGGGCAGAAGGATATTTTATTAAGATTTTAGCTTACATTTGCATAATGAAATTTTTTCTGTATTAACCATCTACATGGCTTCTTTGTTGTACCTACATATTGTGATGTAGATAGTGTATATAGACTGAGTCTTCATTTTCCATTTCTGACACAGCAAATTGCTGCATATTTAGAAGTCTTAAAACTATATAAATATTTTATAATTCTTTAGATCAGAAGATGGACTGGCAATAATCTAGTGTTGACAATCTGTATTCCTTTTTGAAGGCTCTAAGAAAGAATCCTTGTCTGCTCATTCAGGTTGATGAAAAAATTTAGTTCCACAAGATAGGATTATAGTCACTGTTCATAAATTAAGTGTCATTCTCAGCTTCTAAAAGCCATTGCATTCATTGGCTCTTGGCCTCCATTTTCAAAGTGAGCAGTGGTGAGTTGAGCCCTTCTCATGTTGCCTTTTCTACACATTCTTCACCCTCCTCTTCTTCCTGTAACAGCTTGTATGATTAGACTGGGCCAAACTAGATAACCTAGGATCATCTCTCTAAATTCAGCTGATTAAAGTTTAATTCCATCTGCAACCTTAATTCCCCTTTGCCATGCCACAGGTCCAGGGATTAGGATATGGCATCTTCACAAGGTCATTATAGGTCATTATTCTGCCAACTGTGCCCTGTCAGAAGGACACAGCTCATTTTCATGTCACTGCTTGCAAAAATAAAAAAGGGTAGTGATGAAGGAATCAATGTTGTTAGTAGACCTTCCAATTATTCTAGAGAAGTCAAACCAAAAACAGTTTCTAAACAACACACTTTATAATTTTGTTTTTAACTAAACTTGCCAGATTCAATTTTTTTAGTTCTTTTTTTTAATGAACATATTGATGTTCTAATCCTGGAGGCAATCAGTACCCTCTGATTAAATGTTCTATGTTCTATATCTCTGCTTCTATATCATGCATTATTTCCCAGAGATAGCCAAAGGATTTACTACTGTGTAATCAAAATTTACTTGATTAGACATGATGGTTTAGATGGGAGAGAAATATTTATTTCTTAATATTACTCAAAAAAAGGGCTTAAAATAGAATGAAATGATTCCAGGGCAACTATTTGTTTCCAAATTTAAAAGCTGATTCAGAACTACAAATATGTCTCCTCATTGTAAAGAGAGAAGAGTTAAACAGATGCACTCTTCTGTTTATAAAAGTCTCTTATAGACCTTAGAGTTCTGTGAAGGACAGCACTTCCCACCCACAACTACCAGCTATGAACCCCACTTACCTGCACTAACACTGAAATCTGACCCCACACCGCATGTGGGGAAAAGAAACTAGATGGCAAAGATGTACAGCGTTTTCAGCGATGTCTTAGATCAAATAACAGATGAGAAGAAATGTTCTCCAAAACCATAAGTGAATAGAGTTGACTGAAAACTCAAATACTGACTCAGGAACTAAGAAGTGGAAGCTAAATAGATCATCAAAGGAAAACAATTGGACAGCAAAGAGTTAATTTCTGAGTTCCAATATGTGGAAGGAAAATCAGGCAAAGAAAAAAATCTCACATGTTTATATGACTGTTATCCATGATAAAGGAATTCCTGTTGGAATTGCCTGGTAGTAAGAGTCTGAAGTTTTCCAGCTAGCAAGAAATAGTCTCTAGGCATTAGTAGGCAATATCCATTATAACTCATGTCAAATGCATAAAGTATTGTTGATTTCTCTGTGTGTATATGCACGCATGTGCATGCATGCGCACACTGCTCCTGGGACTTGAACTTAGGGTGTGGGTGCTGTCCTTGAGCTTCTTTTTGCTCAAGGCTAGCACTCTACCACTTAAGCTAGAGCACTATATCTGACTTTTTCTGAGTAGTTTGTTGGAAATAAGAATCAAGTGGACTTTTCAAACCACAATCCTCAGATCTCAGCCTCCTGAGTAGGTAAGATTATAGGCATAAGCCACCAGCACCAGCTCTTAAATTCAAATAGTTTTATATTCAATTTTTTTTGTCAGTCCTCGGGCCTGAACTCTGGGCCTGGATACTGTCCCTGAGCTCTTCAGCTCATGGCTAGCACACTACCACTTGAGCCAAAGCACCACTTCTGGCTTTTTCTGCTTATATGGTGCTGAGGAATTGAATCCATGGCCTCATGCATGAAAGGCAAGCACTCTACTACTGAGCCACCTTCCCAGCCCCTCATCAAATATTTTTATTACTAGGCACAATTGTGTTTTTAATTAAAACAGACAATTTTATTCATATTGAAAATGTAGAAAAGCAAAGACTGGTAATGTTTTTCCCCCTTTGTTGGTAAATTAAGAAGCATAAATTAGGTAATTTAAAGCAATTGTTTGTAAACATTCACATGTTCTTACCTATCTTTTTCCTCTTTTCACTCTCTTCTTTATTATTTTCTTTAATTGAGACTTGGGTATGCCATGATATCAGAGCAGTCTTGAACAGTCTCATGGAAGTTACAAGTCAACTGGCATATATGGTTTCATAGTTTCTCAGCAAATGGGGACTCTTCTGGGTCACCAAAAATACCAGCTTTATGTGCCTTTTAAGTTCTCTATCTCTGGCTAGATACTGATATCTATTTAGAGAGAATATATCACAATGAAATTATTTCCTCTCCTAAATATATTGAAACTCTCTCAGAGTTCAAAACAGAAGAATTTTAGCTCCTACTCAGTGACAGATTCACTTTCTCTCCTCCCACCTTCTTTATCCTCTTTCTTTTCATTGACCTCTTCCTTACTATGTGTCTCCTACTTTTACCAGTACTTCCTATTACTGTTCTTCATAGTATTTCCTCATCAGGTTGTAAAAGAGATCATGCTGGTGAAGCTACCATGTATTGAAATGCTATATTGTGCTAAAAAGTATTGTTCTAATAGACTCATATGTACAAATTTACTTATTTTACTCAACAATGATTGATATAGAAAACCAAGGTACAGAGAGGTAAAATAACTTGCCTAAGACTCTGTAGTCATATGATGGAATCCAGACACTTGACATGTAGGCTTTCACTCTTCATTCCACGCTTTAATCTACCACTCTGTTAATGTACATGCTTTGCTACTCAATCTTGATGAATATAACCTTAAATTTTGTATCATACAGTACTCTAGGAAGACTGCCAATCACTGGATTGGGCTTCAGAAGTTTAAACCCACTTAACAATTTATATATCCTTTCCAGAATACTCACGAAATATCCAAACCTACCTCCTGTTAGTCCTTGTTTCTATTGTTCTCATTTCCCCAGTCATCTCTAGCTAATCTGTTCATGAGAATGAGTACACATGTACATGTCTTAGACTAAATCACCTCTAGATGAACAGAAAAAAATCTAAAATCTTTGGACTATAATTCATTTTTGATGGCTAAGGGTAGAATAAAATAACTTTCAGATGACATTTGTGACTCCCAATATTGAAGAACTGAAAGGAAGACCTTTTCAGTAAAGTCATTCAATGATTTTTAAGTCAATTATCTATAAACCCAATCAATTTCTGATTGGATTTCAATTTTGCTTACTAATTCGTCCAAAGCCTAATAGTAGTTTGTTAAACCTACATGGGTGTTTATGTGCACAGTACTGGGACTGGTGTGCAACTCATGCTACGCAGGTTCTATAATGGTGACTTTGTTCTCATGACACTTTTTCTGTTTCACCTGCTCTGTTTTTTCTATGATCACTTTTTTTTTCTTTTTTTGCTTATGTGGTGCTGAGGAATCGAACCCAGGGCCCCTGGCATGCAAGGCAAGCGCTCTACCACTGAGCCACCTTCCCAGCCCCTCTAAGATCACTTTTAACATCATCTTACAAAAAATACTGTATTCATCATTTCACTCCACTCTGCATCTTTACTTTTTGTTTCTTCTTAGTTAGTTCTCTTTCTTTTGATTTGCAGTACTGGAGATTGGATTTAGTATTGCATAAACAGTACTGAGTTCAATGTTAGTACTTCCTAAACAAACACTCTACCACTTGACCCATGCCTCTGATCTTTTTGCTCTTAGTTTTGTTGTTGTTTTCTCCCCAGACAGTCTCATGCTAACTTCATCTATTCTCCCTACACTTCTTGAGGAGTTGAGATTAAAGGCATGTACCACCACACCCATCACTGTTCTTCCTAGCTAACTTCTATAATTAAACAATACTAGTTGATATCAGTATGATTTTAATCACACCACAAACATAGGCACTGGTGTCTCCTGATAGCTCTTACATAGCAAAACTCAGTGCCCACATGATCATCCACGTGATCTACGATCAGCCTCTGATAATTTCTTTTTTTTTATTGTGAAAATACTGTACAGAGGGGTTACAATTAGATGGGCAAGATAATGAGTACATTTCTTATCAAGCATTGTAGCCTCCTCCTTTGTGATAATTTCTTTTAGCTTCCCATCAAAGTAAAACCTTCAACTTGAATGACTCTAATAGAGAATCAATACTTCCACCAAGGACAGAGATAATCTGCAAAACAAAACTGTGATGGAGCATGCAGTACATATTAAAACTGGTTGTATTTCGCTATCATCCAGAATCATACTGAAAACAAATACTAATGCGTCTAACCACCCATGCCACCCCCACTTCCATACACTCTCAGGTATAGTACATGAAGAGTGAGACTAAATATATATTGGCATTTATTTAATATAGGTAAAAGGACTGATTGGTTAAGGAGCATTGATTTTGTTGCAAACTTCCATTGATTATGAATACTTAGGTAACTTTGTTTTAGAAATGGTTCCTGAAGCCAACAGGAACGTGTAAGAAGTAGTCTGTGTTAATAACAGCACCTCTGCTGACAGGAAAAGGGGCCATTACTTTTCAGCAAAAGCTCAGCATAATTAATTAAGGGCTGGATTTAATTCAGTGACATTTGAATTTTATAGCTATACACTTGCAGCTATAAAACCCACCTTTATTATTAAAATTCCTGTAGGAAAAATAACTTGGTAATTGTAAGTTTAAAACTCTGGTCCGTCGCCTCATTTCCCCATTGGCACAGTTGTTTTTATAATACAGTGAGGCAGCTCTTGTACTGGAGCAGGACAGGTTGTTTTTAACAAGGGCCCTGGGAATTCTGAGGCAGCCAGTCTGCAGACGAGGATTTGCTACCCCCTGTCACAAGCACTGGATTTGAGGTCAAAGATCTGCTGTCTAGTTTGACCTTGCTACTTGCCAACTATGTGGTCTTGAACAAACCATGAATACTTTTTAAGTCCCAATTCCTTGTCTATATAAAAGACAGTCATATTTTACCTGCCTATATCTCAAGGTTTCTGTGGAGAAATTTTTCCATGTAATTTACATAGCCTGGCATACATATTTGATTAACTTAAGTATTTTCTGAGGACCTACCATGTGCCAGGTCTGGGTAGCAGGAATAAAAAAAAGAACTATTATGCTTTTATGGAGATCAGATGGTGATGTGAAGTGGGAGAAGAGGATGCAGAGAATGTACAGATAAATAAGATAAAATTATTATACAGGTCCCTTAGGAAAACAATATGCATATCAGTGAGATCCATAATACCAGAAAAGGAAGTGAAGGGGTAGTGTTTGCGATGAAGCATTTGGGGAAGACCTCATTAGGTGATGTGCTTCACGCACAGCAACACAAATGACCAAAAAAACAGCGTGTAGATGTCAGTAGATGTCGGGGGACAAGGGACAGCCAGCTGTTCGGGTGGAGGAAAGCCAGCATGCTGGAACTCAGTGATTGATGGCCTGTGTGGCCTCAGTGAACAGGAGAGGAAAACAACTGGGCCTTACTTTGTAGAAAGTATTTGGTCATGAGAAAGCACTGGAAATTTTAAGTGGAAAAGCTGTATAATCTGACTCATATTTTAGAAATATCACTCTGGTTGTCACAGGAAGAAACTAGTGAGGCAAGAGTAACAGCAAGGAACCAGGCCTGGCAGAACATACCTGTAATTCTAGCAATTGAGTGGTTAAGGCAGGAGGATTGTGAGTTTGAGGTTATCCTGGGCTAACTAGCAAGAACCTATGGAAAGAAAGGAAGGAAGGAAGGAAAGAAAGAAGGAAGGGAAGGAGGGAGAGAAAAGAAAGAAAGAAAGAAAGAAAGAAAGAAAGAAAGAAAGAAAGAAAGAAAGAAAGAAAGAAAGAAAGAAAGAAAGAAAGAAAGAAAGAAAGAAAGGAAGGAAGGAAGGAAGGAAGGAAGAGAAAAAAGGGAGAAAGAAGGAATTAGAGAAAGAAAGAAAGAAAGAGAGAGGTAGGGAGGAAGGGAGGGAGGGAGGAAGGAAGGAAGGAAGAAAGGAAGAAAGAAAGGAAGGAAGGGAGGGAGGGAGGGAGGGAGGGAGGATAGAGAAATAAAGAAAAAGGAAAAAGAAAAAGAATAGAAGCAAGGAAACCAGTTTTGCTGTGCAATTCTCTAAACAGAGCTAATGATATTAGATTATAGCACAAAAATTCTTCTTATATCCACTGTACAATAAATATGTTACTAATAAGAAAATGTTTAAAGGGTAGGGAGTTAAGTATGCACTATTAATTCAGTGTTATACCTGCTGATATCTCCCATCGTAGCCTTGCATCTGTTATGCAAACAATCAATACAGTATGGAATTGTGTTCACATCAGGTCATATACTCATACTCTCAAATGTGGAAGATAGAAGGGGAAAAACACCCTAAATAGTCATAATTAATATGGAAAGCCTATGATCTCTCATGAGCTCCTTAGACCTGATTCAAGTTTCCACTCTTAAATATAGCTCCAGTTAGCTTAATTACCTATTCCTAGGGGATTTTTAAAACAGGAGGGAGAAGGAAGTACAGCTTCTAACATGAGGCTTGGTGACCATGCAAAAGGAATAAGGGATGAAAACATAAAAGACAAGAGAAAAAAACAACTTAAAAGCAGATTTAAGATTCCAAACAGCATTTCTGAAATAAGGTTTCTTCATTCATATAGTGAATGGCACCATAGAATGCCCTGCCTATAAATGGTTAAAACAAAATTAAATCCATTTGACTTTCAAAAGATTAAGCTTTAGGTATATGCAATGATCTCATGTGGACCCTTATTTCCCTAAGGTACTCAGTAAATGAATCTTTTTGTTGAATTTTATGGTCATGTGCATGCAGGGCTATATTTTTCCCCAGCTGATAAAAGCCTATTAAAACATATTGTGCAATGGACTTCCACTTCCGGGAAGACAGTATAGATGGAATAGTTGCAGTATTCCCTGTTCTTCCTGCTAAGTACAACTAAACACCCTGAACATGGTACGTAGAATGTACCTAAGACTGCAAAGTAGGGAGAGGAAAGCAGGTTGGCTACAGACCTTGGAAACTAGGAGTCATTCATACAATTCATACAACTGTAAACTTGTTGGGATTTCTCAAACTTGTAGCTCATAAATCCCAAACCTGTAGATGAAGAAACCAGCTACTAGGTATTTCCAATGAGTACTAGGGGGAAAAATCAAAATGTAGAACACCTAACCAGGCTCAGCATGGTGGTTCATACCTGTAATGCTGCCACAGGAGAGGTGAAGGCAGGAGAAACAAGAATTCAAAGCCATCCGGGGCTACATAATAAGAACTTGTCTCCAAAATTTAAATCTTCCAACAACAAATCTTCAAAGAAACAACTGCCCAATAAATAAGTGGGCTAAAGACTTAAAGAGAAACTTCTCTGAAGAGGAAAGAAGGATGGCCAATAGACACATGAAGAAATGCTCAACCTCCCTAGCCATAAAAGAAATGCAAATCAAAACAACATTGAGATACCACCTTACCCCAGTTAGAATGGCTAAAATCAAGAACTCTAATAACAACAGATGCTGGAGGGGATGTGGGCAGAAGGGAAGCCTACTGCATTGTTGGTGGGAGTGTAAACTTGTTCAACCACTTTGGAAAGCAGTATGGAGGTTCCTCAGAAGACTCCACATAGAGCTCCCCTATGGCCCAGCAATCCCACTTTTGGGCATTTACCCAAATGATCACAAACAAGGCCATACTAAAGCTACCAGCACGACTATGTTTATTGCAGCATTATTTACCATAGCTAAGATGCCCCTCAATAGATGAATGGATCAAGAAAATGTGGTATATATACACAATGGAATTTTATGCCTCCATCAGAAAGAATGACATTGCCCCATTTGTTAGGAAATGGAAAGACTTGGGAAGAAATATATTAAGTGAAGTAAACCAGGCCCAAAGAAACTTGGGTCCCATGGTTTCCCTCATTTGCAATAACTAGTATATGTCTGAGTCAAGCAGAAAAGGTCAGATAAGTTGATGTTAGGGAAATGAACCCTAAGATACGTATTTAAATGTTTTTTTTTTTCTTTCAGGTGATTGTTTCTAACACATTTATAAGATTATTTCTTTATTGCTTTGTATGTCCCTTCCCCATGGTATAACCCCTGCTTTCACTGTATTTGAGGTTGGTATAATTTGTGGAGGGGAAGGGAAAAAACAAATCGTTTAAATAGGGATATAGGTGCATCCATTGCAACAATGAGATGTACAAGTCGTTATGTGGAAAAATGAACTTTACAACTTTGGTGGGGGGGGGGGTGGATGGGAAGGTATGGGAAGGGGAAACAAAGGAGAGGCTACAATGCTTGATAAGAAATGTACTCATTGGGCTGGGAAGGTGGCTCAGTGGTAGAGTGCTTGCCTTGCAAGCATGAGGCCCTGGGTTCGATTCCTCAGCACCACATAAGCAAAAAGAAAAAAGCTGGAAGTGGTGCTGTGGCTCAAGTGGTAGAGTGCTAGCCTTGAGCTGAAGAGCTGAGGGACAGCGCCCAGGCCCAGAGTTCAGGCCCCACGACTGGACCCAAAAAAAAAAAAAAGAAAAGAAATGTACTCATTATCTTGCCCATGTAATTGTAACCCCTCTGTACAGTATTTTCACAATAAAAAAAAGAACTTGTCTCCAAAAATTCAAAGGCTGGAGAGGTAGATCAGAGGTAGAGGACCTTGTGCTAGCATTCATAAGGCCCTGAGTTCTATTCCTAACACTAGAAAATAAAAAGGACTAAAAGCTTATTCTTTCCACAAAAGGATAGCATAGCCAGATGTTTAGAAAATGACTACTCTCCTCTGGTCAAATATCATCCACCACATAGCAATCCCTGTTGGGAAGTCCACCTGAAATGAGTACACCCCCCCCCCCCATTCCACCTGGAGGTGGAAGATGAGGATTTTCACCACCACCAGGAGTGATGTGGAAAGATTTTGGAGAGTCATGACCTTGCCACATTCCAATGGTAGTAAAGCTTCTCCATGGAGATTCCAGAACTCTCACTCCTGTCCAGCAGCAAGGGGCAACCCCTTTTGGGAAACTAAGGAAAGTAAGGAACAGAACCTCTACCTCCATATGTTGTCAACAAGGAAAGACTTCCCTGTTCCCTATGCTTGCATGGTTCCTGAGGAAGAATAGCTGAACTAGAATACTTAAATAGGATCTGGAATATTTAACAGGATCTAAAAATATCCAAGTTGCAAATGAAACATCACTCATCATTCCAAAACCCACTTTCACCATCCTAGTACCAGAATATCTGCCCAGGGGAATGCTCTCAATAAAAAGGAAATAAGAGGTATGGGTACATGGGTAAATGGCTTATATCTGCAGTTGAGTTGTTTGTTTGTTTTTTTTTTCAAGAGAAAACATGGTTTGTGGGAAGAGCCTAGGAAGATTATTCATTCATTGCTGGTTATCCTGTATCTCAAAAGAGTGCCCCAAGTCCACAGCCACCATCTCCTAACATCTCACATTCTGTCATCAGGAAAGCCACTGGTGAAAACATCACGGATGCTGATGGTCAACACAGAGAAGCCCGCAATCACAGTGGATATAGGAAGTACCCTCAAAACAGTCCAGGGAGTGAATGTGACAATTAACTGCCAAGTTGCAGGTGAGAAATTCATTCCTGTGTTCATTCCAATGGTGACCAAAGCCTGTGCTAGGCTGGACTATGCAAACACAAATTAGAAACAAATTCTGCTTTCAGCAACTCAGTGCTAATAGAAAAGCTAAAGAATGAGCCTCAATCACTTTGAAAGGGAAATTTATAGGAGAAAGCATTAATTCTGGTTAGAGCAAATGAGATCTTTTAAAAAAAAGGTGATGGAGGTTTAAATTAATATTATTTGTGTATATGTGTGTATCAGTCCTGGGGCTTGAACTCAGGGACTGGCCATTCCCTGAAAGTTTCAGCTCAAGGGAAGCACTCTATCACTTGAGCCAAAATTCTACTTCTGGATTTTTAGTACATAATTGGAAATAAGTGCTTCTCAGACTTTCCTCCCTGGGCTGGCTTTGAACAGGGATCCTCAGACCTTAGCCTCCTAAGTAGCTAGGATTACAGGCATGAACCACCAGTGCCTGGCTAAATTAGCATTCTTTTTATTATTTTTATTATAAAGGTGATGTATTGAGTACATTTCTTTTTGAACAACGCTTCACCCTCTCCCTCATTTTTCCCATTTTTTCCCTCCTAGGACCCTCCCCCCAAGTTGTATAGTCCATTTCCAAAAAATGTCTAATGAATATCACTGCTGAATTAATTTATACTTTGTCCCACCATTTCTGTGCTTCCTCTTCCCCTCCCCAAATCAGATAGACTTATATACAAGACAAATGGTACAGAAATAAAAAAAATAGCAACAAAAGGGAAAAAAAAAAAAAAACAGAAAAAAAGAACCACAAAAAGTAAATTAAAAAAAAAAACTCTTGCTACCATTTCTTGGAGTTCATTTCAATAAGCATCATTTTATATGGTCATATGCACATAGCTATTTAGCCCTTGTGATCCTCTCCTAAGAATATCTTCCTTGAGTCTCACTGTGTAAATTATTTAGAGTCCTGTTTATCATGTCCAACTGTAATTTTTCTCTTTTACTATCCATTGGATTTACTTATAGATTTATAGGCTCATGCTAATTATTACAAATGAGGGGAAACCACGCAGCCTATGTTTCTTTGTTGGACAAGTCCTAGTCGTATACATTTATGGAGTACAATGGGATGTATAGAGTGCTGAATGGTTAATCAAGCTAATTAACATATTCATTGCTTCATTTATCTATCATTAGAGGAGTTTTTGTTTTGTTTTGTAGCCTTAGTTTTCCATTCTGATAGAATCTGAACATGTAAGGATGGGGACAAAGGTGTTCCAAGTAGACAAAAGAGTAAAAAGTTCATGGAAGCTGGGAAGCCTCAAGTTGAATAGGAAACTCTGTGCGCTTTAGTCTAGGCAGAGCTCAGAAGGAAGAAATGGAGAAGGCTTAAATCTTAGAAAGGTAGCTTTATAGCCACCAGAAACTTTTAATGCTTAACCAAGGACTTTAGACAAAAAGAGAGAATAATACTGAGGAGTCATGCTTAAGCACCCATGGTATATAAGAAGTAGACACTGGTCAAAGGAGCCAGTCAGGAAGCCATCATAGTGGTCCAAAAGAGAGAGATTGGATCTGAACTCTGGGCAGTGAGAGGCAAAACACAATAAGTGAATGAGTATTAGAAAGATGATAGAGATAAGACTAGGAACAAACCTGTGGCTTACTCAAATCATTAAAGTAATGCATTGAGCAAGTGGGTAGTAATAGAGTAGATAAGAATTGTGAAAGAAGCCGGGCCCCGGTGGCTCACGCCTGTAATCCTAGCTACTCAGGAGGCTGAGATCTGAGGATCACAGTTCAAAGCCAGCCCAGGCAGGAAAGACTGTGAGACTCCTATCTCCAATAAACCACTAGAAAACCGGAAGTGGCGCTGTAGCTCAAGTGGTAGAGCACTCTCCTTGAGCTGAAGAGCTAGGGAACAGCGCCCAAGCCCAGAGTTCAAGCCCCATGACCGACCAAAAAAAAAAAAAAAAAAAGAATAAGCTGGCCAGTGCTCTTAAGAACTGTGTTCTTGAGGAGGTCTTGCAGGGGTTTAGCAGAGAACAGGGAGTCACAGCAAAGTGAAAAGTAGGGAACCCTAGGGATAGAAATTGCAATGATCCCACTAGGGGATGAATAAGTGAATGGCTGTTGTGCCAGTGAACAGCTACTGTCTCCTGATGACCCTGTCCACAGATGATCCCTCTCATGACATGTTCACACCCAAAGCAGACAAGCAGTGAGGTACCAGCTCTGGTGTATCCTACCTTAGATTTTAGCTCCGTCACCTTACAGCATAATGTCAGAAAGCCCATTCAAGAGAAAATAGGAGGAAGATCTTGTTCTAGGTCATGTTGTTTCCAAAGAAAAAGCCAAGTCTGCTTTCTATGAAATGTCCTAATCGTTTCAAGATGCCTGTTTTTGAAATCCACCTTTGCAGCTGCATATTAGCTTCTCCTTGGTAAAGCTGCTGTAGCCTGCCTCATCAATGAAACCCTCTTGAACCAAATTTCTCAGGTCCTTCAGTGTTAGGTAGGGAGTAAGCCATCTGTGGTAGGGCTGGTCACAAATGAGCTGCCCGTTCTGTACAGATGCTAGTAGTGCCTGCCAGACCTCTTCTGCAGAGCAGTCAATCTGAGTGCAGCCATGAAACGCTGTCCTTACATAGGACAGACTTCATTTGTCTTTTTTTTTCTTTTTTGGGGGGTCCGGTCATGGGGCCTGAACTCTGGGCCTGGGCGCTGTCCTTCAGCTCTTCAGCTCAAGGGTAGCGCTCTACCACTTGAGCCACAGCGCCACTTCCAGCTTTTTTCTTTTTGCTTATGTGGTGCTGAGGAATCGAACCCAGGGCCTCAGGCATGCAAGGCAAGCGCTCTACCACTGAGCCAACTTCCCAGCCCTGTCTTTTCTTGTAGGTTGGGATTGGTGTGAGTCAGGGAATAATGGAGGAACAGGCAACAAAATAAAGAATTCAGCTGTTGAAGAAAATTTAGAGAGCTAGAGAGAACTGTTACAATGGAACAAGTGTGGCTCTCTTCCCATACCACCTGGGGTCATGACCCTTGAACTCCATCGGTCATCTTAGAGTGAGATCTTAGGTTATTCTATCCAGGTTTTGCCTAGCTATGGAATTATAATATTTCTATTTGTTTTTACTCATACCCATTTGTCTTAGTCCTAATTAACTAAAAATAAATCTTTGTCTCTTTCATTATACCTATTGTTAAATAAGACATGTATTCAAAGTGGGTGGGAAAGAGCCTGACTTAGGACACACAGTGAATTTTCTGGAGAAGGAAATCATCACTGAGTTAAGTCTCCAGCCCAAACACTCAACAATATTGCTAAATGCTAATTGGGACAAAGAATTGCTCTTGTTTTCCTGCTGTAAGTGCCTATGGCCCTCTCCTGTTCTTGGTCATTTCTACTGCATCTCTAGCCAGGGTCCTAGTGACCTCCTGACTAGTTGGGTAACATTCTCTAAATAACATCCTCAATGGCAGGCAATCCACGAGCTTGAGAACTAACTACCAGGCTACTAATAATGGACAGAAAAGTGACTCCATAAGGACCTACTTACACAAGATTTTGTGTGAGGTGATTTTCATTATTCATTGACAATGTTTTATTGACTATCTAGCTCAGGTTAGATCAGATGTTTCCTAAGCCAAAGATATGTATATGAATAAGATAAAATTTCAGGAAACTCAGAGTCTGGAAGGGAATTATGAAAATGTAACTATAATATATAATGTATAGATGTGTAGATTCTCATTATAATAAAATATTGGAGTATTCACAGAAATTTTTAGAAAACTAAGAAAAATCCCAAAAGGGAAGAAAACAACTTACTCAAATTCTACTTTCCAAACTCAACCACAATGAGCATCTAAACACAATTCTTAACAATTACATTTATTCTTTTCACTCAATAATAAACAGTTGTCTGTGTCATGAGCTGAATTTTAATAAATAAATATATAATAGTCTAAGAATATTACATAATTTACCTCGACTGTTCCTGTCATTGTGTATTGCTGGCAGGTTTTCATTAAACAACCTTTCACACACAAGTGCCAACTTGCACATTGCAGCCTTACAAGTTCTTCCCACCCCTTAAGCATGAAAAGTATTAAGCAATGAATATAATGAGGCTTTTTCTTGAACAGGGACCTACTCCCTTGTACTTTCTCATGTTTATTCTCTGATAAGAGTTCAGAAAACTGAGAAATAAGATAAAAGAGAAAGGAGGAAAGGAGTATGGGTGAAGGGCCTAAAGCAGAAATAACATGCTTCATTGAAAGAAGTAGGTGTGAAGGGGCTGGGAAGGTGGCTCAGCGGTAGAGCGTTTGCCTTGCATGCATGAGGCCCTGGGTTCGATTCCTCAGCACCACATAAGCAAAAAGAAAAAAGCCGGAAGTGGCGCTGTGGCTCAAGTGGTAGAGCACTAGTCTTGAGCTGAAGAGCTGAGGGACAGCGCCCAGGCCCAGAGTTCAGGCCCCACGACCGGACCCAAAAAAAAAAAAGAAAGAAAGAAGTAGGTGTGGCTGGTAGTACAGAGGGCAGAGAGGAAAGAAGCATGAGGCTGGGAAGTGGGGATAGACAGGTACTAGATCTTAAATACTTGCATAAATTATGGTACGGTACACTTTAGGCTTTTTTCCTAAGACCAAAGCACTTGCTTAGGAGGTAGCATATTAAATTATCAAATAGACACCAAGGTAATGGTTTAAACACCAGGGAAACTTATTTGTTGCTTTCCTTAGAGACCAAAAATTGTTCCTGGACCACTGGATAGGATCTTGTCCCCACAGTGTCTGCTATGAGGGTAGTCGGAAAGGTTCTTAAGGGTCACATTGAGAAGTAGCACACATCCCTATTTCTCACTTTCTATTTCTCCCCTGACCAAGGAAACAACTACAAAGGATGCTGGGAAACATATCGTCACTAGGTACTCAGGAAAAAAAGAAGAAAACAGATTTTTTTGAATGGCTATGAGTGTCTGCCACAGTCAGTGTGGACAAATGTGGAAAGCAGCTTAGACTGTCATGGTTCTTTAGAATAATTGCCAGTGCTGACATTTGAATTGCTGTATCCTTTCTCTTTTCTTGCACCAAGCCGCCCTCCTCCCACCTAAAAAGCTTCAAGAACTTACTGTGTAAAAGTACACCTTTGGACGCCCTACCTCAAGGTGCTGACAAGCTGCCATCATGGAAGTGGCCGTCCAAATACAACAAATGGTCCAGTTAGCAAGAATATCCTGTCTGGGATATTAAAGGGGGGAAAGGGGGAGATATTATAGCATCACGCTTCCTGGCAGCTCAGTGGAGATTAAAGGCACTAATCCTTATAATCGTATCCCGTTACAAACCATTCTGACTAGACCCATTTATTGATCCTTTTAAGCAACAGGGAGAACATTGTGTTGTTGGTAAGATATGCCACAAGGGGAAAAGCAGACATGGTTCTTTTTCTTCCCCCTTTTTAGACACAAATAGTACAGGGAATCCAAAATGTGAGGCATAGCCAAGGAGCTGGTCAACAGCAACATAGCTTCAGACTGGATTCTGTGGTAGAGTGTATTTGTTACCATTTTCTAAAGAGCTTTCCAGTTTTTTTCTTTGTTGCTGGTTTTTGGTTTCTTTTCCATTTGTCTCATTTGTTCATTTCTCTGTCTTTGGAAGGGCAAGTGGAGGCACAGAAATGATCCAACAAGAGGTGAACAAATGCAGCACTGGTACTCACTAGACACTATGTTGAAAATAACTGTACAACTTGGGGGTGGGGACAGGAGGGAACAACTGGAAGAGAGTGAGGGGAAAGGGTGACATTGTTCAAAAAGAAATGTGCTTTCTATCCGACTTAAGTAACTGTAACGCCTCTGTATCTCACCTTTAAGATGACAATTTTTTTAATTCATGAAAGGAAAACAAATGAAGGTGCTGCCATGTTACAATATGTGAGGGAAAAAAGTTATGTCCACGATTTGACCATAATTTCCAACAAGAGAAAGCTAACAAAGCCAGCACTTAGAGATGCTAGAACTCTTCCTCCTTGCAGTGATCATGGTGTTACAATGACAGCAGAAATTCTGAAAGTAGGAAGCGCTTAAAGATTTGACAGTTTAACAAATAAAACCACAGTAGGTTAGACTTTCTCTGAAGAGTGAGTGCAGTGACAGTGGCAGGCTGTGGGGTGTACTTGTAAAGATGGGGTATCTTAAAATCTAGGTTGGTGTGATTTCCACTTTTTACCTACTAAAAGGGTACAGAAGAATATGTAAAGTGAAATGAATAAGAAAAAGATTATGCAAAGCCTAGTGAAGCAAACATTTAGCCAGGCGTTTAGCTGGCTCATGCCTGTAATCCTAGCTACTCAGTAGGCTGAGATCTGAGGATTGTGGCTTGAAGCCATGGTTTTCTTTCTTGCTTGCTGTTGTTTTTAATGTAATTATAATGTACTATGTGATTTTTTTGTTGTTGTTTCTTTGGTATGTTCGTCCCCCATGGTATAGCCCCTGTTCTCACTGTATTTGATTCCAGTGCACTCCATCTTGTATATACATCTTTCTAATTTGGGGAGGGGAAGAGAAAAAATAAAATGTTTAAATAGGAATACAGGTTGACCCATTGTAACAATGAGATGTACAAGACACTATGTTGAAAACAAACTTTACAACTTTGCTGGGGGGTGAGGGGTAGTTGTGGAGGTGGGAGGGAAGGGATGGTAGGGGAAAAACAAAGGAGGAGGCAACAATGCAGGATAGGAAATGTACTCATTACCTTGCTCATATAACTGTAACCCTTCTGTACCGTATTTTTACAATAAAAAGTACAAAAAAAGATGGGGTATCTTAGACTTAAAGCTATCTCTGTTACATCTCCACACTATGATTGGTGCTTGTATGATTCACCAAGGGGCAGAAAATAAATAGGAGGGAACCCTTACGGTGTCATCATTCAGGGATCCAAACTCATGTGATTTCGACAGATTTCTTAATCTCTTTGAGCCCCATTTTTCTCATCTGTATGACTATGACAGCATTGATAATAGTAACTGACTCACAGGGTGATTGTGAAAAGTGATTACATCTCAAAGATGTTTGGCTTATAACAAATGTGCGGGATATCTTAGCATAGCTCAGTACACTCCTGATGTCAAGGGATTCTGAACATCAGGATTAGCCAAGCATATCTGATACATTTCCAAGTGACTTCTTCTTGGCCCAGCCAAGGGCTGATGAAGTTTTCTCTCAGATTACTGTCATACCTTAAGGGATGGAAAATGAGCTCTGGTGCCTCT
This sequence comes from Dipodomys spectabilis, assembly GCF_019054845.1. Classification (NCBI taxonomy): domain Eukaryota; kingdom Metazoa; phylum Chordata; class Mammalia; order Rodentia; family Heteromyidae; genus Dipodomys; species Dipodomys spectabilis. Next base: position 4,738,790 of record NW_024870835.1, on the reverse strand, counting down.
TGTTTTTCCTTTCTTTATTCTGTTTATAATGTCAGAGGCAGTCCTAGAAGGACTGGTTGTCATTCCAAACACCTTTTAAGTGTCATTCTCTGCCTAAGGTCCACAGTCCCAGGCAGGAAATCCCCAAAATGCGGCACTTGCAGTAAACCGTCAGCTAACACATGGTGCAGGCTTGTGTCAAGTAAGTCTGAGAGAGGTTTGCTAATAAATGCACTAGAGAGTGACTCCCATATAATTTCCTTTCCTCCTATAGTTTCAGGGTTTGGAGGTTGGTTGGTTTGGGTTTTTTGTGCTAATCCTGGGACTTGAACTCAGACACTGGGCACTGTCCCTAAAGTTTTTTTTTTACTCTACTACCTGAGCCACAGCTCCACTTCCAACATATTTTAGTAGTTTGTTGAAGAGTCCCACAGACTTTCCTGCCCGGGCTGATTTTGAACCATGATCCTGAGATTTTAGCCTCCTGAGTAGCTGGTATCACAGGCCTGAGTCACCGGCACCCAGCTTAGTTCCAGTTTCACATGCTGTAAGTGACTGCCTTCTACCTTTTATTATCCTGAACATTTCTGTTCTCCCATGATCTCCCTGTTTCTACCAAAGGAATTCAGCTCTTTTGAGACACATCAAATCTTGGGCTTCACAACAAGCCTAATTGTGTGGGTGCATGAATGGGACAAAGAGTAATGTAGGGCAGTTAAGAAACTCACAATCAGTTCCTGAGAAAGCCCAGAAATAGCTCCCAGATCTCTTTCCACCCCTGGCTTCTCAACCTCCACCACTCTGGCTGTGATTTTTCTCTCTCCTCTATGTATCTCTGCCTCTCACTGCCCTGCAGGAGTCCAGGCCCTGACCAAGAGACACTCTGATGACTAACAGGGTGGCCTTACTGCTAGAGTGACACAAAGAGCCAGGATTACTGCCTCTGGGAATACACATTGCCAGTATCATCAGTACAGTCATAGGGAAGGCTGGAACTCACCCTCACTTCTTCCCCTTCCCTCCCCACTGCTCACCTAGGCAACAGTCTTTTGTCAGGGGAACTAATGGTTGATTCAGTCCAGTTCTCTTTCGTTACCTGTCTTATTCTAGAGCAACTTTTATATCCCATTGGGGCATTTTGCATTTGCTGCCCCACCACCCTTGTTAAAGGAAGATGCCCCCAGTTAATGCTACAGTAGCAATTCAAGACAAAGGGAGCAAATACTTGTAGAAATAGTTTATAGGACTTCATTTTCCAGCATGCTTTTGTGAGAAACGGTAGGAACATGTGAATGTAAAATCTAAACTCAGGGTCCAACATGCAAGCTGGCATGGGCAGCATCATGATGCTCTTGCTCTCCCTAGTGGTGTTACAATGAAAAGTCAGTTTTTCTCCTCTTCACCTGCATCTTTTCTCTAGGTGCACTGAGAGAAGATGCCAGCCAGGCTCTGGTGCCCTTAAGCATCATGCATCCTATCATATTGTTAGAGCTAAATTAGTGCACTCCTCTTTAGGTGTGACAAGGCTGTATTATGCAAATCTCCACCCCCTTTCTTTAGTCCCACCTCTAGACAGCCGCAAGGACCAATAACAGATATAAGTAACTGCATAACAATTTCATTATCCCCCAACATGGGCAAGCCATGAAAGCTAACACTGCTCCTGTCCTAAGGGCAAAATCATGGCTCAGGAAAAGTGCTAAGCTAAAGGTCTGGCTGTTTGGCTGTTCTTGGCATTGACCCCATTTTCCAGGATTTGACATTCTGAACATACCCTACATAGATGCTGCTCCCTGGAGATCTTTGAATCAATGCCTCAGACTTTCAGTCTCCCAGAGCAATCTGGAGCCCCTTAGGAAGACCATCTAGGAAGGCTTTCCCTAAACCAGAGTTGATCACTTGCCTAACAACCACAAGGACACTTTCCAAGTTGTTTAGACTGTCCCTGAGGCATAGAATCTAGTTTGCAAAGACAGGCATCCATCCCAAATCAGCACACAATCTTTCCAGCTCACTCACAGGTAAGAAATAGGTTGTGGAGAAGGAAAAAATCACCTTTGGCCCATATGCTATGCTGTAAAAGCCACCATCTATGTTTTGAGAAGATACAAAACTTTCTACCACTATAACAAAATATCTGAGAAAAACAACTCATAAGAAGACAAGCCTAAAATCTGTTCCCTTCAAAATCTGTTCTTAAATATTGCAAGATCCCAAACACACACACACACAAAAAAGAAGAAAAGTCTAACCAGGCATGTTGGCTCAATCTTGTTATCATAGTTACTTGGGAAGCAGAGACTGGAAGGACCACTATTCAGGGGTAGCCCAGGCAGAAAGTTAATGAGATCCTCATTTCACAATAAGCTAGGTAGAGAAACACTTCTGTGATCCCAGCTACCTAGGGTACATAGATAGGGGAAATCGCAATCCAAGGCCAGCTGGGTCAAAAATGGGAGAAGCTACCCAGAAAATAACTGAAACAAAAGGAACTTGGGCCCCCACAGTGTAACCCCTGCTTTCACTATATTTGATGTCAGTATAACATGTGGAGGAGATGGGGACAAACAAGTCGTTTAAGGATTCAGGTGGACCTGTTGCAACAATGAGAAGTACAAAATGTCATGTCAAAACCAGCTTTACAATGTCGGAGGGGGGGGGAGGGGGGATATGATTGGGTGGGGGGGAGGGGGGAGGCTGGGAAGGGAGGTGAAGGGTAAACAAAGGAGGAGGCTGCAATGCTTGGTAAGAAATGTATGCATTATCCTGACCATGTAATTGTAACCCCTCTGTACAGTATGTTCTCAAATAAAATAAAATAAAATTTTTTAAAAAAAAAAAAAAGGAACTTGGGGGGTATGGCTCAAGTGACCTAGCAATTACCTATCAAGCACAAGTCCCTGAGTGCACATGCAAGGAGGGGGAGAAGTGGGGGAGAGGAAGAAGAAAAGGGAAGGTTATTTTGACTCTGTTTCAGAGGCTTGGACTCATGGCCCATTGGTCTGAGCTTATGGAATGAGCAGATCATGGCAGGAGCACGTGATCAAGAAAACCTACTCATCTCACAGCCAGAAATCAAGAAAATGTTGGTGTCCCACAATCCCCTCTAAAGGCATGCTCCCAATCACCTAAAGACCTCTCATTATGCCCTCCTTCTAAAGATTCCACATACACACACAGCAGTCTCCTGGGGACCAAGCCATTAACACAGGGCCTTTGGAAACGCATATTTTCTACATAGAGTTTCAAGATTAACATTACTAATCTCTTTCGTTGACTTACAGAAATAAAATAATAGTGAGTGTTTTCTTACATCTGGCTTTTTGTCCTCAGGGTCATGTTTGTCTCGTGTATTTTCCTTTTTTCACCTTCACAAATGCATACATTTGGTTTTTATAATGTTTTCTCCAAAGACTTTAAGTATCTTCTACCCTGGCAAATGCCCTTGACCAGCCGCTGTTTCCTCTGCTTTTAACTGGCTTCTTTCTTCCTGCCTCTCTTTGGAAGTCTTTTTAAAAGGCAAAAGATCTAGAGATCCCTGAGAGATCTGAGGCATTATTTAGTTTGGCCAAAGGATGGTAGAAGACGCCTAAAGCAGATGCTTCCTGCAGAGTAGCCCCACAGAACACTAGCCAAGAGGCGTTAGTGGGTTCACCTGAATATGTTTAGCTGATGAATTTTGTTTTGTTTTGTTTCATTTTGTTCCCTAGGTGTGCCTGAAGCGGAAGTGACTTGGTTCAGGAATAGAAGCAAACTGGGCTCCTCTCACCGTCTGTATGAGGGCTCCTTGCTGCTCACAAATGTGTCCCTCTCCGATCAAGGCCTGTATTCCTGTAGAGCAGCCAATCTTCATGGTGAACTGACTGAGAACACCCAGCTCCTGATCTTAGGTAAAACCCCAGGGCTGTCATCTCAGCTGGACCTCACTGGTGGGAGGACTATCTAACCCACGCTCCACCTCCTCTTTGTCCCCCACTGAATTAGGACATAAATGGCAAATTTGGTATCTCTCTCCTCACCTTCAGCCCTACCAACAGCAAATATAGACTTTGGGACCAAGTAAACATGAATTTGAAACACCTCTAACTATATGGCCTTGGCAAATTAATTCACATTAGCTAAAGGAAAGCAATTCTCCTCCTTGTCCTCCTCCTCCTCTTCTTCTTCTCCTTCTTCTTCTCCTTCTTCTTCTCCTTCTTCTTCTCCTTCTTCTTCTCCTTCTTCTTCTCCTTCTTCTTCTCCTTCTTCTTCTCCTTCTTCTTCTCCTTCTTCTTCTCCTTCTTTCTTCTCCTTCTTTCTTCTTCTTCTTCTTCTTCTTCTTCTTCTTCTTCTTCTTCTTCTTCTTCTTCTTCTTTCTTCTTCTTCTTTTTCTTCCTCTTCCTCTTCGTCTCCTTCTCTTCCTCCTCCTTCTCTTCCTCCTCCTTCTCTTCCTCCTCCTTCTTCTCTCCTCTCTTCCTTCTCCTTCTTTTATTTTGTTCGCTTATTTCTGGTTTTTTTTTTTTGTATTTTGGGTTTTTTATCATTCTGGGCTTTGAACTCCAGGGTCTCATCCTTACTAACATGCTCTTCCACTTAATCCATGACTCCTTTCTTTTTGCTTTTTATTTTATTTTTCAAATAGGCTCTCCACACACTTTTGTCCTTGAAGGCAGGCCTTCAAGTATGAGCCTCTTATCTTCACTTCCTGAGTAGCTGGGATTACAGTAGTACATCACTGCACCCAGATAAAGCTATATTCTTAACTCTTTCACACTAATGATTTCTTTGAGGACCAGATTAAAATTGTAGATTACCTTCTTCAGAGAATCATCAGTGCAGAATTTTTCCTACAAATCCAGGAAGGTTATAGTATACATAAAGTCTCCACATGCATGTCCCAAGTGTAAGAATTGTTAATTAAAGAATCTAGCATACTTTCTGGCATACAGTAGATATTCAGAAATAATTGCCAGACAACTATTTACCAGCTGCTGCTCAGGGGTGGCTCAGCCATTTTGCAGGTTGCAAAACTTTTCTGCTTTCCTTCCCACTGAGTCTAGTAGTTGGTGAGATAGAGTTCTTTACAAAGCTTTATTTTGAGAGTATTCCTGCTTTTTTAAACAAAGCAATTATTAGAGTACCTATGCTAGCTTTTTCACCAAGAGAAAGCTGTCATTCTAGGGGGAGGAGGGAAGGAAAATGTGAGAAATAATAATTACATGCCCCACACACATTCATAAACATACATTACTGACTTCCTCAGAGGAAAGTAATTAAACTTTACACTTCTATTTTCACACCCAAAGTTGATATGATACCAAAACCCAGGTTCTCTCACCCCTGCCCACTCAGAGTTTAGAGGCCCAGCTTGGATGAAACCCCATGGGTACAGAAACCTCCAACCATCATAGGAAGCCACAGAAAACTGGCTCAGAGAAAAAAGGATGTCATTTGTTTTGCATTGGGTTTCATGTGGCTGGGCTGTTGGTCTGGAGCCTAGAGCCCAGGGACTTTTGCCCCACTGAGTTACAGTGCTTACTGATGGCTTCTTTCTCCCTAATAACACTTCCTTGTTGTCTCTACTAACAGAGATGAAAGCCTAAGATGGTCACTGCTACTGTGGCGGCGTTGCCAGTGAAGTGTGTGTGTGTGTGTGTGTGTGTGTGTGTGTGTGTGTGTGTGTGTGTGTGTGTGTGTGTGTGCTGTGAGCCAGTTCTAATTTTATTCCAACTCTAATACAGTGTGATTGTGAACATGGTGTTCATAGAGCATGAAGTCTTCCCCATTTTAATCAAATATGATGGGAGGGGGGAATATTAAGGGTCAACTGTAGAGCTTTTCTTGATCAGAAGTCTTAGTTTCTTAACCAGATGCTAATGACTCACACCTGTAATTCTAACTACTCAGGAGACTAAGATTCAGCGTATAATGGTTGATGCTTAGTCAGACAAAAAAGTCTGACAGACTCCATTTCCAAACTAACCAGCAAAAAATTGGTATGAAGACATGAGCCAAGTGGTAGACCCAACAAAGAGAACAAATATAAGGCACTGAGTTCAAACCCTGGTGGTGGCAAAAAAAAAAAAAAAAAAAGGTTGACTTCTTAAAGATGATTTATTTTCATAGCTAACATTAGGAACATGGAAAAAATGTCTATGTTATCAGTAAAAAAAAAAAAACATGGCATAAGTAATAAGAGAGGGATTTTGTATATAAAGCTAAACTTCATGCCAATTCTGTGATTTAACTATAGCATGAAGGCTTGAAGTATAATGAAACAAACATACATTTCTTCATAGTGATTAGATGAATATCCATTAAGTGTTACCTGTAAGTCTATGTCAGCTGGACACTAGTAGAGTTTTAGGAGTAATGTAAGAGCCAATCTCTCCCCCTAGAGAATTTACACTTTCACTGGGAAGACCAAGTGCACTGAACCAAAGTGAGAAATCCCAAAAAAGCTATAAGACATGGGTAGGGACTGACTTTTGGCCCAAGGAGAATAGCTTGTTTTACAGATGGAACATAGCCCCTTTTTGCTTTCAGTAAATAATCAAAGCCTTCTTGAATTTTAAGAATGAACATTACAGAGGTCAGGAGGAAGAGAGACCAGTTTTGAGTAAACTATCATCATCAGTTCCCAAAATCATGGTATCCAGAAGAAAAGAGACATTGGAAAGGAACCCATTTTACCAATGAAGAAATAAGCCCCCCCCCCAAAAAAAAGAAGAAAGAAGCCCAATGGGCTTAAGTGACAGGCAGAGCCATAGTTTAAACCAAGGGTTACTGGATGCAAGCAGTCATGTGCACCTTTCAAAGAGAGTTCTTTAAAAACTGTATTTCATGAATAGCTGTGTAATCTCAAGATGATGATCTTTAACAAGCAAAGGCAGAGGTGTATTTCTGAAGTAGACTGGCTTCCACTGATGCTTATTTACCACCTGTAACAAGTGCTAAGGACATGGTAGGGTCCTTGCCATAGCTTGTTAAGATGTCCATCCGTTACAAAAGCAATACTTTTGCTCTTCATTCCACTTCCATAAGTGCACTGGAGAATAAGCAGCAGCTGGCCTGGGAAGTGGGAACAGCAGTGCCTCAGCAGACACAGGTCAAGGAGCAAAGGGATGCTGCTACCTCCCTGGGAGTGTGGGCAGCCTTCCGCTAGTGGGCTCAGTGTGTGCTGCCCTTTCGTTTGTTCACTGGATATAACAAGTGGCTATAGCTTCCATTTCTAGTTCTGGTTAACTTGGTCTCTGATGGCTTAAGCCCTGACTCTTTGTAAGATATTGAATAATCAAGCATCCCATAGTCCTATTTGTCAAAGTCCTACTTAGGCATAAAAATCCATGACAAAATAAAATAATTTTACAACTGAATTTTTCCCATAAGGGAAAAAAATGACAGGAGAGGAGAGGGAGTAGTTGAGAAAGAATAATATAGGTGGAATAAGTATGAGCAAAGTATATTAATGCATGTTACAAATATCACAATGAAATTCTTTTAAGTAATACATTTTTGCTAACAAAAAGTTAAGGAAAAAGAGAGGGATTGAGGGAGGAAAGGAAAGGAAAGGAAAGGAAAGGAAAGAGGGAGGGAGGGAAGGAGGGAGGGAGGGAGGAACGGAGGAAGGGAGGGAAGGTGAGAAAGAAAGAAAAAAGTCCACTCACAAAATCTTTTAAGTAAGAAATTCTTGAGGAGTATTTCTGTGGGAACAATAATGAAATCTTTCACTATGAAGGATGGTATAAGAGTTAAATGAAAAATGGGATGAAAACTATTAATCTCACAGCTTAGTGTAGTGTAAATGCTAAAGTTGCCTTTTAAAATGTGTCTTTAAAATAATATGGTTTAATTTATCTACAAAGTTATAAGGATCCAATGTTGCTGTGGTTTAAAATGATATAAAGTAAGGAACTCCTGAAATTAATGTGCCTGTATCTTATGAGTTACCTTGTTCATTCAGGCATCATAAATTTCCCTTGCTAAGTTGATCATCTCTATAGGAAAAATGATATTAAGATCAATAATAACAATAATAATAATGCCTTCTCATACACACACATACATGCCTACCATTTCTCTCTCCCTGACACCCCTTAATACAGCCTGTGTGATTTAACCTCCTGATTCACCATCTGTCTTCTTACAGATCCCCCTCAAGTCCCTACACAGTTGGAAGACATCAGAGCCTTGCTCTCAGCCACTGGACCGAACCTTCCTTCGGTGCTGACGTCTCCTTTGGGAACACAGCTGGTCCTGGATCCTGGGAATTCTGCACTCCTTGGTGAGTCCAACCCTCCGAAACATTGGGCAAAAATCCAGGGCTGGACAGGATTTATGGATGGGTGACTGCTTGCAGGTGGGAGGGAGGCAGCGGTGGGGGGTGGCCAACAGGAAATCACTAAATTGCCTACAGAATCCAGACTCACCAGTGGAAACTTGGCTGACTTTCCACATGAGGTGAGTGCAGCTCTTAGTCTGGACTCTATAGCTTGTCTAGATTCCAATATGGCCCCTTTCTGAGTCCTCTTGGGCTGATGCCACAGCCCAGATCCTTTCCATCAGGATGACTTACTGAACTTGGACGATCACTCCTTTATACCTGCCCCCTCTTGCTTACTATTTCCCAGTGTCCCAGCCCACCCCCACACCTTCCTTCCACTGAGAGAGAGAGAGAGAGAAGAGAGAAGAGAGAGAGAGTTATAATCAGCTTTCAAGGATAAAACTATGGGGTCAGCACACTCTAAATGCCAGTGAATCTGTCTGGACCAGCTTTCTATAGGCAGAGTATAAAGCCAAGCAAACTCCTAAGGACAAAACCTCCCTGACATTAAGCACTGGAGACTTTCACCACTTTTCTCTATGTGCTGGTGCCCTCTGACAGCAAGAAATTGTACATCCAAACCCTATGTCCCTCACCCCACAATCATGGAGATGCTAGAAGTCTTCTCGCCAGATCCTTTTCTTCCAAAGGCCTGAGGTATAAGAGGCAGGGTGTACGTGTGTGGGGACAAGGATTATATGGGAGATCTCTGTACCTTTCTCTGTTCCTCAGTTATGCTGTGAATCTAAGAAAAAATCATAATAATGAAAGCTTTTTTAAATCTTCACACCAACTATGTTAACCAAATTGTTGATCATTTCTAATAGCTACATTTATTCCCTTGGCTCCAAGTTTAAAGTATCTTCATTCTTCTATCTACCATTTAGCAAGGAACAAAGGCCAGTTGATTACCAGTGACACTGGTGAGGAGTTATCAACATGGAGAGGAGCCTTGTGAATTTAGAATTTGAGAGCACAAAGATTACCTTCAGTGATCGTTATGATCTGAATTTAGTGAAGAATCCTCCTAGCTTCTCAGCATATGCAGAAAGCTTCTGATTTCTTTATTTCTGATCTGGGTAAAAGACACAGATCCATTTAATAAATCATTCTATTCTGTTTCCCATAACTGACAAAAGCTTGGCATTAAATTTTTCCATATCACGCTGATCAGAATTCACAGAAGTTTTGAGTTGCATGGTTTCTTTGGCTTCCAAATGATAAACTTATTCCAAATTAAGTGTGTGCATTGTGAATTTCTTTACTTTAGACTCATCACTCTGAAAGCTTACCATAACTGTTCATCATAGCCTAGTAACTAGCAAAATGTACTGCAATTGTTTATTTTCAAGTTGAATGACTGGTTGGGGTCACTCAGGTGCCATTCTCTATGCTGGAAAAGTCAATCTGCTCGTATTTTTTTCCATCATAGCTTTTCTTTTTTTTCTCTCTTATTCTGGAATAATATTTTGTCTCATTTTAGCCATGGGCAATAAGAATTTATTGTGCTTTATGCTGCTGCATTCCATTACTAGTTTATGGCGTTTGGCTACCTTGGGCTGGCATTTAAATCTAACAGCTAAAATCACCTTAATATCCAGTCTACAACCAGACCACTCCATGTAAATGAAACAGGGAGTCAGTATTCATAAAGTCCCTGAATGTAACTGCCTGGGCAAAATGAACTCTAGTGGAGAACATCAACATTGTGCCTGCACTATAGAAGTAGGGGAATTCTACCTGGAATTATGGAAATAAATTAGGAAATTATATGAAATATTAGGACTCTCAGAAGTAGATTATTTGAAACAGGTGGCTCAAGCCTATCCCAGCTACTTGGGGAGTACAGATAGGAAGATTGTGGTCCAAGCCCAGCCTGGGCAAAAAGTCAGGTCACAAAACTGTATCTTTACCAATAGCTAGCACATGGTGATACACACCTATTATCCAAGCAATACAGGAAGATACAAATAGGAGGATCACAGTCCAGTCAAGTTTGGGCATAAAAGAAGACCCTCTCTCAAAAACTAACGAACACAAAAAGGGTTTACCACACAAGTGGTACAACACCACCGATCTTACAATTGTGAGGGTCACAGTACCACAAAATAAGATGGATTATTTGGATCAAGCAAAAGCCTCTAGGATGCTTTGAAATGACGTACAAAGGATGGATGGGACTGAAAAAGCAGAAAGGGGGGAAAATGAGTACTCAATAGATAAAAGCAACACCATGAATTCTTTTTTTTTCTTTTTTTTCTTCTTTTTTTCTTTTTTTTTTTAATTGTGAAAATACTGTACAGAGGGGTTACAATTACATGGGCAAGATAATGAGTACATTTCTTATCAAGCATTGTAGCCTCCTCCTTTGTTTCCCCTTCCCATCCCTTCCCATCCTCCCCCCGCCCCCCACCCAATCCTCCCTGTCCCCCCCTCAGCTAACCCCCCACCAAAGTTATAAAGTTCGTTTTCGACATGACGACTTGTACATCTCATTGTTGCAATGGGTCCACCTGTATCCCTATTTAAACGATTTGTTTTTCCCCTTCCCCTCCATAAATTATACTGACATGAAATACAGTGAAAACAGGGGTTATACTGTGGGGGAGGGACATACAAAGCAACAAAGAAATCATCTTATAAATGTGTTAGAAACAATCGCATGAAAGAAAAAAAAACATTTGAATACATATCTTAGGGTTCATTTCCCTAACCTCACCTTATCTGACCTTTTCTGCTTGACTCATACATATACTAGATATTGCAAATAAGGGAAACCATGGGACCTATGTTTCTTTGGGCCTGGCTTACTTCACTTCATATAATTTTTTCCAAGTCTTTCCATTTCCTAACAAACGGGGCAATGTCATTCTTTCTGATGGAGGCATAGAATTCCATTGGCAGCACCATGAATTCTGAGACAACAATGTGCAAGATTGCCAGACACCAGTAGCTAGCGCTTGTCATCCTAGCTACTCAGGAGGCTGAAATCTAAGGATCACGGTTCAAAGCCAGCCCAGGCAGTCTATGAGACATTTAGCTCCAATTAATAATCCACCAGAAAACTGGAAGTAAAGCTGTGGCTCCAAGAGCTAGCCAAGAAGAGCTCATGATTAGTGCACAGGCCCTGGGTTCAAGCCCCAACAACACCCCCCCCCAAAAAAAAAGGTGTTTTGTTTTGAGCCAACCCTGTTTTGACTAGTAAATGGTGAGATTCTGGTATGTGCATTTAAAGGTCAGTTGACTAACAGATCCATGGTCCTGGTGCATGTCATCGTTCTATAGCCCAGGCACAGTAACACACTAACCATGATTCTCTCATTTCACAAAAGCAAGGGGAGAAGTGAAATTTGGGGAACTTTAAAGTAATGTCTCAGAAATGAACGCTTCTTTTGTGAGTCAAGAATCTATTCCAGAAATGGACATGTTATTTATCAGACACAGTGGCACGGATTTCACTTCAACACACACATGGCTACAGCTTTGAGGAAGGAATGAGGACTGGGCAGCATGCACACAAGCCTTTCTGCGCCTCACTCTCTATTAATGTAAAATGGAAATCTGGGGCCTGAGTCCCTTGTTGTTCACATAGTCTTGGCTGTGTGACTGAGGTGCAAAAAATAGTCACTGAGGCCTCTGCCCTGTCACCTGGAGCCAACATAACAAGATCCTTTGTCCTAGGTAAGCCATGTGATAATTCTTGAGTTCTTTTGTTTACAGCTGTCCTCTTTGCCAGCTGCTCTGGAGAGCAAAGCCAGTGCCCTCAGCCACCATCACCGTCAGTGGTCCAGACACCTAGTGCCCCACAAGGCTACATTGTGAGAGCAGAAGAATCGCAGGCTTCCCTGAGCCTATATTATTTTTTCAGATTTTTAGATATTTTGGGGGGGACCACCAAGACCTAAAACTAATATTTCTCATAGTACTCATTTATTGTGAGCGCTGATTTTTTGAATAACTTTTGTTGGAGTTTTTACTATATAGCAACAGATCTTCATTGCACAGCAATTTAAAATTGAAGCCAAAGAAGAATATGAAAAATGCCTATAATGAGACCAAATCCTGAGATCATCAGTGTAAAATAGCTTGTTCCTAGACATTAATATGTATAGATTTTTATTTGAAATGAAATACTCTATATATTGCTTGTATTTCTTCATTTGATTATATTTGACAAATAGCTTTCCATATTGCTGTTCTTCTATCATTTTATCATTTAGTTAGTTAGTTAGTGGGTGTATGTAGTACTAGGGACTAACTCAGGACCTTGTGTAAGCATTCTACCACTTAAACCATGTCACTAGTCCCTTTTTGCTTTGGTTATTTTCAAGGTAAGGTCTTATGTATGTCCCAGTCTAAGCTGCAGTCCTCCTACTTGTATTACCCTGTGTCACTAGATATGATAGGCACACACCACCATGCCCACACAGTGTACTTTCTCTATAGCTAAGATAACAGGCATGTAGCACTGCACCCAGAAAGTGGATGAGATGGAACCTCATGTTCTTGCTATTTTGTCCTGTTATGTGTATCATTCTCTTACCTTTAACCAAAAGTCTCAACATTTATCTCCCATTGTGTGTGTGTATGTGTATGTGTGCACGCACGCTCACATGAGCACCAGTACTAGGGCTTTTTTAATGTTTTTATTGTAAAAATAGTGTACAGAGGGGTTACAGTTACATGAGTAAGATAATGATTACATTTCCTATCGAGCATTGTTACCTCCTCCTTTGTTTTTCTTTTTTTTATTGTGAAAATACTGTACAGAGGGATTACAATTACATGGGCAAGATAATGCGTACATTTCTTATCAAGCATTGTAGCCTCCTCCTTTGTTTCCCCTTCCCATCCCTTCCCATCCTCCCCCCCCCGCCCCCTCACTCAGTCCTCCTCCCCCCCTCCCCCTCCTCCCTTGTTCTTCCTCTTCCATCCCTTCTCTCTCCACCTCCTCAACTCCCCCCCCACCCCACCAAGTTATAAAGTTCGTTTTCTACATAATGTCTTATACATCTCATTGTTACAATGGGTCAATCTGTATCCTTGTCTCAGCATTTTGTTATTTCCCTTCCCCTCCCCAAATTAGAAAATGTCAAATACAGTGACAACAGGGGTTATACCATGGGAGAAGAACATACAAGAGAAAGAGCCTGAGGTCTTTTGCTCTAGGCTGGCATGCTACCTGCACTTCTGGCTTTTCGGTGTTTAATTGGAGATAAGTGTGTCGTAGACTATCTTTCCTGGTCTGGCTTTGAACCACAATCCTTAGATTTCAGCTACTTGAGTAGCTAGGATTATAGACATGAGCAACTAGCATTCAGCTTGTCTTGTGTTTTGTTCTAGAAGTTCTATAATTGCCTGTGATTATTTTATAATTAGGTCTGTAATTTGAGTTAGATTTTTGCATGTGATGAGAGCTACATTGTAAAGTTCATTGTATGCATTTGGATACCCAACTTGCCTCTCATTGTTGAAAAGATTATCCTTTCTCCACTTAATTGCCTGAATTAAATGTCAACAATATATGTATGATATACATATATTTACATAACACCCCATTCCACCTAATATTCTAGGAATCATAAGATTTTCCAATTTGGCTGTTAAGAACAGGTACTGTTTTCCTACCATTTATTTACAAATCCAAGCACTGGTGTGTCCATTTCTCTGTAGTAATTCTTTCTCCTGCCTCAGGTAGTTTTTAACATGCATGCACTGACTTGCATTCTTCTGAATGAATATACAAGGGAATCTTCTGAAGATTTCCAAAACCCATTGTAACTAAAATTGTATTCGAGTTAAACCTGTTCAACTGCTGATGTATTGTTTGTCGCTGCATTCACCCCACAGAGACAGGGTTTAATATTTGCAAGAGAGACCCTTTAGCCTAAGATACTTTCTATCTGGTCCTATATAAAAAAATCTTAAGCAACTCCAGATCTTATCCCTCCATCTTACCATTACCAAGTGTTTTGCACAGTGGTGACCATACATTCTGTTTCTAAGAATCACACTCTTGCATTGTATCACTGAGATAAGCATTCTGCACTAGGGCAAAGACTCTGGAAAGACCCACAAAAAGGAAGGGGGAAGTAGAGATTACCTACAGAAAGTCAGAAGAGAAAGAAAAAACTCTAAAGAAAAAAAAAAAGATCCTGTGTGTTTGGGGTTGGAGGGTTATTGTTATTGTTGCTCTTGTTCTTTGTTGTTTTCAGAATTGCATAGCTTCAGTTGGCTCTAGAATTTAAAAATGTATAACTATTTGGAGCTTAGGAAAAGCAGTTCTCCCCTTTTCCCAGCATATCTTACTTAGATCCAGTGCCTAAGTAAGAGTGTCTTGTAGAGTAGATGCACAAGATTTGGCTGGCCCGCTCTCTTTATGACTCTCCTTTGTAAATGAACACTTTTCACAATGCCGCTAGAGACCCACCACCCAGCCCCATGGAAAACCAAATAGCCTCAGCCTTTCCTCAGGCCATGTGAGCTCCCAAGAGCAGGGAAGTTCCTGGGGTAATTCCCACCCCCATCTGCAGAGTAAGGCCTTCTCATAAAGAAAGCCATTGTGACTGGCTCTTCTCCCATTCAGGGTTCACAGGGTATAGCACCAGAGCAGCAGCCTGTCAGCTGCAGGGCTTGTATGTGTAGCAGCTCCTCTTTTCAGAACCCCCACAAACCCTGCGAGGCCCAGCAATGAGGCAAAGGCCCACAGGCTGCAATCAGGCAGTGGTGTTTTCATTTTGATCACCTGAGACAGACTACTGGCTGTTTCTCTGTGCTTATTTCTCTGCATTTGAATTGCAGAGCCCTGCTCACTTGAGATGTCTCTGCTTCAAGCAATGATGCTCTGGTTGATCTAAAATCTCATACTAAAACATTCTCTAGCACTAAGTTAAGACTGGTCATTCCAACAAATACTGCAACATTGGCTCATAAAATATACAAGACTCAGATCTGGAATCTAAAGGTGTCACTCATAGCATTCACATGAAAGTCCCTTAAAACAGGGGGGATATCAGAAAACAGCTCAGTAAATATTGATATTCAAAGTTAGAATGGATAGCATGTACCTTCCTAATAAAGGGAAGACAATGTTTCCTAGAGAAGTCCATTTACTCATTCAGCGAATAGTTGAGTGCCTACTATGAGCAAAGCACCAGCCTCAGACCAGAAGTATATAATTAATATGCACAAACCTAGTCTTCATTCATTTATTCTTTGAAGAATTCATTCTCTCAAAAAGGATAAACCTTCTTCCTCTTTTGTAGTTCAATTATAATGCAGGTACTTGTAGTCTGGTAGGAAAGCACTAGAAGCACAATGAAGCCTTGGTAATCTGAGGATGTGTAGCAAGACAGCTGCCCTGGTTAGAGCTTGGGCAAGTTCTTCTGAGGAAAGACCTTACTACAAGATCAGAAGAGAGGGTAGAAGTAATCCAGGTGAAGAGATGGAAAAGCACCACAGGCAGAAGGACCAACAGGGGTCTCACAGGCAGAAGGACCAACAGGGGTCTCTAGCAAGAAAACATGAGTCCTGGAGGACCTTGATTGTGGGAACTCAAGGAGACTAACATATGAAGCTGAAGCAATGTGGGAGCAAATTGCTAGCATTCTGAGTACCATGGTAAGACTTTTGCATTTCATTGGAAATTGCACCATGAAGTGTTGGAATGGTTTTAAAACTGAGGGAGAAACATCTTCGTACGGGTATTCTTAAGAGAGATGAGTATCATCAAAATCCTGACATCATTCTTCATCAAGATAGAGAAAACAATCCAAAAAAATCATATAAAACCACAAAAGACCTTGAGTAGCCAAAGCAATTTTGAGCAAAAAGAAAGCAATACAGGAGGCATCACAATTCCAGATCTCAAACTTTACTACAGAGCTATAACAACACCTTGGTACTGACATAAATAACGGCCTGGAGACCAATGGAATAGACTGGAAGACCCAGAAATAAACCCATATACTTATAGTCATCTAATATTTGACAAAGGAATAAAAAAATATACCTTGGGACAAAGATTGCCTCTTCAATAATTGCTATTGGGAAAATAAGACATCTATATGTAGAAGACTAAAATTGGATCTCTGTTTGTCATCTTGCACAAATATCAACTCAAAATGGATCAAAGACCTCACCAATCAGACCTGAAACTTTGAAACTACTAGAAAAAAGGGGTAGGAGAAACATTAGAACTTATTGGCATAGACAGGAATTTTCTGAAGAGAGTTCCAGTGGCTCAGCTAACCGAAGAGAAACTTGACAAATGGGATTGTATCAAGCTAAAAAGTTTCTGCACAGTAAAGGGCATAGTTACTAAACTAAAAAGACAGCCAACAGATTGGCCAACAAGTGCCAAAATATCCAGAATATACAAGGAGATCAAGGATATAAATATACCCTCCCCCAAATTAATAACCCAATCAATAAATGGGCAAAGAAACTAAATAGAGACTTTTCAGAAGAAGTAAGAATAGTTAATAAACACATGAAGAAATGCTCATCACTGGTCATAAAGGAAATGAAAATCAAAACAACATTGAGATTCTGCCAGGCATTGATGATTCATATATATAATCCTAGCTACCTAGGAGGCTGAGATCTAAAGATCTCAATTCAAATCCAGCCTGAGAAGGAAAGTCCAAAAGATTCCCATCTCCAATTAAATGCCAATAAATAAATAAATACTGAAGTAAAGTTGTGGTTCAAATGATAGAGCATTAGCCTTGAGCAATAAAGTTCAGGGACAGCACCCAGGCCTTGAGTTCCTACCCCAGGACTAGTACAAAAAAAATTGCGATTCTACCTCACTCTTGTAAGACAGGCCAGCATAGAGAATTCAAAAAATAAATGTGGCAAAAATGGAACCCTATTACATTGTTGGTGAGAATGTAAACTAGTACAAGCACTCAGTTTGGAGGTTCCTTAGAAAATCTAAACAGCACTATCTTATCATCCAGTGATACTACTCTTGGGAAGATTATTACAAGTGAGGATACAGTAAAAAAAACATTTGCACAACCTTATTCATTACTGCACAATTCACAATAGTCAAATTATGGAAGTAGCCCAGGTGCCCTACAATGGATGAGTGGATCCAAAAAATATATATGTCCAATGGAATTTTACTCATCCATTAGAATCATACTATATAATTTGCAAGAAAATGGATGAACCTAGAAAAAAGTTATGCTAACTCAAGTAAGTCAACTTCAGAAAGACAAACAGTATGTGTTTTCTCTCATATGTGGAAGCTAGATATAAAAAACAACTGTGCATAATAACATATGCAGGGCTCTGTGCATTTACACACAGACTGACTAAAGGATGGTATACTTAGGGGAGAAATCCAAAGGTGTAATTCCTCTGAACAACTAATGTACTGCTTATCAAAATGAATACCAAGAAGTGGAAACATTTTTGGCGGGGAGACACACAAATGGAGGGGAAAGAATAAGCAAATGCAATCATAATATTCAATGTACATTATGTAAAAAAAATTTTGAGGTAGAGATGGGAGAGGGAAATTGGGAGAAAACAAAGGAAGGGGTGTCATTAACTAAGGAGCATTATACTTCCAACCTAACTTGTGGAAGTGTAACCCCTTTATACAACTACATCATCATCATCAATATCATCATAGAAAGAGAGATGAATGTTGTGTATACGAGGAGAATGCAAGCTGAGATGAACTAGTCCAGAGATTCTCTGAGAACATAATCCTTTCTACAAATAGGAAGGAAAGTATCACAGGCACAGACAGGACATATCTAGTATGTTTCACAAACAACAAAGAGACCAAGATAGCTAGAGTGGGAGCATAGTAGGAGGATCTGAGGAGGAGGGGCGGAGAGAAGACCAGAACGGCAACAAAGTAAAGGGCAAATTGTATAAAGCCTTGTAAATGGTCACATTAAAACAGCAGTGAGAGAAAAATCTATAAATGTCCAAATTTATAAACAGACCCAATATTGCGCTGAGCATCATGAACTTTTCCAAGATTAGGCAAAAGCAGGCAGAAGTGATTTCTTTTATTGGAAACCATGTGGCCAACTAAATTCTATGTCGCTGACTCTAGTAAACCAGAGGCTTATCAGGCTGGCTCTGGTACAAGCCAATATTGCTGATTTAATTTGACTCACATGTGTTGGGCACCTGCTCTGTCTACCTGGCCCTGAGCTGCTGCAGGCACGTGCCTGGCCATTTCCTTCATCTCACAAGAGGGTCCCACTTGGACAATACAGCCACCTGAGGAGTTAAAAAAAAATTCAGAAAGACCAATTAAGTCAGAAACTCTGAGGGCAGGGATAAGAATCTGTACTCTAAAAAGTTGGTTCTCAGGGCTTAAGTGGTCTTTAAAAGTCACTTTCCTATCCCCACCTACACATGTAGAATGGGAAAATGACATGCTTTATCATTTTGAAGATTTTAGGCTAAGATTTAAGGTTCTTTGGCCTCTGCATCCAACCTTCCATCTTAGTCCTGTATCAAATAATTTCTCCATTCCTGTCAGGCTTCTCCCAACTTTTTTTCATTTAAATTTTATTATAAAGGTGATATACCCATGGGTTATAGTTACTACCTAAGTCAAGAAATAAGTGCATTTCCTTTTGAATGGTGCTACCCCATCCCTCCTTTTCTCCCACTTCCCCCCCCACACACACACACCCTCCTCAACCCCTCAGGTGTAAAGTTCATTTCCAATATAGTGTCTAGTGAGTATCATTCCTGAATTGGTTCACCTTTTAGTGCCTTAAGCTGCTGTGACTTGCTCACTTTGAATATCTTCTCCTGGCCCTGTCCTCTCTAGATAAATCTTTTAGATCTTTCAAGCCCTCTGTGAAGTCTCCTTAGCATCCTCCTTGCCTAGAGTAATCATTCTCTGCTCCATCCCCTGAAGTGTCTAGACCAGCGTCAAGCAAACTTTTTCTGTGAAAGATCAGACAGCAAACGTTTCAAGTGTTGTGTGCTTTAGGGTTTCTGTGGCAAGTTCTTAACTCTGCAATTACAACCTGAAAGCAGCCCTAGACACTATATAAACAAATGAGTGTGTATGTGTTCTAATAAAACTTGATTTAGAGAAGCGGATCCTTAGGTCATAGTTTGCCAAACTCTGCTGTAGGTCATTGATGTGACATTTGGCCTATTCCTCGCTTGTATTATTGGAGATACTCCATATCTGTGTGGTGTTTCCTAGCTAGATTATAAGTCCTAAAGAGAGAAGTGTGTGTGTGTGTGTGTGTGTGTGTGTGTGTGTGTGTGTGTGTGTATTCTCAAAAAAAATGAACCAGAACGTGGTAAAAGGCCTTGATTTGACTCCTCCTGAGTCATTTCCATCTCTCATTTCTATTCTAACTGCAGCTTTATCATGTGTCCCATCTACCTCCACCCTCACCTCACAAAGCACATTTCCCAAACCTCCTAGTGTACATTGGACCAGGCACTTCCTAAGTCTGGGGGCTGAGGAAATGTGCATTGTGACATCAGTGAGCCTCTTCAGCCACATCTGTTGTGAAGCGAGTTTCCATCATGATCCTGTGGGAGCCCATGACCATCAGCACTTCCTTACCAAAGATAGCTGTGAGAACAGCCAGTCCTGTGGTCAAAGGTCAGGTGAAACTTCATCCACAGTGGGGACCCACCCCAGAGCTGCCAAGGAAAGTGATGCAGAGGAAGGGCAAGGCAACCATGAAGGGCAGGACTAGCATCCTTGACGAGGAGCGGGAAAGGAAGAACGATATTTACCCTGATCCTTTTCAAAGAAACACGAGTTGGCATCTGTTTCCTCATTTAGAATGGGAGGCTAAGGGTTTATGTCACAAGGAAAATGTTTTGAATTTTCTAAAGCCTTGCTCACAAAACCTGTTTTCACTGTATTTGACATAGGCATAATTTGTGGAGGGCAAGGGAAAAAACAAATTGTTTAAATAGGGATACAGGTGGACCCATTGCAACAATGAGACATACAAGTCGTTATGTCCAAAAAACGAACTTTACAACTTTGGTGTGGGCGGGGCTGGTGGGGGGTGGGGGGAATAGGAGGGTGGGTGGTAAGGAAAAACAAAGGAGGAGGCAGCAATGCTTGATAAGAAATGGACTCATTTCCTTGCTTGTGTAATTGTAACCCCTCTGTACAGTATTTTCACAATAAAAAACTTATTAATAAAAAAAGAATATATATATTTGCTGTAAAGAAGAAAGATCAGCATTCTGAGTTACTCATGGCACATGTTTATGTACTTTTTTTTTTATTTAATTTTATTTTATTTGTGAACATACTGTACAGAGGGGTTACAATTACATGGGCAGTATAATGCGTACATTTCTTACCAAGCATTGCAGCCTCCTCCTTTGGTTTACCCTTCACATCCCTTCCCAGCCTCCCCCCTCCCCCTCAATCCCAATCCTTCTCCTTCCCCCCCCTTTTACCCCCCCCCCCCCCCCGCACCAACGTTGTAAAGCTCATTTTGGACATGACAACTTGTACTTCTCATTGTTGCAACAGGTCCACCTGTATCCTTAAACAACTGGTTTTTCCCCATCTCCTCCACAAGTTATACTGACATCAAATATAGTGAAAGCAGGGGTTATACTGTGGGGGAGGGACATACAAAGCAACAAAGAGATGATCTTATAAATGTGTTAGAAACACATGCATGAAAGAAAAAAACATTAAAATACATATCTAAGGGTTCATTTTCCTGACATCAACTTATCTGACCTTTTCCGCTTGACTCATACATATACTAGATATTGCAAATAAGGGAAACCATGGGACCTATGTTTCTTTGGGCCTGGCTTACTTCACTTAATATAATTTTTTCCAAGTTTTTCCATTTCCTAACAAATGGGGCATTGTCATTCTTTCTGATGGAGGCATAGACTTCCATTGTGTATATATACCACATTTTCTTGATCCATTCATCTACTGAGGGGCATCTGGGTTGGTTCCATATCTTAGCTATGGTAAATAATGCTGCAATAAACATTGTTGTGCTGGTAGCTTTAGTGTGGTCTTGTTTGTAAACATTTGGATAAATGCCCAAAAGTGGGATTACTGGGTCATAGGGGAGTTCTATGTGAAGTCTTTTGAGGAACCTCCATACTGCTTTCCAAAGTGGTTGAACAAGTTTACATTCCCACCAACAATGAAGTAAGGTTCCTTTCTGTCCACATCCCCTCCAGCATCTGTTGTTGTTAGAGTTCTTGATTTTTGCCGTTCTAACTGGGGTGAGGTGATATCTCCATGTTGTTTTGATTTGCATTTCTTTTATGGCTAGGGATGTTGAACATTTCTTCATGTGTCTATTGGCCATCCTTCTTTCTTCTTCAGAGAAGTTTCTCTTTAAGTCTTTAGCCCACTTATTTATTGGGCAGTTGTTTCTTTGAAGATTTGTTGTTGGGGGGTTTAATTTATGTTTATGTACTTTTGTCCTTTATTTTTGTTTGTTTCTTTTGGGTTTTTTTTGGCCTGCTTTTTTAAGCAGAGAATAGGGACTGCTAGAAGCTCTAGAGCATATATAGTACAAAATCAAATCAGTATTTCAGAGGGCATTTATGAGGAAGCCACAGGAAAAAAGTACAGCAGTTCTTTGGACAGGAGTACACATCCATAAATATAAAAAGACACCAGAGCATAAGTGACACTTAAAATAGTTGGACAGAGAGAATAAGGCAGTAAATCTCCCTGCCTAGCCACTGTTCCAGGCCATAGCAAGCATGCAGGCAGGCGCTTATTTTAAGACTCGAGATAGGAAATGGGAACCTTGAGAAAACTAACTCACACTTGCTCCTGCCCTTTCCTGGCACTGGGACACAATTCCCAGGCCTGAGTGCCTTCCTCACCAGATCTACAGGAATGACGTAAATGAGTTTCAGGTCCCTGAAAATAGTTAGGTATTAAAAGCCCATCAGTGGAAAAATGAGGAACTCGACATTTATCCTAATCCTTCCTCAATGCTAAAATGGTTCTTGAAAATGTTCACTCTTATCTGTGTTCTCTATGGTTGTGTGGGGTTTGAATGGCAGTGTTACAGCAATTACAGACTGTCTACAGAGTCTCTGTCTCTGTAGAAGAGAAAGGGCAGGATTGTGGCCAAAGACCTCTGTGACCTGTGAAAGAAGAGACAGATCTTCTTGCTTCTATCTCTAGACAATTTTGTAGAAACACCTTGGTGACAAGACCTATTTCCAAATTCTCAGCATCTGGTTCCTCCTTTATAACGAAAACATCCCACCTGCAGAATTAATTAGAGTGAGCGTTCAGTGAAAAGCCACACACAATGTGCCCAGTATAGTAATACTAAATATAAACTGAATGCTAAGGTAAGTTAATTTTTTGCCTATATCACATCCTTCCTTGTTCTCTTTTTAAAAAACTATGAGAGTTTTGCTAACTTCTCTATCTACTATAGCCTATCCATACAAATCTTAGAAAGCAGAGCAGGCCAAAAGTAGACCAGGCCAAAGGAAATGATGATAGTAATTACACTCTCCTTCATGAGATACAGCCTAGTAATATGTCTGTCTGCACAAAAGTCTTTCATCTTTCACCTTTAGCACCTTATCTCTGGAAGGCATGTAGAAAGACAAGATCAACTCCAAAAAATACTATTCTAGTAAGAATCTTTTTATGCGAAAAATCCATTGTAATTATTGAATTCTTCATTTCTCCGTTGGCAGCACAGCTCAGAAATAATGAGCTCCTTGTACATTTTGTTGCCAAGGAGATAAGCCCAAAAATTTCATTCAAGACCCTTCTAGAACCTGGCAGAGATCTCTGTGTATAATGTGTGACTCTTTGAAGTGGCGTCGAGAGAGATAAACCAGCACAAGCCTGTGTATCTGTTGTCCTGCCAGCTTCCTAAGCCCAAAGAAAGAATTTAGTCAGGGAAGAAAATGACCCTGGCATTCCTATATGCACAGTAAAGATAGTATGTCCTCTTAATTCCTCTCCTTGTAATTCTGTAGTGCTATACCCTATTAAAGTTCCCTGCCATCTCAGATCCTTGCTCCATGCAAGCTGCCTACACTGGCTCATCAGAGTCAAAGTGTTTTGTCAAAACACTTATCATGAAGATTCAGAATGCCACAGGATTTTTCTGAAGAGTGCCTGCTAAGCACACTGAAATGGTTTCTAAACTGATACAATTACAAGAGAGAGAGAGAGAGAGAGAGAGAGAGAAATGGCATAAAAAGTTGAAGTGGAAGAAATGTGAAACAAAAACAAAGCTTTTGTTAAGTAATCATTGCAGACATCCTTCTTTCTCTCTACTTTCTCTTTTTGAATTTTTGAGGACCAAGTATGCTTTATGCAAAACTTGATTTGATTATGAAATAGGATAGTTTGTTCTATGAAAATAAACTTTGCTCTCTGTATCTTGCGGATTCCATTGTCCAAGACTTCGACCAAGTGCAGTCCAGGAAAATAGTTTATATCTGTACTGAGCAAGTAAACTTTTTCCTTCTCATTTTCCCCCCAAAAATACAGTATATCAGCTATCTGCATAGCATTTATGGTTTATTAAATATTGTAGATAAAATAGATACTGTTTAAAGTGTACAAGAGGATATATGAATGTGTTGTGTGAAAATACGTTTTTGTGTGTGTCTGTCCTGGAGCTTAAACTCAGAGCTTGGGTACAGTCCCTGACCTTTTGTGCTGAAGGCTAGCACTTTACCACTGGAGTCACAATTCCTCTTCTGACTTTTTAGAAGGTAAAGAAAAAAGTCTCACAATGCCAGGCACTGGTGGCTCATACCTGTAATCCTAGCTACTTGGGAGGCTGAGATCTGAGGATCATGGTTCAAAGCCAGTCCAGGCAGAAAAGTCCATGAGACTTTTGCCTCTAATTGGCCACCAAAACCCAAGGTGGAACTGTGGCTCAAATTGTAAGACTCTATTTTTTAGCAAAAACAAAAACTCAGCAACAGCACTCAGGCCCTGAGTTTAAGCCCCAAGACCTGCACGTGAGGGCGCGTGCATACACAGCATCAAGACTTTCCTGCCTGGGCTTCACACCATGATTCCTAGATCTTAGCCTCCTAAGTAGCTACAATTACAGTCTTGAGCCACAGGTGCCAGGCTGAAAATACATTTTTTTATTATTGTTTTCATTTTTGTGTTGGTCCTGGGCTTGAAATCAGACCCTAGCACACTGTCCTTGAGGTTTTTTTTCTGCTTCAGGCTAGCTCTATACCACTTAAGCAACAGCTCCACTTCAGGCTTTTTGCTGGCTAATTGGAGATAAGTCTCAGCAACTTCCATACCCAGGCTGGCTTGAATGAAAATCCTCAGATCTTACCCTTCTGAGAAGCTAGGAGTGTGAGCCACCAGCACCTGAGCTGATACAGCAGGCTTTCCTCTCACCTTTTATTTAATACCTGATCTAATCTAAAATTTTCTTTTTCTTTTCGCATACTTTGTTGCTGAAATAGTCTCAAGTTTACAAAAAGGTTGGGAGTATAATATTAAGAACTTTTCCTACTTAATCCATTTGTGAGTAAGTCGCTGACCCCATTACCCAGTGGATAACACTTCAAAGTTTGTCAGTTGTCCTAATAATGCCTTTATAGCAAAAGAAGTCAATACGAAATCACACATTGCATTTAGCTGCCATGTTTCTTAAGTATTTCTCCATATGGAACAATTCCTTAGACCTCCTTGACTATCATGCCTTTTAAGACTCTTGAAAGTTACAGACCTGTTTTTTTTTAAATATGCCCACAAGTTTGGATGTGTCCACTGCCTCCTAATATCTAGATTCAGGTTATACATCCTTGGCAGAAACAACACAAAAATGATCCTGGGTTCTTGCTTCACCCAATGGCATAATCCAGATTTCAATTGTACCATCATTGCTGAAATGAATTCTAATCACTTAAGGTCATCTGCTGAGTTTTTTCCCTTATGGAGTTATTTTTTTCCTCTCTTCATAAGTGTTTGTGGAGAGATGATTTTTTGAGGTGATAGTAAATATTCTTTCCCATGTTGAACTTAATATTTGTTTATGTCTGTATGACTCATAAATTCCTTATTCCATGCGCTATAATCTTTTTCTATCCTCTTTTATTTTGATAAAAATTTCCCATATGAGGTCAATAAGACTTTAACTCCTTCTTTAACTCATTCTTTGAGATCTTCATTACTTTCTGACACAAGAAAGTAGTCTGTAATCGTCTTGAACTTAACCTGCTCCAGCTCTGTTGTATAGTACTCCGAAATGAATATCTCACTGTTAGCTTTATTTGCTGCTATTGGAAGTGTCACGATCCTCAGTGAACATAAGGATACATGCATATCATTTGTATTACATGAGCATATATATTCTCTTACACACACATACCAGTTACGATCATTTCTGTACTTTTTATGTAACAAACCAAAAATCCTCCCTTGTATTCCCAGTTGTGATCTAGCACCACAGGATTTATTCTATTTTTTTTGCCACATTTGTAGTTGTCTGCCTACGACTATTCCCAATATAATTACTCGTGCTTGATGGAACCTACATGAATGTTTCCTATCACTGCTGGTCCATCACCTCTTTCTTACTGCACGGGAGTTCTGAATTCCCTACTAGATTACCACCATGAATCCACTTTCTGTTCCTGTCACAAAATACCTGAGACTTAGTAATTTATAAAGAGGGATTTTTGAACCTCCAGCACTATTTTGGCTCATATTTCTAAAGGCTTAAAGTCCAAGAATACAACACTTCCATCTGCTCAGCTACTGTTAAAGCTCACTTGCTGCTTGGACTTTGGCAGACAGTAGAAACACAAACAGCTATGGGTAGAAGAGATTTTTAAAAAAGGGACCAAACTCACCCTATAGCTGACTCACTTTCATTAGGAATGCACTGATCCATCCACGAGGATAGATCCACACCTGCTGGGCTCTGCCTCCCAACAGTGCTACACTGAGGAATTTAGTTCTAATACAAGAATCTTTGTGGGGTATGGTCAAACCACAGTAGCACTCTTGCATAGCTGTTCTCTTCACTCCTCAGGCTCAATACCTCACTGCCTGAGTTCTCCTCCTTGCTACAAACACTGCTTCCATCACCCTTGCGAAGCAAATTTTCAACTAAATTATTAAGAAAGGAAGAGAAGCCGGGCGCCAGTGGCTCACACATGTAATCCTAGCTACTCAGGAGGCTGAGACCTGATAATCACAAGTCAAAGCCAGCCCAGGCAGGAAAGTCCATGAGACTCATCTCCAATAAGCCACTCCAAACCGGAAGTGGCGCTGTGGCTCAAGTGGTAGAGTGCTCACCTTCAGCTGAAGAGCACAGGGACAGCGCCCAGGCCCAGAGTTCAAGCCCCATGACCATGACTGACAAAAAAAAAAAAAAAAAGGAAGGAAGAGAAAAGAATGAGGAACTTCTGGCTCATGATCTTCTAAACAGAACCAGATTGCTCCTAAGCTTATAAACTAGAGGGAGAAATGGTAAACAGCAAAGGGAGTGGGTGCTGGGCAAGCCTTCATGCTCCCCATGGCAGGAAGCATCTGTTTGGCCAGCCTTGATTTCTCCCTCTAAGACAGACACTTAACTGACAAGATCAAATCTTATATGGTGCCACTGGCAAAGTACTCTTCTTTTTCCTATTTCTGACTTTGAATCAAAGAATGATACATCTAATATCTTTTCTATTCCTAGTCTCTAGTTCAGTAATTCTTAACTGTGGATCCACAAGCTTTTGTGATTTCTTTGTAAAGGTTATGTTCAGAGGGGTTGTAGTTGCACAAGTCAGGTAATGAGTCCATTTCTTTTTGAACAGTGTCACCCCTTCCCTCACTTTCTCCCAGTTTTCCTTCCCAACCTCCCACAAATTGTATAATTCATTTCAACATAGTATCTAGTGAGTGCCACTGTTGCATTTATTCACCCTTTGCCCCATCATTTCTGTGCCTCCCACTTGCCCTCCCCAAAACAGATAAACTTACATACAAGACATAAGGTACAGAAAACAAAAACAGCAACAATGAAGAAAAAACATAACATAAAACCTCTTGTTTCCATATCTTGGAATTCATTGCAGTAATTATCATTTTATATAGTCATATGCATATAGCTATTGAACCTTTGTGATCCTCTCCTAAGAATATCTTCCTTGGGTCTCATTGTGTGAATGTCTAGAATCCTGTATAATTTATCATGTGCAAGTATATTTTTTATCTTTTGCCATCCAGTGTGTTTACTTGTAGATTTATAGGCACATTCTAGTTACAACACATGAGAGAAACCATACAACCTATATTTTCTTTGAGCCTGGTTTACTTTCCTTAATATCATTTTTTCCAAATCTTTCCATTTTTTTACAAATGGTACAATATCATTCTGATGGAAGCATAGAATTCCACTGTGTAGATATACCACATTTTCTTGACCCATTCGTATACTGAGAGGCATCTGGGTTGAGTCCATACCTTGGCTATAGTAAACAATACTACAGCGAACATGGTTGTGCTGGTAGCTTTAGCGTGGTCTTGGAAAAGCATGTTTTTCTTTAGTAAAAGAATCTACAATGTAAAAAAAAAAAAGAAAGAAAAACCCTTTTTTCATGACTCACTCTAAAGAGGTGAACAGGCCCTGATTTTAGCACTCATCTTACACTCCAACTTCCCAGTCTGTAAACACCTATTAAGAGGAGATTTGTATTCTAGGCAAAGAGCAATAAACTGGATTTCTGTGTCTATGACAAAAAAAAAAAAAAAAAGAATCTACAATGTTTGTGAGGCCTTGAGTTTAAGACCCAGTACTGGCAACTCCCCCCACAAAAAAAGGAATCTCAAATGTTCTTCAAGAAGCCCTAAAAAATATTAACCTAGCAACATTAACTATTTATTGCATACAAAAGAGTAAGAACAAATTCAGTCTTACTGTAATCAAAGAAAAGCAAAGTCAAATGAAATATTGATAATGAGAGAAATATTATGAAATCTCTCTTAATTTCTAGTTACTGTTATAATAAGTTATCAAGTCTTGTGGCCTAACACACCACAAATATATTATCTTTCAGTTCTGGAAGCCAGACATTCAAAACATGTATTAGTGAGCTAAAATCAAGGCCAACCCACCAAACTGTTCCTTCCGAAAATGCTAGAGGAAAATCTACTTCCTTTCTGTAGCCCATCTTCCATCTTCAAGGATGGTAACCAAGGATCTCACATTTTTCTCTAACTCTGCTACCTATTTTCTCTATCATAAAGACATGTTTTCTTTTTTAAAAAAAATTAAAATGCTAAAATCAGAGAGGTTACTGTTACATAAGTCAGGCAAAGAATGCATTTCCTTTTGGACAGTGTCACCCCTTCCCTCACTCTGTTTTTCCCTCCCATCCCACCCACAATTTGTGCAGTTGATATTTTCTTGCAGTCCTCCAAAATAATCTCCCAATTCAAGAGCCTTTCCTGGAAATTTAGATTTTTTTAAAAAAAGACCTGAATATAAAAGGAGAAGTAGTGTGAAAAAAGAGGATGATTGGGGTAGTTAACATGACCCAGGCATGTTATATGCATTTTATGAAAATAGAATAATAAACCCATTAAAATTGTGAAAATAGAAGGAGAGGGATAAGAATGTAATTAGAAAGAATGAGCAACAGCAAAAAAGAAATTCCTTCTTAATCACATCTACAAGGTTCTTCAGGCTTCGTAATGTAGCCTACTCATAGATTTCTGGGATAATGTGTGAATTCTTGGGATGAAGACATTATTCTGCCTACCAAGTACAATATCTGAGCATTGAATAACATACTATCCTTCAGGTTACCTAAGGAGGCTGCATTTAGGGCTTCTAAACCTAGATGATTCTTTTCAAAATTCAGAAATGGCCCTGAGGATCTGAACCATGCTACCTCTCCCTCAAGCCTTCCAGGAGCCTACTAAGTACTCTGGGGGAAATCTCTTGAATCTATAGATCCAAGGAAGCACTGGAAAGCACACCCAAAGTGGATTACGAGCCAAAAACAAATCAACACTAGAAACATAGACTGCAAGACAAATATCAGGCATTGGACAGCTACTGTTTGCTCTGTAGATATGCGTCCCATCGCTCCCTGGCCTTCCAAGTATGAGCTGTGGATATCTGACCTCATCTTCAGAGGACATCTCTATTGATGGGTCCTTGAAAAACCACATACTCTTTGAGCATAGCTGCCAAAAGCCAGACATCACTTGCCAAACATATTACTGTCCCAGCAGAGGTCAGCCACAGCATCCTTAAACACACACCACACACCACCTCTGCCCTCAAGCTTGGTGAGCTTTAACCTGGCTCTCATCCCTTCCCCTAGCTCTACTGTTTAGCTCTCTGCCTTCACTTCACTCACATTGTTTATTATTTTCTTTACTTTGTTGAGAAGTTTCTGGAGCCTCAAAACCCAGGAGGCTTATATGAGAATAATAAATTCAGCAAAAGGCCTTCGTGTTGCTCCACCCCTACAGTGCACTCTGGAATTCCTCGTCAGCAGTTGCTCCTTCCTGTGACTTGCCGCTGAACCCTGGGCCATGCCCCCAGTGAGGCCTCTCAGGATACCTGCTATGAATATTAGCCATTCTTCATCTCTACTGCTGTTCTGTGGCTTTGGTTCAGCACAAGAGAGCTGAAATGGGGTGTGTACAGAGCTGGGAGCAAGCAAAAAAGCTTCTTTTGTGTGTTGGGGGCGGGTGGTAGTATTTCTTTTGCCCATATACAGAGCCAAACCTAGCTTATAAAGGCATGTTGGCTCTGAGCTACTGCTGGCTTTTGTTTTTTCCCCAACCTAATGTGGGTATTTTCTAACTTGCCTCTTCATTGGCTGGAGTGAGCAGCTACATTGCTCAAGGGATGAGAATATGTGTCGAGCCAGGGCTGAAAGAGCTGTTTCCATTTCAGAGCAGTAGCACCTTTGTAATGATTCATTTTAGATCCGTCTCATTCCTTATAGTCTAAACTTGGTGGCTGTCACAGATAAAGAGGCAGAGTGGGGAGCTCTTACTTAGGACCCTCCACAGCAGGATGTGATGCCCAGGTTTCTCCCCATTCTGGGGTTCATGAAAAGGCTGTCTCATTGGTGAGTGGAAATACCTTCCGCCGCTCCTGCAGGGCCAATCCGGTCTTCCCTCTTGCAGGACAGGTAGCACCTGCTAGAAGCCTGGGGGGTAAAGTCAACCAGGGACTTATAAACCCAGGAAGCTAAAACTTTAAAGTTCACTTTATGCCAAATACCTACTGGCAGAGAAGGACACGTGAGAATTCAGTGTATTATCCACTTGTGATAAGTAAAATCCCAAGCAACTTTTACTGAGAATTTTTTAAATTGCACCAATTTTCTAGAGCTTGCCTCCTCCCTCCTCCTCTCAGGCAATCCTGGAAAAGCTGATTGTTCAAAGCCACCAAACTCAACCTTAGACAAGATAAGCACTTTTTATAGCCAAGTCTGTGTAGGTGAAAGTATCCAAAATAGGCATCTCACCTTCCTTACGTATAAGAGAACGAACAGGTCCTGGGATACAGGTAAGGGCAGTCATCCAGCTGTCAGTGAATCATTTTTGAGAAGGCAAAGCTTTAACCAGCTCATAAATCTGGACGGAGCTACTTTTCATGCTGAGGAATGTATCAGGTTCTTCCACCAGATGCCCATGAGCATGGGAGACATTATTGTACCCCCTGCCAATGGAAACCCAAAGCTTGCCCTAGGGGTAGAAAAAAAAGACATTTGGGGAATGGAAAATGGGCTTGTATAGTTCCACTTTTCCAGGAATGTTTTAAAGATAGTTTTCATTGGGCAAATATACATGGGAATAGTCTTGGCTTGGTTATTTGACCAGCTTATTGGGAGGTCCCAGAAATCGGAGTGAAAATTAAAGTTGCTTCTCTTCTCCCACAGCCTTCTGGGGTCCAGCTGAAAAATAGAGAGTAAGGAACTGAGTTTTTCCAATATAAATTAATCATTTCTCTCAGTCCCACTGCCTGGTGGCTGTTCCCACTCATTCTCTGCTGCTTTAGAAACCACCCTATTGTCCAAAGGAGCCCAAACCTAAAAGGAACAAAATTAAAAGAAAAAAAAAAAAGAATGCACCAGAACAGCATCTCCACTTTTGTCAGTCACCCGGTAGCCTCAGACTGAGCCCCATACACCCTTGTTAGACCACTAGCAAACTGGAGAGCCCTCAATAAATTTGAAAGTACTGAGTGAGTGTTTTCCAGTTTTGTTAAAATTGAATTAAGGAAAGGACTCCCAGACTGACTATACTAAGTGCCAAGTTTCATCCCAGCACACATCATTTTTATAGTAAGTTTTAACTCCGTGCAAAATACAGGATTATAATGAAAATGCTGACAGGCCTGTAGCCAGCTCATGAAGTAATAGTGCCACGTCTCTAATATTTTTATACAGCATGTCCTAATCTGCCACGGCTTTCTTTGCCTATAGATAGCAGCTAAATAAGTGAAAAATCCCAGAGTGCTACTTTTTTTTTCTCCTTCTCTTTTGGATTATATACATATACGTATATATCCATGTTTAAACTATTTTTCTCCCGTAAGCCTCAGTTCAACTAGAGATTCTGTCTGTATGGTTGATTTATCAGGCTTAGCTGCCTTCTCTTAACTATTTGGCTGAAGAGGAAGAAAGGAGTAGATATGAACTCAGAAACTGTCCCTCTCCTCATGCAGGCTAAGAACTCAGGAAAATGAACTCCGGGTGTGTGGTTTACTCAAGTGATAGACAGCTAATGAATGCCGAACTTGGCTTGATCTAGCCTACGAAGACACCCACAAATCAAGCTGCTTGCCAAAAATCCTGATGATTTTCAGGCCTTTAAATCAACAACAAAAAACAATCCACTGAGTCATGATCACTGGCTGAGTTCAGAGCCTCTCGAGACAGGTGCCTCAAAGACAGCTCTATCCTACCATGCTATCCAAAATCGTCTGCAAGGGTCCAGAGCCAGGTCCCGGCAGCCAGGATACCACCTCAGTCAGATAAAAACCCTGGGTTTCTCTCACCTGTCAAACTTGGGATATTTCTGTCAGTCTAGCTATTTTAGCTACAGAAAACAAAGGTAAAGAAGGAGGCCTGTGAGCTCAGTTTGATGTAAGCAGGGCTAACAGCTGGCCTGATGTCCTGGGCTGAAAGCCATTGACTCTGTTTAGAACAAAGGATGTTGTACAATTTCTTGGTTTTTGATGTTGCTTCCACTAAATGTGCAAGTCTTACTTCCTCTCTCCTGTGCAAAGGGATGTTGTAGCCATTAGGAGAGATGCTTTTGCCTACAGTTAAGATGAAATGATGCACAAATAAAGTGAAGCATCTTATTTTACTTGATTTTTCTTATTGGTTACCTCTCCCCCATTCTAAACTTGTCTCACTCTCCAACGTATTTATTTTTTAAAAAGAGGGGGGCGGGTAGAATAGATAAAACTAGAAAGAAAAAAAAACCTCACACAGATGTGAATCACACCTGGCTTTGGCTCAACTGAGAGCCACAGTGGGCCTAGGAATGGAGGCCTAAAGGCAATATTTTCTTTCACTGGTTAAGAAGAGTTTCTAGAGGGAGATTCCGGCTGCCAGAACTCGCATAAGCTAGGAAGGCTTTCCAAATACTGCTTCCTGGAATCTCAGCCACCTAGCAACTCAGAACTCTACTTAATAGCTGATACCTGAGGACTGAGCACTGTCAATTGCTCTTGATTGTCCATTTCCTGGGATAAGGGTTGACGTTTGGAGAATGGAGATGTTTGGCACCCATGGGGCTGGGTGAGAAACAGATAAGCGGTAGCAGCCCCTCCTTGAAGCACTGTTAACTTTCTTGCTGAGGCAAAATCAGGAGGTGGAGGGCTTATTATTTGGTCTCTTTGAAGGTGTAGAATACATTAGCACATGGTCTTGGATGTCCTTGTAAAAGGCATACAGAGATTGTTCCCCTTCCCAACATGATTGATATGTCTTTTACTTTAACAAATGAGAAATGTCCGTGACAGAAGGGAACCCTGTTACAAACCAGGTTTTCTCATTAGCAGTGAAACATGGATAATTATTCACTGGGAACATACACAGTGGGAATTCACGTTAGCTTCTTATTTTGATGATTGCTGCTGGCAGTCCTCAGAGGCCACACTACTCACACAAAGACATGCACATAAATATGTACATAAAAGTACAGGGGCCTGCACAGCATGTCTACCAAGAATACCACTTCTGAGTACAAGGGAAGTTTTTAAGCATTGAAGGACAGATTAGCAATGGAAGGCAGATGACTGGCAGTTTCATTCATTTATTTGGCCTAACCTTTTGCAAAGTAGATTGAAAGCAAACTTTCCTGAGAGCATTTATTGTTCAAGATGAGTGATCACCCAAATTAGAAGTGCATGGTTGCTATCCTGATCTAATATATAGAATATATATCATATATAATATAATATATTATGATAATATAATATATCATATATACATATATATAAATCATCTATTTAGCAGATGAATCCAACCTCAGGAATGAGAAGTTATTTTAGGGAGTTGTTATAATTAGGATATACCTTCAGCAACTTGTGATAGACTCAAATAACAAAACTGAAATAAAGCAACACATTCCTGCATAAAGTCATGGTGTAGAGGAAGATATTCCAAGCCTAGTCTGGGCACATACCATGTCAGCTAGCATCAGGAGTGAAATATCTAACCCAGCTAACCCAATGGCTCTGACGAGAGTCATCCACTAATTTATAAGGCTGAATAATATTCCCTCACACATATATCCCACACTCTATTTATCCATAGAGATAGGACTGCTTAAAAATCAATATATAGATCTCTATATGTATACATATAGAGATCTATATAGATAGATCTATAGATATAGAGAGAGATGATAGATAGATACATAGATACATAGATAGATACATACACAGATACATAGATACTTAGATAGATGAACCATTACTTTCAATTATTTTGGAAGAGAACTTGCTGAACTATAATAATAATAATAACTATGATAATTCTGTTTGATTGCAGGGAGGTGGGGAGATTGTCATACTATCTTCCATAGAAACTGTCTATTTGCATTTTATGCAAAGCTAGTCAGAACACAAAAATGTCTTTAGTTTCTACACATCTTTCACCAATATTTTCTATCATCATCATCATCATCATCATCATAGCAATATAATGGGTCCTGGCACTAGTGTTCTACCCATTTGAGCACACCTCCTTTCTTTATCCTTTTTATAGTAGTCATCCTGATAGGTGTGAAATGGAAATGTATTGTAATTCATTGAGTATCTTTTCCTGCGCTTACTGGCCACTTTTCTATATTTAGCTTGTTTGGAATAAAATCTGTTCTGGTCCTTTGTTAATTTTTTTAACTTGATGGGCTTCTATTATTATTTTTTATAGTTGTAAGTTGTTGTTTTTTTGTTTGCTTGTTTGATTGTTTTGCCAGTACCAGGGTTGGAACTCAGGGCTTCACACTTTTGATTGGCTTGCTTGCTTGCTCAGCTGATGCTCTATTACTTGAGTGATGCCTCCCAGTCTAGCATTTTTCTGGTTATTTTGGAGATTGAGTGTCTCAGAACTTTCTGCCCAAGGCCTCAAACTGCAATCTTCTGGACCTCAGCCTCCTGAGTACGTAGCATAAATTACTTGTACAAAGCAGTTCCATTGTTACATATCCATATATACAAATTATGTATGTTGATCAGATTTACCCCTCTACAACTCTTTCTCATTCCCCCCTCTTTTAATTTTTTATTTTTGTATTGTTATCATAAAAGTACAGATGTACAGAGAGAGGAGTTAGTTATATAAGTCACATAATGAATACATTTCTTTTTAGAATATGTCACCCTTTCACTCACCCTCTCTCCCAGTTTTTCCCTCCCACAAGTAATATAGTTCATTTTCAACATAGTGCCTAGTGAGTATCACTGCTGCATTTGTTCACCCTTTTCTCTCTCCTTTTTACACAATTTAATGTATTTCAGTATTCTATTCTATACATACATAAGAAAATACTTCTATCACATTCTTCTCATCCTTTCTTTCCACTCTCTCTTCTCCAGTTGGTTCCCACATCTAAGCAGTCCCATATTATACTCAAGTAATGCAGTTTCTTTTGTAGGTCTAGATTTTGCATATGAGAAAGACCATGCAGTATTTGTTTCCTCAGTCTTGCTTATTCCATTTAACATGATGATCTTCAGTTCTACCCATTTTCCTGCAAACAACGTAGTTCCATTCTTCTTTATGGCTAAATAATACTCGTATGTGTCTGTGTCTGTATCTGTGTGTTTGCATGCCACATTTTGTTTACCCATTTATCATTTGACAGACACCTAAGCTGGTTGTGTAGTTCAGCTACTATGAAGAATGTTGCTATAAACATGGGTATGCAGTTATCTCTTTTGTTGACTTACATTCCTTCAGATATCTCTCTGAGTGGTTTGGCAGAATCATATTACATCCATAATTTTGGTGGGGTTTTGTTTTGATTTTTTGTTTTGTTTGTTTTTTTGTCAGTCATGGGGCTTGAACTCTGGGCCTGGGCGCTATCCCTCAGCTCTTCAGCTCAAGGCGAGTGCTCTACCACTTGAGGCACAGCACCACTTCCAGTTTTCTGGTGGTTTATTGGAAATAACAGTCCACGGACTTTCCTGCCTGAGCTGGCTTTGAACCGCAATCCTCAGATCTCAGCCTCCTGAATAGCTAGGATTACAGGCATGAGCCACCAGTGCCCAGCTGCATAACTTTGGTTTTTTGAGGAACTTCTATACTGATTTCCATAAGAGGCTACACAGATTGAAGTTCTCATCAAGAGTGTATGAGGATTCCTTTTCCCCAGATCCCTGCCAATATATTTGTTGTTCTTTTTGTTTTCTTAGTGATTACCTTTCTGAATGGAGTAAGATGAATTCTATATAGTTCCAATGTATACTTCCTTTTGGCCATGGATGCTGAACATTTCTTCATGTATTTTTGGTCATTTTTACTGCCTCTTTCAAGAACTGTACATCAGCCTATTTGTTAATTGTATTGTTCTTTTGTGTTAATTTTTAGAGATCTTTATATATTGTGAATATTAATCTTTAGCCAATGAATAATTAGGAAATATTTTTTCTCCCATTTAATAGGTTGTCTATTGATTCTTGTAATTGTTTCCTTTGCTTTCCAGAATGTTTTTATTTGATACAATCCCATTTTTCAATTCTTGCTCCAATTTCTGAGCGATTGGAGTTCTATTTAGGAAAATATTACCTTTATCTATGTTTTCAATAGTTTTTCCATATTTTCCTCTAGAAGTTTCAAAGTTTTGAGCACTATATTTAGATTTTTGATTCATTTGAATTACTTTTTATGCAAGAGATACAGGTTTAATTTCAGTCTACTAGGTCTAACATACTGTATATGAAAACATATTTTCTCTATAAATAAAACAAATGTAGAAACTAAAATGAAATTTTTAATGAATGGATACAAGTTGCATCATTTTTTAAAGTTGTATAGAAGTATAAGAAAAAATAGTCACTTTGCTCTCCAAGAATTTTTACTTAATTGAATGAATACTACTTTCCCTCCTAGTGATGCAGAGAATAAAAATATCTCCTGTTGGCTTGGGAATGGCAATCTTAATTTTTTAAATGTCATAGGTAAGGCTATACATATCATTCTAGAGTCATGGAAATGCAAATCAACTCTCCATGTATACATCATCTGGAGCTTTCCCAATGACTTACTTTTCTTCTCTCTTGTAGGATGTCCTGTCACAGGACACCCCGCCCCCAATATCACCTGGCTTCACGATGGCCAGCCAATTGCCACAGCCACGGGGCTGACACATCACATCTTGGCAGCTGGGCAGATACTTCAGGTTGCAAATCTCAGCGGAGGATCTCAAGGGGAATTCACCTGCCTTGCTCAGAATGAAGCAGGGAGGCTCACACAAAAGGCAACCCTAGTGATCCAAGGTATGGAGCCTCGTAGGCTCTGGGTGTCAGATTTCTTTTTATGAACAAGAGAAGGTTCCCCCTAGAAACCTAGAAATCAAATTTGGTGATAAAATGATTTCTGATATCCCTGTCTATATCTGATATCTATGTCCATATCTGAACCAAAGCCCCTATTTCTGGTCACACGTCCCTTCAGAAGAGCCACTAATTCCCAGCTTAGTTGAAGCTAGAAAAGTTAGTGCTGCCCTCAAAAATGGGCTCTTTGATTCACAATGTTGCTGTTCTCAGGAGCAATTCAGTGCCACTATTTATCAAAGTTAGATGTGTCTCCTTTATGCTGTTTTAACTAGAGAAGATCCCTAGAGAACATACACAGTATTTCAAAAGTCTTTAAGTGTCCTCATTACCTGACTTGTGAAACTGTAATCCCTCTCTGTATACCACCTTTATAATAATGATGAAAAATTAAAATCAAAAAAGAAAATACACGTCTTAAGCCTGGCAGTGGTGGCTCATGCTTATAAGCCTAGTCACTTGGAAGCTTGAGATCTGAAGATCACAGTTCAAAGCCGGCCTGGGCAGAAAAGTTCATGAGGCTCTTGTCTCCAGTTAACCACCAAAGCCCCAGAAGTAGAGGTATGGTTCAAGAGGTAGAGTACAAGCCTTGAGCAGAAAAAGCTAAGAGTGTAGCCAGTCCCTGTGCGCAAGCCTTAGTTGTATGAGGGGGCCAGGGTCATCTGACCCATTTGGTCACTGCCTCTGTCTGGAGAAATAAAACTGTGCGACTGAACATTCCAAAGAGCTTTCAGCTGCCATCACATGCTGTAAGCTGCCCAGGCACCTTTCCCTTGGCTTTGGCAAAGGACAGATGGAGAAGCCTGAATGGCTCATGCATTAGCCTTCCAGGAATACTGGCAAGTCAGAAAGTCCATGAGCAGGGCCTGGCAGTCACTGATCCAGACAGAGCTGTGAATGAACCCAAAACAGTGGGATGAAAGCTCCAAGTGGCCTTTTTATAGCACCTGTGGGCTGAGTTTTTCCTGAGTTTTCCATAGCCAGTTCTACCTGTGACCTATGAGTGATACTTTGTAAGGCAAGCAAAACTCTACTGCATATATTCCAAAATGGAAGATTCTTTCAGCAAGGACAGCATTTTGTGCCAAGAAAGGCACAAAAAGAGGGAGGTTTTCCTCAGCATCTAACTTAGCCTCTTAGATGTTCTCCCTTGCCATTTGGCTTTCCAGACAGGAAAACAAAGTTTCCATTTTCTTGCCAGCGAGCTATTCTCTGCTGAAAACCAGAATCCAGTGCCTATCTGTAAGCATTGCAAATACACACTCCAAATTCACCAGCTCACATTTTTTTAACAGCTCTCCTTCCAGTGAGTGCCAGACCCCCTCACGGAAAAGCCAGAGAAGCTGGCTTTCACTGACGTCATTGTCTCCTGTAAATGAGAACTCTCTGGATAGGCTGGGTTGTGTGTCGGGGGGAGGGGGTTGTAACCTTTACAAAACCCAACTGAAATCTGCACTTTGAAATGTGATTACGTATCTCTGATATATTTATATCTCTCAGTGGAAAAATAAAGGTCCCTTTCTGGTGATCCAATAAGAAAAGAAGTACTTCAGCAAGAAATGTTTAAGAGTAAAAGTATCATGATTGGTGGTTAACTACTCTTGTGTCTGCCAGGCACTAAGATAGGCTCTTCATTTTCCTTCTGCCCAGTCCTCTAAGGATGAGATGAGGGTTATTACACACACTTTGTGGATGAGCCAGCTGAGGCTTATGGAGAACACAGGGCTTGCCCAAGCAGGTTGAGCACCCAGGGGTAGAGACTTATTCATCCTCTTCCTTCACCCACATATCCACCACCCCCCTAGACCCATCCACCTGATCCCTACCCTGCCCAGAAGGAATAGTGTGGGGGCACTCATACCTCTATTCCTCCTCCTGACAGATTACTGGTGGTCTGTGGACAGACTGCCGACCTGCTCCGCATCTTGTGGTAACAGAGGGTTTCAGCAGCCCCGCCTGAGGTGTCTGCTGAACCACACTGAGGTGGACCCCGAGCACTGTACAGGAAAGCCACGCCCTGCCGTACAACCTGTTGCCTGTAACCGTAGAGACTGCCCATCTCGGTGAGTATGGCCTCAAGTTAAGTTAACCGCCAGCCCTTGTTTCATACCATACAGGGAGTTTGTATCAGGTCTCTCCACTGAGTTGTGAATACCCTCCGAACCAGCGTCCTCTCTCAGCTCTGCTCATTCCCTTGGCTCTCTGCTAGCCAAGGGCTACCAGTTCATGAGAGCCTAAGAGAGTCTGCTCCATCACCAAGTGCATTCCAGACCTGGCCAGAGATTCTCACCCATCCTGCCATTACAATAAGCTGACTCTCCAAGTTGTTTACAAAAGAAAGAAGGATTTTCTTCTTGAAGTGCTGAGGAGACCAAGAGTTCTGGGCTCTACCACAACCTCTTGCTTTTTTTTTTTCTACCTTTAATTATCTATGCAAATCTATTGGAGGATATTTCATCTTCTTTTTTTATTATTGTGAAAATACCATACAGAAGGGTTGCTTTCATCTTCTTTTCTGTAAATACTTGGACTAACCCTCCATTTTTCTGATTTACTTAACTTTGGACAGCCTTGGCACTTGAGTCTCTTATTTCGGTTAGGATAACACCCAGAGTCTCCGTCTCCTCCATATTCCTCACTGAACACCCACCCCACAGCTAAAGGAAGCACGGGTAGCTTGGACTTTGTACCTGCATGGTGCTTTGTGCCTAGGGGGAGCTAACTGGGCCCTGAAATGCCCCTTTATGACCTATCTATAGGACTTTTCTATACTTCTCAGGCAACTGCTTTATGTTTTGCCAGCTGAGTCATAAGGATCAACTGAAACCAGGAGAGACTCCATGAAATATGAAACACACTCATTAATATCAGCAGTTTGACTTGCTGACGGGAAGGTTTCCACAGGAATGATTAATGTCCTTTTAGACCCTTCCTGAACAGTAACATAGCCCATACCTCTCCCTTCTCAAAACCCCCACCCCAGCTCCTGAAAAAAAAAATTGCTGAGATGTATATTTAGAAATAAAAGTTGATTGAAATGCAGGCCTGACATTCACCAGGGATATAAAAGGGCTGGAAGGCTGCCCTTGCCAAGGCTGTGTGAAATGAAGAAAAGATCCTTGACATGCCAGCAACTTTTTGATTTGATTTGGTGATGGTCAGAGTTAATCAACCTAATTTACTTCTGCAAATGAAATAATAATGGCGGTGTCTTCTTTGGTTTCAATAGCCCCGGGAGCTTTAAAACACCTCATGGCTCCTTCCTAAGTGGCCCACTCCTGTGGGCTGGAAACCAGCATGCAGTCAGCCCTCTCTGGGCCAAGAGTAGAGAAATGGCCCCAAAACTAAATAAGTCACAGATCCCGGTGCAGGAGGAATTTGCTCTCCAATCCACTCTTTTTTACCTGACTTTCCTTAAGCCAGATGTGGCACCACCAGGCTCTTCTTTGCCTGGTTTCCTGCCAGGTTTGTGGGAACATGGTGGCATATATCTTTGCCCACAGAAGTACAGCTCTGACCATCTTTCTAAACATAACTCAGAAACTCCTGCTTTCGTGCAGATAGTTGGATCATGCTTCTCTCTCTCTCTCTCTCTCTCTCTCTCTCAGAGAGAGAGAGAGAGAGAGAGAGAGGGAGGGGGCAGTAAAACAACTGGTTTTTGCTTTCCTTCAGGGCATGAAATATCCGAAAAGCACCATGTTTCTTCTCATTTTCCCCAAACTATTCTCTTCCTCTCTGAGAATGTCTCCTAGATAACACACACACAAAGAGAACCCCTGTAAATGTTTGGATGGCCCAAGGACTTTTCGGTGTCCACTGATTACAGCTGAGGTTTATAAGAAAAGCTCATTTGTATAATCTTGGTCAGTCTCATGTCTGAGGGCTCAAGTTTTAGTTGGGACATAACACTCTGAAAACATACATTTCTACCACATATACAACCTTCTAAGAAATATAAACCTCTAGACTAATACAGGGAGGTAGAAAATTGGCCCAGTAGGTTAGAAGGACTTCATATGTTTCTAAGAAAGGAAGCATATCAATGAGACCAGCGTTAGAGTAAGATAGAAAGCTCAGAGTACTGCCAGGAAAAGTCTTGATCAAAGTACCACCAGGAATGCCTCCCAGGTCAAGCAGTAACATGCTTAGAACTGACTGTCCTAGGAAACTGCTCTTTCACACTAGAAGTACCACAATCTCAGTGCAGCATTCCTAACTACCTGATTGTCCCTCAGAGCATTCTATTTGCTATCTCACCACCTTGGAAGTGGCTAAGGCAAATGATCTTCAAATCTCCTTTTAAGATTCACCTTGCTCTGACTGGCAGAGTAGATTAAACGGGAGAATGTTTGTCTAGCATGGGCAAAGGCCCTGAGCTCAAACCTAAATAACCAAAAATAAATAAAGTACCTTTCAAATCCTAGGTATGTTGGGTTCTTAAGGCTTTCATTAAAATATTGTCAGTAACAGTAGCTAAAACAGAAGTTGATTCAACTTTTTGAAAGTCAAAAGTTAAAGATAAAGATATTGACAGTCCATTCTGCCTTTGGAGGATAAAGGAAACTTCCATTCCTTGCCCCTATATCTTCCAGTGTCTCTCTCTGAGTTTTCCTTGACTTGTAGCTCTGTAACTCCCAACTCCTGCCCCATGGTCACCCTGCCTCCTCCCCTTCCCCATACATACATACTCTCTCATTTTCTTACAAGACCACGTGTGATAATATACAGGGCCGATCTCATCTCAAAATCTTGAATTATATCTGAAAAGATTTTCCAGATTCCAGGGATTTCACATTGGATAACTTGTGGGTGTGTGTGTGGGGTGTGTGTGTGTGTGTGTGTGTGTGTGTGTGTGTGTGTACCTGGGGCTTGAACTCATGGCATGGGCACTGACCTTGAGGTTTTTCACTCAAGGCTAGCACTC
This sequence comes from Dipodomys spectabilis, assembly GCF_019054845.1. NCBI lineage: Eukaryota > Metazoa > Chordata > Mammalia > Rodentia > Heteromyidae > Dipodomys > Dipodomys spectabilis. The sequence continues at coordinate 4,696,573 of NW_024870835.1, read as the reverse complement.
TACCACACAAGCCACAGCTCCACTTCTAGCTTTTGGGTGGTGAATTGGAGATAAGAGTCTCATAGACTTCCCTTCCCTGGCTGTCTTTGAACCACAATCCTCAGATCTCAGCCTCTTGAATAGCTAGGAGTACAGGCATGAGCTACCAACACCCAGCTACACACTGGAGAACTTTGAAAGATCCATTTAAGGGATGTGTGAGACTCCTTTCATCTAAGTCTGACCTTCTGGTATTCTCAGTCTGCTTCTTTCACTCGCCAGGTGGATGGTGACTTCCTGGTCCGCCTGTACCCGGAGTTGTGGTGGAGGTGTCCAGACTCGCCGCGTGACCTGTCAGAAGCTGAAAGCTTCTGGGATCTCCACCCCTGTGTCCAATGATTTGTGCTCCCAACTTGCCAAACGACCTGTGGATACACAGGCCTGTAACCAGCAGCTGTGTGTGGAGTGGACCTTTTCCAGCTGGGGCCAGGTAAGGAGCCAGAGAGCTTTTTAGTTGAGAGCTAAATCCAAAGATATAAACCTTGCCACAGTAGAAGTCACCTCCTCCATGACAACTGACTTTTCACATGCCCTTCTGTCACTAATTCACCCAGGAACATTCTTAAGGCTCAGAGTTTGGCATATTCTCCCCTGACATTAACACACTGCTCACATTCGTTATGATTTTCCTTTTGCCCTCCTCTCTGAGCTCTTCCTGTTCTCTGATTGGACCTCCAGACTCATTCTATCAGGTAACCCCTTCTCACTGGCTATGCTAGAGGAGACAATGTAAATCTCAGAAGGGCTCCTCTGGGGACTCAGTTCAGACAACTGGGGAAAGTTTTTTAGGCAACCAGGCTTTCCTCCCATGGACTGTCAGTCCATTTTCTCTGAGGTAGGATCCAAGCATGGGTAATTTTCAGAAACTCCTGATAAGAAAGCTGAGTAGAGAACCATTGTTCCAAGCCAGGAAAAATGGATGCTTTGCTGATCACTTTGAAACCACCACCTCCTTTCCCCATTCTCTAGTTTGACATTAACCTAAGAGGTCCACTTAAGCTAAACAGACAGCCTCATTTGCCCCAGAAACCTAGGGACAGGGCCTCCACGGATACAGTGAAAGAACATCATGGAAGAACCATGCTGACTCTGTCCATTTGGAGGGGGAAAACGTTTAGATTTAGCAAGAAGATCAATACAAACTGAAAATTCATCTCAGGAGAAAGCAACCTGAACAATGTCAGCTACCATGCCAAGACAACGGTCATCTACCATCTTTCATTCTTTCTGGTTCAGGTTAGACTAAGCAGCGGTCAGGGTCTCTCATCATTAGAGGCCTAAATTTTCCTCAACCCAGGCTATGAAGGCCTCTTTTTTTGCATAGAATAGCTATTTTATTCATCTCGTCCCTCTATTATCTTAGATTGTTGACACCAAAGAAAATCAGGTGGAAGTGCGTGAGGGAAGAAATATCATTATTTGTGCTGTTTCTCCCAAAGTCTATGTTCAGAACCAACTGGAGGTCTGCCTGGCATGGGAGAGCTGCCTGCCAGAGCTGATGCTCAAGTGGTACCCAACAGCTACATGATCCCTTCTGTTCATGGGTTGTCCTGGACTGGTGCTAACAGACATAGTGACTATTCTTGGAAAGGCATAATTTCTAGTTTTCTAGTCAGTGGAAACACCCCACAACAGGCTTTTCTTTCTTTTTTTTGAGGAAAAGGGTAGTACTGGTGTTTGAACTCAAAAGCCTCAAAAGGCTTAAACGCTAGGTAGGCACTCTAGCACTTGAGCTATGCACCAGGCTTGTAACTCACTGTATGGCCAAAGTGACTGAATGTATTGGGGCAATTAGCAGCTTAACGTGTGTTGAAATTGGCTATCTATACATTACAGCTTTCACATTCCTCTACTCCCAGCCCCAGGTATGAGCTTTGCAACTTTCTGTTAAATGCATCTCTCTAATAAAGTTCAAATGCTGATTATAACTAGTGAATTCATTAAGGAGACAGAGTTCAGCCGCAACTCAGAAAACTATATCTTAGCTGAGTCAGGGGCTGATACTCAACCTGGCAAATATGCCCGGCCAGCCCCTCATTTCTAGAGACACGCACTCTCCCTTGCTCCCACGTCTAGTGGCAGGTATCCTCTTTCTCTTAACTGGAAAAATCTGCTTCTGATAGCGTTCCTTCAGCTCAGTAGCCCTGCTCCCATGTCCTCAAAGCCAACCAGCACTTTTTGAAATTGGTTGGGAATAGCTCCAGCTGTACATGGGAGAATGAGCGTGCACGGTGTCTCTGTGAGTGCACCCAGCCTTTCACTTCTATAACGGAGGGAAAGAATAGAAAGGGCATTTTCCATTTCCCTCAAAAAAAAAGCTCTCACCCATTCTTTCTTCTAAAACACCTGAGGCTAATAGAACTCAAGCTTTAAAGTGAATTACCTGTGGATCTTGTTGCAAATGCAAATTATGACATCATCGGCCTATGACATCCTATGGCCCATAACAGTTCCCAAGGCAAGAATTCCCACAGTCAACATTCTATTCAACAGGATATTAGATGTTCAGAGCATTCAAGCAAGAAAAAGGAAGAAAGAACATCAAAAGATGACTGGATAAACAAAATCTGTCATATGTTCCTTAGCGATGTTTTGGCCAATGATAGACCGTGCATATCTCAGTGATCCCTCAAGATTATATCACCTGGAGATTTTATAGCCATGTTAATTACTCTTGTGATATTAATACTATGATGAATCACCAAACACCAAATTTCTCACAATGTATCCCTATCATTAAGCATCAGATAACCATGTGCTTATGATGAAATAAATCCACCCATAAAAGAACTAAAATTCTAAAGTAGAGCTGTGGCTTAAGTGGTAGAACACTAACCTTGAGCAAAAGAACCTGAGACGGAGCCCACACAAAGAAATAAATTGTTTTTTCTTTTTTTTTTTTTTTTTTTTTTTGCCAGTCCTGGGGCTTGAACTCAGGGCCCGGGCACTGTCCCAGAGCTTCTGTTGCCCAAGGCTAGCACTTTCCCAGTTGAGCCACAGCGCTCCTTCCAGCTCTTTCTGTTTATGTGGTACTGAGGAATCAAACCCAGAGCTTCATGCATGTTGGGCAAGCACTGTACCACTAAGCCACCTTCCCAGCCCCAGAAAGTAATTGTTATACATGCTACAACATGGATAAACATTTGTCATCTCTTCTTCTGCTTCTCAGTGCAATGGGCCTTGCATCGGGCCTCGTCTGGCTGTGCAGCACAGACAAGTCTTCTGCCAGACCCGGGATGGCATCGCCTTACCCTCCGAACAATGCAGCGCCCTTCCCAGGTAATAGGATGCTCTAGACATCCTTGCCCTACTCCCCATGCAAACAGCCTCCCACCGCCCCAGGGATCAGATGCCCTGCCTACTCCCCTCCATCATCCCAGGCCACTGGCCTACTGAGATGGCTCAGTGCTTGCCGGATGGGCCAGGCTGGACTTTGCTCTCTTGAAAATAAGACAGGCATGTGTTTTATCCCTCTGAGAGAGGCCTGATTCCCCAAGAAACCTGAATGAGGTGGGCAGGAGGCAAGATTATACACACTAGTCAGCAAACCTTAAGGGACCTTCATCCTTACTGATCTCTCTGGAGAAGTTAGGCTGGGGATTCTTGCCACAACTTCTCCTCTTTATCTGTCTCCCTTGGAGAAGAGTTCATCAACCCCACCTAGAGCTAGGCCCCAAGTTGCACAGCTTCTACACTGTGTAGAGCGCATTCTCAGGTCATGCAGAGATGCAGATGTGGTAGAGAAAGACAGATGGAGATTCCATTTTAAGTTGTTCTCTTAAAATCTTACAACAGTCAGTAACAGAGCAAGAACTCCAAACCGCAGCCTGGTAATGCTGAACGTTCTTGAGGAGTCACCTACCATTGCTAAGCTTAGAGTATGTTTCTCACATTTGTCCCTCTGATCTGGTGTTTAAGAGACAGACCATAAGCCTGCCACCTTTCTCCTGCAGGCCTGTGAGCACCCAGAACTGCTGGTCGGAGGCCTGCAGCGTACACTGGAGGGTCAGCCTGTGGACCCTGTGCACAGCGACCTGTGGTAACTACGGCTTCCAGTCCCGGCGCGTAGAGTGTGTGCATGTCCGCACCAACAAGGCCGTGCCTGAGCACCTGTGCTCCTGGGGGCCCCGGCCCGCCAACTGGCAGCGCTGCAACATCACCCCATGTGAAAACAGTACGTTCCAATCCCAAAGAACATTCTGCAAGTTCCCCACGGGGCATCGGGTGCAGAGGGCAGTCCCTGAAACTGAGCCTCAACCCCGGGGCACTGGATCAGGTTCCCCAAGGATTGTGAGCGGGGGCCAGAGTTGAGTGTTTTCAGTGAGGTACATGGGTGGACGTGTCTAGGCCACAAGAGATGGCACGGTATGCCCCCCCACGGGCTTCCACAGCCTCCACCCTAGCCCTGAGATTACCAAATGCTGTTGGCCAAGTGCTGGATGAAATCATCCTCCAGCCCACCTGCAGTCAGACTGTTGGTTGCCACAGGGGATGACGTACAGTGGTCCACAGGGACCAAGCTACTAAAGAGAGAGCGCTGTTAACACTGAAGAAGCATGCAGAGAGCCTCAAGCTCAGCTGGCCTTGCACTCACCACTGTTCTGCTTCTCACCGACCAAGGACCTGCTGATCACCTCCCTCCTCCCCTGCCCAGGGGCCTCCACTGGAACTGGGCAGGAGGCCACAGCCCTGGGATATCATTTTTTTTCTATTCCCTCTTCCCTCAACTTTGGAGCCTCCACAGCCCTACACAAAAAAATATATATTCTGGTTGGGTAGGATCCATTTTCTCTTCTTTGGAGCCCCAAACCCAAGTTAGAAGTGTTTCCCCACAAGGCAGAAAGTAAATGTTGAGACAAAGAACAGGAAATAAAAGAAGAAATATGGCAGTGTATTTTTCCTCACACTAATCTTCATGAAGCAATAGATTTCCCAACACTAAGGCAGGTACCCTGTAGGCACTTGGCCTATTCCTTTTCATACCCTGGTAGGATGGATGAGCTTTGTACTCTGGTAAAATACCAACCCATGTTCAGGCCAGAGTGCAATCAAGCCCTTAGGACACTTACCAGATGGGGTTGGAGGCGTGGCTCAGTTGGTAAAGTGCCAGCCAGTGAGCGAAAGCACCAGGTACTAAGTTCAAATCCTAGTCACAGACCTAAAGAAAAAGATACTTACCAGCTCAACCTATCCTGATTTTAAGAACCATCTAGTGTCAACCAATGCTGAACTGGAACACCACAGTATATTTAAGACCTGATGGGTGGAAGGATTAGAGAAATTTAAGTCGAGGATATAAGAAAAGCTTCACAGAATAAGCAAAGTCCAAGTACCTAGAGGTGAGGGCCTCCAACTAGAGCTTCGCTCATCTGCTCTCTCAACATGGAGCAGAGTCCAGTCCCACTGGGAACCATCTCAAGGCCGAGAGTCACTTCTAAAACACCAAGAGCCCATGGGAAAAGGCAAGCAAGGAGGTAAAGTAATCGCAAGGGGAGAGGAGAGAAGTATAATCAGAAAGAAGGAATGTGCTATCAGAAGGAAGTAGATAGATGCAGGCAGATGCCATCCTGCTATTGGCAGCCTGGGGTGGCAAATAGCTGAGCTCGAGGGCTGCCCAGAGGGGCTGCAGAGCAGCAGCAAAGGCATCCTGTACTTCAGGCACCCGGCAATGGCCTCCGTCAGTTAGCCTCGGTTTCACATCTCCTTTCTGTCCCCTCCCCCACCTCCTGCTTTCCCAGCCGAGTGCAGAGACACCACCAGGTACTGCGAGAAGGTGAAACAGCTGAAACTCTGCCAACTCAACCAGTTCAAATCTCGCTGCTGTGGAACTTGTGGCAAAGCGTGAAGACAGGGCATGGGGAAGAACTCTACCCTGGCCAACCCCACAGGACTCACGCCACCACCTGGGACAGAACTAACGCTTTCTCTGTTTTATTTATTTATTTGCCCCTCCTGCACACACTCACCTCCCTCCCCCACCCCCCCACCCCTGAGGACCTCAACATGTTTTCTCTGTCAGTTCGCTGGAGGACAGTGTTGGGAAAGGGAAAGGACAGATGTGTACAGGAAGTTACAGAGCCTACCAGGCACCCAGTATCAACAGCAGCAGCAGCCTTTTGTGGAGGCAACCTTCTCCCAATGGAGGGCTCAAAGTGACCAAGGAAGAGGAAGCCATAGCCCCTAGAGACTAGGAGAGCCAGGTGGGGTGGGGTTGATACAAACAGTAGACAACCAGCTGTTTCTTTCCTGGAAGTTAGGCAGAACTGTTGCTCTTTTCACACCTCCTCCCATTCCTTGGTGTTGGGGAAATCAAAGGAAAGCACCCCAGGACTCAATGCTTCTAGGGTAGGAGGAACATGGAAGAGAAGTCCGCCATAGATAGGTAGCAGTAAAGAGGGAGACATAGCAAGCTTTAGCACAGAGATGCAGGAAATCAAGAAAGGAGGGAAAGAACAGAATCAAAGGAAGTTTGTGTGTGCTCTTCAGTAGTGAGGCATCAAAGGCAAGGAGGGACTTCCAGGCAGCTGCATGAGGCTCGCCTGACAGGTGCTGGCACATGCCTGCACCCCTGTAGGTTCAGTGGAGCTGTGTGGTGATGTTCATTCAGAACTGTCTCTGTGTCCACATTGCACCTCCCATAGGGTGAAGGGAGAGTCCCCACTCCCCACTCTGGATGAACTTCCTGCCTGTGCAGAATCAGCAAAGTCAGCAAGAGTCAGCATCTGGCCATGCAGCACGGCCATCCCTGGCATCTCTTTATGTAAATCAAAGGTCCCCTACCCCTGAACAAAGTGCTGCTGTGCACCAGGGGGCATTCTGAGCAGACGTTGAGTGAACTTTCTGCCTGAATGGCTTTTGCTGCTCCACTTAGAGCCAGGGACTGGGGTCCTTTGCTCAAAACTGATTCAGTAATGATTTGCCAGAGCATCCACTGGGTTTCATGCCACAGCTGACCAGAGAGTAGAATAAAAGAATGGGTTTTGCCCATGGTGTGCCCTGCCTACCCTACCACCCTAGAATCTGCAGGCCCTTCCTGTAGCACTGGAACTACTACTATACATGGTGTTTATACAGCAAATTGAGAAGAGTGATAAGGAGCTGTGGTAAAGCCAAAAAGTAGTTAAGGACTCCAAGGCTGTCCTGGAAGGCTTTTCAACCTATCCTCCCACACAAAGATATAGTGTACACCTTATAGTAATTATTGTGCCAGAATTGGACATTCAACCACTCAGCAGGGAAAGCTGCATATATCCATTATGGTAAAAAAAAAAAAAAATGGTTACAACAAAGTCAAGCTCAAAACAAAAACCTTGCGATTACTTTGCAAATTGTTCATTCTCCATAGCAGATTTCTTAGCAAGTACTTTGTGATTCCTCCCCAAGTAGTCTCCTTTAGTAAGCTGGGCAGTTGTAGCCATTTTCCCTCAGAGAATATATACATACTCACAAAATGCCACTCACCCCAGGGCCACTATCATCAGGACTGCATTTTCCAGCTAGCCTGGAAGTAAAATTCATGAGGAAGACATTATTATGTTGTCTCTAGGCAAGCTATGGACAGTAAAGGGGGTCACTTTTTCTTCATTACAAGATAGGCTCTAAGAAATCATGTTGCTAAAATGCAGTGTAATGTTTATTTAAAATAAAATAGAATGTTTTCTATGTATATCTTTTGTGAATATTTATTAGGATGTCTTGTATAAAAAAGTGCAATATTAATAATAATTGTACATTGTCATCCAGAAAAAAAAAATATTGGGGAACCCTTTAAATTAACTTCCTGCAGCTGTGTTCTTATAAGCTCAATGGTGATAATTTGTATCCTTCCTATTTTTAGAAGTTGGTGTTTAACTCTGGATCCATTATTCACTGTGTACAGAATACATTGTAAAGCTAACACAGGACATTTGTGACATAATAGTTATGCATGGAATGATGAAGACAAGTTCCATACTATTAATGTGGTTAATTATTTCTTGTTCAATAGCTATTGGAAATTGATGGTCAATATTTACATTTCCTTAGGGGAAAAAATAGGCATTTTCCAGCTCTGCCATGTGTCAGGGTATAGAGTTGGAAATGGGTTTCAGAGTGAGTTGGAGAGTCTAGGTTTGGGGTGGAAAGCAGCGTGCTCTTTGCATGAGTTGAATGTACATTTACTGTCTGTTCTGTGAATTGTGACTCAGCAGTACCACAGATTATTAGGGCTGCTGGATAAATGTGGAAGGAGGCACTTCCTCCTCTAAAACACAAAACTGTATTTATATTTTTTGTACAGATAATACAGCTTATTTATTTAAATCTGGTCTTCAAGAGTCTCTCTTCAGCTCATCTTTCCCATTTGGCTTCTTTTTCTTTTTTTTTTTTTCAATTGTGAAAATACCATACAGAGGGGTTACAATTACATGGGAAAGATAATGAGTACATTTCTTATCAAGCATTGTTGCCTCCTCCTTTGTTTCCCCTTCGCATACCTTCCCATCTCCCCCCTCTCCCCGCCCCTTTACCCCCACCCCCACCCCCACCCCCCCCACCCCCACCCCCCGCCAAAGTTGTAAAGTTCATTTTTCGACATAACAATTTGTACATCTCATTGTTGCAATGGGTCCACCTGTATCTCTATTTAAATGATTTGTTTTTTCCCTTCCCCTCCACAAATTATACCAACATCAAATACAGTGAAAGCAGGGGTTATACCGTGGGGGAGGGACATACAAAGCACCAAAGAAATCATCTTATAAATACGTTAGAAACAATTGCATGAAAGCAAAAACATTTGAATACTTATCTTGGGGTTCATTTCACCTAACATCAACATATCTGGCCTTTTCTGCTTGTCTCAGACATATACTAGTTATTGCAAATAAGGGAAACCATGGGACCTATGTTTCTTTGGGTCTGGCTTACTTCACTTAATATAATTTTTTCCAAGTCTTTCCCATTGGGTTTTGTCCTGAGAGGTGAGTTAAGTTCCTGTCAGTTCAGTGGCTCCCAACCAATTGTGTGTGTGTGTGTGTGTGTGTGTGTGTGTGTGTGTGTGTGTGTGTGTGTGTGTGTGTGACTGAAAGACAGTACCTGCAGTGTTCCACTCTGCATGGAAGCTGAGGGCTTACACCTGGAAAGGCCAGCTTTCTACATGAGCCCTGAGGAGCTGAGTTTATAGATACAGACACAGGCTGAATGCTACCAAAGGAGACAACCAGGCACCTCATTTACAACCCTATGTAGTGGGAAGGCAAGATCACAGCAGCTTCTGAAAGCAAGCAAGCAAGGGTTGTTGTAGGAGAAATTCAGATGGAAATTAGAAATACTCTCTCTCCAGCTCAGGCTTCCTGCTGACAGAGATATATGATACATAGTATGAGACAGCTATATGATAAAATATTTCATAAACACTGTTCCTAGAGGCTGACCTTTATAAATCAGTTAATCTTCACATAGACCCTATGATTAAGCTTATTTGCATATGGCCATCTTGGCATAGACACCATTCTTCCCTGCTGCTTGGAGGTTGGTAGATGCCAAGGGAGTCTTCTACAGCAGTAGTTGTTTTCTTCTGCCCTAAAATTAACTCTCTTGATGTATCAGGCTCCTCATTCTCTATTTTAAAACAGCTTAGTACAAATATAGCTACTGTAGAATTACAAAATTTCATTTGTAGAGCTCTTCAGGAAAGAGCAGCATGTCCCAGGATGATATCCACCCAGAAACTGTTATAAGAGCACCCTGAAGCTAAACCCTAGCCTGTTTTCTAGGGCTCTACCCCAGCTGAGCACTCCTGCTGAGCAGTGTGAAAATACAATTGAAAGCTCTTCTTCTAATTCTATTCTAAGAAATTGAACATGTGGCTTTAACAAAATATTCCATTGTAGAACTATAAATACTTATGCCAGTCTGATGCTGGTGGCTCATACCTGCAAATCTAGCTACTCAGGAGGCTGAGAACTGAGGATCATGGGTTCAGGCAGGAAAGCTTTTGAGGCTATCTCCAATTAAATCACAGAAAAAGCCAGAAGTAGTGCTGTGGCTCAAGTGGTAGCCTTACATAAAAGGAGCTCAGAGACAGTGCCCAGGCCCAGAGTTCAAGCCTCAGGACTGGCATTAGAAGATTTTCAGTTGTTTTGTTGCCATCCCTAAACTGGAAAAAGGATATTGGGAACCAAGCCTTTGCTAACAAGAGCCAGTCTAGCACCTTACTTGTCAGGTAGACGTTTACAACTTCACTCTGATGGCTTCTGTGAGCCACCTGGTCTCCATCAAGCACATGTGCCATGTCTCTGATACAACAACAAACAGCTGTCACTTACCTCTGTGTTTTCAAAAGACAAAATTCATCTTCAATGAAGCATTTTCCCCTAAAGATATGGTGTATATACAGGTAAACAGAAGTTAAATGTACAAGTTTATGTGAAGAAGGACAAATCAGACAGTGGGGAATGGTTCTCCTGCTGAACATAAAGAATATTTGTTTTAGCAGAATGCTTGGAACCTGAGAGATTGCACAGTCAGCAGTCAGACCAGAAGACGTGCCTGGGAAATCTGCCTCCCCCAGGCTGGTCAGGGTTGACCTTCTTACGAATCCCATGAAGGAGAATAGACAGACTGCAAACAACTTAGTTGCTAGACAAGCAACTCTAGGAAATGTTTAATGGTCAAGGTCAGAAAATGATGAAGTATGTCATGGCCTTGGTTTTCTTCCCCTCGACCTCCCACAGTCATTTTTAGGAAAGGGCTAGGAAATGACTTGGCAGATGTCAAAGGAGGATGACAAAGCTGTTCAGCCATCCACCCGTATCATTCCATCCCATAACTAGAGACCAGCATATCACAATACCAGGTGTTGGACAGATGCCAGTTCCATGAATCCAGGCACCCAATTTCTTCAGCCAGCACAGGCCTCTGCTTTCTGGAGTAAAGATATTCAAGACAACCACCTGAGAGCAAGGCTCCTGATAGTCTAACCCCACGTACTAAGAGTTTGCCTTCACATTTGGGTCCATTTGGGATGGAAAAGGACCAAAGTCCTCATCGCATCCTAGTGATTTTTCATTCGATCATTCCACCATATTCTTTTCATTTCCTACTCTTTAGCCTACACTTGCTAAGAATCAATTTTAGGCAAAAAGACATGTAGTGAGAGCTCAGTCCTTACCATTAAGAAGAACCTTATAGGACACAACCCACATCAAATGACACTATGTCCTACTCCAACTGAAAAGTCTCAGCTCTGGACAATTTCCAGCTCATTTTGCTTCCATTTGACTCCTCCTGAGTCCCCAGTGTTTACTCCCATTAGTCCTAATCCTCTCTCTGGGGCCTTTGGAAGCTTCTGACTCTATCCTTTAAGTCTACTATGGTCTCCTCCAATCTACTTCCTTTGTACCAACTACAACTGTTATATTCTCCATAAATATTTCGATATAAACTCATGCTTATGTGAAAAGTAACCTAAATTTACACCCTAGGTATATTTAACATTCCAGATATCCAATCATAAATCCATGCTTATTAGTAACCAGTGAAATAGGCAGAACTATCTTGCACTACTCCACAGAAGATGGCTGTTGGCCATCCAGAATCAAAAGTGTCCTACCCCTTTTCACCCCTAATCCCAATGGATGACAGCTCTGTCTAACAGTAGTTCAGGCCAAAACTTCTAGAATTATACTTGATTTCACCTCACAACTCCATTTGGCCTGTCTTAGAAATATACCCAGAATATGACTTTTCTCATGACCTTTTCTACCCACCAGAGGTGAGCCTGCATAACACATTTATGAAAAATGTGCAGGAAGCTCCCCTCCAGGTCTGGCTTCCAGCCTACTCAAGCAGGCAGGATGGCTACAGTAATGACCTTCACACAAGCCAGGCCTTGGTACTTCCCAGTTCCAACTTGACATTAGCTCTCCTTGACTGGCCTCCTTCCTAGACAGAAATATGCCCACCTCAAGGCTTTGCTCTAATTGTTCCCCAATATCTACTTGGCCTCCTCCTTCAAATAACTCAAATCTCACCTTCTCACTGAAGTCCTTCCTGGTCACTTCAGTAGCTACAACCTGTGAGTCTCTGAGCTCACAGGCCATTATATCTTGATTTTCTCATACATTTATTGTCTCCTGACATATATATGTATTAAGCTTTTTTTGGTTGATCGTGGAGACTGAACTCTGGGCCTGGGCACTATCCCTCAGCTTTTCAGCTCAAGGCTAGCTCTCTACCACTTGAGCCACAGCACCACTTCCAGCTTTTTTCTGCTCATGTGGTGCTGTGGAATCAAACCCAGGGCCTCATGCATGCGAGGCAAGCGCTCTACCACTGAGCCACCTTCCCAGCCCTTATGTTCATTATTTTAATTAAGTTATACATAATTATAAAATTGCTCACTGCTTATTAAACATACTATGAATGTTTTTCTCTTCTACTAGATGCCAATCTCCACAAGGACAGAATCTGAATATGGTGCAAAGCAGCCACAATCAAGTCTGCACCCAATGTGTATCTTATGAATAAATACATGAATGAATGAGGGTACCCACAGAGGGTTATGAGTAGAAAGAAAGGATGGGGCAAAAGTATAGTCAGTGCTATGTTAAGCAGCCTCCCATCCATCTCAATGGCAACAGCTAAGATGGGATGGAGGATTAGGGACTAGGATGTAGGCATATGGAGGAGGCAGAGGAGACATGAAAGACAAGGGCTCAGTTATCACCCATAACACAGGGCATTCACCTGACAGGCAGCAGAAACCAATATCAGGAACGTACTTCCAAGCACCTGAGGTCATCTGGGGGTGAGGAGAGGGAATTCTAAGGGGAAGAATATGTGGAGGGCAGCACCACCTGACCCAGGAGTGTGGCAGATGGTTTCACAAGCCAAAGAAGAGCATTGGGACAAGCCTGAGTCAGGTGACCTCCTGGGCCCAAGGCAAACAAAGTTGGAGAAGTCATGGAATTTTCACAAGCCTGTTAGTCAAGAAGATAAAACTCCCTAAATATCATCATCATTTGGGGTCTTATAATAAGACCAGCAAAATAAATGTGACTGTACATGACCCCATAAAATAATAAATATACCTCCCCTCTCCATAAATTCAGAGAAAACACTTTCCAGAGTGAAGAGAATCCAGTCTAAAGTGATTAATGCTTTCAGACCAAGAACTTACTCAAGAAAAGATCCTGTCAAGAAATCTCCAACTCTTTGATATAATTATTCCTTCTCATATAAGAAAATGGGTGGTATATAAAGAAATTCTATTGCAATCTAACTAATGTGTGTGTGTGTGTGTTCATAAAGGATTACTAAGTTTACATGCTAACCTCTACTGGATGTTTCATATTCTCACACACACTCATATGATCTGTGTGTGCTTCTCTCTCACACACATACACACCCATCCAAAGCTACCAGATCCAAAGTTGTTCTATCAACTCAATTATGTAAGTCACATCCCTACAGACTCTGATCCTTTAAAAAGCTTCCCAAAGCTGGGCACCAGTGGCTCATGCCTGTAATTGTAGCTATTCAGGAGGCTGAGATCTGAGGATGACAGTTCAAAGCCAGCCTGGACAGGAAAGTCCATGAGACTCTTATCTCCAATGAACTACCAGAAAACCAGAAGTGGCACTATGGCTCAAGTGGTAGAGTGCTAGCCTTGAACTGAAGAGCTGAGGGACAGCACCCAGGCCCAGAGTTCAAGCCCCAAGACCAACCAAAAAATAAAGCATCCCAAGGCTCATTCTTTAATTTCAGGCTGAATAGTCTTTTGCATCCTAAGTTTAACACTCCCCTTCTTCCATGTGCCATTTTAAAACTTCTTTACCCCTCACAAAGTTGTTTTTTACAAACACATTTCTTCTAATCCTGAGAAATCCTGGGAGGATGTTGCCAGGTTGCTTAACCTCTCTGAACCTCATTTGCTTGTCTATCTTCTGAACTGGATAAATACCAACAGAGCGGGATAGCTCATATGGATGAAATGAAATGAAGCATCCACACTCTGAAGAGTGCCATACAGGAGAGAAGTGAGTCTGTAGTCCATCTCAAATGAACTTTCCCAGATGCCCTGTGTCATGCACTCTGGCTATACCTAACTTCCCTTTTATCAAGAAGCCTTGCAATCTCAATGGTCAATGGTCAGAGAATTTCAGCACTTAGTATTAACCCTGAGGCACTGCAGGGTCCAAGGAGGTTTCTGATTCATCAAAGACTGAACTACATGTTTGCGTGGCATGTGTATTTTATTGTCTTCCAAACTTGAAAAAATTTATGATGAGTACTTGGCTGTATTTTTCAATGTGTGTTCCAATATGTTTTACACAATAAAAAGGACTTATTGTCAGAGTTTAAAAATGTTGTTTCTGCCTGTTCAGCATTCATCCCTTCCTTCTCTGGAAACTACATTTCAGTTTCCTTTGGGGACCAGCTGACCATTAACTCTCTTGTTCACGTAGTCTACAATGGCTCACCCCAGTCCTATACATTGATTCAGGGGTGGACCTGAGCTCCATCCTAGACAATAAGTATTTTCTATTGCAACTGTGGTAAGCTCTAGAATCACTGAGATTGCTAGTGAAGAGGAAGCAGGTCATCTTAGAATCACCAGCAATCACTGCATGGACAAGGCCCACCTGGGAAGGAAATACAGGGGCAGCGGGGGGCGGGGGGAGGGGGAAGGGGGGAGTGCAAACATAGAAACCAAAATCTCATCTCATTGCATCCAACTAGGCAACAGATACAAAAGTCTTAGACTTTCCCATAACTACTCAAGCCAATAGGGGATTTTTGTTTGGTTTCATTTTTTGCTTAAGTACTTGTTATTGCAAGAATGCTAACTCTTACACTAGGTGACACAAAGTCACAATTTGTTGATACTTGGACTTGAGACTTCAGAATATGAACATGCTATAAGGATGTGCATCAAGGGGATATGTATGAAGCATTCACCAAACTTATATGTCTAATGAACTTTTCCTTTTTGAAGACCATTATCATTGGGCTTGTAACCCACAGAACACCTTGGAAAACCTAATGCATATTACCTATAGGCTAACCCAATATTAAAATCCTGCAAGTCCCCATTCCCTTATTATTCTGGATAAATGAGACAAAGGGGAATTCATTTATCCAACACTGTTGACGCATTTTTCCAGCCTTTAAAAATGTGTGTGTGATTTTTTTTTTATTCATTTTACTAAATTGAGGTCATAAGCACAAACCATGGTATATTTTTCCAGACTTAATAAAATGTGTGTGCAGATATACAGACTTGTCTTTATTATATCAGGGTCATAATTCTTGAACTTCAATAGTTTTGAGTTCTCCATTTTAAAGATATTTTTGGCTACAAGTATCACTTTCTTAGCAGTAAGCCCTCAAACTCATTTGTGGACATTACAGGAGAAACTCTCTGTAAGTGTGTGTGTGTGTGTGTGTGTGTGTGTGTGTGTGTGTGTGTGTGTGTGCCACTACAGTGCTACAGTGCCACTTTTGGTTTTCTGAGGGGTTAATTGGAGATAAGCATTTCACACACTTTCTGGCATGGGCTGGCTTTGAACGATTCTCAGATTATCAGCATCCTGAGTGGCTAGTATGGCAAGCATGAGCCACCAGTACCTGGCTAATTGTGTGGTTTTTTTTAAGAGCCAGGACAGTAAGGATACACCAATACTTCAGTTTCTATACATGAAATTCAAGGCAATGATAATTTTGGCACCTAAAAGGCTGTTTCTTTCCAGGTTCCCGCCTAACGTTTAAACAGATAACAATTTCAAATGACCTTTGACTATGGGAAGTATTGTAATACTTAGGCCAAGGAAAAAAACACTCCAACCTGATAGAAAGCATCCAACTCTACTTCAAAAGTGTAAAATGAAAAGCTTTTATTTTTCTATACCCAGGAGAACCCATAGCCAAAAAAAATCCATTTCTTAGTTTATAAGTCATCTATTGGCACAGATGTCGAATTTTAGTCATTTTTCAGGTATTTTGTCTGCCTATAACTCAAGTCGCTGTTTGCCTGTTTAAAGAGTACTTGTGAGGCTCCCTTGTTTTGTGCTTCTATAATGGAATGGAATGGAATGGATGGGGATTTGAGGCTGTGGGTTGATGACTAAGTTTCCCTTTGTTGTTGAATGCATAGCCTTGGCCCTGAGCAAGAAGGCAGGGTTATAAGCAAGCAGATTAGTTATTAGGGGCAGTGAAGATTCAAAAAAAAAAAAACTCAGAACTTTCTATAGTCAGAGGAATGGAAATCTTCTGGATCTTTTGGTTAGCATCAAAGCTGCATTGGCAGTCATACTTTGAAGCTTGGCCAGGAAAAGGCATCAAGACTCCTCATGTCCACAGCTGAAAATGCAGTGGCAACAACTACAGGCACCTGTGGTACTATATATGGCTTAAAGTGGAGCTTGGTCTAGCAACCTGGTGCTACAATACTGATGCCTTTTCCAGAATCCAGAGGACATGTTCTGGAAGATACATAAGCTCCTGGGCTCCCACTGTATCCCCAAAGCAAGGAGGAATCAAACACCTGCTCAGACAACCATGTGCAATGTCAGTGCCTGCTCTGCCAAAAAAAAAAAAAAAAAAAACCCCTCCTTTCTGCCCCTCAGCTCCAGCATCTATGCTGAGAAAGGCCTCTGTCTTCCCACTTGGAGGCCTGCTGACCAGATGTGGGCTTAGCTGATGGCCCATGGGATAGGGAGCCATTAATCTGCAGTTAAGAGTGTGCATGCCCCCACCTATCCCACCTGCTTCCTCTTGACAAATACACAGCTGAATGTCACTGTCAGAGAAAAGGAGTGCTCCAGCTCCTCTTCCCTGTGGGTCACTTTGGAAGCCATTGCTCTCATCCCGTTAGCATCATGCTTGCTGTAGATGCAGAAGCTTCTAAGTTGTTCTGAGTGTATTTCAAACAATTCCTTCCAGAGCAAGGAAAAGCTATAATGGAAAGTCATTTAGAAGATACTAAATGACAACAAAACCTCTAAGACCAAGCAGCAACTGCCTGCTCCCCCAATCACCCCCAGCAGGGACCCCAGCTAGGAGTGGGCCCCGGGTGATCTCTGAGAGTGGCAAGGAGAAGGGCAGGACTGATGAGGGGACTGGGCTGCACAGATCTGGGGAATGGCCTTGGGTTGGAGGTTAATGAAGCTCCCTTCACCTATAAACTTTCAATGGCCCGGGTTTTTATTATTATCTTTAAGTAGTTGTACAAAGAAGTTGGCATTCGCCAAAGCAGTTTATGAATCTAGTGCATCTTGGTCAATGTAACCCCTTTCAACATTCTCACCCACCCTTCTCCAAACCATCCCCTTCCTTACTTATCTTTAGGTTATGTATTGAATTTTTTGCCATGTAACAAAGCAGTTTATGTGTTCAGTGCATCTTGATCCATGTCATCACTCAATATCTTCACTCCCCTTCAATGTACCCCTCCCCTTTTATCTCTCAATTCTGTGGTATATATAATGAATTCTTACCCACATTCTCATCCTTTCCCCTTCTTCATTCTTCTACCCCTCTCTCCCACTGCCCTCCCCCTCCTACCCTCTTGCAAGTATTAATTTCCTGGTACTGATTTTGTTGGGCTGTGCCTTAAGTCTTTTCAAGGAATTACACTGAGCCAGGCACTGGCGGCTCCTGCCTGTAATCCTAGCTACTCAGGAGGCTGAGATCTGAGGATCATGGTTCGAAGCCAGATGGGGCAGGAAACCACATGAGACTTATTTTCAATAAACTACTCAGAAAAGGCCAAAAGTGGCACTGTGGCTTAAGTGGTAGAGCACTAGCTTGAGCACAGAGAAGCTCAGAGACAGAACTCAGACCTTGTTCAAGGTCTGAGTCCCCTCATCAGGATGAGTGAAGAAGCAGCAGCAGAGGAGGAGGAGGGAGAGGAAGAAGAAGAGGAAGAAGAGGAGGAGGAGGAGGAGGAAGAGGAAGAGGAAGAGAAGAAGGAGAAGAAGACATACTATTTGTGCTTTCTATCCAGTCTATTACATGTCAGTAAATTCATTTGTAACCCCTTGCTTACCAACCAGTGTCAATGGCCAGTTTCCTATTCCTTACAGTTCGTATGCCCTGTCTGCCCGTCAGAGGACGAGTCATCTTTGTCTTCCATGTAAACTTTGTAGTTGGGAAGTCTAGTGAAATCTGTTCAACTGGCTCCATACAGGTGCAGTGGGCCTGCCTACCCACCTCTACTAACCACTCACCTCCACAAGCATGTTAAGCCACACCAAAGGAACACTGAAATCACAATGAAGAAAATAGGAGGGTTCTCAATAGCCAAAAGACTAATTTTAAAAAGACAGGTGGAAGATAGTGGATTGATGACTGGCATGCAAAGAAGCCACAGCTGAGAATGTGTGTGCTAAGGGAACCAGGAGCTGAGGGGAGGCGTGCTTCAGGCAGAACCCAACAGGGCTAAATGAGGTAGCAGGTAAAATATATACAGGGTGAAAATGGTACTAAATATGGAGGACACATCCTTTCCCACCTCCTTTGCATGGCTCAAGAGCATGGAGCCTGATTATAAAAGAAAGCTCAGAGCCAGGTGCTGGTGGTTCATGCTTATAGTCCTAGCTATAGGAGACTGAGAGCTGAGGATTTCAGTTAGAAGCCAGCCCGGGAAGGAAAGTCTATGAGACTCTTAACCCCAATTAACTACCCAAAAAGCCACAATTGGAGTTTCAGTTCAATTGGTAAAACATTGTCCTTGAACAAGAAAGCTCAGAGACATGCCCAGACCCTGAGTTCAAGCCCCAGAATTGATGTGCACGCGCACGCGCGCGCGCGCACACACACACACACACACACACACACAAGAAAGTTCATCTTCTACAATAGAAGCAAAGAAATATATTCCTTATGTTAGTAAATGACTTAAAATCAACCTCCTTCCTGAAGGAGGCACTCAGTATTTAACTAAAACACTGTCAATAAAGGGTTACTGTGACCTGACCATTACCATCTCAAATAGAGAACATACACATCTAGGTTAGCATCTTTAACCATGGATGACAGATGTATTCAATGTTAATGCTATAGACTTGACACTTCTTTAATGTGTTATGATTCTGAAGTAGCCCACACCTTATCTACATATTGGAAACTTTTACCTTTTTGTCTTTCTTATTGCACAGGTGATGTACAGAGGGGTTATAGGTACATAAGTAAGTACCTTACATAAGTATCTTACATAAGTAAGGTAATGAGTACATTTCTTTTCAAACAATGTTACCCATCCCTCATTTTCTCCCATCTTCTCTCCTCCCCCACTCCCCTCCCCCCAAGTTGTAAAGGTCATTTTTTACTTGGGTTTCACTAATTTCTCTTTGGTATTTTTCTTTTTTGCCATTCCTAGAAGCTGAACTCAAAGCTTCACAATCTCATACTCTCATGCCTAGCACTCTATCACTTGAGCCATACTTCCAGTCTAGCTATTTGCTGGTTAGGAAATGGAGTCACATGGACTTCTTTGCCTAGGCTGACTTTAAGTAGTGATTTTGGCTGAGCCTCCTGAGTAACACCACCAACACCCAGCTGTCAGTAAAGGAAGATGTCTTCTGATGTCTTCTGACCCTGATTGTGACAGCCTGTCAACTACATTTTCTGCCAGTTGAACATGTGTCATCTCCTAAATCAGGTAGGGAAACAACTTGTTGGTTTCATTTTGAGGGTAGAGCCAGCACCTCACTTGCAGCTCAGAAGCAGCTAATAAAGACAGACCATTGACCCGCTAAACACCTTTTAAGATTAAAAAGTACCAAATTTTTAAGGGGAGAAATGAAGCAAGAGAGATAGCTAGACGAGAAGACACAAATATTATATTATTTTTAACAAAAATTTTAATACCAGATTCAGACATTAGAGCTAGGAGGAAAAATGTAAAATGCATTTAGTAAAGCTGGTTCAATATACACAAGTCAATAAATGTAATTCATCATATCAGTAGGAGCAAGGACAAGAACAACATAATTATCTCAATAGATGAAGAAAAGGCATTTGACAAGATCCAACACCTCTTTATGATAAAAGCTCTGGAGAAACTAGGAATCCATGAAGCATTCCTCAATATAATAAAGGCTGTGTATGACAAACCTATAGCTAGCATTATTCTTAATGGCAAAAAATCCTTAAAAAAAATCCTAAAATCAGGAACAAGACAAGGATGTCCACTCTCTCCAGTCCTCTTCAATATAGTATTAGAATTCCTAGCTAGAGCAATAAGACAAGATGCAAACATAAAGGGGATCCAAATAGGGAAAGATGTAGTAAAACTCTCTTTTTGCAAATGACACGATCCTGTATTTAAAGAACCCTATAGACTCCATTCCCTAGTTACTCGAGTTGATCCAATACTTTGGCAAAGTAGCAAGGTATAAAATTAATACACAAAAAAAATCCGTGGCTCTTCAGTATGCCAATAATGAGAAGTGCAAGGCTGAAATCAGGAAAGAAACTCCTTCTGTAACAGCTTCAAAAAAAAAAAAAAAAACTAGGAATTAACTTAACCAAAGAAGGACCTCTATGATGAAAACTTTACAAATTTAAAAAAGGAAATTAAAGCAGATCTAAGGAAATAGAAAAAAAACTCCCATGCTCCTGGATTGGGAGGATTAACAATGAAAATCGAAATACTGCCAAAGAGTATCTACAAATTCAATGCAATACTCATCAATATCCCAAAATTAGTGAACAAAAAACAAAAAGTAATTCAGCTTTATGGACAAAGTCAGTATTTCACTTTGTAAAATATACAAAAAATCAATTATCCTAACCAGCACACTTGAATACTGAACAAAGAAATTGTACAAAAATTCTACCAGTTAGCACTGAGCAATCACCATTTCCACCTACATTCGATGGACAGGAACTTTGAGCCACAGTTAAGTGACTTACATGCAGTCTATCACTCCATGTAAACAATATAACATGAGGTCGGTACTGCTCTTGTCCACATTTTTACATGTAAAAAATTTGATGTAAAAGACACTATGTTGAAACAAACTTTACAAGTTCAGGGTGGGGGGAGGGAGGAGCTGGGAAGGTGGGGAGGGAAGGGATGGTAGGGGAAAAACAAAGGAGGAGGTAACAATGTTCGATAGGAAATGTACTCATTACCTTACTCATGTAACTGTAACCCCTCTGTATAGTATGTTTACTTTAGATAGATAGATGATAGAGAGAGAGAGAGAGAGAGAGAGAGAGAGAGAATTTGATGAAGATCTCATAGCTAGTGGATGCCAAGGACCAACATGCAATCTCATGACTGATGGACTCCAAAGACCATGTATGTTTTTAGAATTCAGTTCCTCAAATCTCTGTAATAGCAATTTGTAACTTTCTTCATTTTGTGAGCTTTTTACTTCTATTTAACACTTTAATAATAGTACAGATGTTTTAATTTCAAAGAAAAAAAAGAACAAATAGGAAAAGAACTGGCTCCATAAGACCAAAGAAAATAGGGAAAGCAGAGATGTTGAGCCAACTGTTCATCCGAGGTACTATGGAGATCAGACTTCCCCCTTCTTCACAAAGGCAAAGCTCATCAGACAGCTCAGTGTTCTTTAATCATCCAAGTCAATCATATTCTTTAGTTTTGTCTCCTTCTAACAATCCGAAACACTAGAAAAGTTTGTTGTTAGTCTTACAAAACACACCAGGAGCTGGTGGCTCACACCTATAATCTTAGCTACTGAGGAGGCTGAGATCTGAGGATCACAGTTTAAAGCCAGCCTGGGCAAGTGAGACTCATGTCCAATTAAGCACCAGCCTTGAGCAAAAAAACTCAGGGACAGCACCCAGGCCCTGAGTTCAAGCCCCAAGACTGACAAAAAAAAAAAAAAAAATACAAATCAGAGTCATGTAACTATGCTGAAAAGGAGACCCCAAGTATTAGCAAAAATAAAACAATTTAAAATAAAACCATTTACAACTGTTTTATTTGATTATGTCTCTGGGGAAGTAATACTAAGAAGGTTGGAGGAATGGAAACAGATTGCTACATTTATGTAAGCATTTTAGAACGATTTGGCTTTTCAAACGAAGTCTATTATTTCATTGATTTGTTAAAAAAAAAAAAAAAAAGAGAGAGATGATGAAATGAAAGAAGCTACCCACCACTGACAAAAACCTGAGGAAAACTCCAAGGAAGAAGGAGAGTCATCATGGTGGGGAGCACAGGGGAAAACATAAGGGAAAACACCAGGAAATAGAGCAAGAGAGAAAAAGAGGAAGAGTCCAGGGGAAAAAATACCTTCAAGGACACAGTCCCAGGAACCTACCTTCTCCAACTAGGCCCAGCCTTCTCAAATTCCATCCTCCAAATATCCCATTTAGCCATGAATGCTTCAATAGATTGATAAAGGCAGAGCCTTCATTATCCAATCACCTCCTAGAGGTGACCTCTGACCACTGCTGCACTGCAAATCCTGCTTTCGTGGTCTTTTGGAAGCCATTTTAGGTCCAAACCATAGTATTTCTCCATTCACTCAGTGGATTCCAGTAAGCTAAAGTTTATGATTTGATGCAATTTATGGATGTAATGTGTGGACAAAGATGAAAAGCATCTAAAGTATGGAAAAAATAGATCAAGAGTCAGAAGATCTGGACTCCAGTTCTGACCTTGACTTTGAGTAATATGCTTAACTGCTCTGGGCCTTTCTATCCTTAACAGCAGATATCCCAGGCCCCATAGTAACAAGAGGACTGGATGATGTAGAGTCTGCCTGAGTGATGCTAGAGTAAAGACACAAGGATTGGGACTTACACAGTCTAGTTCATGTATGAGAGCCATGGAAAGGCTAAACCCTAGGCAAACAAGACACAAGTTCCTCACATGAGAACCAGACCCTGAGGACTTGGAATGTGGTAGAGTGGTAGTGGTACAGTGCTTGCCTAGAATACATGAAGCCCTGGGTTCAATTCCTCAGCATCAGAAAAAGCTGGAAGTGGCCCTGTGGCTCAAGTGGTAAAGTGCTAACAAAAGAGCAAAAGAAGCTCCGGTACAGTGCCCAGGCCCCAAAACTGGCCAGAGAGACAGAGACAGACAGACGGACAGACAGACAGACAGACAGAGACAGAGACAGAGAGACAGAGAGAACCAGACCCTGGTCCTAAGCCCAAATCTCTAGACTTGATCTGAAATCTCCTCCATCCTATCCCCAAGTTCTCTAAGACTATACACATGCTTAAAGATTCTGCAAATTGAAAGAGAAGCTAAGGTGCCAGGTCTCAATCTGTGGCCTTTTAAGCTGTGTGCTGGGTTATCAGTCTCTGTCTGTCTATATGAAACTTATCCAGATCAATCACTAAGCTCAACTGACCTCCCACACACATAAATGCTCTCTTAAACAAAATGTCTTTCTTCAATTTTGTCCAGTTAAATGACTCCAAATTACATCACCTTGGAATAAAATTTGGTAAGCCGTAGGCCCAAGACAGAAATCTCCAGGACAGGGGCTAGATCATCTCTATGGAAAGTTTTGTCACAGATTTGGTTACTACTGTCATTGTAGGCCAAGCAGGCCCAAATTCCCAGAAATCTGCACAGCTTGAAAAAATTTGTTCCAGAGCCTAGAGCTTCTGCCCACAGCTGTAGAGCCGGTTCTCAACTGCCTGGTTGTTAAGGCTTTCTCCCTGCCTCACAACCCAATCTCCCAGGAATGGAGCCTGCTCTCGTTTGGAGAAGTACAGGGATCTGGCAAGCCACCCATCTCTGAGATGCCACAAAGCCCTTTCCTCTCCTCTTTTTACCCCTGACTGAAGAGACCCGGGCCCCATCAGAGAGAGCTATTCTGACTAACAGGTCATGCAGTAAAGAAGTAGAAATATGCTGCAAGAAGCATCTCTGAAACAACACTCTAGGCCAGAGCTCAAAACCTCCACTAGTACATAGAGTTTAATATGAAATTTCTTCAAGGGTCCTAAGCAACACAGATTGCAAAGAGCACATGAGAGTGAACATATAGAGCTGTACATTCAATCCCCCCAAAATCAAATTTATTTTTTGACACTTCACATTTGTCGTTATTATGTAATTCATACAATGATTAAACTAATAAAATACATCTGGATCACAAAAAAGAAAACTGAAACCAGCTTTGAGTCTATGAGCACATGGTAAGGTAAGGGACCTGAGGGGGGTTGGGGGGAAGGGGGGCTAAGGGGAGACAGTAGAGGGCCAGTTAAGGGAAGTTAATCAGCCCATGATCGGATGCCATTTTCCTTGAGTCACATGAATCTCCTTTTATTCAAATATCCTGGAATTGGCGATGAACTTTTTTTTTCATTTTGGGGAATTCTTTTTTTGTCCAATGAATAACTTTCGATCTTTTTTAAAGTATTGTGTAATTTTAAAATACTTTTTCAAAGTCAGGCTGACACTGCCAACTCTCTCTCCTTAGGTTTTTCCATCTCACTCATGGAGAGCTGGCTGTTCCTTGGAGATCCTGTTACGGAAGACGGTCTATATATCTTGTGCCCCGCAGCATCCACTTCCTCAAAGACATAGCCAGGGGGGTTAGGGTAGGAAGCCAGGCACCTGCCCATTTCCTTGGGAGTAAAGTTGATAGAGTAGGTGGTCTGGCCCTCCACAGGGATATTTACTTGAGGTCCAGACGAGGCGGGCTTAAAGCTTTTGGTATTCGTAGGTGGGTGAGGTACATAGTGGGCCCGTGTGGTGGTCAGGCAGTCCAAAGGTTCAGCAGGAAGGGCCAGATGGTGAGTGGGCCTGATTGACTCTGCCCGAACATTGGTCCACTGCTTGTAGTCATCCTTAGTGGTGGTGGAGCCCTCGAAGCGGCAGCTCTTCTTAATCGGGGCTGCTGGTCGGCAGGGCTGGGCAGGGGCACCCTTAGGGTATGTGTAATGGGCTTGCACAGTTGTCAGAAAATCCATCTTCTCTTCAGGAGGGACATAGTTGGCGGGAGATCTGGAGAATACTTGAGGCGTTGGCCAAGCTTGGTACTTGTCTTGGAATTCAGTGGTGTTAGCAAAAGGTGTGTCTGGTCCAGCGGTCCTGCCTGGTGGTTTCAGGCTCTTGGCAGGCTTCCCTACCAGGCCCCGGAAATACTCTTTGTGGGTAGTGAGGCTCTCAAAGGGGATGTCGCAGGGTTTAAACCTTTTAGGCTCATAAACAAAGCGCTTCTCCATAGGGTGGGGCACATAGTTCATCTTGTAGTTAGTCAGATCCTCCAATGGGATGTTACAGAGATTTGGTATAGGGGGAGGTTTACAGCTCTTGGTACTCACAAAGCCCTTGGTGGGGTAGTCATCTTGGTGAGTGGTTCTATTATCAAACTTGGTGGACGCTGGCCGGTAGCTGTGTGGTGGACGAAGTAGCTCTCGTTTTGGTTGGTTCCAAGATAAATAATCAGCTGAAATTAAAGCAGAAGAGATCATGATAATAATGATAATCCAAGTATTTACAAAGGGAGAACTCCAATAGTGTAATTCCTTAGAAAGACAAAGTGCAAAGCCCAACGAAATAAGCACTTAGAAACCAGTACTTGCAAGGGATGGAGCAGGCTAAGAAGAGGGGGAGATGAATAGAGAGAAGGAGAGAGAATGCAAGCCAAGAATTCAATGTATATACTGCAAAAGTAAGAAAAGTAAGGGAAGCCAAGACTGGTGGCTCACACCTAGCTACTCAAAATGCTGAGATCTGAAGATTGTGGTTTCAAGCCAGCTGACAGCAGGAAAGTCTGTGAGACTCTTATCTTCAATTAATCACATAAAAAGCCAGAAGTGACACTGTGACTCAAGTGGTAGAGTGCTAGTCTTGAGCAAAAGGAGCTCAGAAAGAGTGCTCAGGCCCAAAGTTTAAACCCCAGGGCTGACAAAAAAAGAAAAGTAAGGGAAGAGGTGAGTTGGGAAGGATTGGTGAAAATGTTGAAAGGGGCTAACATTGATCATGTGATAATGTGGTACACTGTATTCACAAACTGCTTTGTTAAATAGAAAAAATAAAATAAAATAATGGGGAAAATAAAACAGTGGGAAATATATATACAGAATGACTTTCAAAAAGAGAACTACGAAGTTAAAAAAAGAAAATGTGTGTATATGAGAGAGATAGAAAGGAGGAAAATGGAATTTTATTTATCCATTAAGAACAATACTATGTCATTTACAGAAACATAGTCCTGGAAAAATTATATTGAGTGGAGTAAAATAAACTCAGAGAGACAAAGGGTGCATATTTTTCTCATATGTGGAAGTTAGATCTAAAATATATACTTATATGAAAACACATACAGAGCCATATGCATATGTAAATGATCGAACTGACTAAACTATGTATATGCAGGGGTGGATTTCTATTCCATAATCCCTGTGAACAATTAACTTATAGTTTAACAAAACAGTGTCAGGAAGCTGCAAGGTGTGGGAGTGGGGGGTGGTTCCAGGTAGGGATGAATAAATGGAGAGAGAAATGAATGGTACTCAATGTACTATGTGAAAATGGAGCTAGGAAATGAGATGATGAGCAGGATTGGGATAAATGGAGGTGGGGGAGGAGAATGATGGGATGAGTGACATTTTTCAAGATGTTTAAAACTCATGAGTTGACATGTTGAATTGAAATCCCTTTGTATGACTATTTAAAGAAAATAAATAAATTTAAAAATATACAAAATATACAAAAGTATTATTCAGTCTCCATCTTTGTATATTTTCTATATTTCTTGCTGTTGGTTTCCTTCCATTATGATCTGTAAGATGAAAAATCTATTTCATTGTTTTGTATTTGTTAAGACTTGCTTTATGACTCAAAATGATCTATTTTTGAGAGTTACATAAGCTTCTGAAAAGAATATATATTCTGCAGCTGTTGGAATACTCTGTAGATTTCTGTTAAATCCATTTGATCTGTGGGATAGTTTAACTCTGAAGTTTCTTTATCTCTGTTTGGCCTGTATAACCTATCTTTTGGTGAAAGTGGGGTATTGAAACCACCAAATGTTATTTTATTGGGACTTACCTATTCCTTTATATCGTATTTTTATTTTTAGATATTATATCTAGGTCTATGATCCTTTTAAATGCTTTATTTTAAATACTTTTACTTTACTTCTGCAGTACTAGACATCAAACCCCAAGTTCCTTGCATGCTGGGTAAGCACTGTACCAGAGCCACAGCCATAGCCCTTCACCATTTATTTTCTTCATATGGTGTAAAGGTTGAACCTCATTTTGCAAACAGATATCCAATTGTCCCAGAACCAAGTCTCAACAAGATAACTTCTCACACACTGAAATGCCTAGGAACTTTTTAAACAATTAGTTGGCAATAAATAAACCTGAAGTTTAATCCCTGTAGTCACAATTTACTGGATTATTGTTGCACCATTTTGGTATCAGCACCACACTGTCTTAAAACTATACTACTATACTATAAAATGATTTATAGTATAAATAATATGAACCACTTAATAATATGGATTTTTCCTTAATGGCAATATTTTATATATCAATAAATGATTCATAAATTGTTTGCTTTAAAAGATATGAATAGGGCTGGGAAGGTGGCTCAGTGGTAGAGCGCTTGCCTTGCATGCATGAGGCCCTGGGTTCGATTCCTCAGAACCACATGAGCAAAAAGAAAAAAGCCAGAAGTGGCGCTGTGGCTCAAGTGGTAGAGCACTAGCCTTGAGCTGAAGAGCTGAGGGACAGTGCCCAGACCCAGAGTTCAGGCCCCACGACCGGACCCAAAAAAAAAAAAAAAAAAAAGATATGAATATAATGAAGGAGCATTTTCTTCCCACAATAATTAATATCAGGTTATATTTATTATATTTCTAGCCATTTGGGCTCATCCTTCTCTTTGGAGTTTGACTATACACTAATAAGTCATTACCTTATTTTTAGATGGATAGCTATAAATTTTATAGTGAATAGTTATAAATGCCCAACTCCTCAAAGCTCTTGATAATAGTGTTTAGTCTATAATTATAAAACATAGGGTTTAGAGGTGGGAAGGTGGCTCAGTGGTAGAGCGCTTGCCTTGCATGCATGAGGCCCTGGGTTCAATTCCTCAGCACCACATAAGCAAAAAGAAAAAAGCCGGAAGTGGCGCTGTGGCTCAAGTGATAGAGCGCTAGCCTTGAGCTGAAGAGCTGAAGGACAGTGCCCAGGCCCAGAGTTCAGGCCCCATGACCGGACCCAAAAAAAAAACAGAGGGTTTAGAAGAGTGTTCATATAGGGGCTGGGAAGGTGGCTCAGTGGTAGAGTGCTTGCCTTGCATGCATGAGGCCCTGGGTTCGATTCCCCAGCACCACATAAGCAAAAAAAAAAAAAGAAAAGAAAAAAAGCTGGAGTGGCACTGTGGCTCAAGTGGTAGAGCACTAGCCTTGAGCTGAAGAGCTGAGGGACAGCGCCCAGGCCCTGAGTTCAGGCCCCATGACCAGACCCAAAAACAAAAACAAAAACAAAAAAAAGAAGAGTTTTCATATAGTATGATTTTGAGACTGAGTCCAAAATATAATTATCAGTGGGATGAATTCTACTTCAAAAAATATAGCAGATAAGTAGTAATACAAGTGGATCAATGGGAAATCTATAAAGCCTTATGGCTACTACAGGTTCAGAAATTATAGAAATCAGGGCAAGAGAAGGGAAGATAGAGCATGTCAGGACAGTAGAGGGCATTTATTTATGGTAATTCTTTATTATCTGCATTTTTTTTTTTTTTTTTTGCTGGTCCTGGAGCTTGACCTCAGAGCTTGAGTGCTGTCCTTGATCTTCCTTTGCTCAGACTAGTGCTCTACTACTTGAACCACAGCACCACTTCCAGCTTTTTCTTAGTAGTTTATTGGAGCTAAGAGTCTCATGGACTTTTAGCATAACTTTTATAGTACAGTTTTAACATCAGAAAGTACTCTTCCAGTTTGCTTTTATGTTTCTAAGAATATTTATTCTGGTTTATTTGAATTTCATGCATAAAATTTGATATTGCTTTAAATTTTTTCTTTTTTTATTAGAAAATACTCCTGATCTTTTTATAAGAATTTCATATATAGAATGCAATGATTTCTAGGCACTATAATTCTAGCTACTCAAGAGCTTGAGATCTGAGGATCACAGTTTGAAGCCAGCCCATGCAGGAAAGACTATGAGACTCATCTTCAATTAAGCATCAAAAAGCCAGAAGTAAAGCTATGCCTCAAGTGGTAGAGAGACAGCCCTGAACTAAAAAAGCTCTGAGTTCAAGCCCCAGTATTGGTACATGTACAACAAAAAAAAAAGACTACAATGATCTATAGATCATTTCAGTAATTCTTCCTTAAGCATTGAAACTTCTAATCCATAAACAGAAACTAAATTTATGTAGATTTTACTTAGGTGCTTTCTATGCATTAAATTTTTTTGCATTAAGTTTTGCATTAATTCTAAAGTTTCCATTTAGTTTTTATGATATTGCTTTATTAATATTCTCTGTTTACTGAGCAGTTATTGAGATATTTTCCTTCAATGCTTTAAATATGATTTACTGCTACTTTTTAATATCTTTGTAATTGCAACTTGTCTGATAGGTCCAACATCTGGATGTTCTGAGAGACACAGTATGTAGCACATACACATGTACCACACTTTCCTCTTTTCTATTTATGCTGCATATTTTTTAAAGACAGATATGTTAGATAATATGCTCAACAACTCTGAATTCTAACTCTTCTATTGGGAGTTCTTATTTTTGCTGTTTAGTGAAATACATGAACTAATTCTATAATCTTATTACTGATATTGTGTGTATGTGCACACATATATACCAATCCTTGAACTTGAGGCCTGGGTACTGTCCCTTAGCTTTTTGCTCGTGACTAGCACTCTATCACTTGAGCCACAGCTCCAAATCCAGCTTTTTTAGGGGTTAGAGTTAAGTGTTTCAAGAACTTTTCTGCCCTGGATGGCTTCAGACCACAATCCCAGACCTCAGCCTCCTGAGTAGTCATGAGCCACTGGTGCCTAGCTTAAGACACTAATAGTTTTGCTCATTTTTCTCTTCCTAATTAGGCTTCCAAGTTAGGCTTCCCCCTGTGTAAATGTAGCCTAGTGGTCATTTGAATTGCTAATGAATTTGTATGTAAGGTAGGAACATAGTCAAAGACCAAAAGGTCTTTGCTGAAATTTCATGCCTCCTCTACATAGGTACTAGGTCTCCCATTTTTACCAGGGAGGTGACATAGATAGGATCATCTGATCTCTTGAGCTCATGCGCAGCATTGCCCAGGTGCACAGCCTTTACAGAACCATCAAGAGATGTATGAATTTATCAAGGCCTACTCTCTCTATCTCATTCTCTATCTCCCTGCTAAAGGTCTAACATCTCTAATGACCTATGTCTTGCCTCAATTAGTATTGCAAACATCAAACTAGTTGTTGAAGTTAACTTCTTTGATTTTTTTCTCACTGGGATCATTGCTGGTTGTTTTTTAATCAAAATCCTTTGCAATGTACTTTATTTAAAATCAATTAAGACTCCACTAGCATAAGAGCTTCTTTCCTTCACAGCCTAGACTTACTGAGCAGAACTGCCACAAAGAATGGGAGGAGAGTGGGATGATGGAAGCAGCTCCATGACAAATCACCACTATTCATAACCAAGATTCCATTTCTATATCTTGTGTTCATACTCTCAATTTGTAATATACCACTGTTTGATTTCCAGAGCTGTGCAATGGTTGGGTTTTACCATATTATCTAGGCTTACTGTTATTTTTGGAGGGGTGGGATTTTCTAAGCTTCTGCCATTTCAGACCCCTTGACATTCCCATCCCTACACACACTCTCAAATTTGTTTTAGGCTAGTAATACCACCAACTATTTATTTTAAATAGGCTATATTTCAAAGAAAGTCTAAATCCTCCAGGGTGTGGCGGCGAATGCCTATAATTCCAACACTTGGGAGGCTGAGGCAGGCATATCACAACTTTAAAGCATGCCTGGGAAATGTATTAAGGCTTTCTCTCAAAAGAAAAAAAAAGAGACAGAGAAAATTGAAAGGAAAGAAAAAGAAAGAAAAGAAGAGAAGAAAATCTAATCTTTCTCCAAGGGTCATTAATGAGTCTGTCAACATCTTGAAAACATTAAGGGCCTTAGAAGGAACCATCTTACTGAATATAAACCATATGTCTCACACCCCAAAACTTCAGGCCTGCCTGAAATCAGGGCATCTACCTGTAGGTACCTACATACTGCCTCAAGATACTTAAGGGTGGGCAGAATAGGGCTTTTCTGGCCCTCTTCTGTGATGGATGAAGTGTTAAGAAAACAGGGTCCTAAGCTCAAAGTTGCCTCATGTGATTTCTGCTACCCAACAATATAGTTGAAACCACATTATTATTCAACCTCCTGACTTCCTCCACCCAGCATTTATTACAAGAAAACCTCCACAAGGCCTAGAAAAACCTCAGAATTCCACATGACAAACTATTCACACACCAGTAAAGCCCTTCAGGGCCACAGTGTCATGTGGGTAATTGGCAAGAACCTCTTTAAAAGGGATTCCATTCAATAATGGGTCTTTAAAAAAAACTTAGCTAAACCTAAAGCTGAGCATCAAGTAATTACACTCTCAATTTTTCCAATTGCACAGTGTTTGGGAAATGTCACAAATTACAACCAAATGCTGCTGAAACATACTTTATTGGTGGTTTTAGGGACCCCAGTAAAGGTGCTGACCATGAGTAGAAAGGGAAACATTTAAATATTTTTTCTCACAGAACTTATAATGGAAACAGAACATAGATAGATAGATAGATAGATAGATAGATAGATAGATAGATAGATAGATAGATAGATAGATAGATAGCACTCCTTGCAATATACATATTTAATTATCTTGGCCTTTGATTTCTTTTTTTTCTTTGTAAAGAGAATCAAAGTATAACCACAATATGTGAAGATTGCTATGGAAAACTTACGCAAGCAGCAAGTTTTTGCAAGAGTTAAGACATCCAACAGGTGATATAAGAAAAGATCAGGCAGGTTAGGCAAGGGTATATGCCCTTCATGCATGCATGAAGTGGTTCAGGACTGACCAAAGGGAAGGGCGAAGGTCACAGACTTTCCCCAAACCTCACTCCTGCTCTTGACCAGAACATGTAGCACTGGTAAGGATTTCTGTATATCTATTCCCAAATTCAGTCACCCAGGGACCTTCTAAACAATAGTTCAGAACCATTCATTCATTTCTTTCTTTACTTGACACCTTTACTGTTCCTTTCCCTACGCTATACATACTGGGAAGACAAATACTTGGTATTTAAAGCTAAGTTTTAGAAGCAATGATATTATTGGCAAGTAAGAAACAAACTGCTCGAATTAATAAAACGTAAGCATCTGCTCTCATCTAAAAGCCCTTGAAACTTCACAAGATGAAAATCCCCAAGTTTTGTCCTCATGAATATACAGAGAACCAAACCCTCCCCATCTACACATGCCTGGCCATAAGCAGTCCAGGTGATGTTTCATATTTATTCTGTTCAAAGGTAAACGATTCATAGGTATATGAAGCTTAAGTAAAAGGCGGATAAGACCAGATTTTCTTTAACTTGAACACTACAGATCTATCAGCCATGGTTTAATTTTAGCCATAAAATATTACTCTGTCATTTTCAGAGGGCAATTTGAGATGTAAGTGGATGGATACAAGGAAGGAATATGAAAGCTAGAGATAGACAAGATGAAAAAGCCTGAGCCATGGGTCGGGTTTTTTTGTTTTGTTTTGGTTTTTTTTTTTTTTTTTTTTTGAGGATGAATAGTTTGCTGTAGAGTAGTAAAGGCTTTTTTTAGAAATCACTCCATTATATTTACTCCATCTTTTAACTCTTTTGTTGTTGGTGGTGGTCGTGGGAATTGAACTCTGGGCCTGTACGCTGTCCCTCAGCTCTTCAGCTCAAGGCTAGTGCTCTACCACTTGAGCCACAGCGCCACTTCCAGTTTTCTGGTAGTTAATTGGAGATAAGAGTCTCACGGACTTTCCTGCCCAGGCTGGCTTTGAACCGCGATCCTCAGATCTCAGCCTCCTGAGTAGCTAGGATTACAGGCACCAACCACCAGCGCCAGGCTCTTTACTAACTCTTAAAGCAAGCAAGGATCCATTTTCATTCCCAGATCTCTCCCTGTATCTACCATAAAGGTAGGGAAAAGGGAGCTGAGCTGAGCAGGGAGCTGAGCTGAGCAGGGAGCTGAGCTGAGCAGGGAGCTGCTCTGAAGAGCCTCTAACTGCAAACCTTCTACACCAGGGAGGTGGGAACATACAGATGGTACAGACAAAATGAGAGCTTGAAGCTAGTCATGTCCTCGTGGTCCTCCCCCTTCAAAGTAAGCACTTGCTCCAGTTTCACTCCCCTGGCTCACCTTCTTAGTATCTATGGTACCCCATTCCTGTCTTCCTGTAAACACTGGATTAAAATAAAAGAAGAGCTGGTTCTATAGAAGAAAATGACATCCCACCCTGCACTTCTATTTACTCTTTTTGTAAAGCACTACCACAGTGGCTTCCTGGGATGGGGTGAGGAATAGTATTGACAAGAAAGTAATAGATCCCTGCTTTCCTTAGAGCTTATAGTCTGGCCAAGGAGACAAATATTAACTAGACAACTACATGGAGAGTTAGTAACCAAGGGAAGGAAAGGGGGCCTTAGCCCTTCCCACGTGGCATGGGAGAAGGTCTGTGAAGGATAAGCACAGCACAGAGAAAACTGGAGGTTTCTGTACAGAAGAAATCATGCATTCTAAATGCCTTGTGGAAAAAGGAGGCCAAAAGAAGGTCCCGAGGCTAGTGCAGAAGGCTCAGGAAACAAGAGCCACACCTACAAAGCCACGTGAGATTTTATTCTAAGAATCAAGCTGATTATTTGACCAGTCTTAAGTAGAAAAGACATCAAATTAGGTAGGTACCCTTTCAAAAAAAAAACTCCCTGGTGCCTTTTTTAGAAATGGGCAAGAGATGTTCAGATTAAAGCATACTCTAGGGTCACAAACATGGAAAGGAACAGAAGGACAGAAAGTAGTATGCTTCCATACTGGTAAGAGATGGACAGCAATGACAAAACAGGGAACAGGCTGCTTGGGGAAGAACAGCCACATGAGCTGATAATGGGAAAGAAGGGAAAGGCATTGATGGACCAGAGGTCCAGCAAAACCAAGGACTTCATGGTGGGAATAAACAAGAGAATGAGCCAGGACAGGAGGCTGGGATACAGGAAGACTTCACAGGAAAGGGATGTTAGAATGTGACTTTGATAGAGAACTGAAAGGAGATCCCAAAGATGAGGCCAAGCTGCTCAAGAGGCCCAGGCCAGCCCTGCCCTATGTCAATTCCTAGAGAAAAAAAAAAAAACAGAGCCCCTTTAGGAAACTCTGTCTTCACTCCAGCCTCCCATCTTCACTACCACATGCAGTCTAAAGGTGTAGCTTGCTCAATAAAGGCAACCCTTACCACAGTCCTTTAGCAGTCACAACATTTTGTATGAACTCTTGAGCTGATCTTCCTAAGGTGATTGTGCATTAAAAGCAGGAAAATACTCCTTACAAACCTGGTCCTCTCTTCCCTGGTAGCTGTGCCCTACTGAGTTACTACTACTGTTTGCCCAACCCACAGGACTAGCGATATACTAGACTACAGGGTCAGTAGCAGGTCCATTTTCTTCCTTCCCAGTTCCTAGGCCCATGCCTGGTATGTAACATATACACAGTAAAATATGCATTGCATATTTCCAAAACACTAGAAAAAAAGATTTTGAATGTTTTCACCACACAAAAAGATAAATATTTGTTAGATATAATAACCTGACTCAAACATTATACTAAACTATACATTTATTGAAACATCACATCACACTCTATAAGTTTGTACAATTGTTTTATGTGAATTAAATACTTTTTTTGTATGCTGGTGTTGAAGCTTGAATTCAGAGCCTCATGCTTTTTCCTGGCTTTTTAGTTCAAGGCTAGCACTCTACCATTTGAGTCACATCTCCATAGACTTTTATCTGTGCTGACTAATGGAAGGTAAGAGTCTCCCAGACTTTTCTGCCAGGACTGGCTTCAAACTGTGATCCATGGATCCTGAATAGACAGAATTACAGGTAAGCACCACCAATGCCAAGCTAACTACATATTTTTTAAGATCAATCCATTTTGCATCAAGTTCAAAACTGAAAAAAAAACTAATTCAAAGTGTTAAGAGTCTACATAAATGGGGTTGGAAACACAGCTCAGTGGTAGAGCATTTGCCTACATGAGGCCCTGGGTTTTAGTACCAGTACTGTACAAAAACAAAAAGTCAGCACAGAGATTTCAGTCTGGTTGGGAAGGGTGAATGAAATTGGTAAGAATGTATTTCTTCATCTGGGTGACATTGATATATGTGGGTCCAGTCAAAATTCATTCATTTAGTAATTATGAGGCATATGCTTTTCTGTTTGAATATACACACATACATATATATATACATACATGCGCACACACATATACATGTATATATTACATTTCAGTGCTCTTTTAATGGATAGATGAAACAATCACCTATGGTAGAATTTAACTGATTAAATTTGAAGTGCTTCCCCATTGTAGGATTTGAGCAGCAAGCTAAGGAAGAGATCAGTAAATATTTCTACAAATGGCAAGATATTACATATCCTATGCCTTGCTGGCCATAAGAGTCTCCATCCTGACATAATAATGAATGAATATATGGCTATGCCAATAAAGGCACTCATGAACATTGAACTTTGAGTGTCATGTAATTTTCACACATCCTGAAATAATAAGATTTTGATTTTTTTCAAACATTTTAAAACTTTAAAACCATTCTTAGCTCTCTAGCCATACAAAAACAGACTGCTGGCCAGATTCAATTTGCAGGAAGTGGTTTGCTGTCCCTTACGCTAAGGGAATGTGCATATAAAATACATTTTCTGGTTTGCCTAAAAAGACTTTTTACCTCACCCTGTTCTCCTACCTTTATAAGTAGGCAGAGACTCCATTTTTTCAGCACATGGATATTTACTGTCCCGAGGTTTGATGGCATCCACCCTGGATACAGTGTAGGAGTTGAAGTCCTGTTTATACGTCGTGAGCATGTCCATATTTCCTTCGCTTGGAACAAAGGGATCGGGCTGATGGAGTTTCACTGGCACTACTTTGTGAAGCCCAAAATCTCTCCTGCAAGGAAAGTAAGTATGTGCCATTGGGATTCTGTTCTTAGAAAAAGGTCATTTGCCATTCAACCTAATTCTATGAGCATTTGCTAAGTTTTCTACTACTCTTCTCCCAACTGCTCTTCTCCTCTATTCCTCATTTTGAAGAAAGCCATCACCATTACCCACATCAGACACCCAGATGCCATCCTTGACCCAGAGCCCTATAACCCCAGAGTCTATTATTTATTAGGCACTGTACCCCTTTCCCCCCACTCCCCACCAGCCCCTGTGTTTTTCTTTCCTTGTTGGCTCAGCCTGACCATTTCTTACTTGGATCACGTGACAGGCTACTACCTGAGCTTCCTGCTTCATTCTGGCCCCTTCTACTTCAATTTCCATAGTATAGTGATTAAAGTCTGTAAATTAAATTCAGGTCATTTTTATACCCAAGGTCAGAAAAAAATCTCTCAGATAAAGCCTCCCTGTGCTGATTTACAAGCTGTTGTGGATCTAGTGCATGCATGCCTTACTTCTAAATCTTCATCTCCCAGCACCACACCCTGCCTTCCCACACTGAGCACCAGCCATAAGGCATGACTGAAACGGGGCCTCTTCTGTGCCCACTCTCCCAGCCTGCCTCCTGGCTAAACCCCTTGCTAGGGAGCTGTTGTCTATTTTTCAAGTACTCCCACCTTTCTGTACTCACAAAAGCTTCTGCTAATGTTTACCTCTTTCATCTACTTGACCTACAGAAAACCTAGAAGAAGCAAGACGCATTGTACTTATAATTGGATTTATAGAATTAGGACTCCTTTGTAAAACTACTTAATAAGGAAAACTATTTAATACTACTAAAAAAGAAAAAAGGAAAACTCAGAAGAGGGATAAAAGGGAAGTCATAGACCCCAAGACTTATCTCTTTGCTATCTAGTATAAGTGATCCCATTATTTCAGGGAGTATGAAAACAGAATAGAAAAGAAAAGAAGTAAATAAATAAAACAAAATGCCTTCTGAATGGAAAGCAGTCTTTTACCAAAGCAGTGCAGGCCCAGGTGCTACCTGCCCATCAACAGGAGCCACCCTGGCCATACCAGCTGAGTTGGGCTGTGCTGGCCATGGAGACAATATCAGCTGCCCACTTCATGCTAACAGTTCCCTGACAAGAGCTTCTACTTTACACAACAGGTTTGGGGGGATGGGGTTTTAGCCTGGAACCCATTTATCCAACTGGGGAAAG
This sequence comes from Dipodomys spectabilis, assembly GCF_019054845.1. Lineage (NCBI taxonomy): Eukaryota > Metazoa > Chordata > Mammalia > Rodentia > Heteromyidae > Dipodomys > Dipodomys spectabilis. The sequence goes on along the minus strand of NW_024870835.1, from coordinate 4,659,141 downwards.
TAGATTTTCCCTAAATAGTGCTCGCCAGACAGACTCACCAAGTCAAGGGGAAGGTTTCCGGACAGGAAAACATTAGGCCCAAACACCAATAAAACCTACTTCCCGGTCAAAATCTGGAGCAGCATTACCAAGCCATGCTTGACTAGCAAAGGTAACACACACTCTGCTGTAACCTGTCTTGCATGAATTATACACCAGGTTGTCAATAAACCCTAACCGGGTCCTGAAAATGCTTGATGGAATGAAAGGAGGGAGTTAGGAAGCAGGAGAATTAGTCTCTCCAGAGCCCAAAGGGGAAATGCGAGTTGCTTCAGTTGAACTCCCACAACACCCCTAGGAAAGCTCTTAAAATATATCTTAGTGGCAGGCATAGGGCCTGCAGCCCATCCCAGAGCTGTCTTTGTAGACAATCAGAAAAAGAGAAATGAAATGACCTAAAGTAGTTGGCAGATGACAGACAGTGTATACTGAAGCTTATGGAGGGTTACCCCCACACTTAGACCTTCTTAATGAACAAATACTTCACTGTGGTGACTCTTCAGTATGGAATCAATTGTGGCAGGGAGATAAATGTTATAGAGATAAATGGAAATGTCTGGTGTCTGAAAAATATTTACCTGGAAAATAAATTTTGTCTAAAAGTTTTTGTTCTGAAAGGATAAGGGAAGTTAAGTTCTTCTCACTCCCAGAAAAAGAAAAATGGGTTTTGAGGCAACAGGAAACCACATAGTCATAAGCACTCATAAACCTATGTATGATGACTACTCAGGCTTTTAGGCTTCTTTACTATTTTTTACTAATACTATTGTCATTATTAAGGTGTTGCAAAATGGTTACCATTTCATAAGTCAGGTAATGAGTAAATTTCTTTTTTTAAACAATGTCACCTGTTCCCTTACTTTCCCCAGTTTCTCCTTCCTATCTTGCCCACAAGTTACATGGGCCATTTTCCACATAGTATATACTGAATAGCATGATGGCGTTTGCTCATCTTTCTCCCTTCTTTTCTGCAGCCCCTATTTTTTATGTTGGTCCATGGGGATTGAACTCAGGGTGAGGGCACTGTCCTTGAGCTCTTCTGCTCTACCACTTGAGCAACACTGCCACTTCCAGGTTTTGAGTGGTTAATTAGAGATAAGAGTCTCACAGAAATGTAATTGTTATCTTGCCCACGTGATTGTAATCCCTCTGTATGGTATTTTCACAATTAAAAAAAAGGACTTTTATTAAAAATTTTTTTTAAATTTAAAAAAGAATCTCACAGACTTTCCTGCCCAAGCTGGCTTCAAACATTAATCCTTAGATCTCAGTCTCCTGAGTAGATTATGGTGTGAGCCACTGATGCCTGGTTCTGTGTCCCCATTTACCTCCCCAAAAGAAAGAATACTCAAAGCAAAAACACCATCACCAACAACAACAATAACAAAAAATCCTCACTAATAACAGTAGCAATAACAAAAACAAAACAAAATATTATTTTTCATAAAGAAATTTTAAATGTTCAGAGAAGTTACACCTTTACATTCCTCCCCGAAGGATATCTTCCTTCAGTCTGACTGTATGTGAATGCCTAGAGTCCTGTATAGGACTCATGTCCAGTTATATTTTAGATCCAGCTTCCACATATGATAGAAAACATGCACTATTTGTCTCTCTGCCCGCTTCACTTCTAAGGACTATCAGGGACACCAAAACTCAGCAGGAGGGACACCTTCAGAGGGACACCTGAGCTGCCATACTGAGCCTTCTACCCCTAGAACACCAAAGGAATGCTTCCTGGACTTGGGCCTGCCATGCCCAGACTGTGCACAGGGAGGCCACTGAATCTGCTTCTGCTATGACTTCTACTGAGAAAGCCAGTTTCCTCTCAAAGATGCTGCATGAACCTTCTTTTTTAGCCTCTGGGCCTTGTGACCACTGGAGCAAGATTAATACACTATTGCTTTCTTCACAGGAAAAAAAGCCAAATCACAAACTATCCCAGTCAGTTTCAAAATAAGAAACATTAACATTCTTGCTCACCACATTCAAGGAATGAAATTTTTCCTTAATCTCCTGTAGTACAAATTCCAGTTCTATTCAATTGTGTATTATTGAATTTACTCATTATCTCTAACCATGGAAGATGATTTATAGGGGAGAAGTTATCTACATTTAAAGGGAGGAAATCTCTTAAATTTGAAGTTTGACTCATTTATACACTACACAAAAATAATTACTGTGGCTTTAGAGCGAATTATTTCCCTCATTAGGTTTTTTGTTTTTTTTTTTTTGGTGGGGGGGTCCGGTCGTGGGGCCTGAACTCTGGGCCGAGGCGCTGTCCCTCAGCTCTTCAGCTCAAGGCTAGCGCTCTACCACTTGAGCCACAGCACCACTTCCGGCTTTTTTCTTTTTGCTTATGTGGTGCTGGAGAATCGAACCCAGGGCCTCACGCATGCAAGGCGAGTGCTCTACCACTGAGCCACCTTCCCAGCCCCCCTCATTAGGTCTTTATGTTGAGAACATTCATTGAAACCTGATATTAACCACATCATAATTACATGTCCCAATCAGACAATCTTACAGCCTTAAAGTTTATGAAAAGAAAAGTCTGTATTCTTTCTAGAAACTGCCCATTTACTGGAGACCCCTGATCCCTTCCTCTTTTCCTGTGTCCATTGCCTAAGGCCTGTGTCGACCATGGCTATGAACAAAGAAAAAATTTGTCAAGCATCTAAGTTTCTTTTAGGTAAAGTGCTATAAAAGTTATATAGTACAGAAGGCCAAGAGTTAAACTCAGAGTTAAGTACAGGCTAAAGTGGCCCTGCTGAGAAAGTCATAACAACTTGACCCCAAATCATTTCACAAAGCTAGAGAAGGAGTTAAACAAAATATCTGACAAAAAAAAAGACAGAGGAAATACCATAATAGCTAACTACAGACATGAACCTAGACTAGGAAATGGAGATTTTCACCATGAGAAAAGAGTCATGCTTCCAGTTTAATATATACATATTTAGATCAGATAAGTTGATGTTAGGGGAATGAATCCCAAGATAATTATTTAAATGGTTTTATTTCTTCCATGCAATTGTTTCTAACATATTTATAAGATGATTTCTTTGTTGCTTTGTATGTCCCTCCCCCACGGTATAACCCCTGCTTTCACTGTATTTGATGTTGGTATAATTTGTGGAGGGGAAGGACAAAAACAAATCGTTTAACTAGGGATACAGGTGGACCCATTGCAACAATGAGATGTACAAGTCGTTATGTCAAAAACGAACTTTACAACTTTGGTGGGGGGGGGGAGGATTGGGTGGGGGAGGGGGGAGTATGGGAAGGGATGGGAAGGGGAAACAAAGAGGAGGCAACAATGCTTGATAAGAAATGTACTTGTTATCTTGCCCATGTAATTGTAACTCCTCTGTACGGTATTCTCACGATAAAAAAATACATATTTTTAATATTTTATGATCTCTAAGCAGTTGTATATAGGAGTTGCCATTCACTCAAGCAGTTTATGAATACAGTACATCCTGATCAATGTCACCCCTTTCAACATTCTCACCCACCCCTCCCAACCCACCCCCCTCTTTCCTTACTAATCTTAATTTTAGGTTATATATTGAATTTTTGCAATTGAAGCAGTTTATGTGTACAATGCATCTTGATCTTTGTCATCACCCCGCTTCAACTCACCCCTTCTCTTATATTTCTTATATTTCTCTGGTATAAACAACAAATTCTTGCCTGTGTTCTCCCCCCTCCCCACCTTCATTCTTCTACCCCTCTTCCCTTGACCCACCTCTCTCCTCTTGCAAGCACCCATTTCCTAGTACTTTGTTGAACTTTGATTTAGTCTTTTTAAAGAATTATACAAATTTCAGAATTTGTTATTATGTCCAAGGAATCAATTATAATAAAAACAGACTTTTTTACTCAGTCCTGAAGCTTGAACTCTGGGTCTGGGTACTGTCCCTGAGCTCTTCTACTCAGGGCTAGTGCTCTACCACTTTGTGCCACAGCCCTACTTTCAGTTTTCTGGTGATTTATTGGAGATAAGAGTCTCATGGACTTTCTTGCCCAGGCTGGCTTTGAACTGTGATTCTAAGATCTCAGCCTCCTGAAAAGCTAGGATTGCAGGTGTGAGCCACCCAGCAATAGAATCTATTTTTAAAAGAATCCTTCATCTTGCCAAAAAAAACATCTTTCACCCTTACCCTGAATCTCTCCCTTCTCTTGAGAGGAAATAGTCCATGGAGGACCAGCTTCTATTCTGTTTCCTATCTGTCAAAATTTAAATCTCTTTCAGACTCTCCCATCTTGAATGCAAAATAACTAAAATAAGACATAGTCCTTCACTGGACTTCATTCCCTTCCAGTCTCTTCTCCTACTCTCTCTCCTAGAAATGAATGTCCATGGGTGGTCTACTTGCCATCTTCATCTCCTGCCTAAGCCCCAACCATCAAATCCCATTCTACTTCTTAGTTCTTGTAAGACTTCCAAGTACCATGTTGTTTCCAGAGCCAATCTCTGCTTCTAATCCAGGTCTCGCCAAGTCCTCTTCACAGCATCCATCTTCTCACACATTTTTTCAGGCTCCCTTCCTTGACTTCTGTGATCTCACTTCCTGTGATTTCTCCCTTTTTTATCATAGTCTGCTCTGGGTTGGGGAGGGGGGATGCTATTTTGCAGTTGATTTATTTTATTAGTGCCACATGTGATTTTTCACACTTCCCTAGGTCAAAGGACACATTCTAAGGAAGCAATTATGTCATCCCAGGCAAGCGGGGGGAGCCCAACACAGAGTACTGAAAAAGATAGCTTGGGTAAACTACAGGTCTTGATCCCTTGCCTTGATCCTGATGTGACACAGCCCTTCCTCATCGGACTGGAACAGGTGGAATTACAGCATGCTCCTGCCAGCATCTAAGCTACACAATACTGTAAGGCCCACTAGGAAGGCGCCTCCCTCCTCTTGGTCAAGTCTCCCCCAGTACCTGCTTTACCTAGGTAAACTGGCAGAGGGAGACAGTTAGTTACCTCCCTCTTCACTGAGGTCACATCCTGGAATTCCCTCCCTGGCCCCATCATGCCTGTGGGAGGTCACATCTGCTTCCAGTGTGGCCACACCTCCCCCCTACTGGCCACACCTGGCTGAATCCTCTCCCCACCCCTTCCCTACTTAAACCCCCACCCCTTCCCTACTTAAACCCAGGTGGGACATTGGCTGGCCTCTTTCAGCCAGGTGTGACTCCACCAAGCATGGAAGGGCAGCAGTTGGGTAATAAAACTCTCTCCTGCCTGAATACCATGTGGTGTTCTCTTCATCAGCTACCTAATTAAACCTACCTATTTGATTTACCTAACAAGTACTATCTCCCTCCTGTACTCAGTTCCTCAAATCCTACCAAGGCAGAAGGTAGCCCCTTATCACCATTTCATATAGTCTGGAAAAATATTGTAGAAAGCACTAAAGAGTGACCAAATTCAGCAGATTCTGGAGGAGAATCAATAGAAGCTATGAGCACTGGCTGGGTCTTCACTGCTTGCGTTTCCATTAACTCCTTAAGAATCACAACTTCCCATCTGAAAGCAAAGAGCCTGTGACAGGCCAAGTAGCTAAAAAGCAATTTTTTGTTTGTTATCTTTTTTGACGTAGAACCAAAAGACCAAATCAGAGGTAACTACAGATGCTAGGAATTAAGAACTAATCCCAGGAAGGAGAGAACTGATGTTGGAAAGTCAAAGCTCTGTTTATAACTGGGCCTTAATCCCTGCTTGATCTCACAAGCTTGAGGCAGACTTTAAACAACCTTGCTAAAGACAGAAAACAGAACGGAAGTTGGAGCTGTTGAAGTGAGAAGGCTGAGTCTATGTAACTTCTTACAGCCACCTGGTGTCTTGTTGGGTAGAATGAGGTTTCTACCCAGTATTGAAAAGCCTAGAGGTAAGAGGCCATTCATTAGATACAGATGCCTAGCTCAAGGTGAGCTAGGAGAACCCTGCTTCAGAGAACTGCAGATATCATAGCCTTAGGAAAACTTTCATAGAGAATGCTCTGATTCTGCTTTGATTACCTCTCTAAATGGCTTGAGTCAGCCACCTCTGAGGAGCATCTAAGATTTCCCCTCTATGGAAAGGCTGAGGTATATCTTCCCTAGATGGAAAAGTTCTGCTGTACCTAAGCACCTAAAAGTACCTAAGCTTATACCTGAGTTTGTCCATATAAGGTATACTTTTGTTAAGGCTTGATCTTCACCCCAAGCATGTGGTTTTTGTCTTTAAAAGCTTAGTGCAGGCTTTGTTCAGGGCTACAGGTCCTTGAGACAGGAGTCCACCTGCAGACACCAGCTCTCCAGTAAAGACTCTCAATTTGACCTCTCAAAATATGGCTTCTCTGTTTCTCATGGCTGGATTCACCTTACAATACTATTACCTAAGACAGGTACTTTGCATGCTGAGGCCAATAAAATCACCCGCTTGATAAACAAAAATTTTCTTCAAAGGAATAGAGAGAGGGAAGGAAGGAAGAAAAAAAAACAGGGAGAGGAGAGGGGAGGGGAGGAAAAAGGAAACAGATTTATCAGGCACTAGATAAAATGTCTCCTTTTAAATATCCACAAACTCAAAGACTCATATTGTTTAGACAATTCAAAAGCTCTGAAATTACCCAGGCAAGGTCAATGCTAAGAATTTTATCCAGTTGTCTTCATCGGGCACAATTTCAAGGGAAGTAATTATATCCCCAAAGGTATAAACTTTAAATCATGTATGTATTTCAACTGAAATTGTATAAAGTTCAATAGGTAGAGCAAGCCTTGAGCCCATGACCAACTCTCTCACTTCCTTTCTTGCTTTTAGAGAGGGTATCAAAGGCTCTCTTTCAGCACTTTCCTCCTTTGCTCTCCTCCATTTACTAAAGAGTCTTATAATAAACAAAAGTGTATGCTACCAGCTTCCTGCGCACTGCCTTGCAGATCCATCCAGTGTGACCTCAACCCTATTGCCCCTCTGTGCCTCCAGTCCACTCTACCCCTGGCCCCACTTCCTTTTAGGGAAAATATGCCATCTTTAGGGAGCTGACTTAGCTAACAAAAGTAATGTCCCAGAAGTAATGGCCCAAGTGCTTTATCTAGTGACATGCCTAAGGCCAAATGGAGCCTGACGTACAAACCTCTTATTCATAAATTGATCTCAGATCCACCTGAACTAAAGGCAAATCGTATGCAAGAGAATTGCCACGGGCTGCAATAACTAGTTTCACACTAAGCAGTGCTGGAACTCTCACATATTTTCCTTATGGCACCTGCTGTAAATCCTGAAGATTTATGGTCACTAAGAGTTGTGTGCAGCTGTAATCATGTCCCATGCTGGGATGATAACCTTTCCAGAAACCAGGTGTTTTCTGTGTCTGGACTTAATCACCCGACCCAGCCAAGCCCTGGGCCACATGACTTTTTCCTGCAGCAGGTGAAAGCCCAATGGCCAATCTCAGAAACTCTGCAGAGTCAATCTTTACACAGGGAAGTGAGTGGAACAATGTGGTGATAAGGTCTCAAAAGCAAAGTTGACAATCCCAGATAAAGACTTAGTGCTGACCATCCTTTCCCCCAGAAGTCTCTAGGAACACATAGAGGGTGTTTCTCTAACCCCTGAATAATGACATAACTTTGTTCTCAGCATGGCAGGCTTGGGGTTGAGAAACAATGAAACTGAGGCACATAGGAGAGAATAGATGTCTTCTACTCATTTTCTCCTGGCTTTTCTTTCTGGGATAGGAAATAAAGAAGAGGAGAGAATCAAACCTGATTTATTTCCATCCGAATAGGTAACCTGGCTACTGCCTTTTTTTCTTTTTCAAGCCCTATAATCATTAATAGATTGTTTTGAAAGTTCTTTTAGTAACTTCTAGCTGCAGCCTGATGTGAACTTCATCTACTGTTCCTGTGGCTCTAAAAGGACAGAGGGCCTTCTGAATGATATGTTTATAGTTGTATGTGACACGAGGCAAGGGTAGTTTAGGACAGGTCAGATGATAAGTTTTGTTTTGCAAAGCAGGACAGAAGGAGGGAGCTAATAAAGGGCTACATCTGGAGGCCTTGGCGCTAGGCAATGGGGAGGAGATCAGTGATGGGGCAGGAATACTGCACCAGTGAAAGGCTCTGACTTTGTTCTCCTAAGCTTTGGACAAGAAACAAAAAGCATCCCCCAGCATCCAACCCTCTGAGAACTCTTTTCTGAACCTCTATAATAGGAAATATAGTCCTAATACAACAACATCAACACTTCACATCTAAAATAGTGTTGATTTCCTAAAAATTGCTTATAAAGTGGAGAGAATACCCAGAATTGGATGGAGTTTGTGTGTCAGCCCTCAACACTACTCTTAGAATTTTCTGCCAGATAGACATCTCCTACATATAGACCTGAGGCTCTCAGGTTGCTGTTGTCCATGAGCACATAAAAGAAAAAGCAGACCTGGCACCGGTGGCTCACACCTGTAATCTTAGCTACTCAGGAAGCTGAGATCTGAACATCATTGTTCAAAAGCCAGCCAAGGCACGAAAGCCCAGACTCTTATCTGCAATTAACCACCAAAAAGACTGGAAGTAGAGATAGCTCAAGTGGACAATCACTAGCCTTGAGTACAAAAGCTCAGGGACAGCACCCAGGCCTGGCATGAAAGAAAGAGAGGAATAGAAGGGAGGAAGGCAGAAAGAGAGGAAGGAAGGAAGGGAGGGAGGCCAGGAGGAAGGGAGGGAAGCAAGCAATGCTGAAGAATGTCCAACATCTTTTGTTGTGGTCTTTCAAATCTTAGAGATGCTATTTTCTTAGCTAAAAGTCACCCAAACTTAAGATTCATAAAGTATAATACATGGTAAGTTTATAAAGCAGTGATATAATTTCTAATGTATCCAGTAACATTGAACTTCAGACCAAATCATTTGCGGTAAATGCTTAAGATAAAGGTGGCCTAATTCACCAGGCCCCAGTGGCTCTTGCCTGTAATCCTAGCTACTCAGGAGGCTGAGATCACAGTTCAAAGCTAGCTCAGGCAGGAAAGTCTTTAAGAAGCTTATTTTTCAATTAACCACTAGAAAACTGAAACTGCAGCTGCAGCTCAAGTAGTAGTGTTTGCCTTGAACAAAAAAAGCTCGGGAACAGCACCCAGGCCCTGAGTTCAAGCCCCAGGACTAGCACCAAAAAAAAGTGACCTAACTGAGATTAAGAATCAGACCAGGCCTGGTACTAGTGACTCACGCCTGTAATCCTAGCTACTCAAGATGCTGAGATCTGAGGATCGCAGTTCAAAGCCAGCCCAGGGAGGAAAGTCTGTGAGACCCTTATCTCCAATAAGCCACTCACAAACCAGAAGTGGCACTGTGGCTCAAGTGGTAGAGCAGTAACCTTGAGCTGAAGAGCTGAGGGACAGCATCCAGGCCCAGAGTTCAAGCCCCATGACCAACAACAACAACAACAAAAAAAAGGATCAGACCAGGTCCTCAGCTACCTCCCATCCTCAAGCTGCCCCTGCCCAATAGTTCCCACTAAGTTCAGAAAGCCCTTGCCTTTTTTTCTCCCATTATGGGACCACCTATACTTAACCTAAAAATGAACTTCCTGTAGATGGAGATAACAGGCTAGTAGATATGATCATCTTTAACTCAGAGGGTGTTTCTAGTCCTACCCTGAAAAAAAAAAAAGCTGTTCTGCTTCACCTGGGCCATCTGGAATCTTTACTAGAACAGCATAAAATTATGATACAAAGGGCAAGCTACAGGGAGGAAAGTCAGCTGGTCCTTTAAACACCTGTGATGTGCAAACGCTGTGTGGGAACAATCAATATCCAGTGCATGGCAATCCTGCCCTTTAGGGATGAAGAATGGAAAGGCAGAGAGCAATTCATCTTGCAGGTGTCACCTGGAAACTAAATCAGATTATCTGAGACTCTGCTCAATTGTGCTCAAAGATGTCCCTACTCTCCTGGATAGGCATCACCACCTAGGGGTTACTAAACTAGTCCATGGAGGATTCACTAGAGTTCTGAAAGCCATTCAACAACCTTCAGACTAAAGCATTTCCCCCAGCTCCTTTCAACAAGCACACACTCTGCTATCCCATTCAGCCTCTGCAGAGAGCTAGTCCAAAGAATTCGAGTTTGCAAATCAACTAAAGTATGTCAGAATAATTTTTAAAGGAAATATATACTTTGTTCATATTTCTTGAACATTCAAGGCAACCTAGAAACTTAGAGCATAAGCCAGGCACCAGTGGCTCATACCTGTCATCCTTGCTACTCCAGAGGCTGAGATCTGAGGATTGCAGTTCAAAGCCAGGCTGGGCAGGAAAGTCTGTGAGAATTTTATTTCCAGTTAATCACACACAAAAAAAAAAGCTGGAAGTGGAAAAGTTGCTCAAGTGGTAGAGCCCTAGCCTGAGCAAAAAAGTTCAAGGACACTGCCCAGTAAATAAATAAATAAAGCATCATTGCAAAAGTAGCCATCCATTCTCTAGTATCAATACTTGTTCACCACCCCCATCACCCAAGCTGACATGGAGCCTCCTATAAAACCCAGAAACTCCTTTTTCAGCTTCAGCTCCCTCTCTTCTCTTCCCTTTATGATATTGTTTTATCTCCTTCCCTTTATTATATAGACAAATTCTGTCTTTCTCTGGGCCCTCCTAGGCAAGAACCACCCTTTCTCTTTAGGAGAGGTTTGCGAACAACTAAGCAGGCTAATAAATGTAAGATATTCTTTTACAGATTTAGTAAATATGAAGGCATTAATGGCATATGTCAACACTGCATATGAGTGCATTAATGGTGCACATTATTACATGGACATGACACATCAGTTTTATTTTGTTTTGTTTTTGTTGGTCGTGGGGCCTGAACTCTGGGCCTGGGCGCTGTCCCTGAGCTCTTCAGCTCAAGGCTAGCGCTCTACCACGTGAGTCATAGCTCCACTTCCAGCCTTTTCTGCTTATGTGGTGCTGAGGAATCGAACCCAGGGCCTCACGCATGCAAGGCAAGCATTCTACCACTGAGCCACCTTCCCAGCCCCGACACATCAGTTTTGTACATAGGTTATTGATTCAGTGCTATACATTGTACATTACTACTATTTTCCCTTACCTGGATGTAGTCATGCCTTCCATTGGTATGGGTCCTTTCTTGTACTCCCCTTTGGGCTTGAAGGAATCTCTGGGCAGGTAAGAGTTATAGGTAGGGTAGTTCTCCGTGTATTCAGAGAGAAAGTATGGTTGCTCTGTTTTATCATAAATCTTAGTAGCAAGATGTGGACAGTGATGCCGCCTATAAAAGACACATGGAGATTGCTTGGTTATTTTCTCTGGAGGAATACAATCAGTTTGATCATGCTATTTCCTCCATATGAGACCCAGATTATATACCACATGACTCCTAGCATTAAAAATTTTTTAAATTAGAATTTAACTCTTATTTTTCTCTAGCAAACCATATGAAAGGACCAGAACTTAAAAGACAATTTAGCCAGGTACCAGTGGCACACTCCTATAATCCTAGCTACTCAAGAGGTTAAGATCTGAGGATCACAGTTCAAAACCCACCCAGGCAAGAAAGCCCATGAAAACACATCTCCAAACCACTAAAAAGCAAGGAGTTGAGCAGTGACTCAGGTGCTTCCTGAGCACCTGCTTTCAGCAAAAAAAAAAACTGAGGGACAGTGCCCAGGCCTGACTTAGAACCCCAGGACATGCACCAAAAATAAATAACAACAACAATATAAAGAATCTGTAATTGTAATTGGTTAATCAAAATCATAAAATCATATACAAGCATGGCCACAATGGCCCTCCCTGTATTGAGGCCTCCCAACAAGCCATCAATGAAGAGCTTAATACTAACTCAACAAGCTGCACCAAGGCCCTGCCCTAGAGCTAGGCTGGTTGTCTTTTGAGCTAGTTAGTTCCTGGGCCAATTCAAAATACCACCACTGCAAGCAAGTGGTATCATTTATACACAGGAAAATCACTTCGCTTCTGAGGCCACTAAATATTATTGACGATGTGACCCCATTTCACATAGAAAATCTTACTGTATTGATCCAGCCCTCATTTCAATACTACAACCTTAAATAGATGGGGGAGAATGACAAAAAGGGTGACGGCTTATCAAAACGCATTACACTTACAAGCTGACAGGGTGAATTGAAATTCTATTGTCTAACTCTGTAAGGATAATAAATAAATAAATAAATGAACGTCCTCCTGATTATCTTATAGCTGAATACAAACCACCACCACCTTCTCTGTCCTCCTCACTTGGTATGCACAGTCTCGCAAATCACCTTGAGTTTGTTTATTCTTTCTCCCATCAGGCTCAGCATCCTTAACTTATTCACTGCTACATGACCACTACCCTCAAATCCTGCCTGGTATTCAGTAAACATTCGTTGGGTCAATGGGTACAGATATGAATTATTAAATGATAGATAATATCTTAAATTTCCAATTTAAAGTGAGCTTTTCCATTCTTCATGCATGGTAATAGACTTATTCTACTTATAGCTGAACAACAGGCAACTGTTGGAGCTGTCAAAAATTAAACACACAATGCATGATTTATTTGTATATCACAAACAGTTCTTACAGATCAGCTGGGGCACCTTTAGTCCTAAAGAACTAGCACCAGAAAATATTTCATGGTAGTGATTTCCAGCATAGTTCTATCAAAGTGTGACATGTAATTGTTTTTACAACTTATTTACAGAAATGAAAATACATAGTACTCTAGGGAAGCACCTAGATGCAAGGAAGAGGAAAAGTATAGGAGAGAGAGTAACTGAGACCTCATCACTGCTTAATATAAACTACTTTCCAAGCAATACTGCTCCTGTTGCTAATAAACCCAACATTTCACATACACATGCTGCCAACACAGTTGCTCTGTGAATCTCTCTTCACCTTTCAGCACATAGTCAACTTCTGAATACAACCACATAATAACAAATACCTTTGGCCAGGCACCAAGGACTCACACTATAATCCTAGTGCCTCAGGAGGCTGAGATCTGAGAATCACAGTTCAAAGCCAGTCTAGGCAGACACATCTCTGAAACTCACCAATGAACCATGAAAAAATCAGAACTAAAGTAGTTCTCAAAAAGTATTACTCAAGGGGCTGGGAACATGGCTTAGTGGTAAAGTGCTTGCCTAGTATGCACGAAGCCCTGGGTTCGATTCCTTAGACCACATAAACAGAAGAAGCTGGAAGTGGCACTGTGGCTCAAGTGGTAGAGTGCTTGCCTTGAGCTGAAGAGCTGAGGGACAGCGCCCAGGCCCAGAGTTCAAGCCCCACAACAGCCAAAAAAAAAAAAAAAACCAAATTCCCAGAAAATCAACAACCCAATTAATAAATAGGCAAATGAACTGAACAGAGACTTCTCGAAGTACAAATGGTCCATAAAGAATGCTTAGCCGGGCACCGGTGACTCACGCCTGTAATCTTAGCTACTCAGAAGGCTGAGCTCTGAGGATCACGGTTCAAAAGACCGTGAGACTCCTATCTCCAATAAACCACTAGAAAACCGGAAGTGGTGCTGTGGCTCAAGTGGTAGAGCCCGCGCCTTGAGCTGAAGAGCTGAGGGACAGAGCCCAGGCCCAGAGTTCAAGCCCTGCGACCGACAAAAAAAAAAAAAAGAAGAAGAAAAGAAATGCTTAGCTAAGCACTCATGGCTCACACTTATAATCCTAGCTACTCAGGAAGCTGAGATCTGAGAATCACGGTTCAAAGCCAGCCAGGGCTGACAAGTCGCCGTGAGATTCTTATCTCCAATTAACCACCAGAAAACCAGAAGTGGTGCTATGGTTCAAAGAGTGCTATCTTTGAGCAAAAGAGTTCAAGTCCCATGACAGATGGAAGAAAGGAAGGAACAAAGGAAGAAAGAAAGAAAGAAAGATAGGTCCCTGGCCATAAAGGAAATGCAAATCAAAATAAAATCAAGATTTTATTGACCATCATCAAGAACGTAACAATTCTGACATGAATGCCAGGGTAAGGTAAACCCTTACACACTGTTGATAGGATCTAAAACAGTACAACCACTACTGAAATCAGTGTGAAAGTTTCTCAAAAATCTAAAATTGGACTGTAATCCTAGCTACTCAGAAGTCTGAGATCTGAAAAATTGCAGTTAGAAGCTAGCCCAGACAGAAAAGTCCATGAGAATCTTATCTACAATTAACTATCAAAAAGCCAAAAGTAAAGCTGTGGCTCAAGTGGTAGAGAACTAAGTCTTGAGCACAAAAGCTCAGGGACAGTGTTCAGGCCCTGAGTTTACACCCCAGGAGTGACGCACACACACAAAAAAAATCTAAAAATAAAACTACCAGATGATCCAGCAATACCATTCTTGGATTCACATTCCAAAACAATGAGCCTACCATGGTACATGTAGTGAAGAGGGCTAGGGAAGAGGCAGAGAGCAGAACATAGCTGGACTTCACAGGTGGAAGATCTCCTCCCTCTGCCACTGACTATTGTGCAATAGTGAGAAATTACTTAGCTCTTCTCAACTCCAGCTTCCTTCTGTGTAATAATGTGAATAGTGATTCTTACTAGTTAATAAGATTGTGTGGATTAAATCAGGTACTGGAAGTGAAAGGCCTTGCCTGGGCCAAGACAAGCACTCTAATTTAATAGGCTACATTTATGGAGCTATTGCTATAAACCACATGGGAAACTTATCTATTGTCCTAACTAATCTCCACAGCAATCCTAGGAGAGTGGCCCAGTTAATAAATGTGGAAACTGAGATTTAGGGGATGTTATTTAAAGTCACCTGGCCAGAAGGTGATGGAGATAAGAAGGTTCCAAAGACTTCAGTCTCAATCACACAATATGCTGTATGGCTTACTAAAATGCCAGCTTTTAAAAATACCTGTTCACCAGGCACTGGTGGCTCAGGCTTGTAATCCTAGCTACTCATGAGGCTGAGATCTGAGGATTGCGGTTCAAACCAGTACAGGCAGAAAAGTCTGTGTGATTCTTAACTCCAATGAACCAGCAAGAAAACCAGAAGTGAAGCTGTGGATCAAAGTGGTAGAATACTAGCCTTGAACAAAAAAGCTCAGAGACAGTGCCCAGGCCCTGAGTTCCAACCTCACAACTGATGATAGATAGATAGATAGAGAGAGAGAGAGAGAGAGAGAGAGAGAGAGAGAGAGAGAGAGAGAGAGAGAGAGAGAGAGAGATACACACAGGCACTCGGGCGGGTGTGTGTGTGTGTGTGTGTGTGTGTGTGTGTGTGTGTGTGTGTGTGTGTGTGTGTGTGTGTGTGTGTGTGTGTGTGTGTGTGTGTGTGTGTGTGTGTGAAGCCAGAAGGAGTTGAAAAGTCCCCATGAAAATTTTATCTCCAATTAACCACCAGAAAAACTAGAAAATAGTGCTGTGTTTTAAAGAGTGCTAGCTTTGAGCAAAAGATCTCAGAGACAGTGCCCAGGCCCTGAGTTCAAGCCCCATGACTGACAAAAAAAGAAAAACAAAAAGAAACATTCAACATCCCTGGCCATAAAGGAAATGAAAATGAAAATAAAATCAAGATTTTATGAGCATCATCAAGAACATAACAATGTTGATATGAATGGCAGGGTGGAGTAAACCCTTATACGCTGTTGATGTGATATTTATACTCAGCTAAACCTAAAGGTAATGGGGTAATAGGCAGAATTTTGACCTCCTTCATCCAAATCCCTTTTAGCCTTCCAAGACAGACATCTTATCTTTCCTACTAATCCTGAAAATATGCCAATAGAAACTGACAAATAGCTACAATTCCATCTGTATTTGAAAACTCTGGTCTTTCCCTGAGTGTTCTTTACCATATAAACAAGAGACTGTCCTTAAAGTAGTAACAACAGCCAGGGAAGTGAAGAATACAATGTTGGATCTTGGAGGACCCTGGAGACCAGCCAGTCCCCAGCCTAGACTTCACCACACAGATGTGGATGCTGAGACCCAGAAATATGGAGTTACTGCCTAAGGTCACACAGATGGCCAGCACAGCTTTCACCCCACAGCCCATATTACCCCCCACATCACTGACTTCCACTTACAATCCAATTTAAAACCCAAAGTTGAGCCTCTTAAAGGATTTGCAGCCTGCTTTTTCTTTTTCCCAGTAGAGGAAAGCCTTTGAACTGTCACAGCTGCTGATGAGGGAAGAAAACACCCAAGAAAATGTGTTTCCAGTCTGGGGATGGAGGCAGGGAGGAGAGGTATACCAAGTCACAAGCCATAAATATCATCACTCAGGGCTGGGTGTGGTGGTATGTATCTGTAATCACAGCTACTTAGAAGGTGGAATTTGGGAGGATTGTGGTTTAAGGCCAATCGAGGCAAAAAAAAAAAAATTATCAAGACCCAATCTCAACCAATAACCTATTCAAGATAGTTCAGCTATGCAGAAGGCCATAGGTAGAAGGCTCATGGCCCCAGGCAAGTCCCAGGCCAAAACATGGGATCTGGAATTAGAGGTACTGCCAACAGGGTAGTACCTTCCTGGAAAGCACAAGGCCCTGAGTTCAAACCCCAGTACTACCAAAACAAAAGTCATCACTCATCATCCATACTCATAGTTTTGAATGATTCTACAATGGCTGGGTGGCAGATACTAGAGGCAAGAATGGGCAAAGCCAGCATTTACCCTGAAACACATATGTATCTATCTGCAGTAGTTTGTATACTTCTAAATTTATCAACTAAAATTTGTTATTTTCTATCTGTAATATACCTAGCTACCAATGCTTTTATACACTGCACAATAAGGAACCTACATACACTTCATGACAATCCTGAGACAAAATGCCTGGCAGTCTTTCCCTTCACCTTATCTACAGATCTAGGGGAACAGAACAGGCTAAGAAATAAGGAAGAGCCCAGTGTACATTATACATGGTAAAATGAGCAGTATACATAAACTGACAGTCTGTGGTGACCAGTCCTTCAGGGGACCAGACTCTAAGAACAGAAATCAGAACAAAACGCTTTAATACATGTCAGGAGCAAGCTCCCTTAAAAAAATATCCAGTGCAAATATGACAAGTAGATGACACTCATATGCCAACCAACAAAGGCTGCCTGGGGTGTGGCCCACTGAAAAGATTCTGAAGACAAGACCTGTTCTATGACAAAAAAAAAAAAAAATACCTTGATTGATTAGTCATGTCTGCCAAGGGTACCAGATGAAGGAAAGGAAGAAAGTCCTAGCAGAAATGTCTACAGACTGTTGAAAATGATGGCTAGTACGAATCACATGTTTAAAAGACACCTGGATTGACAACAAAACCATTAAAAAAATAGAAATGAGTTGCCAAGAAGAGAAAAATGAATTAAAGTATGTTAGAGAGTATCATGTTTAAGGAGGAAAAAGAAATTTGGTATGGGAGAGAAGCTAACAAAAAGAACAAGAAAGCTAATCACTGGTGGCTCATGCCTGTAACTCATAGCTACTCAGAAGGCTGAGATCTGAGGATCCTAGTTCAAAACCAGCCTGGATAGGAAAGTCAATGAGACTCTTATCTCCAATTAACCATCAGAAAAAAATATAAGTGGATAATTGTAACCCCTCTGTACAGCATCTTTACAATAAAAGAAAAAAATTTTAAAAATAAAGAAAAAAATTATAAGTAGTGCTGTGGCTTGAAGTAGTAGAGTGCTAGCCTTAAGTGAAAGAGCTCAAGGACAGCCCCCAGGCCCTGAGTTCAAGTCCAACAATCAACAAAAAAAAACACCAAGAAAAAATTATTTTAAAAAAATGAAAATTTCACAGATCAAATAAAGAAGTGGAGCTGCAGCTTAAGTAACAGAGTGCTAGCCTTGAGCAAAAGAGCTCAGGAACAGCACCCAGGCCCTGAGCTAAAACCCCAGGATGGACACACACACACACACACACACACACACACACACACACAGGACAGGTAGATGAATGAATAATGGAATAAATAAATGAAGACTATGTCAATGTTAATAATAGAGTCTAAGTGACAAGTATATAACCGAAATTCCTTTGATCAAGATGCATTACACTCATCAAGTGATATGTTGACTTAAAACCCCTTTGTACAACTACTTAAATCTAATTTTTAATTTAAAAATAAATAATTTGCCTTTATTATATGCTTGAAATGTTTTATAATAAAATATTGTGACAGACAAAAAGATAAGTTTTCCTTTCATCCCTAAATGTGCTTTCCAATGTGATTGTGGCACCATGGTTCCATCTAGAGAAGCGTAATTGCCCTGACAGCCGGGACTGATGGATAGCCCAAATATGACAAAACCTTCATCAGCTGGATGCTGGACACTTCCAGCATTCACACTGATTTGGGGGTGAAGGGGTTCTTGTCACTCTAGTCTCTCTTTTTTCATAGATTTAAATTTTTCCGACATTAAGGAACTATGAAAACAAATCCCTAAGAGGCAGGGCCTCCATGATATAAGCATGTAGTTGCTTAAGCAAGAGCTTCCCTGGAGGCCAATACGGCTTCAGTCCAACCACCTGGGACAAAAGAGGCTCTTGATTTAAGCTGATGATAAGTGCAGAGCCTCTGACCACAAGGAGTTTCCCTGCTCACACGCTGGGGTTGGGGTCAGCTGCACCAGGCTTGTTCCCACATGGCCCTTCAGTGTCCCAGCCAGAGCGCAGCAAGCTCACATCCTTGACTGGAGTTTCACTCTGTGCTCAAGAAATCTAGTACCCAACAGCTGTGCTAAACAAATCTTTCCAAGGCTATCTTCCGGGCAGAACAAAGAACAACCAAAGCCTCTCTAATCCCTACTTTAAAACAAAGTTTCTCTTCGACCCACCATTTCTTTCCTACCAAGATTGCCAAGCTGATTGTGATTACTCTTATCACATCATTATTCCTGTAATAAGACTTTTGTTGGTCAGGCTCTGTGGACTGCCTAGGGAAAGGTGATTTGTTATTAAATAACCAACTAGGCACAATGCCTGGGACACCCACACACTTTAAAAAATGTTGTTGGATGGATAAATAATTTGTAAAACATATAGTTTTTAGAATTTGGCCATGTGATATTGTTTTATTCCTGGTATAATCCTCAGATCTATACAGAGTAGAAAGCATGATCCCTGCCCCACTATAACCTCACCACCAATATCTCAGATGAGCTGGGCACTGGTGGTCCATGCCTATGATCCTGGCTATTCAGAAGGGTGAGATATGAGTATCATGGTTCAAAGCCAGCTGGGGCTGGATGGTCCATAAGACTCCTATCTCCAATAAACTTCCAAAAAGCTGGAAGTGGAGCTAGGGCTCAGGTGGTAGAGAGCTAGCCTTGAGCAAAAATCTTCAAGGACAGCTCCTAAGCCCTGAGTTCAAAGCCCTAGGATCAGCACAAAAAGAAAACAAAAACCATAACCCAGATAAAGAAGCCAGGCCACAGGGATTGGAAATTTGCACAACACAACAATCAGTAGCAAAAGCAGATCAGTCCCTGCTTTACTGACTCCAAGTGGGATGTTCATTTCATCCCATCTAATTCCTCCCTGTAGAAAACAGGCCGATTACTCAGAATATAAGAGCCTCCTCTACCCACAAGCACTAAGCTTGGAGTTAGGGATATGTGGCTTCTCCCTAAGTTACAAAAGAAAGGGACCCAGTGAGCTCAGATCTTATTTGGAAAGGAGGGAGAGAAAACAGTTGGATAAATGCCATCATCCATAAAACCCCAGATGTTTGGCTTGATGTGTCAACATGTTAAATGTCTCATATAATTAATTAAGGTAAAAAGATAAGTCACGCTAGACACCATGTTTATTTCCACCAGGCAGCTGACATCAAACACTCCACATGTACTAATTTGTTTCATAATTTCTTTCTTCACACAGGGCCCTTTTTTCATTTTGCATAAATAACAAAAAAATGTGCTGTACTTTCTCACCCCTTTTGGGATGCTCAGGGACTGGCTAGGATCACCGTGAGCTGTCAACTTTGAGGTCAGATAACCCCCAAGCTGGAATTCATAAAAGATGACTCCTCTACTAGCTCCAAGTTTGCAGAAAAGATTGGATAAATGAGCACCAGCCCTAGGCTGCAATGACCAGCTGCAATGAACACCATTGCTGCTACCCCATCCACACCCATCTGGACATACAGGAGATGCAGACTTTGGTTTCTACTTCAAGCTTCAGCAGGTAGACCAATAACAACAGAGGTGGAGCCCAAAAGTCCAAAGGAAGGACTGCAAAATAACTGCATCTCATCTTCTCAAGAAAGGTACACAACATCCCTGCCTCCTTCCCTGGAGTGCTATCATGCTTATGATGTTTTCCGAATTGCTAGCTTTCTGTAACTTACCAGGCACTTCATGGTGTCCATTGACTTGAGCCCCCAAACATGGAGCTATATCAGATTTTCAATGCCAATGTCACACTTTCTGGAGTCTTTATACCTCTAAACATAGCTTTGTCTCATCTAGTGAATAATGGATATAAAAATGGCTCATTGGGCTCATGCATCTGTTTGATCTGCCCCAGCTCTCCTACTCAGTACACAAAATTTCTCCTGATGAACCACAGAGAGGAGCACTTTTCTCAGTAGCAAATGGGAAAGCAAGACAGAGAGAAAGATCTAGATCTCGGATCCAATACCTAATTCAAGCAGTGGGAGTTTTTCTCTACTGTTTTTGTTTTGTTTTTTGTTGGTCGTGGGGCTTGAACTCTGGGCCCCGGCACTGTCCCTGGGCTCTTCAGCTTAAGGAGAGCACTCTATCACTTTAGCCACAGCGCCACTTCCAGTTTTCTGGTGGTTTATTAGAGATAAGAATCTCATGGAGTTGGACGCCAGTGGCTCACGCCTGTAGTCCTAGCTACTCAGAAGACAGAGATCTGAGGATTGAGGTTCTAAACCAGCCCAGGCAGGAAAGCCCATGGGACTCTTATCTCCAATAAACCACCAGAAGACAAGAAGTGGCGATGTGGCTCTAGTAGTAGAGTGCTTCCCTTGAGCTGAAGAGCTCAGGGACAGCACCCAGGCCCCATTCAAACCCAACAACCCCCCCCCCCCCCCACACACACACACACATACACACACACAAAAAGAAAAGAAAAAGAAAAAAAGAAAAAACAAGACTCATGGATTTTCCTGCCCCCAGCTGGCTTTGAACCACAATCCTCAGATTTCAGCCTCTTGAGTAGCTAGGATTACAGGCGTGAGCTACTGGGCCTGGCTTCTCTTCTGTTTTTAAGCTACCAATTTTACTATCACAAAAGAATATCCTTGAGGGGTAGGGGGGGTTGGGGAGAATTGGGTGGGGGGAGGGGTGGGAGGGGGAGGACGGGAAACAAAGGAGGAGGCTACAATGCTTGATAAGAAATGTACTCATTATCTTGCCCATGTAATTGTAACCCCTCTGAACAGTATTTTTCACAATTAAAAAAAAAAAAAGTAAGTCATTAAAAAAAGAATATTCTCCATACTCCAAATGCTGTTTGTTTCAGTCATGGGGCCTGAACTCTGGGCCTGGGCGCTGTCCCTCAGCTCTTCAGCTCAAGGCTAGCGCTCTACCACTTGAGCCACAGCGCCACTTCCGGCTTTTTTCTTTTTGCTTATGTGGTGCTGAGGAATCGAACCCAGGGCCTCATGCATGCAAGGCTCTACTACTGAGCCACCTTCCCAGCCCTGTTTGTTTCAATTCTTAAAACCTTCTGAACATCAATTGATAGCCAAAATTTCAACAATTATTGGATCCTTCATCAAAAAAAGACTTACCAGTGTTAATCTACATTTGTTTCTCTCTTCCCCTCTCTAGAGCTTTTCAAAATTTGAGCCAAATCTCTTATAATGTCATCAAAATTAAAAGAAAAATAATTTAAACAATGAGTAAAATGATTTTAGAAAAATAGAACGATTTCACTAAAATTTATTCCTTTGAGTACAATAAATTTTTTCAACAAGAATTTGATTCTTAGAGACTGAAGTCATTGTTATAAGACACCCCACCTCACCTCAGACACAAAAAAAGTAGAAAGCTGGGCTTCAAGATTAATTATTACCACAGCTGAGCAGCTGGAATGAAATTACTTCCCTGTACCGTGCACCAATAATTCAGTGTGTCAAAGTAGTTTCTGATTTCATTAATGATTTTTTCCCTATTTCTTCTCAGATATATAGCTCAAGAAGAAAATTTTGAAATTATCTTTTTCTAATTGTACTTTCTCAATATCTGTGGAAATTAAAACTCCTCTGTATGGTTTTTTCACAATTAAAAAAGAAAAAGAAAAACAAGCCAAGCAGGATGCTGTATGTGTATGGTCCCACTTATGCAGATGGATTGGAGGCCTGAGGTAAATGACTGGCCCCAGGTAAAAGTGTGAGACACTAAAAAATACAGCTGAAGCAAAGAAGTAAGCCTTAACCCTGATTTCAAATCTCAGTAAAGTCCCCCCTCAAAAAATAGAAAAGAAAAAAGGAAAGGAAGAGGGTTGGGCACTAGTGGCTCATGACTGTAATCCATGACTGTGTCATGGTTCAAAGCCAGCCCAGACAGGAATCTGTGAGACTCTTATCTCCAATAAACTACTCAGAAAAAGCCAGAAATGGTGCTGTGACTCAAGTGGTAGAGCACTAGCTGTGAGCACAAAAGGTCAGGGACAGTGCTCAGGCCCTGAGTTCAAGCCTGAAAATTGGCATGTGCACATGCTCTCCTCTCTCTCTCTCTCTCTCTCCCTCCTGTCTCTCCTCTCTCTTTCTCTCTCTCTCTCTCATACATACACACATACACACACACACAAACAATGAGCAAATCCTGATTTCTCTATTATTACTGAATGTTACTATAGAAGTTACTGTAACTACTCCTTTTTTTATTTGTATACTCTCTCAAAATACTGTGTGTTCACCCTTTCTAAAATTTTATCATAAAGATTTTTAAAATGTAAAAAAATAAATAAATAAAGTATACTAAAGGTATAAACCCCATTTTAAACACATTATAAAATGTTTGCAACCTGCCCTCTTACCTCCTAATCAACATCTTATTTTGTATTCACTAACCAATAACAAAAGATTCAAGTTTTGCTTTTTTGTTTTTGTTTTTGCCAGTTCTGGAGCTTGAGCTCAGGGCCTGGGCACTGTCCCTGAGCTTCTTTTGCTCAAGGCTAGTGCTCTACCACTGAGCCACAGCACCACTTCCAGATTCTTCTGTTTATGTGGTACTCAGGAATCAAACCCAGGACTTCATGCATTCTAGGCAAGCACTCTACCACTAAGCTACATTCCTAGCTTTGTTTTGCTTTATTACTTGACAAAGATTTATGGCATAAAGAAAGTTGTTGAAATATGCCCTTTTTTGTTTTGTTTTTTATGCTTGTTTTAGCTAAAATCAGAACTTGCTAAAAGTCTCAAAGTTTTGGGGAAATTCCAAGGACTTACATCTGTTCTTGACCTACCAATGTCGACCAAGCTCTAGGAAACGCAGAGGTGTTAAAAAAAAAAAAAAAGATTATAAGACACACAATGGGCATTAGTACTGTTTTCATTCTACTCTTTATTTCTGGTTATAAGATAATCCTTCTTTACAAAAAAAAAGACAAAAATAAATTCTCAGTAATTCAGAATCTTTGCCTCACCTCAAATCATTGTAGAGACAATCCCACACATTTTTATTAGACTTACTGAAAACTGTTCTCTGTGACAATCCCCTTTTGCTCATAAGTGAAACTGTACACCAGTAGATTCATATATCTTCAAGGATGACAATAGTTTATTGTGTAGTAACTGTATTAAAGGCACAGTTCTTTGCTTTTTAATCTTTATTGTCTTGATCTTCACAATAAACCATACTTAGACCAGAAGGTTCAATACTTGAAATTGGGAGTCATGCTACACAAGCAGTATGGGCCTGCAAAAGACTATCACAGAACCAGACCAGCTACAAAGGCACGGCTCTAAGCCTCTAATCAGTCCAGGTTCTTAATCATCTTCTACAAAATCTTCACTGTTCATAATATTTGCCCCCTAGCCTACATCTCCCTCCTTTCCTCTTCTTTGTGCAAACAGTGCACTAAACCTTCATTCTTTCAAGTCTGAATGAGGGCCATGACCATTGCCAACCCATCTAGCACACAGAAGGCAAAGCCAATTTAGAGGATTGTGTCAGCAGCCCCAGGTACTTGGGAATTCTATCCCTAGTGAAGGATGGAATCCTTGACCCTTGGTTTAAAAAAAAAAAAAAAAAAACCACTCCAGCAAGGTAAAGGAAATGTGTCTGAAATGATGGCACAAAGCCACTCTCAGCATCAAGGAGAGCTGGGGAATCAAATGTTATTGTTTGATGTGTCCCCCTCATGTTTGGGTTTGTTCCCCAACTGTGTTTTGGAAGATTTGGGAAAGGAAGAAAATGGAGTCTAGGTAGAGGAAGTATGTCACCGAAGTATGTCCTTAGGGACTATTAAGGGGCTAGATAGATAGATAGATAGATAGATAGATAGATAGATATCTTATCCTGGATCCATTTGTTTGATTGTTGGTTAGTTGTTTTCAAAAGGGTCTTACTATATAGCCCAGGTAGACCTCAATATTATAATCTTTCTGCTTTAGCACCCTGAATTCTGAGTTCACACACATGCCCAACCACACACAAACCTATCCCTTCTCTGTTCCTGTCTATCTCTTGTCTGTCTGTATGTCTGTATGTGACTCTCCTTTTGTTGTTGTTGTTGTTGTTGGTCTTGAGGCTTGAACTCTGGGCCTGAGCGCTGTCCCTCAGCTCTTCAGCTCAAGGCTAGCGTTCTACCACTTGAGCTACAGCACCACTTGGTTTATTGGAGATAAGAGTTTCACGGACTTTTCTTGCCCAGGCTGGCTTTGAACCTCGATCCTCAGATCTCAGCCTCCTGAGTGGCTAGGATTACAGGCATAAGCCACTGGCGCCCAGCCCTCCTTTTTTTTTTTTTGTCCTCTCTCTTCCATTCTCTCTCATGCTCACTCTGCCTTTTTCTCCTCTTTCTCTCTTCTTCCCCTGCTTCCTGCCCACAGAAAGCAGTTCTGCCACATCCTTCTGTCATGATGTTCTACATCACCTTGGGCCGTGAATCAATGGAGCCAAGAACCATGGCTTGAAACTTCTAAAACCGTGAGTCAAAGTAACTCCTCCCTCTCTGAAGTCATTTACATTAGGTCTTTTTCTGACGAACATATCCAGAGTCTGGCTCTTTGGTCACTAACAGAAAATAGGAAAGAGAAGTACTCAGCCTCTGCAAATGCTTCTCAGATATGTATGTTTGCTGTCAGGCATGACTGAGAGCTCTGAGTCCCAGGTCCTGTAGCTCATGCAATTTCCTCAGCCTCCTCCCTCCCACACGGTGGTAAACTGCTGGGCATTGTTTGAAAACACTGAAAATAGAAGGCAGAGTACTTATATCCCTCAGTTCTTCCCTATCAGTAGGGACCTACTCATCCCATAAGCTGCAAAGTTCCTTGTACTGACAGAAGATCCTGAGATACAAAGAAGAGATGATTATAAAGTAAGAGTCCAGAGTGAACAACAGGCCTTGTCCAGTTAGTGTTTGGCCCACAAATAGCACCAATTTGTACACTAGATTCTACAGCTCATTTTCTTCTCTTTGAACAGCACTGGGTATCAAACTAGTATCTGAACTATACCCAGAGTCCAGAAATTCACCTCAATACTGAATTATACAATGCTGCTTAAACATTCAGAATAACTCAACTGAAGACTACATATAACTTTCAACAAACAACTTGTCCTGAGGTGCAGAAATCCCTGTATAGACACAACAAATGCAAAAAACAAGATAACACTGCCCAAAGCAGACACTAATGGTAGTAAAATAGACAAAATCCCAAGTGGTAGAGTGCTTACCTAGAGCTGAAGAGCTGAGGGACAGTGCCCAAGCCTAGAGTTCAAGCTCCACAACAGAAAAAAAATAAATAAATAAGAACTTCTCCTAATCTGAATGTCATAGGAAACAACTACCAGAAGTTGTCTCTTGAGACAACTTACAGAATGAGAGAAAATCTTTCTCAGCTATTTGTCAACAGATTAGTGTCCAGAATATATGAAGAGCTCAAAAAATTGACAATATAGATAAATTAA
This sequence comes from Dipodomys spectabilis, assembly GCF_019054845.1. Classification (NCBI taxonomy): domain Eukaryota; kingdom Metazoa; phylum Chordata; class Mammalia; order Rodentia; family Heteromyidae; genus Dipodomys; species Dipodomys spectabilis. The sequence goes on along the minus strand of NW_024870835.1, from coordinate 4,633,031 downwards.
TTTAAGTTATATAAATGGACAGATAGTCTTGAAATAATAAAAAGCAAATAAATCCACAAAGGAAAGCTCAATATCAATAGTCATAAATAAATCCAAAGCAAAACAATTCTGAAAGCTGGGTGCTCGTGGCTCACACCTGTCATTGGCTATTACTGCAGTAAACATGGGTGGACAGGCATCTCTAGTCTATGGTGACTTAACATTCTTTCAGATACAATGGCTCATACCTTGTAATCCCAGTCAGGAGGCTTAGATAAGCATGGCAGTTTGAAGTTAACCATTGGCAGAAAAGTCCATGAGACTCTCATCTCCAAAATTAACCAGTGGAGCTGTGGCTCAAGTGGGTAGAATACCATCCTTGAGTGAAAAAGCTAAGGAACAGGGTGCCTAAGCCCCAACACTGGCACAAAACATAAAGAAAAGAAACAAAAAGACAAAAGAACAACAACACTGGTATTCTATTTCACCTCAGTGAGAATGGTTATCAAGGTGATAAGCAACAACAAATGTTTGTGAGGATGTAGAGAAAAAGGAACACTTATATACTGTTGCTGGGAAAGTAAAATCAATATGGAAATCAATATGAAGTTTCCTCAAAAAGCTAAAGTAGGAGCTATAGTGTAATAACTCAAGTGGTAGAGAACCTGCTTAACCAGCATAGGCCCTGAGTTCAAACCTCAGCATCATGCACACACACACACACACACACACATACACTTTGTACATAGTATAAACTACAAAGAGCTACATAATACAACTACCATACAATCCTGTTAAACCACTCGAGTATATATCTGAAAGAGTGTTAAGTCAGTAAACTATGGATGCCTGCCCATGTTTACTGCAGTAATAGCCAAACTATGGAATCAATCTAGTTGTTCATCAATCAACAATGGGTAAAAAAAATGTGATATATACAACCAACACAGTGAATATGGGAAAGTTATTTCATCATTTTATTCCTTCATTTGTAAAATAAAGATAAAATGTTATCCCTTATTCTTCATGGACAATGAAATAATAAATATAAAGTGCTTAGTACAGCACTTGATATATAAAAAAGAAAATGCATGTGTGTGTGCACGTGTGTTTGTGTGCACATGTAATATAGTATTAGTCAGCCATAAAGAAGGAAATTGCTGGGCTTAGTGGTAGAGTGCTTGCCTAGCATGCATCAAGCCCTGGGTTCGATTCCTCAGTACCAAACACACAGAAAAAGCCAGAAGTGGCACTGTGGCTCAAGAGGTAGAGCAGTAGCCTTGAGCCAAAGAAACTCAGGGATATTGCCCAGGCTCTGAGTTCAAGCCACAGGACAGAAAAAAAAAAAGTGAATGAAATTGATAGGTACCAGTAACTCACACCTGTAATCCCGGCTGAGGATTGTGGCTTGAAGTCAATCCAAGCAGGAAAACTCATGTGACCCTTTAATCAAATACCAAAAGGGCCTGAAATGGAGCTGTTGCTCAAGTGGTAGAGCACTAGCCTTGAACAAGAAAACCTCAGGGACAGTGCCCAGGCCCTGAGTTCAAGCCCCAGGACTGGTAAAAAATAAAATAAAATAATGAAACCCATTCAAACTGTTAAGAAAAGAGAGAGGAGCTGAAGGGGGGTAAGAAAGTGTAGTAGAAGGGTAAATTGTATCCAAATACATTGCACGCACTTATTAAATACCATAATGCAAATCAGGTATACTAATAAGGAATCAAGACAAAGTGTATAATCGATAATAAAATTACCATTTGAGAACTTACTACCATATACTATAATTTTACTATTTCTAAACTATTTAATGGGCTGAAGTATAAGCTTACAATTCCCAGCTTACCATATGAATAGTCTAAAACACAGAGAAGTATTTCCTCACAGAGAACAGACTTATACCAGAGAGTTTCCTTCAAAACTCACACCAGAGGAAGTGGCGCTGTAGCTCAAGTGGTAGAGCGCTCGTTTTGAGCTGAAGAGCTGAGGGACAGCGCCCAGGCCCAGAGTTCAAGCCCCACGACCAACAAAAAAAAAAAAAAAAACTCACACCAGAAAGCCAAGCACTGGTGGCTCATGCCTATAACCTTAGCTACTCAAGAGGCTGAGATCTGAGGATTGAACTTCAAAGCCAGCATGGGCAGGAAAATCCCTAAGACTCTTATCACCAATTAAACACCAGAAAACCACAGCAGCTTTACAATAATATATATATATATATATATATATATATATACACACATACATACATACAAAAAAATAAAAAACAGTAACCAGAAGTGGCACTATAGCTCAAAGTGGTAGAGTGCTAGCCTTGAGCAAAGAGCTCAGGGGTAGCACCCAGGCCCAGAGTTCAAGCCTCATGACCATAAAAAAAAGAAAAGAAATATCCCTCCTCTGGGCTTCCCTGATAGGCCGTGTATGTTTGGGACACTGAAGGAGCTCACTCACAAGACTGATTTTTCTGGTCAAAATTGTCTAATGAGAGCAGACCAATGATTAAATAATATGCTAATGGTATTACCTATATCCAGTGTACAGTGAGCAACAAAAAAGAAGGAAGTGACTATGTGGGATATGGCTGCAACCTGAAAAATAGTTACACATGCATTGTATGTAGGAGAATGGGCCAGCAATGGAGATACAAATGCACCCTTGCCCTTACCATTTCTGACTGAAGTTTGGCAGATGAAAACCCATATTAATGAGACAGCAGGAGCGATGAAGGACCAATATGGGGTGTGGCAAATGATTCTAAACAGGGAGACAGAAGCCAGACCAACAGGAGTCTGGAATACCCTGCTTAGAAGTTTAGACCTCACCCTCTTGGCTAGAGATGATGTGGCACACCTGCGGCCACTCCCCTCCCTCCACATGTCAGACATTACTAATCATAGTATTTTATTACACTGCAGACAGCTGCTACCACTCACCTGGAACTGGCACCTGAAATGGAATAATTTGCCTCCCTACTTAAAGCGCTGGGGGCTTTAGAGGGTTTTTAATAGTGGCTGGTACGATTTGCTCTGTAACAAGACTGGAGCCTATTCCATTGCTGCTTGATTATGGAATAAACTGCAAGCACAGTGACTAATGACCTGGTCACCACTATGTCCAGTGCCCTGCAGGAATGAGAGCTGCACACCCAACTTTAGTCAGGGCTGGGTCAGACCCTAAGCATTCACCTTGTCATTGTCAGAGGTCACAGCGGTGAGTGTACATAAAGCACCCTTTAAATAAAAGAGCCCAGGGGCCAGAGCAAGCTCAATGTTTCGCTAAGAGAGCAGGACAGCATGGAGAAAAGAGAAAGGAGCAAGCAGAACAGTAAGTTTCACTAGTCCCAAAATTCCAGCTGACGGCTGCAGTTCCAGGAAGCCAGTCCCGCCCTGAAACATGCAGGTGCTTCTTTGAAGAACTACCCATAAAAGGCAACTCATCAGTTTCTGTGTTTTAGGTAAAGGAATGTATTTAACTTAAACCAAACACTGATACACCTGTGTGCGCCCATGACCCAACCACAAAATTAGAAAGGGCTCCAGTCTAGGAACAGGCAAGCCCTGGTCTTTTGAGATTGAACAGCGGTTGACTAGTGGATAGTTCATCTCTTCCTAGTCTCAGTTGTCCAGAATGAAAAAGCAGAGGGCTGACAAAGGTAATTTCCTAACATCATAATACTGCTTTCTGAAGTCTAAGAAAACAGAGGGAAGATTTGGGGAGACGTCTTGCAACAAGCACAGGAGAGTCACGCTAAATCCTTCCGTGTGTGGGAGTCCATGAGGGTAGCGACACATCGTATCCAGAAACTCAGTAATACAATTGAGAAAACTGAAAACACATTGTACATGAAGGCCTGGGGAGCGTGCAGCATTCTGCTTTAAGATGCTGACTGTTTTTGAAATAAAACTTTAAAATGTGCCATAAAACGCAACTATTCCATTGGGAAAAGAGTGGCCTAAAGTGTCTTTGATTGTAACGATGGGAAAGGCTTTCATCTGCACTCTTTACGAGGTTAATTGTAACTCTCCCCCAAGCTAAGAAACACTCTTCTGAAATCTTGTGGTTGTAATCTTACACTCTGCATGATAAACTTTCCTTTTTTCAACAGGCACATTCCAAACTTTTGAAACTTGTGGCTCTGAAAAGAATCAAGTGAGTGAAAGTTGATAAGAAGAAAACAGTTTTTACACACACACACACACACACACACACACACACACACACACATGAGCACACACACACACACAGCATGGTACCCACCAACTATACCAAGTCCTTAAGTTTTGCCTGTAAGATCCCAACCAACCCACAATCCAAAGCAAGTGGGAGCCAAATAGCACAATACCTAGCACTTGGGATTCTCCATTTCTTTTTTTCTTTTTTTCTTTTTTGGTGGGTCGTGGGGCTTGAACTCTGGGTTTGGGCATTGTCCTTGCACTCTTCAGCTCAAGGCGAGCACTCTACCATTTGAGCCACAGCACCACTTTCGGGTTTTTTTCTGGTGATTTATTGGAGATAAGAGTCTCATGAACTTTCCTGACCTGGCTGGCTTTGAACCATGATTCTCAGATCTCAGTCTCCTGAGTAGCTAGGATTACTGGTGGCATGAGCCACCAGCGCCCGGATTTCTTTTTATGTAATTTTTTGTATAAATTTTCCATTTAAAAAATACTGTAAGGTAATGCATACATTTCCTATCAAGCATTGTTACCTCCTCCTTTGTTTTTTTCCCCTACAATCTCTTCCCTCCCTGCCCCCGACTTTCCTCCCAACCAAGCTGTAAAGTTCATTTTCAACATAGTGTCTTGTGCATCTCACTGTTACAATGGGTCAACCTGTATCCTTGTTTTAACATTTTATTTCCTTTCTCCTCTCCAATTAGAAAAACATATATACAAGATTCAGGGCACTAGAATCAAATACAGTAAAAACAGGGGTTATACCATGGGGGAAGAACATACAAAAGAAACAAAAAGGGGCTGGGAAGGTGGCTCAGTGGTAGAGTGCGTGCCTTGCATATATAAGGCCCTGGGTTTGATTCCTCAGCACCACATAAGCAGAAAAAAGCCGGAAGTGGCGCTGTGGCTCAAGTGGTAGAGTGCTAGCTTTGAGCTGAAGAGCTGAGGGACAGAACCCAGGCCCAGAATTCAGGCCCATGACCAACAAAAAAGAAAAAGAAAAAGGAACAAAAATCACATTGTATATTATAAATACATTAAAAACAACAGCAAGAAAGATAAAACCACTTGTGTCCCTAAGATGATGCTAAGCAAAATGAGTCCCAAGATAGGGACCTCCCCATTTCTGAGGACTGTTATCATCATCTTATCTTTAGTCTTCTTATTACTGATGGATCATAACTGTCAGTATTTAGGTGTCCTGTGGACGAGTTTATTCCCTCTAGTGAGCCATCGTAGTGGACAATATCATAACCACAACCTCCTACAGAATGCTGCTGTGGTTTCCCTTTATACACTAGCTTGAGACAAGATCACCATAAATTTGTTGTCTATAACAGCAGAGAGAAATCAAAACGGTCCATACATTCCTTTCAGATGCCCCTAAGAATTCTTCCTCAGCTATACTTTAGTGCCCTCCCCTAAGCCACACACACTAGCAAAGATTGTGTTCCCTTTTATTGCTCATCTACCACATGCCAATCATCATGCTAATGATTCTTTGCTATTATTCTTACCCACATACGAAGTATGTAAGGCTTAGAGGGGTTAGTTTATCCGAGGTCATTCAGTCATCAGTCAGTGGCAAGGAGTGAAACACAAACTTGATCCGGGTTCTTCTGAATCTTGTGTGCATGTTTAGGTTGTCTATTAGATTGCAACTACTAGATATTTCTTAACATGGGGCCCCTTTGATAAACTTCAGAGAATCTGATAACCTGCATTCTTTAATCATTGAGTTCAGATTAAAATATTTCTTTATAGTTTGCTTATTTAATTATAGTGATGGATGGAAATGGGATATGATAGTGTTCCACAACAGTGTGGGTACATGTTTTCAATTGGAAAGCACTGACTTTTTCTAAGATTTTTTTAGATAAATAAGACACTTGCTCTCTTCTGGGCTTGAATTAACTCTTTCTTTGCACCCCCTTATCCTAGATTCAATACCTTTCAAAGAGAAAGCCAGAATCTTAGATGCAATAAGTGAACTAGCTGGAGTTTGTTGTGCTGGGAGTTTATACATTTGTAACTGAAAAGAGAGAAGGGGAAACTCACAAAGTAAGTTTGCACAAAGATCACTGTAAATATTGTGAAAATTCAATTTTGAAAAGGTCATATTTAATAAGCTATTTCAAAAGCATGCATTTAAACACTGACTAAATAAACAGGCACTGGATCTAAACATTTTAAAAAGAACTTTAGGAACACATGAGCCCTTATAACTGTACATAAAACAGCATTATGCATGTATGTGCACATTTTCCTAGAAGAAAGTTTTAACTCTGAAACCATATTTTCAAAGGAGTCTAATGGAGCTAGATCTTACATCTTTATATTCTGTACCATCATTTCCATCATTGCCCTAGCACTCAAAAACAGTGCCTGCTACATGTAGGTGTCCCACTTCCATCAAGCCAACTGATCAACTCTCTTCCCTTGTCCCTTCTTCTAGCTTCCCTGCTACCCCACCGTGGAGATGCAGTGAATGGAATAATACTTGAAAAGTTCTGTTTTGAATCTATGCACGTGTGAGAACTCTATTAGCATGATTTAGAGCCCAGCCTGTTGCAGCCACTCAAACAGGACCCATCCTGCCTGCTCACTCCAGAAAACCAAACAGCTGCTTCTTCTGCCTGAAGAGCTCACCTGCTGAGGAGGAGGCACTGTGTGGAATAGTCCAGAACATCTGGTCCTTCCTACTGGAGCTCAGGCCCTGTTTTCAGAATCAGCTGTCAAGCAACTTTTTTGCCTTATAAACAATCTCACGTTTTCATAAGCACCAGTGTACAAGGCAAGTTTCTGAGATCAGTTGGCTTTCAGCCTGCAGCTATACATGCAGACGTCCTAGTTTTTTCCTAAACTCTGAATAACGGCCATAAAAATGCCCATTATTGCATTTTTGGCATGTGTACATGTGCCAGGCACTGTATTAGAGGCTTACAACTGCCATCTACAACTGAAGGAACTTGGGCAGGTACCATCCATAAGGAGAGTCCTCTCAAAGAGGTTAACTAATTTGACAAGGACTGGAGATATGATCTTATACTAAATCAAGACAAAACTTTTCCCCACCTTCACTTCTCTCTCTTCCCACTTTCTCATGGAATGAAGTCATTATTTTCAAAGAAAGTCTAACTGGCTTGGAAAATAGGAACAACTTCCAGCCCCCGGCAATCTTAAGTAGCTGCAAAGGAATATCATTTCACAGCTCTGGAATAGCATGGGAGTTTGGGGTCTTTTTTACTTCAACCAACCAATTGTTGAGAACAAGACCAAAAAATAAGAAATATAAATAAACCTCTCATGACAAAACAGCCTGATGGATTTAGATGCCATGCTTCTTAGACTTCCATAATAATTTGCAGAGTTCTCAGGGAGGGTTCCAAAGGAAAGTGAATCTGGGGACCCTAGATCTGACACCCCAGGTAGTCAGCCAGTCAGTCTCCTGGGAGAAATTTCCCAAAGTACAGGGAGACTCTCAAGATGAAAGGCCCTAGGACAAGGGCTACTACCTGCATAGTTCCTTGCCATTAGCTGACTTTTAACAGTCATCATGCAGATGGGGCAACCCCAAGCTGACATTATATTTAACATCAACACACACGCAAAAGCAATATCCAGATACAGATGGCCAATCAGTTGCTATTTTTTCACTAGGAGATCTAAAGGTCCTCAAAGCCATTCCATTTGCTTACATTAACTGACTGGATTTAGAGATGTCTGCCTCTTAAAAGAACTACTTTTGATGATTTCTTGGGAATACATTGGTATTTTCTCTTTATTTCATTCTCTAAACATCTATATACCAACAAGCTTATGATAGTTATGGAGATGCACATTAAAAGTTAAAAGTTTAGACTTCAGTCCAACTAGGAGAAACAAATAGTTACACTACAAGGTACTAGTTTTGACAACAGTGTTTACATAACATTGTCACCAGGATGCTGAGCACTTGACTCATACAGGAAATCAGGGAGGGCCTCAAAGACAAGGAGGCAGTGGTAAGCCAGACAGATCACTAGCAGGGAAGATACTCAAAGAAGAAATAAAAGCACAAAGGCACAGAGATGTGAAAGAGCAATGTATAGTTTCAAAATTACCTTATACTTCAGGGGGAAAAAGCAAAAGGTGAAACTTGTTGGGAGAGTAGGGTAGACAAAAAGGCAGAGGCCAGATCTTAAAGGGGAGGGTCTTGAATAACACACAAAGGGGCTTTCATTTTACTCTGAGGGGTGATCAGGAACCCCAATGAACTCTGATATGGAAGGAAAGAAAAGGCCAATGTATTTCAAAAGGTACCACAGGCTGTAATGTGAAGGACTCTCTCTGCAAGAGAGCAGGAATGCTGTTAGAAAGCAATTGTACCAGGGATGCTGAAGCAGGTGGGGTTATCAGGGTAGGGAGCAGGGCTAAGGAGATATCTAAGCTGGGCACTGGTGGCTCATACCTCATAATTCTAGTTACTGAGGATCTGAGGATCGCCATTTGAAACCAGCCTAGGCAGGGAAGTCTGTGAGATTTATTTTCAATTAAGTACTAAAAAGGCTGGAAACGGAGCTGCAGTTCAAGTGGTAGGGTGCTTGCCTTGACACAAAAACTCAAGGGGACAATGCTCAGGCCCTAAATTCAAGCGCCAGGACTAGCACAAATAAAAATTTTAAAAAAAAAACCTGTAACTTTAACCTTTCTGTACATCAGCCTTAGTCACCTTTATAACAATAAGTAAAAAGTTTTAAATAAAAAAGAAAAGAATGAAAGAAGAGCTATGAAGTAGAATTATCAGTCAGGGAACTCTGAGATACAGTTCAGCATCCACTGCCATTAATGAAGTTTTTTGCCATGCAAAAAAAGGATGTTAGGGATGTAATTGGAGATAATGTGCCGTCTGTAGTTGAACTGTCCACGGAGGTGGGTCGCATTTTGTTGTCTGGCTTTTTCAGCTGAACAGAGCACTACTGGGCTCAGGTTACATGGCAATTACCCTCCCCCTCCTGTCTTAACTGCCCACAGGCCCAGCCACACAACCCCGAATGAAGCTCAGAGGTCTGAGGGCCCCTCGTGGGATAGGGAGGTGAGATTGTTCTGAGCCACCATTTCGTCCCCTGCCTGTTCCGGCAGCTGCATTCCAGAGCCTAATGAGAACAAGGTGTAACATGGTTTCACAATTTCAATACATTCCTTAGCAAAACATAATTTCTTTAAAAACACATAGACTGCATGGCAGTGACTGTCAGGCAAGACACATGTCAAGGAAAAAGCATGAGAAAATTTGGCAGGTATGTCTAACGTGTCAATAAATTAAACTAAGTTTATTTTCACAAAACCAAATGGTCAGACTTGCTCATGGTTTCCTACCAAGGAGTAAGAATTACTCCCTAGAGAGAGCAATCAAAGTGCAATTAGACCAGTCCTGGAATTTTTTTAAACATACTATCCTGTCTTCACACATGATTGCTCTTTCATTTATAGCACAGATCCTTAACTCAAAGAAATAGTAATGGTTTTCCTAGGTTTAGGTCTTTCTGTGATAACATGTAATCATAAAACAGATGTTTTAAAAAAAACTATTGGTTTACAGTCAAGATTAAATGTCCTTCACAATATACCTATTCATTTGTCGCTCTAACCAATAATAGCACTGCCTGTTGGGTTGGTCTATTTCAAATACCAGCAAACAAAATCTTTTTTTTTTCTAATAATGGCAATAATTTTTAACCTCTGGGCAGGAATTTATCACTGAGAAGATATTCCACCAAATTCTATTTGAGTAAAAGTTTTCTCAAATAAAAAGAAAACTCTACATTTCCAAAAGGCAACAAGTGATCAAAGAAAAGAAAAAGCAAAAAGAGGAAGGCAGATGAACTTTTAAAAGAAACTAGACTAAAGATGGATGACCAACATCATCTCTGCCTCAGAAAAAGGTATAAAAAAAAAACTGACTCTGAAAAATGACACTCTCATGAACACAGATGCTTGTGCCTAGAATGCTAGCAACTCAAGAGGCTGAGATCAGGAGATTGTGGTTCAAAGCCAGCCCAAGAAGGAAAGTCCATGAGACTCTTATCTTCAATGAACCACCAAAATACCAGTAAATCTGTGGTTCAAGTGGTAAAGCACTAGCCTTGAGCCAAAAAGCATGAAGAAAGCAACCAAGCCCTGAGTTCAAGCCCCAGAATCAGCATCAAAAAAATAAAAGACACTCTCTTCCTACAACCAAACAAATCACATTCTCCAAAAAGAAATATCTCACACATTTACAGAGAGTAGAAAGACTTTTACCTTAGAGATCTATAGAATTGTAAATTCATAAGAAGCAAGAGGAGAAAGTGTGTCTCATACACTGGTACAGGTTGCATGCCGTGCAAGAGTAACATAGCCAAGAGGGAAGCTCTGTTCATTTCAAAGACATTGTCGATTTGCCTGTTTATTTTGACACTTTCTCAGGGGATGATGGAGAAAGGCATTATTCTAATAAAATCAGCATGACAATTTCTGACACACAGAAGTAAAATATGTTGAAGAAGGGGTGCCTGTTTCTAATTTGCACAGAGGTTTCATGTAGACTAGCAGTGGCCCTGATGGAGAAATTATGATTGCTGGTGAAACACAATTCCACTGATTCCTTGGGTTGACTCACTGCTTTGAATCAACTTTTCAACCCAATGCCTTGCACACACAAGCACTCTGGTTAAATAAACATAAAGCTACCAAGGTGCTTTTGTCAGACATCAACAGCTGAAGGGATTATCCAGGTTCATTATTGAAGACTGTCTTGACTTCATGGCTGTAGAAGATGATTGCCTAGCATGAGACACCTCAGACCACACACCTTAGCCCAGCAACTACCATATATTTTTCTCCCCCTTTCTTATACCTGGAAAGAAATGAATACCAAGAAAGCTGATTTGGGGGTGGCAGAAGCCTTGATCCTTTAGACAGCACAAAAAGAGCCTCTAATTTTCTTTTCTTTTTTCTTTTTTTTTTGTCATGGGGCTTGAACTCTGGGCTTAGGCGCTGTCCCTGAGTTCTTCAGCTCAAGGCAAGCGCTCTACCATTTGACCACAGTGCCACTTCCAAGTCTCTAATTTTCTAAGATTAACAAACAGCCCTTTGTTAGAACGAGTGAGAATCCACCGTTTATTTCTTACTGCAACACAGACTAATCTTACTTGACTAATACCCTGAAACAAGGAAATGTGACTCTTTACTTTCCCTTTCCACGTGCTATCTACTCAGGCTGTCTACCTACTAGCTTTGAATCATGATCCTCAGATCTCAGCCTCCTGATTAGTTAAATAACAGGCATAAGCCACCAGTGCTTGGCCCCCATATGTAATTTTAATAGCAGTTTACAGCAAGAAAGAACAGAAGAAAAAAACAGACTTTGCTTTGAGTTTTATAACTTCCTGTAGCAAATTGACCCAATCATGAAAAACATCCTTCATTGGTAAGAGAAAAGGTGATGGAAGGCACTTATCTCTGTGTACTTCCTTTAAAGGGGAATTAACAGACTATCTTGAATTAGAGAATAGGGAAGGGAGGGGTGGCACACACCTGTAATCCCAGCACATAGGAAGTCAAGGTAGGAGGGTAGCAAGTTTGAAGCCAGCCTGGGCTGTATAGACATCTTATTTCAAAAAGTCAAGTAAATAAATAATCTTCAAAGGCTACAACAAGTTATACTATGAAATACATAGGAAAGCTTTCTGAAACAAAGCATATAAGTGGAAAGAAATATTAACAAATATGGTGGAGGATTAGTTTATTCAAAGTACCTGTGTGCATATACAGAAATACCACACTGGAACCTCCTCCTACTACAAATATATGCTTATTCAAAAATAAAATAATTATAACTAACAAAAGCAAAAAAAGCATCCATTCTAATATTCCAGTGTATCCTGTCACAAGACACCCTAACATAAGTCCTTCCAAATTCTAAAGAAAGCAAATCTATTCCTAATTTAGACATCTGGGAATGTCATACTGTAAATGTATTGTTAGACTATATGCACAAAGCTAATAAAATTTCCGTTTACATCTGTGCAGCATTCTACAGTTGATTAGGTTCTTTTACATACATTAAATCATGGCAAAGCTCTACATTTTACATGCTGAATGTATCGTTTATAAAGCATTAAGGCCCTTTGAATAATCAATGCATGTACTATATGGATGCTATTGTGTGTAACTATGAGTGTTTTATTATTTTAAATTATTGTGCTGACGTACATTACTGTATCTATCTTCACTTTTATATCTTCACTTTTTAGTGGCCACATTTATGATCTACATGATACTGAACCTAGCCAGGGATAAAAGCCATAATTAAAGCTAGACTCCTATGGGAATATATGATCCAGAACATGTAGCAACTCATACCACGGTGTACCTGAATAAAGTTTGTGATACTAACTATTAATCAGAGGGAGTTATAAGAACCTTTGGAAATTTCCTTGATGTTTTGAATTTTCCCCTTTGAAATGTAGACCTTTCTGTGCTTAGTAGGAAATAACACCGTTTGACTTTAAGGGCACAAAAAAACAGTTTCAGAATGAGTTATATTAGTTTTAATGAAGTACAAGTGTTCTATCATTATTTTCATGGAAAATGGCAAAAGTCCCACCTCCTTTCAATGAATCATCTGAGAATGGCTTTGAGACTAGAAATTAATCAAAACAAATAAAATGATGCCAAAACTTAACATTCTATCTCATTTTTCCTTTCCTCCCCCAGTGAAACAGGAGTGCAGGCTCCCCATCTGATACCAAAAGCCTAATTCAATTAAGCTCGAGCTGCAGTCCTGTTACATCTGGGTATTAATCCAGTCTGCATTGATGTTTACAGAGAGTTCTAAGATTTTTAAGTTACTGATGTTATCTCAACATTAAGCTTTCAAATAGGCATAGTTATTAGTGTAAGTTTATCATAGAGAAATTCAAAAAAATATACATTTAACTTATAGAGAAGACCAACTCATTGTTAAAGAACACAAACTATAGGAAAACTTATCCTTTTAGCCATATGAACATTCATACGTCCATCTTATGATACTTCAATCTTCGAATATTTCCTACTGTTGGGCTTTTCTTTTAATAAACAAGTTGAAACTCATACAACCACCAAAAAAGTTAAAAAGTAGAGCAGCAAACTCAATGTATAACATGCTGAAATAAAATTATTTAATGTGAATGGTGTCCCCTATAGGTCTTTATGTAGGTGATGGGCCACTGTGTACTACAATTTGGGGGATATAATAAGATCACCCGCATCTCATGCCTAAAGAGGCCAACACTGAGCCATTGATCTTCTAGACTGTAACTAGTAAGGAATGGGGGAGATGTGAAAAAAACTTCTGTTGAGTGTATACTACCTACAAAGTTGACCTGCATTACCCTACTTGAACCTTAAAGTAGTCACTTGAATGGCTGTCATCACCTTCTTGTAGCAGAGAAGACAGATAAACGGTGAAGGGAGACCTGGTCCTCTGTCATACAGTGTCATACTGATGCCTTCACCTGTGTCTGAGTGATACCCACACCTCCCACACACCAGAGAACATAAATTATAATTTTCCTTCTTCCTACAGAATAACTCCAATTCTGCTTCCTATCACTTACAGACATTTAAACTGAAGGAAAGCAGCACATACTCAAAAGATTTCATAGATTATATACGAAAAGACACCCTAATTAAAAGGTGTTCTGCTACAGATGAGGATATATCTTGCCCTCACACACTCACCTTCTGGGATGGAATAGCTCTGCCGATGATTTTATTATTATTAGATGCTTTGTCAGCAATGAGACTCCCAATTAGAACTAGTTTCTTAGCCAGATACACTAATCACTCCTATAATCCCTAGTTATTGGGGGGCTCACACTTTAAGGCCAACCTAGGCAAAAAGTTATCAAGACTAACACAAAAGCAAGAACTAGATTCCTATATAGAAAATGCAATTTGCCTTTCTGGAAAAATTCTACAAGAGGTTGTAAAATTGGAAAGTGAACTAGAAGCAAGGAAGGTAGAAAGCCTATGGAATAACAGTGGAAAGAGACCTCATTTATAAAAAAAAAACTTCGCAAAATATCAGGTACTATTAAATCTCCCAGAAGAATTCTATAGACTTGTAAGATCATAATCTCCTCCCGTTTTATAAGGAAAAAATGGAAAAATACACACAAATTTGCCTGCTTCTTGAGCTGCCATTGGACCAGATGAATCTTAGTCACAACTTGGCTAGAAAACCAAAGGTCTTTATTCATACCCAACACAGGTCACTGGCTCACAAGAGATTAAAAAGACAGGCACACCTATCTAATTTGGGGAGAGGGGAACGCATCATTTCTAACACTAATACAAATGTAAAACTATGCTTTAGAAGGTAAAAATCAGAGGAATTGTATTCACAAACTATCTACCCAAATTCATGGCAATGAAATAAAACATTACTATAACCAAAGGAGAAAAATTCAGAAAGATACACAATTGGTCATGTTTAAAAACAGAGGCTATCATGCATGTGTGTGTGTGTGTGTGTGTGTGCACGTGGGTTTTTACATTGTATATTTTTCCCTTAAGTCATTAAAACCTTAGGAAAACTTTATGACAACAATGTGCCATGTATGTAAGAGATGGATGGGTTAAAATTACTGTTTTCTTAAGATCTGTCTGGTATTTGACAGGCACGCACTAGTGCACTATCTGGAAAGATTTAGGACTTTTACTGTAAAATTATTTATTAGTTGTTATTTATACTGCGTGCTCATTGGCAGACCACCCAGTGGTGTAACAATAAAAGTAGTCACGCTGCATCTCTCCAAAACAAGCAAAAGACCAAGGGGGCCGCCTTTGGGTGTCACCACTGAAGGATGTGGCTTCCGGCAGGGAAGTATGTTATGTGTTTTGAAGGTGCTGCAGAACTAACAGAGGCCAGGGAAACGGAACTGCCAGGCACTGCAGGAGATCGCTGCTCTGGGTAACTAGTCCTCCTTTAGGGCCCTCTGTTCTGTCACACATAAAAGGAGGGGCTGTTCCAAAAGCTTCTTAGGTCCCTCTTTTTCTGAATCCTGGATTTTTTAAAAGACTGGAACCTGTTAGCCACTCCACACTAACCCTGGGGTGTGATTGGGGCTGATCTCAGTGTCTGGGGGTCTCAGGGTCTGACAAGCAGCCAGAATCTCCTCCGCCTCCCACTTTGACTTGTTAGCGATCTAACAAGGCATGTTTGAACATTCCTGAAGGCCTCAAAAGAAAAGCTCATTGTACCATGCTTAATTGTATTAAATATGTCAAGGTTGTGGTTCCACCAGACCATCCAAGAAGAGATTGAGTTTTCCTTTTTGAAATGTAGAAAGTACAGAATACCACATTTCCACTACTTATGCTGCTTTAAAAAAACTCAAAAAATAAATTAAGTCAAAATTCTCCTCTGCCACAATAATAATACTATCAACAGCAACAGTAATAATAACATACTTTTGAGAATGTGTCATTATTTCCTTTGATCAATTTGCCTAAAAAACTTAATCATATAGACACATAACTATGTTCCTTGGTATACAGGATTCACATTAATCTAATCACTTCTAGTGACCACTTCTAGTGACCAAAATATCTCTATCTCCTCTCTCTCCCTTTCCTCTCTCTTTCTCCCTTTCCTCTCTCCTCTCTCTCTCTCTCTCTCTCTCTTGCTCTTTGGATAAAACATGCCACCTTCCAAAGCCTCATTTGTAGAATAACTAAGTCAGGGAACTAACTAGTCATCTTAGTTCATTCTCCTTAGTTTTCTTAGTGTGAAATGAGCCCAAGAGGTCCAGTTAACCTGGCCAGCCAAAGCCATCAATACCTAACAACTTGATTAGAACTTTTAATTCCAAGTCTTACTATCCTCCCACTAAAGCAAGACATTATCCTGTCTAGAAGAAAAGTACAAAGGGCTGTTACTCCCATTTCTATTCCTAAGCCTTATCCTGGCTATATCCCAGCCACTACCAAGGACCAAGTCCTACCCTAATCCTGATGAATCTGCACACAAGACATGCTGCTTTTTCAAAGCCCTAGAAATAATTCAGGTTTCATGTTTAGTATCACTAAACACCAAGAACTCGCACCATCCAATTCTGGAGGGAAGAAGAGCACATTAAAGAAGAATGAAACGGCTGGGAATGTGGCTTAGCTGTACAATGCTTGCCTAGCATGCATGAAGACCTGGGTTTGATTCCTCAGTGCCACATAAACAAAAAAAAACCAGAAGTGGAACTGTGGCTCAAGCGGTAGACCTCTAGCCTTGAATGAGAGAGCTCAGGGACTGCACCAGGCCCTGAGTTCAAGCCCATGACAACCCTCCCACCCCCCCCCCCCAAAAAAAAAAGTGAAACACAAAGAACCTAAATGATTTTTTTTCTATCTTGGAAATATATATAGCATGGTTAGATATTACAAACATTCACTATATTCTCTAAAACAAGGGGAAATAAGTTAAATTAGCCAAAACAATGATTTTAAAATTCAAACAATTTTTGTGTGTGCTGGCTCTGGGAGCTGCACTCAGGGCCTCTGTGCTTGAGCTCTTTTGTCAAAGCTAGTGCTGTACCACTTAAGCCACAGCTCCACTTCTGGCGGCTTTTTGTGGTTAATTGGAGATAAGAGGCTCATAAGCCTGTGTAGGCTGACTTCAAACTGAGATCCTCAGCTCTCAGCCTCCTGGGTAACTAGGACTATAGGCATGAGTGACTGGCACCCAGCTAAAAGATATTTTAGTAACAAATAAGAACATGTAAACAAGAAAACTTTAGTATAATTTTTTTCCTTTCCAAACTTTTGGTTGGTGGTAGTGATGGTTGTGGAGTTGGAACTTAGGGCCTGGGCACTGTCCCTGCGCTCTTTTGTTCAAGGCTAGTACTCTACCACTTTAAGCCATATTGCTCAGCTAGATGTGCTGGTGGCTCACACCTGTAATCCTAGTTACTCAGGAGGCTGAGATTTGAGAATCACAGTTCAAAGCCAGCCCTGGAAGGAAAGTCTATGAGATTCTTATCTCCAATTAACCACCAGAAAACTGGAAGTAGCGCTGTGGCTCAAAGTGGTAGAACGCTAGCCTTGAGCTGAATAGCTGAGGGGCAGTGCCCAGGCCCAGAGTTCAAGGCCCATGACCGACCAAAAAAAAACAAAAAAAAAGCCACATTGCCACTTCTAGGTTCTTGGTGCTTAATTAAAGATAATACTCTCATGAACTTTCCTGTCCTGACTAGTTCGAACCACAATTCTCAGAACTGAGCTTCCTAAGTAGCTAGGATTACAGGCATGAGCCACCAGAGCCCACCTCCAAACTTTTTAATTAAGTCTCATTATATTTTTACTTCCATAAAGTGGCTAAAAGTTGTGGCTTAAATGGTAGAGCACCTACCTAGTAAGCACTGGTCCCTGAGTTCAAACTTCACCCCTACACACACACAAAAAAAGTAGGCTTCAGCACATAGGCATGTGTATATTTCAGCAAAGATACATAAGAAAACAAAGATGATTAACGATTTTTATTTCCTTTGAGTCTTTTCTTGATGAAATGAAAATTAATGTTGGGTGTCAGTGGCTCATACCTGTAATCCTAGTTACTCACCAGGCTGAGATCTAAGGATCTTGGTTCATAGCCAGCCAGGGCAAGAAAGTTCATGAGACTCTTTATCTCCAACAAATTACTCAGGAAAAGCCAGAAGTGATACTGTGGCTCAAGTGGTAGAGTGCTAGACTTGAGCACAAGACACTCAGAAATAGGGCCCTGGCTCTGTGTTCAACCCCCACCCCTGACAAAAAGAAACAAAAAATAAAGAGTTTTAAAATAAGTAGCAGCTGTTAAGCATGTCACACAAAGGCCAGACAGGAGTGAGATCTAGTAAGGGTTTTTAGCCAGCCACAGGTCCCTAAACTCCTAAGGGATTGCAAAGTCAAGATCCAGGAAGCAATGGAGATACAAGAAGCTTAGAGAACTGGGAGAGATGCTTCGAGACCTGTCAGCATGCAAGTACAAGGCCTCATGGTCACGGCCCCTTGAGCCATGCCTCACCACAACCCCTTTTTAGTGTTATTTTTCAAGTAGGGTCTTGAATTTTTCTCCTCTATAGCTGGCCTTGAACAAAGACTCTCCTACCTATGCTTCTTATATAGCTGGGATTACAGCACTATACCAACACAACCAACTAACGCTATGTGCGTCTGTGTGTCTGTGTGTGTGTATGAGTCTATGTGTATATGTGCATATGTGTGTACAACTGGGGTTGAAATCAGCACCTTACATGTCTTAGGCAGACACTACCACTTGAGCCATACCACCAGTTCCTGAATCTTTTACTGACTATAATTTTCCATCCATGGTCAGAGAATAGAAGTAATACTGACATAAGAATAGTGCCAAAGCTGTCTTCTGTATCTATAGAAAAAATATCCTTACATATCTTATTAAATCTGTCAGATTTTACAAATTAAAAGAAACCCAGCAAAGCTATAAAAGGGAGGAGGATTTAAGTCACCTCAACCAGCACAGGAGAAAAACTGGCCAAGATGACGTTGGAGTTTAAACATGGGGAGTCCTCCACTCTGAGATGACGGCTGAAAGTGAAACCTCAACTAGGAATACCCAGAGATAAAGCGATGATGACATAAACAGCACACAACGCAGCCCCAAGTTTAGATGTGGCAAGGGGGGAGGAGGGGAAGGCACATACATTTTGGCTCTGGGCAAACTCTTGAGACCCCAGGTGGAAACTGTGAAGTAATAGAAACAATTTGGTATTTAAATCTAAAGGAGAGGAGTCCACAGAAGGGAATGGAACAAAAATCAAGGGAAAATTGAGATTTTTTTTTTTTTTTTGCAGTGCTAGTCCCTAAGTGGATGCGTGCTGCCTACTAAAACAGCTGTGAAGAATCCTGACATTCTTACCCTCCTTCCCAGCCGGTGCCAGCCACCCTCCTCACACCTGCGATTCCCATCACTTCAAAGAAAATATGCACTCTCTCTAAAGAGGCCAAGCCTATGAAGTTTTGTTGGGCTTTTTTTATTCTTTTACAAATAAACATTTTTAACCTAAAAATAAAAATTCTATCAAGTTAAGACCTAGTAAGTTGATTTTCACTCTCTCTGAACTTACTCTTCCCAGAAAAGACTGAAAAACTTCCCCAATGAAGCCAATGTCACATGGTGTGGCGGGTCAGCCCTGGCACAGGGTCACACTGGAATCCTGTGGCTGGAACCCACACTTCCTTCCTGCCTCTGTATCACCTCTTTCCATCAGGCTCACTTCTGATGGAAAATTGAAATGGTCCTAGGGCCACTCACTGTGTCCATACAGTGAGTGTATCCAAACAAACTCTCCTCTAAGCCAAGACCACACTTCTAGAACTCCCCAGCCTGTTAAAGAATTCCAGACGGTTCAAAAGAATTGTAAGCACCTAAAAGAAGGATGTCAGCCAGGCGCCAGTGGCTCACACCTGTAATCCTAGCTACTCAGGAGGCTGAAATCTGAGGATTGCAGTTCAAAGCCAGCCCAAGCAGAAAAGTCCATGAAACTCGTATCTCCAATAAACCACTAGAAAACTGGAAGTGGCACTGTGGCTTAAGCGATAGAGCGCTAGCCTTGAGCTGAAGAGCTGGGGGACAGCACCAAAGCCCAGAGTTCAAGCCCCACGATCGACAAAAAAAAAAAAAAAAGATGATGTCTTCCCAAACTCTGATGATCTATTTTAGGCCTAGTCCTTTTGGACACTTTACTCCTTTATGGAGAAATATATTACCTGCTTAGTTGGTGTTCCAGAATAAAAGCACCTTATACTAACACTTTTTTTAAGATTCAAAATATATCTCATAGGATGCCTAGCATTAAGGGACAGGGGTTATTTTTAGAAATTATAAGCCAGGCATAGTGGTTTACATGATAATCCTGGCACTCTTCGGCCTCCTGATGCAGGAAGACTGTGAGTTTGAGGCCAGCTTGGGCTATACAGTAAGACTGTCAAGACATCTGGGTATCAAGCTCCTTTCTGCCTTGGTTGTTTTTGTTTTGTTTTTTTGTTTTTCAGGTCCAGTTGTGGGGCCTGAACTCTGGGCCTGGGCGCTGTCCCTCAGCTCTTCAGCTCAAGGCTAGCGCTCTACCACTTGAGCCACAGCACCACTTCTGGCTTTTTTCTTTTTTTTTATATGGTGCTGAGGAATCGAACCCAGGGCCTCAGGCATGCAAGGCAAGCGCTCTACCTCTGAGCCACCTTCCCAGCCCCATGCCTTGGTTGTTTATGAAGTAGGGTTTTGCTTTATGCCTAGGCTGTGATCCTATTTGTGTTTCCCCAGGTCTCTGGAGATAACAGGCTCCCATGCCCAGTCATTGGTTGCAATGGAATCTCCTGAATTTCTATGATGACCAAGCTGGCCTTGAACTTCACTTTTATGACTGAGCTGGACTTGAACAATGAACCTCCCAGTCTCTGCCTCCAAATTAGTTATATTTACAGTTCTGAGTCACTGCATCCAGCTGAAGATAGCAAAATATTTTTTATAATATAATCATTTCTAACATGGAAAAAAAAGAAGTAGTGAAGATAAGTAGGAAAAGGAAAGAGAAAGCAATTCCATTACAGGCAAACTGATGGTGACGTGTATGTGTATGTGTGTGTATGTGTATGTGCACACGCGTGCACTATTACTAGGGCTTAAACATGGCCACTGTCTCTTAGCTTTTTTACTCAAGCCTGGCACTCTTTAACATTTAAGCTACAGTTCCACTTCTGGCTTTTTGGAGGTTAACTGGACATTAAAGTCTCACAGACTTTCCTACCTGGCCTTTTTGCTGACAGCTTTTTGCTGGTTAACTGGAGATAAGAGTCTCATAGACTTTCCTGCACAGGCCAGCTTCAAATCTCAGTCCTCAGATCTTAGCCTCCTAAGGAGGTAGGATTACAAGCATGAGCCACAAGCTTCTGGCTAAGAAAAATATTTTTTTATGCCCATCCTAGGGCTTGAACTCAGGGCCTGGGCACTGTCTCTGAGCTTTTATGCTCAAGGCTAGTACTCTACCACTTAAGCCACAGCTGCATTTCTGGCTTTTTGGTGATTAATTGGACATTAGCGTTTCCTGCCTGGGCTGGCTTTGAACTGTGATTTTCTGATCTCAGCCTCCTAAATACTAGGATTACCAGTGTGAGCCACCAGCAACTGGTTTGGAAAAAAACACTTTTTAAGAAGACACAGTAAGTGGGGTGCTCAGTGATAGTGCCCAGACCCAGAATTCAAGTCCCAGGACTTTATAAGGCGATTTATAAGATGACAACAGAGGAGGAAGAGGAGGAGGAAGAACTGGAGGAGAAGACAGAACATCAATAGATCCATGAGTCTTTTTTCAGAAAATAAATATTATCAAAGACACCATTTGAAAATATTTACAATGAGCTGGGAATGTGCTTAGTGGTAGAGTGCTTGCCTAGCATGCATGAAGCCCAGGGCTCCATTCCTCAGCACCACATACACAGAAAAAGCCAGAAACGACGCTGTGGCTCAGGTGGTAGAGAGTTAGCCTTGAGCACAGGGAGGCTCAGGGACAGTCCCCAGGCCATGAGTTAAAGCCTCAGGACTGTCACACACAAAATAAATTTACAAAAAAAAAATTTTCAGAGATGGACAGTAGCAATGAGCATGGAAACAGGCCTTTCTCAGTGAAACTGAAGAAAGAAAACCTGTATCCAACAATTACTTTGATTGCTACCAAATACCAGACATTCAAATACATACCACACTCAACCTCATAAAATTCTTCACATATTTCTCTTTTAAATATTGAAGCCTGGCACTGGTGACTCACACCTGTAATCCTAGCTACTCAGGAAGCTGAGACCTGAGGATCCCAGTTCAAAGCCATCCTGGGCAGGAAAACCTGTGAGACTCCATTAACCACCAGAAAACAGAAACTGGAGCTATAGCTCAAAGTGCTGGCCTTGAGCAGAAAAGCTCAAGGACGGTTTCCAGCCCTGAGTTCAAGTCCCACAACAGACAAAAAAAAATTTGAGGAAGTAGGACTCAAAGGTTTGTCTAATCCAAGTCTCTATCCTCTTCACAACACTATGGCATCCCACATTATTCTCTAATTGTTTTAATGTAGAAATTAATTTGCACATATTTTTTGTTCCCTTAAAATAAGAACTAGATCTTCTACTTATCCTAATAGTACAATGAACTAAAGCAGGTTGGGAGCACTGACACAGCACTTACACACACACTTGACTGTACTTTAATACCAAATAACTCATTTCCAATTGCCCTATTATTTGTCCAAATCCTATCAAAGTCCTTGACGAGGCATCTGAGGCGCTGCTCATCCTTGTGATGGGGAATGGATGGACACAGCTACAATGTCACCCAGCCCTTCGGCTCTTGCCTCAAGAGAGCAGGGCCATGAGTGGCTTTGGCCAAATATGACTGGAAAGCCATCATGGAGATTCCTACCAAATCAAACTGAATAAATGAATAAAACGACCAAAAACCCTTAATAAGCACCCAAATACCTGGGTATCCAGAGCAAAGTCTCAAATTATAAGACCCAAGCCAATATCCTTTCTGGAAACAGGCAACTTAGTAGAAACCAAGGTCAAAATAGGATTACTAGGTATAAATAAATATATAGACCGACATATGTACATATACACATAGGGACACGTGGGGATATGTATCCAATTATAATACATATACAATATGTACCTATATATGCATGACATATGTATCTATATATAAAACGTATCTCAAATTCAGGCCTTATGTAACGGAATATGGACAGGTTACTCAATGCAGTGAGTACAGGGGAAAAAATGCAACCAATTTGGGGTTTTTTCAACTGAAGCCAGTTTTTAAATAACCCAAGATCCAATTTCTATGATTAGGAACCATTCCAGCTCTTCCTCTTCTCCCTCTTACTTCTTTCCCATAATTTCACATTCATACCAGCATTAAGAACAGATTTTTGTTTTGTTTTGAGACTAGGTCTGGTTAGCAGTCCAAGCTGGCCTGGAACTTGTGGAGGATGCCATTTTTTTTAATAACAAGGGAGGGAAAAATGAGGCAAAGAGAAGATGCATTGTTTTGGCCAAAGGCAAGCAAATGGAAGATGTCCAGCACTTGTAAGAATTGGAGATTTTTATTTTCACTCATTTAATGTCACCATTAAAGGGTTAAGAATAGTTTTATTTTCTTAAACCCTTGAGATTTTTCTTTTACACATATGTAAAATTGCAAATGGATTTCACCTCTAAACCTCCTCAAATCCTTAGACCTAAAATATTAAAAATCATTTATCATATATTGGACACATAACCTAAAGAAGAGCATGCTTTAAGTGAATTTCACCTAAGTTTTGGTATGGTGTAAAGATAGGTAAATGTTAGCCAGGCACCAGTGGCTCACGCATGTAATCCTAGCTACTCAGGAGCCTGAGATCTGAGGATTGCGGTTCAAAGCCAGCCCAGGCAGGAAAATCCATGAGACTCTAACTCCAATTAATCACCAGAAAACCAGAAGTGGCACTGTGGCTCAAGTGGTAGAGTGCTCACCTTGACCTGAAGACCTGAGGGACAGCGCCCAGGCCAGAGTTCAAGCCCTACGCCCGACAAAAAAATAAAAAATATAAAAAGGTAAATGTAGAGGCTGGGAAGGTGGCTCAGTGGTAGAGCGCTTGCCTTGCATGCATGAGGCCCTGGGTTCAATTCCTCAGCACCACATAAGCAAAAAAAAAAAAAGCCGGAAGTGGAGCTGTGGCTGAAGTGGTAGAGTGCTAGCCTTGAGCTGAAGAGCTGAGGGACAGCGCCCAGGCCCAGGGTTCAGTCCCCACGACTGGACCCAAAAAAAAAAAAAAAAAAAAGGTAAATGTAAATGGGATTGAGTAGGGGAGGAGTAGAGAGAGAACTACAGCCAGATAACCACAGCATTGCCAGGATAAGGAGACCTGACAGAGCCACTCCCAGTCCATAGTGCCGGAGGAATTCAGACCATTATATAAGGACCCAGCATTGTATTGTAGCATTCCCCTGGTATAAGGCTCCTACAAGCAAACCCTAACCATATTTTTACTTGTTTTGTTAATTTTTCTAAGAGAAAAGTACATTTGTTAGCAAAAATGAGTTTCTGGGCCTCCTCCACAGATATTTCTAAGTTAACAAATAGACATTTGGGTTTACACAGCAGCCTACAAAGGCCTGGTTAGTATTAAGGCATGCCTGGAGGTGTCTGCTCTGTATCAGGGTGCTGACAGAAATCAAGATTCTATGAGGATGAATGTGGTTGAAGCAGTTTATGTGCACATATAAAAATAGAACAATGTTACCTGACTTATGTAACTGTAACCCCTCTGTACATCACCTTTATAACAGCAATTTTAAAAGATTTTAATAGAATAATTAAATTGATTAAGCCTTTTTAAAAGTAGGG
Source organism: Dipodomys spectabilis (assembly GCF_019054845.1). NCBI lineage: Eukaryota > Metazoa > Chordata > Mammalia > Rodentia > Heteromyidae > Dipodomys > Dipodomys spectabilis. The sequence goes on along the minus strand of NW_024870835.1, from coordinate 4,608,422 downwards.
AGGGAAATAAGAGAAAGTGATGGGTTTGATCAGGATACAATGAATGTGTGGAAATATCACAATAAAATTCCCCTTGCATATCTTTTTTTTTTTGCCAGTTGTGGACCTGAACTCTGGACCTGGGCGCTGTCCCTCAGCTCTGCAGCTCAAGGCTAGCACTCTACCACTTGAACTACAGTGCCACTTCCGGCTTTTTCTGTTTATGTGGTGCTGAGGGCCTCATGCATGCAAGGCAAGCACTCTACCACTGAGCCACTTCCCAGCCCCTCCCCTTTCATATCTAATGTAAGCTATTAAAAACTATCACATTTTTCTTTGGTGTTTTTTTGGGGGGTCCAGTTGTGGGGCCTGAACTCTGGGTCTGGGCGCTGTCCCTCAGCTCTTCAGCTCAAGGCTAGCGTTCTACCACTTGAGCCACAGTACCACTTCCGGCTTTTTCATTTTGCTTATGTGGTGCTGAGGAATCGAACCCAGGGCCTCAGGCATGCAAGGCAAGTGCTCTACCACTGAGCCATCTTCCCAGCCCCCTATCCCATTTTTCTAAAGAAGAAAAGATAAAGAAATCGAGATTCTACACCAACAAGGAAGTGAATATTGGCTCAAGCAGTACAACACCAGCCTTGAAGAAAAAAGCTATGCAGGAGCATAAGACCCAGAGTTCAAACCCCAGTAGCAGTACCAAGAAATATAAAAATAAAGACATAAACTATTCCACACCAACGAACGCATTTTGAATTAATGCTAGACTGTGAGATTGTTTCTGTGGACCAGGCTGTTCCTTAGAAAGAACTTTACTTCTTGGGGCCTTTGTCAAACAGCTACAAAAACCTCTTCAGCTAAACATGGCACCAAAAACTAAACCACCAAAATCCCCTTTATGCATGCATTCCCATCAAAAAAAAAAAAGAAAAAGAAAAATCTTGTAGGGGAACCAACGAAAAGAACAAGAGTTTGTGAAAATATAGGTGAAAACACACAGCATTCCATGTTACTCAGCACACAAAATGCAAGTGGGCACCCAAACAAACTCTTGCACCACAGAAATTAGCAGAACCAAGCTATTGGCTTTTGCAATTCCAGTTTTGTTTACCTCTTTAAAGAGATTAGCTTGCCCTCTTGTGGCAACTATGAGGATAACATGTCCTTTATCTTCCAGCACACTTTGGACAGTTCTTGCCCCATTTCTCAGGGCAAGAACTGGTCACTACCATTAAGGAACACAATAGGGTGCTGCCACACATTTTGATTTTTCAACAGAATCTCTAAGTCCAGGTTCTTAATATTCGGGAGATTTCATATAATGTCAGAAACCAATTCCAATATTGGGCAGGCACTTAGTTGCTAAACTGAGAATGTTAGTTGTAACTTGGTGATTCTGGAATCCAGGTTGTTAGTAATAGAAGGTTGAATTAGTACAGGTAGTAGACAGGGTGTTAGTGTGCACAGCCTATTTTAGTGAACCTTAGATCTAGAGTACCAGGTTTAGAATGGATGGAAAGGTAGAGTAGGGACTTACATAAGTGTTGTCTATCCTGTGATCAATAAAGAGCAATCAAAGGCAAGGAACTACTTAAAACGGCATGATTAGAGCAGTCATAAAAGTACTCTGACAAGTTCTGGCCAGAGCAGGAAGGTTGAATATGAAACCAAGTAAGCTCAAGTAAGACTGCAGGCATATTTAAAATTGCATGCTGTTATTAGTGGATGGACTCTTTTTTGCTTAGCTAGAAGGCTCCCAGGGAAAGAGGCTTAGAGGCTAAGAGAGCCATGGCTTTGTCACAGGTACTATCAGACCACGCACAGCTAGAATGTGAGACCTCCCACGTGGAGAATCCAGAGGAGAAAGTAAGTCAGCGATGGTGAGAGTCAATACTCCGCTCCTCTGGGGGTAAGAAAGTCAGTGAACAAACCACAGACAAGGCCACTGAGATCCAGAAGCAATAAAACCACTGAGAAGTTGGGTAATACTTATGGGGAGAGGAGCCTAGGGAAGAAAAAGCTTCTTTCCCAAAGATTGACAAGCAAGTCAGCGGTGGGAACAAGAGCAAACACTTCCTGCTGGTGGTGACGGACAGTGATGAATGCTGGCATTCCTTGTCAAAGCTGGTCTCAGCCTCCGCTAAAACACTCATTTAAACAGATAGCATCTTCATCTTTTTTTCTTGTTAATCGGAGGCTGGAAGGATTTGAAAGTCTCAATCAATACTAATGCAGCTCTTTTCTATCAACAAATATATTGTTTGTCTTTTTTTTTTTTTTTTTGGTCGGTCGTGGAGCTTGAACTCTGGGCCTGGGCACTGTCCCTGAGCTCTTCAGCTCAAGGCTAGCACTCTACTATTTGAGCACCACTTCTGGTTTTCTGGTGGTTAATTGGAAATAGAGTCTCATGGATTTTCCTGCCCAGGCTGGCTTTGAACCATGATCCTCAAATCTCGGCCTCCTTAGTAGCATGAGCTACTAAGTGATTGTCTTTGAGATTACTTTGTTACTTGAACTTCTAAAGGTGTGGTCCCCTGCCCACTAGCTTCAGAATCACCCAGGTTCAGACTGGAAGATCTCCAGGCCTTAAGGTTAAGAACACTAGATTTGCATACATTCCTTTGCAGATGTAGGTGCCAGTATGAGAAAAGCTTTAGCTTTCCTTGAGGACAATAGTCTAAGATCCATCCTTATGATAGAGCCATTATTGCAAAACTATCTAATAACCTGTGGCATGGAATGCCTATAGCTCAGGATGGTGCAATAAATGTTTTTGGTTGTTAGTCTGGATTGATGCCTCTGGCATCAAAGCACACAGGGCAAAACTGTCCATGTGAGCACAAATGCATGTACAAGTCAAATTTAAATTGGTAATCTTTACCTAGCTATATTTTATCTGTCTCACATGGGAAGCAATTCCTTCTATCTTGAGGGAAAAAGAGTCCACCTCCCACAGAGAGAATAAAAATGAGGCACAGCTCTCACACCATTTCTGAAATGAGGCCTGAGCTTATGACCAGTCCAGGTCTTGTGCCAATTAGAATGTCCCTTCTCAAAAGTTTAATGTAAAGCAATTACATCCCCAAAATATGAAATAACAGGGAAGCATGAAATATGAAAAAACAGGAATGACAGAGAAGCGTCCATTTGGCAGGACACTGGCAGTTCAGGAGCTGTGTCTAGTGGTGACCTGAGCTACAGAGAGCTGAGTTCAGAGCCAGCAATGGCGGTGCGCTCACCTGGCCTCTCTTACCTGTCCAGCTTCTCACCGTACTTGTCTAGACTTTCCAACTAATCCACAAACTTTCCCTATAGTTCTTGCTTTTATTTTTAATGTACTTATAATGTACTATATGATTTTTTGGTTTCTTTCATATGTTCTTCCCCCATGGTATAATCCCTATTTTCACTGTATTTGATTCTTGTGCCCTGCATTTTATATATACACTTTTCTAATTTGGGGAGGGGAAGGGAAAAAACAAAATGCTTAAATAGGGATACAGATTGAGCCATTGTAACCATAAGATGTACAAAACACTGTGTTGAAAACAAACTTTACAACTTGGGGGGGGGGGGAGGAGGTGGGGAGTTGGGGAAGGAAGAGATGGTAAGGGAAAAATAAAGGAGGAGGTAACAATGCTGGATAGGAAATGTACTCCTTACCTTACTCATGTAACTGTAACCTCTCTGCACACTATTTTCACAATAAAAATGTATTTTTAAAAAACTTTCCCTATAGCCTTTTCTTTGTTAAAACTTTCTTCAACCAGCCAATGCCCATTTCAATTGCTCTAAGAATCTTGAATAATGTAACTGCTGCTCTAGGAACTTTAAGGCCAGCATCATTGCTCAATAATATCCATATCTAAGATTAGGTGCCAGTGGCTCACTCCTATAATCCTAATTACTCAGAGGCTGAGATCTAAGGATCACAGTTCCAAGCCAGCCTGAGCAGGAAAGTCTGCGAGGCTCTTATCTCCAAGAGAAAAAAAACTACCAAAAGAAAAAAAAAAAGGAAACGGTACTGTTACTCAAGTGATAGAGTACTGGCCTTGGGCAAAAAAGCTCAGTAATATATTAAGAAGTAAGCCAGACCCAAAGAAACATATAGATCTCATGGTTTCCCTTACTTACAATAATTAGAATACATCTAGGATAATCTTAGCAAATGAGCAGAATAGCTCAATAGCTATGCATATATGACCTTATAAGATGATGCTAAACAAAATGAACTCCAAGACATGGACACAGAGGTTTTTTTGTTTTTTTGGGTCTGGTCGTGGGGCCTGAACTCTGGGCCTGGGCGCTGTCCCTCAGCTCTTCAGCTCAAGGCTAGCGCTCTACCACTTGAGCCACAGCACCACTTCCGGCTTTTTTCTTTTTGCTTATGTGGTGCTGAGGAATCGAACCCAGGGCCTCACGCATGCAAGGCAAGGGCTCTACCACTGAGCCACCTTCCCAGCCCCTGGACACAGAGGTTTTTCTTTCTTGTTGCTGCTTTTAATGTCCAATGGTTTTTGTTTCTTTTGTATCTTCTTCCCCCTATGGCATATCCCCTGCTGTCAATGTATTTGATGTTGGTGCCCTGGTATTGTATATATGTTTGTCTGTATTAAGGAAGGGAAACAGCAGAACGGTGAGACAACGGACAAGGGGGAACCAATGCAACAGCAATGTTCAAAAGACAATCTGTTAAAAAATGATCTGAACACCGGGCGCCGGTGGCTCACACCTCTAATCCTAGCTACTCAGGAGGCTGAGATCTGAGCATCACAGTTCAAAGCCAGCCCGGGCAGGAAAGTCCGTGAGACTTTTATCTCCAATAAACCACTAGAAAACCAGAAGTGGCGCTGTAGCTCAAGTGGTAGAGCACTCGCCTTGAGCTGAAGAGCGCAAGGACAACGCCCAGGCCCAGAGTTCAAGCCCCACGACCAACAAAAAAAAAAAAGGGCTGGGAAGGTGGCTCAGTGGTAGAGCGCTTGCCTTGTATGCATGAGGCACTGGGTTCGATTCCTCAGCACCACATTAACAAAAAAGAAAAAAAACAGAAGTGGTGCTGTGGCTCAAGTGGTAGAGCGCTAGCCTTGAGCTGAAGAGCTAAGGGACAGTGCCCAGGCCCTGAGTTCAAGCACCATGACCGGACCAAAAAAAAAAAAAAAAAAGATCTGAACAACTTGGCAGGGGAAGAAGGAGAAAATTGAGGGAAAGGGTAACAAGTTTGACAAGAAATGTACTCATTACCTTACTTATGCAACTGTAACCCCTCTGTACATCACCTTGACCAAAAAAAAAAAAGGCTCAGTAATAGATAGCACCCAGGCCCTGAGTTCTATATATAGCACTGGAGAGAAAATTTTATATGTATACATATATATGTAAACATATATAGATCATATATGTTTAGTGGAGAGAAAAAATGTCATGGAACTGTGGCATCTTTTTTTTCTACATTGTGATTTTATCACTTAAAATTACTTACCATGCTTCAAAACTTCCACTGGGAAGGCTGGGATGTAGCTCAGTGGCAAAGCATTTGTCTAGCAAGTGCAAGGTCCTGGGTTCTAATCCCAGTACCAAAAAAGAAAAAGACAAAAAAACTTCCACTGGGAGCCAAGCACTGGTGGCTCATACCTGTAATCCTAGCTACTCAGGAGGCTGACGCCTAGCAGATAATGGTTTGAAGCCAGTCAAGGCATGAAAGTCTGTAAAACTCCATCTAGCAAGATGCTAGATCAGAGATATGGCTCAAGTGGTAGAGTGCCAGCCCTGAGCAAGAAAGGCAAGAGAAAATGTGAGGCCCTGAGTTCAGGACCTGATACTGGCACAAAAAAGAAAAATCACATAAGGGAGAAAGAAAGCAACTTAATAAGTCATTTCTAGATGATCATTGGAAAAGAAGTGGGAAGGCTGGATTTATGGAGGGCCAGAGTTTCAGAAGTTGCCATTGTTGACAGTGGGGAGCAAGGTAAGCTTCCAAGACCGGAACCCAGTTTCATAAAAGGCTCTGATAAGGTGGGTGTAAAGTAGAACATCATCAAGGAAGATAAAAAGATGGGTCATTCCTGCTTTTCAGTGGAACATGTTTCAAACATCCATACATTGGCTACTGGAATCTTGAAATACATTTCCCCACCAAAGCATTGCTTCTATAGTGGTTAGAGTCACAGGCTAGCATGCCAAAGAAATCAGGGAGTTGTGGAAGCAATGGATGAAGCTGTTTTATACACTACCCAAAGATTACCTAATGGTTTTTCAGGAAAGCAGACACACCAAGCAAAAAGGCAAATTCCACAAGATCAGTTTGAGACAAGAGACTATAGTCTGAACATTTGCATTATATGTTAGATAGATGACTTTAAGAACCCTCTGATGTCACTTACTGTTTCAGACACATATGGATCTCAGCTTATTCTTCACATCACACACACCCACTGTTCTCTTCTCTGTAGTACTTTTTCAAGTTCAATCATCATATTAAAATAAATGCTCTTCTCTCTTCCCAGAAATCTGGGTTTGCAATGTTGAAAGGCTCCCTAGAGACCATTTTGTCAAACTTCTATCCAATGCAGTATCCTACTAGGCACACACTCAGCTCAAGGGTCAGAGGAAGTCTAGGTCAAATTGCTACAAAATCCTTCACCAGTATTGACCCTCAAATCAGTCTTCATGAAATGATCAATAATAATATTTCTACCCTTGGAATATCTCAGAATACCTACAGGCTCCTTTTGCAGAATACAATTTTCAAATTAGTACTCAAGATCTGTCACTTCCAGAGTGCATTGCTCATAACTTGGCTATTCAGATTCCTTGCTGATATCAATCAATCAATCAATCAATAAGCAAGCTAGCAAGCTAGCAAGCAAACATCTAACCAGGCCTAAGTCTAATGAAGTAATTGCATCTGCTGATCAAAGCACCCTATTTGCATTTAGTCTGAAACTGAATTAATGCTTTTTCACAGCCACATCACACCATCAGATCATATTAAACATGTGGCTAAGTAAAAACCCAAAGGCCATTTCACAATGAATAGCCAAGACAAACATCCCCCATTACAATATGTATAATTGATATCTCATCCCAAACTTAGAACTTCATGTTGACTCTTGTTAAGCTTCAGAATGGTTTTAACCTAGCATTCCAGTTTGTCAAGCTAATGCTGAAATTTGAGCCTGTCATCAGTCATATTTGCTATGTTCTTCCCATTTGATGTTTTCAGGACATTTAATAAGAATGACTTCTATGCTTAATCCAAGTTTTGATTTTTAAAAAAATATTGTTGGACAAGACAAGGCTAATGGAGTCCTATGGCATACAGCGAGTGATATTTTTCCAAGTAGACAAAAAACTGTCAACACTCTTTGATCTAGGAATCCATCTAATTATACTATCTTCTAACCCATCTTTCACTAACTTTATCTACAAGAATATCTTGGCAAGAGCCCTCATAAAGCCAATTGTTTCCTCTTCTAGTCATTTTCCTCTTCTTAATATCCAAGTGACACAAACTTAGCCCCTTGTTCCATCAGCCTGGTTTGTATTACATAAAGCCATATCTCCTAAAAGCTCAGCTAAATGGACCAAAGGAGGGTCTTGGATGCCAGAGGAACTAGGTCATAACCTGACCACCAGGACCTCTTCCCCTTGGAATCTGGAAACAGTACACAAAAAAATCTAATTATTCTCTTGAGTTACCTGATGTGAAAAGTGATGTGAAGCTTGGCTTGAGCATCTGCTAGTAGGCAGAGGAAGTCAGAGTGTGAAAAACAAAGCAAACATGCATGAAGAGTTCATGAAGCCTAAAATGGTGCGGATTCTAGCTTGCCTTGAGAATATTCAGAAAAATCAAGAAAATATCTGACCATCTTCAGCTCTGTGATGGTATCTCTCTCTTCCTAACTTCTCTAGTGTCACCAATACATCCTCTAGAATCCCTTTAAAGACCCACTCAGAGCCTTGAGATGGAAATTCTGAGCCTAGAAAATCATAGCTACAGAGAATAGAGCCAACTCTACTTGAACAGGGTCCCAAGTCATCAAACCCAATATTGCAACCAAAATGTTCTAACTTACCACCTCTGGTGCTTTCCCACTGCCTTCCAATGAAGGCAGGATAAAAGAATGAAAAAAGTTCATGCCTATTAGCCTAGGCTGAGATTTGAGAATCATAGTTCAAAGCCAGGAAGTGGTGCTGTGGCTCAAGCAGTAGAGCGCTCGCCTTGAGCTGAAGAGTGCAGGGACAGCACCCAAGCCCAGAATTCAAGACCCAGAACCAACCAAAAAAAAAAAAAAGTGCATAGTTCAAAGCCAGCCCAGGAAGGAAAGTCCATGAGATTCTTTTTTTTTTTTTATTGTGAAAATACAAGTCCATGAGATTCTTAACTCCAATTAATCACAAAAACAAGCAAATTAAAAAAAAAAAAAAAAACCCTGGAAGTGGAACAGTAGCTCCAGTGGTAGAATGCTGCCTTGAGCACAGAAAAATCTCAGAGACAGCTCTTGGGCCCAGAGTTCAAGCCCCAAGGACCAGCAAAAAAAAAATCAATTAATTCCTTGTTTTGCATTTTGAACCCTTGTTCACAGATATTATGTAGATTTTCTTTATTTGGACAACATAGTCGAAATGCATCATACTTGAATAACAAAATAAGTATGGGGAAAGTTCATTATTTTTAAAAATCATCATCATATAAAGGATAGTTTCTAAAATTAATTGGCCAATCCAAGCAGAAAAAACTGATTTCTCATATTACAAACTCAATTTGTTAACATTAGAGTGAGAGGCCTTACTCAAAATACATAGATGTATTTGGCTAAGTGGTTAATTTGCCAGTCGCTTAGAAACACTATCCTTTCCTTTAGAGAAAGAATCAAGAAAATTTAAAGTTAGTTTGAACAAGCCAATAAGACACAATGTTAGATTGTGAAATGCAGTAAGGGTATTTTTATTCCCTAGAGTCATTGCTCTTAAAACTTGAAAAATCTCTACTTCATTTAATATTGTCAATCTGAACTTGTTAAGTGTACTAGTTGTTGGACCTAAGTATAGCTGTCTCAGAGAAGGCCATGCAGTGTACAAAGAGCAGATTTAAATCTTTGTAAAACCATCCCTATCCTTCAAATTTAATCCAGCCCCACCACCACTTATTTAAGTATATCCTTAATTTAATTCTCAGCAAAATGCTGATTCTTTCCTGCAAGTCAATAAACAAACTCCACACACAGTGAGACCAAAGGAAGATATTAAGAGAAGAACCCAAAGGCACAATGCCTATTTATTTAATATTTATCACTGGGCACCGGTGGCTCACACCTATAATCCTACTCAGGAGGCTGAGATATGAGGATCACAGTTCAAAACCAGCCTGAGCAGGAAAGTCTGTCAGACCCTTATCTCCAATTAACCACCAGAAAACTGGAAATGGTGTGCTGTGGCTCAAGTGGCAGAGCACTCACCTTGAGCTGAAGAGCTCAGGGACAGCACCCAGGCCCAGAGTTCAAGCCCCATGACCGCCAAAACAATAATAATAATAATAATAATAATAATAAATCAAAATGAATTCTAGGAAATGGAAACAAAAGATTTTCTCTTTGTTGCTGTTTGTTTTCTTTTCTATTTGTCCGTTCGTCTTTGGGGTAGCAAAGGGGAACATAGAAGTGGAGGGACCCAAAAGTGAGAAAAATGCAGCAGTGGTACTCACTAGACACTATGTTGAAAATGAACTATACAATTTGTGAATGGGAGTGGGAGGCAAAGACAGGGAGAGAGCCAGAGAAGGGGTGACATTGTCCAAAAACACTGTACCTGACTGATGTAACTGTAATCCCTTTGTATATCACCTTTATAATAACAATATATTAAATTAAAAAAACTTGTGGTGGGTATGGGAGGGAAAAACTGGGAGAGAGGGAAGGGATGACACTGTCCAAAAAGAAATATACTCTTTACTTATATAACTGTAACCCCTATGTACATCACCTTTGTAATAATAACAAAAAACCTTTATAATAACAATAAAAAAAATCTTCTGCCGGGCGCTGGTGGCTCACGCCTGTAATCCTAGCTACTCAGGAGGCTGAGATCTGAGGATCGCGGTTCAAAGCCAGCCCGGGCAGGAAAGACCGTGAGACTCCTATCTCCAATAAACCATCAGAAAACCGGAAGTGGCGCTGTAGCTCAAGTGGTAGAGCGCTCGCCTTGAGCTGAAGAGCTGAGGGACAACACCCAGGCCCAGAGTTCAAGCCCCACGACCGACAAAAAAAAAAAATCTTTCTTTTCTAGAATGCAAGTTCTCCAGAAAACAAAGACCTTACTTACTCATTGCCTAGAATACAGATGGACATTTATTTATATTTATTTGATAACATTTGACTGTGCCTTACTATATATGCCATACATTGTTGCATTTGCTTACTTAATGGTAATTCAGTCCACCCAACAACCCTGTGAGTTTGGCTCTATTATATTTGTGTGTATATGTGTAAATGTATTTGCCAGTAGTGAGGCTTGAATTCAGGGCCTAGGCACTGTCCCTTTGCTTTGTCACTTAAAACTAGCACTCTACCACCTGAGCCATAGCTCACTTCCAGCTTTTTGGTAATTAATTGGTGATAAGAGTTTTACAAACGTTCCTGCCTGGACTAACTTCAAACCCAGATCCTCAGAACTCAGCCTCCTTTGTAGCTAGGATTACAGGCTTGAGCCACCAGTGCCTAGCAGTCTCTACTGTTATGTCCACTTTATAGATGAGGATGCCAAGAGACATAGAAATGAGGACTTCATTAGAAGGTGGTTCACCATGACACAGATGGACTGTAGAAAGGCTGGAATTTGAACCCAGATGGTTAGGCCTAGCATATATGCTCCTCAAATCTACGTTCTTTGCCCTGCTGCCCTCAGAGTAAATCATCATTCCATCAGCGAAGAAAGTAGGAAAAAATGTTAAGACTGGAATGCAGGCAAAGCATTTAAGGAAATAACAGCAATCTCCAAACCACTCAGAGGATCTAAAGGAGAGCAAATATAAAATCAGACTATGAGATATTGGGTATTTAATTCAACAAGAAAAGAAACAGGGTTAGTGAAAGAAAAGCTCTGCTCATTTTGAAGTGTTCTTTCAGGAAGGTTACTTTGTGTACGATATTCCCCACTCAGGACCCCCCAATGGCTCTTAGCTGTCTGAAGTCCAACGGAGGCATTAAGGGCCCCTCGGTGATTTGCCTCTCTAGAGCTTCTGACACCATCTCCAGCTGCTCATCTGAACATGACAGCTTCTGCCTCTCTGGAACCAGTATGTCCATTTGTTGTTGTTGACAGCCAGTCAACACAGCCTTTTCCTTCAGGGTCTATGTTCCCCTCCCACCTAATCCTCACTCTTATCTACCCTCAGAATAAAGCATTGCTGGCTAAGAATATGGCTTAGTGCTAGAGTGCTGGCCTAGAATGCATGAAGCTCTGGGTTTGATACCTCAGTATCACGTAAACAGAAAAACCCAGAAGTGGCACTATGGCTCAAGTGGTAAAGTACTAACTAGCCTTGAGCAAAAGCAGCTCAGGGAAAGTGCTCAGGCCCTGAGTTCAAGGCCCAGGACTGGCAAAGAAAAAAAAAAAAAGAATAAAGCATTGTTGATACATACCTGTTACACAGAAATAATAAAATGACGGGCCAGGCCTTGGAGTTGAGCACAGCCAGGATCTGAGACCAGGGGATCTGACTACTTTACTTTCTCAGTCACGCTAGCAAGCCACTCCCCCAGCCTTCCCTGCTCCCTTGCCTCGGGGTGGCCTGCCTCACCTCTGAAATCCTCCATCACTTATTTTATTGGTCTCACTCATCTAAAGGTTAGCTGTTTCGCCCCATGAGAGATGTCATCTTCCCAAAGAAACGAGAAGTCATCTGCAGATGAAACACATTTAACAGTGATGGAGGGAATGGTTCTTAAAACTGCCCACTCAAAATGGAATTAGAACAAGGGTACTCTAATCTGATCCATTTGCAGACTATATGGTTAAATAGATCATTTTAACTGCTGTAACTTGAATTACTACCAAGTTGTACTTTATAATCTCAACATCTAAAATGTAACAAATTATATACACTTCATTTTTAAGATGAAAGTTATATATGGACAATTAAACATTAATTCTGATACCAAAAAGGCCACAGTTTTAAAGGACTATATAAATACAGCCTAACATTAAAAGTACATAAAATGTACAATAAAAAGTAAATCAATGTCATAGTGAAAGATTTTTTTTTCTTGGCATCATTATGTAGAGATAAAAGAATCACAGGCAAGTATCTTTGTCTTTTTTTTTACTTAATCAGAATTTATGAAGCTAATTTTACTTAAATTAAAAACAAGACTTCTTCTTGAAACATGTAATATCAACCCAAACCCTCCATTTTTTCCCCTTCCTCTTAATTTGTAACAGAGACTCTAAGAAAATAAAATCTAAGGTTAAGGAAATTTCCATCAATGTGAAGAAAATATTTTCCAAAATTAAAATAACAAGTTCCTCCCTGGTTAACATAACTGATTTAAGTTGCAGATACATGGCTGCCCCAGAGATCACCTTCCTCCCCACACTCTGAGAAACAGCCAAATCCACATCCTCTGTGGCAATCCGTGAGTCCTCTGTGGGACTACCTTCTTTATGAAATGCTGCACACACTACCGATGCTACATAAATACTTCATGATACATTACCCCGTCCTGGAATTTCCTGCACGACTGCACAAAATCTTTTAAATAGTGCACAGCAAGCCATAAAATAATCAGATACGAAAGTAAGCTCCGACAATCCCTTCATTAACAACTACTTTTTAATAGCTTTCTAGAAAATGTAGGGTACTGCATTTTAATCTCAGGACAGAGATTTGCTATTTATATTGCTTTACTAAGAAGTTTTTAGAATTACATGGGGTTTGGGGGGGTTTTTTACATCATATAATATTTCTCCATTGCACAAGAGCCTTCATATTATCATCTGTAGTTAAAATTGGCCCAGTGGGAGTAAGTTGGGAATGTAGCTTAGTGGTAGAGTGTTTGCCTACCAGGACCTGGGTTCAAACCTCAACACCGAGAAAAATAATAATAGGAGGAGGAGGGAGAGGAGGAGGAGGAGGAAGCTGGGAAGGTTAAGCCTGGCATGATGGCACAGGCTGTAATCACAGCATTAGAGAGGCTGAGACAGAAATAGTTCAAGCCCACCGTAGGCTACATAGCAAGTTACAGGCCAGCCTGAGCTACATAGTGAAACTTTATATCCAAAGCAAAAAATCTCAGTGGATCTTGAAAATACACCATTGTAACATCTATCAGAGTCCCATACTCAGTGAAAAATGAATCAAATTTAATCGATTGGCCTATATTATGTAAAAAACTAACAAAAGAGGTTCTTTCATATTAAACTTAAGCTGAATGCTTTCATTTCTTCATCAAAAATATGGAAGAACTAGAGATCACAAAGATCTCTGATAGCTTTTGATTTTTTTCTTTTGTCAATCCTGGGACTTGAACTCAGGGTCTGAACTATCCCTGAGCTCCTTTTGCTCAAGACTAGCACTCTACCACTTGAGCCACAGCACCACTTCTGGCTTTTTCTGAGTAGTTTTTTGGAGTCTCACAGACTTTCCTGCCTGGGCTGGCTTTGAACTATAATCCTCAGATCTCAGTCTTTTTAGTAGACTGGCTTTCTTACAGCTTTAAAAAATAAAAATAAACTGATTAAGCTGGGTACCAGTAACTCACACCTGTAATCCTAGCTACTCAGTAGGCTTCCATCTAAGGATCTCAGTTTGAAGCCAGCCCAGGCAGGAAAGTCCATAAGGCTCTTATCTCCAATTAACCACCAAAAAGCTCTGGGCCTAGGCACTGTCCCTCAGCTCTTCAGCTCAAGGCTAGCACTCTACCACTTGAGCCACAGCGCCACTTCCAGCTTTCTCTGCTTATGTGGTGCTGAGGAATCGAACCCAGGGCCTCATACATGTGAGACAAGCATTCTACCACTGAGCCACATTCCCAGCCCTGGTTTTTTTGTTTGTTTGTTTTAACAACAGGAAATGCTAGGGATTATTTAGATGTACTTAGAAAGATCTTCTCCAATACAAAAGTGGGATCACTCCATTCTATAATCCCCCAAGCATATCTCTGCTATCAAAATAAATAACAGGTTGGTTGCTATTTTAAATAAAGAAATAAGTAAACTGCTGGCTTTGCTATGTTTCCACAACCTATGAATATACTTGTTTATTTGGAGTTGATCGTACTGAAAATAATATATTGTACAGTAGTTTTCCAGTTGCCAGCTTTTGATTATCAAGAAAAACGAAGGAGAGTGCTGTGGAGGGAGAGCCTGGAGCTTGATACAGTGAAATATGCCTGGTAACTTAACTAATAAGTTTTATGGTGGTTGTAATCTTTAGGCTTAGCTTTTCAAAACAAACTCACTTTGTAATCTGTGATCTAGTCCTAAAGGAATACCAGTTTCCTGAGCTCAGGCTCTAAACTCTGACTAAATTCCCATTTTATAAACTTAAATCTATCAAAAAAATTTTTTTAAACTCAAGAAAAACCTAGAGTCCCAAAAGTTTTACTTTCCACTTAGACTGGTGTGGTTGACTCAGCAATAAGGGTTGGCCAAGAAAAGGCTGCCATCTTGTGGCTAAATTGAAGAATTGCTGTAAGAGAGCAGACTATTGGAGGCTTGTGCTTGTCCAATGGATGGAAGCTGCCTCATCCAGGCCTCCCAGCATTCCCAGAGCTTCCCCACAAACAAGCACAATATGTACATTAAAGAAGCTGCCATACTCCCCCGCCATGGTATAACCCCTGCTTTCACTGTATTTGATGTTGGTATAATTTGTGGAGGGGAAGGGGAAAAACAAATCATTTAAATAAGGATACAGGTGGACCATTGCAACAATGAGATGTACAAGTCATTATGTAGAAAACGAACTTTACAACTTTGATGGGGGGGGAAGAGGATTGGGTGGAGGGCTGGGGGAGATGGGAAGGGATGGGAAGGGGAAACAAAGGAGGAGGCTACAATGCTTGTTAAGAAATGTACTCATTATCTTGCCCATGTAATTTTAACTCCTCTGTATGGTATTCTCAAAATAAAAATAAATAAACAAACAAACAAAATGATGTTAAGTGAAATGAACCCTTCCCCAAGAAAAGAAGCTGCCATAGTAGTACAGCCTCAAAATGTTGAGGCAAGAAGATAGTAATTCAAGGCCAGACCGGGCTATATAATAACATCCTGCCTAAGTGTGCATTTTCTCTCTCCCTCTCTCTTTCTGTTTCTCTCCTCTCTGTCTCTATCTCCCTGTCTCTTCTGTCTCCCTGTCTCTGTCTCTGTCTCTTGTCTCTGTCTCTCTCTTCCCACAAAGGAGGAGGAAGAAGCAGCAGAGAAGAGGAAGAGGTGGGGTGGGAGGGACGTTGAAATAAGGGCACAAGATGTCTTAGCTCAAACAAACTCTAAGAGGGAAGGAGAGTAAGTCTGGACTTCCCTCATCGCTCATTGTCTCAATTTTTCTGGTTTGGAACAAACGGAGGAACTGAAGCTCACAGGATCAAGTGGTTCGCTTGGAAACCCTAGCCACCTCATTCCCATTGAGTGCTCACTCTCTCCCTCGCCCTCTTCTCTCTCTCTCCAAATTAGTTCACCTATTCCTGTCTCCAGATTTCTCACCTTTTCCTATAACCTCAGGCTAAGGAATAGGAGAAACTCTAGGGCTCCTTGGCACAGGCCAAATTTTTCTTAATAAAGACCCAGAAATACAACAAATCAAAGAAAAGTTGGACAACTTGGATTGCATTAAACTGCAGAGCTTCTGCAAGGCAAAGGACATAGAACGCAAGATCCATAGAAAGGCCATAGATTTGAAGAAGATCTTCACTAGCCATACAACAGACAAGGGTCTCATATCTAAAATATACTTAGAACACAAAAAATTAAATCCCTCAACAACAAATCCTCAAAGAAACAACCACCCCATTAATAAGTGGGCTAAAGACTTAAAGAGAGACTTCTCAGAAGAAGAAATAAGAATGGTCAATAAACACATGAAGAAATGCTCAACTTCTCTAGCAGTAAAAGAAATGCACATCAAAACACTGAGATTCCACCTCACCCCAGTTAGAATGGCTACAATCAAGAAATCTAATAACAACAGATGCTAAAGGGGATGTGGCCAAAAGAAAACCCTACTACACTGTTGATGGGAGTATAAAATTGTTAACCTCTCTAGAAAGCAGTACGGAGGTTCCTCAAAAGACTACATATAGAGATCCTCTATGACCCAGCAATCCCACTTCTAGGCATTTACCCAAATGACCCCAAACAAGGCCACACTAAAGCTAACAGCACAACTATGTTTATCGCAGCATTATCTAAGATATGAACCAACCCAGATGCCCCTCAGTAGAGGAACAGATCAAGAAAATGTGATGTGTATATATGTATAAATGTGATGTGTATACACACACACACACACACACACACACACACACACAAAATGGCATTCTATGCTTATATAATGGAAGTCTATACTTCCATCAAAAAGAATGACACTGCCCCAAATAGAAGGACTTGTAAGGAAATGGAAGGACTTGGAAAAAATCATACTGAGTAAAGTAAGCCAGACCCAAAGAAACATAGGTCTCCTGATATCCCTTATTTTAATAATTAGTATACATCTAGGATAATCTTAGCAGATGAGCAAAACAGCTCAATATCTATGTACATATGACCATATAAGATGATGTAAGCGAAATGAACTCTAAGACTTGGACACAAGAGGTTTTTCTTTTTTATTTGGTGTTTTTCCCCCTGCTATGGCTTATCCTCTTTGTCACTGCATTTGGTTTTGGTATCCTGGATATTGTATATATGTTTATCTGAACTAGGGACAAAGAACAAAGGGGGAAACTATGCAACAGCGAAGCTCACAAGACAATATGTTGGAAATGACCTGTGCAACTTGAGGGGGAATGGAAGGGAGGGAACAAGGGAGAAAAATGAGGGAAGGGGTAGCAAGTTAGACAAAAAAAATATAATCACTACTTTCCTTATGTAACTGTAACACCTCCGTACATCACCTATGCAATCTTTTTTTTTAATCCTAGCTTCTTAGAGCCAAAAAACACCTACAAGATTCCTTATTCCATCCCAACCATCCACACATGTTTAACTGGGGTGAGGAAGATGCAGACTTCTAGTGATGTCTAAGAGAATTTTCTACATGGTTGCTACAGGACTCATATGGATTTTTTCCCTCCTGGGGCTTGAACTCAAGGACTCTTTATGCACAAAGCTAGTACTCTACCACTTCAGCCACAGAGCCACTTCTAGCTTGTTCTCAGTAGTTTATTGAAGAATCTCACGGACTTTTCTGCCCAGCCTGCCTTCAAACTGCAGTCCTCAGATCTTAGCCTCAGGAGTAGCTAGGATTACAGGCATGAGCCACTGGTGCCTGGAGCCTAGCTTTTGAACATCTCAAATATAACCCTGTAACTGAGGACTTGCAGTTCATTTAATTTACTAAAATAAAACTGCCACCGATGGCTACCATACTAAATAGCAGTACTCCAGAAGTGAGTCCCTAATCCATTCCAGAATGTTACCAGATTGACAGGCAAAAGAAAATCCACTTCAAAAGACATTATAGTAGGATTACAAAGGGCACACAAAGAAAATGAAGTCTCTACTTTCCCAGAGAACATAGCATCTACAGGCATGTGAAGCCTGCTGCATATAACCAGACCACAAGAACATAGGAAGTGGGATTCCCCTTCTCTGAGGGATGGGTTAGTGGGATTTGCAAAACAGGGCCTTAAAGGTTGAGAGGCAGGAAAGGGAGGAACTGAGAGGGGAGATCAGTAAGTACACACAGGATTCCAGGAAGCCCCATGCAGTTCAAGAAGGGAATCACAGGAGAGATTATTAGAATTTCATTAAGACCAATTTCCCAATATGAAAATGAAAGTGGGAGTTGGAGGTGTGGCTCAGTTAGTAGAGCACCAGCCAATGAGCAAAGTATCAGGAGTTAACCAATGAGCAAAGCATTGGGAGTTCAAGTTCTGGTTTCACAACAACAACAAGAAAATAATAATAATAATTAAAGAAAAATTGCAAAGGGAAATGAGATGACGTTGGAAATCAGTAAATATTACAGATAACAAAAGATAAGAGCTGCTAGATACTGATAGCTTACACCTTGTAACCCTAGGAACTCAGGAGACTGAAATTTGAGAAGTTCAAAACGAATCCAGGCAGGAAATTCCATGAGATGCTTATCTTTAATTAACCACCAGAAAGCCAGAAATGGAGCTGTGGCTCACAGTGGTAGAGAACTAGCCTTGAGCACAAAAATTCTAGGACAGTGCCCAGGCCTGAGTTAAAGCCCCAAGCTTGGCACACAAGCATGCATGGGAACACACGTGCGCACGCACACACATAAGAGATTATTCAAATGACAAACCAAAATAAACAGAAGACTGATAGTCTTATTAATGAGACAGATAGTTGTAGAAATGGTGAATGTTTGAATGTTCTTAAAGTTGAGAGGGTCATACAACAGCCAGATGGAACTATAAGCATTGTGACCAGATGAAACTCAAACTGAAAGCCTGAGAGAGAAAGGGACACCAGACATTCTTAGGAACAGCACAGTGGAAGGGAGTGAAAGAGAGCAAGAGAAAGGATCTAATGGAAAATGGTCACTTTGCAGAGACAAAAGGGAAACAGAATAAGAGAAGAAATATCCAGCTAAGAAGTGGGACTGGTAACAGGCTTCTCACTGTACCCTTTGCACCTCTTCAGTGAGTAATCCTGCCTTCTATCTAGATTGCATTCTGTGCAAAGATTGAAATTATGTCTTGCAAATTACAGTATCACCGCCTAAGGAGGAGGCTGGAGAGTAAATGACTATAGTAGCAATGAAATCCCCTTCTGTATAGCTAATGTAAGCTAATACAATAAAAATAGTGTTTTGAAAAAGAAAAAGATCATTGTAGGAGGTGAGTCTTAAAACAAAAATGAATTTTCAGTCATGTGAAAAATTAGTCCTAGACTAAACAGTGCTGTGGTCCTACCCAACAAAGCTCAATAAGAAAGTTCCATGTGTGCATGTGATAGAATTCAGGCATCCCCAATGCTAGCAAATAAGTCACAATTACCTGGAATCTGCTGCTGAGCCCATTGGAGGATCATTAAACTAATAGCTTGGGCAAAATGATACTTATTTGAAACTCCCCAGGTGATTCTAATGAGCAACCAGGACAAGATGTATGAAGTTTCCAACCCAGTTTTTATGGTGCCCTTTAATTAATTCTCCCCATTACTGATAGCTATATATTTTTTCATATAACATATCACAGTTAGTAAGCCCCTTGAGATTTCATAACTAAGGCCCTTGAGATTCCATAAGTAAGCACAATCCATGTACCAGTAACTCCTGTATTAATTTAATGTATACAATAGTCTTGTGAGGTGAGTACTGTGGGAAGAAATAAGGACATTATGATCTGAAGAAATTAAGTCACCTGTCCAAAAATTCCAGAGTTAGTGACAGCCCAGAGAGCTAATCCCAGAGCTCTTTTACATGTCCCCTGGCCCAGCCCAACATCTTCCATTTTTCCTGGGATCATCCTGAGAAGCAGGAAGGCGAGCTATCTCAGAGCTTGTGTGACATATAAGAGGCTGATCAACTGCAGGGCTGACTAAAGGCTTAGGTTTCTCCTTGGTGTCCCCTTCCTTTGCCAGACTTCACCCTGAGTGTCCTCAAAAGAGATAAAGAGATGTGATGTGATCCTCCCAGGGCAAAAGACTGCACAAGTGCTTGGGAGAATAGCCCCCTCCCTACCCCTCTTAGTGAAAGACAGAACAGTAGCTTTACCCAAAATCAACTGCCCCAAACCAGTAACCACCTGTCACTGCCAGTCACCTGACTGGAAATCACCTGACTGTGAGTCTGCAAAGAACTCCAGACTCTGAGGTTACTTCCTTAACCACCCAAGGTCATGCCTCCTGTGGACAGTGAGAGGTTCGCCAGGCTCTGAGATGACTTCCACATCCACTTTGGTCGCACCTCCCAGCCTTTCCCTGTATAATCTCTCCATTAGTTCTTGCTCTGCACAACTGCATCTGGTGCAGGCTGGCAGTTTGGGTTTTTTCCCCTCCCAATAAAAATCTCTTCTGCCTGAACCTCCTGGTGGATTTCTTTCAGCAACCCCTGAATTTTTTTTTCTTTCACTGTTCTTATTCACCTCCACAAAACGGAGCCAAGTGTTGGCAAATACCTTAGGGATCTCTGACAAAGTAACCACCATTCCTTTAAGTGAGAAATTCAGTCACAAGAAAGAATGTTCTTTCTAGTCCATCTCTTTCCTGGAAAAAGAAAAAGAAAACACAAAACTGGTCCTAACCTGGCCAGGAATTTTTCTATCCTTGTCTGACAAATTTTGGGTTGGAGATTGAAAGAGTCCAAACTGGGCAGGAATGAACCCAACTTTCAAGCTTCCTACAGCTCTACAGTGAAGAAAAATAGAAAAAAAAAAAAAAAACCTGAACACAGCCTTGATCAGCTGACTGATTTTATATGCTGACACCTGGGGCTCACTAAAGGCGGTGGAAGGATCCACTGTGCTGATGAAGCAGGGGTGTGACCCCTGGCTAGGGAGGCTGAAAATCCAGGTGTCCCAGCCATGCCCGGAGTGCCGCTACCTTACCCACAGGAGCACAGGTCGCAGATACACTTCCTCTTCTTCGGAGCCATCCTCTCAAGGTCACCTTAGCGCATCCGGTGCTGCTACTTCCTCAAGGACCTCAACCACCTCGCGGGATGGGGGCGAGTCTCAAGAGTCTTAGCAGATGTGAATATGTGCCCAAACTAACTCTGAACGACCCTTTTGCCAAGTCCTGCTGCTGGTTCCCTTTCTGAAGCAGGCCTTGTGCAAAGGAGCAGCAGGGAGCGTGGACAGAACACCAGCCCGGACGACCTCCCCGCACACCGATGGCCCTGCCTCTACTGTGGCACCCATGCACCACAGCGGCCTGTCGACCCCCAAAAGCGGCTGGACCCAGGACCACGGGTCCTCTGTGACGTCTGCAAAGCTTGGAAGGGTGTGTCTTACAGTGTCGATGATATCACAAGGGCCCCCGGTGAGGTAGGCCAGCCCCCAGCGGTTTTATGGCAAAAGGCCCAAGACCGGGGGTTTCCCACTGGAAGGAAGATGGAAGACATGGTAACGACTTCGGAAAGCTGCTGGGATTCCCAAGTCAGTAAATGCCGTGGCCACAAGCACAAAGTTCTGAAACTTCCACAAACCTGGCCTTGAATACCATCTCCAGATCTTCCTGTGGAAATCTGCACCTTTGGCTTCAGGTGTCTGTTGGAATTGCTCTTACTCATAGGCTTGAACTCGTGAAAACAAAGCAAGTTTAAGAACATTCAGACTTTGCTCAGGTGGATGCTCAATCATTTCTCCAGTTTCTGGTACAATCCCCAGCAGTGGTGATTGTCAAATGTTAGTAAGCATCTCAACCACCTGACCTGATGAAAGCCAAATTGCGAGGTCTCAGCCCCAGAGTTTCTGTTTGGACAGGTCTGCACCTCCAAGGAATTTGCATTTCTTACAAGTTCTTAAGTAATGCTGATGCTGCTAGCCCACAGCCTTGAAGATTTTATTTTACCCTCTCTGACCAACTCTTCCAGTAATTTACCTGATGCTGTAAACTACAGATTTCTGCCCAGAAGTTCATCAGAACCGCTAGTCTGGTCAAGCATGGTAGTCCTTGCCTGTAATCTCAGCTACTTGGAAGGAAGATCTCAAGGGTCTTAACAGATGTTGAGAATAGTTGCTAGAAACACACACACACACACACACACACACACACAGAGTTCCCTTCCTGAACCTAGCTTTGTGCTAGGAAACTGTACGGAGCATGGGCAGCCACATAAACCCAATCAGATAGGTGCTGAACAGCAGTGGAGCTGGTCTGGCTCAGTGGCTTAAGACTAATCCTAGTTACTAAGGATGCTGAGATCCAAGTATGATGTTTCAAACCCAGCCTTCTCTTACCTCCCATTAACCACCAAAAAGCTAGAAATGGAATTTGTGGCACAGGGATAGAACACTAGTCTTGAGGGGGAAAAAAAAAAACTAAAAAACAGCATTCACATCCTAAGTTCTAAGTTCAAGCCCCAGTAACACCACCACACACACACACATATGCACACACACACATATTCTCTATGGTATGAGAATATAGAAGTGAAGGTAGAAGCAGGGAGACAGAGAGGTGAGAGTTTTGGAAGCCAAAGAGCTTGCATGCTGTCTATTGCCAAGGACAGGAGCATCCATCATGTAGCCCATACAGGGAAGTTAGTACTGCAAGCCAGACTTCTCTTCATAGCTGCCTAAATAGTGGGGTGCTGTTGGCTCACACTTGTAATTCTAGCTACTCAGGAGGCTGAGATCTGAAGATCAAGGCTCAAAGCCTCAACACAAGGAAGTCCATGAGACTCTTCATCTCCAATTAAGCATCAAAAAAGCCAGAAGTAGAGCTGTCTCAAGTGGTAGCATGCTAGCCCTGTGGAGGAGTGGGGGGGAAGAAAACTTAGTTACCGTGCCCAGACCCTGAGTACTGACACCAAAAAATAAGTGACTAACTAAATATTATCCCTGAATCTCCCCAAAGTAAAGAAAAGCACTAAGACCAGATCTCAAGTTCAACTTCATATGATCCTGTCTTTCACATTAATCAGGTGAAGTGTTGTTGTTGTTGTTTTAGGAGGGGTCTGTTTGTTTGTTTGTTTGTTTTATAGCCAGGGATTTAACAAGAGGCAAGAAGAAAGCTGCCCACTGAGGAGTATGTCAGGAACTGCACATGGGCAAACAAATCGGAGACAAAGACAGCCCAAGGAGAAATAATGATCATTGAGATCTGTAAAACTTGGAAATATCCCATAGCTAGATGATTAAAATCAGATGTGTGTCAACCTTCTGAGGAGGTACCTACCAGCCTACAATCACTGATCTATGTAAACAATCTTTATTATCGGGCTCTTAACAAAATGGCATTTTGGGGATGAAAATCCCTGCCATCTTCCAATCAACTAACTTACCATAAAATATTTCTTTGTTCTTCTTTAACTGTATTTTTATTTGTCTTTGGGGACTAGAATTACACTTGCTAGATAAACACTTTGCCACTGAGATATATCTCAACCCAAAAAAATCTTTCCTTACCTCCATGTTGCCTCTCACCTGTTTGACTTCCATCATTCAACAGGCAGCCTTTTGCACAGTTACAGAAGGTTGCTCACTCCTACCTCTTACCATTCAAACTGCCTTTGTGGACTTTTCCCTTGTCATTAACACTGTTTCCTCAATCCCTGCCCTCTACAGTGGATGGTGGTCTTGAAAGATGAAGATGTTGTGGTTACTAGTCTCAACAATGGCATATCTCCAGAGCCATTCACTGCTAAACAGTGGGAGATCTTCCCTCCCCCCAGTTAGACTTCCTGCAGGTGTTGTTACTTCCAGTCAACTCTTACTAACTCGTCAAACACCTCCCTGACTCTGTTCCCAAAATTTCCCAGAGTAGGCCTATTTAATGTTGCTTGCTATTCACCAAACCCTCCCAGATAATTTTCTATAAGACTTCTAATCTAGCTCATAAACTTGGCATAACTCTATCATGCCCATATTACCGATAAGAACACTTGAACTGGGAGTTTAAAGGCATACAATAAGTGAGTTCTAAGTCTCGAGTTTGAACTCATTCTTTGCAAATTTGTCCTCCCAAGAAAAGGAAAATAGAATGGATAAGTAATGTGTATGTCTTTGAGACCACTATTAGTAGTATTTACCTTTAAACTTTATGTTTAGTAATAGAGCATGTAACTAGCATGCACAGGCCCTGGATTTGATCCCTAGCACCAAATGCACATACACACACACACACACACACACACACACACACACACACACACACACATCTTTTTTTTTTTTTGTCCATTGTGGGGCTTGAACGCAGGGCCTGAGCTCTCTCCCTGTGCTCTTTTGCTTAAGGCTAGATTTCTACCACTTTGAACCACAGTGCCACTTCTGTTTTTCTGGTGGTTAGGGGGGATTTTCTTCCTGGGCTGGCTTCAAACTGTGATCCTCAGATCTCAGCCTTCTGAGCAGCTAGGATTATAGGCCTGAGCCATTACATCTTAATACAGCCTTTGTTTAAAATTTCCACAAAATATTTTAGTAAAGTTAATATGGAACCATACAATTTTTATTCAGTAACCTAATTACCCACCCAAAATCAAATTATTTTATACCATATGAAAAATCACCCTTCCTGGACCACTGTCAAAAATCTATAACTATCACTCTGGATGCAAATTATCTTAGCAGAAAAAAAAGTGTTTTGTTTTTTAACATCCTCACTATTTAGGCTTGCTAAACCTAATTGGCATAGCCCATCACAAAACACAAATAGAACCTCTACTATCAAGCACTCATTCACACACTGACCACCTATGATGACTCTGCTGAGTGACAAAGTCAAGGGAGCCAAAGAAAAGGAAATGGATTGGGAGGAAGGCAAACAAAAAAGACCACATGCTTCTGTATCTATCTAGGTCCAAAGAGTTGTGCAAGCACATTAGCAGGTCATAGCCTGAGCCATGGCCAAAAGCCATGCTTTTGAGATTTTGATAATGGCTTATATGTGCTGAAAACCCACATGACCTGATAATGATAAAAAAAAACACCTTACAGCTCAGTTTTTATAGTGCACAAAATGAGGTCTGGGGTAGATAGGGGGAAAAAAAGGTCAGTAGTGGTTTGCTTTTGCTTTTTTCAAATAGAATTGTTGCCTTTTTGTTTTTGTCAGTACTGAAGCTTGCAGTCAGGAACTCACCCACTCTAGCTTTTTCTCTCAAAGATGGCACTCTACCACATGATCTACACCTCCTCCACTTCCAGCTCTTTTTTCTGCTAGTCCTGCAGCTTGAACTCGGGGCCTAGGTGCTGTCCCTGAGCTTTTGTGCTCCAGGCTAGTGCTCTACCACTTGAGCCACAGCTCTACTTCTGACTTTTTTTTTGGTGCTTAACTGGAGATAAGAGTATCATAGACTTTCCTGCCCAGACTGAGTTTGAACCACAATCCTTAGATCTCAGCCTCTTAAACGGCTAGGATTATAGGCACAAGCCACCAGCACGCAGCTGAAGAAGCCTTTTTCCAGCGTTTTACCTCCTGATATTGATAGAAGTCACAGTCTCACTGATAGTTAAGTTCCGCACATGTCTTGGAGTAAAGATTTGCTTCTGTTTTCCACATTCCTTCCTTATCACCCCTTGTTGCTTCTTTACTCTCACAAATGATACTTTACATGAAATTTCTAACCTATACTTTGATGCCATATGTTTTCTTTGTCTCTCAAACACTAATGTTTCCTTCTGGGCCTCTCTATGGCCCTAGAAAGCATTTGGAATTCTGGTTATAAATTTCCAAGTCAAAGATTATGGAAAATTGAAAGAGGATTTTACTTGGAATTGGAGAAAGCACTAACATCTCCCAGTAGGAATGTTACTATGTAGTTGTTTGTCTGTTTGGACTTTGTATACTCTAATTTAACTACCCTTAATTCAGAAAGTTTTATGACTTTCATAACTCATTACTGATTTAATGGGTGGTTAATTTGTTTTGTTTAGATAGAGCTAAACAAGAAAAAAGAAAAGAAAGATAAACACGTAGCAGCACGGTTTAAAAAAAAGGAAATCCAGTCTTAACAGAAATCTTGGCTAGGGCTGGGAAGGTGGCTCAGTGGTAGAGTGCTTGCTTTGCATGCATGAGGCCCTGGGTTCAATTCCTCAGCACCACATAAGCAAAACGAAAAAAGTTGGAAGTGGTGCTGTGGCTCAAGTGGTAGAGCGCTAGCCTTGAGCTAAAGAGTTGAGGGACAGCGCCCAAGCCCAGAGTTCAGGCCCACGACTGGACCTCCCCCCCCAAAAAAAGAAATCTTGGCTATTTAGTAACTTTCAAATAATAATAATAATAAGGAGAGACAAAGGGTAACAATTGCAGTAGTGGCAGTCACTAGACACTACATTGAAAATGTATAAAACTTGTGGGTGGGGACAGGAGGCAAAAATTGGGAGAGAGTAAGGAAAGGGGTGATTTGTCCAAAAAGAAATGTATCATTACCTGACTAGGTAACTGTAACCCCTCTGTACATCATCTTTATGATAACAATAAAAAAGTAAAAAATAATAAGGGTTGAAGATACAGTTTGGCTCAAGTGGTAGAGCCTATCAAGCTCAAAGCCCTGAATTCAAACCCAAATACCACCAGTGAAGAAATAAATATAATAATGCAAATGTTGTGCATGGTTTTCATCTTCTATAGGACTATTTAGTTATAGTTACAAGGTAGAATGAAACTACAGTTGAACGCTGGGTGCTGGTGGCTCATGCCTGTAACCCTACCTGCTCAAGAGGTTGAGATCTGAGGATCTTGGTTCAAAGCCTACCTAGGCTGGAAAGTCTTTGAGAAGCTTATTGCCAATTAATCACCAAAAAGTTGGAAGTGGAGCTGTGGCTCAACTTGTAGAGCATTAGCCTTGAACAGAAGGAAAAAAACAAAACAAAACCTCAGAGATAGCACCCAGGCCCTGAGTTCAAGCTCCAAGACCAGCCAAAAAAAAAAAAAAAAAAAAAACCCAAAAATAACAAAAAACAAAGCCAGGCACCAAGCCAGGCATGGTGGCTCATGCCTGTAATCCTACCTACTCAGGGGACTGAAATCTGAGGTTTGCAATTTGAAGCCATCGAAAACAGGTAAGTCCATGACAGTATTATCTCCAATAAGCTATTCAGAAAAAACGAGACATTTCTTATCAATCATTGTAGCCTCCTCCTTATCTTGCCCATGTAATTGTAACCCCTCTGTACAGTATTTTCACAATAAAAAATAATAAAAAAAAGAAATGTACTTATTACCTTGCTCATATAATTGTAACCCCTCTGTATGGTACTTTCACAGTAAAAAAAACTTACTAAAAAGAAAAAGAAATAGCGAGACATGGTGCTGTGGCTCAAGTGGTAGAGCACTAGCATAGAGAAAAAGAATCTCAGGGAGAATGACCATGCTCTGAGTTCAAGCCCTCAGTGGGCACATGTGCATATACACACACGCACACACATGTACACAGACACACACAACTACAATTCACAGCGCGACTGATAAAGAAGGGAAGGGAAGACAGATGGAATACTTGTATTGTCCTTATTGTGGGAAGTTGAGAGATACAATTGTTGTGAACAGGAAATGACATTTTATTACTATGGGATAGCCTTAACATTTCTAAAATAATAATATAATTGTATCAAAAGAAGCCAGCATGCCGGGCGCCGGTGGCTCATGCCTGTAATCCTAGCTACTCAGGAGGCTGAGATCTGAGGATCACAGTTCAAAGCCAGCCCGGGCAGGAAAGTCCATGAGACTCTTATCTCCAATAAACCACTAGAAAACCGGAAGTGGTGCTGTGTCTCTCAAGCGGTAGAGAGCTAGCCTTGAGCTGAAGAGTTCAGGGATAATATCCAAGCCCAGAGTTCAAGCCCCATGACTGATCAAAAAAAAAAGAAGAAGAAGAAGCCAGCAGAAGACAAAAGCATGCATTCAACAGGAAATACTTAAATATAGAGTTCAGGCATGATAATTAGTACTTGGTATATATGGACATATACTAGAGATTTTTCTTTCAAAGACTCTCAAGATGAACTAATGTAGATTTTTTTTCAGCATTAAAACAAAACAAGTAATTATAAACCCCAAGAAAAAATAAAAAGAGGAAAGAAGGGAGGGAGAGAGAAAGAAAGAGAAAGGAAGAAAGGAACAGGGAGGGGAAGTCAGAAAGGGATGATGAAAGGAGGAAGGTGGGGGAGAGGAAAGAGTTAACGTAGCAAGCCTAAAACTGTGGCCTTAGAGTGTCCTTGGAGCAGGCTGGGAAGGTGGCTCAGTGGAAGAGCGCTTGCCTTGCATCCATGAGGTCCTGGGTTAGATTCCTCAGCACCACATAAGCAGAAAAAGCTGGAAGTGGCGCTGTGGCACAAGTAGTAGAATACTAGCCTTGAGCTGAAAAGCTCAGGGACAGCTCCCAGGTCCAGAGTTCAGGCCCCATGACTGACCCAAAAAAAAGGAAAGAAAAAAACAAAATAAGTCCTGGGAGCTAGGCATGGTAGTCCACTTCTGTAATCCCTGCAGTTGAGAGGCTTTAGGATTTTGCATTCCAAGGTCAGCCTGGACTATCTAGACCCTAGAGAGGAAGAGGAAGAAAAGGGAAGGGTTAAAAGGAAGAGAGGGAGAGAAGATAGAGGAAAAAGAAAATGAAGAGGGAGGAAGAGAAAGATTTTTTTTTTTTTTTGTCTGTCGTGGGGCTTGAACTCTGGATCTGGACAGTGTCCCTCAGCTGTTCAGCTCAAGGCTAGTGCTTTACCACTTGAGCCACAGCACAACTTCCAGTTTTCTGAGTGGTTTATTGGAGATAGGACTTTCCTGCCTGAGCTGGCTTTGAACCACAATCCTCAGATCTCAGCCTCCTCAATAGCTAGGATTACAGGCATCAGCCATGATTGCCTGGCAGGACAAAGATTTAAACTTGGGGAGAATGCCATCCATCCCCTAAAGGAATGGTTTACTGTACCTGAATTGTTTATTCAAATACTGTGTTTTATAATGAATCCGGAATGAAGTACATGATTGTGCATCTATGACCGCCTCCAAAAACAAGCCTTAGAAATTGAATCTTGAGATTTTTTTTCCTGCACCCTTTCACTCAGTGTTCTAGTATCCAAATATTTTTAAGTGAGTATAATAAGATACCCACATTTATGCACATACAATGTTGTATACCCAATATATAACCAGAAAAGGGGCTTCATGGCAGGAAGAGAATATGCTAATTCAGGAGGCTTCTGAATGATCATACTCAGTTTGAATGACAAATATCAAATGACAACTTATTTAAAGATCAAGAGCAGATTTACACTATTTTTAAGGAAGCAGAATGGTCTATTGTTGCACAAGAAAGCTCTGCAGACAGACTGTATGAGTCCAAACTTCATCATTTACTATCTCTGAAACTTGCTCAAGTCACTTAATCTCTGGAAGCCTTGATTTCCTCACATAAAAATATTCAGCCTCTATGTGTTTCAGGATTTTCTTTGGCAGCTTTTGGTGTTGAATTCTAATTTTATTCCCTTGTGGTCTGAGAGAATGCAGGGCATAATTTCAGTGTTTCTGAATTTGGACAAATTTCCTTTGTGACCTAAATTATGGTCTATTTTGCAGAATGTTCAGTGAGCTGCTGAGAAGAACATGTATTCTGATGCTGCTGGGTGAAATATTCTGTATTTGTCTGTTAAGTCTAGTTGGTTTATGCAGTTGTTTGAATCCAGGATTTCTCTGTTGAGTTTTTTTTGTTTGTTTTTTGGGGGGGGTCCAGTCGTGGGGCCTGAACTCTGGGCCTAGGCGCTGTCCCTCAGCTCTTTAGCTCAAGGCTAGCGCTCTACCACTTGAACCACAGCACCACTTCCAGCTTTTTTCTTTTTTCTTATGTGGTGCTGAGGAATCGAACCCAGGGCCTCAGGCATGCAAGGCAAGTGCTCTACCACTGAGCCACCTTCCCAGCCCATCTCTGTTGAGTTTTTGATGGGTTGACCTATCCAAGGGGGATAGTGGTGTGTTAAAGTCCCCAACAATTAATGTCTTTGGATCTATGTGAAGTTATTAGGGAAAGTAGTGTTTCTTGGATAAATTTGGGTGCTCCATTATTTGGTGAGCAGATATTTAGAATTGTAATATCCTCCTGAAGGAGAGATCCCTTTATTAGTTTGTAATGTCCGTCTTTATCTCTTCTCACTAATTTTAATTTGAAATCTATTTTATCTGATATTAGGACTGCAACCCCCAACTGTTTATGGGGGCTGTTTGCTTGGTAGATTTTATTCTATGTACATATGACCATATAAGATGATGCTAAGCCAAATGAACCCCAAGATATGGACACAAGAAGTTTTTGCTTTGTTGCTGTTGTTTTTAATGTACTATGTGATTTTTTTTTCTTTTGTATGTTCTTCCCCTTAAGGTAAACCCGTTATCACTGTATTTGATTCTGGTACCCTGCATCTTGTATATGTATATACAATTTGGGGAGGGGAAGGGAAATAACAAAATGCTGAAACAAGGATATAGGTTGATCCATTGTAACAATGAGACATATAAGACACTACGTTGAAAACGAACTTTACAACTTCGGGGTGAGGAGATGGGGAGGTGGGAAGGATGGTAGAGAGAAAACAAAGGAGGGAATAACAATGCCGGAGAGGAAGTGTACCCATTACCTTACTCATGTAACTGTAACCCCTCTGTACAGTATCTTTACAATTAAAAAAAGATTTTAAAAAGTTATTCACGGGGTTATGGTAAGATTGGCGCTAATGCACGGTGTTCCATATTAGTTTCCTCCAGCTTTAGAATTCTGATTATAAATTCTCCAGTCTGAGATTATAGGGAAATCAGCTGAGTCCAAGGAACTTGCCTGGCAGTGGAGAAAGTACTAACTAGGGGCCTGGCTTTCTCCCCGGAGGGAT
Organism: Dipodomys spectabilis; assembly: GCF_019054845.1. Taxonomy (NCBI): domain Eukaryota; kingdom Metazoa; phylum Chordata; class Mammalia; order Rodentia; family Heteromyidae; genus Dipodomys; species Dipodomys spectabilis. The sequence goes on along the minus strand of NW_024870835.1, from coordinate 4,577,778 downwards.
CCAGTCCTAGCCATCCCTGAACGTGTCAAGTCTCTCTCCTTTCTCGGTCTTTCTGTGCCGTCCAGGGCTGGGCTGAGAAGTTCGGCCTTCCCTGCACCTGCCCTGCCCAAAGCCAGACCCCGGCACGTCGTGCTGACAAAGCCGGGGAGGGGGGGGGGGGGGGGGTGAGCGGTGTTGGTTTTTGTCCAGGAGAGGGCAACATCCTCCCGATCAACACCCGTGAGCAACCGCGAGCCCGGAATAGATACAAGCCTACACCCGCATTGTTCCCGGCTGCCTTTGCATTCGGCCTCTCGGAACTCCACCCGCGGCGCCGGCCCGGCGCGGAGTTGCTGAATTCGCCGCCGGAAGTGGGCAGTGGCGCGAGCGCGGAGCTCTCGCGAGATCGCCGCGGGAAGTGGGCGGCGCCGGGACGCGGCAGCTCAGTTCTCCCGAAGACGAGTGCTTCTCCGCAGCGCTTGCGGCTCTGTGCTCTGGGTGCCGTCTCGGGCCCTCGGCCGCGGCCTTTCCAGCCCCGGGCTCGCGCTCCGGGCCTCCCCGGCGGCACCGCTCCAGCGCGCGGCGGACCCGTAGCCCCGCCTGCGGCGCCGCCTCCTCGCTTCTCCGGTGCTGCAGTTAGGCCGCGCGCCCTCAGGCCTCAGTCCGCGGCGGCCCCCGGCGGGTGATGCCAAATACAGCCATGAAGAAAAAGGTGCTGTTGATGGGGAAGAGCGGGTCGGGGAAGACCAGCATGCGGTCCATTATCTTTGCAAATTACATTGCCCGCGACACCCGGCGCCTGGGCGCCACCATTGACGTGGAGCACTCCCACGTCCGCTTCCTGGGGAACCTGGTGCTGAACCTGTGGGACTGTGGGGGTCAGGACACCTTTATGGAGAATTACTTCACCAGCCAGCGAGACAACATCTTCCGGAACGTCGAGGTGTTGATTTACGTGTTTGACGTAGAGAGCCGCGAACTGGAAAAGGACATGCATTATTACCAGTCCTGTCTGGAGGCCATCCTCCAGAACTCACCTGATGCCAAAATCTTCTGCCTAGTGCACAAAATGGATCTGGTTCAGGAGGATCAGCGTGACCTGATTTTTAAAGAGCGAGAGGAAGACCTGAGGCGTTTGTCCCGCCCACTGGAGTGCGCTTGTTTTCGAACGTCCATCTGGGATGAAACGCTCTACAAGGCCTGGTCCAGCATTGTCTACCAGCTCATCCCCAACGTTCAGCAGCTGGAGATGAACCTAAGGAATTTCGCCCAAATTATTGAGGCTGATGAAGTTCTGCTGTTCGAGAGAGCTACGTTCCTGGTGATTTCCCATTACCAGTGCAAAGAGCAGCGCGACGTCCACCGATTTGAGAAGATCAGCAACATCATTAAGCAGTTCAAGCTGAGCTGCAGTAAATTGGCTGCTTCTTTCCAGAGCATGGAAGTTAGGAATTCTAACTTCGCTGCTTTCATCGACATCTTCACTTCAAACACGTACGTGATGGTTGTTATGTCGGATCCGTCCATCCCTTCTGCAGCTACTCTGATCAACATTCGCAATGCCAGGAAACACTTTGAGAAGCTGGAGAGAGTGGATGGCCCCAAGCACAGTCTTCTTATGCGTTAAACACTGCCAAATGCTCTATGAAAATGCTGTTACCTTTTTTTTTTTGCATCTTTTTTTAGTATTCATGTGTGCTTAAAAGTGGGCTTTGAAATGTGTGCTTCTTACTGCTTCCATCTCTCTTCCCTATTCTCTAGTCTTTAAACAATGGACGTTATTTACTCAACTATCCAGTAGTGCTTCAAGATGGCCTTTTCTGAAAAGTTGGGAATGGTGTAACACTACAGTAGGTGGTTTTGTGTGTGTTCTGATTACCTGGTTATAGTAGATTTGCACATCAAAGTCTTTACAACTATCTTCCTGTATTATCAGATTGCAAAGATGCAATGTTACTATTTTACCAGCAAGGTGTTATAATGCATTTATAAATTCTTGACTTCAATCATGAATAAAGATTTACTGTTAGCAATTTAAAATATGGTCTTATTTGAAATAGTCTGAAGGTGCTTAAAGTCTAAAGATTTTGACTACCCATGAGTATTGCTTAACTGGCAAATTGGATTTTGTGAGTTTAGCCCCCATTATTTTAGTGATGCTTGATAGCAGGCATAGCTAAAGAGTACCTGTTCAAACCAGATCCCTAGAGTTGTAGTAGTATTCTAGTATTTATTTGTAGCTCTGTGAACTTGGGCAACACAGGAAATATAACTGCTCTTTTTCTTGCTTCTTTACTTGAAATGTACATTCTCAGTACAGCCACTAAGTCATTCCTCCCCCAAATTACTACATATTAGGTCTGGGAAACATTCAAGTCTTTTAACTACCAGGTATTCTTAACTACTCGATGCATGTCTCTTACTTTATCCTCACAACCTATGAGGCTTTCTATTTTAATAGATGAGGAAAATTGGTGGTTAAAAGGCCACAGGGGCTGGGAAGGTGGCTCAGTGGTAGAGCGCTTGCCTTGCATGCCTGAGGCCTTGGGTTCGATTCCTTAAGACCACATAAGCAAAAAGAAAAAAGCTGGAAGTGGCGCTGTGGCTCAAGTGGTAGAGCACTAGCCTTGAGCTGAGTTGCTGAGGGACAGCACCCAGGCCCAGAGTTCAGGCACCACGGGACACCCCCCCCCCCAAAAAAAAAAGACTTTAAGGCCATTGAGCTAAATCAAGGCAGTCTAAGTGGGCTCTCCTAACCATTACTAACTCTATTCACTATCTCCTCCACTAATTAAAGTTAATCATAAAAATCCTAGCTTTTGCTAGGCACAGTGGTTCACGCCTATAATCCAACTAACTAAGGAGGCTGAGATTTAGAATCACTGTTCAAAGCCAGCCCAGGCAAGAAAGTCTGAGAGACTTTTATCTCCAATTAACTACCAAAAAAGCCAAAAGTAGAGCTATGACTCAAGTGGTTGAGCACTAACCTTGAACAAAAAAGCTCAAGGACAGTGCCCAGGTCGAGTGCAAGAAACTCTAGGGCCAGCATACACACACACAAATCTTAGCTTTGTAGATCAATTATTCCTTCATTTAATTCCAAAATTTATTACTGAGGAAACCAAAGCCCAAGAAATACAGATGGCTCAATGTTTCACTTACATAGGTCAGTATCATTTCCCCACTTGTATTTACTGTAAATTGGATCTTAGATTACCTCTTTCTGGGGAATGATTCGGGCTGAAATTCCTAATTTGCCTTGCCAATGAGATATGCTGATAACCAGTTCTGATAGCTTTCTGGTGGATTTTTGTTTGTTTTGGTAGTCATGGGGCTTGAACTCTGGACCTGAGCGCTTCCCTCTGTTCTTCAGCTCAAGGCTAGTGCTCTACCACTTGAGCCATAGCACCACTTCCAATTTTCTGGTGGTTTATTGGAGATGAGTCTCAGACTTTAATGCCTAGGCTGGCTCTGAACGGTGATCCTGTAGATCTCCTGTTTTACAGATGAGGCATTAGTATAGACAGTACATATAAATAATAAGGCTTTGGATTTTCCAAGGCTTTATAAGATTAACTCTATTAAACTCTCTAGCAGCAGGTGTGATGTCACTACTCACAAAGAGCAGGAAGCTATTAAGATTTTAAGACATAAGCCAGACAGGCTGGATGGTACCTGCCTATAATTCCAATATTGAAAATGAAGAGGAGGAAATGAGAGTTCAAGGACATCCTGGGCTACATAGCAAGACCTTGTCTCAAAAAACAACCAACTGTTATTAGGCCCACTGTCAATAAATAAGTGGTATAAGCCGGACGCTGGTGGCTCACACCTGTAATCCTAGCTACTCAGGAGGCTGAGATCTGAGATCGTTCAAAGCCATCCCAGGCAGGAAAGTCTATGAAACTCTCATCTCCAATAAACCACCAGAAAACCGGAAGTGGTGCTATAGCTCAAGTGGTAGAGTGCTAGCCTGAGCTGAAGAGCTGAGGGACAGAGCTCAGGCCCAGAGTTCAAGCCCCACAACTGACCAAAAAAAAAAGGGGGGGTTAAGTTTGTAGTTCCTATTTTTGGTCATGGGACTTGAACTCAGGGCATGGGCGCTGTCCCTGAGCTCTAACTCAAGGATAGTGCTCTACCATATTGAGCCACAGCTCCATTTTTAGTTTCTTGGTGGTTAATGGATCTTAAAGGCATATGCAGGGCACATGCTTAGGCAGGAAGCAAGATCCTCTCTCATAAATAACCAACACAAAAGGGCTCAGTAGAATAAATACCTGCTTAGCAAGTATGAGGCCTTAAATTCAAATTCCAATACTGCCAAAAAAAATTTTTAACTAGGCATAGTGGCTCACAGCTGTAATCCCAGCTACTGAGGAGGTGGAAACTGAGAAGATTGTGGTTTAAGGCCAACAGAAGTGAAAATCTAGCAAGACCCCAATCTTAAATCAATAAGCTGAGCATGATGTAGTAGTAAATCTAATCATTAAAATGGCAGCAGTAACAGCTGGGACCCTTGGCACTATATAATCCTAGCTACTCTAGAAGCCAAGATATGAAGATCACAGTTGGAAGCTGACCAGAGCAAATAAACCCAAGAGACTTATTTCCAATTAGTCTCCAAAAAGCCAACCAAGAATTTGAGGCTAAGTTCAAGCCCCCATAACAGCCCCAAAAATGTAATGGTAACAACAAAATGTTCTTACCTCTAAACTTCTCAATTTTACTTTGTCATTCAAGTCATACCTTGGAATGGGATCATTTTATGGTTAGCAAAGCACAGGAAATTCCAAACACGGTTGGTATATGATAATGTTTATTCTAAACAATAGTATATAGAACATATTTACAAATAGTCTCATGTAGCATTCAAATATTTAAAATTTAGAGTGTTGACTTGCCAGTTTACAGAGTATAAGGAAAGAGAGCAATTATTGTTACCTTAACTTTATGAAATGAGAATTTTAGCGCTTTTTTTTTTTCCCCTTTGGTTGTGGGGCCTGAACTCTGGGCCTGGGCACTGTCCCTCAGCTCTTCAGCTCAAGGCTAGTACTTTACAACTTGAACACAGCACCCACTTCTGGATTTTTCTGTTTGTATGGTGCTGAGGAATCGAACCCAGGGCCTTGTGCATGTAAGGCAAACACTCCACCACTGAGCCACCTTCCCAGCTCCCAGCACTTTCTTTACATTGAGTCAAATGCCCTTAAATGTATTTTCTATCATTTTAGTACATTCACTAGAGAAAAAAATAGGGTTTGCATTTATTATTGTATTTACTACCTTTCCTTCAGCTAAAATAATGCCATCATAATTATAGATTATAAATGTTATGGATTAATTAATTAGTCTAAACTAGACTAAATATAAATCCCTATACCAACACACTAAAGTATTTAGTTTAACAGGGTCTGTTAGGTATCTAGTCACCACTGCCTTCTATCTTTTTCTTTTCTAAATTCATTCTGCCCTAGTCATCACTTATCACTCACATTTTATTCCATCAAACATTTCTCAGGATCAATGGACTTGAATAATCGTTAAGCCTGAGTAGACCTTCCCAAGGTACTACTAATCTCACCTTATTTGGTTAATACTAGAATGTCCCATACAGATCCAAAAGTGGTTTATTTCTTTAAAATGAAAGATAAAGGTATTGACTAAGGTTAACCATTTAGTGAAAATATATCAAAAACTCTTATCCTTATGTTCACTAACTGGATCCTAATAAGCTACCACTTTTGTCACTAAGGCTTACAGATTATTTAAAAAATCAAAATGCCTTCCCATAACTTGACGTTCCTTTGCAAATACCTGACAATTCAACTACATCATCTCTCTCCACAGAAAAATCCAAACAAGAGGTAGTTAGGATTTTTAGACCTTGAATATGGTGTGTGAAACTTCTAGGACATACTTAAGTTATAAATCTGTGACATAGAAGTATATCAATGGAAGTACATCATAAAATTAACTGGTTACTGCTTCAAGTCAAATTCTTTTGCATCAAGGCTCTTATTCAAAGTATTTTCTGTAAAAAGGAAGGAATAAACATTACAAAGAAAACTAGCAAAGATTCATAGTAGCAGATTCCTTAATTTAAAAAAGGTTTACATTGCAATTACTCTAAAACTTTTTTTTAAAAAAGTTTTCTCACATAAGTACCTCTTATTCAGACAACTTTTTAAAATACCAGCATCTAATTATCATGGGCAAATCAAAATGATATGGAATGAGTCTGAATTAACAAATCCAAATCTGTCCTAGTATGAGTTACTTAAACTCATAAGGATGTTCAAACATAAAAGTGAAAAAAATTCTAATTCAATGTATATGCCACTTGTTTTGATAATACTGTCATAGGCTGAACTGTGTCTTCCTTAAAGGTATGTTTTGAATTCTAACCCTAGTACCTCAGAATATAACATCATTTAGATAGCCATAGAGAAACAATCAGCTACAGTTAGTTTATCACTGAGGTAGGGTAGGCCCTTAATTAACTAGTATTAACAAGTATCCTTATAAGAAGAGACAAAGCCGGGTGTCAGTGACTCAAACTTGTAATCCTAGCTACTGAAGAAGCTGAGATCTGAGAATCGTGGTTCAATGCCAGCCCAGGCAGGAAAGTCCACAAGACTCTTAGCTCTAATTAACTACCAGAAACCAGAAATATCACTAAGGCTCAAATGGTAGAGCACTATCCTTGAGCAAAAGAGCTCAGTGACAGTACCCAGGCCCTGAGTTCAAGCCCTAGAACCAATAGAAAGGGAAAAAAATCCATGTGAAAATAAACACAAAGACTAAAATTAGGGTCTCCCAGAGGCTGGAAGGAGCAAAGAAGGAGCCACTAGTGGTTTCAGAGTTATCGATGTGAACCAGCCAACACCTCAATTTTGCATTTCTAGTCTTTAGAACTTTTTTCTCTGGTGCCAATACTAGGGCTTAAACTCCACCCCTAGGCGCTGCCCCTTAGCTTTTTCATTCAAGGCTGGTGTTCTCCCACTTGAGCCACAGACATGTTTCTAACTTTTTGGTTATTAATTGGAAAAAAAGAGTCTCACGGACAGGGCTGGGAAGGTGGCTCAGTGGTAAAGTGCTTGGCTTGCATGCATGAGAGCCTGGGTTCGATTCCTCAGTACCACATAAGCAAAAAAAAGCTGGAAGTGGTGCTGTTGCTCACGTGGTAGAGCGTTAGCCTTGAGCTGAAGAGCTGAGGGACAGTGCCCAGGCCCAGAGTTCAGGCCCCATGACTGGCAAAAAAAAAAGTCTCACTGACTTTCCTACCCAGGCTGGCTTTGAACCACAATCCTTAGCCTCCTGAATTTAAAAAGGTGTGAGCAACCAGCACCCACAGACAATAAATTTCAATACATCTGTTGGTTCTATTTTGTTATGACAACCTAAGAAACGAATACACTGACCCACCTGGCATTGTTTCTACTCCCCATTTCCATCACCAAATAGACCTCAAAGCAAATCCCAGATATACTACCACAAAAATGCTAAAGTAGTGGGGGGAGGGGGTACAGGTGGCTCACACCTGTAAAAAAAAAAGAAAGAAAAAAGAAAAAAAAAGAAGCTCAGGGACAGAGAGCCTTAACTGAGTTTAAACACACACACACACACACACACACACACACACACACACACACACACACACACACACACACACACACACACACACACACACACACACACACACACACACGGAAGCAGTGTTTATCAATTTTCTTTTTTACTTTTTTATAGGAATCTCATGCATTTTGGTAGTGGCCCGAGTCACAGACTGTGATACTCTGATCTATGCCTCCCAGGTAATAGGATTAAAAACATGGTCCCAGGGCTGGAGGGTTTAGCCCAGCGGAAGGGCACCCACCCGGCACGCAAGGCCCTGGGTTCGGTCCTCAGCCCTGAAAATAAAAAACATGGTCCCAACTACACCTGGCTTATTTTGTTGAGAACTGACTGGCCTCATTTTTGCCCAGACTGGCCTTAATCAACATCATCTTCCCAATCTCTACCTCCCAGTAGCTAGCCCAACCCTGTGTTTCTCAATTTTTTTTTTTTTGGGGGGGGGGGGGGGACGGGGGGGCCGGTCGTGGGGCTTGAACTCTGGACTTGGGCGCTGTCCCTGCACTCTTCAGCTCAAGGCGAGTGCTCTACCAACTTGAGCCACAGCGCCACTTCTGGTTTTCTAGTGGTTTATTGAAGATTTTCACAGACTTTCCTGCCCGGGCTGGCTTTGAACCATGATCCTCAGATCTCAGACTCCTGAGTAGCTAGGATTCCAGGTGTGAGCCACTGGCACTCGGCTATGTTTCTGTTTTGTTTTTTTTTGGGGGGGTGGGGGGGAGTTCAGTCATGGGGCCTGAACTCTGGGCCTGGGCGCTGTCCCTCAGCTCTTCAGCTCAAGGCTAGCGCTCTACCACTTGAGCCACAGCACCACTTCCAGCTTTTTTCTTTTTGCTTATGTGGTACTGAGGAATCTAACCCAGGGCCTCAGGCATGCAAGGCAAGTGCTCTACCACTGAGCCAACTTCCCAGCCCTGTTTCTCAATTTTTTAAAATCACTTTCCATTAGACAAAAAGATTCTGATATGATTTACTTTCAGTAGTTTACACTACAAAAGCAGTTAAGTTTGGGGGTTTGGGATTGTTTTTTGTTTCTGCTTCTGGCTCAAACTACACACACATATTCTGACAGTAACCATAAAATGAGGGTTCAAGCATCTCACCTTTGAAGAAATAAGGAATATGTTTTGTCACAGTAACAACCCAGATCATGGACTGGAAGCAGTTCAGGCAGTAAAATAACCAAATTCAATTCCTAGTACTACCCAAAAGAAAACAAAAACCAGCAACAAGATCATGCCAACAGATTTTGTTTTTGTTTTTGGTAGTCCTGCTGTTTGAACCAGGGCCTCATTGCCAAGCAGGTGCTCTACTACTAGAGCCATATCACCAGATTTAATCCTTTGGCTTTCTTAATTTATTTTTCAGATAGGATCTCATACTAACTACCTGAGCTGGCCTCAAATTGTGACCTTCCTGTCTGTGTTACATTGTGAGAATTCAGCAAGCTAAAGGTTGAGGCAAGATGACTGAGAGTTGAGAACAGCCAAGTTTATATTATAGAGTCTGAATTATAGAGTGAAACCCTGACTTAAAAATTTTTTTTTTTCTTTAGATAGCCAAGCACTGGTGGCTTACACCTGTAATCCTAGCTATTCAGGAGGCTGAGATCTGAAGATGGTGGTTCGAAGCTAGCCCGGGCAGAAAAGTCCCCATGAGACTCTTATCTCCAATTAACCACTCAAAAACTGGAAGTGGCACTGTGGCTCAAGTGGTAGAGTACTAACCTCCAGCACAAAGAGGTTAGAAAAAATTTCAACAAGTGAATATGTACAGGGCTAGTTAAATCTTACCTTTAAATTAGAAGTTATCCAAGACTAAATGGTACTGTGTTCCTCAACTTTTGCTCCACCAGAAAAAGCTTCTGGTGATAGAGACTGCTTTCTTTCATCAAAAGACATAGATAAAGATGGCTTTGTATAGTCAGTTAGCAAATGATGAGTATCCAAAGAGTTTAGCATATTATCTGCTTGTATGTCTTTTGATACAGGGAACAATTCTAGTTTCTGTCTTTCAAGTGTTTCAGGATTAGAGAGGTGAGAGTCTTCTCTTATTTTGGAAAGAGATTTCTTCAGAACCTCAAATTTACTTCGAATAGTCTGTAAATTGAAATCTGATTCTGGAGTAGTCTGTCTTTTTCCCACAGTATCTGGTAAAATGCTACTGGGAGTAGTCTGTCTTTTTCCCACAGTATCTGGTAAAATGCCACTGTACACAGGACTATCTGGTTCCAGCTTAAAATTGATCTCAGAACTCCTAGAGCTGTTAAGACTTAGGCGACCAACTTCTGGAAGAGTCTCATTTAAAATGCTATAGTCCATATCCTGAAGACTTTTAAAATTAACTCGACTTGATATCTGAAAAGAGTTCCATGGCATAGTTTTATGCACAGAAGGTTCAATATAAGAAGCTTGTGAGTGATCTAATATTTTAATATGTCCCCCTTTACTCCCATCCCTCCTATCTGTTTTACTGCCTACAACAGGGGAGAATGTCTCTGTTTGGCTAGTTTCTCTACTGCCTACACCAGGGAAGAACGTCTGTGTTTGGCTAGTTTCTAAGACCTTGGTTAGTAAAGCTGTATTCTCTAAATCTTGCTTATAAATTATTTTCTTCTTTAGCAAATCTGACTGATCTTCTGTTGAGGGTTCACCTATATGACTGGTCACATGTTTTTGAGGCATGCTCCTGAGGCAATCTGAAACAACTTCCTCTTCAGGAAAATGAGATTGGTCAAAATCGGAGAAAAAAATGTCCATGCTAAATTCCCTTTGATTACACAATGCAGGTGAAGAGTCTGACAGTACTTCTGTATGTTCATTATCCATCTGAATTGGTTGTGCACTTCTGTTATCTTCAACTTCAATAGCTTTTCTCCATGAGCTCCTAATCTCAGTTACTAATTAAAAAGAAAAAAAAATTTACTAATATCTCCATGGAAATTAAACATGATAAGACATTTTATTTCTAATAGTGAAAAGTAAAGCCACATAAATAACAAGGCTCCACAATATAACGAACCTCAACATTAGAAAACTCCACCTCAATTATCAAATAAAGGTAAAGGCATATAACAAAAACTGTTCCTAAAGTTTATATATACTTTCATACAACAAATACAAGTTATATACACTAAAAAGACATTTTTGGTTAGGTGCCAAGTAGCTCACACATATAATCCTAGCTACTCAGAAAACTGAAATCTGAGGATGACCATTCAAAGCCAACCAGGACAGGAAATTCCATGAAACTCCAATTACCCAGCAAAAAGCCAAAGCACAGCTGTGGCTTGAGTGGTAGAATGCCAGTCTTGAACAAAAAGGCTGCAGGAGAGCACCCAGGATCTGAATTCAAGGACCACCACCACCAGCACAAATGTAAGAAAGACTGGAAGTGATGCTGTGGCTCAAAGTGGTAGCCTTAGGCAAAAGCACTCAGGGATGGCACCCAGGCCCCAAGTTCAAAACCAACAACCAACAAAAAATAAATAAATAAAACATTTTCTTGTCAACTTAGGAAACTGCAGCCACTTGATCTGTCACAACTATTCAACTCTGCCATTATAGCTTGAAAATAGCTAGAAACAATGTCATCTATTAACAAGGTTGTGTTCAGTGTTATTTTATTGACAACACAAGCAGGAGTAGTTTTAGCTCACATGATATAGTTTGCTGACAGCTAATCTAGACTTGCTTATTTTAGCCTGAAGTAAAACAGTAGCAAAAGAGAAAAGTTCAATCTATATTGATTACACAAGGAAACCAATATCAGGATATTGCCTATATGAACTCTTGGTCATAGAAGAAAAAATACATTGCACACTATTTGCAGAAGAATAAATATCTATGCACACATAATACTTCTCATTAATACTTCTAGTTAGTAACTGGAAGAATACAACCTCCAGGCAAACCACAGACAAGACCAGAAAGTCAGACAGACTTAAGGGATCAAAACACTGAAAAATGAAAATTGCAGTTTGGAATCAGCCCAGGCAGACAAATCTCTGAGACTCTGATATCCAATTAACCAGCAAAAAGCTAGAAGTGGCATGGCTCAAACATTTTTTTAAAAAAAGTTCCAAAAGATCTGACACATAGATCTAATAGTGTGGTAATGTATAAGGAAGAGAAAACAAGATAGGGAAGATTATTAACTTACTCAAGTTTTCTGGAGTTCGGGGAATTTGATTTCTTGTTAAGAAGGGGTTAGAAACTAGAGAGTCAATTAGTTCCTCTAATTTTATTTCTTTTCCTTCTGGAAGCTGTGGTGAATCAGATAAAACTACCCTGGCAACCTGAAACAGAAAAAAAAAGGAAAAATTAACAAGCCAACTGGTAGAATATAACAAAACTATTAAGAATATGATCTTTATAGCAGATCCTCTAATAGCAGGGAGCTATTTATAGATTATCTAGATGTAATCCTGTAAAGTAAAATGTAACAAAAAAACTATTTTCTATTTTATCTTAAATGGATAGTCCATGATAAAGAAAATAACAGATAAGCGAGACACCTGTGGCTCATGCCTGTAATCCCAACTACTCAGGAGGGTGAGATCCGAGGATCACAGTTCGAAGCCAGCCTAAGCAAGAAACCCTATGAGACTCTTCTAACAAACTACTCAAAAAAGCCAGAAGTGGCACAATGGCTCAAGTGACAGAGAACAGTACAGTGCCCAGGCCCAGAGTTCAAACCTCAGGACCAGCAAAAAAATAATAATGGTTAAGAATCATTATACTTGGAAAGATTCAGGGGTACTTCCTAAAGTGATCTAAGCTATCTGCCATACCTCTGGGTTTTATCTATTTCCACTAAAGTGACTTTTGAGCTCTTTTAGCTCAAGGCTACCGCTCTACCACTTTTGAGCCACAGCTCCAAATCTGGTTTTCTGGTGGTTAATTGGAGGTAAAAATCTCACAGACTTGTCCTGCCTGGGCTGGCTTTGAACCACAATCCGCAGCTCTCAGCCTCCTGAGTAACTAAGATTACAGGCACCACTAGTGCCCGGTTAAAATGATAACTTTTAAGCAAGCAGATTAATTTTATAGTACATTTTCAGAATAACATCTCTATTAACAGAATACATTCTGATATATTTCTTTGCCAAAAAACCTCATTATGTGACACAGTGAACAAGGAATAGGAATACATTCAAAAAGAAAAAAAAAATGTGATATGAAAAATAGCACTATTAACTAACTGAATCAGCAAAAGTAGAAAAAAATAACAAATTAAAATCTCTGCCCCTTGAGATTAAAAAAATAAACTTCCTAAAGCTATAATCAAACTGGCCCAAGAAAGCACAAAGTTTCTTAGAACTAAACACTAAATGTCCCATCTTTTTAAACTTTTTTTTCATTATTATAAAAATGTTGTACAGAGGGGTTATAGTTACTTGAGTAGGGTAATGAGTACATTTCATAGCGAGCATTGTTACCTCCTCCTTTATTTTCCCCCTACCATCACTTCCCTCCCCACCTCCCCAACTCCTCCTGCACCACCCAACCCTGACATTGTAAAGTTTGTTTTCAATATAGTGTCCTGTACATCTCGTTGTCACAATGGATCAGCCTGCATTCCCATTTAAACATTCTGAAATATCCCTTTCCCTCCCCAAATTACAAAAAGGTACAGAACACCGCATCAAATCCAGTGAAAACAGGGGTTATACCATGGGAAGAGAACATACAATAGAAACAAAAGAATCACATAGTGTATTGTAAGTACATTAAAAACACTAGAAGAGAAAAAAAAAAACTCGTGTCCCTGCCTAATGTACCATTATCTCATGTGGTCGTATGTACAAAGCTTTTGACCTACTCTTGCTTGTCCTAGACATGTACTTACTAGTCACTGCAAACAAGGGAAACCATGGGACCCATGTTTCTTTAGGCCTGAATTACTTCATTTAATATGATATTTTCCAAGTTACTTGAGCTGATGGGAAACTTTGGCAAAGCAGCAGGGTACAAAATTAACCCTCAGAAATCAATGGCTTTCCTGTATGCCAATAATAAGAAGAGCACGGCTGAAATTAGGAAAGAAAACCCTTTTGTAATAGCCCCACAAAAAATAAAATACTTGGGAGTTAACAAGAGGTGAAGGACCTGTATGACAAAAACCTTAAAAACCTGAAAATGGAAATCAAAGGAGAACTAAGCAAGTGGAAAAAAGCTTCCATGCTCCTAGATTGGGAGGATTAACATCGTGAAAATGGAAACACTACCAAAGGCTATCTACAAATTCAATTCCATACCTTATCAACATTCCAACCTCATTCTTCAATGAAATAGAAGCAATCCAAAATTTCATATGGAACAATAAAGGACCCCGAATAGCAAAAACAATCCTTAGTAGAAAGAACAGTGCTGGAGGAATATCAATTCCAAACTTCAAACTCTACTACAAAGCCATAGTAATCAAAACAGCTTGGTACTGGCACAAGAACAGACCTGAGGACCAATGGAATAGGACTGAAGACCCGAAAGGTAGCCACAAACTCATAGGCACCTAATCTTTGACAAGGGAGCTAAATAAATAGAATGGATAGCTGGGCGCAGGTGGCTCACGCCTATAATCCTAGCTACTCAGGGGGCTGAGATCTGAGGATCATGGTTCAAAAGCTAGGCCGGGCAGGAAACTCCGTGAGACTCTTATCTCCAATAAATCACTAGAAAACCAGAAGTGGTTCTGTGGCTCAAGTGATAGAGTGCTCACCTTGAGCTGAAGAGTGCACGGACAGTGCCCAAGCCCAGAGTTCAAGCCCCACGACCTACAAGAGAAGAGAAGAGAAGAGAAGAGAAGAGAAGAGAAGAGAAGAGAAGAGAAGAGAAGAGAAGAGAAGAGAAGAGAAGAGAAGAGAAGAGAAGAGAAGAGAAGAGAAGAGAAGAGAAGACAGCCTTTTCAGTAAATGGTACTGGCAAAATTGGTTAAACACTTGTAGAAAACTAAAACTAGATCCGTATATATCACCCTGCACCAGAATCAACTCCAAATGGATGAAAGACCTCAAAATAAAAGCAGACTCCATGAAAATATTACAGGAAGGAATAGGAGAAACTCTAGGGCTCCTTGGCACAAGCTGAAATTTTCTGAATAGAGACCTAGAAGCACAACTAATCAAACGAAGATTGGACAAATTGGATTGCATGAAACTGCAGAGCTTCTGCATGGCAAAGGACTTAGCTAGCCAGAAAGCCCACAGACTGGGAGATCTTCACTAGCCATACAATGGACAAGGGCCTCATATTTAAAATATACTTGGAACTCAAAAAATTAAATCCCCAACAACAAATCCTCAAAGAAACAACTGCCCGATTAACAAATGGGCTAAAGACTTAGAGAGAGACTTCTCTAAAGAGGAAATAAGAATGGCCAATAGACACATGAAGAAATGCTCAAACTCTCTAGTCATAAAAGAAATGCAAATCAAGACAATGCTGAGATTCCCCAGTTAGAATGGCTATAATCAAGAAATCTAATAACAACAGATACTGGAGGGGATGTGGCCAAAAGGGAACCCTACTGCATTGTTGGTGAGAATGTAAAGTTGTTCAACCACTCTGGAAAGCAGTATAGAGGTTCCTCAAAAGACTCCACATAGAGCTCCCCTATGACCCAGCAGTCCCACTTTTGGGCATTTACCCAAATGATCACAAACAAGACCATATTAAAGCTACCAGCACAACCATGTTTATCGCAGAATTATTTACCATAGCTAAGATATGGAACCAACTCAGATGCTCCTCAGTAGATGAATGGATCAAGAAAATGTGATATATATATACACACAATGGAATTCTATGCGTCCGTCATACATATATACATATATATATATATGTATATGTACATATATATATATATACACACACACACACACAATGGAATTCCATTGCCTCTTAGGAAATGGAAAGACTTGGAATAAATGCCCCATTTTAAACACATTAATAAAATGTAACTTCACTTTACTTTGTTTTATGAGAGAGTAGGATGTTCCTCTTCTCTCCTATCATGTTCTACTAATTTAAACCCTACCAACCAGAAAATGTAACTTGCTTTCCACAGTTAGGGAGGGGAAAAAAAAGACATCTTTTCTGTAATGTGGTCAATAAAGATATTAGGACTTTGGAGACTCAGAAGTATTTAGAAACCCTACAACTGGGCTGGGAAGTTGGCTCAGTGGTAGAGTGAGTGCCTCGCATGCATGAGCCCTGGTTTCAATTCCTCAGCCACATAAGCAGAAAAAGCCGGAAGTGGCGCTGTAGCTCAAGTGGTAGAGCGCCTGCTCGCCTTGAGCTGAAAAGCTGAGGGACAGTGCCCAGACCCAGAGTTCAAGCCCCCACAACTGACAAAAAAAAAGAAACCATACAACTGACCAGCATATTACAAACAAGAAAAATGAGCGGCATTTAGTTGTCTTTCATGTAAACAATGCTCATTTAGTTTAATCACAGTCAGTATAAAGGAGGAAACTCCAAAACCTAGATTCATGTGCACTAAACCCAAATATGCTTTATATCATTCTGAAATAAAAAAAAATAACCAGTGGCCCAATGCCTATAATTCTAGCTACTTAGGAAACTGAAATCTGAGAATCATGGTTTGAAGCCAGCCTCAGTCTGTAAGACCTCCAATTAACCACTTAAAAGCTGAAAGTGGAGCTACATGTAGTTCAAGTGGTACAGCACCAGACTAAGCATAAAATCTCAGGGACAGCATCCAGGCCCTAAGTTCAAGCTCCTGGACCAGCACACCTACACAAAAAAAAGAAACTGATTTTCTCCTGCTTGCATAACCAAATTCAAATAATGCTAAGGCATATTGTGGAATATGTAATAAAAATGTTACTGAATAGCTTGAGAAGTTTGTGTAAATTCCATAGTACTGAGCAGTAAAAGGAGGATGCAGTCAATACCATTAAGGGACAAGGCTAGCTGGAAAAATGAAGTTCATTAATAGCAATGCATTTAATTTAAAAATATTTATGAAGCAAAAACAACCTTTGCTCAGTGGTAATACTGAATGTTATGCTAATGTTAAAAAAAAGGAAGCGGGCCAGGAAGGTGGCTCAGTGGTAGAGCGCTTGCCTTGCATACCTGAGGCCCTGGGTTCAATTCCTCAGCACCACATAAGCAAAAAGCCGGAAGTGGCGCTGTGGCTCAAGTGGTAGAGCACTAGCCTTGAGCTGAAGAGCTGAGGGATAGCGCCCAGGCCCAGAGTTCAGGCCCCACGACCGGACCCCAAAAAAAAAAAAAAAAAAAAAGGAAGCAACAAACACAAAGCATTGACAAAGTATTTAACTATAATCACTGGTTACATTTACCGAAAAAATTATGTAATAATTAATGTTACAGTTTTGACTGAGAATTGTAGTATGGAAAGTAGATTCTAAATCCTGGCTGTAATGTTAACAAGTTTATTTTTTATTTTTTGGGTCCGGTCGTGGGGCCTGGACTCTGCCTGGGCGCTGTCCCTCAGCTCTTCAGCTCAAGACTAGTGCTCTACCCCTTGAGCCACAGCGCCACTTCCGGCTTTTTTCTTTTTGCTTATGTGGTGCTGAGGAATCGAACCCAGGGCCTCAGGCATGCAAGGCAAGCGCTCTACCACTGAGCCATCTTCCCAGCCCCTGTTAACAAGTTTATATGAAATCTATTCATACTTTTTTTTTTCAAAGTCTAAGTTTGCTTTAACAATGATTTTTATTATCCACAGCTGCTTTTACCTCAAATTATTGATTACTCAGTAATTAAGTGTGTTTCACTTCTGAGCCCAACAACAATGAGTAATAACATATTAACAGTCTTTTTCTAACCTCTTCTACCAGATGATCTTGTTCTTTTTGGAATGGATCACTATTTTTGGCTGGTAGAGATTGTTCAGATGGACTATTATCTGTATTTTTTACAATGTCTGATACAGAGGAGACTTCCAATTCAAATTCTGGTACATTCTTAGAAAGAGTTTCATTTTTCTCTTTGGGAGTTCTCATTTTTATATCCTGAAGAAAAAGAAACATGTAATGTTAAAATCTTAATAATCATAACTGATCTTGAAACTTCCTTCACTAGCAGGACACAGGTAAAAAGTACTTTTTTTAATTGGAACAATATTTTATTATTTAGACCAAGCTTACTTCAAACTCAAAATCCCCCTTCCTCAACCTCTTGAGCAATGGGATTTCAGTCAGAAACACACACCCAGCAAAAAGTTTATTACTATTATTAATAATTACATGTTCACTAGAGGAATAAAGCAATTCCAATACTCCCACTTAGCAAAAGAAAATTAAGGTAAGGATAATATAAAATGTATAAATAGTCGGAAATATGAAAATAAAACAAGTTTAACTAAGCTGTTAATTAGAAAATTAATAATATGATTTAGTTTAGCCAGAATTAAGTGAAAAGTGTTTTAGACTATACCTTTGTACTACTTCTATCTGGTGATGAAATGGGTTGCAACAGGAAAGAGGCAGTACTAAAAGGAAAAATGACAACAATTCAAGTTATAAGAAGGAAAATTTCCATTCACCCAATGTATCTGAATAGTGTAAATAAATTGTCTGCCCCGTATCTGTCCGTTCCGATTTCACTCAATTCGTCCCGGTCATCGAAAGGCAGCTTATTCTAGGGAGGCATGGTGGCAATTAGAGCAATATTCCAGCCCAATTTGTGTATCAGCCTCCCAATTATAAACATTTTACTTGGTATAGATTTAAGTCAACAGTATTTCTTAAAGAGTATAAAGTTTGATGAGCACCCAAATACTTGAATACAACTTAAACAACAACTAAAACTACATGATTACAATGTCCTCAGGGTCCAGATCATAGAATTTCATCATTGAACAGAGGCTTTAAAATTATTCTGGCCAGGTATGATGGTATACTTCAGGGATCAGAACCTTGAGGTTAGACTTTGTGTCCCCAGATATCACCTTCAGGAACTTCCTTTCACTGCGTACACCCACTTAGCAAAATACTAAGTAGCCCCAATGGTTGCAATCCCTGTTTACAGAAAGGAAGGAGAGAAACAGATGGCAGCAACCTGGCTTCAATGAAGCAGAACTCAAGATTGCTTGTAGAAATTCCAGCAAAGCCTGCTTCCTTGAAGGAGAACATGAGGTCTTCCATTACATACATGAAGCAGGAAAAGCCCTCTTGGGTTGAGCCCAGGGAGTGCAACTAAAAGAAGCTCAGAAGATAATGTGACTCTCACCTGATGCCCTCCCTTGGCTTTGTGGCCCAGCCCATGTCTGGCCAAGTGGTGCCACCTTCTATTACCTACCCTTTGGATGGGCTAAGCAAGAACATTACTAGCCTTGCAACTCTAATCCCATATTCATTACTGCAACATCTTGGCATCTGACCCAATACTTAATTCACACCTATCCAGCCAGCCACTGTAGTTCATTAGCCTCAGTGGTTGAGTGGCCTCTTTCCACAGTTCTATCCTGAAGAGCTTGCCATACCCTAGGAGCATCACTATACAGCTGCAATCAGGAGCCAGGTTACAGAAAGTGTCTGGGAATCCAACTGCGGCAAGTACTTCTGGACCTCACCCAAAGAGAAACCCCAACCTCCAGGAAATAGAGACACAGTAAGTCAGTATCCTGTAACAGCTATTGGAATGGGAACCCCATATCAGTCACTTCAGTCTTTGAGACCTCTGACAGGCCAAGCAGGCCACAGAAGACTGGATCCCTGAACCCTGGCCTTGAGGCAGTGCCCATGAGGCCCATTTAGACCACCCAAATCTCCTACACCAACCAAACCCTTCCTTCAAGTCCACGTGGGTTTGTGCCAGGCTTAGGGACAAACCGCTCAAATGCAAAAAGCCCTATGTATCATTCCAATTGTTTCTATGGCTCCTCAGAGCTCCCCACCATGAGGCTCCAGCCTATTCCTGCTTCTGCCCTTGCTGAACTTATCCCTTTCCTTATCCTGTATATTATTGCTGGTCCATTTATGAGACTGAATACCAACACCATTTTAATCTTCAAAAAACATATTTAACCTTTAATAAAGTTTCAAAAAAAATTATCAAAAAGCCCTCAAACAGAGCCAACAAGTCTATGGACCAATACCACTAAGAAACCACCACTAGATAGGAGTGATAAAGTTCTCCTTTCTCAAATACTATTCCCAGGCACTAATACAGTACTTAATAATGCAATACAGCTGACAGAGTGAACAAATGTAAAGTCACTTTGAAGATGAGATTTCTATAAGTGACAATTATTTTTATTTAAATATCATTTTGTGGAGCTTTCTAACGGTGAATATCACAATCAAGACAACTTTATAGCAGCCACTGCTCAATCTACTCCTTATACACTTGCCATGGTTAGATTGAGGACAGTGAAATCCTAGCACTGTAACAAGATTAAAAATCAAAAGACAGCCAGGTGCCAGTGGCTCACATCTGTAATCCTAGCTAAGGAGGCTGAGATCTGAGGATCTCAGTTCAAAGCCAGCCCAGGCAGGAAAGTCCGTAAAACTCTTATTTCCAATAAACCACCAGAAAACCGGAAGTGGCGCTGTAGCTCAAGTGGTAGCGCTAGCCTTGAGCTAGCCTGAGGGACAGTGCTCAGGCCCAGAGTTCAAGCCTCATAACTGATCAAAAAAAAAAAAAAAAATCAAAAGACAAAATGTTGATACTATTGTGGGAATTTATCCAAATAAGAGAGCACTTCCAAAAGAGAATGAAAGTTAACATGTTTTTCACAGAAGTAAAAGCCTGAGGCAAAACTACAACTCTATTTATAAGTGTTATAAGCTGGGGTGCTGGTGGCTCACACCTGTAATTCTAATTACTCAAGAGGCTGAGATCTGAGGATTGGGGTTCAAAACCAGCCTAAGCAAGAAAGTCTGTGAGATTCTAATCTTCAATTAACCACCAGAAAATCAGAAGTAGAGCTTGAGCAAAAGAAATAGAACAGTGCCCTGAGTTAAGCCCCACAACTGGGGGGGGAAAAAGGAATAACTACTATGTTAAAAAGCCATAATTAGAGGAAAATAGTTAATTTACTATAACTGAATATACACATGCAAAAGAGCTAAGCTTTGATTAGAACTATTTTTATATAAGACAAAATCTAGAAAGAAAAAAAATCTTGAGAAGTGGATTAGAAAAGGGATCAGCCAATGTGGAAGACTGATGAGTTCAAGGCCAATATAACGAAATTCTGAGTGAGTCAAAAAGAGAAAAGGAGAGAAAAAGACTGAAACTTGAGAGAGAAAATCTGACAAGTAATTTGCTAAAAATGATAGCCAATGTTTCATCTTTACTACTGTCAAAACATACTTACAGTTAAAATAGAAAAAATTATAAAGATAAGAGATTAGAATTTGATTCCTATCAGTAAGGACACTTAGGTATCATATATGAAAGCGCATACTGCCCTATCTTTGAAATTCAGTAAAGGAGAAATGTAAAGATTAAAAGTCAAAAAGTCCCAAAAGGCCCCAGAATAGTTTCAAAACAGTTTACATATTTAAGAAGGCAAAATTTTCCAATCTCCCCTTATGTAATTTCCATAAAATCCAATATTTAGATAAAAAATAATAGTGGAAAATATCTCATTAATTATAAATGGTAATACTTTTCCCAATATGTGGGTCTGTATTAGAAAAATAGTGTTTATAGCCGGGCACCAGTGGTTTACGCCTATAATCCTAGCTACTCCAGGAGGTTGAGATCTGAGGATCTCGGTTCAAAGCCAGCCCAGGCAGGAAAGTCTGTGAAACTCTTATCTCCAATAAACCACCAGAAAACTGGAAGTAGTGCTGTAGCTCAATTGGTACAGTGCTAGCCTTGAGCTGAAGTGCTGAGGGACAGCACTCAGGCCCAGAGTTCAAGCCCCATGACCAACAAAAAAAAAAAAAAAAGAAAGAAAAAGAAAAATAGTGTCTAGTTAATTATGACCTATTCTAACTGATAGGAGTTTGGAAACTGACAAGGGACTAAATTAATACAAGATATCAATGTGTTGGGCTGGGAATGTGCTCAGTGGTAGAATACTTGCCTCGCACGCATGAGGCCTTGGCTTCAATTCCACAGCACGACATAAGCAGAAAAAGCTGGAAGTGGCCCTGTGGCTTAAGTGGTAGAGCTGAAGAGCTTGAGCTGAAGAGCTCAGGGACGGCGCCCAGGCCTAGAGTTCAAGCCCCATGACTGACAAAAAAAAAAATTATCAATGTGAAAACCAAACTTACTTTACCTATTATGGCCTAGATCACACACAGCTCCCAGGGATTCAATGTCACCATTTTCTTGTTTATGTTGCTTATGTGTATCTGAAGTAGAAAACAATTGTTTTTAGTTATGTTCACACTTTCTAATATTCAAGGATCTCTTAGAATTCTAATTTTATTTTCCCAAAGCTAGGGTTCAAAACATGTTTTTCCTCATGCTAGGCAAGGACTCTACCACTGAGCTATATCCTGTTGTCTGAAATAACTTATAAAAAGAAGAACAAAAAAAAAAGAATATAAACATTATTAACAAAAGATAATTTCCAAGTGTTAAGGTCAAATGATAAGAAAGAAAATATCCACTAATAGACCTTTATAAGAAAAGACTGCTGATTAAAGCAGTAATAAAATTTTCCCAACAAGTGGGGTGCTGGTGGCTCATACCTGTAATCCTAGCTACTCAGGAGGCTAAGATCTGAGGATCTCGGTTCAAAGCCAGCCCAGGAAGGAAAGTCCATGAGACTCTTATCTCCAATTAACCACCAGAAAACCGGAGTGGCACTGTGGCTCAAGTGATAGAACACTCACCTCTAACTGAAGAGCTCAGAGAGAGCAGCCAGGCCCAGAGTTTCAAGCCCCAATACCAATGGGGGGGAAAAAAAAAATTCCCAACAACAGTAATGGAAGGGTGACACTGATGGGAATACATTTGTACTTGTGTAGAAATGTCATAAAGTCCCCCTGGTACAACTGATATATACTAAAATAATAATAATAATAACAGATAAATATAAACTTAAATCTCTCAACAAATAATAGCCTGGGACTGAATTCTAGAAGACCATTAAAGAAGAACTAACACCAAGGCTCTTCAAACTATTCCTCAAAATATATAGTGGGGCCAGGCGTCATGGCTTCTGCCTATAATACTAACTACACAGGAGGTTGAGATCTGAGGATTACAGTTCAAAGCCAGACCAGGCAATAAAGCCCGTCATACTCTTTTTTTTTTTTTTTTTTGGGGGGGGGGGGGGGGGGGATCTGGTCATGGTGCCTGAACTCTGGGCCTGGGCGCTGTCCCTCAGTTCTTCAGCTCAAGGCTAGTGCTCTACCGCTTGAGCCACAGCGCCACTTCTGGCTTTTTTCTTTTTGCTTATGTGATGCTGAGGAATCAAACCCAGGGCCTCATGCATGCAAGGCAACCGCTCTACCACTGAGCCACCTTCCCAGCCCCAAGTCTGTCATACTCTTATCTCCAATAAACCACCAGAAAAACCAGAAGTGGAGCTGTAGCTCAAGCTGCTGAAGAGCTGAGTGACAGGGCGCAGGCCCAGAGTTTCAAGCCCCAAGAATGACAAAAAATAAGTAAATAAATAAATATAGCACAGAAGAATTCAACAAAAAAGAAAACTACAGGCCAAGTTCCCTAATAAACACAGGCTGAGCCACAAAAAGTTTTCAGAAAAATTTTTTTAACTAAAACATAAAATGACTGTTATATGTATAAGGCTATATTTGAGTTCCCAAAAATTAACTTAATGCTGGGCACAATAGCTCATATATAGAATCCTAGCTACTCAGGAAGCTGAGATCTGTGGATGATGGTTTGAAGACAGCCTGGGCATGAAAAGTCTTTAAGACTCTTATCTCCAATTAACCACTAAAAAAAGTCTGAAGTTAAGCTATGTCTCAAATGATTCTGAAAAAGTGGAGGGACAGTGCCCAGGCCCTGAGTTTAAGCCTCCCACCCCCCACTCCCCACACACATTTACACAAGAAACCTAACCGACTATAATTTTTCAGTGTTATTTAACTATGTTTAAGTATACAGATCACAAGCCAGGCGCCGGTGGCTCACACCATTAATCCTAGCTACTCAGGAGGCTGAGATCTGAGGATCGCAGTTCAAAGCCAGCCCAGGCAGGAAAGTCCATGAAACTCTTATCTCCAATAAACCACTAGAAAACTGCAAGTGGTGCTGTGGCTCAAGCGGTAGAGCGCTCGCCTTGAGCTGAAAGAATGTAGGGACAGTGCCCAAGCCCAAAGTTTAAGCCCATGACATACCAAAAAAAAAAAAAAAAAAAAAGTATACAGATCACGTAATTAGCACATAAGCCAACAAAATTGCAACTGTATTACTTAGCTTACTTTAGAGCAGCATATTTGCGTATAATCCTATCACTGAATTATATGTGCCACTACTATACTAATAATGGGAGAAAGAATTAAAACATGAAGGCTCTGCCAGCAAGGAGTCTGTCTATGATAATGATAAGTAAAGCCAGACACAAAAGGCCTCATTTTATATGCATGACTTAATTTATATGAAGTAGCCAAAACAGGCAAATTCAGAACCAGAAAGTGTATTACAGTATGCAAGAGACAAGGGGAGTAGAAAAGGAGGAATGATTACTCCATGGATAAGGGGCCCCTTTTAGATGATTATGTTCTGAACTAAAAATTGGTGAGGATTACATAACATTTTACTAAATGCCATTGTGCTTTCCACTTTGCGATGACTAAAATGGTAAAAGTATGTTATGTACATGTCACTATATAACCGAGTAAAAGGGACAAAAAATATAAAGAACTATGGTAATAATGAAAAATGACAGTAGCAAGGTTCAAAAGAGAAAATGATTAAAAAAAAAAAAAAAAAAAAAACAACCAACCTGGAAGTAAAGCAGGGTACTGAGACAGAATACTCTTTTCATACACTTCCTCTGAGACAGGATCAAATGAAAGGGGAGACATGGGTGGTAGGAGATTCACAGCCTTAAAATAGAATGAAGCATTTAATAATTATAGTAACAACAATACTAGTGAATCTATGACTAGGTATTTATTCTGTCTATTAAAAATTTATCAAATACATATCTTGTAACTACTTTCAAATTTTAAAATATTCTTTTTTTTGGGTCCAGTCGTGGGGCCTGAACTCTGGGCCTGGGCGCTGTCCCTCAGCTCTTCAGCTCAAGGTTAGCGCTCCTCCACTTGAGCCACAGCGCCACTTCCAGCTTTTTTCTTTTTGCTTATGTGTTGCTGAGGAATCGAACCCAGGGCCTCAGGCATGCAAGGCAAGCGCTCTACCACTGAGCCACCTTCCCAGACCAAATTTTTAAATATTCTAAGCAAAAGAGTTACAGCCAGGTGCTGGTGGCTCATGCCTGTAACCGTAGCTACTTAGTAGGCTGAGATCTGAGGATCACAATTCGAAGACAGCTGGGCAGATAAGTCCCCATAAGACTCCTATCTCTAATTAACCCCTCAAAACTGGAAGTGGAGGTATCAAAGTGGTAGAGCAAAAAAGCTCAAGAACAATACCTAGGTCCTGAGTTCAAGCCCCCATAACCAAGAAAAACAAAAAGTTGCTTTATTTTCCAAGTATGTCTCAAACATTGAAATAGCTTATATCAAGGGTAAATCTCATTTTCTAATATAGCCATCTGAATTTTAAGATATTAACTATAAATGACAATAATAGCTTATTAAAAATTCTTCTCTGTACTTAGAAAAATTACAGAAACTAAAGCATTTGAACTTTAGACCCAAGATTTAAAAAAACGTAAGTATATATGCTTATGAATACATATATGTGTGTATGTGTATAATTTCTAGGTTACTTTTAACATAAGTCAACTTTGACAAAATTAAACTACTCTCCATAAGACACATCAACATTACTTACTGGAGTGCAACCTTTAATTAGACTGAAAGGAGATAGGCCAAGGCTTTCTTCCCATTTCTTATGCCATTCTCTTTGCTTTTCAGTAATAGAATGCCTTATATCTGTGAGGTCTTCCTTTATTTTATACCTATGACAGCATAAAAAGTAACTTTATTCAAAAGAAAAATATGTAGTAAAATATAAGAAAACAATATACTAAGGAAGTGGAAGAAAATCAAATTGAGAATTCAATGAGCAAACTGTATATAAATTGAATAAAATCTCACAAATAATTATTATGAACATAAAATACCTCTTCTCCTGTTAAAACCAGAGGACTCAGGATCTTGCATTTGCTAGACAGACTATCTATCACTTATGTCATACTCCTAGCCTAAAATTACTTACTTTTCATTAATTTTTTTTTTTGCTGTACTGTAGAATACTTGGTAAACAGGTGCTCTATTTGAGCCAAGTCTCTAGCCCTGATTTTTAAAACATAAAGCTGCCGGGCGCTGGTGGCTCACGCCTGTAATCCTAGCTACTCAGGAGGCTGAGATCTGAGGATCGCGGTTCAAAGCCAGCCCAGGCAGGAGAGACCATGAGACTCCTATCTCCAATAAACCACCAGAAAACCGGACCGGAAGTGGCACTGTAGCTCAAGTGGTAGAACGCTCGCCTTGAGCTGAAGAGCTGAGGGACAGCGCCCAGGCCCAGAGTTCAGGCCCCACGGCCGACAAAAATAAATAAATAAATAAATTAAAACATAAAGCTTTTCGTAGCTCTAAGGTATCAGAGTCCTATTTTTATTCTTTGTTGTCTACTACTAACTCCCAGTCTTTCTAATCAAATGGAAAACTTTTATTTATTTATTTTTGGCCAGTCCTAGGGCTTGAACTCGGGGCCTGGGCACTGTACCTGAGCTTCTTTTGCTCAAGGCTAACATTCTACCACTTGAGCCACAGTGCCACTTCTGCCATTTTCTATTTATGTGATACTGAAAAATTGAACCCAGGGCTTCCTACACACTAGGCAAGCACTCTACCATATGCCACATTCCCAAACCTGAAAAACTTCCTTGAGACTCAATTTCTATTATTATTTTTTTTGGGGGGGTCCGGTCATGGAGCCTGAACTCTGGGCCTGGGCGCTGTCCCTCAGCTCTTCAGCTCAAGGCTAGCGCTCTACCACTTGAGCCACAGCGCCACTTCCGGCTTTTTTCTTTTTGCTTATGTGGTGCTGAGGAATCGAACCCAGGGCCTCAGGCATGTAAGGCAAGCGCTCTACCACTGAGCCACCTTCCCAGCCCTCAATTTCTATTATTAAACACAACAA
This sequence comes from Dipodomys spectabilis, assembly GCF_019054845.1. Classification (NCBI taxonomy): domain Eukaryota; kingdom Metazoa; phylum Chordata; class Mammalia; order Rodentia; family Heteromyidae; genus Dipodomys; species Dipodomys spectabilis. Next base: position 4,550,968 of record NW_024870835.1, on the reverse strand, counting down.
AAGTTAAGTATATACATAATTTATTACAAATAAAAAAACCTTGTCCTTTCTATCTAACATGTATCTCTAGGAGTTGATTATATAAACCTTTAAAGTACTAAGAAAACTATCCTACTCTTTCCTAGTGAAATAAAGGGAGTTCTTTCTAGTGTACCTCATTTGCTTCAGATCTGACAATCTTTCCCTCTGGAATTTGGTCTCTTTTTCAAGGTAGTGAAGGTCTATTGTCAATCTTTCTTGATCAGCCTGATGACGTTCATAATTCATTATTTTCAAAACTTCATTTAACAACTGAATAACAGTTAAGAGGTTCAATTTTCCAGCCTCATAAACATTTCCTATGTGCAGCTAAAGATAAAGGGGCAAAGGGAAGTAGAGAATTATAGCTTCTTATGACAGAAAACTGTTACATAAATATGCTTTTTACTCTGATACTCTTCCCTTGGGGAATAAAAAAAAAAAATCAAATACCAACTAAAACATAAAATTACACAAATAATTTAAATTCACTGAAGAATTACTATGCCCTGTGACTTTTTTATATCATGCAAAATATTGAAAACTAGAAGAAATATAAACGGATGAAAAGAAAAACCAGGACTGAGTAGAAGTTAGGTCTGGTGGCCAACACCTATAATCCCACTACTAGCTAGACAAAGGAGGACTATAAATTCAAGGCTAGCTTGGGCTATATAGTAAGACCCTACCTTAAAAAAAATTGAGTAGAAAGAATAAGTTTGGAAAAAGAGCATGAATTAGTTTTTTAACAAAAGTTGGAAACCAATGACTCCTAATGGATATCTAAGGACAAATTTATTGTCCTACACTTTTTAGCATATTGTCAATATTTTTTAATTATAAATTTCATGTAAAAACAAAAACATTTATGGTAATTTTCTCCAAAGACTTCATCACTTCCTACCTTCTCCATATTATTACACATAATTCTTATTGTTATTTAGGACATATATACATTGTAGAAATGTTAAGCTTATACATCGTGCTTTTTATGTACTCTAAAATTGATGTCATGTTACCTATTAAAGCAACATGAGAGTCACAACATTTAATTTTTGTAACTTCACACTAGAATCAGTATCATGTTATGGTAGGTACTATAAACAATGCTGCCAAAAAAAAAAGCTAACTAGATGGCAATGTCTTATATACATATATAAGATAAATGGAGTTTGGGTGACTTGCTATACTAGAAATATAGAAGACTAGTAATATTCTGTACAGGAAGCTGTAAGCTATGAAATAGTAAGAAAATATAGATACATTTCTAATGAAGAAAAGCAAACTGGGAATGAAAGGAACCATAGAGAACTCTTGCATTTCAAGCTAAGTAGAGAAAAAGAAACCAGTGGGAAAAACTGAAATCAGCAGTATGGAAACACAGTAGAGATGGATATCACAAAGCTACAGTAAGACTTTAAATAAATAAGGTAAGTAAAACTGTAAAAGCACACTTAATAAAACCAAGATACAAAAAATTAGAGGAAAAAAATTAGAGGAAGGAGACTTTGAAAAAAGATTTTTAGAGAGGATGGCTTTAGCAACAGGAGATCATAGCTATTCTCTTTAAACATGCATAAACAACTAGTATAGAACATCTTCCTAAGTAAGTTTATACTTCCTACACATATGATATAGTGTGACCAAGTACAAGAGCTAATCACACCTTTAACAATAACCTCCTTCATGAAGATTTTTCTAGATATATTTATAAATTTTGAAAGAAAAAGAAAAACATTTGGAGAAAAACAATATATATTAATTGTATGCATTTTTTAGCATTTTCCCAAAAGCTTTAATAATATCAAATGCTTACCTGACCCATTTGTTTCTCAATTTTGTCAAGTAAAAGCCTTGGAATATTAAGAACAACATCAGTTCCATCTAAAGCATAATGATTGACAAGACCAAGAACTGAACTAACAACTTCTCTTTCTTTTTCTAAAAGTATGAGTGTTTCATTCACTAAAGTCCACAAAGACTGAACCTTTGAAAAGAGACAAACAAAATATTAAAAAGTCCATACAGAATCTGTACATATGTTAAAGAAATAAATGTAACCATCCAAGTAGTACAATGCTTGCCTAGCAAGTACACGGCCCTGCCTTTCACCCCAGACCCACCAGGATGAGGAGGGGAGGAAAGAGAAACATAACAATAAATATCTGCTTGCACTAAGCAACAGGCTGATTTCCAGTGAGAAATTTTTTTAAGTAATTGTACTTTAATACTTTAGAAGTACCAAAACTACTTCTAAAGGGGTTTAGAAACTGAAGAAATTTTTTTTTTCCTGGTCCTGGGGCTTGAATTCCGGGCCTGGACACTGTCCTTCAGCCTCTTTGTGCTCAAGGCTAGCACTCTGCCACTTGAGCTACAATGCCACTTTTAGCTTTAGCTGAGTAATTTATTGGAGAAAAGAGTCTCAGATTTTTCTTCCCAGGCTGGCTTTAAAACATGATCCTCAGCCTCCTGAGTAGCTAAGATTACAGATATCAGTCACCAGTGCACAGCTGAAGAATTTTTTAAGAGAATCTAGCTCGCTATAATTTATAATATTCAGACAAACACTAAGATACAATTAGCAATTCCTGTATTCTGACATGCTTTCAATGTAATAGAGATTTTAAGGAGAAATAATAAAAGATTTCAAAGAGAAAAAAACTACTATATATATATCTCATTCAGAAGAGTTAAAATATAAATGAGTTTTGGGGAGTTTTATTTGGGGAGAAGGGGTAGTAGGGCTTGAATTCAGGGCCTGGGTACTGTTCTTAAGCAAGCTTTTTTGCTCAAGGCTGCACTTCACCACTTGAGCCACAGCTACAATTTTCCAAGTTAACTGGAGATAAAAGTCTCACAGACTTTCCTGCACAGGCCTGGCTTTGAACTGTGATCCTAAGGGGAGAAAAGAGGGAAAGAAAGGGAGAGGAGGAAAGGGGAGCAAACAGGGAGGAAGGGAATTCTTAAGCATGTATTAATATTAACATATTTTCACTAAAATTCATATAAGCATATTCACAGTAGGATACTCATCAAAGAGTTAAACTAGAGAAGTTTAAATAATTTATTATGTTGCATGGTAACCAATTTTTTTTTTTAAATAAGCTTTTTTATTTTTTCTGTCAGTCCTGGGGCTTGAACTCTTGTACTGTCCCTCAGCTCTTCAGCTCAAGGCTAGTGCTCTATCACTTGACCCATAGCACCATTTTCGGCTTTTTCTACTTATGTGGTGCTGAGGAATCAAACCCAGGGCCTCATGCATGCAAGGCAAGCACTCTACCACTGAGCCACCTTCCCAGTCCTACTAATTATTAATAATACACATTTCAAAATTGTTAAAGTAGATCTTTAGCATTCTTAAAAAACAATAACTAGGTGAAGACATATGCTAATTAGCTTGACTGTATCTTTCTATAATGTTTAGAGCACAACACTGCACACCATAAATATGTAGTTATGTCTTATTTTAAAAATTTTTAATAGTATTCAGAGAACTTCTATGTATAAACTGGAATTAACAGTCAAAAAGAACATCCTGGCACCAGGGGCTCATGCCTGCAATCCTAGTTACTCAGGAGGCCAAGATCTGAGGATCTAGGTTTGAAGTCAGCTGGGGCAAGAAAGTCCCCAAGACTCTTATCTCCAATTAATCACAGAAAAGGCCAGAAGTGGTGCTGTGGCTCAAGTGGTAGAGCACTAGCCTTAAGCAAAAGGATTGGAGGGGCAGTGCTTAGGCCCAGAGTTCAAGCCCCAGGACTGGGGGAGGGGAGGGGAGGGAGGGGGAACCTTAAAAAACTGGAAACAGGGCTGGGAAGGTGGTTCAGTGGTAGAGCATGAGGCCCTGGGTTCAATTCCTCAGCACCACATAAGCAAAAAGAAAATAGCCGGAAGTGGCGCTGTGGCTCAAGTGGAGGAGCACTATCCTTGAGCTGAAGAGCTGAGGGAGCCCAGAGTTCAGGCTCCACAACTGGACCCAAAAAAAAAAAATGTTGCAAAGCAAGATAAAGCTGTTCTCCAAAGGAAGATTCATTGTCTAGCAACTGGTGATCTCAAGATAATGTTTCCTGATATTTCTACAATCATTCGTGATCTGGTTCTTATTCTTCTTGTCAGAAATTTTCTTGTTAATGGATTAGTCTGATCCAGGGAAAATGAATACTAGTCACTTTCAGAGGAAAATGATGTGGAAAATAGTTTATTATATCAATCTATTATATTTCTAATCAATAATATTCTATTTAATAATAGTAATATAAAATTAAAAGCATAAGAAAGTGGTTTTGCCTTATTTTCTTCATTGCTGACGCCCTACTTTTATCTAGAAGATACTTGATACATAGCAGGTGATCAATGAACACTCACTGAATGACTGAACATTTTCTGAAGATGGCACTCACCTTTCCATTTCTAAGGTGCCTGGGAAGCCATAGTAATACCCAAAGCTGCTCAGAACTACAGAATCACAAAAGGGCTTGAGAGATTTCATCCAAACAAAAAGAAAACTTAAGAAAATACTTTTATCCCACACATCAAAGCCAACCTCTGGTGGGAAAAGGAGAGATAAAGAGTAATAGAGGGGGTGATTTTGATCAAAGTACATTCTATACATGCATGGGAATATCACAGTAAAATTCCTCTATGTAGATAATATCACTTAATAAAAACTTTAAAAGCCAATCTCTAGAGGTTGACATTTGCCAGATTCCTTCCTCCTGTCAAGTCAGCCTCAATTTGACTCCTCATTTTTCTTCAATATTTTCCATCTTCCTTCAGTTAATGTATTCTTTTTAGTTAATACCACATATGAGGTAACAGTCAGCAGATCTTTCTTATTAGAGGATTTTAAATTAATCATATTTTTAAACTATTATACATATACTTACATTTATCAGCCATATACATGCCATATACATAATAAGTTCAAGGAAAAAAAAAAAAAAGAACAACACTACAAAAGAAATGGGCAAGTCAGGCACCGCCAGGCACTCACACCTATAATCCTAGCTACTCAGGAGGCTTAGATCTGAGAATTGCAGTTCAAAGCCACCCCAAACAGGAAAGTCTATGAGAGACTCTTATCTCCAATAAACTACTCAGAAAAAGCTGGAAATAGAACTGTGGCACAAGTGGTAGACTGCTAACCTTGAGCACAAAAAAGGGGGGGAGGGGCAATAAAATATTTCATTGTTTTATATAGCATAATTTTAATTCAATAAAGAAATCAATCATTTACTTGAGTGAGCTGTAAAAAAATTAAAAAATAAAAAAAAAAAAGATTCCAACTGCTGGGCACATAAACACACCTACAGTTTCAGCTACTCAAGCAGCTGAGGCCAGAGGATCACTTAAACCCAGAAGTTGAGGCTAGCCAGTCTGGGCAACATTGAGAGATTCTGTATTTCAGAAGAAAAGACACTAGCCAGATATGGTGACATACCTGTAAGACACCTACAAATTGAGTCAAATACACCATCTAAGGCAAATTTTGTCTCATATATAATTTAAAAGTTATCTTATGTAGTTGCCTGTGACTCATGTCTGTAATCTGAGCTATTTAGGAGGCTAAGATCGGAGGACTGCCAGCCTAAACTAAAAACGTCCTCGAAATTCTTATCTCCAATTAACCAGCAAAAAGCCAGAACTAGAAACATAGCTCAAGTGGTAGATTTACCAGTTGCAAACAAAAAAGCTGGGTGAGATTGAAAGAGCTTGAGTTCAAGCCTCATACTGGCAAAGAAATAAAAAAACACATAAAAAATTAAAAAGCTGGGCTGGGAAGTTGGCTCAGTGGTAGAGCGCTTGCCTTGCATGCTCGAGGCCTTGGGTTCTATTCCTCAGCACCACATAAGAAAAAAGCCGGAAGTGGCGCTGTGGCTCAAGTGGTAGAGTGCTAGCCTTGAGCTGAAGAGCCGAGGGACAGCACCCAGGCCCTGAGTTCAGGCCCCACGTCCAGACCCAAAAAAAAAAAAAAAAAAAAAAAATTAAAAAGCTTACCTTTTGAATTTTCTCATGTATATTAATTTGGTCATCACAGGGTTCCATTCTAGTAAAAACAAAATAATGTAATTAGTCATAAGAAAATCACATAGCAATTTAGCATCCAAAAAGTTAACTGATTTGTAAACCCACAAACTCACAATCATTTCAATTAAAAATAATGATAAGGACTGGGTGCCCATGGCTCACGCCTGCAATGCTCGCTACTCAGGAGGCTCAGATCTGAGGATCACAATTCAGAGCCAGCCCAGGCAGTGAAGTCGGTGAGACTCTTATCTCCAAAATAACCACCAGAAAACCAGAAGTGGCACTGTGGCTCAAGTGCTGGAGTGCTCAACTTGAGCTGAAGAGCTCAGGGACAGTGCCCAGACCCAGAGTTCAAGCCCCAAGATTAGCAAAATAATAACAGTAATAATAAACAGTAATAATTTTGTAGTAGCAGAACAACTAGACTAGAAATCAGAGCCATGCTCTAGTCCTACCATCATCTAGCTATGTTTTAATAAATGTTTGTATGAGGGGCCACAGTGCCAGTTCCAGCTTTTTCTGCTTTTGTGGTGCTGAGGAATCAATCCCAGGGCCTCATGCATGCAAGGCAAGCACTCTACCACTGAGCCACTTTCCCAGCCCATGAATAAGCATTGTTGCCTCCTCCTTTGTTTCCCCTTACCATCTCTTCCCATCTCCCCCTTCCTCCCCCACCCCCCCAAAACTCACTCACTTTTTCATTTGGTTTTGAAGACCCATGCATTCTGATCTCAAATTTCGCACTTGCTTAACTGCCAGTCTGTAAGAAAACACAGAAATTCCATTACAATTAACTAGTATAACCCATCTTGTTATTTCCCTTTCCTTATCTTTGCTCAAGGCCTCTAAGAACACCTAAGGCCAGCTAGAGGACATTTGAAGAGAATATCTATCATACAGGGTACGACTCAGGTTGATCATGACTATTAGCCTAATATTTGCTCAGACATTTTCCCTCTTTGGTCCAGGTACTAGGAGATTGAACTCAGGGCCTGGATGTGGTCCCAGACTTTGTTTCATCGAACATACCTAAGGGGTAAATTTGATTGTCATTTTATTGTCAAGCACCATTTCAGTTGTAACTTCAAAGAATTTTGTAGCTTTATGACAGGTGACAAGTAATTTTAAAAAGATCTTACTGTGATGGTTAAAACTATATAAAGTTAGACACAATCTATTCTTTGAGAGGAAAAACCATGTCTGCCAAGTTTAATGCTCTGGCTCCAGTACTAAACAATATTTGGCACATAAAATTCCCAAGCCAGAAGCCAATGCCTCAGGCCTGTAATCCTAGACTCAAGAAAGTGAGATCTGAGTATCAAGGTTCAAAACCAGCCAGGGCAAAAAAAAAAGTTTTAAGAGACTCTCATCTCCAATTAACCACAAAAAAGCTGGAAGTGGAAGTGTGGCTCAAGTGTTAGAGAGTGTGTGCCATGAATGAAAAAGCTAAATGGCAGTACCCAAGACCTGAAATACCCAAGTACCCAAGTATGTCAAGCCCCAGTAGTGACAAGAAGAAAAAAAAAAATCTCAAAATAAAATAATTAATATAAGAATCTAAATATAAACTGGTTAAAGTATTAAGTACCTACTTGAAGTAATATGTACATACATAATGAAATATCTATTCAAACTATTAAATTAAAAATTAAGAGCCAGACAATGCAATACAATAATTTACAGAATGAAATATCAAGACCAAAACAAGATGAAAACAATTACAGGTTACAGCTCAGAAATATATTTTCTCAGGGACACTGGTAGCTTATGCCTATAATCCTAGCTACTCAATAAACTAAGATCCAGAAGATCTTGAGTAGAGCCACCACCACAGCTTTGCCAGGGAGTGCTTTGTGGGCTACAAGCTGAGCTGAGTGAGATTTCAGAAGTCATTGTGTGCTCTGTATCCACAGAGCACTTGACAGAGGGAGAAGTGTCTTAAGAATCAGACAGGGGGGGCTGGGAAGGTGGCTCAGTGGTGGAGCACTTGCCTTGCATGCATGAGGCCCTGGGTTCGATTCCTCAACACCACATAAGCAAAAAGAAAAAAGCTGGAAGTGGTGCTATGGCTCAAGTGGTAGAGCGCTAGCCTTGAGCTGAGGGACAACGCCCAGGCCCAAAGTTCAGGCTCCACGACCCAACCCAAAAAAAAAAAGAATCAGACAGGGATTATGTAAAATGGGTACTGTATGCATGGTGACTGGTGAATATATCTCTTAATGTATTGGAAAATTTCCATTTTATTCAAGAAATCTGTTCTATGTTTCAAGACTTGATTAAAAAGGACGTTTTTATAATTTTTAAAAAAAGCAGAGCTAGAAGCATGACTCAAGTCATAAACTAATAGTCGAGCAAGCAAATCAAGTGAGTGAAAAGGCTCTGAATTCAAACCCTAGTACAGCAGATAGATAGATAGATAGATAGATAGATAGATAGATAGATAGATAGATAGATAGATAGGACGGATAGGTAGGTGGACAGACAGACAGATATCAGTAAAGAGAGGAAGACAAGGGAGAGCAGAAAAAGCACAGGCCCTGAGTTCAAAGCTCAGTACTGCTAATTCATAACCTGCAATATGGAATTGTAAATTCTTGGTACTACTACTTAATTTTTTTACCAAAAAGAAAGAAAGGGAGGGAGGAGATGTGAGATGGGAAGAAAGTGGAAAGGAGGGAAGATCTTTACATTGCTAACAACTTGGACTTATATAATACCTGAAGTTTCAAAATACATAGTATATTCAAAAGTTAACTGGCTTTAAAATGCAAAGATAGCAGCAAGGTTTTGTAGCAGATACAGATTATCTATACTAAAGTCACACTGATGACACATGTGCAGAAAAAAAGGAATTGTTTTCAAATCATCAAAATATTACTTACTGTGCATTTTCTTGATACTTTTGGATAATGTAATCTTGTCTTTGCAAAATTTGTAAAAATCTGTTACGTGCTACATGGTATCTGGCAAGGCACTTGTGCATGTCATGTTGCTTTACTTTAAAGTTTTCAGTACAATAAAGAGAAGAATCTACATAGGAAATAAGACCACAGAAAAGACTTACTAGGTAGAAATATGAAAAAAATGTTTTAACTGCTGTAGTGGCCTACACCTACTCAAAGGCTGAAGCAAGAACATTTAAGCCCAGCAAGAACACTTGAAGCCAGACTACGCACTATCCTACCACTAAAAAAATTTAATTTTAAACAATTAACACTGTATAATAACATCTTAAAAGCTAGAAAGCCACATATTTAAAAATATCAAACAAATGTTATTAAAAGCAAGATGAAGCAATTTAAAGGCTATATAGAGTTCTTTAAATACATTTAAAGTTTAAAAAGTGGAGTTCTAGGGCTGGGAAGGTGGCTCAGTGGTAGAGCGTTTGCCTTGCATGCCTGAGGCCCTAGGTTCAATTCCTCAGCACCACATAAGCAAAAAGAAAAAAAGCCGGAAGTGGCGCTGTGGCTCAGGTGGTAGAGCGCTAGCCTTGAGCGGAAGAGCTGAGGGATAGTACCCAGGCCCAGAGTTCAGGCCCCATGACCGGACCCAAAAAAAAAAAAAAAGTGGAGTTCTAATTAAAAACATTCAGAGCTATCAGTGGCACTATAATCCTATTTACTCAGGAGGCTGAGATACAGAGGATTACCCAAGGTCAGCCTAGGCAGAAAATAGCATCACCAAAATAACCAGCAAAAAGCTGGGCTAAAAGTCTAATTCAAATAGTAGAACACCAGCCAGACAAGCAAGCCAAGAAAGCACAAGGCCCTCAGTTCAAATCCAAATAACAGAAAAAAAAAAATCTGTACAAAGTAATTCACTTGCCCCCCCTCCCTCACTCTTTTGGGAGCAATGTGTGACCTAGGTGCTATCCCTGAGCTTTTTTGTTCAAAACTAACCTGCTTCCACATAACTCACAGCTCCTCTTCCAGCTCTTTGGTGGTTAACTGAAGGTAAGAGTATCATAGACTTTCCTTCCTTGTTCTGCTTTCGAACCCCAATGCTCAGATCTTAGCCTCCTGAGTAGCTAAGATTACAGGCATGAGCCCACCAGCACCCAACTCAATAAAACCTCTTTGTACTACACACACACACACACACACACACACACACACACACACACACACACACACACACAATATGAACAAAAGACAGACAAAAAAATGATAAAATTAAAAATAAGAACTGCCAGCCAAGGTAGTCCAGTCCTATAATCCCAGCACTAAGGAGACTGAAACTGGAACATGATGAATTCAAGACAACCTGGATTAAATATCAAAACTATCTCAAAAAAAAAGGTGTGTGTGGAGGGAAGTATATGCATATTTGCTCATAGCATCACATTGTTGGTTCTAGAAAAGGAAACAAAATAGGTGTAGACCAGAGCAGAAATTAGACTTCTCTTTTGATTTTGGAAATGAGGATATATAATGTGGTCAAAATAAACAAAATGTAAAAATGTTTTAAAAAAAAACACTAAAAGGAAAAAGAAATAAGCCAAATAGCAATGTTTGTCTCATAAAATTGGTAGGCAAGGTTTAATGCTTCAGCTTTTCTTATTCCCTCCTTTTTTTTTTTTTTTTTTTTTGTTGGTCGTGGGGCTTGAACTCTGGGCCTGAGCACTGTCACTCAGCTCTTCAGCTCAAGGCGAGCGCTCTACCACTTGAGCTACAGCGCCACTTCCGGTTTTCTAGTGGTTTATTGGAGATATGAGTCTCATGGTCTTTCCTGCCGGGGCTGGCTTCGAACTACAATCCTCAGATCTCAGCCTCCTGAGTAGCTAGGATTACAGGCGTGAGCCACCGGCCCCCGTCTCCCTCCCATGTTTTATGAGCAAAAACAAACATAGCTCCATAATTAATTACAAATAGTGATCTTTGAAGCATTAGCTTTTAAAATTAATTTTTCTTGCCAAATAATTCAGTTCTTTCTAATAAGTAAATTATAAAATAAGTCAAATCCCTTGGATCAGGAAATCCCAACGTAACACCTATAAACAAACTAAATTTCACATATATTGAACACATTTAACATCTTTCAATGGACTGGGAATGTGGTTTAGTGGTATAGTACTTGCCTAGCATGCAGGAAGGCATGGGGTTGATTCCTCAGTACTACATAAACAGAGGGCTGGGAAGGTGGCTCAGTGGTAGAGCGCTTGCCTTGCATGCCTGAGGCCCTGGGTTCGATTCCTCAGCACCACATAAGCAAAAAGAAAAAAGACGGAAGTGGTGCTATGGCTCAAGTGGTAGAGTGCTTGCCTTGAGCTGAAGAGCTGAGGGACAGCGCCCAGGCCCAGAGTTCAGGCCCCACAACCGGACCCCCCCCCCCAAAAAAAAATATATATATATATAAATAAAAACAAAAATAAATAAAAAAGTACTACATAAACAGAAAAAGCCAGAAGTGGTACTGTATTTCAAGTGGTAGAGTACGCCTTGAGCAAAAGAAACTCAGGAACAGTGGCTAGGCCCTGAGTTTAAGCCCCAGGACTGGCAAAAAAATAAATAAATAAAATAATAATAATAGTAACATTGTTGGTCAATTCTAACTCTCTGGCCTAATTTGGTCTAATGGTATTTTTGAGCACAAAATGGTAGAACTCATTTCTACATTTATTCAGAGTTGCAAAAAAGAAACAAAGTTGAATTTGTGACAGGGACTCTATGTGGTCCATACTTATATGGTTAAATATTTACTGTCTGGCCTTTCTATGGAAATTGTATCCCAACCCCAATATTAGAACATAATAAAATAGAATATACAGTAACAAGTTCATTATGGGAAGATTTCAAACCACACTTTCAGTAGAATATTAACTTTTTTGAGATAAATTACATTTTAACTCAATATGCTTTACATTTTAAAATTAGGTGAAAAAATATAATTTAAGAATTTAAACAAAATACTTTCCGACACCAAGGTTAACTTACTTTTAGAATGGGTTTCAATATATTTTATTGCAACAAATCTTGCAAAATGATACATCAGATGAATAAATTTAGGACCACCAGGATAAAGAAACAGTGAGCCAACCACTTGAGGAAAGCTACCTCCACATTCTGCCTACGGAGAAAAAGGATAAAATAATTTAAAGACCTTAGCAACAATAATTCTGATATTTATCTCACACTTTTTTAAAGAGTATATCAGTGGAGGTCACACGAGTCCATCCCTGGAAGACAGTGATAGCTAGATACCCACTCGAAGCACAGTGGCTTGGGTATACACAATTCTATCAGAGTGACAAATGGTCAGAGAAGATGAAACCTCAGCAGGCCTACTATGCTCCTCATATCATCCCATCATTTAAAACATAATAATGATCAAGATCACTGTTTGAGAAGCTGCAAAACAGTACTTGAGTCTATATGACCTTCACCCAACCTCACCCAATGAAGACAGCTTTAATAACTGTCCTACAATATAAAACCAAGACATTAAAAGCTGTATAAGAATGTAAACTAGCCGGGTGCTGGTGGCTCATGCCTGTAATCCTAGCTACTCAGGAGGCTGAGATCTGAAGATCACAGTTCAAAGCCAGGACAGGAAAGTCCTTGAGAATTTTTTTTTTTGGTCAGTAGTGGGGCTTGAACTCTGGGCCTGGGCACTGTCCCTCAGCTCTTCAGCTCAAGGTTAGCACTCTACCACTAGAGCCACAGAGCCACTTCTGGCTTTTTCTGCTTATGTGGTGCTGAGGAATCAAACCCAGGGCCTCATGCATGCAAGGCAAGCATTCTACCACTGAGCCACTTTCCCAGCCCCCTTGAGACTCTTATCTCCAATAAACTACTAGAAAACCAGAAGTGGCGCTGTGGCTCAAGTGGTAGAGCACTCGCCTTGAGCTAAAGAGCACAGGGATAGCGCCCAAGCCCAGAGTTCAAACTCCATGACCAACCAAAAAACAAAAAAAAAGTGTAAACTAAATTATAGACATCATTTTATACACTTTTTATACATTTTATACACTTTTCTTGGGGGGGGATGCCAATCCTGGGGCTTGAACTCAAGAACTGGGTACTATCTCTGAGCTTCTTTGGCTCAAAGCTAGCACTCTACCCACTTGAGTCACAGAGCCACTTTCAGCTATTTCTTAGTAGTTTCTTGAAGAGTCTCACAGACTTTCCTGCCTAGACTGGCTTCAAACCATGATTCTTGGATCTCCGCCTCTTGAATAGCTAGGATAACAAGCATGAGCCACTGGTGCCTGGATGCATTCCCAGCTTTAATGTCATCTTTTATTTGTTTTGGGTGTGTGTCTTTAACTATACTGGGGCTTTAACTAAGGGTATGAACACTATCCCTTAGCTTTTCCATTCAAAGCTGCCACTCGCTTAATATTAAAAAGAATACTTACAGAAATTTTTTTTAACCACTCACAGCAATGTTTACGAAATTCCGCATCACTTTTTTGGTCAAATGGAGGCCAGCAAAATCTGAAAAGCAAATACAAAAGCATTAGACTTAGAAAATACCCGCTCAAAAAAATAAAACTCAGAAAAAACTTAAAATCAAATTTATTTCCTATACTAGAAATAAAAGCAGAATGGATAAAAGATAATATTCTTAGATTTCAACCAAGAATATCCTCACCAATATGTAAGAAACTTGGTCTTTATTCTAAGTATCTACATATTTCCATTCAAATAACTATATATAGAGTTCAGTGCAAAAAATTAATAAATATATACCTTAAATTGGCAATATATATCTTAAATGAAAGAATGAACAGCTACTAAAATTACTGAAAAAGAGCTAAAAACAACACTCAAATATAAATAAGTTCATTAAGCTTGAGGGAGGGGGGAAGACTCACAAGACAGAAGCATAAAGGAATACACACAATGAATGAGCAGAGGAATGCATGAGAATATTACTCCTAAGATAATCCCTATCATTGTCTATGGGCACTACTGTTTTGTGGCTAAACAAAAAGACACAAAAATATAAGATAGAAAAGTTTTGTTTCAGCTTTGTTCAAAAATACTATCCAGGTACCAGTGACTCATTCCTATAATCCTAGCTACTCAGGAGGCCAAGAATTGTAGTTCTAAGCCAGCCCAGGCAGACAAATCCAGGAGACTCTTAACTCCAATTAACTAGGAAAAAACCAGAACTGGAGTCATGGCCCAAGTGGTAAAGTGTCAAGCATGAACAGAAAGTCAATCAAGAGTGAAATGTGGGGGCTGGGAAGGTGGCCCAGTGGTAGAGTGCTTGCCTTGCATGCATGAGGCCCTGGGTTCGATTTCTCAGCACCACATAAGCAGAAAAAGCCGGAAGTGGTGCTGTGGCTCAAGTGGTAGAGCACTAGCCTTGAGCTGAAGAGCTGAGGGACAGTGCCCAGGCCCAAAGTTCAGGCACCATGACTGGCAAAAAAAAAAAAAAGAATTGTACTCATTACCTAATTCATGTAACTATAACCTCTCTGTATATCAACTCTTACAATATTAAAAAAAAAAAAAAAAAAAAAACGGGGCCCCTGTGGCTCACACCTATAATCCTAGCTGCTCAGGAGGCTGAGATCTGAGGATTGAAGTTCAAAGCCAGCCGAGGCAGAAAAGTCCACGTGAGACTCATCTCCAATCAGCCACTCAAAAACCAGAAGTGGCACTGTGTCAAGTGGTAGAGTGCTAGCCCTGAGCACCAAGAGGCTCAGGGATGGCACCCAGACACTGAGTTCAAGCCCCATGACTGACCAAAGAAGAAAAAAAGAAAAACACAGAACAATAATGAGGGCTGGGAAGGTGGCTCAATGGTAGAACACTTGCCTTGCATGCATGAGGCCCTGGGTTCGATTCCCCAGCACCACATAAGCAAAAAGAAAAAAGAAAGTGGCACTATGGCTCAAGTGGTAGAGCGCTAGCCTTAAGCTTAAGAGCTGAGGGACAGCGCTCAGGCCCAGAGTCCAGGCTCCACCACCGGACCCAAAAAAAAAAAAGAGTGCATAAACAGATTGGTATCAGTTAACTGTTTTTATTAAATTAAGACCATGAATAGTGTTAACTGATTTTATGAAACAAGATCTGCATGACCTAGGAAGTATATACCAGTTTTAAGGTAAATACCCCCCAAAAATGAAATTCTTGCTCAGATATATATAAAGGTTAAACACTAAACCTCTAAAACTCACAACTAAATCTTACAATATCTACTCTAAACCAGAGCTAATGGTCAGAACTGAAATTATAGTTTAAGTTGACATAATCCATTTTCAAATTTGAGAATGACAAATAAAAGAAAATGAAGTAACTTTCCTTACTTGAAAACTCGTTTGGTAAGAGACTCGTCCAGTGTTTGAAATAAAAAATAAGAAACTATTTGAAAGGCATCACGGTTCAGCTTGTCAAACATGTTCCTAGTGGTTTAAAATGAAAAGGTAGGGAGAGAAAAACAAGAGGAAAATAACATTAAGCATTATCAAAAGTTGTTAAGAGTTTGACACAAATTATTAATTTTATTCTCTTCAAAAGTAAAGGTAAACCTGCTGGAAGGAATGGTCAAAATGAGGACAGCTTGGCTTTGGTCTAAGTCAGAGCCCAAGAGAAATCTAGGTATAGATGGTTTATGAAAAGCCAACACTGGGATAGGATAAATCATACAGGATTCTAAATATCCACACAAAATGAGACCAAAAGAGAATACTCTTAGCCAGGCGCCGGTGGCTCACGCCTGTAATCCTAGCTCCTCAGGAGGCTGAGATCTGAGGATCACGGTTCAAAGCCAGCCCCGGCAGGAAAGTCTGTGAGATTCTTATCTCCAATAAAAACCACTAGAAAACCGGAAGTGGCATGGTAGCTCAAGTGGTAGAGGGTAGAGCCCTCGCCTTGAGCTGAAAAGCTGAGGGACAGTGCCCAGGCCCAGAGTTCAAGCCCCACAACCAAAAGAGAAACAAGTAGGTAGAATGTCTACAGGCCCCTTTCATATTTATATAAAATTATATATACATATATATGTAAATTAACTCCATGATATAGAACAAAAGATTTGTTTTTCTGTTAATTTTTTGATGATTCTGTTTTCTTTATATATGGTGAATTCAAGTATATATATATTCCGTAAGGGAAATGTACAGAATTTGAGAGAAAAAGGAGCAGCAGTGGCGCTCACTGGACATGGATGAAAGTAAACTATACAACTTTATATATTTCATAGGTGGAGGCAGAAGGGAGGGACTCCGGGAGAGAGTGAGGGAACAGAAGAGACTGTACAAAATAATCTCATTATCCAATATCACTGTACTCATTATCTGATTCATTTAATTGTAATCCCTCTGTAAATCACATTCATAATCACAATAAATTTTTTTAAAGTAAAGGCAAATTCATTTTTCTTGTGCAAGATTATTTTTTAATCAATTTAGAAAAAGAAGGCTGGATATGTGGCTCAAGTGATAGAGAATATGCCCACCAAGCATAAGCCTTGAGTTTAAACCCTGCCCCACCACCAAAAAAAACAACATACAAGCTTTACTTTCTGATTCTAAAAATATACAACCAACAGAAACCTGGCACTACCATTCATGTAATGTGAACATTCTACAAAAAGGGAAGAAAAACATAAGTAGGTACAGAAAATTTTCCCTGTGTTAAATAGGCAGTATCAACCAATACTTACTGAATAATATTAACATAACATTCCTTATTTGCCAATCATTAACCTTTTATAAGGAATAACTCATCTACTATTCATTATTCTCACGTAAAGTATGTTATTTAACACAAATTATTTTATTTAATCTTAGTAACACTAGATAGTAGTTTGAATATTCTCATTATTTAGATTGGGAAATTTAAATTTAGGGTAGAAAATTTGCTTCCCACAAAAGCACACTAATTTTTAAGTATGTCACTGAAAAACACTGATTGTAAGTATGTCACCTGACCTGAGTGCCCTAGATATTTACTGCTGAATTGTACTCCCCAAACCATCTTTATCACATGCTAGCAAATTCATTAATTTTTAATATACCAATTTTTCTACTTATATCAAGTCAAAGTCAAAATACAACATGAAAAACACATAAGACTTTCTTAGCCTCATAAAAATGTCACACATGGGATAGGATCATAGGTCAAGTGGTAAAAACAGCTGCCTAGCAAGCACAGGCTCCTAGTTCTAACCCCTGTACCACCAAAAAAGAAAAGGAAAAAAGTCACACAGCTATATAAACTCAAGAGTTAATAGAGCCTGGTAGTATAGCTTACTGATAACACATACATGGCCTCACATACATGGCCTCACATACATGGCCTCACACACACACCTCAAAAAAATAAGTAAGAGTTAACAAGAAAGGCAAAGAATCAAATCAAGTAAATTTTAAAGTTAGCATTACTATCCTCTTGTTTGTGATCGCATGTCCTTAAAATGTTTTTATTCCTTGAGGAATCAAATGTTATTTTTTTGCATAATACTCTATTCTCTGTGGCACTTAATCGTAATTGGTAACAGACATTTGCTATAGTCTTATTCACCCACTAGACTAAAATACTATAAAGGAAAAAATTTCCTCCTTGACCACTGTATACCTATGTGTTAAATGGACAAATCAATCATTTCTCTCAATTCCCACTGTCAGCTTAACTTAGTTCAGGCAGCTTCCCCTCTCATCAATTCTCTGCAATTCAATCCTTATGATTTTTTTCAAAAACTCTCTTTTCAGGCAAATATATTAGACTAAGACTGTAAGGTCATTTTAAGTGTGTGTTGGTGTGTGTATGTGTGTATACATATATATGTGTGTGTATTATGTATGTATGTATATAATTGGTGGGGGAGTCCTGGGGCTTGAACTCGAGACCTAGGTGCTATCCCTGAGCCTCTCTGTGCTCAGGGCTAGCACTATACCACTGGAGCCACAGCACCACTTCCAGATTTTTTGAGTAGTTTATGTTTTTTTGATTTTTTTGGTTTTGTTTTGTCAGTCCTGGGGCTTGAATTCAGGGCCTGTGCTTCTTTTGCTCAAGGCTAGCACTCTACCACTTGAGCCAGAGTGCCACTTCCAGCTTTTGCTGTGTATGTGGTACTGAGGAATCGAACCCAGGGCTTCATGCATGGGAGGCAAGCACTCTACCACTAAGGCACATTCCCAGATCTTTTTTTGAGTATTTTATTGGAGATAAGAGTCTCACAGACTTCCCTGCCCAGGCTGGCTTCTGAAAACCGCCATCCTGGGATCCTCGGATCTCAGCTTCCTGTGTAGCTAGAATTACAGGCATGTATACTTAACTCTAAGAACATAAGTCACACAACTACATGTTCACACAAACTAAAAAAAAATCATTAAATGACAAGCCAAAAAGAAAAAGGTTGCAGTATAAGCAAAGCAAAAACATGTTCCGCAGGGCACCGGTGGCTCATGCCTGCAATCCTAGCTATTCAGGAGGCTGAGATCTGAGGACACAGTTCAAAGCCAGCCCAGGTAGCAAAGTCCAGAAAAACTCGCAAGTGGAGCTGTGGCTCAAGTGGTAGAGCGCTGGACATGAGCTAGGGACAGCACCCAAGCCGAGTGGGTGGGTGGATGGACAGATGGACACTCTCTAAATAAGACCCCAAGTTATCAGTTTGACAAGAACTGTACTCATCTTATTTATGTAACTGTAACCCGTCTGTGCATCACTTTTACAACACAGCAAATGTTTTAAAAGACCCAAACGGATAGAGATATTAACCATTATAGTTAAAAACCATATCAGAAGTGGCAGAAGGGAAGGGGTTTTCACTGTTCATTTTAATGCCCTGGTCTTTTTTTTTTTTTTTTTTTTGGCTAATTGTGGTGTAGTTTCGTTTCCTAATTCAAAAAAAAAAAAAACAAATAAAGATTACAAAGTTAGCCACCTTCAAAAGCTGCCTGGGGGGTCACACAGGCGTTGGCCCCGCCCGCCCCCCTCCCACTCCGGATCCGACCCCCGCCTCCCCCACCGCGGCAGGGTGACGCCGCCCCGGGCCCGCCGCCCCACGGCGCGCGGCCGGCACCCTTCAGAAACCGCCGGTGTCCGGCTCCGCCTCGGGCAGGCCGCAAATGGGACTTCTGGCAGCCCGCAAGCCCTCGGGCCTCGGGCGGGACGCCCCCCACCCCGCTCCACGCGGCCGCAGGCTCGAGCCCGGGGTCCCCCCCGGCGCCCCCGGCCCCGGCCCCCTTACACTCCGAGGTGCGTGTGCGACACCATCTTTCCGGAGGCAGCAGTGGCCAGGCCCGGATCAAAGCCCAGGGCCTGCAGGTACATCCAGAGGTGCCGCTTCTTGAAAGAAGTGGCGGGGCCCGAACTCATCCTCTCGGCAGGGGCTGGGACTTCGGAGAAAGCGAGCGCAGGCCGCCCGCCACGGCGAGGGCCGTCAAAGACCTCTCCTCCCTACAAGCGGCCTGGGGTCGTGGCGGCCCCTCCGGGGACACCGCCGGATGCTTGCTCGCCCGGTGCCATTACGCCTCAAACGATCCAAATATTTCGAGAAAGCGGAGTCTAAACGCCGAGACGCCTCAAGGAACCCAGCGGAAGCGGCGGCAAACAAGACTCCCGCGCTTCAGGAAGAGCGGTGTGCGCCTGCGCAGGCCTGAGAACTGTTTTTCCCGCCATGCAGTGCGCCGTTGTCCGTTGCTTCCGGTCATACCCTACGGTGTAAAACTACAAGGTCCATAGTGCACTGCGCGGCGCACTGCGCGGCCAGGAACTTTCCCTAGGGTTCGACGTTATTCTACCTACCGAGGCCCTACGACTTTGAAGTTCCCAATTCTTAACGTCTGCTGTTGCATTTTGTGCGCGTGAGTCAAGTCAGACAAAAGTTGTAGATGGAGTACAGTAGCCTGCTGTAGGGAGGTAAGTACTAGGTGTACGACCTTGAACGAGCCATCGGACTTCTGAACCTGTTGTAGCATTAGCAAAGTTTCTGCACGCTCAAATGCTGGATGTCCGTTCCATCATGTTCTACCTCAAATCTGGCACTTCTAAGCACCCTTGAAGCACTCTCCCGCGATGGCTATGCTCTTTTCCACACTCTTGTACAACAGAAGCGGGGTAGGTATCCTACTGTCTTCATGTTGACAAGTATGACAGTCATCGACTCCCTGCTTACTAAGACCATCAGTTCCTTTCAAGTTTGTGCTGCTGTTTCTGGCCAATGGAGTTCTCCGGATTTCCCTCAATTCTTAGATTGCACCAACTAAGGAAAGGATTCAGCAAGAGGAGAAAAATAGCCTGGAGTGATCCACAAAGCTGAATTACAGTACATTTCAAAGAGGTCAGGCAGGCAGTTGGATAGGGACTCAGAGTGGCAGCTGTCTGGGGATTAGGGTCCTAGTAACCAATCAGATAGTAGATATTGAGGCCCACCCAAAGGGTTTGACAACTGAGCAGTAGCTGCCAGGGTATGAGAAGTTTGAGCTTGTGAAAGAATAAGGGCAGGGGCTGGGAATGTGGCTTAGTGGTAGAGAAGCCCCTGGTTCAATTCCCCCGTACCACAAAAACTGAAAAAAAAACGGAAGTGGCGCTGTGGCTCAAGTGATAGAGTACTAGCCTTGAGCAAAAGAAGCTCAGAGATAGTGCCCAGGCCCTGAGTTCAATCCCCAGGACTAGACAAAAAGAAAAAGAAAAGAAACAAGGAAGAAAAGAAAGGAAGAAAGAAAAGGAAGGAAGGGAGAATGAGAAAGAGAGATAGATAGATGGATAGATTGGATCACATTAATGAAAAAAAGTATGTGCAATAATTTAAAAAATATAGTAAATTAGTTTGAGGCCTGAATAAATCTTCCTAATATTTTGTATTACTCCAGTAAAGAAAAACACAAAAAATGAAGCTACCCACCTTTTGTGTTATCTGAGATACAACATTGTAACTGCAGAAAATTGACTGTAAATTTTTAGCTACTATCAAAACAATTCTAACCTGCATGTTGGAAATGTGATTAAAATTAATAGAGGAGATGGAAAAAAGAGAGAGAGAGTAGAGGGAGGGAGAGAGGGAAAGGAGGGATGAGAGCAGTCACCTTTTTTCCTTCCTGAATTATCCTTGATATGGGGAGGGAACTCAGAAAGTAAGACCATTAGTTTAGTAACTGGTCCAGGTATGTACCATTGTTTTGTTTTGTTTGGTTTTCATGGATGTGGGCCATATGGACTCTTAGGAAATGAAATGGGGGAGGAGCACCTGTATTTCCTCTGCGTGTGGTCCTGTATTCTTAGATGCCTATGCTAACACTATCACCTGTCACTCTTCATGTGGAGGTCATTTATAAGATATCCAAATCATGCGGAGGATGTAGCTCATAGGAAAAGCACCTGCTTAACATGCATGAGGCACAGTTCTGTTTCCAGTCCTGGAGAGGAAAAAAAAATCTAAGCAAAGTGTGTGGCTCAGACCTATGTGGGAGTTGGAGGCAGAAGAATGTACAATTTGACTCAGTTCTCTGCTAAATTAGTAAAGCCCTACCTTGGAAACAAAATATATAACAAAAGGGCTGGAATGAAGCTCTACTAGCCCTGGGCTCATTCCCCAGGCCTGAAAACAAAACAAACAAACAAAAGACCCTCAGGATCTATGATCTTGTTCTAATAGTTAATTCTTAATCCCCTCCAACTTCGTTCCCAAAGTTTTTGGTGATAATGCACTTGACATTTTCAATGCCCTGGCTTCTCAGTTAACTGACTAATTCTCCAACAATTTTATCTCCCATTCCATCTCAGCCACCTACATTCTGGTACCTAAGCATAAACTTTTTCATTATCAACACCACCTTAAGCTGGAGTTCAGCCTCTATTCCTACCTTTCTAGCTCAGTCCTAAATCTTATTCTAGTTCTTAGATCATGACAATGTCTAATCCTTTTTGAAAGACCCCAGACTCACTGGGATGCTTTCTCCAACGGGAGGGCACCCCAAGAACCAAGACTTCAAGCCAGCAGCTGCAATAAGCAAGAGGAGTTTATTTGGCGTTTGTGCAAACGGGCTCTCTGTCCAGGGCAGACAGGAAGCCCCGAGCAGCTGTTACAGGCACTTTTAAAGACAAAAGCCACAGGATTAGCATAAGACCCCAGGTTCCCTAGGATTGGCTCAGTTTACTACACAGGGAAGTTTATAACACTCTTTGTAAAACAGTTGGCTCAGGGCAAGTCTAGGGCGAGCGGTCACCCTGGAGGGGAGTTTACATAGTTACAGGCTTGTGATTGATTAATATTTGGCCTAGTTTGCTGGGCTCACCCGATGGTCCTTATCTTGAGCCCCCTAAACCGAGAATTTTTACACAGGAATGCAGAGGAACATACTCTTTGTTCCTTATCTTGGGTCCCATTTGGCCACCTGGGGAATTTACTTGCTAGTTCTTTATTTACGACTACAGAGCTTGTCCCAGGGCCGACATCTAGGCTATGAAACTTTTTATTTATTTCCAGGGAGGGGAAGGGTCAGTGCTAGCGCAAGCAAGTTTACACAAGCAAAACCAGCAGTTAGCAATTGTAAAATGTAACTCTAATTTTTAATCTTTCACTTTTCTTTCTGTGATACCAGAAATTCCATCCCGAGGACTCAATGCTAAATTAGAAATAATGAGAGCAGAGTTTGAGAAAAAAGGAAGTAAAAGTTGATTCATTTTTCCAGGCAAATTAGGACTGCAATGAGCTACAGTCTCAAAAGCAGTAGTCTTAGCCAGGTGCCAGTAGCAAATGCCTGTAATCCTATCTACTCAGGAGACTGAAATCTGAGAATCTCAGTTCAAAGCTAGCCTAGGTAGGAAAAGTCCTTGAGACTCTTCCATTAACCACCAAAAAGGTAGAAGATGGAAGTGGAGCTAAAGATTAAGTGGTAGAGCAGTAGTCAAAAAAAATAATGTACGATAGATTGAATCTTGAAATTATGTTTAAATCACTGAATTCATGTGTGTGTGTGATAGATTGCTAGACTTTGTCAGAGAACCATGCAGACATCTGGGTACAGAGAAAAAAGAAAGGTTTATTGCTGGGAAAGGGGCCAACAAGACACCTTCTCACAAGGGAGAAGTGAGAAGAAGCACCAGCTATTGTCTGAGGTTACCTATATAACTTAGGAGGTATAGGAGGCGCTAGATGGGCCTAGGAGGCGGAGCCCCTGGTGTGGATGTGTGGGCCAGGGGCTTCATCATGGCAGATTAGGATTTATGGCTGCTGTCTAAATAGTAGATAAGGGTCCTGCAACTGCCCAGACCTGAAAGTTACTCTAAGGGGCTCTTGTTGCACTATATGGTGGGAGCTGCCCCAGAGAAGTGCCATCCCAAGGTAGAGAGCTTTGGAGGCTGATTATTTACTGCCTTTGCAAAATGGGCCTCTGTTTCCTAGGAAGGGAGCATGCTAAACTGTGGAGAGGGGAAGGAGTGTATTAAGCTTAAGGAAGAGAGTTCATTTCACTAACAGAGTGGGGGGGGAGGGTGTGGGTGTGGGTATGTGGGTTTGTGGGTGTGGGTGTGAGACCAAGATTCAGGGACCTAGTAACTCATTCGAATCATCATGAATTTTGAGTGACCCAAAATCTGGGCTTTGGGTCACATGATGACCTTTAGTTTGTTTATTTCCCAACATTTCAGGCTTTAATCTCCAGAGTTTTATCTCTTGCTGTCAGAATATCCCTTCTCTGGGCAAGGAATGTGGCTTAGTGGTAGAGTGCTTGCCTAGCACTCCTCAGTACCACATAAACAGAAAAAGCTAGAAAGTACACTATGGCTCAAGTGGCAGAGTGTTAGGCATGGGCAAAAGAAGCTCAGGGACAGTGCCCAGGCCCTGAATTCAAGCCCCAGGACTGGCAAAAAGAAAAAAGATTACTCCTTCACTCTTATCTCTTGCTGTCCAGATAATTCCTCACTCCCATATATAAAGAGTGACCTTGCCTGGAACTGAAAATATGTTCTTGAGTTTCCTCATATGGGAAAGTTGTGAGGAGAAAAGACAAAGTGAAAAATACACCAAGTTAAACTTTTGCTAAAATAATTGTATAAATAAAGCAAACTGGCAAAAAATAAAAAATAAAGCAGACTGACTAATAAAGTAATTTACTGAGTTAAAACTATCGTTGAATTATATTTGAGTGTGTTTCTATTGCATCTGTAATGTCTTTTACTCCTGTAATATTATGACTTAACTTAAATATATCATAAGCTTTCCAGCTTCTTCGTCTCTGTCAAATTTATTTTGACGAAACCTTGGGAAAACCTCAATTTCTATTCAATCAAGTTCCCTGCTTACTCCACCCCTGCGTTTAGCAGAAAAACACAATTAGGCTGTCTATTCTCACTCAAAATTCATGATGATTCAAATGAGTTATTAGGTCCCTGAATCTCGTTACTTTTCCCAAATCTCTCATTCTCTCTCTTCTCTTCTTTTCTTTTCTCTTCTCTTCTCCTTTCTCTCTCTCTCTCTCGCTCTCGCTCCCTCTCTCTCTCTCTCTCTCTCTCTCTCTCACACACACACACACACATTCATGAATTCAGTGATTTAAACATACCTTCAAGATGCAATCTTTTTTTTTTTTTTTTAACCAGTCCTGGGATTTGCATGTGCTTCTTTTGCTCAAGGCTAGCACTCTACCACTTGAGCCACAGCGCCACTTCCAGCTTTTTCAGTTTATGTAGTACTGAGGAATTGAACCTAGGGCTTCCCGCATGCTAGGCAAGCACTCTACCACTAAGCCATATTCCAAACCCCACAATCTATCCTATTTATTAGCCATACAACGATTCTAATTGTCCCATGTTTGGATAATAGGAATTTTTCAAAAGGTCCAGATGTACTTTTATTTTTTGCCAGTCCTGGGCTTGAACCCAGGGCCTGGGCACTGTCGCTGAGTTTCTTTTGCTCAAGGCTAACACTCTACCACTTGAGCCACAGTGCCACTATTGGATTTTTCTGTTTATGTGGTATTGAGGAATCTAACGCAAGGCTTCATGGATGCTAGGCAGGCACTCTACCACTAAGCCACATTCCCAGCTCACCTACCTAATCTTTATAGGAAACCTAATAACTATTCTTTTTTTTTTTTTTTGCCAGTCCTTGGTATTGAACTCAGGGCCCACGCACTGTCCCTGAGCTTCTTTTGCTCAAGGCTAGCTAGCACTCTACCACTTGATCCACAGCACCACTTCCACCTTTTTCTGTTTCTGTGGTACTGAGGAATTGAACCCAGGGTTTCATGCATGCTAGGCAAGCACTCTACCACTAAACCACATTCCTAGCCCCCTAATAACTATTCTTATTTTACAGAAAATAAAATTGAGACACCAAGAAATTAAGTAAGTTCACCTGATTCTGTGGGGGGTTTTGTTTTATTTTGTTTTTTTGGGGGGGGGTTCTGGTTGTGGGGCCTGAACTCTGGGCCTGGGCGCTATCCCTCAACTCTTCAGCTCAAGGCTAGCGCTCTACCACTTGAGCCATAGCACCACTTCCAGCTTTTTTATTTTCTGCTTATGTGGTGCTGAGGAATCGAACCCAGGGCCTCATGCACACAAGGCAAGCACTCTACCACTGAGCCACCTTCCCAGCCCCTCACTTGATTCTGTTTAGCCACATGGCCACCCTTTGGCTAAAGGAAAGAAATAACCTTGGCCAGCAGACTGTTTGAGACTTCCAAAGACATAAACATGTTGTTACCAAAAGGAACAGAAAGGGACTAGAAATGTGGCTTAGTGGTAGAGTGTTTGCCTACCTTGCATGAGGCCCTGAGCTTGATTCCTTGGAAACACATAAATGAAAGATTAATAAAATGTAAAAAAAAAAGGAAGAAAGAAACAAATAGCTCCTGAAAAATAAGACAACAAATAACCAGTTTTTTTAATTATTATTATTAAGTAGTTGTACACAGGACTTAAAATTTCTCATAAGCTAGGTTATGAATACAATGCTGCTTAACAATGTCACCTCTTCATTCTCTCCCATCTCCCCTTCCCATCCCTTATAACAAGTTTTTAAAAGATAAAACCTCTGATCCAAGATTCATCCAGTTTAATTCTAGGCATTTCAACAAGTAAACTTTGAAGAATTAGGGCTGGGAAGGTGGCTCAGTGGTAGAGTGCTTGCCTTACATGCATGAGGCCCTGGGTTCGATTCCTCAGCACCACATAAGCAAAAAGAAAAAAAGCCGGAAGTGGTGCTGTGGCTCAAGTGGTAGAGCGCTAGCCCTGAGCTGAAGAGCTGAGAGACAGCGCCCAGGCCCAGAGTTCAGGCCCCATGACCGGACCCCAAAAAAAAAAAACTTTGAAGAATTATATAAAATTATATATAACAGAAAAGATTACAAAAGCTCAGATCAACCAGTTTCATTGCAACTGGGATCAGGTAGCCAAAAATTAGATTAACATTCCCCAAAGTCAAAGGAATAAATGCAAGAGCAAACAAGAAGTTTAACGTAGTACAAATTGCATATTCAACCAAAAGAAGTCTCTGTTTGAGACAAGGCCTCACTATGTAGCCCAGGCTGACCTCAAAATCTTGTGTACCATCATGCCCCAAGTAGGAGCATTTTCTTGTGGCACTTACTCAACATTTTGCCCTGAGAGGATGAAGCCATCAGTATGTGAATGATTTGTTTCATCCTCCTCTTCCCAAGGTATAATATCTGGAATTTCATCGGTTTCAGATGTGAAGTCTATGATAGTGAAATCCAGCACCTGTAAACAAGAATCTTGGATATTAAACATTGAACTATCTTATGAACTCCAAGAAACATTAAATACTGCATAGGTAAACCTTGCTTTGTCCCAAACTGTGCATTTTAGAAGATTGCAACAATATTCCTGGAATCTACTCAGATTATGACAGTATTAAAGGAACCTTTTCTTTAAAAGAAAACAAGTTCAGAATCAAGGCTTTCTCTTTGAAGATGAAAGAGACGAGCCATTTCAGGTTACTTAATTATCCTCAATAATATTCCACTTTTGGGCTAGGAATGTGGCTTAGTGGTAGAGTGCTTGCCTAGCATACATGAAGCCCTGGGTTCAATTCCTCAGTACCACATAAACAGAAAAAGCCAGAGGTAGCACTGTGGCTTAAGTAGTAGAGCACACAAAGAGGCTCAGGGACAGAGCCCGGCTCTGTAAGCCTAGGACCAGAAATAATAATAATAGTCCACTTTTTATTATTTATCTTTTTAATAATATTCCACTTGACTGTTATTTCGACTTCCAAAACATAGAAACCCTTTTGGAAAATGTCTAAGAACTGATGAAGCAAATGGCTTAAAAACTTTTTTTTGAATTATCTTTAAGGCTAGGAATGTGGCTCAATGACAGTGTTTGCCTAGCATACATGAATCTCTGGGTTCAATTCCTCAGTACCATGTAAACAGAAAAAAGCTGGAAGTGGCACTATGGTCAAGTCATAGAGTGCTAGCCATGAGCAAAAGAAGCCCAAGGACAGTACCCAGGCCTTGGGTTCAAGCCCCATGACTTTTTTTTTTTTTTGCTAGTCCTGGGCTTGAACTCAGGGCCTGGGCACTGTCCCTCAACTTCTTTTGTTCATGGCTAGCACTCTACGACTTGACCATAGTGCCACTTCCAGCTTTTTTCTGTTTACATGGTACTGAGGAATTGAACTCGGCTTTGTGTATGCTAGGCAAGCACTCTGCCACTAAGCCACATTCCCAGCGCAAAAAGATTACCTTTAAGTAATTATGCCAATTAGCTGTACAATTCATCCTCTCAATTTATGGGTGTAATGCACCCTGATCAATGTCACCTTTCTATCATTCTCCCCACAAATGGCTTTCTAATAGTTGAAATATATAGCACTCAGGAAGCAGAGAAAGGAGGATCTTGAATTCTAGGCCAGCCTGGTGTACCTAGAGAGACCCTGTACCTAACAAACAACAAAACTGCAATAGCTATCACAAGTGATTGAGAGTGTAGATCAGTACTGAAGCATGTACATAGCATTCACATGACCTTAGGTTCCATCCCCAGCAAGAAGAGAGAGGGACTAGAGGGAAATGGGAGAAAGAAAGAAACATATATTACTAAAGACTGGAATCTTAATAGTAAAAAGAAAGCATAGCTGCCTAACAGAACAAAACAACTAACAATAACTATAGAAATCTCTCAAAAGTTTGAAATAAACTGGACACTAGTAGCTAACACCCATAATCCTCACTACTGAGATCTGAGAATCATCTAAGCAGGAAATTCAGTGAGACTATCTAAATGAGACTTTTATCTCCCACTATGAAAAAAGCTGAAAGTGGAGCTGTGGTTCAAATGGTAGAGTGCTAGCTTGAACCACAGCTCCACACCACCTAGGCCTTGAGTCAACCCCAGGACCTGCATAAAAATTAAATAAAGTTTGAAACAGACAAAAAAGAAAAAAAGGACTAAGCAGATAAGGTTTTAGCTGTTTCATAAAAAGGTACAGAATTTTTGCTGGAATGACATGAAGCAAATGAATAATGGTGATAGCTGGATTACATTGTGAATACATTCGATGCTCAGTATATTCTACCACAAACATAACAAAATGGTTGAAAAAAAAAAGAAGGAAAAGTCTTGCTTTGTTCATCCGGTCTTTCATCTGGATGTTTGTGATCTTCCTAGTACTTTCCCCTAAAATCATGAATGTTACTTTGTATATTTACTTCCAATCAGACGTATCGGGAAGCTCCTTGTGCTTATACAAATTCAAGACCATCTACCAGCCAGGAAAGAAACTATTACAATGTACAATTTTAGTCCTTTTTTTTTGGTTGTTGTTGTTCTTGTGTTGGTCTTGGTGCCTGAACTTGGCCTGGGAACTGACCCTCAGCTCTTCAGCTCAAGGCTAGTCCTCTATCACTTGACTCACAGTGCCACTTCTGGCTTTTTCTGCTTATGTGGTGCTGATGAATCGAACCTAGGGCCTCATGCACGCGAGGCAAGCACTCTACCACTAAGCCACCTTCCCAGCCCAATTTTAGTCCTTTTAGGTTAAAAGATTCACTTGCTTACTTTTCTTTCTGCTATGTATTATACAGTATGTAGTATATATTTTAACATCCAATAAACTTTTAGTATCCATTAATTTTTAGCTATGTTACTAATTTTTATCTAGTTGATAATTGTTTTTAACTTTTTTTGGAGGGTTGCTGGTACTGGGGCTTGAACAAGATTTGTGTTCACACTTGGCTTTTTAGGCCCAAGACTGTTGCTCTACACTTGAGCCACACCTCCACTCCTTTTTGCTGGTTAGAGATAAGAGTCTCTCCAATGCTTTGTCTGCTCAGGCTGGCTTTGAATTGACATCCTCAGATCTCAGCTTCTTGAGTACTTAGGATCATAGATATGAGCCGCCAGTGTCCCACTCCTTTAGTCCTTTTCAACCTCATCTTGCCTAATTGAGTGGGCAATAAGTGAGAAATAAAGGCAGTGGGAACCTCACTTGTGAAGGGCACCAAAACACAGTTGTTATTCTGTTTAATTCTCACACACACACACACACACACACACACACACACACACACACACTTCCAAAGTCAACATTCTTTGCAGAATGTTAGAAAAAATTTTTTTGGGGGGGGTCCGGTTGTGGGACTTGAACTCTGGGCCTAGGCACTGTCCCTCAGCTCTTCAGTTCAAGTCTAGCACTCTACCACTTGAGCCACAGTGCCACTTCCAGCTTTTTTCTTTTTGCTTATGTGGTGCTAAGGAATCGAATCCAGGGCCTCATGCATGCAAGGCAAGTGCTCTACCACTGAGCCACCTTCCCAGCCCCTGTTAAAAGTTTTATATTGAGTTTAGTCC
This sequence comes from Dipodomys spectabilis, assembly GCF_019054845.1. NCBI lineage: Eukaryota > Metazoa > Chordata > Mammalia > Rodentia > Heteromyidae > Dipodomys > Dipodomys spectabilis. Next base: position 4,521,215 of record NW_024870835.1, on the reverse strand, counting down.
CCACAATCACTATCAAAAATAGTACTTCTATTCCCCAAGATGCTTTGAAAGCCATATGAATAATTCACCTTATTTATATCCAGAATGATTCAGTGTATACTTTCCAGTAGACTCATCTGTGTCTGGCTGTCACCAAACCCTGCTGTGAGGCTGTACACAGTGAAGGACATAGGGGAAGCTGGGAAGGTAAAAAGGCAGCCCTGGGCTATTAAGTTTGCATGGTGAGTTAAATTTACAATTTGGAAGGCTTGCCTAACTATTTTCACGGTGTTTTTAGAACTATAGCACAAAGAACTTGTTTAACAAATTTATGAAATAGATGTTTCATGATAGGAACAAGTACAGTTATAGTCCATCAGACAGGTAGCTGGTTCAATCCTATAATCCTAGCTACTCAGGAGACTGAGAGCTGAGGATTCTAGTTTAAAGCCATGACAGGCAGTGGCCTCCTGGAACTTGAACTCAGGGCCTGGGTGCTGTCCCTGAGCTGCTTTTGCCCAAGACTAATGCATTATCACTTGAGTCACAGTCACAGACTTTCCTTCCAAGTCTGGCTTCAAATTTCAATCCTCAAATCTCTCCTAAGTAGCTAGGATCACAGGTGTAAGCTACTGACACTGGCTTGAGAGAGTATTATATCCAAATTAACCAACAAAAACCCAAGAGTGAAGGTGTTGTTCAAGAGGCAGAGCACCAGCCTTGAGCAAAAAAGCTAAGTGATAGTGCTCAGGCCCTGAGTTTAAGTCTCAATACCAGCACACACACACACACACACACACACACACACACACACACACACACACACACACACACACACACACACACACACACACACACACACACACACACACACACACACACACACACACACACACACACACACACACACACCCCAAAGCAGGACCAAAAGGAATATCTTGCTAAAGATGCCTATTAGGGATAGAGGCTGAAATTAAAATCAGGCATACACTATGATACTAACAAGGTAGCCACAGCCTCTCCCCATGAGCACAGAAAGCCAGAAATTCTTTTCCAAAAAGCCAAGACTACACTTAGTTTCCCAAGGACATGCATGCATTTTGCAGTTGTTCACCACGCAACCAGTAAAGGGCACTTTCAATATCATAGAATTAATAGATTCACATATTTATTATGTCAAATTTCCAAAGATGGCACCAAACACTGAGGATACAGTACCTTTAAAAAAATTTTTTTTCTGGGGGCTGGGAAGGTGGCTCAGTGGTAGAGCGTTTGCCTTGCATGCCTGAGGCCCTGAGTTCGATTCCTCAGCACCACATAAGCAAAAAGAAAAAAGCTAGAAGTGGCGCTGTGGCTCAAGTGGTAGAGCGCTAGCCTTGAGCTGAAGAGCTGAGGGACAGCGCCCAGGCCCAGAGTTCAGCCCCACAACTGACAAAAACAAAAAACAATTTTTTTTTTCTAAGGTTGTGTTACTTGTGGTCCTGGGTTCTAGTTGGTGAGGCTTCAGAAATAGAAATGACATCTAGGGAGATTTAACATGCTAGTAAAGGTGAGTTTGCATATAGTACTGATAAACATGATGCAAGGTTAGAACAGTTGACTTATTTTAGAATAAGGTATAAATAATGAAGCATAAAAAAACCCAGGCTTTTAGTTTGCTATATAAAAGTAGTCTGAGCTGGGCACTGGTAGCTCATGCCTGTAATCCTACTTGGGAGGCTGACACCTGAGGATTGGAGTTCAAAGCCAGTCCATGCAGAAAAGTCTTATTTCCAATTCACCAGCAAAAAATCTGGAAATGGAGATATGGTTCAAGTGGTAAAGTGCCAGCATTGAGCAAAAAATGCCAAGCGAGAGTGTAACAGCTCAAGAGCTCTAGGTTCAAGCACTGGTACCAGCATAGGTACACACACACACACACACACACACACACAAGTAGTAGAAATGCATAAGACTTAAAAACAAATCGTGCAAGAGGTAATGATTAGTTATAACACCAACTATTAGAGATTAACCTTGCTGAGAGTTTGCTTTTAACAGAAATCTCTCGCCATGCATAATGAGTAATTATCAGTATGACTATGTCTTTGCAAGTTAGAAGACCAAGAACAAAATCCATCTGCTGTTCTCTCTACATTCTACAATTTGGAACAGCTGAGTGGGCAAGTATACACCTCCTGCCATAAGTAGGATGTGTTGTACCTAACAGGTCTGAGGAAATGATTAGAATGCTGGCTAAGGTGCAGGTTAGCAGGATCCCAGCAAAACTAATCAGTGTTAATCTCTGTGAATTTGATTCATTGAGCAGGGGTTTTTGTTTTTGATGCCAGTATTGGGGCTTGAACTCAAGGACTTGGATGCTGTCCTTTAGCTTTTCCACTCAAATCTAGTGCTCTCCCATTTGAAACAAACTCCACTTCCAGCTTTTTGCTGGTTAATTGAAGAGTCTCACAGACTTTCCTGCCTGGGCTAGTTTCAAACCATGATCCCCAGATCTCAGCCTCCTGAATAACTAGGACTACAGTCCCCCTCTTTCTGATGATCTTAACTAAAAATGATTATGCTAGCTGGGCACCAGTGGCTCACGCCTGTAATCCTAGCTACTCAGGAGGCTGAGATCTGAGGATTGTGGTTCAAAGCCAGCCCAGACAGGAAAGTCTCAGTGAGACTCTTTTTTTTTTTTTTTTTGGTCAGTCATGGGGCTTGAACTCTGGGCTTGGGCGCTGTCCGTGTGCTCTTCAGCTCAAGGCAAGCACTCTATCTACTGCTTGAGCCACAGCGCCACTTCCAGTTTTCTAGTGGTTTATTGGAGATAAGAGTCTCACGGACTTTCCTGCCCTGTCTGGCTTTGAACCAAGATCCTCAGATCTTAGCCTCCTGAGTAGCGAGGATTACAGGCATGAGCCACTGGTGCCTGGCTTCCAGACTCTTATCTCCAATTAACCACCAGAAAACCAGAGGTGGCGCTGTGTCTCAAGTAGTATAGCGCTCACCTTGAGCTGAAGAGCTGAGGGATAATAGTGTACAGGCTCAGAGTTCAAGCCCCATGACTGGCAAAGAAAAAAAAAGATTTTGATAATTACCATTCACCTACCGAACCCTGTGATGCAGATTGCCCATTTCTCATCCCCTTAGCACCAGTTAAGGGTGTTATTTTCATTTCAGCCTGTTCCTCCAGAGCATTCTTCTCCAGCCTTGCAGCTCAGCCCCAGGTGGATGGAGGCTTCAATTCACATAAGCCCTGAAAAATGATCTGGGCCTATCTTAGTAACTTCAAAACCATGGTGGTGAAGGGAGTATCAAATCTCAAAATGTAAGCACAAGGAGCAAGGAAGATTCCAAAACATATTTATCTTCAACATAAATGCTCCTCAAATGCTGGGAAGAGATTTGCTCTACTCTTCTCTGAACAATAACATTGCCAATTGTCCATGTTTCTTTTTTTTTTTTTTTGGGGGGGGGGGGTCCAGTCATGGGGCCTGAACTCTGGGCCTGGGCACTGTCCCTCAGCTCTTCAGCTCAAGGCTAGCGCTCTACCAATTGAGCCACAGCGCCACTTCTGGCTTTTTTTCTTTTTGCTTATGTGGTGCTGGGGAATTGAACCCAGGGCCTCAGGCATGCAAGGCAAGCGCTCTACCACTGAGCCACCTTCCCAGCCCCTTGTCCATGTTTCAAATGGCGTAGATTGCTACAGTTCCTGGGAAATGAGACACTCAATGGTACCTCAGTTTAGCATCTTTTCCAAGAAGCTATCATGATATATTGTAGAATATTCTATATTGTAGGATACCTGTTTTGAGGTGGACACCTATAGCATGAAGGTGTATACTGATGTATGTTATAAATATTCAGGCCTCAGGTTGGGTCAAGTTCCCTTACTAGAATTGTGCATATGAAATTTAAAAACCAATCTGAGGCCCAGCTGGCCAGGCCCATAAGAACTAGTGAAGGTCAGGTTGGCAAGAGGCTCTTCCACTACCTACTCTCCTACATGTTAGTCAGCCATATATATTTTTTTGGGGGGGGAGGGGGTCGGTCATGGGGCCTGAACTCTGGGCCTGGGTGCTGTTCCTCAGCTCTTCAGCTCAAGGCTAGTGCTCTACCACTTGAGCCACAGTGCCACTTCCAGCTTTTTTCTGCTTATGTGGTGAGGAAGAATTGAATCTAGGGCCTCATGCATGTAGGGCAAGCACTCTACCACTGAGCCACCTTCCCAGCCTGAGCCATTTTTTTTGTTGTTGTTGTTGGTCATGGAGCTTGAACTCTAGGCTTGGGCGCTGTCCCTCAGCTCTTCAGCTCAAGGCAAGTGCTCTACCACTTGAGCTACAGCACCACTTCCTGAGCCATTTTTTAAAAAAGATATAATCTCTTCCTTCTTGTCACATGAGCCAATTAATAACTAAAAGGAGCATTCAAGATAGACAAGATTTTAGTTTCTGTTTTTAGTTATCAGTTCTTCAATACTTTGAGTGCCTTATCAAAAATGTATCTTAGAGTGGGACATTTGGCTTTGAAGCTGTTATCTTTCTCGTGATAGCAATGAAACAGCAAACTAAAATGGGTAATGTTGAAAAAGACAAGATTTTTGTTCAGAAGTGTGCCCAGTGCTACACTGTTGAAGAGAGAGGCAAGCACAAGACTAGGCTAATCTCCATGGTCTGTTTGGTTGGAAGATAGGTTAAGCAGCTAGATTCATTTACACAGATGCCAACAAGAACAAAGACATTAGCCAGGCACTGGTGACTCATGCCTATAATCCTTGCTATTCAGGAGGCTTAGATCTGGGGACCATGGTTCAAAGCCAGCCCAGGCAGGAAAGTCCCAGTGAGACTCTTATCTCCAACTAACCACCAGAAAACCAGAAGTGGCGCTCTGTCTCAAGGTAGTAAAGCACTAGCCTTGAGCTGAAGAGATGAGGGACAGCACCTAGGCCCAGAGTTCAAGCCCCATCACTGATCACCCCCCCCAAAAAAAAAAAACCCTGTCATTGTTTTCCCTTTCTATTATATGACTGGACTTAGTAATAGTCAATTTGTAAGCAAGATAGGGAATAACACCATCTCCAAATCTGTCAAAGATTATATTTATTCAGATTTTTTTTTTTTTTTTTGGTCGGCTGTGGGGCATGAACTCTGGGCCTGGGCGCTGTCCCTCAGCTCTTCAGCTCAAGGTAAGCATTCTTCCACTTGAGCCACAGCACCACTTCCGGTTTTCTGGTGGTTAATTGGAGATAAGAGTTTCGCAGTCTACTTTCCTACCCGGGCTGGCTTCGAACCACAATCCTCAGATCTCAGCCTCCTGAGTAGCTAGGATTACAGGCATGAGCCACCAGTGCCCAGCTATATTCAGATTTATATGGCTAATTATGAGAAGATCCTTAAGTACTCAACCAAGTGTCTCAGAACTAACCAAGATTAAGCTATGTTTCAATTTAAGATCAATAGCCTGTTAAAGGCAATGGTTGAAGATATTGAAGCAATGGCTGTTTTTGGTCTTGACTATGTCAATTTAAATAGAAGTCCCTGCCTCTGAAATCCGCCTTTTACTCATTGAAAAGCATTTTAGTGTAGCTTATTTAGAAATGTCAAATAAAGAATGTTTAACACTTCTCAAAAAAAATTATCTTCTGTCATGACCTGGTATTACATACTCACACCTGAACTTGCCAGCTATAGCTAGTACATGTCATTTCCCACAGCTGGCATTCCCATGCCTCTAGTGCAAACTTAGAGAAAAATATCCTGCAGCAGGCGTGGTGGTATGCTCTCGTAGTCCCAGGTACTTAGAAGGCTGAGGTAGAAGGATTGCTTGAGCCAGAGTGAGACTATCATAGGAAGGGAGAAAGGATGGGTAGTATGAAAGGAGAGGAGGGAAAAATAGAATAAAAAAAACAAAGACAAGAGAGAGGGAAAAAAAAAAAAACATTCCCTATCCCAACACTTTACTTCCCTTCATAGGAGTTGATCTTAAAGTAACAACTGTCAAATATTAGAAAACAAAGGCTCAGAGGCTAATGTACAGTACACAATATTCTTTTCCACTTTTTTTTTTTTGCCCAGAACATAGGGGGAAGATATCCTTAAAACTTGGGTGTACCATGCCAAACTTCATGCACCTAAGTATTTGCTAGCCTGCCATAGTTAGATAAATATTATCTTAGCCTTTATGAGTTCTTTCCCCTCAAGAGGTTGGGCCTCAGGAAAAAAAAAAAATTCAAACTAAATTTTCTGTCAGCTTATTTGCCCATAAAGCTGAAAGCCTTGAAGACAAACTAACAAGTGAATCAAAAGCATGCTTGCACTGTCAAACGAGAAAGACAGGGAATAAAGCAGGACCAATGTGTACAGCTCATGACAAGTAGGGGCTGGTATAGTTTTTCTAAAAGTTGAAAGTGATCCAAATTATACTGTTACTCTTTGCTCAAGAATAGGATTGAGGGGGGGCTGGGAAGGTGGCTCAGTGGTAGAGCGCTTGCCTTGCATGCTCAAGGCCCTGGGTTCGATTCCTCAGCACCACATAAGCAAAAAGAAAAAAAGCCGGAAGTGGCGCTGTGGCTCAAGTGGTAGAGCACTAGCCTTGAGCTGAAGAGCTGAGGGACAGCGCCCAGGCCCAGAGTTCAGGCCCCACGACCGGACCCAAAAAAAAAAAAAAAAAAAGAATAGGATTGAGGGGCTGGGAAGGTGGCTCAGTGGTGGAGTGCTTGCCTTGCATGCATGAGACCCTGGGCTCATGTTTATAACATGAATTTTCCAAGCCAAGTGTAGGGCTTTCACATATAGTTCCAGCACTTCAAAGGCTGAAGTGGGAAGACTGAGTCCAGGAGCTTGAGATTAGCCTGACAAAACACAGTAAGACTTTATCTCAAAACCAGAAGTATTATAAATTTTCACATCACTTGCCATAAAGTACAAAACACTAGCTTGCAGTTTTGAGGCTAAGAAGGGCCAGGCTGTGACTGGTTTAAGAGTCAAGGCTTCTGTAAGGCTTTAGAAAATAGCAATCACTGGGGAGTAGAGTCATCAAATCTACCCTTCTCAATAAGCAGAAGCTCCTTGTTTGCAAAACAGAGAGCAGCTCTAAGTATGTCTTAGAGCCCCAGCTGCCCTCTTTAATCTCATATGGAGGAAACAACTTTGGTACTCAACTCTACACCAAAGATCATGTGAAGTTCCTTCTATGTACTTTCCTTACTATGGGGGGGTGGGGGGGGAAGAGAGGTGAACTAAGGTAGAAAGAAAAGATGAGGGGCTGGGAAGGTGGCTCAGTGGTAGAGTGTTTGTCTTGCATGCATGAGGCCCTGGGTTCAATTCCTTAGCACCACATAAGCAGAAAAAGCTGGAAGTGGTGCTGTGGCTCAAGTGGTAGAGTGCTAGCCTCAGGGACAGTCCCCAGGACCAGAGCTCAGGCCCCAGGACTGGACGGGGGCGGGGTGGGGGGGGTGGGGGTGGGGAACGGAGCTGGAAAGTGGCTCAGTGGTAGAGTGCTTGCCTTGCATACATGAGGCCCTGGGTTCAATTCCTCAGCACTACATAAGAAAAAAGAAAAAAGCCGGAAATGGCGTGGTGGCTCAAGTGGTAGAGTGCTAGCCTTGAGCTGAAGAGCTGAGGGACAGTGCTCAGGCCCAGAGCTCAGGCCCCACAACTGGACCCCCCCGCCCCCCCCAAAAAAAAAAGGAAAGATGAATTTGACTTAGACTTTGCTTCTCCTGCTCACATTTAGCAGGACAGGCAGAAGTATCAAACCCTACTTCAGAATTCTACAGTTTTGTTTTAGGTTTTTGTTTTTTTGCTGGTCCTGGGGCTTGAACTCAAGGGCCTGAGTTTTGTCAGTTGTGGGTCTTGAACTGTGGGCTTGGGTGCTGTCCCTCAGCTCTTCAGCGCAAGGCAAGCACTCTACCACTGAGCCACAGCACCACTTCTGGTTTTCTGGTGGTTTATTAGAGATAAGAGTCTCACAGACTTTCCTGCCTGAGCTGGCTTTGAACCGTGATCCTTCAGATTTCAGCCTCCTGAGTAGCTAGGACTACAGGAGTGAGCCACTAGCACCAAGCTATTCTATATTTTTTGACTAGGGTCATCTCCATTGCTCGGGTTAGTCACAAATTCCTAGATTCAAGTGATCTTCCCACCTTAACCTCCCAAGTAGCATACCATTGCCCCAGTCCTCATGATAACTTCTAATTTTTTTTTTTTTTGGTCCAGTTGTGGGGCCTGAACTCTGGGCCTGGGCGCTGTCCCTCAGCTCTTCAGCTCAAGGCTAGCGCTCTACCACTTGAGCCACGGCGCCACTTCCGGCTTTTTTCTTATGTGGTGCTGAGGAATCAAACCCAGGGCCTCAGGCATGCAAGGCAAGCACTCTACCACTGAGCCACCTTCCCAGGCCTTAACTTCTAATTTTTTGAATCTGCTATCAAACACTCCATTTGTGTCATTAGTCTTGCAATACTATTACCCCACCAAATTCCCCAACCAGTCAATTAGACTTGTATGTATATTAATAACCCTGACATGCAGATCAAACAGCTCCATGAAAGCAACACACAAAGCATATGGAACAAGCAGCATCAAGCTGCCACAAATTTTATTGAATTCATTTCTTTATAAGCAACAAAAAGCTAAAATCTAGGTGTACAAGCATGCATCAAGGCATTTATCATGCACAGAGCCCCTGTGAAGGTGTTTTTATTCAATATAAACATGTTAGCAATAGCTACACAAAGGCTGTAGAGTGAAATTGTAAGTACACTTGAACTTACAAGTTGTGGCTAGGCCAATGTTCTCTACTTATAGTGAGGTAAACAGAACTCATCTGGCTCATGCAGGAAACTTTAAAGCTCTTAATTCAGGTAAAAACGACTTCTCCTGAGGACCTTTTTCCTAGTTAGCTGCTTTTCCAATTTAGAGTCATCTAACTTGTCAAGGTTAATTTCAACATAACAAGGTTATCATCTGGCTGGCTACTTAATGCACTGGTAAGAAGCATAGGTTTAGTGAGTTTTAGGCTCAGATGGCTGGGCCTCCTGGCTGGTCTTGTCGGTTTCTGCATGTTGATCTGGAGCACCCTGAGACTCAGTAATCTGAGAATAAAAGGGACCTACCAGCCAATTGACAGGTGTGTTGTTAACAAGATAATCCATCACATCATCTAAAGATTCCTTCATTTTCTGCAGCTGCCCATTGCTAGAGGTGAGGAAGCTGTCAGACACTTCCTTAAAGGAAGCAGCATTGCGGAACACAGAGTAGATCTCTCCTGCCATCACCCCCAAGTGGCTGGCCTGATCTTGAATATGCTGTGGTAACCCTTGGATGTTGGAGAGAAGGATGTGGCATGTGGTCTGGAGCTGCTGAGTCAGGTTTCGGGCAATAGCCAGGGTCCGTGACTCAATGTGCTAAAAATAGAACAAATAAGAATTAGCAGTGCAATCAACAGTGTAATGCATGACTCAGTTCACAGTAAAACAGTCATATAGCTACCACATATGTACCTTTTCTAATCCTCATAACAACCCAGAGTACAGAATTTTTCATAGCTTATGAATATAAATCGACCAGTTAACAATTAGAAAATATATCTGAGTCTCTAAAAATCATCTTAAAATGAAGAATCACAACAAGCAGGGAGACCAAACAGAATTAAATATTTTCTATGTTAGTAGAGTAATCTGCTTATTATCATCTCCACAATACAAGATAACACTATGTGAACAAATAATTGGTACTGATTTTAAAGGCAAATGGATACTAGCTTTCAGGACAAAAGAACTGTTTTCTAGAACTAAATGGGCTCTCTCTCTTCTGTCTGGAACAATGGTTCCTTTATTGTCCTTACACTAGTTTATCCATTAGTTCTTAGTTCTGCATTCACCTCATCCAGAAGCCATCTGACTCACCCACATCCACCTCAAGGCTGGGTGAAGTGGTCTTCCTGTATGGTTGCCCAGCTCCTCTCTCTATTTATCCTGTTAAAACTACTAAAGAGCCGGGCACCGGTGGCTCCTGCCTGTAATCCTAGCTACTCAGGTGGCTGAGATCTGAGGATCGCAGTTCAAAGCCAGCCTGGGCAGGAAAGTCTGAGAGACTCTTATCTCCAATAAACACTCAGAAAACCAGAAGTGGTGCTGTGGCTCAAGTGGTAGAACACTAGCCTTGAGCTGAAGAGCTGAGGGACAGCACCCAGACCCAGAGTTCAAGCCCTATGACCGACCAAAAAAAAAAAAAGCTACTAAAGGGCTGGGAATATGGCTTAGTGGTAGACTGCTTGCCTATCATGCATTAAGCCCTGGGTTCAATTCTTCAGTACCACATAAACAGAAAAAGCCACAAGTGCAACTCAAGTGGTAGAGTGCAAGCTTTGAGCAAAAGAAGCTCGGGGACAGTGCCCAGGCCCTGAGTTCAAGCTCCAGGACTGGCAAAAACAAACAAACAAACAAACAAAAAACCCTCAAAACACTACACTAAGGGGCTGGGAATGTGGCTTAGTGATAGAGTGCTTGCCTAGTATGCATGAAGCCCTGGATTCAACTCCTCAGTATCACATAAACAGAAAAAGCCACAAGCGCAACTGTGGCTCAAGTGGTAGAGTGCAAGCCTTGAGCAAAAGAAGCTCAGGGACAGTGCCCAGGCACTGAGTTCAAGCTCCAGGATTGGCAAACACAAACAAACAACAAAAAGCACTACTGAGCAGTAGGATTACTACTGTAACTAGGATTACTATTGTAATCCTAGTTATTCAGGAGGCTGAGGATCAGAACATCATGGTTCAAAGCCAGACTGGACAGGAAAGTTTGTGAGACTCGCTTCTCCAATTAACTACCAGAAAGAGAAGTGGAGATGTGGCTCAAGTGGTAGAGTACTAGCCTTGAACAAAAGAGCTCAAGGACAGTGCCCAAGTCGTGAGTTTAAAAGGACTGGCACACTAACATGCATAAATAAATAAAATGTCCATATTCTGTTATTCTATACTCATTATAGGAGCAAGGTTCATTTCTTATTAGAGGTAATATGCATATGTGTAGGTTATTAATTTTTTTCGTTGGTCATGGGGCTTGAACTCTGGGCTTGGGCGTTGTCCTTGTGCTCTTCAGCTCAAGGTGAGCGCTCTACCGCTTGAGCCACAGTGCCACTTCTGGTTTTCTAGTGCTTTATTGGAGCTAAGAGTCTCATGGACTTTCCTGCCAGGGCTGGCTTTGAACCACGATCCTCAGATCTCAGCCTCCTGAGTAGCTAGGATTACAGGCGTGAGCCACTGGCGCCAGGCTAGGTTATTAATTAAAGTCACTCCTTCCCTAGTTTTGCTTTTCTGTCAAGTAACAACCTATTCACAAAATATTATCCAGGTTTTTGAGGGAACAGTATTCTAAGAGAAAAGTGAATGAAAAGTCTGGTAATCCTTTCTTTAGGAAGTAGTGAATGACTTACCTCAGCACAATGGGATTCATCAGTATCATCATGGCCAATGCTTCTCTTCCACTCTACCCATGACTGATAGAGCTTATCCTGAATTTTCTGGTTGGCACTATGAACATTCTTTCTGGCATATTCAATCTGTAACATAATGACATAAGACAAGAGAACAGCCTAGTGATTCATATTAGCCTGTTTACAGCTCTGTAATGTCAAAAGGCAATATATAAACCAACAGTACCTGTAACAGTTTAGTGGTAGCTATTCATGCTGTTATTATAAACATGTGTAAATAATAGCTTGGCTCATTATTGCCTTTTTTTTCTGTCAGTCATGGGGCTTGAACTTGGGACCTGGGTGCTGTCCTTGAGCAACTTTTGCTCAAAGCTAGTGCTCTATCACTTTGATCCACAGCACCACTTTCAGTTTCCTGGTGGTTAATTGGAGATAAGAGTCTCACAGACTTTCCTACCTGAGCTGGCTTTGAACCAAAATCCTCAGATCTCTGTCTCCTAAGTAGCTGAGATTAGAGGCATGACCACCAGCACCAGGCCCATTACTCCCCTTTTAAACTATTAAATATTGACTCCAAATTTACCTCCAGTTTAACACAGGTAAGACAACTAAAATTTAAGCATAAGGCTGGGAAGATGGCTCAGTGGCAGAGTGCTTGTCTTGCATGCATGAGGCCCTGGGTTCGATTCCTCAGTACCACATAAGCAGAAAAGGTCAGAAGTGGTCCTGTGGCTCAAATGGTAGAGCACTAGCCTTGAGCTGAAGAGCTGAGGGATGGTGCTGAGTCCCAGAGTTCAAGCCCCAGGACAGACAGGCAGACACACACATTTAAGCATGGCACCAGTGGCTCATGCCTTTAAGATCTGAGGACCCAGGTTCAAAGCCACAGAGCAGAAAAATCCAAGAGACTCTTATCACTAATTAACAAGTAAAAAAAAAAAGGCCAGAAATGGAAGTGTGGCTCACATGGTTGACGATCAGCCTTGAGTAAAAAAGCTAATCAAGAGCTCAAGGTCCTGACTTCAAGCCCCAGTACTCACCACCCCACCCAAGAAAACCAAGCCAACTAAAATCTGATTTGTGTACGTGTAAAAGATAAGTTAGAGCAGGGCACTGGTGGCTCACGCCAGTAATCCTAGCTACTCAGGAGGCTGAGAGCTGAGGATCAAAGTTCAAAGCCAGCCCAGGCAGGAAAGTTCGTGAGACTTATCTCCAATTAACCACCATCAAACCAGAAGTGGTGCTGTGCCTCAAGTGGTAGAGCGCTAGCCTTGAGCTGAAAAGCTCAGGGATAGCACCCAGGCCCACAGTTCAAGACCCACAACTGACAAAAAAAAAAAAAAGTTTCCAAAGAGGAATTAACTCAAACTTCCTTTTCCCTGTTTCCATTTGCCTTTTTCCTCTTCCAAGAAAAATGTTTTTGTTTTTTTTTTCAGAAGTATAGTTCATAGTGTTCTACAATTTGGCAATTGCTAATGGCTACACAATAGATTTATTGTCATATAGTGATTAGTCCTCTGTGGTTAGTGTGCACTATTATAGGCTCTTGAAACAATAAACAAACATACATATATCTGTGGGATAAATTCCTTCTAAAGGTATAGGTATAGTTATAACTTTTCCAGGATAGTCTCTTCAGTGCTCCAAAAGTATGAAAGACTGCTTTTTTTCCTAAGTCACTGCCAATAGCATTGAACTTTCAAATGTGACCAGAGATGAATCTTTGACACTTCAGAGTACAATTAGTATCACTTCATATTTCCAGGTGTTTATACTCCCTTTTCTCTGGATCTTCTGTATACTGTGTTTTTCTACTAGGTTGTCCATAAGTTAAGGTTAAAATTGCTATATTCCATGATTATTCTTACTCTGATCCCTCGAGATAAATAAATTTACTTCAGGTACTTTACTCACCAGATGAACAGTAGAATGGAGCTGAGAAATGGTCTCTTGGCTTTTTTGCTTTGCATCTTTAACCCTGCTGAGAGCCTGCTCATAGGCACGTGAACGGAGCTTCGTAGACAGAGATCCCAGTCTAACATAATAACTTGGCTTCTGAACCATATCAAAGCCTTCGACTTTTTTTGCTTCTTTTTCTGAAAAAAGGCGGAGGATAGAAAAGAAGGGGTCACAGTTGTAAGTTGATAAGGCCTGGACTTTAACCTGGGTCTCCACTTCTTCAATTCTACAGACTGACTTAGCAATATGCTTCCTGGCATGGAAGGCACTAATGATGATTTAGTGTGACAATTCTCTGTTCTAAAACTGGTTTGTTAGAAGTGGAGCTGTGGCTGAAAGTGGTAGAGTGCCAGCCTCGAGCACAAAGAGCTCATGGACAGCACCCAGGCCCTGAGTTTAAGCCCCACAACCAGAAAGACAAAAAACTGGTTTGTGGTGACTTCTGCAACTCTATAACTGTATTCTGGAATAAGGTGAGTTTTTAGGTATATAAATAAAGTCTATCTTAATAAACCTGTATTAAAAAGATTAGTAAGACAGACATTATTTCAAAATGAAAGTCTTATTACCTAATTCTTCCTGAGTGAGAGGGAGGTATTGGTCTACCAGCAGCTCTGATTTTGTCAATGCATTTTCTACTCCATGGCTCACAAGCTGCACCATCCGACTGGCCAAAACTGTGTTAATGCTGTCATTGACCACAGACTTGGTCTTCTCCACACTGCCAGTTACCACTCCTTTAGTCTTATCCACGACCCCTGTGATTGCGCTGCCTACAGAATCCTTGGCCCCAGTCACAGTAGTTGTCACAGCACCTTTGGCATTAGCAACAACCTACAAGTAGACAAGCAGGTCAATTGGCTTATGAGAAATAAGGGCACAAATACATATTTAAGGACTCACAAAGACAATGTAGTAGATAGGGAAAGATGTCAGAGAACAATAGAGTAACATTATTCAAAATGCATTGTACTCATAATTGAGCTGAAACCCCATTGTAAAACTAAATGAAAAAATTCTTTTCAAAAAGGTAATAGCTGGGAAGGTGGCTCAGTGGTAGAGCGCTTGCCTTGCATGCATGAGGCCCTGGGTTCAATTCCTCAGCACCACATAAGCAGAAAAAGCTAGAAGTGGCGCTATGGCTCAAGTGGTAGAGCACTAGCCTTGTGCTGAAGAGCTGAGAAACAGCGCCCAGGCCCAGAGTTCAAGTCCCACAACAGACAAAAAAAATAAATAAATAAAAGATAATACTTAGGATCTGAGGATCAAGGTTCGAAGCCAGCCCAGGCAAGAAATCCCACAAGATTCTTTTTTTTTTTTTTTGGGGGGGGGGTCGGTCATGGGGCTTGAACTCTGGGCTTGGGCACTGTCCCTCAGCTCTTCAGCTCAAGGCGAGCGCTCTACCACTTGCGCCACAGCGCCACTTCCAGTTTTCTAGTGGTTTATTGGAGATAAGAGTCTCACGGACTTTCCTTCCCCTGGTTGGCTTTGAACTGCGATCCTCAGATCTCAGCCTCCTGACTAGCTAGGATTACAGGCGTGAGCCAGCGGTACCTGGCTCACAAGATTCTTATCTCCACCAGAAAACTGGAAGTGCCAATGTGGTTCAAAGTGCTGGTAGAGCTCTAGTCTTGAGCTAAAAAAAGCTCAGGGACAGCACTTAGGCCCTGAACTATACTACCACCACCAACAAAAAAGGCAACATGGGAAAGGAATCTGGCCCTCTCATGCTCTAACTTTAAATCTTGGGAAAGCTGTTACAATTTAATGAGCTAGAATTGCTTTCTCAGGTCTTAGTGCCTAACATGCCACTCATTCCTAAGGATTGTTAGAGATGCAGGTGGAATAAACAGATTAGAGATTTGTCAATTTGTCAAATTAAATTGTTTTGCTTACTATGTCTTTAGTGACATACATGGAATTTCTTGAGCAGACATACTTTCCACATTGGTATGCTTATAAGGAGAGTAGTTCATACTTAAAATGACCAGGTAACCTAGCCCTCTGCACAAAGTCCAGAAAGCCAACTCATAAGCAGAACTAGATACTGATTTAGTCCTTAGTCTGGTGTCACTTTGTCTCTCTCTCTGTGTGTGTGTGTGTGTGTGTGTGTGTGTGTGTGTGTGTGTGTGTGTGTGTGTGTGTGTGTGTTGGTCCTAAGGCTTGAGCTCAGAGCCTAAGCATTGTCCCTGAGATTTTTTTTTTTACTGGACTAATGCTCTACCACTTGAGCCACAACTCCACTCCTGACCATTTAGTGGCCAAGTGGTGATAGAATCTCATGGACTTTCCAGCCTGGCTGGCTTTGAACTGTTGATCCTCAGATCTCAGCCTCTTGAGTAGCTAGGATTACAGGCGTGAGCCACTGTGCCTGGCTGGTGTTACTTTCAATGTAAGGAAACTGCTTTAAGCCTTCATGTGCTGCTTCAGGCCCCACACATACAGGGGTGAGCTGAGATTTCAGACAAGGATCACAGCACCGCACTCTTACTTGAAAACTGCATTACAAGAATCCTTGTAGCTTTATAATTCTACTTATATGAATAAATGGGAAAAACAAAACTAACTTTCCCTCCTTCCTGTTCTTTCCTCCCAGTGCTGGTGATCAAACCCAGGGCCTACAGTGTGATAGACAAACTTCATCCCTATCCCATAAGTGCATTTATTTTTTTTTTAACATCAGGACATTTTCTACTTGTAATAGATTTATGAAGATATAACTGTTGTAATTTGAGAAGCATCTGTATTACATAAAAAATAGACTGCATAGGCTACTTTACAGGTGCTGGTGCCTGGTACTTGTGGCTTGTGCCTATGAGATCTGAAAACTTTTGTTGCAAAGCCTACCAAGGTAGACAAATCCAGCCGGGCGCCAGTAGCTCACACCTGTAGTCCTAGCTACTCAGGAGGCTGAGATCTGAGGATCATGGTTCAAAGCCAGCATAGGCAGGAAAGTCTGTGAGACTCTTATCTCCAATAAAAAACCCTAGAAAACCGGAAGTGGCATTGTAGCTCAAGTGGTAGAGCGCTCACCTTGAGCTGAAGAGCTAAGGGACAGTGCCCAGGCTCTGAGTTCAAGCCCCACAACCGACCAAAAAAAAAAAAAAAAAGAAAACCCCAAAACACCAAGGTAGACAAATCCATGAGACAGCTGTTTATCTCCAATTAACCAGCAAAAACTCAAGTGGTAGAGCACCAGCCTAAAAACAGCATGCAGGCCCTGAGTCCACGCCCCAGTACTGGCACAGCGGCATGCATGCACGCACGCACGCACGCACGCACACACGCACGCACGCGCGCGCACACACACACACACACACACACACACACACACACACACACACCTACCTCCCAATCTGTCTCCTATGTACTGATTATAAGTATGTGCCACCATGTCCAATTTTAGACTTTTAAGCAAATCACACAAAACAACAACCACCTGTAATTATTAATCAAATTCAAAAACTTCACTAGTTTATGTAAAAGCTGGGCACAATGGAGCACTCCTGTTATCCTGAAAGTTTCAAGTGGTAGAGAGCATGTCTAGCATTCATGAGGCCTTGACTTTAAAATCCCCAGTACAGCAAAGCCTTGGCTACATAATAAAATGCCCCCAAAATGGTCCTTGGTTCCATCTCTGGCACTTCCCTGCCTTCCTGCCCCCCCTAGAAAAAAAAACAACTCTACAAAGAAACAGTAACAGTGTCAATGGCTCTGTAATCCTAACTACTCAGGAGTCTGAGATAGAGGATCAAACCCTGTCAGAACAATCCAAGAGACTCTTGCCTCCAATCAACTACAAAAATACCAGCCGAGTGAGTGAAAAAGAAAAGAACAAGAGGCACGCACGCACATGCACACGCAGACAAGCACACACAAACCTTTTCAGGTACTTATTAATAATAATTAATAATTCTTGAGTTAGTGGAGTTTTTTATTTTCAATACTCAATTTTTGTTTAATTTTAAATAAATTGACTTAATATTATGTATAAGTCATTAAAATTGAAAGAATATACCCAAAATGGAAAATAAACTCCATCATTAGAATAATCTCAAGCATCATAAGTGAAAATTTTAAAGTTGAAAACAAGCATTCTAAAAGCTATACATAGGGCTGGGAAGGTGGCTCAGTGGTATAGCGCTTGCTTTGCAAGCACTATACACATAAGCAAAAAGAAAAAAGCCAGAAGTGGTACAGTGGCTCAAGTGGTAGAGCTCTAGCCTTGAGCTGAAGAGCTGAGGGACAGCACCCAGGCTCAGAGTTCAGGCCCCACAACTAGACCTAAAAAAAAAAAAAAGAAAGAAAAAGAAAAGCTGTACATTAGCTCAGTGCTATAGCTATTCAGGAAGCTGAGATCTGGGGGTAGTGGTTCAAAGCCAGTCCAAGCAGGAACATCCATGAGACAACTGTCCAATCGACCACCAAAAAGCTGAAAGTGGAGTTGTGGTTCAAGTGAAACAATGACAGTGCTCAAGCCCCAATCAAGCTCCAGAACCAGAAAAAAAAATGGCTGTACATTCAACCATTTAATCATGAAAGACAGAACACCAGATTTTCCCCTAATATTATGTACCATATGTATCCATGCATTCTTAATCTGAAAGAATATTTTAGGACATTATCTGAACCAAACAATTATTGAGATAGATGTGCCTATAATTTTTGTCAAGATTGGCAAGCTATCCCTTATGTATGGTGTCACTATTAGCACTGAAACTTCACCTTTGAAGTTTTGGGCTTCATGGGCATTATTAGGCCAAGGGCTCACCGCTGAGCAACACCAGACTTTTTCATTTTACTTTCAAACTATGCAGCCCAAACTAGCCTTGAATTCCCTTCTTCCCTCAGCCTTCAGGTAACAAACTACATGTATGTGTTACCATGAGAGCCTGGGAATTTGAGAGAGCAATTTCACCAACTGAGATCAGATTAAAAAGCATTCTAGCCAAAGGTAGCTAGATTTTCTGTTTCTTTAAACACAAATCTAGCAGTTCAGGAAGTTTCTTTCAAAAACTATATCCAGATCCAAGTTAAAGGAACAAATAAATATCTGTGCATTTGTTGCATGCACAGCCTGGGATAAACAGAACATGAAAACATCCAATTGGCAAGCCTGCACACTTTGGTCCCATGCTTACCTGGGCTGTTGGCTGATTCAGAATCGGCAGTCTTTCTTCAATTCTGTCCAGTCCCTTACAGGCATAGGTATTGGCAACTGCAACTGCAAGAATCAGATGGAAAAATATTAATGTGACAGTGCAGATAGAATACAAACACACAGATGGGATGGGAATGTGGCTTAGTGGTAGAATGCTTGCCTAGAATGCATGAAGCCCTGGGTTCAATTCCTCAGTATCACATAAATAGAAAAAGCTGGAAATGGTGCTGTGGCTCAAGTGAGAGTGCTAGCCTTGAGTAAAAGAAGCTGACGGACAGTGCCCAAGCTCTGAGTTCAAGCCCCCAGGACTGGCAAAACACACACACACACATGAAGCCCTGGGTTCAATTCCTCAGTATCACATAAATAGAAAAAGCTGGAAATGGTGCTGTGGCTCAAGTGAGAGTGCTAGCCTTGAGTAAAAGAAGCTGACGGACAGTGCCCAAGCTCTGAGTTCAAGCCCCCAGGACTGGCAAAACACACACACACACACACACACACACACACACACACACACACACACACACACACACACAGAGTTATTCTTTACATCTTTCACCTTACTACAAAAAAAATGGCAAGAATTTTGATCTTTTACCCTGTATGTATTGCCTGGTAGTTTTTGGATTTATTTCCCCCCAGTTCAGGCAGGTTTAGCAGGATGTTGGCAACTCTCTTCTACTGGCAAGGAAATGCAGGAAGAAGAAGAAGGAGTAATAAAGGCATCAAAAAGCCAGAAGGAACTTGGCTGAGAAGTTTCTTCCTCATCAGTCAGCCCCAATCCATCCTCGGCTGCCAAGAATATGCAGATTTCGCTCTTTCATAAGGTATCTGAAAACTCTTAAAATTAACACTTCCATGCTAGTTCAATCACTGCTTCATTCATATACTTAATCCAGTCTGGAGCACTACATTCTGGGTTCTCAACAGGAAAGAAAATGCAAGCTATTAGCACCCTGGAGCTCCTCAACAAAACCCAAAGTTTAGTCCAAGCTTCCCACGTGGGCGACTAAACCAAATACAGTAAATTCATTCATTCATTCATCCTAAAAAAAATCCCTGACTTTACCAGTGAAAATTATTTAAATCTTTAATATCTCTTACCAGAGCTGGGTGCCAGTGGCTCACGCCTGTAATCCTAGCTACTCAGGAGGCTGAGATCTGAGGATGGAAGTTCAAAGCCAGTCCAGACAGCAAAGTCTGTAAGACTCTTATCTCCAATTAACTACCAGAAAACCGGAAGTGGCACTGTGGTTCAAGTGGTAGAATGCTTGCCTTGAGCTGAAGAGCTCAGGGACAGTGCCCAAGCCCAGTTTAAGCCCAACTGTGGACAAAAAAAAAAAAAAAAGCTGTCGCCAGGCTGGGTGCTGGTGGCTCACATCTGTAATTCTAGCTACTCAGGAGCCAGAAATCTGAGGATCACATTTAGAAGTCGGCCTAGGCAGAAAAGTCCCCATGAGATTCTTATCTCCAGATAAGAATCAGAAAAAGCCAAAAATGGGGGGGAGGGGGGAGGCTGGGAAGGGATGTGAAGGGTAAACCAAAGGAGGAGGCTGCAATGCTTGGTAAGAAATGTACGCATTATCCTGCCCATGTAATTGTAACCCCTCTGTACAGTATGTTCACAAATAAAATTAAATTAAATTAAAAAAAAAAAAAGAAAAAGCCAAAAATGGGCTGGGAAGGTGGCTCAGTGGTAGAGTGCTTGCCTTGCATGCATGAGGCCCTGGGTTCGATTCCTCAGCACTACATAAGCAGGAAAAAAAAAATGGAAGTGGTGCTGTGGCTCAAGTGGTAGAGTGCTAGCCTTGAGCTGAAGAGCTGAGGGACAGCACCCAGGCCTAGAGTTCAGGCCCACGACTGGACCCAAAAAAAAAAAAGAAAAAGCCAAAAGTGGTGCTGTGGTTCAAGAGATAGAGCGCTTGCCTTGAGCACAAAGAGGGTCAGGGACAGTAACCAGGCCCTCAGATCAAGACCCAGGACCAGAAAAAAAAAAAAAAAAGATTTCTCACCAGGTACAGGTGGCTCATGCCTGTAATCCTAACTACTCAGGAGGCTGAGATTCCAAGCAAGACTAGGCAGGAAAGTCCAGGAGACTCTTATCTCTAATTAACCACCAAAGAGCCAGAAGTGGAGCTGTGGCTCTGAATGGTAGAGCACTAGCCTTGAACACATAACTTCAGACAGTGCTCAGAAACACGGTCAAGCCTTAGGAAGAGCAACCCCTGCCAATGCCCCTGTATTATCTGTATTATCATGGTGCAGAGAAACTGAAACCTTCATGCATTGCTGATGGGAATAAAAAACAGTGCAGTCACTTTGGAAAATAGTATGGAGTTTCTCAAGAACTTAGTCATTATGTGACTCAGCAATTCCACTAAGTATATCCAAGACAACTGAAAATATGTTCCCATCATCTCTCCATCCAAAGTGGAGGCAACCCAAATGCCCACCAACTGATGGATGAATGTGATGAAATATGGACCAGCTGTAAAACTAAATATTCCAGAATAAAAAGGGATTCATAGCCAGGTGCCGGTGACTCTCGCCTATAATTCTAGCTACTCAGGAGGCTGAGATCTGAGGATCCCAGTTCAAAGCCAGCCTGGGCAGGAAAGTCTGTGAAATTCTTTTTTTTTTTTTTTTGTGTCGGTCGTGGGGCTTGAACTCTGGGCCTGGGCGCTGTCCCTCAGCTCTTCAGCTCAAGGCCAGCACTCTACCACTTGAACTACAGCGCCACTTCCGGTTTTCTGGTGGTTTATTGGAGATAGGAGTCTCACTGTCTCTCCTGCCCGGGCTGGCTTTGAACCGCGATCCTCAGACCTCAGCCTCCTGAGTAGCTAGGATTACAGGCGTGAGCCACCAGCGCCTGGCTGTGAAATTCTTATCTCCAATAAACCACCAGAAAGCTGGAAGTGGCGCTGTAGCTCAAGTGGTAGAGTGCTAGCTTTGAGCTGAAGAACTAAGGGACAGTACTCAGGCCCAGAGTTCAAAGCCTACGACCGACAAAAAAAAAAAAAAGGGAGGGGGGGACTCATTATTGATATGATGCTTCAGTGTGGATGAATCTAGAAAATATTATGCTAAGTTAAGAAACCAGTCACAAAAGATTATGATTCCCTTTGTGTGAAGTAATAGAACAAGCAAATGTAGATGACAGGAAGCAGATTAGTGGCCTAGGGAAAGACAGAATGAAATGGGGACTGATTGCTAATGAGGATGAGGTAGGCTTCTCTCTCTTTCTGTCTGCACTGCCCGGGGCTCATGGTCTCAAGCATGCTGGGCAGATGTTCCTTCACCAGCTACACCTCCCAATTGAGTTTAACTTTGTATTTAGAGACAGGTTTGCTCAGGATAACCTCAAAATTGTTGGTAATCCTGCCCTTCAGCCTCCAGAGTACATGCAATTACAGGTGCACCGCCCCATTCAGAATATATTTTTTATTATTTTATTTTTATATAAGCTAGATATAATGATACATGCTTGGAATCTTAGCACTCTGGATGAGAATAACAAGCTTAAGGCCAGCCTGGGCTCCATAGTGAGACTTTGTCTCAAAAAACCAACCAACCAGGCATCTTGGGGAATAGAAGTACTATTTTTGATAGTGACTGTGGGGACTAAACTCAATATAAAACTTCTAACGGGCTGGGAAGGTGGCTCAGTGGTAGAGCACTTGTCTTGGATGCCTGAGGCCCTGGGTTCGATTCCTCAGCACCACGTAAGCAAAAAGAAAAAGGCCGGAAGTGGTGCTGTGGCTCAAGTGGTAGAGTGCTAGCCTTGAGCTGAAGAGCTGAGGGACAGCGCTCAGGCCCAGAGTTCAGGCCCCATGACCAGACCAAAAAAAAAAAAAAATCAACCAACCAACCATATACACATAGACTTTAGCCATTTTTAAATTGTACAATTTAGTGGCGTTAAGCCTGACCACAACATTGTGTGGCCATTACACTCTGCACTTTCAGAACATTTCATCACCCCCATTTCATCATCATCCTGCCAGTGTAGGTCTTTCCTAGCATAATGAAAACATTCTATTTTGGCCATGAGGATAACTGTCCAAATCCAAATATGGTGAAAACCATAGAATTGTACACTTTAAGTGAATCATATTGGTTTGTTAATTTTATCGCAATAAAAATGGTATTAAGGGCTGGGAAAGTGGCTCAGTGGTAGAGTGCTTGCCTTGCATGCATAAGGCCCTGGGTTCGATTCCTCAGCACCACATAAACAAAAAGAAAAAAAAAGCCGAAGTGGCGCCGTGGCTCAAGTGGTAGAGTGCTAGCCTTGAGCTGAAGAGCTGAGGGACAGCACCCAGGCCCAGAGTTCAGGCCCCACAACCGGACCCCCCCCCCCAAAAAAAAATGGTATTAAAAATAAAACTATAACTGGGTACTGGTGGCTCAGGCCAGTAATCCTAGCTACTCAGGAGGCTGAGATCTGAGGATCAAAGTTCACAGCCAGCCTGGCAGGAGAGTCTGTGAGACTCCCATCTCCAATTAACTACCAAAAAGCCAAAAGTGAAGGTATGGCTCAAGTGGTAGAACACTAACCTTAATCTCAAAAACCCAAGGACAGCACCGAGGCCCTGAGTTTCAAACTCCAGGACTGGCACAAAAATGAAATAAAACATATATAGTGTAAGGTTCATATATGCTGTATGACCCTAAGAAAGTCAGTTATTTTGGTTCACTCCCTGGATGCTTGCTTGTGATCACAGTTACTACCACAGAGGCCTCTCAGGGTGTTTTTAGTAAAGCTTCAATGAACACCTGCCATGGCTTCTACAAAAAAGAGGGTCAGCAGACAGTCTCTGTGGAAAGGCAGTGCATGTGGGGGGGGTGCTTATGGCTCTCTCCCACCAATCCCTTCAACTGAATCTTGAGGGAGGGGAGCCAGAACTCACTCTGTGGCTCTAGCTTCTGGATGATGGGCAGAGCACCTGTCACTGCCACAGAAGTCACGGTCTTCATGCCTTTCTCAGCCATCTCACACACAGATTTCAGGTAGGGGTGCTGATCCTTTGTGCTGACATAAGCAGAGGACACGAGGTCACACGTGGAGCTTACCAAGGGCAGGTTGGCTACCCTGGTCACCACACTCTGCAACCAAAGAGAGGTTTACATTAACTCCTCAAACACACAAGGAGAGAATGGAGTCAAGAGAACAGCTGGTTAGAAATCATACCGGCTGAGGATCAACTGCAACAGCTGCCATTTTTCCTCCAGGAGAAGAAACCTGTGGAAGAGAGGTTTATTTCAGGACAATTGGAATTTAGACTACTAGATTCCCTCCCAACTCAAATAAATGCTCTTTCTTTCTACCCTTTCTTCCTCTTTTTCTTTTTTCCTTTTTTTTCTTTTTCTTTTTTGTCAGTCATGGGGCTTGAACTCAGGGCCTGGGCACTGTCCCTGAGCTCTCTTGCTCAAGGAGAGTGCTCTAACCACACTGAGCCACAGCACCACTTCCAGCTTTGAACTTGCATTGCCAGATCTCAGCCTCCTGAGTAGCTAGGATTGCAGGCATGAGTCACAGGCTCCCTGCCTTTCTTTTCTTGTTTGCCTGTCCAGAGGCTTGACTCATCTGGGCATTGTCCCTTAGCCTTTTTGCTCTACCACTTGGGCAACAGCTCTACTCCTGACTTTTTGATGGTTAACTGAAGATAAGAGGCTGACTTCAAACTACTATCCTCAGATGTCAGCCTCCTGAGTAGCTAGGAGCCACCAGTGCAAGGCCAAATGCTCTTTTCAAGTAAAGAAAGAAAGAAAGAACCCAGAGAGAGAATTGTGGAGTCCATCCTACCCTATCAGAGAGTCCGTCCTTCCCTCCACTCCTACCCCCAGGCAAGGTAAGGCTCCCGAGCCTAAGTTCAAATTCAAAGCAACAAAGAGGCACAGTAGGGACAAAGTTAACATAATGGTCTAGTTTAGCCACCAGGGCACTAGATACATCTTTTGAAGGTAAAAAATCTATTCACAAAAATGCTAAGGAGGCTAACGTCCACGATAGGATCAAAGAATAATCCGGAAGATATTCAATCAGCATTTCTCTAGGGTCAAGAGCACTTTCGGGGGAGTTATTTTACCTTCCTGGTGAAAGGGCTGAAACTAACTCACACACACTCTGCAAGGAGGAGGAGGCAGAGGAGGAGGCCTGGGGGAACTGAGAAACACGCTGAGATAGTTACCCGTAACCCGCAGAGGCCCACGACTCAGGGTGGGTCCCCGCAGCCACCCGCCACCAAGAAGACTCCACTGCCTTGAAGTCAAGCAGAAGCCTGGTGCAGAAAGTACCCTAGAAAATCCTGCCTCAAGATGATCTTCATTCTGTCCCCCGGAAAAATACCGCCTTCAGACGATCTCCACTGTACACCCCAGAAAACTCGGCCTTAAGGTCTTTTCCCTGAAACTATGAAAGTTTAAGCAAAGTCCCTTGAGGACAAAGGGGTGCAAGGCAGAAGCTTCTAGGAGCAAGAGCGAAGGAAGAAAGCCTCTGCAGGCCGGCCGAGGAGCCAGTCCCTTCCCACCAGGATCCCGGCCACCGTCCCTGGCCGCCCAGCTAGGAGCTCCCCAAAGAGCAGCCCCCAGACCCGACAGCACCCCGGATCCCGGCTCCGCGGGGACCGGGGCGCGCGCCCCCAGACCGACCTCAGCGAAGAAGCGCAGAGTAGAGAGTCCCCAGCACACGGCCGCAACCCGGACACGCTGGGAAGGCTGGGCCCGCGGCCCCGGGGCCGCCAGCTATATACCCGCCTCCCGCCCCGCCCGGCCTCGCCCTGGGCCTCCCGGGCCCCGCCTCACCCGGCCCACCCCGGCCCGCCCGGCCCCGCCTCCATAGCGCGTGATGGCGACCCGGGGACGCGAAAGTCAGCGGGCCAGGATCCAGTGTCCCGGGCGCCCCCTGAAGGGCCTGGGCCAGGACCGCCCCCCGTCTCCCGCCCACCTAGAGGGGCGGGGACTCCGCCGTGGGAGGCGATCCCAGCCCCAACAGCGCCTGCCCGGGTTAGGGGTCCTGGGAGGTCGGTAATGAAGGTGGAGGGCACCCAGATCGTTTTTGTGGGTTGGGACGTATGGATGAGAATGTGGAATGGGGTGACCACTGGACAAGACGCATTGCTTTCATGAATGGCAACTCCTTTGTACAACTACTTAGAGATAATAAAACTATATTAAAAAAAAAAAAAACAGAACAACAAACCCACCCAAAAAAAAAAAATCAAAAAACAGAAACGAAGCCAGTTGCTGGTGACTCACAGGTAAGCTTAATCCTAGCTACTCCAGAAGCTGAGATCTGAGGATCCTGTTTTTCAAAGTCAGCATGGAAATCTCCAATAAACAAACAAACAAAGGAACAAGCGGGAACTGGAGCTGTGGCTCAAGTGGTGCTAGCCTTCAGAAAAAGAAGCTCAGGAACACCGCCCAGGCCCTGAGTTCAAACCCAGGAACAGGGATATATATATATATGAGAGAACTATATATAAATATATATATATAAATATATATATATGAGAGAAATCCACGCTAACATTAATTAGCATAACCCCTCAAACGAGAACACTTCAAAAGTTGAAGCCCTGGCTTCTGTCTGAGCTTGCCCTTCTAGCCAACAGCTCCTACTAAAGTTTGGTGAAAATCCAACCCAAGATGGACTTGTAGAAGCCAGGTACCAGTGGCTCACGCCAGTAATCCTAGCTATCCAGGAGTCTGAGATCTGTGGAGGACTATTCAAAGCCTGCCCTGGCAGGAAAAGCCCATGAGACTCTTAACTCACTAAAAAGCTGGAAGTAGACTGTAGTTCAAAGTGCAGGACTTGAGCAGAAAATGCTAAGGGACAGACAGCTCCCAGGTCCTGTAGCCGAACCCATTCTCAAACACATCTTTAATTTATACATAAATTGGAACTTCCAAAAGGAACCCTACAGCACCCTCTGGAATGATAGAGGCCAACACTTAGGCAAAATGTCATTTTTTGTAGGTAATGAATGTTTTATAAGGAAAGTTAAATAGCCAACATCTGAATCCTGTTTTTTCCTATTTTCTCAGGTCCATGTATCAGATTATTTGTGCAACTGCCCAGGTCCAGAAGAAGGAATCCAGTGAGTTTCTTTCAGGGGACAGATCTCTAGGTGAGGTTGTCAACAGCCAGGCCTGGGCCTCCCCCACTTGAGTCCTCCATCTGGAATAGGATGCTAACTACAATGCCAGAGCCAAGTGCCAAGCTGTTTTTCAAGTTATGGAGTTTGAACTGTGGGAAGCCCTCAAAGGCATGCATTTATATTACTCAATCAATGTTGCATCCACTCAGGTACTGTTTATTATATTCAGAGGTCCAACTCATAACCGCCTGATCTATTAACACCATTTTCTTGGCCCATCTCCAGCAGCAAGGGAGGTGGAGGAGTAAAGGGAAGGGGGAAAAGGTGAATTAATATAAGCCCTCAAAAAAAAATGACCCTATTTCTTCCCCTCCTCCCCTAGTAATTTAAAATGAAAAACAACACTAAGCCATCAAATAAGAGGTCCAAAGAAGTTCTATTTGTTTCCCCTGTGTTGAAATCTCCAGGTTGTTTGTTTGTTTATTTGAGGTTATTTTGTTGGTTGGGGGCTTGAACTCTGGGCCTGGGTGCTGTCCCTCAGCTCTTCAGCTCAAGGCTAGCGCTCTACCACTTGAGCTACAGCACCACTTCTGGTTTTCTGGTGGTTTATTGGAGATAAAAGCCTCATGGAGATGGGAGCCGGTGGCTCACGCCTGTAATCCTAACTACTCAGGAGGCTGAGATCTGAGGACCTTGATTCAATGCCAGCCCAGGCACGAAACTCTGTGAGACTCTTCTACCACTTGAGCCACAGAGCCACTTCCGGCTTTTTCTACTTATGTGGTGCTGAGGAATCAAACCCAGAGCCTCATGCATGCAAAACAAGCACTCTACCACTGAGCCACCTTCCTAGCCCCATGAGTACATTTCTTATCAAGCATTGTTGCCTCCTCCTTTGTTTCCCCTTCCCACCCCTTCCCATCTCCCCTCTACACCACATCCCCCACCTCCCAGCTGGCGCCGAAGTCGTAAGGTTCCTTTTTCGACATAACATCTTATACATCTCGTTGCAATAGGTCCATCTGTATCCCTATTTAAACAATTTGTTTTTTCCCTTCCCTCCACAAATTATACCAACATCAATGAAAGCTCTTTTTCTTTTCCCTGTACATTTTGCATACTTTTGTACTTGCCTTTTTACATACTATTACTTTTTACACATTTTTTTAAAAGATTTTTTTGTCAGTTGCGGGGCTTGAACTCTGGGCCTGGGCGCTGTCAGGTCTTTAGCTCAAGGCTAGCGCTCTACCACTTGAGCCACAGCACCACTTCCAGCTTTAAAAAAAAAATTTTTTTTTTTGTGAAAATAACTTCCAGCTTTTTCTGCTTATATAGTACTGAGGAATTGGATCCAGGGCCTCATGCATGCATGCAAAGCAAACACTACCATTGAGCCACCTTCCCAGCCCAAGATCCATTTCTTTTCAGAAGTGATTTTTCATGGTATGGTTTGGAAATGACTAGTACATCAGAATTATCTGTGATACTTGTGAAACTTTCTGCCTTTTATCCCTGACCTACTGAATCAGAGTCTATGAGGTTGCAGTCCAGAAACTTGCACGTTTAACCACACTCTTTTGAAGGACCAGTACTTTTCACAAAGCAATTTGTTTGTGTGTGCCATACTGAGGTTTGAATTCAGGGCCTGACACTCTTGCTTAGCTTTCTTGCTCAACACTGGTCAACAACTCTACTTTTGGCCATTTTCTGCTGGTTAAATAGGAAATAGAGTCTTTACAATTTTTTTTCCCTCAGGCTGGCTTTGAACCTTAATCCTCAGATTTCAGCCCCCTGAGTAGCTAGGATTATAGACCTAAGCCACTGGTACCTAGCAATTACTACCGTCTTAGTTAAAAATAATAAATAAAAAGAAACAGTGACAAGGCAGGTGCCTGTGGCTCAGGTCTGTAATCCTAGCTACTCAGAATGCTGAGATCTGAGGATCCTAGTTCGAAGCCAAGCTAAACAGAGAAGTCTGTGTGACTCTCCAATTAACTGGCAAAAACAGAAGTAGAGGTTTTGGCTGAAGTGGTTGAGCAGTTCAAAGCCAGCTCGGATAGGAAACCCATAAAAACCTTTATCTCATAATTAACTAACACAAAGGCCAGAAGTAGATCTGTGGCTCAAGTGGTAGAGCACTAGCCATGAGCAAAAAAAAAAAAAAGCTCAAGAACACTGCTCAGACCCTGAGTTTGAGTCCTAGGATGGAGACACACACACACACACACACACACACACACACACACACACACACACACACAGAGCAGCAGAGAAGTTACCTAATCTGCCCATAGCCTTATGACTAAGTATCAATCTAGGTGATTTCCCAGAAGGATTTCCTATGCTAATTACCTAATTTCTCTTTGTCTCAATTTCCTGACCTGTACAGTGGAGATAATAGTAATGGGTAATAGATAATAATAATAGGTCAAGGTTCTATGGCTGTTCACTGTTATTAGTCTTGCAACCTTTCTGTGGGCTTCAAAAACTTTCCAACTCAAATATTTAGGAAGTTATATAATGACAAGAGAATGAAGAGACCTGAAACTAACTACAGACAAAGCGATGTAAGTGAAAGAGGCCATGTGTAAGTACACTGTATAAAACCAAGCATGCTAAACTCTGGGTTGAAATAAAGATGAATTTTTTTCTAATTGAAGGATGAGTAACTGGATGAGGCCTGGAAGGAAGGGCCTTTTAGATACTAGTAATTGTTTCTTTTTTAAAAAAAAAAATTGTTTCTTATTCTAGGAGTTTGTCACATATGTGTACTCCTCTTGTGAAAATTTGTCAGGTTGTATATATTTGATATGTTTTACATGTGCATTATACTGCTCATGTAAAGTTTTTTTTTTTTCTGCTTATGTGGTGCTGAGGAATCGAACCCAGGGCCTCATGCATGCAAGGCAAGCACTCTACCACTGAGCCACCTTCCCAGCCCTCATGTAAAGTTTTGAGTTGGGCACTAGAGGCTCATGCCTGTGATCCTAGTTACTTAGGATATTGAGATCTAAGGATCATGATTTGAAGCCAGCTTGGGCACACAAATCTAAGAAATTCTTTTTTTTTTTTGGGGGGGGGGGTCTGGTCATGGGCCTGAACTCTGGGCCTGGGCGCTGTCCCTCAGCTCTTCAGCTCAAGGCTAGCGCTCTACCACTTGAGCCACAATGCCACTTCTGGCTTTTTTTTCTGCTTATGTGGTGCTGAGGAATCGAACCCAGGGCCTCATGCATGCAAGGCAAGTGCTCTACCACTGAGCCACCTTCCCAGCCCCAAATCTAAGAAATTCTTGTCTCACCGGGCGCTGGTGGCTCACGCCTGTAATCCTAGCTACTCAGGAGGCTGAGATCTGAGGATCTCGGTTCAAAGCCAGCCCGGGCAGGAGAGACCGTGAGACTCCTATCTCCAATAAACCACCAGAAAACCGGAAGTGGCCCTGTAGCTCAAGTGGTAGGGCATTAGCCTTGAGCTGAAGAGCTGAGGGACAGCGCCCAGGCCCAGACTTCAAGCCCCACGACCGACAAAAAAAAAAAGAAAGAAATTCTTGTCTCCTGTTAACCTGCAAGAAGTCAGGAGTAGAGCTGTGGCTCAAGTGGTATAATGCCAGCTGTGAGTAGAAAAAACCAACAAGAGCAGCTGAACAGCACCAAAACAAAACAAAAAAACACTTTGAAAAATTAAGGCTACAAATAATACTGCTATTTACTTCATACACTTTTTGTAAAAATTAAATGGGACAATACAACAGTTACAATAAAACCAGACACATGCATGGGTCGGGACCTTATTGCTAAGGAAAGCCTTGCTGAACATTGGCTGCAGAGCTCAGCTGTCAGGGAAAATAGGCAGTGCACCAGGAACCAGCAATATCCCAGCCCTCCTTGATCTTCCTTCCTGGACTACAAAATATGGGAGACTGTTAACAAAGCTACATTTTCTAAGGTGTGTAGCCACTTAAGTCTAAGAAAAATGGCATCCAATATATTATCCAGATATCTTCCATTAAACTACAGCCTTCTTGTGCAGGTTACTGATACAAATATTGAGAAGACAAGGGGGGAAAAAGTAGCAGTAGAGTTTCTTCTTCCAGAGTAGGACAACTGTCTCCCTTTCCTCCTAGCTTTTCTCCTCCCTCGCTTTTCAGAATTGGATTTCCAATTCTGATCTTCTCTCCTTCTCATTTCTCCTTCATTGGAAGTATCATTCCCAGAGTGCTGTTCCTGCCCCCCTGATAAATCCTCACTCTGCACAACGCAGCTCTTCACATCTGAGAGGGCTCACTAGTCCTAAGACCATAAACTACAGGTAGCAGAGCAGGCCTTCAAACCTGTTTCTCTGAGCCTACACTGCCTTTAGCTGGTGGAGTTCCATCAGATAATAATCTAGGGTTCCCTTCAGCTATGTTCTCTTAATCAAAACAATAACAGAAACAATACCTTATATTGTATGTGGCTCTGCAGTGATCTTTCTTCTGGATTACTGCAAACCAGATAGGTCACTTTTATCATTGCTCTGTCACAGGACAGCTCTAGCCAAACACAGGGGAAATAATCCTGTGCTCATGACTTCTTTCCACTTGTGCTTGAAAGTAGATGAAAGTGCCTTTCTCCTGATCAGGGACAAAAATAATGAATTAACAAGTGACAAGTCATGAGGCAGATGGTTTCTGGGGTTTATTGTCAAGCTGAGATACAGCCTGGGCTCCAATTTCTGTTTTGCTTTTTTCAAATTCCATACAAACTGGTCACCAGCCAAACTAGTTTCTTAGGTGACTCACTCTACTTATAGTCACTCCTGAACTTAGTCCTTTGCCTCGTTTCTTTTGTTCTCCTTCCAAACACCATGCAGAGAAAAGACAGTTCTTTCACGTCAACTTCATCATGACTTGGTTTCCAAATAGACCAGCCTCCTTCTCCTCATCTGAATTCTGTGTCTTTCAGCCTCTCGTAGACCCTTCCCTTCTCTATCTGAAATTGATAACTCAAACAAAAGCATCCAAAAGATAGAGCTCATTTGTTTCAAGTCTACTTCTTACATAATCGAGCTGTCTTTTGCTATGCTTTGTAAGCCACTTGTAGGTTTAAGATCTCCTAACTAGAAATTATCCTGGGCTGTCACAATTTCATGTGTTCTCTTTAAGAGAGTGCAGTTACTGCATGGATTCTTAATTGTACCTTTTTATTTTCAGAACTGAAACTTGAACTCAGGGTCTTAGATGTGTTAGTTAAACACCCTATCGCTTGAGCTATGCTCTCAGTTCTTGTACATTTCTTTTTACTATTTATTTACATGTAATTCATTATATGCCAAGAATATGGCAAATTATCACAGAAAAAATCCAGCTAATTAGCTGGCTGCAAATGGCTCACATCTATAGTCCTAGCTACTCAGGAGGCTGAGATCTGAGGATCATGGTTCAAAGCAAGACAGGACAGGAAAGATCATGAGACTCTTTATGTCCAATTAACTACCAACCAACCAACCAACAAACAAAAGGAAGCCACAAGTCCAGCTGTGGTTGAAGTGGTAGAGCACTATCCTTGAGGAAAAAAAAATCTAAGATACAGTGACCAGGCTCTGAGTTCAAGCCCCAGGACTGGCACACACTCTCTCTCCCTCCCTCCATCCCTCTCCCTCCGTCCTTCCTTCTCACCCTTCCCCTCCCCCGTCCTACCTTCTCTCCCTTCCCCTCCCCCTCTAATTAAAACTTGGGTCAGCAGGGCACCAGTGGCTCACACCTGTAATCCTAGCTACTCAGGAGGCTGAGATCTGAGGATCATGGTTCAAAGCCAGCCCAGGGAAGGACAGTCCATTAGACTCTTATCTCCAGTTAACTACCAGAAAATCAGAACTGGTACTCTGTCTTAAGAGCAGGGACAGTGCCCAAGCCCAGAGTTCAAGCCCCACAAGTGACAAAACAAACAAACAAAAATAAAAACACTCAGAAAACAGGAAGTGGCTCTATGGCTCAAGTGGTAGAGCACTAGCCTTGAGCTGAAGAGCTCAGGGACAGCACCCAGGCCTAGCATTCAAGCCCCAGGACTGGCAGAAAGAAAGGAAGAAAGAAAGAAAGAGAGAGAGAAAGAAAGGAAGGAAGGAAGGAAGGAAAGAAAGAAAGAGAAAGAGAAGGAAAGAAAAGAAAGAAGGGAAGGAGGGAGGGAGGGAAGGAAGGAAGAGAGAGAAAAAGGAAGGAAGGAAGGAAGGAAGGAAGGAAGGAAGGAAGAAAGGAAGGAAGGAAGGAAAAGAAAAAGAAAGAAAAATGGGGCATGGGAATATAGAATTTCAAGTATGAGTAGAACCTGGGGCTAGTTCCATTTCATTGGTCTTGGTATTTGACTATGTATATGATGGTAGCCATAAGCATTTGCTTAAAAATGCAGATTCTACGGGCTGGGAAAGTGGCTCAGTGATAGAGCGCTTGCCTTGCATGCATGAGACCCTGGGTTCAATTCCTCAGCACCGCATAAGCAGAAAACGTCAGAAGTGGCACTGTGGCTTAAGTGATAGAGCGCT
Organism: Dipodomys spectabilis; assembly: GCF_019054845.1. Taxonomy (NCBI): domain Eukaryota; kingdom Metazoa; phylum Chordata; class Mammalia; order Rodentia; family Heteromyidae; genus Dipodomys; species Dipodomys spectabilis. The sequence goes on along the minus strand of NW_024870835.1, from coordinate 4,488,090 downwards.
AGCCTTGAGCTGAAGAGCTGAGGGACAGCGCCTAGGCCCAGAGTTCAGGCCCCACGACTGGCAAAAAAAAAAAAAATGCAGATTCTAAAACAGGCTCTGGTGGCTCATGCCAGTACATTAATCCTAGCTACTCAGGAGACTGAGAACTGAGGCTCATGGTTCAAAGCCAGCTCAGGCAAAAATGTCTATAGAGGGCTGAATGTGTCTTAATGGTAGACTGCTTGCCTAATATGCATGAAGCTCTGGGTTCGATTCCTAGTACCACATATACAGAAAAAGCCAGAAGTGGTGCTGTGGCTCAAGTGGTAGAGTGCTAGCCTTGAGCAAAAGAAGCTCAGGAACAGTGCCCAGGCCCTGAGTTCAAGCCCCAGGACTGGCAAGAAAAAAAAAAAGACATTGAACAGGCTCACAAATTGATTGGTGATATTGCAAGTTTAGGTGATGATGCCAAAGTTGACCATGTGCCCACATCACTGGACTAATCATAAAAATCTATCTTGAACTTGTTGCATTGTGCAAAAACCTCATCCAGGACCTCCTGGAGGAAGAGGCCTTGATACACTTGAGCTGTACAGCGTCTTTTTTTTTTTTTTTGGTCCGGTTGTGGGGCCTGAACTCTGGGCCTGAGCACTGTCCCTCAGCTCTTCAGCTCAAGGCTAGTGCCCTACCACTTAAGCCACAGCGCCACTTCCGGCTTTTTTTTTTGCTTATGTGGTGCTGAGGGATCGAACCCAGGGCCTCAGGCATGCAAGGCAAGCGCTCTACCACTGAGCCAACTTCCCAGCCCCTGTACAGCATCTTTTTATTTGCTTATTGCTTTTGAGACAGGGTTCTTGCTCTGTAGTCCAAGTTGGCCATGGCCTTTCCATTCTCTTCTTGCCACTTCTCAAAAGCTGAGATCTAGCTGGGGGGGGGGGGGGTCCAGTCGTGGGGCCTGAACTCTGTGCCTGGGTGCTGCCCTCAGCTCTTCAGCTCAAGGCTAGCGCTCTACCACTTGAGCCACAGTGCCACTTCCGACTTTTTTCTTTTTGCTTATGTGGTGCTGAGGAAACAAACCCAGTGCCTCAGGCATGCAAGGCAAGCACTCTACCACTGAGCACCTTCCCAGCTCCAAGGCTAGCACTCTTAACATGTGAGCCAGTACCACTTCTGGCTTTTTTGTTTCATGTGGTACTGAGGAATCAAACCCAGGGCTTCATGCATGCTAGGCAAGTGCTGTACCACTAAGTCACATTCCCAGCCCCAAGCCACAATCTTTCTTTACAGAGAATTCTTTGCTAAATCTGTGAGAGTCTTTGACTAAGATACAGAGTTTGGCTAGGCGCTGGAGGCTTATGCCTAGAATTCTACCTACTCACAAGGCTGAGATCTGAGGATTAAAGTTTGAAGCCAAACATGGCAGGAAAGTCTGTGAGACTCTTTTTTTTTTTTTGGGTCCGGTCGTGGGGCCTGAACTCTGGGCTTGGGCGCTGTCCCTCAGCTCTTCAGCCCAAGGCTAGCACTCTACCACGTGAACCACAGCGCCACTTCTGGCTTTTTTCTTATGTGGTGCTGAGGAATAGAACCCAGGGCCTCGAGCATGCAAGGCAAGTGCTCTACCACTGAGCCACTTTCCCAGTCCTCTGTGAGACTCTTAACTCCAGTTAACCACCAAAAAGTCAGAAATAGAGATATGTATCAAGTGATAGAGCACCATCCTTGAGCAAAAGAGCTACAGGACAGCACCTAGGTCTTGAGTTCAAGCCCCAGTACCAGCACACACACACACACACACACATACACACACACACACATTCTCTCTCTCTCTCTCTCTCTCTCTCTCTCTCTCTCTCTCACACACACACACATATACACGCACAGGATACAGGTTTACAGTAAGATTTTCTAAGACAGTGAGTTGTACCCAGTCAGTATTAGGGAGTTTCAAATTGTACATCTAATTCAGAAATCAAAACATAACCTTTCATCAATAGAGAAGATTATTTTGAGCAAAATATAATATATACACATACATATGGAACACCATGGTGAAACCTTTTGGTACAATTAATATACATACACACATGAAAGAATGACAGGAAAGTAAAACTCGCTTTAAGAAATTGCTTTAAAGCCGGGTGCCAGTGGCTCATGCCTGTAATCCTAGCTACTCAGGAGGCTGAGATCTGAGGATCACAGTTCAAAGCCAGCCCTGGCAGGAAAGTCCGTGAAATTCTTATCGCCAATAAACCACTAGAAAACCGGAAGTGGCGCTGTAGCTCAAGTGGTAGAGAGCTAGCCTTGAGCTGAAGAGCTGAGGGACAGCGCCCAGGCCCAGAGTTCAAGCTACATGACCGACAAAAAAAAAAAATTGTTTAAGAAGGGGAAAGTGATGTATGAAAGGAAGGGACTGATCTAGGGGGTGAGCTTGATCATTGTGGAAATGCCACAATAAAATATTTCCTTGTAGCTAGGCACCAGTGGCTCACACCTGTAATCCTACTACTCAGGAGGCTGAGAGCTGAGGATCACAGTTCAAAGCCAGCCTGTACAGAACAGTCCAGGAGACTTTTATCTCCAATTAACTACCAGAAAATTGGAAATGGTGCTGTGGCTCAAGTGGTAGAGTGCCAACCTTGAGCTGAAGAGCTGAGGGACAGCGCCCAGACCCAGAATTCTAGCCCCACCACCACCACCACCATCAACAAAAAACAAAAAAAACTTCCTTGTAGCAGGGTGCTGGTGTTTCAAGCCTGTAATTCTAGCTACTCAGGAGGCTGAATCTGATTATCTCAGTTTGGCACCAGCCCATGGCAGACAAATCCAAGGGAGTCCTACTTCTAATTAACTAGCAAAAAAGCTGGGAGTGGAGGTTGTGTATGTTTCTATATATGTATGATACTGATTCCTCACTTCCCAGAGTATAGAAGACCAGCTCATCACCAGTCTGCTACAAACACCATGACTTGAAGACATTCTTCATGTCAAGTACCCTCACTCTTTGTCCTCTATTGTCCCTGTAGAGTATATGAGCAGAAGGCAGGCATTGTAACATCCAATGAAATTCAGTACACATTAAGGCTATTTTCACACAATTCAGTTTATCCAGTTGCTTCAAAACCCTCTCCATCGTCCTTACTCTGTAGCCATTTCTTCATACACCCTTTCTGGGTCACCTACTACTAGTCTACTAGTATATTGGCCCTGAAGCAGTTCCTGCTTTCTGTCTCAGACAACCTAATCATTCTGACAAGACATTCTGTTCATTTAGTATGAACCACCAACTGAATGCTTGGAATTTATGCAATGGACATTGTCAGCCAGGTTGCTGCCAGTCAGTTCCAAGAAGAGCCTAGAAATAAGAGGCTGCAGGTTTCTCTGCCTCCTCTCTCTCTCTCTCTCTCTCTCTCTCTCTCTCTCTCTCTCTGTGTTTTATGTCAGTTGTGGGGTCTGAACTCTGGGCCTGGGCACTGTCCCTCAGCTTTTCAACTCAACACTAGTGTTCTACCACTTGAGCCACAGCACCACTTCTGGCTTTTTCTGCTTATGTGGTGTTGAGGAATCAAACCCAGGGCTTCATGTATGCAAGGCAAGCACTCTACACTGAGCCACCTTCCCAACCCTCCTCTCAATTCTTGAAGTGGTTTCCTGCCCACAACTTATAATGTCCCCATTTTCCTGGTGGCACTACTTCAGCAGAGTTAACTCTTCCTTTGACCAGCTTTTGTGAGTTCATGTCATTCTCTACCAAACTGTAGAGCTACTAGAAAACCATAATTCTTCTGTCCCAGGTAAATGTCCAGAACCCAAAGGTAGGTCACAAAATTACAAATCTCAGTGCATTAACGAGAACAATGCAAAATACAGGTATAAGGCAAGTGAGTGCTGGTGTTTCCTGCCTGAGGTTGGAGGATTGAGGTCTGAAACAAGCCTGGGCTGGAAAGTTTGTGAGACTCTATTTTTTTTTTTTTGTCAGTCCTAGGGCTTGAACTCAGGGCCTGTCCCTGAGCTTCTTTTGCTCAAGGCTAGCACTCTATCACTTGAGCCACAGCATCACTTCTGGGTTTTTCTGTTTATGTGTCACTGAGGAATTGAACCCAGGGCTTCATGTATGCTAGACAAGTACTCTGTCACTAAGCCACATTCCCAGCCCTGAAAGAGGTTTTTTGTTTTGTTTTGTTTTGTTTTGGTCAGTCATGGGGCTCGAACTCTAGGCCTAGGCACTGTCTCTGAGCTCTTCAGCTCAAGACAAGTGCTCTACCACTTGAGCCATAGCACTACTTCCAGTTTTCTGAGGGTTAATTGGAGATAAATGTCTCATGGACCTTTCCTGCTCAGGCTGGCTTTGAACCATGATCCTCAGATCTCAGCCTCTTGAGTAGCTAAGATTACAGGTGTGGGCCACTGGCACCTGGCCTGTGAGATTCTTATTTCCAATTAACCACCAAAGAGCCAGAAGTAGAGGTGTGGTTCAAGTGGTAGAGCACTAGCCTTGAATGAAAAAGATAAGGGACAGCACCCAGACCCTTGTTTAAGCCCTGTTACTAGCTTTCGCACATGTGCTCATATGCCCATGCGTGTGTGTGCGCGCGCGCACACACACACACACACACACGCACACACATACACAAAAGCTTACATGTAATCCTAGCTATTTAGAAGACTAAGATCTGTGGACTATAGTTTGAAGCCATCGAGGGCAGGAAAGTCCATGAAACTCTATCTCTAGTTAATCAGCAAAAAGCTTAAAATGCTGGGCTGGGAAGGTGGCTCAGTGGTAGAGCACTTGCCTTGCATGCTTGAGGCCCTGGGTTCGATTCCTCAGCACCCATAAGCAAAAAAGCTTAAAATGCAGCTGTGGTTCAAGTGGTAGAGTACTAGCCTTAGACAAAAATGCTCAGGGACAGTACCAAGGCCCTGAATTCAAGCCCCAGAACCTGCACACACACACACACACACACACACACACACACACACACACACACACACACACACACACACACACAGTCTCTAGGAGAAAGTGGGAGAAAACAGAAACAGAAAAACCTAGCAGAGGGGGCTGGGAAGGTGGCTCAGTGGTAGAGTGCTTGCCTTGCATGCATGAGGCCCTGGGTTTGATTCCTCAGCACCACAAACACAGAAAAAGCCGAAGTGGTGCTATGGCTCAAGTGGCAGTGTGCTAGCCTTGAAGAGCTGAGGGACAGCACCAGGACTAGAGTTCAAGACCCATGACCCACAAAAACAAAACAAAACAAACAAAAAACTGAGCAGAGCCATCAGACTGTTTCAGATCTTTCACTGAATAAAAAAGTGGGAAAGGAGGGAGGGTGGATGGGAAGAAGCACGTTACATTACAGTGTAGCCCAGGGAAAGTCTAGCAAGCCTCTTGGGGAACACTTGAGCCATAGGTCTTATAACTCCAAAGACAGGCTGCTCTAATACCCCTGTCAGGATGGCTACAGCCCAGAGGCACTGATGGATTGCAGTATGCAACACAGGCCTCAGTCATTTGCTCTTTGCAGTTGAAAGGATATTTAAGAGGCATATCTTATGATCATTACACTTAAGTATCCTCTTCAGTAAAACAGGATGAAATCCTTGCCCACTTAGCTCCCCAGGAAGTTATGTGGCTCAAAGAAGGTGATGTTTATGAACACTTGGGAAAACTGTGAAGTACAACACATGTAAGTATTATTTACACAGGCTTATGCCTCAGCCCCAAGGTGGAACTCATCATTTGCTGTCTAACACCTCTAATGCAAATCTGCAACAGGAGGGACCTATAGCCCTCCAGTCTGTCCCTGAACCCCTCATTCTTCTGAGCTACCCAGCCTAGTTCTATCTTGAGCTCAGACCTATCTGGAAAGCAAGAATGGAAAAATGTGGTCCTTTGGCTCACAGATCCAAATGTCCTCAAATAGACCCAGCCAAGCCAGATGAGGTTAGGGCGGTCCAGCTGCACAATGATCCACTTCATGGAGCAGGGCATTGACTTCTTTGGTCACTAAGAGCCAAGAACAGCAAATTCTGCAACTTAACTATTACGTTACTTGTGAGACAGGCAGACTATTAAACATTGGCACCTGATTTTTTATTTTATTTACTTTTGAATAGGTAATATATATTTAAGACCTGACATTCAAGACATGAAAGAGGGGTGTTGGGTTGAGGATGTGGCACAGTGGAAGAGCATGTGTTTAACACATATGTGGCCTCAGATCCAAAACCCAGCCCCCCCCAAAAAAAATGAAGGAAGGAAGGAAGGACTACAGTGAAAATTCTTTCTTCCATCATTCTTGTCCTTGTAGCCTTATTCTCTGGGGGCCATTAATGTTATTATTTCTTACATATGCTTTCATATATATGTGTGTGTGTGTGTGTGTGTGTGTGTGTGTGTGTGTGTGTGTGTATTTCTTCTAGGCATCATGGTTCATGTCTATAATCCAGGTACTTAGAAGGTAGAGTTAGGGAGGATCATAATGAAAGGCCAGACCATTCAAGAAGTTAACAAGACCCAGTAGCCAAAACAAAAACAGCATCATGATCAATAACACTAATAACACTAATAATTTTTAGCACAGTGTAGGACCTGTGTCTGTAGTAACAGATAATGTGGGAGAACCACTTATTCAGGGGTTTGAGACAAGCCTGAGTAATATAGTGAGATCCTCATCTCGAAGGATGGAGGTCAGCATGGTGGTGCGTATCTATAATTCTAGCATTTGGGAAGCAAATGCAGGAGAATTGTGAGTTCAAGGCCAGCCTGAGATACATAACAAGACTCTGTCTTAAAAAGGGAAGAGGGAGCCAGTCACTGGTGGCTCATGCCTGTAATCCTAGCTACTCAAGAGGCTGAGATCTGAGGGTTATGTCTCAAAGCCAGCCCGGGTAGGAAAGTCCATGAGACTCTTACCTCTAATTAACCACCAGAAAACTAGAAATGGTGCTGTGGCTCAAGTGGTAGAGCACTCACCTTGAAGAGCTCAGGGATAGTGCCCAGACCCAGAGTTCAAGCGCACAACCTACCAAAAAGAAAAAAAAGGCGGGAAGGGGAGCTAGAAATAATCACTCAGTGATAGAGCAGTTGCCTAATATGTAAGAAATTCTAGGTTCAGGCCGGGCACCGGTGGCTTATGCCTGTAATCCTAGCTACTAAGGAGGCTGAGATCTGAGGATTGCGGTTTAAAGCCAGCCTGGGCCAGAAAGTCTGTGAGACTCTTATCTCCAATTAGCCACCAGAAAACTGGAAGTGGTGCTGTGGCTCAAGTAGTAGAGCACTAGCCTTGAGCTGAAAAGCTGAGGGACAGTGCCCAGGCCCAGAGTTCAATCCCCACAACAGACAAAAAAAAGAAAGAAAGAAAGAAATCCCTAATGCTGAATAAAGTTACAAATTAAGCCAGGCTCTGGTGGCTCACATCTGTAATCAGATCTACTCACGAGGTTGAGATCTGAGGATCATAGTTTGAAGCCAACCCAAGCTGGAAGCTTATCTCCAATAAACTAATCAGAAAAAACTGGAAGTGGCGCTGGGGCTAGAGTACTATCTTTGAGTACAAAGAGGCTCAAGGACAGTGCCCAGGACCTGCTAAGAGAAATGTCCCTCCGAGAATGACTATTGCACAGACCAGGCTGTTATTTAGACATGTCTATTGAGTTCTGATTTATCTTATTTCAGAAATATGTAGAGGTTGTAATGTAACAGAAACAGGATTGAAATATGGAGGGAGAGAGCTAGACTAATGAGGGGCAAAATATTCATGACTTCTGGGGAAAAGTTGATTTTCCAATAACTTGGGAGCCTTGCCTTTTTACTACTTACATGGGATTATGGTGGCTGATAGGTGCCCTTAGTCTTGGGTGAGAGGAGGATACTAGAAAAGTCTAGATCAAGTTCACCCTGTGTTATAGTGACAGACTAGGCAGAAAAGTCCCAATGAGACTCTTACCTCCAATTAACTACTCAAAAAAACAGAAGTGGTAGAGTACTTTCCTTGAGCAAAAAGAGCTCAGTGACAGCACCCAGGCCCTGAGTTCAAGCCCCACAACTCACACGCACACACATACACACACACACACACACACACACACACACACACGAAGAAGCTAGATCGCTTTCTTAGCTTTTCCTCAGTAAAACAAATGGAGAGAGATTCATTAGGAAGTGGGAACTGTGGTTCTGCTCTTACAGGCTGACATCTGAGTTGATTCTGAGAGCTTACTGAGAGCATTTTATGGGACGAGGCTTTCCTCCTGCAGTAACAGAAAGAATTGTTCCATGAACATTCAAATACCTAACACCTACGTCTTCTGTTCTTTTTTTTTTTTTTTTTTTTGGGTCCGGTTATGGGGCCTGAACTCTGGGCCTAGGTGCTATCCCTCAACTCTTCAGCTCAAGGCTAGCGCTCTACCACTTGAGCCACAGCGCCACTTCTGGCTTTTTTCTTTTTGCTTATGTGGTGCTGAGGAATCGAACCTAGGGCCTCAGGCATGCAAGACAAGCGCTCTACCACTGAGCCACCTTCCCAGCCCCGTTTTCTGTTCTTTTATATATATATATTTTTGTTTTTTGGTACAGTTGTGGGGCCTGAACTCTGGGCCTGGCCGCTGCCCCTCAGCTCTTCAGCTCAAGGCTAGCGCTCTACCACTTGAGCCACAGCACGACTTCTGGCTTTTTTCTTTTTGCTTATGTGGTGCTGAGGAATCAAACCCAGGGCCTCATGCATGCAAGGCAAGGGCTCTACCACTGAGCCAGCCCCTCTTTTATACTTTTTACACCTACATTTTATAGTTTATCATTTTCTATATTTGCTTTACATGCTATTATCTCTATCTTACTGCTAACATCAAAAACCTCCAGTGCTGTCTGCCTCTCAATCTTTTTGTCTATTCTAGTATTTCCACCAAGGTCCAAAGAGATTAACACTCCCAAAGAAGGATTTAAATGTACTTCTTGTGTCTGACTGAAGTCTACAGATAAACCCTAGAGAACACTCTTCTCTTTTTCACATACAATTTCCTCACACTTTGGCTCTGACAGCCCACGTGGTGCTGCTTTTCCTGATGGACTTTAACCTCCCTTAGCTGACCTCATTCTTCCTGAGAGCTGGATGGTTTTTGACGTGTGAGAGAAAAAGGCCAGCCAACTCAGGAGATCCACCTGTCCCTTATCTCAGCAGCCCATGCAAATAATGGCCTTGCCACTCTCAGCATGTTTCTTGGGTCCTTGGCACCAGCCTCAGTATCATCCTTGCAGAACAGTAGTGTGATGTCATAAGCAGCCTAAGCCCACCAGACTCACTAAACGAGAATCCTCACAGTAATACATCCCCAGGTGATTCCCATGCACAAGTCAGACCACTACACTCACACTTCAAGCCAGGCACAAGTGACTCATATCTGTAACCTGAGCTACCCAGGAGCCTGAGATCAAAGCCAGCCTGGGCAGGAAAGCCCATGAGACTTTTATCTCCAATTAGCCACCAGAAAACCGAAGTGGCTCTGTAGTTCAAAGGAGGAGAGTGCAAGCCTTGAGCAGAAGAGCTCAGGGACAGCACTCAGGCCCCAAGTTCAAGCCCCGTGACTAACAACAACAACAACAACAAAAAGGAGGCCAGGGCTGAGAATGTGGCTTAGTGGTGAGTGCTTGCCTAGCATACATGAAGCCCTGGGTTCTATTCCTTGGTGCCACGTACACAGAAAAAACCCTAAGTGGCACTGTGGGTCAAGTGGTAGAGGACTAGCCTTGAGCTGAAGAGCTCAGGGACAGTGCCCAGGCCCAGAGTTCAAGCCCTAGGACTGACAAAAACAAAAACAAAAGACAACAAAACAGAGGCCAAGGTGACTTGCTGCTCCTAGGTAAAGAGAGAGAGAGAGTGAGAGAGAGAGAGGGAGGGAGAGAGAGAAATTATTGTTATTTCTTCATCTCCTCTCTTTCCAACCTGTAATTGGTAATATAACAGGTAACATCACTTGTTACATCCTGCTTTGTGCCAGGGTTCTAATTGCTAACACAGAATATTTCAGAAGACAGTTTTGTTCCTAATGTATAGATGAGAGTCACATGGTGAGATATCCACTCAGTGCTAAACAGCTGTACATAGTAAATGTGCGTAGTCTTCCCCAAGACTTGCCACTCTTTTACCACCACAAAAGTTTCTCTCAAGACCCAAGGAATTACCCCAATCTAGATCTTGTTCATCTGGACCAGAGATTTTGTTTGCCCTCTACGTGACACTTCTAACCCTGTCTCTTCTTTCAAGCCCCTTTCTCATGTTCTTTTCTATTCTAGTTTCTCTAGACCTATTTTCTTACTTCTCAAACATCAACAAGCATCTAAACCCTCCAATAATCTAAGAACAATGAGAAACACCTGCGTTCTGTAAGACCTGTGGTCTTACAGGTCATAGGGAGGGGGAGGAGTGAGTGACAGGCATGTGAAGCATGACAGGCAGGTGAGGTAGGAGTGGGCAGGCAGATGCCCTCTGTAAGGGAATGGCTGTTTCAAACCAAATCAAGAGTTCAGATGGCTGCTGAAGTCTGCTACTGAGTTAGTTCCTTTGCTTGAGAGAGGCATCCATAGAATATACTTCCTGCCCTTTGGAACATTAATGCAGTAAGAATTGAGACTCGGATGCATAAAGATCCTATGAATAGCAGCTGGAAGTGTAACTCCATGGCAGAGCACTTTTAGCAATGTGCAAGCCAATGAGTTCAATCTAGCAGGGCAAAGAGGGAAGAAGGCTTCTATTTTACCACCCATGCTTCTGGGTGGTAAAATAGAAGATTCCATAAAAGCTAGTAGCCTCTGAAGATACTACCAATGGAAACATGGGGGTGAAAGGGAGAGTATTCTGGGCAGCAGAGAACAGGCAAGAAGACAGGGAAGACATTTTTGGGAAGTCTTATACATAAATCCCTGTATGCTGATTTACAAAGTATGTTAGAACTCTTCCTATGGTCTACAAAACTGAAAATATTTGCTTATAGGGAGGTGAGTAAGGGATTGAGGAGGTAGATTGGGAAATGGCTCAGGAGGAATCCTGGGAAGTTAGGAAGTTATGACCAGAAATGGTCTGGTAGGTTACTACTTTAGCATAGAAAGCAGATCAAAGAAAAGAGAGGAGATTCAGGGATCGACAGATTCATATCTAGAATGAACTTCAGAGAACATATAAACAAGCAGCTTTCAAACTTTTTGCCTATCAAATGTTGTGAAAATTAGTCTGCTGACTATGTAAACAAAATGGAGTAAAGGTAAACTTTAAACTCTGGAAAATACCCAGATTTTTTCTCTCCCTCACATTCCTTTTTTGACCCTGTGGATTCTAAATGCTCTTTTTGTTTGCAAAGCAATGATTAGCAGAGATTGGCAAACCGCAACCAACTTCTGCCTGCTGCCTGTTTTTGCAAAGAAAATCCCATTGGAACACAGCCATTCTCCATTGGTTGTTTGCTGTCTGTGGCTTCTCTAAACTATGACAGATTGCAGTAATCTGCATAAAGACCCAATGCCCACAAGATAAAAATATGATTTGTTTAGGTTTGTGTGTGTACACACACATGCACACCTGCTACAAACACTGAAGCTTAAACTCAAGAGTCTTTTGCTGGGGGCTGGGAAGGTGGCTCAGTGATAGAGCACTTGCCTTGCATTCCTGAGGCCCTGGGTTCGATTCCTTAGCACCACATAAGCAAAAAGAAAAAAGCCGGAAGTGGCGCTGTGGCTCAAGTGGTAGAGTGCTAGCCTTGAGCTAAAGAGCTGAGGGGCATCCAGGTCCAGAGTTCAGGCCCCACGACCAGACCCCCCCACCCCCAGAAAAAGAGTCTTTTGCTGTTCCGTGGCTTTTTCCACTCAAGGCTGGTACTTCACTACTTGAGCCACATTTCTGCTTCTGGCTTTTGGCTGGTTAGTTAGAGATGGAATCTCTTGGATTTGTGTGCCTTGGCTGGCTTTGAACCTCAATCCTCAGATCTCAGTCTCCTGAGTAGTTATGATTATAGGTGTGAGCCCACTAGTGTCTGGCTTGGTTAGCTCTTTTGCACAGCATTTGCTGTCTCTCTGTTTCTCTGTATCTCTCTGTGTCTCTGTCTCTCTCTGTCTCTCTCTCTCTCTCTGTCTCTTTGCTAGTTCTGAGGCTTGAACTCAGGGCCTAGGCACTGTCCCTGAGCTTCTTTTGCTCCAGGCTAGCACTCTACCATTTGAGCCACAGTGCCACTTCCACCTTTTTCTGTTTATGTGGTACCCAGAAATGGAACCCAGGGCTCCATGCATGCTAAGCTAGCACTCTAAACCACATTCCTAGCCCCTCTCTTTATATGCATAAAAAGATGAGTGCAGAAGATTCTTTTGCTAGTCATTGATTATCTTACAAGTGATTATGAAACCAGGAGTGATGTGCTGTGGCTACAAATCAAGGCGGGGAGTGCAGAAAAGAAAAAAGGAGATGGCTGGTGGTTGTAGCTCAAAACAAAAGTGTTGCCAAAAAAAAAAACTGTAGGCCCTAGTTTCAATCCTCAATACTGGAAGAGAAGAAGAAGGAGGAGGGAAGGGAGAGGGAGAGAGAGGGGGGAAAGAGAGAGAGAGAGAGAGAATGTGGGAGCTGGTGGCTCTTTTCTGTAATTCTAGCCACTCAGGAGGCTGAGATCTGAGGATTCTGGTATGAAGCTACTCTAGACAGAAAAACCCTGAAACTTTTATCTCCAATTAACCAGCAAAAATAATAATACTTTTAAAAAAAGGCCCACTTGACGTGTGTGGTTCAAGTGGTAGATCACTAGCCTTGAGCCACCAGGGAGGAGAAGGAGGAGAGGGCAAGGACGTGATTTTTTTTGTCGGTACCAGGGCTTGACCTCTGAGGCTGGGCACTGCCCCTAAGCTCCTTTTGCTCCAGGCTAGCACTCTACCACTTGAGCCACAGGTCCACTTGGCGGGTTTTTCTGTGATTAATTAGAAATAAGAATCTCAAGGTCTTTCCTGTCTTACAAACTTTCCTGCCTCAGATGGCTTTGAACCATGATACTCAGATCATAGTCTCCTGAGTAGCTAGGATTACAGAATGAGCCACAAGTGCCTATCAGGAAGAGAAATTTTTAAGGAAGAGTGTGAGTGGGTTGTGATAACACATGCCTGCAATACCAGCACTCAGGACTGAAACAGGACAATGGCAGGCTTGAGGCCAGTCTGGTCTCCGTAGGGAGACAATAGATGAGTAAAATGAAAGGTATATGTGAGGAAGCAGCAGGTGCAAAAGCCAGATCCTCAAGTCTGCGATGAACCCACTTTAAATTTTGTTCTGAAGGCTATTAGAAGAGGGATAACATGGTTTCTGGAAGCAATGTGGAAGATGGATTAGAAAAAGCTTAGTGGAGGATTTAAGAAAGATTTCAGAAAGAGAGCTACCTTGAAAAGAAGAAAGTACTAGCTGTGGTTCCTGTGGAAACCCTGAAGCAAACCAGAAATCTCTAGGAAGCCAGGGCTGTATTGAGGGCAAAGCCCGACTCCATCTACTTTACATTGGAGGTCATCTGTGGTTGTTCTAGAACACAAAGCAATCCCAAGGCCTAATTTGTTGGGCCTCCGTATGAGGTCTGTGGTAGTCACTGAAATCTCCTTAACTATCATGGAGTTGCTCATAATATTATCATCTCATCATCAGAGAATCATGACATCTGGAACCTGGATCAGTTTTGGGCTATGGTGGTAGAGCACAGGGGTGGTCACAGGCAGGATAGGAAGACAAAGAAAGGGTGTTTAAGTCAGATGAAAAGAGCAGTTGCCCTAATGCAGACTGAGGGCCTTCCATGCTAACAATTATAGTATGTGGCATAGTGATTAACCACACCATAGTGCAGGGCATGTGAACCCTTGTTTCTCTATATAGTAGGTCCATAACCTTAACCAACATATTTAACCACATAATAGTTCAGTTTCCTTACTTACAACATGAGAAACTAATAAAAACAGAATCCATCTTTTCAGAGCATTACCTAAAAGGTATGTGGTAGGGGCTGAAAAAAAGTATTAACTAGTAAGTACTGATTTCTCTGGCTGAGATAGCCAAGAGAAGTTTTACCTGTAAATATATGTGCTAATAATGTTTTTCCCTATATTTATCATTTTGTGCTAATAATGTTTAAGAACTACTCAGACATCCCAAATATTTATATATTATTAAAACATTATTAGGCTGCCTGCTGTACTATTAATAATTTCAGGAGATCAGATTTCTAGGTGAAAGTTCGCAAAGGAGTATTGTCATTGCAACTAGAGCAAAGTTCAAAGTTCCACAGAGCAGCTGAGTTATTTTATCCTAAGATCAGTAAACTTTCCACCATCATGAGATGGATGTATGATGTTAACAGGAAATGACTCAAATCTAGAGCAAAGTTAGTCCCATGCACATTAAAATGTTGTGCAAGACAAAAATCCGTGCTAAGTGTCACAGACAAGGGGACAAGATACTGTATTGCTCAAGGTGCTGGTGTGCAATCAGTCTTTATAGCAGTCAGAAAATCGTTTCACACTGGGGATGTCAGTCAGTGAATAAAACATTTAGGCTAGGGGCTGGGAAGGTGGCTCAGTGGTAGAGCGCTTGTCTTGCATGCATGAGGCCGATTCCTCAGCACCACATAAGGAGAAGAAGAAAAAAAAAAGGCGGGAAGTGGCGCTGTGGCTCAAGTGGTAGAGCGCTAGCCTTTAGCTGAAGAGCTGAGGGACAGCGCCCAGGCCCAGAGTTCAGGCCCCACGACCGGACCCAAAAAAAACAACAAAAACATTTGGGCTAGCCTGTGAGAGGCCATGGGTTCCATCTCCAGAACTGGAGAAAAAAAAAATGGAAAGGCAGATCACCATGTCCCAATGATGTGGGGATACTGTGAGTGCCCTTCACGTATGTTCTCTGCTTTTTGGTTTCAATCGCATCTGTTTCCTAACTACTTCTCCTCCTCCTCCTCCTCCTCCTCCTCCTCCTCCTCCTCCTCCTCCTCCTCCTCCTCCTCCTCCTCCTCCTCCTCCTCCTCCTCCTCCTCCTCCTCCTCCTCCTCCTCCTCCTCCTCCTCCTCCTCCTCCTCCTCCTCCTCCTCCTCCTCCTCCTCCTCCTCCTCCTCCTCCTCCTCGTTTCCTAACTACTTCTTCTTCTTCTTCCTCCTCCTCCTCCTCCTCCTCTTCTTCTTCTTCTTCTTTTTCTTTTTTGTCAGTTGTAGGGCTTGAACTCAGGGCCTTGGTGCTGTCCCTGAGCTTTTTTTACTTAAGACTAGCACCCTACCACTTTGAACCACAGCTCCACTTCCAGTTTTCTAGCAGTTAATTGAAGATAAGAATCCCATGGACTGGGCTGGGAAGGTGGCTCAGTGGTAGAGTGCTTGCCTTGCATGCATGAGGCCCTGGGTTCAATTCCTCAGCACCATATAAGCAGGGGAAAAAAAAAAGCTGGAAGTGACACTGTGGCTCAAGTGGTAGAGTACTAGCCTTGAACTGAAGAGCTGAGGAACAGCGCCCAGGCCCAGAGTTCAGGCCCCACAACTGGACCCAAAAATAAATAAATAAAAGAATCCCATGGACTTTCCTGCCGAGGCTGGTTTTGAACAAAGATCCTCAGGTCTGAGGCTCCTGAGAAGCTAGGATTACAGGTGTGAGCCACTAGTGCCTCGTTCCTAACTTCTTTAACTCTTTTCCATAGATCTCAATCTATTTATTGTCTTGCCTCAGCTAGTTTGCCTACTCTGTTCCCATGGTGGTAGAAGAAGAAATTATGTGATTATTATATTCATGCAGCTGTTAGCATTTAGCAGTTAGCATTTCAGAGCAATGCCTGATTTGCACTGAACACTTGAATGGTTTGTTTCAACCATGCTTTTGTTTACTCCAGAAGATTGGAGAGCAATGATTTCCTTTCATGAGTTTGTCTCAAATAATCCCTAAACTTTGGACATCACATATGAAATGTGGCCTCACCCCAGTTAGCTTGACTTGGACTGCTTATAAATGTCATGTCAATTGAGAAGCAAGAAGCAGAGCACTCAAGAGTGGAGCTCCTTCTCTAGTAACATTGGCATGTTTTTAATTAGCAGATGGGATTCACAAGCAGGAAAAGTGCGTTCTTAGGAGATCATAGCTAAGAAAAGATGGAAAAGGGGCTGGGAAGGTGGCTCAGTGGTAGAGCGCTTGCCTTGCATGCGTGAGGCCCTGGGTTCAATTCCTCAGCACCACATAAGCAAAAAGAAAAAAGCCAGAAGTGGAAGTGGCGCTGTGGCTCAGGTGGTAGAGCGCTAGCCTTGAGCTGAAGAGCTGAGGGACAGCACCCAGGCCAAGAGTTCAGGCCCTACGATGGACCCAAAAAAAAAAAAAAAGAAAGAAAGAAAAGATGGAAAATCTAGGAAACTTCATGTTAGGATCTTCAAGGCTTTCATTAGTCATGGGCTTTGGAGAAACTCAAAGAAGTTCCAAAGCCCAAATCAGCTGGGATGAAGGTGTGGGGAGATTTCTGCTTAGAAGGTTTGCTCTCTCCTTAACCTAAAGAGACTAGGTGAAGGCTTCAGGACATTAGATAATCTCCCTTGTTGTCTCCTGTTGCTCCAAAAGGGATTTGTTCTCTCCTCTCTCCCTCCCTCTCCCTCCCTCTCCCTCCCCCTCTGTCCCTCTGTCCCTCTGTCCCTCTGACCCTCTCTCTCTCTCTCTCTCTCTCTCTCTCTCTCTAATCTGGTCCTGGGGCTTGAACTCAGGGGCTGGGATCTGTCCCTGAGCCTCTTGGTGCTCAAAACTAGTGCTTTACCACTTGAGCCACAGTGCCACTTCTGGCCTTTTCTGTTTATGGGCTACTGAGGAATCGAATCCAGGGTTTTATGCATGCTGGGCAAGCACTCTAAGCCACATTCCCAGCCCATACCTTTTGTCCCTTACAGAAATAGGAGGTATCTAGTTCATCCCAACTGACTCCCTTCTGGAATGTACTCAAATATTGGAAACATGGGGCTGGGAATGTGTCTTAGTGGTAGAGTGCTTGCCTATCATGCATGAAACCCTTGGTTCAATTCCTCAGAACCAAATACACAGAAAAAGCTGGAGGTGGTGCTGTGGCTCAAGTGGTAGAGTGCTAGTCTTGATCAAAAGAGCTCAGGGACAGTGCCCAGGCCCTGAATTCAAGCCCCAGGACTGGCAAAAAATAAAAATAAATAAATAAATAAACAAACAAACAAAAACATATATATGTATGTATGTATATATATATTAAGCAACTATCCATGGACTTCTTCAAGAGGACAGTTCTGGTCTATTTCTGTAATATAGTCTTTCCCAGTATAAAATGGAGAAAGGAAATTTGGCTTGAGAATGGGAGTTGAAATAACATTATTTTGCAAGTACATCTTTTCTGTATGAGGCAGGGCACCTAGTAGGGCTCTGAGGGACAAGCCGAACTCATAGCATCAGTGCTTCCTGGAAAAACATAACTTATCCTTATACCCCTGCGGGTTCCTGAGCTTCCACCCTGGGTACTCTAACCTTGGGCCTGAGTCAACTGAGGTAGCTCCTTCCCAAGCTGTGGGACATCTATTAATCTACAAGCCCCATTTTCCCACCATGCCTGAACCAGCCTCCCCATACAACTCCAATTTCCTCTGCTCATATCTCCACTACAAGAAGTGATTGTAACCATGGTGGTAGAAAACACCCTACTGCTCCAGAAATACTTATACTAAGACCCATTTTACTGGCTAGTTGACCCAGACATTAGGAAAAGTATCCCAATGCTGGCACTGTGCCTCCAAACCTATCACATTCAATTACTAGACATATAGCCTTCTTTTTTTTCTTTTCTTTTCTTTTCCTTCTTTTCTCTTCTTTCCTTCCTTCCTTCCTTCCTTTCTTCCTTTCCTTCCTTCCTTCCTTCCTTCCTTCTTTCCTTCCTTCCTTCCTTCCTTCTTTCCTTCCTTCCTTCCTTCCTTTTCTTTCTCTCTCTCTCTCTTTCTTTCTTTCTCTCTTTCTCTCTTTTGTCAGTTGTGGGGCTTGGGTGTTGTCCCTGAGCTTTTTCCATTCAGGACTAGTGCCTACTACTTTGAGCCACAGTGCCACTCCTAGCTTTCTGGTGGTTAATTTGAGATAAGTCTCCTTCATCTTTACCAGCCAAGATAAAAGAGGAGGAAAGACAGAGGGCAGAAGATGAGAGATGAAATCAGAGACTAAATTAGAGGCAAGACAAGTTTAGGCCACCCATCAGAGATCACTATAACTGCAAAAAGTCTAGGTATTGGGGCAAGCAATGCCCTTGAGCAGAACTGGCATGTCGAATTGAAACCCTCTTGTAGAACTACTTAAAGAAAATAAAATTATAATTTTTTTTTTTGTTGGTCGTAGGGATTGAACTCTGGACCTGGGTGCTGTCCCTGAGCACTTCAGCTCAAGGCTAGTGCTCTACCATTTGAGCCACAGAGCCACTTACGGTTTTCAAGTACTTTATTGGATATAAGAGTCTCACAGACTTTCCTGCCTGGGCTGGCTTTGAACCATGATCCTCAGACCTCAGCCTCCTAATCCTAGCTAGGATTACAGGTGTGAGCCACCAGTGCCTGGCTAAAATTATAATTTTTTAAAAATCCAAGAAGGGTTGAGCTTCTGGCTCCTGCGGTCAGAGTACCTGCTTAGAAAATACAAGGCCCTGGGGGCTGGGAAGGTGGCTCAGTGGTAGAGTGCTTGCCTTGCATGCCTGAGGCCCTGGGTTCGATTCCTCAGCACCACATAAGCAGAAAAAAAAGCCAGAAGTGGTGCTGTGGCTCAAGTGGTAGAGTGCTAGCCTTGAGCTGAAGAGCTGAGGGACAGCACCCAGACCAAGAGTTCAGGCCCCACAACTGACCAAAAAAAAAAAGAAAGAAAGAAAATACAAGGCCCTGGGTTCAAACATCAGAAACATTAATTTTTTTTTTTTTTTTTTGTCGGTCCTGAGGCCTGAACTCTGGGCCTGGGCACTGTCCCTCAGCTCTTCAGCTCAAGGCTAGTGCTCTACCACTTGAGCCACAGCGCCACTTCTGGCCTTTTCTGCTTATTTGGTGCTGAGGAATCAAACCCAGGGCCTCATGCATGCAAGGCAAGCATTCTACCACTGAGTCACCTTCCCAGCCCCAGAAACATTACATTTTAAAACACTAAAGAAAAACTGTAACCCCTCTGTACATCATCTTTTTGTTTTGTTTTGTTTTGTTTGTTTTTATTTTGGCCGGTCAAGGGGCCTGAACTCTGGGCCTGGGCGCTGTCCCTCAGCTCTTCAGCTCAAGGCTAGTGCTTTACCACTCAAGCCATAGCACCACTTCTGGCTTTTTCTGCTTATGTGGTGCTGAAGAATCGAACCCAGGGCCTCATGCACGCAAGGCAAGCGCTCTGCCACTGAGCCACCTTCCCAGCTCTGTACATCATCTTTATAATAATAATTTTTAAAAATTAAAGAAAAGAAAAACACCCAGGAAAAATTCCAATCAGTAGTAAAGTCTGCATACGACTTGCAGCAAAGTAAAACTCTTATAGTTTAGCTATGTGTGAACAGGCGATCTTAATTTATTACATTCTGTCATGAATATAGGTTGGATTAAAGAACGATGTAGACAGAAACCAATAAGTAGGAGGTAAGGAGACCTCAGAACACAATAGCAAGCAAAGGGGAGAAGAACTCCCTGCTCTTTTTTTATTAGCCTACAAAGATTTCCATTTGTTCTATAGTTACCTTTGAATTCTGTGCTCTGATCTGATTTATCACAAAAGTCTATGAACATTTATTTCTTTGGAAGACTCTCCAGTGATAACAGCTAACAATGAAAACGCTCAGCTGTATCACACTTGCCTTACATCAAACCAAAGTTGCTAACTGGCTGACTTTCTGGTGACAGATAATACATATCTGTTTTTGACTCAGATCCACTGATGGTGAAAAAAAGCTCCCCTTATTATATTTAGAAATGTAGGAGAACTGGGTGTGATCCTCGCTGCTACTCAGGAGGCTGAGATCTGAGGATTGCAGTTCAAAATCCATGAGATTCTCATCTCCAATTAACACCAGAAAACCAGAAGTGGTGCTGTGGCTCAAATGGTTGAGCACTCACCTTGAGTTGAAGAGCTCAAGGACAGTGCCCAGCCAGGCCCAGAGTTCATGCCCCATGACCAACAAAAAAATTTTTTTTTAATGAAGGAGAAATGTTAAAGGATAATGAAGCACTGTAAAAATGGAGAAGGGAGAGAAAGGCCAGAAGAGGATCATGTCTTGAATATTAAGAAAGGAAAAAAAAAAAATGAGAGAAAACCCTGAGAAGTTTTGAACTGACATTTTTTTCCAGTCCTGAGGTTTGAACTCAGGGCCTGGGCTCTGTCCCTGGGCTTCTCTGTGGTCAGGGTTAGCACTCTACCACTAGAGCCACAGCGCCACTTCTAGCTTTTTCTGTTTATGTGGGACTAAGGAATTGAACCCAGGGCTTCATGCATGCTAGGCAAGCACTCTACCACTAAGCCATATTCCCAGCCCTGAACTAACCATTTGGACTGACAACAATATTCCATTTCTGATTAGTCTTTGAACTCTTGCTTGTATTCATCCTAGTAGCAGCACCTGAATAGTCTGAAACCTGTATGTTTTGTCTGCAATGTGTAAACATATTAGTATAATGTACATAGTAACATAATTTTCAGAAAGTCATTATATTTGAATTTGAGGAAGTAACTGAACTAACATTATTGTTCCCACTCCCTCTTTTTGTGCCGGTCCTTGGGTTTGAACTTAAGACCTGCCTTGGGCTCTGTCTTGAGCTTTTTTTACTCAAGGCTGGAACTCTGTCATTTAAGCCACAGCTCCACTTTTGATTTTTTGGTAGTTAATTGGAGATGAGTCTAATGAATTTTCCTTGCCTGGCTAGTTTTGAACCGTGATCTTCAGCCTCCTTAGTAGCTAGGATTATAGGGCTGGGAAGGTGGCTCAGTGGTAGAGCGCTTGCCTTGCATGCCTGAGGCCCTGGGTTCGAGTCCTCAGCACCACATAAGCAAAAAGAAAGAAGTAGCTAGGATTATAGGCATGAGCCACTGGTGCCTGGCTATGTCCCCCTTTTAAAGTCTGCAACAGTTACATAAGCAAAACAAAACAATCCAGAAAATAGTGACTGAAAAAAGTAAAGACTGGGCTGGGAATGTGGCTTAGTGGTAAAGTACTTGCCTGGCATGCATGAAGTCCTGGGTTCAACTACTCAGTACATAAACATAAAAAGCCACAAGTGGTGCTGTGGCTAAAGTGGTAGAGTGCTAGCTTTGAGCTAAACAAGCTCAAGAACAGTGCCCAGGCCCTGAGTTCAAGCCCCAGGACTGAAAAAAAAAAAGATGTAAAGGCTGTTTATATTCCATTTATAGCACTTAATTTCATAAGCTGAAAATGGAAAACTGAAGTGTTAATGGTTTTTTTGGTGACTGGAATTTGAACTCATGGCCTCATGCTTGCTCAGAAGCAGAGGATTCCTCCCAACTCAGCTGCCCGCCCTGACAGGATAGCCAACGTGGTATGCAGATTGGCCACAGATCCCACATTACATGTGAACACAATGCATCCCGATTCATGGTGTTCTGAAAACTTTGAGAAGAATGGGTCTGTAGGTGGGTAGGGAGATAACAAAATGTAAATGAAGAAGACCAGGCTATCCTGGAGAGGAACAACTGTTTCCCCTGTGAGTATTCTGACTTGATCTCCCCACTGCAAGAAAACTTACTAGAGATGGATGTGCTTCTGGGGCACCCCTACATGCCACAACTGGAGAGTTCTATTGGAGGGTGCCAACAGTAAATATAATATCACAGGGCTGAGTGAGGCGAGGCTGCCTGCCTCTTATAGGGTGATTAGTATCAAGCATGTCCAGGAGGGTATAAAGAAATTGGCTACAAGTCGGACACTAGTGGCTCATGCCTGTAATCCTAGCTACTCAGGAGGCTGAGACCTAAAGATCATGATTTGAAGCCAGCCTGGGCAGAAAAGTTCCCAAGAGACTCTTATCTCCAATAAACTACTCAAAAAAATCCAGAAGTGGTGCTATTGCTCAAGTGGTAAAGGGCTACTCTTGAGCAAAAGAGGTTCAAGGGCAGCCAGCACCCAGGCTCTGAGTTCAAGCCCCAGTACTGACACACACATACACACACAAAAAAATGGCTACAAATGTGGCACACATATTTAAAACAACTAAAGAGTTTAAATAAAGGTGCCTTGTGTAGGTGAAAAAAAGAGGGCTTCCAAAAGCCAAAATAAAAACTCTAGTGTAGCCGAGTGCTGGTGGCTCATGCCATAATCCTAGCTACTCAGGAGGCTTAGATCTGAGGATCGTGGTTCAAAGCCAGCCCTGGCAGGAAAGTCTGTGAGACTCTTCAATTAGCCACCAGAAAGTAGAGATAGAGCTGTGGCACCAAGTGGTAGAGTGCTATCTTTGAGCAGAAAAGCTCAGGGATAGCACCCAGGCCTTGCCCCATGACTGACAAAAACAAAACAGTGCTAGGAGTGGGCTACTTCCCTTTGAGTGTTGGCTAGGTAGACCACCCGCATTCTCCTGCCATCACATCTGCTGGCGCCACTACTGTTGGCTGCACATCAGATCTGGACAAGTCCCTATTGCAAAAGATACCACATGCTCTGGTTGTAGGACATGGAGAAATCAACCTGAGAATGAACTGGAAGCTGCTTCCCTAATGGCTAGCATTCATAATGTGTTATTCCAGCTGCTGGGAGAAATGTCACCAATGCTTCTACTTGGCTACCCACACTATCTTGTTGTCCTCTCAGCAGGACCTGTGGATGTACCAGTATGAGTATAATGAACGACATTCTAGTTAGTCTTCAGTGATCCATGCTTGATACTACAAGCCAGAACAACAATCTGTGACTGGAAAGTCATAGGCTCCAACTGGGAAGTTCTGGATTGTTCTGGTAATTAGATGTGATAGGATAGTATAATAAAACTACTGTCTGGGCTGGGAAGGTGGCTTAGTGGTAGAGTCCTTGCTTTGCATGCATGAGGCCCTGGGTTCAATTCCTCAGTACCACATAAGCAAAAAAAAAAAAGCCTGAAGTGGCGCTGTGGCTCAAGTGGTAGAGGGCTTGCCTTGAGCTGAAGAGCTGAGGGACAGCACCCAGGCCCAGACTTCAAGCCCCACGACCGACAAAAAACAAAAACTACTGTCTGAGCACTGTGCCCACAGGTAAGTGCTGCTGCCAGCCACAGTTCAGGGCAACCTCTTGCAATGGGTTGTGAACATAGTGATAACTCAAAACAAATACAGGGCTGGGAAGGTGGCTCAGTGGTAGAGTGCTTGCCTAGCATGCATGAAGATCAGAGTTCCATTCCTCAGTACTACATACACAGAAAAAGCTGCAAGTGGCACTGTGGGTCAAGTGGTAGAGTGTTAGCCTTGAGCAAAAGAAGTTCAGGGACAGTGCCCAGGCCCTGATTTCAGACCCCAGGACTGGCAAAAAAAAAAAAAAAAGTAAAATAAAATAAAAAATCCAACTGTTGGGCCTCCAAAGTTTCACCTACCAGGTTTTTCAGCTAATATTGTAAGATGATAGCATTATCATCAATCAAACATCCATCAACCCCTAGTTCATCCATCACAGCATTCTGATCTCAGTCTCAGCCATCACCTGTAAAGGACCAGGGCAAAAGAAGAACCTATAGATGCAGCCAATGGCCTGTTCAGAAGGAAGTCGTTTTGGAAAAGTATTTATGGTATCCTTTTCTTTTTTTTTTATGTTATGTACAGAGCGGTTACAGTTATGTTAAGTCAGGTAATAGTGCATTTATTTTTGGTCAATGTTACTCCTTCTCTTGCTGTCTCCTAATTTTTCCCTCCCATCCCCACTCTCTCTCTTTTTTTCTTTATTTTTGCCAGTTCTGGGGTTTGAATTCAGGGCCTGGTCACTGTCCCTGAGCCTCTTTGTGCTCAAGGCTAGTGCTCTACCACTTGAACCAAAGCATCACTTCCTGTGAGATTTTTCTCTCTGAGTAGTTTATCGAAGATAAGACTCTCACAGACTTTCCTGCCAAGGCTGGCTTCAAACTGCCAGCCTCAGATCTCAGCCTCTTGAGTAGCTAGGATTACAAGCGTGAGACACTAACATCTGGCATAAATATATGAGTTCTTTATAAATTCTGGTTTCTTTTATTTTGTTTTTGGTTATGGGGCTTGAACTCTGGGCCTGGGCACTGTCCCTGAGCTTCTTTTGCTCAAGGCTAGTGCTCTACCACTCAAGGCACAGCACCATTTTCTGTGAGACTTTTATCTCCAATAAACTACAAAAAATCCAGAAGTAGGGGCTGGGAAGATGGCTCAGTGGTAGAGTGCTTGCCTTGCATGCCTGAGGCCCTGGGTTCAATTCCTCAGGACCACATAAGCAAAAAGAAAAAAGCTGGAGGTGGCGCTGTGGCTTAAGTGGTAGAGTGCTAGCTTTGAGCTGAAGATCTGAGGGACAGCACCCAGGCCCAGAGTTCAGGCCCCGAGACCGGACCCCCCCAAAAAAAAATCCAGAGTAGAGCTTATCTCTAAGGAACCACCAGAAAACCACAAGTAGAGCTGTGGCTCAAAGTGGTAGAGAATTAGCCTTGAGCTGAAAAAGCATAGAGATAACACTCCATGACTGACAAAAAACAAAAAAGATGATGGATATGGAAACTATGATATATACATACATACATACATGCATACATACATACATATAATGGAATAATACTCATCCACAAAAAAATGATGTCCTGTCATTTGTGACAACAAATATATTAAGTGAAATGAACCAGGCACAGAAAGATAAATATGTGCGTTCTCGTTCCTATGTGAAACCTGAAAAGGCTGGCTGCTTTCTAACCATGATCCTCAGATCTCAGCCTCCTGAGTAGCTAGGATTACAGGTGTGAACCACCAGTGCCTGTCATCTCTTCATCTTTTTTTTTTTTTTTTTTTTTTTGGTTGGTCGTGGGGCCTGAACTCTGGGCCTGGGCGCTGTCCCTCAACTCTTCAGCTCAAGGCTAGTGCTCTACCACTTGAGCCACAGCGCCACTTCTGGCTTTTTCTGCTTTTGTGGTGCTGAAGAATAAAACCCAGGGTCTCATGCGTGCAAGGCAAGCGCTCTACCACTGAGCAGCCTTCTCAGCTCCATCTCTTCATCTCTGATATATCTAGGTTTATTCCATATCTTGGCTATGGTGAATTCTGTGCAGCAGGTGTGGATGTTTGTGCCTGTGTCCAAGTGCTCAGCACCTTTAGGGAAGATATCTAGAAGAATTACTTCATTGAAAGGTTGGCAAATATGACCAAATTATCTTGTAGCAAGCATAAACCAGTCTACATTCCTACTAACAAGGTAGGAAAATGCCTGTCCTAACAGGATTGTGGTTACTTACCAGTAGTTAAAAGGGCATCTTCGTGTAGCTTCAGTGTGCATTTCTTTTTCTTTCTCTCTCTTATTTTAATTGTTATTATAAAGGTAATATGCAGAGCAGTTAGTTACATAAGTCAAATAAGGAGTACATTTCTCTTTCTTTTTCTTTTTTTTCTTTTTTTTTTTTGGGTCCGGTCGTGGGGCCTGAACTCTGGGCCTGGGCGCTGTCCCTCAGCTCTTCAGCTCAAGGCTAGCCCTCTACCACTTGAGCCACAGCACCACTTCCGGCCTTTTTCTTTTTGCTTACGTGGTGCTGAGGAATTGAATCCAGGGCCTCAGGCATGCAAAGCAAGTGCTCTACCACTGAGCCACCTTCCCAGCCCCTCTTTTTCTTTCTTTCTTCTTCTTTTTCTTTTTTTGCCTGTCCCAGGGCTTGAACTTGGGGTCTGGACACTGTCTGGAGCTTCTTTTGCTCAATCCTAGTACTCTGCCACTTGAGCCATAGCACCACTTCTGGCTTTTTCTGTATATGTGATACCAAGGAATCAAACCCAGGGCTTCATGCATGCTAGGCAAGCACTCTACCACTGAGCCACCTTCCCAGCCCCATGAGTACATTTCTTTTTGGACAATGTCACTCCTTGCCTCACTGTCTCCCAGTTGCATTTCTTTTATTACAAAGGAGATTGGGAATCTGCTCCCAAATTTGGGAAAACAGGTTTATACGCAAAGACGGGATAGATCTACTGTGACAAAGGTTTTCCCACAGTGCTCTGGTTTAGAAAGGAAGGTCAGGTAAGGCTCCACAGGAAGTGCTGAAGGATCAGTGGCAATTCTATGGCATACATCAATGACCACTGTATCTAGTTGTAGTAACTCTAACTGTAAAATTCAGGCAATTGAAGAATATATTTTTCTGGAGGGTTGAGGGGATTTCTGGCTCTACTAAGCAAGATACTGAACACCCTCTCCCGCCCCACCCCTCCCACATGACTGAGCAAACCACACAACACAGGTTCTCCTGGAGGATCAAGCAGGAATGCTACAATACTTCTTCCACTTTCTGGATGTTGAGCGACATCTAATGGCCAAATGATAAATAACATCTTTAGTGTATATGTATGTGTGTGTGTGTGTGTGTGTGTGTGTGTGTGTGTGTGTGTGTGTGTGTGTGTGTGATTGTAGAGTTAATATACAAAGGCGTTACAGTTACATGAGTCAGGTAATGAGTACAATTCTTTTTGAACCATGTCTCCCCTTCCCTTGCTCTCTTCCCTTGCTCTCTTCCCCTTCCCGTCCCTCTCTCTTCCCGTCCCCACCCACAAGATGTACAGTTCATTTTCCACATAGAGTCTAGTGAGTACCACTGTTCTATTTGTTCACCCTTTATTTTGAGCTGAAGAGCTAAGGGACAGTGCCCAGGCCCAGAGTTCAGGCCCCATGACCAACAACAAAAGAGAGAGAGAGAGAAAGAGAAAGAGAGAGAGACAGACAGACAGACAGACAGAAAAGAAAAAAATAAATATAAATTTAAAAAGCTATATAGTACCAATTATTTTATTCCTGCTACTTGAAAACCAAAAAACAGTACAGATCATGAGGAAGATTTCATCAGTCATAGTAGCAGTAGTAGAAGTTATAGTAGGAGGGCTGGGAATGTGGCTTAGTGGTAGAGTGCTTGTATAATATGCATGAAGCACTAGGTTTGATTCCTCAGTACCACATAACAAGAAAAAGCCAGGGGGCTGGGAAGGTGGATCAGTGGTAGAGCGCTTGCCTTGCATGCATGAGGCCCTGGGTTCGATTCCTCAGCACCACATAAGCAGAAAAGAAAAGCCAGAAGTGGTGCTATGGCTCAAGTGGTAGAGCGCTGGCCTTGAGCTGAAGAGCTGAAGGACAGGGCCCAGGCCCAGAGTTCAGGCCCCACAACTGGACCCCCGCCCCCAAAAAAAAGAAAGAAAGAAAAAAAGAAAAAGCCAGAAGTGGCAAAGTGGCTCAAGTGGTAGTGTGTAAGCCTTGAACAAAAGCCTAGGCCCTGAGTCCAAGGCTCAGGACTGGCAAAAAAGTAATAAAAGAAATAGTTGTAGTAGGAATATTGAGTTGAATTGCCCTTATATCAGAGAAAGGAGAACTTTGTTGTTTTGGTTTTTTTTGTTTTTTCGGTCGCATGGCTTGAACTCTGGGCTTAGGCGCTATCCCTCAGCTCTTCAGCTCAAGGCAAGCTCTCTACCACTTGAGCCACAGCGCCACTTCCAGTTTTCTAGTGGTTTATTGGAGATAAGAGTCTCGTGGTCTTTCCTGCCCGGGCTGTCTTTGAACCGTGACCCTCAGATTTCAGCCTCCTGTGTAGCTAGGATTACAGGCGTGAGCCACCAGCGCCCGGCTAGAACAAGGTCTCAGCTGAGCGCTGGTGGCTCATGCCTGTAATCCTAGCTACTCAGGAGGCTGAGGATCGTGGTTCAAAGCCAGCCTGGGCAGGAAAGGCCATGAGACTCTTATTTCCAATAAAGCACTCAGAAAATCAGAAGTGGTGCTGTGGCTTAAGTGGTAGGGTGCTAGCCTTGAGCTGAAGAGCTGAGGGTCAGCGCCCCTGCCCAGAGGTCAAGCTCCATGACAAAAAAAAAAAAAAAAGACAAGGTCTCAACATGTAGTCCAAGCTAGGCTAAAATTCACAATGCCGGCTGGGACGGCTTGCCTCACATGCATGAGGCCCTGGGTTCAACTCCTCAGCACTACATAAGCAGAACAAAACAGAAGTGGTGCTATGGCCCAAGTGGTAGAGCACTAGCCTTGAGCTGAAGAGCTGAGGGGCAGGGCCTAGGCCCAGAGTTCAGGCCCCATGACCAACAAAAATAAAAATTAAAAAAATCTCAATGCCTCTGTTTTAGCCTCCCAGTGCAGGAGAAAGGAAGGAAAAACTTTATGATACTTTGAACAAAGATGAGAGACTGACCCCTGAACTACATACACAGGCAGGTAAAATAGATTTGAATAAGTAAGCCTGTTAGTTTTTTATTGTTGTAACAACTCCCTGAAGAAAGCAATTTAATGGAAGAAGGATTTCCTTTAGCTTATGGTTTTGATATGTCAGTCCATGGTCAGCTGTTTCCATTGCTAAAGACCTCGGGTGAGGCAGAGCATCATGGCAGAAACATGGAGCAGAGCAGAGCAAACCCATCGCCTCTCATGGACAGTTAGCAGGGAGGATCCAAGCATCTGGTTGTTCACTATGCCTCCTCTGGGAAATGAAAATTAAGAGATTACAACTAAGCTTTAAAAAATTTATTTATAAAACAGAAGCAGAAGCTAGTGCCAGTGGCTCGTGCCTGTAATTTTAGCTACTCAACAGATTAACATCCTAAGGATTCTGGTTCAATGTCATCCTGGCCAAAAAAGTCCATGAGACGCCATCTTTAGAATAACCAACAAATAGCAGAGCTACAGGGTTGGCTCATGTGGGTAAAGTATCAGTCAAGCAGGCTAAGGCCCTGTGTTCAAACTTTGGTACCAGCAAGAAAACACAAAACTATGAGAGAGAAAGAGAGACAGAGAGTGGCAGATAGGGAGAAGGTGGATAAGATATATCCTTCAAAAGCATGGCCTCAGTGACCTACATCCTACAACTAGGATGTATGCATGCATATATGGAAATGTCTCAATGAAACCCCTATTGTACAACTTATGTATGCCAATTTAAAAAAAGAGTCAAACAGGGGCTGGGAAGTTGGCTCAGTGGTAGAGTGCTTGCCTTGCATGCCTGAGGCCCTGGGTTCGATTCCTCAGCACCACATAAGCAAAAAGAAAAAACCCGGAAGTGGCGCTGTGACTCAAGTGGTAGAGAGCTGAGGGACAGCACCCAGGCCCAGAGTTCAGGCCCCACGACCAGACCCAAAATAAAATAAATACATAAATAAAAAGAATCAAACAGGGCTGGGAATGTGGCTTAGTGGTAGAGTGCTTGCCTACTTTGCATGAAGTCCTGGGTTCCATTCCAGGTAAACAGAAAAAGGCAGAAGTGTTCCTATGCCTCAATGATAGAGTGCTAGCCTTGAGCAACAAGCTCAGGAACAGTGCCCACGCCCTCAGTTCAAGCCCCAGCACTGGCAAAAACAAACAAACCAACAAGCAAGCAAGGCTGCTGGGTGCCGGTGCTTCATGCATGTAATACTCAGGAGGCTGAGATCTGAGGATAAAGGTTCAAAGCCAGCGTGGTCAGAAAGTTGCCATGAGAATCTTATCTCTAATTAACCACTCAAAAACTGGAAATGGAACTGTGGTTCAAGTGGTAGAGCGCTAGCCTTGAGCTGAAGAGCTGAGGGGCACACCCAGGCCAGAGTTCAGGCCCCATCATCGGACCCAAAAAAAAGGCAGCAGGGGAGTTCACTGTACATGGAAGAAAGTGAACTATCCAACTTGTGTGTGGAGACAGGAGGGAGAGATTTTAAGAATGAGGGAGAAGACACTGTATGAAAGGAAATACACTCATTACTAATTCATGTACTTTAATCTCTCTGTGTGTCACTTTTATAACAAGTAAATTACTAAACAAAAAAGTAAAGACAAAAATAAAAAGTAAAAACAAACATTATGCCATTGTTCACTCCAATTATCTCAGCTTCTCAGGAGGCTGAGGCAGGAGGATTATAAATTTGAAGTCAGCCTGGGCTACATAATGAGTATCTATCTTAAATGAAACAAAGGTAGAAAAAGAGATTTGAGGTTTGTGAACCAGACAGGTTGAGGAAGGTCTCACTACTGGGGACTATTAGAATTTCCAACAGTGCCAGACATGAGAACATCCACTGTAGTCCCAGCTATCCAGAAGGAAGAGATAGAGGTAGGATTGAAGTTACAGGCCAGCTCGGGCAATACGTTATTTTGACCTCATCAATCAATAAACCTGGGATCGTGGCTCATTCTTTTAAATTCAGTTATTCAGTTACTGGGAAAATGGAGAATTGTAGTTGGAGGCCACTCCTAGATGCTATCTCGTTATTTTTTTAAAGCTGGACATTGTGACATATGTCTACAAGAGGTGAGAGTAGGAGGCGTACAGTCTGGGCAAAAATGGAAGGCCTCTCCAAAAACTATAAAGCAAACGAGCAAAGAGTAACGTTCAAGGGGTAGAAACCTGCCTGATAAACATGAAACTTCAAGTTCAAACTCCAGATCCACAAACAAAACATCAGTACTTGTCTGGGAGCAGAAGAGCTACACAGATCAGGAGTGGACTCACAGTGGGCCTACCAAAACCTGGAAGGTTCTTGAACTTGTGACTCTGTTGGCTGCATATCTTGGCAGCCAATAATGATTCTCTGCCTGGCACTGATGATTTGTGGAAGTGAAAATACACCAAAGCTTGGAATTTAAAACAACAAAATATTAAAAAAAAAAAAAAAAGAGGGGCTGGGAAGGTGGCTCAGTGGTAGAGCGCTTGCCTTGCATGCCTGAGGCCCTGGGTTCGATTCCTCAGCACCGCATAAGCAAAAAGAAAAAAGCCGGGAGTGGCGCTGTGGCTCAAGTAGTAGAGCGCTAGCCTTGAGCTGAAGAGCTGAGGGACAGCGCCCAGGCCCAGAGTTCAAGCCCCACGACCAGACCAAAAAAAAGAGAGAGAGCAAAAGTTGAAGCAGTAATTACAGAGGAGAGATAGCTGAAAGAGGGTCAATGAGTTTGCTCTTTAAATGTCAGCTTGGGTAGATTCCAACTGAGAAAAAAAAAACAACTTTAGTAATTACTGAATGTGTCAGAGGATATACTTCTAGCCCATACTTGAACTGAAAATAATGTGATTTTTATATCATTTTAAAAGAACCAATAATTTTTCTAACTGAAATAAAATACCTTTGTAAAAAAAAAAGGCAAACAACAATAAAAACACTACCCAGTCCTCTAGAGACTGTAATGATATGGTCATCTAAATGCTTCAAATATAGGTAGCCCTCAGACCACATTTGGAAAATAGTGACCTAAATCTGCTTAGAAAATGGAAGCTGTAAGAAATTGTGAAAATGTTTAGCCTCTTTGGAAATCTAGAGACTGGCCATAAAATATTGGCAGCTTCATTTTCCCAACTAGTGAAAAGGATTCCTGTTGGAAGGAATTGATTCATTTTGGAAAGAGTGTGTTCTGTTCAGTAATCTCTGAAATACAGAAACATTTTTTTTTCCCATTCTTGCTGTGCAAAAGGCTCAACAACCTTCAATGAGGCAGGTCCAGACAAAATCTCAGCAGGCCTCTCTGGATATTGATGCACAAATGAAATTAGGTCAAAGAGAACATCCACAGCTGTATGAGGAAGGAAAAAACAAATCACGGAAATGCAACATAAAAGTACAAAGATCTGCAGCCCCCGACGGGAAACAGTTGTGCAGGATATGTGACACAGAGAGAATGGGGGTGTGGCTGAGAAGTGGGGCACTCCATGCCCAAGGCCCAGAGTTCAATCCTCAGCATTCTAACAATATTTGTAGACCCCAGAGGTCCTCCTCTCATCCCAGATCTTCAATGTAGCTGCTGCTTTTCAAGACACATATTTTTTAGTTTTAACTGGCACATAGTAATTTATATATTTGTTAATCTGGGATCCTAATGGCAAGAGTCTTTCAATATGCTTTCTTTCTTTCTTTTTCTTTTTCCTTTTTTGCCAATCCTAGGGTTTGAACTCTGGGCCTGGGCACTGTCCCTGAGGTTGTTTGTGCTTGAGGCTAGCACTCTATCACTTGAGCCACAGCACCACTTCTGGCTTTTTCTGAGCTGTTTTTATTGGAGATAAGTCTCTCGGACTTTTCTGCCCAGGCTGGTTTAAATGTGATCCTCAGATATCAGCCTCCTGACTAGCTCGTATTACTGGCGTGAGCCACCTGCACCTGGCTGAATATGTTTTTAAAAAATAATTTAGAAGGCTGCGAATGTGTCTTAGTGGTAGAGTGCTTGCTTTGCATGCATGAAGCCCTGGGTTCCATTCCTTAGCACCACATAAACAGAAAAGGCCAGAAGTGGAGCTGTGGCTCAAATGGTAGAGTGCTAGCCTTGAGCTGAAGAAGCTCAGGGACAGTACCCAGGCCCTCAGTTCAAGCCCCTGGACTGGCAAAAAAAAAAAAAAAAAAATCATTTGGAAACTTGCAAAACATCTCAAATTCCCAGAGATTCTGAGTTCATCAATACCCTACAGAAGTGAGGAAAAATCATTTTAACAAGCTCTCAAAAGCTCAAAAATCTCAAATTAAAAATACTGTTAGAAAGCCGGGCGCTGGTGGCTCACGCCTGTAATCCTAGCTACTCAGGAGGCTGAGATCTGAGGATCGCGGTTCAAAGCCAGCCCGGGCAGGAGAGACCGTGAGACTCCTATCTCCAATAAACCACCAGAAAACCGGAAGTGGAGCTGTAGCTCAAGTGGTAGAGCGCTCGCCTTGAGCTGAAGAGCTGAGGGACAGCGCCCAGGCCCAGAGTTCAAGCCTCACGACCGACAAAAAAAAAAAAATACTGTTAGAAGCCAGGAGCTAGTGGCTCACACCTGTAATCCTAGCTACTCAGGAGGCTGAGATCTGGGATCATGGTTCAAAGCCAGCCCAAGCAGGAAAGTCTGTGAGACTCTGATCTCCAATTAACCAACAAGAAACTGGAAGTGGCTCTGTGGCTGAAGGTGGTAGAGTGCTAGCCTTAAGCAAAAGGGACAGTGCCCAGGCTCTTAGTTCAAGCCTCATGACCAACCAAAAACAAAATAAAAAATACTGTTAGCCCAGTGCTGGTGACTCACATCTGCAATCCTACCTGCTTATCACAGTTTAAAGCTAGTCTAGGCAGGAAAGTCTATGAGACTGTTATCTCCAATAAACCAAAAAGCCAGAAGTGGAGCTGTGGCTCAAGTGGTAGAATGCTAGCCTTGAGCAAAAAAGCTAAGGGACAGCATCCAGGTTCAAGCCCCATGACCAGAACACACCAAAAAAATGTTATCCAGGTATCTATAATCCTAGCTTCTCACAAGGCTGAAATTTGAGGGTTACAGTGTGAAGTTAGCCCAGGCAGAAAAGTCCATAAGATTCCTAATGTTATGTAAGATTTGATCACAAGACACAGAGAAACCACATTTTGAGAAGTTGAACCAGCAGTCCTTATTATTTATTAATATTATTAATAATATTATTATTATTGAAGAGGGATCCCATAGTGACCTGAGGATAATCAGGACACGTGAGGCATGGTGCAAAATGGCAGCTGAGGTGGTCGGGCTTAAACAGGGTCATGGGCAGGGGGCTTGAGAGTTCAAAGTCTCCTGAGTTCCTCGTACAGGTCTGGCTGGTCTGGTAACTGTTATGCCAAGGTCGCAGGACCCACACCCCACAAGAAGACCACCGAGAGTCAGAATCTACACCTGTTTTATTTAAACAGGCTGCAGCTCGGGCCTCGTCCTACACTCCTACACAGCGGAGCCTAGGAGGAGAGCCCCGAGCTAAGGATTTGCAGGTCTTACTTAGGTACACAAGCAACCAGGTGTTTTGATTACTACCTCGTGTTGCTTTGTTAGAAACAAGCAACACGTGGTGGTCACTGCCTCAAACTTTAACCTTTCAGTAACCTATGGTCCAAGTCTCAGCCCCTGCCTCTGGGATTTCAGGCACATCCATCACCTGGGGGCGGGGATGGGGTTTCACCTCTAAAAGTTTTTGGAAATTCCCTATCATCCACTTTTCCAAGAAGGCAACAGTTAGACACAGTATCCATTCATTATCTCTATTCAGCAACAAGCCAGAGGTGGAACTGTGGTTCAAATGGTAGAGTGCCAGCCTTGAGGGGAAACACTAAGGGAGCTCTGGCCCTGAGTTAAAGGCCCAAATACTGTCACACACACACACACACACACACACACACACACACACACACACACACACACACACACACAGAACAAGGGCTGGGAATGTGGCTTAGTGATAGAGTGTCTAGCATGCATGAAGTCCTGGGTTTGCTTCCTCTATACCACATAAACAGAAAACATCTAAAGCAGCACTGTAGCTCAAGTGGTAGAGTGCTAGCCTTGAGCAAAAAAAGCTCAGGGACAGTGCCCAGGCCCTAAATTCAAGCCCCAGCACTGGCAAAAATAAACAAACAAACTAATTAATTAATTTTAAAGAAGGTACACGGAGGAGAGTGAGCTCCTTCACCTACATTGCTTGCAGTGGTGAAGGCCTAGTGCCTTGTCACATGACCCTCATGCCTTCCGGTTCTGGGCAGCTGCCTTCTTAGTCACTGTGGGCACAGGGCAGGGCCCACTAACATC
The DNA here is from genome assembly GCF_019054845.1 of Dipodomys spectabilis. Classification (NCBI taxonomy): domain Eukaryota; kingdom Metazoa; phylum Chordata; class Mammalia; order Rodentia; family Heteromyidae; genus Dipodomys; species Dipodomys spectabilis. The sequence goes on along the minus strand of NW_024870835.1, from coordinate 4,453,467 downwards.
AGGGAACTTAACCATCATCTAGATGACCCTTAGGAGAGGCCCTTGTGGCAGGCCAACTTAAATTAAAGGACAAGTACATTGTTGCTGATTCTCATTTATTTTAAGAAAAATTTTAGTCTGTTTTTGTTAAAACTTCAAATTACAGAAGACATAAAAACAAGCTGGTAAGTGAAATTCACATCTGGTACATAAGACTGGTGCCAATCTGATTAGTCACTGAGCTCAGTTCAGGGTGGAGAGCATAACGGGGTAAAATATTAAACCAAAGCAATACTTTCTCATAACACATGGAGCTGCTTAAGAAATCTTTAAAATGAAAATCCAGCCTGTCTAACAGGCCAACACTATATTTTAGAAAGCTAATTTTTACTTTTCTCTTCCTGCTGTACTCAGCTAATGGATTTTGTTGGGTATATATTATACTCTGTAAAATAAGATTTTCTTTTCTACTAAATAGATTTAGGGCTAGAGGCATAATGCAATGGTAAAGTACCTGCCTAGCAAGCATGAAACCATGAATTCAAACCCCAGTATTGCTAGGGGAAAAAATAAAAAAATAAAGAATATATATATGTATCTATACATATATATTAGATTTAAATTGTATGAAAGCCTCCTTGAATTGAAGAAAAAATTAGTCCTTTAAGATATTCAACAATTATTCCAAGTTACAGAGACAACACTGAGGTTTAATTTATTTGAACTTGAACCCAATGTATAGTTGCAAGAAATCTTCAATAAAGACTTAACTATGTGATCAATTTACAAGCTATATAATACATAGTTAAGATAGTTTATATCTTTGAGCTTTTCTTTTCTTTTTTTTGGGGGGGGGGGTCCAGTCGTGTGGCCTGAACTCTGGGCCTGGGCACAGTCCCTCAGCTCTTCAGCTCAAGGCTAGCACTCTACCACTTGAGCCACAGCGCCACTTCCAGCTTTTTTCTTTTTTTTTTTTTTTTTTGGGGGTCCAGTCGTGGGCCCTGAACTCTGGGCCTGGGCACTGTCCCTCAGCTCTTCAGCTCAAGGCTAGCACTCTACCGCTTGAGCCACAGCACCGCTTCCGGCTTTTTTTTTTTTTTTTTTTGCTTATGTGGTGCTGAGGAATCGAACCCAGGGCCTCGAGCATGCAAGGCAAGCACTCTACCACTGAGCCACCTTCCCAGCCCCCCGGCTTTTTTCTTTTTTCTTATATGGTGCTGAGGAATCGAACCCAGGGCCTCAGGCATGCAATGCAAGCGCTCTACCACTGAACCACCTTCCCAGCCCCTATCCTTGAAGTTTTGTGGGGTCTTTTTGTTTTGTTTTGTTTTTGCCAGTCCTGGGGACTGAACTCAGGGCCTGGGAACTGTCCCTGAGCTTCTTTTTACTCTACCACTTGAGCCACAGCACCATTTCTGGCCTTTTCTGTGGAATCGAACACAGGGCTTCATGCATCCTAGGCAAGTACTTACCACTAAGCCACATTCCCAGCCCTGAAGCTTTTTTGCTCAAGGTTAGTGTTAAGGTCCACCCTGGGAAGGCGGAGCAGACCCCTCCCTCCTCTTGGTTAAGTCTCCCCCCAGTACCTGTGTCACCTAGGTAACTGACACACTTGTAGGCAGTCACCTCCCCCTCCCTTCCTGAGGTCACATCCAAATCTGGTGTGGCCTTGATAAGTCACGGCCAGGCTGTGGTTTGACCCTTTTTATTCCTGCTGCGTGGGCTTCCAACTTGACCAGAGGTGGCCTGCAAATACATCTTTCCCTTGCCTGAATACCACGTGCTGCTCTTTCCTCAGCTGCCAATTTAATTTACCTAATAGCACTCTACTACTTGAGCCACAGCTCCACTTCTGGCTTTTTAGTGCTTATTTAGAGATACAGCCTTTCATGCCCTGGCTGGCTTCGAACCTCGATCCTCAGATCTCAGCCTCCTGAGTGTTAGGTCCACTCCTGGATGGCTAGCAGACTCCACCCTCCTTGCAGCAAAGTCTCCACCCAGTACCTGTGTTACCTAGGCAACTGGGACACGTGGAAGAGGTCACATCTGCGTCCGCTGAGGTCACATCTGAATCTGATGTGGCCACACCTTTCCCCACCCATACCCTAGATAAGGCCTAGCCCAGGCCCAGACGCTCTCTTGCTCTTTCTCTCTCTCTGTCCATTTCCAGCTCTTGCTCTTCTTTTCTAGTTCTCTCTGCTCTCTCTCTGCTCTGGCTCTTTCCTCTCTCTTTCCCAGCCACATGGAGTGCCAACCTTGCCTGGTCCCAGCAGGTCTACAGAATAAACCTACCCCTTACCTGAATACCACGTGCATGCTGGTGCTGTTCTTACTCGGCTACCTCTTTTTAAAAACCTAACACTGAGTAGCTAGGATTACAAGTGTGAACCACCAGTACCCAGCTAAGTTTTGCTTTCTTTTTTTAGATTTTTAGTTTTTTAATTTGTCATGGGGCTTGAATTTAGGGCCTGGGAGCTGTCCCTGAGCAATTTTGCTCAAGGCCAGTGCTTTATCACTGTGAGCCACAGGGCCACTTCCTGTTTTTGAGTGGTTTCTTGGCGATAAGAGTCGAGGACTTTTCCGGCCCGGGTTGACTTCAAACCATGATCCTTAGATCTCAGCTTCCTGAGTATCTATTATTACAGGTGTGTGACAAGTGTTGCTTTCTTATATCAGAAACATGTATTGACTATCTCCAAGAAAACATGTTAGGAATCAGGTCTGGTGGTCATCTTAGTCTAGGGAAATCAAGACAGTGGGATGAGGATAAAGAACTTCCTTTTCACTATAGATACAGTGCTTTTTACCATATGGGAAAAAATGTAGATGTAACCATGATGGTCATAAACTTTAGGCTTTCATTTTTTCATAAAAACACAGAAATAGAATTCGCATTTCATTTGTGTTCCTGTTATGTTTGTTAGCATATCCTCCTCCATTTTGACTTAACCTCCATCTTAGGTCTGCAGCCCTTTCCCCGAAATCAGGTGACCAGACTGTAAGCAATTGTTAACTCCCAGGTCAGAGTCAGATAGCCTCCAGCTGCAGTAGCGGAATGCCTTCAGCCCAGACATAACCTCAACAGTTGCGAAGAGTAAACCTTGTTCTTCCATCCCTAGCCCCTGGCCCTGTAAAGCTATCCCCTCTGCAAGACAAGTTGCCTGTGTTGCTCCTACCTGAAAGGCACAGCATTGTTAGTTTGCCAGCAATAAACGTTATTGTCCCTCTGTTTGGTGTCTGCGTGATACTCTGGGCTGGGGCTTTCAATCTTGACCTTGAAGGCATTAAGGACAGGCCATCTCAAAATGTGTTGAAGTAATATATTATGTATTTCAAGTTAAATTCCTGGAAAACTGTAACTTTGGAAAGCTGTCCTTCCTTACATTCAGCAAAACTATAAAGATTCTTTGGTGGGGGGTATTTCTTTCATATACCAAGGCTGTGGCAAAGCTAGGATCACCAGAGATTTTTAATCTGGGCCTCAGTGAATGTGAATAAAAACTGAAGTAGCCAATGGCTCACGCCTGTAATCCTAGCTGCTCAGGAAGCTGAGGATCATAGTTCAAAGGCAGCCTGGGGTGCTGGGAAGGTGGCTCAGTGGTAGAGCGCTTGCCTTACATGCATGAGGCCCTGGGTTCGATTCCTCAGCACCACATAAGCAGAAAAAGCTAGAAGTGGTGCTGTGGCTCAAGTGGGAAAGTGCTAGTGTTGAGCCAAAGAAGCTCAGGGACAGTGCTCAGGCCCTGAGTTCAAGCCCCAGGACTGGCAAAATAATAATAATAATAACAATAATAATGGTCAAGCCTCTTTTTGAGTTCATTATAACAGCAAGTGTGAATTTTCAGTTACTTAGAAAAGTATTGGTATCTGTAGGAGGGTGGAGGGGAAGGCACAAAATCTGAGGATAAAAGGGTGAAAAAGTACAGCAGTGGAGTGCAACCACTGCACGCTGATGAAAGTGAACTATACAATTGGTGGAGGGAGATGGGAGGGAAGGAATGGGAGAGAAAGAGGGAACAGATGACACTGTATGAAAGGAAAGGTACTTATTACCTGATTCATGTAATGTAATTCCTCTGTATGTCACCTCTATAATAACAATGGATTCTAAAATAATAATAATAGTTATAGTAATTCTCACTTAAGCAGAAAAGTAGCATTGGATGATAAATGTAATTATCATTGACTGGAGATTTATTCACTTTTTGCAAACGAATATTTACTCCTTGCCAGTCGGAGTTGGCTTACATGTATAATCCTAGCTACTCAGGAGGATGAGATCTAAGGATTTAAGTTCAAAGCCAGCCTAAACAGAACAACTTGTAAAATTCTTTTTTTTTTTTTTTTTTTTGTCGGTCGTGGGGCTTGAACTCTGGGCGTGGGCACTATCCCTGCACTCTTCAACTCAAGGTGAGCACTCTACCACTTGAGCCATAGCACCACTTCCAGTTTTCTAGTGGTTAATTGGAAATAAGAATCTCACAGACTTTTCTGCCCGGGCTAGCTTTGAACCGTTATCCTCAGATCTCAGCCTCCTGAGTAGCTACAATTACAGGCATGAGCCACCAGCGCCCGGCTTGTAAAATTCTTTTTTTTGGTCCAGTCGTGGGGTCTGAACTCTGGGCCTGGGTGCTGTCCCTCAGCTCTTCAGCTCAACGGTAGTGCTCTACCACTTCCAGCTTTTTTCTTTTTGCTTATGTGGTGCTGAGGAATCGGACCCAGGGCTTCATGCATGCAAGGCAAGTGCTCTACCACTGAGCCACCTTCCCAGCCCCATAAGTCTACAATCTTTTTTTTTTTTTGGTCAGTTGTAGGGCTTGAACTCAGCCTAGACACTGTCCCTGAGTTTTTTAGCTCAAGGCTAGCACTCTACCACTTAAGCCACAGCGCCACTTAAAATTCTTATCTCCGATAAACCAGCAAAACACTGGACCTGGAGTTGTGGCTCAAGTGGTAGAGCACCAGCTGAAGGTAGAGAAGAATGCAAAACTAATACAGTATTTTTTTCCCACATATTCTGTGTTCCTGCAGAACACTGGAATAATCATAACTATTAGTGAATATTAATTACTTGACACTCTCCTTCCCATTCTTCCTTATTGTTACTTCTGGCTTGGCTCTGGATCTACAATCATAAGTTGATCTTACCCTGAAATTTTACTATTTTTGTTTTATTTTATTATACATATGTATATAGTGGGGGGGGGGGGGTCTTGGGGCTTGAACTCTGGGCCTGAGTGCTGTCCCTCAGCTCTTCAGCTCAAGGCTAGCACTCTACCACTTGAGCCACAGGGCCACTTCTGGCTTTTTCTGTTATATTATACTGAGGAATCCAAGCAGGGCTTTATACATGCTAGGCAAGCAGTATACTCCCAAGCCACATTCCTAGCTCCCTGAAAGTGTGTGTGTGTGTGTGTGTTGGTCCTGGGGTTGAACACAGCATGCACATAGTCTATAAGCTTCTTTTGATAAAGGCCAGTGTTCTACCACTTGAGCCAAAGCTCCATTTCCAGTTTTTTTGGGGGTAGTTTATTGCATTTAATAATTTACTACTCCCCCACGGTATAAGCCCTGCTTTCACTGTATTTGATGTTGATATATCTTATGGAAGGGAAGGGAAAAAACAAATAATTTAAATAGGGATACAGGTGGACCCATTGCAACAATGAGATGTACAAGTTGTTATGTTGAAAAATGAACTTTACAACTTTGGCCGGGAGGTAGGGGTAGGGTTGGGGGGGAGGGGGGGAGATGGGAAGGAATGGGAAGGGGAAACAAAGGAGGAGGCAATAATGCTTGATAAGAAATGTACTCATTGGAAGTGGTGCTGTGGCTCAAGCAGTAGAGCGCTCGCCCTGAGCTGAAGAGCACAGGGACAGCACCCAAGCCCAGACAGAGTTCAAGCCCCACGACTGACCCCCCCGCAAAAAAAAAATTACTCAAAAAAGACATGTACTCATTATCTTGCCCATGTAATTGTAACCCCTCTATACAGTATTTTCACAATTTAAAAAAAAAAAAAAAGAGTTTACTGGGGGCTGGGAAGGTGGCTCAGTGGTAGAGTGCTTGCCTTGCATGCATAAGGCCCTGGGTTCAATTCCTCAGTACCACATAAGCAGAAAAAGCTGGAAGTGGCGCTGTGGTTCAAGTAGTAGAGCACTAGTCTTGAGAGTTCAGTCCCCATGACCGACCAAAAAAAAAAAAAAAGAGTTTACTGGGATAAGATTCTTGAACTTTCCAGCCTAGGCTAGTGACCCTCAGATCTCATCCTCCAGAGCAGTTAGGATTATAGACATGAGCCATTGGTGCCCAGCTTACTCTAAACAATTTGAAAATTTTTGAAAAACTTTTGAAAGCGTAATAGACACAATGAGACCTTTGCAAAATATAGAATGTTGAACTAAAGCACTTTATGTTGTTTTTGGCATTTTTTTGGGTCCAGTCGTGGGGCCTGAACTCTAGGCCTGGGCGCTGTCCCTCAGCTCTTCAGCTCAAGGCTAGTGCTCTACCACTTGAGCCACAGCACCACTTCCAGCTTTTTTCTTTTTGCTTATGTGGTGCTGAGGAATCGAACCCAGGGCCTCAGGCATGCAAAGCAAGCGCTCTACCACTGAGCCACCTTCCCAGCCCCAAACTAAAGCACTTTAAAGACGACCTTGTTAAGTAATTTTATGGCATAATTCTTGTATCAAAATAAAATAAAAGATGAAAGCTCCAGAGCTTTGGTTGGAGAAGGTAGGTATTTGGCTTGCGTGGTTTCTTTCCCTTGTAGTCCTCCAGGGAGCTCAGAGGCTCCAGGGCCCACCTAACCTGACTTAGTCCAACCTTCCCAGTTCACAGAGTAGTAAAACCTAGATGTAGAGAGACTAGGGAGCTTTTGCTGTTAATTGCAAATTAATAGGAAGTTAATAGATGTTCTTTTTTTGTCTTTATGGTAATAACATTCACTGAAGGACTTGTTTGGGGTAAGCATTTCTTTCTGCTATCTCACTTATTTCTGGCAATAACCCTCGTAGGAATAGGACAGCTAAGAACAACTCAATAGATTTAAAGGTAAGAAGATAGATAATTTGTTCTTAGTCACTTAATTGCTGGCTAGCCTTTTAGGCTTCAGTTGCTTCATCTCCACTACATGCTAGAGTGCTAAAATGACCCAGACTTAGTGTTTCTGATGTAATACACTCTATTGTAAGGAGTCAGAACAGACCACCCTACGCAAAAAGTTTTGGCATTCAGATTCTACTGAGCTGAAGCTCTGTGAGAAACAGCTGTCCTCTTATCTGACTAAAAACCAGGGCATAATGTTCCCTTTTCTATTCAGGAAAAGAATACTAGTGTTTTTCTCTTTCATTTAATCTTGTGTTCATTTAATCTCCAGGAAGAGGGTATAGAGTGTTTGTCTTGCACATACAAGTCCCTGGCTTTGAATCCCAGCCTCAAATTAGTAGTAGTAATAGTAGTAGTAGTAGTAATAGGGCTGGAAAGGTGGCTCAGTAATAGAGTGCTTGCCTTGCATGCATGAAGCCCTGGGTTTGATTCCTTAGTACCACATAAACAGAAAAGGCCAGCAGTAATGTTGTGACTCAAGTGGTGGAGTGCTAGTCTTGAGCAAAAGAAGCTCATGGACAGGGCCTAGGCCCTGAGTTCAAGCCCCAGGACTAGCAAAAACAAAACAAAACAAAACAAAAAATCAGGTAAGTGATCTGGGTACAGATGGCTCACACCTGTAATCCTAGCTGCTCAGGCTTAAGATTTGGAGGATTGCAGTTTAAGGCCAGACTTCAAAGCAATATTAGTGAGATTTCATCTCCAATTATCCAGTAAAAAGCCAGACTGGAAACATAGTTCAAATAGTAGAGCATTGGCCCAGCTAGCAAGCCTAGCAAAGCCAAGGCTGTGAGTTCAAAACCTAGTATCAAAAACAGTCTGGTGATGGGCTGGGAGGTGGCTTAGTGGCAGAGCACTTGCCTTGCATGCCTGAGGCCCTGGGTTCGATTCCTCAGCACCACAGAAGCAAAAGAAAAAAAAAAGCCGGAAGTGGCGCTGTGGCTCAAGTGGTAGAGTGCTAGCCTTGAGCTGAAGAGCTAAGGGACAGTGCTCAGGCCCAGAGTTCAGGCCCCACGACCAGACCCCAAAAAAACAACAACAAAAAACAGTCTTGTGAGTGGGGAAAACTGGGAGAGTGAGAGAAGGGGAGACATTGTCCAAAAAGAAATATACTCATAAAAAAAAAAGAAATATACTCATTACCTGACTTAAATAACTATAACCCCTTTGTATGTCACATTTATAATAACAATTTTAAACGAAAAACAAGCAAGGCACTGATGGCACATGCCTGTAATCCCAGCTACTCAGGAGGCTAAGATCTGAGGATCCCGGTTTGAAGCCAACCTGGGCAGAGAAGTCCATGAGATTTTTTTTTTTTTTTTTGGGTCCGGTCCGTGGAGCCTGAACTCTGGGGCTAGCACTGTCCCTCTGTTCTTCAGCTCAAGGCTAGCACTCTATCACTTGAGCCACAGCACCACTTCTGGCTTTTTTTTCCCTGCTTATGATGCTGAGGAATCAAACCCAGGGCCTCATGCATGCAAGGCAAGCGCTCTACCACTGAGCCACCTTCCCAGCCCCCACTTCCAGCTTTTTCTGCTTATGTGGTGCTGAGAATCGAACCCAGGGCCTCATGCATAGGAGGCAAGCACTCTACCACTGAGCCACCTTCCCAGCCCCATGAGATTCTTATCTCCAATAAGCTACTCAGAAAAAGCCAGTGGCCCAAATGGTAGAGCTCTAGTCTTGAGCACAAAGAGGCTCAGGGACAGCACCTAGGCCCCTGAGTTCAAGCTCCAGGACTGGCACAAAACAACAACAAGAAAACAACAAGTTTACTGTTTTAGCTAAGTTTGGTGATGCATGTCTATAAATTAAGATCTTTTCTGCTAAATGGCTGCTTGACATAACAAAGCCATGTTAGAAGTAGCCATCATCTCCTAAAGTGTTATGCAACCTAAACTGTCTACATGTTCTTTTATTTCCATCCATCTCATGAAATTGAATTGAGCCACATACTGCTATAAACAAAGGACTGTTTTTCTTTTGTTCTGCTCTGGGGGTGGTTCTTTGGGTTAACTCTTAACCCATTTCAAATTAGACCTTGGCCATCTTACCTGACACCATGTTTCCTCAATCTGAACAAGAAGCAGTGACACATTAGGGACAAAACCTGGAAGGATAAAACCTGGGCAGAGGGCCTGTCCAGCTGCTTGCTAATCAGACTCTGTGTATCCTTCTAGAAATAAAATTTGTTTCGTTCCATAGTGACACCTCGGATATGAAAATTCATTCCCCCAAATGCCTATAATCCCTTAGCACTTCAAGAAACCTCAGGATAGCAAGTTCAAGGTCAGCCTAAGCAATAGAGTGAAACCTGTCTCAAAAACAAGGGCAGGGGAGTGTGTGTAGGCTGGGGATATAGTTCAGTGTAAAGTACTTGCCTAGCATTTAGGAGACCTTGGAATTAGTCTCTATTTTTGATGATGATGATGATGATGATGATGTGTGTGTGTGTGTGTGTGTGTTGTGTATGTGTGTATCCCAGTACTGGGGCTTGAACCATTTTTCCATTCAAAGCTGGTGCTTAACCACTTGAGCCATACTTTTACTTCTGACTTTGTGCTGCTTAACTGGAGATAAGAGTCTCATAGACTTTTCTGCCAGGGCTGGCTTCAAATCTCAATCCTCAGAACTTAGCCTCCTGAGCAGTAACTAGGACTAAGTGAGCCATAGCCATTTATTATTTAAAACAAAACAAAACATTAAAAAATGTTTTATAATCAAGCTGGTTAAAATTTAATGTTTTACATGAAAAACAAAACTTACCCCAATACTCCTGGAACTATTATAATAACTCACCTTTCAAAGATGAGCAATCGGTCTATAAAGATAACAGTTCTTGCACTTTGACCAAATTATTATGCACAGAAATGATTTCATCTGACATCAAAGTGGCATGACCCTTTCATCTTCCTCATTTTATTGTTTCAAATAACATTTAAACTCAAGGATAGTTTGATACTTCCCCTGGTTCAAATTTCCTGCACCAAGGTTAGATCTCTTATCTCTTGGTATGTACATACCAGGCTAAAGAATACATTGCTCACTCAAAAAGTAAAACTACACTGACTTATGTAAATGTAACCCCTCTGTACATCACATTTATAGTGATAATTTTTTAAAAAGTTAAACTACAGTGTTAACATTGATGTTATGGAGCCTGGGATGTAGCTGAATGGCTGAGTACCTACCTAGCATGTGAAAACACCCTGGGTTAATCCCCAGCACTACAAAACAACAAACAGATACTGCAATTCTGTTCTGCCACTACCATTCTCCCCCTTTTCCAATCTTCTATCAAGCCCCCTTCACAGCTTATCCCTTGCTCTGTAATGAGAAATTGCTCGTGGTCCTTTTTTTTTTTTTTTCTTTGCCGATTGTGGTGCTTGAACTCTGGGCCTGGGCACTGTCCTTGAGCTCTTCAGCTCAAGGCTAGCATTCTACCACTTGAGCTACAGCACCACTTCCAGTTTTCTGGTGGTTAATTGGAGATAAGAGTCTCATGGACTTTCCTTCCCCTGGCTGGCTTTGAACCTTGATCCTCACATCTCAGCCTCCTGAGTAGTTAGGATTACAGGCATAAACCACCAGCAACAAGCTCATACTTCTTTAATACACCATTATACTCTGCACATCTCAGGACCTTGGCATATACTGCTTCTTTTACCAGAACTACTTGCCTTTCTCCCAGTCCTCTTCCTTCTGGCCTAGAGAACTCTAAGATCCACTCAAGGATCACTTCTTCTGGGTGACCTTTACTATTATAATGACCATCCTTGTGTGTATTATAATGACTATCCTTGTGTGTATGTGTATGTTTATGTATGTATTCCCTGGCACATCACTTGGCATACATTTATGCTTGTGTCCTTAGTGGAAATTATGAAGTGGGAAGTTCCTGGGATAGAGATTATTCTGTTTATAAGGACCTTAAATAAACATAAGAGCAGGTTATCTTAAAATAGTCAGGATTATAAAATGTGTATAAAGTTGCATAGTTCCCACAGTCAGGCACTATTGGCTCAGATCTGCTCACATCCTAACTACTCAGGAGGTTGCATGAAAGTCTATGAGACTTTTATCTCCAAATATCATCACACACCCAAAAAACCCAGAAATAGATCTATGCCTCAAGTGGCAGAGCACTAGCCTGAAGTGCAAAAGCTAAGGATAGCACCCAGACCCTGAATTCAAGCCCCACTACCAGAACAAAAATAAACAAAGTTGCAAAGTGTTTTGTTTTGTTTTGTTTTTAATAGATCCTTGGTGAGCCAGGCACTGGTGGATCACTCCTGTAATCCTAGTTGCTCAGGAGGCTGAAATCTGAGGATCACCATTCAACGGGTCCAGCTTGGGCAGGAAAGACCATGAGATTCTTATCTCCAATTAACCACCAACACACCAGAAGTGGCACTGTGGCTCAAGTGGTAGAGTGCTAGCCTTGAGCAAAAAACCTCAGAGATAGTGCTCAGGCCCCTGAGTTCAAGCCCCAGGGCTCACAAAAATAAATAAATAAATAAATAAAAATCTTTGGTCAGTTTCCAGGGTATACTTATTATTTTGGGTAAGCAAGCAGGGTTAAAGGGAGATAGCTGCTCATTTTCTGTTTTCTTTTATCAAGCTTAAGGGGACATATAAGGCTTAAAATAAAAGAAAAATAGTGTTTTATTTATTTATGATAGAGTAACTCATTATTACAGCATATGTCTCTGAATTCCTGGCTGTTGTTTCCCATGCTTCCTTTTCCCCGATCTACCCTGCCTCAAATTCATTGACAAGGATGCTGGAAAATTCAATGGAGAAAGAAAAGTCTTTTCTACTGTGCTGAGACAAGTGGCTGTCACATGAAAAAAGAATTCAGTTAGATTCCTACTTCATATAATATATAAGAATGAAATCAAGCAGACCACCAGTGGCTCACATCTGTAATCCTAGCTACTTAGGAGGCTGAGATCTGAGGATCGTAGTTTGAAGCCAGCCCTGGCAGGAAAGGTCTGTGAGACCTCTAAGAGGCTTAGGGGCAGCATCCAGACTCTGAGTTCAAGCCCCAGGATCTGAAAAAAAAAAAAAAAATCAAATGTCATAGACCCAAATGTATGAGCTAAAACAATAACACTGTTAGGATAAAATAAGACCTTTAGAAGCTTGCATGAGACAATGGCTTCTGAGATTATGACATTTGAAACACAACAAACCAGATCTGGTGACCATCTGGCATCTCTGCTCTCAGGAGGTTGAAGCAAGAGGATGAAGAATTTTATTATTATTATTATTATTTATCTTTTGTCGGTTATGGGGCTTGAACTCTGGGCCTGGGTGCTGTCCCTCAGCTCTTCAGCTCAAGGCTAGCACTCTACCTTTTGAGCCACAGCACCACTTCCAATTTTCTAGTGTATAGTTGGAGATGAGTCTCTTGGACTTTCCTGCTGCGGCTGGCTTTGAACCTTGATCCTCAGATCTCAGCCTCCTGAGTAGCTAGGATTACAGGAGTAAGCCAGGGACGCCGGGAAGGATGAAGAATCTGAGGTCAGCTCAAATGACTCAAGTGAGATTCAAAGTCAGGAAGAAAGAAGGAAAGAAGGAAGGAAAGAAGACAGGAAGAAAGGAAGGGAGGGGGAGGAGAAGGAACAGGAGGAGGAAAGAGTTCTATGGAACACAGTTTAAAAAGTACTTATCCTAAAAGCCCCCAACTGTGTCTAATTGTTAGCAAAGCAAAGAAACTTTAGGAGCCTGTTTCTGTCAGCCTAAGGGGCTGCACTAAAACTCTGTCCAAGTCTACAATTACACAGCATTGAAAGAGCTAAAACAAAAGCGAGTAACTATATGTAAACAATCTAAAATGTCTACCAATCATCCCAGTGTTTAAGAAATTGGAATAAAGATCAAAATAAGCAGAGAACTAAAACTACCTTTCTCAAACAAAACAAACAGTAAACTTTGGAAGAAAATAGAAAGTAGGTTAAGGTTTACTTCAAAGTGAACGGAATTGAACAAAGGGCAGTTGGTTTCATTGATCTTTTTTATCTCTTAGATAAAGGTAGTTAAGGGACCCTAAACACAAAGAATCTGGTTTCTATGCATCCCAGGAAGAGAGAGAAGCAGTGACTCAGAGAGGGAAACCTCCTGGAGAAACAACACAAATTCTTTCTAAGAGGCCACTGGGCTGGCAAACACTCATACCACAGATCAGAGTGGGGATGGGTAGAGATCTATCTGGCCAAGGTGCTGTCAATGAAGGAAGAAGCTATATTGAATAAGGGCCAGGGTAGCCTTCATATAGAAATACGGATATATGACTCCTGACAACATCATCTAATGCCTTGATACTTAAGTGAGGTCTGACAACCATCAGCATGTACTAGAAATCAGAATTTACTAAAAATGCAGACCCTCAGTTTAATATCTCTTGAACTGAATCGTACTGTAACAGGATCCTGGCAATAATCTATGCATCAAAGTTTGTATGTAAGCTGGTAATAAGGGAAAAACCCCTGAGTTGGAGGCATGGCTCAAATGGTAGAGCACCAGCCAATAGGATCAGATGCTGAGTCTCCTCCACAACCAAAAAATTACAGCTGTGAGCTCTACCAATCTTAATAAAGAAGGCACCAAAGGCTAAATATCACTTTATGCTAATCCAGGCAAGGTGGCACATGCCCTAAAACCACAGCATTCAGGAGGCTGACACAAGATCTTGAGTTCAAGGCCAGCCTAGACTGTATGGAGAGACCCTATAGTAAGGTCTGTCCCTGGGCCATGCAAGCCCTTTGCAGACACCTCCTTATCTCTTGGCTAAGATTCCACCCAGTATCTGTTAAGTAGGTAACTGGCAACTTGGAAACAGTCACCTCCACCTCCCCCCACACCCAGGTCACATCCTGAGCCCTTGTGGTCACCTTAGGAGAGTTTCAGGCCCTGAGGTCACATCCAGATCCAATATGGCAGCACCTTTCCCCCACCCGGCCTCGCTTCTTCCAGTCCCTGGCCTACAAAACTCCTGGCCTGGGAGTGGGTCTCCCCTTTTCAGCCTTGCCTCTCCACCATACTCCGTGGGGGCAGCAGTTTGGTAAATAAACTTATCCTGCCTGAATAGTGCGTGGTGTTCTCTTCATCAGCTACCTAAGGAAACCTACCTACTTAATATACATTAAACCTATCTCAAAAAAAAAAAAGTCACTTCCTGATAAAAAGTGAAAACCCCTCTGTAGGGCTGGGAAGGTGGCTCAGTGGTAGAACGCATGCCTTGCATGCCAGAGGCCCTGGATTCGATTCCTCAGCACCACATAAGCAAAAAGAAAAAAGCCGGAAGTGGCGCTGTGGCTCAAGTGGTAGAGCGCTAGCCTTGAGCTGAAGAGCTGAGGGACAGCGCCCAGGCCCAGAGTTCAGGCCCCATGACTGGACCCAAAAAAAAAAAAAAAAGAAAGAAAAGAAAACCCCTCTGTATATCACCTTTGTAACAACAAGAAATTTTTTTTTGTTTTGTTTTGTTTTTGTTGGTTTTTTTGGTCCAGTTGTGGGGCCTGAACTCTGGGCCTGGGCGCTGTCCCTCAGCTCTTCAGCTCAAGGCTAGCGCTCTACCACTTGAACCACAGTGCCACTTCTGGCTTTTTCTGCTTATGTGGTGCTGAGGAGTTGAACCAGGGTGTCGTGCATGCAAGGCAAGCACTATACCACTGAGCCATCTTCCCAGCCCCACAACAAGAAATAATCTCATTCTTTAACTCAGTGTATGTATAGATTGAATCTAGTTAATCTTGGGATATAATAGATTAAAATAACATAAGATTAGACAGCAGTCAGGTGCCAGGGGCTCATGGCTATAATCTTAGCTACTTAGAGAAGATCACAGTTCAGAACCGGCTGGGAGGGGGCTGGGAAGTTGGCTCAGTGGTAGAGCGCTTGCCTTGCATGCATGAGGCTCTGGGTTTGATTCCTCAGCACCACATAAGCAAAAAGAAAAAAGCCAGAAGTGGTGCTGTGGCTCAAGTGGTAGAGCACTAGCCTTGAGGTGAAGAGCTGAGGGACAGTGTCCAGGCCCAGAGTTCAGGCCCCACAACCGGACCCAAAAAACAAAAAACAAAAAAAAACAAAACCCGGCTTGGACGGGAAAGTTTGTGAGACTCATCTCCAATTAATTGGCACTGTGGCTCAAAGAGGTAGACCACCAGCCTCTAGTGGAAAAAGCTCAGTGACAGTGCTAAGTTCAAGCCCCACAACAACAACAAAAATTAGACAATAGAAACAAGGAAGCAGATTTGAACTTTTAAAAAAAACTGTTTTGCCTGGCACAGGTGTCTCACACCTGTAATCCTAGCTACTCAGGAGGCTGGGATCTGAAGATCATGGTTCAAATCCATCCTGGGCAGGAAAGTCTGTGAGACTTTTATCTCCAATTAACCACCAGAAAATAGGAAGTGGTGCTGTGGCTCAAGTGGTAGAGCACTTGCCTTGAGCTAAAAAGCTGAGGGCTGGTGCCCAGGCCCAGAGTTCAAGCCCCACAACCAACAAAAAAGAAAAGAAAAGAAATTTCCAGTATTGGGGCTAGAATTCAGGGCTTGGAACTGTGCTTGCTCACAGTTGTCCCTTACCACTTGAGTCACAAGTCCAGCCAGTCTCTGCTGGATATTTTGGAGATGGAGTCTAGTGGATTTTTCTGCCTGAGCTGGCCTCAAACCATAATCTTCAAAACTTCATCTTCCTGAGTATCTATCAGCACTGAAACTAGTGCAAATCCTATGAGGATTGAGTCCATATCTTTCTCATTTTTGATTTTTTGAATTCCTCTGCTTTATCCTCAATTCCTGATACCTTGTTTTCTTTGTTTGTTTGTTTGTTTTTTGGGTCCGGTCGTGGGGCCTGAACTCTGGGCCTGGGCACTGTCCCTCAGCTCTTCAGCTCAAGGCTAGTGCTCTACCACTTGAGCCACAGCGCCACTTCCGGCTTTTTTCTTTTTGCTTATGTGGTGCTGAGGAATCGAACCCAGGGCCTCATGCATGCAAGGCAAGCGCTCTACCACTGAGCCACCTTCCCAGCTCTTGATACCTTGTTTTCTACTTCACTCATTCTTTGCCTATTGTGCTTTGTAATAGGGAGACAGAGCCTTTCATATTTTCTAGCTCTTCTTTTAATATCAGTTCTCAGAGTGTTAATTTTGTCTTTCATTGAGGTATAAAACCTCCTCCTCCTCCTCCTCCTCCTCTTCCTCCTCTTCTTCCTCCTCTTCCTTGCCAGTCCTGAGGCTTGAACTCAGGGCCTGGATGCTGTCCTGAACTTCTTTTGCTCAAGGCTAGCACTCTACCACTTGAGCCACAGCACCATTCTGGCTTTTTCCGTTTATGTGGTACTGAGGAATCAAACCCAGGGCTACATGCATGCTAGGCAGGCATCCTACCACTAAGCCACATTCCCAGCCTGACCTTTCTATCTTCTTATCCATGTTTTCTTGGATGTCCTGCATTTTCTTGATTATTTCCTCCTGTATTCTTCTATTTATTTTTGGATTTACCATTTAATTTCATCAGCCAATTCTCTCATTGCTTTAACAGTTCTGTTGTCCTCCTCCCTCCTCCTTCTCCTCCTCTTCCTCCCTCCTCCATCATTTCCTCCTCCTCCTCCTCCTCCTCTTCTTCCTCCTCTCCTCTCTTACTGGAGTTGTTGATTTTTTGGGGGGGGGGGGAGGGGGAGGGGTCCGGTCGTGGGGTCTGAACTCTGGGCCTGGGCATATCCCTCAGCTCTTCAGCTCAAGGCTAGCGCTCTACCACCTGAGCCACAGAGCCACTTCCGGCTTTTTTTCTTTTTGCTTATGTGGTGCTGAGGAATCGAACCCAGGGCCTCAGGCATGCAAGGCAAGCGCTCTACCACTGAGCCACCTTCCCAGCCCAGATTTTTAAAGAGTAGCATGTTGTCTTGATTGCTCATGAATTTTGTGATCTTTCATCAGGATTTGTAGAGATCATTAAGATTATACATTGGGAGGGGCATAGAAATGGAAGGACAAAGGGTGAACAAATGCAGCAGTGGTACTCAATAGATGCTATGTTGAAAACGTACTATACAACTTGTGGGGGCAAGGATGGGAGGGAAAAACTGGGAAAGGGTGAGGGAAAGGGTGATTCAGTCCAAAAAGAAATGTACTCTTTGTAAGGTCCGCTCCTGGATGGCTAGCAGACTCCACCCTCCTCGCAGCAAAGTCTCCACCCAGTACCTGTGTTACCTAGGCAACTGGGACACCTGGAAGAGGTCACATCTCCTTTGCTGAGGTCACATCTGAATTTGATGTGGCCACATCTTTCTCCGCCCAGACCCTAGATAAAGGCCTAGCCCAGGCTCAGAAGCTCTCTCTCTGCTCTTTTCTAGCTCTTTCTCAGCTCTTTCCTTCTCTTTCCTAGCTCTCTCTTTTCTAGCTCTTTTCTCTCTCTTTCCCAGCTCTCCCAGCCCTCTTTCCCAGGCCTTTCCCCACCGCGTGGAGGACCTAGATGGCCTGGTGCCAGCGGGAACGAGGAATAAACCTACCCCTTACCTGAATACCACTGGCGTGGTGCTGTTCTTACTTGGCTACCTCTTTTTAAAAACCTAACACTCTTTAACTGACTTTGGTAACTATCACCCCTCTATACACCACCTTTATAATAATTCGGAAATTTAAAAGATTAGGCATTAGGTTCCATGGCTGTGTTCTTCTGTTGGGTGCTGTGCAGTTGATGTCCCCTGGTGAGGCATGGGCAGGCTTTTGGGTCCAGCTGAGTGCCGTCTCTGGCTGTGCTGTGTCCAAGGTGTTGTGCACAGGACACACAGAAGCCTTTTGTGCCTGGTTAGGCGTGAACCATGGAGCTGTGGGCTGTCATTGGTTCCAGCACTAGGATGATCAGGCAGGCTTCTGAGGGCAACTGAGCATAGACCCTTGCCCCCCTCCCCCCCATGCTGTGGGCGAAACCATCCTGCAAGGTAAAGCAAAGAAGGGCTTTTGGGGGTCAGCTAGGCAAAGCCCCTGGGCACTGTGCATGGGGGTGTCCCACATATGGATGCCCCAGCTGGCTTTTGAGGCTGCCTGGTTTGGGTCGCAACTCTCAACATTGTGGGCAGCAGTTAGTCAAGTCGGGATGCACATGTGGGCTTTTGGGTCTGGCTGAATGCAGATCTTCCCATCCCAATGCTGTTGGAGGCCAGCAGTGCCCTGCTCAGGAGTGTACATTCCAACTTGTGTGGGTGAAATAGGCCCTGAGAGGAGACTCAAGCTGGTACAGCTTCTTTCCAGGCTTTGCCTCTGTTTTAGGGATTTTAGGGTAAAAAAAAAACCAAAACCCTCTAAACAAGGTTAACTCAATGTTGGCTCCAACCAGCCCAGTTCCTGGAATAGAAAGAATGCTTCTAGGGGCTGGGAAGGTGGCTCAGTGGTAGAGCGCTTGCCTTGCATGCCTGAGGCCCTGGGTTCGATTACTCAGCACCACATAAGCAAAAAGAAAAAAGCCGGAAGTGGCGCTGTGGCTCAAATGGTAGAGTGCTAGCCTTGAGCTGAAGAGCTGAGGGACAGCGCCCAGGCCCAGAATTCAGGCCCCACGACCAGACCCAAAAAAAAAAAAAAAGAAACAAACAAACAAAAAGAAAGAATGCTTCTAGGTCCCCCCTCCCCTTAACAACCTAACCCACCTTGATTGTTCTGTTAAGGACTGACCCATAAAACAGATAGGCTGTAATCTGGCTCCTACTGGAAACATCAGGAGTTTACCTCTGCCTTTTTTTACGTGCTTATGTTAAACTCCTTGTGTATGTTTACTGTAAGCTCCGCCTTACCGTTGAATTCTTGAGTCATTTAAACCAAAAGTGATAGGCTGGTTTAAACAGCCATTGTGTGACAAACTGTAACCTCATTGGTCACCTGCGTGTGGTCTAGTAGGACTGTGTAATCTTTTGGGTGTGTGACAATCTCATTGGTCACCTGCACATGACCAGGCTCCACCTCATGGATTTTGCCTTTAAAAACCAAAGTTTTTAAAGGGCGCTGGTGGCTCACGCCTGTAATCCTAGCTACTCAGGAGGCTGAGATCTGAGGATCGCGGTTCAAAGCCAGCCCGGGCAGGAAAGACCGTGAGACTCCTATCTCCAATAAACCACCAGAAAACCGGA
The DNA here is from genome assembly GCF_019054845.1 of Dipodomys spectabilis. NCBI lineage: Eukaryota > Metazoa > Chordata > Mammalia > Rodentia > Heteromyidae > Dipodomys > Dipodomys spectabilis. Next base: position 4,434,255 of record NW_024870835.1, on the reverse strand, counting down.
AGTGGCGCTGTAGCTCAAGTGGTAGAGCGCTCGCCTTGAGCTGAAGAGCTGAGGGACAGCGCCCAGGCCCAGAGTTCAAGCCCCACCACCGACAAAAAAAAAAAAAAAACCAAAGTATGTGGTCTGCTGGGGGTCGCGCAGTATCAGCTTTCAAGCCTGTGCTGCGGCCCTGGCCGGTCAGTGTAGGAACCTTCTCAATAAAGTTGCTTCTTCATTAACAATTTTGTTGAGGTGGGCTCTGTCACTCCAGACGACTAGGTGGGCTTGCCTGCCTGAGTAGGGGTCTTCCTACTACAGTGGGTACCGTCCCTGGTGCTATGGGGGAGCTGGCAGTGTCCCTCTCGTGGATGCATGGATGGGCAAGTTTGTCTGTAGACCCCCAGCAGGACATTGGCAGCGTTGGGGGGGGGGGGGCGCACATATGGGCTTTTAAAGGTCCTCCGCCTCTGTCCACAGGACAGCTTGAGAAGTATCACTGAGGCCTTTCTCTAAGTTAGAGGCCCTGCTACCATCTCACCAGAGTTAGAGTTCAAACATGCCTATTCAGGCTTTAGGGACCAGCCAAGACCTTTCCCAGATTAGGGCCCCCACTGAGAACAATACAGCACTGGTGACTCACTCAGCACCGGTGGCTGAGATGGGGGGAGGGGTAATGGAACTCTCAAATGGATGCCTTCTGGTTCCAGGTAGCACTGGCTGAGGTCAGGGACAGGACTCTGGTTTGGAATACCACCCTTCAGTCCCTCTCCGTATGGGTTTCCGAAGGTTCTAGCTCCTGCCTGTATTACTGGTGGACGGGATTGGAAGCCTTAAGCCACTCATCTCTGACTCACACCTCGGGCACAGGTGTGGTCTCTGAGTGGGAGCCTCAGGCTTTGTCCTTTGTCCCAGGTTCAACAAGTCCAATCTCTGACACAATTAGCTAGAGGCAGAATCCTCTCTAGCCTGGCGCAGGCTCAGATGGAAGCCATCTGAGTGTTAAGCAGCCAAATTCATTCCTTGTCCCAACAGTCACCTTCCCCTTCTGCTAGCTCACATCCTGGACCACCTCCCATTTGACCTTAGGAGGGGCCCAGACCCTGAGGTCACATCCAGATCCTGTGTGGCCACACCTTTCCCCCACCTGGCAGCACCTCTTCCTGTCCCTGGCCTGGATAAGTCTTGGCCTTGGGGTGAGTTGATCCTTCCTTCTGATTTGTTTTCTTCTTTCTGAGTTTGGGTGTTTCTTGGTTGGGACTAGGCTCTTACTGCTTGCCTTTCCCCGGTGTACACTTCCAACTTAAATCCAACTTTGGATATAATTGACACTTAAAAGTAAATAAAACATAGTTAACACTCAATAAGTTATTGAGAGCTGGGGCTGCAGCTCAGTGGTAAAGAGATGGTCTAGCATGTGCAAGGCCCTGGATTCCACCTCAAACACCACAAAATATTAAATTAGAGAAGTTGAATGAATGATATAATTGCTAGACTAAAGGGTTGTCCCGACCCGCAGGACTTCAACCAGGGCAGTGAACCTAAGCGAGAAGGAATGAAGGGACAAGAGACACGAAGAAGGACAGCAAGACAAGGATTCTGATCAAGCTGCCAATTTTTATTTTTCACACAAGGGTATTTATATGCTTGGACTTAGGGCGTGGTGCAAAGGTGGTCGTTAAGTAGATTTAGGGCGGGGTGAAAAGGTGGTCTTTAGTAGCTGCAGGGTGTTTACTTTAAGGCGTGGTGAAAAGGTGGGATTCTGTAAACTCAGGCTCAGGTTGTTCCAGTGAGATAGTTAAGCCTATCAAGTTTGAGAGACTTAACTTTTGGCTCCCAACATCTCCCCCTTTCTTGTTTAGAAAATTGACCATCAATTGTTGGCTGCTCTTTTAAGGGGGTGATAGAGGCTCTGTTCCTCTAAGGGCCCAGGGTTTTTCTCCGCTCCGAGCGAGCGTCCTCACTCGGGGAGGGGAATTTTACAGACCTTGGCATGTTTTTTGAGGAGACGGCTTGTGGGTATGCATGCCAACCGTCATGCACCAGAGCTTGCCACTCAGGGGTCTTGGGTTTTGGGATCTCGCGGATCCATCCCCCTGCAGTCTTACCTGCACCCTTGATTTGAGCATTTTTTCTTCCTCCCATAGGTGCATCCTCCCCCAAGCGGAGGGGCCTATAGGAGGAGGGGCGAACCTATCCCTTATGGCAATAGGTCTTGCCCGTTGAATGGTCAGGAGTTATGAATAAGGAGGGTTTTCTAAATAAGAAAAAAAAGGAGGGCTGTTTCCCACTGGAACAAGCTCATGGCAAAACACTAATTCCTAGATCTCAATGCTGCAGTCTGCCATATCAAGGCGATGGTGATGAACCTGTATGGGCTTAGAAGCCAAGAGATTAATCTGTTATTTAATAAATTTAAACAGGATGGTCCATGTCTGGAGTTCTAGCTGCATCTGCAAGAGAAAAGGCATCATCCTCGGGGGGAAGGCTTCCCCTGGGTTGTGGTAAGCCATTCACCTGTTTTATCAGGCGTTCAGGCAGCCACCTTGGGGCCACTTGTTCTTGATCTAAAAGACAATGAGTGGCAGGGAGTGGTCTACCTGTAGCTTTGGAGGGCACTGCCCCTTGGCTTTGTTTTGCCGAAGGGACATTCACGTGCAAAGTGACCAGGTTGTTTACAATTAAAGCAAGTATGCGAGCTGGGGACTGAACCTTGAAATGCCTTGGTAAAGGCAGCACCTATGGCGAGCCCCATGGTGTGAGCGGTTCCTACTCCAGCACAAAGCCTGACGAACTCAGAGAGGTCACCCTTGTTTTTATGTGGTCGGAGGACATCTTGACATGCCGGATTAGCATTTTCAAAGGCAAGATGTTTAACAAAGGCACTTTCACTTTCACTTGGCCCAAGAAGCCTTTCTGCAGCCAAGTTAAGCCGCGAGACAAAGTCACTGTAGGGTTCCTCTGGCCCCTGTCTAACCCTTGCCAGGGAAGTAGTAGCCGATCCCTTTTGAGGGAGACGCTTCCAAGCATAAAGGCCAGCGTTTTGAATTTGTGCCAAAAGTCCAGTAGGAAAGCGTGCCTGTTTAGCATTGGTATCAAAGGGCGCATTACCCAAAAGTTTAGTATAGGTCCAGGTTTTTGAAGATGTTTTAGCCAAATTTTTTTGCGCGGTCTCTCTACATTGTTCCTTAAAGTCCGCATTCCATAAAACAAAATCACCCCCACTAAGGGTGGCACGGGCCAGGAACTTCCAATCATTAGGGGTGAGCCAGTGAGCACTTTGGTTTTCTAACAAGACTAATGTATAAGGGGCAGTCGGGCCATATTGGGCACATGCATTTTTAAGCTTTTCAACAAACCGGAGGCTAAGCCTCTTATACTCTTGTTGGCCTTTTCCCTGGGTGGGTTGTTCCTCTTCATCCCCAGTATCCTGCTCTTCATCCTCCTTTTCCTCCTCTTCTGATTCGTCCTCCTCACCCTCTGAGGTCCTATTTGTCTGGCTCCGAGTTACTGGAAAGGCGAGGACTGATTGATGGCGTGATCTAACCTTAATTTTATCAGGCGTTTTTGGCGTATCGGCCAAGGCCAGTATGCGGAGTTCATAATCAAGGGACCGCAGTTCTTTTAAAAGTTGAAGGTGTTCTCGCCTATGTTGAAGAGTCTCGCGTAAAGGTGCCAGGTTAGGTAAAAGGGGGGGAGAAAAAACATCTGGATCTGGAGGGGTAGTGGGCCCTTGAAGGGCTGGGCCACAAAAGGAAGGGATTTTCAGTAAATTGACCAGCAGTCATATCTAATACAACTGATGGGCAAGCCGAGGGGGGCCTAGAGGCATGTTGGAGAACCTCCTCTCCTGTTTTTACAAGTTTTAAAATTCCACTATCAAATAGAGAACCTTTTAAAACTTCATTAATCAAATTCCAATAGGAAAAGGCCGTAGCAGGAACCTTTTCTGAACCAAAGGTTTCATAATCTGTTAAATAATCTCCTACTCTTTGCCATCTTTTTGCATCTATGATTCCTACAAGTCCTCTATGAATGAGAAAAATAATTCTAAATCCTTTTTCTTAACCCGCATTCCCCGTGTCTTGAAGGCCTCCCTGAGGTCTGACAGAAATAGATCATGTGACGATATTGCTTGTCCCATAGTGGGCCACTTACCATGCGCCGTCCCCACTCTCCTCCTGGATCTGTCTCTCGGCGGGGTCTGTCGAGGCGATCTCTCGATCTCGGACTGTACTTGGCCAAGTTTTCCCGGAGGACGGCGTTCCTTCCTTAGTCAGAGGCTCGTGCCCCACGTTGGGCGCCAGTTGTCCCGACCCGCAGGACTTCAACCAGGGCAGTGAACCTAAGCGAGAAGGAATGAAGGGACAAGAGACACGAAGAAGGACAGCAAGACAAGGATTCTGATCAAGCTGCCAATTTTTATTTTTCACACAAGGGTATTTATATGCTTGGACTTAGGGCGTGGTGCAAAGGTGGTCGTTAAGTAGATTTAGGGCGGGGTGAAAAGGTGGTCTTTAGTAGCTGCAGGGTGTTTACTTTAAGGCGTGGTGAAAAGGTGGGATTCTGTAAACTCAGGCTCAGGTTGTTCCAGTGAGATAGTTAAGCCTATCAAGTTTGAGAGACTTAACTTTTGGCTCCCAACAAGGGTGTTTTTACTTTTATTTATCTATCTATTGATTGATTGATTGTGAGGCTTGAACTCAGGGCCTAGGCCCTGTCCCTGAGCTTCTTTTGCTCAAGGCTAGTATTCTACCACTTGGGCTACAGCACTGCTTCCGACTTTTTCTGTTTATGTGGTACTGAGGAGTCGAACCCAGGGCTTCATACATGCTAGGCAAGCACTCTACCACTGAGCCACATTCCCAACCAAGGATAAACTTTATGGTATATGAATTATACATTTAAAAAGAAACAATCTGTAAGGCTACTATGCCATAACACACTTCTTGAGGACTGGCTGCTGGCTGGGGCTGCCAGCATGATGTCTGGTTTGTTCTTCAAAATATCCCCAGCTATCTTTTTAAAAAATTTGCTATGGGGCTGGGAAGGCGGCTCATTGGTAGAGTGCGTGCCTCGCATGCGTTAGGCCCTGGGTTCGATTCCTCAGCACCACATAAACAGAAAAAGCCAGAAATGGTGTCCTCAAGTGATTTAGCACTAGCCTTGAGTTGAAGAGCTCAGGGACAGCATCCAGGCCCAGAGTTCAAGACCCACAGCTGACAAAAAAAAAATACTATATTGTTACTATAGAGGTGATATACAAAGGGGTTACATTTACATGTGTCAGGTAATGAATACATTTTCTTTTGTACAGTGTCATCTGTTCCCTCATTCTCTCCCATTCCTTCCCTCCCATAGCCACCCACAACCTGTATAGTTCACTCTTATCAATGTCCAGGGAGTTCCACTGAAGCACTTTTTCCTTGGATTTTGTGCCCTCCTCCCACCTTCCCACAGATATGCACATGAATATACTGTATACAAGAATGCAGAATCATCAGAAAAAGCAAAAACAAATTAAAAATAAATCAATTTTTAAAAGAACAAGAGGGCTGGGAAGGTGGCTCAGTGGTAGAGCACTTGCCTTGCATGCATGAGGCCCTGGGTTCGATTCCTCCGCATAAGCAAAAAGCAAAAAGCCAGAAGTGGCGCTGTGGCTCAAGCGGTAGAGTGCTAGCCTTGAGCTGAAGAACTGAGGGACAGCGCCCAGGCCCAGAGTTCTGGCCCCACGACCGGACTCAAAAAAATAAAAAAATAAAAAGAACAAGAAACCAAATTATACCCAGAGAGCTGGGTGTTGATGGCTTATGACTATTCCTAGTTCCTCAGGAGGCAGAGATCTGAGGACTGTGTTTCCAAGCTAGCCAGGTCAGGAAAGTTCAAGAAACTCATCTCTAACTTACTATAAATAACTGAGGGGCTGAGAATGTGACTTAGTGGTAGAGTGCTTGCCTAAGCTTGCATGAAGACCTGGGTTCAATTCCTTAGTACCACATAAACAGAAAAAGCCAGAAGTGGTGGTATGGCTCAAAGTGATAGAGCGCTAGCCTTGAGTGAAAAGGCTCAGGGACAGTGCCTAAGCCCTGAGTTCAAGCCCCATGACTGGTCAGAACAAAAAAACAAAAACAAAACAAAACAAAAAACCCAAAAACTGAAACTGAAGCTGAGACTCAACTGGTAGTGGGCTAACCTAGCAAAAAAAAAGTGTAATGCCAAGGTCGCAGGATCCCCCACAAGAAGACCACCAAGAGTCAGACTCTACAGCTGTTTTATTTAAACGGGCTGCAGCTCGGGCCTCGTCCTATACTCCGACACAGCGGAGCCTAGGAGGAGAGCCCCAAGCTCAGGATTTGTAGGTCTTATATAGGCACACAATCAACCAGGTGTTTTGATTATCACCACGTGCTGCTTTGCTAGACAGAAACAAGCAACACGCGGTGGTCACTGCCTCAAACTTTAACCTTTCAAAAGCTCAAGGACAGCACACAGGCCCAAGTTTATGCCCTAGGAACTAGTGCGCGCGCGCGCACGCACACACACACACACACACACACACATACACACACACACACAAATAAATAAATAAATCCTGGCACAAATTGCTCAAGAAACATTTAAGAAAATGGATACATGAAATAGCTGATTTCCCATGAACATACATGAAAATAGGATATAAATTAGCTACTCTTAGAGGAATCAAACCTTACCCTAATCCCTGAGGTCTTATGAAATCAAAGATGAATTTACCTGACACTGAAAAGGACTATGAATCTTATGAAAGTAGCAATCATATGCTGATATTATATAAAAAATTATAGAAACTTGGGGTTTCTTTTTCTTTTTTCTTTGCTGGCTGTGGGGTTCTGGGCACTGTACCTCAGCTCTTCAGCTTAAGGTGAGCACTCTACCACTTGAACCACAGAGCCACTTCCGGTTTTCTGAGTGGTTTATTGAGTTAAGAATCTCATGGAGAGCGGGGCGCTGGTGGCTCACGCCTGTAATCCTAGCTACTCAGGAGGCTGAGATCTGAGGATCGCGGTTCAAAGCCAGCCCGGGCAGGAGAGACGGCGAGACTCCTATCTCCAATAAAAAACCACCAGAAAACCGGAAGTGGCGCTGTAGCTCAAGTGGTAGAGCGCTCGCCTTGAGCAGAAGAGCTGAGGGACCCAGAGTTCAAGCCCCATGACCGACCAAAAAAAAAAAAAAAAGAATCTCATGGAGGAGCTGAGAAGGTAGCTCAGTGGTAGAGTGCTTGCCTTGCATGCATGAGGCCCTGGGTTCCATTCCTCAGCACCATATAAGCAGAAAAAGCTGGAAGTGGCGCTGTGGTTCAAGTGGTAGAGCCCTAGCCTTGAGCTGAAGAGCTGAGAGACAGTGCCCAGGCCCAGAGTTCAGGTCCCACAACTGACAAAAAAAAAAACCCAAAAAAAGAAGAAGAATCTCATGGTCTTTTCTCATGGACTTTTCTGCTCAGGCTCGCTTTGAACCTTAATCCTCAGACCTCAGACTCCTGAGTAGCTAGGATTACCAATGTGAGCTACCAGTGACCAGCAAAACTTGGGCTTTCTATAAAGTTGAAGTATAGCTTGGCTTAGTAGCTAAACTCTTGCATTGTAAATGTGGTGCAGTAAATTCAAAGTTCAGTACTAAACACACACACACACACACACACACACACATACCTACCACATATACACGTGTATATACATGCACACATAGCCAATGATTTGAGCAAATATGGATTACATGCCTATAATCCCAGTCCTTAGGAAGTTGAGGTAAGGCAAGGAATATGGTAAGATTGAGGCTAGCCTGGACTAAATGTAGAAACTCAGTTTAAAAAAAGAAAAGAAGAAGCCAATGTTTGGACTAAGTTCCTACACAGACCCCAACAGACCAGACCCAGACAAACACAAAATCAAAATATAGTCATTCACTGAAGTTCCTAGTTACTAAGCTGTTTGATATTCAGAGGAATTAGTCAGGAGAGATAACAGCCAAATTTCACAAAGGAATATACTTCTTTTCTTTCATTATTAATATTATTGATAGAATTTTACTATATAGCTCAGGTTCCAGGTTAAACTTGTGGGCAGTACTGGGGTTTGAACTCATAGGCTTTCCCTTACTAAGCAGATTGCCTACCATGTGAGATTCTCTGTGTACATTTTGTACTGGTTAGTTCTGCTTTTTTTTTTTTTTTTTTTGGCCAGTTTGGGGCTTAAACTCAGGGTCTGGGCACAGTCTCTGAACTCTTTTGTTCAAGACTAGCACTCTACCACTTGAGCCATAGCACCACTTCCGGCTTTTTTTCCCTGTTTATGTGGTACTGAGGAATCGAACCCAGGGCTTCAGGCATGCTAGGCCAGTACTCTACCACTAAGCCGCATTCCCAGCCCTCCAGTTTATACAGTGAACAGGCTGCAGGCAGCCAGTTGTTAATAAGTCCTGCAGCCTCCAAATACACATAGCACAGCTAGGAAACAGGCTAGAGAGGAAAGAAAGAACAAAAACAATACCAACAAGCCAATGCAGCTCCAATGGAGAGCAGAATTGGGACACCGTGATGACCGGGACAGGCCAACCAGAGACAAGCCAGTAGACAGGACACAGGACAGGAACATGGAGACACACTTGGCCTGGTGTCCCAGCCCTCCAGTTTAATCTTTTCCTTTTCTTTCTTTTTTTTGGTCGGTCATGGGGCTTTTGAACTCTGGGCTTGGGTGCTATCCCTCAGCTCTTCAGCTCAAGACAAGTGCTCTACTGCATGAGCCACAGCGCCACTTCCCCTCCAGCTTAATCTTAACCTTAAACTTGTGATCTTCCTGTCTCAGCCTCCAGAGTGCCCGAATACAAGAATTACAGCTGTGTAGTGTCAAGTTTGGCCTAATAGGCTACTTTCAGTCTGCCTGATGAAAAATTCTCTTTGTCTAATTTACAAAGGAAGTGATTTGGGCTGGGCGCCTGTAATCCTAGTTACTTGGGAGGCTGAGATCTGAGGATCAGGGTTCAAAGTCAGCCTGGGCAAGAAAGTCTGTAAAACTCTTATCTCCAATTAACCACCAGAAAACCGGACGTGGTGCTGAGGCTCAAGTGGTAGAGTGCTCACCTTGAGCTGAAGAGTTCAGGGACAGTGCTCAGACCCCAGAGTTCCAGCTCCACGACTGACAAAAAAAGAAAAAAAAAAGAAGTGATTTGAAATAAATTTCTGTGCACCAATCATTTATTTATTTTCCCAATTTTCCATCTCAGCTTTGAGATGTTAATCCAATTTTTGTTTTTGTTCAATCTATTTTCTGTCTATAAAGCCAATGTCTTTTGCTTGTTCATTAGAACAAGTATTCTACTATATGCAAGAATTGCTAGAGGGCTGGGAAGGTGGCTCAGTGGTAGAGCACTTGCCTTGCATGTATGAGGCCCTGGGTTCGATTCCCCAGCACCACATAAGCAAAAAGAAAAAAGCTGGAAGTGGTGCTGTGGCTCAAGTGGTAGAGCGCTAGCCTTGAGCTGAAGAGCTGAGGGACAGCGCCCAGGCCCAGAGTTCAGGCCCCACGACCGGACCCAAAAAAAAAAAAAAAATGAATTGCTAGAATCAAAAAGGAAGCCAACTGATGTTGAAGCACACTGATGTGCACCTATATTTAAACTGTGGAGGCGGAGGCAAGAGGATTGCTTTGAGTTCAAGTTCAAGACTAGTTAACTAGTCTGGACCACATATTACACTTAGTACTGCCTACGTGGGTTCACTGAATTTGTATCATCCCCACCTTCCCTAATCAGTTTTTTGTTTTGTTTTGTTTTTGTTCTGGCCCTGGGGCTTGAGCTTATAGCCTAGACACTATTCCTTAGTTCTTTTGCTCACCAGGACAATTAATGATTGTCAAGTAGGTGATAACCTGAAATAACCATAGAGTTGCTAAACAAAGTAGTTTCCAATTCCAGGAAAATCTCCACCCATTCCCAGGAAATACATGAATATAATTTTCTCTCTCTCTCTCTCTCTCTCTCTCTCTCTCTCTCTCTCTCTCTCTCTCTCTCTCTCTCTCTCTCTCTCTCTCTCGCCAGTCCTGGGGCTTGAATTCAGGGCCTGGGCACTGTCCTTGAACTTCTTTTGCTCATGGCTGGTGCTCTACCACTTGAGCCACAACACCCCTTCCAATTTTTCTGTTTAGGTGGTACTGAGGAATGGAATCTAGGGCTTCATGTATGCTAGGCAAGCACTCTACCACTAAACCACATTCCCAGCCTAATCTGTACTTTTTTAAATTTGTTGGTGGTGGGGCCTGAACTCTGGGCCTGGGCACTGTCGCTCAGCTCTTCAGCTCAAGGCTAGCACTCTACCACTTGAGCCACAGCGCCACTTCCAGCTTTTTCTGCTTATGTAGAGCTGAGGAATTGAACCCAGGGCCTCATGCATGCAAGGCAAGTACTCTACCACTGAGCCACCTTCCCAGCCCATCATTTCTTTTACTCTACATCATTAACCTCTCACACCCCAGGAGCTAAGATTGATTTGACTTGATCTCTTCTCTTATTCTTGGCCAAAAATAAAAAAGTCTTTTTTCACTGTTCAGTTGGTGCTTGGTCTTGTAATGGTTCCATATTCTGAGAGAGAAAAAAAGATCTAGTTAAAGAAAAACTAATAAGGGGCTGGGAAGGTGGCTCAGTGGTAGAGCGCTTGCCTTGCATGCATGAGGCCCTGGGTTCGATTCCTCAGCACCACATAAGCAGAAAAAAAAGCCGGAAGTGGCACTGTGGCTCAAGTGGTAGAGTGCTAGCCTTGAGCTGAAGAGCTGAGGGACAGTGCCCAGGCCCAGAGTTCAGGCCCACGACCGGACCCCAAAAAAAAAAAAAAAACTAATAATAAGACATCAAGTCATAAAAGGAAGGGAGGGGCTGGGGCATGCTTAAGTGGTAGAGCAACTAAATGAGGTCCTGGGTCTGATTCTCAAACTACAGAAAAGAGGAGATGGGGAGGAGCATAAGGGAGAGGAAGGAGAGAAAGGAGGACAGAGAGAGGAGGGGGAAAAACTGTTTAAACATAATATCAGCTGGGTGCCAGTGGCTGATACCTATAATCCTAGCTTCTCAGGAAGTTGAAATCTGAGGATCACAGTTTGAAGCAACTTGGTCAGGAAAGTCTATGAGATTCATATCTCTAATAAACTACCAAAAAAAAAAAAAAAGAGTTCAGGAGCACTGCTCAGGCCCTGAGTTTAAGCCCCAGGATAGTACACACATATATAGTAGTAATAATAATAATATAATAATGCAACCAGCAAGTGTGCTAGAGACACAAAGATATGAACCCCTAATCATAGGAATTTAAGGTGCCGTGACATGATTATAGGTTATTTATTTGGGAATAAGTCTTCTCAAATTGTTTTGTTTTGTTTTGTTTTTTGTCAGTCGTGGGGCCTGAACTCTTGGCCTGGGCGCTGTCCTTCAGCTCTTCAGCTCAAGGCTAGTGCTCCACTTCTGGCTTTTTCTGCTTATGTGGTGCTGAGGAATCGAACTCAGGGCCTCATGCATGCAAGGCAAACAATCTACCACTGAGCCACCTTCCCAGCCCAGGTCTTCTCAAATAGTATCAAACAATTTGCATTTCCAGAAAGACAGCAATATATTCATATTCTCAGGTACTCAGAAATTAAGTAGCTTAAACACCACAGGCTCAAGATGACGATTAACAATTTATAATTCAAACAAAGTAACAACAAAATTACATTCCTACCATGAGATTATATGAATATTCAGCTAAATGTTAAGTAAGCCTAAGCAGGATGGTCCAATGGAATGTGCCGTTACATAGTACCTATGGGGACTGATGAGTGGTAACAATATCAGGAAACTTAGTTCTTCCTACTAAACTATCCCCACACTACACACAATGTGCAGGATAAGTGGATCTGTATCTGGTGAACAAATAGAGGACCAACACTAAATGAAAGACAGGTTTCAACTGTGTTTGAATTCAGGATGACAACTAGTCAGGCAGGTTCTTCTTGTCCCTTGGGGAAAAGGCCTGTTCAAACAGATGACTCTTGCATAATATCTTTTGGATGAATTAATTTAGAGTTTTTGTTGCTGTCACTTGAGACAGGAGCTTGCAGAATTGCTCAGGTTGGCATCGAACTCACAATCTTCCCACATCCACTTTCTGAGTAGCTGGGAGCACCATCACACTCAGTTCAAATTAGGGTTTTAGTGACAACCCTTCACCAAAAAAGAGCTGGGTTCATGCCTGTAATCTTAGCTACTCAGGTAGCTGAGATCTGAGGATCATGGTTCAAAGCCAGCCTGGGCAGGAAAGTCCCATGCAACTGTTATCTCCAACTAAGCTACAAATGAAGCTGTAGCTCAAAGTGGTAGAGTGCTAGCTTTAAGCACAGAAGTTCAGAGACAGCATCCAGGCCCTGAGTTCAAGCTCCAGGTCTCTCTTCCTCTCCCTCTCTCTTCCCTCTCCCTCCCCCCCCCCTCACACACACACACACACACACACACACACACACACACACACACACACACACACACACTGCCTTCCTCCTCTCATATGAAACCATATATAGGGCTGTTGTTAACTGACAACGTTTAGATGGTATTTACACTTAGCAATATTTTATTGAAAACACACCAGATAGTTTATTACATTTCAAAATATCTTGGATTTAGTCACAGACTAAACAAAGTTTTTCTTCTAGCTGATCCTGAATATAACTTTTATAAAAGATTTCCCGCAAAGATGATCCTGAACTTTGAACCAATGTAGTCTCAAAATTCCTCTGGAAACATGAGCTCATGAAGTTTTTCTCCATCTAATCAAGTCCAGACTATTCTCTTGCAACATAAAATGACTCCCTCCAAACAGCTAAAGGTCCTTATCAGTTTCTTCTGCCTGCTTTGTTCTCTTTCCACTTGGCAGAAGAAGAAAGGGATGATAGTCACAAAAACATACTCCTATATTGGCAAAATAAACTCCATATTCACAGGGAGTCATTTGCTATTCTCTTATAAAGAACAAACCTTTCTTATGAGCAGAAATTCAGCTGTCTTGTTTGCTTTTGTTTCTTTCAGTCAACTTCTGATACACTATCACTGTATGGCTCAGGCTGGTCAGGAACTTGACATTCTGCCTCTACCTCCCAAGTACTGGAATTACAGGTGTGGGCCATCAAGCCTGGAAAACTCATAACTCTAGATTCTGACTCTTCCCAGGACACTATTATTTCTCTCAAAGTTAATAAGAAACTCTAAAATGAACTTGATCATTAATTTATTTGAAAGAGCAAAATATACAACACTTCAAAAATTTGCATATCATCTTTTCAGGGCACTTTGTGTTTATATGGTTTGCATTTCTATAAATCACTAAAATTAATTAATAATTAATTGATCAATCAATTTTGTGTGTGTAGGTATTGGGGATTGATTGAGGGCTTTATGCTCCTGGCTTTTTTTGCTCAAGGCTAGTGCTCTATCACTTGAGCCACAGCTCTACTTTCATCTTAAAATTTTTTTTTTTTTGGGGGGGGATGTTGGTACTGGGGCTTGAACTCAGGGCCTGCATTATGTCCTTTAGCTTTTAAGCTCAAGGATGGTGCTCTACCACCTAAGCCACAGCTCCATTTCCAGCTTTTTATTGGCTAATTGGAGATAAGAGTCTCAGAGAGGGCTGGGAAGGTGGCTCAGTGGTAGAGCGCTTGGCTTGTAATGCATGAGGCCCTGGGTTCGATTCCTCAGCACCACATAAGAAAAAAGCCGGAAGTGGCGCTGTGGCTCAAGTGGTAGAGTGCTACCTTGAGCTGAAGAGCTGAGGGACAGCGCCCAGGCCCAGAGTTCAGGCCCCATGACCGGACCCAAAAAAAAAAAAAAGAGTCTCAGAGACTTCCAGCATGGGTTGGTTTGAAACCTCAATCCTCAGGTCTCAAACTCTTGAGTAGCTACAAGTGTGAGCCACTGATGTCCATTATCATTTATATAATATATATATATTAAAAAAAACTCATCAAACTCAAAATATAAGTAAAATAGTTCCAATTTAGCTTTTGCTATTGAATTTTTGCTGATCTAGAATGGCAGTCTTCCAATATCTGCCCCTCAAGTAGCCTTTCCAGCTTGAGACACCACCCTTGACCTTTTTTTTGGGTGGGGGGGGGTCAGTTTTAGGACTTTAACTCATAGCCTGGGTACTGTCCTTGAGCTCTTTTGTTAAAGGCTAGTTCTCTACCACTTTGGGACACAGTTCTACTTCTGGTTTTTGAGTGGTTAATCAGAGATAAGAATCTCATGGGGGCTTCTCTGCTCTGGCTGGCTTTGAACCGCAATCCCCAGTTCTCAGCCTTTTGAGTAGCTAGGATTATAAGTATAAACCACCAGTGTCCGGTGCTACCTTTTTTTTTAACCCAAACTATACTTATACCAAATATGAAATAAAAATGATCTGTTCACACATGGGGAGAATACTACGCAAATTTTATTGCTGCTTGGATTTCTAAAAGGGTTTCTTTACATATCTTCTCTCCCTTTGTTCTAAGAGTTACAGAATGTTATATTACAGCTAGGACTGCCCAAGATAACAGAACTTCCAAATGACCTTGAGCAGCAAAATATCTTAGTAAAGCAAGAAGGCAGAAGGGAGAGAAGAATACATAGAGAGCCCCAAATCTTTATATGATACAAAAAGCAAATTGATGTGTGATCCTTTGGTCTTTGTAGACGTGGGAGAAAGAGAGAGTAGACACCCTCTGTTGAGCAAGTTTTGCAAGACAATAGTCCAGGAGGTGGTTCTCCTGTAACAATGAGGAAATCAGGTAAGTTTACCAGAATCAGAGGAAAATGTCAATGGTTCCTTGAATTAGTCTCCTTGCTTAGCTTGGCTTGTCAGGGGATTCTGATCACTGGGTTTCAGAGGCCAGAAAGTTCTGAAAATTCTGAGTCTTATCACAGAAAGAATTTAAGACTGAACACAAAGGTGACTTAAGCAGAAGTAAGTTTATTCATGCAAAGCAAAAGCAAAAGCAACACATGACACCCTCAGGAGGCTGAGCAGACCCAATGAAGGTCCCAAGACTTCAAGCTTTTTTTTTCTCTTTTTTTGAGTCCAGTTGTGGGGCCTGAACTCTGGGCCTGGGCGCTGTCCCTCAGCTCTTCAGCTCAAGGCTAGCGCTCTACCACTTGAGCCACAGCTCCACTTCTGGCTTTTTTCTTTTTGCTTATGTGGTGCTGAGGAATCGAACCTAGGGCCTCATGCATGCAAGGCAAGTGCCCTACCACTGAGCCACCTTCCCAGCCGGACCTCAAGCTTTTATTGGGATCTGAGGTCAGTCCTAGAAAATTCCTTTATTATTTTTAATTTTGGAGATGGGACTATGTGTCATCAACTCCTCCCACACGCTGGGTAGAGGGGAGTTCTTGGACTTGGATAGTCAGATGGAGACTATTTCTTGCGAGAACCAGGGACGGACGGTGGGTCAGCAAGACTGCTTGGTATATGTCACAAGCTTTTCCGTTAAAGTCAGCAGTCTAGAGTATCTGACTTTATCAACATCCAAGCCATGGTTCGAGCTGTATGGTTTCTTAACTCCCTGCCTAGCCCCTATTCAAATAGAGGAATCATTGGAGATGACCTTTTTATCTTTCACTTAATATTTTCTTCTGAAACATTATGATTAATATTACACAAAGCTGGAGGTGTAGCTCAAGTGGTAGACCACTTTATTTAGCAAGCACAAGGCCCTGCGTTCCATGCACAATACTATAAAGACCAAAACCAAAAGTTTACACACAGTATTCTATCATATGGATATATTACATCTAAGCAGTGTAATACTACTGAATATTTGTTGTTTTCAATTTATTCTCAGAGGTCATAGGTTCTAATAATGTTTTTATTTTTACTTTTTATTTTGTAAGACAGAGTCTGGCTATGTATATCCCAGTCTATACTAGAACTCATGATCTTACTTGCCTTAACCTCCTGAGTACTGACTGGCATTATACCCAAAACAACATTGACATTAATTTCCTATTTATTTATTTTTATTTTTTGTGGTTAGTGGGGCCTGAACTCTTGGCCTGGGTGCTGTCCCTCAGCTCTTCAGCTCAAGGCTAGTGCTCTACCACTTGAGCCACAGCGCCACTTCTGGCTTTTTCTGCTTATGTGGTGCTGAGGAGTCAAACCCAGGGCCTCACGCATGTAAGACAAGCACTCTACCACTGAGCCACCTTCCCAGCCCCCCCTATTTATTTCTTTAGCCAGTCCTAAGGCCTGAACTCAGGGCCTGGACATTGTCCCTGAACTTCTTTTGCTCAAGGCTAGCACTCTTACCACTTGAGCCACAACACCACTTCCTGCTTTTTCTGTGTATGTGGTACTGAGGAATGAAACCTAGGGCTTCATGCATGCTAGGCAACCACTCTACCACTAAGCCAAATTCTCAGCCAGCCAATTTCCTATTTTTATATAAAATTTACTGAATATAATATACTTCCAATGGATCTTTTTCATTTTTATTTTTTCTCAGTGTTAGGGATCAATCCTAGGGCATTATAAATATGAGGTGAGTATTCTACCACTGAGCTACATCTCCAGTCCCTCTTGTTTTTTAAAATTAGTAGACTCTAATCTTAGACTATTGTGTTTCTTAAGTGCTACATAATATTACATTTCCTTAAATCACCTTGCCAATTTTCTAGACCATCACTACAGCGGAAGTTCCCATTACAATACAATAATGAGTTAATTCATAGCAATGAGATGCCATCATAAATCATGGTTTTACATGTCACATTTATGAATAATTTGCCTCCTGTTAACATGTGTAAAGCTGTGAAGTAGGAGATAATAACTTTTTTTCTTGTTTCCATTTCCTGGAGTTCATTTTGATAAGCATCAATGTATATGATCAGAGGCACATAGGCATTGTGTCTTTGTGTTCTTCCTTTGTGTTCCTTCCTTTGGTCTCACTGTGTAAATGCCTTGAATCTGGAATGATAACTTTTACACATCAATATTATTATGTGTTAGTATGTGCAGATAGGCCTTTTCTCCATACTTAAATTGTTTCCTCTATTCTTCTGAAATGAAAGTATGAAGGTACCTACCACTCTGCAGCTGCCTCTTTTAACTGTGAAATCAATGGAATCTTTTCAGAGACCATTGTAGAGAAATGTCTTCACAGGTATATAAGTACACATTTCCCTCTAAGGGAAGTTCAAAGACCAGAAAAATCACTTTTGCCTTTTAACTTTACATAGGTGAAATGTTTGTTTGTTTATTTATTTTGCCAGTTCTGGGACTTGAACTTAGGGCCTGGGTACTGTCCCTTAGCTTCTTTTGCTCAAGGCACTCTACCAGTTGAGCCACAGCACCAATACTGTTTTTTTCTGTGTATGTGGTACTGAGGAATGAAACCCAGGGCTTCATGCATGCTAGGCAAGCACTCTACCACTAAGTCACATTCCCAGCCCTATTTACTTTTTTTTTTTTTTTAATGTGCTGGTACTGGTTCTTGAACTCAGGATCCAGGCAGTTTCCCTGAGCTTTTTTGTTCAAGGCTAGTTCTATATCACTTTGAGCCACAGCATCATTTCTGGTTTTCTGGTGGTTAATTTGAGGTCAGACAGAGTCTCATGGACTTTCCTGCCCAGGCTGGCTTCAAACCATGATCCTTACAACTCAGCTTCCTGAGTAGCTAGGATTACAGGCGTGAGGCACCTGGCCTTAAAAAAAAAAAAAAATTCACCGTCCCCTCCCCAGACCTGGGTTTTGAACTCAAGGCCTTGTATTCTTTGTTTTTTTATTCAAGGCTGGTATTTTACCACTTGAGCCACACTTCCAGTTTTTGGTATACTCTTTGAGGGTTCATTTACATTATAATATTTATTGGTACTTAATTTTATTGCTGAGTGACATTCATTATTTGGATATACCAAATATATATATATATATATATACATATATATATATATATATATTTTTTTTTTTTTTTTGCACGGAGGAGGATATACCATATTTTTTAATCAGTTGATGGACATTTGGATTTTCCTGGCTTTATGGCTAGTATAAGTCATACTGTGATGAATATTTATGTATAAGTTTTTTGTGTGACTGTATGTTTCCAATTGTTTTGGAATTGTGTTAGGAATGAGATTTCAGGTCATATGTTCACCAGAATGGTATGTATCATATTGAGAACTCAACCCATTTTCCTAAGTAACTGAACCATTTTACCATTTCACCAGTAGACTATGAGGGTCTCATCCTATCTACATTTTTACCAATGCTTGCTATTTTACTTAAAAAAATAATTATAAGGGCTGGGAAGTTGGCTCAGTGGTAGAGTGCTTGCCTTGCATACATGAGGCCCTGGGTTTGATTCCTCAGCACCACACAAGCAGAAAAAAGCTGGACGTGGCACTGTGGCTCAAGTGGTAGGGCTCTAGCCTTGAGCTGAAGAGCTGAGGGACAGTACCCAGGCCCAGAGTTTAGCCCCCACGACCGACCCTCCCCCCCCCAAAAAAATATATATATATAAGCTGGCTACTGATACCTCCTCCTAGTTATTCCAGAGGCTGAGATCTGAGGATCATGGTTAGAAGCCCAACCCTGGGCAGGGAAGTTTGTGAGACTTTTTTTTTTGGGGGGGGGGTCCGGTCTGGGGCCTGAACTCTGGGCCTGGGCGCTGTCCCTCAGCTCTTCAGCTCAAGGCTAGCGCTCTACCACTTGAGCCACAGTGCCACTTCCGGCTTTTTTTCTTTTTGCTTATGTGGTGCTGAGGAATTGAACCCAGGGCCTCAGGCATGCAAGGCAAACGCTCTACCACTGAGCCACCTTCCCAGCCCAGTTTGTGAGACTTTTATCTTCAATTAACCACCACAGAAGAGGAGCTGTGGCTCAAGTGGTAGAGCCCTAGCCTTGGGCATAAATCCTTAGGGACAACACACAAACACACATGCTCTTAGTTCAAGCCCCTATCAGGCACATACACACACAGAAATTATAGCCATCTTACTAGGCATGAAGAATTATCTTGCTATTTGTAAGTGCATTTCTTTTTTTTTTTTGTCAGTTATGGGGCTTGAACTCTGGGCCTGGGTGCTGTCCCTCAGCTCTTCAGTTCAAGACCAGTCCTCTACCACTTTAGCCACAGCCCCACTTCTTGTTTTCTGGTGGTTAATTGGAGATAAGAGTCTCTCGGGCCAGGCCCCGGTGGCTCTCGCCTGTAATCCTAGCTACTCAGGAGGCTGAGATCTGAGGATCACTATTCAAAGCCAGCCGGGGCAGAAAAGTCCATGAGACTTACATCTCCAATTAACCACTAGAAAACTGAAAGTGGTAATGTGGCTCGAGGTAGAGCACTGGCCTTGAGCTGAAGAGCGCAGGGACAGTGCCCAGGCCCAGAGTTCAAGCCCCACAACTGACAAAAAAAAAAAACGGTCACGGAAGTTGAGACCTTTTTATTATTGAATTGTATTTTTATTTATTTTTAAATTCTGAGCCAACTTCCCAGCCCTAAATTTAATTTTATTATTGAATTGTAAGAATTGTTAAATATATTCCGGGTACCTATCTGTAAGGCCTGGTTTCATAACAAATCTGATAACTGAAGAGTATTGTACCAGAAATGCTCCCCTTCTTGAAAAAATAAATTGGTAGCTTAACTTAGGATGTGACAATGAAAATAAAGAGAAAGTAATGGATTTTGGGTATTTTCAGAAATTGGTAGCTTAACTTAGGATGTGACAATGAAAATAAAGAGAAAGTAATGGATTTTGGGTATTTTCAGAGGTAGAACACAAAACATTTCCTAAAAAAATGAGTGAGGAAAGGGTAGGAAGAAAAGGGAAGAATCTTCAATAATGCATGTTTTGGGCTAGGCATAATTCAGTGGTAGGGCACCTGCACAGCAGCAGAAGAGTATAGGTTTGATCTTTGCTACTGGAAAAAAAAAAAAAAAGGAAAGCTAATGCAACTAATCTCTTTTGAAGTGACTTGGTGACTTGCTTTAGTAGAATCAGGCTGAAGTGACACCATGTGTCTGCAATAAAAGATACTATGTTTAACATTTTTTTTCCTGTGTGTGTGTGTGTGTGTGTGTGTGTGTGTGTGTGTGTGTGTGTGTTTGTGTGTGTTCTGGGGTTTCAACTTAGGGCCTTAAGCTTCTTCTTGGCTTTTTCAATAAGGCTGGCACTCTACCATTTGAGCCACACCTCCACTCCCTACCACTCTGGTGCATGTTTTGTGCCAGTCCTGGGCTTGAACTTAGGGCCTGAGCACTATACAGAGCTTTTTTTTCTCCCAACCACAATTTTTTGAGGCACAGTCCCACTGTATAGACCAGCCTGACTTCTAAACTGTTCATCTTCCTACTTGAGCTTTCTTTTTTTTTGGGGGGGGGGGGTCCGGTCATGGGGCCTGAACTCTGGGCCTGGGCGCTGTCCCTCAGCTCTTCAGCTCAAGGCTAGCGTTCTACCACTTGAGCCACAGTGCCACTCCCGGCTTTTTTTTTTTTTTTTCCATTTTGCTTATGTGGTGCTGAGGAATCGAACCCAGGGTCTCAGGCATGCAAGGCAAGTGCTCTACCACTGAGCCATCTTCCCAGCCCCCTACTGGAGCTTTCTAAGTGCTGGGATTACAGGAATGTACTACTATTCCTGGCTTTGCCCATTTTTTTCCTTCCTTCCCTCTCTGTTTCCCTCCTTTCCTTTCTGTGTGTGCTGGTATTAGAGCCTAAACTCTAGGCTTTATACTTTCCTTTGGCTTCTTTGTTCATGGCGGGTGCTCTACCACTTGAGTCATACTAACTTTTTAGCTGGCTAACTGGAGACAGTTTCTTGGATTTTTCTGTCCAAGTTGGCTTTGAACCTAAGATCTCTACCTCTTGACTAGCTAAGATTACAAATGTGATCCACTGGTGCCTAGATTGCTCCTACTCTTTTTTATGACCTCTTAGAATACTGTCCTGGGGGGTCACTTACAGAGCTTTGTGCCAGTCCATCCTACTAGCCACATTTGGCTCCTGGGCCTGGAGAAGGAAGCTAGACAGAGAAGGTGCTGAGTAACTTGGTAAGATTCTCACTGTGAGCCCACAGTGATAGTGATATAAGATGTGAGAACACACAGAGTGGGCGACACTGGATCATTTGGATAAGAGTAAAGCAGATCTAGTGTTTGCCAATGTCAATTTTATTTAGGATATTTTCTAAACAGCCGCTAAGAACACCTGCAGATGTGAGGAACTGGGTTTACAAATATGTGGATTAGGTTTACCAAAATTGATAAGTTGAAGACTGGAACCAAATGACCTGCCAATCTACAAGCTTATTACACATAGAAAGTGGAGACCACACCTAGGAAATCCAGAGCAAGTTTTTCTGTTTCGCAAAATAAGAAAGAAAAATCTACAATTCAATAGATTTTTCTCAATGTGTAAATATGAAACCACCACAAATGAGACTGACAGATGGGGTCCATACATTTTTCTGGGCTTTCATTTCTCCATTTGCCAAATGAGTTCATTTGAATAGATGATTTCTAAAGATTCCCTTTAGCACCAAACTTAAAAGTCTATAAAATACGTGATAGGCCTTTTTAGTTGTGGGAAAAACTTAAATATATAAAAAGTAAAGAACAAAATAAGGAAATATCAAGTATCAACCAACAATTTCAACATATTCAATCCTTTTTTTATTGTTGTTGACAATCCTGGGGGTTGTCCCTGAGCCTCTTTGTGCTCAAAGCTACTGCTCTTGAGCCACAGTGCCACTTTCAGCCTTTTTTGAGTAGTTTATTGGAACTGAGTCTCACAGACTTTCCTGCCTGGGTTGGCTGTCAACTGTGATCCTCAGATCTCAGCCTTCTGAATAACTAGGATTACAGGCATGAGCCACTGGCACCCAGCATCCAATCCTTTTTACTTATAGCCCTACTTTACATTACATTCAATAACTTCTCTTTTTTTTTTTTCTTTTTGTCAGTTGTGGGCCTTGAACTCAGGGCCTGGACACTGTCCCTGAGCTTCTCTGTGCTAAAAGTAGCACTCTACTACTTGAGCCACAGAACCACTTCTGGTTCTTGAGTGGCTATTTAGCAATAAGAGTCTCATGGGGACTTTTCCAGCCCAGGCTGGTTTCAAACTGGGATCCTCAGATCTCAGCCTTCTGAGTAGCTACATTTACAGGCATGAGCCACTGGCACCCAGATAGTTCGATAATTTTTTGGAATTTGGTAAAAACATGCCCCAAACAACAACAACACCAGTCTACTTACTCCTCCTCCTGGAATCTTCCCCTGTACTTCTATATTATGCTAAAGCAAATCCTATTGTATGAAATACATTCTAACAAACTCTCTTTCATAAAAGGTATTCTACAAATAATTGGATAAAAGTCAGTGTTTACACATTTCCTGACTACCTTCTTGTACTACAATTATAAACTTGTCATTAAATCATTAAAGTAAGCTTGGGTGACATTATAGGATGGTAAGTTCACCAGGTAAGAATATGCCTGGTGGGGCTGGGAAGGTGGCTCAGTGGTAGAGCACTTGCCCTGGGTTCGATTCCTCAGCACCACATAAGCAAAAAGAAAAAAGCCGGAAGTGGCACTGTGGCTCAAATGGTAGAGTGCTAGCTTTGAGCTGAAGAGCTGAGGGGCAGTGCCCAGGCCCAGAGTTCAGGCCCCAAGTCTGGACCCCCCCCTCCCCAAAAAAAATATGCCTGGCAAACCAGGTATATTCACCAAAAGAAGAGTTATCATTAACGAGCACATTTTACCTTCTAGGCCTTACTGTGATATATCCATCATCCATTTCTGTGTAGTCAACTCTCGCCCCCCCCAACTTGCTTTTTTTTTTTTTGGGTCCGGTGGTGGGACCTGAACTCTGGGCCTGGGCGCTGTCTCTCAGCTCTTCAGCTCAAGGCAATCGCTCTACCACTTGAGCCACAGCGCCACTTCCGGCCTTTTTTTTTCTGCTTATGTGGTGCTGAGGAATCGAACCCAGGGCCTCATGTATGCAAAGCAAAGCAAGTGCTCTACCACTGAGCCACCTACCCAGCCCATCGCCCCCCCACACTTGCAACTAGAAAGTAAAAAGTATTTGTTGTCTTATGGCTTTTGTGAGTGAAAGAATGGCTTACTTGCAGGATTTTTACTCAGGGTCTGCTGGAAAGTTATAGTCAACCTGTAGGCTTGGGCTGTCGTCCCTTTAAGGCTGTCTGACATGGTAGCTGGTTTTCCCAAAAGCAAATACAAGAGGATGAGATAATCTGTTCCAGACTGATGTATTCTTTGTAAACTTATCTTGTTAGTGATATGCATTACTTATTAATATATTCTCTGTGTTAGAAGTCTGTAAGTCCATCCTGCATTCAAAGGAAAGGCCTAACAGCAGGATGTAGTAGGGATTGTTGTATACATGAACACCTATTACAGGTCCTGAAAATTACGTACTGAACAAGTCTACTCAATAGTGGGGCTGGGAATGTATCTGAAGGGTAGGGTGCTTACCTAGCTTGCTTGGAGCCCTGGGATTCCTTAGTACCACACAAACAGAAAGAGCCTGAAGGGGCGCTGTGGTTCAAGTGATAGAGTGCTAGCCTTGAGCAAAAGCAGCTCAGGGACAGTGCCCAGGCCCTGAGGGGAGGGGAAGTAAACTGACCAACAGGGTATTAGACTGAGCTTTATTCTCGCGCTTTTTACAAAAAGGCCGACGAAGGAGTCATTTGCAGGCATGTGCTCCTTGTGCACCAATCTTGCCCGATCGCGTTTTGCTCTGCCGTGGAAGCCGTGAAGTTTTTTTCTTCTTCGTGTGTGTGTGTGTGGGGGGGGGGGGGCGGTGGGAGTCAGGAGGCAACAGAAAAGTTCTGCCGATTCGTTTTAGACCGCTTTCTTCCTGGACGATCACACTAGCTTACACACCGTCCTGAGACCCGCGTCGCCGTTCGCCTTCCGGGCCGGGCCGGGCGGCGTCGGAGGAGAGCGGTCAGCCACCCCGAGAGCCCGGCAGGCTCCAGGAGCTCCCTCCAACCCGGCCCCCCGAGGTCCGGGAGAGAGGTGCAGCTTCCATCCTGCGGGGGAAAGTCCGCGTTCCCAGCTGGAATTCTCAGTGACCTTGAGGAAGCCGAGCGGTGGCCACCTGCCTGAGGCCAAGGTAATCAACGCACGTCCGCGCCGAGTCCCATCCCCACAGGAAGGGGGCAAAGCCGCGCCCGGCGCCCCCGGTTCCGGGCCGACTCGACCCGCGACAGAGCCCGCGATAAAGCGAGCCCCACTGGGACCGGAGCCTCCCCAGCCCCGCCGGGGTGGGAGAGGGTGGGGGAAGGGAGCGGGGCCGCGCGGCCCAGGGGCGGGGCTTTCCCAAGGGGCGTGGCTACCTCGGGGCGGGGCTCTCCCACCAAGGGGTGTGGTTATCCCCCGGGGCGGGGCCTGAGAATGGCTCCAGTAGCGCCCCGCCCCTCCCTTCCCCATACCTCCCCCTTCTCACCCGCCCCCGCAGTAGGAAAAGAATGGGGGGGAAAGAAAGTGCTGCTCTGTGCAAAGGGGCGGGAGGTGGGGGGGGGGGGAAGGGAATAGAAGCATGGCTACCAGCTTGTAGGAACGGCCTCGTCGGAGGTAGCTCCTAGATCATCCTGCAACGCCCTGAGGGCCGCGGGAGAGTCGCCGCGCCCGCCCGAGCCCGCGCCCTGGGTCGTTACCCCCCGCTCCCCGCTCCCGCCGCCAGAGGCGCCCCCTCGAGACCCAGCGCGCGCAGGCGCAAGCGCAGAGCGGCCGTGGCGGCGGTGGCTGAGGCTGCGGGAGCGAGTCCCCTTGCCCCGCCCTGCCTTGCCCAGCCGTGCCCAGCCCTGCCCTGCCGTAGGCGCCCAGGCCGCGCAGCCGGCGCTTTCATGCCCCAGGAAGGAGCTGTGCTCGGGTGGCTCTCGCGGAGCGGGCGGCGGCAGGTGAGTCCGCGGCGCTGGGCCTCCGGCCCCGCCGCGGCGCGCTGCGCTCCCGCGGGGCCGCGCTCCGCCGCGGGGCGGGCTGAGTTCCGAGCGGCCGGCCCGCGAGGGGTCGCGGACGGGGGCGGGGAGCGGCGGCGGCGGCCGGATTCCTGGCCTGCTTTCCGCTCAGTTCCGAGGGCGGGCAGTCCCCAGAGCCGGCGGGCTGTGCGGGCGGAGGGGGGTGGCGGCGGGAAGGGCCTCCCTGCGCCTCCCGGCGCTCGGGACGATCGCCGGCTGGAGGCGCCAGGGCCCTGGGCCCGAGGGGCCGTCCCGGGGCGGGGTAGGGGGGCATCGCGGGCGGGGGTTCCAGGTGGGGTGCGGGTTGTCATCCCCGCGAGTGCGAGGGAGAGCTGGGGAGAGTGGTTGTGTCTTGGGAGAGGTTGGGTGGTCCGGGGACACCGGAAGTGGGATGGGGTGAGTGTGAGTGTGTGTGTGTTGGGGACCCAGACAGGTGTCGCAGGTGAACACATTTCCTTCTCTGCCCTGCGGTGGCCGGGGGCTGGGGGGGGGGGGCAGGGTGGTTCTATTCGACTCCAGAATGACTGCACGCGAATCCAGCCGACTCCAGAGCGAGCCCACCCAGTGCCGAGTCCCGTAAGAAGTTCTAACTTCTTTGCAGTGGAGGATAGTGTCTGTTTTTTGTTCCTTTTTGTTTGTTTCCTGCTTCTTAGGCCTTTTCTTTCCCGAAGACCTTGCTTCTTCATCCGAACAAATACGGAATGACCCAGTTTTTCATTGGTCTCCCCCCCCCCCCCCCCGGGTTAGTTTCACATGGGAAAATTGAGGACAGTGAACGTAGTTACTTGAGCAAATGCGAGCGAAAGTATCACCCAAAACGTTGAATCCGTAGTTCTGCCAGAATACTTGTGCCTTAGAGACATTGTCCTGCTGAGACTGCATGTTGAGATGTTGCCAGGTCCTAGGTTACCCGGGAACAGGTCTTCATTTCCAGTCACCCTGTTCCCAGGTGAAGTCAGGTAGAGGAAGTCCTGAGGTTCCAAGGGGGCTAGGTTCTCATTAAATATTTGATTTGATGTCACCATGTACATGAATTACAGAACCTTTGGTGTTGTTTTTCTGTGCACACGGGTTAAAGGGAAAATGCAAAAAGAAAACATCTCTTTGCATTAAAGGATGCTTTTACTTAATCAGTACAGTCTGTTCTTTGTGTTACTGTTAAAGAATTAGTAAGCTGCCTTCTTGGTATCAGCCTTAGCACTCAGAAGGAAACTTGGATTTGTATTAATGAATATGATCTGTCTGTCTTTATAAGCTGTGTTGACTCACTTTTCTCGTAATGGCAAAGGGTTTCTGTACTCACTTCACACTTACCTCTGACTAGTATCCCTGGTTTCCATTTTGCAGAAAAGTTGATATTAATTTAGAGGTCCACTCTGAACTGATCATATGTCACTTAACTATTAATTGGCCAGTAGTACCTTACCTAATGTACGGCTGTTTAGACTTGTTAATTTGAGTTAACAGAATAGCTATGATGTCAGAAATGTTGAAGTTGTATGTTGGAGTAATTTACTCCTTGTGTAATGTGAAAATGCTGTTGAGAGTAAATACAGTATTATGAAGTATAAACTTGAGTTTTTATTAGAAGAAATTGGCAGCAGACTTGGTGTGTGGGGACTGTTTGTAAAAGCAAAAGTTTTAAATTACAAGGAACTGCAGTGGTGTGTAGGCTGCAAGGATTCTTGGTGCCAAATTTGGAAGATTGTTTGGATGAGGTTTCCCTTAAAAAGAAACATGCTAAGGAGGTCTTTAAAAGCTAATTTGTAACTATGCAGAAGGATTTCACATGATCAGTAAAAACAAGGCATCTTTACTCTTTCTGTGTCTGCTAGGTAAGACCCAACCTCTCATATTTTCATTGGAGTTCCCTGCCAAGGCAAATACGGGTTTTGCATTGGCTTTGCTGTTCAGTTTGAAAGTTAGGTTTCGTTCAGTCTTATGCTTGTATCTTAAGAACAGGTGGTGAAGTGGAAAAGAAAGCTGCTGAGTCAGTGGCAGGTTGGCTCATTTGATGTGATTTGCAAACAGAATTTTCTGGATGAAATGAGTCTCCAGTATATGCTTGTTGAAACTTAGAGCAAATGAGTGTCATATTACATAAGCTGGTGCCACAAATTGAACCCCCTTTTTCAGACTGCTAGTTTAATTTTGTTGTCCTGGGTATGTTAGTGGACTCGGAGATTCCTATAAGACTTAAAATTTAAGGAAAAAATGTAACAAAATTACCAGGCCTGATGGTTCACATCTATAATCCTAACTACTTAGGAGACTGAGATCTGAGGATCATTGTTCAAAATCAGTCCTGTTAGGAAAGTTCATGAGACTTTTATCTCCAATTAACCATCAAAAAGTCGGAAGTGGAGCTGTGGCACAAGTGGTAGACCATTAGCCTTGGGCATAAAAGCTCAGGGACCGCACGCAAAGCCCTGAGTTCAAGCCCTAGGGTCAGCATGAGAGCTTGTGCCTACATACAGACACAGACACAAATTTAACAAAATACCCTTGGTATAAAACAGTCTTTAGCCTCAAGTTATAAGGCATTCAATTGGATTTTTTTTATGGAAAGAAGTTAAATAGCTTATTAATTAAAAGTTTTTAAAAAATACTTATGTATGTAGGCATTTGGGTATGAGCTTACTGTGATATTTAAAAACTTTTTTTTTTTTTTTTTGGCCAGTCCTGGGGCTTGAACTCAGGGCCTGGGCACTATCTTTGTGCTTCTTTTGCTCAAAGCTAGCACTCTACCATTTGAGCCACAGCGCCACTTCCTGTTTTCTGGTAGATAATTGGAGATCAGAGTTTCACAAACTTTCCTGCCTGGGCTGGCTTTGAACCATGATCCTTAGATCTCAGCATCTTGAGTAGCTAGGATGATAGGCGTGAGCCACCAGTTCCCAGCTGACTACTGTTGTTTTGTAACTTTGTAGTATTCTGAAATTTTATTTTCCCTAGCTTAATTTTAATAGTTATACCTTTGTACCCTTAAAATAATGGTATAGTGAGATAATTTTGCCAATGTAAAAGTTTATAGCACTTTTCAAACTTGATTTTTTGTAGGGTGGAGGCAGAGATAGGGGGACCCAGAGCCTTGTGCAAGCTTAAGCAAGTATTCTGCTACTGAGCTGTATCCCCAACCTTTGGATTTTTGGGACAGGATCTTGGTAGGTAGGTCAGGTGGCCATCAAATTCATGATGCACCTAACTTAGCCTCCTAAGTGCTGGGATTACAGGTGTGCACCACCATGCTTGGATCTTTTTGATTCTTTGAAAAGGGTAATTTTTCTTGGTACTACTTCTTTTGCAGTAGAACTATTTCAGTATTGTATCTAATGGAGAATTGAAGCATATGGAACATGTAGAGTGAAGATTGAGTAGAAATAAAAATCTAATTCAAAATTCTGACAATTGTTAAAAGTTTCTGGGAGGGTTAATTTCTTTTGCAATATAAGAAATAACATGGTTCTTAATTTCAGTAATACTGTGGGACTTAAATATTTCTAAGTATTCCTGTTGCAGCAAACAATATCTACAAACTCATATTTATTTTTAGAATATAGAATAGTTATAAGAAGTCTTATGGTTATAAAACAGTAATAAAAATCTTTAAAATATTTTGGGGGTTCTTCTAATGTAGTTTTTTAAAATGTATATGTGTTGTTCATTAATCTTTTAATTTAGGAATGCTTAGATCCTGAAAGCATAAATGTTACTTTATGCTTATAGAACTTTTTTTACTCATGAAAAAAAGTTCTAGCAAATACTGGTATCTCTGCTAGGGATCAAAAGAGGAGTAGGGTCAATATTGGGCTGGGAATGTGGGTGAGTGGTAGAGTGCTTGCGTATCATGCGTGCAGCCTCAGTACCACATAAACAGAAAAAGCCGGAGTGGTGTTGTGGCTCAAGTGGTAAAGTGCTAGCCTTGAGCAAAAGAAGCTCAGGGGACAGTACTCAGGCCCTGAGTTCAAGCCCCAGAACTGACCGCCCCCCCCCCCCAAAAAAAAGAAAGTGAATATTAAGGCCTAATAAGATAAAGTCTTACATTAGAATAAGCACCATAACTACAGCCTAACAATTACAAAATACAGCAAACAAAAGATGAAATAAACACCTAATTTATAGATTGAGATGGTTACAAAGTAGAAAACGTTTGACCTCAAAGAATACTCAAAAGGCACACAGTAGCCAGGCACTGGTGGCTCATGCCTGTAATCCTAGCTACTCAAGAGGCTGAGATCTGAGGATCGCAATTCAAAGCCAGCCTGGGCAGGAAAGTCTGTGAGACTCTCACCTCCAATAAACCACTGGAAAACCAGAAGTGGCACTGTGGCTCAAGCGGTAGAACGCGCACCTTGAGCTGAAGAGCTGAGGGACAGAGCCCAAGCCCAGAGTTCAAGCCCCATGAACGACCAAAAAAAAAAAAAGGCACACAGTAATGAAATAATGTGACAGATATTAGACTAGAAAGTATGAATCAAGCTGTAGAGCCTAGCAAGCCTGAAACCTGAGTTCATACCCTACCACTGCCAAACAAAACAAAATGGTTTTTTTTTTTTTGTCGGTTCTGGGGTTTGAACTCTGGGCCTGGGTACTCTCCCTCAGGTCTTCAGCTCAAGGCAAGCACTCTTATCACTTGGGCCACAGCCCCACTTCCAGTTTTTGAGTGGTTAATTGGAGATAAGAGTCTCATGGCAACTTTTCTGCCTGGGCTGGGTTTGAACATTGATCCTCAGATCTCAGCCTCCTGAGTAGCTAGGGTTACAGGCGTGAGTCACTGGTGCCCAGCAAAATGATTTTCTTTTTTTTTTTTGGGGGGGGGGGGGTCCGATCCTGGGGCCTGAACTATGGGCCTGGGCGCTGTCCCTCAGCTCTTCAGCTCAAAGCTAGCGTTCTACCACTTGAGCCACAGCGCCACTTCCCCCTTTTTTCTTTTTGCTTATGTGGTGCTGAGGAATCGAACCCAGGGCCTCATACATGCAAGACAAGCACTCTACCACTGAGCCACCTTCCCAGCCCCCAGAATGGTTTTCTTTTAAAGTGACTTGTACAAGTACTTTCAGAGAGAAGTGAATGCGAAATTGGAGGAAATAGGGAATATGCCATCAGCCTTTATTTGTTTGTTTGTTTATTTATTTATTTTTGCTTATTTATTATTGATACCAAGACTTAAAACTCAGGGTTTCATGCACACTCTGCTGTCTTGCTTAGTGTTGACACTACTACTTGATGGAGGAATAAGCAGAACTAAAAAGTAAATCAGAAAGAGGGTACAGGGGTTGGGAAGGTGGCTCAGTGGTAGAGCGCTAGCCTTGAGCTGAAGAGCTGAGGGACAGCGCCCAGGCCCAAGAGTTCAGGCCCCACGACCGGACCCCCCCCCCCCCCCAAAAAAAAAAAAAGAGGCTACAAAATGGCCTGTACCAGGGCTGGGAAGGTGGCTCAGTGGTAGAGTGCTTGTCTTGCATGTATGAGGCCCTAGGTTCGATTCCTCAGTACCACATAAACAGAAAAGGCTGGAAGTGGCACTGGCTCAAGTGAAGAATTCTAATCCCAGCTTAGAATTCAAGCCCCAAAACTGACAAATAAAAAATAAAAAAAATAAAAAAATTGCCCATACCAGATATATAAAAACAAAACCAATACAAAGAAAAGTCAGAACTAGAGCGCTAGCTTTGAGCTGAAGAGCTGAGAGACAGCGCTCAGGCCCAGAGTTCAGGCCCCATGACCGGACCCCCCCCCCAAAAAAAAAAGTCAGAACCAAGAGGTGACATTGTCCAAAAAGAATACTATTTGCAGGCTGGGAAGGTGGCTCAGTGGTAGAGCGCTTGCCTTGCATGCATGAGGCCCTGGGTTCGATTCCTTAGCACTACATAAGCAAAAAAGAAAAAAGCCGGAAGTGGTGCTGTGGCTCAAGAGTGGTAGAGCGCTAGCCTTGAGCTGAAGAGCTGAGGGACAGCACCCAGAGTTCAGGCCCCAGGACCGGACCAAAAAAAAGAAAACAAAAGAAATGTACTATTTGCTTGCCTTGCATGCATGAGGCTCTGGGTTTGATTTGTCAGCTCCGCATAAGCAGAAAAAGCCAGAAGTGGCACTGTGGCTTAAATGGTAGAGTGCTAGCCTTGAGCTGAAGAGTTGAGGGACCATGTCCAGGCCCCGAGTTCAGGCCCCATGACCTACAAAATAAATAAATAAATAAATAAAATGTATTCTTTACCAGACTTATGTAACTGTAACCCTTCTGTATATCATCTTTATACTAACAATAAAATAATCTTTTTTCTTTTCTTTTTTTTTTTTTTTTTTTTGGGTCCAGTCGTGGGGCCTGAACTCTGGGCCTGGGCGCTGCCCCTCAGCTCTTCAGCTCAAGGCTAGCACTCTACCACTTGAGCCACAGCGCCACTTCCAGATTTTTTTCTTTTTGCTCATGTGGTGTTGAGGAATGAAACCCAGGGCCTCATGCATGCAAGGCAAGCGCTTTACCACTGAGCCACCTTCCCAGCCCAATTCATTTTTTTCTAAAAAAAGTCAGGCCCAACACAAAAGGAGCAACAAACACAGACTTTTATAAACAAAGTATGAATATTTATTTTTTGTTGGTTGTGGGTCTCGAACTCTGGGCCTGGGCGCTGTCCCTGCGCTCTTCAGCTCAAGGCGAGCACTCTACCACTTGAGCCACAGCCACTTCCAGTTTTCTGGTGGTTAATTGGAGAGAAGAGTCTCACAGACTTTCCTGCCTGGGCTGCTTGGAACTGCTATCTTCAGATCTCAGCCTCCTGAGTAGGTAGGATTACAGGCGTGAGCCACCAGTGCCCAGCCAAACTATGGATTTTTGATTGTTCTTGTTTGTGTGTGTATACACATACATTGTGAATGTATGTATTGTAGGAATCACATAATTCTGAGTGGGTGG
Organism: Dipodomys spectabilis; assembly: GCF_019054845.1. Classification (NCBI taxonomy): domain Eukaryota; kingdom Metazoa; phylum Chordata; class Mammalia; order Rodentia; family Heteromyidae; genus Dipodomys; species Dipodomys spectabilis. The sequence goes on along the minus strand of NW_024870835.1, from coordinate 4,402,374 downwards.
CCTCTGACCCACTCAGCAGTCAATAAGGACAGATTGCAGACAGTTGGTACTTCACAAGCCTAAAGCATAAAGCTTCATTGCTATAGTCTCAGACCATGGGATTTTCTCCTGGTCACCGAGGGTAGAGACACATGCCATGATCAAGTCTTCAAAATCCCACTTTCCTTTAATGGTCTCTCTGTGGGTAATTTGAGCAACATCTGTTCTCTGAGGACAACTGTAACATCAGCATAAGAGGCCATCTAACCTGCTCCTCTGCTGAGTGTCCTACAGGGAGTCCCAAGGCCCCTTCACTTCTAGGTGGCTGGAGCAGTAGCTCTGGCATATTAGCTTCCTTTAATGGTGCCCTAATAGCCATTTTGAGCCGCACCTTCAGTCCTCTGTTGGCAACTGCATTGTCTGCAACACCAATGCCTCTACTGCATGACTTGGCAGGGAGCCTCATGTCTTCATTGAATACTGGCAGCCATTCCAAGCAGCCTCTAAGCTGCCTATAGTTTAAACATCCCTGTGGAGCCAGGTTGGACACTCTTGTTACTAACCACCCCTTAGGACTGACCTACATCTGAAGTCTATGACAATGACATCCTGTAACTCATTAAGCATGGTTGTTCTTTATTCCCAGGGCCCCAGAGTAACAGAATCTCCAAGAATAGTCTGTCAAGATGACATCTTATTGTTGCCCTCTGGGATAAGGGGAACCATGGAATAACTATTTTTCACCAAGATGTTTCCCACACCAGAGCCATTAATTACCTCACAAATCCATGTACTGGGGTTAAAGCTTGTGTGTTGTGTGGACTTTTCTTGCAGATAGAATTGGTTGGGGGGGGGGGGGCTGGGAAGGTGGCTCAGTGGTAGAGCGCTTGCCTTGCATGCTTGAGGCCCTGGGTTTGATTCCTCAGCACCACATAAGCAAAAAGAAAAAAGCCGGAAGTGGCGCTGTGGCTCAAGTGGTAGAGCACTAGCCTTGAGCTGAAGAGCTGAGGGACAGCGCCCAGGCCCAGAGTTCAGGCCCCATGACCGGACCCAAAAAAAAAAAAAAAAAAAAAAAAGAATTGGTTGTCCGGGGATGAGAATGTGGCTTAGTGGTCAAGTGCTTGCCTGGCATGCATGAAGCCCTAGCTTCCATTCCTCAGTACCACATAAACAGAAAAAGCTGAAAGTAGTGCTGTGGCTCAAGTGGTAGAGTACTAGCCTTGAGCAGAGGAAGCTCAGGGACAGTGCCCAGGCCCTGAGTTCAACCCCAGGACTGGCATGAAAAAGAAAGAAAAAGGAAAGGAAAGGGAAGGAATGAATGAAGGAAGGAAGGAAAGAAAGAAGGAAAGAATTGGTTGTCTGCTTTACCTTGTAATGGAGCTTTCAGCTCCCTCCACGTATCAGAACAGTTATGGGCTTAGAACTCTTTGCTGCATTTCTTTCTCTCTACTTTTTTTTTTTTTTTCCCTCCCTACTACCTCCTTTGTGATTGATGGTTCTCTTTCTTCAGAATCTAGTTTCTTCTGTGTCACTAGACTCTCTTCATTCACAGAGGGAAAGTGGCAAATGCTCCTAATTTGGCATCTTGTCCTCTTTGTTAGTAACATGTTCTTCTAAAGCTCTTTATGCATAAATCTTAGACATTTTCCAGCTCTTATTTCCAGCATGTTTGTTTGTTTGCTTTGCTGGTCCTGGGGCTTGAACTCAGTCCTGGGCACTATCCTTGAGCCTCTCTGTGCTCTAGGCAAGCGCTCTACCACTTGAGCTACAGCTCTACTTCTGGCTTTTTCTGTTTATGTGGTACTGAGGAATTGAACCCAGGTCTTCATGCATTTGAGGCAAGCACTCTACTACTAAGTCACATTCCCAGCTGTTGCATGTTTTGTTTGTTTGTTTGTTTGTTTTGCCAGTCTTGGGGCTTGTACTAAGGTCCTGGGCACTGTCCCTGAGCTTTTTTTCCCCCTTCCCCCACCAAAAATAAAATAAAATCATTATACAGTATTTTTTTTTTTTTTGTCAGTCATGGGGCTTGAACTCTGGACCTGAGCGCTGTCCCTCAGCTCTGCAGCTCAAGGCTAGTGTTCTACCCTTTGAGCCACAGCCCCACTTCCAGTTTTCTGGTGGTTTATTGGAGATAAGAGTTTCAGGGCCTTTCCTGTCTGGCCTGGCTTTGCACTGCGATCCTCATATCTCAGCCTCTTGAATAGCTAGGATTACAGGCGTGAGCCACCAGTGCCCAGCTTATACAGTATCTTGAACTGTCAAAAGCAAAATAACTGTGAGCAACAGTCCTTCACAGTCCTAATCCTGAAGTTCTAAGCATCCCCTGCTCATACCAGCAGGGGCATTTTCACAGCAAAATAGTAGAAATGAAAGGAATCATGGCACAATGGATTTCTAAATTCTGTTATCTGCCATTGGTTCTGGGGCTTGGTACCTGTCCCCTTTAGACTATCTGCTGTTCATTCCAAAATCATCTTTAATTGAAAAGGTATCAGATCATAAGCAAGATTAATGACTGTTAGAGAATAAAGGAGTTCTGCTTGCATGCTGGCTTCTGTAAGAAGAAAATTAACATGACAGTAAGAAGAAAATTAACATGACAGCTTTTAGAGTACTTGAACTACCTTTAGAAACTATCATACATTCTTTTTTTTTTTTTTTTTTTTGGGTCTGATCATGGGCCTGAACTCTGGGCCTGGGCGCTGTCCCTCAGCTCTTCAGCTCAAGGCAAGCACTCTACCACTTGAGCCATAGCGCCACTTCTGGCTTTTTTTTCTGGTTATGTGGTGCTGAGGAATCGAACCCAGGGCCTCATGCATGCAAGGCAAGCATTCTACCACTGAACCACCTTCCCAGCCTCTCATACATTCTTTTGGTAACCTTTTAGGGAGAGCAAATAACAGTTCTAATACAAACTTTAAAGCTACCATCCAATAGCTGGTTAGTTTTACCATAGTCACAGTTATCATTCAAAACATGGAGTGAATATAGTTCCAAATACCATGTGTAAGCATTGAGGGATCAATGTCTTTGAGCATTTCCCTGTACTGAGTAAGATTCTAAGCAATGTGAAAGTTTTCACATTTCTGGACTGATTGCACAGCCAAATGGAATGAGACAAGAGAATGATAGTGAGTAGAATTTTAGAATATACCAATTCCACTAGAAACCAGCTGTTCTCTTCAGCTTTAAAAATCCCCGCAATTCATTCTTTGGTAATAAGTTGAAGTGTATGGGCTAATATTTTATTGAGTTCTCCTGAACTCTATAGTTTTTGAAGAGCAGTCTCTAAAATCACTGAGCCCTTGGAGTCCCTACCAGCATGAAGGAAATAATTTACAAGAAGGTTCATTAAGTAAGAGCGCTTACATCTTGTTGTACCCAACATTCTAGTGCAGTGCTGTTATTGTAGGGACAATGACCCCATCTATTTGCAGTAGATATTGTTCAGTTTTTAATAAGCCTTCTAAATATTCTAGGTAGAAAACAATTACTAATGTAATCTTATCCAAACAACTCAAGCCTCTTGCTTAGTAGGCAGGGGTCCTACCACTGGGAGCCACAAACTACAGTCCTTTTTATTTTGGTTATTTTTTAATTAGCTTTGCCTTTTGTGTGGGCTGATCTAAACTGTGATATACCTGTTTACACTTTCATTTATAGCTGACATGGCAAACGTGCCGTTTTGCCTAGCCTTTTCTGTTGAATGGGGCCTAATGAGTCCCCCCCCCCTCCCAGGCTGTCCAGGAACCTCAGTCCAATTTCAGCCTCTCAAGTAAGTAGGATTGCAGGTGTGAACCACCTCTCTCACCTATGTGTTTTTTAATCCCTCCCTGTTAGCCTTTATCTTTGCCTGGATAGTGGATGCTTATAGAATTATTATTTTGATTTGTTTTGTTTTTTTGCCTGTCATGGGGCTTAAATTCAGGGCCTGAGCACTGCCTCTGAGCCACAGCGCTTCAGGCTTTTTTCTGTTTATGTGATACCGAGGAATCAAACCCAGGGCTTCAAGCATGCTAGGCCAGCCCTTTACCACTGAGCCACACTCGCAGCCCTAGAATTATTGAAAAGTTGTGTTGTAATTCTTTTCTTTGTTTATCTGCTTACCGTGGAGATTCTGTATTGTTATGGTTGTGTTTATCTTTCTTTTCTCTTTTTAGGATACTGTTAAGTACCTTTTGCAGTGCTGGCTTAGTGGTGGTTGAGTTTTTGTTTATCATGGAAGGTTTTTATTCTTTATAATCGAGAAGCATAGCTTTGCTGTATTTGGTAATCCAGGTTCCCAGTTATTTTCTTTTAGAGCTTGAAGTACCTTATTCCATGCCTTACTGGCCTCTACAGTTTCTATTGAGAAATTTGTTATAATTCTGGATAGTTTACCTTTATGTGTGACTTGGTGCCTTGTTCTTGCAAATATTCTTTTCCTTGTTCAGAATATTTGCTGCTGTAAGTATGCTATGATATATAGAGTGCTTTTTTTATGGTCTTGCCTGGTATTCTAAAAGCCTATTGTACATAGATCATCTTATCTTTTTTTAGGAGAAAGAGAAATTTGGGGATGGGGAATTTTCTAGCATTATTTTATTGAACATATTTTTTTCTTTTGGGGGGGGGGGGTGTCTGGTCATGGGGCCTGAACTCTGGGCCTGGGCGCTGTCCCTCTTCAGCTCAAGGCTAGCACTCTACCACTTGAGCCACAGCGCCACTTCCAGCTTTTTTCTTTTTTGCTTATGTGGTGCTGAGGAATCGAACCCAGGGCCTCATGCATGCAAGGCAAGCGCTCTACCACTGAGCCATCTTCCCAGCCCCTTGAACATATTTTCTAACTTTAGCTTGAAAATCTTCTTCTTTTATGCCTGTGTTTTCCAGGTTTGGTTTTGTAATGGTGTCCCAGAGGTTTTGTACATACCAGAGGGTAATTATTTGTCCCCTTTGGGTTTTTTTGTTGTTGTTGTTGTTGGTCATGGGACTTGAACTCAGGGCTTGAACGCTGTCTCTCAGCTCTTCAGCTCAAGGCTAGTGCTCTAGCACTTGAACCCTAGCACCACATCTGGTTTTCTGAGTGGTTTATTGGAGATTAGAGTCTCATGGACTTTCCTGCCTGGGCTGCCTTTGAACCACCATCAGATCTCAGCCTCCTGAGTAGCTAGAATTACAGGTGTGAGCCACTGATACCTGGCTAGTTCTGGGGTTTTAACTCATGGCTTGGCACTGTCTTCAAGTCTCTTTGTGCCCAAGGCTAATGCTCTACCACTTGAGTCATGGCACTACTTTGGGCTTTTTCTGAGTGGTTTATTGGAGATAAGCTTCTTGGGTTCTTTTCTGCCCAGGCTGGCTTTGAAGCACGATCCTCAGATCTCATCTTTATGAGTATCTAGGGTTACAGACATGCACCACCGATGGCCGGCTTGGCCCGTTTTTACTTAGTTTTTACCAGTCCTGTGTCTTGAACTCAGGGCCTGGTCACTGTTGCTGAGCTTCTTTTGCTCAAGGCTAGGACTTTACCATTTGAGCCACATCACCACTTCTGGCTTTTTCTATTTGTGTGGTACTGAGGAATTGAACCCAGGGCTTAATGCATGCTAGGCAAGTACTTTACCACTAATCCACATCCCAGCCTGTCCCCCTTGTTTTTAAACCCTAATACTGTTTCTTTCTTTCTCTGTTCTTTTCTTGTCGATTGTGGGGCTTGAACTCTGGGCCTGGGAGTTGTCCCTCAGCTCTTCAGCTCAAAGCCAGTGCTCTACCACCTGAGCCACAGCACCACTTCCGGTTTTCTGGTGGTTTATTGGAGATAAGTGTCTCAGGGACTTTTCTGCCTGGGCTGGCTTTGAACCGTGATCCTCAGATCTCAGAGTCCCAAGTAGCTACGATTACAGGTGTGAGTCACTGGTCTTGGCTCTGTTTTTTTTTTTTTTTTCTTAACCTAGCCTGCTGGCTAGTTTTTTTTTTTTAATCATATTCTTTTTAGATCTATTGAGCTTTTCATTTCCAGAATTTCAGTACCATTTTTTTTTCAGAATTTGTATATCTTTATTGAATTCCTCTTTCATCTCTTTGTTTCATTCAGTTATTTATTTGTAATCTATTAGAATTTATCCAGTTATTCATCTGAGATTTCATCCATGTCACTATCTTTTTTTTTGGTCAGTCTTATGACTTGAACTCGGGGCCTGGGTGGTGTCCCTGAGCTCTTCAGCTCTTCAGCTCAAGCTCTACCACTTGCCCACTGCCAGTTTTCTGAGTGGTTTATTGGAGATAAGAGTCTCACGGGCTTTCCTGCCCCATTGGCTTTGAACCTCAATCCTCAGATTTCAGCCTCCAGAGTAGCTGGAATTACAGGTGTGCGCCATCAGGGCCTGGAACTGTTAGCTTTTGTAGAAATCATAGTGTCTTGTCTTCCTCCGTCCCTCCCTTCCCTCCCTTCCCTTTCTCCACCCCTCTGCTCCCTCTCCTCTCCTCTCTTCTTTTCTCTTCCCCTCCCCTCCTTTCCCTTCCCTTCCTTTCCCTCCCTCCCTCCCTTCCTTGTCAGTTGTAGGGCTTGAACTCAGGACTTGGGTGCTGTCCTAGGGCTTGGATGTCGCCTGCTCAAGGCTAGCAATCTACCACTTTGAGTCACAATGCCACTTCTGTCTTTCTAGTGGTTAATTAATTGGAGGTAAGAGTCACAGGGACTTCTTTCTCCAGGCTGGCTTTGAACTTTGATCCTCAGATCTCAGCCTCCTGAGTAGCTAGAATTGCAGGTGTAATCCACCAGTACCTGGCTCCTGTTTCATATGTTTCTGTATTTCTGTAGAAATCTGAGGGAAAATTAAATAAGTGATTATTGTTATGTGCTATATGACACATTGTTGGAAAAAGACACTGTAGGCAAAAAACTCTTAAAATGATAATAGCAAGAGTATAGAATGACAATTTGATTTTAAGTGTGAAGAATATTCTAATTGACTATTACTAACTCAAGGACTTGTTTTACTTGTAGTGAACCGTGATAAAATACTTTCCTTAGTTAATGTTCCCCTTGCCCCCCCCTTTTTTCCTTTTTAGGAAAGTGAACAGCAGCCATGATAGAAGACAAAGGTCCAAGAGTCACAGACTACTTTGTTGTGGCAGGTCTCACAGATACATCTACTCTTTTGGATCAAGAAATAAATCGTTTAGATACTAAGTCAACTGGACCTAAGGCTCCAATTACAGATATTGCTGTTATTAACAAATCAGCTGGGGAAACAGTACCTGAAGGCTACACCTGTGTTGAAGCCACTCCGTCAGCGCTCCAAGCAAACTTGAACTATGGGAGTCTGAAAAGCCCAGAAGTTTTCCTGTGTTACAAGAGAGGGAGAGATAAACCACCCCTTACAGATATTGGGTAGGTGACTTTTCTTTTTCTTTCAAAGGGACATTTATTAACTACCTCTTACAGATTTGGGGTATAGTGACTTTTCTTTTTCTATCATGAAGGGAATAACATTTAAGGTATATAGTAGTAGAAATTTAAAGTCCTTGATGATGATGATTATTTCAAGATTAAGTCAAGTAGTCAGGCACTGGTGGCTCACTCCTGAGTGCTGTCCTTCAGCTCTTCAGTTCAAGGCTAGTGCTCTACCTACCACTTGAGCCACAGCGCCACTTGTGGTTATCTGGTGGTTTATTGGAGATAAGAGTTTCATAGTCTTTCCTGCCTGGGCTGGCTTTGAACATTGATCCTCAGATCTCGGCCTCCTGAGTAGTTAGGATTAGAGGTGTGAGCCACCATCGCACAGCTTGATTGGCTTCTTTTACGTAGTGTGTGTCGGCTTTATCCACTTTGTACCAGTTGTTAGTACTTCATTCCTCCTTATTGCTGAGCTATACCACATTAACTGCCATGTGGCTATACCACATTGTATGACCATGATATATACTAATGCTGTTGTGAATATATGTGCACAAACATTTTTCTGGATGTCTTTTCATGTTTTTTGGGTATATACCTAGAATAGGCTTGATGGATTGTGTGAAAATTGAATGTTCCTTTTGAAGAACTGTCAGACTTTTCCAAAGTGGTTTCTTTTCTTTTTTTTTTTTTTTTGTGCCAGTTCTGGGGCTTGAACTCAGAGCCAAGTCTCTTTCCCTGAGCTTTTGTGCGTAAGGCTAGTGCTCTACCACTTTAAGCCACAGCTCTATTTCTGACTGTTTTTGGTAGTTAATTGGAGATAGGAGTCTCTTAGGCTTTTCTGCATTGAACCTTGATCCTCACATCTCAGCCCTAGCTAGGATTAGGCATGATCCACCGGCGGCGCCCCAGGAAGGGGACTGGTTTCTGCCAGCAATATATGAGGATTCAAATTTCTTCACATCCTCACCAAAATTGTTATTATCTTCTTGTTTTTTTTTTTTTGGTCCAGTCGTGGGCCTGAACTCTGGGCCTGGGCGCTATCCCTCAGCTCTTCACCTCAAGGCTAGCGCCTTACCACTTGAGCCACAGCACCACTTCCAGCTTTTTTTTTTCTGCTTATGTGGTGCTGAGGAATCAAACCCAGGACCTCATGCATGCAAGGCAAGCGCTCTACCACTGAGCCACCTTCCCAGCCCTGTTATCTTCTTTTTTTTTTGGTCAGTTGTGGGGCTTGAACTCTGGGCTTGGGCCCTGTCCCTACGCTCTTCAGCTCAAGGCGAGCGCTCTACCTCTTGAGCCACAGCGCCACTTCCGGTTTTCTAGTGGTTTATTGGAGAGAAGAGTCTCATAGACTTTCCTGCCTGGGCTGGCTTTGAACCGTGATCCTCAGATCTCAGCCTCCTGAGTAGCTAGGATTACAGGCATGAGCCACTGGCGCCCAGCTTGTTATTATCTTCTTGATTGTAGCTATCCCAGGGGACACGAAGTGGCCTCTCAATGTAGTTTTGATTTGTGTTTGCTTGGTGTTGTCTTTCATGTGTTTCAGACATTTGTGTATCTTATGACAAATGTATGTTTATATCTTTGCCTGCTCTTTGAAATATAAATTATTTTTTATAAAAGAAAAGCAAATCGTTTATTAATAATACAGCATGCATATATGCAGTCTGAACTCAGGGCAGTAGTTGTAATTTGGGGCCTTTGTGTCATTGAACAAAGAACTGTATGTAGAGAATTGATAGTACAAAGGGAGAGGAGTTTTCAGGAACAGCAGATTAATATATGGGAGAACTAGTACAATATATGAGATTTGTTACATAATGCCATTTCTGGACAGGTGTATCTGATAATTAGGAGCCTAAAATTTCTTTCAGGCAAATGGGTGTTTGGTAGGAAAGAGTGGTTTGTGTTCTGCTTCTCAGTTGTCTTCTGTTCAAAGTCATTTTCCTGGAAAGGGGAAAGGAAAAAGGGAGAATGCCAGAGGGGGTGACTCTGATCTAGATTCATTGTATATATAAATGTACTTGTTAAAAACCCCTGTGCAACAAATTGGTGCTAATTTAAAAAAGGAACAACAGCAAAAGAAGCTTAATGACAAGGTAGAATATTTGGGATGTGGCAGGGGTGGGAATGTTTTTTGATCTCCTTTTGTGCCAGATACTGTTTAAAGCTGATACTACAGTACTGACAAATAATAACCCAGGATCCAGTATCCAGATGACTTAGAAGCTGTGTACATTGTGGTACAAGAGAGGCAGGCCTGATCTGTAAGTTGGCAGGCCAACATCAAGGTGCTATTTATAGCCTTTTATATGTTGACAGAATTTGTGAATGGTAAGCCTTCACATGGAAGAAATAGAAGGCCAAAAAATGAAATTGTTTTATTGTATCTTGATTTGTTTTGTTTTTCTTGTCTCATTTTGGAGATCAGGATGACCTTGAACTTCTACTTTTCAGTCTTAGGAGTGCTAGAATTATAGACATATGCTACCACATCCCAGAGGCTAGCACTCTTACCACTTGAGCCACAGTGCCACTTCTGGCTTTTTTTCCCCTGTTTATGTGGTACAGAGGAATCAAACCCAGGGCTTCATATATACTAGGCAATCACTCTAATCACACTAAGCCACAAGCCCCCCCTTTTTTTTTTTGGGTCCGGTCATGGGGCCTGAACTCTGGGCCTGGGCGCTGTCCCTCAGCTCAAGGCTAGTGCTCTACCACTTGAGCCACAGCACCACTTCCGGCTTTTTTTTTCTGCTTATGTGGTACTGAGGAATAGAACCCGGGGCCTCATGTATGCAAGGCAAGCACTCTACCACTGAGCCACCTTCCCAGCCCCAGCTGGCTTATTTTGAACTGTAATCCTTCTGTTTACCCTTGAAGTAGCTGAAATTATAGATATGAACCACCACACTCAGTTTTGAATTTGTTTTTCACATAGGGTCTCCCTATGTAGCTCCAGGCTGGCATAGAACTTGATATCTAGTCCAGGCTGTCCTTGAACTCAGAATTCTCCTATTTTAGCCACATGAGTACTAGCATTTATACCATCATGCCAAGCTTTCAGTCTAAAAATGAATGAATGAATGAATGAATTTAATAGTTTGGTTGTATGCGGCTTGAACTCATGGCCTCCAGCCTGCTTGGGTTAATTGCTCACTGTCCTCTACCTCAGGCCACACCTCTAACCCAGCCAGGTTTTTGTTGTTGTTATTGTTGTTGTTTGTTCATAATGGGGCCTGAACTCAGAGCCCTGGTACTATCCCTGAGCTCTTGCTCAAGACTAGTACTCAACCACTTTGAGTCACAACTCTTGGTTTTCTAATTGAAGAAAAGCATCTCACAGACTTTCCTACCCCAGCTGGCTTTGAACCACAATCCTCAGATCTTAGCTTCCTGAATTTCTAGAATAACAGGCTTGAGCCACCAGGCACACAGCTTAACCTGACCTTTTGCTAGTTAATTGGAGATGGAATCTCATAGATTTTCCCACCTGGGTTGGCTTTAAACTGTGAAACCAGAAATAGAGGTGTGGCTCAAGTGATAGAGCATCAAGTAGCTAGAGTAGCAGGCCCTGAGTTATGGCCCCTAGTATTGGCATAGAAACAAACAAAAGGGGCTGGGAATGTGGCTTAGCAGTAGAGTGCTTTCCTAGCATGCATAAAGCCCTGGGTTTGATTCCTCAGTACCACATACACAGAAAAAGCTTGAAGTGGCACTGTGGCTCAAGTGGTAGAGGGGTTAGCCTTGAACACAAGCTCAAGGACAGTGCTCAGGCCTTGAGTTCAAGCTTCAAGACCAGCAAAAAAGAAAAAAAAAAAAAGAAACAATCCTTAAGATTTGAGAAACTATAGGAGAGATCAAAGTTTTTATATATGTTTTCTTTTTTTTTTTTTTGCCAGTCTTGAACTCATGGGCTGAGTACTATCCCTCAGCCTTATTGTGTTTATTTTTTGGGTTTTTTTTTGGGGTCCAGTCATGGGGCCTGAACTCTGGGCCTGGGCACTGTCCCTCATCTCTTCAGCTCAAGGCTAGCACTCTACCACTTGAGCCACAGCGCCACTTCCAGCTTTTTTTTTTCTGCTTATGTGGTGCTGAGGAATCGAACCCAGGGTCTCATGCATGCAAGGCAAGCACTCTACCACTGAGCCACCTTCCCAGCCCGCCTTATTGTGTTTAAGACTAGCACTCTACCACTTAGCCACAGCCCCACGTTTGGCTTTTTCTGAGTAGTTTGTTAGAGATAAGAGTCCCATGGACTTTTCTGCCTGGGCTGGCTGCAAACCATGATCCTCAGATCTCAGCCTCCTGAGTAGCTAGGATTACAGACGTGAGCCACTGGTGCCTGGCTAAAAATTTCTTTGTTACTATTAAGGTCATATACAGAGGAGATAACATTTCATAAGTCAGGTAATGAGTACATTTCTTTTTGTGCAATGGCATCCTGTCCTCTCTCTTTCCCAGTTTTTCCCTCTGGTCCTGCCCACAAGCTCATTTTCACCCTAGTGTCTACTAGGTACATAGCTGCATTTGTTCATCTCGTGTGTGTGTGTGTGTGTGTGTGTGTGTGTGTGTGTGTGTGTGTGTGTGTGTGTGTGTGTGTGTGTGTGTGTGTCCTGAATTCTGGGCCTGGGCACTGTTCCTGAGCTCCTTTTGCTCAAGGCTAACACTCTACCACTTGAGCTATAGCACACCACTTCCAGCTTTTTCTGTGATTAGAGATAAGAATCTCAGGCTGTTCTGCATGGGCTGGCTTTGAACCTTTGTCCTCAGAGCTCAGGTTCCTGAGTTGCTAGGATTACAGGCATGAGCCATAAGCACCTGGCCTTTGTCCTTTTTTTTTTTTTTTCTTAGTTGTGGGCTTGAACTGAGGGCCTGGGTACTGTCCCTGAACCTCTTAGTGCTCAAGGCTAGTGCTCTACCACTTGAGCCATAGCACCACTTCTGGTTTTTGAGTGATTAATTGGAGATAAGAATCTCACAGAGACTTTTCTGCACAGGCTGACTTCGACCTGTGATTCTCAGATCAGCCTCCTGAGTGGTAGTAGTATTGCAGGCATGAGCCACCGGTGCTCAGCTCTTTATCTTTTTTTTTTTTTTTTAAAGAAGACTACTATCCTTGCCTGGAACTGGTAGCTCACGCCTATGATCCTAGCTACTCTGGAGGCTGAGATCTGAAGATCTTGGTTTGAAGTCACCCAGACAGAAAAGACCCCGTGAGACTCTTAATCTCTAATCAGCTACCAGAAATGGAGCTGTGGCTCAAAGTGGTTAGAGTGCTAGCCTTGAGCAAAAGAGCTTAGGGACAGCACCCAGGCCCTAAATTCAAGTTGATAAAAAAGAAAAAAAAAATCCTTAAATTGAAAAGAAAACCATCCTTAACATGAACCTGTCCTTCTTTTGTCTCCTCCCTTCAATGCAGAGTTTTATATGATGGGAAAGAAAGGCTTATTTCAGGATGTGAAGTGATCCTCGCCACTCCCTATGGTCGCTGTGCCAATGTCAACAACAGCTCTACTTCCTCACAGAGAATCTTTATCACTTACCGAAGGGCTCCTCCAGTTCGACCCCAGAACTCCTTGGCTGTAACTGATATTTGTGTCATTATAACCAGCAAAGGAGAAACCCCTCCTCATACCTTCTGCAAAGTTGACAAAAATCTTAATTGTGGCATGGTAAGAATTGTTTCATTTTCAAAGTTTTCTTTTGAAAAACCAAAAGGGATACTTTTGAATTCCTGTTTACTGGAAGGCACATAATTCTCATTTTTTAATGATTCTTAACTTTAATTTTTTTAAGAACAGTGCTGAATATCAAATCCAGAGGTGACTGGCTTCACATTTTATGATTCATAATGACTTTCTATTTAATGATGTAGAAAAAAATCCTGCATATTCAATCCTATTCTATTTAATCATGTAGAATAAATCTTACATATTTATTTTAATTTTTTTTTAATTTTTTTTTTTTTTGGGTCCGGTTGTGGGGCCTGAACTCTGGGCCTGGGCACTGTCCCTCAGCTCTTCAGCTCAAGGCTAGCGCTCTACCACTTGAGCCACAGCGCCACTTCCGGCTTTTTTCTTTTTGCTTATGTGGTGCTGAGGAATCGAACCCAGGGCCTCAGGCATGCAAGGCAAGCACTCTACCACTGAGCCACCTTCCTAGCTCCTAAATCTTACATATTTAATATATTTAATCTTATATATAATGGATATCCAGGAAAAGGATACTTTAAGAATTGTTTTGCTTTTTTAAAATTTTGTTTTAGTTTGGGTTTTTGAAATAGGGGCTCATTATGTAGTTAAAAGATTGCCTGCCTTGTCGGGCGCTGGTGGCTTACACGCTACTCAGGAGGCTGAGACCTGAGGATCGCAGTTCAAAGCCGCCCGGGCAGGAAAGTCCATGAGACTCTTATTTCCAATAAACCACTAGAAAAACCGGAAGTGGTGCTGTGGCTCAAGCAGTAGAGCGCTCGCCTTGAGCTGAAGAGCACAGGGACAGCGCCCAAGCCCAAAGTTCAAGCCCCACGACCGACAAAAAAAACAAAAAAGATTGCCTGTAACTGGCTGTATACTGGCCTTATGCCTTGGCCAAGTATTTTGATTATAGGTATGTATTACTCTTCCTTTTTCCCATCCCTTTTCCTTTTCCCTTTCCCTTTCTTTTCATCCTTTTTTCTTTTCCCTTTCTGTTTCTTTTCATTCTTGTTTTCTTTTCCTTTCGCTTCCCCCACTTCATATATCCTAGTATTGTTTCTGTTGCAACAATAGTGGTTTTATTAATTTTGGTTTTCAGTGATATCTTCAAGGACAGTTGCAGAGAGAGTGGGTGGGAGTGTCCTTTACATTATCAAAAGTATTGTAGCTTTGGTTCCCTCCACCCCCGTCTTGGGGCTTGAACTCTGCCTGAGCACTGTCCCTGAGCCTTATCACCCAAAGGCTAGCTCTCTCCCACTTTGAGCCATAGTGCCACTTCCATTTTTTTGGGTGTTAATGGAGATGAGAGTGTCACAGGCTTTCCTGTTTGGTCTTGCTTTGGACCACAGTCCTCAGATCTCAGCCTCCTGAGTAGCTAGGATTATAGGCATAAACCACCTGCACCCTGCTTTGTAGCTTTGCTTTTCCTGAACCATCAACTATTACTCTCTGACTTTCTTCCTTTGTTGGCAAGAGGGCTTAGTGAAAAAACTGGCTCATCATAATCACTTTTAATATTTAATGTTATAATATCTGTTTATCTTCAGGGGAAGGCAAAGTGGTTTCTTCTCATCTACTTACACAAACTTGAAATGATAGCAGCATTGAAGACTTCCTAATGCCAAACAAAAATACTGTGGCTTTTTAAAAGAACTAGTGAAAAGAATTCAACATCTATATTTGAATTATAGTTATAGCCTAAAGTTTATAGCGAAAGTTTAATGTTGAGTTAGATTTTTTGAAAGTTATTCCAGGCCAAACTGTAGTATTGGCTGCATGTGGCATAGGCAGAGATGACCATGTGCACCATTGCTCTGAGTGAAGGTAGGCTGATCTTTGGGCCTGATTACCTCACTGCACCTCAAGGACCCCAGGCTTCCCGTGTGGGCCTCAGTGCCTGCTCTGCTTCATGCTTCGTTTTGCAAACACTTGATTGTAGAAATCTAAACCTTGTGAAGCTTTACTGTTTCCTTACTCCTTTCTTTTCTTTTAGTGTTTCCAACCATGTTTTGCTGTTTTGTGCATATAGTTGTTCAGTAAATGTAGGGTTTTGGCTTTTCTTGTTTTTGTGGGTCGTGCCCTGAACTCTGGGCCTGGGTGCTGTCCCTCAGCTCAAGACTAGCTCTCTACCACTGAGCCACAGTGCCACTTCCAGCTTTTTCTGTTTATGTGATGCTGAGGAATCGAACTCAGGGCCTCATGCATGCGAGGCAAGTACTCTTCCACAGAGCCACCTTCTCAGCCCCTGGATTTTCTTGGTTCTGGGATCACACTCAGGCCCTTGTGCATGCTAAGCATGCATTTTTCTTAATTACATTTTCATAAGCATACTTTTTTTTTTGTTGTTGGTCCAGGGGCTTGAATTCTGGGCCTGGCCCCTGTCCCTAAGCTCCTCAGCTCAAAGCAAGCTCACTCTATCTCTTGAGCCACAGTGCCACTTCTGGTTTTCTGGTGGCTGATTGGAGATAGGAGTCTGCCAGACTTTCCTGCCCTGGCTGGCTTTGAACCACAATCCTCAGATCTCAGCCTCCTGCGTAGCTAGGATTACAGACGTGAGCCACTGGTGCCTGGCTTAAGCATACCTTTTTTTTGTTGTTGTTTTTTGTCGGTCGTGGGGCTTGACCTCTGGGCCTGGTTAAGCATTCGTTTTAATTTAGCATTTTTTGTTTTGTTTTTTGAGACAGTTTTCATTATATGGCTCTGGCTTAAACTTGCCACAGTCCTGCCTCTGCCTCCTGAGTGTAGGGATTACAGAAATATGCTACCGCATCTGGCTAATCATAGTATTTAAAATTTTTTAAATTGTTATAATGAGGATGATGTACATAGGGGGTATGTTACATAATTATATATATATATATATATATATGTTACATAATTATAGGTTTTAAATAGACTCTTAAATAATTAAAATCTTTGTTTTTTGTTTTTTTTTTTTTTTTGGTCCGTTTGTGGGGCCTGAACTCTGGGCCTGGGCGCTGTCCCTCAGCTCTTCAGCTCAAAGCTAGCACTCTACCACTTGAGCCACAGCGCCACTTCCGGCTTTTTTCTTTTTGCTTATGTGGTGCTGAGGAATCGAACCCAGGGCCTCATGCATACAAGGCAAGTGCTCTACCACTGAGCCACCTTCCCAGCCCCAATAATTAAAATCTTTAGTTGACACTTAGGAAAATAAATTTCACCTTTTTGTCTTTTGTGAAATTTCATTTATGTTTTACAGTGGGGTTCCAGTGTGTTTCTGTGTTACAAGAAGTCTGTGCCTGCTTCAAATGCATTAGCATATAAAGCTGGTAAGTGAATTAAAGATTTGTCTCTTTACTGTAGATAGTAGTCCATATAAATTGGCCTCAGAGAGGCAAAATGTGTTCCATTATGCCATTTATGTAAGTACCTATTCATAAAATTGAACTGTGTATAATTTTACAATGTAGGACAAGTTTTCTTAAATGTATTATCTACTATAAGTTATACTAATATTTCCTCTTCCCCAGTACAGTATTAGTTAAATTTAAACTTTTACCCAAAGCAGCTTATGTGGAATAGACATTCAAGTTTTTGGTCTACACTTACAGATTTAACAATGTAATGAAAAAATACTTATTCTCTGACCTTTTATATTTTGGAAATCAGAAAGGTTTCAAACTGCTTCTTTATTTCTTATATATTTCCTTCTCTTATCTTTGTGTGTCTGATTTGAAACATATGCTGCTTGCCATGAAAGGTGGACTTGCTTCCTTTCTCTCTTGTTGCAAAGAATCAGCTATATGAAGGAGAGGAGGCCTGAGAAACTTGTCTGCCATGAAGGTTTTGAGAATTCTATCGCCACATTCTTACCGCACAATAGAGTGTCAAGGGCTGTAAAGATTTAAGTGTGACCTCTACATCCCACTGGTATGGTGGGGTAAATCTGAAAATACAGGTATGCTCCAGTTGCAAATAGAAGAGATACTGGAATCCTTTTTGGGAAATGAAGCAGTGCCAATTACTTTTTAATTATGCACAGTTTTTGAAATGAAGGAAAGTCAGGAAAACCCATATTTGAAAACTTTTGTCTTCATAAAATATTTTTGCCAATTATTTAATTCATAATACAAAAATAATGACAAAGGGCTGGGAAGGTGGCTCAGTGGTAGAGTGCTTGCCTTTCATGCATGAGGCCCTGGGTTCGATTCCTCAGTACCACATAAACAGAAAAAGCTGGAAGTGGCACTATGGCTCAAGCGGTAGAGTGCTCGCCTTGAGCTGAAGAGCTGAGGGACAGCGCCTAGGCCCAGAGTTCGGGTCCACGACCGGAAAAAAAAAATATCGACAAAGACTAATGATAAAAATTTAGGGTCATAGCTGGGCGCTGGTGGCTCACGCCTGTAATCCTAGCTACTCAAGAGGCTGAGATCTGAGGATCGCAGTTCAAAGCCAGACCGGGCAGGAAAGTTCATGAGACTCATCTCCAATAAACTGCTAGAAAACCGGAAGTGGTGCTGTGGCTCAAGTGGTAGAGCACTCACCTTGAGCTGAAGAGCACAAGGACAGCGCCCAAGCCCAGAGTTCAAGCCCCACGACAAAAAAAAAAAAAAATTAGGGTCATTTTAAAGTATGATGCTGTTAATACGGCTGTAATATATCAGTTGTACATGATTCCCTAGGTTTTGGGGGAAGGGAATTGGAGGAGAGATATCACTTAAACAGAATTTGCAAAGAGAAGCTTTATAAAAGTATTTATGCACTTGGTAGGAGACACTTTATATACAGACTTTTGGAGACTTAATTTGAACTCTGAATTCTACCACTTGGACTTGGAAGTTTTTAACCTGGGAGTGGTCCTTGTATTGGTGACATTTGAGTTGATGAGTTGATGTGTGGCTGTTTTGATCAGAAGGGGCTTATTTATTACTGTTTTTAGAGTGCTTTCTGCTCCTGCCTCCCTGGCCTCCATCTCCAGTTTCCTTTCATTTGTTTATGTTGCATGTTTCTCATATACTGCTTTTATCTCAATACAAGTATAGAGGTGTTACAATTTCTCTTGCCTTGGCATTTTTTTCATTAGTACACATTCCTTCATTTTTTTTCCCAAAGACTAACTGAAATAGTTGATAAATTATGTGTATATTCTTAGCCGTTCTTCACAGGGTGTTGGCATGTATAGAAAAAAGTACACTTAAGATTGGTAATCAGGATTGATTAACTAGAGAATATTGATTTACATTTTTGTTATATTTCCTTTGAGATAAGCCCATGGGCAATATATAAAAAAGTAAGTTTATTTATTTCTGCTATAGTCAGAGGAAAAATGGGTTTTGAAAGTTTACACAAATGTTTCTAAGAAAATTGTTATTACAATATCCCCTGCCAATATAACTTATGAAAAAGTGACTTTTAAGGGAAAAGTTGTCACTGTCTTTTTTCTCTAAAAGGTTTAATATTTAGGTATCCAGAAGATGACTATGAGTCCTTCCCACTCCCCGAATCTGTGCCTCTCTTCTGCCTTCCTTTGGGAGCCACTATTGAATGTTGGGATCCCCAAACCAAACATCCACTTCCAGTTTTTTCAACTTTTGTCCTGACGGGTTCTTCAGCTGAAAAGGTACATCTTTGCCTTAGTGACTAAACCTATTTTGTCCATGTTTTTAATCCTATACTGTGATTCATTTCATATAATATTTATTCAAATCTTGTAAGTAGGGCTGGGAATGTGGCTTAGTGATAGAGTGATTGCCTTGCATGCATGAAGCCCTGGGTTCGATTCCTCAGTACCACATAAACAGAAAAAGCTGGAAGTGGCACTGTAGCTCAAGTGGCAGAGTGCTAGCCTTGAGCAAAAGAAGCTCAGGGACAGTGCCTGAGTTCAAGCTCTAGGACTGGCAAGAAAACAAACAAGAAAAAATAAAAAACAACAAAAAACACAAACGTATATGATATTCATAGCAGTGTTATTCACCATAGACAAGAGGTAGAAACAATTCGTGTTTATCAGTGGATGCATGAGTAAAAGAAAGTGGTAGGTCCATGCAATAGAATACCATTTAGCCTCTAAAACGGTTGAAATTCAGATATATACAGCAAATTGGATGAAGTTTGAAAACATGCAAAGTAAAATAAGCAAGACACAAAAGGATAATATTATACGATTCCACTTATAGGAGGTACTATTAGAATAGGTAAGTTTCAGAGACAAACAGTAGACTAGATTAGCAGTGACTTGATTGGAGGTGGGGGAATAGAAAGTTATAAATGTAAAGGGTAAAGAGCTTCTCTTTGGTAGAGAGTGATGGTAATGATTGTACAACACTGTGAAGTTCAATACTGCTGAATTATGTACTTAAAATGGTAAAAGTGCCTTTTTTTTTTTTTTTAACCAGTCCTGGGGCTTGAACTCAGGGCCTGAGCACTGTCCCTGAGCTTTTTTTGCTCAAGGCTAGCACTCTTCCATTTGAGCTACAGCGCCACTTCCAGCTTTTTCTGTTTGTGTGTTACTGAAGAATCGAACCCAGGTCTTCATGCATGTACTCTACCACTAAACCACATTCTCAGCCCCTAAGTTTTATCTTGTATGTATTTTACTACAGTAAAATGTACAAACAAGTGTTGGTTGAGTGAGGACATTAGAGCACATTCTGTAGTGAATGCTAAGCAAAAATACACTATATGGTTGGAAAATGAAAATAAATGACGAGATAACTGTCTATATGTTATATGCTTGGATGTGTAATTACAGTGGAAAAAATGTAGAGGGATTTAGATCAAAGTCTATCTCTGGGATGGAGTTTTGAATAAGAGTTTTAATTTCCTTTATCTGTGTGATATATATCATAAGAGATCTTTTTACTTTTTGGCAATATTCGGGTTTAAAATTTAGTGCTTTGTGTTTCTTTTTTTTTTTTTTTGGGGTCTGGTCGTGGGGCCTGAACTCTGGGCCTGGGTGCTGTCCCTCAGCTCTTCAGCTCAAGGCTAGTGCTCTACCACTTGAGCCACAGCGCCACTTCCGGCTTTTTTTTTTTTTTTTTTTTGCTTATGTGGTGCTGAGGAATCGAACTCGCCCTCATGCATGCAAGGCAAGTGCTCTACCACTGAGCCACCTTCCCAGCCCCTGCTTTGTGTTTCTTAGGCAAGCTCTCTATCACTTGAGCCATGCCTGTGGCCCTTATTTTATATTTAGTGAAAGTAAAAGAAATGACTGGGACGTAGCTTGAGGTATAGCATTTGCAGAGTATACGCAGTCCTGGGTCCAATTCCTAGTAGCACAAATGAAAAAACACCCTGTTTATGGTATCATACATCTGTAATCCAAGCTCTACTTGGGAGGCAGAAACTGAGAGGATAGTATTTTTAGGCCAGCGCCTGGGAAAAAAATTGGTGAGACCCTATTTCTACCAATAAACCCAGTGTGGTAACACAGCTCCCAATTGAGAGGAAAGCATAGGTGGGAGAGTCGAAGTTCTTACCTAGACCAGAGGAAATGCTCTATGAAAAACAACTAAAGTAAAACTGGGTAAGGAGCGTGGTTGGGGAACTTAATTTTTAAAAACAAACAGAATTCTGTTACTTTATAGGTATATGGAGCTGCTATCCAGTTTTACGAACCCTATTCTCGGGAACTTCTAACAGAGAAACAGCTTATGCAGCTGGGCCTATTGACACCTGTGGAGAGAAAAATGGTCATCAAATCTATCAATTCAAACAAATGCATTTGCTTATTGTCACATTGGCCTTTTTTTGAAGCTTTTAAAAAATTTCTTATGTTTATCTACAAGCTCTCTGTGTCTGGACCACATCCTCTTCCCATTGAGAAGTACGTGTAATGAGTATAGATAAGAGTGCTGTCTGGTGGGAAATTGGAGGTGTAAATACATGTTTCATTGTTTTACTTATAGCTCTGAAGTTGAAAGGGCAGGTAAGTCATACTCACCCTGCTTTATACTTAACTCCCTTTGCTAATGATTGACTGTGAACTTAAGAGTGGTGCTATGATGTCCAAATATAACTCTTCTGAGAATTTTGGCTGAAAAGTAACATAAAAATTGTATTGCATATATTCTATTTTCTTATTCTCTAATAAACATGACATACTCATATACTCTCCAGACAAGTGGCCAATCCAAGTTCTAAATATAAAATATCTTTAAATTGATGTAGACATTAGTAAGGGTGAGCTAGTTGATGTTAAATGTAAAGTTTTGGTCTTAGTATGCAACACAATTCTTATTTTTCCTCAGTTTGTAATTCTCTGTCATAAAAATCTTTTGTAAGAAAAAAAAATAAGGGGCTGCAAAGGTGGCTCAGTAGAGTGCTTGCCTTGCATGCATGAGGCCCTGGATTCGATTCCTCAGCACCACATAAGCAGAAAAAGCCAGAAGTGGCTCAAGTGGTAGAGCGCTAGCCTTGAGCTGAAGAGCTGAGGGACAGCACCCAGGGCCAGAGTTGAAACCCCACGATTGACAAAAAAAAAAAAAAAAGTGAAGCCACTGTCCTTTCTAAGCTTTCTTATTTCTAGTATTCATTAACATTAGCAATTAGAAAACTTTTGAAAAATTAACATTCTGTGAAGTTTATGAGAAGAAAATCTGTGCATTTGATCAGGATTTCATATAAGATTACATCTTGCTGTTGGGAGAAGCTTAAGAAACGTGCTCTTTCCCTTCCTTCCTTCCTTCCTTCCTTCCTTCCTTCCTTCCTTCCTTCCTTCCTTCCTTCCTTCCGTCCGTCCGTCCTTCCTTCCTTCCTTCCTTCCTTCCTTCCTTCCTTCCTTCCTTCCTTCCTTCCTTCCTTCCTTCCTACCTTCTTTCGTCGTGGGGCTTGAATTCTGGGCCTGGACACTATCCCTGAGCTCTTCATATCAAGGCTAGCCCTCTACTACTTGAGCCACAGCACCACTTCTGGTTTTTTGGTGGTTAACTAGAGATAAGAGTCTCATGGACTTTCCTGGCTGAGTTGTCTTTGAACTGTGATCCTCAGATCTCAGACTAGTTAGTAGGTAGGATTATGGCATGAGCCACCTGCACCAGGCAAGAAAAAATATTTCTGAGTGGGTAGGTGGTTATCCAAAGGTAGTAAATCTAGAATTACATTCTGTATTAGTTAATTCTTTTTTTTTTTTTTTTTGTCTGTCATGGGGCTTGAACTCTGGGCCTGAGCGCTGTCCCTCAGGTCTTCACCTCAAGGCTAGTGCACTACCACTTGAGCTACAGCGCCACTTCCGGTTTTCTGGTGGTTTATTGGAGATAAGAGTCTCATGGACTTTCCTGCCTGGGCTGGCTTTGAACTGTGATCCTCAGATCTCAGCCTCCTGAGTAGCTAGGATTACAGGCGTGAGTCACCTGCGCCCGGCTCATGTATTAGTTAATTATGTCACAGTTAGTTGGTGTCTTGTGGTGACCCTGTTAACCAGGGCAATAAAAACTAACTTCTTTCTGTATGAGAGCTGTTTTTTTAATTTTTTTAAAAAATTTTCCTGGTGATTACTGGGAGAAATCAGTATAGATTTTGAATCAGTGACTATATATAAGAAATTTAGTGGTCATTTATTTAGATTAAGAAAATTCTTTGAAGTGGGACTGTGGCTCAAGTGGTAGAGTTCTAGCCTTGAGCAAAAGAAGCTCAGGGACAGCACCCAGGCCCAGAGATCAAGCCCCAGGATCAACAACAACAAAATAAATAAAAATTCTTGCAGGGTACTGGTGGCTCAAGCCTGTAATCCTAGGTACACAGAAGGCTTAGATCTGAGGATTGCAGTTCAAAGCCAGCCTGGGCAGAAAAGTCCTCATGAGACTTTTATCTCCCATTAACCACTCAAAAACTGGAAGGGGCCCTGTGGCACAAGTTGATAGAGTACTAGCCTTGAACAGGAAGAAGCTCAAGGAAAGCACCAGGCCCTGAGTTAAAGCCCTACAACCCCCCCCCCCCCCCAAAAAAAAAAATCTACCCTTATTCATGAGTTTTAAATAAATAGACTTGTCATAACTTGGATATTATGTAGTGCTTTTTGTTTTCTTTTTTTTTTTTTTTTTGTCAGGGGGCTTGAACTCAGGGCCTGAGTGCTGACCCTGAGCTCTTCAGATCAAGGCTAGCACTCTAGTCCTTTGAGCCACAGTGCCATTTCCAGTTTTCTGGTAGTTAATTGGAGATGAGTGTCATGGACTCCTGCCTGGGCTGGCTTTGAACCCAGTCCTCAGATCTAAGCCTCCTGAGTAGCTAGGATTATAGGCATGAGCCACCAGTGCCCGGCTGGCTTATTTCCTTTTGAGATAAGTTTTCACTATGTAGTTTAGGCCGACCCTGGACTCACAATCTTGCCTTAGTCTTCTGAGTACTGGGATTATAGGTATATGCTACCATGCCCAGCTATAGTGATATTTAAGATTTGTTAAAATCCTTGATAGAGTTTATGAAAGTAATTATGTTTTTTTATTTCATAATCTTTCCTAGGTACATTTCACATTTTATGCAAAACATCCCTTTTCCTTCAGCACAAAGACCAAGAATACTTGTACAGGTAATTAAAAAGAAATGTACTTTGAGGGAGTTTTGCATGCATTTTATTCCAGTCATTAGAGAAAGGATTCTCATAACCCTTTGAGGCTAACTAGTATGCATTCATTATGTTTTTAAACATCCTGTATTTAATAGCTTTATTGGGGAGCCTTTCTTATGGAATTTTGGATCCCTGACCTAAAGAATTGTAATAATGGGGCTGGGAAGGTGGCTCAGTGGTAGAGCGCTTGCCTTGCATGCCTGAGGCCCTGGGTTTGATTCCTTAGCACCACATAAGCAAAAAGAAAAAAGCCGGAAGTGGCACTGTGGCTCAAGTGGTAGAGCACTAGACTTGAGCTGAAGAGCTGAGAGACAGCACCCAGGCCCAGAGTTCAGGCCCCATGACCGGACCTCCCTCCCCCCCAAAAAAAAAAAAAAGAATTGTAATAATTTGTTGTTGTTGTTGTTGGTCGTGAGGGCTGAACCTCTGGGCCTGAGTGCTGTCCCTGAGCTCTTCAGCTCAAGGCTAGCACCCAACATTGTCATCATAGTTCATAAAGCCCATTCATAACCTTACGTAGCTAATTTTAGTAATATAAACTCTCAGGTTATGTTATGGTCATGTTCTTAATATCAGAGTGACAAATATCAGTATGAAATAAACTGTGGTTAGGAGAAACTGAAACAGTCTATAGAAATTCTCACATTATCTGGAGGGAATTCTTTATTTTTCTCTGTAATAAATGGCAGACCTCAAAAAAATGCAGGGAGGAAGGGTAAACAAATGCAATTGTACTATTTGGTATACACTATATGGAAAATGACCTATATAACTTGTGGGCAGAGATGAGAGGGGGGAAACTGGGGGAAAGCAAAGGAAGGGTAACATTGTCCCAAAACAGAAATCTGCTCGTTGCCTAACTTATGAAGTGGCAACTCCTCTGTACAATACCTTAATAATAACAAAATTATATTTAAAAATAAATAAATGGAGCCGGGCACCGGTGGTTCATGCCTGTAATCCTAGCTACTCAGGAGGCTGAGATCTGAGGATTGTGGTTCAAAGCCAGCCCAGGTAGGAAAGTCCGTGAAACTCTTATCTCCAGTAAACCATTAGAAAACTGTAAATGGTGCTGTGGCTCAAGTGGTAGAGCGCTTGCCTTGAGCTGAAGAACGCAGGGACAGTGCCCAAGCCCAGAGTTCAAGCCCCAAGACCAACCAAAAAAAAATACATATAAATAAATACATATATATATATAAATGGGAGGTCTTTCACCTAGGTGGCTCCTACCTATGTAATCCTAATTCCTCAGGAGGCTGAGACCTGAGGATTGTGGTTCAAGGCCAACCCAGGCAGGAAAGTCTGTAAGATGCTTATATCCAGTTAACTACCAAAAAAAATCAAAACAGACCTGAGTTGTGGCTCAAAATGGTAGTGCACTAGCCTTGAGCAAAAAAGGTCAGGGACAGTGCCCACACTCTGAGTTCAAGCCTGCGATTGGCACCAAAGAAAAAGAGGCAGACCTATGTAGATACAAAGCTTGTTACATACATAACTTGCTAAGTAAGATTAGTATAGGATGAACAGGTCTGAACCTATTCAGAGATGTGATTCCATGGATTGCTTGCTTGGATAGAAAAGTTGCTGAATTTTTTTTTTTTGGTCAGTTGTGGGGCTTGAACTTAGGGCTTGGGCACTGTTCTGAGCTCATTTGCTCATACCACTGTGAGCCACAGTTCCACTTTTGGTTTTTGAGTTGTTAATTGGCAATAAGAGACTCAATGGGAACTTTTCTGCCCAGGCTGACTTTGAACCATGATCCTCAGATCTCATCCTCCTGAGTAGCTAGTATTACAGGTGTGAGCCACTAGCACCTGGCTTGCTAATGTTTTACTTCACATTTTTATACTACCTCCTTTTGGACAGTTTGCATACTCTCTTTGAGTAGCACTGGTGTAAAGAAGCAAGCTATTTAATACTTTCTCTAAGATATCTACATTATATATGATAGGATTGAGTCAGATAATTGTTGATCTTGAAAGTAAGTGGAGAAAATATTAATATATACAAAACAACTACCAAATAAAAGTACATACTAGTCTAGGGAGGAAATTTGAGATTTGTCTAAAAAAAAAGTTACTATAAACATTTTAAGTAACTGAGTTTTAATCAGTGCAGTTACTTAAACTGCATTCAATCAGATCTCAAATTAACCTTTAAAAAGAATACAAATACTTTTAATTGTTTACAAATACCTCTAAGTAAATACAGGTATCATTTTACATATTAGTTTCAAAAGTAAGTCTTGCTACTTATTAAACTATTTTCCATTGATCTGAATATTTAGATTTCAAAAATGGTTTTGTTAAATTACCTTTTTGTTTCTTTCAGCTGTCAGTTCATGATGCATTAATATTATCACAGCCTGTGTCTACACCTTTACCACTAAGGTAATTTATGGTATTTATTTTTCTCTTTCTTTGGGGATGAGAGTGCCAGGAATTTGAACCCAAGACCTCTTGAGTGTCCAGCACAAACTCTTAACACTGAGCCATAGCACCATCCCAATTATTGGTGTTTATCGTACTTTAAAATGCTTTAGGGGTTACAATGTCAGAGTTAAGTGTTATTTTGCAAACTAGGTAAGGCTATTCTAAATGTTTCTAAGTGTGGATATATGGAATAATTCTCTTTTCTTTTCATATCCTTCCTTGTCCCATATCTAGTTCATAACTAATGTTCAAAGTGTACTGAATTTAATTAGGCAGATACTGTGAATCTACTTACTTTTCCTCACATACATCATTAGTCCATACTAGAATGTCTGCCTACCTGTACTGCTTTATTATTAATTGATCCTTTTCCTTGCCTTCAATTTCTTCCCCCTTCCTTCCTTCTTTCCTTCTTTCCTTCTTTCCTTCTTTCCTTCTTTCCTTCCTTCCTTCCTTCCTTCCTTCCTTCCTTCCTTCCTTCCTTCCTTCTCTCTCTTTCTTTCTCTCCCTCCCTCCCTCCCTCCCTCCCTCCCTCCCTCCCTCCCTCCCTCCCTCCCTCCCTCCTTCCCTCCCTTCCTTCCTTCCTTCCTTCCTTCCTTCCTTCCTTCCTTCCTTCCTTCCTTCCTTCCTTCCTTCCTTCCTTCCTTCCTTCCTTCTCTCTCTTTCTCTCCCTCCCTCCCTCTCTCCCTTCCTCCCTCCCTCCCTCCCTCCCTCCCTCCCTTCCTCCCTCCCTCCCTCCCTCCCTTCCTTCCTTCCTTCCTGTCTGTCTTTCTGTCTGTCTTTCTTTCCTTTGTCATGGGGCTTTAAGTCTGGGCTGGGCTGGGCACTGTCCCTAAGAGCTTCAGCTCAAGGTGAGTACTCTACCACTGGAGCCACAGTGCTACTTCTGGTTTTCTGGTAGTTAATTGGAGACAAGAGTCTTAGGGACTTTCCTGCTCAGGCTAGCTTTGAACTGTGATCCTCAGATCTCAGCCTCCTGAGTAAGATTACAGGCATGAGCCACCAGCGCCAGGCTTCTTTTTTAAATTTTAAATTATTGTTATTATAAAGTTGATGTACAGAGGGGTTACAGCTCCTTCACTACCACCACCACTACTACTACTTTCTTTTCCTTCCTTCCCTCCCTCCCTCCCTCCCTTCCACCTTCCCCCTTCCTTCCTCCCTTCTACCTTTCCTCCATTCCTTCCTCCTTTGCTATACTGGGGCTTGAAGTCAGGGTCTAGACACTGTCCTGGAACTTACCTTTTTTTTTTTTGGTCTATTTTTGGCGCTTGAACTCCGGGCCTGGATGCTGTCCCTTAAGCCTCTTTGTGCTCAAGGCTAGTGCTCTACCAGTTGAGCCACGGCAGTTCTTCCAGTTCTTTTTTGTTTTTGGTTGGTCGTGGGGCTTGAACTGTTGGCCTGGGCGCTGTCCCTGTGCTCTTCAGCTCAAGGCGAGTGTTCTACCGCTTGAGCCACAGCGCCACTTCAAGTTTTCTAGTGGTTTTTATTGGAGATAGGAGTCTCACGGACTTTCCTGCCTGGGCTGGCTTTGAACCGTGATCCTCAGATCTCAGCCTTCTGAGTAGCTAGGATTACAGGTGTGAGCCACTGGTGCCTGGCTTGTGTCCCTTACCTTTTACTCTCAAGACTCTCATTCTGCCACTTGAGCCACACTCCACTTCCAATTTTTTGGAGATAGGAGTCTTATAGTTTTTCCTGATCAGGATGGCTTTGAACCATGATCTTTAGATCTCAGCCTCCTGAGTAGCTAGGATTACAGGTGTTAACCACCAGCACCTGACTTTCCTCAGTTCTTTATCTTTCTTTCTTTCTTTCTTTATGGTTGGTCATGGGGCTTGAACTCTGGGCTTGGGCGCTGTGCCTCAACTCTTCAGCTCAAGACGAGGGCTCTGCCACTTGAGCCACAGCACCACTTCTGGCTTTTGCTGTTTATGAGGTGCTAAGGAATCGAACCCAGGGCCTCACGCTACCTTCCCAGCCCGGAAATAATTTTTAATACAGTGGTTTTATTTATTTATTTTGGTTATGGGGTTTAACTCTGGGTGCTGTCCCTAAGCTTTTTTTGCTCAAGGGTAGTGCTATACCACTTAGAGCCCCAACTCCACTTCCAGCTTTTAGGTGGTTAATTAGAGAAAAATCTCACTACCTTTCTTGCTCAGGCTGGCTTTGAATCTTGATCCTCAGATCTGAACTTCCTAAGTAGCTAGGATTATAGGCTTGAGCCAGCAGTGCCTGGCATAATGTTTTTTTTTTTTTTTAAATTTTATTTTATTTTATTTGAGAACATACTGTACAGAGGGGTTACAATTACATGGGCAGGATAATGCATACATTTCTTACCAAGCATTGCAGCCTCCTCCTTTGTTTACCCTTCACCTCCCTTCCCAGCCTCCCCCCTCCCCCCCACCCAATCATACCCCCCCTCCCCCCCCCACACTGACATTGTAAAGCTGGTTTTGACATGACATTTTGTACTTCTCATTGTTGCAACAGGTCCACCTGAATCCTTAAACGACTTGTTTGTCCCCGTCTCCTCCACATGTTATACTGACATCAAATATAGTGAAAGCAGGGGTTACACTGTAGGGGAGGGACATACAAAGCAACAAAGAAATAATCTTATAAATGCATTAGAAACACATGCATGAAAGAAACAAAAACATTAAAATACATATTTGAGGGCTCGTTTTCCTAACATCACATTCTCTGACTTTTTCTGCTTGACTCATACCTATACTAGATATTGCAAATAAGGGAAACCATGGGACCTATGTTTCTTTTGGCATAATGTTTTTAAGAAGTTTCAATTGATCATGTCTGTTTATGAATGCAGTGCATCTTGATTACCATCACCCTTCTCCCCATCTCTCAACCCATTCATCCTCTCGTTACCGCATTCTGTTTGCACATATGTACATTGAATGTTTAGGAAATAGTTTCATAAATTTTCCAAAGTAGTTCATAACCTCCTTTTCTTTTATCTAGTGGAGCCAACTTTAGCACTTTGCTGATGAACCTAGGTCCTGAGAACTGTGCAACACTGCTGCTCTTGGTTTTACTGGAGAATAAGATTCTACTGCATTCTCTTAGGCCAGCTGTCTTGACTGGGGTAGCTGAGGCTGTTGCTGCTGTAAGTATAGAATTTTCCTTTTAGGACAAAATTAACTGACAGAATTTGTATTCTTAAGACAAATCTTCAAGAAAAGCAGCTTTGGAAATTACTGTCCCAGTAAAAGTTCAACTTAACTATAATTGAGTTGCAAAGAAAAATAGGAAGGATGAAAAAAAAAGGTGATTTCCATTTGAGAAAAAGGATTAATTTCTAGTTTTTTATATTACAAGAGTTGTCCCCAAAGTAAATATAAAACTTGTAAACCAAGTATCACTTTGCATGACTGAAATCTCACTATTGGGAGGTTGAGGCAGGAGGATTGATGTAAACCTGCATTACAAATTGAGATGTCTCCAAAACAAGACAAAATCTTATAAATGAAGCTGATCATATTGATGGAGAAGCGCTGACTAATTTCAGCTTAAATCAGCATTTGAATTACATGATTTCTGCTCCTTGGAATTCCCCCGCCTCCCCTCAGTCCTGAGGCTTGAACTGTGGGCCTGGGCACTCTCCCTGAGCTACTTTTGCTCAAGGCTAGCTCTCTACCACTTAAGCCACAGCACCACTTCTGCCTTTTTCTGTGATTTACTTGGACATAAGAGTCCCACAGACTTTCCTATCTGGGCTGGCTTTGAACTATTATCTTCAGATCTCAGTCTTCTGAGATCTGAAGCCACTGATGCCTGGCTGGTTTGTTTTTTAGACAGTCCTCAATATATAGCCCACTGTGGCCTGGCCCTAACCTGGCCTTGGCTATTACTGCCTCAAGCATAACCATGATGCCTGGTCTCTTTCCCCCATTTTAAGAATATTAGTATCATGAAAGTAAGGACTTTCTTATTTATTCCCAGAACTTACTCTACCTGCCTAGCATGGAGTAGGCACTCAGTATTTGTTTAAAAAGAAAAGAAAAAAAAACCCCAAGTAATTGGAGTAGAAGATACTATACGAAAGCAAATGTACTCATTATCTAACTCATGTAATTGTAATTCTTCTGTACATCACCTTTAAAATAACAATAAAGCACAGTAAAAAATAAAAAAAAAGCAAAAGAGTTGATGAGAGGAGTTTCCACCCCCATAAAAACAAAGAAAACAAAACAAATACTTGTGTACTCAGTAAGTATTGGTATGTCTCCAAGAGAAATATTGCTATAACTAAAAGTGATAGTGGCATAATGTGGCTTATGAGCATGCTCATTAAGTATTATTTTCTTTTTTTTTTGGGTCCGGTCGTGGGGCCTGAACTCTGGGCCTGGGCACTGTCCCTCAGCTCTTTAGCTCAAGGCTAGTGCTCTACCACTTGAGCCACAGCGCCACTTCAGGCTTTTTTTTCTTTTTGCTTATGTGGTGCTGAGGAATCGAACCCAGGGCCTTAGGCATGCAAGGCAAGCACTCTACCACTGAGTCACCTTCCCAGCCCCAAGTATTATTTTCTAACTGGGAATGTTGATGATACCCAGTACACTGGATGGCAAGTTTGAAGTCATCTTGGGTTTTGTAGTGAGTTCAGGGCTAGTCTGGTCAATATAGTGAAAATATCTTTAACAGTCAAATAGACCAACAAACAAAAGGTATTACTTTTCCAGGTCTCCATTCTTGCATATGAAAGCAAAAGTTGTTATAATGAGATGTTAATGAACTGATCAGGTTCAGAAAGTTCCCACTCAAATACTTCTTCCTAAAATATTAGTGGTTATTTATGTCATTTTGCTAGACCCTTTGTGGCCCAAGTTCTTGACTGATTTCCACAATACAATGCAAGATCAAGTGAGAAAAATGCAAAGAGGAATTGGTAAAATTATAATAAATGCAAGATTTTACAGGTTTATGTAGCTAATATTGGAGTCCTGTCTGAATTGTAGGCAAAACCATTAGTAAATCAGGATTTGGTGTTTAGGTAGGTTGTCATTTGAAGAGGAATGATGACAAAGTAATAGTTTCAGAAGGAAAAGAATTAAAATATAAAAAAGTTAATGGGGGGGCTGGGAAGGTGGCTCAGTGGTAGAATACTTGCCTTGCTTTTATGAGGCCCTGGGTTCGATTCCTCAGCACCACATAAGCAGAAAAAGCTGGAAGTGGCACTTTGGCTCAAGTGGTAGGGCGCTAGCCTTGAGCTGAAGAGCTGAGGGACAGTGCTCAGGCCCAGAGTTCAGGCCCCATGACCAACAAAAAAAAAAAGTTAATGGGCACTCATAGCAAAGATTGATGTGCATTTTTTTTTTTTGGTGCCAGTCCTGGGACTTGAACTAAGGGCCTGGGTGCTGTCCCTGAGCTTCTTTTGTTCAAGGCTAGTGCTCTATTACTTGAGCCATAGTTCTAGTTCTGGCTTTTTTGATGATTAATTGGAGATAAGAATATCATGGATCTCAGCCTCCTAGGATTATAGGTATGAGACATCGGTGCCTGGCCCTTAGCTGCTTTTTTTTTAAATCTCCCTGTTTATGAAGGCATTGTAAAAGTCAAAAAGTATAGAGAAGGATGTCATAGTTCTAAGAGCTTCTTAGTTGCAGATGTATTTTGTCTTTGGTTGAATAAATAACAGTTTTCACTCAAGGCAATCTTAAGTTCTTATAGAATCTCATGTGAGTGTTTCTCTTCCTTAGCAATTTGATCTCTTTTTCTAGGACTCCTCCTCCTTGTTCACTCTCCAGTCACACTGCCTTTTTGCTTTTCTTGGGGCAGTCCTTATGCCTTAAGGCCTTTGCTCTAGTTGGTCTTACTATTTGAAGCATTCATCTGGCAGATATCCTCTCTTTGGCTAAATTCCTTCCTTACCTTCAGATTTGAGCTTAGTTATCACTTTCTTTTGAGCCCTATCCTGTTTGTCTAATACACCTTTTTACCCTCACTCTGAACCTTAACCATCTTTACTAAACTTTAATTTTCCTTTTTCCCATAGCACTATCATTTTCAAACATAGTATTTATCACTTCAAACATGTATCATTATTTTTTATGTCTTCCTGTCAGACCAGGTATCAGCAAACTATGGTCAAAACCTGCCTTCTATGATTTTTGCTAATAATGAAATTATATTGGACATAGACCACTATTTGAATATTACTTATTACAGTATTACCAATTATTGTATTTATGCACAACAACAGAATTGTAACAGGGACTACAAAGCCTAAATTGTTTGTAAAATCCTAGACTGTGAAGAGGACAGGAATCTCTGTTTTATTCACTGTTATAAGAACACAGTTTATTAAGATAAGTGTTAATATATTTGTTAAGTCAATGATTGAATACAAAAAAATCCCAATCCTGAATAATGATGTGTAATTGGCTAGAGGCTTTTCTTTGTGACGAGTGGTGATTGAGAATGGTGAGAAGAACTGAACAAAATCTTGAAAGACAGCAAGGATTTTTGTAGTAGGAAAAAAAATCACTTATTAAAATTTCAATATTAGCTGGTTATTAAAAAAAAATCTTTATGTAAACCCCCTCTCCTTTTCCTTTTTGTACTAGTCCTGGGGCTTAAATTCAAGTCCTAAGCACTGTCCCCTTGAGCTTTTGTGTTCAAGGCTAGCCCTGTACCACTTCAGCCACAGCTCTACTTCCAGGTTTTTGGAGCTTTTTTGGAGCTTGTTTTGGAACTTTTTTGGGCTTTTAAACCATGGTCCTTAAATCTCAGCCTCCTCTGAGTAACTAGGGTTATAGGCTTGAACCACTGGCACCAGCTTATGAAACCCTTTCTAAAGCACAAAGGGATTTGTTATAGAAAATTGGTAAAACTTCTTTTTTTTTTTTTTTTGGTTGTGGGACTTGAACTCTGGGCCTGGGTGCTGTTCCTGAACTCTTCAGCTCAAGGCTCAAGCTCTACCACTTGAGCCACAGCACCACTTCTGGTTTTCTAGTGGTTTATTGGAGATAGGAGTCTCTCAGACTTTCCTCCCCAGACTGGCTTTGATCTCAGCCCCCTGAGTAGCTAGGATTACAGGGGCGAGCCACCAGTGCCTGGCTGGTAAAACTTCTTGAGGTATGTTTTACACTATTTTTCAGAGGCCAAGCTTGACTGAAATTGAGGTAAATTTTTTTGATTATATTAAATATTTACTTCAGTTAAAAAATTTTGCTTGAAATCGTCAAGTGATTGTTGTCATTCCCCAAAGAATCATTAACTTTATTTTTTAAATTATTTTTGATGTGGTGCTTAGGATTAAACTTAGATTTCAAGTACATTAAGCACATATCATGGAGCTATACCCCTAGCCCACATTAATTTTTTTTATTGTTTTGTTTTTCAATTATTGTTGCTCTTAGTTTAATTTTGGTCAGAGTTTAATATTAACAATCTCAAAATGAATAAATTTAAAAAGCATAAGTTTATGATTTTGGTGGCAGTTTTATCTCTCTTCTTTGACTCTTTCCATAGAAAGGGAATGTGGATTTTATATAGGTTTGAGAAGAATTAATGTGGAAAGAGCTGTTGGCATTTTTATTGTGCTTGTGATCATTGACATGCTTGAATTTTTTAATTTCATTGGCTTATCATATTAAGTATTTCATAGTTGTATTTTTTAGAATGAAGTTTAAAGTTAAAAAGAGACTTCTGCTTTTCAGTAGTCCTTTTTCAGTAGTATTAGTTGATTATCATTGCAAATTTGGTTAATTTTTTAAAACTTTTTCCCCAGATGATCTTTCCATTTCAGTGGGAATGCCCATACATTCCCCTTTGTCCTCTGTCACTGGCTGCAGTGCTTAGCGCACCCTTTCCATTCATAGTTGGAGTTGACTCAAGGTATTTTGATCTTCATGACCCACCACAAGATGTTGTTTGCATTGACTTGGATACAAACATGTTGTATGTGTAAGTTGACTTGTTTTATATTATCTCCCTGAATAATTTTCACAATAGTACAGCTTTTTTAAAACATCTAGAAATATGCTAGGGGGAAGATTCTTTTCTTTTCCTTCCTTCCTTCTTTTCTTCCTTTCCTTTTCCTTTTCCCTTTCCCTTTCCCTTTCCCTTTCCTTTTCTTTCCTTTCCTTTCCTTTCCTTCCCTCCCTCCCTTCCTCCCTCCCTCCCTCCCTCCCTCCCTCCCTCCCTCCCTCCCTCCCTTCCTTCCTTCCTTCTTCCCCTCTCTCCCTCCCTTCCTTCCTTCCTTCTTCCCCTCTCTCCCTCCCTTCCTCCCTCCCTCCCCCTTCCCCCCCTTTCGTTCTTTCTTTCTTTCTCTCATCCGTCTTCCTTCCTTCCTTCCTTCCTTCCTTCCTTCCTTCCTTCCCTTCCTTCCTTCCCTTCCTTCCTTCCCTTTCTTCCTTCCCTTCCTTCCTTCCTTCCTTCCTTCCTTTCTTTCTTTCTTTCTTTCTTTCTTTCTTTCTTTCTTTCTTTCTTTCTTTCTTTCTTTCTTTCTTTCTTTCTTTCTTTCTTTCTTTCTTTCTTTCTTTCTTTCTTTCTTTCCTCTGTTCTTGAAAGTTGTTATAAATTTTCATCTATAATCCACAATTCTCAGCTGGTGACTGGTGGCTTACCCTTGTAATCCTAGCCACTCAGGAGGCTTAGCTCTAAGGATCCCAGTTGCAATACAGGTTGGACAGACAAACCCAAGAGACTGTTATATCCAGTTAACCAGCAAAAGTGCACATGGGAGTGTGGTTCATGAGCAGAATATCAGCCTTGAGTGAGAAAGCTAAGGGATAGCACCTAGGCCCTGAGTTCAAGCCCCAATATTGGCATACCAAAACAAATAAAAATCTCTAAAACAGCAAGAAAAACAACAGTTATGTACAGGGCAGATATCAGAATCGGAAAGCTGTGTATTTGAAAAAAATGTTCATTATTAAACTATTTTACATTTGGTTAATATACTCAGGGGATACATGGGTTTATCAGAAGAGAATGAAGGTTTGAAAAGAATGAGCTCCTTCCTGAGCTTGAGAAAGGATATCTTTCTAGGTTAATTCATAATCAGTGTAAAATAGGTTTACCTGTTTGGAATGTAATCATGAAGTAATGTGGTATTATACCATTTTCTTAGTTGTCAGGATATTAATTTTTAATACAAAGTTCTGTTCTTTAAAATCACAGTTTGTGTTTACTGAAGATAGTAAAGTACAGCAGTGGTAGAGATATCAATTCAGACCATAGCAAACCACATTAATGAAAGAAAGAAGTAGCTTGGGATGGAGTCTAAGAGCTATTCCCCTCAAAAAAGGAAAGCAGGAAGAATTGAGAATTCTCTTAGAATTGGTGCCAACTTTCAGTTTCTTCTATCCTTTAGTATTAGAGATTGGCAAAAAATGACTAGATAAAAATTTTGGATGCCGGGCACTGGTGGCTCACGTCTGTAATCCTAGCAACTCAGGAGGCTGAGGTCTGAGGATCGCGGTTCAAAGCCAGCCCGGGCAGAAAAGACCATGAGACTCCTATCACCAATAAACCACCAGAAAACCGGAAGTGGCTCTGTAGCTCAAGTGGTAGAGCACTTGCCTTGAGCTGAAGAGCTGAGGGACAGCGCCCAGGCCCAGAGTTCAAGACTTATGACCGACAAAAAAAAAAAAAAAAAAAAATTGGGTAAGGCTGGTATAGTCACAGTAGTAGAATCAGTAGGGAAGCTATACTTGTATATGAACCAAAACAATAGTTTAAAGAAGAAAGAAACATTTTTACTATTAATTTAAAAAATACTGAAATGAATGTGCCACTGTATTTTTAAGTTAGTATTGTGTATATTTGGATTTATTTAAATTCTAGGAGTAATGAACCACTTGTATGAAACAAAGTTTTTTTGTTTTGTTTTTGTTTTTGTTTTGTTTTTTGCAAGTCATGAGTCTTGAACTCAGGGCCTGTCCCTGAGCTTCTTTTGCTCAAGGCTAGGACTCTACCACTTGAGCCACAGCACCACTTCTGGCTTTTTCTGTTTATGTGGATACTGAGGAATTGAACCCAGGGCTTCATGCATGCTAGGCAAGCACTCTACTACTGGGCTATCATGGCACAAACAGTCTTATACTTTTTCTTTTTTTTTTTTTTTTGGGTCTGGTCATGGGGCCTGAACTCTGGGCCTGGGCGCTGTCCCTCAGCTCTTCAGCTCAAGGCTAGCACTCTACCACTTGAGCCATAGCACCACCTCTGGCTTTTTTCTTTTTTTGCTTATGTGGTGCTGAGGAATCGAACCCAGGGCCTCAGGCATGCAAGGCAAGCGCTCTACCACTGAGCCACCTTCCCAGCCCAGTCTTATACTTTTTCAAGTTGGAATAGATATCATCACATGGCGCATGTTTGGCAATATTTGTCAAAATTAAAATTACATGTTTTGGTGCAGCAAAACTTCAGGAACTTATCCTGAAGTTTTATTTTCTATAAAATAATACGTGCATAAAGTTACTTATGGACTGACAATGTCACTCAGTGGTAGAGCTCATGCCTATCACTTTTGAGGCATAGGGATAAAAAAATTGAGAAAAAGTTACTTTCTAAAGCATTTATTCAAAACATTATCAAGGGCTGGGATGTAGCTCAGTGGCAAAGCACTTGCCTAGCAAGTGCAACGTCCTGGGTTTGATCCCCAGTACCAAAAAAAAAAAAAGAAAAGACAAAACAACATCAAAACAAAATAGTGGCTAGGTGCCAGAGGCTCACACCTGTAATCTTAGCTTCTCAGAAGCCGAGATCTGAGGATCATGGTTCAAAGCCAGCCCAGGCAGGAAAGTCCACAAGACTCTTCTCTCCAATAAACCACTAGAAAATTGGAAGTGGTGCTGTAGCTCAAGTGGGAGAGTGCTCACTTTGAGCTGAAGAGCTCAGGGTCAGCACCTAGGCCCAGAGTTCAAGCCTCATGACCCACCAAAAATAAAATAAAATAGTATAAGTGTCCCAAATTTGAAAAATGGTTTTCTGACAAGTAGAATACTACTAATACTAGTAAGTGAGTGAAGATATGTTCCATGTTGGGAAAGATCACAAAATGTATACTAGTAAATGAAACAGTCAAGCTGTACAACTGTGTACATCAATTTGCTATAACTTATAGAAGAAAGACCAGGGCATAATTGTATGTGTTTGCATTTGCTAGTTTTGGCATGAAGAATCACTGAAAATATGTCCAAAATATGTAGGGTGGGTAGGAGAGAGCTGAGCCAGATGGATAACGAGGGTCTGTAGATACGTTTAAATTCTTTTTTGAGATAATCTTGCCGTATAATAGGCTGGCCTTGAACCTGTTTTAGCCCCCTTAGTTCTAGGACTATAGGCTTGTACCACAATGCCCAGTCTTAAACTTATTTTTGAACTATGTGATCATATTAGCTATTTAAGATTTTTTTATTGTTATCATAAAGGTGATATACAGAGGGGTTATAGTTTTGTATTAACTATGTTTAAAATGCCCAGTGGGATGATTTGTCAATTGCATTTTGTAGTTATTTGGAAATTTTCTGTGTATACTTAAATCTTTCTTGTGAGGTGCACTCAAGTTCAGAATTGTTCTGTTTTTCAATTAGAAGCCTATGCATTGTATATGTTATGCAAGTGTTTTATCACTGAGCTACATGCTAGCCCATCCCTAGTGCTTTTTTTGGGTCAGTTGTGTGCCTTGAACTCAGGGCCTGGGCTTTGTCCCTGAGCTCTTTTGCTCAAGGCTGGCACTCTACCACTTTGAGCCACAGTTCCATTTCCAGTTTTCTAGTGGTTAACTGGAGATATCATGGACTTTTCTGACCAAGCTGGCTTTGAACCACGGTCCTCAGATCTCAGCCTCCTGAGTAGGTAGGATTACAAGTGTGAGCAACCGGCACTGGGCTAGTTTTTTGTTGTTGTTTTTTTTGTTTTTTGTGGGTTTTTTGCCGGTCATGGATCCTGAATTCTGGGCCTGGACACTCTCCCTCTGTTCTTCAGCTCAAGGCTAGTGCCCTACCACTTGAGCCACAGCACCACTTCCAGCCTTTTCTGCTTATGTGGTGCTAAGGAATCGAATCCAGGCCCTCATGCATGCAAGGCAAGCACTCCACCACTGAGCCACCTAGTTTTTTGAGTTCTTCTGATTGCCCTTTTTTTCACTGTTTTTTCCCTCCTCCCTTCCCCCATTCCCTCAGTGAGTATAAATGAAAACCCATACTGTGGCTGTTAATTTTTACGTGGAGTTTTGCGACCATCCTGGTAATGTGCAGTCAAAGTCTAAAGGTTGACTGGCCTATATTAATGAATTCTTGAAGGATACTTTTCTTCTCCAGTTGAACTCTAAGTTGAGCCAACCTTACAGGAGCCTTAATTTTATTTGGATCTCTTAGTTCTATCATCCTTAGCAAGATTTTCTCTTGTTTACTGAGAGCCCTTTAAAATGCACAGCTTTCTGCTAATCCATTGGGCAGATGTGTTCCTCATGGTTTTGAATCACTGAAGACTTACCCAGTTTTCTTGCCAGCTAAGCATAAAGTTAAAACAAAGTCATATATTTATGCCAGCTTTTTGTAAAAAGAGAATTTTGTAAGCCCTTGTGTCTGCTTGTTTTATGTATGTATGTATGTATGTATGTATGTATGTATGTATGTATGTGCTTATTTATTTTGTCTGTCATGGGGCTTGAACTCTGTTCCTGGGTGCTATCTCTGAGCTCTTCTGTTCAAGGCTAGTGTTGTACAACTTTGAGCCACAGCACCACTTCCATGATTTTGTTTTGCTTTGCTTTGCTTTGCTTCTGCCAGTTCCAGGGCTTCACTCAGAATCTTGTACTTGCCTGACTTTCTTATTCACAGCTGGCATTGAGCCATACCTCCAATCTAGTAATACCTGTGTGTGTGTGTGTGTGTGTGTGTGTGTGTGTGTGTGTGTGTGTGTGTGTGTGTGTGTGTGTGTGTGTGTGTGTGTGTGTGTGTGTGTGTGTGTGTGTGTGTGTGTATTTGTATCTATGTGTGCAAGTTCTGTAGCTTGAACTCAGGACTTGGGTGTGTGTCCCTGAGCCCTTGTGCTCAAAGCTAGTACTCTACCATTTGAGCCATGGCTTCAAATCTGACTTTTTAGTGGTAAATTGGAGATAAGAGTCTCACAGACTTCCTGCCCAGGCTGGCTTTAAAGTGGGAACCTCAGATCTTAGCCTCCTGAGTAGCTAGGGTTTCAGGCATGAGCCATCAGCATCCTGCTTGTGTCTTTGATTCTTCAGTGCCTTATGATCATGAATAATGTTAATGGTGGAGTGATTAATTCTTTGACATTTTTATTAACTTCCATTAGTTTTATAGAGGAAAATTTCATTGTTACATTTCCATACATATTTATAACATTTCAGTCAGCTTCACTGATTAATCTATTTTTAACCATTGTGAAAACAATGTATTTTAATCCATAAATTTCAGTTCTAGTCCCTCAGTTTGGGGATCTAGTATTTTAGAAACCTACCAATAAATAGCTTGAAGTCTTTTTCTTTTTTTCTTTTTTTGTTGTGGGGCTTGAACTCAGTTTCTAGGCACTGTCTGTGAGCCATTTCACTCAAGGCTGGTGCTCTACCACTTTGAGCAACAGTGCCACTTCCAGATATCTGTTGGTTAGTTAGAGATAAGAGTCTCAGGGCTGGGAAGGTGGCTCAGTGGTAGAGTGTTTGCCTCGCATGCATGAGGCCCTGGGTTCGATTCCTCAGCACCACATAAGCAGAAAAAAGCTGGAAGTGGTGCTGTGCCTCTAGTGGTAGAGCTGAAGAGCTGAGGGACGGCACCAAGGCCCAGAGTTCAGCTCCCATGACTGACAACTAACAAAAAAGAGTTTCAGAAACTGTCCTGCTCAGGCTGGCTTCAAACCTCGATCCTCAGATCTTAGCCTCCTGAGTAGTTAGGATTATAGGCCTGAGCCATTGGTTGGCTGTGAGACTTTTTTCTCCAATACACTACTCGTAAAAACTGAAAGTGGTGCTGTTACTCTAGTAATAAACGATAGCCTTGAGCAAAAAAGTTCAGGACAGCACTTAGGCCTTGAATTCAAGCCTCAGGGCTGGCATCAAAAAAATCCCCAAAACAACCTACTTCTGAAATGTAACTATTAAAGTTAATACTTTAATTTAGTATTGTACTTCTAAGTCCAGTCTTGAAATTTTGAGAGTTAGAATAGGAAAGTCAGATTTGCCTGAATTCCATTGAATGTCCTTGAAAAGCACTTACTTGGACTGCTTATATCATTTGTAAAGGCAGTAAAAATTATTTTCTTTTTGTAAATATTTTGTTTGATAAAAACAGACTTGAATTAACTCTTTAATATGTTCCTATTTAATAGGTCAGATGAAAAGAAGAACATGAACTGGAAGTATCTTCCTAAAAAGCCATGCAAAAATCTACTTGGTACCTTAAAGAAATTGTATCCTCAGGTTTGTTCAGGTAAATATGAAGAAGAGAATATTTAGTGGAAAGTAGTAATAGGGATGAAACCCAAGAAAAGACTAAACAGATCTTTCCTTGTATCTTTTTTTTCTTTTTTCCCCTTCCCTCCCTTCCCTTGAACTTTTTCCTTCTTCTTCCCTTCCTCTTTCTTCCCCTTCCTCCTCTCTTCCTTTCCTTGTCCCTTTCGGTTCTCCTCCTCTTCTCTCTTTTGAAATAGAGTCTGGTATGATAGCCTAGAAACTTGTCTTCCTACCTCAGCCTCCCAACTGCTGGGATTAGAGAAGGTGCCACCATACCTAGTTTGGACATTTTTTTTGGGTCCAGTCGTGGGGCCTGAACTCTGGGCTTGGGCGCTGTCCCTCAGCTCTTCAGCTCAAGGCTAGCGCTCTACCACTTGAGCCACAGCGCCACTTCCAGCTTTTTTTTCTGCTTATGTGGTGCTGAGGAATCGAACCCAGGGGCCTCAGGCATGCAAGGCAAGCACTCTACCACTGAGCCACCTTCCCAGCCCTAGTTTGGATATTTTTGTTGTTATATTTACTGTGCTATGTATCAAATCCTGAGTTTTGCACATCTTAAGCAAGTGTTCTACAGCTGAAGTAAACTCCAGTCATTGATTTTGTTTTATGAGAGTAAACCTTACTATGTAGTCTAAGCTGGCCTCCCAACTCCCTATCCTCCTGCTTGCCTCCCCCGAAAGGGGTAGTTTTAATGAAAGAATGCATATGAGAGTACTCTTAAATTTAAGCATAATTTTGAACCACTTAAAATTCTGATCCACTTAAAAAGACTTAGTCTTTATATAACACTTATATTAATGTGTTTTTAAAATTATCTTTATTTGTACAGAGGAGTTGGCAAGCAATTTAGGAATACAGTGCATCTTGATCAGTGTCACTTCTTTCAGCATTCATTTAATCCCTCCTAACCCATTTCTTCCCTCACTTTTTCTTCATTTTATACATTGAATCTTGACTATATTCTCTTTCCTTTCTCTTCATTTATCTACCCCTCTTCCTTTGACCCTACCTTGCATCTTTCTAGTACTGTTTCCTGGTATTTATTTTGTTGAACTGAGCCTTTCTAAGAAATTCCAGTAGGGCTGGGAAGGTGGCTCAGTGGTAGAGTGCTTGCCTTGCATGCATGAGGCCCTGGGTTCGATTCCTCAGCACCACATCAGCAAAAAGAAAAAAGCTGGAAGTGACGCTGTGGCTCAAGTGGTAGAGCACTAATCTTAAGCTGAAGAGCTGAGGGACAGCGCCTAGTCCCAGAGTTCAAGCCCCATGACCAGACCCAAATAAAAAAAAAAAAAGAAATTCCAGTATTTGACTTTTTCCTTCAATATACATATTCCAATTACGTGTCCTGCCTGCTAGCATTAATCAATTATTCTTTTTTTTCCCCCCGGTTGTGGGGCTTGAACTCTGGGACTGGGCGCTGTCCCTCAGCTCTTCAGCTTAAGACTAGCGCTCTACCACTTGAGCTACAGTGCCATTTCCAGCTTTTTCTGCTTATGGAGTGCTGAGGAATCAAACCCAGGGCCTCATGCATGCAAGGCAAGCACTCTACCACTGAGCTACCTTTCCAGCCCCAATTATTCTTTTTTGTTACTCCGTTTCTTCTTTTAGTGCCAGTATTGGGGCTTGAACTCAGGACCTCACATCCTTTTTTTCCCCCTAAATGATTCTTTATTGAAATTAAGTATTACATAAATTTCACAGTACTATGGCATAGTTATACTTAGCTAAAGTCACAAA
This sequence comes from Dipodomys spectabilis, assembly GCF_019054845.1. Taxonomy (NCBI): domain Eukaryota; kingdom Metazoa; phylum Chordata; class Mammalia; order Rodentia; family Heteromyidae; genus Dipodomys; species Dipodomys spectabilis. The sequence continues at coordinate 4,360,181 of NW_024870835.1, read as the reverse complement.
TACCTTTTACCTTTCACAATAATAATCACCATTATGTTAATCTACAAAGCTTATGAACTCTAGGAACTTTAACTAAATAAAACTAGTTCTACTAAATCGGATAATATGTACATTTCTTTCCTTTTGCTTTGTGTCAGCTGTTCCTTCTTTCTCATTCTCTCTCTCCCATCACTGCCCTTGAGTTGCTTAGTTCACTTTCATTAATGTCCAGTGCAGCTGATGGGCCCCTATGCTGTATTTTTTCACTTGTTTTCCTCTGATTTTGTGCCTTTTTCCCAGCTTCCCTCATATGTGCAAGTGCACATGTATATACCATATATGAGGTAAAAAAAAAGTCATCAACAAATTTAGAAGAGAGGACCTCATATTCTTGCTTGGCCTTTTCTGCTCAATGTTAGCACTCTACCACTTGAGCCAAATCTTTACTTCCAGATTTTTGCTAGTTAACTGGAGATAAGAGCCTGGCAGACTTTTCTTCCTTGGTAGCTTTGAACCTTGACCTTCAGATCTTACCTTTTGAGTAGCCAAGATTACAGTTGTGAGCCTCTGGCACCTGGCCTCTATCAACTCTTCCCTCACCCGCACAGCCCCTTCTCCCCCCCACCTCCAGGCAATAGGCCAAGTCTCTCTTAAACTTCCCATTTCCTGTTTCAGAGTCTTGAGTTATGAAATTATGAATGTACAGCAACAAATGTACTGGGCATTCAGTTCTCTATTTAATGTAGAGAGGAATTTCACAAAGTTATATATAATACAGATTTGGTGGCCCACTTGTATCCCAGAACTCATGAGGTTGAGGCTGAAGGATTGAGAGTTTGAGGCTAGCCTAGGCTACACAGTGAGACCTTGCCCATCCCCCTCTCAAAAAAAGGGTGAGAACTTTATATTGACTATTACTATGATCCATCAGTAAATATAAAGAGATTCGTTCTAGTAGTATTAGTATAGATGATTAGTGCCATTTTTGTCTTCATCAGTTCACCAAAAAACTCAAGAAGGTTCAGCAATTGAAATGACTCCAATTGAAGCAGATTTCTCCTGGCAAAAGAAGACAACACAACTTGAGATGGAAACTCAAGAAGCTTTTTTGCGATTTATGGCATCTATTTTAAAAGGGTATAGAACATTTCTCAGACCAATTACAGAGGCTCCTTCAAATAAAGCCACAGCTGTAGATTCATTGTTTGATCGACAAGGTGAGTAGCATTGAAAATGCAGTTATTTTTAATTGAAGTAAAGGACATGTTCTACTTAGTATTTCTTTTTTAAAAATGTTTTTAAAATTGTTATTGTAAAGGTAAAGAGTATTTTTTTTTTAAATGTTACCCCTTCCTCATCTATTTAGTTTTTTGTTTGTTTGTTTTGTCCTGGGGTTTGAACTCAGGGCTTAGGCTCTGTCCCTGAGCCTCTCTGTGCCCAAGGTTAGCACTCTCCGTACCACTTGAGCCCCAGCACCACTTCCTGCTTTTTCTGTTTATGTGGTACTGAGGGTTTCATGCATGCTAGGCAAGCATTCTACCACTAAGCCATATTCCCAGCCGTTTTTGTTTTTGTTTTACTAGTTCTGGGGCTTGAACTCTGGGCCTGGGTGCAGTCCCTGAGCGCTTTTTTTTTCTTTTGGTCGGTCTTGGGGCTTGAACTCTGGGCCTGGGCACTGCCCTTGAGCTCTTCAGCACTGCTCTTGAGCTCTAGCCTTGAGCTGAAGAGCTGAGGAACAGTGCCCAGGCCGAGTTCAGGACCCATGAGGAACAGAAAAAAAAAAAAAAGATTTCTGAACAATTGTTTTGCAGAATGAGGCATTTAATTTTTAACATTTTGATGAATATGACTTTGTTCCAGGAGAAAATATTTGCTAGTTCTTTTCAGAATGTATTTTATGAATTACAGATTTTTTGACGTTATTCACCTGTTCTTACTGTGGTAACAACTCTAAATCTATATGAATTTTCACATAAAAATTACCTTTTTTTTTTTTTTGTCAGTTGTGGGCCCTGAACTCTGGGCTTGGGCACTGTCCCTCAGCTTTTCAGCTGAAGGCAAGTGCTCCACTACTTGAGCCACAGTGCCACAGTTCTGGTGGTTTATTGGAGATAAGAGTCTCACGGAGGGCTGGGAAGGTGGCTCAGTGGTAGAGCGCTTGCCTTGCATGCATGAGGCCCTGGGTTCAATTCCTCAACAAAAGAAAAAAGCCGGAAGTGGCCCTGTGGCTTAAGTGGTAGAGCGCAAGCCTTGAGGTGAAGAGCTGAGGGATAGCGCCCAGGCCCAAACTTCAGGCCCCACGACCGGACCCCAAAAAAACAAAAACCAAAAAAAAACCAAGAGCCTCACGGGCTTTCATGTCTGGACTGGCTTTGAATCGTGATTCTCAGATCTCAGACTCCTGAGTAGCTAGGATTACAGGCATGAGACACCAGTGCCTGGCTCAAAAGCTATTTCTTTAAAAAATAAACATAAAAATATTTCACCTAATAATGCTTTTGCCTTTTATAATTTCTGCTTCAGGATAACTTACTCAAATATTTAGTCACCATTAGATTCATTATTATGCAGGGATATAAAGAAATTTGAGTATAAAATAATTAAAATGGAGAATAATCTAAAAATCAAAAGTAGAACAAATACTGAAAACAATTTATGCACAATAATTCAGAAGTGGGGCTGGGAAGGTGGCTCAGTGGTAGAGCGCTTGTCTTGCATGCATGAGGCCCTGGATTCGATTCCTCAGCACCACATAAGCAAAAAGAAAAAAGGGGGAAGTGGTGCTGTGGCTCAAGTGGTAGAGCACTAGCTTTAAGCTGAAGAGCTGAGGGACAGCACCCAGGCCCAGAGTTCAGGCCCCACGACCGGACCCCCCCCCCCCCCCCCCCAAAAAAGAAAGGGCAATATACACCCTTAGAACACAAGCTTCCATGGCCTATTCTTTTCACTCAGGACCAACCTCCTAATAGCTTATTTAGTGTGAAGTTTATTGATGAAGCTAGTGTCCTCATGATCCAATCACTATTTTTATGATACTAGAGATTAAACCCAGGACCTCATGCATGCTTAGCAAGCTTTCTTCTACTTGAGCCACATTGTCAACCACAATCACTTCTCAACAGCATCACAAGTTGGGGACCAAGCTTTTAACAGATGTGCCTTTTATGGGACATTTCATATTCAAACTATAATAGTGTGTAAGATTGTTGTCACTTTGAATCAAGTGCCCTTTTCTTCCTGAATGAAGGGAAAATGTTCCTGATGTCAGTATATGACTATATGATCAATAGGGAGAAGAGTGGATTAGCCAGATGCTTGAACTTCAGCTGAACATCAGACATGTAATGACTTTCAGAGGAAGGACATTGACTCTTTGCTGTAGAGTATCAGAAGCTAAGAGAAGTGGCTCAAGCCTCAAGCTTATAATTGTAACTAATTAAGAGACAGAGATGGGAGATTACAGTTTGAAACTAACTCAGGAACAATTTCCACAGTGGGAATCCAAAACAGTGAAAAGTTTAATCATTTAAATGCTTCTTTTTCATCAGTGAATCATGCAGACCAGACCTATGTATTGTTAATAGAAATTTTTATAAATATTTGTGTATTTGTGTAAAGAGAATGTAATGTAGATGAACATTAAAACAATGTTTAAATTTAGGTCTACTTTAAAATGGGAATTTTATTCTTACTCTGTTTGCTTTTCAGGATTTTTAAAAAGCCGAGACCGTGCCTATACAAAGTTCTATACCCTTTTATCCAAAACACAGATTTTTATTCGTTTTATTGAAGAATGTAGTTTTGTAAGTGATAAAGATACTGGATTGGCATTTTTTGATGATTGCATAGAGAAGGTAAGTTTGTCCTATATTCATTATTAAGAAAAAACAGCTGGGTGCCGGTGGCTCACGCCTGTAATCCTAGCTACTCAGGAGGCTGAGATCTGAAGATCACAGTTCAAAGACAGCCCGGGCAGGAAAGTCTGTGAGACTCTTTATCTCCAATAAACTACTAGAAAACCGGAAATGATGCTGTGGCTCAAGTGGTAGAGCACTTGCCATGAGCTGAAGAGCTGAGGGACAGCGCCCAAGCCCTGAGTTCAAGCCCCACTGCCGACAAAAAAAAAAAAAAAGAAAAAAGAAAAGAAAAAAACAGCTTGGGACTGGTAGCTCATGCCTAAAATCTTACCTACTCAGAAGGCTGAGCTTTGAGGATTGTAGTTTGAAGCCAGCTGGGGTAGAAAAGGCCTCATGAGTCTCTTTACTCTAGTTAACTGCTGAAGGTGGTAGAGCACTAGCTTTGAGCAGAAGAACTCAGGGACAGTGCCCCACATGACCCGAAAAAAAAAAAGAAAAGAAAAAGTTTGGCACACATGCAATTTTTTTTAATGATTCGCTTTTATAGTTTTCCTGTCTTACCACATACTTTTTGTTAATTATTGTTGTTGTTCTCTTGAAGGTATTTGGAAGTATGTTAGAATAGAAAGCTTTTCCTAAAGTATGTGTGTGCGCACACGCATACACATGTGTTTGTGATCAGGCTCGAGCACAAGTGTTTTAGAGGTTGTTTTTATCTGGGTTAAATTCAGGACTTCATGCTGCCTAGACACAGACACGTGCTCTACCGCTTGACCCATGTTTCTAGCTTGATGTTTAACAGTGATATTACTTATATATGTCTAATTTTTTTTGTGTTGTGTTGGTTTTGAGGTTTGAACTCAGGGCTGGAACGAGGCTCTTGAGCTTTTGTGCTCAAGGCTAGCATTCTTCTGCTTGACCAACAATTCCACTTTCTTTTTCTTTTTTTGGTGGTTAATTGGAGATAGAGTCAGATTTTCCTGCCTAGGCTGGCATCAAATAGTGATCCTCAGATCTCAGTCTCCTGTAATCCTTGCTGTATCTTACACTTGAGCTTTTGCTCACTGGCTAGAGCTTTATGATTGCCAAACCCCTGTTTTTCTAATTTTTAATAGGCTTCTTAGTTTTGCTAAGCAGATCTTGGGCTTGATTTTTTTGGGGGGGAGGGGTCCAGTCATGGGGCCTGAACTTGGAGCCTGAGCGCTGTCCCTCAGCTCTTCAGCTAAAGGCTAGCGCTCTACCACTTGAGCCACAGTGCCACTTCCGGCTTTTTTCTTTTTGCTTATGTGGTGCTGAGGAATCGAACCCAGGGCCTCAGGCATGCAAGGCAAGCGCTCTACCACTGAGCCACCTTCCCAGCCCTTGGGCTTGATTTTTAATACAAACTATAAAATTTGAGATTGTGTCCATAAAAAGCAGAATATTACTATATTTCATTTTTTTGTGAGCCCTTGGTGTTGCAGAAGACTGGAATAATTTGTTCTTGACTTTCATTAATATGATATAAAACTTCAAGGATGTGAATAAAACTTTATGCTGGTCCTGGGGTTTGAAGCTCAGGGCCTAGGTGATGTAAAACTTCAAGGATGTGAATAAATTTTTATGCTAGTCCTGGGGTTTGAAGCTCAGGGCCTAGGTGATGTAAAATTTCAAGGATGTGAATAAAACTTTATATAGATCCTGGGGTTTGAAGCTCAGGGCCTAGGTGATGTAAAATTTCAAGGATGTGAATAAAACTTTATATAGATCCTGGAGTTTGAAGCTCAGGGCCTAGGTGATGTCCTTGAGCTTCTTTTTTTGGCTCAAGGCAAGTGCTCTTCCACTTGAGCCATATCTCCTCTTCTAGAACTTTAAGATTTTTGTTCATAAAATTGATGTTCTGGGCTGAGAAGGTGGCTCAGTGATACAGTGCTTGTCTCACATGCATGAGGCCCTAGGTTCGATTCCTCAGCAACGCATAAACAGAAAAGGCCAGAAGTGGCACTGTGGCTCAAGTAGTAGAGCGCTAGCCTTGAGCTGAAGAGCTAAGGGACAGTCAGTGCCCAGGCCCAGGGTTCAAGCCCACGACTGACAAAATATAAAATACAATAAATGTTTTAATATTTACTTAGGTGAGTTAGATAATTTCAGTCACTAACACAGTTCAGTAATAGTTTTTTTTAACTTGGGAAGTCAAATTCTCTTACTAAATTAATCATTTTTATTTATAAATAAGGTTTAGTGAAAGAAATATTCAAGTCTGGGCCAGATGGCACTAAAATCTCAGCACCACAGGGTGAGGAAGGAAGAGTGAGTTTGAGGCCTACCTGGTCTACATAGAAAGTTCTGGTTTTGTGTTTTGTGTTTTGTTTTTGTCGGTCAGTTGTGGACATTGAACTCTGGACCTGGTTGCTGCCCCTCAGCTCTTCAGCTCAAGGCGAGCACTCTACCACTTGAGCCACAGCGTCACTTCCAGTTTTCTGGTGGTTAATTGTAGATAAAGAGTCTCACAGCCTTTCCTGCCCAGGTTGGCTTTGAACTGTGATCCTCACATTGCAGCTTCTTAAGTAGCTAGGATTATAGGCGTGAGCCACTAGTGCCCAGCTAGAGTTCTAGTTTATCTAGTAAGACCCTGTTGATAAAAACAAAAGAAAAAACTGATCAAAGTAAAGCACTTTGTAGGGTTTTTTTGTTTGTTTGGGTTTTTTTTTTTTTTTTGGAAGGTTAGTGTCTAACTGAACCTAGAGCCTTGTGTTTTTTTTCATTGTGGGGCTTGAACTCTGGGCTTGGGCCTAGGCCCTTAGCTATTGAGCTCAAGGTGAGGAGGGCTGTACCCCTTGAGCCACAGCACCACTTCTGGTTTTCTGAGTGATTTATTGGAGATAGGAGTTTCACAGAGTTTTCTGCCCAGGCTGGCTTTGACCCATGATCCTCAGATCTCTGCCTCTTAGGTAGCTAGGACTACAGGTATGAGCCACTGACACCTGGCCAGAGCCTTGTTTTTGAGATAGAGTCCTTTGGTACTTTTTCCCTGGCCAGCCTTGAATTCACCATTACCCTGCATAGCTGAACTTCTGTGTATCACCATGTCAGACTGTATTTTCTATTATGTATAAGATATATATGTCTTAACTTAGAACTACAAGACTTAAAAAAATTATGTTTGAAATTTTTATATCTGCTACTGAAAAAAATCAGAATTTCAGAAAAAGTCTATTATTAAATTCACTGTGGAGATTTTCATTAAAAATCTTTTTTTTCTTTTCTAGTTGTTTCCTGATAAAGGCATAGAGAAAACAGATAAGGTATTTTTTCTTTAGTGTTAATAAGAAAATAAAGAGTAAATTTAATTTTATGTGTTGAAATTTCAGAATTAGATCTTACATGCACATTAATTATTTTCAGGTTGATTTGGATTCAGCAGAAGATACCAAATTGATAGAATTAGATGATTCACAGAAAAGTGAGCACACTGTATTTATAATGCCACCTGAGCCACCTCCTGACGATGGAAAGGACCTGTCACCAAAGTACAGGTAGCAGAATTTTTGTAATGAGCTAACTGGATAGTTTACTTCAACTTTTTTCCATTATTGGTAGAGATTCATGGCTGGGCTCTGGTAGTTCACGCCTGTAATCCTAGCTATTTAGGAGGCTGAGAACTGAGGATCTTGGTTCAAAGACAGCCCAGGCAGGAAACTCTATGAGACTCTTATCTCCAGTCAACTACCAGAAAACCGGAAGTGACGCTGTGGCTCAAGTGGAAGGGTGCTCGCCTTGAGCTGAAGAGCTGAGGGACAGTGCTCAGGCCCAGAGTTCAATCTCCACAACTGACCCCCCCAAAAAAAATTATAAAAGAAAATAGATGTTCATCTTTGTGATTTGTGAAGGTTCAGTATTATTTCAGTGAACTAATAAAGATGAATTTTATATGGAGAGGCCATATAATTTAAGAATTGTATGGCTTTGTTTTATTTTCCTAGATGTTTAATTTATTTGAATCGTACAAATTTCTCAGTTACGAAGAAGAAAAATATTTTAACTTTTTGTGAGAATCTCCTTTTGGGAGTTGTACTGTTAATATAAACTGTGAAATACTTTGTATGTCTGTGCTTGTACTTGTTTGGCTTTTTCACTCAAGGTTGTACTTTACTACTTGAACCACAGTACTGTGAAATTACCAAAGTTACTGTAAATTAACAAAATCAAGAAAATTTAAAGTAAAGGATTAGGTCTGAGTAATGGGACTCAGGCCTGTTGGTGTCTCATCCTTTTATAATCCTAGGTCCTTAGGAAACTGAGATTAGGAAGATTGCAGTTCAGTGGCAGCCTAGGCAAACATTTCTTATCAACCGAGTAGCTGGGTGTGGTGGTACTTACTAGTCATCTCAGCATCAAGGACTGAAATTGGGAGAATTGTGGCTCTAAGCTAGCCCCAAAGAAACTTCCATGAGACTCCATCTCAGTCTAAGAAGCTAGGTGTGTTGGCATGTACTTGTCATCCCAGCTATGACTGCAAGCATAAAAGAGGTAGATTGTGGCTCAGGTAATACATACCCATGCAAAAAGGATGCCACATTAAAAAAAAACCAACCAGTATAAAGAAGTGCTATAGGGATGGTTCAGTGCTGTAGGGATGGTCCAATGTGCAGAAGAATTGAGTTTAAACCCTAGTACCACAGAAAAACAGAGGGAGAGAGAGAAGGGAGGGAGCAAGGGAAAGAGGGAGGGGAAGGGAAAAAGAAAGGGAGAAGGTAAGAGAGGGAGGAAGAGAGAAAAGAAGGAAGAAAGAGGGTTGATAAAAGAAAAAATAGAGAAATAGAAATCATTGCTAAATCTAAAAGAATAGGATTTGAATGAAAATTCGTTAAGAAAATAGAATGAGTTTGATATTGTTTATTATTATAAGCATGCTAATACACAGTTTACAAAATGTAATCAAGCAAAAAAAAAAGAAAACATACATCATTTTAATACCAATACTTACATCTGATAATAACTTTATATATGCATGTCTATATTGTATGGATAAATTCACTTCATACATTTTTTTGTAACCTGTTTGCCTTTAATAGTCATAACATTTTTCCATGCTGTGAAATTTTTTTGCCTTATGATTTTTAATTGTTGCATGTAATCACTATAATTTAATTAGTTTCCTGTGCATTTGTTTGCAATTCTGTGCTATTTATATTTTTGTGGACATATGTAGTTACGTTGTGGGGAGCTATATTCCTAAAAATATTCTGAAAAGAAAGTAAAATGAATACTTTCTTAAAATATGGAATTAATATAAATCTCAGCAGGACTGCATGAGAATGGAGAATATATGTATCTGGAACTGAGAGTTTTTCAATACTATTTTGATTTCATGTTACAGAATTCTATTTTACTTTGTCTTCTATAAGTTAGAATTTTGGTGTTGATAGCAAAATAAAAAATCAAGGAGGGATAAAATAGTATCTCCTAGAAGATAATTGGCAAAGGAAAACAGACAATTTCTTAGAGGAAATCGAAAAGCAAAAATTAAATATATTCAGCTTTCCCAAAATTTCAAGAAATTTTGAAAATTAATGAGTAGAAATATTTAAAACTTATCTGAGAGTAGATTATACTATTAGAGTGGGTTTTAAGTATTCTGGAAATAATTTGAGAATAGTTACCATATTTGGAAGAGGAGGAAAGAGGAGTGGGGCGGGGAGAGTAAGATTGGTTGGAATAATTGTAAATATGTGGGAAATGTAATAATGAAATCCCAGCTGTATAACTAATGTAAGCTAATTTTAAAGAGTTCACAGATATGTATACAAAGATATTTATTGCTGTACTCAGAAATAACCTAATAATGTCCAGTAGTTGGTTAACTTATAGCAGCACATCCTCCAAATAAAAATATTATGTTTTAATCTTTTAGATGCCAATGAAAGGTAATTTTAGGAAGAAAAGCTTAAAAAAGCTATAGATACTAAAATTTTTTTTTTACTGTGAAACACATGGATTCTGTTCAAATTATTATTAATTCTTAAGTAAGATGTTAGGGATTTCTGGTTGAAAATTATAGTATGTGGGGAAGAATTAGAATTTCCATGTAGGAAGTTATATATCTTATAGATACATCTTATATTTTTGAAAAACTATTTCTTTATGTAAGGATTTCAAAGAACATTACTGGGTACTAGTAGAGGTTTAGAATATTTAAATACTAGAATAATATGAAAAGTCAATGCATTTTAAATCATCAGTTCTATTTTTGCTTTTTATTTTAGTTACAATTTCTTTCCAAGACTGGATCTTAAGCTTTTTGACAGACCACAAGAGTTGAAACTTTGTTTTAGTAGACACCCTACTGGGAATAACATTACAAACAGTCCAGCTCTCATGGCTAAAAGAACTAAACAGGTCAGATATTCTTCATTTAAAACATGTTAATTTAAAATGTAAAGTATACTCATTACCTTGCTCATGTAACTGTAACCCCTCTGTACAGTATTTTCACAATAAAAAAACTTATTAAAAAATAAAATATAAAGTATATATATGTTAATACATAGTTTATGTAGAATTTTCCCCCTGAGCTACCATGTAAAGACCTACTATAGCTATTAATGCATTTAACTAGATTTCTTTTTTTTTTTTTTGGTTGGTCATGAGGCTTGAACTCTAGGCTTGGGCTCTGTTCCTCAGCTCTTCATCTCAAGGTGAGCGCTCTACCACTTGAGCCACAGCGCCACTTCTGGTTTTCTAGTAGTTAATTGGAGATGAGTCTCAGGGACTTTCCTGCCCGGGCTGGCTTTGAACCACGATCCTCAGATCTCAGACTCCTGGCATGAGCCACTGGTGCCCAGTTTTACTAGATTTTTTGCAGTCCTCCGTATTCATATTAAGACTAAATGTTTTGAATGCTTATGTTTATGCATTAGGATTGAGGTAGAGAACCTGCTTTCTGTCAAGGACCATTTAGATACTTATATCATTGGAAAGCCATAAAAAATTAGTGTAGGCACACAGCTGGGGCAGCCAACTAAAAGTATATATATCTGTTCTGTCATGTGCTAAATCAAATGATTTTGTGGCCCTTGTGTGGCCAGTGGGCCAGATATTCCCAAACTGTATTTAAAGGAATTCTTGGGAACCAAGTATACTTTATAACTTCATTGAGATATAAATCGTATGCCACACAAGTTTCTTATTTAAACTTTACAATTCAGTGGCTTTTAGTGTATTCTCAGCATTGTACAATCACCACCATGATTAATTTTGGAAACATGAATCTCCAAATGAAAGCCCACATATTTTAAGCGTTAACCTCACTGCCTTTGTCCTCCCCAGCAACCCTAATCTATTTTTTGTCTCCATAAGTATGTGTATTCTTGTCAATTTATATGGTGTTATTATAGTGTATGTTTCTCTGTGATTGTTTTCTTTCATTTAACATAATGTTTTCACTTAGCATAATGTTTTCTAGGTTTATCCATATTGCAGCTCTATCAGTATTTCATTTCTGACAGTATTATTCCATTGTATGTATGTACTGCATATTATTTATCTATTTGTGGAAATAAAAGTGGTTCCTGCTTTTTGGCTATTATAAATAGTGTTCCTGTGAACATTTGCATATAAGTATTTGTGTGGATATGTTCTTTCACTTCTCTTGGTTATATATGTAGGAGTAGAATTGCAATGCAGTTCTGTGTCTAACCTTTTGAGGAAATGCCAAGCTGTCATCAAATGTGGGTATACCATTTTGCACTCCCACAAATATTGTATGAGTTCCAATTGCAAATATCCTTGTTCTCTAGTTAAATGCCTTTTGAATATAGTAAGTATGGAGTGATAATGTGGTTTTGATTTGTACTTCATCAATATTTAATATACTCTTTATAGTAAATACTGCATTTTAAAAGAAATTAGAGGAAATTTTAACTTAGGACAACCTAGATATGTTGCTTTACAACTATATCTTTACTAAAGCCAGGGTTACTTATATACCCCAATTCAATATCCTTAAACTGTGTATGATGGCTCATGCTTCAAATCTTAGCACTTGGGATGTAGAGGCAAGAGGATCTTGAGTTGGAGGCCATACTGGATAAGTGAGGCACTGTCTCAAAAAAAAAAAATCAACACAGCTACCTCAAAGAAAACATCTTTTATGACTATATATTTTGAGGTTCTTCAAACAGGAAAATCTAGAATTAAATACTCAGTCAAGGTTTTACTAATCCAACAAGTATTGTAAGATATTCCTTAATTTCACACAGTTCATGTTTCTTTCAGCGTTTGGAAACAATACCAGAGACTTTTTAAAAAATGTTGTTAGCAGCAATAATATTTAACAGACATATGTGAAAATGGAGCCATGTAACTTGAGTGGATGAGTAAGGTTGGGACTGATGAAAGAAGAGAATGATAGAAGTGATGATAATTATATATTTAAAAAAGCATTGTATTCAAACATATGTTGAATTGAAATCCCTTTGTACAACTACTTAGAGATAAGTTTTTAAAAATGTTACTTGAGTGAAGTCGAGTTTCTAAAATGGGATAATTTAATCACCCTCTTAACTCTCATTTTCAACAGATTTTCCCCTCTAGTTAACTAGTCAGATAGAAAAGAAAAATACCTTAAGATCTTAGAAAAACAAGTACATCTATTTTCATGTATACCTTCAAGTCTCATGGAGAAAAAGCTCACAAGAACAGTGCAGATAGGGCTGGGAAGGTAGCTCAGTGGTAAAGCGCTTCCCTTGCATGCATGAGGCCCTGGGTTCGATTCCTCAGCACCACGTAACAAAAAGAAAAAAGCTGGAAGTGGCACTGTGGCTCAAGTGGTAGAGTGCTAGCCTTGAAGCTGAAGAGCTGAAGGACAGTGCCCAGGCCCAGGCCCAGAGTTCAGGCCCTATGACCGGACCCCCCCCTCAAAAAAAAAAAGAACAGTGCAGATATGCCATTCTGACATATCTGCAAGGCTCTGTAGTTTCTGGGAGTATATAGGTTAACAAATCATCAGCAAATGATTTTTTTTTTTTTCTTCAGTCATGGGGCTTGAACTCAGGGCCTGGGCACTGACCCTTAGCTTTTTACTCAAGGCTGGTGCTCTACCACTTTGAGTCACAATACCATTTCCTGTTTTCTGGGGGTTAATTGGAGATAAGAATCTCATGGACTTTCCTTCCCTTATTAGCTTTCAACCATGATCTTAAGATCTTGGCTTCCTAAGCAGCTAGGATTATAGGTGTGAGTCACCCGTGCCAGGCAAAGAACTTTCTCTTTGTCTATCATAGGGCTTGAACTCAGGGCCTGGATGCTTTCCCTTTGCTCTTAAGCGTAGCACTGTACCACTTTGCACCATACTGCTACTTCAGCAGATGATTTTAACTCATCTTTCTTCCACCTAAGAGAACGAAAACAGAAACTAAAAATATGCCAGTCAAACTACTAGAAGACCTATCATCATCTTTTATGGCTATGTTGCTTGCAAAAGAATTAGTATTTGCACTTTTTTTTTCAGTGCTAGATATTGAACTCAGGGCTTCATGCATGTAAGTACTATATATACAGCAAATACATTCATGCAAGTACCAGAGCTGTCCTGACTGACTTTGAACTCATGATCCTCTTATTTCAGCCTCCTGAGTAGGTAGACCAGGCATGTCCCACCTTGCTCATCTGGATTTTTTTTTTTTTTTTGGCTGGTCATGGGGCCTGAACTCTGGGCCTGGGCACTGTCCCTCACTTCTTCAGCTCAAGGCTAGTGCTCTACCACTCGAGCCACAGCGCCACTTCTGGCTTTTTCTGCTCATGTGGTGCTGAGGAATCAAACCTAGGGCTTCATGCATGCCAGGCAAGCACTTTACCACTGAGTCACCTTCCCAGCCCATCATCTGGATTGTTTTTGTTTTTGTTTTTGAGCTCAGACTGGCATTGGACTCATCTGTTTAGCCCTGGTTGGTCTTGAATTTGCTGTCTTCTTTTCTCAGCCTTTCAAGTGTTAGACTTGGTATAGGGAGAAGGTTGGCAGGAAACAGCTTAGAGGAGTTTCAACTTTAGCAGGAAGAAGAATAAGACTATTGTTTATTAAGATTGGAATAGAAGAACTCTGGAATTATAAATGATTAAGTCTGGGTTGTAGAGTTTTGGTTACAATCTTATCTATGAAACACATGCACCTTTTTTTCTGTATTATGAATGGTTTTTGCTTTTTAAGTAATTTCTAGCCAATGAATGTCTATAGAGTAGTAAAAAGTATTACTGTAAATGAATGTTCAGGGAACCACATGACAGTGTTAGAATCCATTCACAAAAGTTAAACTATGAAATGCTTGATTTTTTTTTTTTTTAGGGCCAAATTTTGCCTGAAAACTTTGTTATTTCCTTCTTTCTTTCCCACTCTAATGTAGGTAATCACATATTTTATTCTCTTTCTAGGAGATAAAGTCAGCTCATAAATTGGCGAAGAGATGTTACACAAATCCACCACAATGGGCCAAATGTCTATTTAGTCATTGTTACAGTTTATGGTTTATTTGTCTCCCAGCCTATGTTAGAGTTTCTCATCCAAAGGTCAGAGCACTTCAACAGGCATATGATGTACTTATTAAGATGAGGAAAACAGATGTGGATCCACTAGACGAGGCAAGTATTACAAACTCAGTTACTGTTGTAAAATTTTTTCCCCACAATGCAATGCTAGGGATAAAGTCCAGGACTCACTTGCTTGGAGAGTATTCTACCACTCAATTATGTCCATAGCCAAAAGATAAGTTTAAAATTAGGGCATCATGCTTGCTAGGTAGGCACTCTATTTCTTGAACTGCCTCATTTTTTGTATTGGTATTTTCTGTGGGGCGTGTGTGTGTATGTGTTGAGCAAGAATATGCACATACAGACACATATAGACTGGTACTGGGACTTGAACTAAAAAGGCCTCACACTCATTCTCTGCCACTTGAACTACACTTCAGTTCCAGCATTTTGCTTGTAGTTGGAGTAAGAGTTTGATAGATTTGTCTACTTGGGCTGGCTTAAAAACTATGTTCTCAGACCTCAGCCTTCTGAGTAGCTAGGATTGCAAGCTTGAGCCACTGGTGCCAACTTGTGTAGTTTTTTGGGGGGCAGGGTCTTGCTTTATTATGAGGATGGCATAAACTATTCACTTATGCTTATCTGCATGTGCAGATGACAGATGTGCACCACCATGCCCAGATATTGGGTGGCATGGAGCCTCAAGACGTTCTTTTTGCCTGGAGTAGTGTTAAACCTTTATTTCCCATTTTAGCCTCTTCAGTAGTTAGGATTACAGTCCTAAACCAGACGACACCAGGGCTAGTTACATACATGTCTTATGTTTCAGATTATTCATTTGAAATTGTAGCTCCTAGTTTTTCAACTTTGGTATAATTGGCATTTTGACCAAAACAATTATTATTTGGAGGACCTTTCCTTTATATTGTAGGATGTTTAACAATGTGCCTAATAGATGCTGGTAACATCCTCTTCTCCACAAGTTATGACAACTACAAATGTCTCCTTGCCAATATGTCTTGGAGAATAAAATTGCCCCTGGAAAACTACTAATATATACTAATAATAGAATTATTTCATGTGATTGCAAGGTTAAATCAGTAGATAATACAGTTGTGCCTTGTTTATAGTAAACATTCAGTGAACAATATGCTGCATGCATTTGTTTATCTTTAAATTCTAAAAGAGGTAGGCATTGATATAATTCAGTTAACAGTTAAGGAAAGTGAGAAACTTACTGCTTTTTCTCTCCACTATTTTTTTCTTTAAAAATTATTTTTGTGTCACTGAATGCTAATGGTGCACACCTGTAATTTTAGCTAATTCGGCAGCTGAGGTCTGAGAATCCACAGTTCAAAGCCATCCTGAACAGGAAAGCCTGTGAGACTCCTATCTCCAATAAGCCCAGAAGTGAAGCTGTGGCTATTGGGACTATGATCTTATTTATGTTTCCCAAGGTATAGTATGACAGGCTATGTGTCACTACACCCATCTTTTCGTTGTGATGGGGTCTGGTGAATGTTTTGCCCAGGCTGGCCTGCAACTGTGTTCCTCCCAGTTTCTGCCACCTCTGTAGTTAGAATTATAGCCATGAGTCACCACCCACAGCTCTTGGTGTGCGTGTGTGTGCGCGCGCGCGTGAGTGCGTGCGTGCGTGCGTGCGTGCGTGCGTGCGTGTGTGTGTGTGTGTGTGTGTGTGTGTGTGTGTACACCAGTATTGGGGCTTGAACTCAGGTCCTGAGCACCAATCTGAGCTTTTTTACTCTAGGGTAGCACTCTTAACACTTAAACCACATCTTTTTTACTCTAGGGTAGCACTCTTAACACTTAAGCCACATCTCCACTTCCAGCTTTTTTGGTGCTTGGAGATAGGAGTCTCACAGAGTTTTTTTGCCTCGGTTTACTTTTTGAACTTCAATCCTCAGATCTCAGCTTCTTGAGTAGTATTATAGGCATGAGCCCCTGTCACCCAGCTTCTTGTCTTTTTGTTTTGTTTTGTTTTGGTTGTGGGGCTTGAACTAAAGGCCTGGGTGCTGGCCCTGAGCTTTTTTGCTCAATGCTAGCACTCTACCACTCAAGCCACACCTCTACTTCCAGCTTTTATGGTGCTTAGTTGGAGATAAGAGTCCCACAAGGACTTTTCTGCCCAGGCTAGCTTTCAACCATGATCCTCAGATATCAGCCTTCTGAGTAGCTAAGATTACAGGTATAAACCATTGTTGCTGGGCTTGTCATTTTCTTTTAAAGACGTGAGTTTACAGGCCTTTTTTGTTAAACTGGCATCTGGGAACTACAATCTTTAATTACTTTAGCATAGAATATAAAGCATGGTGAGTAGGGAGATAGATTTTTTAATTTTAGAAGGGAATTATTTTTCATAGTAAGGAGAATAATCATTTGCTGTATAGATTTACTAGCTCGAATAAAGAGCATGTACACATAGGTCTTATAATGCTGATAAATAGGTTTTAAAAGTCATCTATTAAAATGCTAAAGCCATTACAAAAAAGTGCTTAATAACTTCATGCAAAGAATTGAGTAGAATCTTTTAAGAAAATCTCTACAAGTTGCAAACAGAATAATATACTATTAATGGTTTGATATTATTTCCTGTTAGGTATGCTATCGAGTAGTAATGCAGCTTTGTGGACTTTGGGGTCATCCTGTTTTAGCAGTGAGAGTCTTATTTGAAATGAAAACTGCTAAAATAAAGCCAAATGCTATTACTTACGGTTATTACAATAAGGTAAGTAGGACTGACATTAAGTAATATATCTTATTAAGAATGACAATTTTCTGTACCTTTTTATTCCGGGAAAGTTTCCTTAAGAGGAGATTTGGGGGGACATATTCCTTTTTTCTCTTCTGATAATCATGTACATGTTTTCAAATATTTAAACCTTTTGGAATGGCTCAGTCAAGTTAATTTATCATGTATTGCTTTATTCCCTTTATGTGGTAAGAACACTTGAAGTGTACTTATAGTAATTTTTAAGTTTTTTATTGTCGGTTGTGGGGGCTGAACTCTGGGACTGGGCGCTGTCCCTCAGCTCTTCAGCTCAAGGCTAGCGCTCTACCACTTGAGCCACAGCGCCACTTGTGGCTTTTTCTGCTTATATGGTACTGAGTAATCGGACCCAGGGCCTCATGCATGGGAGGCAAGCACTCTACCATGAGCCAACTTCTCAGCCAATTTTTAAGTTTTTAATTAAAATTTTAAGTTTATTATGTATTATTAATTTTTAAAATTTTTATTTATCTTTTGCCAGTCATGAGGCTTGAACTCTGGGCTTGGGTGCTGTCCCCCCACTCTTCAGCTCAAGGCTAGCACCCTACCATATGAGCCACAGTTCCACTTGTGCCTTTTTTTGCTTATGTGGTGCTGAGGAATCGAACCCAGGGCCTCATGCATGCAAGACAAGCACTCTACCACTGAGTCCCCTTCCCAGCCACTGTATTATGAAATTTTTAAAGGCATGTTTACTAAGTGAAACCATCTGGTTATACAATAGAGCTCTTAAATGTATCTCTCTTGTCTGAGTGAAAATTTGCCTCCTTCAGTCATCCTTAATTATCCCTATCCAAAGTCCCTATAACCACCACTCTGTTTTTCTCTGCTTCTGTGAGTTCAGTTTTTTAGGTTCTATGTTTAAGAAAGAACAGGCAGGCTGGGAAGGTGGCTTAGTGGTACAGTGCTTGCCTAACATGCTTGAAGCCCTGGGTTCTATTCCTTAGTACCACATAAACAAAAAAGTCAGAAGTGGTACTGTGGCTCAAGTGTTAGAGTGCTAGCCTTGGGCAAAAGAAGCTCAGGGACAGTGCCCAGGCCCTGAGTTCAAGCCCAGGAGAGAGAGAGAGAGAGAGAGTGAGAGAGAAAAAGAGAGAATGAGAGAGAGAAAGAAAGAGAGAGAGAGCAGGCAGTATTTATCTTATTGTGCTGGCTTGTTTTTCTTACTTCAAGGTTCATTTAATGTTTTCACTTGTTTCACTTAATGTCTTCAAGGTTGTTGCAAGTGAGAGAATAGTCTTTTTTTTCTTAAGATAGAATATATTCCATTGCGTGTATGTACCACACTCTTTTTTTTTTTTTTTTGTCTGTGTGAGGCTTGAACTCAGGGCCTGGGTTCTGTCCCTGAGCGTCTTTGTACTCATGGCTAGTGTTATACAACTTGGGCCACAGCACCACTTCTGGTTTTTGAGTAGTTAATTGGAGGTAAGAGTCTCACAAGGACTTTTCTGCCTGGGATGGCTTCAAACCGTGATCCTCAGATCTCAGCCTCCTGAGTAGCTAGGATTACAGGTGTGAGTCACCAGGACTCAGCTGTAACACATTTTTTAATCCATTTGTTCATTATGGACATGTAGATTAATTCCATACCTTGGCTAATGTGAATATGGCTACAGTGAACATGAGAATGCAGATACCTGTTTGAGAGATCCTGATCTTATTTCTTTTAGATGTGAAACTAGTAGTAGGATTACTGGCTTGTGTGGTAGTTCTGTTTTTAGTTTTTTGAGGTTCTCCATATTGTTTTCCATAATGGCTGTACTAATTTATATCCCATCACCATTTTACAAAGATTTCCTTTTCTGTATATTCTTAAGACTATTGTTCTTTTTTTTATAATATCCATTCTAACCAGTGTTTTATGATGTCATGAGGTTTTGTTTTTTTGCCAGTACTGGGGCTTGAAATCAGGGCCTAGGCGCACTGTCTCTGAGCTTCTTTGCTCAAGGCTAGCACTCTACCATTTGAGCCACAGCATCACTTCTAGCTTTTTCTGTTTATGTGGTACTTAAGGAATGGAACTAGAGCTTCAAGCATTCTAGGCAAACACTGTACCACTAAGCTACATTCTCAGCCCCGCCCCCCCTTTTTTTTTCCTTTTTGTGGGAAAGAGCAGGACTGGAGTTTAAACTCAGAGCCTTATGCTTGCTAGGCAGGCATTCTACCACTTGAGTCATGCCCCAGCCTTTTATGCTCATTATTTGTCAAGTAAGAGCTTATGTTTGTGTCCAAACCGGCTTGTACTTCAGTCCTTTTATTTATGCTTCTATGTAGCTGGAATGATAGGCAAGCACTACCATATGTCTTAAGAACTTTTTGCTTGACTGGCAAGCTTCCCAAACTGCGCCTCCCATGTAGCTAGGATTATAGGTGTAAACTATTGCTTTCTCCTAAAATGTTAATCTTCATTATTTTGGTGGGGAGAATGGTACTTGAGTTTGAATTCAGGACCTTGCAATTGCCAGCTAGGTATTTTACCACTTGAATCACTCCTTCAGTTTTAATTACATTTCTGATGACTAATGATGTTTAGTGGTGTTTTTTGGTGGTATTGGAGTATGAACTCAGGGATTGCTAGTTGGGCAATTCTACTCTTTGAGCCACATCTCCAGCCCTTTTTAAATGGGAAGTGTATACTACCACATTCAACTTTTTTTTTTTTTGCCAGTCCTGGGCTTGAGCTCAGGGCCTGGGTGCTGTCCCTGAGCATTTTTTCCTCAAGGCTAGCACTCTACCACTTGAGCCACAGTGCGACTTCCACCTTTTCTTGTTTATGTGGTACTGAGAAATGGAACCCAGGGCTTCATGCATGCTAGGCAAGC
Organism: Dipodomys spectabilis; assembly: GCF_019054845.1. Lineage (NCBI taxonomy): Eukaryota > Metazoa > Chordata > Mammalia > Rodentia > Heteromyidae > Dipodomys > Dipodomys spectabilis. The sequence continues at coordinate 4,340,232 of NW_024870835.1, read as the reverse complement.
ACTCTACCACTAAGCCACATTCCCAGCCTCCTACTTTTTTTTTTTTTTTTTTTGAGATGTAGGTTTCATGAACTTTTTTCTCCAGGCTGGCCTTGAATTATGATTTTTTTTTTTGGTTGTATTTTGTTTTTCTCTGAGAAAGGTTCTCTCTGTGTACTCCAGGCTAGTCCATAACTAGTGATCTTCCTGCCTCAGTTTCCCAAATGCTATGCACCCAGTTCAAATATTTTTTAATACCTGTGGCTGGCTGGCATAACCTTTTATATGTAATTGTATATTTTTCAATCAAATATTCCTTGTGATGCTTTTAACTTTTATTTTACTTTTAGGTAGTTTTGGAGAGCCAGTGGCCTAGTAGTACCCGCAGTGGTATCTTTCTTTGGACAAAAGTACGGAATGTGGTACATGGCTTGGCACAATTTAGGAAGCCACTTAAAAAGACTATGCAAAACTCACCAGTCTCCCCAATATCAGGTACTGTGGGAAGAGCCTTCTTTTTTGAATCATAGCTTTTTAGGCATATGAGTTTTTAATATGTAGTAGAGCTTAAATTATATTCTGGTTGATATTTTCATATACAACTAAAGACAGGATAGCTTAGTTCAAAGGCATTTTTAAAATCAGAAACCTAGAAAGTGTTGTATAATTACAAATGAAGTTTGGGTCATTCGTGTTTAGCATCAGAGGTGCTAGTGCATGAGTTATTGAACTGCATTGTTCTTACCTTTAGCTCCTCAGAGTGCCACAGGTGGAAGTGATGGGGACACGGTGAGCCACGGGAGCGTGGATAGTTCTAATGATGCTAACAATGGGGAGCACACAGTCTTCGTCAGAGACTTAATCAGACTTGATTCCATTGATAATCACTCTAGCACAGGTACTAAATCTGTATTTAACTAACCCTTCACTTACTGTCATGTTGAGCCTTTCCTCTTTCAGAGTTTTACAAACCTCCGGAGTTTGTGCAATATAAATGAGTTTGCAGAGTATTAATGAGAGAAAATGACACTGTACTTCTCTTTTTACCTAAAGTATAAAATAAACAAGAGTGCTATAGACAACGTTCTGCCATAACACTTCATATTGTTCAGTATTAACTCATGAAGTATATGATACAGTTGTTAAAAATTGAGAGCACTTCAACATTAGTGACACAACTGTAAATTTTTTAATTAAATGGAAAATACATCTTAGAAAGTTGAGATTATGGGTATGAAAGAGGAAAGAAAGTAAGCCATGCACTATGAAAGTAAAAGATAGTCTGTTCACCTGAAAAGACTTTTATTTTTTTAATCTGAGAAGTTATTGTATATACATAACCATGGGCAAAATCTCTGTCCTCTAAAGTTAAAAATAAGTGTAATAAAAGTAGCACTTTGGGGGCTGGGAAGGTGGCTCAGTGGTAGGGCGCATGCCTTGAATGCCAGAGGCCCTGGGTTCGATTCCTCAGCACCACATAAGCAAAAAGAAAAAGGCCGGAAGTGGCGCTGTGGCTCAAGTGGTAGAGTGCTAGCCTTGAGCTGAAGAGCTGAGGGACAGCGCCCAGGCCCAGAGTTCAGGACCCATGACCGGACCCAAAAAAATAAATAAAAGTAACACTTTGGGCAGAAATATGTGTGTTGCACATCCTTCTTGTGTTGTTTTTTGTTGTGGTGGTGGTAGTGGTTGTTAATATCTCAAGTCTTCCTTTAAAAAGAATTCTGAATCTAATTCCTATGCTTCATCTGATGAACTTGTCTCAGTGACTGAAGTTTCCTTTTCTCTGCTCTTTGTTGCTCTGCTTTTTTTGCTCTGTGCTGTTTCTTGGTGCTGCATTTGTCCTTGGCTGTCATGGTGTGGGTTGCAGACAGACTTTTATGACATGAAGCTATGGATACACGTGTGCATTAATTCTACCCTTGAATGTTAACCACTTCAGGTAATTTTCCATTTATTAGGTTAAACTTTGCTGACATTCAAGGGTGGGGGAAAGATGTCGTGTTTTAGTGTAAATATCATTACAAGTAGAAGCAGTTTCTTGGCTTCAGATAAGAGTAATGATATTAGCCCCTACTGAAATTATCCATCTAACATTTTTTGGTCAGTTTACAAAATGAATTTATTGTGGTATTTGAAAATATATTTTGCTTTGTTAATAGTTCTTACAAGGGCTGGGAAGGTGGCTCAGTGGTAGAGTTCTTACCTTGCATGCATGAGGCCCTGGGTTCGATTCTTCAGCACCACATAAGCAGAAAAAGCCAGAAGTGGTGCTATGGCTCGAGTGGTAGAGCACTAGCCTTGAGCTGAAGAGGTGAGGGACAGTGCCCAGGCCCAGAGTTCAGGCCCCATACTAGCCAAAAAACCAAACCAAAACAAAAAATAGTTCTTACAAGGTTGAGTTGTGTAAAATAGTGTTATTGACATTAAAGAACCCATTCATTGTTCACCTGTTGAGGTGTCTTTTGCTTTCCAAAAACCAGTCTGCTTGATTTTTGTGCCACAAACTACATTCCTGTATTACACAGCAACATGTATAAATCATTAATACAACCTAAGGCTATATATAAACCACAATTTTGTTTGTAAAATTTTCAGTCCTATTGGTAAATGAACAAGTAGAAATTTTTGGGACTTTATTATTTTTTTTTGCCAGGGGGATTGGTCGTGGGTCTTAACTCTGGGCCTGGGAGCTATCAGCGCTTCAGCTCAAAGTGAGTACTCTACCACTTGAGCCACAGCTCCATTTCCAGTTTTCTGAGTGTTTTATTGGAGATAAGAGTCTCTCAGACTTTTCTGTCTGGGCTGGTTTTTGAACTGGGATCCTTAGTTCTCAGCCTCCTGAGTAGCTAGAATTATAGGTATGAGCCACCGATGCCTGGCTGAGACTTTAATTTTAAAGCTCCTTTTTTTTTGTTTCCTGTGGTGTTTGTTTATTTTTCCTAATACTTGAGAAGAAATGAGTTTCACATATGAAAAATAAAGAATATAATTTTTGTTCTGAATCCATTTTATCAGGAATGATGATAATAACATGCAAATAAATCTCCTTCCCTTCTTACTCCTCTAAACTTTTATACAGCTCATTTTAAGGCAGTTTAGTTCTTTAATAGACAAAATAGCCTGCTAGTAATTGCAGGTAACTTGTGTAAAGACCAATACTTGGGGAAGATCCTTTGCCTTTTTCATATTTGTACATGAAACTAAATATTGAACTTTCATGTCTTCTATAGGGTATCTAGTGAAGCCATTCGATACTTTTGGAGTCTTCTAGCCCAAGTGTATAAATTGCTCATTTCATTAAGGCTTATTTTATGGAATCTTTCTACTTAGTACCTGATACTGAGTCACTGAGCTCCTTAGGGGTATATATGGATATAATCAATCCACCCTGTTCCCAGTATATTGTCCCATCTCATGGCCCCATAGTTAGGATACCAGACTTTCTGAGGTAACTGACACAACAGCCACTGAAAGTAACCATTTAAAACAGTAGTATTTAAAGATATTACTTTTGACATATGGCAAACCTAAAGTCTGGGTGACAGTGTAATAAGTAGCAGAATATGGAAGGTACTACATAATTTGTGTCATTTGTTGACATCTTTTTTGTTTTGTTTAGTTTTAGTTTTGAGATGGTCTCACTGTGGCTCAGGCTATGTAGCCCATGGTAGTCTCAAAGTCTTGCTGCCTTAACACTCCTAAATGCTTGGATTACAGGTGTGCACTATTATACCAGTACATTGACATCTTTCTGATTTCTCTCTCTGTGCTGGTACTGTGGCTAGAACTCAGGGATTCGTCTTCTCACTTGGCTGGTGCTCTACTACTTGAGCTGTACCTCTTGTCCCCCTATTCCTCCCCCTCTTTTTTTTTTGAGATGGAGTCTTTCAGATTTTTCTGCCCAGGATGAGTTCCAGCTTCAGTCCTTTGATCTCAGCCTCCTGAATAGCCATTGGAGCCCTGTTATAATGGATTTCTTTAGTTTCTCAGTTTTATTTTTTAAGTTATAGAACATTAGTTAAAACAGATTTTTCAGAAACTTACTTTGAAACAGTTTCAAACATACAAAATAAAAATTTAGAAAAGTTTTGAATATCTTTAAACTCATTTCTTTTCAGATTGCTATACTGATTGGTTTCATTATATATAGCTACATACTTATTTTTCCTAGATCATATGAACAGATTTAGCCCTTTTGCCTTTTCATGCCTCAGTGGTGTTTTCTGAAATTTGAGTCAGCAAATTCAGGAACATATGGTACACTACTTTATCTATGTCTATATTCCATTTTTGTTTTCAAATTTACTTTGAGGTACTTTAATTGCCTCTCCTTAGTTACCTTTACCCTAGCCCAGTTCCTCAGCCTTTTTTTGGTCTCTTATGACCTTGGCCTTGTTGGAAAATTCTTTGTTATTATGTAGAAAGTTACTTAATTTGAGTTAGTATGATACTTTAAGAATTATTTAGGTTATACATTCATGGGAATACTATAGATTCATACTCTTATCTTTCTTTTTTTTGGGGGGGAGGAGGGTAGGGGGTTCCGGTCGTGGGGCCTGAACTCTGGGCCTGGGCGCTGTCCCTCAGCTCTTCAGCTCAAGGCTAGTGCTCTACCACTTGAGACACAGCGCCACTTCCGGCTTTTTTCTTTTTGCTTATGTGGTGCTGAGGAATCAGGGCCTCATGCATGGGAAACAAGCACTCTATCACTGAGCCACCTTCCTAGCCCATGTATGCCTATTTTTAAAAACATCTCCAATCCAAAATCAACCCCACAAGATTCTTTACCTTTCCTCAGTTCACTTTTTTTTTTGCGGGGGGGGGGGGGGGGGGTCCGGTTGTGGGGCCTGAAATCTGGGCCTGGGCACTCTTCCTCAGCTCTTCAGCTCAAGGTTAGCGCTCTACCACTTGAGCCACAGCGCCACTTCCAGCTTTTTTTCTTTTTGCTTATGTGGTGCTGGGGAATTGAACCCAGGGCCTCATGAATGCAAGGCAAGTGCTCTACCACTGAGCCACCTTCCCAGCCCCCTCAGTTTACTTTTTAAAAACAAAACTACTTTGTCCCATAGTAGGAATCTTGTCTTCTAGTAACATCTTCTCACTTACTAATTTGCTCAGTTGTACTACACACCCATTCTCCTGTGAGAAATAAGCCTACTAAGCTATTCTAGGTTTGGCTTTTTCTCCCAGGTTTGTTATACGTACTTAAATAGTTGGGAGGGTTAGGGGGCATAGCTAAAGTGGTAGAGTGCTGGCCTAGTAAGCATGGAAGCCCTGACTTCAATCCCCAGTACTGCCTGCCACCAACTCAAATAAAAACATGGTTTGGATTTGTCCTCTTCTGACCCTTTCAATGGGGGTTTTAATATTTCATATGAAAAAGTGTTACATCTCCAAAAATAATACCAATAAATCACACTTAAGGAACTTTCTTTCATCTTTATTTATTCCATCTTATTTTCTTTTATGTATTGAAGTGGCGCTGTGGCTCAAGTGGTAGAGCGCTAGCCTTGAGCTGAGAGACAATGCTCAGACCCAGAGTTCAAGCTCCATAACCTACCAAAAAAAACCCAAAAACCAACTTGCAATGTTATTTTCTTCTATTTATGGTATATAACTATTTTCATTGCTTTCTTGTTTGTCATTCCAGTATTGCTTTTTGCAAACGTAAGCAGATATATGTGCTTTCTTTCTTACAAATAGGCAGCATACTACAGGCATACTTTAAAGGAGACTTCAAAGCATCTTATCCACATTGTTTTAATTTACCATGAAGAAATTAAGGTTCAGACAGTGCTTCAGACAGCGCTTTCAAACGTAGTATGGTCTTCAGTGTTGGATATTCCTGTTTCCAATGTTCTTTTCACTGTTTTTAAAATGTGTTCCTTTGCTTTTCACTGTTTTTAAAATGTATTCCTTGTGAGCTTCCTTGTCTTTTTTTTTTTCTCAGAGTTTGCCTGTATATTTCAGTGGGATTTTCTTTTTATATTTTATGAATGGATTGTAAGTATATGAAAATATTTACAAACTTACATTCATTTTAACAGGTGGTCAGTCTGACCAAGGCTATGGGTCTAAGGATGAACTGATAAAAGATGATACAGAAACTCATGTGTCTGAAGAACAAGTGGCACAAGAGTTGATCACTAAAACAAAGGTTCAGATACAAGGTAAAGTCCTAATGCTTATGAATTGTACTTATTAAGATAACTATTAATTAAAATATTAATCCTGATGGATAATTGTGGTGATGATTTTCAGGAAATAAAGCCTAATTCATAGGCCTATATATTAAGGTAGATTTTGATAGTCTCTGAAATTTCAAATTTGAAATAAAGTTGCCTTTAATTTTGCAGGAAGGCACAATCTATTGAAAGATTCATTTGTCATAGTTATATGGATACTTTGTGACAAAAGTAGGAGTAAACTGAGCTATGAAATTTGTATTCCAAGGTTCCATTTATTTTAAAATGCTTTTTCACTAGCTTTCAGATACCTTTTTTTTTAAATTAGTTGTGTGTCTTGAAATTGGGATTTGGGCGCTGTCCTGAGTTTTTTTGCTTTGAGCCACAGCACCACTTGCAGTTTTCTGGTAGTTAATTGGAGCTACAAGCCTGGGCTGACTTCAAACACCATGATCTTCAGATCCTCAGCCTCCTGAGTAGTTTGGATTACAGGCATGAGCTACCAGTGCCTGACTAGCCTTCAAATATCTTTTTTTTTTTTCCCCCCCAGTCATGGGGCCTGAACTCTGGGCCTGGGTGCTGTCCCTCAGCTCTTCAGCTCAAGGCTAGCACTCTACCACTTGAGCCACAGGGCCACTTCCAGCTTTTTTTTGCTTATGTGTGCTGAGGAATCAAACCCAGGTCCTTATGCATGCAAGGCAAGCACTCTACCACTGAGCCAACTTCCAGGCCAAGGCTTCAAATATCTTAAGTTGATATTTTCCCCTGGTTTGTTAAAAAGTCTGTTTTCCCTTGTTTTTATAGTATGCATTGAGGTAGAGATGATTTGTTGTAATCATTTTGTGGAAATACAAGGAATACTTTGGTATATGGTAATAAGTTATTCTCCCATTGTCTTTTTTTTTTTAATTTCTTTTTGTGCCAGTCCTAGGGTTTGAACTCAAGGGCCTGGGCACTGACCCTGTGTGTTTTTTTGCTCAAGGATAGAGCTTCATCAGTTGAGCCACATATCCACTCCTGTCTTTTAATTAAAGATAAGAGTCCCACAAAATGTTCCTTTCTAGGCTGGCTTTGAACCACAAATCCTCGGGTCTTAGCCTCCTTAGTAGCTAGGATTAGAGGCATGAGTCACTGGTGCCCACTTCCCCTGTTGGTTTTTTGTTTGTTTGTTTGTTTTTTGGTGAGGCCTGAACTCTGGGCATGGGTGCTGTCCCTCAGCTCTTCAGCTCAAGGCTAGTAGCACTCTACCACTTGAGCCATAGTGCCACTTCCAGCTTTTTCTGCTTATGTGGTGCTGAGGAATTGAACCCAGGGCCTCATGCATGCAAGGCAGGCACTCTACCACTGAGCCACCTTCCCAGCCCTCCCCTATTATTTTACATAGATTTCTTATTTTATCCTTCAGATTTTGTAGAATCAAATTCTTTTCCTGTATCAAGTAATAAGAATAGCAACTGAAGGCCAGTTCACTGAAAAATCAAGTTAGGATTTTGAATGCTAAAAAAAAAAATACCACTTAATTTCAGTCAATAGTGGTAACCTTTATGACTGACATAAGTTAAGCCAATCAGCAATAAGTTATGTACTTGAATTAAAAATAGACATATATAGGCTGGGTGCCAGTGGCTCATGCCTATAATCCTGACTACTCAGGAGGCTGAGATCTTGAGGATCGAGGTTCAAAGCCAGCTCGGGCAGGAAAGTCCATGAGATTCTTATTTCCAATAAACCACTCAGAAAACTGGAAGTGGCACTATGGCTCAAGAGGTAGAATGCTAACCTTGAGCTAAAGAGCTGAGGGACAGTGCCTAGGCACAGAGTTCAAGCCCCACAACCACCACCACCAGCACCACCACCACCACCAACTATCTATCTATCTATCTATCTATCTATCTAGATATATATGTTTACTCTGATAAGTTTACTTTGATATTGGCAAAAGTAAAAATGATAACATCCAAAAATTTTTTTCAGAGGTGTGTGATGTGTCTGCTATTGTAGCAAAACATTCACAATCTAGTCCAGAGACTCAGAGTCCTATTGACCATCCTGCCTGGGGCAGCAGTATTGTGAAAGCTCCGTCTGGAATATTTGATATCAACAACAGGAAAGGTAGCACTGGTAAGTCTTTATATATTTTATTAAATATTGAGGCTGTGTCTTTAATGGCATTAGTTTGCTAACTTACTATAGTAGACATGTTAGAAATCCAGAAGTGAATTTGAATCTTATACATAAGCTAAAGAAGAGGTTAAAGTCTTGTTATTTAATGGTGTAGTTGGGAACTAAGTGTAATAGTAAGTGCCTACAGTCCCAGCAATTAAGAGTCCAAGACAGAAGGATCTTGAGTTTGAGGGCAGCCTGAACTATGTATCAGTTTCAGGCTACCATGAGCTACTTGGAGAGACCCTATCTTCCAAACAAGCCAACAGCTACAACAACAGATACAGTTGGCTCTCCGTGTTTATGGGTTCTATGCAACAAACCATGGATTGAAAATATTAGAAAAAACTTGCATCTGTGTCCAAGCTTTTTGTTGTTGTTGTTTTTTGATCAGTCATGGGCCTGAACTCTGGGCCTGGATGCTGTCCCTCAGCTCTTCAGCTCAAGGCTAGTGCTCTACCACTTGAGCCACAATGCCAATTCTGGCTTTTTCTGCTTATATGGTGCTGAGGAGTCGAACCCAGGGCCTCATGCATGCAAGGCAAGCACTCCACCACTGAGCCACCTTCCCAGCCCCCCAGGCTTTTTTAATGTCATTAGTTAATAATTGTATGAGGTATTTTAAGTAAGCTAGAGATAATTTAAAGCATATAAGAGGATGTGTCCTAAGTTATATGTAAATGTGATGCCATTTTATGTGAGACTTGAGCATAGGTGTATTGTAGTATAGAATACAAAGAGATACCTGCGTTTAACTCTGTATGTATGTGTGTGCACACATGCGCTTGGGCATGCGTGCCTATATTGGGGCTTGAACTCAGGGCTTTGAACTGTGATCTTCAAATCTCAGCCTCCTGAATAGCTAGGATTATAGGCATGAGCCATCAGTGCATAGCATTGCATTTAATTTTTTTATTTTTATTTTTATCATCAGTGTCCAGTGAGCTCTACTGCTGCATTTTTTTACCCTTTTACATTTAAGTTGGTTTTATTTTTTTGGTGGGGTGGGGGAGTCTGGTCGTGGTGCCTGAACTCTGGGCCTGGGCGCTGTCCCTCAGCTCTTCAGCTCAAGGCTAGCGCTCTACCACAGCGCCACTTACGGCTTTTTTCTCTTTGCTTATGTGGTGCTGAGGAATCGAACCCAGGGCCTCGAGCATGCAAGGCAAGCGCTCTACCACTGAGCCACCTTCCCAGCCCTGCATTTAAGTTTTTAAAGGATAGCTATGCTTGTTATTTGGGATGTCTTTCCACTTGTAGTACTTAGTTTCAGTTTGGCCACTCTTTTTATAAACCATGAGAGCACTATGCAGGGCTCCCTGTACTTGTCAAAAACCACACATGGCACATATATATACTCCTAACTATGAAGGAGACCTACATAGGAGGATCTGGGTTCAAGACTATCTGAAAAATAACTGAAATGGTCAGTTTTATTTTAAAATTGAAAATAAAGTGTGCCAATAAATTCCTGTATATAAAATGAGAGCCAATGATACTTATAAAAATCTGTTTCTCATACATTGGGAATAATTTTCAAAGCAAGTATAATTTTTTGAGCTAATATTTCTAAATGCTTATTAACTCTAATAAATTGACATGATCATGACCAGTAGTACTAATTTGAAAGGTCAAAAAGAACCCTGAGGGCTGGAGATGTGGTTCATGTGAAAGACCCTGAATTCAAACTCTTAATATTGTTTCTCCTTCCACCCCTTAAAAAAAAAAAAAAAAAGCAAGCCAGAATCCTAGCTACTCAGGAAGCTGAGATCTGAGGATTGCTGTTCAATGCCAGCCTGGGGAGGAAGGTTGGTGATACTCTTATCACCAACTAACAGAAAACCAGCAAACCCAGAAGTGGAGTTTTGGCACAAGTGGTAGAGCATTAACCTTGAGTCAAAAAAAAAAAAAAAGACGTCAGGGACAGTGCTCATCCCAGGCATTGGGTTCCAGCCCCACAACAGATGTACTTGTGTGTGGTCGCAAAAAAAGAAGACTAGATCAGTGTGCATTAGAGACAACTTTTCCCCCCAACACTTTTAAGTCTTTGTTTAAACAAAACTAAGAATCTTGGGGCTGGAGGTATGGCAAAGGCATCAGACCCTGAATTCAGGATCAGGTTCTGGGAAAACAGAAGAGAGAATCTCAAATAAGAATAAATGTTTTTTATAGTTAGTTGAAGGAGTGTTTTATAACAGTATCATATCTCTAGGTAGCTTACAAATAACAGAAATTTCTTACAGGGGCTACTGCCTTCATAAAGGGTCTTCTTTGAAATGCAAACTGCCTACCTTTCCTTGAATCATCTTGTGGTTGAAAGGGAGTGACAGTCTACGGAGCCTCTTTTCTAAGGATCTTAATCCTATTAATGAGAGTTCTACCTTATAACCAGTGATCTCCTAAAGGCCTTCCTTTAAATCATCACTGTAAAGGGATTAAAATTTCAACATAGGAATTTTATAGAGAAACATTCTGATGGATAATGATTCAAATAGAAAATAGCTTTTGGTCTTGGAGTGGAAAAAACTGGATAACAGCAGAGTGAAAAAGACGTACCCGCTTCTTTCAAATCTGGGCTTATATAGACTAGTGGCATATTTTTGGTTCACTTGATCAAATACTGAATCTTTGAGAGTTGGGCTCAATGTCTCCTTTATTTACCATTGCTTTGGTGGCATTTCACATAGTTGAAACTAGTAGGCTTTCTGATATTTGTTGAAGGAATGAATATATATGAAAAATTGTTAAAAACTCAAGGTATCAGCCACCTTAGAATTTTCCAAGCCTAAGATACAGTTCTGGGTTTTTCTACTTGAAAGCAATTTTTTTTTTTACTTTAAAATAGTAATGCTTTGGTGATTATAAATATATAGTTCCTTTGTGATTACAAATTTACTTTGTGCAAAGTAGATTCTTGGCAAGCTTTTTGTTTTCCTTTTTGTTGGTTGTGGGGCTTGAACTCTGGGCCTGGATGCTATCCCTCAGCTCTTCAACTCAAGGTAAGCACTCTACCACTTGAGCCATAGCATTATTTCTGGTTTTCTGGTGGTGAATTGGTGGTAAGAGTCTCACAGACTTTCCTGCTTGGGCTGGCTTTGAACCATAATCCTCAGTTCTCAGCCACCTGAGTAGCTATGATTACAGACATGAGCCACTGGCACCAGCTTTTTTTTTTTTTTTCTTTTACACATGCTTGGAACCAATCTAGAGGCTTCTACATGTTAAGAAAGCACTCTACTCCTGAATTGTATCCCTAGCCCCCTTAACAAGTATTTGTTCAATTGAATATATGCAATCTAAGACAGAAGATATTATATTTTCCAAGGTCTTATATTTAACTCAGAATATTTTTTGTAAATGAGCTCTTAAAATGTAAGAAATAAAAGTAGATCTGTGCTTACTGATAAAGGTGTTTAGTGAGGGATGCAAGGTATGTCTGTTTTGTTGTTGTTTTACAGGTATCCCTATGCCAAGACAGTGAAAACACATGGTAAAATTAAGACATCCAGAAAATTTAGAAGATATTATCCCTGAGAGTCAAGGTTGAATAGATCCTGTAGGAGTACTTTTTTTTTTTTTGTCGGTCGTGGGGCTTGAACTCTGGGCCTGGGCGCTGTCCCTCAGCTCTTCAGCTCAAGGCGAGCGCTCTACCACTTGAGCTACAGTGCCACTTCCGGTTTTCTGGTGGTTTATTGGAGATAGGAGTCTCACGATCTCTCCTGCCAGGGCTGGCTTTGAACCGCAATCCTCAGATCTCAGCCTCCTGAGTAGCTAGGATTACAGGCGTGAACCACCAGCGCCCGGCAGGAGTACTTTTTTATATCTTCTCTATCTTCTTTATATCTTCCAAGTTTTCTGAACATTTTACTTATATCAAGTGTCACTTCCACAATGAGAAAAGACAATAAGCATTTGTATGTTACATTGGAGAATGAATTCATTTTTAATTTTTCACTATCCTTTTTAGGTAGTACATCAAATTCATTATTTTCTACTCAAGATCCACTTGAAGATACAGGATTTGAAGTTTCTAATTTCAAGAAGAATGGTGACAAAGGAGAAAGAAGACAAAAGCATTTTTCAGAGAGGAGTTGTAGTTTTAGTTCTGAAAGTCGAGCAGGAATGTTACGTAAGAAGAGCAGTTTGGATTTGAATTCAAGTGAAATGGCTATCATGATGGGAGCAGATGCCAAGATTCTCACAGCAGCATTGACATGTCCTAAGACTTCTCCACTTCATGTTAAAAGAACCCATAGCTTTGAAAGTGCTAGTGGTCATCTAGTTGACACCAGGACTCATGTATCTGAGAGCAGTTTGGATTCTGAACGAAAATCATCTCCTGTGTTAGAGATGCTTGAGGAAAGCCAAGAATTCTTAGAGCCTGACATTGATGATAATGTAGCTAAAACTACGTCATCAGTTACATTTGATAGTCTACAAAATGATACTAATAGCAATCAGTCCAGAGCCTTGAAAGTGGGATCGAAACATCTAATGAATAAGAGAAGCAGTTCACATGGTGCCGTTAAAGCCATTGAGAGGGAAGATGTTGAAACTGGACTAGATCCTTTGTCTCTTTTAGCTACTGAATGTATAGAAGAAAAATCTCCTGATTCTGAAGAAAAGATGCTATCTCCAGTTATTTCCAGGAATCTGGCTGATGAAATTGAAAGCTACATGAACTTAAAAAGTCCCCTGGGGAGTAAATCTTCTAGTATGGAGTTGCGTGGAGAGGGAAGTACTGGTATTGCAGTTAGTCATCCTTTAGAAAGGAGATCAAGTCTACCTTTTGATCATGGTCCACCAGCACAGGAAAATCCAGAAAGTGAAAAGAGCTCCTCTGTCGTGTCTGGGTCTAAAACTTTTACTGGGCGTCTTAAGCCACAAACTCCATATCGAACTCATAAGGATCGTTCAACATCTTTATCAGCATTGGTACGGTCTTCACCACATAGCCCACTGGGCTCTGTAGTAAATTCATTGTCAGGGCTTAAGCTGGATAATATACTCTCGGGACCCAAGATAGATGTCCTAAAATCTGGTATGAAGCAAGCAGCAACAGTAGCCAGTAAGATGTGGGTGGCTGTAGCATCTGCCTACAGCTACTCAGATGATGAGGTAAGAAAGTTGTATGTATATGTGTCTGAGATAGGGATGTTTTTGTATGTGTTCTCTTTCTTAAAATAATGTAAACATGTGAGAAAACTAATAATGTAGAAATAGCATAACAGGATCACTTTGTAATTATATAGATGTAAGTTAAGTTTATTTTGTTGAAAGCACTAATGATTTGTATTTCAAATTAATAATACTTGGATAGTACTTTGACATAACGTTTATTTATCTCCTTAAGACATATTGTTGCTCTGCAGCTTAATTCACAGATGTCATACTGAACAACAAATGATTGTCTTCAGAAAATCACTGTACATAGAATTTTAGATTTTTTTTATTTATTTATTTTTGGGGGGGGTTCTGGTTGTGGGGCCTGAACTCTGGGCCTGGGCGCTGTCCCTCAGCTCTTCAGCTCAAGGCGAGCACTCTACCACTTGAGCCACAGTGCCACTTCTGGCTTTTTCCTTTTTGCTTATGTGGTGCTGAGGAATCGAACCCAGGGCCTCAGGCATGCAAGGCAAGCACTCTACCACTGAGCCACCTTCCCAGCCCGAATTATTAGATTCTTATGAAAATGTCAGTGAAGAAATATTGCTTACTTAGTGGAAAAACATTAAATTTTACTTTTGTGTCCACAGAATTACACGGTACTAGAGTACTTATGTTTAATTTTAATAGCAACTCTATGAAGGTAGTAGTATTGTTATCATTTTATCAGAGAAGTTATTAACAAGTTCACAGAAGTAGTCAGTGATAGAACTAGGAATTGAAGTTAGGGAGATTGGTGGTAGAGTCCATGCCCTTATCTTAGCACTATCTTAGACATATTAAAAGAGAATCATGTTGAGGGCTGTCCAGAACAACCAACACCAGGTGATACCTAACTTGGGCCAGGAAGGACCTCTTGGAAATTTATGATTAGTCAAAATAATAAGGTAGCAGAATGATGTGTCTGAGAGAATAGTGTGGAAAGACATGAATTTAAGATAACATAATTTCACATTGCTAAAAGAGACACAGGAAAAGAAATTTTACAAATAAGAATTTGTATGCTATTTGGAGGAGAGCTCCATAGAAAAAGTAATAACGGGAGGTGGGGGTGGTAAGAAGGGGTGGAGGGAGGGAGGGAGATGGGAAGGGGAAACAAAGGAGGAGGCAACAATGCTTGATAAGAAATGTACTCATTAGGGCTGGGAAGTTGCTCAGTGGTAGAGCACTTGTCTTGCATGCATGAGGCCCTGGGTTCAATTCCTCAGCACCACATAAGCAAAAAGAAAAAAGCCAGAAGTAGTGCTGTGGCTCAAGTGGTAGAGTGCTATCCTTGAGCTGAAGAGCTGAGGAACAGAGCCCAGACCCAGAGTTCAGGCCCCACGACCGGACCCAAAAAAGAAATGTACTCATTATCTTGCCCATGTAAGTATGGTATTTTCACAATAAAAAAAAGAGAAAAAGTAACAACAGAGAGACCATCTTATTACCTTTTTATATATATTACATTATATTCTTTTCACCTTACCATTTTCACTTGGAATTTGACAGTGTAAAATTCCATGTAGTCTTGGATCTTTTCATGCCATAGCCCTGGCATCAGTAGCAGTACTCCCAAATGACAAGATACACTGAATAATTTGAAACTGAAACAGTGAATTAAAATTCTTCCTGGGCATTGGTGGCTTATGTCTGTAATCCTAGTTACTTTAGGCTGAGATCTAAGGATCATAGTTTGATGCTAAAATATCAAAGTGCATCTGTGTCTCAAGTGGTAGAGTGCTAGCCTTGAACAAAAAACCTCACAAATAATGCCCAGGCACTGAGTTCAAAACAAAACAAACAATAACCTTCTGTAAATTTTATGTTTATAAATTTTATCCAGAATTTAAGGCCAAGAGATATGAATAAAAATGACTCAGAGGGCTGGGAAGGTGGCTCAGTGGGAGAATGCTTGCCTTGCATGCATGAGGCTCTGGGTTCGATTCCTCAGCACCACATAAACGGAAAAAGCTGGAAGTGGCGCTGTGGCTCAAATATTGTGCTAGCCTTGAGCTGAAGAGCTGAGGGACAGTGCCCAGGTCCAGAGTTCAAGTCCCACAACTGACAAAAAAAAAAAAAAGACTCAGAAGAGCTTTTTTTTTGTGTAAGTTCTAAAACATTTTTTATATTTAAATAGTAGGGGGATTAATTAAATATATAGTACATCAATAAAGCACATTGTAGGAGTTTAAATATAGTGGACACATTTAGAGGCAATAAGATACATGAGAAATGCAGTTACATGAGGAATATAGTTACATGAGAAATATAGTTTAAAGCATTCTAATTTATAAAATATATAATTATACATACTTTAAAACAAGTAGATGTATAACAAGATTGATATACTGTGGAGGGAACGAGGTTGATTGGGAGACATTATGTACTCATATGGAAGTGTCAAAGTTCAGCCACCTTTACAAGTAATGCTGCTAATTGGAATTTTCAGTACCAACATCATGATAAAGGAAATACTTTTTGTACATTATGAAAATGGAACAATGAAGCTTGTTCTAAAAGTAGGAAGGAAGTATAAGGGTGAATGACAGGGAGGTGAGTATGATCAAGGTACATGATGTGCATATGTGGACATGTCAAAATGAAATCCCTTTGTATAACTAATTGATGCTAATAAAAATGTAGAAGCTGGGCTGGGAAGGTGGCTCAGTGGTAGAGCGCTTGCCTTGCATGCTTGAGGCCCTGGGTTCGATTCCTCAGCACCACATAAGCAAAAAGAAAAAAGCCGGAATTGGCGCGGTGGCTCAAGTGGTAGAGCGCTAGCCTTGAGCTGAAGAGCTGCGGGAAAGCGCCCAGGCCCAGAGTTCAGGCCCCATGACTAGATCCCACCCCCTCCCCCCCAAAAAAATGTAGAAGCTAAAAATGTTTTAAGCTAAAATTGATACTTGTTACTCTGAACAATCAGATTTCTTGTAGAAAATTTCAGGACAATTTTATTTGGAAAGATATCATGGTGTGTGTGTGTGTGTGGGGGGTGTGTGTGTGTCAGGACAATTTTATTTGGAAAGATAATCGTGTGTGTTTGTGTGTGTGTGTATTTTTCGGATGGCATTAAAAGCTAGAGAAGTTTGTAATTTCTGTGTGGTTAAATGACCACCTACCTTAATTATACAGTATCTCTTTTGGGTTTTTTGTTGTTGTTGTTGTTTCTTGTCAGTCGTGGGGCTTGAACTCTGGGCCTGAACGCTGTCCTTCAGCTCTTCAGCTCAAGGATAGTGCTTTACCGCTTGAGCTACAGTGCCACTTCCTATACAGTATCTCTTTTGCATGTAGCTTTTAGTATTCTTTCATTTCATAATGAATATTGAGACAACAGACCTTCTAAACATCTGGTGTTGCATGGTACAATTTAAAAAAAAATTTTTTTTTTGTCAGTCATGAGGCTTGAACTCTGTACCTGGGTGCTGTTCCTTAGCTCTTCAGCTCAAGGCTAGTACCTACCATTTGAGCCACAGCACCATTTCCAGCTTTTTTCTGCTTATGTGGTGCTGAGGAATCGAACCCAAGGTCTCATGCATGCAAGGCAAGCGCTCTACCACTGAGCCAACTTCCCAGTCCAGCATGGTACAATCTTAACTTTTTTTTTTTTGCCAGTCCTGGGGCTTGAACTCAGGGCTTGGGCATTGTCCCTGAGCTTTTTTTGTTAAAGGCTAGCACGCTACCACTTGAGAGCTACAGCGCCACTTACAGCTTTTTCTGTATGTGGTACTGAGGAATGGAAACCAGGGCTTCATGCATTCTAGGCAAGCACTCTACTACTGAGCCACATTCCCAGTCCCAATCTTAACATCTTATGGGTCATTTGTTAAATTTCTTAAAATGTGAGAGAAGTTTAAAATGATAGTAGGATGAGTTTAAAAATGAGAGATAGTTTAAGATGTGGAGTTTAATTCTGTAATCATTATATGTACGGTTTTATTCTTTTTAATTAAAGGAAGAAACTACTAGAGATTACAGCTTCCCAGCTGGCCTAGAAGACCATATTTTGGGGGAGAATGTGTCAACTAACACAGATATTTCAGGGTTGGTTCCCAGTGAACTTAACCAGAGCAACACAAGTCTTGGAAGTAGCAGCAGCAGTGGAGATGTTGGAAAAATGCATTACTCAACAGGTATGAATTATGTATGTATGTATTATGTATGTAAATATGTACTTGGGGCTAGACAAGTGCTTTACATTGAGCTCTTCCTGTTTTAATAACCTTGCCATAAGTCCCCACTATTTTAAATGCCACTTGATAAAATGATCTGATGTTTAATTTTAATTTAAATTTTTTTGTCAGTCATGGGGCTTGAACTTGGCCTGGGCGCTGTCCCTGAGCTCTTCAGCTCAAGGCAAGTGCTCTACCACTTGAACCACATCACTACTTCTGGTTTTCTGGTGGTTAATGGGAAATAAGAGTTTCACAGACTTTGCTGCTTGGTCTGGCTTTGAACCGTAATCCTCAGATCTCAGCCTCCTGAATACTAGGGTTACAGGCATGAGCCACCAGTGCCTGACGCAATATGTTTTAAATAATAACTCTATCTTACTATTACTCTGTTTTTGGGTCTGGTCGTGGGGCCTGAACTCTGGGCCTGGGCACTGTCCCTCAGCTCAAGGCTAGCACTCTACCACTTGAGCCACGGCACCACTTCTTTTTCTTTTTGCTTATGAGGTGCTGAGGAATCGAACCCAGGGCCTCAGGCATGCAAGGCAAGCACTCTACCACTGAGCCACCTTCCCAGCCCTATTACTCTGTTTTTGTATGAGCTACAAGTACTCCATTTTCTATTTTGTTTAATTTTAGGTGTATATATTTGTATATTTTTGTGAATTATATCAATTCTCAGGCTTTAGCATGCATGCGAATCATCTAGTGTTTTCAGATATGTACAGTTATCTAGCTGGATACCAATGGCTCATACCTGTAATCTTAGCTACTCAGAAGGCTGTGTTCTGAAGATCAAAGTTTGAAGCCAGCCCCGGCAGACAAATCTGAGAGACTCTTACCTTGAGTTAGCCAGCAAAAATCAGAAGTAAAGGGCTAGCTCAAATAATAGTAGAGTGCAGCCTTGAGCAAAAAAAGCTAAACAAGAGCTAAAGGCCCTAAAATCAAGCTTCAATCTTGATGAAGACAAAAAAAAGCCCAACAAAAAAATAATTATGCACATAAATACATTGACTAAACTTTAGTCTAAAACTAGATTTATGGAATGGGGCTTTGGAAATATGTATTTTTAACTGTCTCTGGTTGCATAAGTATTTGGCCAGATTTTAAAGATCATTAGAATTTCTCAGCTTTATTGTTAGAAATTGAACTCTTTTTTTTTTTTTTGGATGCCAGTGGCTCACACTTGTCATCCTACCCTTTCAGCAGACTAAAATATGAGGTCTGAAGTTCAAAACCAACCCAGGCAGAAAATTCTAAGAGACTCTTATCGCTAATTAACCAGCAAGAAGCTGGAAATAGAGCTGTGATTCAAGTGGGGGAGCAGGAGCAGAAAAGGCTGAAGGAGAGCTTGAGGGCCTGAGCGAGTTCAAGCCCCAATATGAGCACACAAAAATGAAATAGGACTTTTTTTCCTCTTATCTTTTTTTTTTTTGACATAGGGTCTCACTATGTAGTCTAATCTGGTCTCCAATTCATTATCTTCCTGCCTTAGCCTCCTACATGCTGAAATTATAGCTGTGTGCCACAATATCAAGAGGTTTTTTTCCTCTTATTTTTTTATTGTGAAAAATTCCAAATGTTATGAGAAATTGGAAGAATTAAGTAAGTGAACAATTACATATTCTTTCCTTAGACCTAATTTACTGGTGGGGGGGGGGTGGACACTACTGAGGCTTGAACTCCTGGTCTTGCATTCTTGCTTGGGTTTTTTGCTCAAAACTGGCTGGAGCTCTAGCACTTGAGTCACAGCTCCACTTCCAACTTTTTGCTGATTAATTATCTTATGAGCCTTAAAGACTTCGCCTACTCTGGCTTGAAACCTGGATTCTTAGATGTCAGGTTTCTAAGTAGCTAGGGATCTACCAGCACCCAGCCATAGACTTAATTTTATCATTTCTTTTTTTTTTTTTTTTTGGTCGGTCGTGGGGCTTGAACTCTGGGCTTGGGTGCTGTCCCTGTGCTCTTCATCTCAAGGCAAGCGCTTTACCGCTTGAGCCACAGCGCCACTTCCTGCTTTCTAGTGGTTTATTGGAGATGAGAGTCTCATGGGCTTTCCTGCCTGGGCTGGCTTTGAACCACGATCCTCAGATCTCAGCCTCCTGAGTAGCTAGGATTACAGGCGTGAGCCACTGGCACCCGGCAATTCTTTCTAAATATTTCTAAGTATACCTAATTCTATATTGTAACCATTTGAAAAAATATAATAACCATTTGAAAATAAAGCAGATTTCACAATCGTTCCCTCCTAAATACGTTGGTTTTTATTTCCAAAGCATAAGGACAATCTCCTACATGTTTTGGCTATCTGTGGTCCTGGCGCTGAGCACCTGATAGCCAAGCACTATACCACTGAGATTTGTCCCCAGCACATAATGTGTTATGCTTATTCTTCTCTAGGTGAAGTTCCATTTCCAAGAGGAATAAGGAGGCAGGACTTTGAAAAATCAGACCATGGTTCATCTCAAAACACCAGCATGTCTAGCATCTATCAGAACTGTGCAATGGAGGTAAAAGTTCTGTCTTCTGCCCATGATAAAGTGATATAAACTTACTTTTATTTCAGAGTATCATTTAACAGTATTCATTTTGTTGGGTTTGTTATCTTATAAAGCAATGAACTGATAGTTTCACCTGTAACATAATAAAGCTATTAATTCCAGATATGATCAATAGAATAACTAAAATTCTGTTAAGAAAATGACCTTTCCCAGATCTGAAGGATGAGACCCATGTGAATAGAAGCCTGAAGCTTTGGAGAATATTAAAGGAAAATTTCAGACCCTTTTCCAATCCAGTTTCAACTTGCTCATTCTCATTTCCTTAATAAAGCTGCATTTCTATTGTGAAAAAAAAATGACCTTTAAGATGCAGTTTAGATTTTCAGTATTCTTGGTTTTGTTTTTTTTTTTTTTTAATCAGGTTTTGATGTCAAGTTGTTCACAATGTAGAGCTTGTGAAGCATTAGTTTATGATGAAGAAATTATGGCTGGGTGGACGGCAGATGATTCAAATTTGAATACAACCTGTCCATTCTGTAAAAGCAACTTCTTGCCTTTTCTCAATATAGAATTTAAAGACCTGAGAGGCTCTGCAAGGTTAGTAATCTAAATGTTCCCTCAAGAGGTAAGTGCCCCCTGGAAGGCATGACTCCTGGGGCAAGAGAATAAATCTCATAGCATGTTCCAGGCCTGCCTTTCTTCTTCTCCTTCACCATCAGTATTAGATTAGAGAATATTAGTAATAAAATGAAGACTGCTTTTCCTTTTTGTTGTTGTTGTTTTTGATGGTGGTGGTGGTGGTGTGTGTGTGTGAGAGAGAGAAAAACAGAGAAAGAGAGAGAGTGTGTTAGTTATGGGGCTTGAACTCAGGGCCTGGGCAGTATCTCTGAGCTTTTTTTGCCTAAGACTAGCACTCTACCACTTAGAGCCACTTGCGATTTTCTATTGGTTAATTGGAGATAAGAATCTCATAGAGGGGCTGGGAAGGTGGCTCAGTGGTAGAGCGCTTGCTTGCCTTGCATGCTTGAGGCCCTGGGTTTGATTCCTCAGTACCACATAAGCAAAAAGAAAAAAGCCAGAAGTGGCGCTGTGGCTCAAGTGGTAGAGCGCTAGCCTTGAGCTGAAGAGCTGAGGGACAGCGCCCAGGCCCAGAGTTCAGGCCCCAGGACCTGACCCCCCACCCAAAAAAAAAAAAAAAAGGAATCTCATAGACTTTCCTGTTTCTCTGATTATCAGCTTCCTGAGTAGCTAGGCTTATAGGTGTTAAGGTGTGAACCACCAGCACCTGGAATACTTTTCTATTTTAGCATGTGATCATCAGTAGAAATATTCTTGGAACTGAACTTTGTAGGTAATTCAAAAGTCTTATGTTAGGGATTGTTTTAAGCTTGTCTTTGTGACCTTTATTATGTCTCCTTAATTGTTGTCATTTGGTAGAGTGAGATGGCAAATTTTAGATGGTAGAAAGGCACAGCTCAGTTTATAGAGCACTAGACAATGAGTGTTAGTGTCAGGTATCCAGTTTGAGTGGACCAAAAAAATAAAAAAGTGAAAAGAAAGAGGCTGGGAAGGTGGCTCAGTGGTAGAGCGCTTACCCTGTATACATGAGGCCCTGGGTTCGATTCCTCAGCAACATATAAGCAGAAAAAGTCAGAAGTGGCTCGTGGTAGAGTGCTAGCCTTGAGCTGAAGAGCTGAGGGACAGCACCCAGGCCCAGAGTTCAGGCCCCACGATCAGCAAAAAAAAAAAAAAAAAAAGTGAAAAGAAAGGAAACTACCTGGTTTGTAGTCAGTCACTAAATAATTGAGCTGGGCTCTGGTGGTTCTTGCCTGTAATCCTTGCAACTCATGAGGCTGAAATCTAAGGATTGCTGTTCCAAACCAGTCCTGGAAGGAAAGTTGGTAAGACCCTTATCTCCAATAAACTGTCAGAAAGCCAAAGTGAAGTTGTGGCTCATGGTAGCCTTGAGCACAAAAGCTCAGGGACAGTGCCCAAGCCCTGAGTTTAAGCACCCCCCCTCAAAAAAATAAAATAAAAAGTTGAGAGTTGGTAAGTAATTGAGAGAAATGCTGACATATTAATTTATTACAATGGTATTTTATTGAGCAAATGAATTTTTTGTTATTATCTGCCTTTAGTTGAGTTTTATTTTTTGCTTTGATTGGTGGAAATTAAGCCCAGGACTTTTACATGCTAAATTACTTGTTCTGAGCTCCATCCTTAGCACCTGCAGTTGCTTTAAAAAATAGTCTTCGGGCCTGAGAAGGTGGCTCAGTGGTAGAGTGCTTGCCTTGCATGCATGAGGCCCTTAGTTCGATTCCTCAGCACCACATAAGCAAAAAGAAAAAAGCCATAAGTGGCGCTGTGGCTCAAGTGGTAGAGCGCTAGCCTTGAGCTGAAGAGCTGAGGGACAGCACCCAGGTCCAGAGTTCAGGCCCACGACTGGACCCCTCCCCGCCCCCCCCCCCCAAAAAAAAGCCTCACTGACTTTCCAGCCCAGGCTGGCATTGAACCGCGATACTCAGATCTCAGCCTCCTGAGTAGCTAGGATTACAGGCATGCGCCACTGGCACCAGGTGCAGATTATATTCTTGATGTATTATTTTCATTGGTCTGGGCCTCATTAATTCTCTTCTTCCATTTCCACTCATTCCTTGATCCAGCAGACACCAATGAGCTAGATGTGACATATTCTTAAATATAGATGCTTATAAAATACGTAGTGTTGTTTTGTATACTTGTGTATTTTAATTTGTATAATTAGAATAATGTAGAAAAGCATTGGGGGGTAGTGGAGTTTGAACTCAAGATTTTGTTTGTTGGTAGGCAGTACTCAATTTTCAGGGGTTTTTTTGTTTTATTTTGAGACAGGGTCTCACTACTTATTAACCTAGGCTGGCCTTGAACTTATGATCTTCCTGCCTTAGTTTCCTTAATGCTAGGATCAAAGCTTTATACCACCACACATAGATTTTATTATTTTTGTTTGCATTTCTGAATACTAGTAAGTTTAACTGTTTCTTCATTATTTGTTAGTTCAGCATTTTCTTTTCCCTTTAATGAATTTTTTAAATAAAATTATGTTTTTGTTTGCATACTCCAAGCTGACCTAGCCTTAGCCTCCTTTGACTGCTAGCACTGTATGTGCTCCACCATGGCCAGCTGTTCAATATGTTCTGCAAATTGCCTTCCTATATTCCTTGCCTACTTTTCTGTTAACTTTTTATTTCTGTTGATATGACTTTAATATTCTTGATAATATTTGCAGATAAATCATTAATTTGATGTCATAGTCCACTAATTTTGAATTGTGATTTGAGTTTTGTTTAAGATGTTGTGTTCCATGTCTAGGACTTTTTTTTTTTTTTGGGTCCGGTCGTGGGGCCTGAACTCTGGGCCTGGGCGCTGTCCCTCAGCTCTTCAGCTCAAGGCTAGCGCTCTACCACTTGAGCCACAGCGCCACTTCCGGCTTTTTGCTTATGTGGTGCTGAGGAATTGAACCCAGGGCCTCTTGCATGCAAGGCAAGTGCTCTACCACTGAGCCACCTTCCCAGCCCATCTAGGACATTTTTTTCTCCCTAAATAATCTTTTTCTGGTTTTTTCTAGGGCTTGGTATTAAACCCAGGGCCTTGCACGTGCTAGGTTTAATAATCTTTATATTATACCCTTGCTTGATATTTAAGTCTTTCATCCATTTGATGTCTACCTTTTATGTAAGAGGGTAAAATCTAGCTTATATTTTTCTCTGTCTAACAAGCCATTATGATCTACTCAGTAGCCTGTCTTTTCCTCTCTGATGTGTAGTGTCCTCTCTACCCTGTAGGCCTCTTCCTGATCCTGCCTTCTTCTGTCAATACAGTGTTTTTTGTGAGTCCCCAGGAAAATTAATCTAAATTTTCTATTGTAATTGGATTAGATTTATAGATTAATTTGTGGAAAACTGAAGTTTTCAATGTTACTATCTTTTTTTTTTGTGGTCAGTTTGTGGGGCTTGAACTCTAGGCCTGAGCGCTGTCCCTCAGCTCTTCAGCTCAAGGCTAGCACTCTACCACTTGAGCTACAGCTCCACTTCCGGTTTTCTGATGGTTTATTGGAGATAAGAGTTAAGACTTGTTTCACGGACTTTTCTGTCCAAGCTGGCTTTGAACCGCGATCCTCAGATCTCAGCCTCCTGAGTAGCTAGGATGACAGGTGTGAGCCACCGGCGCCCAGCCTCAGTGTTATTATCTTAAATATGAACAATGTATATCTATTTTTTCAGATTATATATGGTCTTTAGTATAAAGCATTTGGAATTATTTTTCCTATGTCTTATACTTTTTTCATTGAGTTGTGGCTTTTTAAGCTACAGTGACAAGAACCTTTTAAAAATACACTTTCTAATTAGGTATAAAGTAGCTTTTTAAACAATTTTTATTTTATTATAAAGATGCTGTACAGAGGGGTTACAGTTACATGAGTAAGGTAATCAGTACATTTCTTGTCGAGCATTGTTACCCCTCCTTTGTTGTTCTCCCATTATCCCTTCCTTCCCCCACCTTCACCACCCCCCAAGTTGTAAAGTTGATTTCCAACATAGTGTCTTGTGAGTATCATTGTTGCAATGGGTCATCCCGTGTCCTTGTTTCAGCATTTTGTTATTCCCCTCCCCAAATTAGATAAATTTATACACAAAGATGTAGGGTACCAAAATCAAGTACAGTGACAACAGGTATAAAGTAGCATTTTTGGTCACCCCCTACATACACATATCAATATGAAAATTTCAAGTTTACAACAAAGTTTAAAGATAGGAGCAGGATAGGAAGTACTAGGGATGGTGCTCTACTACTGAACTACCCCAGCCACTTAAAAAAATTTTTTTACAGTGAATACCTAAATGTATTCACTGTTACATTCTCCAGTTTATATTTTACTGTTCTAATCACCTGTTTATTTCCTATTTATCAACATATACTTTTATTCATTTAAAAATATGGAGAAGTGTTGGGCGCCAGTGGCTCATGTTTGTAATCCTAGCTACTCAAAAGTCTGAGATCTGAGGGTCACAGTTTGAAGCTCACTGCCTGGGTAGGAAAGTTAGTGAGATCCTTATGTCCAATAAACTGCCAAAAATGTGGAAAAGTCCTTATGTGTACACACACACACACACACACACACGCGCGAAAGATGTTAGCACATGTCACACACACACACACACACACACACGAAAGATGTTAGCACATGTCTCCCCCAAACACTTCAGCATGTGTATTACTAACTGCAATTTAGAATTGTAGTACCGGACTGGGAATATGGCTTACTGGTAGAGGTCTTGCCTAACATTCATGAAACCCTGGGTTCAATTCCTCAGTAGCACATAAACAGAAAAGGCTAGAAGTGGTGCGGGGGCTCAAGTGGTAGAGTGCTAGCCTTGAGCAAAAAAAGTTAAGGGACAGTGCCTAGGCCTTGAGTTCAAGCCTCAGCACTGGCAAGGAAAAAAATCATGAATTGTAGTACAAGTAATATACTAATTTCAGATGTACCATTTGAAGAGCAAATGCATATGTTTGTGCCCTTAGCAAGTTACAGAACATTAGTATCACTTCAGAAAATTCTCCAGTGTCCGTTATGAGAATCCTTCCTCACCTAATCTCTACTGAAAGGGAGAAGTATGAAAATAAAAGAACAGATATGACTAGAGACAAAACAGATTCCGGGCTGGGAAGGTGGCTCAGTGTAAGAGAGTGCTTGCCTTGCATGCATGAGGCCCTGGGTTCGATTCCTCAGCACCACATAAGTAGAAAAAGCTGGAAGTGGTGCTATGACTCAAGTGGTAGAGTACTAGCCTTGAGCTGAATAGCTGAGGGACAGCGCCCAGGCTCAGAGACCAAGCCCCACGACAGACCCACCCCCCATTCATAAGCTGTAAAAATTCATAAAAAAATTCATTCATAAGCTGTAAAAATGGTACTGTAGGGGCAGGGAAGGTGGCTCAGTGGTAGAGCACTTGTCTTGCCTGCCAATTCCTCAGCACCACATAAGCAAAAAGAAAAAATGGTACTGTAAACAATTACAAATTAATATATTTAAAGTGTTATTGCTATACCTTTCCCCTTTTCCCTTCCCCTCTCCCTTCAACCTTTTCCCTCCCTCCCAACATCTTCCTGCTAAATTAGCTTCCCAATGGATATGAGTATAGATATATGCCAAAATGTCGGTCTTTTTGAAAATCGCTGTTTTTAATTTTTAAAAATTCCTTCAGGACTTTGTTTAGTAGTTCTCAAAACACACCATCTTGTATCAAGCTGATTTTAGGAGAAGAGGGAAGAAGGATTGAAAACAGAAGTGTATGTTTGTAATAGGCAGTCTTTCCCTTATGAATTCATTAATGGGTATCACAAAATAATTCTAAATACAATAAAAATTTTAAGACTCGGATTTTTAAAAAGACTTCTTCCCCCTTGTTTCATTTTAGTTTTTTCTTGAAACCAAGTACCTCTGGTGACAGTTTACAAAGTGGCGGCATGCCATTGACCAGTGAGCCCTTGGAGCACAAACCTGTATGCAGTTCAGCAGAACCTGACTTGATTAACTTCATGGATTTCCCGAAACATAACCAGACAATATCGGAAGAAGCAAGCCATACAGTTGACTCAAGGTACCATAGGAAGTAGAGAACTTGCCGTAGCAAGTTAGACACTCTTGTAAAAATTATATATTTAATGACAACCTGAATCTAGTCAGTTCTGGCATTTAAAAACTTAATCTTGATGGTCTTGGTGGTGCATATTTGTAATTCTGGCTCTCAAGAATGAGATTGAGGCAGAAGGATTGTGAGACTGAGGCCAGAGTAACTGTGTACTATATTCAAAGCCAACATGAGTTACTTTATGACCCTTTGTCTTCATAAAACAAGGGTTGGGGGCTGGGAAGGTGGCTCAGTGGTAGAGCGCTTGCCTTGCATGCCTGAGGCCCTGGGTTCGATTCCTCAGCACCACATAAGCAAAAAGAAAAAAGCCGGAAGTGGCGCTGTGGATCAAGTGGTAGAGCACTAGCC
Organism: Dipodomys spectabilis; assembly: GCF_019054845.1. Lineage (NCBI taxonomy): Eukaryota > Metazoa > Chordata > Mammalia > Rodentia > Heteromyidae > Dipodomys > Dipodomys spectabilis. Next base: position 4,313,053 of record NW_024870835.1, on the reverse strand, counting down.
TTGAGCTGAAGAGCTGAGGGACAGCGCCCAGGCCCAGAGTTCAGGCCCCACGACCGGACCCAAAAACAAAAAAAAACAAGGGTTGGAATTTAGCTGGTGGTACAACACTTGCTTGCTTTATATGCATCAGACTCTTGGTTTGATCTCTACATAAAATTTAACTTGCACTTTTTACTACCACATACCTTTTAAATATTTAATGAATAAAGCTTATGATACAACATTTAAAAAATAAGTTTAATGTTTTAAAGTATATTTTACAAAATGAACTTCTCAATAGTCAAAATGCTTTTCTGGTTAGGGCAATTTCTTTTGTATAAAGTACATATTTTATTTTTTCCTGTTTGGCAATATTGTGATTTGGACTCAAGAATCTCACTTACTAGGCAAGCAGTCTACCATTTGAGCCATTATACCTAGCACTTTGTTTATCAGATAGACTCTCATACTTTTGCCCAGGGCTAGCTCTGTACACATTGTCTTGGGTTTGTCTCCATGTCCAGTTAGGGGTTTGTTTGTTCTTTTTTTTCCTCCATAGTGCCCATCCTAGGGCTTGAACTCTGGGCCTGGGTACTGTCCTTGAGTATTTTGCTCAAGGCTTGTGCTCTACCACTTAAGCCTCAGCTCCATTTCCATTAGAGATGAGAATCTCACAGACTTTTTTGCTTGGGCTGTATTTGAACTGTGATCATCATATATCAGCTTCTTGAATAGTTAACATTACAGGTGTGAGATGCTGGCACCAGGTTTCCAGTTTTTTTTTTTGAGACAGATCTCACCAACAGTTTTCCTTGAGTTTGCCTCTTGTCTACCTCCCAAATATTTGGGATTTCAGGTATGTGTCACCATGTTCAGCTCTTATTTTACTTTTTGGCAAAGAGGCAGTGCTGAGATTTGAACTCAGGTATGCAGACTTACCAGGTTTACTTTTGTTATTTTGTTATTTGTTGTTATATTTGTTATTTTTTGAATAAGACCTTATGTTTGAATAAAGCAATGAAATGTAACTTATAAGTTACACCATAAATTCTCTTTTCAGTCCTCATTACCATCCATGTTCTTCTGACCAATTGTATAAAACTATGTGAAGAAAAATGAATTTCTTTTGTTGGTGGGAATACTGGGATTAAACATAGGGGCATAGGTGGGAGACAAGTGCTTTACCACTGAACTCTACCTCAAGCTCCAAATTTAATTCTATTGTGAAAGAGGAGGGGAAGGGATTGAGACAGGATATCTCTCTGTAGCTCTGAGCTTAAGATACTCTTGCCTCAGTCTAGGATTACAAGTATGTGCCACCATATCTGGTACCAAATTTAATTCTTAAAAGGAAATGGTAATTCTTATACATTTAAAATCCATTAAAGAAATTTGTCTAGCTCTCTGGATTTAGATTAATTTTCATGACTAACAGCATTTCTTCATTTTTTAAAGTGGTGAATTAAAGCAAGCCAGTGAAAATGTCCAAACTATGAAAATTTCATCTGTGCCTAATAGTTCATCAAAACGAAATGTATCTTTGACTCGAAGCCACAGTGTTGGAGGCCCTTTGCAAAATATTGACTTCTCCCAAAGACCTTATCATGGCATTTCAACAGTCAGTCTCCCAAACAGTCTACAGGAAGTTGTGGTATGTAATACTGCAATCGTATTGTATACTCTTGTCAGTACAGAGTGGAATATTGCACAGTTTGTAATGGAATTAATGACACAGCAAGTAGTAGACAAAAGATTTCCTCATAAACTAAGAACTTTTTAACTTTTTAACATTGAGATTTTGAAATACTTAAAAAAATGCACAGGAGAGAAAATGCGTCCCATGAATCATTCTCTAGCCTCAGAAACTTGTAGTTTATGACTATTCTTTTTTTTTTTTTTTTGGGTCCAGTCATGGGGTCTGAACTCTGGGGCTGGATGCTATCCCTCAGCTCTTCAGCTCAAGGCTAGCGCTCTACCACTTGAGACACAGCGCCACTTCTGGCTTTTTTTTCTGCTTATGTGGTGCTGAGGAATCGAACCCAGGGCCTCAAGCATGCAAAGCAAGCACTCTACCACTGAGCCACCTTCCCAGCCCCAACTATTCATTTTTTTTTATGTCAATCTTCATTCATTTTCTATTTTCTAAATTATTTTTCAGGAAGTTTCATCCTCTTTGTAAATGTTTTCAATATGCATTCCTAAGTGATTTGTTTCATAATAAAATCACAATGCCATTATATAAAAAATAAGAACTAATATGAAGTTATTTAATCTTTGTTCAAATTTCTAATTATAATTCAGTTACCCAGTGTGTGTATGGGGGGGTATTGTTAGAGGCTTCAGGATCAAGTAGAATACCTGCCTTGCAGTTATTTGGAATTTGCTCTAATTCTTTTAAATCTGTACAGTCTTTTTTTCTCCTTTTATTGTTTTTCATTGGTGTTACTAGAGTTTGAACTCAGACCTTGTGCTTGCTAGGCAAATGCTCTACCACTTACCAGCACTCTTCTTGCAATTTGTTGATAAAATTGAGTCATTTGTCCTTTAGACACTACAGTTTTCTACTGTCTTGATTTGGCTGATTGTAGCCTTGTAAATTGATACATGTACTAGGTACTTGATCAGATTCTGGGTTTTATTGCTTGTTTATTTTTGTCTGATGTCATGACCAGTGAAATTGTATGGTATGTTCTCATCAGTATTTGTGATATTAGCAGCTATTAATGTCCCAGATAACTAATTCATTAATAGACTCTACTTTTTTTTTTTTTTTGGTCCGGTCATGGGGCCTGAACTCTGGGCCTGGGCGCTGTCCTTCAGCTCTTCAGCTCAAGGCTAGCGCTCTACCACTTGAGCCATAGCGCCACTTCCAGCTTTTTTTTCCTGCTTATGTGGTGCTGAGTAATTGAACCCAGGGCCTCATGCATGTAAGGCAAGCGCTCTACCGCGGAGCCTGGCCTCTACTTTTTTAAATTATTATATAAAATATATCTATGAGCTGGGAATGTGGCTTAGTGGTAAAGTGCTTGCCTAGCATGCTTGCATGAACCCCTGGGTTCAATTCCTCAGTACCACATAAATAGAAAAGGCCAGAAGTGGCACTGTGGCCCAAGTGATAGAGTGCTAGCCTTGAGCAAAAGAAACTCAGGTACAGGGCCCAGGCCTGAAGTTCAAGCCCTAGGACTGGCAAAAAAATAAATAAATAAAAGAAGTAGGAGGAGGAAGAAGAGGAGGGAGAAGCAGAAGAGAGGAAGGGGAGGAGGAGAAAGAAATATATCTATAAAGAGAAACTTGCCAATGCCTTTTATTTGGTATTTTAAAGATGCATATTAAAAAGTCAGAAAAAATCAGTCCTCCTTCCTCCTTCCTTCCTTCCCTCCTTTTACCAGTTTTCAAAATAATAAATGGCATTCCTAACACTCATTCAATTTGGGGGATTGAGTATCATAATTAATTTTCTAATTTAAGAATTTAAAAATTGCTGTTTATGCTGAGCACTGGTGGCACATGCCTGTAATCCTAGTTAATAAAGTTAATAAGGAAAATGAAAGTCTGAGGGTTGTGGTTCAAAGCCAGCTCAGGCAGAAAAGTGTGATTCTTTTTTTTTTTTTTTTTTGGGTCCGGTCGTGGTGCCTGAACTCTGGGCCTGGGCACTAGTCCCTCAGCTCTTCAGTTCAAGGCTAGCACTCTACCACTTGAGCTACAGCGCCACTTCTGGCTTTTTTCTTTTTGCTTCTTTTTTTTTCTTTTTTGCTTATGTGGTGCTGAGGAATCGAACCCAGGGCCTCATGTATGCAAGGCAAGCACTCTACCACTGAGCCACCTTCCCAGCCCACTATATCTGGTTTTTATGCCACTGCTATGTGTGTCCTTTCCTTAAGAAGCCTTGGTTCTTTTTAGAATTAAATGGAATTTGAGACCACAATCTAGACACTATTTAACTTTTCTAGGGGTTGTTGTAATCAAATGTAAAGTAATAAGATATAATTTTCAAAAGACAAAAAATACAGATATTAACACAAAGAATATCCTATTTATTAGAGTTGCAGAAATAAGGTCATCATTCTATACTATGTAAACTATATAAGCTATATAAATTGTGTCATCATAAAATTATGTAAAATGAACATGTTTTTATATCAACTGAAAAGAAAAAAATGCATAAATATATGATATAAAAATTAATGTTATTTTAATAGGTTTATTGAAATACAGCTAATTCTCTTGCAGTGGTTTAACTTAAGAGAGATTAAATAGCTTAAAGAAAGCTTAAGGAAAGAGATTAAGGTTTTCATTTACTAGGATGTTCTATTACATATAATAATTTGTATCGAAATAACAGGACAAATAGAGAAGTATGATGTCCCTGAAAAGCACTGTTAAGCATGTAGAATTAAAATAGATAATGTTCACTTCTTGTACTTTTTTTTAAAGGACCCTTTAGGAAAAAAACCTAATCCTCCCCCTGTATCTGTGCCGTATTTGAGTCCTCTGGTACTTCGTAAAGAACTTGAATCTCTGTTAGAAAATGAAGGTGATCAGGTGATTCACACATCCTCTTTCATCAATCAACATCCAATCATTTTCTGGAACCTTGTGTGGTATTTCAGACGTTTAGACCTTCCTAGCAACTTGCCAGGACTTATCCTCACATCGGAACATTGTAATGAAGGTGTGCAGGTAGGATATCAATTTCTATACTTACAAAAGTAACTTAATAAGCTAATAAGTCTCTCACTTAAAAGTTGAGGGATAGCACACTGGGACCTTCTATCTTTTTGCTTAGCTGTACATGACTTCCATTTCCAAGGTCTTTTTTTGCTCTTGAATTTATTTCTGCTCTTTCACAGTCTAGAAGTAGTAATAAAACGTATGGATGGAAAACAGTGTGTCTTCTCACTGATAGAGAAGTTATAAACAGTATTTCTACATGTAGCTATGTGGCCTGATATGGTCATACCTAGCTGAAAAGTTACATAGCTCTACAAGCTTTTCCCTTAGTATTGGTGGCTCTTGCCTATAATCTTAGCTCCTCAGGATGCTGAGATCTAGATCCTAGTTTGAAGTCAGCCATGCAGACAAATTGGTGAGACTTGTATCTCACAATTAATGAGCCAAAAGCTAATAGTAGAGCTGTGGCTCAGCCTTAAGAAAAAGCCAAGCAAGAATACAAGGCTGTAGGTGAATCCTGGTAGCTCATGCCTATAATCCTAGCTACTCATGAGGCTACTACTCATGAGATCTGAGGAGTAAGGTTCAAAGGCAGTCCTGGCAGAAAAGGCCATGAGACTTACCTCCGATCAACTACTCAGAAAAAGCCAGAAGTAGCACTGTGGCTCAAGTGGTAGAGTGTTAGCTTTGACAAAAGAAGCTTAGGGACAGTGCACAGGCCCTGAGTTCAAGCCCCAGGACTGTCACAAAATAACTCAGAAACTCTAATTTGACTTTGACTTTTTATTTTGAGATGATACAATACTATTTGGTAAGAAAATAGAAACACCCAGTTTGTCTTACTTTGCAATTTGTTGTAATGATGTTTATTTAACCTTTCATCTAGACTTGTGCTAGTTAATAAGTTGTCATTCCAGTCCTTGAAAGTCAGAATGAGAAACCTATGTCAGAACAGCAAAGAAATTTCTCACCCGACATTAATAGTTTAAAATTTTGCTCAAAATTCTAGGGCCAAAGCCAGGCACCGGTGGCTCACGCCTGTAATGCTAGCTACTCAGGAGGCTGAGATCTGAGGATCACGGTTCAAAGCCAGCCTGGGCAGGAAAGTCCATGAGACTCTTATCTCCAATAAACCACTAGAAAACAAGAAGTGGCACTGTGGCTCAAGTGGTAGAGCGCTCGCCTTGAGCTGAAGAGTGCAGGGACAGCACCAAGCCCAGAGTTCGAGCCCCACGACCAACCAAAAAAAAAAATGTAGTGCCAAAGTTTTGAAATAACTCATCTATTTTATATATAATCAAGTTGTGTTCAGCCCATATTACATTTGGAATGCTAATATTTTTTATTAATGTCTTTTAGCTTCCTTTGTCATCTTTGTCTCAAGATAGCAAACTTGTATATATTCAGCTGTTATGGGATAACATTAATCTTCATCAGGAACCAGAAGAACCTCTGTATGCTTCTTGGAGGAATTCTAGTAAGTAAAATAGAATTAAAAACATAAAAGATTCAGTTACAACCCAAATCTCTTTCACAGGTAATGGATAAGCAAATTGTGTATAATAGTAGAATAGTACTGGGTATGGGAAGGTAGAGCGCTTGCCTTGCATGCCTGAGGCCCTGGGTTCGATTCCTCAGCACCACATAAGCAAAAAGAAAAAAGCCGGAAGTGGCGCTGTGGCTCAAGTGGTAGAGCACTAGCCTTGAGCTGAGGAGCTGAGGGACAGCACCCAGGCCCAGAGTTCAGACCCCACAACCGGACCCGACCCCAAAAAAAGTAGAATAGTACTATTCAGCAATAAAGAAGAATAAAAAAAGAAAAGAATAGTATTAGATATTAACAATTAGGAGGCTAACATAGGAAAATCATGATTTTGAGGCCAGTCTGAGCAACAAAGCAAGACCAAACAAAAATCAGGAAAACAAGTGATTTTTATTAATTCAAATTGATTTGCTATTCTGCTGACACTTTATACCAAATATCAACTAAGTTGAAGAGCAAGTTTTTATTAAATAGCAATTTGCTGGTTATTTTGAGAATAAATTCCCATAGTGGAAAAGTAATATTGATATGTTGGTATAAGATTATAATTCCAATTATAATAAAAGTCTCATAGAGACTTCCAAGGATTCTTGTTTCATTTTTACTCTTGTATAGTTAGAAGCTATTTTCACAAAAGAGATAGAGGGTTATCATCCATGTATTCAGAAGTTTTATGAGACAGACAGAACACATCCTAGTATTAGCAGGCAAATGATATTAATAGGCAGCACATGAGAGAAATGTTAAAATGGTTTACAAATAGAATAGGGCTGCCATAACAAAATACCACAGATGGGTGGTTTAAACAACATAAATTAATTTTCTTAGAATTTTGTAAGTCTTAAGATCATAGTGTCAGCAAGTTTTCTTTTCCCCCTTTGAAGTCTGTCTTCTTGGTTTACAGATGACTCCCCTCTTATTGTATTGCCATGTATACTTTATGATTTATTTTGTTTAGTTGACCACTAGTAACTGAAACAATGGATAAGGTGGAATAAATAGAATAAATAGAAAATCCCAAGGAACACACACATATACACATTTGAACTAGTAAGTTCAACAGGGTTGCAGGATGAAAAATTATATATAGAAATTAATTGTATTCTCATACATTTTTTTTTTTTCGAGACTGGGACTAAAAACTTGATGTCTAGGGGCTGGGAAGGTGGCTCCGTGGTAGAGTGCTTGCCTCGCATGCATAAGGCCCTAGGTTCCTCAGCACAACATAAGCAGAGAAAGCTGGAAGTGGCTCTGTGGCTCAAGTGGTAGAGCGCTAGCCTTGAGCTGAAGAGCTGAGGGACAGTGTCTAGGCCCAGAGTTCAGGCCCCACAACCGACAAAAAAAATAAATAAAAAATAAATAAAATTTGGTAGCTAATGCTTTCACCATTGGCTGGAATTCTTCATTTTGAATGAATAATCCAGTATGTAACTGAAAACTACTTATTTATAATAGCATTAAGAAGGATAAAATACCTAGGAAGAAATTCTGCTAGCAAGGTACAAAACCTCTACTTTGAAATAATTGTTAAGGAATCTAAAGAATAACTGAATAGAATCTCTAATTAGTCCAAATGTGGTAGCTCACAGCTTTAATCCCTTCTACTTGGCAGGTGATCAGGAGAGTCACAGTTTAATGGCAGCCTGGACAAAAAGTTAGTAAAACCCCTTCTCAACAGTATATGATAAGAGATGTCTAATCCCAACTGATAGAGAAGCCATAGTTACAGGGATCCTAATCTGAAGCTAACTCTGGGAAAAAAATCTGAAACTCTTGTCTGAAAAATAACTAAAACAAGAAGAGATAAGGGTGGTAAAGGAAAGGTTAGTGTTAGAGCATCTGTTAGCAGGCTTGAGTTCAAATCCCAATATTGCTCCTCTCAAAAAAGAATGCCTAAATAAATGGAACAAAATCCCATGTTCCTGAATTGTATAAGTTAGTATTTGATTATTAGGATCAGAAAATTATTTATAGATTCAGTGCAACCTCTTAGGAGAGGTGCAGGTAAATTTACAGAAATTGGTACTTCTGTCTTAAAATTCATGTGGATGTTCAGGGGACCCAAAGTAGCCAAAACAATCTTGGAAACAGAAGGGCAAAATTGTAGACCACAAACTTTTCAACTTAAAAACTCACTACAGGGGCTGGGAATGTGGCTTGGTGGTAGAATGCTTGCCTAGCATACATGAAGCCCTAGGTTTGATTCCTCAGTACCACATAAACAGAAAAGGCCAGGGGCTGGGAAGGTGGCTCAGTGGTAGAGTGCTTGCCTTGCATGCATGAGACCCTGGGTTTGATTCCTCGGCACCACAAAAGCAGAGAAAGCCGGAAGTGGCTCTGTGGCTCAAGTGGTAGAGCTCTTCAGCCTTGAGCTGAAGAGCTGAGGGACAGCGCCCAGGCCCAGAGTTCACAACCCATGACCGGAAAAAACAAAAACAAACAAACAAAAAAAAAAAACCAGAAAAGGCCAGAGGTGGCGCTGTGGCTCAAGTGGTACAGTATTAGCCTTGAGCAAAAAGAAGCTCAAGGACAGTGCCCAGTCAGAGTTCAAGCCCCAGGACTGGCAAAACAAAACCAAAAACTCACTACGAAGCTTATATTGACGTGTCACTATACATGGGGGTTGAGAGGGTGATGGGTAGGGTGACATTGATGAAGATGCATTGTACACAGAAATGGTAGCATATGCTTGTACTCTAGGAGGATTATGAGTTCAAGGCCAGCCTGGGCTACATAGCAAGACCCAATCTACCTCTGAAGAGAGGGAAGAAAAATGAAGTGAAAGGGAGAAGAAGGGAGATGAAGGGATATCTGTGCTGAAAATAACACTACTTAAAATGGGAAGTCAATCTACAGATTGGAGGGAAGTATACTTGTAAATTATATATCCTGAAAGTGATTTGTTTTTTAAAGAACCGTTACAACTCAATAACAAAAAATTGGCAGTTGTAAAAATGTATAGGATACAAATGGTAAAATGCCCTTGAAAATATGCTCAGTATCACTAGTCATCAAGGACATGTATATTAGAGCTGAAAAGAGATGAGACTTTATGCTTTATAGGATAGCCATAATACAAAAGATAAATAATAAGAGTTAGGAAAGATATGAAAAAATTGGAATCCTTATACACTGCTGATTAGAATAAAAATAGTACAGTTGCTTAGAAAAAGTTTCCCAAATCTAAGAATGGTATGCAGTTACTATATATAATTATATATATATTATAGTATATATGTGTATATAGTATGTATGTGTGTGTGTGTGTTATACAAAACATATAAACGGATGTCCATAGGAGCTTTTATTTTGCCAGTCCTGGGGCTTGAATTCTGGGCCTGGGCACTGTTCCTGAGCTGCTTTTTGCTCAAGGCTAGTGCTCTACCACTTGAGCCACAGCGTCAGTTCAGGCTTTTTTGAGTAGTTTATTGGAGAAAAGAGTTTTATGGGGACTTTTCTGCCTGGGCTGGCTTCAAATTGTGGTCCTTAGATTTTAGCCTCGTTAAGTAGCTAGGATTACAGATGTGAACCACCAGGGCATGGCATAGGAGGAGCATTTTTATAACAGCTAAAAAATGGAAACAACCTAAATGTTCATCATCTTATGAATGGATAAGTAAAGCAAAAAGGAAAAAATCAACTCTGGGGTTGGAGGCATGCTCATGTAGCAGTGTCAGCCTCAGCCAATGAGTTAACGTGTCAGATACTAAGTTTGAGTTCCAGTTTCAGACCAAAAAAGAAAAAAAGAAAAAGACAAGACGCAAAGCAATTGGAAATTGTATATCCTAAAAGAGATTTGTATATCCTTACATTGGAATAATGAAAGGCCTTGAGTTCAAATTGGGTACTGAAAAAAAATCAGTGTGATATCGATTCATAGCTACAACATGGATGAAGCTTGAAAACATAGGAAAATCCTGTCTCAATGAGAAGTGGTGGCCCATTCCTGTATTCTTAGTTACTGGCAATTGAAGGCAGAAGGATGTAAAGTTTGAGATCACCCTGAATTTGAGGCTAACACTGTCAAACTTAGCAAGACCCTATTTCAAAAACCAAATACAAACAATTAGTCCTACATTCAACCCCCAGTACCAAATAAAAAAAAAAATTGGGGTGGGGGGGAGATCCGGTCGGGGGGCCTGAACTCTGGGCCTGGGCACTGTCCCTCAGCTCTTCAGCTCAAGGCCAGCGCTCTACCACTTGAGCCACAGCGCCACTTCCAGCTTTTTTCTTTTTGCTTATGTGGTGTTGAGGAATCAAACCCAGGGCCTCAGGCATGCAAGGCAGGCGCTCTACCACTGAGCCACCCTCCCAGCCCCTAAATTTTTTTTATTTAAGTAGTTGTACAAGAAAGTTCCCATTCTACAAAACAGTATATGAATACAAAGTGTCTGACAACAAAGAAGTTGGTCACAAAAGATCATATAAAGATTCTTTTATGTGGAAATTTCAGAAAACATTGCAAAACTATATAGGGAGAAAGTAGACAAGCATTTGCCTAGGGCTAAGGCTAGTCTTTTGGGGGTGGCCAAAGTATTGTAAAATTAGCCATGCATCAGTGTTTAATCCTGTAATTCTAACTACTTGGGAGGCTGAGATGTCAATTGAAGTTAGCCCAGGCAACTAAATCAGACTGATCTCCAATTAAGTAGCAAAATGGCAAAAGGGGAAGTGTGGCTCAACTGATAGAACACAAGTAGGAGGTCCTGGGTTCAAGGCCCAGTACTAGAACAAAAAAGATGTGATTATGAATATACTAAATACCATTGAATTGTATACTCTTACAAAGTTATTAACATCACCATCATCATCACTGCTTTTTGAGATGCTATGTCTGGCTATATCCCAGTCTGGCTTTGAATTTTCTGAGGAGCCTTAGTTGGTCTCTACCTAGGTTGAATCCCCAGTAACCAAAAAAAATTTTTTTTGGTCAATAAACCAGTTTTAAAATTAAAGGAGAATACTGAAGTTGCGTGTTATGTATACTCTAAAGTTACAGTATATAGTTTGAAAGTCAAGTCTATTCAGTTGAAGAGCTGAGAGTCAGTTCATAACCCTTATTTCCTCTTGCTGTCATATTAGAGAACTGTCTTTATTTTTTTCCTTTTCTTTTTGTATTTTCTTTTGGCAGTACTAGATTTGGAACACAGGGCCTCACCATACTAGGCAGATGTTCTGCCACTCAGGCTACTCCCTGTGGTTCTTTGCAGATAGGAAGACCACTTTTGCTGAGGCTGATCTGTATCATGATCTTCTGCTTCTGCTTCCCACGTAACTGGGATGAATGGCTCATGGAACCGCACCTAGCTTTTTAAAATTGAGATGTGGTCTTATGAACTCTTTTGCCTTGTTTGACCTGGAGCTGTGATCCTCTTGATTTCATGCACTTTCTTTGAATTAAACAAATAAGTTGTTACTGGTTTATTTTGGAGCTGTGTTACATAAAAACTACATTACTTCATGACAAGCACTAAAATGAGGCTGATGGGGGAGCTATTGTGTAGACATTACTCTCTCTTACTAACATAGATAGTTAGCTCCCAGAATTACTTGCCATATTAAAATATTGTATTTACTTTATCCTGGCTAAACACCTGTTTTTTAGTTTATAGGTTTAATTTTTAGCATGGTTCCACTTCACTCTTATGACTAAAGCACTTTTATAATGTGAGATCTGTATAAATGTTTGCCTTAAGTAGCTCTAGAAATATATTTGTCCTAATTAGGATTAGACTTTGCTGTGTTTAGTAGGAAATGACAGAGGCTTAAACAAGTAAGATTATTCTCTCATATAAAGATGTTACAAACTATATAGTATTGTATAGCATACATCTTTATTTTTCAATTAGAAAAGAAACAATTTTAAAGAAATAATGAATTAGAAAATTTAGGAGAAGTAGGCAAACTCCTCTGCCATCAGAGGACCAGGATCCTTGTGTCCGTTTTATAATCAGTAGTTTTTTTTGTTTGTTTGTTTTTTGGGGTCCGGTCATGGGTCCTGAACTCTGGGCCTGGGCGCTGTCCCTCAGCTCTTCAGCTCAAGGCTAGCGCTCTACCACTTGAGCCATAGCGCCACTTCTGGCTTTTTTCTTTTTGCTTATGTGGTGCTGAAGAATCGAACCCAGGGCCTCATGCATGCAAGGCAAGCGCTCTACCACTGAGCCACCTTCCCAGCCCCTATAATCAGTAGTTTTTGCCTCATGACCACAAGATGGCTGCTGGAGTTCAAATTAGCTATCACATCTCAGCCTCAGGTAAGAAACTATAATGTTGCGGGGAAAGGGATAGGTCCGCATTATCTTTTTTTTTTTTGGTCGGTCATGGGGCCTGGGCTCTGTCCCTCAGCTCTTCAGCTCAAGGCTAGCACTCTACCACTTGAGCCACAGTGCACTTCCAGCTTTTTCTGCTTCTATGGTGCTGAGGAATGGAACCCAGGTCCTCATGCATGCAAGGCAAACACTCTACTACTGAGCCACCTTCCCAGCCCATGATTTCCATTATCTTAAGAAAGCAGGAAAATGTGTGTGTGTGTGTGTGTGTGTGTGTGTGTGTATGTGCGTGTGCGTGCATGCGCATGTGTGCGCATCCCTGAGCTTTTGTGCTCAAGGCTAATGTACTACCATTTGAGCCATACAGCTCCACTTTTGGCTTTTGGTGATTAAATGGAGATAAGATTCTTTCAGGTTTGTCTTCCCAGGCTGACTTTAAACAGTGATCCTCAGATATCAGCCTTCTGAGTAGTTAGGATTGCAGGTGTGAGCCATTGACACCTGGCTGGTAGAGTAATTTTTTAGTTAGCATATTGTCACTTAATGTTGCAGTCAACAGAGAGATAATGTTTACTAGACAACTAGAAATTGACAGAACTCTGGAAAAGAAAATTTCATTAATAATTGGAAAAAACCTTACTGTGTTCTTATTATTAGATTCTGAAAAGAAATTATCTCTTCTATCAGAGGAACAACAAGCCACAAGCACTTTGGTAGAAGCTATTAGGCAGAGTATTCGGCATAATGATGTGCTTAGGCCCATCCGCCTGCTCTCCCAGCAAGTGAAACCAGACATGAAAAGACAAAGGTAATAGTATTCATATGTTTTACTTGATGCAACTCAATTTCAAGTTTTAAATTTATATACTTTTTTTTTTTGGTCGGTCATGGGGCTTGAACTCTGGGCCTGGGCGCTGTCTCTCAACTCTTCAGCTCAAGGCTAGCGCTCTACCACTTGAGCTATAGTGCCACTTCCGGTTTTCTGGTGGTTTATTGGAGATAGGAGTCTCACGGTCTCTCCTGCCCGGGCTGGCTTTGAACCGAGATCCTCAGATCTCAGCCTCCTGAGTAGCTAGGATTACAGGGGTGAGCCACCAGCGTCCGGCCTATATACTATTTTTTAAAATATCTGTAAAAGAAATACGTATTTGTTGCCTAATATGTATTTGTTGTTGTGATAAATGCTACCCAAATATATCCTTTCATGATTGCACACAAAGATATAATAAAAATACCTGTACACAGATTAAATTTTAGGATAATAAATCATTGAAATTTAAGATACACTGTATATTTTGGGAACTACTGCTGCTCTTCATTGGAAATGATTTGTGAATTTATTAACAACAGTAAACATATGTGCTACTCAGGTAGGCTCTGTGATTACACACAGATCTTTTTTGTTCATTGTAAAAGTATGGAGGGTCAGAGGCGTAGCTCAGCAGTTGAGCACCAGATTAGGAAGTTGAGGCTCTGAATTCAAATACTAGTAATAAGTAATATATATAAAATGGGATTAGGATTAGAAGTCGAAACAATTTAGGAAAGTGATAGAAACAATATTCTTTTTTTTTTTTTTTTGTCGGTCGTGGGGCTTGAACTCTGGGCCTGGGCGTTGTCCCTCAGCTCTTTTGCTCAAGGCCAGGGCTCTTCCACTTGAGCTACAGCGCCACTTCCAGTTTTGTGGTGGTTTATTGGAGATAGGAGTCTCACGGTCTCTCCTGCCCGGGCTGGCTTTGAACCGAGATCCTCAGATCTCAGCCTCCTGAGTAGCTAGGATTACAGGCGTGAGCCACCAGCGCCCGGCTTAGAAACAATATTCTATAAAGGATCTGACACTGTGTTGGTCCTTTAGTGTTAGCTAAACTGTTTGGCTCAGTACTGATCCCTACCTGTCTTGGTGAGTGAAGCTTAGTAGAAGCTTCTGAAAATTCAATTACCCGTAAATACTATTAATGTTTCTCATTCACGGTCTCTTTGAAGATAAACTCAGAAATGATAGGGCAAGAATTGACTGAAAAATGAATGGATTCACTGATTACAACTGTGGAGGTAGAGATGACCTCTTTACAGTTTAAAGTGTATGTGTCTGTAGTTTAAGAGTAGGAAGTAATACCAGAAATGTCTTATTATGGTTTCTGGCTTTTTGTAAAGAAAGCTACATGAGGTGTTGTAGAATTAGTGTTAGTTGCTAATTTTTTTCTCCCTATAAATTAGTTTATCTCTTTTTTTTTTTTTGTCGGTTCTGGGTCCTGAACTCTGGGCCTGGGTGCTGTCCCTCAGCTCTTCAGCTCAAGGCTAGCGCTCTACCACTTGAGCCACAGTGCCACTTTTGGCTATTTTCTGCTTATGTGGTGCTGAGGAATTGAACCCAGGGCCTCATGCATGCAAGGCAAGCACTCTACCACTGAGCCAACTTCCCAGCCCCTAGTTTATCTCTTAAGTTTCCCACTCATCCTTATTTTTAATTTTTTTATTCTGCAGTGCTGGAGATGTTGAACCCAGGCTTTATTGCATGCTAGGCAAACACAGGGCCACTGAGCCATATTCCAAGCTCTTTATTTTTAGCTGTTGTGAAGTCTTTCCTTGTCCTTTTCCCTTTTCTTTTTCCTTTTTTCTTCTTTTCCACTTGTTTTGGGGAGGTTTTGTTTGGTTTCTTCTTGATTTATGATCTCATGTAGCCCAGGCTGGCCTTGAACACTGAATCCTCTTGATTTATGTCTGGTGAGCTCCACCAGGCCCAACTGCGAAACTCATTTTTAATGTTTAACTTTGTGACATTCATATGTCCACACCAAATAAAAGTTATTTAATTTATTCTTTGCTATTGGGATGAGCAATAAAGAGGCAATCCATATCTTACCTTTTGTCCAAGGGTTAAAAGACCCTTTTCTCCAAAATCATTACTTCGTTCGATGGCAAGAGACTTAAGACTCTGCTATTATAAATTTTAGTTATAAATTTTAGTTAAATATTACTGTACTTTTAATTGTAATAAAGTTACAAGTTCTCTTTGTCATTGAAGTAAATAAAGCTTTATGACCTCTACTTTCCTTTTTTTCCCTTCTGTCTTCCTTCACTCCCTCCTTTCTTCCCTCCTTACCTTCCTCCCTTTCTCCTTTCTTCCCTTTAATTTTTTTTTTTTTTTTTTTTGTCGGTCGTGGGCTTGAATTCTGGGCCTGTGCTCTTCAGCTCAAGGCTAGTGCTCTACCGCTTGAGCCACAGCTCTACTTCCTGCTTTCTGGACTTTCCTGCCCAGACTAGCTTTGGACTATGATCCTCAGATCTCAACCTCCTGAGTAGGCGTGAGCCACCAGGACCTGGCTTTCTTCCTTCTTTTCCCTTGCTGGCAATCAAACCCTAGGCTTTGAGAATGTTAGGCAAACACTATACAACTGAACTCCATCTCCAATTCTCAAGACTTTGAAACAGACACAGGACATTGCAAAAATAGCACAGAATTCAATTTAGCATTTTCCACCCTCCTCAAAAGACATCTCATATACCTGTAGTATGCTAGCAAACCCAGAATGTTTATGTGGTTACATAATTGTTGGTCATACAAAATGCTAAAGAACTTAATCTGTTTTTAATATTTTAAATGAGCCTACATCTGTGTATACATGACTTTATATTATTTGCCCATTAACTTTCAAAATACATTTGTTTTACAGGAGTTTATACAGAGAAATCCTTTTCTTATCATTAGTGTCTCTTGGAAGAGAAAATATTGATATTGGTAAGTTTGTTAAGTGAGGAATTACTAGAGTGGTTCTTAATTTTATTTGATAAAGTTTAGGTTTTTTTTTCACTGTAGCTGGTGGAATGGTGTTAGTCAAATGTTTAGCCCAGTGGTAAACTGTGTGGTATACACAAAGGTCCAGATTCAACCTAGCACTGAAAAACAGACCTGATAGCCAATATATAAATACTTGCTTTTAGAAAGATCACTATCTTTAAATGTCTAACTTGAATATGCAGAACTTGATTATTTGCAGTTAACCAATTACAACTACATTTTTTGAAAATGTCTTTCAGAGGCTTTTGACAACGAATATGGACTTGCATACAATAGTCTGTCTTCAGAGATTCTTAAAAAGTTACAGAGAATTGATGCCCCACCAAGTATCAGCGCGGAGTGGTGCAGGAAGTGTTTTGGAGCGCCTCTCATTTAAGTAAATGATTCATTTGGCTTTCAACACAGTGCTAAGGGAACAGATTGTGTCTGGAAACATTAGAAGTGCTTTCCAAATCCTAAGAAATGGTGAAAATTGAAATGTCTCAAATGGTAATTCACACTGAATCGTCTAAAAATGCCATTAACATGTCCTTAGGTTTATTGATGTTGAAAAGTTTCAACTCCTAAACTTTCTCTGCTGCAAACTTTTTTTGGATTTCACAGTATTTGTAGTAGGATAGTAATAGGGAAAAGAAAAACCAAGTCATCTGAAGCATTTGTTATATTTGTTTATATTTTTGAAAGATTTGGGGAATGGCAAATCAAACTTGCCTAACCTCAAAGGAAATGAAATATTTCAATTGTAAGAGCAACTATTTGTGTGACTATATATGTAGGGAAGTTGTGTAGTTATGTGTATAAGTGTATATTTATTAAAATACTTAAATTGCATGTTGCAATAGTTTTCTGAAAGGGTTGTCTCATTGCCTTTTAAATGACTACTGCTAAACTAATCTGTAGTCATTAATCCCTAAATTATCTAAAAGTCATGACAACTGCCTTCCTTGATTTAAAAATTTAATATATATATATCACCTTTTTATTATGAATTATTTTGCTTAATGAATTGTATCTTGAATATCCAGGTACTTCCATATTCTTCCAATACTGTGTTCATTTGCAGTAGCCTTAAAATTAACTTCATAACAGTTATTTGGAACATGCCTAAAATGCACAAGTATATAGTTTATGTCCTGAAATCTTTTGCCACTTTTTTTAAACCTGTGGGATAAACTTGCACTGCAAACATGTTTTATTCTTGTACAATATTTAGATTTATATGCTTTTGAGTAAAAATGTGCATTTGTAAATACTTTTTTTTAGGTTCAATTAAGTCTTAAAACTAAAGCTCATTGAGCTTGTTGCCAGTAGGTTTAAGAAAATTATGACCTCACATGCCTTACTTTTGACATTTATCATGCTTTTTGTTAAAAAACATCCATTATGAACAATATAAGTTTGCCTTAACTCTACATTTAAAACCCAACCGTTCGTATGTGTGTGAATTTACAATAATTATGCAGGTGACTGAATCAGTTGACACACAAAATAATTACCTCCATCTGATACACTTAACAGCACAAATCCTACTAAAAATTAGTTATTGTATCAGTATTTCAACATTTGAAGTTTAATCTGACCTATGCAAAATTCTAGTCTGAATTTGTTAAAATGCTAAAAAAAGAATTTATCGGAAGTTGTGTACATCTTTATTAACTTCAAATTGGATCTTTTGCACTGTCTCAGGAGTATATATTTTTGCAATTTAGAACACTTATTGACCCAACACATTTTGGATTTAACTTGCATATAAAACTTGCAGCTGAATAAAATGAAAAATAATTTTAAATTCACTGTGCTTGTCTGTTACATTTTAAGGGTCTTTGCAACCTGTAGTTAGAATTGTTGGGATCCCAGTATGTTTTTTTTCTTGTCTTCTTCATAGCTTGAAATAACTTGTTCACCAATTTCTTTACTAATGTGTAAACAAGGTCTCTACACATGTAGGAAAATATAGGAAAGCATGGTGGCACATAAGCATCCCAGTGAAGTTAAGGCAGAAATCTTGTGGAGCCAAGGAAAAACACAATCTTTTTGTAACATTAACATTTATGCTGGTACTAGGACTTGAACTCAGGGCCTGTGTGCTGTCCCTCAGCTTTTTCACTCAGAACTGGCCCTTTATCATGAGGTACAGCTCCTTTTTGGTGGTTAATTGGAGATAAAAGTTTCACTGAGTTTCCTGAGTTGACTTTGAACCATGACTTTTAGATTGCTTAGCAAAACCCAAGCTTGGTATTGTGAACTGTCTTCAGTTCAGCTTGACCATAGCAACTGAAAGAGCATAAATTTTTTTTTGCTGTGTAGCAAAAATATCTAATAGGAAATTACCAGTTTAGGGAGTTTTTGTTTTGAAAGCTGAAAGTATCCTTCACATCCATCCCAGGGGACCATGCAGAGGCAAGCAGGCACAGGATAAAGATCATTATTAAGATTAGAAGAGCCATATTTCTAAGAGGTGGGTCTGAGTGGAGAGAGGGAGGGGCCAGCTGCATGTTGGGAACTCCAGGGCTGGGAGGAGCTCAGGTCTAGGTGGAGCTGAGAACCAAAGGTGGGCATAATGCTGGTAAGTTTTATTATTGAAGAAAAATTATGCATTCACTTTTCTCCAGTTTGCTCTTGGCATGCTTCTAATGACACCAGAATCCATAACAGAACCACTTGAATCAATGATAGCCAGTGTGCACACTCTGTAGTTAATTCCCATAATTGCCACCAGTTCTATTTCAGATTTTCTCAAGACAAGGCAGCTGTAATTTCCCTATACCCAGTCTGATAATCTTCAGAGTGCTTATACCCCACCTTGTAATTTCCACTTTTAAGTTGGAGTCTAGAGTAAAGCAGCTGACTACACACCTTGAATAAGAAAAGTAGGGTGCCCTAATAAGAGCTACTGAATCCAGACTGCATTTCACCAAAACTACCAAGCTGGTAGTGTGGTTGGCCATGGGGCTTGGGCACAATTGAGTTTTGGAAAGCTAGCACTATGCACCTTTTGGGTGGCACAATTGAGTCTTAGGGATTTTACTGCCTGGGGTTAGCTTTCCCCTGTGATCCTTACACTCTCAGCCTTGTGCATAGCTTGGATTATAGGTATGATTACATTTGCAAAGCACTGATTTGGGATTTACATTTTAAAGCTACTTGAAACAAGGTGCTGGTGGCTGACTCCTGTGATCTTAATTACTCAGGAGGCCAAGATCTAAGGATCTCAGCTCAAAGCCAGCCCCTTCAGTAAAGTCCATAAGATTCTTATCTCCAATAAACCATCAGAAAACTGAAGTGATGCTGTAGAGTGGTAGAGTGCTCACCTTGAGCTGAGACACCACCCCAGGCTCCATGAGTGACAAATCTACTCTGCATTGTTTTTGTACCTTGCGATTCTCCTAGTCAGTTCACTGCCTGCCAGTGCTACATTAAGACCATTTCAAAAACAGATCCTAAGGGTCCTATTCCATTCATTTTCAGAATGTAGATATGGCTCAGGTAGAACACCAACATGATCAATATTGGCAGTCATCTCTCCATTACTCAATCACCTTTTGAAAATAGTATGTTCAATATTTTATGCTTAAGAATCTTAAATTTCCCTCCCCCACGATATAACCCCTTTCACCGTACTTGATGTTGGTACAATTTGTGGAGGGGAAGGGAAAAAAATTGTTTAAATAGGGATACAGGTAGACCCATTGCAACAATGAGATGTACAAACGAACTTTACAACTTTGGCAGTGGGAGGGAGACGATAGGAAGGAGAAACAAAGGAGGCAACAATGTAAGAAATGTACTCATTATCTTGCCTATGTAATTCTAGCTTCTCTGTATTTTCACAATAAAAATTTGAAATAAAAAAAAATCTTAAATTCCATTCCAGAAAAATCACAATCCCAGTTCTTTGTCGGTTGTGGGGCTTGAACTGTGGTCTTTGGTGCTGTCCTTCAGCTTTACCACTTGAGCCACAGCACCACCTCTCGTTTTCTGGTGGTTTATTGGAGATGAGTCTCTCGGGCTGGCTTTGAGCCATGATCACTATCCCAATTTTTTTTAATACTTTTGTCTGCTAAACGACTCATTTCCCCCCATTTATCCCACTAAATAAAGCCAATAAAGGAGACAATTAAGGTCTTATTTATTTGTTATTGATAGACTCTTATTTTTGACTGGACTCAGACTTAGAAGTAGAAGCTCTCAGAGAGGACAGCCTTCGTCTCTTGGCAATCTGTTCCTGCCGTTTTTCTTTGGCTTCCTAAGAACAAAAGGGCACAGTTATGGCTCTTATCTATGAGAAGCACAAATCCAAACAAAGCCAGTTCTGCTTATCATCCCCCCTCTCCCACAATCATCTTAGATTTACCTTCATTCTCTTAGCCAGAAGCTTAGCATATTCTGCAGCTTCCTCCTTGTTTTTCTTAGTACGTTGTTTCTTCAGAGCAATACGGCGGCGTTTGTGTTGCAGGACACGTGGAGTAACAAGACGCTGAATCTTGGGTGCTTTGGTCCTGGGTTTTTTACCTAAAAATGAACATGACCCAATCAATTCTCAGTAATATATTTACTGGAATGCAGTTATAGCCTAGTTGTAAAGCACTTGTCTAATATGCATAAACCACTTTAGTATTTATTGCTAAGAGTTTACTATGTGCCGGTGTTATCCTGTAAGTCTAAACTACTCAAGAGGCTGAAACCTTGAAGACTGAGTTTGAAGCTAGCTTGGGCAGAAAAATCAGGGAGACTATTTCCAAATAACCAGTAAAATGTAGGATTTGGAGGTATTGCTTAAGTAGTAGAGTAGCAGTTTCAATTCAAGCAAGAAACGGTGAATTCAAGCTACAGATAAAAAACACAATGCCAGGGGCTGGGAAGATGGCTCAGTGGTAGAGCGCTTGCCTTGCATGCATGAGGCCCTGGGTTCGATTCCTCAGCACCACATAAGCAAAAAAGAAAAAAAAAACCTGAAGTGGCGCTGTTGCTCAAGTGGCAGGGCGCTAGCCTTGAACTGAAGAGCTGAGGGACAGCGCCCAAGCCCAGAGTTCAGGCCCCCACAACCGGACCCCGCCCCCCCAAAACAAAAACATAATGCCATTATTTTCCAGTGCCACTCAATGTTTAAGTGTGAGCTATCAAAATTGTAAAACACACTCAATATCACCATTTATGCTTGAATCTCTTTCCTGACAGATTCTGCCAACTTGAGCAAATAAAACTAAAGCTGACTAACAATGGCTTCCATCTCTAATCCTAGCTACTTGGGGAATATCTGAGGACTGCCATTTGTACCCAGCCTGGACAGGATCTAGACTTATCTTAGTTAGAACTTGTTCTACATAGGTACCTAAATATTTGGTTTGACCAAAGAACATACCTAACAATTTTATGTGATAAAATGCCTGACAACAAAACCCACACATTCCAGACATGTCAGAAAAAAAAAAATGCACCCTATTCTCTATAGAGAATTTACTGCTATGCATCACTGGTTTGGACCCTTCCCACTCTGGTGGGGAGCATGTTGCATAATGAACATGATATATGCTCTTAAAATTACAAAACCTCGATGGGAAGGGATAGTAAGGGGAAACAAAGGAGGAGGTAACAATGCTTGGTAAGAAATGTACTTATTACCTTGCTCATGTAATTGTAACCCCTCTGTACGGTATTTATATATACACACATACACACACACCAAAACCTCTAGCTGGGCATTGGTGGCTCATGCCTGTAATCCTAGCAACTCTAGGAGGCTGAGATCTGAGGACCTTGATTTGAAGCCAGACCAGATAGGAAACTATGCAAAGCCAGAAGTGGAGCTGTAGCTCAAGTGGTAGAGCATTAATTAGCCTTGAACAACAATTTAAAAAAGCAGCTCAGGGACTGTGTCCAAGGCCCTGAGTTCAAGTCCCAGGACCAGCACCAACTCTTCTTCTCCAAACCCAAACTTTATACCCTTTCATTATGATACTGCAGTTTTGCAACATCTGACTTTCATTCTGCTAAACTATTACTGGCAACAGAAAACCAGTTTAAATTGCAGTAGAAAAAAAGCATTGCTTCTATTTCATTTTTAGCCACCCCCAATGCACTAATTATATCCTTGATATGAAAACCTTAAAGAATGCGTAGGTAAAAATACAAACACCTTTATTTTTCCTCTTCCTTGGCATTCCTAAGTCTGAGGTAAGGAGCTTAAAATTGGTAAGTTACCTAAACTCATTCTCTAGGTTTTATGCAAAAATCTGACCAATCACTATTTACACCAAGTCCAAACTTCAAAATTCCACTTACCTTCTTTGTTCAAGGGTTTTCGAACAACATACTGGCGGACATCATCTTCTTTAGAGAGATTGAAAAGTTTGCGGATTCTGCTAGCCCGTTTGGGTCCCAGACGGCGGGGTACAGTGGTATCTGTCAGTCCAGGAATATCCTTTTCTCCTTAGGAAACAAGACAAAATGTTTTAGGGTTCATAATTATGGGTTTATGTTGAATTGTAGTTAAAACTAGTAAGGAAGCTCACTGGCCAATGCATAGACTATATAAATAAGAAAGCCATTGGGACAAGTCAATATGAAAATTGGACTTTGTGATAAGGCTCACCTTTTTTTACAATAACCAAGTTGAGAACACTCAGATTGGCATCCACAATGCAACCCCGAACAGATTTGCGTTTTCTCTCTCCAGTTCTTCTTGGTCTGTAACAGGAATGCCCCTTGCTCAGTAGCAAGCGAACTCTTCCATGTGTCAAAACACCTTGCTTCATGGGAAAACCTTGTTTGTCGTTCCCACCACTGATTCGGACTACATAACCCTGCATGAATATAAAATGACATATTAATATTTGGATTCACTTCTAAAACACTATACAACTCACTAAAGCCAATTTGAACGTTCAGGGCATGCCTCAACTGGAGCATGAAGCAGAGTTAAAACTCCAGCACCACTATTGCCAATATTGTTTTCATTTCCAATTTGCCAGGTATCTAGCAAATGTCTTTCAACTTCCATTTTTTCTAACATGTTTTCCAAGAGAAAGCCCTGTGACAAAAATGTATATACCAATTTACTAATGAGCAAAAAACAAATCACACTTCTTCTTGCACTTAATTCTTTGGAGAATAACTGACCATTTGGCATGATAAATGTAGCAAGTACTATAATTCATGTTAATTTTCCAGCCTAATGCAATAGACAAGTCCACTAAGTGACTGCTTCTACTACATCAACTGACACTTGGAAGTAACCTAAGGCCCAAGTACAGAACCCAAAATTTGAGCTTCACTCCAAATAACTAATCATGTCTTCTCCCATTATGACTGCCATAATTCGAGAGCCAACTTTTTTACCTTCCATTCTTCACCCAGAGCGTCAGCGGCAACTTCTGTGGCCATACGCTTCTCATAGAAAGTACGGAGTTTGCGTTCATCGTCCACTTCAATGAGTTTCTGACAGCCAGTGGCTGGGAAGGAGATATTCAGCTAAGGTTTTAAAGGGAAACATAGCTTAGAAGCCACTCACACAGAAAACTGTAGAACCACACACAACGGTTGTACCGCTGCAAGAGACGTGAAGTCATTTTACTACAAGCACGATAATGGGCGACCAGTAGCAGGACGCACGCTTGCCTCAGACCCCAGAGGGACGCCAGGAACTGGACGTAACTGGTCTAAGAGCCGAACCACAGGCTTGTCGCACACTAGGCCCCAAGACCCACGTCCGCCCCGGATGGGCAATGAGGGCGCCGCCATGGCGCTTCCCAAGCCGACCGGAGGTCTAGCTGCAATCGTCCGCCATCCGCTCACCCCCAGGAGGATGGGTCCCCAAAAAGAGAGCTTTATCCTGCCTCAGACCTTTCCCTACCCAGATCCGGGTTTTCAGAGCACCAGGACCCCGGTAAGAGTGCTAAGGCCAGGCACAAGTTCCCTAAGTCAATTCAGACAGCCGCTACCGCCGCGTACCTTCATGGTGAAGCAGCTGCTCGCGCGGGAGGCGCCACGGAAAAGAGGCCTGACTTCCGCTTACCCGAGGTCACATAGCGCTCCGAGTCCTCGCGAGATTGGGAGGCCCTGGAGACGGCGGAAGTGAACGCCTCAGAGGCGGTGCTCCTGACGCTGTTCTGCGTCTGGGCAGGTTGTTCGCGGACTTGAGCTTTGGGCGGCGCCGGTGGATCAGCTTCTGATTAGTGAGGATTTCGCCCCTTCCCGGCCTGCCTGTCTTTCCTCCACGCTCCGGGCCTTCGTGTCCGTCACCGTGGGAGCCCCGGCTCGTTTTCCCGGCCCTTGCATCTGGTGAGGAAGCCAGAGCTGGAGTGGGGTTCTCCTGGGGGCAGGCCTGTGCCGCGGGCCCTGCCCTGGAATTGGGGAAACCGGCATGCTTTTGTTTCCTTGCCCTCTAACTGCTCTGAATTTTTTTCTTTTCTTTTGTTCCTCCTTTTTTTTTCTTCTTTAAACCAGTGCTGGGTCTTGAACTCAGGGCATTGGTGCTGGTCCTGAGGTTTGCTCAGGTCTAGCGTGCTCTACTGCAGCTCTGTGTTTTAATTGGAGAGAAGAGTCTTTCAGACTTTGCTCCCCCGGGTTGGCTTTGAACCTCAGATCTTAGCCTCCTGAGTAGCTGTGATTACAGGCGTGAGCCGGTGTTGGCTCACCGGCCCAAGCTTGCTTTGAAATTTTCTTTGCAAATATCACTTTTTTCCCCCAGTGTTATTCTCCAAAATAACATCCTCTGCGCGTGACACTCAAGCTAGTAGACAGGATTATCCTAAGTACAATCACCAGATGCCTCTCAAGTAAATACTTTATCTCTTTCCTCTGTGATTTTTTTTTTTTTTTGGCGGGGGAGGGGGGAGAGGGTGGAAGGGCAGGGGGAAATGGAGATTGGGGTTTAAAGTTCTGCAAGCTACCTGAGCAATGCTTTCTACCACTGACCCCTGACCTTCCTGGCAATCTTTTAAACAATGCGAAACGAAGTGCTCCGTTTGTTACCGGCTGCAGATGAAATTTAAACCCTACCACAACTATGCAACTTTCTAGCCTCAAAGCTATTGTCACTAGCTCAAGGCATGTAGGTCTTTCGATTTAAATGTCCCTCTAAAGAAGTCTTTCTTACTCCCACCACATAAATTAGGATTCCTCTCCTCTTTTTCTATAGCATTTTTCCTTTATAGCACCTGCTCAAGATACATAAATGATTTATATCCCTGTACAAGATGATAAATGTGGTCAGGGTTCATGTGTTTGCCCCATTCTAGTATACCTAAGATTCAACAATGCATAGTACATAATGAAAAAAATGCTTAGTAAATATTTGTTAAATGATTTCAATTTCAGCTCAGGTACGTTAACTAGTCTATTAGAATGTGGTAGTTCAAAATCAGCCAGCAGAGGGAGAATAAATGAAGCAAATCTTCAAACAGCAAGGATGCAGTTCTCATAGTTAAGAAAAATGTGTTAAAAAACAAAAACAGTTCAGTGCATTTTCATTAGTCTTCAAAACATTTCTAGGAACTCAACATCTAACTCTGAAGCCTATACCTTTAATCCATATCTTGAAAGAAGTAACATTTATTATCTATTACATTTTTACTCCATAGTTTTTCTTCAAGAAAAAATAATATATTGGCTAGGCTGAAATGGCACAAATCTGTAATGTCTATAATCCCAATACTTGGAAGGTTGGAGGAAGAATGGTCATAGTTCAAATATATCATGGACTAAATAATGAAACAAGATACAGCTTAGAGTTCTTGCCTAGTAAGCACAAAGCCTTAGGTTTGATCTCCATCAGGAAAAAAACAAAATCACAAAAAATCCATACCTCTTTTATTTCCCTATGTAATAGCATCATCTGCATCACTACTATAGTTTTGAGTTGAAGCCTACTTCACATTCAAAGTCAAATGGTTTCTTCTCACCTGGGTGCCAGTGGCTCATGTCTATAATCCTAGCTACTTAGGAGGCTGAGATTTGAGGATCCCAGTTCAAAGCCAGCCTGGGAGGAAAGTCTGTGAGACCCTTATCTCCAAAACACCACTCAGATTTTAGCTTTGTGAGTAGCTGGGATTACAGGTGTGAGCCCCTGGCATTTGCCTAGCAAAATATTTCTTTTTTTTTTTTTCTTTCTCTTTGTTCTGTTTTTGTTTTTTTCATGCGGTCATGGGGCTTGAACTCTGGGCACTGTCCCTCAGCTCTTCAGCTCAAGGCTAATGTTCTACCACTTGAGCCACAGCGCCACTTCTGGTTTTCTGGTGGTTTATTGGAGACAAGTTTCACAGCTTTTCCTGCCCAGGCTGGCTTTGAACTGGGATCCTCAGATCTCAGCCTCCTAGGTAACTAGGATTACAGGCGTGAGCCACCAGCGCCCAACTCTTTGTTCTGTTTTTTGAGACATAGTCTCTATTTAAAAAAAAAAAAATTGGGAGGGGGGGTCCAGTCTTGGGGCCTGAATGCAGCCTGGGCACTGTCCCTCAGCTCTTCAGCTCAAGGCTAGTGCTCTACCACTTGTGTCACAATGCCACTTCCGGCTCTTTTCTTTTCTGCTTATGTGGTGCTGAGGAATTGAACCCAGGGCCTCAGGCATGCAAGGCAAGCACTCTACCACTGAGCCACCTTCCCAGCCCTGTTGGAGACAGTCTAAAAGAACCCCAAAATAAGTACTTATGGCCAGGCACTGGTGGCTTATGCCTGTAATGCTAGATACTCAGGAGGCTGAAATCTGAGGATCATAATTCAAAACTAGCCTGAGGAAGGAAAGTCTGTGAGACTTATTATCTCCAGTAAACCACTCAGAAAACAGGAAGTGGTGTTGTGGCTCAAGTGGTAGAGCACTAACCTTGAGCTGAAGAGTTGAGAGACAGTGCCCAGGCCCAGAGTTCAAGTCTCATGACCAAACAAAGAAACAAAAAGTACGAACTTAATCAGTGCAAGGTACAAACTTTGATAAGATCCCGGATATATGGATAAATTAAAGATCCTTTTTTTGGGTAATGATGATTAAACCCAGAGCCTCAAACATGCTAGAAAAGCATTTCCCAGCCCTTTAGTTCTTACTTTGTTTTTGATACAGGGTCTCACTACTTTTCCTGGGCTCATAATTCTCCTGTTTCTACTTCCTGAGTAGCTAGAATTACCACCCTGACTGGTAAAAAAATAAAATAGGTATGGTAGATTAGATTGCATTAATGTTAATTTTTAAATGTAAGATTTTTACTGAGGTTTCAGGTTATCAAGGTAGAATATCCTTATTGTCAGTAAATGCATACTAAGAATTTAAAGGTGAAGTAGCATGTTGTTTACGATTTACTTTCAGGTGGCTCGGGGAGGGAAAAAGTATATAGAATTGTCCCTTAGTATCTGGGAAAAAAAAGATTGGTTCCATGAGCCCTGTAGATACCAAAATCAGTGGACACTCAAGTATTAGTATTCTCCTAATAGTCTGTACACATCTTCCATATACTGCAAATCATCTCTACATTACTCCTAATACCTATCACACAGTAAATGATAGGTAAATGATTATTGTATTGTTCAGAAAATAATGACAAGAAGGTTATATACGTTCAGTAATCTTTTTTTCCCCAAATATCTGAGGTAGCTGAATCCAGGGATGCAGATTCCATGGATGTGGAGAGAAAGAGAAAATAACAAATTGCAGATTTTGTGAAAAATGTTGTTATTCTTTTCTAGGTTTTTTTTGTGGGAGAGGGGAGTGGATGTTCTGAAATTTTCAAAGTTAAAAAAAAACCCTAAGAAACAAAGATTTAGGAGACGGAATGGATAAAGCTTTCCAATACAAAGTAGGAATGGAGAAGTGAGAACCAGATTGATGACTGGATTTTTGACTTGTGAGGAGGGGACCCTCACTGAGCTGGGGACCCTGAAGGAAGAGCAGTCACACAGAGAGCTGTGAGAGGTGTGTGAATGGAGACAGCCAGGAGGCTGTAGCCTATAACAGGTTTGGAGGCATAGTGCTTGACACAGTGAAAGAAGTAGCTTAAGGGCCTGTGTTAGGGCTGCCATAAAAGTAATTGGGCACCGGTGGGTGCCTCATGCCTGTAATCTTAGCTATTTAGGAGGCTAAAATCTGAGGATTGCCCCAGGAAAGATAAAAGTGGACCTGTGGCTCAAAGTGGTAGAGTACAACACCCAGACCCTGAGTTCAAGACCATTAAAAAAAAATAGGGCTGGGAATGTCTTAGTGGTAGAGTGCTTGCCTAGCATGCATGAAGTCCTGGGTTCCATTCCTCAGTATGACATAAACAGAAAAAGCAGGAAGTGGTACTGTGGCTCAAGTGTTACAGTGCTCTAGTCTTGAGCAAAGAAGCTCAGAGATAGCACCCAGGCCCTGAATTCAAGGACTGGGATGGGGGGGCGGGGGGAGGTGAAAACCTACACCAGATTGCACGGGCTAAACAACAAAAATTTTTGTTTTGTTTGTTTTGGGGGGGTCCGGTCGTGGGGCCTGAACTCTGGGCCTGGGCACTGTCCCTCAGCTCTTCAGCTCAAGGCTAGCACTCTACCACTTGAGCCACAGCACCACTTCCAGCTTTTTTCTTTTTGCTTATGTGGTGCTGAAGAATTGAACCCAGGGCCTCATGCATGCAAGGCAAGCTCTCTAACACTGAGCCACCTTCCCAGCCCCAAAATTTTATTTTCTCACAGTTCTGTAGATCCAAAGTCCAAGATTGGAGATATCATCAGGGTTGGTTCTGACTCTTCTCTCCTTGCCTTGTAGGTAGGTGTCTATTTTCTCCTTGTGTCTTTTTGTTGATGATCTGTGGCCTAATCTCTTTTTTCATAAAGACATTAGTTGTACGGGGTTAAAGCTCATGCTAGTAACTTTATTTTACCTTCTTTTTTTGTTGTTTAGTTTTTGGTAGTATTGTTTTTTTTTTGTTTTTTTTGGGTCCGGTCGTGAGGCCTGAACTCTGGGCCTGAGCGCTGTCCGTCAGCTCTTCAGCTCAAGGTTAGCACTCTACTACTTGAGCCACAGCGCTGGCTTTTTTTCTTTTTGCTTATGTGGTGCTGAGGAATCAAACCCAGGGCCTCATGCATGCAAGGCAAGCGCTCTACCACTGAGCCACCTTCCCAGCCCCTTTTTGGTAGTATTGTTAAGGACTGAACCTATCCGGGGCCCATGCATACTACTATATCCCTACCTCCCTTGTTAACTTAATTAACTCTAAAGATTCTATCTCCAAGTACAGTCAGATTCTGAGGTAGTGGGGGTTAAAATTTCATGTGAATTCTTGGGGGAACATAATTCAGCCCATAACAGAGGCTGAGGGCAGAGTTAGCCCTGAGATTCCTGGCTAACAGAACATTTTATTTAGCAGTTCTAAAAGTAATCCTAAAACCAACCAGAAAATTGCTTCCAATTCATCCTTTTAATTACATTATCAGTGAGGGTATTCAGTGGTAATCATATGAGTTTTTCAAGTGCTTGGGGGAAATGGGGACATCCTTCAAAGAAAAGTAGTGATAGAGAAAGGAAGAGAATTAGTAAAAGAGGAAATGAGTTCCGGTGTTTCAGTAAGCTGTCTCCTTTCTAGCCCAAGTTAAATAAACAGGAAGGAAAAATGATTTTAGATACAAACATAACTAAATTTCAAGGACAATTTCTATTTATAAGGAGGGGAAAACTAATAATTTTAAAACATGCCATTCTGTGTTTTTGAAGTAAAAGAAATGAAGCTAGGAAAACTTGGCATTATTTCTGAAAACAATCTCGGGAAACAAGAATTACAATTGGATTTCCCACAATGGATGACAGGAAAAATACAAGGATGAGCCTGTTCTTTTTATCCATTCACCAGATCAAGTCACTGTATCAGAGCAACTTGTTTCTCTCTGCATGCATTTACTTTCTATGTCTCTGAATGAAATTAATTCTTTCCTCATAGACCTTTTGTCAGGACTCCATGAACAAAGCAGTTCTTGGGATATAACAGATTCTCAATGGATGATAGCTATCATCATTATCACCACCATCATCTTCATTACACCAGTTCCTCTGACTGTACTTGTGCTGCTCTATCTGTGGGACGTATTTTCCTTTCTTCTCTCATCTTCTGCAGTGGCTGGGCATTTTTCCCCTGAAGACTCCAGCCCAGGTTACCTTGCTGGAGGAGAAAGAAGCTGGAACTTAGCATTGAGAGGTTGTGGATTAATTTAGATGGTGGACAAGCATGGGACAAATCTTAAACAAAGTCACTCCACAAGTGAGCAACTCATGTCAATACCAGGTTAGGAGAAGGAAATACAGAGATGAAAAGTAATAGTTTTTGTTTGCAAAGAATGTTTTATCTAGTGGAAAAAGAAACAAGGAGGCAATTATACCAGAGGAATTTAAAAGACACAGTAACGTAACATGAGGGAGGAAAAAATCTAAATGTCTGGATCGTTCTCCATCAGCCTAAAACTGTACTGAAATATTTCCTATCTTCAAAAACCTCATCCTGGCCCAACAACCTCTTCTGGTTATCATAGTTTCCAAAGGCAATCACCCTCCTTTAGTGCAAAGAAAAAGAAAAGATTGTCTTACTAATTACTTCTATTCTTTCCCCTTTCATTCTTTCCTCTTTTTGTAACTATGCTTCAAACTTTAAAAATTATGAGTTTTGTTTCTACTTCTAATACTGTACAGTTATCTAGTATTACTAGTTTATATATTCAGGATTTCTGTTGATATAAATCTACTCTGCTTTCTTGTATATAAATGTCATCATATATATATATATATATATATATATGTCATGCTTTTTCTTGTAGTTTTTCCATTTACAACCTATTAAGAAGAACTTTCTCTTTTAAAACATCAAGATCTTGCTTGTTGCTTTACTGGGTCCCCTCCAATAGACAGGCCATTTCTGGTTATTTGTTCTCACAAATAAAAGCTGCAGCTATGCAAATTCCTAATCTCTGAGGGTATAAATGTAATCTCATTTTTGGCCAGTCCTGGGACTTGAACTCAGGGCCCGGGCACTGCCCCTGAGCTTCTTTCTTTTAATAATAATTTTTATTGAGATTAAATGAGTACATAAATTTCACAGTATTGTAGGATAGTGATACTTAGTTAAAGTTATTTTTAACCTTCACATGGCAAACTGCCATTATCTTGATCTATAAAGTTTGTGAATTCTACAAGCTTTGACAGTACAACTATTTCTTCTGCATTGTGTGATATGTACGTTTCTTTTCTCTTGCTTAATATTAGCTGTTCTCTTTTTCCTTCTCCTTCCCTCCCTCCCATTGCTGCCTTTGAGTTGCTTAGTTCATTTTCATCAATGTCTAGTGCAACTGATGGGCCCCTCTGTTGTATTTTTCCCCGTTTCCCTCTGATTCTGTGCCCTCCTCCTAGCTTCCCTCAGATGTGCGTATACACACACACACACACACACACAATATATATATATATATATATATATATATATATATATATATATATATATATATATATAAGGTCAACAACATGCTAACAGTCTACTACTTGAGCCACAGCACTACTTCTAGCTTTTTCTGTTTATGTGGTACTGAGGAATTGAACCCAGGGCCAGCACTCTATCACTAAGTTACATACCTAGCCTTAAATGTAATTTCTAGGAGCAGAATTACCTATTCATGCATGGCGATTTTGGTAGATTCTGTGAAATTGCTGTCTGTAGGTTTGTTCCAATATATACCTCATTTGCAATATGTGGGAATGCCTGCTGCTCTTGTCTTACTCAAATATGAATAAACTTGAGATTTTTGTCAGTCTCTTAGGGGAAATAAACACTTCAATGTAGTTTTATTGTATATTCTGGTGGGTTAAGGATCTTTTCATATGTTTTTTTGTTTCTGTTTTCTGTTCCTTTTCTATTGGATTGTTAATATCCGTTATATAAGGGAAATCAGCCCTGCATAATAAGTCCGTATTTTTTCCTGTGTATGACTGTACCCTTCCCTTCCCTTCCCTTTCCACTTCCCTTCTTTTCCTTTCCTTTTCTTTTTTTTCTTCTGGTCCTGAGCTTTGAACTCTGGGCCTGGGTGCTGTCCCTAAGGTCCTTTTGCTCAAGGCTAGCACTCTACCACTTGGACTACAGTACCACTTCTGGCTTTTTCTGTGATTAATTGGAGATAAAAGTCTCATGGTCTTTCCTGCCCAGACTGGCTTTGAACCATGATCCTCAGATCTCAGCCTCCTGAGAAGCTAGGATTACAGGCGTGGGCCAACAGCACGAGGCTCGTTCTTTTTTCAATAATTATATGGAAGTATGATTCACATCTTGGTATGGATAATCTTGTCAACGTAGTTGGATTGAAAATAGCCTAGGAAATTAATATGGCTCACCTCTGGGTGCATCATCAAGGCTGTTTCCAGAGAGGATTAACTAAGTGGTGAAGACTTGCCTTATTGTGGGCAATACCATTCCATAGTCAGGGACCCTGAATGAATCCAAGGAGCCAGCCAAGAAAGCCTATCTGCTCTGTTTCACCATGCAATCTCTGCTATAATGAACTGAAACTATGAATGAAAATAATTCCTCCCTGCTGTATTGTTTTCTCCCAAGATGCATTGCTAATAAGGCTAAAGCTTTTTGAATCTTAGTGGCTAGCCTGGAACTTTCCTGGCAATGACTGTCCTTACCTGAACATACAAACTACATTTCAGATTTTTGCCTCTTAAAAAGATAAACTTGGGTGCTGGTGGCTCATGGTCTATGATCCTAGCTACTTAGAAGGCTGAGATCTGAGGATCATGGTTCAAAGCCAGCCCAGGCAGAAAAGTTCCAGTGAGACTCTTATCTCCAGTTAACCACTCAAAAAGCAGAAGTCGAGCTCAAAAGTGGTAGGGTGCTAGCCTTGAGCAAAAAGAACTCAGGGGTAGTACCCAGGTCCTGAGTTCAAGTTCCATGACTAACAACAACAACAACAACAAAAGGATAATTTAACACAAAAAGATGACTTCACTGATTCCAGTGTTTTCCTGTTTTCAAGGCTCCAGTCTCATACTCATGCCTCAGATTTCTAGTAGATAATGTTAGAAATGTGAATTGCTTCATCTTCCCTCATCCTCCAAATATGTCGTGGTATTTATATATACATACATTCCACATTCCCTTCTCTCTTAGCATAGACTACTGTTAGGACATTTTAGTGACAAAAACTGATCTCAAACTACATTAAGCAAAAATATGCCTATACTATTGAAGTTCTTGGGCACCTTTGTATGGGGCTGAATCACCAGGCATAGCTGGAGCCAGGGATTCATTCCCATCTGGATGTTCTCTTATCTACAGCTCTCTTTGAGTGCATTATTAAGCTCTGTCATTGGGGACCACCTCTGAAACTTCTCCCATCCATCTGGCAAAACCAACCATAAGTGTGACCAAATTTACATCTCTATTTCATTAGGCAACCAGAAGGAATGGGAAAAGCTCAGTCCTGATCCTAAATTCCCAGCAGGGCATGCTGCCTAGCCAGGTTGGGTCAAGACCCCAGGATCAGGTTACAATGTGTTATCTGGCTGTTCTATGGCAGCCATCTGAATGTAGTTGGGTTTGGGGAAAGATGGCAAGTGGTCAGTCTACTGAAGATGGAGAGAATGCCAGGAAAAACAGATTAATTACATGCCATCCCTTCTTTCCATGCAAAATGAAAGAGTATGAATTTACAATCCCCATCCCTTCCCATATTCCTTAGGATTGAATTTTGTTAACTGCTTATTTTTTCTTTCATATTGTAAATGTTTATATTCAAGATCATTTTCTTTAGGCTTAAACTTGCCTCACAATCTTCTATGCAAAGAAATATCCTATAGCCCTTCTTCAAGCTTCTGTCCTATCTACATACCTTCCTTTTCTGTCAAATGTTATATTCCTCTTAGTGATACTTTACCCAAATCTGGCCTCCTTTTTCCTCACATTTTTCTCCAGTGCCCCTCTACTCCCTCAGGGTGTTTCTTGGTTTTTCACTGGCCCTAGAGAAGGCAGACTGAAGAAGCTTGAAGTGTACAGGCCACTACACAACTTGCCAGTAGATACGACAGGCAGTTTCTGAGGTTCTGATGCCAACTTTCTCAAAGCCCATCCTCAAAAGGCCGTATGGGCCAGGGACAGTGGCACCAACCAGTCCCTGACCTTCCTAACTTCCTGGTTCCAGAGAGTCTGAGGACATTGAACCACTGGGACCCACCCAGGTTGCTGATAGTCTGCTTGTTTACCAAAGCCTCCTTGGTTTCAGGGCCCTTCCTACAGAATGTGCAAGCCCTCTCCCAGGGGCTGTTTACTGAGGGCTTCCTCAGTCGGGGATGACCTCTGGATGCCAGTCTCTCTGGAATGAAGCATAGAGGTAACAATCACAAGTTCAACCAGAACTGAAAACATATATATGCTCCCTCACCAACTTGAGTTTCTTATGTCCTCAGCTACCTGGAATGTTGGGGGACGACTTCATATGCCCTTTGCTTCTTAATACATTTATGATGGAACTGGATGCCTATGGCTCATGTTTGTGATCCTAGCTATACAGGAGACTGAGACGAGGATCACAATTTGAAGCCAGCCTGAAGAGGAAGTCTGAGACTTATTTCCAATTAACCACCAGAAAGCCAGAAGTGGAGGTATAGCTCAAGTGGTAGATCACCAGCCTTGAGCATAAAAAGTCAGAGGCAGTGCCCAGGCCTATGTTCAAGCCTCATGACCAACACACACACAATGGAGATTGGGAGGCAAACAGTGTCTGTCACTTTTGCTTATTAGCTAGGGCTCTACCAAAAGAGCCATGCATCCATCCCATGACAGAATTTTAAGCATCTACAAAGTACAGAGTATTGTCCCTGATCCTAATATCAACAATCATCCATTTGGAGCCATAGTTTCTCCATATCCGAAATCAACACCCTCCTCCATTTATTTCATTCCAAATCTCAGATACTATATTTCATCTGTATTTCAGTTTATGTTTCTAAAGTATAGTTCTTTTTTGTTTATATTTGGGTTTGGTCAGGTTTATTGAGGTATGGTATACATGCACTAAAATTTAACTATTTAATATAGTACTGAGGTTTCAGAAACTCATAAAGTCATGTAGTTATCACAATCTCAATAAAGAACAGATTTACCACTTCCCCACATTCCCCATTTGCAGTGAACGTCTCTTCCATCCCCAGTGTATGCATCTGTTTTCTTTTCCAATAGTTTTATCTTCTCCAAAATGCTTCAAAAGTAGAATCACAGTATGTGGCTTTTGGAAGCCTCTCCTTTTAAAACATAACTGTAATACTATCAACAAATCAATAAGAATTCCTTGATTTCATCAAATAGCCAATGTTCACAATCCATAATTGTCCTAAAAAGTATTTTTAATGTTCTCATCTTGGGTCAAAATAAGGTCTGTATATTCCACTTGGTTTTTATGTCTTTCACTACTCCTATATGTTTGTTCATCTTTTATTTAACAAATTGTCCTTTCACAAAGATGACAAAACTTATGTTTGGGGCTGGGAATGTGGCTTAATAGTAGAGTGCATGCATGCATGAAGCCCAGGTTTGATTCCTCAGGACCACAAACAGAAAAAGCCAGAAGTGGTGCTGTGTCTCAAGTGCTAGCCTTTAGCAAAACAAGCTCAGGGACAGTGCTCAGATCCTGAGTTCATCAGGCTCCAGGACTGGCAAAAAAGAACAACATCAAAACAAAACAGAACCTAAAATTTACATTGGAGAAAAGATAGTCTCTTTAACACGTGGTGTTGGAAAAACAGTATCTGCATATAGAAGACAAACTAGATCCCCATTTTTCTACTCTGTAAAAAAAATCACTTCCAAAAGATTCAAAGCTCTTAACAAAATTTAAAACTACTATATAAAAGCATAACTAAAGCTCTTGAAAATACAGATGGAGCCGGGCGCTGGTGGCTCACGCCTGTAATCCTAGCTACTCAGGAGGCTGAGATCTGAGGATCGCGGTTCAAAGCCAGCCCGGGCAGGAGAGACCGTGAGACTCCTAGCTCCAATAAACCACCAGAAAACTGGAAGTGGCCCTGTAGCTCAAGTGGTAGAGCGCTCGCCTTGAGCTGAAGAGCTGAGGGACAACACCCAGGCCCAGAGTTCAAGCCCCACGACCGACAAAAAAAAAAAAAAAAATACAGATGGAAGTAATACTTTTTTAAAAAGAGCTCTTAGAAATATAGGCAAAAGTAACTTCTTTTTCACAAAAGAACCCCAGTTGCTCAGAAAATAAGAACTGAAAAACTTGGGTTGTATTAAATAAAAAGCTTCTGTATTGCAAGGAAACAAGTACCAGAATCAAGGGAAGACCTACAGGATGTGAAAAAATCCTTGCCAGTTATTCATCAGTTACAGGATTTAATACTCAGAGAATATAAAGAGCTCTAAAAACTAAGCACTAAAAAAATAAATAATCCAATAGATAAATAGGCAAATGAACAGTTTTTAAAAGAAAGCACAAATGGCTAACAAA
This sequence comes from Dipodomys spectabilis, assembly GCF_019054845.1. NCBI lineage: Eukaryota > Metazoa > Chordata > Mammalia > Rodentia > Heteromyidae > Dipodomys > Dipodomys spectabilis. The sequence goes on along the minus strand of NW_024870835.1, from coordinate 4,276,344 downwards.
TTTATGAAGAAATGTTCAACATCATTAGCAATAACAGAAATTTAAATCAAAGCACCATTGAGATTCCATCCCTCCTCCACTCTAAAATGGTAGGGACAGAAATTACTACAGCCACTGTGGAAGTAATTATGGAGGGCCTAAAAACTGAAGACATAACTACCATACAATTCTGCTACACCACTCCTGCTCCCACATTGAGTGTCTGTACTTCCATTTTAGCCATTATTAATATAATAATACTAATAAATAGTTTGAGTGTCTCAACTTGACTTAAGACCAGGAAACCAAGAATTTTAAATTGAGACTTGCACAAAGCAGATGCTCAAAAAAAATGCCTGGTAAATGGAAATAAGAGGGTTTTTTTTTGTTGTTGTTGCTATTTTTGTCTCCTTTTTGCTTGTTCATTTATATGTCTTTGGGAGTGTAAGGGAAGGCACAGAAATGGAGGGACAAAGCATAAACAAATGCAGCAGTGGTACTCACTGATACTATGTTGAAAATGAACTATTTAAAAAATGCTTGTTAATGCCAAGTGAGGTGGAGCAAACTGATAAACTCAGAATTGGGGAAACTGAGGCAACAAGGTCACAGTTTGAGGCCAACTCAGGCTATATAGTGAAACTCTGTTTCAAAAAATTTTGCTTGTTACATTTTTCAAGGTACGGTTAATAAAACTGCCTTATCTGTACAGAGCAGCAGGCAAAACGTAACTAATTCCATTTCCTTCAGGCATAGGCAAAATATCAGGCTTCTAATTAGAATCCACTTACATTTATTATAAACCCAGTCCTAACTCTGTGATTTTCCAGTACTGGTTAAAAAAAGGAAGAAGGCTTGTCTAGAAGGCAATGGCAGAAAAGTGGCTACTAAGAGCCAAAAGTGGCCCCTGACCCAGTGAATGGTGGCACCTTATTGAGGATGCAGTGTTTAACTGGCAAATACCTGTTTGTGAAGGAGCCTTCGCGGAGTGTTCCTCAAATTTGAGCAAGAGCCAGAATCACCCAAAGGCTTGTTAAATCAGATAACAACATTCCACTCCACCTTCCTGCAGTAGGTCTAGGGTGAGGACCAGTTTGCATTTCTGTAAAGTGCCCAGTGACATCAATGCTGCCAGTCTGCTCATGAGAATCATGAGAATCACTGGTCTAAACAGTGGGCCTTAAAGAAAACAACTGCAGAAAATCCCAGCCAAATTTCACTCTTGATCAGTCACTTCTTGCCTCATGTACTCAAGTGCCTGAAATTTTTTTTCAAAGATGACTTTATGACTTGATCATTTCCACTTGTGGAACCAGCTGAGCTGGATAGTTATTATCAGATAATAGAGTAAGTAAATATTGTTATAATAAGAGGAGATATGGGTATTCTGACTTCCTTGTGAGGGCTGTTCTCAAAACTTGCTCTATCATGGATCTGTATCAGTGATTAATATTTAGACCAAAGGCACCATAAGCAAATTCTATATTAGAATACATGTGGGCTTTGCTCCCTTGCCACGCCTCTACTCTCCCCACCCACAAGCTTTATGGAATAAGAAAGTTCCTAAGGCCTCCTGTGAATATAACATTAATATAAATCAATTTCAAAATCAATTTCTGAATGATAAGCTCTGATGTTAAATTATTAGTTACTGAAAGTATTAATACTAGAAAATTTTATCTGTCATAAGAAGCCCAACACTGCTGTCTTGGAGGAATCTTTCATCTTCTGCCACCTGCCCATAGCCTGATGGCTGGACATGATCTCTGTAGTAATGAGAAAGAAATTAAGCAGTAAAGGAGTTAAGGCAAGATATGTTGACTATTTTGAGCTGAAATAACTTCTGAAATGATCATTTGCCTGGTCTTTCCCTACATGCAGCAAACTAAAAATTCTTTTGGGGTGGCAGACCACTTGCATAACATACTCCATCCCCTGGATTTGCATCCCAGAACTGTCACAAAAAAAAAAAAAAATCAATAAGACTTTGGGGAGGGGAGTGTGTCTTTTCTATACCAGGGCTAGAAAATAGCTGTGATCATTAGAGACTCATAATTGGGCTTCAGTGAACTTGAACAAATACTTCAACTCTTATTTTCTACTGTCTTCTACATCCCTCTACATTGTATATTTCTTAGTAACATCCCTAGAACTTGCTACCTACTCCAGAGATACAGATGTCTTGTCATTCCCTCACAAAGTGATTTGTCTTAAATTATAAAAGCATCATGTTTTTAGCCATTGCTTTGGATTTCACGTTCTTATGATTCCCCATGCACATGTGAAATTAATACAACCTTTATGTCATTCCTTTGTTAATCAACTCATATTGGTTGGATTTCTAGTTCCATGAATATAAAGGGAGGAAGTTGGATAGGATCTCTCTCTTCCCAAGAGAGGAGGACTTGGATTTTGAACTGGAACTGTTATCAACAGTAAGTTCCTATGGTAGATGAAGAAAACCTATAGCTCCCTCAGTAAGACTGCGTGAGAGGACACATTACTTTTTGTGAAATTCACATGTCATTAGTGCTAAAAATGTTTCATGTCACATCTCTGCAATCCTGATGCATTTACACTGTGTGATGGTTTATGATCCCACCGGCCTTGGTGGTGTTGTGTCACAGTGTCATCTGCACAAACTCACTGATTCGTTATGAGATGGATCTGTTACTATAATCTCCATGGTCCTCTCAACAAATAATGTAAAAAAGGAAGCATGATGTTGCCTGAAAACCTTCCCTCAACAAGATCAAGAAAGTCCTAGCATCAAAACTTGTGTCAGTAGCTTGCAAGCAAGTAATACTGGAATATTTTTTTTTTTTTTTGGTCCGGTTGTGGGGCCTGAACTCTGGGCCTGGGCACTGTCCCTCAGCTCTTCAGCTCAAGGCTAGTGCTCTACCACTTGAGCCACAGCGCCACTTCTGGCTTTTTTTTTCTTTGCTTATGTGGTGCTGAGGAATCGAACCCAGGGCCTCATGCATGCAAGGCAAGCGCTCTACCACTGAGCCACCTTCCCAGCCCCACTGGAATATTTCTTGTTGTTATTATAAAGGTGCTATACAGAGGTGTACATAAGTCAGGTAAAGAGTACATGTATTTGTTGGAATTATTGAATATTCTTAATAGAAATATGAGCCAATTTTGAAACTTGACTTTTCAGCCGATAGTAACTAGGACATAGAAGATATATGTGTGGAACCTGGCTATCAACAGCCACAAGCTGGAAGTGTTTCTGAAGTACACAGAACCCAAATGTGAATGTGAAGAATTCATGGGAGGGCTGGAAATGTGGCTTAGCAGTAGAGTGCTTGCTTAGCATGCACAAAGTCCTGGGTTCGATTCCTCAAACCACATAAACAGAAAAAGCCAGAAGTGGTGTTGTGGCTCAAGGGTAGAGTGCTAGCTTTGAGTAAAAAGAAGCTCAGGGACAGTGGTCAGGCCCTGAGTTCAAGCTCCAGGATTGGCAAAAAAAAAAAAAGAAAAAAGAACAGGATTCATGGGAATTCGTTAATACATTTTTTGCTTATGTTTTTCTTTCTGTATATACACAAGAGTGATATAACAAGTATATGTTTAAATCTAAAATCAGTCAATATTTTAAAATTCTGCATGATGAAACATATTACAAAGAGTTGAATGAGGGATAGTTTTTGTTGTTGGTGGTGGTGGCAGTCATGGGGCTTGAATTCAGGGCCTGGGCACTGTCCCTGAGCTCTTTTTGCTCAAGGCTAGCGCTCTAACACTTTGAGCCACAGCTCCACTTCTGGTTTTGTGGTGGGTAATTGGAAATAAGAGTCTCAAGGCCATTCCTGCCAGGGATGGCTTTGAACCACAATCCCTAGATCTCAGCCCCCTGAGTAGCTAGTGATGAGATCCCCCAGCGTTGCACTTAGTTTTCTTTTTAACATTGGCTCCCAATCTGCTTGGACTGATGTCTCCCCTTACACTTAAAAAAAGATATTTTGTGACACAGTCTTGTTATTTAGCCTAGGCTAGCCCCAAACTCAAATCTTGCTAAGTCCCTCCTGCATGCTAGTATTGTCAGTATGTGTTACCACTCTTGGATTCTATTTTCTACTCTTTAATTTTACTGAGGACCCTAAATAACTTGTTTATCATACTAAATTTCTATCATACTAGATATTTAAGTTGCGACTTTTAACATCAAGAATCACAAACAGGGGCTGGGAAGGTGGCTCTGTGGTAGCGCGCTTGCCTTGCATGCATGAGGCCCTAGGTTTGATTCCTCAGCACCACATAAGCAGAAAAAAAAAGCCGGAAGTGGCGCTGTGGCTCAAGTGGTAGAGTGCTAGCCTTGAGCTGAAGAGCTGAGGGACAACCCAGGCACAGAGTTCAGGCCCCATGACCAGACCCCCCCCCCCAAAAAAAAAGAATCACATGATGGGTGTCATGTCACACATGATGCAGAAGCCTCCAGGGAAAGGAGTAAGTAAATAGTAAGTAGACAATGTTAACAGGAAAGGAGTTTTGACCTTATTCACTATTTGAAAGAGTGAATCATACTTTGAGAATCACTGGCACATAAAATGGTGTTTCCTGCCCTTAGAATTGGAGGGGAGGTGGTGTACTGCTGTAATCCCAGCACCTGGAAGGATCAAGGCTAGCTTGGGCTACATAGCAAAGCTGTTGGGAACAGAGTTTAGGTCATCCTGCCTGGATTTGTTTTCTAGCCCTGCTACTTTTCTTACTGGGGGGTGGGGGGGCGGTTCTCACAGAGTCCACCTCCAGATCGGGGCTGGGAACACTGACGCACTGATGTTCTTCCAGGGGAGCAGGCGCGTCCTGTTGCTTTTGTCATCGTCCATCTCTTGGGTGACCGAGGCGTGCCTACCACGCTCCCTCCTCCGGTGGCTGTATGGTTGAGGCCCTCAGCTCGGCACCAGGGCTTTACCCGGGAGGGAGTGGGTCGCCAGGCCTCGGCTCCGGCGAGATAGCGGGTCTTGGGAGCAGGCTCCCCCCGGCTGCGGGGGACCGAGGGCACTTCCCGCGTCATCAGTCATCCACAGCGGTGCGGATTCCCCCGGAGTCCAAAGGACCCGGTGGGTTTCTGTGAGGCTTCCAGGCAGGGCGCTGCAGCTCTTCACACAGCCCGGGGCTCCTGCGGGTCTGAGCGCGGACGCGCGCGGTGGGTTGGACGGGCCCAGGAGCCCCGCCCCCCTCCAGCAGACCCCCTCCACTCCCACACCCCTTCTCCCACGTGCGTCCCGCCCTCGTGGTAGGCGTGGCCGAAGCCGGCAGTGGGCGGGGCCTGGGGAGGGGTCTGCAAGCGGGTCACGTCCAGGGGGCGGAGCTGAGCGCGGGGCGGCCGGCGGCGGGGGAGGTGCCACATCCGGCGGCCGCCCCGAACTGCAATAAAGCCGAGGCCGCGGCAGTTTTGCCTCCGAGCAGCCACGCTGAGCTGTCCTCGGCGGCGGGGGCGGCGGCTCCAATGCCCCTGGGCGGCCATGGGCGCCCCGCACTGGTGGGACCAGCTGCGGGCTGGCAGCTCGGAAGTGGACTGGTGCGAGGACAACTACACCATCGTGCCGGCCATCGCCGAGTTCTACAACACGGTGCGGGGCGCGGGGGCCGCGGGAGCCTCGGGAGCCGGGCTGGCAGGCGGGCTGGCGGGGAGGGAGCCCTCGGCCCGCGCGCCCCGCGCGCCCCGCGCGCCCGGACGTGGGTCGCCGCGAGCGCTCTGGGGCAGCGGCGCTCCGCGATCGCAGCCCGGGCTCCACGCCCGCTCTGCTGCGCGCTCCGGCCAGTTCCCCGCCCGGGCTGTCCTCCCGCTCCCGGTGCCCCACGCTTGGGCTCCTCTTTCCCCGCTCCTTTCCTGCTGGTGGCTCCATTGTTTGCTGCGGGTTCCCACGGTCCCGGGGTAAGGGGTTCACGGCAGTCCCTTCTTCCAGTTTGGGGGTCAGGTGGAATGGTGAACCGGTCCCCGACAGCTCGCGTCCCCCCCCCCCCCCCCCGCCATCCCCGGGGCGTGACGCACTTGGGTCGCATTGTGCGTTGGTGCCCTGAATCCCTGCTTGGGAGCTCGGGCGAAGGGGAAGTCGCGGCTGGACCCGCGCCCAGCCCGCTGGCTCGCCCGCCCCCAGACCTGGCCACCGTGGTCCGGAATCAGGTTAATTGCTGTCAGTCAGTCAGTCAGTCAGTCAGTCTGTCTGTCTCTGTCTCTCTGTCTCTGTATCTCTCTCGCTTTCTTTTATTTTTCGAATTCTTCCCTTCCCTCTTCTCTGTCTCTCTCCCCCACCCTCTCTCTTTCTGTCTCTGTCATGCTTTGTATCCACTGGGTCAATCCCCAAATTCAAGTCACTCAGGCCTGGTCTTGCTGGTTCTGAAAATCTGGGGATAAAAGGAGTGTGTGAGACTGATAATGTGTGTGTGTAAAGTCCCTAGATAAGGGCAAGCCGAAACTTCTCCCTGCAGAATCCGGACACTTCAGGGTGGGAGGGAAAAGATGTCCCAAGGAGAGGAAATGCTTCCCTCACCAGGCGTGCTGCCCACGGGACTCTGGTACCTAATTGTAAAGAGTCATTTCTCTGGTTTATCTTTTCACTGCTCAGACACAAACAAACAGGAACTGGTGGGTTGAGTCATTGTGAATTTGAAGTTGTTGTTTAGGATTTTTTTCCCCTTTGGATTTGTTGGGGAAAATGCCTCTGGCAGGACTTAGGTGTCTGTTACCTCAAGAAATTGCTGGTCTTTGTATTCTTGTGAGAATTGGACTTTGAGGGGGAGAGCTATCATACTGCCCACATTCTGGTAGATTGGTGCCACAATCCAGAAATCTTCATTTCCCTTCTTCTCAGTGCTGAAATGCCCCCCTCCCTCCTTTTATGATCAGGTTTGTTGTCCAACACCAGGCCCTCTGAGATCCAGAAATACTGGGAAAGATTGAGGTAGCGGAAATGGCCACACATTCCCCATTACACAACCCGGTACAGTAGACAGGTGCCATCAGGATGGGCTAGAGCAGGCCTGGGCACTTCAAGGAAAGAGAGACAGCAGGGAAAATTGAATGTCTGTTTCTAAGTGGGGAGTAGCATGAATAATGCTAAGGGTTCCACCAGACTTATAGAAGAAACAAGTTTGTGAAAAGATCTTTTCCTTCCTTCCTTCCTTCCTTCCTTCCTTCCTTCCTTCCTTCCTTCCTTCCTTCCTTCCTTCCTTCCTTCCTTCCTTCCTTCCTTCCCTCCCTCCTTCTTTCCTTCCCTCCTTCTTTCCTTCCCTCCTTCTTTCCTTCCTTTCTGTCTCTCTTTCTTTCTGTCTCTTTTTCTCTCTGTCTCTTTTTCTGGGAGGGGGGGGGGTCCGGTCATGGGGCCTGAACTCTGGGCCTGGGTGCTGTCCCTCAGCTCTTCAGCTCAAGGCTAGCACTCTACCACTTAAGCCACAGCACCACTTCCAGCTTTTTTCTTTTTTTGCTTATGTGGTGCTGAGGAATCGAACCCAGGGCCTCATGCATGCAAGGCAAGCACTCTACCACTGAGCCACCTTCCCAGCCCTCTTCCTCCCTCCCTCCCTCCCTCCCTCCCCCCCCCCTCTCTCTCTTTCTTTCTTGTGTGGTGGTACTGGGGTTTGAACTCGAGGCCCTAATGCTTGCTAGGCAGGCACTCCCCTTGAGCCTTGAGCCATGCCCCCAGTCCTTACACCCAACATAATTATCTGTTAAGTCTGAGGCCTGTTATTTAGGGTCTGAAAAACTAATGGTTAGCTGTTGTGAGCCTGCCTGAATGTTGGCTTCATTTTTTGAGAGGAAGGTCTTGCATTATTGCCTAGACTGGCCTCAAACTCAGGATCCACCTGACTCAGCTTATTGAGTAGTTGGGATTATGGATGTGTGTCTGGATGCTTGTCTATATTTTTAATCTAGTCCCATTGGAGCTATTATGTATCAAGTGCAAAAGTCTTTTTTTTTTTTTTTAATGAACTGTTGATCTTCAGTTACAAATTGCAGTGTCTGGCTGATTAGTCCAGTTAGTCCACCAGGCAAGTCTTTGGAATACTTGTAAACCACAACATTTCCTCTGGCAATTTGGAGGGCTTAAGATCTCAGAGTAGGTGATTGCCTAGCTGTTGTGTCTGGGTCCAAAGAATTTAGCCAAAACTTAATTCCTGTTTTCTGCTCCTATGTCTCTATTTCGGATGTTTATTGTAGGACAGAACTGACCTATCTCATATTGGGGAAACCAGCAAACTATTACTTGGTCATAATTATAGCCCCAAATTAAGTCTTTATAATAATAAGGTAGTAGGTTTAATAATGTATATTATAATTATAACAGTCAGTCCAATTCTAAGGAAAAAAAGTTAAAAGAATTGATGATGTTAAATCAGAAGACTAGGGCATATCACTGGGACAACTTTATTCACTAAAGCTACCATTTATTGTGTGCTGTGTGGTGAGACTCAGCTAGATACTTTATTCCCATCCTGGGCAATAGGTGATATTTATTATATTAATTTGATAGAGGAGAAAACTGAGGTCTGTTTCGTTTAATTTGCTTAGGTCAAGAAAATGACACAGCTGGAGTTAGAACTTGGTACTTTGACTTTCCCAAGGTAGTTCTCTTGAAGATCTAGTGCCATTCTTAGTACCTTATACTTATTTATTTGGCATGGCATATGTACTTAATAACTATTCAGTTATTCCTTCACTTAAACTGCTATGTTGGGACCATTTTATCCACAGAATAAGACTAATGATAAGGAGAAAGTTTGTTTAGTTTGTTATTGTTTGATACAAAAGCAATACTATAATCATGGAACATGATTCTGAGTGTGGAAGTTACAAATTAATAGATACCTTCTCTTCTTTGTAGACATAGACATGGAAAAAGTACACATATTTATGTATACATGTAAAATAGGTACGCATATTGCATACACTTTTTTTTTAACTCAGTTGAGACTACATGACGATAATCATTCTGTAACTTGTTTTTTTCCCCCACTCAATCTGTATTGCATAGTTCCTTGTTAGCTTATGTAAAGTTGCCATTCCCTTTACAGTGTCTCTACTGTATTCATTTATAATTTAACAGTCAATTATTATTGGTGAACATTTAGGGTAACTTCTGTTTATCTTATTTATATCTTTTCTTTTTGTGCTGGTCCTAGTGCTTGAACTCAAGGCTTGGGCATTCTGCCACTTGAGCCATAGCTCCACTCCGGCTTTCTTTCTTTTTTTATTTATTTTTTATTTTTTTTGTCGGTTGTGGGGCTTGAACTCTGGGCCTGGGTGCTGTCCCATAGCTCTAAAGCTCAAGGCTAGCTAGTGCTCTACCACTTGGGCCACAGCACCACTGCCATCCACTCTGGCTTTCTTCATTCTTCCCTCCCCTCCCCTTTCCTCCCCTCCCCTCTCCTCCCCTTCCCTTCCCTTCCCCTCTTCTTCCCCTCCCGTTTCTTCCTTCCTTTTCTCTTTCTATCTTTCTTTCTTTCTTTCTTTCTTTCTTTCTTTCTTTCTTTCTTTCTTTCTTTCTTTCTTTCTTTCTTTCTTTCTTTCTTCCTCTCTCTCTCTCTCTCTCTCTCTCTCTCTCTCTCTCTCTCTCTCTCTCTGTGTCTCTCTCTATCTCTGTCTCTCTTTCTCTCTTTTTGGCTAGTTGGTGGTAAGTATCTCACAGACTTTCCTGCCCGGACTGGTTTTGGACCTCATTCCTCAAATCTCAACCTTCTGAGTTGGGAGTAGCTAGGCTTACAGGCCTGAGCCCCTGGCCCTCAGCCTTCTGTTTATTGTTTTCATTGTGGTTTATGGAAAAGTGATGCTTGAATATTCTCGAGCATGCATCGGGTATATTTTTACAAGTACTAATTCTGGGTGGGGAATTGGCTATGTTAAGGAGAACATTCCCTTTAAATGATGATAATTGTTGCTAAATGGCAACTGATTTCATTCCCACTGATAGTGTTCGGCTATCGTGTCCACTCTGTCATCATGTTTGCTTCAGGCCAAGTCCATCGTTCTCTTCCAAGAACCCATCCTTTCCCTCCGCTTGTGCACATTCTGTACTGTTTTGTTGACATAGAGGTATGTTTGGACTGAATTCCTTGTTAGTGTTTGAAGCTTTAAGGTCCCAATGACATAGACCAAGACAATTTTGGAGAAAAGTACAATTTCCCTTCAGCTACTGGACTTACGTTTGGGGGAGAGAGACTCTAGTTCTTTATAGTGACTCAGGAGGAAATGATCTGGTGTTAAAGAGATTGTGAAGGAAAATACCTAAAACCAAGCCATGATCTCTTACCTCCTACTCTGTACCTAACCAAGTAGAGCGCATATTGCCAAAGCATGTGTCCCATTATCTGCAGGGTAGAATCTATCTGTCTAAACATTTACTACTGTGTATCTGTCATAGAGATCTAGAAGTAGTCATGGGTAGTGACTGTGTGCAGGTGGTTAAGCATGGTGTTAGTACCTATATGGGGTAGGGTACTTGGGCCCTGGGGTGTGGAGTGGGGGTTGTAAGAAGGGGCTTTGCTTAAGATTTTTACTGATTTTTTTTTTTTTCGTTAGGTCTCAGGGCTGAAACTCTGGGCTTGGGTGCTGTCCCTGTGCTCTTCAGCTCAAGGCTAGTGCTCTACCACTTGAGCCGCAGTCCCACTTCCGGTTTTCTGGTGGTTAATTGGAGATAAGAGTCTCACAGACTTTCCTGCCGGGTCTGGCTTTGAACCTCGATCCTCAGATCTTAGCCTCCTGAGTAGTTAGGATTACAGGCGTGAGCCACTGGCGTCCGGCTCTAATTTTTTTTTTTCAATTGTGGAACTAGGAAGGTTGAGGGCCTCATGCTTGCTAGGTAGACTGTAGCGGCCCAAGAGACTTTTATGATTTTAAAACCAAAAGTCCCCAAAGACAATTCTAATGGATGTAGTTTATTTGTGTGTATGAAAATAGAACATAGAAACCTGCCTCAGTTGTCTTAAGGAAGTGTCACGGGATGGGAGAGTGATAAGGGGGGTGAGTTTGATTAGGATGCATTGTTTACAATTGAGGAAATGTCACAAAGGCTCCCCCTCTGCCCAGTATACAACGAATGCACACGAAACATAAACAAGCAGAAAGCCCTGAAAATATCACGCATTAGGAACCTGAAGTCCTAGGCACCCAGGACAGTGAGTCAGTGGAGTGGAGTGTTAGGGATGGATGTATGATTCAGATGCACAGTTCACTTTGCCTGGGTCAGTCGTTAGCTGCTGAGCCTACAGCAAATTTCCAGTGTTTTTATTTCAGTATTTGCTCTCTCTGGGAAACAGAATGGGGGAGATTGCACAGGTGGATGGAGATAGGTGAAATAATTTGAAAGTCAAAACCGAAAAGGCAAGAATGGCAGCAGCTAGAGCAGTTTTGGCAAAAGTGCAATGATACTTCTCAGAGCTCCTAAGATGTCTCAGGCATGCCAACTGCCTCTCTCATTCAGAGGCAGAATGATGAGATTGCAGTGTATTCTTTAGACTGTTTGGAGCAAGTGCTGCCAAAGAATGCACAGTGTGAGGAACTTGCAAAGGAAATAATTACATGGTTTGAACTTATGGCTTCTTTTTAATTAAAAAGCAATCTAGGAGCACTCAGTTGTATGGAGAGCAGGCTAGAAGAGGCCAAGGCTGTTTCTCTCCACCCTGTAGGCATGGCATCACCCAGAATCTGATGGCTAGATCATGGTTTTCATAGACACCATGGGAGTTACAAAGACCACACCACTTCTTTCTTCAGTGACAAGGGTGTTGTTGCTGGCAGACTAAGTAGTCATGGAGTAGACAACAACAAGAAAATGCAACTGTGAAAGGACTAGAAAGAATGAATAGCTTTGTAGAGGTTGTCCAAATATTCAGTTTTGAAACAGAATGGTGGAGATTGCACAGGTAACTGGAGATAGGTGAAATGATTTGAAATTCAAAACTAAAAAGACAAGAATGGCAGCAGCTGGAACAGTTTTATCAGAGGTGCAGTGATACTTTTCAGAGCTCCTAAGATGTCTCAGTCATGCCAACTGCAAATCAGCCCATGAAAACAGAGTGTTTAACTGAAGCAGTGACTGATCGTGAACCAAAGGCTGGACTGTTACTTAATCTACCAGTATTTTTTTAAACCAGAATTCAGTATGAAAATTGAAGGTCTTCAGGAGTATCCTTATTTTTTGGTCTCATCAGAACCTTTCCATTGCATTGGAAGCCACCTGGGAGAATGTGGAGGACTTCTGCTTCTGCCTACAGCAGCCATGAGCACAGAGAATGCCTCTTGGAACTGTCAACTTAGGCAAGAATGAAACAGGGCTTAAAACAAGAAAACTAAAATCATTGCTTTTAATCACAACCAAAGACAGCATGACAGGATTCTGGGGACAAAAAAACTGAGAAAGTAGAGGAGAGGAAAGGGGGTACAAAGGGATCCAGTGCTCACTGGCTTCTGAACCCTGAGCTCCTGTTAACAAGCTTATTTATTTAGTTCAGCACAGGGGAGTTGACTACAGGTATGTGCAGAAACTAGGGTATCAATCTATCTTGTGGTTGTTGCAGCCATTAACATGAGGTATAGCTTGTATACATAGTGATAATTGACTCCTTTGTCATTAGGGAACAGAGGGGAGCAGTAAATATTTTAACTGTAACACAGACATTCATCTCATTTCCAGGTCCAAACAGCTCTAACTTAAACACGCTTAGGGTAGTAACTTATACCTCGGTCTTGCCTTGACTATTTGATCTTTGCAGTCCAGCTCTCAGTCTTCTGAGTGCTGTTGAGATATGGCCTTCCAATCTCTTAGCCCTTTCTAGTTCTTACAGTTCAGCTCCAGAGTTGCTGGAGAACTAGAAACTACTTGTTTTGAAAAATCAATCATAGTCTCAGTGAACTCAAGAAATAACTACATAGTAGTTAGGTGCAGCTGGCAGCAGAGCCATTAAAATATCATACCAGTCAGGTGGTCCTAAAAGCATTAATACTCACTGGCATAGAAGGGAATTGAGAAGCTTTGGCTGAATATGCCTGCTGATGGTTGTGATGTGTGTCTGAGATGGACCATCTTGAAATAACCTGTATACAGGCAAAGAGACATTCAGGTGACTAGCTTTTAGGTAATTTCTGTGGCTGAAATATCGACATTGAGCTGATATGGTAAAGTTGCTGAGGAAAAGCTAGATGTATTTTGTGAAGTTTGGGAATCTTACATCAGTGAGAAGGAAATCAATGATGTCTTTGGAAGAGGACGAGAGCTGGGAAGGTGGCTCAGTGGTAGAGCGCTTGCCTTGCATGCCTGAGGCCCTGGGTTCGATTCCCCAGCACCACATAAGCAGAAAAGTGGTGCTGTGGTTCAAGTGGTAGAGTGCTAGCCTTGAGCTGAAGAGCTGAGGGGACAGCGCCCAGGCCCAGAGTTCAGGCCCACGACCGGACCCCCCCCAAAAAAGAAAGAGGATGCGAAGAGAAAGAAATATGGCTGCCTTATATTTTGAAAGTGTATGTTGATGTGAATGTGAACCTCATAGGAAAGTCAGGACAAGCCTGACTGAGGAGAAAGCCAAAATAGAAAAACTTGGACTTCCTTAAGTTAGTTTTTCTCACCATCTGATATTGGGTATGAAATGTGAGGGCGGGAGGTCATGAAAATGAGATCATCTGATATGGATGGAACATGTCTATGGTGTTCTGTTCTCTCTCTGTATTAGAGGAGAGGGGCCACTGAAAGCTCCCATAACTTAATTCATCACCTAATGTTTTGTCACAGAGAGATGAATGCTTGCTTCAAGTCTGCAAGCTCTTTCAAAACAGCTGAAAAATGACCAGCTCATGCTTCTCTTGGAAATAAACAAGCTCATTTCTCTATGCCACCAGCTCCAGAAAATACATCTTTGTGCAGAGTAAAGCATTTCTAAAGGTTGACAAGGTTGGGGCTGGGAATGTGGCTCAGTGGTAGAGCACTTGCCTTGCATGCTCGAGGCCCTGGGTTCGATTCCTCAGCACCACATAAGAAAAGCCAGAAGTGGCGCTGTGGCTCAAGTGGTAGAGTGCTAGCCTTGGGCTGAAGAGCTGAGGGACAGCGCCCAGGCCCAGAGTTTAGGCCCCATGACCGGACCCAAAAAAAAAAAAAAAGGTTGACAAGGTTAAGCAAGATCATATGGCTTTCTCTTGTGTTTAAAACAGCTTAATTACTTTTATAATGGGGAGAAATTTCATTTGATATATCCACACATAAAAACAAATATATTTCAATCAACCTCATTCCCTTTATCACTCTCTTCCTGATGGTTCCCTTGGCCCAATTTCTCTCACCTTTCCATAAACTGCTGATGAAGCTTGAAAACAAGGCACCTGGATCATAAAGCTTGAGATTTGGGCTAGATATCTGGAAAATCATAGGACTGACTTTGTGTGTGTGTGTGTGTGTGTGTGTGTGTGTGTGTGTTTGTCTGTGTGCGTGCACATGTGTATTGGTACTGGGATTTGCTAGACAGGTGCTCTACCACTCTTAACTCTCTTGCTTTGTTACTTTATGGGTAGGATCTCATATATATATATATATATATATATATATATGTATATATGTGTATATATATTAACCTAGGCTGGCCTCATAACACAATCCTCCTAGTTTTACCTTCCACGTTAGTAGTCACCATAACATCCAGTTTATTTAGTAGGATGGTGATGTTGCTAACTATTAGTCTGGGTTGGCCTTGAATTGTGATCCTCTTGATCTTTGCCTTACAGATGTGAGCCACTGTATCCTGCTAGAACTGATTATTGAAAAAAGCATATGATCCCTTATTATTTTCAGTAATTGAACAGTATTATCTTTATAAAGACAATGCTGAAATCTTGCTTTTCTGATCTTTAGATTGTGAAACTTCCTATCAGCTAATAAGTACCATGGTAGTTGCTGGAATTCTAACTGTACAGCCATTTTAATATGGGACATTGTGTGAATGAATGTTCTTTGAGAGTTAAATATCCCAACTGTCAGGGCTGAGAAGGTGGCTCAGTGGTAGAGCGCTTGCCTTGTGTGCATGAGGCCCTGGGTTCAATTCCTCAGCACCACATAAGCAGAAAAAAAAAGCCAGAAGTGGTACTGTGGCTCAAGTGGTAGAGCCTTGAGGTGAAGAGCCCAGGCCCAGAGTTCAGGTACATGACCAGACTCCCCCCCAAAAATATCCCTACTGTCTTGATGATTGAATCCAAAGTTGAATGTGTGTTCACAATGGCATATCAAATTTTAAGTTTTCTTTATTTAAGCTGATTATGTAGAACACTAATTTCAGCAGTAAATGTAAGTATTGTGATGTGGTTCAGTGCAGGGTTTTTCTTAACCAAGTGAATGCTTCAATCTCTTCATCAAGGGTGACAAGTGTCCTTCAGATGCTTTGCCACAGACCATCCATGTTAGTGGCAAGGTGTCTTTTTTTGTTGTTGTTGTTGTTGGTCGGGCCTGAACTCTGGGCCTATGTGCTGTCCCTCAGCTCTTCAGCTCAAGGCAGGCACTTTACCACTTGAGCCACAGCATCACTTCCAGTTTTCTGGTGGTTAATTGAAGATAAGAGTCTCACAGACTTTCCTACCCGGGCTGGCTCTGAATTGTGATCCTCAGATCTCAGCCTACTGAGTAGCTAGGATTACAGGCATGAGCCACTGACACCAGCTCCAAGGTGTCTTTTAACAAGTGCCTCACAAGGTAAGGGTTATCTGTTGGTCTTTGCACATCCTTCCCTGCTCCCCAAAGCAGGGTAGCGGATCTCAATCCACAGACCCTGGGAGCAACTCCTGCTGAAGAGAAGATGGCTGTATTTTGGTTCTAGATATAGCATAACTAGCCAGTCTTCTCTGAATATATATATATATATTTTTTTGTCAGTTGTGGGGCCTGAACTCTGGGCCTGGGTGCTGTCCCTCAGCTCCTCAGCTCAAGGCTAGTGCTCACCACTTGAGCCACAGCTCCACTTCTGGTTTTTTCTGCTTATGTGGTGCTGAGGAATTGAACCCAGGGCCTCATGCATGCAAAGCAAGCACTCTATCACTGAGCCACCTTCCCAGCCCCTCTGAAACCAAATGGTTGAAACCAAATCCTTTTTAAATTACTGATTATCCTATGTGTTATGTAGTGTGTTGGTATGTTCATTGTAAGGCAAATAAAATACTTATTTTTTTGTGTATGTGTGGTGCCACGCTGGGGCTTGAACTCAGGGCCTGGGTGTTGTCCCTGAGCTGCTTTTTTGCTTAAAGTTAGCCCTCTACCACTTGAGCCACAGCTCCACTGCTGGCTTTTTCTGTGATTAATTGGATATAAGAGTCTCAGGGACTTTCCTGCTGGGGCTGGCTTTGAACCACCATCCTCAGATCTCAGCTTCCCCAGTAGCTTGTCTTTTTCTTTCAAAAAATCTGTCTTGGGCTAGTAAGGTGGCTCAGTGGTAGAGTGCTTGCCTTGCATGCATGAGGCCCTGGGTTCAATTCCTCAGCACCACATAAGCAGAAAAAGCTGGAAGTGGCACTGTGGCTCAAGTGGTAGAGCGCTTAGCCTTGAGCTGAAGAGCTGAGGGACAGCACCCAGGCCCAGAGTTCAAGCCCCACAACTGACAAAAAAGAAAAGAAATGGTTAGTTTTAAGCTGGGCATAATGGTACATGCCTGTACTTCTAGCACTCAGGAGGTTGAGGCCGGAGGATCCTTAAGGCCAGTATGGCCAATCTAGGGAGACTCTGTAACAACAACAACAACAACAACAACAACAAAAGCCTCCAAACCCAAATAAGCAAAAAAATCTAGTCATAGTTTCCAATATGGCTATCTCTGGTCACATGTGTCTTTTGAACACAGGAAATTGTGGCTAGCTTAAACTAAGATATGATGTACATGTGAAATAAGCTCTAGACTTCAGAGCTTTGGTATGAACAGAAAAAGTAAAATATTTAATTTTTTTCTTTTTGTAAAATATTTTATTGACACTGTTTAATTTTTGTTTATTTTCTATGTGCCCAGGCTGGCCTTGATTCTCACACTTTCTATTTGAACCTCCCACATGATGGGTATATTAAGTACATGCCACTTTGCCTGACCAATGATATTTTAATATTTAATATTTTAATAGTGTTCAAACAACAGTAATTTGAGTATATTGCATTAAGACATAAGACGTATCATTAAACTTACAAAAGCCAAATGTCCTGTGAAGACAGACATTATTAATTATTAATCTATATTAAATTGGCAAGGTGAATGATATGATCTCTTTTTTGTCTTTGGTCAGTCCTGGGGCTTGAACTCAGGCCTGGGCACTGTCCTTGAGCTCTTCTGCTCAAGGTTAGCTCTACAACTTTGTCCTTTTTTTTTTTTTTTTTTTTTTGGCTCCAGTCATGGGGCCTGAACTCTGGGCCTGGGTGCTGTCCCTCAGTTCTTCAGCTCAAGGCTAGCACTCTACCACTTGAGCCACAGCACCACTTCTGGCTTTTTTTTTTTTTGCTTATGTGGTGCTGAGGAATTGAACCCATGGCCTCATGCATGCAAGGCAAGCCCTCTACCGCTGAGCCACCTTCCCAGCCCCAGCTCTCCACTACTTTGGACCACAGCTCCATTTCCAGTTTTTTGGGGTGGTTAATTAGAGATAAGAGTCTCACGGAAACTTTTCTTCCTGGGCTGGCTTTGAACTACAGTCCTCAGATCTCAGTCTCCTGATTAGTTAGGATTATAGGATAATCTCATTTTAAAGCTGAGAAAAAAGGGTTTTAATTAGGAGGGAAAAGCTGATGAGCAAAGATTTGCTTTGACGGCAGAAAATTTTCGAGTGCTAGAAAATATTGTTCTTGTTTTTTTTTTTCTACCCATTTTTTCCCAATGGCCATTATTTTGCATAGGCCTCATTTTTAGGGGGTGGCACTAGGGTTTGATCTGGGGCCTGTGTGCTTGCTAAGCAGGTGCTCTACCCGAGTCACTCTGCTAGCCCCTGCTCCCACCCCCTTTTTTTTTTTTTTGTCAGTCGTGGAGCCTGATCTCTGAGCCTGGGCGCTATCCTCCAGCTCTTCAGCTCAAGACAAGTGCTTTACCACTTGAGCCGCAGAGCCACTTTTTTTTTGGTCTGGTTGTGGGGCTTGAACTCTGGGCCTGGGCACTGTCCCTCAGCTCTTCAGCTCAAGGCTAGCACTCTACCACTTGAGCTACAGCGCCACTTCTGGTTTTCTGGTGGTTTATTGGAGATAGGAGTCTCACGGTCTCTCTTGCCCAGGCTGGCTTTGAACCGCGATCCTCAGATCTCAGCCTCCTGAGTAGCTAGGATTACAGACGTGAGCCACCAGCACCCAGCAAATGTATTATCTTTTTTTTTTGGGGGGGGGGTCTGGTCATGGGACCTGAACTCTGGGTCTGGGTGCTGT
Organism: Dipodomys spectabilis; assembly: GCF_019054845.1. Lineage (NCBI taxonomy): Eukaryota > Metazoa > Chordata > Mammalia > Rodentia > Heteromyidae > Dipodomys > Dipodomys spectabilis. The sequence goes on along the minus strand of NW_024870835.1, from coordinate 4,258,012 downwards.
CCCTCAGCTCTTCAGCTCAAGGCTAGCGCTCTACCACTTGAGCCACAGCGCCACTTCTGGCTTTTTTCTTTTTGCTTATGTGGTGCTGAGGAATCGAACCCAGGGCCTCATGCATGCAAGACAAGCGCTCTACCACTGAGCCACCTTCCCAGCCCCCCACTTTTTTTTTTTTAAACTTTTACTGCTTATGTGGTGCTGAGGAATCGAACCCAGGGCCTCATGCATGCAAGGCAAGCGCTCTATCACTGAGCCACCTTCCCAGCCCCACTGCTTCCCCTTTTTGAGATAGAGTCTTGCCTTATTCTCAGGCCAACCTGGACCATAAACTTCCTATTTGTGCTTTTCTGTAGAGTTGGGAGTAAAGGCACAAGCTACTGCATCTGGCTCTTATTGGTTGAGTTAAAATCTTTTTTTTTTCCCCTTTATATGGAATCCTGTGAATGTTTTTGTCTAGGCTAGCTTGAGCCATGATCCCTCGATCTTCACCTTTCAAGTAGCTAGGATTGCAGGCCCCAGATACTGCTCAGGGATTAGGCATCATCTTGTATGTGTTTGTGTGTGTGTGTGTGTGTGAATTCTGGGACTTGAGCTCAGGGCCTGGATATTATCTCTTAACTTTTTCACTCAAGGTCAGTGCCCTACCATTTGAACCACAGCTCCACTTTTGGCTTTTTGCTAGTTAAGTGGAAGTAAGAATCTCATGGACTTTCCTGCCCTGGTTGGCTTTGAACCATGATCCTCAGACCTCAGACTTCTTAGTAGCTAATGTTGTAGACATGTAGTTGGTCTGTGAAAGTCCTTCCAAGAGCTGTGTCTGGCTAGGCATCATCTTTTACAATGGAAATGAGAATAATTGAGAATGCTTCATAATTAATCTGTGCAGAAAAAGCAAAACTTAATGTTACTTTGAGTCAGGAGTAGGGCCTGCATACTTTTCATAGATAGCACTGTTTGTAATTTCCCCCCTAAGTGGTAGAGATTGAAGGAAGGGTTTTTGAGTGTAACATGTTGCTATAACTGGCTGTGTTTGCATTGTTTCTAGCTATTCCTGTTGTCCAGAGGCAACCAGGACTCCTCCATATGGTCATTAAAGAAGTTTTAAGTTTTCCTGGCTGTGTATCTGCAATGTTAAAAGTGCCCAAGCTTAAACAAGATGTATGACCGCATCCATCCCAGTTTGCAAAGTACACATTTGGAACAAGCCTCTGTGTTATGACCTTTTACTTAATAGTCACCTTTCATTTCCCTTTGTTTCTCTGCAGATCAGCAACGTCTTGTTTTTCATTTTACCTCCTATCTGTATGTGCTTGTTTCGTCAATATGCAACGTGCTTCAACAGTGGCATCTACTTGATATGGACTCTCTTAGTTGTAGTGGGTAAGTGCGAGGCGGGGGGCGGGGGGGTGGGGGGGAGACTGAAAGGGAGGAAATGGGATTCCACAGGCTTCCTGTCTCTTTGGACATAGTGTTTTGTAAACCAAAGTCACTCTGACGTCTTAGCAATTGCCCCCCTGATGGACACCAAAAAGAGTCTTTTCAACTCAGGCTTGATAACAAGTCTGCCTGGAACTATCACATAACTGCATTGCAGACTGATTTGGGGGACTGACAGTATTGGTGCTGTGCCAGGGCAGCTTTCTGGAAGCTTCCAAAGAAAGTCATGTGAAACAATTGAACTCTGATAAGATGTGGTTTCTAATGGGCTTAAATGAAAAAAAAAATTAGATATTTGGTCCCTCATTGTTCAGTGAAATATTTGTGTAATTTCCATTTCCTCTTCCAGGCTGTTCAGGAATTCTTAACAGTGAGATAATGTTGACTTTTATTTACTGCCTGTTCTCATGAAAGCTCAGTGGATAGAGCCAGAGTGTTTTTACTGTGGGATTACTTAAATTTGATAGGCTAATACCAGGCCCTAACTAAAATTCCCTTTCTAGTTTTGAAGCCTGCAGGCTGGGTGGTGTGAGTTTCTTTCTAAAGTTTCTTTTTTTTCAAAGAGAGAGTGATCTAGTGATTTCTGATAGCAGCTAGTAAAGTCTCTTTAAGCAATGTGTTGAATTTGTGAGTTAGTGCTTCTGGGCTGACTGTTTTTTTATGTTTTGTTTTTAATTGTAATCGATTCTAGGAATTGGATCCGTCTACTTCCATGCAACCCTTAGTTTCTTGGGTCAGATGCTTGATGAACTTGCAATACTTTGGGTTCTGATGTGTGCTCTGGCCATGTGGTTCCCCAGAAGGTATCTACCAAAGATCTTTCGGAATGACAGGTAAGCTCATGCTTAAATGCTTTTACAATTACTACTAGGTGCAGTCCCCAAGATAACTTAGCACCAAGGAAAACAGCACACAATTAAGTTCCACCTAGTGATGAACTTACTTAATGAATAAACTTGTTTAATAACTTGTTTAATATATTTGCTTAATGTCCACTGATTTTTTAATGATCTGACAGTATAATCAAACTGAGAGATAAAAGAGGAAACTTAAGTAATATTTGGGAAAGCATATATGTAATGGTAGGGGCAAAAAAATAGCTGACTTGTTCATTTATGAACAAGTGTGGAAAGACTCATTGGGAGAGACATATCTGGGCAGTAGTTTAAAGACCTTTGATTTCCTGCCTAAATGTTTCCTTGAGTGTCACCTAATTTCACCAGTTTTATACATATGGAAGTAGAAAGTCTGATTATCTTATTCTTGAAGTCATAGGATAAGATTTAAGATTTGTATCATTGTTTTACATATGATCAACATACACAATACACATGCACTCATATATATATATATATGTATATACACATACATACTTCTATTTGTACACGCATGCACACACACACACACAATCTCCAGCTAGAAATCAGAATTCAGGAAAAGATGCATTTTTAGTATCTTGCATGCTAGGATTATAGTGTTTTTGAACACTTATTTTGGACAGTATTTTTTCGAAACACTGAGATACAGCTGTAAACAAAGTGGCAACATTTCTGCCTCTCATGAATTTCCCCTAATTTGGTAGTAGAGCACCAACAGAGAAATACTCTCATGTTGGAGTATGAGTAGACAGGGTGTTGCCATGACATCATGCTGATGTAGTTAGGCCACAGAAGTCCTCCTAATTACTGTGTGAGGTTTGTTGCTGTCTGAAGGTACAGGGGAAGTCAACCTAATTCAGATGAGGAATGTGCTCAGAACACACCATCTGCATAGTTCTCTGCAGGACACTCTGTTTTGTCAAGTTATATACAGAATATTGATAAATAGTCTAAAAATATGGGTACAATGAAGCAAGCTGTGCCAGCCCAGGGAAGAGATCCCAGGAAAAGAATTCATAATGGTTTTTTTTTCCTTCAATTTTGAAAAGGAATAGCAGCTACATAGCTATTAAAGACTAAGGCTGGACTTCAGGAAGGACTCAAGTGTTGGAGCACTTCCTAAGCAAGTGTGAGGCCCTGAATCCAGTTCCCAGGAATTCACATACACACTCTCACACTCACACACATATACTGCAAACCAAAATGAAAAAGACGAAGGCTTTTTGGAGGCACCTGAGGTGGAAGAGTATCTGAAAAACACCTGGTGTAGAAAGCACATGGAAGCCAGGTGCCGGTGACTCACGTCTGTAATCCTTGCTACTCAGGAGGCTGAGATCTGAGGATCATGGTTCAAAGCCAACCCAGGCAGGAATTCAGAAACATTGAATTTATTCTCTGTATTCTCTTAGACCACAAGAGAATAAAATTAAAACCCAACACCAAAAGCCACCAAAGAAAATCCTGTAACACATATAGACTGAACAACTGTTGAACTACTTTTGGGTCATGGAAGGGAGGAAATTAAAATGTTTATGATATCTAATAAAAATGAACATACAGGGACTGGGAAGGTGGCTCAGTGGTAGAGTGCTTGCCTTACATGCCTGAGGCCCTGGGTTAAATTCCTCAGCACCACATAAGCAGAAAAAACTGGAAGTGGAACTGTGGCTCAATGATAGAGTGCTAGCCTTGAACTGAAGAGCTGAAGAACAGCACCCAGGCCCAGAGTTAAGGCCCCATGACTGACAAAAAAAAAAAAAAGTGATTTCCTGTTTAGAATGAATGACCCAAGCAGGGTGCTGTTGACTGACACCTGTAATTCTAGCTACTTAGGAGGTTAAGATCTAAGGATTATGATTTGAGTTCAGCTCAGGCAGGAAAGTCTGAGGGACTCCAGTTAACCAGCAAGAAATTGAAAGTAGAGATATGGCCTAAGTGGTAGAGCACCAGCCTTGGGTAAAAACAAAAAGCCAAGTAAGAGCATGAGGTCCTGAGTTCAAGCTCCAGTACTGGCATGTGCGCGCGCGCACACACACACACACACACACACACACACACACACACACACACACACACACACACACACACACACACGAATGCTCTAACCTCAAAATATGCTTGTGTATGTGTTCAGGAGGATGAGCACACCACTGTCCTGTCCCTGCCTGTTTTGAGTTGCGGTATAGTGAAGAGCTTCCACTTTTATCTTCCATCTGATTTCTTTTAACAATTTAATTTTTAAGATGAAGAAATCTCTTTTTTATTGAGGTAAGGAGAAAGCATACTTTAAATGGAATAGGTATATAAACTTTCTCCTGGGAAGCGGGATTTGAATTAGTTTTGTCATTTAGCAATTAGGAGTTCCCTCAAGAAAGATATTCATAAAAAAAATGATGTTGAGCTCTTGTGGCTCATGCCTGTGGCTCAAGCCTGCAATCTTAGCTGCTTAGAAGGCTGAGAACTAAGATTCGCTGTTTGAAGCTGGCCCAAGTAGGAAAGTCTGTGAGACTCTAGCATTTAAATGTGGCTCCAGTGGCAGTGCCAGCAGTGGGCAAGTAAGCAAAATAAACCAGAGTTCAAGACCTTGAGTTCAAGTGCATACACACACACACACACACACACACAGAGAAAAGAAAAAAAAAGAAGAAAACGAAAGCAAGTATGTTCTTCTCCATCCTGCTGATGCTTCTTTTTTACAGAGAAAGTTTGCTTTACTTTTTTTTTTTTTTGTGGTACTAAGAATTGAACCCAGGGCCTTGCATATACTTACTGTATGCATTTTGTTCCAGAAAGTGTGTGCTTTAAAATGTAGCCAGGTTGCTTTAGACAGTCTCCAGCTTCTAGTCTTATTCTTTGGTTTCTTTGCTCAGCTTCAGCAGCAGGCTGGTGAGTTCAGGGTACAGGTGGAAAGAGGAGGCAGCCCATGAGGTTTTGCAGGTAGAGACTTTTTGACCCTGCTTGAAAATCAAACCATTTGCCTTTTCCCAGTATCTCCCAACTTACAACATGACCAGCAGTTGCTTCTGTCCTTTACCTGCACCTGGCATGTGTTAGGCTGAGAGCGAAGAGGCTACTCTTCCCTCAGAACTTAGAAGTGGGAGTAAGGGTTTTACTTATTTGTTTATGAAATCTGGGAGATCTGGGTCAAAATTCATCTTTGCCTTCTTCTTTTGCCGCCTCTTCTTTCTTCTTTGCTTGAACTCAAGACCTCACTTAGCTTGCTTGCTCACAACTGGCCCTCTACCACTGGAGCCATGCCTCCAGCTTGACATTTTACTGAATAATTGGAGACAGGGTCTCCAACTTGTTTCGGAACCTTTCTGCCACGTCCTGGCTTCCTGAGTAGCTGGGATTTTAGGCATGAGCCTTGGAGAATGATATTTTGAAGCCATGCCCAGCAGAAAAGTTAAAAACAACAACAACTCACCTTAGGGTGTTTGAGATAATCTTGAAAAGTACTTGTTAGCCCAGTGGTCTGTGTGGTCACTTAGCTCACGTTGGTATCAGTGGCCCTTTTTTTGAGATAGAGGTAAAATCTCAGGGCTTAGAACTGAACTCAGGGCCTGAGTGCTGTCTCTGAGCTTTGTTGTTGTTGTTGTTTTTCTCCCAAGACTAGTGTTCTACCATTTGAGCCAGTTCCACCTCCAGCTTTTTGGTGGGGCTGGCTTCAAATCACAATTCTCCTGAGTTGCTAGGATTACAGGAGTGACCCACCAGTGCCCGGCTCCCACTTCATTTTTTTTTTTTTTTGAGTCATGAATAGCAAGGGAGCGGCTTAGGAGCTGCATATCTTTAGTTCACTTGCTGGATGATGTGGGTCCAGTATCTTAATCTCTTTGGGCCTTAGAACCTTATTTACAAAATAACAGGGTAGCACTAAACTATTGAGGTCTCCCTCAGGACCAAATGCCATAGAACCATGACTGTGAAGGGCTGGCGTCTCAGAATAATTCGTATTTTGATCTTAACAGGTAGCTTAAATAGTGAGACCTGTCAGGGACATTTCTAGCTTTTAAAGGCCATGTGGGAAATTTGTGCACTTTGGCTGGAAGTCACAATGGCAGGTTTCATCATCCATATATTCCCTTTCCTTTAAGAAGGGTAAAGGGACATTATCAAACATTTGACAGATTTTGAGAGGGTAGAAAATTCCTGCTTTAAAGGGTAGCTGATGAGAGCAACAGCAGTAGTTTTATTATTATACTGTGATGACTGTGCTGTAGGGTTGCTAGATTTTGTTTGGAGAATGCAGGGAAAGGGGGGAGGTACTAAGGGATCTGGAGTGAGAATATATGGGCCAGAAAGTTGAATATAGGGCCACAAACTGCTGGAAGGGATGTTGTCACCACAATTTAAAAAATGCCCTATCAGGACTCCTGGATCCTAGAAATTTCTAGCTCTATTATATGTAGGGCCTCTGGAAACCCTGGAGTATGCTGGGCAGCTGGCTTTCTGTTTGGCCACGTGACCTCTATTTACTTCTACTGTTTGTAGAACTGAGTGTGTTCACAGGATGTTCTTGTGGGTCAGTACATTCCAACACATCTCTGGACCCAATGTGTGTATGTATATCTATATGTGTGTGTGTGGGGGGGGTGTTGTATTTGTTGTTGGTGTTCTGAAAGAAAGCATGTGCCTTTAAATAATTCGGCAATCCATATGGGGGCTTTGGGGATTGTAGCACCAGTTGTAATCAGTCTGATCCCTCAGTATGGTTCTCCCAATAACAATGATATTACTAAAATAGTATATATTCTCATTATGATAGGAAAGATGGAAGTAAAGGACTTTTAGCACATAACTTGTACTAGGCACTGTCTTAAGTCATTAATACTCACCAGAACACCATCATGGTAATGTTTTAGGAAGAGTTATTATAGGTTCCACAACTACCCAAGTGGTGAGGAAAGGATTTGAACACAATTGTCTACTTGAAGAAACATGCATACATATACACATATATCTTTCCCCCTCCTGTGTCAGTCCTGGGGCTTGAACTTAAGGCCTGAGTGCTGTCCCTGAACACTTTTCTTTTTTTGGGTTCAGTCATGGGGCCTGAACTCTGGGCCTGGGTGCTGTCCCTCAGCTCTTCAGCTCAAGGCTAGCGCTCTACCACTTGAGCCACAGCACCACTTCCGGCTCTTTTCTTTTTGCTTATATGGTGCTGAGGAATCGAACCCAGGGCCTCATGCATGCAAGGCAAACGCTCTATCACTGTAACCAGCTTCCCAGCCCTCCCTGAACTTTTTTTGCACAGGTTAGCACTCTACCACTTAGCCACACCTCTGCTTCTGGCTATTTGGTGGTTAATTGGCGATAAGAGTCTCAAAGACTTTTCTGTCTAGCCTGGCTTAGAATGGCATTCCTCAGATCTCAGTCTCCTGAGTAGCTAGGATTACAGATTTGAGCCACTGGCTGCCTGTAAAACTGGGCGGTTTTAATTGCTCTATTGGTCTTTCTAATCTGGGCCTGAACTCTAAACCACTGGGCAGGATGGTGCTGCACTTTGGAAATTTCTGATGAGATATTTTATCCTATATAAAAATTTTAAAATACTTTTTAAAAGAAAAGAAGAAAGTAAAAAAAAAAAAAAAGTAAAAAAAAAAAAAAAGAAGAAAGTAGAATGAAGTTCAGACAAAAACATGAAAAATGTAAGGGACACAGTGAGAAGGTTAAGCAATGCACATAATTAGTATCCCAGAAGGAGAGAAGAGAGAATGGAAGAGAAACAAACACCCAAAAGGCCAAAAAGTCCTGATGTGTCAGAACCTTACACCCAGTGCCCAGCAAAAGAGTAGCTGTGGGTCATGAAGAATGGCTGTGGGCCGTGGTCCTCAGTCTTGGCTGGAACAGGCAGCTTCTCATCCAGTAGCCAGCTGAAGAATGCTGACCAAGGTCAGGAGGAAAACATGGTTCTCCTGAGAATTTGCTGCCTGGACTTTTCCCCACACATCTTTTTCTTTCTGGTAAAAGTTCAGAACTACACACAATGCCTGTTCATTCCACTCAGAAAGCTGGCAGCTTGATCAATGATTTCCTGTGCCTTGATGATAAATGGTTTTCCTATTTAAGAGATAAATTTGTATTTTGGAAGTTCAAGGCCCTTTGATTTCTTTATAATAGAATTTCATTCAAATTAGCTTCCTAACTGTGACCTGTTCCAGGGCTCACGGCCAAAGCAAATTCTGCTAATGAGGAAGAACAGAACTTCAGGAAAATCATGTGTTCTTCAGTCTCAGCCATGGATGGGGCATTAGAAATGCTGTGGTCTGACCTTTCACTTTATAGATCAGGAAATGGGGTTCCTGGGAGGAAAGACGAATATGTCTAGGATCACGTCGGCACTGCTCACACTTCACTGAGATGAAAAGTTTGTGCAGGGTGTGAAGAGAGAGTCAGTGGTTTTTCCAAGATCTATTATGTCAGAAAATTGTCAAGCTGGGCTCCCAGTGGCTCATGTCTATAATCCTAGCTACTCAGGAGATTTGAGCTCTGAGGATCGTGGTTTGAAGCCACCCTGAGCAGTAAAGTCTGTGAGACTCTTATCTCTACCTGACTAACCAAAAGGCAATTAGAGCTGTGGCTCAAGTGGTAGAGTGCCAACCTTGAGCAAAAAAGCTAAAGGACAGCACCTAGTTTCTGAGTTCAAGCCCCAGCACCAACACAACAAACAAAAACAAAAAACCTTGTCAAGACAAATTTAAGTGTATGCTAGATTTGTAGGTTGCTAGTAGGTAGTAATATATTAGAAGAATTTTCATTTTGCGTGCTGGTATGTAGGACTTTTTTTTTCTGTTAAACTGAAAACCTTATAGTTTATTAATGGTCTCTGCTTTTCAAATAAAAGTCACGCATGTTCACCTAGTGGAACAGGGATTGGCAGGCTATGTACCCTGGGCCAAATGGAATCTGTTTTTGCAAATCAAATTTTATTGGCATAGACATGCTTAATCATTAACTTATCTTCTATAATGGCAGAATGAAACCCTTAAGGCCCAGAAAACCTAAAATACTACCTGACTCTATGGAAAAAGTTTGTTTAAATGAACATGTAGAACCATCTGAAAGAAATACAGAGAACTAAGCCAGAGAAATGATTCTCACTCTCTCACCCCCAGATACAAAGGTTAACTTCAGTCTTGTCATTTTCATGGCCAAACCTTTGGGAAATCTCTGATTATTTCCAAAGAATAAATTCCTAGGAGTCCAATTACTGAGCCAGTGAGTGTGAATGACTTTTAGGTCCTTAGGGCAAAATTTTAGATACTCAGGGCAAAATTTCTTTTCAGCTTACATGGATGGCAGTGTCTTCTCAAGCTTAATAGACAAACTAGCAGGAACTCCTTGGTTAATGGATGTACTTTTCCTTTCACTGATTCAGGGGCAGGTTCAAGGCAGTGGTCTGCGTCCTGTCTGCAGTTACAACATGCCTGGCATTTGTCAAGCCTGCCATCAACAACATATCTCTGATGACCCTGGGGGTTCCCTGCACTGCACTACTCATTGCAGAACTAAAGAGGTGGGTGCCATTATTCCTGACTACTCCTTAGGCTTTGACTTGAGATGGGAGTACTCAGCTCCATGTTCCTGGGTTGCCCTCTGGCCTGGAGGAGGCATATTATTGTGTAGAAAGAGTTAATTCCTTCCTGATGCATTGGGACAGGTTTGATGGGTTAGTTCAAAATACGATTTGTTTCCAGAAGATGGAGCAGCAGCTCTTTAGTGCATGTCTGACATCTCAGTGATTAAAAACTGGCTCATCAGGAACGCCTCAGCCCCAACACCAAGCTTCTAGACTTAGCACTGTAGAAAGGAGAGTTTCTTTGTCCATGCAACAAGAAAAAGGAGAAAGGAGAAGTCCTGAAGATGTCATTGCGTTCACATGGAGTGGAAGAAGCGTCAAGGAAAATCCATTTCTCTACATAAGGAAATGTTCACTTCAAGCTGACTGCTGTTGACTGTGAAACTTTCCCCTGAGGCCTTATCTTTCTTAGTTCAGGCTGTCCTTGATCTCTCTATGTATCCCAGCTACTTTCTTACTTCTGTCTCTCAAGTGTTGAGATGGCAAGTTCCATGCCTAGCAACTATCTTAATTGAAGTTTTGATCTCTTTTGTGGTATAGGTGCTCTGTGTAATGTGATGTCAACTAGAATTAATTCTCTCTTCCTTATTTAGAGAGGAGACACACGTTTGTGCCTTTTTCCCCCTCCTTGGATTGCTTTGATCTTCAGCAATAACTGTTAAGGGTCAGAGGTGTCTGAAGAGCTATTTGAGCTTGCTGCCCTGCAGTCATCATCCGTCAGGAGGGGATCAAGTCTTGTCTAGTTGGCTTCTTTGCATAGCCTTAAGGAGCAGGGCTGTTGAGACCCATTTCAGAAACAGACTAAAGTTGATACTGCAAGAAATGAGTATAAAAAGCAAATATTTGAATAAATAGTGAAAGCTTCAGTTCCTACCTTCTATAATGATCTTAATTTTTTTCTTTCAAAAACCATTTTTTGGCTGCAACTGTATCTTAGTGGTAAAGCATGTGCTTAGCATGTGTGAGGCCCTAGATTTGTTCCCCAGCACCAAATAATTTGACAGACAGATACGTAAAAGATAAAGAGCAACTTCCTACTTCATCTTCTGTTGTACTGCTTGTTAGAGTCAGAACATTCTTTGCAACCCGAACCATGCTTGCTCCCTTGTTTATTCATTCATGGTAGGAAAGCCTAGTGATTCCTAAATGTCAGCTCCCATAGTTCTTAGGGAGACTTGTGGGACTCACTCAGGAAATACATTGCACAAATGGGAGGCCTGCCTATCTAGTGATTTTGATTTTGGAAGTCTAACATGTTGGCCTGGGAGTCCTGCATTTAAAAACCCTCAAAAACTTGGTTGTGCCGGGCGCTGGTAGCTCATGCCTATAATCCTAGCTATTCAAGAGGCTGAGATCTGAGGATCATGGTTCACAGCCAGTCTGGGCAGAAAAGTCCATGTGACTCTAATCTCCAATAAACGACTCAAAAAAAAAAAGCCAAAAGTGGGGCTGTGGCTAAGTGGTAGAGTGCTAGTCTTAAGCACAAACAGGCTGAGGGATAGCACTCAGCCCAAGTTCAAGATTGGCAAAAAACAAAAAAAAAAAACAAACCCAAAAAACAAAAACATAAAAACTTTGATCTCTCCTATAGTTTCTCAAATCTTAAGGGTTTTTTGTTTGTTTCTATGCAAGTACTATGGGCCTGAACTCAGGGCCTCCTACTCTTGCTGATGCTATATCATTTAAGCCAGACCTCTACTTTTGGCTTTTTGGTGGCTAACTGGAGATAAGAGATAAGAGCTGAGAATTGAGGTTCAAAGCCAGGAAAAATCCGTGAGACTTATCTCCAATTAATCACCAGAAAACTGGAAGTGGTGCTGTGGCTCAAGCAGTAGAGCACTTGCTTGAGCTGAAGAGCTAGCTCAAGGACAGCACCCAGGCCAAGAGTTCAAGCCCCATGACCGAAAAGAAAACAAACAAAAAACCCTCAAAAACTTGGTTGTTTGGGGGTTGAGGTGAGACTGGGGTGGCATGGGCCTGTGAGGGTATGGTGGGGGAGGGAGAGAGGATGACTGCTAATAAGCAAAGGCTTTAAAAAGCATGCAAAATCTTTCCTTTGGGGTGTTGGAAAAATTGTGAAATTAGATTTTGGTTGGTGATGGTTGCATAACTGTTTTAAATGTACTAAAATGCACTGAGCTGAACACTTCAAGTGAACAAATTGCAATGTATCTTAAGAAAGCCATAAATTAAAAAAAAGACCTTCCATAACCTGCTCAGGTGATTCTATTGTCCACCTGTCCTGTGTGTGTGTGTGTGTGTGTGTGTGTGTGTGTGTGTGTGTGTGTGTGTGTGTGTGTATGTGTGTGTGCGTGCGCGCTGAGCCTGGGGTTTGAACTCAGGGCCTGGATACTGCCCCTGAACTTCTGTGTTCAAGGCTAGCACGCTGCCACTTAAGCCATGGCTCTACTTTTGACTTTTTGGTGGTTAATTGGAGATGAGTCTCATAGACTTTCCTGCCTGGCTTTGAACTGTGATCTTTAGGTCTCAGCCTTCTACGTAGCTATTTTAAACTGTGAATTTCAGGTGTGAACACCTTAGAAGAAACACCTTCTCCACTTTGCAATAGTAAATTGGAGTCTGTGTTCTTTAATAAAGAGATTCAGAGTGAGAATGTGTGGTCTTTAATACAAAATCAATACAAAATAAGTCCTTACTACAAGATAATACAAAATAAGTCTGAGGTCATTATACTACCATCAAGCTATGGAGAAAGTTTTCACTGAATCTTATGTCAAAACTTTTTCATAAGAACATTCTCTCCCCTTTTTCTTGTGTTTAATACTCTGACTTAGCTAAAGCCTGTGTCTGGAATGCTTTTTTGCCTGAGTGGCTAGAGTTGTGCTCAGAGTTGAGCACATCTGTGCTGTGACTGAGATGACTGAGGTCCACAGATGACCACAGCGCTGGGCCAAGCAGCTCTCCTGTCTGTCCCCTCACAGCCGGGCTTCCTGAGAGCTGTCTCTACCTGCCCCTTTCATCTTCTGCCTTCTCTCCCCATCTTTATTCTGTAATCTTCAAATTTACTCCTGTAAAGTTGTCTCCTGTACCATTCCTCCCTCTCTACAGGGTCCTTACTATCAGCCAGTGAAAGAATATACTGGGGTCTCTCCCCTCCGCTTTTCACCTTCACTCTCAACCTGGACTCTACACCTGCCCCCAGCACTACCTGTTATCTCCTTTGTACGTCACAGCCAAACTTCTTTATTTTCTTCTCTTCTTTACTATGTCTGTTTATGCTTGAAATACAGCCAAACATGTTTCTTCTTCTTCTCATTATTACTACCTTTATTTTAACAATTTTTATTTTTTAAATTTTAATTACTATTATAAAGAAGATGTGCAGAAGGTTTATAGTTATGTTAGTTGAGTAAAAAGTGCATTTCTTTTTGGATGTCCCTCCTTCCCTCCCACTCTCTTATTACTAGCTTTTTTTTTTTTTTTTTTTTGCCGGTCGTGGGGCCTGAACTCTGGGTCTGGGCACTGTCCCTCAGCTCTTCAGCTCAAGGCGAGCACTCTACCACTTGAGCCACAGCGCAACTTCCGGCTTTTTTCTTTTTGCTTATGTGGTGCTGAGGAATTGAACCCAGGGCCTCATGCTTGCAAGGCAAGCGCTCTACCCCTGAGCCACCTTCCCAGCCCCTCTTATTACTAGCTTTAAACGAGTTGTCCAGAGAGCCCTTATTTAACATGTGCATTCTGTGTATCCTACAGCCAGACTTCTTTAAAAGCTTTCTTTTCCTCTCTTTCTTACTCTTCAGCTGGTTTCTGTCTGCTATCGCAAGCCCTGCTTGCTATGTTGCCCATCCAGTGGTCATTCTTCAGACCTGCTCTAACTTACACATCCTCACCAGTGTTTGTACAATTGGCCCAGCTCTGGACTAGCATCCTTGAAATGTTTCTGGTGGCTTCTGTGAGAGTGCATCGATTTGATTTTTCTGTGAACTGTGGCTGTTCCATCAGTCATGTAGATTTCTTTTCTCCAGCTTTGCATGCAAGGATCCCTTAAGGGATTCTGGGCTCTCTGCTTGCTATGGTTTGAATGCTGTGTGTCTCCAAATTTGTATGTTGAAACCTGATCAAGAAGGTGCTAGAGGTGAGGACTTCTAGGAGGTGTCATAAATTAGATTAGTCTCTTTATAGAAGAGGCTCCAGATTGCTGCTTTCCTCTTTTGACATGGGAAGACACAGTGGGAGGCCAGTCTGTAGGGAATGGGCTTTCACTAAACAGTGATTATACTATCTATCTATCTATCTATTTTGTCTGTTGTGGGGCTTGAACTCAGGAAGCCACAGCTCTACTTCTATTTTTTTGGTGGTTAGTTGGAGATAGGAATCTCATGGACTTTCTTGCCCAGGCTGGCTTTGAACCATGATCCTTGGATCTCAGCTTCCTGAGTAGCTAGGAATGAAGCCACTGGTGCCTGTCTTATGCTGGTATTTTGATCTTGGACTTCCCAGTCTTTTGAACTATAAGGAATAACTCATTAAAAAATTTAAAATTGTTATTATAAAGGCAGTGTACAGAGGGGTTACAGTTACATGTCAGGTAAAGAGTACATTTCTTTTTGGACATTGTCATCCCCCACTATCTCCCAGTTTTTCCCTTCTGAGAACTCTTTAAAAGAACTCTTATAAAGAAGTAACTGTGCTTCCCTTTTCCCTCTCCGAATCAGATAAGTATATAAACATATACAAGACAAAGAGTACAGAAATAGTAACAGAAGGGAATAAACCAAATAAAAAAAGGAAAGAAAAAAACAGAACAAAAGGTGAACCAATTCAACAGTGAAAACCATTAGATACTATTTGGAAATGAACTAAACAACTTTGAGGGGAGGGAAGTCAGGAGAGGAAAAACAGGGGAAGGGGAGAGGGGGTGACACTGCTCAAAACGAAATGTACTCATTACCTGAATCATGTAACTGTAACTCCTCTATACATCACCTTTACAATTAAATTGAAAATTTAAACAAAGAAAGAACTTTATAAGGTGTTTACTGTAGGGATATGAACAGACTAAGACACACTTATTTTTCTATGCGTCCCCTTGAAGTAGCTCACCGATTTCCATGGCTTAATTCCTCTTCGTATGCAGCTGACTTCCACATTTATATATCTAACCCAGTCCTCCCTTCTAACTTTGCTAATGTCTAGCTAGCTATCAGCCTGACCTCCCTAATTCCATGGGTCATGGAATGTAGGTTTCAGCTTGTCCCAACCAGATTCCTTATCTGTCTTTTCCATTTCTGCTTCTTTTCATAATAGCACTTCAGTTTCCCATCATTTACCCAGTTATTTGAGCCAGAATCCTGGCTTTCTTCCCTGAACATCCCATTTGGTCATTCATTTTCCTGTAAGATATTGCAATTAATAAAAAAAATATAGTCCTTGACAGTCCTGTGACCACCCCACATGAAGCTTCCCTTACATCTGCCCAAAGCTGTTCTGACTTCTGCTTCTTTACACGGACCAGACCCTCCAGTCTCAGTCTCTGTTCATACTTCCTTCTTTCTGACTCTCCTTGGCTTACAGCTACTCATCCTTCAGGTTGAGGCTGAACTGTTTACATTGTTTCCAACCACCCCAAACCCATGGCACTCATTCCAACCATAATTAGAAAAGTATTTGTGTTATTATTGTGTGTGTGTGTGTGTGTTTGTGTGTGTGTGTGTGTGTGTGTGTGTGTGTGTGTGTGTGTGTTGAAATGGGTGCTGATACTGGTACACAGGGTCTGGATGCTGTCTTTAGCCTTTTTTGCTCAAGGATGGTGCTCTACCACTTGAGTAACAACTCTACTTCTCGATTTGGGTGGTTAGTTGGAGATAAGAATCTCATGTTTTTTCCTGCCCAGGCAGGCTTCAAACCACAATCTTAAGATCTCAATCTCCTGAATAGCAAGGATTTCAGGCATGAGTCATCGGTGTATATCTGTGTTGTTGTTTTGTTCAACCTCTACTGGTGTGGATTTCTACATGCGCATGGGCATGGGCAGAGCCCAGGTCTCCCTGTTCACTGTTACCACTCCAGGCAAGTCCCAGCATTACTAGACAAGAG
Organism: Dipodomys spectabilis; assembly: GCF_019054845.1. Taxonomy (NCBI): domain Eukaryota; kingdom Metazoa; phylum Chordata; class Mammalia; order Rodentia; family Heteromyidae; genus Dipodomys; species Dipodomys spectabilis. The sequence continues at coordinate 4,242,061 of NW_024870835.1, read as the reverse complement.
GGTACCCTTTGTATCCTTTTCGTTTCCTTCTCACATCTCCTTCATTTGTCCTAGCATGGTCTGCAGTGTCTAAGCCAACTGTTTTCATTGCACAGCTCTTTCTTTGTTAAGGGGTAGGGGGGGGGACTACTTTATTTATTTATTGTTTGGTCGGTCGTGGGGCCTGAACTCTGGGCCTGGGCACTGTCCCTCAGCTCTCTCAAGGCTAGCACTCTACCACTTGAGCCACAGTGCCACTTCTGGCTTTTTTTCTGTTTATGTGGTGCTGAGGAATTGAACCCAAGGCCTCATGCATGCAAGGCAAGCACTCTACCAGTGAGCTTCTCCTCAGCCTTATTTCCAAAAGCTTGTGTCTGGTATTTTCATAGTTTCATGGTCTTCCCTGGAAGACATTACATTACATTACATCCTGAAGACATGAAAGTTTATTCTGATTTGGGTTATGACCTGACATGTACTGAAATTTGTGGTATTGAGTGATATTGCTGAGAAACTCGGCTGTATTTAAAATTATTTTAAAATGTACTTTTTTTCTGGTAATAAGAGCAGTTTTTTAAAAGAAAAACCTCGAGTTAATGATAAAAGAAGACATAGTGGACATTCTTGTCAGATATTTCTATCTTAAATAGGATCCTAGTGTATATATTATTTTTGTTCCACATTAAAAAAAACCCAAACACCTAACCTTATATTGATATTTTAAGAAACAGTAAAAATCAGGCTAAAGCTTAACAGAGCCCCAAATACATCCCCATCGGAAGTGCCCTCTCCCATCCAGTATATTGGCTTCCTTCTGCCTCTGGTGCCAGCCCTGCTCTGTCCTGGCTCTCAGAACTATGCATTAGACATTCCTGTGTTGTGGACCCCTCCATGCACATTGCTCTCTGTTCCCTTGAGTTCTTCAAGCCAAACTTGTAGATTTCATTGCATCAGAAGTTCATGGAGGCTGGGAATGTGGCTTAGTGCTAGAGGGTTCCATTCCTCAGTATCACATAAACAGAAAAAAACCCAGAAGTAGTGCTGTGGCTTGAGTAGTAGAATGTTAGCCTTGAGCAAAAAAAGTTCAGGGACAGGGCCCAGGCCCTGAATTCAAGCCCAAGTACTTGCAAAATAAAGAAGAAGAAGGAAGAAGAGGAAGAAGTAGAGGAGGAACAGAAAGAGGAGGAAGAGGAGGAGGAGGAAGAGAAGGCGGAGGAGATAGAAGAGGAGGAGGTGGCAGCAGCAGCAGCAGCAGCAGCAGCGGCAGCAGAAGAAGAAGAAGAAAAGAACAAGAACAAGAAGAGGAGGAGGAGGAAGAAGAAAGAAGTTGAAGAAAGAAGTTCATGGAACTTCCTGTACCATACTGGTTGTCTAATTATTCATTAGTGTTTGTTCTTATTCCCTTCATTTTATCTTTTTTAAATTGCAAGACAACAGGTCTGTGTTGTCTTCTTCAGTGTCTACCATGGACTCCGAGAATTTGAGCATTTCATTCTTTTTTTTTTTTTTTTTTTTTTTTAAATTAGGAATTCTAGGGACACAGCACTCCGGGCCAATAATTATTTTTATCTAACTGCTTGTGCTTAAAAGAAATTGCAAGTCAGTTGCCAGTGGCTTGTGCCTGTAATCCTAGCTACTCTGGAGGCTGAGATCTGAGGATCCCATTTCAAAGCCAACTGGGCAAGACTGTCAGCAAAAAGTCAGAAGGGGAGCTGTGGTTCAAGTGGCAGAGTACCAGCCTTGAGCCAAAAATTTAAGGGGTAGCTCCCAGACCCTGCATTCAAGCCCCAGTACTGGTACAAAAAAGAAAAGTTCTCAGAGTGTCCTGTTAAAAACCTGAAATGCCCGACGATCCATGGGTTGCTGGTTAGAGAAGAGTCAGATTTAAGAGACAAGTTAAGAAAAGCCGACAGAATGGCTAGTGCAGCAGCAGAAACTGACAAGTTAATGAGGTAGACAAACCAGGTCTCCTGTGGGTAGGGATTCCTCATATAAAAGCTGAAGTCAGGATCTGGTTATCCTCTCCGTGGGGATTTACACGTACCCTAGAGCATTTCATTTTTTTTTAAATTTTTTTTTGGGGGGTCTGGTTGTGGGGCCTGAACTCTGGGCCTGGGCACTGTCCCTCAGCTCTTCAGCTCAAGGCTAGCGCTCTACCACTTGAGCCACAGCGCCACTTCCGGCTTTTTTCTTTTTGCTTATGTGGTGCTGAGGAATCGAACCCAGGGCCTTGAGCATGCAAGGCCAAGCGCTCTACCACTGAGCCACCTTCCCAGCCCTCTTTTTTTTTTTTTTGGTCAGTTGTGGGGTATGAACTCCTTGAGCTTTTTGCTCAAGGCTAGCACTCTACCCCTTTGAGACACAGCTTGACTCTGGTTTTCCAGTGATTAATTGGAGATAAGAGTTTCATAGACTTTTTTTTTTGTCTGGGCTGGCTTCAAACTGTGATCCTCAGATCTCAGCCTCCTGAGCAGCTAGGATTACAGGTGTGAGCCACCAACACCTGGCTTATTCTTTTATTAAATGTATCAAATGCTGAAAATTTGGTTGCCAGCCTATGTCACTGTTGGGAGGTGGTAGAACCCTTAGGATGAGGGGCTTTGTGAAGGGACAGGTCATATAAGAGCATGCCCTTGAAGGGGGTCTTGGGATCCCAGCAGATCCTGTCTCTTTGCTTCCCAGCTGTTACAAGGTATCCTTGCTGCCATCATGTACTGCTTGCCACAGGTCCTAAGGAAGACAGCCACTCTGAAACCATGAGGCAAAAATTAATTGTTCCTCCTTTTAATCCAAGTCTCCTCCCACCCCACCCCTCACACCTTTATCTATACTGGGATTTTTGGACTCAACACCTCAACTCTTATTTGGTCTTTTACTATAGCTGGCACTCTACTACTTCAGCCAGTTTTGGTCCAGCTTTTTGTTAACCAGTAACGTGGTAGAGGGACAACTATGCTTGGAGAAGAGTCTTGTGGACTTTTCTGTCCAGGCTGGCTTCAAACCTTGATTCTTCATGTCTTCACCTACTGAGTAGTTAAGATTATAGTTGTGAGCCACTGGCACCCATTCTTCAGCTGGTTTTTATATTAGTTTTTTTTTCTTTTTGTTGGACTCTGGGCCCGGGCCCTGTCCTTGAGCTTTTTTTTGCTCAAAACTAGTGTTCTACCACTTTGAGCCTCAGCTCCACTTCTGGTTTTCTGGTGGTTAATTGGAGATAAGAGTCTCATGGGCTGTCCTGACCAGGCTATCTTCGAACTTCAACCCTCAAATCTCAGCCTCCTGAGTAGCTAAGATTACAGATAGGAGCCATCAGTGACTGGCTTACATTGGTTATTTTTGGGATAAGGTCTCACTTCCTGTGAGACTTCCTGGACCTGAACCGAGGTCCCCTTATTTTAGGCTTCCTGTTGTATTTGGGATTACAGGTGCATGCCACTATTCCTTGCTATTAATTGGGACAAGGTCTCATATATAAGCTTGGGCTGGCCTTGAACTGTGATCCTGTCAATCTCTTTCTGTCAAGCAACTGAGATTATCGGTAAGAATTATTGTCATCCAGATTTAAGTTGTTTTGTCACAATGACAGAGGTTGACTGACAAGAGTTTCTTCATGTTATGGGCCTGTATTCTTTCCAAACAATTTTCAGAGGATCCACTAGCCTTCTGTCAAGAGGGTATTTTGGTATGTTTTTAAAAGCAGGTCTTTCTGAACCTGCTGTCCCATCCTACTTTTATTGCAGCTTTTACTTAACAACTCTATCTGGCAACTGGAAGAGATATTAGCAGGTTAGGCTTTTGACATCTGCCCATGTGTTCAACAAAGGAATTAAGCTTTTTCTTAGTTTCAGATGTTGCCTTGGACTCTAGGCCCCTAAGGGACCTTGACTGACTCAGGAGTGAGCCTCTGGGGTAAAGAGAAGGGTGTAGAAGGGCCTTCAGCCACCAGTTATCTCTGGACATTCCTCTCCATTCCTTCCTATTAGCAAAGAAAGAGAACAGCCATTGACATTTTCCTTGAGGATCTGTTTCAGAACATTTTGTCCCATTGTGTAAGGCACTCATGCCTTCATTCTCCAAGTGTTGTCTTGCCAGTGTCTGGTGCTGTTCCAGGTGCTGGGAACATGGCAGCAAGCTGTACTCTTGTCAGTGGGGGATGCTGGCTGCACAGAGAGATGGTACAATGGAGCAGATGGGAGGGGTTGTAACTGCTACAGGGAAAATAGAAGGAGGGAAGATGGCTAGAGGGAAAGTCACATGGGAAGGAGATGATTGATAAAACCAGTGGTGGGGAAAAAGAGGTACTGAGAGGCTTAAGCCCCTCTGGGGGAACAGCACTCCAAGCAGAGAGACAGCCATGATAAGACCATGCAAGTGCTATTCAGGCTAAGGCCTGGGATGTTTGAGGGGCAGTTCAGAGCTCACTGTGGGTTAGGCAAAGATGCCAGGGGCAAGAGGAGAGGAGGTGAAGAGGAGGGGATGGATGTCCATGAGTTCCTATGACTCAGTGAGTTCTGTGATTTGTCCTCTGGTTAAAGGGGAAGCTGCTGGAGGCCCTGGGGCAGAATACTGAGAATTGCTCATAGGGGCCATGGGAGGAGCAGGCTACCAAGGAGATGATGGTGGCTTGGACCCAGGTGGGTAGAGGGATTCATTCTAAGGTAGGGCTTACAGACTGAATATAACAATAGTTTTGAGGTAAGGAGAGTTTTCTAGGGACATGGGGAATTTAGATTGATACTGGACACATCAGGGTGCAAGTCAAGAAAGTTGTTTGCAAGTGGCTCATGCTTGTAATCTTAGATACTCAGGCTGAGATCTGAGGAGTAAGGTTCAAAGCCAGCCTATGCAGAAAAGTCCATAAGACTCTTATCTCTAATTAACCAGCAAAAAGCCAGAAGTAGAGCTATAGTGGTAGAATGCTAGTCTTGAGCAAAAATGCCAAGTAAGAGGGAGAGGCCATTTGTTCACAATACTTTCATGCACACACACACACACAGACACACACACACAGACACACAGACACACAGACACACACACACACAGAGTGTTTTGTAAGTCTGGAGTGGGAAGTAGGGCCCTGTGAACCTTGTGTGCGATGTGATGTTTACAGCCTTGAGCCTGTGCCTGACTGTATGTTGGGAAGGAGCTCCAGGGCCAAGGCAGATGAGAGGCATCAGAGGACACGGATGAGGTGGCCAGTAAGGTATGTAGGAACCCAGACTGACGATGAGTCGCTCTGCCTCACCCACACAGGTGTGACAACGTCCGGGTGTTTAAGCTGGGCCTCTTCTCAGGCCTCTGGTGGATGCTTGCTTTGTGCTGCTGGATCAGTGACCGAGCCTTCTGTGAACTGTTATCGTCCTTCCACTTTCCCTACCTGCACTGCGTGTGGTAAGGCCCTGCACAGGGGGAGTGGGCTGCAAGACAGGTATCAGACTTGCTGCTGAGCACGGTGTGCTTTATGAGGCACACAGGTGGACTTAGGGGACAATGGCCAGGCACAGATCCCAAGCCTGCCTCTCCCCTTACATCTCTTGTCTGACATTTCAGAAGCAACAGAAAGTATTGTAGAAAGGAGAATGGATGCCAGGCTGCAGGTTTAGCCAGAACAAAAAGACTGAATTGTTAGGCTGCAGGGCTGTAGTCTCTCACCTGCTAGCTCCATAATTAAAGCACAAAGGAGAGTGAAAACGGAATCTGTCATGCTCTCCCTGTAGCTCTGGCTACATGGGGACAGGGGTGGTTCTCAGGATTCTGAGTGGCCAAGTGAAGGTTCAGGCCTCACAAGTCATGGGGGATAGTCTCATCTGTTCTTTTTACAGGTAGAACAGAGAACTAAAATGAATTGTTCATGGTCATTCATCTGTTTATATAAAAACAGCCTGGGAGTTCAGTAATAAGGAACGGGAGCCTCTGTATTGTGGGAAACTGAAGATTCATTATAAGTTTAAAGAAAAAAAAAGTAGGTTGCAAAACTGCATGCAGAAGCTCCACCCAGAAAGCCGGGGAGGAAAGGGGAGTAGTTTTCTTCCTAGATCTGCTTCAGCTTCAAAACCCAGGGTAATGTTCCTTCTCTGTCCTCCCAGGCTGCTGATTTCAAAAGGAGGACAAGGAGCCCTGGTAGATTGAAGATATCCAAGGCCGTTTAGTACTGAAGACCTGGAAGCTTTGTTCAAACCAGATTCTTAACTTTTATCCTGAGGTGGCTTTAAGATACCCAGCTTAAGAGCTGTGAATGGTTCAAATGATAGAGTTCATACCTACAAAGTGCAAGACCCTGAGTTCAAACCTGATATCACACACATACACACACACACACACACACACACACACACACAGACACACACACACACACACCATCCTAGAGTCTCACTTAGAAACTTAGCTTTAATTATTATTTTAATATTTTTGGTGCCAATCCTGGGGCTTGAACTCTGGGCCTAGACACTGTCCTTGAGCTTTTTTTTTTTTCCATCAAAGCTAGCACTCTACCGTTTGAGCCATAGATCCACCTCTGGCTTTTTTGGTGCTTAATTGGAAAGAAGAGTCTCCTGGACTTTCTTGCCCAGGCTGGTTTTGAACCTCGATCCTTAGGTATCAGCCTCCTGAGTAGCTAGTATCATAGGAATGAGCCACCGGTGCCTGGCTTGGCTTTAATTTCATTGCACAAATGAACCTGAAATTGTATATACAATGCAACATGTATATATTTATACGAGTTCAGGGACTTCCAGATCAGAATACAAAAGACAAGACAAGACAAAACATCACAAGTTGGAGTTTTCAGTTTTAAGAGCCATTGCCTGAAATCTCTTAGGTTTAACTTCACTTTTTACAAAAGTCTGCAAGAGAATGCCTTTCACTCACATATGGTACTTTATTGGTTCTTTTAAACCTTTGCTAACTGAATACAAAATATGTTTACTTTCATATCTTAAAAATAGCATTGTTTGGCATCTTTTCAATTGGAAATTGGCTATGTGTATTTCCTTTTTGGAAATGTGCCTTCTAATTTTCTTCATCTTCTCTATTGTGTTTCTCTTTTTATAAAGTTATACCAGCACCTCGTGCCTTCACATAGCAGACAGTCATTATAGCCTCCATAACTGTGTGACATTTATTATGCAAATTTGTAGCATTTCCCAGAGCATGCAGAATAATACATTAAACCCCCAAGTAGGCAACACTGGCTTCTGCTATATAATTATCAACAGGAGATCATGTCTTGTCTCTACCATGCCACCCACTCTTCACCCCACCCTGATTGTTCAAAAAATACCTCCCAGACAGTGTATGGAATGGTGACCTTTTCTAGTGTTCTTTGTAATGAAGAGCTGTGTGTGTGTGTGTGTGTGTGTGTGTGTGTGTGTGTGTGTGTGTGCATGTGTGTGTGTGTGTGTGTGTGTGTGGCTTGAACTCAGGGTCTGGATGCCTCATTTAGTTTTTTTTGCTCAAGGATAGTGCTCTGCCACGTGAGCCACTTCCAGCTTTTTAGTGGTTAATTGGAGATAAAAGCTCATGAGCTTTCCTGTGCAGTTAGCTTCTAATCCAGAGCCTCAGATATCAGCTAGGATTATAGGCATAAGCCATCAGCAACTGGCTGTAATGAACAACTTTAACTGTTTATCATCATGCCAATATTCACCCCCAATTTTCCTTTTTTTAGTGTGTTAATATTTTTTGTGCTATACTGGTTTTGACCTTTTGTGTTGTCATATCTGTCAGGGGTGTGTGTGTGTGTGTGTGTGTGTGTATGTATGCGCATGTGTCAGTAACAAGGCTTGAACTCAGAGTCTCATGCCCTCACCCAGCCTTTTCACTTCATGGCTAGCACTCTACCATTTGAACCAGGCCTCTACCCTGGCTTTTTGATGGTTAATTGAAGATGGAGCCTCTTGGACTTTCCTACCTGGGCTGACTTTGATCTTTGGTCATCAGATCTCAACTTCCTGACTAGCTAGGATTACAAATCATCTGGACTGACTTTGTGTTGTTCTAAAAAAGGCCTCTCCTCCCAAAGTTTATAAAAACTATTTTGGGGGAGTATATTACAAAAACATAAATTAAATCATGAATTAAGTTCATCTCAAATTAAATTTAATATCAGGATAGGGAATAAAGAAAGCTTACAGGGCTGGGAAGGTGGCTCAGTGGTAGAGCGCTTGCCTTGCATGCATGAGGCCCTGGGTTCGATTCCTCAGCACCACATAAGCAAAAAGAAAAAAAAAAGTCAGAAGTAGCGCTGTGGCTCAAGTGGTAGAGCACTAGCCTTGAGCTGAAGTGCTGAGGGACAACACCCAGGCCCAGAGTTCAGGCCCCACGACCGGACCCCCCTCTCCCCCCGAAAAAAAGAAAGCTTACAGGGCTGGGAAGGTGGCTCAGTGGTAGAGCGCTTGCCTTGCATGCCTGAGGCCCTGGGTTCGATTCCCCAGCACCACATAAGCATAAAAAAAAGCCGGAAGTGGCGCTGTGGCTCAAGTGGTAGAGCACTGGCCTTGAGCTGAAGAGCTGAGGGACAGCGCCCAGGCCCAGAGTTCAGACCTTATGACTGGAACTAAAAAAAAAAAAAAAAAGAAAGAAAGCTTACTTGCCACACGGTCCTTTGCTTGCTAAGATAATACTAAAACTTTTAAAGAGACAGTAAAAGTAAATGTAAAGGAAAGGATTTGTCTATGAAACTCTGAATGCTCTGTAGTGAATGTCAGCTTAATCTGGATGCAGGGTATCCTTTATCTATACCCAGTTGTTTAGGTGAGAAGGCAGGATCTAAAGTTTGTTCTAGTTATCCTCTTGGAATATCTTTTGAATATTCTAATGGGGCTCAGATTGCTCAAGATCTACGAACCCTCCTGCTCTGACTCTTCATCCCTTGCTAATCGTGAGGGGTTCTGGTTCCTAATTCCCTGGGGAAGGGTGTGCTAGAGGGAGGGAGGGAGCAGGCAGGCCTCCAGCAGTCATTGCCTGCCTCTGACCTCACCCATCTCTTGCAGGCACATCCTCATCTGCCTCGCCGCCTACCTGGGCTGTGTGTGCTTTGCCTACTTCGATGCTGCCTCAGAGATCCCTGAGCAAGGCCCGGTGATCAAGTTCTGGCCCAGTGAGAAATGGGCCTTCATCGGTGTTCCCTATGTGTCGCTCCTGTGCGCCCACAAGAAGTCGCCAGTCAAGATCACGTGACGGCAAGGCAGAGTGGCTGGCCTCTCTGCTTCCTTTCCTTCATGCACTGGGCTTCATTTGCTAGCAAAGACAGCCAAGGGTGTTGGGTGTGTCTTTCTAAAAGTTCTGTTCCTTTGGCCTCTAACTAGTGTCTGCGGACTGCCAGGATTCCACTTAGCCTGGAGAAGTGTGTGAAAGTAGATGATTGGGGATATGAGATGTACCTTTCCCAGCATCACTTGCAGGTGCATCAGCTTGCTGGGCTGGGGCAGAATAGTCTCTTCGGGCTCCTGAGCAGCCTATTGGCCTCTTCCTGGAGAAGGTTGGCCCACCCCAGATGCCATTCCCACACTCTTTTGAAGTGGATGCTACCCTGATAGATAAGGACCCCTTCTCCCCCTGCCTGTCACGGCTGGAAGGTGCCAGAGACTTCCACTTGGGGAAATACTCTTTAAACCAAACCAAACCCCCACAGGACTTGGCTCAGGAGCCTGTTTTCACTTGCCCTTGCCATTAGTCAGGTTTTCTGTACATTTGTGAATCCTTTTTACTACTACCTACCTCTGCTGAGAGATGGAGAGAGAGGCTAATGAGCAAAACCTTCTACACCAAAATCACACTCCACTTTAAGCCGTTCTTGAAGAGGGGCACAACTTCTCAATGCTGACATCCTTTCTACCCTACTCTCCAACCAGCTCAGTAGCCTCAAATCCACAGACTAGCTATGGTGCGAAGATGCTCTATGCCATCCCCTCCTCCCTCCTCACCTCGTGACCCCCTAGGTAAGATTACAAAAGAGCTCTTTTCAGTCACGGTAGGGGGCGCTGGTTTAAACTTCGGAGCATATAGGCAGTTTTATTTTATTTTGAACTTTTCCTCTCTTGAGGCTGCCAGTATGCCACACCATTCTGCAAATTACCTCCAAGAACCTCACTTCTTACTTTTCCACCTTTCCTGTGGGAATTCTCTCCACATTCCCACAATGCCAGGTGCTTCTGGTTGTTTTCTAGAGCATCTGACTTGCTTGCTTTTCTCAGATGCTGGTGGTCACAATACACTGGCTGGCTGGTTGTGCTCATGGATACAGCAGGGCCAGTCTGTGACCTTCTGGGGTTTTCTCATCTAGCCTGATGCTGGCTACAGTGAGTCTCCTCACTCAGCTGCATGGTAGGCTCTGGCATAGTCATCAGGTCTAGGGTGGGACCTCGGGCCCTCAGGGATTCTCACTATAACTCAGGCATCTCCTGCTGTGTAGCACTGTAGTGTGAGGAGAGGGCACAGACATGGCCATCCCTTGTGGGTAGGTGTTGCAAGAACTGTTTCTCTGATTAGAATTTGTACAGGTTCCAAAGTTTAGCAGCAAACCTCATTTATAGAAGAGTGATGTATGAACTAAGTGGTATTTTATTAGGTATATAATGGAAGATGAAATGTATAGGATTTCCTTAACATGTTAGGAAGTGACAGTGTACATGAATGTATTGATGTTTTGCAAGGTAGAGAACACTGACAGCAAAGGGGAGTATACATGTTGCTTTGTAATAGCTTAGGACATATTTAAAAATGGTTTTGAGTTGAATATTTGGAGGAAATTGTACTTCTCTGACATCTAGTGGTTCATGGATAGAACTGCTGTAACTCCTTTGGCTTTCTTGTCTAAACAATTTTAAAGGGAAATATCAGACATCCTCATTTGTGGTTGACCTTACTAGGAATAGATTCTAGTCTCATTTCTTTGGCAATGTAAAAATGTTTTTTAAGTAGTGGTATTGGAATATTTGGAGGCTAGATGTCTTAATAGGAATAAGGCGAAGTAAGGAATAGAATGTGGGAAATGGTGTGTGTGTGTATGTGCGTGCGTGCGTGCGTGTGTGCGTGTGCGTGTGTGTGTGTGTGTGTGTGTGTGTTTATCCCGTTTCCCTTATGACAGGGAACAGTCAAGGAAGGACCATTGTTCTTTATCAGGAAAAGGGCTTATTCCCTGGCAGAGCTGCTAAAAAAAAATCCTGGAGCTATCACTGAAATTAGGAGTAAAATGTAACTGATGGGTATATTTGAATGACCTGGAAGAAAGGAAAAAGGTGCCCTGCCTTGTGGGTAATTTCCAGCTCTCTTTTGTAAGACAAATGACTGAGGAATCATAAGGAATGATTTTATATGAACAGCTGTATGCCCTTCTAGAGATTGTTTCCAAAGTGATAAGAGCTGAGAAAACAAGAAATGGATCATATTTGAGAAGGACTAGTTTTGAATGGAAGTCACTACAGCTTGCCCACACAGGGTGGTAACTCAAGAGACCAGGCATACAACTTACCTTATTTTAAATTGGGTGAGAATATGATCCATATTTATATCAAAGCACTACATGTTCTTTAGGGAAAACTCAAGCATTTACAAAAAAAATGTAGAAGAAGAAAAAGCAACACATGTTTCTATTGCCTAAAAATATTCATTGTTAATACCTTGATATTTGGGTGCCTTCCTTTCTCATAAAACATTTTTTCTAAAGTAGTTGTAAATAGATGTCTTCTGGTGTTGAGAGTTCATCTCGTAGCTTGAGTGGAATATGTGCAACAGTTGGGTGTGTGTGTGAAAAGCAGGAGTGAGATAACTAGAGTTTGCTGTATACTTAACTACTGATGGCTAGATTCTAGACTTACAACTGATCTTCCTTTTGTTTTTTGTTTTTTTCCAGTCCTGGGGCTTGAATTCAGGGCTTGTATGCTGCCCCTGAGCTTCTTTTACTCAAAGCTATTGCTCTACCACTTAAGCCACAGCTCCACTTCTGGTATTTTGGGTAATTTATTGGAGATAAGAGTCTCATAGACTCTCCTGCCAGGGTTGACTTTGAACCATGATCCTCTGATCTCAGCCTCCTGAGTTGCTAGGATTACAGGTGTGAGCCACCAGTGGCCAGCTATGATCTTCCTTTTTAATTAAGCCTGACATGAATGGATCCTAAGACATAAGTGGAATCCTTCTTTATGACATTCTTTCTGCACTTAGAATGATGAGACATAGTAAATAGTAAATGTGTTACTTCATAGGTTTTAATGGGTTTGGATTTTTTTAAAGATTAAGCTCATCTCAGTTGTTCATATAAGATTATGAATCTCTATCTCTCCTAATGTATTGACATTTCCTAATGTCTTGATTATGGTTGTCCGATTTCACTGTGGCTAGAATCTGCCTGAGATCTATATCCTACAGGAACTAGGCTGAAGATATGAAAACCCACTAATGATAGCAAGTGATCATTTCCCACTGTAACGTTTTCATTTTACAGTGTTTGTTGGTTATTAGAAAAAGAAATCTTTCTTCTCTTTGTTATTACATTATTACAAAGCAAGCACTTCAGTGCACACATGGAAGGTGTGTGGGGATAAAATGTCTGAATTCACTTGGTTACAAGCTACATGTTGGGGGAACTCCATGCCTGACCAATCATGAGTGCCTAAAACATTAATCATAGATCAAAGATGTCCTGTTGAAGACAAAGCTCAGTGGACATCAGACACAGGCTTTGTAAAAACACTGCCACCAATTCTGTTTATTGGGTTTCTCAGGCGTGTAAAACTTCTCTCACCAGTTCCTTTATGCTTCCCTGAGCCAGGGCAGTGGAGGCTGGGGGACTGGGATTTGAGCCTTCCTCTCACTTTGTCCCTTGGAGCTGATGTGGAACCATCTACCATCTCTGGGGGGAGATCAGGACCCTTTCCTACCTCCTTCTCTCCATCCAGCTACACTTGAAATCGTCGTAGACAGTGCTTCACCGGGGTGCTGTGGTTCCAGCTAGTCAAAGAAACATCTTGGGCCAGACTGGGATTCTTTTTTGTTTGTTTGTTTGTTTGTTTTGTTGTCAGTGGCAGGGCTTGAACTTGAGGCCTGGGTGCTGTCTCTGAGCATTTTTGCTCAAGGCTAGTGCTTTACCACTTTAGAATCACAGCTCCACTTCCAGTTTTGAGTGGTTAATTGGAGATAAGAGTCTCATGGAGGCTTTCCTGCCCGAGCTGGCTTTGAACTATGATCCTCAGATCTCAGCCTCCTGAGTAGTTAGAATTACAGGTGTGAGCTACTGGTGCCTGGCCAGACTGGGATTCTTAATAATGGATTTTATAGATACCATTCACCTTTAGACGAAAAACATAGCTATCTTTTAGAGGACTCATTGATTTGTTTTTCCTGACACGTTAAACCAGATTTAAAGATTTTTTATAACAGCTGTTTGTAATAAAAGAAAATACAGTATTTTTAGATTCTGTCTTGTACCTTCTCTAAGGTGTGCTGTATAAGGGGACAGTGCCCCCTGGTTGAAGTAGAATTTTAATCTCCATGACATTGGGAGTGAGACTTTCTGAAATGGAGCTTTTGCACTTTATGCTCTTTCTGAACTATGATAACTGTTTAAGATTAAAGATATAAGTAGCATTTCCTGTGAATAAATATGTATATATGTTTGTGACTATTTCCAAAATGATTTCTGAAGTATCTGTGGAGAAAATACATTTTAATTGACTGTAGAATGAAGCATATTTACCTAAGTTAATTTGTTAGCATTGCTAAACATGCTTTAGTGTTGCTCATCGTTGATTTCTTCTGAGAACTGTGAAGTTAATGCATCTAATATAGTCCTAGTACAAAGTGCTGAAACATATTTACTAGAAGTTCTTTCGTTATGTCAGTTGGATATAAAATTGCAACTACAGGTTACCAGTTCCTTTGTGGTGGGTTTCATCCAACTACTGGAAGATCTTTTGACTTTCTAAAACAGTAAATGACATTAGCAGGAGAATCTACACCTGTTTACTTTTTCTTAGTTTCCTATGACAGAAAGAATGAGTGGCCCAACAAAGAAGGATGGGAGTTCAAAGCTCTGAGTTCAATCCCAGCACTCTCTCCAGAAACGATGGTATCTGGATATGGGTTTGTCATGTATTTTATCTACCTTCATACTGTCAACTTTTTTCCTAATAAAAAGTTAAGAAAATAAAGCATTGAGTTTTGTTCATTCCTTTTGGAGTAGGCCTTGTCTTTTTCGGGGGGGGGGGGGGAGGGATGGAGAGATGGGGTCTTATCATGTTGCATAGCTACTTTGCATGCCTGGCTCAAGTGATCCTCCCCAGCCCCCCAAGTACCTGGGACTCCACTGGCCTCTGACTCCTCTAAAGTGTTTTGGCAGCCCCTGTCCTGTTATTTTTTGGTCCCAAATAACACTTCTGTCTCCATCCAGGTTGGTGACACCAGGTTATCTGGAAAGCCATATCTCTGGTTATTCACAAACAAAAAGGTCATCATGTCAGTCTATTTTTATTTATTGGTATGTGTGTGTGTGTGTGTGTGTGTGTGTGTGTGTGTGCCAATATTAGGGCTTAAACTCAGGGACTCAGGGCTTTAAAATGTCCCTCATAGGAAGTGGCGCTGTAGCTCAAGTGGTAGAGCGCTCGCCTTGAGCTGAAGAGCTGAGGGACAACGCCCAGGCCCAGAGTTCAAGCCCCACGACCGACAAAAAAAAAAAGAAATAAAATGTCCCTCATAGTTGGCACTCTACCTCTTGATCAATGCCTCAAGTCTGGCATTTTGCTGGACTGGAGTAATCCAGAAAAATAAGTAGTTACAGTTACAGGTTGAACCAATGGTTCCTGGTTGTTTTATACTTGTTACAACATTCCATTCAGATGCTTTTGCACTTGGATGCAGAGACCATCGTGCTATTTAAAAAAATTTAACCAATATCAGTAGAACTAGTAGAATTTATTTTTACTCTAGAGCTGGAGATAAAACAAATGGTGGCTGGAGGCAAGGCTGAGAATGTGAAATGACAATGGAGGCATTGATACTTTCCTTACAGAGACAGATTCTGGTGTACAAAGCCAGTCAAATCCACCTAGGTGGGAGGGTTTAGGATAATTTTGGAGCATCATCTCCATCTGGTGGTAAATTTTGGGTATTGCTATTAGTGGCTCTAGAGACTCCCATGCCTAATTCCTTGTCAGAGCTCACTGTAATAGTCTAAAACTCCTGTTATGCAAGGTCTTTCTGAGCCCAACCCAAGCACATTTCTTTTTTTTTTTTTTTGGTCATGGGGCTTGAACTCTGGGCCTGGGCGCTGTCTCTAAGCTCTTCAGCTCAAGGCGAGCGCTCTACCACTTGAGCTACAGTGCCACTTCCGGTTTTCTGGTGGTTTATTGGAGATAGGAGTCTCATGGTCTCTCCTGCCAGGCTGGCTTTGAACCGCGATCCTCAGATCTCAGCCTCCTGAGTAGCTAGGATTATAGGTGTGAGCCACTGGCGCCCATCTCTTTGTCTTTTTAAAAAAGCTTTTCTTTACCCCCAAAAATCAATGGCTTTTCTGTATGCCAACAATGAGAAAAGTGTGACTGAAATTAGGAAAGCAACTCCATTTGTAATAGCCCCACAAAAAATAAAATACCTAGGAATTAACTAAAGAAGTGAAGGACCTCTATGATGAAAACTTTAAAATCTTGAAAAAGGAAATCAACACAGAACTAAAAAAATGGCAAAGCCTCCCATGCTCCTGGATTGGAAAGATTAACATCGTGAAAATGGCAATACTTCCCAAGGCTATCTACAAATTCAACGCAATACCTATCAAAATTCTACCCTCATTCTTCAAGGAAATAGAAGAGGCAATCCAAAAATTCATATGGAACAATAAAAGACCCCGAATAGCAAAAACGCTCCTCAACGGAAAGAACACTGCTGGAGGAATATCAATACCAAATTTCAAACTCTACTATAAAGCCATAGTAATCAAAACAGCTTGGTATTGGCATAAGAACAGACCTCAGGACCAATGGAATAGAATTGAAAACCCAGAAATGAACCTACAGACCTATAGCCATCTAATCTTCGATAAGGGAGCTAAAACAATAGAATGGAAGACAGACAGCCTCTTCAGTAAATGGTGCTGGCCAAACTGGTTAACTACATGTAGAAAACTAAAGCTAGATCCTTATATATCACCCTGCACCAGAATCAACTCCAAATGGATCAAAGACCTCGGAGTCAAAGCAGACACCCTGAAAACATTACAGGATGGAATAGGAGAAACCCTAGGTCTCCTTGGCTCAGGCCGAAATTTTTTGAATAGAGACCCGGAAACACAACAAATCAAAGAAAGGTTGGACAAATGGGATTGCATAAGGTTGCAGAGCTTCTGCAGGGCAAATGACATAGCTAGCAAGATCAATAGAAAGCCCACGGATTGGGAGAAGATCTTTACTAGCCATACAACGGACAAGGGTCTCATATCTAAAATATACTTGGAACTCAAAAAATTAAACCCCCCAACAACAAATCCTCAAAGAAACAACTGCCCAATAAGTAAATGGGCGAAAGACTTAAAGAGAAACTTCTCTGAAGAAGAAAGAAGGATGGCCAATAGACACATGAAGAAATGTTCAACATCCCTAGCCATAAAAGAAATGCAAATCAAAACAACATTGAGATATCACCTCACCCCAGTTAGAACGGCAAAAATCAAGAACTCTAACAACAACAGATGCTGGAGGGGATGTGGACAGAAAGGAACCTTACTTCATTGTTGGTGGGAATGTAAACTTGTTCAACCACTTTGGAAAGCAGTATGGAGGTTCCTCAAAAGACTTCACATAGAACTCCCCTATGACCCAGCAATCGCACTTTTGGGCATTTACCCAAATGTTTACAAACAAGACCACACTAAAGCTACCAGCACAACTATGTTTATTGCAGCATTATTTACCATAGCTAAGATATGGAACCAACCCAGATGCCCCTCAGTAGATGAATGGATCAAGAAAATGTGGTATATATACACAATGGAATTCTATGCCTCCATCAGAAAGAATGACATTGCCCCATTTGTTAGGAAATGGAAAGACTTGGAAAAAATTATATTAAGTGAAGTAAGCCAGGCCCAAAGAAACATAGGTCCCATGGTTTCCCTTATTTGCAATATCTAGTATATGTATGAGTCAAGCGGAAAAGGTCAGATAATGTGATGTCAGGAAAATGAACCCTTAGATATGTATTTTAATGTTTTTTTCTTTCATGCATGTGTTTCTAAGGCATTTATAAGATTATCTCTTTGTTGCTTTGTATGTCCCTCTCCCACAGTATAACCCCTGCTTTCACTATATTTGATGTCAGTATAACTTGTGGAGGAGATGGGGAAAAAACAGTTGTTTAAGGATACAGGTGGACCTGTTGCAACAATGAGAAGTACAAGTTGTCATGTCCAAAACAAGCTTTACAACGTCGGTGGGGGGGAAGGGGGGGAAGGAGAAGGATTGGGATTGGGGGGGAGGGGGGAGGCTGGGAAGGGAGGTGAAGGGTAAACCAAAGGAGGAGGCTGCAATGCTTGGTAAGAAATGTACGCATTATCCTGTCCATGTAATTGTAACCCCTCTGTACAGTATGTTCACAAATAAAATTAAATTAAAAAAAAAAGCTTTTCTTTGCCTTTTTTTTCTCTCAAAAATTCATTCTTTTTTTAATTTTTATTTTCTTGTTGAGGTGATGTATAGAGGGTTAAAGTTGCATAAGGTAAGGAGTACATTTCTTGTCGAACACTTACCCTCTCCCTCATTTTCTCCTACTTTCCCTCCTCACCCACTCCCCTCCCCTCAAGTTGTAAAGTTCATTTCCAACATAGTGTTTTGTGAGTATTATTGTTCAGTAATTCATTGTTTATGCTGTACGTATCTGAGTCTACTAGAATTTTGAATGTGCTTAATGTGATAAAGCAAATACATTCCACCTGTAAAACTAACTTACCATAGATGTGATCTAGAGGAAGTTTAACTTTTGGGACAAATAGCTTCATTTGCACAAGTCAAATGCTATTCCTGTCAAATCTCATTAAAATTAGATCCAGTTGTTTTTTTTTTTGTCGGTCGTGGGGCTTGAACTCTGGGCTTGGGTGCTGTCCCTGCACTCTTCAGCTCAAGGTGAGCACTCTACCACTTGAGCCACAGCGCCACTTCCGGTTTTCTAGTGGTTAATTGGCGATAAGAGTCTTACGGACTTTTCTGCCCGGGCTAGCTTTGAACGGGCTAGCTTTGAACCACAATCCTCAGATCTCAGCCTCCTGAGTAGCTAGGATTACAGGCGTGAGCCACCAGCACCTGGCTAAATCCAGGTTTTTTTTGTTTTGTTTGTTTTTTGGTATGTCGTGGGGCCTGAACTCTGGGCCTGGGCACTGTCCCTCAGCTCTTCAGCTCAAGGCTAGCACTCTACCACTTGAGCCACAGCGCCACTTCTGGCTCTTTTCTTTTTACTTATGTGGTGCTGAGGAATCGAACCCAGGGCCTCAGGCATGCAAGGCAAGCGGTCTACCACTGAGCCACCTTCCCAGCCCAATCCAGGTTTTTCTTAATGACATAAATTTCTAAATTTTATGGTGCTAGAGCAGGAGCTCAGGCCTTCCCGTTGTTCTCAGCACTAGACTCACCTAATCTGAGCTTTCATGTGACATAAATTCTTTCTTCCGGGCTTGTTCTGAACCTTCTGGTCTCTGTCCCTACGGAGTCTTTCAGCTCTCTGTGTGATCCTACCCAATCTGTATTTTTGGAAGATTTTTTAAATTAACCCACGGTTGTACAATGGGGGGAGCCATTGTGACTTTCCACGCCGCACACAACTGCCTCATCACTTCACTCCTCTCCACTCCTTCCCACTCCTTAAAACAATTTCAGGGGCATTCATTGTTTCATTCTTGTGCATGCGTAGAACGTGCATTGTCTATAGTCATCCTCATTCATGCTCTCCATTGGTCTTTCCCCCTGCCCCTGGTACCTGCCTCCAAAACAAAGCCTGCTTTCCTTTCCTGTCATTTTTTTCATTGTTCTAATGTGTATTAATTGTAACTAAAGGGTTTTACCACGGTATTTCACATGCATAAAAATATAATTTAGGGTTTGGGAAGGTGGCTCAGTGGTAGAGCGCTTGCCTTGCATGCCTGAGGCCCTGGGTTCCATTCCTCAGCACCACATAAGCAAAAAGAAAAAAAGCCGCTGTGGCTCAAGTGGTAGAGTGCTAGCCTTGGGCTGAAGAGCTGAGGGACAGCGCCCAGGCCCAGAGTTCAGGCCCCATGACCGGACCCCCCCCCCCAAAAAAAAATATATATTTATATTTATATATAATTTAGAGCCAGGCCCAAGTGGCTCATGGGTGGAATCCTAGTTACTCAGGAGGCTGAGTTCTGAAGATCACAGTTCAAAACCAGCCCAGGCAGGAAAGTCTGTGAGATGCTTATCTCCAATAAGCTACCCTCACCAAAAAAGCTGGGAATGGAACTATGGCTCAAGCACTAGCTTTGAGCAAAAAGAAGCTCAGAGACAGTGCCCAGACTCTGAGCTAAAGCCCCAGAACCAGTACCAAAATAAATATATAATTGAATCAGTCTAACCCCCACTCTATTGCTTTCTTTCTTCCTGGTCTCCTGGCTACCCTGTTGTTCAGCAGCTTTTAGTGAGATTCCCTAGGCCATCTTCATATGTAGACACAATGTATTTCACTATTATTTGTCGGCCATGGCTCCCACCCTTAATGGCTTATGCTAGATTGCTTACTGTGGTGAGACAAATCACCACTTAGAAGTGATGCCAGTAGTTCACCTCTACAATGCCTAGCTACTCAGGAAGTTGAGAGCTGAGGACCTTTGTTTGAAGCCAGCCTATGCAGAAAAGGCTGAGAGACTCCTCTAATTAACCAGGAGAAAAAGCTAGAGCCATGGTTCAAGCAGTACAGCACCAGCCATGAGCAAACAAGCAAGCTGAGTTACAGCTTGAGGCCCCGAGTTCAAGCCCTGATACTAGCAGATGCATGTAGTAAGGCAGAACATAGCTGTGGAGGATGCTGGAGCAGAGCTGATTTCCTGGCATCCAGGAAGTAGTAAGCCACACAGAGAGTGGCCTTGGACAAGAGATAGCCCCAAGATCATGTCACCAGCAACCCATCTTGTGAAGTTTCCGTCATCTCCCCATAGGGCCGTCCAATCACAAATCGATCATTGCATTTGTCTGTGATTGCGTCAGAGCATCATCATCAAATCACCTCTCAAGGATCGGATTTACCATGTCTCCAAACATGAGCTTTTTTTGGGAGAACTTCATGTACAAATCTTAACAGGATTGCTCAGAGTTGCAGTCAGATGTAGGCCAGGCTTTTTTTTTTTTTTTTGGTTGTGGGGCTTGAACTCAGGGCCTGGGTGCTGTCCCTGAGCCAATTTGTGCTCAAGGCCAGTGCTCTCTCACTTGAGCCAAAGCACCTCTTCCAGTTTTTGAGTGGTTAATTGGAGATAAGAGTCTAGTGAGGACTTTTCTGCTTGGGCTGGCTTTGAACCGAGATCCTCAGATCTCAGCCTCCTGAGTAGCTAGGATTATAGGCCTGAGCCATGAGTACCCAGCTAGGCTAGGCTTTTGAATATACATGGTTGGTCAAGAATTCTCTGGGAACTTCAGTTTGCTCATTTGTAAAGTATAGGTGATAAGAGAACTTTCTTCATAGAGTTGTTAGAAGATTAACAAAATAAGGGTAGCATGGCACAGACATCAGCTGCTCGCTCCAGTATCAGCTCTTTGCTTTCCCTGAAAATAGAAACTCCAATATTTAGCCTACATTTCCCACTTTAAAAAAATCCAGTTTTAGTTAGCGGACTTACAATAGAGGTAGTATATGGCAGTGTTCAGAAAGAGCATCTAGGGCTGGGAGGGTGGCTTAGTGGTAGAGTGCTTAGCTAGCATGCATGAAGACCTGAGTTCGATTCCTCAATACCACATAAACAGAAAAAACTGGAAGTGATACTGTGGCTCAAGAGGTAGAGTGCTAGCCTTGAGCAAAAGAAGCTTAGGGACAGTGCCCAGGCCCTGAGTTTCAAGCTCTAGGACTGACAAAAAAAAAATGACATCTAGTTATTTTTATTTTTTAATTGCTGTTATAAAGGCGATGTACAGAGGGGTTACAGTTATATAAATTAGGTAAAAAGTGTATTTCTTTTTGGACAATGTTATCCCTGTTTTGCTCTCTCCCAGTTGTATCTACTTCTAAGTCTATTTATTTATTTATTGTGTTGGTCCTGGGGCTTGAACTCAAGGCCTAGCCACTGTCACTGAGCTTTTTTTTTTTTAACTCAAGGCTAGCACTGTCCCACTTGAGCCATACCTCCAAGTCCAGCTTTTTAGTGGTTAATTGGAGTTTGCTGTCTCCTGGCTTTGGAGTAGCTAGGATTACAGTGTTAGCCACCAGCACCTGGCTAAATATAGTTTTGATTAATACAATTGAAACAGTCAAATATGACATAACTGTGGAGGACAGGGGACAATAGGGGACAGTGTGGTATACGATGTGTGGCTTAGAAGCAGTGCATGTCACTGGGCCTCAGATAGGATCTGATCCTGTCTTTGCTTGGCCATTTTTGTCGGGACAGGAGCCCAGAAAAGCTACAAGCCTTTCTGCTTTGTATCATAGGTGTCTCTCAACAGGGAAAGCCTGGCTTTCTTCTGCTCTGGCTGTCTTGGCCACTAGGTGTCACCAGTGCGCCTCCACTCCATTGAGATGTAGAGACAGGCCACAAACTTGGGAATTGGGGGTACAGCAAGAAGTGGGTCTCCTGAGTGAGTGGAACTTGAACTCACCACTGTATTAGAGGCAGTAGATCCAGTGCTGTGTGGCAGGCATGACAGGAAAGCAGGATGGGGCTAGGCAACATTTGCCACGTGATTTCTATCCACCTTGCTCCAGTGTCCTAAGGAAATACTGTCTTCTTCCTAATGAAAGCAATGGCTTTTGGGACACCTGAGACCTATTCTCTGGTCTCAGGGGACCTCAGAGCCAAAGAGGAAGGAGGGAACTGGATGTCAGTGCTCAACCCAAAGTCCAAGTGCTTTATCTTCTCTGAAGTCATCCAAGGTCACCCAAGAAGAAAAAACTGGTCTCAAAGCAGGAAGGGTGGGCAGACCCTGAGTCCCCAGCACTGCCACCCACTTGTGTTACCCGCCCCACTTGGTTGGGGGTGGAAGGGGTGACTCAGACTCTGCCCTCAGTACCTGAGCCACATGGAAAATAAAACCTGATGTACATTTTCTTGCGAGTTATTTTAAAATTCTTTTTTGGAGATTGGAGTTCTGTGGTACACAGTAAATAGAGAGGACTTAAATACTTGCTAAGTGACCGAGTACTTGATTGAGAGTTATCATGTGTATGAGGAAGACCTAGATTTTCTTTCCAGGTGGGAAAATTAGAGCCCTGTCTACCTTTTAGATGGGTGAGAGGTAATTTCACATCAAGTCAGCAAATCGTATTTGGTATTTCTGTGAGGTGAGGATGTGTTTGGATGACTTTGAGTAGATTACCCTCCACAATAGGAGTGGGTCTCTTTCAATTAGTTGAAGTCCTAAACCAACCAACCAATCAGAAAACCGGCCACTCCTGAGCAAGAGAAATGCTCCAGCAGTAGGCTATATCAGACTTTTTCCATCGTACCTGCTTTTTGGGGTCTTGCTTCTCATACTGGAGTATCAGCTCTCCTTGGTCTCCAGTCTCCTGGCCATGACTAGAAATTACATTGAGCTTGGTGCCAATGGCTCACGCCTGTAATCCTAGCTAATCAGGAAGCTGAGATCTGAGGATCGCTGTTTAAAGCCAGCTGGGGCAGGAAAGCCTCTGAGATTCTTATCTCCAATTAACCACCAGAAAACTGCAAGTGGCACTGTGGCTCAAAATAGTAGGGTGCTAGCCTTGAGCAAAAGAGCTCAGGGACAGCACCCAAGCCCTGAGTTCAAGTTCTATGATCGACCCCCCATATATGTATGTATATATGTATACATATATGTATGTATATATACATGATATATGTATACATATATACATATATCATTATGTATACACACATCATTGGTTCTTCTGTGTATCCCGCTAGTCCCTCTGCAGATTCTAGACTTGCCAGTTGATTCATTCTAGTCAATCTCTTTTTCTCTAAGCCTTCTGCTCTCTGGAGAGCCTTCACACAGGTGGTCATGAGACTAACAGCAGTTTTAAAGGTACCAGTCCAGCCAGTATTAAAGTACCCAGAAGCTGCTCAACAAATGCTTCCCAGTTCTCATGGTCAAGCATTAATTAAATAGGCAGTGAAGGAGAGGAAGACTTCCTCCACTGGATTGCAGAATTTCCTTGGTTAGTTTGCTGTTTCCCACGTGTAATGGTTCACATGGTTTCTGTAGTGTGAATACTTTGCTCACATGGCTTCGGTCTCTGAGCCTTGCAATCATAAGCCTAGGGCCCTCTGCTCACTGTCACTAATTGCTTCCAGGTGGGTAAGAGTTAATTGTCTCCTCCCCTCGTCAATAATCTTTATTAAGCCACACATGTGTTTAGAGCCTGAAAGGTTGAGAGAGTGAGAACATTATACTCCTGCAGGTACACGAGACTTCAAGCTCAGTGCTTCTTACCAATTGATAGCAATTAGTAGGATGACTTTTAGTCTATTTGAAATCCTTCTTGTCCCGAGTACTTTTAAAATCTAGAATGCTTTGTGGCTGTTTTCACTTTTTTTCTCCCTATTTCTAATGAACTTTATAATAAAAACTCACATTATCCTTTTTTGGTTACTTCAAAATACTGTTTTTACTACTTGGAGTGTGGCCTATGTATTAGTTTTCAATGTTCAATGCAATATCCCAAGTTATTATGAGCTTAACAGTTTGAAGCCTTATCTGTTCATTATCTTCTAATTCTGCAGATGAGAAATCTGGGCATGATAGAGCTAGTTGCTCTGCTCCGGTCTTAGGAAACTGATATCAAGGTATTGGCCCAGCTGCTTCTTCTCAGAAACTCCACTCTCTCATAGGGTCATTCCCTTTGTTGGTAGGGTTCAGTCCTGGTGGCGTAGAGGATTTGAGATCTTGTTTACTTGCTGGCTGTCAGCTAAGGACTGCTCTCATTTCCTGAGGCCATGCTCAGATCCTGGCTGCCTGGCTTTCTCCACAGGCCTCCCACTCTCATGCTCTGAGTATCTCTTGGCTAAGAGTCAATCTCTTTCAAGGGCTCAGCTGCTTAGGGCAAGCTAAGTAGGATAATCACCTTTTCATTATTTCAGAGTTAACTGGTTAGGAACCCCAATTACAGAGGAAAAATCCTTCTGGCACACAATGTAACAACTATAGGAGCTGATGTCCAATATATTCATAAATTATACTCACAATGATAGAAATGATTTTTTTGGGGGGGAGGGGTGTTGGTCATGAGGCTTGAACTCAAGGTCTAGGCGTGGTCCCTAAGATTCTCAAGGCTAGTGCTCTACCACTTTGAGCCACAGTTCTACTTCCGGTTTTCTGGTGGTTCATTAAAGATCTGCCCAGGCCTGCTTCAAACTGTGGATCTTCAGATCTTAGCCTCTGGAGTAGCTAGGATTACAGACTAGAGCCACCAGCACCGGGCAGAAGTGATTTTTTTTTTTTTTTTGGTCGGTCGTGGGGCCTGAACTCTGGGCCTGGGCGCTGTCCCTCAGCTCTTCAGCTCAAGGCAAGCGCTCTACCACTTGAGCTACAGCGCCACTTCCGGTTTTCTGGTGGTTTATTGGAGATAGGAGTCTCACGGTCTCTCCTGCCTGGGCTGGCTTTGAACCGCGATCCTCAGATCTCAGCCTCCTGAGTAGCTAGGATTACAGGCGTGAGCCACCAGCGCCCGGCTTGATTTTTTTTTTTTAAAGCAGTAATTTGGGTTGAACTAAGGGATTTAGGCTTTCTAGGCAAGTGCTCTACCACTTGAATCATATCCTCAGCCCTCCCTCTGAGTTTTCTGAGAGGGGATTGTACACAGGGATTATACATGGAGGGACAGATGTCGCACACATTACAAACTGGGTGACTGCAGCAATAGAAATGCATTTTTCTTGCACTCTGGAGGCCAGAAAGTTGAGAGCAGGGTCAGTTGGGTTGGCACCTTCTGTATGTAGTGAAGACTCTTTTCCACGCCTCTTTCTAATTCAGGTGGTTTGCTGACAATCGCTGGCATTGCTAGGGGGTGTGAAAATATTGCCTGATCTCTGCCCTCATCTTCACATGAGTTCGAAAATGGGCTTAGATTCCCCCCTTTAGAAGGATACTAGTCACCCTGGATTTGGGGTCAGTGGTGCTCTAGTATGAATGCAAGTGAACTAGCTATATCTGCAGTGGCCCTATTGCCAAATAAAGTCGCATTCTGAGATACTGGATGTCAGGACTCAGAACACAGGAATGTGGAAGACCCAATCCCACCAAGAGGAATGCAGTGTCTTAGAATTGTTTTCAATTCATTGCTTCTGGAATCCTTCTCGTGTAGTTCTAATAACTTTATAGTAGCATTAGTTAGTAGGGTATGTCCAGGTTCATCATTTCCTGCCTAGATCTAGACTCCGCCCTGACTCCAAAAAATCCTGTGGTGTCTTCATTTTTTCTTTGATGGAGAAATCATATTTCAACACCAGACCTAGGGCTAGGTTGCTCACTGTTAATAATACTTGTTGAAGGTCAGAGATGTTAGATAGGCTTGAAAGTCAGAAGAGGGCTTAAGAGTTTCTCTCTGCAGTTCCTCAAAAGACTCCACATAGAGTTCCCCTATGACCCAGCAATCCCACTTTTTGGGCATTTACCCAAATGATCACAAATAAGACCATACTAAAGCTACCAGCACAACTATGTTTATTGCAGCATTATTTACCATAGCTAAGATATGGAACCAACCCAGATGCCCCTCACTAGATGAATGGATCAAGAAAATGTGGTATATATACACAATGGAATTCTATGCCTCCATCAGAAAGAATGACATTGCCCCATTTGTTAGGAAATGGAAAGACTTGGAAAAAATTATATTAAATGAAATAAGCCAGGCCCAAAGCCAGGTCCCATGGTTCCCTTATTTGCAATAACTAGTATATGTCTGAGACAAGCAGAAAAGATCAGATGAGTTGATGTTAGGTGAAATGAACCCCAAGATAAGTATGTTTTTTCTTTCATGCAATTGTTTCTAACATATATATAAGATATTTCTTTGGTGCTTTGTATGTCCCTCTCCCACAGTATAACCCCTGCTTTCACTGTATTTGATGTTGGTATAATTTGTGGAGGGAAAGGGAAAAAACAAATTGTTTAAATAGGGATACAGGTGGACCCATTGCAACAATGAGACATACAAGTTGTTATGTCAAAAAACGAACTTTACAACTTTGTGTGTGGGGGGGTAGATGGGAAGGGATAGAAAAGGGAAACAAAGGAGGAGGCAACAATGCTTGATGAGAAATGTACTCATTAAGCCGGGCGCTGGTGGCTCATGCCTGTAATCCTAGCTACTCCGGAGGCTGAGATCTGAGGATCTCGGTTCAAAGCCAGCCCAGGCAGGAAAGTCTGTGAAACTCTTATCTCCAATAAACCACCAGAAAACCGGAAGTGGCGCTGTGGCTCAAGTGGTAGAGCGCTCACCTTGAGCTGAGGAGCTGAGGGACAGCTCCCAAGCCCAGAGTTCAAGCCCCACGACCGACAAAAAAAAAAGAAATGTGCTCATTACTTTGCTGATGTAATTGTAACCCCTCTGTACAGCATTTTCACAATTAAAAAAAAAGTTTCTCTCTGCAAATGGCCTACAGCATACAAGTCTATGATAAGTTTCCCAGTTGTTTCTTTTCCTCCCTCCCTCCCTCCCTCCCTTCCTTCATTCCTTCCTTCTTTCCTTCCTTCCTTCCTTTCCTCCCTTTCTCTTTCTCTCTCCCTCCCTCCCTCCTTTCCTCCCTCCTTCCCTCTCTCCCTCCCTCCCTCTTTCCCTCTCTTTTTCTCTTTCTCTCTCTTTCTTTCTTTCTCTCTCTTTCTTTCTTGCTCTCTTTCTCTCTCTCTCTTTCTTTCTTTCTTGCTTGCTTGCTTGCTTTCTTTCGTTGGGCTTGAACTCTGGGCCTGGATATTGGGCCTGGGTGTGTTGTCCCTGAATCTCAAGACTAGTTCTCTACCACTTGAATGCCACTTCCGGTGTTCTTGTGGTTGATTGGAGATAAGAGTCTCACAGACTTTCGTGCCTGGGCTGGCTTTGAACCATCATCCTCAGATCTCAGCCTCCTGAGTAGGATTACAGGGGTGAGCCACCAGTGCCCAGCAACTTTCTTTCCCTCTTTCCCGCCTTCTTTCCTTCCCTCCTTCCTTCCTTCCTTCCTTCCCTCCCTCCCTCCCTCCCTCCCTCCCTCCCTCCCTTCCTCCCTTCCTCCCTTCCTTCCTTCCTTCCTTCCTTCCTTCCTTCCTTCCTTCCTTCCTTCCTTCCTTCCTTCCTTCCTTCCTTCCTTCCTTCCTTCCTCTTTCTCTCTCTCTCTCTTTCTTTCTTCTCTTTCTCTCTCTTTTTTGTTGGTCTTGGGGCTTGAATTCAGGCCCTGGGCATAGTCCTTGAGCTATTTTGCTCAAGGTTACCACTCTACCACTTTGAGCCACAGCTCTACATCTGGTTTTCTGGTGGTTAATTGGAGATAAGAGTCTCATGCACTTTCTTTTTTTTTTGGTCAGTCGTGGGGTTTGAACTCTGGGCTTGGGCGCTGTCCCTGTGCTCTTCAGCTAAAGGTGAGCGCTCTACCACTTGAGCCACAGCACTACTTCTGGTTTTCTAGTGGTTTATTGGAGATAAGAGTCTCACACACTTTCCTGCCTGGGCTGGCTTTGAACCGAGATCCTCAGATCTCAGCCTCCGGAGTAGCTAGGATTACAGGCGTGAGCCACTGGTGCCCAGCTGTCATACACTTTCTTACCCAGGCTGGTTTTGAACTGCAATCCTCAGATCTCAGCCTCCTGAGTAGGTGGGATTACAGGTGTGAGCCACCAGAGCCCAACTCTAGAATTGTTTTCTGTAGGACAGGTATTAGGACTGTCATCGGAGCCAAATTCTAGTGGAAGTGGCAGTGTTCTACTGACCTAAATTCTTCCATTGCATCTTAAAAATAGCCCAACTTCTTCACTCCTTGTTCTCAGTTGCCACATGGTCCCCACATGTGGTGTGGAGGCTGCCTCCCAGCTCTAGAGTGAACTCAGCCCCATGGATAGCTTGAGTATGTCTGGAGTCTCACCATCGCGTGGTCATATGTAGCCAAAGGTTCGCACTGGCCATCCTACCTGTCATCTCATCCTGCCATGCTGTTTCTGTTCCTGTACCTGTCCGTATCCTGAAGCTTATTCTCTGCATCACACATACCAGGTCCCAGGGATCTTCTTGTACCACTTAAGCCTTTGTGGCTCTCGGTGCTTGCATCTGTTGAATGGAGAAAATGGATCCCTCCTCTTTAAGCAGTGTGACCACCTAGAATCAGACTGACCATAGCCAGCCCTCAGTTGACTTGAGCTTTCATTTTACCCTGGTCCTAATGCAACCATCTGCTTGCTAGAAATTTCTGAGATGGTTTTAAAAGAAACAAGTGAGGTATCATTCCTACCTTGGGAGATTCTGACAGAATTACTCAGGGTATTTCAAGTTTCCTAGAGGATGCTGGAGCAGAGTTTGGTAAGTTGCCCCAGAAAACTAACACTTACCTGTTTTGTTTGTTTTTTAAATAGATTTCCATTTATTTATTATTATTAATTTGTTGTTATTAGAGAGGTGATATACAGAGGGATTACAATACACGGGTCAGGAAATGAGTACATTTCCTTTCGTGCAGTGTCTTCTGTTCCCTTATTCTCTCCTAGTCTCCCCCTCCTGTCTCTACTCACCAGTTGAATAGTTCACTCTCATTACTGTCCAGTGAGCTCCACTGATTCACTCTTTCACACTTTTTCTCTCCAGTAATATATTCTCCCTCAACCCCTCTGAAGATAAACACTTGAATACACCATACATACAAAAAAAGATAAAAATCATCAAAGGATAAAGACTATAAGTTAAAAAAGAAAAGAGAGGTCTCTTGTTTCCATATCTTAGAGTTCATTTTGATATGTATATTATTTTATATAAATCTGATGAAGCGCTTATGCATTGTGCCTTTGTGTTTCTTTCCTAAGAGTATGCTTTTTCAGTTTCACTGTATCTAGAATCCTGTAAAGTTTATCATATCCCAGTGTCTTTTAGACCTATTTTCTGCTTATCAGACAGAACATGTGCTCTTTGTCTCTTTGAGCTTGACTTACCTCACTTAAAATGATTTGTTCTAGTTCCATCCATTTCCCTGCAAATAACATTAGTTTATTCTTTCTAATGTGTAAAATTCCATTGTGTACAGGTACTGAATATTTTGGATCCACTCATCTATTGTGGGGAATCTGGGTTGTTTCCATATATTGGCTATTGTGAATAGAGTGTCGATGAGCATGGATGTGCAGGTGTCTTTATCATATCCTGGCTTATAATGTTCAGTGTAGATGCACAGGAGTGTTATTAGTTCCTGCTGGGCTGTAGGGAAGGTCTATGTTTAGTTTTTTGAGAAACCACCAGACTGTTGTCCATAGTGGATGCACTAGTTTACATTCCCACCAACATTTGTTGTTTGAATTCACAATTGTGAAAATTTATGGGTGTGAGAACCAGCCATCAATATTAACTTCCCTATGTATTTCCAATGTTCAAATATGAGAGATAGTAAGAGAGCATTTATTAAAAAACTCAGTGTGAAACTAGAATTAAAGATTGACCAAGAGCCTCTCGGATTTACGGGACTGCTGAAACTGAAGACTTACTCTCTTCCAAATTAAGTTTTTTTTTTAAATTTCCATCTAACAATGGCTGACAATTTTCTTCATGCTAGGCTCTGTGCTAAAGACACCCTCTAAGCCAAAAAAAATCATATTGCCTTCAAATGGAATTGAAGATCTTCGTGACAATCTGGCTTTCCCTCCCTCTTTCCATCGCTTGCCAAGGCATACATGCTGGTAAGCTCTACCCACAGATGTGACTTGGAGCCATTCTATGGCCTCCCATGTCTCTTGTGTCCTTCCTGGCAATCTCATTTTTGCCTAGCATGCTCTTCCCTTTCATCTCCCTCTGTTTTTCCACCTGGTTTACCTCATAGGCTGGAATTCCTGAGACAAAACCTGAAGACCAGATGGGTGCCCAGCATTGACTGGTCTGCTCCTCTCTAATAAATAAGCAAGCAGTGACCTTTCAGACTCAGAATTCCTCCAGTATCCTGCACAGGACAATGACCAGTTCTCAAGGTCCCTTTCTGTGGGAGGGCTAGACTCTTTTTTCTCTCTCATGCTTCACTCAGGATCAAGTCAAGCTTCCCTTTCTTTCTCCTGCTTATTTGGCTCTTTTGTTCTAGGACCCTATGTAGCTATGTCCTAGGACATCTCCAAGAGAGAGAACCACTTACAAGTCGTAATGTCGAAAAACGAACTTTACAACTTTGGTGTGTGTGGGGGGGGGGGGGAGGGAGGATCGGGTGGGGGGAGGGAGGAGGATGGGAAGGGATGGGAAGGGGAAACAAAGAGGAGGCAACAATGCTTGATAAGAAATGTACTCGTTATCTTGCCCATGTAATTGTAACTCCTCTGTACGGCATTCTCACAAAAAAAAAAATTAAAAAAAAAAGAGAGAGAGAACCACCACCATGACCACCTCCTCCCACTCCTCCTCCTCTCCCGCTTCCCCTCCCCTCTCCTCCTCCCTTTCCTCCCTCTCCCCTCCCCTCCTCCTCCTTCCCCTCTCCCTCCCCCTTCTTCTTCCTCCTCCTCCCCCCTCCTCCCCCTCTCCTCCTCCCCCTCCTCTTCTTCTTCCTCCTCCTCCCCCCCTCCTCCCCTCCTCCTCCTCCTCTTCTTCCTCCCCCCTCCTCCTCCCTCCTCTCCTTCTCCTTCTCCTTCTTTTCTTCCTCTTCTTCCTCTTCTTCCTCCTCCTCTTCTTCTTCCTCCTCTTCCTCCTCCTCCTCCTCCTCCTCCTCCTCGTCGTCGTCGTCGTCGTCGTCTTCTTCTTCTTCTTCTTCTTCTTCTTCTTCTTCTTCTTCTTCTTCTTCTTCTTCTTCTTCTTCTTCTTCTTCTTCTTCTTCTTCTTCTTCTTCTTCTTCTTCTTCTTCTTCTTCTTCTTCTTCTTCTTCTTCTTCTTCTTCTTCTTCTTCTTCTTCTGTGGTTCTCTAGTTATCAAGGATTTCTCTAGCCTTTCTACCACCAGAAAACTACAGTGCACATATGTACATTTGTGACATACACATGGCCTCATCAAACCCTTGTTTCTTGAGAGGTCATTGTTGAGCTATTCAAAGAAGTCTCAGAATAGTCTGTGTCTTCCTTTAAGTATAATTTCTGGAGACATGAACTACTTTGTTATAGTTATAAGTCAATGAGAAAAGAATTGTAGGGGTAAATTTTAACATATACATAATGGGTTCTATCCAAGTGGAGATCTAACAGAGAAATGAATAAAGATTTCACAAATACTGTAACAGAGACAATTGGTAGGAAATTCAGTGAATTATTACATAGCAAATAATCACATAGGCTGGAAAGTTATATTAAACAGATTTTATTCTGTGCACGGCGACTTTGATAGTTCATGAAAATAAAATGTAGTAGCATATGTATGTATGTATATATAGATATATATGATTATATTTTCCCATTTGTTAAAATTGGTTTCAGATTCCTTCATGGATCCCTTGCCCACATCTCACCTACCTGGGCACTAGCTGGAGCCCTGAATTTTTGCCAGGTATGCATGTACTTGGTTCTATTATGAGGAGCAGGGTGGTGCCTGTCAGAATCTGGCGATGGTATTCAGACACATTCGGATACCTCACTCTGTTTTGTACACCCCCCAGTTATGATCCTCAGTAGACGTAGCCAGTAATTCTTCAGATAGAAACAAACAACAGGGGTTCATTTCTGTGATGTGGAGAGTCTATGTTTCAGGGCTGTTCTGCAGATAGATGAAAGCGACAATTCTAGAAAATGCAAATTCATAAAGTAATTTTTAATGGTTTGGGTTCTTTAGAGAACCATATGCATGTGCCTTAAACTTCAGAGCATGGGGTACCCAAATTCACATCCGTTACTTATTAACATAGACATTGCTGCTGTGAAAAAGGCAGAGTTCTAAAATCTTCTCAGTTCTGTAGCTCAAAGAATGATGTTGCATTCTACAGTTTATGGAACAATGATAAACTTAAAGGCCAGTCATTAAATAGTAATGTGAATCTGTTCGCTTCTTCTTCCCCTTCCCCTTCCCTTTCTGTCTTTCATGGTACTGGTTTTGGAATTTAATGCATCCCCTGCTTGACTTGCTTGCTGAGCTGGTTCTATATACCACTTGAGCCAGGCCTCCAGCCTTGCTTGTTTACTGGTTATTTTGGAGTTGGAATCTAATAAACTTTTCTCTCTCTGCTGGATCTGAACTATGATCCTTGGATTTTAGCTTATCAAATAGCTATAATTATAAGTGTGAGCTATCGGTAGCTGCATCATTCATTTCTTAATTTACTTATTCAATATTTATTTACTGAGTCTCATACCAAGCATGGTACTAGGTGTTAGAGATATAAAGATAAAACACAATCTCTTCCTACACTAGCTCTAGCTCCATAGAAAATATCCTCAAACTTAGTGGCTTAAACTAAAATCTATTTAGCTTATGATGCTGGGTCAAAGATTTTGACTGGGTTCACATGCCACTCTTCTGGTCTTAGCTGAGCTTACTTGAGATCTGTAGCCCATCTTTGGGTCAGTTAGGACTAGCTGGACTAGGAAACTCTTAGCTGGAATGGCTGATCTCTGCCCTGCCTGCCTTCTCCTCCAGCAGGCCAGTATGGGCTCGCTCATTCATTTGGTGCCTGGCTGGATTCCTGGAAACAGGTTGGGCCTCTTACTTTCATGTGTTTGATGGAGACAGTCTTTCTAGGTAGTCCAAGCTGGTCTCAAACATGTGATCTTCTTGCCTCTGCCTTCTGAGTTCTGATGGGCATGTACCACTATGCTCAGCTGAACACCTTATGATAGTAATTGCTAAGACACTTAGAAACAAGCAGGATAATAGTAGTGGCTAATCCTTATAATGTGTCTAGTTTACTGCCTTTTAGGAGCTCGTATCTAGTTAGAGAGACAGAAAAGTGTGACAAGTTAGCAAAAAGATATTCCTCCTTCTATGTATCTCTACCACTATAAGTAACATTTTTTACATTCTTATAGCATGGTGAAATAAGGATACTGGGTCTAGGGTGACATCTTGGAGCTGTGGTGGATGATAGGGAATTTTTATTTTTTTGCCAGTCCTGGGGCTTGAACTCGGCCTGGGCACTGTCCCTGAGCTTCTTCTGCTCAAGGCTAGCACTCTACCATTTGAGCCACAGTGCCACTTTTGGCTTTTTCTGTTTACATGGCACCAAGGAATGGAACCTAGGACTTCATACATGCAAGGCAAGCACTCTACCACGAAGCCAAATTCCCAGCCTCTAGGTAATTTTTATACAGGTGGTCAAGCTCATTCTCTGAGGATTTTATTTTATTTATTTTTATTTTTATTTTTTTGGGTCTGGTCGTGGGGCCTGAACTCTGGGCCTGGGCGCTGTCCCTCAGCTCTTCAGCTCAAGGCTAGCGCTCTACCACTTGAGCCACAGTGCCACTTCCAGCTTTTTTCTCTTTGCTTATGTGGTGCTGAGGAATCGAACCCAGGGCCTCATGCATGCAAGGCAAGCGCTCTACCACCGAGCCACCTTCCCAGCCCCTCTCTGAGGATTTTAGAGAAGGATTTTTGTTTCAGAAACAAAGCTTTAAACATAATTTGGACCTGATGAAATTGTTTGGGAAAGGGCAAGATGGGGGAGGAACATGATCAAAGGAAGAGATGAATGGAATATATTGTAAATGTATGGAAATGTACTGATGACATCCTCTGTATAACTAATGTCAGCTTAAAAATGTCCAAATTGTCCATCACAAAAGACTTCTGACCCTCCTCTCAGCTCCTATTAAATTGTCCCAGACCCTACTCCTCTGGGCCTTGGCGCTCTCTCACTCATGCCCACTCTGGGTTATGAAACATATTCCTACTCTGCTTTTCCTTAAATAGCTTGTACTTCTCCAAAAATGATTTAGGAGCTCAACACTTTATGTTATCGGCAAGAAAGAGCCATCTAATTTTCCCATATGGACTAACTTACCAGACAACTTGGACCATTACTGCAATAACTCATTGCCCTTTGATCAGATGCCTTTCAAAGAGTCCAATTTGTCACAGAGGGGAGTGATCATAGCTGTGACCTGTGGACAGTGACATAATATGATGTTTGGTCTTGCTCCTGGATTGTAGAGTTGCATAATGTAAGAGTACGAAGAGGATTTGGGGCCATCTAGTTTAATGCCTTCATTTTATAGGTAAAGAAATTGAGGTAAAGTATTTTCTCTAAAGTTGTCAAGAGGCAACTAAAACTCAGGTTACTGATTCTTTAAAATTGCCAGTCTTTGGGCTGGGAAGGTGGCTCAGTGGTAGAGTGCTTGCCTTGCATGCATGAGGTCCTGGGTTTGATTCCTCAGCACCACATAGGCAGATAGAGCTGGAAGTGGTGCTGTGGCTCAAGTGGTAGAGTGCTAGCCTTGAGCTGAAGAGCTGAGGGACAGTGCCGAGGCCCAGAGTTCTGGCCCCACGACCAAGAAAAAAAATTGCTAGTCTTCTTGAGAAAGGTAGAGTGTAAAGTGCTCATCTCAACAGAACCCTTTGGGTGCATGCGGTTTTGGGCAACAGACCCAAGTGGTAAAAGGAAGGCTGTCCCTAAAAACTTTCTTAGTGCTCCTTTATCTTTAAAAAATACATTTAAAATATAATTAAAAGTTAAAAATTAGTCACAAACTAATTATATGCGATATTATGGATCAATAGTGAACATTCTTTACCCTACTTCCTCTCTTCTTTGTCTTACTTGTTTCTCTCAATGTAATATTCTCTAGTTCCATCTATGTTGCTGCAAATGAGCAGATCTCAGATCTCAGTGTGTGGTGAATGTGTGTGTGTGTGTGTGTGTGTGTGTGTGTGTAAATACCCAAGATAACTGCTTGGAGCTATGGTGTAGGTTCATCTACAGTGTAGAGTGATCCTACTGATGCAGAGTAAGTTTATGCCTTTGGCTTGTTCTGGTATGATTCTTAACTAAGTGAGCTAGTGCATGACTAACAGAGAAAAAGAAAGTGTGCATCACTCACTCAAGCTATAGACTAGCATATTGGCCTCCCCTGGGAACATGTTAGAAAGACAGAATCTTAGGCCTCATTTCAGACCTCCTGCATAAGGATTCAAAATGTAGCACATCTCTACAGACAAGGTAGGCAATTTACATGCATATGAAAGTTTTAGAAGTACTGGATTAGGAAAGTCAGCATATAGCTGGGTACTGGTGGTTTGGGTCCGTAATCCTAGCTACATGGAAGGCTGAAATAGGGAAGATCTTTCCTGCCAAAGCAGAAAAGTTTTTGAGATTCCATCTTAATGAAGGAGCTGGCTGTGGTGGCATGCCCCTGTCATCCCAAATATGGTGGGAGCAAAAAAATAGGAGGATCATGGTCTAGGAATGTACCTGGGCAGGAAATGAGATCCTGTCTCAAAAATAATCAGTGTGTGGGGATGGGAAGGTGGCTCAGTAGTAGAGCACTTGCCTTGCTTGCATGAGGTCCTGGGTTTGATTCCCCAGCACCACATAAGCAAAAAGAAAAAAAAAAGCCAGAAGTGGCACTGTGGCTCAAGTGGTAAGCGCTAGCCTTGAGCTGAAGAGCTGAGGGACAGCGCCCAGGCCCAGAGTTCAGGCCCCATGACCGGACCCCCCCCCCCCAAAAAAAAATCAATGTGCAAAAGGGTTGAAGGTATGGTTCAGAGGCGAGTATCTGTCTAGCAAGAGAGAGGCCCTGAGTTCAAATGCCAGTGTTGAAAAAAAAAAAGAATAAGAGAAAGAAAATTCATCCTGTAGTACAATACCTTGAAACGGAGTGATATTTGGAAGGTTTACTGTGTGTTTGTGACTACTATGTGCTGGGCCCCACAGCAGGTACCAATGATGCATAATGAAGGCTCATCCTTCAAAGGTAGTTGTGTGCAGTTAAAGGTACTATACAGAGCCCAAACTGGATTTCTAACTCATATAGCTGAACATAAAGCTCTGTTCTTGTTTTGTGCTGTCTTTATTATTTATTTTTTTCTTCCCTTAACTTGCTTTCATTATCTCAGGTTGCTCTGCATTGCCTGGGCTTCCAATACTCACTTTTCAAAATTCCTTGCACTCTTTCAGTGTGAGACAAGCCCAAACGCTTCTCATTTTCATCATCTGCTTCTCTCTAACTTCCTGCTAGCTCAGGACTTTAGTGGAGGCTTTAGTTTTGCATGATACACTGATACAACTTGTCTCCACTTCAGCTGTGATTGGTCTGCTGATTCTGTTGAAAACGGTCCAGAATCTTAGGCAATTTCAAAGGCAAATAAGATGTGGAGTAGAATTGCACAGTGGATCCCATTTGCTGACAAGAGGAAAAAGTCATATTCAACTGGTCCTTTAACTGGGGGTCTTTCACCTGTTCTGGGATCTGTCTATGGAACCCTGCATTGGACTAGGATTCCCATTAAGTGGGCACTGAATGGCCAAGAGACAGATGCTAATTATGCTAGCCAGTTGACCTACCCTGTTATCTTTCTTCTTCACTTGCAGAATGAAGTTCATTGCTGTGGGTCAAACTCAGTAGTACATCTATTTGATTCTGTCCTATAAGCACTTAGAAAAACAGTGATTAGGAGAAATAAGACAGGGTGTCCCTGAAGTCTGTCAAGTGAATAAAAGATAATCTCTTGGAATGGTTCCATTGGCCTTCATGGTTATCATTTATCCATTAGTCAGTGGCACAAAGAACTTCATAGCCACCATCTCTGGCCTTTGCTGGCTGCCTAGATTCAGAAACCTGAGTGTGTAGATTAATTATATCTGCTTAATTCAGTCACTGTTAAAAAGAATTCTGTCAGCCTTTTCATTAAGGAGAAATAAACAAGCCATATGACAAATTGCTCATTGGGCCAATGCTCTTGCGAGTTTTTCTCTCCTGAGGATTATTCAGGATGAAAATTTCTACTCCTATAGCATTTTAAAATACAAAATTGTATGATCCTCCCTTGCATGATAGACGAGTCATCAACCCTAGGTGGTTATTTAACTTTAAATTAATTAAACATAAATGGAAGGTTTAGTTGTACCATCTGCAACATTTCAAGTACTTAGTAGTCCCTTGTGGCAAGTGAGAACAGACATGGGATATTTACATCACCACAGAAAGTTCCTTTAGGTAGTGTTTGGAATGGCTCAATGGAATTTATAACATCATTGTTTGAGTCTTCTGGGCCTGGATCCAAATCTCATCTCTCCATAGGAAGTGGCTAAATGACTTTGAGCAAGTCATTGGACTTCCCTGGGGGCTCAGCTCCTGCATCCATGAATGAGGAATTCTATCTGCATGTCATAACAGCTATGAGAATTCAGTAAGATAGTCCTAATGAGTCCACAGCTGATCTTTCTCCTGGGTGTCCTACCAGACAACCTATTTCTCTTTACCTTTGAGCCATCTGTAAATCTGGGAGGCTCAGCCTGAGCATGAAGGCCTTAAATACAAATACATAAATACATTTGATGTAGTATTTCTGAAACTGTGGAAGGTGTTGAACATAGGTACACATCTGGAATTTCCTATATTTGAAAAAAAAGTAGCCTAGTGGGTCCTCAACAAAAGTGAGCCCTTCTCAATGCCCCCCCTAAGAACAGAGACAATTGTTTCTCCCTTAGGAGAATTGTGATGTCTGGATTTCTATCACCTGCCCAGGTAGGGGAGGGACAGGTTTTATTTCTTTTTCACCCATTACTGTGTTTCACTTTTCTATGCTTAAAGCCATTGTCTGAAAGGAATAGATAGGTTACAACCAGCAATACTTGTTACATTTGGAATTTATTATTGCATTGTAATTGTATAAAGTAATAGGTTTTATTATGCATGTTTATTATGCACTTTGGTCATGTTTTACCTCCTACCCACATTACTCTCTCTTATCCCCTGCTCCCTGATTCCTTTCCTCTTCTCTAATATTCCCCTTTCTACTTTCATGTACTTTGTTTTTCTACATCCCATATATAAGATAAAACCTATGAGTCAGGTCCCAGTGGCTCGTGCCGGTAATCCTAGCAACTCAAGATTCTAAGAAATGAGGGATCAAAGTTTGAAGTCAACCCAGGGCAGAAAAGCCTGAGAGATTCCATCTCCAATTAACTGACAAAATACTGGGCTGGAGGTGGTGTTCAAGTATTAGGCTATCAGCTAGGAGCAAGCAAGCTGAGCAAGACTGTTAAGCCCCAAGTTCAATTTCTGATATGGCTCCCCCTCCCCAAGGGAGACAAAAAAGAAGATAAAACATGGTATTTATCTTTCTTAGTCTGGCTTATTTTGCTTAATACCATGATTTTCCAAATTCCATCCTTCCCCCACTTTCTTTTTTAGTGGTGGTCCTGGGGTTTGAACTGGTAGCATTTAACATTTGATGTAGTACTTCTCAAATTGTGGAGGTTGTTGAACATACATAGACATCTGGAATTTCCTATATTTGAAAAAAAAATGTGGCCTGATGGGTCCTCAACAAAAGTGAGTCCTTCTTCTCAATGTTTCCCCTCCCATACACAGGGATCTTTTTTTTTTTTTAAACAACTCTTGTTGTGCAAGAGTTTTGTTTTTTTTTTTTGGGGGGGGGGGGGAGTCTGGTCATGGGGCCTGAACTCTGGGCCTGGGCGCTGTCCCTCAGCTCTTCAGCTCAAGGCTAGCGCTCTACCACTTGAGCCACAGCGCTACTTCCAGCTTTTATCTTTTTGCTTATGTGGTGCTGAGGAATTGAACCCAGGGCCTCAGGCATGCAAGGCAAGCGCTCTACCAATGAGCCACCTTCCCAGTCCCTACACAGGGATCTTGTACCAATTTATGCAGAATTATTCTTTTCTGAGCAGGACATTCAGTATTTCGAGCCTTACCATGAAAGGGCAGGTGGTTCAAATAACAACTGTGAGCATTTTTACATGGGAGGCAGTACTTTTGGGAACCCAGGAGAGCTTGCAAGCAACCAGGTTCCACTTAAAAGAATGTATTATCTTCCCTTGCTGGTGACACTGGTCACCAGCAGCTGGGCCCCTGGTCTTCCCTGTCCCTGCTTCTGTTCTGTTACTCCCAGGCTACCTGGTTGGAAAGTGAGCTAGGGCATTGTGGTGCTTCATATGTGTGGAAGGGGCAGGGGAGTTCTAGAGTATACTGTTTAGCTCATAGAGGGCAGCCTCATCGAGAACTTTCTGGTTGCAACTTGAGTGGGTGAGTTCCATAGTCAGCCTGGTATCTCTCTGTCCCTTCTGTTCCTCTTCTCACCTTTTTCTTCTCTTTGGCAGTCACATTGAAAAGAGATATTTCCAAAGTGCCCCTGTTGCCCCTGCAACTGTTGGCTGGGAAGGTAGCTTGGCGAGCAGCCACGGTGTTGGCTTGAGGCGGAGCTGCTCTTTGATCTTCTGCATGGTCTAACCTGCTGTCAAGACTCTCTACTTTGTTTTTTATCTCTTTTCCTTCTAGTTGGTCAGCTTTGATGGCTTCAAGTTCTTTGTTGAAGGGGAGCTGCTCTTTGAATGTGGTGTGGGGCCAGGGGGTGGGGGGTAAGTTTGCCCTCCCCCCACAGCTTGGGCATCTGGCAATGCTCTGCTACTTCAGGAGGTGGACATCTGGAGGACTGCTGCCTGCTGTCCACTTCTCAAGTTTTGCTCACACAGATCCTCTTTTTCTTTCGTGTCCCAAAATGCCTCTTCTCAGAAAGAGTCTGAGCCAGTCTCTTGTCTCTAAATTAGTTCTGCCAAGGTCTGACAGATGTTAAAGCAGCTGATAGGAAGATGAGATTCTCCTTGCCCCATGCCAACAGGCAGAGGGGGGTAAGGAAGCAGAGGAGAGAAGGCTTCCAGGCAAAGTTTCCAAGGGAGGGACAGTAACTCCCCACCCCCCCCTTGAAGGCTCAGCAAGGTGTCACCTTCAACCTGTCTCAACAGTCTTGCATCTTTGCATTTGATGTGGCCTTAGAAGGAGGCCATTTCCCCTTCTTTTGATAGACACCCTCTGGCTTGCTCTGCTTGCTTATAGAAGTCATGGCTTTTCTGAGGAGATTTTCTTCCCCCTGATTTAGAGCTTTATTTCCTGTGTGTGCTGGCTCTTACTCATGAGCTCATGGGTACAGGCTTCCATTTATCTTTGGTGTCAGAAACGGTCAGCATCTACCCTGTCACCAGTGAGTCCTTGGAATGTCCACAGGGCTCACAAGGGCTGGAATGTGTCTGCCTCTCCCGGAGGTGACTCTCCAGTGGTCTCAGGAGTTCACTCAGTTTGCAGCCCTCCTGCAGGAACGATATCTTTGTCCATGACTCAGAGTCCTGGGATGAACTTGTTCTCCTTGATATCACACAGATGTGACACAAATTTGATCCAAGACCCAAGATAATGGCCCAATCAAGGAAAAAAAAAACCAAACCCAAGCCATCTTGTGATGCGTTGGATGTGGTGGTATATGTCTGTGGTCTCAGCACTTGGGAGGTTGAGTGAGTGGGATTGTGAATTCAAGGATAATGAGCTCAAGGCCACCTTTAGTAAGGCAGAAGAAGGAGGAGAAGGAAGGAAAAGGAGGAGGAGGAGAGGAGAAGGCAGAGGAAGAAGGAGGAGGAGGAGAAGGCAGAGGAAGGAGGAGGAGGAGGAGGAGGAGGAGGAGGAGGAGGAGGAGGAGGAGGAAAAGAAAAAGAAAAAAATACCCCTCATTACCCAGTCTTCTAAAATGAGCTTAAGGACATCTTGGGGCCATCTGGACCTTCTTTGTGGAAGCATCAGTGGCTGCTCAAAATTAGAATCAGCTCCTGGCAGGGTGGAGGGGTGGGGGCAGAGCAGAAGTGGCCTAGCCTGGAGAGTGCAGAGTAAACTGGAGTTAGCCACACATATCCAGGTGGGGAGTTGAAGGAACAGGGTAGGAAGGAGATTCAGCGCTGTCCACTGCCCTAACTTCTCTTTTAATTTCTAAACATGTTATTAGCATATACTAGTTGTTCAAGAGGGTTTCATGACCGTCTCCTACCCAAACATCTCTTGTTCCCTGTTCCCTCCTGTCAAAATTCTGTCATACTGAAATTCATAATAATAGTTATTTCTGTGAGTGAGTGATATTCCTGAAAGTTTTCTTTTCTTTTCTTTTCTTTTTGGTCCAGTCGTGGGGCCTGAACTCTGGACCTGGGCGCTGTCCCTCAGCTCTTCAGCTCAAGGCGAGCGCTCTACCACTTGAGCCACAGCGCCACTTCCGGGTTTTTTCTTATGTGGTGCTGAGGAATCGAACCCAGGGCCTCGAGCACGCAGGGCAAGTGCTCTACCACTGAGCCACCTTCCCAGCCCTTCCTGAAAGTTTTCTTTGGGGCACTTTTTTTTTTTTTTGCCAGTCCCAGGGCTTAAACTCAGGGTCTGGGCACGGACTGTCCCTGAGCATCTTTTGCTCAAGGATAGCACTCTACCAATTGAGCCACAGTGCTACTTCCGGCTTTTTCTGCTTAGGTAGTACTGAGGAATTGAACCCAGGGCTTCATGCATACTAGGTAAGTACTCTACCACTAAGCCACATTCCCAGCCCAAGGGCCACTCTTTTAAGGTAAGTGTTATGATGGCGATTTCCATCCTAGAAACCGAATACCGTAAAGTAGTACCAGATATCTATCACCCAGCCCCAATATTCATCCCACATCCACATCCTCCTACACACCTCTATTATTGTAAAGCCAATTCAACCTATTTCCTTTTAGTATGCACAGAGGACTTTTGTAAACCCTCATCTAACTACATCACATAATAAATACATGGCTCTCTACTTCACCACTTGGAAACACTTCAAGGCACAGTCTTTCTAGTGCTAGTTACAATTTCTACAGGGACAAAGGCCTTCATCTGACAGATTTTCAGTCTTTTTATTACCCAATACCTCAATGTCTTATGGCTGGTTCTCTCTTTTTTAAAATTAACTAAAAATTTTAATTGTTATTATAAAGGTGATGTACAGAGGGGCTACAGTTACATAAGTTAGGCAACTAATACATTATTTCCTCTTTTTTTCCCTCCCATGCCCACTCACAAGTTGGATAGTTCATTGTCAACATAGCGTTTAGCAAGTATCACTGCTGCATTTGTTCACCCTTTGTCCCTCAATTTCTTTTTTTTTTTTTTTAAGTTTCTTATGCTTATGTTTATTACTTTTTTTTATTGTGAAAATACCATATGGAGGGGTGGGTTGCAATTACACGGGCAAGATAATGAGTACATTTCTTTTTTTTTTTTAATTTTATTTTATTTTATTTGAGAACATACTGTACAGAGGGGTTACAATTACATGGGCAGGATAATGCATACATTTCTTACCAAGCACTGCAGCCTCCTCCTTTGTTTACCCTTCACCTCCCTTCCCAGCCTCCCCCCTCCCCCCCCACCCAATCATACCCCCCCCCCCCCACACCGACATTGTAAAGCTGGTTTTGACATGACATTTTGTACTTCTCATTGTTGCAACAGGTCCACCTGAATCCTTAAATGACTTGTTTGTCCCCATCTCCTCCACATGTTATACTGACATCAAATATAGTGAAAGCGGGGGTTACACTGTGGGGGAGGGACATACAAAGCAACAAAGAAATAATCTTATAAATGCGTTAGAAACACATGCATGAAAGAAACAAAAACATTAAAATACATATTTGAGGGTTCGTTTTCCTATCACATTATCTGACTTTTTCCGCTTGACTCATACCTATACTAGATATTGCAAATAAGGGAAACCATGGGACCTATGTTTCTTTGGGCCTGGCTTACTTCACTTAATATAATTTTTTCCAAGCCTTTCCATTTCCTAACAAATGGAGAAATGTCATTCTTTCTGATGGAGGCATAGAATTCCATTGTGTATATATACCACATT
This sequence comes from Dipodomys spectabilis, assembly GCF_019054845.1. Classification (NCBI taxonomy): domain Eukaryota; kingdom Metazoa; phylum Chordata; class Mammalia; order Rodentia; family Heteromyidae; genus Dipodomys; species Dipodomys spectabilis. Next base: position 4,198,987 of record NW_024870835.1, on the reverse strand, counting down.
TTCTTGATCCATTCATCTACTGAGGGGCATCTGGGTTGGTTCCATATCTTAGCTATGGTAAATAATGCTGCAATAAACATAGTTGTGCTGGTAGCTTTAGTGTGGTCTTTTTTGTAAACATTAGGGTAAATGCCCAAAAGTGGGATTGCTGGGTCATAGGGGAGTTCTATGTGAAGTCTTTTGAGGAACCTCCATACTGCTTTCCAAAGTGGTTGAACAAGTTTACATTCCCACCAACAATGAAGTAAGGTTCCTTTCTGTCCACATCCCCTCCAGCATCTGTTGTTGTTAGAGTTCTTGATTTTTGCTGTTCTAACTGGGGTGAGGTGATATCTCAATGTTGTTTTGATTTGCATTTCTTTTATGGCTAGAGATGTTGAACATTTCTTCATGTGTCTATTGGCCATCCTTCTTTCTTCTTCAGAGAAGCTTCTCTTTAAGTCTTTCGCCCACTTACTTATTGGGCAGTTGTTTCTTTGAGGATTTGTTGTTGGGGGGTTTAATTTTTTGAGTTCCAAGTATATTTTAGATATGAGACCCTTGTCCATTGTATGGCTAGTAAAGATCTTCTCCCAATCCATGGGCTTTCTATTGATCTTGCTAGCTATGTCATTTGCCCTGCAGAAGCTCTGCAATTTTATGCACTCCCATTTGTCCAACCTTTCTTTGATTTGTTGTGTTTCCGGGTCTCTATTCAGAAAATTTCGGCCTGAGCCAAGGAGACCTAGGGTTTCTCCTATTCCATCCTGTAATGTTTTCAGAGTGTCTGCTTTGAGTTCAAGGTCTTTGATCCATTTGGAGTTGATTCTGGTGCAGGGTGATATATAAGGATCTAGCTTTAGTTTTCTACATGTAGTTAACCAGTTTGGCCAGCACCATTTACTGAAGAGGCTGTCTGTCTTCCATTCTATTGTTTTAGCTCCCTTATCGAAGATTAGATGGCTATAGGTCTGTAGGTTCATTTCTGGGTTTTCAATTCTATTCCATTGATGCTGAGGTCTGTTCTTATGCCAATACCAAGCTGTTTTGATTACTATGGCTTTATAGTAGAGTTTGAAATTTGGTATTGATATTCCTCCAGCAGTGTTCTTTCTGTTGAGGAGCGTTTTTGCTATTCGGGGTTCCATATGAATTTTTGGATTGCCTCTTCTATTTCCTTGAAGAATGAGGGTGGAATTTTGATAGGTGTTGCGTTGAATTTGTAGATAGCCTTGGGAAGTATTGCCATTTTCACGATGTTAATCTTTCCAATCCAGGAGCATGGGAGGTTTTGCCATTTTTTAAGTTCTGTGTTGATTTCCTTTTTCAAGATTTTAAAGTTTTCATCATAGAGGTCCTTCACTTCTTTAGTTAAGTTAATTCCTAGGTATTTTATTTTTTGTGGGGCTATTACAAATGGAGTTACTTTCCTAATTTCAGCCACACTTTTCTCATTGTTGGCATACAGAAAAGCCATTGATTTTTGGGGGTTAATTTTATAACCTGCTACTTTGCCAAAGTTTTGAATCAGCTTGAGTAATTTGGGAGTGGAGTCTATGGGATTCTTTAAATACAAGATCATGTCATCTGCAAAGAGGGAGAGTTTTATTTCTTCTTTCCCTATTTGGATCCCCTTTATGTTTGCATCTTGTCTTATTGCTGTAGCTAGGCATTCTAATACTAGATTGAAGAGAAGTGGAGAGAGTGTTGTCCCTCAATTTCTGTGTCCCCCTCTTACCGTCCCAAAGACAGATAAACAAACAAGAAAAAATGAAAAAAAAACCCATTTTCATTTCCTGGAATTCATTTAGATAAATATTTTACATGATCAGATGCACATAAGCATTTACCTTTGTGTTCTTCTCAGAATACTTTCCTTTGGTCTCACTATGTGTGAATGCCTAGAGTCCTTTATAATTTATTATGTCCCAGTGTATTTTAGATCCAACTTCTGCATATGAGAGAAAACATGTGCCACTTGTCTCTCTGAGCTTGGCTTACCTTATGTAACAGGATTTGTTCTAGCTCTAGCCATTTCCCTGCAAATGACATAACATTATTCTTTCTAATGGCTGTGTAAAGTTCCATTGTGTTCTCTTCATAGAGGACTGTCTATGGTTCTTACTGTGAGAGCACACTGGTAAGGTTGGAGGGGCAGTTGGAAGTACATGGAGTTGGTAGTTTCAAAAGGCCTTCACGTGCTTCTGAGGTTCTCTTCAGTTGCGGCCTGTTGGTTGGAATTCATTGAGCTGAGAACTAAGGGATGAAAATGAAAGTCTAAGCAACTGCTCAGAGATGGAGGAGGAATTTGAGGATGCTGGGAACAGACAGATCCTCCTTGTCCTCGGCTCTTCTCAAGACCATGCTTGAATATGACAATGAGAATAAATAGCATTTTTTTTCCTGTGGCAAACGTTTCTCCTTTTCTTTCTCCTTGAAACCCAGTGGAACTGGCCCTGCAATCAATAGGATATTTGAGTGAGCTCCCAGAGCAATGGGAAAGTCAAAATGTTCACAGCCTCCTATTACATCATTTTGCTTCAATGACATGGGTCATTTAGGTGCTGGCAGCAGGCAGAGCTGTATGCACACATTCCAACAGTTTTGTGGCTAAATTTGGACATAACTACATATTTTTGGTCCCTGAGTAATTGTTATTGTGTATTGACAATTCCATTATAAAATCCCTAGCCTTATAAAAAATTGATGTACAGTTCTCACTAATTTGAATCTTCTATTTACTGTCTGTCTATATCCTAATGATCTAACTTCCAGCCTTTCAAAACAGATTTCTTTTTCTTTATTATTTATTTATACTTTCTATTGTTATTATAAAAGTGATGTACCAGGCTGGGAAGGTAGCTCAGCAGTAGAGTGCTTGTTTTGCATGCATGAGGCCCTGAGTACGATTCCTCAGCACCACACAAGCAGAGAAAGCCAGAAGTGGCACTGTGGCTCAAGTGGCTCTTCAGACTTGAGCTGAAGAGCTGAGGGACAGTGCCCATGCCCATTGTTCAGACCCCAACGATCGGCAAAAAATAAAGTGTGAGACCACAGGAATGTAAAATTGTCTTTATTTTTTTGGTCTTCATTTTGATCACTTATAAGTTAGGTTAGAAAGTGGCAATTAAGGGTTTTCTCTTGCATGCCGCTGTGACTAATTGGTAGTGGATGTTCAGAGTGGTCCACTGAGAAATGATGCAGTGATCGATTGTTGATGTCTGCCATGGGTGAGGGAGCATTAGTGGCAGAATTGTGTTTGCCAACTGTAAATTTGTAATGAGATAGTTCTGTCTCTGTAGATATACATAGACTGTAGTTAATCTTCAAGCTGGCCCTACAGACTGGATTGATCAAGCAGTAATTTTGGATTTCAGTATGTATAGATCACCAAAGCCTTCAAACAATGTAAGAATTCTTGGGGCTTGGTATACTCCAGAATTTTATGCTCAGAATGAGTCAGGTAATTAAATTGAAATGGACTCCTTCTTGTTACTGGCTTGGCTAGGCTTATTATTATTTTGTCAAGTCTGATCATTTCTTTTGTTACTCTTCAGAATTTTGTTTTTCTGTCCCCTTACTGGGGCTTGAACTCAGGACCTGGTTGCTGTCCCTTAGATTTTGCTCAATGATGGCACTCTACCACTTGAACCACAGCTCCACTTGCAGTTTTCAGGTAGTTAATTGGAGATAAGAGTCTCATGGACTTTCCTGCTGAGTTGGCTTGGACTGTCACCCTCCTAGCCATGATTACAGGTGTGAGCCCATCAGTGCCTGGTGATTGTTTTTATTTATTTATTTATTCATATTATTTATTTTTATATTATATTTAAGAAGTGATTCTTATTTTTGACTGGATTTAACCTTTGGATGTGAGGACAGCTTTCATCACTTAATACAGATCTGTTCCTGGTGTATTTCTTTGGCTTTGCTTAGCATATTCTGCAGCCTTCTCCTTATTGTTCTTAGTACATTGTTTCTGCCAAGTAACATATCAGCATTTGTGTTGCAGGACACACAGAGTATCAAGACACAGAATCTTGGGTGCTTTGGTCCTGGGTTTCAGTATGTAGAGAGCTGTCGTTCAAGGCCAGTATGCCAACATATTGGCAGACATCATCTTCTTTAGGGAGATTTAAATCAATGAACTCTGCTAGTGCTTTTGGACCCCAGACAAAGAGGCACCGTCAGTCCAGGAATATCCTTTTCTCTTTTTGTCCTTTTCTCTTTTCTTTTTTCTTTTTTACTTAATAATAACCAACTTGAGAACACTCAAATTGGAATCCACAATGCAACCAGGTTGGTGCTTTCTCTCTCAAGTTCTCTTTGGTCTGTAACAGGAATGCCCATGCTCAGCAGCAGACAAACTTTGCCATGCTTTAGAATACCCCACTCCGTGGGAAGCCTTGTTTATTCTGGCAACCCTTCCATTCATTGCTCAGAGAATCACCAGCAACTTCTGGGCTAGCTGCTTCTCATAGAAAGGAAGTTGGTGTTTATTTTCCACTTCAATGAGTTTGTGACAGCCAGTGGCCACAAGGAGATAGTCAGCTTCATCTTGATAAAGCCGCCTGCCTAGGAGATACCCCCAAAAGAGTTTGGTTAGGTTTTTTGATCTTTGGGACATCAGAAAACCAGAAGTGGAGGTGAGCAAAAGAGTTCATGGACAGTGCTTAGGCCCTGAGTTCAAGCCCCATGACTAATAAAAAGTAGAAAAAATAAGAGATCATACACTGGAACCCAGAGATTAAAATTAATAGGGTTCAATATATGGTCCTATCCTGTGCACTTGATTTTGACCAAGTGGTGACCATGTAGGATGGTGAGCAGGGCTTGTGATGTCATGATGTGTTGACAATGTGATAAACCTTTGCAACCTTTGAATCATAGTAAAAGGCACATTATTATTATTATTATTACTATTATGCCAGTCCTGGGGCCTGAACTCAGGGCTTGGGCACTGTCCCTGAGCTTCTTTTGCTCAAGGCTAGCACTCTGCCACTTAAGCCACAGCACCACTTCCAGCTTTTTCTGTTTATGTGGTACTGAGGAATTGAGCCCAGGGCTTCCTGCATGCCAGGCAAGCACTCTACCATTGAGCCCCATTCCCAGCCAAGGCACAACACTTTGAACAGATTATATCTAGGGGAGAATAGCCAAGAAACCCCATTCAGAGTCTTTCCAACTAAGGTATTGGAGAATATTTTATAAATTAGGATTTGAAAATATGTCATATGAGAGGCGATGCTTAGGGCTGGGAGAATTGTGTGGTCTCATGGGTAGAAAATGATATCATCATTATTAAACAGTTATTTATATACTAGGCACAATATACGCATTTAATGATCACTACAGGATTTTAGCCCACCTTTACAGCCTCCCATTTGTCCAAGGACACAGCAGTAAACTAAGAACAAGGAACCATGGCAGTTGAACTCCAAAGCTTGGGCTCTTACCTCTAATACGATATGGCATCCTCAACTCAGGACCCAGGAGTAAATACTTCAAGAAGGCAGAGTTTAGTTTTATATATGAAAGAACTTTGTGCCTGGTTCCCTACTATTTTAAAACTGAGGATGTTTTATGTAAGGTGCAGAGAAAAATTAGAAGTATGCTTTATTAACCCAGTGATGTCCAGAAATCTCGTTTCCAACAATAGCCAGAAGCATCTGGTGGAAGTTAAACTTTAAACAGGTGAATAAAAAATTCCTTAGAATACAGGTGGGCTCGTTGCAACAATGAGAAGTACAAGTTGTCATGTCGAAAATGAACTTTTCAACTTTGGTGTGTGTGTGTGGGAGGATTAGGTTGGGGGGACGGCGGGGGGGGGGGGGGGGGGAGACTGGGAAGGGATGTGAAGGGTAAACAAAGGAGGAGGCTGCAATGCTTGATAAGAAATGTACTCATGATCTTGCCCATGTAATTGTAACCCCTCTGTACAGTATGTTCACAATAAAAAATAAAAATAAAAAAATTCCTTAGAATCCTTTCTGGGAAAATATTTTAATAATCTAGAAATCTCACCATGCAGACAATTTTCTCCTTAGTTACTTTGAATTATCCCAATTTTTTGTTGAACTGAATTACTCCAATTTTACCATACAGTGAAGACTGCATGGCTTTCTCCATGTGATGCTTCACTTATGAGGATAGTGAAAGGGAGGTGGCTGCATTCTTTTACATGACACATTGTGATAAGTAAGCCATTGTTTTAACAGGAGTTTTAAAGCAGAACACAACATGCTGTGGGCCTTTTTCCATTTTACTGTTAGGCAGAAGTAATCCATTTCCCCAGTTCTCATTTCTAGTGGGGAAAGGAAGAAAAGGAAAAGAGTGATGGCCCATTAAATACTATCCAGCCCCTAAAAAGAAAAAAAAAATCTTCCCTCTAGGTTTCTGTGTGAAGCCTTCTACCTGGTAGAGAGTGGATCTGCAAATCTAGAACCCAGACTCTCTAGCTGGTCAACTCTGATGGGAACCATGGGAGAAAATTCGAAGCATTAATTAACTTAGATGATTCTGTGGCCTGAAACTCAGGATAGGTTACAAATAACTTTTTCATAGCCAGACTTTGGTGGCTGGGGGAATCTGCTGCTCTTCTGCTTGTTAAATTGTTGAGAAAGAACACTGGAGATCCGAAAGGAAAATGTGTAGAATATTTGGAGACTTCTTGAATGAATTCTGGAGAATGGAAAGGGTGATTTCAAGGACATATTTTTACTATCCTTTGCTTCTTTTACTTCCTTCTTGAGCTACCTGATCCTCACAGTAGCGCGTCATGAAAAGTTTGAGGAATTAACTTCAGAATCAGTTTTGCTAATGAAGAATGTTTTGATCCCAATGTTGGCCCTTCCCTTTTGACCTATTATTTACTTAATTTATCTCTAATTTTTAAAAAAGTAAACGGAGTGAACTTATTTTAAAGCAAAAGAAAGAAATACTAGTCAAGGAGAGCAGATTCTCCAAAAACAGTGGAAAGGGGATTTTCCAGGTTAGAGGAAAACTATTTATGATTTCTTTGTCTGGCCCTACTAGACAATCAGTCCCTAGTTCCCTCCCTCTTGTAGGAATGTGTCTTTGGTTTGATTTGTTAAGTGGTGGTCACAGATGCTGGAGACCTTTCTGATGGGATCTTTTCTGATTGCACTCTTCCCACCTTGGACTGGGCAGGTGAAGTGGGAGGGTTTGCCTCCTGCTTGCCCTTGCTTTCTGATTGGATCACCTGAACAAGGAGTTCCTTTCTGATTGGATCCTCTCCCACTTGGGAATATGAGAGCAGAAGTATGAGGGCTTGCCATCTGCTTTGTGTCTGTTGCCTACTGTTTTAATACTGAGGACATTTTGTGTAAGGTGAGGAAAAATAGAAGTGGTTTGCCTTATTAACTCAAACATAGAAATGATAGTTGCTAAGGTGGTTATGGTGAAGCATTATAATAGAATTGTGTTGAAAAATAGATGAAAAAGATTTTTTGGTGAAATTTAGATCTGCAAAATTGTACCAGTCAAGTCTGGATATGATAGAAATCATGGAGATTTCTGGCAGATTTCTGTGACTGGTAAAACAAAAAAAGTTGATATGGATACACAAAAAAAATTAGTTGATATATTCATTTCCCATTTTATGAAAATAATTATTTCTTCATGAAAATAGTAATAAAAGTATAAGGGAAACAGAAATACAGAAATAGTTTATCTTTATTCTACAGAAAATGATTCAGAATTTTAATCTGCTTTATAAATATTACCCTGAAATTAGGGTTGGTGAAATCACTGTTATTGTAATTATGCTTAAAATGTTTATGTTCCTAAATATAGACAGAGTCCAATCCCAGAATCCCCCTACCTCCTGGGCTCAAGCAGTAAAACACCCTGGCTTAAAAAGCTCAAGGCCCTGCATCCAAACAAAAGAAACAAAGAAAAATACCTGAGGAAATCCAACTGAAGTTTGGAGCCAAGTTACTAGTTAATTGAATTATCATTGTATTATTTAGTTGTTTTTTTTTTTTTGCTGGTGGTGGGGCCTGAACTCTGGGCCTGGGCGCTGTCCCTCAGCTCTTCAACTCAAGGCTAGCACTCTATCACTTGAGCCACAGCATTACTTCCCACTTTTTCTTCTTATGTGGTACTGAGGAATCAAACCCTGGGCATCATGCATGCAAGGCAAGCACTCTACCACTGAGCCATCTTCCCAGCCCTTATTTAGTTCCTTTAACTTATCAGTTAATTTGAGCATAATCAAAGAAGAAAGTGACCATGAGTTCTTATTTGTATACAAAAACTTTAGAAGTTCAACCAGTTGTGTACAATGAAATTTAAAATAGGATAAATGCTACATTTCTCATCATGTAAAATCAAATCCAGTAGGGCATTTTACAGTGTTATTTTCTCTCAGTGCTGCTAAAGAAATGTCTATCATTTTGAATTTACAACATGCCAAAGATGACATAAATTATATTTATTTTTGTTCTCCTTAAGACTGTGAGCAACAATTTCCAAGAAATCATGTTCAACTGCTGGGGTTTTTCTGGGTACTAAATAAAATAGCTTTGACTTTCTAACATAAAAAAAAGTTCAGGGGGCTGGGAAGTTGGCTCAGTGGTAGAGCGCTTGCCTTGCATACCTGAGGCCCTGGGTTTGATTTCTCAGCACCACATAAGCAAAAAGAAAAAAGCCGGAGGTGGCGCTGTGGCTCAAGTGGTAGAGTGCTAGCCTTGAGCTGAAGAGCTGAGGGACAGCGCCCAGGCCCAGAGTTCAGGCCCCACAACCGGACCTCCCCCCCACCCCCCAAAAAAAGTTCAACAAGGTGTGTGTGTGTGTGTGTGTGCGCACACGCGCGTGCAGTATGGGCACTGTCTCTGAGCTTTTTTTGCTCAAGGATTATGTTCTACTACTTAGGCCACAGCTCTGCTTCCAGCTTTTTTGATGGTTAATTGGAGATAAGAATCTTTCTATTTTCACAATTTTAAAAAAAGAGTTATTTAAAAAAAAAGAATCTTTCTGACTTTGCTGCTCTGGCCTGACTTCAAACTGCAACCCTCAGATCTCAGCCTCCTGAGTAGCTAGGATTACAAACCTGAGTCACCAGCACCTGGCAGATAATAAGATTTTTATTTGACCTCAAGGTCTTAGGCAACACTAGTCTTTTAAACTTAGAGTTGTAATATATTTAATTTACTCAAATATAATTGCCTGGGAGCAGGCCTTTCAGTGTATAACATGACCACAGATGTGTCAAAGCTCAAATGCTGTTAGCAATCACTGAGTAAATGGTAGTTACCCTTAATATAACTTTTGCATATCCCCTTGAATTCTTGCATTCACTTTTCACTATGTGTATATTTCTTGAGACTTTGAGGGCCTGACTGCAGGTAAGGATTACTCTGAAAAACAACCTAACACTTATTTTTGAGTCAATAACTTTTATTACTATTATTTTTCACACCAAGGAGACTTAGTTACATAAAGTGATACTGTATAAGTTGATTATCAGTAGTAGAAGCACAGAAATGTGGACTGTGAAACAGGAAGAAACGCCCGTCAGAGGAAATCTGTGTGACAGAAATACATTACTCCAAATTGCCTATGTACAAATAAATACAGCTTTCAGGTATATACAGACATATTCACAAAGAATAAACTGACACAGCATTGCCATTCATCTTGTCATCCAATGTAAGTTTCTTACAACAAACACAACACACACACAATGACAAAAATGATTTAGAAGTTCATCCACTGGATTCTTCTAAGGGAGAAGATAGGGGTTAAAGTGCAGGCAAACAAATGAGGCTTGAAACCTTGTTTATCCCTAAAAAGATCCTTTACAAAAATGGCATTCTGATCGAGTTTTTAATTTTTTCCAAAAATACTTGTGAAAGAATTTTCAAAAATTACTTTAAATTCTTTTGATTGATATGTCATAGATTGATGGGGTACAATGTGATGTTTGGATTCATGTAATGATCAAATCATGGTACTTAGTTGTGGGCATTCTGTTGCACAAAATGAGTAAATATAGTTAATTCATTGTATATCTCAAAATAACTGAGAGGATTTTGAATGCATTTTGATATTTTTAATGTAAGCTGTCCAAAAGATAGTTTGCGTGTTGTAGGGCAAATGCCTATGTGGGTATCAATGTTGCTATCTTCCCTGTTCTAAAAACACACAAATTGCCATCTGGGGAAGATATGATTGTCTAATTTCTCTTTCCATTACTACTAGCAGTGATGTCACTCAAACATGAGTGGAACTTTTACACTTCTTGCTTTTGATGTAACCCTCTTTGAGTCTGAAGTTTGAAGATAGAAGCTGTTGCTTGAGGAGAATTTTCAGACTTGGGCAGAAGAAACTACAAGACTAGGTGTGCAAAGCACAGTGATACATTTTGTGTAGAGTCCACCAGGGCATATGCCAACAGAGGCTCTCTGCTATGGATGGAGTCTCTGCCTTTGGAGAGATTCTTGAACCCCTCACAGCCTCTAGCATCACTGGAAGATGTTCACTGAACATCACTGGCTCTGCGTCACACACCCTTTATTCTGGCTATAGAAGCAAATAAAGTTGATGGGCTTGTCCAATTTAATACTTATGATTACATAGATAATTTAAGTACTCAGTTGTGGTGGACCTAGGTAAGCTCCTATTAAGTGATGTTCAGTAATGACTTTAGTTTTCATTCACATAAGAGGACAAGTCATGATGACGTGAAAAATCAAAAGTTTTAGTTGTGGGGACATCTGTATGTATGTATGTGTGTGTGTATATATATATGTATGCAAACAGTCCACTAAATTAGACCAGAAATGGTATATTTTAGCTGCAAACAGGGGAAAACCATCTAAATGCATTGTGAGGTCTGCTGTTTCACACGTTTTCCAAAGGAAAGTTACTGATTTACACATAAGAAATTATTGACCAGCTAAATATATATTTTTGCCATTTTTATAAGGGAACTCCTTAGATCTATCCTGTCTTTATACAAAAACTCAAATATATCTTAAATTTCCCAGATATGTTTGCTAATTATTCATTTCATTCTCCATATGGGTTAAACCTTACTTTATATAACAAATAGATCTTTGCCAAAATAGTTAACTTATAATTTTTAAAAAAGAAATAATTTCAACGTAGTCTCAGAACTTATGACTTAAAGGAACCATGTAATAAGTTATTTTGAAAATGAATGCTTTTGTGAAATGAACCATTATCTTTGATTTTCACAGTTTTATTAAAACATATATCTAAAATTTATTAGTAGATTAGGCTTGTCTAGAACAATAATTGGAGGTAATAAAATATAGAACAGATAAACTCCAATTTACGACAAACGATACAAAACAGGAATGACTCATGGACTGCTTATTGATTGACTATATTCAGAAGCCCTGAATATATGTATTATTGGTATTTGTATGGCTTTAATTAAGAAGACAATTGTCTCTTATGAAGTACTATAAAGTGCAATATTAAAAAATTAAAAAACCCAAAAGGCATCCATTGTCCTTCAGTTTTTATCCTGATGAGAATTGAAGATTTGTTTAACTAAATGGCAAGAAGTTCTCTACCTTTAATTCATTCATGCAGTTTCATTCTTGAAATGATTTTATTTAGAAATCCAGACTTATTTCATTTTCTTCTTTTTTTGTGTGTGACATGATTTTTTAAAAAAAATTAGTATTCTCTTTTGGTTAGCTGAGTGTTTTAGAGAATAATTACTCCCAAGATTTTAGTTACTTACAGATCCACCATGAAGAAACATGCAACCCAAAATACAAGAATAAAAGGAAAAAAGTTCCATTCTTTTTTTCAACCATACACCTGTCTTCCTAACCCAGGACACCATCAGCAACTATCTCACCTGCTGCCACAAGAGGAAGTACATTTACTGGGGATGAGTAGACTTCCAACTATTTTTTTTTAAAATATAAAATAAAAATGTTAATTCACCTTGGTATTTGTACTTACCTTGCAGATAAATACAAGCTCAGAGTTTTGGAATGACCTAAAGTGTGTCTCTTCTATTCTTAATTCTTCATGAGTACTGGATAATGACCTTGAAAACGATGTGTGTGGGCTTGACCTCAACTGCACAGCATGCTAATGCCATATCCAGTGTTCATTATTGTCTTGGAGGCCCAATGCTTATTGGTGTTCTTTGTATTCAAGACCTACTGGTGCTCTGGAGTTTTTTCTATGACTACACTTTCCTGTTCACCTTTTAGTAGCAATTAGAAGAGCCTCTCCTTACCTCCCCCCCCCCCAAAAAAAGTAGTCAATACCACATTGTTTGTTGGGTACAGAGGTATAGCATTTTTGAGTTTTCACATCAATATGAAGAGAGTAGAAGATCCTCATTAAGCTTGCCAAATATAAGTATACCTGGGAGGTTAGTGGTGACACTTTGCAGAGGTTTACCAACTGGCTTGACACCTGGAAGTGGGGCTAGAAACAGAGACTCTGGAGAGTGCAGAGTGTCTCAGTAGGCAAACATGAAGTGGAGGGGGCATCGGGAAGCTGAGAATGAACTGGCTTTATCCAAATGTCTTGGAAGATAAATGCAGTGGCTAGCGAGCACAGGATAAATGTGACCCAACAGTAAAGTATGACTTGGTCAGAGCAACAGAGGGGTGAATAACAAGGAAGTGAGGCACTGAGTTGCAGGCAGTAATTCAGTACTGTTCACACATCATATTTACATCATGTTTACTCATGAGGTTCTATAATTCAAACACTTAAAAAGGCTTAGCAAAGAGCTGTAAACTATTAAGAAAGGATAAACATGACTACAAAATTAAAATTTAAGAATATTTGCAATGAAAATAGTTAAAGGGTCATATAGTAGCAACTTCCAACTATGTAAGGAGTGATGAATGAAGAGTACCCACATACAGTTGTTTTCTGCCAAAAAGAAAAAAAAAATCAATAGGTTAAGCCATAACTTGGAGGCACTAGGGCTAACCTGAGTGGGGGGAGGGGAAGGTGGGGGAGACTTTTCTGATACTCAAAGTTGTTAAACGTTGAAACATTTCTGCTGGGATTCTTTCCAGTTGGAGGGTTGTCCTTTGGGTTAGGCTGAATAAACTCTCTCAATGGGATTCAGTCTTTGGTGGGAGCCTATGCAAACTCCATGGCACTCCTTCAATCTTAGGTATGTTTCTGTTTGCAAACTATTCCTGTATGTTTTTCACTCTGTTAATCCTTCACTTGAAGTGCTTTGGCTTCGATGATCTGTTGTCCATCACTGTTTGTATGCTATTTGAAACTGAACTGTAGGATGATTTTGGAGCCAGGCTGATTCCCCATGTGTGAGGAAGGCAAGTAAAATGAAAATCACAGGTTGTCTGGGAGACCTATTGAAAGCATGCTCTGCCTTCCTGTTGATGAGAAGCTCCAGCCTGTGCATCCCAAAGCATCCAGTGATGTGAAAGGAAGAATACAATAGTGAGGGTGATGGAGCTGAGATGGCTGTATTTCCTTTATTGCTTTTTCTGTTAGCTGTATATTAAAAAAGCTTCAAGCTTAAAAGAAGAAATACAAAGATGCAGAGTCAGCAAACTGAACTTTAAATAAACAGTAGGGCAGGAGTGTGATTACTTTTTTTCCTGAGGCCTCACTGACAAGCAATTTATTTTTGTAAATCTAAGACTTGATTAGGCCCTGGTAATTATTTGGAAAAAAAAAAGGCCTAAATATTTCTATTTTAAACTCATACGATATATTTCAATGTGACACTTGCTTTCATAGGAAGCCTTATACAAGTAAATTGTTTCTTCTTTTTTCTTTTTCTATTTTTTTCAACAGCTCTCTTAATTCGAATAGAAGTTAATTTGTGGAGGAAGCTATCAGTGTTGGGGATATATCTTTAACAAATAATAAGTCAGATAGGCATGTAAGACCTGCCTTAGCAAGAATGGGCATTAGCTTTCATAGCATTGGTCCCCGTTATCTCTTCTGGAATAGAGTCGCCAAGGATTAAATATAGACACTTATTGGTAGCAACCTGTTCAAGGTAAGGGAAACATAACATCCATGTAATTACGTGTGTGTGTGTGTGTGTATGTGTATGTGCCCATGTGTGTGTGCATGTACATGTGCAGGGAAGAAAACCTACTAATGTTTTCTGAAATGCTTACATTCCCACAGGTCACTCAATCATATCAGATACTTCAATGCAGAGCACTTAACACAATTCCCATTTTTTTCATATCTCTGTGGCTCTACCAGTTGTCTTTTCTGTGATCACCTTTTCGGTTCAGGTGGTCTGGGGGAGGGTGCTCCCTCTCATTGCTCATGTCCTATCTCACTGTCACAGAGGCATTTAAAAATGTGAGCAATGGTGGGGGAACTTGCTACCATTCTCTCTGCCCAGGACTGGCTACACACTAGCATTATCAAATGGCTAATCAGGGAGGCAGCTGTGTTTTGGTGAAAAGGCTGCAAATCACCTGACTCAATATCTCCCCTATAAAATAAATTCTGATGGCCCCTATCAGGTGACAACTGTTAGAAGCCTTACAATGCGAAAGTCCTTGCCTCTTTCAATGATCTTCTAAGAACGGCATTAAGCTATTCTGCAGCATCTGTCAAGCAGATAAACAACCCTAACCCCTAGTCCCTGCACACATACTGCTGCTTGAAGCTGTTACAGGCTGACTCAGTTTAGCCTGTGTTTAGCCCCTGTGTTTCATTTCATCAAGAACTAATCAGGTCCACAGGGTGGCTGGGCATGTCGTGGGCATTCTCAGATGCAATTTAGGAGTTTCTGTTTTAAACCTCTTGGCTTGATTAACTTGTTCTCTTGTCCTTGTATGACAGCAAGTCATAGCAAGGTGACAGCAAGAAACAATTTGAGTACAAATCCTTTATTTTAGAGTGACTTAAATTTTAATATTAGCTAATACCTTTTTTTTTTCCAGAGAAGAAAGAGACTACCTGTAGTTGGAACTTTTCTCCATGCTTTCTGTGGCATATACTTTACCTCTAGCTTAGCATTAGGAATGTGGTTGGCCTTTTCTTTAAGACTATAAATCTATATTCTGGAGTCTGGAAATTATGGGTATGTATGTGTATGTATACGTTTATGTGTGTAGAATAAATCAACCTTATGAAATCAGGAAGAAATGGTTGATGTGAATGACTTTTCCTTGACTTTGGCAAACTTGATGCTCTCTGGTTTAGATTTCAGAATGAGATTGAATGTGATGATATAATGACATTTGTGTACATACAGATCTGGTGCACATACACTCAAAGACACACCTGAACACAAGAGCCGAAAAAGGATTAAAAATGACTGACCTTGAAAACCATGACATGGAAAGTATTTTTTGTAATTAGGTAAATGATTATGGGCTAACACATAAGCATGTACTCAGAGTAGGGGAAAGCAAGGGCAATAAGGGAGGGAGAGGGCACAGCTTACCATGGGCCATGCTCACCCCATATCATGGACAGGGCTGGATAGGACTGTTATTGTTTTGCTTTTCATTAAAGATCATAACACTTCCTATGGAGCACAGCTCCCCAATCTTAGGTAAGGAAAGTGCTTTCTTGCCAGTCTTCCCTGTGAGCTTGGAATGAATGGGAAGGAATAAGAGATGGGGGAGCATCAGGAAGTGCAGAAATAAGAACAGGACACCATCCAGATATCCTGCAACCTTTCTTACTTTATGTATCTATCTGTAGCTGAGTTTACCCTTCAAGACAATAAACCAGTCAACAATACAGAATTTATCCAACAACCAAATGTGTTGTTCTTCTAGCAAACCATAGGGCAAAGAACAGAATTTAAAAACTCACAGTCCACTTCCTTTTTATCTTTTGTGATAAGAAGTCAGCCCAAATGTTTACCTCAATACCAAGTCCTGCATTGATGAATGAGATGTGTTAGTTTGTTTTTTTTCTTCACACATTTGAAAACTTAAGATTACACAGTTGGAGAGACTTGAAAGCTAATTGGCTAGGTGGCAGCCATCTTGATTTCTCTTTCCTCAGGGGCAGGGACACTGCTTGGTGTTGTCATGCTATTTAAGTGAGCTGAAAGTTCTCTGGCAGGAATAGTAAGCTTGATGAGGTCATCTGATCTTTTTATTCCACTGTGCGTTCTGCATCCTGCTGCCCTGTTTAAAGGTGTGGGTGCTCACAACACAGTCATGGCAGCCATCAGCTATAGAGCAGACTAGAGACATGAACACGTGCAGTGAAATTCTCCATATAGGATGTATATCAACTTACAGGTAGGGTGAGTACAGAAGAATCTATAGAGGCTACACTTTTTTTTTTTTAAATTTTAAGGAAACAATGACTTGGTGAAGTGAAAAATTCTGCATGTATTAAAATCAATTTAGTTAGTCCTCTCCCACTCTACCATTTTATTTTCTATTGAAATAGACCTGAGAAATCACACAAGGTATCAAACAGAATTTAGGAGCACTGAATGAAGTGAGGTCAATACAATTAATAAATCAAAATGTGCCAGTGACAGTCTTGACAGTGTAACGAAATTGTGGCATATAGTCTCCAATGAACTCTAAAAATGAAGAAAAACAGGAAGTTCTCTTCTGATGGGAGAGAGACATAGATGTGGCATGGGCTTAACCAAATCCTTGGCACAGGACTTTGAAACCTCCTGGGTGTACCAAATGGGCTAATGCCTCTGCAAACATTCCAAAACTGCTTCCAATTAGGCAGTACTGATCGAGCTAGTTTGGATCTATTGGGAGTAATGATTCTTAGACACTGAAGCCCTTTATAACCACATTGGGAGATGCTTTAAGGAGCTTTGCCTTATATTCCCATTAGGTGGTAAGTCCTGCTGAGCACCTCTACTGAATGGTATTTCTCATCGCACATTTAGGCTCTCTTGGCAGGCATTTTTGACTATGTGTGAGCCCTTAGCATCAAAATATGTCTAAATGACATCACAGCTAAAATTGCCCTCCTTCTTTTGATGACAATGGGACATGCATTGTTGGAACAATATAGGTTCAGTTTATATAGTTTTGCTTGTCCTAGAAAAGCACTAATTTGGCTTGCAATCATATTTTCTACTTGCATGCTGGGGCAATATAAGGAAAATAAAATAATCCAATCCTAGTCAACTTTCTCTTACCCCCAAACCAGTATTTATCCAGTCTGGGTTTCACAACTATAGTCCTAAGGAACCAGTGGTCTCAGTCACTGTACCCCCATTGGGGTTGGCAGACAGTCTTCCCTGTTTGGCTTGTGGAAATGTTTTGGAGGGGTCATTACATTTTTTTCTCTCTTAAACCATCTTCCATGCAATTTAGTTCCCTCAACCATCCACTTTACTAGACAGGACCAAGTAAGCTCAACAATGTCACTTTTGTCTATTGATTCCATTCATTCACCTTGAGAGGTAAAGACCAGATTGAAGGTTAAAGGTTGATGCCCCTCTTCAAATAGGTACTATAAATATACTAGAGCTATCCCTGAAAAGATGCATGTGTACTTAATATGTATATGTGGTTATATATATATCTATCTATATATATATAACTTTTTCTTTCTTTGTATTTGTGTACAGTTATGTATTCTTCTATGGAAGGAGAGGTATAATACAGGAGCAGGCAAAATCTGTGTATTCATGTGTATATATTTATAATATGTATATTTTATATGCATACATATACATATATATAGCCTCTGTCCTTGTTTGCATCATTATAACGGATGTACCTCCGACCAGCGAGGAGTACCTGTCATTGGTAAATGGAGAGAAGCCTCGGTTTTCTTTGTTTCTAAGTAGGCAAGGGTGAAGCAGCCTGTGAAGTGGGAAGGTCTAATGAGTAGCCATCTTCCTCCCATCCAATAAGGAGGGCCACTTGGTTCCCAGCGCTGTGTGTCAACTGCTTCTTCAAGAGGTTGAGGAGCCTAGAGCCCAGAGCAGGAGGGTTCCATCCATGCTATTGATTTAAGATATGGCTTTTCCACTAGATGGAGACAGGGCACAGGAGAACTTTGTCTTCTAGGAGGATACTGATCACCAGGAATACGAAGTAGAGACCAAACATGATGAAGCCCAGGACTTTGTTCATCCGCCATCGGCAGAGGGCAATGGTGAGGATGACGAAGAGCAGCATGATAAAGAGAAGGACAATAGCGCAGAAGAGGCCATTGCTGCTGACGGTCACTGGCTTGAATCTGTGAATGATGCTGTAAAGGAGCCAGGGCAGGGGGAGCCTGCGAGAGTAAAAGGCAGAGCAGGGGGAGGTGGTTAGACAGTGATGGACAATCAGACATGGCCAAGAAGGTATTTGATAATACATCTAACACATGGAAAAAGTAGCGAGTGAAATATTGCTCTCAGCCCTGGGAAGGTGAATTGAAGGATTTATGCAAGGGAAGGGGAAGAGAAAACAATGGAGAGAAGGTATAGAATGAGTGGTAGAAAATTAAAAAAAAATTCTGTACAGAGGGGTTACAGTTACATGAGTAAGGTAATGAGTCCATTTCCTATCGAGCATTGTTACCCCTCCCTTGTTTATCCCCTACCATCCCTTCCTGTCCCACCTCCCCAACCCCTCCCTCTGCGCCCCCAAAGTTGTAAAGTTCGTTTTCAACATAGTGTCTTGTACATCTCATTGGTATAATGGGTCAACCTGTAACCTTATTTCAGCATTTTGTTATTTCCCTTTTCCTCCCCAAATCAGAAAAATGTATATACAAATGGGTGTGTGTATATATACATACAAAATGTATATATATAAACATATATATAAAGAAGGTTTTGCTGTGGAAGATGTTAATGATTAAAAGATTTTTTTTCTGACAGTATTTAAGATTTGTTTTCTCTCATGTCTTACTTGTAAGAGTGTTCCATGATACTTTTCATTTGTATTGACATGACTGTGGTTGCTTATTCTAATGAATTATTATTCAATTAATTTTACCTTCAAAATAAAAAAAATAAAAAAAGTCGAAACATAGGATATCAATGAACTAACAATCTAAAAGCAAGGGAATTGGCATAGTGATGGGGGGGCCATGATATCAATACATAGACTGAAGGTTTTTTTCTGGAAAAAATCTTGACAATTTTTTTTCCAGTGCCAACCATCAACTCCAGGATGTTGTGCATGCTAGGCAAGTGCTCTAACACTGAGCTACAACCCTAGGCCAAGAGGTTGGCAATCTTGATTTAAAAAAAAAAAAGGCCTTTCTGAAAGATTGAAAGAAAACAGTGTGCGGTCGGAGGTATGGCTCAGTTGGTAGAGCCAATGAATGAAAGCATCAGGTACTGAGTTGGAAACCTGGTCTTGGTCCTAAAAAAGAAAAGAAAAGAAAGAAAACAGTATCTTACACTTATAATCTGTTTCTTTCAATTTTATGATGTATTAGTATCCCTTAGTACACCTGATTTCTTCCCCTTCATTTGATTTTTTTAAAGTCTACTAATAGATTTTGTTCCCTAAGCAGAGTGACAATTCCGAACTACACCGGGAAAGACAATTTCCAGGAGCATCATGGGAATTAATCAGGACCCTGGGAGAGAAATGTGGCCTAATGGTATGGGTCTTCCTAGGGGCTGAGCAAAAGTAATTGGTTCTAACTATTGAGCCTAATGATGGAGAATATTGGCTGGGAAGATGCTGACTCAGCTAGTTTTCTGCAGAACTAAGGGATTTTCAGTTTTAGCAGGGTGTTTTTCAAAAACAAAACCCCAAACAAACAAACAAACAAAAACTTTGAGTATCAGAGTCACAGCGGAAGCAATGATAATAACAAGACTGCCAGAAATTTCCAAGCAAAGAGGTAGGATGTCTGTATTTGGCTTGTGTTTATCCCAATTTACTTTAAAAGCCATTCTTACCTGGGGCTGGTAATATAGAATATGAATATTGAAACAAAAAATACTGAGAAACTACCAAAGCATTTCAGTCCTGCTCAAATAGCACCTACTTATTGCATATAGTAAATGCAGTTATGGAAGCAAAGTTTCCTTCTTTTCTTTCTTTTATTTTTTTTTGGTCAGTTGTGGGGCTTGAACTCCAGGCCTGGATGCTGCCCTGAGCTCTTCAGCTCAAGGCTAGTGCTCTACCACTTGAGCCACAGTGCCATTTCTGGTTTTCTGTTAGTTAATTGTAGATAAGAGTCTCACGGACTTTCCTACCCAGGCTGGCATTGAACCGTGATCTTCAGATCTCAGCCTCCTGAGTAGCTAGGATTATAGGCATGAGCTACTGGCACCTAGCCATTGTAAAAGTGATGTAAGAGGGGTTACAGTTATATGTCAGGTAATGAGTACCTTTCTTTCCAAACAGTGTCACCCGCTTCCCTCATTTTCTCCCAGTTTTTTCCCTCCTAACCCTGTTTCCTCCTCCCCAAGTTGTATAGTTCATTTCTAATACCCCTATTTTTTTTTTTTTTTGGGTACAGTCATGGGGCCTGAACTCTGGGCCTGGGCCTGGGCGCTGTCCCTCAGCCCTTCAGCTCAAGGCTAGTGCTCTACCACGTGAGCCATAGCGCCATTTCCAGCTTTTTTCTTTTTGCTTATGTAGTGCTGAGGAATCGAACCCAGGGCCTCAGGCATGCAAGGCAAGCTCTCTACCACTAAGCCACTTTCCCAGCCCCACCCCTATTTTCTTAAACACTCACTCTATAGGAAGGTATGTGTTTCTGCCTGTCTAGGAATGACTTACTCTTCATTAAGTTCTCTGAAAGTGAAAAATAGAATTAGTGAAACTGAATGATACCCCTTGTCTTAACTTGTTGAGCTGAATATTGTTGTGTTTTGTCTTCAGAGAGTCTGATCATAAATTCATAATCTCTTGAACAATGGAAGGGATGGAAGTGGCATGCATATTTATAGATTTTAGATTTATAGGTTTACTCACCCTACAGTGATGTCAAAAATATTGCTTCCAACAGAGCTGGACACGGCCATGTCCCCCAGTCCCTTCCTGGCTACTATGACACTGGTGATAAGGTCAGGGATGGAGGTTCCAGCAGCCAAGATGGTCAGACCCATAATCTCTTCACTAATGCCAATTGTCTCTCCAACCTAAACATTACAACAAGGATAAACAAATATTTCAATGCAATCCCTTTTAATGAATTCCTCTCCTATGTTGTGTTGAATGCTGAGATGAATGGGATGAATAAGTGACAATCATCGCCTCACTTTTATGACGTCAGATCCATTAAGTCAGCCACAAGCACATAGGATTAAATAGAACATCTCAAATAGCAATGAGCTATAGAGGGCTCAAGTACAGACACCATAGAGCATTTTCTATGGCTGAGCCAGGGAACCTACAATATCAGAGTTACAAAAGCCAACTGGCCTTTGAATCCAGGGGCCAGATTTACCCTTCCATTTTCCATCAGAGTTTAAGGGTTAACACCCACTGTCTCCATTTTTCCTTAGTATCTCCTATTGTCTGTGGTACTCATAAACACTTTTAGTCACTACTATTTCTTCAGGAACCTTGTGTTTGGGTGTATTCAGTTTGGTGATGTGAAACTGAAAATCTTCAGAGTAACCGTGGAAAAGTAACAGCCTGGGATTGGCTTTGGTATTTATGATGTTCTTGACCTATTGCTAACTGTTCCTGTACAATTGTTGCTTAGAAGTGCCTCCATTCTCCTGAGAAACTTGATTGTCTTGTTGGACCTTTCAAAAGCTATATATTCTGGAATCGATGAACTGCAGTTCTGAAAAATGAGAAAATAATACTATTTGTTTTCTAACAAAACCTACACGATAACATCCAGAGTTAAAAAAATTTAAAGGGTTAAAATTTTGAGATGATTTAAAGGGTATAGAAGGATAAAGTTTTTATGGACTAGAGCACATTTGTCTCTCAACCATTTTTTGTTTGATAGATAAGGAACATCTGGGTTTCTACTAGCATAAAAGCCTCAGTGTGAGCTGTTTTTGTTTTGATAGTCATGCTGCTTCAGAGTTGGTGAGCTGACTTAATTTGCCCTGTTCTCATTGTATACAGATCCATCAGAAAATAAGTGCTACCTCCGCCAGCATGGTCTTTGCCTTGGTCATGATGGGATGTCTCTTATACACAGCATAATCTAGTTCAGAGTAGGTTTTGACCATCTATTTGCTCATGAACAACTCAATCTGCACATGTAGCTAATTTCCCTAGGAAGTAGGGAAATAGACTGGCCTACCTGAGCAAATTATTCTCTTTGATTTTTATTTTGTTGTTGTTGCTGTTGTTAGATTTGGAGTGAAATGTCAAATATGATAAAAATGCTGACTAAATGATTGTCACTCCAACAAAGTTCCAATCTATTTCACACATTCTTAATAATTTGAACTCTGAGAGGGAGCTCTAAAGTAGTAACTATTTTCCAAACCACTTATAATTTGGAATTTAAATGTTGCTACAGATGGAGAAATGCAAAAGCCAAAGAGGAGAAATAGGCTGATGTGGTTAAAGATTCTGGGTGGGGACATTGATCATCCTGGATTCCTCACCAAGCCAACCACCCAAATTGTTCCCATCTGCAAGAAGATGATAATATCCACTAAGGTTGTTGTGATGCTTATCTATGATGATGCTTGTAAAGCAAACAGCACAGTGTAAGGTATAAGGTAAATGATAGCTATATAACTCAGATATTATTCCTTTTCCTCTCCAAATTATTTGACCATAACAGCTAGAATTTGGTGAATGGGTATAGAAGTTGTTGACTGGTGTCAATCTACAATGTGTGAAATGCCATGAATAATGGAGACTTTTCATTATGTCTTAACCATCCAATGAAACTATACGGCTCTAACAACTTTTCTGAAGCAGTCTCCATGGGCTTTTCTCTTGGAAGAACTTGTCCTTGAAGCTGACTTGGCAAACCAGAGGGAGGAGGAAGGGCTCAGGGATCAAATTGGGTCATGCAGATTCTTTTTAAATGCTTTCTTCTGGAAGTTTGATAGTTGTAGTTTCCACATTTAGAACGCTGATCCACTTTGAGTTCATTTTTGAGCACGGTCTGAAGTAAGGATCTAAGTTCACTTTTTTTGGCATATGGAAATCTAATTATTCCAGCACCATTTGTTGAAGAGTCTATCCACATATGTTCTTGCTATATATTTCCTTATTTCAACTTGCTACATTTCATTTATGTTAACAAGTTATAGTAATTTTAGGACTATATTAAACAAAGGATACAAGTGGGCAGCTCAGAGTTGATGTAGTATATAGTAGAGATCAAAGGCATGAATTTTGGAGTTGCGGAAACCTGGGTTAGGTTCTTCAGTTCTGCTATTTACTATGTAGATAATTGTGGGCAAGGCTCTGATCAGCTTTAAGCTGTATTATCTTTATGTCACAGATAGTAATATGCTTCCCTCATAGGACTTGGACATATGTACAGAGTTAATATCAAAGGTATAAAGACAAAGGGATGTGAACTGTCTAACATATACATGCTCAATTAATAATCACCACCACTTTGATTCTTGAGAATGGGAAAACCTTGTATCTAATTTCTTTCATTCATCTGTTCTAACCACAATTACTGACATTTTCTCTAGATAGGCATTTGACTGGTACCGAGTGAAAGCATTATTAATTTTATAAGTTGAAACTCAAGAAGAGGCCACTTGGGCTGGGAAGTAGCTCAGTGGTAGAGTTTTTGCCTTGCATGCATGAGACCCTGGGTTTGATTCCTCAGCACTGCATAAGCAGAAAAAGCCGGAAGTGGTACTGTGGCTCAAGTGGTAGAGCGCTAGCCTTGAGCTGAAGAGCTGAGGGACAGCGCCCAGGCTCAGAATTCAGGCCCCATGACTGACACATACACACACAAAAAAGAGGCCACTTGATCTCTAGGTCCTTTCCTGAGAGCCATTTATTGTTGTTGTTGTTATTATTATTATTACTGCCAATGCAGGGGCTTGGATTCAGAGCCTTGCCCTCTCTCTTGTCTTTTTCACTCAAGATTGGCACAGAACCATTTGAGCCACACCTCCATTTCTGGCTTTTTCCTGGGTTAACTGAAGATAAGAGTTTCACAGACTTTTCTGCCTAGTCTGGTTTTAATTCAAGATCATCAGATCTCAGGTTCTGGAGTAGCTAGAATTATAAGCTGAATCTTCAGCTCAAGGCTAGCACTCAACCACTTGAGCCACAGTGCCACTTCTGTTTTTTTCTGCTTATGTGGTACTAAGGAATTGAACCCAGGGCCTCATGCATGCAAAGCAAGCACTCTACCACCGAGCCACCCTCCCAGCCCTAGCACCTCACTCTTGACAGCCAGTTTTAAATGCTGAGAGCCAAACTGAATGACTTGTGCAAGGTAAAGTTCATGTCACTGAGCCAGATATAATCTTGACATTCCTGGCTTTATCTACACAGAGCTGACAACAGTCAGGCTTAGCCTCCTCTCCATGGCTTTCCTGTGGCTATGCCAACTTAATTCCTACCCACAGGGAAAGACTTGGAGACTAAGGAAAAGTTCAGTTCTACAATGTGACACTTGTCTGTGTTGTACTCTTGTCATTGTGAGTTTCAGAAAACAAACACATTGACTAACCACTTGGTAACCAAGGTTAGAGAAAAACCAGACAGACAGGTGTTGCTGCCAAGGTCTTACCTGGTGTGCCCACCAGACCATCAAGTAAGAAAATGCCGCAATCCAAGTGATGGCACCAAAGAACGTGATGGGAAAGAACTTCCTTGATGACTGCACAAAGCAGAAGAGGAGAGAGAGAGAGAGAGTCAGGGCTACCAACAGAGGCGATCTGACAGCCCAGAACTGAAACCTTGTATGATTCTCCCCTACTTCATCTTAGTAGTCTTAGCAATCAAAGGGCCCTACATACCCTGGGTCAAATAAAAACAGTAAAATTCTCTCTTGGAAGTATGAAGGTGGTGGGTGCTGAGTGATCACAATGTTGGTTCCCAGGCTAGAAGTCTCTTAAATAGAGCATCTGTTATTTCCTTCTGCTAGATGCCCAGATGTGCTCTATTTCTTCTCTATCCAAGGCCTGGATTCTCAGCCTGCACTCCAGTCTCGTAACTATCTCATATTATCATTCTAGCTCCTCCTCTTTCTTTGTTTGCTTTCAAGTTTGTCAGAATCTGTTTCTACTGCTTTCAAACCATGTATTCTAATAATCCATGGGTCCAACTCTGTGTAATTAACTACATTAAAAAGAAATGAGGGGGGGCGGGGAGGATTGCATGGGGAGGCGGGGGGGGGGGGGAGGATGGGAAGGGATGGGAAGGGGAAACAAAGGAGGAGGCTACAATGCTTGATAAGAAACGTACTCATTATCTTGTCCATGTAATTGTAACCCCTCTGTACAGTATTTTCACAATAAAAAATAAATAAAAATTAAAAAAAAAGAAAGGAGATTGATGAGTAGGTTTAAGAATACGTTGGTTCATCACAACAGTCCTGTGAGATGATCACACTCCAGCTCTTACAGAGATTGCTGGTGATAGATTGCTGTTTGCTAGGACATGGTAGCCACAAATCAGCTGGCGAAGACAGTGGCAGTGATGTCCAGTTGGAACATCTGCACTGGGAGGTGGGTATGTCAGACATTGTTCTGCACATTGTTTTCTCTTCTGTTCTCTACTCTAAACTATATAAAAGTCCAATTCTGTTTCTAGCTTTGGACTTTGTACAATTTCAAGCTTACATATTGTGTGAACATTTCAAAGTTTCCTAGGAATATCAACAAAAAATCAGACACATAAAATGTGGTGTTAAAAAAAAAAAAAAGGCCAGATGGGTGCTGGTGGCTCATGCATGTAGTCCTAGCTACTCAGGATTCTGAGATCTGAGGATCACAGTTTGAAGCCAGCCCAGGCAGGAAAGTCTGTAGGTCTCTTATCTCTAATAAACTACTCAGAAAAAGCCGGAATTGGTGCTGTGGCTCAAGCCATAGGGCACTAGTCTTGAGCACAAAGAGGCTCAGGGATGTTGCCTAGACCCTGAGTTCAAGCCTCAGGACTGCCCCCCTCACCCTTCCCCCCCAAAAAACCACCAGTGGTTTATGACTGTAATACTGGCTACTCCAGATTGTGGTCTGAAGCCAGCCCAGGTGGTCTGTGAGACTTTTATCTCCAATTAACCAGCAAAAATCTGGAAAGGGAGCTGGGGTTGAAGTGGCAGAGTGCTAGCCTTGAGCAAAAAAGCTCAGGGACAGTGCCCAGGCCCTGAGTTCAAGACCCAAGACCAGCACACACACACACACACACACACACACACAAAAGCTGTGTTTCTCATCACATACCACTTACGGAAAATCCAGCCTTGTACAGGGGGTTCTGTTGATATCCTTTGTGGAAAACTTGAACTCTTCTCAAACATGCCCAAACCAGCAGAATGCTGTCAGAGAGCTTGTCACTATTTATCACCAAAACCTTTTTATTTGATCAATTTTTTTTTTTTTGAGTCCAGTCGTGGGGCCTGAATTCTGGGCACGGGCGCTGTCCCTCAGCTCTTCAGCTCAAGGCTAGCGCTCTACCACTTGAGCCACAATGCCTCTTCTGGCTTTTTTCTTTTTGCTTATGTGGTGCTGAGGAATCGAACCCAGGGCCTCAGGCATGCAAGGCAAGTGCTCTACCACTGAGCCACCTTCCCAGCCCCTTTATTTGAAAGCTTTCTGTGCTGAAGAATAATCCCATGTTTTGCTTTGATAATGCTATCCAGTTTTGTCTGGGTAAATGAACCACAAAATAGACCTGATTGTCTAAAGGTATGTCGTGGGACTGTCACACAGGACATTTTGTGCCATGGCTTTTGAAACTTCATTAGAAGAAGAGATTTTGAATATTTCCAGTCTACTCTTTTGCTCTTATTTATTTATTTATTTTTGTCGGTTGTGGGGGCTGAACTCTGGGCCTGGGCACTGTCCCTCAGCTCTTCAGCTCAAGGCTAGCACCCTACCATTTGAGCCACCGCATCACTTCAGGCTTTTTCCCCAGCTTATGTGGTGCTGAGGAATTGAACTCAGGGCCTCATGCATGTGAGGCAAGCAC
The DNA here is from genome assembly GCF_019054845.1 of Dipodomys spectabilis. Taxonomy (NCBI): domain Eukaryota; kingdom Metazoa; phylum Chordata; class Mammalia; order Rodentia; family Heteromyidae; genus Dipodomys; species Dipodomys spectabilis. Next base: position 4,172,033 of record NW_024870835.1, on the reverse strand, counting down.
TCTACCACTGAGCCAACTTCCTAGTCCCCATTTTAAATTTTTTAAATTTCACCTCTTTAGTTATTTTTTAAAGTATTATGCACACAGTCCTTAAATTTTGCAACAATCTTTTCTCTTTAAATGTGGCAGTTTGAGGAGCTATTTATTAGCTGAGATGTCTAGTAGGCTGAGCAGTCTTGATTAAATTGGGAGAGGGAATCAGGGCTTGTTTCCTCATGCTCCTTCCCTAAAATAGTTTAGACAGGGACTTAGTTCCTCCCAGGGATCTAAGTACTTTAACAGGAAATGATAAAAATGAAAAAAAAAGCATTAGTCAGGCATTGGTGGTTCACACCTGTAATCCTAGCTGCCCAGGAGGTTGAGATCTGAGGATCATGTTTGAAAGTCAGTGTAGGCAGGAAAGTCCATAAGACTCTGATCATCAGCTAATCATGAATAAAAGCCAGAAATGGAGCCATGGATCAAATGGTAGAATATAAACCTTGAGCAAAAATGTTCAGGGACAACATCTAGGCCTTGAGTTTAAGCCCCAGGAGTGGCACACAAAAAAAGTTATTAAGTTTTCAAAGTTGTGACTCAGACCTTCCCTCAGACCTTGACTCAGAGCAGATTTCTTTAAAGTTGGGAATTTGGCTGGATTCTAGAGATTAGATACCTTGCTTTCCTAGGCAAGGAGTTTATCTGACTGGACTTCTTAGTTTTCCCTTTGGCCATTAGCTATCACCTCAGAATGCTCATTTATATTGAGGCTCCCTATATCAGGAGTCATGCTCAAGTACAAGGAAGAGAAGGGCCCCTCTTGCCATGCAAGGCAATAAGTGATTAGAGCATTGGCCAGACTTGATTCTGAGCATCATTCCATAAGGCAGAGTCCCGCCCTACTTGACGTGGCATCTGGCCTGAGAGAGGTTTTTCCCACAGATTCCTAACTGTCTAGATTAGTTCATTTACTACATGGTGCCTGCCCCCTCGCCCCGAGGCAATATCTCACTTTTTAGTCCAGCCTGTCTAAGAACTTCGGATCATACTTTAAACTCCCTAAGGCTGGGATTAAAGGCATACCCAGATCAGAAGTTTGTCCATTGAAAAATGATTTTCCAAGTTAGAATCAAATATCTGAACTTATTTCTCATCACTGAGAACTTTACATCATTCTCAGTCAAAAGGTAGGAAGGAAATATCAAACTAAAGATTTAAAGGACTGAATTAAAAAATCAAAAGTAATTAATAGGTACCAACAGTACCTCATATTGCACAAGAGGCTCATTCAAAAAAGTGTAAATATAAGCCAGACACCAGTGGCTCATGCCTATAATCCTAGCTACTGAGGAGGCTGATATCTGAGGATCATGGTTTGAGGCCAGCTGGGGCAGGAAAGTCCATGAGACTCTCATCTCCAGTTAATCACCAAAAAGTCAGAAGTGGAGATGTGGCTCAAGTGGTAGAGTATTAGCCCAGGCCCTAAGTTCAAGCCTCAGGTCCAGTACACACACACACACACACACACACACACACACACACACACACACACACACACACACTGAATAAAATTCTTTTTATGAATTTTCAGAGTCTTCACATAAACTAGGAGTTGATAAAGTTGGGGCAACAACTCAGTAGCCACATCTTGAACTAGAGATGAAATTCAACTGCAGGTCTGCCTGATAGTACAGCCTGTGCTTCAAACATGTATGTCATCCTGACTTCCTAAAGAAAAACAGGACTAATAATGCTCAAAATATACCCAGCCGTAGACATAATGAGTGTCATCATCATAATACGAGGCTCGGCTCAGAATGTCAGAAATAAAAAAAGCATCAGGGAAACAGAGACCAGCATTCCAGCTGTATGGCCATCTGCCTCATTCAACCTCCCATATTGTTTTCGCTTGGAAAGTTTCAACCCTTTGTGCATCCACAGTCTGGCCGTTTCCCTATCAAACTATCTTTCCAGGCCTAATCTCACAACCTTCTTTTAGATTTGTCTGAACCACTTCCTCCTTATTTGGACTCTATAGTCTGACACTCAGACACATTGTCCTGGAGCACCTAGAGTTATGGAGCTACCAGTCTCATTGGAAAGGAGAAATTAGCCTGTGGAAGCCAAGGCCTAGCACATCAATTTGTGGTCAGTAATGGCGGCTCATTCTGACATCTGTTGGGCTAGGACTCCTACTAATTAGCAAATGAGCAAATTGTGTCCATGTGCTTTCAATTTTGTTTCCAGTGTAATGGTATACTTTACAAGCGGCAGCGAATGTTCTCATTACAAGCTTTCAGTACATCAGAGTGATATTGGCTTGAAAAAATGTGATCATCAAAGATGATCACATCCTTACTGATTTAAATTCAATACAAGTCACTGAGTAGCTATTCTGTGCAAGGTTCTGAAATACACATTTCTTTGTCACTCAAAATATAGCAGGAGAGATAATTGCCTTTGCTAGGTGCTCAACCCTGGTTTCAAACTCATGATCCTTCTGCTTCAGCCTCCTGAGCAGCTGAGATTACAGGTGGTTACCACTGCACCCTCCTTGAAGTATACATATTGAACAAAGTTCCCCCAAACACTTCTTTTAAGACTAAAAGTGTGGTCTTGGGGTTAATATGACTGGCATTGAAATCTCTTTACAAATTACCACTGGTGTTTAGCAATTTTTTTTTTAACCTTGTTAAGTTTTTGGTTTCTTCATCTGTAAACTCAAAGTAATTCCAAAAATCTAGTTGTTCTGATGATTTCCTGTTCATAAAATGGCTAGCACATAGCAAGTGCTCAGATAACAAGTGTAGTTGTTATATACAGTGTTAGCTTCATTTGGGATTTTTTTGGGGGGAGGGGGACTGGTATTGTAGAGCTTCACATTCATACTTGGTTTTGACTCAAGGCTGACACTAAGCCATATAACTACTTCTGACACTTTTTGCTGTTTATTGGGGATAAGAATCTATAGACTTTTCTGCCTAGGCTGGCTTTGAGCTGTGCTCCTAGATCTAAGCCTTCTGAGTAGCTAGCTACTAGTGACTGCCTTATTATGGTTTTTATGAGATGAGGAAACTATTACTTAGGGAGGTGAGAGTGACTGTGGAGACCTGGGCAGGAGTCCTAATGTTGTCTCTTACTGGAGTGTGATTAGACAAGTCACTATGCTCACCTGGGCTCAGCCACTTCAATCTGCCTGTCTTGAAGTAGACAAAAACTTGGTAAATAACAGAATTTTTTTTTTTTCTTGTTGGTCGTGGGTCTTGAACTCTGGGCCTGGGCGCTGTCTGTCAGCTCTTTAGCTCAAGGCTAGCGCTCTACCACTTGAGCCACAGCGCCACTTCCAGTTTTCTGGTGGTTAATTGGAGATAAGAGTCTCATGTGGGGGTGGGGAGGAGGGTTGGGTGGAGGGGTGGGAGGAAGATGGGATGGGAAGTGGAAACAAAGGAGGGGGCTACAATGCTTGATAAGAAATGTACTCATTATCTTGCCCAGGTAACTGTAACCCCTCTGTACAGTATTTTCACAATAAAAAAAAGTCTCATGGACTTTCTTGCCTAGGCTGGCTTTGAACCATGATCCTCACATCTCAGCCTCCTAAGTAGCTAGGATTACAGGCGTGAGCCACCGGTGCCCAGCTAATAACAGAAAATTTGAACACTTCCTTGGGCTCTCAGGCTCCTTTCTAGCTCTAACAAGTCCTGTGCTTATATTTCATTAGATGTATTCCATGCCAGGATATAAGAGAAGATGACTTGGGTGGCCTTTATTTTGCTTACTAGTTTCACCTTTTACCAAAAACATAGTCTTTTATTTAAGGTTAACACTTCAGTTCTTTTAATCTAAGAAATCTACAAATGTAATGCTCTTGTTAATTATCTGAGCCCAATAAACACTGCCATATAATTTGCATATAAATGAACTAGAAATAATACAAATTGGGAGTACTATTTACTCTGAAACTATAAGTATACAGTCATTTTCCTTATAATTATTGGTAAAGTTTAGGATCTTCCTCTTCATGAATATTTTTTTTTAAAAAGCACTGATATAAATAAAATTACGTAAGACAAACTGACAGAGCTGACAGGCTCTATAGGAGGAGAAACAAATATCTAAGAATTGATCGTTTTCTCTACTTTCTTTCTGATCCCTGCCTAGTTTCTTGTTTTCTGGTAGTACTGGGGTTTGAACTCAGGGTCTTGCTAGGCAAGACTACTGCTTTAGCCATACCCTCTGTCCATTCTGCTTTGTAGTTATTTTTCAGACAGGACCTTCCTTTTTCCTGGGGGCAGGCTTTGGTCCCTGGTGATCCTCAGCTGTGAGCCTTCCCTGGTCATTCAGGTCTTCCCATCCATGTGATCCCCAACATTAGAACAGAGACAATCTAGCTCCATTGGGCCTTATTGCAATCTCTGATCTGCAGTATCCATGCGCAGAATAGAATTGTGATTGTTTCCTATCATGATGTTCTAGGGCGGCTTGTTATACAGGTTTGGTATGAATAATCACTATGATTATGTGTACCAAATACAGAGGAATACACATGCATCTGTGCTACCTCCCTTTCTCCTTTAACACGAACAGAAGCAGACTAAACAAAATATCATGTTTTCCCCCCCATTTTCTTTAAAAACAAGGTATCATTTTCCAAAATGCTTTTACTCACAGGTTTGCGAACATCAGGCAGGGTCAGCCAGAGAGGAAATACAATGGGGAAAACAATCAAGAAGGTGACCTGCTTGCGGGCACTGGTGGGCCAGGCCAGGCTGAGGGGCTTGTCCTCCTCCTCAGCTGTCTCTGTGGTTTGCTGTAGAAACAGATAACACACAAACAGATGAAAAGGACGGGAGTAACACAGGCTACAAGAGCGAGACCACAGCAAGGAGGGAAGCACACTACAGGTACTTTTTAGATTTAAATGGCCACATTGGTCTGAGGTCCTGGGGGAAACAGCTTATTTGTGGGCACTGAGAATTTTCTTTTGTTTGGACACCTTTCAGCTTCTCAGTACTGGACGTGAGCTACATTTACTACTCATGAACTGTTTTGTGTGTTGGTGTTTGTACGTGTGCACGTGAACACCAGGGTTGAACTCAGGGCCTGGGGGCTGGCCCTTCTCTTCTTTGCTCAAGGCTGGCACTATCACTGGACTCACACCTCCACTTCCAGTCTTTTGCTGGTCAGTGGGAGGTAAGAGTTTCTAGGGGTTTTTTTGGCCTGGGCTGGCTTTGATCCTTGATCCTTAGAGCTCGGCTTCCCGAGTAGTAAGGATTTACCACTGACTGGCTACTCACAAACTTTTAGCGAGAAATTTATCTGCAGAGAGACAGCTCTCATCTTCCTCCTTCCTTCCCTGAGGACTGCATCATGAGATTCAGAATCCTTGGAAGAGCATTTATAAAAGTGAAAATGTCTTCCTTCCCTCCCTCCCTCCCTTTTTCCCTCCTTTCTCGCCTTTTTTCTTCCTTCCCACTGATTTTCAGCTCCTTACAGAAACACTTTGGTTAATAATTCTAATTTTTATTTTTTATTGTTGCTTGTGGGGCTTGAACTCAGAGACTGGGAGCTGTCCCTGAGCTCCTTTTGCTCAAGGCTAGCGCTCTACCACTTTGAACCACAGCTCCACCTCCAATTTGCTGGTGGTTAATTGAAGGTAAGAGTCTTATAGACTTTCCTGCCCGGCCTGAGCTGGCTTTAAACTCTGATCCTCAGATCTCAGTCTCCTGAGTAGCTAAGATTATAGGCTAGGATTATAGGCGTGAGCCACCAGTGCCTGGTAATTTCCATAATAATTCTGAGAAAGCTTCATTCTTTCCCACTGGCCCAGGAAGAAACAACAGTTTTGATGTGGGGCTGCCTAAACTTGTTGAATTCTAGAGTACTTCACCTGTAGCCAAAGGCTTATTATTCAAGCCTCTGTGTCAAAACTGAGAGAAAGAGAGGACAGCAGCAGAGCCGGGCAGTGACCCTGCACCGGGCCTCAGAACAGGATATAAGCTTCTGAGTCTGAACTGGCAGCCACTGTTATGGTTGCCAGCGGCTATAGTCAGCAGCTCTGAAGTCTCTGAGCCAGAGGAGACCAAAGGTGATCTGGGCCTGGCAGGATGACCATTAGCTTGTCAGATGGGCCCCCCAGAGCCTCAAAAAAAAAGCATAGCAGACCCCATCAATCACCATCTCCCCTGCTTGTTTAAAAATGAAAGTGCAGGAGCAGGACCAAGCATCAGATCTAAAAATACCAACAGAACTTTTCCATGGAGGCTTCCTTTCTAGACATTAGAAAGAGCCTCACAGGGTTCGGAGATCCTCTGCCCGTGGGCAGCTCCTGCCTGCTGCTCCTCTGGCTCCCAGCACCACACACTTTCTGAACAGCAGCCATGATCCTGCCAGCATCTGTGTCCCAAAGAGGGTGATATGGAGGGCAGGCTTGGGCCAGATGGCTCAGGGGTAAAGGACTCAACTAGAGGTCAGGGCTAATGTGAGGCTACTTTTCTATCTACTCATTTGGCAAACCCTAAGGACTGACAGAAGGATCTATTGTAGTTTAAACAATCATCCAGACTTCAGTCATCTCTATGAGTTGAAATACTACTAATAGAAAAGAGATCTGAAGCCATGTTAAAGATATGTGAAGAGAATAAGCTCTTCTGCTTTGGGTGTGTGTCCTCGGCATGGGATGGGGTCAGGTTAACAGGTGGAAATAGAAGGCTGGTGCAGTGGGATTTGGTCATCTGGGTCATCACTAAACACACACCTTCTATGGTCTATCTTTTTGCTAATGTAATCCATGTGCTCACTGCTGTCTTTCCTCCAATCCCAGGGCTTCTAGCCCTGATGGAAGTTTGGTTGCTGGCTCTGGTCTCTGTTCCAAACCACTGCTCCTTTTTCTGAGATGATGTAGCAGATAAAGCAAATCATTCGCTAGGGGCCCACTCATCTCTCAGCGTGTCAGCTGGCAGCAAGAATAATCTGTATGTCAATGAGGGTTCAGAAAACAAGTGTTTTCCTTCCTTCCTTCCTTCTCTCTCTCTTTCTTTCTTTCCCTTCCTTCCTTCCTTCCTTCCTTCCTTCCTTCCTTCCTTCCTTCCTTCCTTTCTTTCTTTCTTTCTTTCTTTCTTTCTTTCTTTCTTTCTTTCTTTCTTTCTTTCTTTCTTTCTTTCCATGCCACTTCTTGTTTTCTGGTGGTTAATTAGAAATGAGTTTCATGACTGGCTTCTAACTGTAATCCTCAAATTTCAACCTCTTGACTAGCTAGGATTACAGGTGTGAAGCACTGGCAGCCCAGCAACAGGTGTGTTTTAACTGCTGCCTTTCAGATACAGTTTGTAAAGCTGCTTCTTGTATGTTTAACCCAAAGTAATTACTTCCACTCCTCCCCTGGTAGACACTTTAGAAATGGGCATGGGAGACAGTAAGTATTGCATTATTATTATTATTATTATATATTTTTGAGACAAGGTCTTGCTAAGAATCCCAGGCTGACCTTGAACTTGATAGTATTAGGAATATAGGCATGCACCACTAAACCTGGAGCCCACATCATTATTTTATATTTTTGTTAGTATTTAGGTTTGAAGTCAGGCTCTTATGCTTGCTAGACTGGTGGTTTATCACTTACTTGAATCATGCCTTTGGCATGTTTTGCTTTATTATTTTTTAATATGGTCTTGCTTTTATCTTCTGTGGGCCTGGATAGATTTCTCTGTTTCTTCTTCTCAAGTAGCAGGAATGATAGTTGTATGTCACCATGCTCAGCTTTTTAGTGGTTGAGATGGGGTCTGGGGATCACACTGTGATCCTCCTGATCTCAGCCTCCTTAGTAGTATAGGCATGAGACAGCCAGCACAGCTTGTATCATTCTTTCCTTGTGCTGGTACTGTGATTTGAATTTAGAGCCTGATCACTGTCCCTTAGCTTTTTCATTCAAGGCTAGCATTCTAGCCTTGAGCCATGGCTCCACATCTGGCTTTTTGGTAGTTAACTGGAGATAAAAGTCTCATGGACTTTTTTGCCTGGGCTGGCCCCAAACTTCAGTCCTCTGACATAAGCTTCCTGTGTAGCTCAAATTACTGGTATGAGCCACTGGTATTTGGCTATCATTCTTTACAAATTCCCCATCTTATATAAGACAAGTTTTTTTTTTTTTTTTGTCCACTGTGGGACTTGAACTCAGCCTGGGTGTTGTCCCTGCATTCTTCAGCTCAAGGCAAGCACTTTACCACTTGAGACACAGCGCCACTTCTGGTTTTCTGGTGGTTTATTGAAGATAAGAGTCTCCCAGACTTTGCTCCCCAGGCTGGCTTTGCACTGCGATCCTCAGATCTCAGCCTCCTGGGTAGCTAGGATTACAGACGTGAGCTACCAGCGCCCAGAGAAGACAAGAAGTTTTATTCTTGCAGAGGACCTACTTTTCTGAAGACTCTACACTCATCTGATGAGCTCCTCAAACTCTTCCTCCTTGGTTGGCCTCCCTCCTACCTCTGTTCCCCCCCCCCGCCCCCCCCTTGCCATCCATAATCTAGCAACTTCTCTCTAAACTCCAATCTAACCTTTTTTTGAGGAAAAAAAAAACTACCAAAAGCAACTCTTTATGACTCATATCATTTTAATGACACCAACAGATGGTGACATTTCATCAATAACACTTCTGCTTATAACCTATGGATTAGCTCCTTTCTCCATCTGCCAAAATCCCTAGGCAGGCAGCACCACTAGCAAATAGCAGGGAATAATTGTCTGTTTAGATGTGTAAGCTCGAAACACACTACTGTCCAAATACAAACAATTAGCTATCTTGTATGGCTTCCAAAACTGCATTTGAGGTGGCTGTTACTAGGGCAGAAGTGGACTAGGACGAGAGGCTACATCTGAAGCTACGAAAACAGGGCTCTCTGTGGGGACTTCCTACCATCTTGGGGGTCAAGTCTCTCTGTAGGGAAGTGCAAATATCTAGAACCCCATGGCAGAGGGGAGGGGATCCCAGGGCCAAGTCACCGGCATCCTTTAGGAGAAATTCTCTTTGTCTTGTTGCCAGAACAATCTGACTCTGGCTTAAAAGGTGACAGCTTGTAGGCTGGCTAGAGAAACAGCAGAAAATGCTTTTTCCAAGTGTGGGGCTCAATTTGCTTTTGCTCAAGCTGGGGATATTAGTGCATTCATTAGTCTCAGCTCCGGGAAAAAGGCCATTGAGGTCATGGAAATGGTTTCCCAGCTTTCCCTGGAGTCACGGTCATCTGATACTGGCCTTGCAATGACCCACTCTGACTTTCTACTGCTTTTGAAGAGTAACCATAAAGCAGAGCACTTCAGAAAGAATCTGAATGACTTAATTTTTGTGAGACAGAGTCGATCTGTCGCTGAGGCTGGTCTCCCACTCAAGATCCTCCAGCTTCCTCCTTGTTGGAGATTACAGGTGTAAACCACCTCAGCCAATCAAAGGAGACAGGAGGAGCTCTCTTTAGGAGTTGTTATGCAGACCCAAGGCCAGTCATTGCTGCTTCCAGCCCTTGAAGTCTCTGATAAGAGAAAAGATCACCTGACTCTAGCTTCCCAGGTGGCCAGTGGTTGTGTGAGATGTCAGGATTTACAGAAGCATGAGAGAAGCAGGGGCAGAGAATCAGGACTCTGTGCTCATTTCTGCTTAGCCCGATTCCTTAAGCAGCTACTGCCATCCTCTGCAGGTTTTATAAGGCCCCCAGTTCTAGGACTCCTTTACAGAGTTTCACATTTAAAGAGGAGATGAAAGAAATAACCTCATCTGTAGGGAAGTTGGCAATATCTTTCTGAGTCTTCTTCAGTATCGATTCTGCCTGTTATGGTATCTTCCTCAAGTTCATAGTTGAAATCCTAATCCCAACTATCTCAGAATGTGACTTTATTTGTAAACAGGATCTTACAACATTAGTTAAATTAAAACATCATTAGGGTGGGTCAGGACCAATTTGACTGGTGCCCTGTTAAGAGGAAATTAAGACACAGAGAAAGATACATATCAGAAAAAAGGCACATGAAGAAGAGGACACAGCAAGAAGATGGCCATCTGAAAGGCAAGAATTAAAGTCTCAGAGACAGCAAATCCCACCATTTCTAGCTTCCAGAAGGTGAGAAAGTTAATTTGTGTTGTTGAAGACACCCAGTATTTGGTATTTTGTTAGGATGGCTTGAGCCATCAAATGCACTGTTCTCTGCCTAGTAAACAAGCAGCCCACTTTTACCTAGACTTTTTCCAGCCTTTCCTGGGACACCAGGTGTGGCTACTGATTATGTTTTAAACAATGGGATAGAACCAGAAGCATCCTCCTACCACTTCTAAATGCATCTTTAAAGGATGAGATTGTGTCCTTTCCTCCTCCTGCCTGCAGGTTGCAATGAGGACATTTTGGACAGGATGTGAACATTACAGAGGAAGAATACAGTACAGAGGAGCAATAACAAAAATCTGAGCTCCTGACACCCATCAAGAAGTCTTCTGACCCTGGACTGTCCAGACTGACTTAAGAGAGACAGAAAATTCTGTTCATTCAAACTTTGGCTCCTTTGGGTGTTGGCCACTCAAGGTGGAACCAATATCAACTGGTCTATGTTTTAAAAAATGTTTTTAAATGAAGACTCAAAGGAGGAATCGCTCTCACATCTTAGCATCAGGTAAAAGAAATGCTTCATCTGAGAAACACAAATCTTAGAAACAAGTAATTGTATCAAGTAATTGATTCTTTGCTTTGTCCACTTAAGAATTCAGAGAAAATTTGTAACTTTTATCAACAATCATGGTGTTGGAATCTGCTCAGTAACTTCAGCCTTACTATTTCCCTTTTCTTTTCACCTTTGGCTGTACTTTTGCTAAATTATGCACTCTTTCTTTCTTTCCTTCCTTTCTTCCTTATTTCCTTCCTTTCTTCCTTCTTTCTTTCCTTCCTTCCTTCCTTCTTTCTTTCTTTCCTTCTCTTTCCTTTCTTCCTTTCTTCCTTCTTTCCTTCCTTCCTTCCTTCTTTCTTTCTTTCTCTTTCCTTTCTTCCTATCTTCCTTCCTCTTTCCTTCCTTTTCTTTTCTTTCTTGTTATTTTTTCCTTCCCTTCCCATCCCTTCCCTTCCCTTTCTTGGTGGTACCAGGGCTTGAACTTAGGGCTTTGTGCTTGCTTGGTTTGCTTGCTCACAGCTAGTGCTCTTCCACTTGAGCCATGCCTCCAGCCTTGCTTTTTGCTAGTTATTTTGGAGATGGATCCTAGTGAACTTTACTGCTTGAGCTGGCCTCAAACTGCAGTGTTCCATATATCAGCCTCATGAGTAGCTAGAATTTCAGACATGAGTCCCTGGCGCCTGGCTTTCAGAGGTACTTTTGCAAGTAGCCTTGAATCACTGTGGAATGAGGTGCGGCAGACCTAAGTGAAATACTCTTTAGTGATTTAGTGGACACTTTCTCTGATTGAAGTAGTGGGGAGAAGGAGGGGGAAAACTGGTGACATTTGTTAATATTTGTATCAGTTCTAGATATTGAAAGGACCAAGAGGATACCTATAGAATATAGAAAGCAGTCCTAGGTATCAGCATCTGCTGGGATGTGTCTGGAGCAATCAACTTTTTTACTTTTACCAGTGAATGGTGCCTAGTGTCATAGTATCTACTCAGCTTCCTTGTATGTACATTTTATTCCCTTCCCTCTGTATCAGGTGTGGCTAGCTCATCGCCAGGTTTTCAGTAGAGGGGCCTGGGCTGGATTCTGCTTCTAAAGCCAGAGAACTATTTTTTTAAAAGCAATCCAAATTGTTATTTTAGTCTTCCTGTGTGAAGATCAGCCTACTGTAATGCAATTGCTGCTACTCAAGAAGTAAAATGAAAACATAGGAGGAATCTAGAAATAGGCCACCTTCAAATAAAGTTTTATTGATTGGTGATAATGCTTCATGCCCACTTCTTGCTCTGGAAGTAAAGTGTTAATCCTGGGCACTTATTCACTTCAGAACCACCTTTCACCCGGGAGCCCTTCAGTGTAACATGACGCTGGAGGAAAAGAATATATCACCATCTAAAGATCCTAAATACCAGTAAAAGTACAATTCATTTGCCAGCACACATTTCATTGGGATTTCTCTCTGGAAGCCTTGCCCAGGCTCATTGTAGAGCATTTCACTGCCTAGAAGACCTTAAAGACCATCTCACTGTGAGTTTCTTTGTTTCCTGGAATGCTTTAATATGGGATGAACTTCTTGGGTTGCACTTGCCCAGTTGACTCATCCTCTGTGCATTAATAGATTACAAAGACAAGCTACAATCGTAGACCTCTGAAATAATTTAAGATGAGAGTGTGAGGTCCTGACAGCAGGGGCCCCAGATTGCAGAGTTGAATAAGTGCTGGCTCTTCGAGACCATCTCTTTCATTTGGTGGATAACCGACTGTGAGAGGAAGTGGTGTGCTAAAGGCTGGCCCACAGTGCCAGGCCAGGCCTTGACCTCTGACCCTTAATGACCTCTTTCTCTATTCCACAATACCCTTGTTCCTCAGTCCTGAAAACAGGCTTTACAATTTATGCCCAATGATATCAGCCTCTCCCTTTTGTTTCATGTTAACTTTATTATTATTATTTTCAGGCTAGCAAACCTGATATTCTTGAGCTTAAAGACAAGTTTTGGTGGTTTAGATGGCCCACATTTCTTTGCAAAGCTGCCAGGAAATATCTGCACATTGCCTTCTCTCCCTTTTCTCAGCATCATGCAACATCCACAGCAGCAGAGAGGGAAAATGAAGAGCAGATCTGGGGTGTGACTAGCAGGAGCTGTCCTTGAGTGACATCTCCAAAGTGCACATTTAAAAATAAAAGGCAGTCACTGAGAAGACTCCAATGGATATCAGGTTCTTAAGCACAGCTTATGAAAAACAACTTGTTACTTAGCATCTGGATCTGAGAAAAGAGTGCAGAGCTTCAGCTCTGGTTTCTGTGGGAGAAGGCAGCCATCAAGCCTACTAAATGCCCCAATGAGGGCTTGAGGTTTTATGTGCACTTCGTTGCTTGGTGTCACTCTGAATTCCTATAACTGTGGATAATCCCATTCTAGCTCCTTCTGAAATGGCTATCGGGGAGATATTGTGAAAGATGGAGGAGGCTCTTTAAAATAACAAACCTTATTAGGGCTAACTTTAAGCAAGAGTTGAAATAGGAGATGGAATTATTTTCAGATTCCAGCATTCAGTGTTTGAGGGTTAATAAGAATGTATCCAAGAAAATAGCCTCATCCCTAGTCATGGGACTCCCTACTCTCCTTTTCCCTTCCCGATCTTTCATTACTGAAGCATTAAAAACACTCTCTTTGACAAAGCTGGCACATATAATTTCTTCAGTTAGGTCTCTATAGGGTCTGATGAGATGTATGTGCGCCTCTACAATGAGCCTGGGCAAGGCTTCCAGAGAGAAATCCCAACAGTGCTTTAGCTATAAAAGGAGAGTTCTAGAAGGGATCAGCAAAGGCTCACTTTTCTCCTGGTTTCCCATTCAATAGGAAGTCAGACACAGGCTGTCATAAATATAAATGCCATTCCAGAATATTCTTTTACATCACTGTTGTTACAGAATTAAATGGCTTAATCCTTGAAAAGCATTTAGAACAGTGTTTGATACACGATAAACACTCAAGCATGTTATTATTATTATTTTTAAAAGTAAATTCTCAGGAGAACAATTTCTTCAAGGATATCTAAGAGAGAGAAATTGGAGTAGGTAAATTATAATCATATTTCTGGCAAGAAAATTCTATAATTCAATTGTTTGACATGAAAGCCAGTTTTTATGATTTCTTCTAATATTTGTTAAGCACTTGTTGACTGGAGTGATCCCATATTTAATTTCCTTTTTTTTTAGTGAATATGAATAAAATAGAAGGCCCTTGTAAATAAAACTAAAGTGAATATAAGGAGAAACACTACTGTATTTCAGTAGCTTTCTTCAAGTAGACTTTCTCCCAGAAACAAAGCTTCTGAGCAGATGGTGAGACTCATAATATTGTGACACCTTCACTCTGTGCTTTTGCTGGGTTAAAAACAACAATAGAGTTGGATTTCTCTGAGGTAAGATTACCAAAAGTGGTCAGTCATACTTTAAGACAGTGAAAGATGCAGAAATAAGTGGTTTAGCAATTAGAAGTTACCTTCCAAGGAAATGATCCACAGAGTGCCTTCTTTTATTTAAGTTTAATTACATCACATTGTAGGACAAAGGAAATGTCTACAAACTCCTACTCATAAACATTGGCTTACTTGGGCTTAGTAAATCCTTCTTATTTCTATTTCAGCTAGATGTGCTGGCTAATTAATGGGGTCAAATACTAACAGCCTTCCTTATGTCAGCTGACTTCAGAAATAGACATGCTTGAAGTTGGATTATGGAAACGACTGACCCATAAAAATATTCACTACTGGGTTGTGAATCATTTTGGTCTCACAGACAGAAACATGTGAAATTAAACATCTCTTTTGGGTTCATGAAGCTGTAGTTCTTGGATTTGATAAATGAAGTGTGTTCAAACAAACTTAGAGGGAAGTGGCGCTGTGGCTTAAACGGTAGAGCGCTTGCCTTGAGCTGAATCGCTGAGGGACAGCGCCCATGCCCAGAGTTCAAGCCCCATGACCGACAAAAAAACAAAACGAAACAAGAAACAACTTAAAGGTCTGAAAATCTAAGGATAAAACCTCATTTGCCTTTCTTCTTCGAAAAAGCAATAATAATAGGAGAGTCTTGAAGAAGAACTGTTAGACTAGATGATAGAAAATCAGAGAGCCTTGGAAAGCTCCAACTCAACTCTAAGATTTGAGTCCTTACTGCTACTTAAATACTGACAGCTCTGTTGACACCTCCCACACCCAGTGCGGCTCTATTTGGAGGTGGAGCCTCTAAGAACGGCATAAGGGTGGGGCCTTGATCACAAAGGATTAGTGTCCTCCAAGAGAAGAGCCACCACAAGTCTCAGGTGGTCTCTCTCTTCCCTTCTCTCCCTCTCCCTTGCCGTCTTCTTCTATCTTTTTTTTCTCTCCCTCTCTGTCTTTCTCTTTTTTTCTCTTTCAGTATCTCCCCCTGTTCCACTAATGTGTACTGAGGAAAGGTTATAGAAGAACATGATGAGAAGACAATATGTATATACAGGAAGAGAGCTCTGAACAGAGGCCAACTCTGTGAGAACTTGATCTTGAAATTTAAACTCCTACACTGTTAGGAAAGAATCTTCTATTGTTTAAGCTATTCAATACATGGTATTTTACTATGGTATTATTAGGTCTTTTTAAAGAGGTCATTTCTTTCAGTAGATAATTTTTGGTTTTGAAATAAATCATTGTGTTTACTGAATATAATTTGCGTTGAAACTGCCCTCATTTTAACTCTGTCTTTGAGTCTTAGAACATTTTCTTTTTGTTCTCTTAGATTCTCAATATCTTCATATTCATATTTCCTACCAATATCCCCCATTCTTTAAGCTTTGTATTTACCTTAAATGTGCCTATCCCTTATCTCTTGCACACAGAATAAGCCA
The DNA here is from genome assembly GCF_019054845.1 of Dipodomys spectabilis. Taxonomy (NCBI): domain Eukaryota; kingdom Metazoa; phylum Chordata; class Mammalia; order Rodentia; family Heteromyidae; genus Dipodomys; species Dipodomys spectabilis. Next base: position 4,156,539 of record NW_024870835.1, on the reverse strand, counting down.
AAAAGAAGTAAGTGGAGGGGCTGGGAATGTGACTCAGTGGTAGAGTGCTTGTCTAGTATGTATGGAGTCCTGGGTTCAATTCCTCAGTACCACATAAGCAGAAAAAGCCAGAAGTGATGCTGTGGCACAAGTGGTAGAGTGCTAGGCTTGAGTAAAAGAAGCTCAGGGACAGTGCCTAGGCCCCATGACTGGTAGGGGCCGGGGGGGAGGGGAGGGGGGAAAGAAGTAAGTGGAGAGACATCTCTTTTTGGAAGAGAGCATCCTGACACATTTGTCTTGCCTTCTGTGTGGACATCCTGAACTAGCAGAGCTAACATTTAAGTAGAAAACAGATTTCTTAAAAAATGACACATCCTTCCTTGCCTGGTGGTTGGGAATAATTCATTCCTTTTACAATACGATCATGGCTTGTATTAAATATAGATGAAAACAATCCTAGCATAACATTTTTCAGCACATGAAGGCTGGAGGAATGGCGAAGTAGTAGGGTACCTGCCTAGCAAGCACAAGATCCAGAGTTCAAACCCCAGTACCACCACCACTACCACCTCCAAGAACAAGAAAAGAAAGAAAAGATTGCACATTAAACAGAAAATGAACAATGGCAACCTGAAAACTTAATCATGTCCAAGGCTCTATTTGAAACCAAGGTTTCAAAATCCATCATTGTGAGTGATGAAGCTGTCTGCGCCTAAGTTTTCTAAGAAGCCAAGAAACCACTTTACAATAATATCAAATGGCCTCTGGAGATTGTGGTGCAATGCAATTGTTTTCCTGTACTTTGCATTTTGCCCAAATAATTCTGCAATGCAGACTACAGACAAGATGGATTTCTTTCTGTAGCGCTATTGCAAATTAGTTTTCTGGAGTTTTTATCAGCTTTGTAAATCTTGTTGGTATAATTTACAAAGATTTGTTACCATAAGAGCTTACAGGAAAATTATGAAAGATAATAAAAAAATCATTTTCATTGTCTTATCTGTTGGATCAGAATTAGTCATAGGAAGATTGATGTTAATGTATTTTCAGGGTGTTAATGAGTTCCCTCCTTTATTAGTAGTCAGCTTTTAAAGTATCTTAACGATGAACAGACATTCTTCAAACTGTTCAGAAAGTACAATGACAAATGGTATCATTAACAGCAAGATTCTCAGTGAGTAGAGCATACAATTTGTCGACATTTGAAGTTAGGCCAAAATTCGAGTCTTATATCTGTATATACTTCATTTTTAAATATGTTAAAAGGCCTCTGAGTGCATCTTAAACAATTGGAAAATATTGTGCAGGTAATCAGACACAGGATCTGGAGTTTAACTTTCCTACTTACATATAAGTTGACAGGAAAAAAATGTTATCTTCCCTAGAAATGGAAGCTACATGTTAAGGCCTAGTCAGTAAAACAACTTTGGTTTTGCTGTGTTGGCCTGAATGGAGAATTGTCTTACATTCTGGTAAGATCTCAGCTTCCTGGGTAGCTAGGATTATAGGTGTGAGGCACAGGTGCCCAGCTCCAAACATGACTTTTTTGTTGTTATTTTTAAATATTATTTTTATTATCTTTTAGTTCCACATAGAGGTTACTATTCAATAAATTATTTTATAAATATAAATGGATCTTGATCAATATCACCCTCTCATCATTCTCCACCAGCCCTCCTAACCCAACCCCTCACCTCAATTTTCTGTAAAGCATTATTTATTTATTTATTTATTTTTGGGTCCGGTTGTGGGGCCTGAACTCTGGGCCTGGGTGCTGTCCCTCAGCTCTTCAGCTCAAGGCTAGCACTCTATCACTTGAGCCACAGCGCCACTTCCGGCTTTTTTCTTATGTGGTGCTGAGGAATTGAACCCAGGGCCTCGAGCATGCAAGGCAAGTGCTCTACCACTGAGCCACCTTCCCAGCCCTGTAAAGCATTATTTTTTAAGATGAGGGAGGATTGGCAGATGTTCAATGAGTTTACTTCTTGCGTCTTAAATTTTCTTTGTTGTTAGCAAAGTTGAAACTCCTTTGGATGCAATAACTATAGAGGAAAAGAGCAGATCTCAGCCTGGCTAGGATTACAGGCATGAGTCACTGGTATTAGGCTCTTCCTTCTTTTGTGGTGGTGGAAATCATACCCAGGGCTTCATGAATGGAGACAAGTGCTTTACCACTGAGCTAAGCCATAGCCCCTAGCCTGGTAACATTAAAATGTAAGAGCCTAGGTTCTGGGTAAGACAGAATTTCTTTTACCTGTTTTTCAATCCTGGCTAACTTCTCCACATGGAACATTTAGGAAGGTTGGTAAGTGGTGGCAGTTTGGATCCATTTTCCTGCATTGGTGTGGACAACATGAGCTGGCTCCCAGCATAAGAAAAGGGAATCAGCTCTAAGTTGTGTAAAAGTCATATTCTCTCTTGGTTCCTACAGAAGATATACATGAAGCAGGGCTCTTTATGCAGGGTTTGCTTCCTTTATGAGGTGTGTGTGTGTGTGTGTGTGTGTGTGTGTGTGTATGTGTGATACTAAAGTCTGAACTCAGTTCTCACACTTTCTAGGCAGGCTCTTTACTACTTAGTCATGTCTCCAGCCCTTCTTTGCACTGGTTATTGTGAGATAGGGTCTGGCTTCCTGCTCAGATGCATGCCTGGCCTTCCACTGGCCTGTTTTAGGCTTCCTGTTGCAGTGGAGATGCCAAGCACACTTTGCCATGTCCATTTTCCCCATTAAGACAGGAGCTGCTGGGCTTTCTCTGCTGTCCTTCAGATCTTAGCTTCCTGCATAGGTAGGATGACAGATGTGTATCACCATGCCCAGCTGTGGGTTGAACAGGAAGGACTCCTTTGGACTTTTCTGACAGGGTTGGCCTGATACTGTGATCATTCAAGGCCAGTAGCTTCAGCAGCTAGGATTACAAATGTGAGCCACCACACTTGGCCTTGAGAGTATATTTTTAAAACGTTCTTCATTACCAATGAAGAGAATGCTATACTGGAGAAACCTCTGAGAAGAGGTGTCGGTGGGGAATTAGTTCACATGTCAATAGTCCTTTAAAAACAGAAGGTTAATTAACAAGGAAGGATAAACTCTCAGGAGAATACTAGCAGTGAGAGTATGATGTAGGGTGCTCAGAATTCCCATAAGTAAAGTTGGGATGCACACATTACTTGTCATAGAGCCTAATAAAAATACAACTCAGAAAGAAATGAAACTCACAAAACCAAATAGCACCGAGGCATTTCTGTGCAGCTGGGCCATAGGTGGCCAGAGGTGGCATGCTTGCTTGTTTGTTTGTTTGTTTGTTTTTCTGATTCAGTCTATCACCCAGCTTTTCCAGCCAGGGACTGTCAGCATCAGCTACAGGGTTGATCTTTTCCTGTTCCTTTTCCATGACCTGTGCATTCCAAACCTTCTCATTTCCAGCTCAGGAACAGTTCTACAATCCAGCTGTGCCACTCAGACCACAACCAAAACTTGGCTTAACCCCTTGTCACCTGGGCTACTTATTAGCTATTTAAAAATGATTAAAAATTAATTTTTTTTTACTAAGCACAGCAGGCTAATTACAGCTAACACTTGCTTACAATGTGCTGAGAACTGTTCTAAGAGCTACGGATTCTCATACCAAAGCTGGAAGATGGAGGCTGACATTATATTTGTTTCATAGAGAAAGAAAATGGAGAACAGCGAGATTAATTACTCCACCCAGGGTCACACAGCAGAGCTGGGGTTTGAATGCAGGTCATCTATCTCTGACAGTCTCTTCTCCAAGGTCTAAGTAATGTATCCTCTGTTTTAATCTAATCTATTATTAATTTGATTGTTGTTGTCGTCGTTGCTGTGTGTGTGTGTGTGTGTGTGTGTGTGTGTGTGTGTGTGTGTGTGTGTGTGTGTGTGTGTGTGTGTGTGTATGTGTGTGTACTGGTCCTGGGGTTTGACTCAGGGCCTAGGTGCTGTCCCTGAACTTTTGTTTTCAAGGTTAGTGCTCTATCACTTAAGCCTCAGCCCCATTTTCAGCTTTTTTTTGGTGGTTAATTGGGGGTAAGAAGTCCATAGACTTTCCTGCATGGGCTGGCTTAGAACTTTGATCTTCAGATGTTAGCCTCTTGATTAGCTAGGATCACAGGTGTGAGCCACTGGTCCCTGGATAGTTACTCTTTTTTGAAGAGGCAGTACAGTTATTAATGGGTTCAGAATTCACAGCCATGGAGGTGTGTATGGAAAATGTGCTCATTCCAGTGCCTCATTGTCGAGATCTGTTCTGGAAGTTATCACACCCAAGCCAAAGCTTCCAGGTTCTTTCCCTCCTTTTCTCCTTAGCACACTGAGATGCATACTATACTGTCCTATACCATAAGATATACTTTGGCATGTTGCCTTTTCACTTAACGTGCATTGAAGATCCTTCCAAATTAGCACATGAAGAGCCCTTAGTTTTCTTTTTTTCCCCTCCCTTTTCCCTTCCTTTCTTTAAGGACTACGGATAGTCTATATTAGGAACAGGCAAGTTTTTCCTTTAAAGGGCGAGACTGTAAACATTTCAGGTTTTGAGGTCCATATGGTCTCTGTCACATATGCTGCTGTTGATTCCTTAAAAAAGTTTTAAAAGCCATTCTCGTCTCATGGGTGGTTTAAAAAATGGTTGCAGGGCGAACTCAGCTATACCGTGTCAATCTCTGAATCTCACTTGTTTCTGTTCTACCTCCCGGTGGCTAGTTCTCTTCTAGCTGCTCCACCGCTTCTTGACATTTTTTCTTTTTTGGTGGGGGGTTTGTTGTTATTTTTGGAGATAGGTCTTCCCTATACTGGCTTTCAACTTGTGAGCCTACTGCCTTAGCCTCTTGAATTCTGGGATTACAAACATGTACAACCACACTTGGCCTCCTCTTCCTACTCCTCCTCCTTTTAACTAAAGTTTGTGATTTACTTGTATTTTCTTATTTGTGATCTACTGTCTTTTCTCTGTGGCAATACATTTTTAGAGTGCCATACATTATTAGAAACCCCTTAGAAGGGCTTTTTGAAAACAGCAATGAAAATAATTACATGTGGGGGAGAGAGCAAAAATCTCCGGATAGATTTCTAGTTGAATCCTGCCTCTGTTACAGGAGTGGCTATTCCTGTTCAGTGTACTCCCTTTTCTTCACTTCAGTTTCCTCATTTGTAAAATGGGAACAATTTTTCACCATTGGAATATTGGGAAGATTAAATCAACACATGCATGTAAAGCCCCTGAGCAGCCAGGATAGCCACCAGCTATCATTTTTTGTGTCAACTTAGGGATTTTGTGAGGTCATCAGACCTAGAGGTCATCGGACCTAGAACAAGACACATCTTATGCAATGTGGTAAGTGCAGGGCCCCATGTGAGCCTAGGGACAGGACATGAATTGAGTGTGTGTGTGTGTGTGTGTGTAGTTTGCTGCTTCTGGGGATTGAATGGAGGGTCTGGGCAGTATTCCTGGCAGTTTTTTTTTCTCTTATATTTCTTTTTTGTTGGTCATGAGGCTTGAACTCTGGACCTGGGCGCTATCCCTCAGCTCTTCAGCTCAAGGCGAACGCTCTACCACTGAGCCACAACACCACTTCCAGTTTTCTGAGTGGTTTATTGGAGATAAGATGGGAGGAAGGGATGGTAGAGGAAAAGCAAAGGAGGAAGAAACAATGCTTGATAAGAAATGTACTTGTTACCTAACTCATGTGATTGTAACAACCTCTGTACAGTATTTTCAGAATAAAAAACTTATTTCAAAAAAAAAAGTCTCACAGACTTTCTTGCCTGGGCTGCCTTGAACCTTGATCCTTAGATCTCAGCCTCCTGAGTAGCTAGGATTACAGGCGTGAGCATTTTTCTCAAGGCTAGTACTCTACTTCTTAAATCACAGCTCTACCTCTAGCTTTTTAGTGATTAATTGGAGATAAGCATCTCATAGACTTTGCTGTGGGGCTGACTTGGAACCTCAGTCCTCAGATCTCAGCCTCCTGAGTAGCTAGGATAACAGGCCCAGCTATGAAGAGCGGGTGACAGACACTTGATGTTCTTGACTATGGTAAAGAGCTATCTTCTTGGAAAACAAATCTGATGCTATCCCTGCTCCCCCAAGGCCTTCAAAGATGCCCTCCCACCGTGCTGGGGGTGAGCCTGCTTGGCCACATACGCCATGCTCTTCACAATCTCACACTTCTCACAATGCTGCCTAGACCCCCAGATCCCTCCTTCCACTCCTCCACCGACCTCTTTTCCCTTCCGTTGTTGTAATCCATGCTTCCTTCCAATCCAATCTCTGGACCACAGCCCCAGGGACCCTTTTTATGCATGTCAATCACATGTAGGCATGTCCAGAGGCTTTGCTGCCCCAGAAAGAAGTGAACTTCCCTGCTGTCTATGGGTCTGCTTTCCTCTCTGGCCCCACTGCCATCCTCCTCCTTCCTCCCCTCACTCTTTCTTTGTTCCTTAAAGAGCCCACGTTCATATCTGCCTTTGAGGTATAATTCACTTGGCTAGCTCCTTCTGGAAGTTTAGCCTCAGTGTAGTCAGACTTCCGGTGTCCAACTCTCTTCTCTCCCCTTTTGTTAGTTTTCTCTTCCCACCATCAACTACAGTCGTATTGACTGATATTACAGCCCTGGCTCTGCTAGCACATGTGGGTCTGGCCAGTGCCCAGCCACTGCCTGGCACAAATGAGCCATTGGAAACTTTCAGATGAGCAGGTGAAGAAGTTCAAGTCAATTTATCCTTTCTGGTATATCATCTTTTCCACCAACCCCTAAACACAAATTTCTTTCGTAAGGTCTTATACCTCTCTCTGCACATGTTGCCATTTAGTTCTTTCTTTCCTGAGTGACAAACTCTTTGTTCATCCATCAATACCCAACTTAAGTATTACTCTTCCGTGGAGTTTTTAATGCCTTGTTGGCAGGCTTCAGAGCACTTTGCACAAACAACACAGGGTCATAGCTAATTACCAAGCACAAACGTTAGTTGGTGGACTTATTTATGGCCTGAATATCCCTCAAACATTGTACGACCTCTTTTCATTTTACATAAAATACATTACTTCAAAGGAGGGACACCTGATTATTGTGGAAGTGGCAAGTATGGACATGGGATATGAATATTCAGCGTCTAATTCTATGCTGAGTGCTTTTTGCATACTATCTCATTTAACCTCACGGAGGCAGGTACTGTAATGATCTGCTCTTTAGAGGACAGGGAACTAGAGCTCAATGAGGTTGGTAAGTAGATTGCCCTTGGTAGACTTGGAGAGTTCACCAATAGGCCTTCCTGCAGTCAGTGATAGAGGGTAGACAGTTCTTTGGAGGCATGCTTGTTTTTAAGCAATCAGTGTATCAGCAAGGTGTGCAAATTCACCCTGCTTCTCCACACTGAGACCTGGGGCAACTGTGCCCCAGAGAGGTCAGTGAGACGCTTGCTCTTCTGCAGCAAGATCCTCCCTCGTAGGGGATCTAGTGGCCAGATGGAGCAGCATGGTGCCCACATGGCCCTCTGCACACCTATGCCTAGGGCAGCCCCAAGGGCAGCCAGATGTCCTTGAGGCCTGCCTCCTACTGTCACATGCTGCTTGTCCATGTGGACAGGAGCTGCTCTGCCAGCCTGCTCCTGAGCTAACATCCAGGGACCCTGGGGCTCTGAGCAGGAGGCCGAGGAGCCAGCAAGGCAGAGGAGGCAAGGGCAGCAGAGCTGCAGTCGCTTCATCCTCCCCTTTGAAGGAAGAACTTTCCCTTGTATCTTCCTATGAGGGAACAGGGCAGCAGGCAACAATTACCATGCTTTTCTCCTGGGAAGTGTAGATGCCGTCACATGCTAGTAAAGTCCTAAAACATGCTGGTAAGCAGTGTCTTAACTTTTCAGCTCATTAGGAAATTCTGTGAAGAAAATGGGATAATCTTTGGATAATCTGTGGATTGAGTGGCTGGGGAACCCACTAGGACTCTAGACTCTGAGACTATCTCCAGACCCAACAAGCAGAAATCAGATTTTTTTTTGTGTGTATGTGTGATGGTTCTGGCTTGAACTCAGGGCCTGAGCTCTGTTCCTAAGGTGCTTTTTGCTCAAGATTAGTGCCCTACCACTTGAGCCATGGCATAAATTCTGGCCTTTTCTGAGTAGAGTTTATTGGAGATAAGAGTCTCACAGACTTTCTTGCCTGGGCTATCTTTGAACCATGATCCTCAAATCTCAGCCTCCTGAGTAGTTAGGATTATAGCAGGATTTGTTTTTATGGAGCCTTTTCCTTCTCTAAGTTCTAAGTTCCTACCAAAGGTAGTAGCCTTTGTTGGCACTCAGCAATGTGTCAGAGAGGTGACACTAACATGTTAATATGCTACCTCTAAAACCTAGAGGCTTTAGAAGCTCTGTGTTTGCTTCTTGCTACACTGGAGACTGGAGTTAAGCAAGACTCTCTTCTGATTACTGTGAAATTTGTGCACATCTCTGAGTTTGAGAAGCCTTGACTTAGCATTGACTTTTTGAGTGAATGGTCCAGAGGCAGTACTGTATGATGGAAGGTTCTGACAATGTATGTAGACAATGCTCAGATGAACTCTCAGCCTTCCTTTCTGCCAGCTAGGTCTACTCAATGAATTACCTCTTCTTAATGAGCTATTGATTCCTCAACTGGAGACACTGGGAGCCACAATACACATATAATGCCTAGGTCAAGTCTGTGGCACATAGCAGGTATTTGCTAAGTATTGGGGACTATTGCTATGAGGTGGGACAATCTGGTTGTGCCATTGAACAGTGGGTGGGGCCAGAGAGTATTAACTTCAACAAGAGGGACAGAGAAGGCCAGTGGGGTCTCATGGAGATGTGATGGTTGTAATATTTCTATTCTTTAACTCTGACCTAAGGACAGAGAAGAGTAGGCAACAGCTATTTCGATACATCAAGATCTACATTTTCATCCCTGAGATGAGATTGTGAGGCATGAGTCATCTCACCTAATCCTGGGAAACAATAGCTCAGAGAATATATGTGTTCATTTATTCAATAAACACAAAGTTGCCACCTGTGGAGGCCATGGTATGGTACTGGGACACAAATGCAAAGATAGAACCAATTCTGCTTGGTGTCTACCCAGCTGGGAGCTGGGGCCCTTAAGGAGGATACCTGGTCCATAACACTGTGCTTACACGCCAGGAAGAACAGCAGTCCAGAACAATGTAAGAGCCATACCTGGGCCTCTGCAGCTTCGATGGTGTGGGAGAGGTTTCCATTTTGCACAGGTTCTGAAGCCTCACTGGATGGTGTTATTTCAACTTCAGTGCTCGTGCTGTTTGGGAGTTCGATTTTTTCTGTGACAGAATTTAAACACATAGAAAACAAACACAATCAATGGGGGGTAAGAGGCATGCCACAAATGACATTCTGAAATGCTGGGCACAAGGAGAGAGTAATGTCAGAGAGCTGGCCTGGTATTAGGCTAAATAGCAAACAGCCTTTCCTTTTCTCCCCCTGCTCTTTTCCCTCTACTATAAGCTCTGGCTTCTATTTCTTAAGCTATGGCCTGACGTCACATGATTGTCCTATCAGCTCTGACAGCATTTCTTTTTTTTTTCCCCATTTGGCAGAACCAGCCATTCAAGAACATAAATGCAGACTTTCAGAAGCCCAAACTACACTCAAACTTATACACTGTCATTTACACTTTGGACTGTACCCCTCAACCATCAGTTGTACTGCAACATAAATGCAGACTTTCAGAAGCCCAAACTACACTCAAACTTATACACTGTCATTTACACTTTGGACTGTACCCCTCAACCATCAGTTGTACTGCACCCCGGAGAGGATATTGGCTAAGACCAAGTTCTTAGGCCATCCCATCAGGCTGTCACTTTAGGAGACTCTCCTCATTCTGTGTCTGGGGACCCTTCTTTGTGAAATGAGCCGGTCAAACCAGTTGATTGCTAAGGTCTATTGCTTTCAGCTGTAAGGCCTCTCAGGCTTTGTGAGCAAAATGTGTGCTTGTGCTCCTCCAGTGGCCCTGGGAAGGCAGACTTAGCATGTCTTACACCTGAGCTTCTTACCTCACAAAAGGCAGCGAGGAGATGGATAAGGAATGGAGGCCCAAGTCTGTGTCTTTCTTAATTGGGTGGAGTGAAGCAATTAGTCAAGAGCAGTCAAGTTTTCCACTGTGATGTGAGAAGTGGCCTGAGGGCTTTGGTTAAAAGTTGGGACTCTGAGACCCGGGAAGCAATCAGTTCTGTGTTCATACTCTCTGTAACTTGTGCTGTGGGATCTGTAGCAAGTGCCTCAAACCTCTGTGAGAATCAGTGTTAACAGTGATGTGAAGAGTACCTGTGTGCCTGTATACTACCATAGAAGATGGACATTTTGAAATAAGAAAGTACATGAAAAGCACTGAGCTGTGTCTGGGTCAGAACCAGCAAGATGCAAACTATTTGCTTTCCCAGTATACTACCTGCCTTTCACTAGAAGATTCTTTTTGAGGCTAAGAGGAGCAATTCCAGGTGTTCAGGTGCACCCAAGATTACTGGAGTTCAGTGGGAGAAAACCAAAAATGTTCCTATTGTGATCCACTAGGTGTGGAGTCAATCCTAGGGCTCAGTGGAGCAGGCAGCTACATGGAAGCTCATAGATGCAACTAGTCCCAGGCTGCCCATTGAACCTCAATTTGTATTTTTCCTAACAAGTTCAATGGGACTGGATATCTCTATCACTTTGTAACTAAGGAAATAATTTAAGAGGCTCAGGACAATTTTGGGGTTTGAAGCAGCCAGATCTTGGAAATCATAGGGAAATAGTTTACATTTATATATTTAGTTGGGTCATAGAGAAGCATACATAAGTTTAAATATAGAAGGCCATAGAAACTACATGTGTGCTGACTGAATCATTTGAACTAAAAGCTGCTCAGTACATTGAACATATAAAAACTCTCTTTTAGGCTGTAGTGATATAACCTCAAGACCCATCTGTCACGACCACCTTGATTCCAGGACAGGGTACTTTGTACTTAAGGGAGTTAGATGACCAAGGACAGAGGTGAGCAATAAGAAAATACCTGTCAGGCAAGTATCTCACTCATGTGTGCTTTTATCTGGTAGTGTTTTTACCACCAAATAAAATATGAAAATTAAGTCTTGCGCTATGTCTGAATAGCAAGGACTTTAGATACACAGTATTTGTGATTATCAAGTAATTTGGAGGCGTAACACCATTGAAATTTCTTGGATTTATGTGTTCATACTGTCATGAATGATTCAGTCCAGGCCCAAGAATGTCAATTATTGGGAGGAAGGTTAAGATGGAACTCAAGCATCAAGTCTTCTACTCCAGTCTACTTCATGCCACAAAGAAAGAAATAAACACGTGAAATAAAGGAAAAACAAAAAATACCCTCAAACAGCTCGGTTAATTAATCCCAATATCTTAAGCAAAACCAGGTGTCAGACATTAATGGTGTGACTTCATGTTTTCATAAGACAACAGCAAAATATATGCTTTAAAATCCCAACTTCAAGAAGTAACCCAGGTTAATATTTTGAATGCCAAGTATTATTATGTTAAAATTTTCCCGTGAGCTAGAAGTTGGGATAAGAGGAGAGTCAGAAACTTCTATGGAGTGTCAGATATTTTGAGTGTAACGCTGTTGAATTTTGTCTGCAGATAATTTTAGTTACTTGGGAAATAGCTTCATTTATAGCATAGATCCAGATTAGGTTAAATTTGGTTTGAATTTCGAATTAGGGAGCTATATTATAGTTATAGACAGGCGGAACATCATGCTTCAAGTTAAAATAAGATGCCTGAATGTCACAATCTGGTCACATAGGAGATCTAGAAAAGTCAGCCAAAGGAGACCAGGGCTGATGCTGTTGAGTTCATACAAAAAGCAGCAGCAGCCGCAGCAACTTGAAGAGATTGTGGCACTCTCTCACGGAGAGACTGAGTAGTGACTTCTTTTTTTTAAATATATTTTTTATTGTAAAGATATTGTACAGAGGGGTTACAGTTACATGAGCAAGGCAAGGAGTCCACTTCCCATCGAGCATTGTTACCCCCTCCTTTGTTTTCCCCTATCATTCCTTTCCTCCCCACCTCAACTCCTCCTTCCTGCCCCAACAATGTTGTAAAGTTTGTTTTCAACGTAGTGTCTTGAACATATGATTGTTACAATGGGCCATCGTGTATCCTTATTTCAGCATTTTGTTACTTCCCTTCCTGTCCCCAAATAAGAAAAATGTATATACAAGATGCAGGACACCAGAATCAAATACAGTGACAACAGGGGTTATACCATAGGAGAAGAACATACAAAGAAACAAAAAAAATTACATAGTACATTATAAGTACATTAAAAAGAACAACAGGAAAGATAAAATCTCTTGCATCCCTATCTTGGGGTTCATTTCGCTTAGCATAATCTCATATGGTCATATGTAGATAGCTTTTGACCTCTTCTGCTTGTCCTAGACATATACTAGTTATTGCAGATAAGGGAAACCATGGGACCTATGTTTCTTTGAGTCTGACTTACTTCACTTAATATAATTTTTCCAAGTTTTTCCATTTCCTAGCAAATGGGTGGTGTCATTCTTTCTGGTGGAGGCACAGAATTCTATTTTGTGTGTGTGTGTGTGTGTGTGTGTGTGTGTGTGTGTGTGTGTGTGCGTGTGTATATATATACATATCACATTTTCTTGATCCATTCATCTACCAAGGGCCATCTGAGTTGGTTCCATATCTTAGCTAAGGTGAATAATGCTGTGATAAACATAGTTGTGCTGGTAGCTTTAGTATGACCTTGTTTGTGATCATTTGGGTCATTGCCCAAAAGTGGGATTGCTGGATCATAGGGGAGTTCTATGTGGAGTCTTTTGAGGAACCTCCATACTGCTTTCCAAAGTGGTTGAACAAGTTTACACTCCACCAACAATGCAGTAGGGTTTCCTTTTGCCACATTCCCTCCAGCATCTGTTGTTATTAGATTTCTTGATTATAGCCATTCTAACTGGGGTGAGGTGGAATCTCAATGTTGTTTTGATTTGCATTTCTGTTATGGCTAGAGAAGTTGAGCATTTCTTCATGTGTCTATTGGTCATTCTTATTTCCTCTTCAGAGAAGTTTGTCTTTAAGCCTTTAGCCAACTTATTTATTAGGCCATTGTTTCTTTGAGGATTTGTTGTTGGGGGATTTAATTTTTTGAGTACTAAGTATATTTTAGATATGAGACCCTTGTCTGTTCTATGACTAGTGGAAGATCTTCTCCCAATGCATGAGCTTTCCATTGATTTTGTTAGCTATGTCCTTTGCCATACAGAAGCTCTGCAGTTTCATGCAATTCCATTTGTCCAACCTTTCTTTCATTTGTTGTGTTTCTGGGTCTTTATTACGAAAATTTTGGCCTGTGCTAAGGAGGCCTAGAATTTTTCCTATTCCATCCTATAATGTTTTCAGAGTGTCTGCTTTGACTCTGAGGTCTTAGATCCATTTGGAGTTGATTCTGGTGCAGGGATCTAGCTCTAGTTTTCTACAGGTGTTTAATCAATTTTGTCAGCACCATTTACTGAAGAGTCTGTCTTTCTTCCATTCTATTTTTTTTTTTAGCTCTCTTATAGATTAGGTGGCTATAGGTCTGTGGGTTCATTTCTGGGTCTTCAGTTTTATTCCATTGGTCCTCAGGTCTGTTCTTGTACCAGTACCAAGCTGTTTTGATTACTATGGATTTGTAGTAGAGTTTGAAATTTGGTATTGATATTCCTCCAGCACTGTTCTTTCTGCTAAGGATTGTTTTTGCTATTTGGGGTCTTTTATTGTTACATATAAATTTTTGGATTGCCTCTTCTATTTCCTTGAAGAGTGAAGTTGAGATATTGATGGGTTTCACATTGAATTTGTAGATAGCCTTGGCAGTATTGCCATTTTCACGATGTTAATCCTCCTAATCTAGGAGCATGGGAGGTTTTTTGAATAGTGACTTCTTGGTGGTTGTTCAATAATCAATGCATAGGCATAAAATCTGGTTGTCAGGCAAGAATTACAGGAGGATCCTTGCCTTTGTTAAACCATTAAAAAAAAAACCTGTGCAGGTCCCTGAAATGAAGAGATTGTCTACTCTTGAGTGGCGATGCCAGGTTAGGGGTTCATTAGAATCATTTTACTCCCATTGGGCTTTCCCTAGATTTATTAGGGACCATGCTGTGCTAGAGGGTTCTGTGTTGGCATGGAGTCAAAGATGCCTACGCTGAGCTCTGCCTCCTTGTTCCCCTCAGTCTCCAGAAGCGAAAGTGATAGATGTCTGTCTGTACTCACCGACGTGATTGGCAGCCCCATTCTGCCTTTCGTTCTCATCCACATGGCATTTCTTCTTGGCAATCTTGTGGAGAATTGAGGCCTTTTCTCTGAACCTCCCTGAACCAAGAGAAAGCGGTAGGAAAGAGACAGAGTGAGGAGGAAGAGAGCCTTGTGGCAAAGGAGAAACACCAGAAAGCAGGCATGCAGCTTCTCCAGTTACGCTGCACTACACCCAGCAGGGCCCATACCACTGCATGCCCTTGGGCCTGTGTGAAGGGCACTCTCTTACCTCTGTGGTTTCTTCAACCTCCATACTCTCTGTGAGAGCCTCAAGCTGCTGAACCATAGATGAAAGGTCTGACGGGAGACCTCTTCCCTCCCCTCACAAATAAACAAAAACAAGCAAGTGTTGCTAACACTCTCCCTACTGCTTGACATCTGGAAGAGGCCTAAATACCCAGAGCTACTCTGAAGCCATAGACGTTTCTCTGTAATTAAATACTCAGCCTAGATCAGTTTTTGACCATGAGCTGGGAAAGGAAAACCAAACCCAGGAATCTTCTGATTTGACTTTGGTTTCCCAGCATTTATCATAACTAACATTGTAGGAACAGGCATCACAGCTTTCCATATCAGCTGAGTCAGCTGCAATTAAAGCATTAAGGAGGCAACTGATTCCATTTGGGGATTGGGGGCAAAGAATGATCAACTAAGCACAGCAAGTAATGTTGGTGACGAGACACTTTGGGAAAGGTGCTGGGGGAAAAATACTGTCCTCAATGTCATCACTTTGAATAGCTCTGTCACAGTGTGAAGCTTCATTTCTTCTTGATCATAATGAATGGGGTAAACACATGCAGCAAGCAAGGAAATAAACATGCAAAAGTGGAGAGAGGAGGGAAAGATAGATAACACATTTCTTTTTCTTTTTTAATCCTTGATTATTCTTGCTTGGGAATATTCAAGGTAAAGCTTCTCATTTTAAACCAACTGATGATTGCCTACACTCAGATAGGATGAGCTCCTCTAAAGACCTCAATTTTCCCACTAGGAGTCTTTTGCTGGTACATTCTCTAGCTGCATACCACAGGGAATCTCATTCTACTTTTGGTTACTACCAAATCAAACCAAAAGTGTGTCTCCTGGCGAGTGTCTCCTCCCAGGACAGGCCATAGCTGGTGGATACTCACTTCCCCTCCCTTGGTTGTTGTTGGAAATCACAAAATATGGTCAAATCTGTGTTTCAGGCCTCTGGGACAGACAGGTATGCCAACTCCAATGGGGAAGGTAATCTAGGATCAGGCCCTTTCTGTTCAAAGCTCCATTAGTTGTAAATCTAACTAGCTTCCAACATGAAGGTACCTCTAGGATAGAACGAGCTAGGCATAGGCAACAGATTTGCAGCACAAAGTGTATTCTGAAAGATGGCAGGAAGTAAAACACTACACAGAGGAAAAGGAGAGGTCAGAGTATGGCTTAAGCCATAGAAGGAAATGAGAAGGAGGGAGATGTCCTGGGGTCTGTTTGTCTTTGATGAATGTTGAAGGTCAGTGTGAGGGTCACCATCCTGGAGGGTAGTTTGAAGTCAGTTGTTTTTATTTAATCTCCAAGGCAAATTGAGGGAAGAGAAAAGGAAAATCAAAGGAAGTCTGGGAACTAGGAAAGTGAGAGAAGAGAGCAATGAAAGAAGGAAAAAGAGAAAAAGAAAGAATACAGGATGGAGGTGATAGGCAGGAATATGATGGCCTGGAGATGATGCCAGGCACTCCCGTGGCTGCCAGATCGAGTCTTTTTTGAGGGCCAGATAAAGCCAAAAGAAGGGTTATGCTTCCTGTGGAATACAACCCCAGATGTCCCCATATCATGCGTTTTTCACTAAAGAGGAAAAGGAGGTTCCAAACCTTCACCTGACATGATGATTTTACTATTAAATCATTCTATGGTGGGACCATTCCTTAATCATTTTGCAGCTGCATGAGGTTTATTTTTTTTTAAAAATTACATACAAGAATAAAGTAGGAAAGGATAAAGAAGAGGAAATAAACATTGCTGTGGAAATAAATCCGGAAATAAGAACTTAATACAAATAATGTTGTGGCCATGACACATGGCAAAGGGAATGTTTGTGAGAAACCAGCTGATCCCATCTTGTCTGTATTTACAGGAATCTTCAGCGCTTAGATGTATGCCAGAGAGAAATGATCAAAAAAATAAAGGAGGACTCCAAAATATGTGAGGGGATATCTAGGAAGTATCTTTCCATATAAAGTTGGCCAGGCAGGAGGTTAAGTTTTCCCCAATTCTCCAAGAAGGAGGATGTGAATGAGGTGGGAGATGATTGGGGAATTAGGATTCTGCAAATATTTTACTGGTAGGTAGAGTGTGGTACCATGTGGAGGAGGGACTCTGCTTTGGGATTTACAGTCCTATGGGTAGCAAGGCACAGCAGCCGAGACTGGTTAGGAACTGTCTCCTACACAGACTTCAACTTCTTTAATTCACCCATGTTCCCTGACCAATCTTTGTCCCTATGGTCATACCTGCCAACCATTCTGCATTTTAAATGCTGACAATGGCTGCTCCACATTCTAAAAGGATTTTCCTGAGATGATTAGTTTCTAGAAAGACAGTATTGGAAGGCTCTCCTTCAGAATTCAGTGCACATACATGCACTTCCTTGGTGGTATGCAGAGCCAGAGGAAGGACGGCATGCTCATCCAGCAGATCTCTGAGAAACCTGGGAGCACTTCTGAGAAATGCTGATTTTTCAATAGGTCCTTTGGGGTAGGAAATCATGGCACCTTCAGGATCTGTTTGCTTCAAGTTATCGTTTCAGGTTGGAGGGACATTATAGACTTAAATGGAGGAGGTTAAGGAGGAGGTTAAATGGAGGAGGTTGAGGGTCAGGTAGATCTGACTCTATGTCCTAGATTTTTCACTGGCTTTTCTAGATAGTTTCCCTTCCTTCCTTCCTCTTTCTTTCTTTTCTTTCTTTCTTTCTTTCTTTCTTTCTTTCTTTCTTTCTTTCTTTCTTTCTTTCTTTCTTTCTTTCTTTCTTTCTTTCTTTCTTCCTTCCTTCCTTCCTTCCTTCCTTTCTTTCTTCCTTTCTTTCTCTCTCTCCTTCCTTCCTTCCTCCTCCTCCTTTCTTTCTTCCTTCCTTCCTTTCTTTCTTCCTTTCTTTCTCTCTCTCCTTCCTTTCTTCCTTCCTCCTCCTCCTCCTTTCTTTCTTTCTTTCTTTCTTTCTTTCTTCCTTCCTTCCTTCCTTCCTTCCTTCCTTCCTTCCTTCCTTCCTTCCTTCCTTCCTTCCTTCCTTCCTTCCTTCCTTTCTTTCTTTCTCTCTCTCTCTCCTTCCTTCCTTCCTTCCTTCCTCTGCCTGCCTTCCTTCTTTCTTTCTTTCTTCCTTCCTTCCTTCCTTTCTCTTTCTTTCCTAAGGTTCCTACATAATCCCAAGCTTTGATTTTCTCATCTGTTAAATAGGGATTCCATGGCTTGAGAAAAATGTATATAAAATTCTTAACCACAGCATGTGGCTTCAGAAAATTTCTGCACATAAGAGAAACACACCTTCGGGAAACCCAAGGGCAAAGTTTTAGGGCCCTTGAGTTGCTTGAGGATTATTTCTATATTCTGTTGTTTCAATGTCATAAAACCAGGAATAGAGAATTAGCCACATAGAGACAGAGCAATAAAAATATCCAGTACTTTGTTGGATTGGTGCTTAGATTTCAGGGAATTCTCCAAAAAAATTAGCTCCAAAGTTCTGATACAGATTTTGTTTTGTTAGGGCTGGCCTTGAAGGACAGATCTCAGGAACAATTGTGAAGCTTTGTGCCTGGTGATATTTTTGAGTACTTCTCAAGGTGGGTGAAAAAGTGATGTTTAATATGTTTTAAGGCAACCTTAAAAAGTAGAATCCGTTGAGGTGTAAACCTTTAAGGTGTTGTAGTTTTATATAGCTACAGATATTTGCATACTTAGAAATCTCAGAAATAGCAAACTATGCCCAAATCGTGAGGCACCTACGTCAAAACCTGGCACATAGTTTTTAATATAGTTTAGCTTCTTCTGAAATTTGCAAAAGAGTACCAGTCAAGTATCCTCAGAGGAATGAGTGTTAAGGGGGTGGTAGGGAAGTGTGGAAGGAAAAAGATAAAACTAAAGGACAAATGTGAATAAAAATATGTTTAGAAAAACAACTAGCAGTTAGAATCTTTTATAAAATCTGAGCTATAACAGCCCCCAACCCCTGCAAAATAGCTTTTGGAGGGACTCTTCAGGGGAAGGCAATGTATTTGGTTTGTGTTGTGTTAATTAATGAAAACTGCCCCTTGGAAATTCCTTCACATCTTTCCCACCAAGTCTATAACAGGAAGTTACAAAAGGAACCTTTTGGATTGGCAATCGGCTTAGCTCAAGTCTGAGCTGCCATGGAGCCAAAAAGAAAGAGACAGAAAGGACTGATGTATAAGGAGCAACTATCCACACCTTGGGGGAATAGACCGTGGCTTGAGAGAAAAAAAAAAGATTAAAAAAAAAAAGAAACACAAAGGAACACATGAAAATAAGTCTCTCGGAATCTATGTTTTGTGTTTTCATTTTCGCCCTTTCTGTTTCTTTCTTTGAAGTTTACAGCTTGGCAGGTGGTTTAGAAAGCAAAAGTGTGCTTCAACTTTTCTCCAAGTTATTCCCCTGCTCTGTTTCCTGGAAGCAATGGCTGAGCTCAGGCAGACAGGCCCATATCAACAGAACCCTTGTAGCAGCATTATTATCCTGAGCTCTCCCCTTTCTCTCAAATGCAACATGCCATCCATCACAGCTCTGTTAGCTTTAGTTTGAACTCCACAGTTCAGAATCAGTTTTTCTTCCTCCCTCGCCTTTTAGCTCTGGGCCCAGCCTGCATTGAGGCTCACAGGAACACCTGGGCTGCTCTGAGTTTCCTGCTGTTGTCCTTCTCTTTCAGCAGCCTTAGGGGTCAGTGCATCAAATCATACCTCCCCTTTTGCTGTGAAAAATCCTGGCTCCCCAGTTCAAAGTGAAAGTCAAGGTCCTTACAATGACTTGCCAGGTTCTATCCAATTAAGCTCACCCTGACAGCCATGACCTTGCTAACTCTGCTCAAACCAGGCTGGCTTTTTCACTTTTGAAAATACAGTGCCCTATCCCACTTCTGGGCCATGGCACTGGCTGCTTCTCTACCTGGCATGTTTTCCCTCCAGAATCTGTGGCTCAATGGCTCACCTCCTTCATGTCATTTCATTAAGGCTTCTTTGAGCTTGCTTAAATTTGCATAATCTCTATTATTTCTGACGGCCAGTTTATTTTCTCTAAACCCAGGATGCCTATATATTACTCATAATAATTACTATTGATTACTTGTTGTTTTCTACTAACACATGAGCTCCACAGGACATGGATTTTGTTCATTGCCATATTCTCAGCACCCAGTAGGGCTTAATAGATCCTTGGTGTCTAGGCAAGAATTTGAAGTTCTAACTCCTTCCTGTTGGTCAACGACTCAAAGTCAATGCTTTCATGATATCCCAGACCAATGGCTGAGGTAAGGCTGAGGTCTAAGTATAAGATCTTAGGAATTTCTAGAGGTAAAGAAAGACAATAGGTATTAGTTATTTATACTATGGAGGCAGAAGGCAGAAAGCATCAGTCTTCCCCCTTCTGTCCATTTCCAGGGCCAACACAGTGGGTGAAGAAAGGAGTTCCTGTGATAGAGGAGGTTCAGTGAGTCCTGTAAATTGCAGGGGTCATGGCTCCTCTTTCTTTACTAATATCTTCCTTATTCATCACGGGCTAACCTGAAGGTTTCTCTCCAGATAGCTCACACTCCTTCCCACATGGAAAAATCCATCATTCTCATGGCCCTTGTACTGCAGCATTAGTTCAGTTTTCTGTTCACATGTTTGTTCCACACTAGAGGGCAGTCTTCTCTGGTGAACAGACCACCTCCTGCCATCTTTGTCTTATTAGAATAATGCCTGATTCATTACACACATCTGTACTCACAGATTTGCAAAGAAGCTCTGGCTACAATTAGCACTTCTGGGAAGTTAAGCTTCCTTTTGAGCTAGCATAGGTCACAAATAATCTTCCAGACAATAGTAAACAAACATGTGCTACATATTGGGTAATGATTGGTGAGTCAGGTAGATTCAGAAGCTGGTGTCATTATAGACTTCACAGCCTGGAGGGGGAAAAAAGACTAGCAACAAAGCCTTCAGGTTGGTGCTCAGATGCTTTGATGGTGGAGGTTTTCTTGGGAATGAGGGGATGGTTATGGAAGCTCTGAGAATAAAAATAAAAGTGTCCAGGTTCAAGAGAGACTACATAGAAGAAATGAGTCTTTTTCCACTCTAGTGGTTTATTTATTTAATAAGGGCTGGCTTGATTTCTATTCTTAAAAATTATTAAAGATAATAATTTTGTTTTTCAACAAAAGTATAGAATATTATATCTAAACCTGAAATGTAGTCTCAAATTAAATTTAAAATTTTTGTAAACCATCATATAAATCATTTATTATACAATACTAATATTAATGGAAATTAAATACTCTTGTAGTATTTTGTTAAGTGTCTTTAGTAAGAACTTTGTGAATGAACCATATAATAGAGATAGGTAACATAATTCAGTTGTCATTACATTTATAGACATAATTATAGAAGTAGTTGGTGTAATTAATGAAAATATATGTATAATTGTACCTTAACTGATGGCCAAACCCATTACATAATGAAGAGAATCACCCAGAATTCCCCATTAAGCTTTCTTTAATAATGTTTCATAAGAATGATCCCTGTGGCCACATGTAAATAATGGATCTGTCGAAATGGGAATTTGTTCTGTTCTACCTCCTCATAAAATTACCTCACAATTGGAAATATGAGTATATTTTTGTAAATACTTTGAAACATTTCCAGTGTTTTATAAAAACCAGTATCCAAAGACTGATGTCTTTTCTTTGCTTTCAATTTCTTGTCTTCTCCAATCTCTAATCTTTTTTTTTTTTGTCGGTCGTGGGGCTTGAACTCTGGGCCTGAATGCTGTCCCTCAGCTCTGCAGCTCAAGGCTAGTGCTCTAACACTTGAGCTACAATGCCACTTCCGATTTTCTGGTGGTTTATTGGAGATAAGAGTTTCACGGACTTTCCTGCCCGGGCTGGCTTTGAACCTCAATCCTCAGATCTCAGCCTCCTGAGTAGCTAGGATTACAGGCATGAGCCACTGGTGCCCGGCCAATCTCTAATCTTTGATTTTTAATCTTCCCCTCTTTCCTCAAAGTCACTTGTGACCAAGTGTCTCTCAATTTAGGAACTTTTTTCTGGACTTCAGGATTCCTTCTGATGCTTCCTGTCTCCTGGGTTCACATATTCATTCTGCACTTGGCATTTTTCAATAAATTTGCAAAATATTGGCCATTGCTACTTTTTAAAAAACATCTTTTAGGCCTTTGGTATTTTTCATTTTTCTCCTTAAAATCATCTTTGATTTGATTCAAGAGATCCTCAGTGCTCCCCATATTAGTATTCCTCAATGTCCTTCCTGGCTCTCTCTCCTGAGGACTCAGTTCACCACTTCCTGAATCTCCATGATTGTCAAGCCCAGACATTCTTTTCCAGCCAATGTCTGAACACCTCCCCTTACAAGAAGTTCCTGGGACATGCCTCCAAGTCTACATGTCATCTTCCTGCTTAGGAGCTTGCTCATCTGCTTGTATATTCTATTAGTGGCTCCCATACTCCAGTTTTCTCCACTCCTCTCAGAGATCTTTTTGTTGCTAATATCCAATTTATTGTCAAATTCTCTGGGCTCTGCCTTTGAACTCTTTAGGTTAAGCCTTTCTAACCTGGAAGTTGCTTAAAGCATCTTAATTGATCTTCCAGTTTTCAGTTGTATCTCCTGCATCCTTTCATAAAACCATTTCTTCCCTCCTTCCCTCTTTTCCTCCCTTCTTTCCTTTTTCCCTCCCTTCCTTTCTTTTCTTTCTTTGTCAGTGCCAGAGCTTGAACTCAGTACCTTGTATTCTCACTTAACTGTTTTGCTTAAGGTTAGAACTCTACCACATGAGCCATACCTCTATTCCTGGATTTTTGTTGGTTAATGGGAAATAAGTCTCATTGACTTTTCTGCCCAGGATGGCTTTGAACTTTGATGCTTAGATCTCAGGTTCTTGAGTAGTTAGGATTATAGGAGTAAGCCACCAGCACTTGGCTCATAAAACCTTAAGTTTCCCATTCATAAGTTATAGAAGCTCTATACTTATTGGTCTTATTCTTTTTCAAGACTCTGCTTCTGGCATCTCATCCTTCAAGACTGAGTTCCTTCTTTTATGTCAAGACTTAGCTACCCTATCACAGTGGTAGTCATAGAACCTGAGAAATGTTTTCCTTCCCTCTCCCTAACTAGTGAGTGGGCTTTGAAGCATAAGGCTGCTGCCTGTCTCTGAATAATTACTATCCACAATGTGAGCATCAGCATAGCCACATCAATGAAAACAATAAGGTGGGTGTTAGTGGAAATGTCAGGGTGGTGCTTGGCTTGTTTGTTGTGGGGTGTTCTGTTTTGAGTTTACTTTGATTGTTGGTAGAGGAAGAAGAAAAGCACAGAGGTACATTTCCAGACTCTCTGTCTGCATAGCTGATGGCTTCTATAGTTAATACTTGTGTATTTGGATCCCTCCTTCTCTCATTTTTAATGGAGGAGCTGGGAAAAATTGAAAATTTACAAACCCCATACCTGGCAGCAGGTATGAGGATATAGAGTATAATGTTTCAGGAAAAGGGTCAATATATTGCCAGTGGCAGAAGCTGCTGAAGCTACAGAATTGGTGTTCTTTAGCCTTTTTGATCGCCTGACTTATTGTTTTAAGAATATCATTTCCTGAACATTTCTATCTTGTATAGAGAGATACAAACGGCTCACATAAAGCAACTCTCTAGATTTGTCTGATTCTCGGGTTTTAAGTTCTGACATGGGGGAGGCATGTCAGATAGAAGCTTTAAACATCCTCCTTCTGTTTCTATCCCTTGAGTCCTGGAGATATTCAAGACACAAATGAATGAATGATTACTAGTAGTAGGGCAGACCTTCTATCTCAAGACCTGCCAACATTTAACCCAAATACCTCCTCACAGGTGGAAAGGGTTCTTCTGAGTCAATTCGGCTTGCACATTTCTGAAAATGGGATGTGTGATATTAATCTATTCATCTGGGAAGAGTTTCGATTTGTTTTCAAAACCTGGAAAGTAGTAGATGCTCAGTAAAGATGCCCTGAATGTTTTCTTATGACCTAAGTAGTAAGATATAGAACTAAGCAAAAACAGTTCTTTGATAGACCTATGTCTTACTCTATTACTTATCTTGATATAAAGTAAAATATTTTAGATTTGGCTAAAATGTATCCGTAGCAGTTAGTTTTGTATGGCTTTGTTTGTTCATTTTTGTCTTTTTTTCTTTCTTTATTTTTTTATGTCACCTGCTGTCACCTGTATTTCAGAAGTGCTTGCTCATCCTGAGTCCTTCAATTAACCTTAGAGTCCCATAAGCAAAATGAGATGATTTGATTCATTTTAGATTCAATAATCAGTAAAAAACTTACCATGCTTAATTGAGCATACCAACTACCTGGTCTAATAGATTCATACTTAAATTTTTTTTTAAAGAGAGAGCTTCATGTGAATAGAGGAATTATTAACTTATAATAACAGTATTCCAGTGTGATCCACGAAGGTAACTTCACATTTTCAGCTGTAGGGATGTCAGAAACAAATAGAGGCATCCACAATTTGCCTTCTGCTGCCATTTAACACCTTCTCCATATGCAATGTGGCCAAGCCTGCCTGTACTTGCCAAATCCAATCTTTCTGCTTTTACTGCTGACAGTATAGATCATGAAAATAAGACACAATGAAGTTTGAAAAGCTGGATGTATTCTCACTGGATGAACTCCTTGGTCCTGGTTTTCAGGAAGACTGTGGTTTTCTCCACACAGCTGATTTGGTCTCTCTGACAGACCTGATGCTGGTTGACTAGCTGGTTTAATTTGGTTATGCACATCAACCAGGCTGCTGTCTTTCTAAGAGCCAGCCCCAGGGAGATGCTTGTAAGAATACATCTCTAAAGAGGTCATGTGGTTGAGAGCTAATGACTTCAATACATTTGTTGTTGTTTGGAAAAGGCCCAGCCTTTCAACAGAGCATCTGTTCAAATGCATAGAAAAAAATCCCTGGCCATGGAAGGTCAGACTGAATGAGTTTAACCATGAACTTGGAATGAATGAAACATAACACAATATTGGAAATGGTGTCTGTACACAGTAGGGCTCCTGTCTTGGTAACTGGAAGCTCCAAGTTGGCTTGCAGACATTCTGTGGGGATATTGACAGTGGGGAGGCAAGCAAGGCATGTGGGGTGGGAACTGGATATTCGGGGTAGGAGGAGCAACCTTGGCACTTAATTTAAACAGGACAAATACTTTAATCATAGTTGTTACCTAGCTTTAACTCAACTTTGGAAAAAAAAAATTCAGGTTTCTGAAACAAGTAAATTAGAAGATGGTTATATAAAAAAGGCTTATCTGCTTCACAATGAAGTCAGTACACAACTTTCTTCAAAGGTCTTATTTAAATTTTCTATTTGAAGTTCTGTCAGTCAATGTTAGTGGGGGTAAGAAATAGGTGTCATCATTTTGGAGGACAATTTGGCAGTATCTTTTAACATTTGAAATGTGTATTCTCTTTGATCTGACATTTCTATTTCTGGGAACTGATGTGTGCGTGTGCGTGCGTGTGCGTGTGTGTGTGTATGTGTGTGTGTGTCTGTTTTACATGGTAGAATTTTCTACATAGACCCAGAAGAAGCTTCTACAGAACTGTTAGAATACCTAGGTAATAAACAAAAATGGAAACACCCCAGAGGCCCACCATGGAACAGCTACACACCAAAATACAATGCAGCTGTTACAAAATTTAAATTTGCTAATAAATGTGTTAATATGAAAAATTTTCTAAGATAATAATCAATAAGAAATCCAGGTTAGAACAGTGCATTGCAAAAGAGAATGTTAAGTGATAAAAGTGGTTATTGCTACAGTATGAATAGAAATAATGTTTCATTTCTTGGTGTATGTAATGTTTTAAATCATAAAATAAATTTATGATTTAAAAGTTCCACTGTGGCAAAAGTTTATATCAGTTACTAAAAGGAAAAAAATATATATATTTCCCTTCCTCCATTCTGTCAAAGGTCTATTCTACAAGAACTATGGAATATACCATTTGCTATGTTTAACCACATTAATGAGAAATTTGGCTGTGATCTGGATCAAATAATAGACAGGTTTTTATGTTAGGATCTGTGGGCCAGAATTACTGGCAGCTTTCTTGGTGGTGGCTTAAATAAGTGCAAGATCAATTGCTCAAAAAGTTTAAGTGGACTGCAAGCCAGTGTCTGACATCCTGCTTTCCTGCTACAAAAAGTAGCAGGTAAGAATCTTGGATGTGTCACTGGATGGAGCATTCGGTGTCTATTATCCAAATGCTCTTCTATGCTGGGCTCCTCTGGCTCCTCTGAAAGGGGGAAATTCATGGCTTTCAGACATGTCTGCCTTTCTTGCTTTTTGGTAATACAGGATTGGACTTTCCCTGAATTGAGGAAGGCTGACCTATTTCCCCAAACATGCCATCAGCACCAGCTGGATTTAAGGGAGGGACCCAAAGCTTGTTTTTCCTAATAAGAAAGACCCTACTACACACTGCCATGAGACTAATTCCAAGAGCGAGAGGTGAGAGTAGGAAACTTTAAAATATTGGGTAAGATGTCCCCCAACGCCATACTGCGTCCTTTTCATATCAGCAGAGCTTCCACTTCTCTTTTAGCATCTGGATCACATCTCCAGATGGCTCTAAACATCTCTAACCTGACAGTCACCCACACCTGCCATCTACAAACCGCCCACATATGCTGAACCTCGTGGAATGTTCTCTTTGCCTTCTTGTTGCAACTGAACCTCAGGCATTTGCTGAAAGACGTTGCTCATGGGGAGTTCTCAGATGTGGCAGCTCCCTATCTCTTTAAATACCCTAGCCTCCCTCTTTAAAAATATTGTATTTATTATTATTATTAAGTACCCTCCCTCTTTCCTCTTTCCACCATTTCTCCTTCATCTTTGGAATCACTAACCAGTAACTCCATCACCTTTATCTCAAAGGAGGGCAGTCATCCCCACCCTCCCTTGTTTTCTGGAAATTTTAGAACCCACTTTACTGTTCTCCACCTTGGTACTCCTGTTGTCAACTATGATAACCTTACACAGGTGAGCTCTGCCACCTTTGACTCTTCCTGTCCCAACCTATGCAATTCCAGCTACCTTTTTTCCAGTGTCCTCACCCATCCACTTCTGGGGTTAGTCCCTAGACCTGTCACTAACAACAGCAGCATCACTCCCAACATGTCTACACAAGGCCCTTCATTTTATGTCTGTCACTCTTTTGTAACTTGCTACTACTCAGCTCTTGTATATTTTCACTGCTCCACTTTGGAACATGTTCTTTACTTGGTCTTAGAGATACAATTCTTTCTTGGTCCTTTTTCTCAGTCTTTTTTTTTTTTTCCTGATCTTTGTTCTTCTTCCCAAATTCTTAGATGTGGGGTCTTTGGAGCTCAATCCCGGCCTTCTCTTCCCTATCAGCTATTAATTGTCACTAAGTTCTGTAGTTTTTCTTTTCTTTTTTGCCAGTTTTGGGGCTTGAACTCAGGGCCTGGACTCTGTCCCTGAGCCTCTCTGTGCTCAAGGCTAGCACTCTACCACTTGAGCCATAGTGCCACTTCTGGCTTTTTCTGAGTAGTTTATTAGAGATAAGCGTTTTATGGATTTTCCTTCCCAAGCTGGCTTTGAACTGTGATCCTCAGATCTTAGCCTCCTGAGTAGCTAGGATTACAGGTGCTTACCTTAGTTCTGCAGTTTTAAAGAATACTTGTATTTTGCTAGGTGCTGGTGGCTCATGTCTGCAATCCTAAATACTAAGGAAGCTGAGATCTGAGAGTTGTAGTTTGAAGCCAGCCTGCGCAGAAAAGTCCCTGTGAGACTCTTATCTCCAATTAACCACTCAAAAACCAGAAGTAGAGCTATGGCTCAAAGTGGCAGAGTTGTAGCAAAAGAATTCAGGGACAGTGCCCAGGCCCTGAGTTCAAGCCCTACAACTTACAAAGCAGGAGAAAAGCATGCTTGTATTTTATGACTTTCATATTTCCATTATAGCCCTGTCTGATCTCTCTTCCAAGTCCAGTCTTCTACATCTTCCTTAATATTTATACTTGGGTGTCTCAGAGGTATACTAACCTTACCATGAGATTTCAATTTTCTCTCCTATAACTTCTCAGTTTTATTTTATTTTATTCTCAGTTTTCCTCATCAATATATGGCATGGTTATGTGGAAGTGAGATTTCCCTACTATGAAGAGACTGCTTACCTGATATCTATTACCTTTCCATTTCCCAATGATACAACACTTACTGGAAAATGAACTGCTTTGTGACTCACTAAGCTTAATAAAATACATGTTCAAGCTATCTTAGAACTAGTGTAGCTATGTGACTGGGTTTGGGCAAATGTTATTGGAAGGGTCTTCCAGGATGACTCCTTGAAAAGAGGACAAAACACCTGTAGAAATTATTTGGTTAACTTTCTGTATCCTTTGGAACACATCTACCTTGGACCATGAAGTGTCCTTGAAGGTGACAATCATTTAGTAATCATACATAATTAGGATGGTGAAGTAGCAGGATGAGTGGGAAGGAACCTGGGTTTTTAACTGTTATGGAATTGCCAGAAGAATAAACTTCTGATTTAAGATACAAAAATCTCTGCTATAAATAGCTGTACTAATCATACCTGATTATTTGTTTATTTTTGGTGGTATTGGGTTTGGACTCAGGGTATCAAACTTGCTAGGGAGGTGTTCTAACACTTAGTCATGGCTCTAGCCCTTTTGTGCACTGCTTATTTTGAGAAGAGGTCTAATTTGGGCCTGGATCCAAGTCTAGATTATGATCCTTCTATTTGTTTCCTACTATAAGAAGGTGTATGCCACTGTGCCTAGCTCCATGTTTTTTTGTGTGTCAGTCCTGGGGCTTGAACTCAGGGTCTGGGCACTGTTTCTGAGCTTTCTTTGCTCAAGGGCAGTGCTCTATTACTTGAGCCATAACTCCACTTTGGCTTTTTTAGTAGTTAATTGGAGATAAGCCTCATGGGCTTTCCTGTCTGTGCTGACTTTGAACTGTGATCCTCAGATCTCAGCCTTTGAGTATCTGGGATTATAGTTACGAACCACCAGTGGCCAGCCTTCCTTTTTTTTGAGATGGAGTTTCACTTTTTATCTTTTTTTTTTTTGGTCTGGTTTGGCTTGGAATTTCAATCCTTCTGATCTCAGTCTCTCGTATACTGGATTGACAGGTACACATCATCATGTCCAGCTATTGGGTGAGAAGAGGTCTTGCAAACTTTATGCCTGGGCTGACTGGCCTTGAATCCTAGTCCTCTTGATCTCACCCTCTCAAGGTGCTAGGGTTTCAGGTGTGAGCCACCACACTCAGAACTATAGTTTTAGAGGACACATCTTGGGCAATGGAAATCATTGTGGAATACTCTACAATCCAATTCTCTTTGAAAGAAAACTGGATTACTTCACTGTAAGAAAGAATACTGAGTAATAGCTAGATTAGGGAACCTTGCAGTGCTTTTGTGCTTTTGAAATCAGCAATTCATGTAGGACATTAATAGTTTCTCAGTTTTGTAAAGAGGCTGTTAGCTGCAGCTTAATTTCATTAAGGAAATTAAATTCTACTCCTTTATATGACAACTTTTTCTATGTTATTTTTTTCCTTATGCAAATGAGTAATAATTAACTTTTATGAAAATAGTGTAGTTACTTTTTCTGCAAATGGCCTTAGTCATGTGACCATGAGTTTAAGACCATGTAGGCAGCTTTCTCTCTACCTCAGTTCTTTGAAAGATGGTAGTCAGGATGTCTGTCTGCTTATCTACAGGTCTCCATGAAAATTAAGAATGACTACTGATGTTGCCATGGGTAGAAAGTCTCCTTTAAATCATCACATTACTTATTTTGAATTAACTTTCTTCATTTTCATTTAGAGTTATTACTAGGAAAGGAAACAAAGATCAATTTATTGAGAAATTTGACTGAGAATGAGATGCAATTTGGGCATTTGCAAATGAGAAAGAAGCTGTGGGTTATTAACTTAGTCAAGAATTGAAATTGTTCTCTGAAGAACACACAGCATCACTATAGGAAGAGACAATGGCTTTCCATGTGAGAGGGAACCAAGGTCCCTGAAAGGCCAAAGGCCAGGATCATACATTTGTGTCTCCAGAAATGTCTTGTTAGAGAAGCAAATCTAGACCTTGGGAGAAGTGAAGGTCACTCATCTATCAGGCCTAGCAAAATGCCTTGTGTAGAGCAGGTGCTCAGTTCTTATTAAGAGACCACATCTTCACAGGTGGCTGGTAAATCGTATGTCATCAAGGGATGCAGAGATAGGGCAGAGAGGACACTGTCTGCTGGCTTCCTAGATTCTTACTGCTCTCACTTCCTAAGGCTGAGTGAAATGTCTTCCATAGGGCTTCCTTGGCATCTAGCTCCATGCATCACATCCCTTACCTCTAGAATCTAGCACTTTGATCATTCTAGGTTTTGATAAATGAATGAATTAGGGAGTGAATAAATGAGATGATAGTCTGTCTGGCTTGTGAGAGAAGATGGGGGGGGAGTGTTCAGGGAGCTGCTCAAGGCTAGACCTTGCAAATGCCATGACTTTGTTCAATGTTTGAGAGCAAGTACATTGCTTAACTAATTTATCCTTCCTTCCTTCCTTCCTTCCTTCCTTCCTTCCTTCCTTCCTTCCTTCCTTCCTTCCTTCCTTCCTTCTTTCCTTCCTTCCTCCTCCTCTTCCTCTTCCTCCCCCTCCTACCCCTCTTCACCACTTTGGCTATACTAGAGTTTGAATGTGAAGCCTTGCACTTGCTAGTCAGGCACCCTTATCACTGAGCCATGCTGCCAACACTTTTTTGCATTGTTTATTTTTTGAGATAGGATCTTATACCCTGCATAGGCAGCTGTCTGAATTGTGATCCACCTATTCTGGACTTCCTGTTGTAGCTGGAATTACAGGCATTCATCATTAGGTCCAAATTCTTTCATAAAGATCGATTCTCCATAACTTTTCGGCTAGATAGATGGGTTCTTGTCAGTCTCTTCCAATTTATCTCACATTTACAGAGTCTTTAGGGCCCACTCAAAAAACTACCTTCTTGCTGGGCACTGGTTCCTGCCTGTAATCCTAATTAGGAGGTTAGGATCTGAGGATTGGGGTTGAAAGCCAGCCTGTGCAGGAACGTCTGGGAGACTCTTCTCTACAATAATTTACTCAGAAAAAGCTGGAAGTAGCTCTGTGGCTCAAGTGGTAGAGTAATAGCCTTGAGCAAAAGAAGCTCAGGGCCAGGGCCAGAGTTCAAGCCCCAGGACTGATAAAACAAACAGAAAACCCAACCTTCTTTACCAATTCTCCCTTTCCCTATTGGAAGCCATCTTTCCCCCCTGTCATCTATTATCATCTTCTAACCACCTAAGGTACTCTTCGGTTCTTCCTTGTGCTGCTGTGATTTCTGTGCTATTATACCCCTGACCTGTGAGATCTTTCATGGAATCAAATATCCCTGCCTCTAGGTCCTAACTTCCCCCAAACACTTACAGAATAACTTGCACGTACTATGTGCTTAAAAATAATGAACTTATCCCTGGGAACTATGGTGAAAATGAACTATACAATCTATAAGTGGGGATGGGAGGGAAAAACTGGGAGAGAGACATTATCCCCAAAGAAATTTACTCTTTATCTGACCTGTGTAACTGTAACCTCTCTGTACATCACCTTTATAATAACATTAAAAATTAAAAAAAAATAATGACCTGAATATGTATAGGATAATTTTCTATGTTTAGAAATCATCATTTAATTCCTCTTTGGAACTGAATGATTTCTAAACATAGAAATGTCTTGTTAGAGAAGCAAATCTAGACCTTGGGAGAAGGGAAGCTCACTCATCTATCAGGCCTAGCAAAATGCCTTGTGTAGAGACCACATCACCACAGGTGGCTGGTAAATAGTATGTCACCAAGGGATGCAGGGATAGGACAGTGAGGATGCCATATATACCGCACTTTCCCAGTTGATCCACTTAGAGAGGAAAAAGAGCTGAAAAGGAAGCATCGCAAGTAACTGGCCTTACGCACTGTCCAGAATCCTGAAATGGCTATAAATAATGACCCAGCATATACGTGATTTCACTACAGCTTTACTCAAAGGCTAGCTACAACTCGAAAATTGTGAAAATGTTTAAATGGAGGGGAGTATTTCCCAAAGGCTAGTAAGCCCACCGCTATTGCCTCAAGCATCTTCATCTGAATTACACTCCCCTAAACTGCACAGCCTAGAAGGGGTGTAAGTCACAGATGTGATTATTATTGTTCTATGAGAAGAGAGAAGCCCTTGAGAATTTGCAGACGTCATGGCTGGCTGGCATCAGGTTGGAGGGTAATGACTGGGTTTGGGTATTTTTGGTGGAATCCCAGAATTAGGTTGCAAAGCCTGCTTGTTTTGGAGGCAGCTGCTGAAGGATGCAATTGGGGTGGTCAGTTCCATTTCCTACTATCTTCTTTATTGATTCCATGGAGAGATTGGCATGAGTTTGGGTTCCAAATGAGAACCTTAAGAAACACACCAACTATGGTCCTTCAGGGAGATAGATGACAAAAATTGTTCTCTGGTCAAAGAAGTCAGATATCCTGCACACTAGCCCTCATTATGGCTGACTGAAGGTTGTGGTGTATTGCAGCATATTGGATGATGAAGAAATTATTTGACTCAACTCATGAGCTATCCCATTTATTTAACTGTAAAATATCCTCCCCCCCCCCCCCGCCGCGAGTTGTTATAAAACATCTAGTATTAGTAGAGACTAACATATCACAGAATGAATTTTCAACAAAAGAATTTGGTAGTAACCAAATTGGATGTTTTTACCGTGATGGGAAGGGAGATTCAGCTAAGAATAGGACACAATAGGTTATTCATGAAGGCATGGGAGTTTCAAGAAGGGTAAGGAATGCTAAAGGTGATCCATGAGGATACTAAACCCAAGCTGACAGTCTTGCTAAGGGCTGGCTCTAGTTCCCATTCCAGACTTAATTAATTAATTTATTTATGCATTGGAAACCCAGTCATTTTAAAGTGAGATCATCAGCTTGTAAGGACCATTGTTTTATCTTCGTATGGTCTGGGATTGTCTGGTGTAGAGAAGAAAGCAGAAGTGAGAGCCTGAACAACAATGTTTGCTCAGGTAGATGTGAAAAGAGGAAATAAAGGATCGGCAAGGGAGAAAGGCATCACTGAGGTGATAGGGAGACAAAGGATTCACTGGTAATGGGAATTACAGGTGGGAGGCAGAGGGGAGGATGGAGCAAAGGCAGACACTGGAGATTTGTGACAGGGAGAAGCTAAAAAGTCCCCTTCCTCAAGGCAGAAACAAAATAACAACTGGGGTAAAAAGTCTTCCTAAAGTATGGAGTGCTCTTTTTGTGTCTTGAGCGTAGATGCCTGTTCTTACAGGTAGAATTCTGTCTTTGAGCCTGCAGGGTCTGCATTTCTCCTCAGTGTTGATAGGGCCCGGTCTGAAATTCTAATAGTGGTCTGCTGCCTTAAAAAATATCACAGTGGTTAAGTGAAAGCAGGAGAATAGCAACAGGGAAGAGTCCAGGTGTGCGGAAGCCGGAGTGAGGGAGGGGCTGAGAAGTTCCTCTTACCCAGGGATGTCAGATGTCCACTTCTTGCATGCAAAGCAACTAGGAGCTCTTTGACCAGCTAAGGAAGCTTAGAAATACTGGAAGCTAAATGCAAGATATGCAACACATTTGGGAAATTCTCTCCCATGTAGAAGGATAAGATCAGCAAATTCTTCTACCAGGGTGCCTTGTGATTTCTTGTCAGTATGTGTGGAAAAATCATGTTAAAAACCCTAATGGTTTTTGTAATTTACAAAAACTATATACTAGTCAAAAGGTGGAGGTGTGAAGTGGAGGCTAGGAGTGTAGGACAACTTCTTTTACAAGAAAACTTTTCAAATCACTGTTCCATGACAAATTTAATTCTGAGAAACTGATTCTGTCTGGGACAAGATAATCCTCTGGGATAGTGCCTAGAATTCATGAGTAGAGTTGGAGGCATGATCAAATGGTGGAGTAAAACTACTAGCAAGTGCCAGGCCTTATATTCAAACCCTTCAAAAATATGGTATCCAGCTACTGGGTTCTGGTGGCTCATGCGTCAAATATTAGCTACTGGGAGGCTGAGGGTGGAAGGATCATAGTTCAAGGCCGGTCTAGGCAGAAAAGTTCTTGAAAGCCTATCTTGAAAAGAACTAGCAAAACAGCCAGGCTGTAGGTGTGGATGAAGTGGTACAGCTCACCTGCCTAGCGAGTTTGAGGCCCTGAGTTCAAACCCCATTACTGATGAGAAAAAAAAAATAGCTAAAAGAAATTCTCTTCTCTTAGGGAAAATGGTTCAAATGATATGCTAACTTCACAGACTGGGATCCCTAATGTAGACAATTCTAATAGCTGGAAGAGTGACCTACACTCTAAGATTACTGTTCTCAGTTGGGAGGGACTGGTGGACCTGAAGACAAGGGTCTACCACTCTTTGCATCAGATGCAGGAATCAAGCTGCTTTGAGGTACACAGGTCCCTTGGGATCTCTCACTCTTTTGCATAAATGAAGAAACTCACTAGGACCTATTCTGCCTTTGAAATGAAGGACACAGGTGTGCTGGGTGGATGTTTCTCTATATGTTGATATGAGGATGTAGAGAAAGAATACTGAGACAGTGAGTGTGTGCTTGGGTCTACGTTATGACACCATTTCTCTGAGTGTGTTATACAGTTACGATGGTTTGGATTGTTTGAATGGAATAACATGATTACCCATGGTATTGCACGTCTCCAATTCCAAATAAACACAATGGCAAAAAGTAGACAAAAATGCAGAAGGAATAATAAAGTCACACAATGTCACTGAAGTCATGCAAAGAGGAAAACCAAAGGTTAAAAAAAAAAAAAAAACAACCATGGGCAAGCAACAGATACCAGAAATGAAAAACAGCAAAAAGAAAGAAAGAAAAAGCTGATGCATACAATTCTAAAATCATTCTTACCTTCTTCAGTCATTGTGTCATAATATTTTAGTTTTCCATATGATCCAAGTTCTACAACATCACAGTAAAAGACACAAAGATAAGGAACGAGCTATAAGGCAAGAACTTTGTTTTTACACATTCTTAATTAATCAGATTCAGAGTTATACTGTCAAATTCGGCAATCGTAACTGTATGGAGATGTGCACACACAGACCATGTGGCAGACAGCTTCCACGGCTCATTTTCGGAAATCACTTAAGATGTATTATTCTATTGGGGGTGGGATGAGCCTTGCATTTCAGAGTTGGACACTGTTTTTTTTTTTTAAACAGCCAATGACACTGAATACTTGGCAAGAATACTTCACCCAGGCCTCATCTAGCCCTGCAATTTTTAGAGACAGAGCATGAACAATATAGAGGCTTTTGGACACTGGCATTCCTTGTCATGAATCAGTAGGCCCACGGTTCACCTCATGACTTTTCTTTTTCCAACAGAACCTAAAGAACTTCCTGAAGAATATGGAAGCCACCTGGGGAAAATCCAAGGTAAAAAACAACAACCCTAGGTTTTAAACTGTCTGTTTACTGCTGATTTCCAATGCTGAAGGGTCTAAAACACTGTCAGGTGTTCTGGGAATTGTTACTGCTGTATATTTTCAGGGAAGATCATTTGGCTCAGGTGACAGAGCTGTCTAAAAAGCAGAGGGCCTGGAGCATAAGAGCCCTTCCTTTGAGTGCAGATGGCCCAGTGGAGCTAGCTGGGGTGGAAAGTGCTGGCAGTCAGGGAGTTGCTCTGAGTCAGCTGGTGCCATGGCAGCTGGAGTGGAGGGGTGGGGGAAGAGAAGATGACGATATACCATTGCTTTTTTCCCCCCTTTACTTCAGTTTAAAAATAGAAACTTTTTTATTCTTGCTCTTCTGAAAATCCCAGATTGTTTCGAGCAACACTGTGAGAAGATTAACAATATTTATTTTCTTGATTGTAACAGTCTCCCAATAAACTTCAAGAAATTAATTAGACTCCAGAGATATCCCTGTGATTCTGAAGAAGGCTTCCACAGCCCATTAATTTAGGCAGCTGCTGGAGATCCATTGAATTAACTTATAATTGATGGCTTTGTATACAAGAGGAAGGATCTAGCTTGAGATGCAATAAACATTCTTGTATATTTGTATCATACATATAGTCTTTTTTTCACATGCTTAAAATATACCTAACATGTGCTAGTACAAAATTATGCCTTGGGAGAGAAAAATCACCCATCTTTACACCTTTTATAAAAACTCGCCTAGTCTGGCTTTTGTTAGATATATTACAAAAGATTCAGGTGCTTCAGTAAGAAATTGAAATAAGAATATTTCCCCCCACCCCCATGACTTCTGAAGACTGTCTTTGGTGGAATATATATATATATACATATATATGTGTATATATATATATATACTTACTATTTGAGGAACAGATGTCTATTATATATGCAATATTACACAAGCTTGGAATTTGTAAATGATCTAAATACCTTTATAACTATTAAACAGATGTTCATAGTAGTTCCACACATCATATCTGTGTATGTAAACTCACAGTAAGCTGATGAATGACATCAGCCAACTAATTTTTTTGTAGCCTCTCTTCCTTCTAGTTACAGCAGTAGAATAAGCTGCTGGCATTCACATTTATTTGCTCAGAAAACAGAACATGAGTGACTGTTTGCATGGTTGGCTGGAAACCATATTCTATGCAGTGAAGACACCCCGTTCCATTTTCACAGATCCATCTTGTTAGATGCAACCTTCTCTGCATGCACACACCTGTTTCCATGCATCAATCCGCAACATCTGCTGGTGGCAGATGATATTGTGCTTCACCTCATCTCTTGTGGAAGCAGGTATAAACAAATGCAATCGTATTGTTTCAGTGTCACTTTATGTTTACATAGAACTGGAACCGTTGATGTCTGACAAAGCTCACACTCACATATTATTGCCACTGTGGCTAGCAATAGTTAGCTGTTTCTTTGGATAATGAATAGGACAGAGAGACAAGAATGAGACACAGCATACCAATGGTGAAGGTAACGGTGGTGAAATTAAGAGCAGTGAGAAGCTGCATACCAGCAATGCCATGAGTACTCAAAGCCCAGTACAGAGGAAGGAGTAGAATGGTATCTGCCCAGGCGGAGAGAATTATGACTACAGTTTACTAAATACAAGGCAGAAAAGACTGGAGGAATCTCTAATTAACCAGCAAATACTGGACTAGAGGTGTGGCTCAAGTGGTAGAGTACCAGCTATGAATAGGAAAGCTAACTCCTGATACTAGCACAAAAAAAAAAGGATGGAAGGAAGACAGACAAAAGGACAAAAAAGAAAAGACTGAAGGAGAAAGTAGCCTATTAGAACAGTCTTGACTGGCAGCCATGGGATGGAGAGAGGACAACTTTATTAGCCGTATCCTGAGAAAAGCAGGATAGCCCTTTTCTCTGCCCCAGGTAAGTTGTAGAATAAGTTGTGTGACATGTGACCTGGACAAATACAACATGCAGGTATAAGCGACAGCCCATCACACACCTAGCTGTTGTCTATAGCCTATGGATATTTTAGGGAAAGTGGCCGCAGGCACTCTGTTGATAGCCAGTATCCAGACCTAGCTTGGCTGAGAGGGCCTGACAGGTAGGAATGAGAAGTCTCCTGTGCAGGCACATGGCTTCTAACTAGCACATTCTCCATAATAAATACCCATAATAAATACCTTCATTTTTTTTGGATTAGGATTCAGAGTGGATTCAACCCAACCTGAGTTTCTTTAGGATAGGAGGAGGGAGGTTGGAAAGGAGTTCAAGAGGCTATTATTTAATTCCATCTAGCAGTGATCACTGTATCAACTGAGCATGAGGCAGCCAGGATCAGAAGAGTGACAGTGACTTGGGAAATAGCATTCTGGGTACCATCTCCTGTCTTTTTTCCATAAGAAAGCCTTTTTCTTAAGAAGGCCTCATGGCCTGAAACAGCCCCCCAGTACCCAGAGGTTGCTGTTTGAGGTGAGCCTGAATTCAGATCATGGATACTGCCTGGCCTGGCAAGAGCACATGCTTTCTGGCCATAAAAATAGCTGGGGGTCTAGGTATCCCAGCTTCTAGAACTCAACAAGTTCCACTCTGTTCATTTTGAATCTTGCCAGCAAGACCCGTTTTAAGGTACCCCTGAGTTCTTATTCATATGTAGCAATTGGCAAAGCCAAAGGGCTTTATTTTGTCTCCAGTCCACAAGAATCTCTGGATAGAAATTAGTATTTGGGGTTCCCAACCAACATCCTCTTATCTGGTCATAGATTTCTTCCAACATGGCCTTTCAGTTTTTTTTTTCCTCCTCAATTGGAGGCTTTTGACATTCTCAACCTTTTCCCATCAAGCTCTAGAGGTGGTAGAAAATGATTGCTCACATTTGGGACCTCAACGTTCTGATGGCTCAAATGGAAAGCCAATAGAAGGGCTTAAACTAATTTCATTTTTATTAAAATGAAAAGTAGAGGTAGAGAAATCAACAAGACCAAAGCATTTATTATTTAAGTGTTAGCTGATGGGAAAAATAATGGTTGGTCACATTTCTGAAGAGCTAGTTTTATTTTGGGAAAGGCCTAACAATCAAGGCTTTTCTCAATACAGGCAGCAGTATCTTGGTGAAGTCATCTCATGCTTATCACAGAAGTATTTACCAACAATAGATTGCAACATACTTGTGGACGGCTGATTTTTGTTTTTGTTTTCCGTTTGGTAGGGCTTGATAGTTAAGCATATGGGATTTAAAGTCAGGGGCTGTAGGTTTGAATCCAAGATCTGCCACTTATTTGATGTGTGACTTTGAGTAAGTTGTTTCACCCCTAGGCACCTTCCAGTCCTCAGCTGTAAAGGGGCCATGGAAACTATATCTAATCTAGGCTTGGCAGTGAGGGCAGACAATTGTTAGGAAGCTGTCATTAATACTAGCACCACAGAGATGACTGAAAGAGAAACCATGTAACAGGGCATCTAGAGAACTTTTGAAATGTAATTTCTTTTCTTCTTGCTGGTTTTGGGCTTGAACTCAGGGCCTGGGCATTGCCTCTGAGCTTTTTCAGCTTGAGGCTTGTGCTCCTGAGCCACAGCTCTGCTTCTGGCATTTAGTTTTTGGTGATTAAATTGGAGTTAAGAGTTTCATGGACTTTCTTGTCCAGGTTAGCTTTGAACCACAATCCTCAGATTTCAGCCTCCTCCTGAGTAGCTAGGAGTACCGGCATGAGCCACTGGTGCCTGGCTGAGAACTTGATATTCTCTCTAGGCTTGTCAAAACAAATTCTACACCACTTCCAAAAGTTCTAAATCAGGTTGTGTTGTCCAATGGCAAAAGAGATTTCACTGTGTTGATGCCACTATTTCATGAAATGATCTCTTCATAAATCTGCTTGTCTCCTTTCAGATCTAGATGGAATTGAACATAGATTACAAAGCCAGGGGAGCAGGAAGGGAAAAGTGGCCCTTTCATCCATGCAGTTGGCCTCATTACAGCTCTTTTCTTCCTATATTTGCATGTGTGTCTGTCCTTATGACTAAATTGTGTAGATGTTTGAGGCAGAGTCTCTGTTCCTCCAGGAGGACTTGGGACTACCCTCGTTTCCATCAAAGGCTCTCCTCATGTTGTCTAGATAAAGTATGCAAACACCCCGCTCTTAGCTGACAGCTATGTTCAGAATGCTTTGGTGTGCTGAACCATTAGAAGATAGGCACTGATTGTGGCTTTTCTATGACCACTACCACAACTTTACCATAAAGGTGAAGTGGGCCTCACCCTTGGTACTACTTCGTAGGAGCTGCATGCCTTTCTCTGAGCCTTGGCCTCTTCTATCAAATGAGAAAATAGACAACAAATGCTTATTCTTGAGAGTTTTGGGAGCATCTGATAAGATGTCTGTAAAGTATGTTGCACTGGTCTGTAGGAATATATTTTTTTTGTGGGGGAGTTAATCCTTTATTGTTTTATTTTTTCAGATAAAATCTATTTTTGCTAGAGTGGGTCTTGGACTGTTTTCCCTCTCCATATATCTCACAGTAGCTAAGATTATAGGTAAGAACCACCAGGCCTAGCTTGTTGAGATGGGGTTTGCTGATTTTTTTCAGGGCTAGTCTTGAACTGTGATCCTCTTGATCACAGTTGAGTAGCTGCTTATGTAGCTGCTATTACAGATACTATGCCTGACAAAACTTTTTTTTTTTTTTTTGGTTGTAGGGCTTGAACTCTGGGCCTGAATGCTGTCCCTCAGTTCTTCAGCTCAAGGCGAGCACTCTACCACTTGAGCTATAGCGCCACTTCTGGTTTTCTGGTGGTTTATTGGAGATAAGAGTTTCACAGACTTTCCTGCCTGGGCTGGCTTTGAACAGTGATCCTCAGATCTCAGCCTCCTGAGTAGCTAAGATTACAGGCGTGAGCCACCAGCGCCCGGCTGATGAAACATTTTTTTTTAAAATTTTGTGTGTTACAATTACATGGGCAAGATAATGAGTACATTTCTTATCAAGCATTGCAGCCTCCTCCTGATGAAACATTTTTAAATAACTGGTGCTCCTCTTCATTTTTTGGGCATGATCCACCAAGAACATCTCATCCAGCCCAGTGCAAGGCAGTTAAATCTTATTCAAATGCTAATTATCTCCAGTCTGCCCTTAGGTTATGTGCCAGTCAAATTTTACTCTCCATGCTTCTTTCCTTTAACACGAGACAATGATCAAAAGAAAAATGGTCAGTGTGATAAAGGCTGTCTTGGCAATTCCGAGTCCTGTGCTACATTAACTTGTTAGTCTGGGGGATGAAGGAGTCTTGGCTACTTCGTAAATCTGGGAACTTATTTTTATTACTGAGTAAAAGTGTTTGTTTTGCAAATGGATTGTATGAGGGCTGAGTATTTGCAATTCCCCATCCCACTCTTTCAAGCATAGCTCTTATTTGTAGACATTATGATTTTTTTAAAAAAAATGTTTGGCAGGGTATCAGGGTTAAAACAACACTGCTGTCTTTTCTTTTCTTGTCTACTCACATGAAAAATTTCTTTATAGTCAACCTAACTCTTGAGTTAAAAAATGTTTTCAATCCTGTCCAATTCTAAGCCATTTGTTTAATTTCTTTCCAATAGAAGTTGCACAGTCTATCACAAAGTAATGGTTTTCCCTTAAAAGGCTTTCTCTAGTTATTATTCTCTTAAGTGTTCCTGCAAATAAAAGTAATTTTTTTGAGAAATCACTGACACACACACACACATCTTAAAAGATGGAGGTTAAATGAGGAAAAGCTCATCTCTTTTTCCTCAAATCAGAAGGGAAAGAATATTTTAACCTTCAGATTCTAAATCTCACCAAAAAAGCCTTCAAAATACTGACTCACTGCTGAAACTCTGCTTAGCATTCGTTCTGTGAGGGACTGGTGTTCGTGTTGAACTTTCCTGAGAGGCTCTTCAGTGAGGGCACGGTTGCCTGGGGACGGCTGCACTCAACACGCAGCTCAAGCATACGTCATATGCGAGGCGTTAACAGAGAGGATTTTGCTCCATGGGGTTCTTTTCACATCGAATGCTTCCAAATCTATGCTAATGAGTGTGTCTGTCTGTTTCATGAGAATCAACCCTCTCAAGGAGGCTTTTGGAGGCAAGGCATCAACTTTGCAAATGGAAATAAAAGGATGATGCTGTGGAGAATTGGCATAGTTGGAAAGAATGCTCCTAAGTTCATGAATTGGAAACAATTTCAAATGCAACAGTAAAAGCCATGCATTTGTAGGTGTTCAGATCATGAAGACTGCCCTTAATGATGGACCAACATCACCGTAAAAAGGGTGTATGAGAGTGGGTCTCCTGTTCTTGCCTTGAAAAGACAGCATTATTTCTGCCAAGACACATCTTTAAGGCCTCATCTTGGAAGCAGAGATGAGGTTCCACCAGATACCAGAAATGCTGGGGCCTTCATCTTGGCCTTGTGA
This sequence comes from Dipodomys spectabilis, assembly GCF_019054845.1. Taxonomy (NCBI): domain Eukaryota; kingdom Metazoa; phylum Chordata; class Mammalia; order Rodentia; family Heteromyidae; genus Dipodomys; species Dipodomys spectabilis. Next base: position 4,114,995 of record NW_024870835.1, on the reverse strand, counting down.
GCCTGCAGATCTGTGAGAAATATAGTTCTGCTCCTTATAAATTATTCAGTCTCAGCTAATCAGTTATGGCAGAAGAAAATGAATGAAGGCAATAATCCTGTATCAGCTATCAAGTTACGAGTAGGATTAGTGAACATTTGCACATATGCACACACATACACAGACATATACATGCATGCATACCATATGCTTCCACACATATGGCTGCCTTTTAAGGAGATGCCACTGATTTTCATGCTGAGCCTAACTCCCTTATGAAATCCTCACTCTCTTGCCTCCAGTTTCCTACAGACCCAGCACAATGTTTTGTTATTGCTGCCATTTCTGTCTCCCTAATAGCTAGTCGTGTTTATGTCTGTATGTGGATACTGTTCTGAGACCCAAGCCTCCAAGAAATGTTGGTGTCACATTGGTGGCCAAGTGGGGAATCAGATTGACCCCAGCATCTGGTCCAGGACCTGGAATATAATAAATATCTTGATAAGGCACCAGTAAACGACAGGAGGCAGGTATGATGAAGGTGTGTAAGATGCGTTGTGGAAACAATGGGGTATGGTGTGGATTATGGAAAAGTAGATAGTGCAAGCTCAGAAAGAGACATGGGCCACTCAGGCCTTTTCTAAAACTTAATGGGAATGAAGGCAGATCTTTTGATTATTTAATGGAAACCCAGATATCTGCATTTTTAATGTAAAATATGATTGTTAAATGTTGCCAAGAAGTTATAAGCTATGAACAATAACACTGATCTATATTTGACTCATTAATTTATAGCCCTTGGTTTAAAAGTACCAAGCCTGTAATCCTAGCTATTCAGGAGGCTGAGTTCTGAGGATTATGGTTCAAAGCCAGCCCAGGTAGGGAAGTCTGTGAGACTCTTATATCAAATTAACTACCAAAAAAAAAAAAAAAGCCTGAAATGAAGCTGTGGCTCAAATAGTAGAGCACTAATCTTTTTTTTTTTTTTTTTTGGGTCCGGTCGTGGGGCCTAAATTCTGGGCCTGGGCGCTGTCCCTCAGCTCTTCAGCTCAAGGCTAGCGCTCTACCACTTGAGCCACAGTGCCACTTCCGGCTTTTTTCTTTTTGCTTATGTGGTGCTGAGGAATTGAACCCAGGGCCTTACGCATGCAAGGCAAGCACTTTACCACGGAGCCAACTTCCCAGCCCTAGAGCACTAATCTTGAAGAAAAAAAAATAAAAGTGCCCAAACCCTTATTTCAAGCCCTAGGACTGGCACACAAAAAATGTAGGTTTCTCCATCTAGCTTTTTTATAACTCCTAATGGAATAAATGAATAACCTCTCACTTGTTTTCAAATGGTCAAGGCTTTTATCCTTGACTTTTGAAGCTTATGTCCTTCACTGGGCAAAGGGTACCATAGTCTGCTCATCTCTGGCTTCGAACTGGATAAGGCTCATTACCTCAGGCTCCTCTGGGACCACCATGGTAGTGCTCATGTGGGTAGATTGAGCTGCAATAATCTCATGACTAGTTCCCTCCACTGTGATTATTCATCCCTAGACAGCTCTAGCCATTATGTAAGCCAAGAGAGTGATTTTTTGTTCATGTTTTAAATTTTATTTAGAGGAGGCATAGAAGTTGCTTATGAGGTGTAACTATGCCCAATTATCTTGCTGGCAAACAGGTGGGTTATGGAAAATACAGCGGAAAGTTCTGAAAGGTAGGTTAGGATCACAGAAGGAGGTATCAGAACAATTATGTGGGAATTATCAACCTTGAACAGTGCATGGAAAATGTGTGGTCATTACTGTGGATCATCCAGATGGTTCACAATAAAATGTCCAAGTGAGTCCCCAGATACTCCAACTTCTTATAAAATTTGTCCTCTAATTTGCAGTCAGCTTCTCTGTAGTGTTGCCTAGCAATATCTGTGGTAACTGATTTCTGTCCTGCAAGGAGCTGACTCAAGCCGTATCTCATCATATTTTACATGCTCTGGATGACCAAACAAGAAAAATGGGTCCTGGATGTACTGTTCTGCTTTCTTTCTTTTTGAGGTAGATTAAGGGCAGGGAAAGTACAGACAGAAGAAGCAGATTTCTGAAAAGCATTTTCAAAGAATAACCAGGAGCAATATAGACAAGAGAAAACAATGTGGTAAAAAGATTTCCTGCCTTCATGAGCATCCTTTTAATAGTATATTTTAAAATCCTCACTAAAAATCTTAAAATAAATCTGAACTTGGATATTTTATCTGAATTCCTTCTTTCTCCAGCGTCATGATTTAGCATGATAGTTACATGGATAGGTTACAGCTCTATGGATCTGTTTTATACAATTATATGGAAAATAAGTTAACCTATGTAAAATGCCTAACACAGTGTTTGGCATGTAGTATTTAATAAATATTAATCATTCACGTTTTTATTTCTAATATTACCTGCATCAACTCAAGAATTCTAGCTGAATATTTAACATGTTATCTAGAGCTGGACAAAATATTCAGCTGGAATTTCAAGAGAGAAAATACTATTCTTCTGATGAATTAAATAACCACAGACATAGAATATCTGAAACCATCCTTTTAACATTTCTTACTTCCCTAAATCTGCTTGTGCTCTTTGAGTTTCTAAAACAGGTTCTTAGTAATTTTTAGAAGGTACAGTCATAGAGTTGAGAAACTGGAATTTTCATCAATCACACCTAACATCTCGGGTATATTTTTGTTTCTCTGCAGATTGAATGATTATGTTTACCAAATCCAGCAAAAGGTACTTTCTGATAAAATCCTGCCAAACCTACCGTGAGGGTTACAAGTACATTTATTATGCAGTCTTAAATTGGTAAACTATTCAATTCTCTTCTATTTCTTTAAAAAAGGACTTAGGGGATGATCCACCACTTTCCTTCATAGACTCATGAGCTTGGCTTATTTCACATGACCAAGACCTGGGGTAGGGCTGTGCTGATTCCTCTGTCAGCCTTCAAAATCAAAGCTCTACCTATTCTACCCCTTAGTATCCTCCATTCTGCCTTTTCCACTCCATTCTTTCTGCCTTTGCCTCATCTGAGTACTTGTCTAGGTAGCTACAATAGTCTTGTTTGAACTCTCATTTCCTAATTTTCCATACCACCTATCTACTTCTGGCATTTCTACTTGTCTTGCATGTTTATAGCTAGGTAATCTTTTCAAAATAAAAAATGGAAATACAGCAATCTTAATCTTGCTATCTTTCTGGGTTGGAATTTTACTACTTTTCTTGATGTACTAATTCTTCTAGAATTAGGTGACCATCCCCAGTGTAAGTCACTTTCTCCTACCTGTCTGTGCCAGGTACACACATACATACAAATCTGTTGTGTAAATCAAATATACCTTAACCTATTTGCTTTTGACCCTTTAGAGCAGGGGAGAAGTGTACCTACTTTGCTAATTCTAAAACTCAGTAAAATTCCTATACTTAGTAAATCTCCCTTCAATGTGTTCTCTTAGCCTTCTGTAGCCTTGTTGCCTTTGATGATCTTTTCCAGTTTATTGTTCTGACTCTGCGGGTTGAATAGTTCTGCTTCAGTCAGTGTCTTTGTGAAAGGAAACTGGAGGAAGAGAAATTTATTTCATGACTCTTAGAACCCCCTCTATTTCTTCTGTAAAGAAGCAAAAGAATCATCAGCACACAAAAGACAAAATGGTGACAACCTTTTGGAAATGAGTTGGAAAACACTTCTGTGTAGAGCAGGTGATGTGTGCTGGCTAGAGTATATCTTGGATGTATTCCTAGATTCCATCTAGCCTGGCTGCACTTAGAGAATCAGAGCTCAATGATATCCAGTTGTTGGTCCAGCACAGCCGTGTTTCTACTCTCTGGTGCATGAAGCACTGAGTAATATTAGAAAAGCCAAAGCTCCTATCCTGGGATGGGGACACAAAAATGGAAAAAAGACAACTATTACTACAGTAACCCAAAGAATAAAGATGCGAGGGAAGGCAAGAGAATTTGAGAATAGAATGAATTCAGGTGGTAAGATAGGAAGACAAAAAGGAAATGAATGCCACAGATACAGAAATAAGAGAAAAACCTATAATCATATATTCCATACCATAGTGTTCCTTGGACAGTATTTTACCAAACACTTGTGCTCTGAGCACAATAGAAATAACCACTCCAAATTATGAAGAACTTAAAATAATTGAATTGAAGTAGGAAGGGTATTCATAAAATGCTCTACATTTCACCTATTCTAAGTATAAATCCATTTGTCATTACTCCTCTTTAAACACTGTACTGTGTAACTGGGATTTTACAAATGAGGTTAAGATCCAGGAGGCAAACAGGGGTAGATTAAGACAGTCAATTCTGCATCTGAGATTTTCTTTAAGTGTGTCAGACATTGGGACCTTCTGAAGCCCAATAATTCAAATGGGGTTCAAGAATATTTCAGCAGGGCTGAAAAATTAGTACAGTAATTGCTTTTCCAGATTTCTATCAGTATGTCAGAAAGATAATTTTTTAAACTCTACTGAACATCCTGAAGTTATGAAACCCAGAGGAAATCTAAATAGCTGCACTTTTTGGAGGAAAAAGAGTTAAATGCCATTCAACTCATACAATTTCCTTATCATACAAGAGACAAGAGAACTTTGTAAATATGGAAACTGTAATTATATATCATCTGAATAAATTTAACTAAAAACTGACTGACAAAAATAATTTCTCATGTCAAAGGTAGATATAATAGAGCCTGACAAATTGGTACATGTTAAGCTTTTTCTTAAGTGAATGTATAGAAAAGAGAATTCAATGATTTATTGCTGAACTCTTAAAATCTATCTAAAATATGATAGCTGCAAGAAAAAGAAAAGGACAATAGGGAACAATTTATTTGTGTAGCAATATCGAAACAGAACTGGTAATATGTTGGCAATATGCTACCTGCTTCCTGTCCAGCTCTCTACTGAACATACGGGACAGCCTTTAGATATAGGTACTACTATTGTCCTGTTTTACAAAAGAAGAAGCTGATTTATAGGGATCTAAACAACTTGCCTAGTTTGTACAGCTAGTAAGCGGCAGAACTAGGACCTAGTAAGCGGCAGAGCTAGGACTTGAACCAAGTAGCTGGCTTCTCAGTGTATCTGGTTAACAGGTATCTATGCTACTCTTCCCAAATACCGGGTGAAGAGGCTACCATGCATACAACAAGTACAGGGAAGAATTTTTTTTATCTTAAATGGTAGTCTCACATGAAATGAACTCATGATGGAGTTTAACTCCTGACAATGATGGTTGTCTTGGCTGAAAGGCTTTGAAGTTAAAGTTCTGGTCACTACTGGTTATTTGGCTTATATTCTGACACCCTGGGAAGTAAAAAAGGACAAGTAGTTGCATTGGTATGGCAATTATGTTTCTAAAGGTCAGGTTCAAGAACAGTATTTAAACTAGTATTCTGGAAGTTCTGGGACAAACTAGTGTTCCTTTAAGAACTTGTCTCCAGTGGGGATATGTAAAGGAAAATGTTACCAGTGGGATTACCATCCATGCCAGTTTGCAATGTCTTGAGAATTCACATGGGTGAATATATTAACAAATGTAGAACTATATACTTTAGATGAATAAAATTGGTGTTTGCCTCTTCTTAAATGGCTGTGTGCACATGTGTTTGATATAGTCTGATTTGAGCCTGGAAAAACCAGTAGAGGACAGTGTATGGAATGGAATTCTTTTTTTCATGGCTGAAATGAAGAGGCCAGAGCTAGTGGATCTGATCATGGGAGTCAGGAGAGAAATGGGTCTTGACACCCTTAAGGATTTGTGATCACATTATGATTCCCATGTAGAGGTGAATGCATAGTCTGGTGCTAATCCCAGATGGGAGAGCCAGTAAGGAAGTGCCGTCTTCCCTTCCATTAAAAGAGGCCCTGCTATTTATGAAACATAAGAACTGAGGTGTCTGTAGCTTCATTGCCTTTCATTTGGAAGAAAATACCTATGAATGCTTTATACCATGGGAGATATGCATTTATCAATCTGTATTTTGAATGGGCAGAGCTTGGTAAAATGAAAGAGCCCTTTTTTTATTTTGGTCGGTCGTGGGCCTGAACTCTAGGCCTGGGCATTGTCCCTCAGCTATTCAGCTCAAGGCTAGCATGCTACCACTTGAGCCACAGTGCCACTTCTGGCTTTTTCTGCTTATGTGGTGCTGAGGAATCGAACCCAGGGCCTCATGCGTGCAAGGCAAACACTCTACCACTGAACCACATTCCCAGCCCCATGAAAGAGCCTTTTTATCCTCAGGTTGTCCCCCATCCTTTGTCCCTCAAGGAACTATGTTTGCCATAGCCATCTTTCATCTCAGCTCTGAGTGTGTCCTTTTGAAGGACGTGTAGTTTGAATATTTGTCCCAAAGAACAAAGATAAAGCTGAAACTTTCTCCCTGTTTAAGCTCCAATGCTATCAAATTCCATTTTTGGAGGCAGAGGGAGGAGGAGGAGAAGAGAGAAAAGAGCTACTCTCATACTCAAAATCATTTATTTTAGTCAGACCATCACAATCCCTTATGCCCCAAATGATATTTATTTATAATGTGTACAACACAAAAAGAGATTCGGTTTCAACCATCTTTGACATTCAAATATGAGAATGATGATTTACTATTCTCTGAGGGAGAGGAGCTATTGAACTTGCCCTGTTTTTGCTCTATGAGAGGCATTAATAGCCTGTGCTCTTCTATTCAGGGATTTATACTACTGTCACCATATTAAGCTGCTGCCAGTAGATTGCATTTTCTCCTTCTCTAGTAATGTCATCTCCTGTTGCCTATTTGCTTACCAGGCCGAGGCTGCACGCAAACATCTTTCGTGCTAATTTAAACTCGTGTACAACCTGAGAGAGAAGGAAAGGTTACAATACTGCATACACCTCCACATTTTAGTGCAACAGGCATGAAATGACTTTCTTGTGGGAGCAAATGAAAAATCTATGAAAGCTCATTTTGAAGCTTTTTGAAAAACATAGAAGCTGAGAGAAATACCAAGGCTTATTGTTTGGTAGGAAAAAAGAAAACCCAGCAAGAAAAATACAGTTTAATCTAGGTGTCAGTTCCACATTAAATGTATATGTTACAATAGAGAGAGTGGCCGCTCAGGCGTGTGTGGCTATAGATGAGTGGGATTATCCTGCCTCAAACTTCAGAGATAGGGGACTATGAGTCAGTCATGCCACATGTCTGACTCAGTTTTCTCAGAAGCAATTTCTATAGCCATGGTTGAGAGAATCACATAGATGACTGACATCAGTGTGGCATACAGTAGCTCTTCTGAAAGTCCCACTCTCTTGTGTTCTTCCTTCCTCTCTTAGGCCTTTACTTCCTAACTTAAATCTACACACACACATACACACACACACACACACACACCACATACACACACACACCACATACACACAGAGTATCCCTCGACAGTAGAGAGTTCAGTATGTAAACATTCACACACGCACTTATCTTTTTTTTTTTTTTGGTGGTCATGGGGCTTGAACTCTGAGCCTGGGCTCTCTCCCTCAGCTCTTCAGCTCAAGGTTAGCACTCTACCACTTGAGCTACAGCGCCACTTCAGGTTTTCTGAGTGGTTTATTGGAGAGAAGAGTCTCACGGACTTTCCTGCCCGGGCTGCCTTTGAACTGAGATCTTCAGATCTCAGCCTCCTTAGTAGCTAGGATTACAGACCTGAGCCGCTGACACCTCCCTACACCCACCTATCTTGATGGAGCTCTCATTTCAGTTGGGCCAGAGGTCTATGGTTTGAGTTCTGTTGAAGCAGCCAGCTCCTTTGTTGCCCTCTCTTACTGCTTACTTTCCCCAGGCATACTTGCCTGACAGCTTTTTCTCAGGGCTCACTCAGCAATATGGATTCATCCAGACTAGGCAAGCTGAGCTCACCTGCAGGGAGGCTTCTTCTGTGCCAGCTGCCAGGCTTTGCACAGTGTACGTACAAGAACATCTGTTACATTGTGCTTTGCATCCATAAATGTGTGTGCTGCCTCAGGAATGAGGACATGGTTCCTTCAAATGGGAGAGTCTCATATTCTAAGAAACTCTGATCATAGTGCTCTGCCAAGAATGGATCACAGATTGAGGGCAGTGATGCACACAGCCCATTCCAGGTAGCCCTGTCCTCTAGGCTAGCCTTAATGTCTTTCTCCTTAAGACATTAAGGACAGTGACCAAGAGCTACTGCTTTAGGAACCTCTTCTGTGCTAGTGTGTGTTGTGGCTCCTCTTCTTCCTCCTCTTTTTCCTCCTCCTCCTCCTCCTTTTCTTTCTCCTCCACCGCCTCCTCCTCCTTTTTTGTCTTTCTTTACCCAAAAATGTGTTTTGGGTTTTTTTGCTTAGTCTACATAAATTTACAAATCAAATTATGCAATCTTTCATGTTCATCAAGCAGGATGATGGTAATTATTTTTACTACAAAATTCTTAATTATTTCTCTGGAGTTAAGCTTTGGTGCCTTGTCATATTTGTGTGTACAGTCTTTATTTTATTATTATTATTATTGTTATGATTGCCAATCCTGGGGCTTGAACTCAGGGCCTGGGCACTATCCCTGAGCTTCTTTTGCTCAAGGCCAGCATTCTACCACTTGAGCCACAGCACCACTTCTGGCTTTTTCTGTTTATGTGGTATTGAGGAATGGAACCCAGGGCTTCATGCATGCAATGCAAGCACTCTACCACTAAGTCACATTCCCAGCCCGGGTCTTTCTTTTAGACTCACATTTGTTAACCTATTGGAAGGCTGCTGAATTTGGCACACTGATAAAGATACTGATGTTTGTAAAACTTTAACAAAGTGCTAACCATGAAAACAAATTATTCCTTTGTACATAAGGGTTCTGCCCCTTTGAGGCCAGATGCCAGTGGCTTACACCTGTAATCCTAGCTACTCAGGAGGCTGAGATCAGTTTTAAACCAGCCAGGCAGGAAAGTCCATGACTCTTATCTCCAATTAACCACCAAAAAGCCAGAGATGAAGCTATGACTCAAGTGGCAGAGTACCAGCCTTGAGTGAAAAAGCTCAGGGATAGCACCTAGTCTCTGAGTTCAAGCCCCAGGACTGGCAAGCACATGTGTGCAGGTGCATAGATGCACACACACTCACAGAATTGAAAACTCATGTTCTACACAACAGGAAAGATGAAGAGGATAGGTATTTGCTACTCATTTGTGAAGCTTTTCCTATCAGGACATTCTGAAATTCAGGTCACTAAGGCTACCTGCTTATTTCTCATTGCCTGAAACAGACTGACAAGGCCATGGAAAGATGGCATCAGGATGTCACAGTAGCTGCCAGAGGGAAATGAGGGCACAAGCTGTCCTGTACAAAGGCAACAGAAAGAATATGCTGCGGGGGCTGGGAAGGTGGCTCAGTAGTAGAGCGCTTGCCTTGCATGCTCGAGGCCCTGGGTTCGATTCCTCAGCACCACATAAGCAAAAAGAAAAAAGCCGGAAGTGGCGCTGTGGCTTAAGTGGTAGAGCTCTAGCCTTGAGCTGAAGAGCTGAGGGACAGCGCCCAGGCCCAGAGTTCAGGCCCCACGACCGGACCCCAAAAAAAAAAAAAAAAAAGAATACGCTGGGGAAGATTCCTCTGCCCAATCTTCAGGAAGATGATTGTGTTGGTTGGAAAGTAACAAGGGCAGTGATTGGCTCTGATGATGAGACATGAGTTTACCATGGGGGAAATCTGCCTGTCTTTTTTAACAATAAATAAGGAAAGCATCATGTTATGAAGATGCTCTTATTATAGGTTTTGCCACAAAAAATAGCTTCAAGGGAATTCCATACGGGGATAATATGAGGACCTGCTGTTGTTTTAAACTAACTCAATTTTATCAGTAAATAATCCCTTAGTTTAATGACAGGATCACTAGGCATATGTTATTCTTCTTTTACCCTTGGTAAGGTATTTGTACTTATTTCACAAATATCAATACTACTAAGTTTTTTTTTTGTTGGTCATGGGGCTTGAACTCTGGGCCTGAACATTGTCCCTCAGCTCTGCAGCTCAAGGCTAGTGCTCTTCCACTAGAGCCACAGTGCCATTTCTCTTTTCTGGTGGTTAATTGGAGAAAAGAGTCTCAAGGACTTTCTTGCCAAGGCTGGCTTTGAACTGTGATCCTCAGGTCTCAGCCCTCCTGAGTAGATAGGATTACAAGTGTGAGCCACAGGCGCCTGGCCAACAGAGTTGTTTTAATGAAAAGATGTAAGCCAAGAGCTGAGTGTCCAAGAGGAAGGAGAAATGACTGGAATTGGAGGAGAGTTCCTGAGGTCTAGCAATGAAGTGAGGAGCTATGCCACTTTTGAGGATATTTTTTTCTTTCCAAGCTCAAATCTCATGCTGGCTGTAATTTTATAAGTGTTTAGATCTGTAAAGTGACTGAATGGCTCAAACAGTTAGCTTCTTAGAAACTTGTAGTGTTGGTAATTCTTGGAACTTATAAAATTAAGTCCCAGAATACAATAAGCCACTGTTCCAAAAGTATATCAACCAGGAAGAAAAGGAAAGGAATGAGAGAACACAGTGCCTGGAAGGAGAAGAGATGAGGTAAGATGAGAAAGATAAGAAAAAGATGAAAGATGAGAAAGAGGTGAGGGGCAGAGAGAGAACATTTCACATTTTATCAGGGACTCCTGAGCTAGAGGGAGATTTATTCAATCATCCAGGAAGTACAGACATAGCACTTGCTTAAAATTAGTACCATGCTCTAGGCTGGGATACAATGGAAGTCAACCTAAACTAGGGTGCTCTTCATTACTACAAAATAACCATCAGCGAAAAAGGGCATTGTTGGTCACAACTAAAGAGTCCTTTGTTATGACATGGGAATCTGTATGACTGGAAATATACAGTTATTCAGCAGACAAAAACTATCAAAGCATGAGTTCATTTCATACATTTAACAGGCAAGCACTAGGACCCTCATGTGCCAGGCTTGCTAAAAGACTTGAGTGTGATAATGCTTGTGAAAGACAGTATTTGCTCCTTAGCAAGTGCTCTAATATGACATCTATGTGCATTTGGACAAGCAAGATCTTAAGATTCCTTTCCCAACTAATGATAAGTATACATATTCTCAACCAGATCTTGCTTTAAATGCTTTTTATATATTGGCTCATCTATATTATTTTTTCATATATTATGTTTTCATGTATTATATTTCACATATTGGCTCATCTATATTATTTTTCATATTTCATTATTATATTTTCATATATTATATTATATTTTACATATTGGCTCATCTATATTTTCTTTTCCTTTTTGGTAGTACTAGGGATTAAACTCAAAACCTTGTACTTTCTAAGAAAGAGCTTTACCAGCTGAGCCATGCCTTCCAGACCAAATAGCTCCCATTCTCATAAAACAGCTCAATGCAGACATCAAAGTAGGTAGCATTCTTTTTTTCACAGGTAGGACAAACATATCATCCAAAGTCACAGAGCTAATAAAGGACAGAATTGGGAGATCTAGGCTCAGAGTCAATCCAAATTGTTATTAAAGACTGTCTATTTGATAAACATATGTTTATCTTCTATGTTGATTCAATGCTCAAAATTCTATACAAACAGAAAAGAAAATCCTATTTTCTTGAGAAATGTATAGGCTGTCATGTGTTTGATTTCCATTTCTTCAACAGGTGGATAGGCTACCAGAAGAATGGTTTTGGAACCAAACCAACATAGATACAGACATATATCTATACTCATATGATTACTTAGGTCACCAAATTTCTATGGATCTTGCTATTCATCCATGAAATGGGAATGATGATAGTCATAGAAAGGTCACAGAAAAGTGTTCAGTAAGTGAGCACCTATTGACATTGTTGATCATGTTGATTCATTTTCTTGAGCAAAAATACTACCATATTAGACATTCTTTTATTAAAAAATAGCTTTTCTGCCTCTTTGGTCAAGGCATCAATTTTCATCCATGATTTTCTTTTCAAACGTTGTCATTTATTTAAAACTGAGACTTCACATTTAGAATGTATACCATCATCATGAATATCAAAAGCAAATCTGTGTAAACTTTTGCTTTCTTTTCTCTCATCTTTGGATTTTTGATAGTCATTTGCCTTGTATGAATATGACTGCTAGAGAAGACTGTGGTATGCCTTTCTCTGAGGTCTCTGGGAGTCAATCACCTGTCTGAGGTTCTGCCTATTCCTATTTAGATAGCTGGGTCTGAGCTCCAGAAACTTTCTGGAATAGCTGAAGACAATGTGATATATAAATACTCCCTTGCACGATGAAAATTAATGAATCGTAGGACCTTCAGGGCTTGCAGAGTGCATGTGTGTTGGGAGAAAGATATAAGCATTATTTCCTGTGCTATTTTATCCTCCCAAAAGGTCACTCCTGAGCATCTTTAACTCAAAACTATTTTCCTTGCCCCAAACCAGAAGAAAAGCCAACTTAAAAAAAAAACATACTTTCTCTGACAAAGCAGATATTTCAAGCCTTCCTAAGTAGCAAAAGTAAGAGCAAAAATAACTAGGAAAAGTAGATGTTGATGATGATTTCCTGACACTCATCATAATCTTCTTCCACATTGAGCATACTCTGATTTAGTTCTGGGAGTACAAAGAAGCCAGAATCCAAGTACAAAGAAGCCAAACAAAATCCCTTTGTTTGGATGGTCATATAATCCTGTACTGGCCCACATGATACTAATGCAAGTCTATAATCTATAGAAATTTGAATGATTTTCTTATTAAGAAAGACAGCTGCCTTGCTCTGCCTCCCTCCCTCCCTCCCTCTGTCTTCTAGAAAAAAGATGATGGGATTATGTAGAAGAGGAAGAGTTGACATCCTAAAGGACAAAAGTGACTGACTCACACTATGCCATGGATGGAAGAATGAAGGGAAGGTGACTGGGATCCTAATGGTAATATTGGGCTCTGTTAAATAAGAAAAATAAAGCCACTAAGTTAAGCCACTTGGATTCTGTTACAGGACACATATATATTTGGCCAGTCATGGGGCTTGAACTCTGGGCTTGGGCACTGTCCCTGCGCTCTTCAGCTCAAGGCGAGCGCTCTACCGCTTGAGCCACAGCGCCACTTCTACAGCGCCGCTTCTGGTTTTCTAGTGGTTTATTGGAGATAAGAGTCTCATGGACTTTCCTGCCTCGTCTGGCTTTGAACCGTGATCCTCAGATCTCAGCCTCCTAAGTAGCTAGGATTACAGGCATGGGACACCGGTGCCCAGCTACAGAGTAATATTTTAACTGAAAAAAAATTACCAGTGCTGATCTTGGGCATTACTGTATTGAATCCTTACCATAAACTTGGATAGTAAAGCTGTCATTATTCCCTTTCACTGATGAAGAACTCAAAGCTTGAAAAGGTTGAGCAATACTAATTATATAATTAGTGGTGATGTTATAATTACCTAGTTTTACAAAATGTAAAAATTGACACTCAGTGAAGTTGAGAAGTTTGCTCAAAGTCTCAGAAAAATAGGCCAAGGTAAGATTAGAAGCAACACAATCTGGATCACATGCTGATCAGATGCATAACAACCAAACTGTAATGTCATCTCCTCTATCTTGTTCCCACGATAACCTCTCCATTGTTATTACAAGTGATGGGTTTTTCCAGTTACAGAATTGACGATCAGATTTATTTTGCTATGTAAATAGTCTTAAAGTCATACTGGGCAGGTAGGCAGGCTGGGATAGCTTGATGTACAAGAAAGGAAAAAAAAAAGCTTAAGCAAAATCCAAGTAATCAGAGTAAGGTGTACTGAGGACTGGTGAGGGCTGGAGGAGATGCACAGGCTGTGGTTAAGGCAAGCCTACCTGTAAAAAAATCTACCTTGTGGATTGAGTATATCATTGGTCAAGAGAGAAGTTGGAATTCTGGGGATTCAGGAGGTGTCTATACCAGGAGCACTGAGTTACACATGAGGTTACACAGGAAGCAGACTACCACAAGAGCAAACACAGACTTTGAGTCAGGCAGGCATCAGTTCAAACCCTCCTCTGCCATTAGCTTCCTGTGTTATCTTGAAGCACATCATAGATTCTTTACTAGTCAGTGTCCTGTGCATGACGAAGAAGGGTTGGGTAAGGATGAAATACGATTGTTGACGTGGTGCTCTCAGAAGAGTACCTGGTCCACAGTAAGCACACTGCAAATGTTAGTTGGTCTTTTCTTATTAGATGAATAGGCAGTAAAAGCTGCTTCTCATTCCAAACATGCTCCACGCAGTATCTTGGTGATAGTTTTATAAATCTGAGCACCTAGATAAGTATGAGGGATTTTTTTTTTAGAAGAAATGTTAAAATCAATGCAGAACAGTGAGTTTATTAGAAAGATCAATTCACATAGCCATGGAATAATCTCAAGGACTGGTAATTTTAGTTCTCTAGGACTTTCAGAAAGGACATTAAGACTTAATTCCAACAACTCTTACACTGTAAGCCTTAAAACTTTCCCCCTTTTGGGCTCAGTGGTAGAACACTTGCCTTGCATGCTTGAGGCCCTGGATTTGATTCCTTAGCACCACATAAACAGAAAAAAAAGCTGGAAGTGGCGCTGTGGCTCAAGTGGTAGAGTGCTAGCCTTGAGCTGAAGAGCTGAGGGCCCAGGCCCAGAGTTCAGGCCCCACAACTGGACTCCCCCAAAAAAACAACAATACAAACTTTCCCCGTTTTTGTGGTATTGAAGTTTGAATTCAGGGCCTCATTCCTCTAGCCGTGTTTGTGATATTTTTGAGATGGGATCTCATTTTCTGCCTGGCTATGTGGACTATGATTCTCCTGTTTTCTTTCTCTGCTTTCTAATCTAGTTGGGGTGACAAGTATAGGCTACCACATCTGGTTTCTTCTATTGGATGGAATCTCAAAGACTTCTACCAAGGATGGTCTTGTACGGTGATCTTCCCAATTTCAGTCTGCCAAGTAGATAGTGTTACAGGTGTGAGTCACTGGCTCCCAGCACATCCCTTCATTTCATGAACTGAGCCCTGATTAGAACTTTGTGCCTCTAAAAGTGGTACTGCTCAGCTTTATCTGTCAGATTAACTATGGCTTGAAGTTCAACACAGTGTGGTCTGCCTAGGACACACAAAGCAACATGAACAGGTGTGCAACTAATGTTGAATCCCTAAAACAAACTGGATTAATGAGATGGCTACTAATTTTGGGTCTTTCTTTGAGAAATGGAGGCTCATCTCGTCAGCTGGATTCTGGGATAGCCTTAGTGACTGCTTGCTTGTGGGAAGATAGTAAAAAGTAAGGTCCTAGCACTTTGAAGGCTAAGTCATAGAAGCCTTGTAACTTCCACCTGGGCCTTCTGGAAGTTTTGTTCTTGAAACCTTCAGTCAAAAAGTAAAAAGAGGCTGAGCACTAGAGGCTCAGGCCTATAATCCTAGCTACACTCAGGATACTGAGAACTGAGGATTGTGGTTTGAAGCCAGCCTAGGCAGGAAAGTCCATGGGACCCTTAACTCCAATAAACTACTCAGGAAATGCTGGAAGTTGTGCTGTGGCTCAAGTGGTAGAGTGCTAGCCTTGAGCAAAAAGAAGCTTGAGGATAGTACTCAGGCCCTGAATTTAAGCCTAGGACCAGCACCGAGAGAGAGGGAGAGAGAGAGAGAGAGAGAGAGAGAGAGAGAGAGAGAGAGAGAGAGACTAGTATTGTGGGAAAGGCCTCAAGAAAGCATAGAGTGACCCAGCTGTGTCTTCAAAGGTGCATACACAGCAGTAAGGCCCTCTCAGACCATCTGTCCTATCTTTCCACCATCTGGATACTATCAAATGACCTCTATCAATATCTCATGGGATGTAGAATAAACTAGCTGATCCCCAAATTCCAAATCTGCGAAATCATGCATAATAATGATGTGAAATGGCATTAAGCCATAGCTCTTGCCATGCTTTGTGATAATCAATAGACAATGGGAATACAATGATGTGGGATCCTGTGACTCAGGTCTAGAAGCCAAACCAACCAGCCATGAAAGAAGGCTTTTAGCCTCGGTGCAATCACTGGATGTTGGAAGACAAAAACACTTGAGTAGCACAGATGAGAAAAAAGAGAATTGTGTTTCCTTAGGCCATCTGACCTGGACAACCTTTCCAAAGGAAGTTGAATACTTCCCTTTGTGACCATCAAATGACACCAGTGATGCCAGTGCTACCCAGCCAGTGAATGCCAGGGATGTCAATGTCTGTCAGACTGACCAGGGCTTGTCACAATTGTTTAGTATAATAGGGAAGCCACTGCAATGTGTATGGAGTCAAGCCTGGTAACCAGCATAGTATACATTGTTCAAAGGGAACAGTGAGTTGATATAAATTCAAGTGATGTAGATGCAAACTACAAAAAGAGATGACTATTTCTGAGAACTGTGGGTTAATGTTTTTTGGCTGTTCTTGAAATGGAGAATGATTGTGAATTTTGAAGGAAAAATACCAGAGCAATCTGTTTTCTTGGCCGCATGTTACAGAGCAATTTTAAAGCATTGAAGGGCTTTCCATATTTTCTAATCACTCAAGTCCAGAACTGATTATAGCTTTCAGCATCTCTTAGATTCATACTCCTGCAGCCTTCATGTCTTTCAGGGAGAGATTTCACCTTGAAAGCTGTACCCAGATTCGGAAGGCACATCCTGCTACAGCAGAAACAAACAATTTAATTGCAGCTTAGCTCCATAAGGACCAGGTGTTTTGGAAAATCACTGATGGTGCAACTTTGAGACAACCCAAATTCACTTTCTCTTATCTCACAGAAACAAAAGGTAACCTCCATTCTAGGCAGGAAAACACAAATAAGCCTTTTTAGAACCTGAATTTCTAGAGAGAAAGAGAGAGAGAGAGAGAGAGAGAGAGAGAGAGAGAGAGAGAGAAAGAGAATGATTTATATTGTTAATACCTACGGGTCTCACATGCTTTCATACACACATAGAATTATCTATGCTAGAACATCTCTGGAAGAAGCTCCAGAAACTGATAACAGTGTTGTCTTTTGGGGGAGAATAAAGGAAGTGGAGAAAATGGAGTGGAAGCATTGATGACAAGAAAGATTTTTTCACTGTAACCTTTTGCATATTTAAAAACAAAGTATTTTCTCTATTTTAATTCTAAAAATTGAATATAATTCAAGACAATGTAACTGAATAAGCCCCAATATGTACATGGTACTTAAGACGTGCTAAGTAGTGAGTTAATTGCTTTATGTGGATTTATCCTGTTTGTCCTTACAATAGCTCTATAATGCTGATAATGATCATGGTATTACAGATGAGGATACTGAAGAATATACAAATGAAGCAACTTGTTTAAGGTCACACAGATAATAAAGACAGAACTGTATATGGACTCCAAAGATTCTAGATTTGGAGTCTTTCCTCTAAATTGCTAGGTATTCACCCCCTTGCCAGAAATAAACATACTTGTCACTTGCTCATCAATGAGCCAGAAAAGGGAAAATTATTCTCTTCTTTTTTCACATAATTCTCCAGGGCAATGGGACAGAGAATTGATGTCCAAAAATAACCAAGATATTATTCACATATCCGAATGGCATTGGGAGGTGTTCAAATTGTGCCAATATCAGTTCAATAACATGGTCTTTACCAAGGTGCTTGGACTTTCTGAGTCTCCGTAGTTACCATGAGTCAAGGAATCTTCTAGGCGTTGGAGCAGCAGTGTCCCTGCCCTCAAGAAACATTGTTGTAGCAGAGACAGTCAACAGACAAGTAATCACACTAATTATTATTTGGACATAAATGGACAATAAAGGGTAAATTGAGAGATGAGGATCAGGGACTGTGACTTATACTGGATGGCCAGGAAATATCTTTAGATAGAGTGATGAAGAATAGGAAGGAGATGAGCAGGGAGGAAAAGGAGGTGAAAGGAAGGGAAAACGTTAGATGGTGGTGGGAACAGGTGGGAAAGACCCCGAGGCTGAGTCAGAAAGACCCAGGTGCCTAAAACAAAGTGACTCCAGTTGAGTTGGGAACAAAAGGCAAATCACAGAGATGGTGGAATAGGTTTCATAGTTTTCCTGAAAGCACCTGGGAAGGCACTGACAATTGTAAGTAGGGGCTGTGTCATATACCTTGATTTACCTTTAAAGAAGACTATCTGGGCTGCTGTGTAGATGAATATAGGAACAGGCAGTAGAAGAAGAGGAAGGCCAGCTCAGGAGACAGTTCAGGAAGTGATAAAGATGGCTGGAAAACTGACTTAGCAAAGGCAGAGTGGTAGACACATTTGATGTCTGTGTTGATGGTGTATGACTTCATGAATGGAGAATAATGCTAGCTATAAAATATTACTGTGAAACTAAGAGCACAGGTGTGAAAATGCTTTGTGAACTGTAAAGTACCCAACAACAAAAACAAAAAATTAATACACATGAAGAAGCCAGTTTGTAGAGAGCCCCTAACTTGTCCAAAGTCATGATTGCTTAGAGACAGGAGGAAGGAGTGAAAAGCTGTTGGCCTGCGATTCTCTGCAGGGATAACCAAATGGAAAGAAAAGGAGGCTGATGACTAGGTCTAATACTCTAGTCAAATGAACCTCTGGATGAAGCGAGTAACAATATTTAGAATGTCTCTAGTTAATGATCACATCTAGTAAATGAACCTGTGCAGCAGGTCTCCTCAGGAGATATCAATTATTAGACATGTCAGCTAGACAATCTCTGGGGGAATAACAGGGAGAAGTTCAGAATTGAAATGCTCCATGCTCTGCAGTAGGAGGTGACCTTGTGATCTCTAGCTATTATTTCAGAGTGGGAGATATATATCCAATGAGGAAAGGTAGGCCCAAAGGGAACTGCTTTTCGGGTTCCAGACTTCTTTACAGAATGTAATTCTCTTGATTGTCTGTACCTCTGAAATTCCTTATAAAGCTTGATATTGGAGGAGACCATGTATGGACATGATTTGCCATCATATCTGTGTGTTCAGGATCACGTGCCAATTTCAGAAACTTTCTGGCTCTTTGCATGATCCCTATTAGCTCCCATGTAAATATCAGACAGACAGACTTGGTTATATCAAACCACTTTGCTTGTGGAAAAACTCTCATGCTTATCTGACATATCAGATACCTATCTACTGGATAAATTACATTTGTGAGCTAAAATACATTTGTCATACAAAAGGGTTTCATTGTAACACACACACACACATACACACACACACACACAGAATGTACTTTGAACAAATTCATCACCTCTACAATTTTTATTGAATTTTCCCCTCACTTATTTTTTTAGGATACTTATGTAATCGAAGAAACAGGATACATGTGGCTTTACTGTGACTGAGGATAACTGGGAGAGCATATTACCTGATTCTTTGTGATGGTTCTTAGGATTACCTTGGGAGGTGAACCAGGTCTTTTTTGGGCCTTCCATGACTGATCCTATTTTAGGGCTCTTTAGATGTTCACTCACCCCCCCCCCCCCCCACCAATTGCCCACGACTCAGGACAATACTAATGTTCTACTGTGAACAGCGTTCACTGCTCATGGCCGTAGCAAGTCATAATGTTCTTTTTTCCTGCTCTCCTTTTTAAGGGGCACAATTTATCTTCACACACAATTTTGTTTTGAAATTTAGAAAGGATGATAAAGGAAAATGGTACTCTACCTGGAAGGTGAAGCAAACCTTTCTGTCCTCTGCCTCATAACAAGCTGTGTTTATGCCAGAGGCATCAAAAGACAAAATCAGCACACAAGCTTCACATCCTACTGGTTCAAAACCTACCTATCAGGAACTAAATTGTGGCAGGTAAAGCACAGCAAGGGATCAGGGCTTCCTTTGGTGGATGCTAACCAAAAGGAATTTGGCAGGCTGTGTGATCAGAGAATACGCACGCACGTCTTGTGAACAGAAGCCCTTGACATCATCTTTTCCCCTAAACAAACTCCCGAAGCTAAGCCTGATGTTTACCTTCAGCGAGTGGATCAAGGGTGTGGATCATGAGCTGGAAGATGCTGTTCCTCATGAGACTGTTGTGGAGGGAGGCAGAACTTCCACCTCGCTGGAGGCGTGGCTTAGCCTGAGCAGAAAAACCAAAGATACAGTTAGTTCTCAGAGATGTATGGACTGGGCATTAAAGATAAGGTCTTCATCTAGTTTGTGGTCATTGACTTGTGTCAATGATGGCATATGGAATCATACACACACGCCAATAATGAAAATTATTTCAAATGTCCTGGAAATGGACATGTGGCTGGAGTGGGAGAGCATCAGCCTTGAGTGGAAAAGCCAAGCAAGAGTGCAAGGTCCTCAGTTCAAGCCCTGTTATGGGCTCAAATGTCCTAAGGAATGGCTTTCTCATATTCTTTCCTATAACATTCATGAATTGCTTCAAGATTTTAGAGGATCAATAAATTCCAGGTAATACTCTACAAGCTTTAATGTCATTTGCTTATCTCCTTCTCAAAATAAACCATGAGAAGTAGATACTGTTAGTGTTAACTTTAGATAGATGAGGAAACAGTCTCAAGTAAAATGTGTCCAGGTTACATAGACAAAAGGTGAAGACATGGATTTCAAGTCTGCCTTAAGATTATTATTAAATTAGTTGGTAGTCTCCAAAATTTTTGCATTGAGCACACTGCAGGTAAAATCTCTGAGAAGGTCTATCTGTATATTAATGTCCATATTCATATCTCTACAGACACACACTAATATATGAGCATACAGAACATTTCCCAATGAATGATGAATGCTACTGACAGTAAATGATGGAGATGCTAACATTTTCTCTTTGCTTCCTCAAGGAGCATTTTGCACAACTCCTGGAATACCTCTTCTCTACCCTGGGAATCATTGGTCTAATTCAGTAAGTACTTTGGCCTTTCTTCAGTGAGATCTAGGAGACAGTCCCTTCCATTTTTGAATCCATGGGAGCACCTGCCTAGCTTTGCACCAACTCCTAGGAGTTGCCCAAATAAATGAAAGGGATGTTTGAGAGAGGACGAACGAGCTTTCAGGGATGAAGTTCCACACCAATTCTATTTCTCTTATCTTCAAAAGGGAACAATCTAAAAACAAATAGTACACCGAGCCCTCTATATTTCGACAGATTTTTATCCTTTTTTTTTTTTCTGCCAGTAGATTTTGTGCCTGCTTATCACAGGCGAAGGTGCTCTGAGGCAATCAAGTTTTATAAGACTGATTTACATAATATCAATGAATTAATTTCTCATTGCACTTTTGGTCCAGAAGTTAGGAAGGTATTTTAAAACTAAAATTTCATTTTATATTAAGTCTTCTCACCTTCTGTATTACATACTTCAAACCCAAGGAAGAATTTCCCAAGAAAATTCCTATGAGAAGCCATAATTAAACATATTTGAAAAGAGCTATATATTAGACCAACTCATCTTTAGAGTTTTAAAATAGACATTTGACCACAAAGTTAAATAGCAAAACAATTGGGGTGGAGGGTTAGCTTAGTTGGTAGAGTGCTAGGCAATGAATGAAAGCATCAGGTATTCTTCAAGTCCCAGTCTCAGGCCAAAAGGAAAAAAAAGTAAACAAATCTGGTTAATACCTCTAATTCACACCTAGTTGGGAAGGACAAGTAGGAAGATGGAGGTCCCAGGTCAGCTGGGGTTGGCAGTGTGGAGCATGTGAGAACTTATCTGAATAATAATGAAAGTAAGGAAGAGCTGGAGGCATAATTTACCATCAGAAATAAATAAATACAAATAAAAAAGAGAGTGATCTGGTTATCTTGATGAACTTATGAACAATGTTTCCAAACTATTACAGACGCATCCCTGATTTTGTGATGCTCATTAAAAAAACTGAAACCCATAAATATGAAACATGAAAGATGTAATGAGTAAAATCCCAGTATGAAGTAAATGGAGAAATTTGACTTTCTTAGAGTTTCTTAGTGTGATTTTCAGTATAATGGTTATTTTATTAAAAATTATATTCTCAAATCAACGAAATTCAGATAAGACCTGAGAGTATTACTTGTGCTTCAGCTGTGAATAAGATAATCAGTCCCTCTAAAAGAGAGACTGTGGCTGTGGTTTGGTATTAGTTCAGCTACCTTCTCTGGGATCTCAAGTAATAAGTCTTAAGTCTTTGCTCTTGTCTTTGCTCTGGGTCCTGAGTATCTTCATTACAAGTCCTTTCAGCACTAAAAGTCTGAGAATTCCTTTCCTTTTCCTCTTCCTTTTCCCTTTCCTTGCCTTTGCCTTTCCCTTCCCTTCCCTTTCTCCTTCCTTCCTTTTTGGTTTGAACTCAGGGCTTTATAGTTGCTGGGCTGGAACTTTACCAGTTGGACTATGCCTCCAGCCTGATTTTTCCCCTTGGTTATTGTTGAGATAAAGTGCTGCTTCCTAATCAGATGTGCCCCTGAGCTATAATATGCTTGCTTTAGACTTCCTGTCATGACTGGGACCATTGGTGTGTATCACTGTGCCTACATTTCCCTGTGTAGATGGTCTGGCCATGAACCATGATGCACTCAATCTTAACCTTGGATTGATAGGCATGCAACAGTGCATACAGCTGTGAGTTGAGAAAGGGTTTTGTAAACTTCTTCTTGTTCTAGCCTTAAATCACAATTCTCCCAATGTCATCCTCCCAAGTAGTGTGTCTGACTTTGTAGAAAATTTAAATGCTATTTAGTTATAGAAGACTCCAACAATTAAGGTTCAAAATATTTTACAAGCCAGGTAAGAAGGCTTCAATAAAGTTGAAATTTAATCACTAAGGGCTAACCACAAACGTCACAAGGTCATTTCCTTGCCATGCTGCACAGTATGAAATGTGATAGAAGTGTTAATTGGATAAGAAGTGGAACATGTGATTGTTAGTACTTTCTCATAGTCATTGCTATTATAGTTGTTATTCTAGAACTCTGCTATGGATACATTCACATTTAGAATAGCATTATATTGACAGAAGAGCTTGAAGCATTCTTTCAGGCATTCTAATTATATTGAATATGTAAGAGTCACATAACATTTCTTTTGGGAGGACCAAAAGAAACTTTCAATCATAATGTGTGTGCATGCAGATACACACACTTACAAAACAACACATATCAAGCATTTATTGCATATTGTCCCCAATATCAGCTCAACAGCCCTTGGAACAGAAGTTGGAATTTTTTTACTTTTTCAACTGCTATAAAAGTTCATGCTCAATGGAAGAGCATGAACTTCCAACTTTTGAAGCTTGGGACCAAAAATAACTTGCCAGCCAATATCACAATCCAGTTGTTACTAATTGCAGGACAGAGTATCTATATACTCCACCGGATCAGGCCATTCAAGGATTCCAAGGGAGAGGGTGATTTACTGAGCACATAGCTTCCCTTCCTCCCACCCATGCCCCATGCTCTCGACAGGCGCAGGACCAGGCAGACAGAGCTATTCCTTCCTACCGGTAGAGCTGATTCATCCTTATCCCCGGCTGTAGGTGACTGCGTAAGAAGAAAAGGCAAAAACAAAAGACAAATAAATAATGAATTTGATATATAGTAACATTTAATGACATACATTAGTAGAGAGTTTTTTTTTCCTGTTCCTAGGATGAGTTAAGCCAAAAATAAGGGACAAACTCAGTATTTTAGACAACACATAGTCATTTTTAGGTATATGATAAATTCTCTTGAAAAGCCAATGTTGAATGTCCAATTCAAATGGCCAGTCATAGAGAGCAGTGAAATTAATGATAATTCTAGCCATGCAGTGGAATACTATGTACTCAATGAGATGAAATTCCTATGTATTAATAAAGAGAAAACTATCTAAGATATATTGTTAACTGCAAAAATTATTTAAAAACTTCACCTCACTTCATGAAAATAAATTGATAACACTTTAGTATATGTGAAGAAAACGTGTTTATTTATTTTTTTTTGCAAGACTAATGTCATTAGTGGCTTTTGTAAGGGAATGTCACTTTTCATGAGTTGGAGGGAGTCAGTACCCATTACTACACTCGCACAATAAAGAAAATTAAAGCTGAAGAAGTTTGGTCACTGAACTAAAGATAAGGATTATTGCACATGGAATTCAGATATTTTACTTTTTCGCCTGTCTCTACCAATTCACACGTTCTCTTCTAAAAATGGAAATCTCTTTCCAGCTTGGAAAGGTTTGTGAGAACATGAAGGACTGTTCAGCTGCTTGGAGAGAACAAAGTCAGACAAGGAGACACTGAGATTCTACTGGCATAACCTCACTCACTGAATGGCTCTGCTTCCCCCACTCAGCGTGACCTCTTCCACAATGTATGGGGTCCTTGTGTTCCCTCAGGTTTAGACCACTGCCCATGTCACTTGCCCTGAACCCGGGCAGGAACAATTGTACATATAAAAAAGAGGTGACTGTTGCAGAGTTGTTTTAGGACCTTCATGAGCTGCCTGATCTCTCGTTCTCTCTCTTCTTTTTAAGCCCCTACCACATACATCATATAAAAAGAGTAGTAAAATGTTCCCATACCACATAAAGAATGTCCATCCCTGTGTAAAATTTGGAGAGGGTTCTTATAATTCTGAATTTCAAATTATTGGCGATGTGCAAATCATTTAATTTGTGATTGCTGTGCTCAAAATATTGGAACGTGACAAAACTTGATTTGGTTTTACTTTGCAATGCAATATTTTGAGAAGAATAAATTTGATACTTAATGAGGTTGGTACTAAATATTTTATAGCTGTTCAATTAAATATTTGATAATCTTGATTTTTGTAGAGATGCCTTTGTTTTTTGGATTTTAGAATCAATACAATGTATTTGTTCTTTCTAGTTCTGAACATTTTTTTTATAGATCCTTAGAGAACTTATGTGTCTCAGATAGACAGAAGGGTTCTAGATTCGTGGTTCTGAGCAGAGTCTATGGGCATCATTAAATTTGCCATAGCTCCCTGATTTGGGGGCTCTTAATGAGTTCTGTAAAAACACTGTAAGAAAATAACTTCAATAAGACATGTAATTTTTATCTGACTTTCACAACTGTATATCATCTTGATAATAACAATAGAAATGTATAAGAAAAAGGAAAAAAGAAAATATCTCTGAGCAAGTTTTGGAACTGGAGTGAATGGGAATTTGGTTTTTGTTTTCTTTCTTTGCTCTGAAAGGCACGATATGAGCCTGCTTCTATCTGGTGGGTCTACTCATTTTCTCTTCTTCTATATCAGACAGCTCAACAAATGGCTCCACATTTTTCTGAATAATCCTTTAGGGAAATTTTCCAGTGTAGCAAACTCAGCCTTTGAACATACATTGAGAGGAACTAAGAGGACATCTTTTCAGTTAGCAAATTTATAACTTGTGGCTAAATGGGAGAAATAATTATAAGTCGGTTGATGCCCTAGTGATATCACCCCGCATGAATGAATGCGGTGAGATGAGAAAAGGGTGAGATTCTGAAGAACAAAAGTATTACTAGTGGGGAGTTTGAATTAAAAAAATCTATATAAAGAAATTATTTGAGGAAGAACAAAACAACAACCGAAATCCATCTTTTGGTGTAAAAACAAGAAAAACAATCTACCCTGTTGACTTCCTTCTATTTTCCCCTCACAAGCTAGAAGGAGTAGAAAACACAATAAGTGGAAGAGAAATGCCTTATATGAGAGACTTCCCAAAGAAAAAGAAAGGAATATAGAGAAGGGTCTAGAATCCTTTGCAAAACTTCCCACTGTTCAATGTCAACAGGAGTTGACATCACTACTTTTCCTTCAAGTGTAGTTTGCAGACATGAAAATATACCAGGTTAAATTAAGCTTGATGCACAAATGGAAGCAGAGGCCATTTCAAACGTCTTTTCATTTTCCTTTTGTGTCACACTGTTGCAGAGTTGATCAGCATCATTATGTGGACTGGTAATTACTGATGTTCACCTCATTTAGGCTTGCATCCTGAATAGCTGCACAGTCCAGTCACTACACTGCAGGTTATATTAAAGCCTCAATTTTAAAAGAGCTTTAATTATGTTGGAGGTAATAAATGATGGCCAGTGGGTTGGTTTGGCCTCAGTGTCATGATTTACTTTTGGATTCAGTGAACATCTGGCGAGTTTATTCTAGTGTGTGTTACAGAAGACTGCTTGTTTTTTGAAAAGAAGACTGAAAAGACTTTAGGGATTAATCTTGGCATTCTGATGTGTGTCCTCTTTTTAATCATCTTAATTTTAACACTACCCATTATTATACCATCCAATGTCAATGCCATCTGTTATTGCTTGGTATATTATAATACATCAGAATACTATCAATTTGGGCTATAGTAATTTGAAAGTCCAATTCCTGGTGGTCAGTTTGAAGGTGATGCCAGCTTTAGGAGAATGTTGTTTTATCAGTCTCCACTATACACAGCAATTCTTCATGATTAGAGAGTTCAAAAGTGTGCCCTGGAATCCTAAACTGGGGCTTTGGTGTCCCAGAGCAAACTTCTTCTCACTCCACAGCAACAAGACTTCTAACCAGGCCAGTATGTATAAAATATATCTTTTACTTATGAGAGAATTCTGCAATCAAGTCTTTATTCAATTTAACCCATCCACCTCCCCTGCCCCCAATGACCCCACCTTTTACTTCAGTTGAACAATTGGAATGATGTCATTAATATCTGTTGTCTTTCTTGGTAAAATCCCATTCTTTTTGGAAGTTCTGATACTATTTCCTAATTGTTTTAAATGTATCCAGATTTTGCCCAGATAATAAAATAAATAACCCATTTGAAAGCACTTGTATGGATAGAAACCATTCTCAAGTCCTTCAATCATCTTTCTTCCTTTGACCCTGGACAGCCACTAGTTGAGAAATAATTTTGCTGAATATGATGTAACTTTGTTCAAAACTTTTCCCTCCATACAGAGTCCAATTATCATTCCTACATATTAAAATCAGGCAAATATCTCAAGTGAATATGATGTCTTCTTTTTCTTTTACTACATTTTCCTATAACAAACAAAAATATTTGAAATATTTTTCCTGAGAAAAGACAAATAAACCTCCAAGTCTTTTGGGAAGACTTAGATAAGAGGTACAAAAAAAATCTAAAACTTCAAATCTAAAAGGAAAAATAAAACTTCTTTCACCTCTCATCTTAACTAGATGGAAAGCCATTTTCCTCTCCATTTACATGTCTTATCGTGTTCCTACAACATTAAAGAAGGAAAGATTAAATAAATTTCCACAGGGAAAAACCGCTGAGATATAAATTTGAATTGCTTTACATTGGATTCTGGGTAATTGCCCCACAATCTCAGTTCTTCAGGAAAGCAAGAATGTCTGACTGACAAGGTGCTGAATGTAGAAATACCTACTTCATAATCCTGTTTTACAGAGATTTGGGATGGAGAGAAAGGGCAGCAATGATCTAAATAAGAAGTTTCCTGATGGAGCACTCTCACATTTCAGAAGCAGAACATTTATTTGGTCATTTATTTGAACAGTCTTACGATCAGGAAATATTTTGGATTGTTGAAAGCTATTTGACAGTAGGTAAGTTGAAGGGGTGGGGGGACGGGGGAGATGGGGAGAATGATGAAAGTGTGGCATAGCTGAAGATGCACTGGGCTCACAAACTGACTTATTGAAGTGAAACTCCCTTGTACAACGACTTAAAGGCTATAAAAAGCAAACACATAAAATAAAGTTTACTCTAAAAATTGGAAATGAAAGAAAGTAGATACATCTCGAAAGAGAGGAATGAAGGAGAAACTGCCTAGAGGCAGTCGAACAAGAGTTTGCTTTTTAAATAGTTGTGCATGAGAGAAAATAAAGTAGGATGAGGAATAGTGTCCCAGGAGTTCAGGCTAAGACTGTGGGGCTCACTTCCTGTGTGTGTCACTTCATAGCTCTGTGACCTTGAGCAGGTCACTTAAAATCTCTTTATTAATTAATTCCATCATCTGTAAAATTAGGGACAATGATAGTATCTAATTCAGAGAGCTTTTATGTGGATTAAATGGGTTAGTACATGCAAAGTGTTTAGACCAGTGTTGGATGCACAGGCACTGGGTATTAGGAAAAGAATGGCAAATCACCTAAGAAAACAGTAATCTCATGCTATCAGATGGATTTGGGAATAGGGCAATGTCTGAGCAAAGCAGAGTGAACTCTTAAGTGAGGCTTAGAGTTTCATAAGACACTAGAGGATGGCCAAGAAGGCATGTCCTAGCTTGGCAGCTGTGGCAGGAGGAAACGACACAACTGATGCTTTTGTCTTTAACTTGGTTTCCGACAACTCTCCTGTCCATAAAGTAGCACTTTACAAAGGGCATAGGCTAGGTTAGCACCATGTAGTTCCAGTAACTTACTGAGGTGGTTTGATCAATAGGTTTTCTAGAGGTAGAAAATTCAGAGAAGGTAGAACCCAGAACTGAACTTGCAGTTTTTCCTCAACTCTGAAATTTTTTTTGGAGGTGAGGAGGGGTTGTTTAGTTAACACACTGACTCAGTAAGATGTTGCTTGTGAGAAAGGCCATAGGCGAGTCATGAGTCCAGGTTCTTGCTGGAGTATCTACTTTCTCTACTCTGGACTCTGCTTCTTTTTTTGGGGGGGAGGGGTCTGGTCATGGGGCCTGAACTCTGGGCCTGGGCGCTGTCCCTCAGCTCTTTAGCTCAAGGCTAGCGCTCTACCACTTGAGCCACAGCACCACTTCTGGCTTTTTTCTTTTTGCTTATGTAGTGCTGAGGAATCGAACCCAGGGCCTCATGTATGCAAAGCAAGCGCTCTACCACTGAGCCACCTTTCCAGCCCTGGACTCTGCTTCTTATATCTAGGAAGCAGGGTGTGTGATGATTTGTGGGCATGTTCAGCGTAAGGGCCTAAGTCCCTATTGAAAATCATGATTCGACTGAAGAATGAAGTACAGAACCTTCACAACTTTGAAAAAAGTTTAGCTCATGGGATGGCAGCTTGTCAGAAAGACAGGAAGATACATGTATTGGAATTTACTCTGAGATAATTGGGAATCCACAGTAAGGCGAAGGCACCACTGTAGTGTTAGGATAGCCCTGGACCATCGCTGGCAAACATACAATTGTATACAACCAGTGTCTCCAAACGATATTGATTATATGCCATTATCAGAAACATTCTGAACAAGTAGGAAATTCTGATTTATATCTGTACTATTATCTATCATTTTTCTATCATCTATCTATCTCTATGTACCTATCTATGTACAACTGTCAATCATTAAGCAAAAAGGACTAATTTCTTTCCTCTTTTTTTTTAAGATAAAAATAAATACAAGTCCTAAGATTTTCTTCTTGCCTTCCACATAGGCATCATGTGCATTCCACTGGGGTATTAGAACAGATCTTTAAATAGCAGTTCTTTAAATGCCTTTCACAAATTTAGCATTCTATATTAGGAGTATTTGTACACAG
This sequence comes from Dipodomys spectabilis, assembly GCF_019054845.1. Lineage (NCBI taxonomy): Eukaryota > Metazoa > Chordata > Mammalia > Rodentia > Heteromyidae > Dipodomys > Dipodomys spectabilis. The sequence continues at coordinate 4,085,629 of NW_024870835.1, read as the reverse complement.
TTCCTTCCCATATCCTCACAAATACAGGGAGTTGTATGGTACTCCAGGACAGGATTCACCTCTGTGTCTTCCAAGGTCCCTGCTTGTGGCTACCTAAAATGCCAGTGGTGAGTGAGCCACACAGGCACCAGTAGCTGTGGGCTTCTGTGTCAGTAAAGGAAGTCTCTAGCTACTTATTCTACTAGCGAAAGGAACAGTTATGGTAATCATTTAATTCTACTTCTTTAAGGACTGCTTCATCATTCTAATCTTAAATAGGTATGTGGAAGACAGTAATCTCCATTTTATAAACGAAGAGAAAGAGAGTGCAGGGGGAGAGAGAGAGAGAGAGAGAGAGAGAGAGACAGACAGAGACAGAGAGAGAAACAGAGAGAGAGAGACAGAGAGCGAGACAGAGAGAGACAGAGACAAAGACAGAGAGACAGAGAGAGAGACAGAGAGACAGAGAGAGGGAGGAGGAGGCAGGGAGGGCCTCAGGCCTTTTGTGCACTTTGTGTACTAAGCAGCATTTCGCTTAATTTAGGAATTAACAACCTCTCTGCCAATGCCATCTCCATTAATATACTGCCATTAATATACTGTATTGTATTGTTTGAGACATTCTCATAATTGCTAATGAACAATTTTGATATGCCAATCAAATACAATCTGTTAGTGGTGCTCTGTTCTGGTGTTAAACCAATTTTTTTTTGACTAGTTAAGAACCCCAAATGAACTAATCTATTATCTCCATCACCTTCCTTTTCCTTCCTTCCTTCCTTCCTTCCTTCCTTCCTTCCTTCCTTCCTTCCTTCCTTCCTTCCTTCCTTCCTTCCTTCCTCCTTCCTTCCTTCCCTCTCTTTCTTTCCTTCTCCTTCCTTCCTTCCTTCCGTCCTTCCTTCCTTCCTTCCTTCCTTCCTTCCTTCCTTCCTTCCTTCCTTCCTTCCTTCCTTCCTTCCTTCCTTCCTTTTTGTCTTGGGGATTAAACCAAAGATCTCAGGTATGCAAGACAAATTAAACTTCTAACTTACTCATTTAAGGAAAATAAGCAGAAGTGATATTTTTGAAGTTCAAGAAATGCTAGAGTTGGAAAATTGCAAGAATAATAGTAAATAAATTAAGCTGGGTGCTGGTGGCTCATGTTTGTAAGCCTAGCTACTCAGGAGGCTGAAATCTGAAGATCATTGTTTGAAGCCAGATTGGGCATAAAAGTCCATGAGGCTCTATCTCCAATTAACCACCAAAAAGCCAGAAGTGGAGCTATGGCTCAGTGTGAGTGTTTGCTTTGAGCAAAAGAGCTCAGGGACAGCACCCAGACCCTAAGTTCAAGGCCCAGTACCCATCCCCCTCCTCCAATAGCAAATCAGGCAGATTTCAATCCATCAAAGGGGGAAATATATGCCAAGTTTTTACATATAACAACCTATTGAGTCATAATAATAGGTATTTTAGCCACATCTGCACTCTTTGTTACATGAGGACCCTGAGGCTGAGAAAGTTTGACTCATTTATCCGAGACCATATAGTAGAATAAGGCAAATCTTGGCTCTTAGGCAGCTCAACTCCAGATTTTTCTGAAGTGTTGGGCAAACAAGAATTTCCTTGCAGTGACATGTGGGAAGAAGACTGCAGGCAGAACAACTCCAAATTCAATAAAAATATAAAAAAGCATTTATGAACTTTCAATGGAGGCCAGGTAATTGCTGCAAATTTAGAATGACAGATTTTGTGTACATTTTGTATATTTTTGCTTTGTTGTATTTATGATCTAGTACCTAGCAGTAGAGGAAGTATAGAAGCTATTTTCTTATCTTTTGGCTCTTCCAGCACTATTATTTTATACTTACAACTGTAATGATATGTGTGTGTGTGCATGCATCAAGTGTGTGAGTTGCATGTTGGTCCTGGGCTTGAACTCAGTCCTGGACACTGTTCCTGGGCTTTTGTGCTCAAGACTAGTGCTGTATCACTGAAGTCACAGCTCCACTTCCAGCTTTTTGGTTGTTAACTGGAGATAAGAGTCTCTTCCTACCCAGGCTGGTTTTGAATCATAATCCTTAGATCTCAGCTTACCAAGTAGCCAGGATTATAGACATGAGCCACCTGCACTCAGGTGTTATGATTTATAAAAGATTATTTTGGCTCTTGAAGGTCATGGAGGAACTTGTTATGACCTTCAGAATGGTATTCCCTGTTGTCACTGTTTTTTGTTTCTGTACCCTTTGTCTTGTATATAAGTTTATCTGATTTGGAGAAGAGAAGGGGAATCACCGAAATGAGTGGGACAAAGGGTGAACAAATGCAACAGCGATACTCACTAGACACTATGCTGAAAATGAACTTTACAACTTGGAGAGGAGGAGGGGAGCCAGGAGAGGGGAGGGAGGAGAAAATGAGGGAGGGCAACTGTTCAAAAAGAATGGTACAGTTTCAAGTAATGGTGTAAATGCCCCCCCATCCCCCCCATATATCAAGTTGACTTGCACTAAGACTTGCTCATCAGTAAGTAGGAAAAGGACTCTCTAGGGCTCCACTTATCACTGTGGCTAGAGATGTGCTAGTCTTTTAATTTCTCACATTTGAGAGACTAGTGTTTTTGTTTTAAGGAAATAACAAGGTCAAAAAAAGAAAAAAAATCATTCAAGGGTATACACTGATTAGTAGGTTGTAAATAAGAAAAACCCATCTATTTGCTCATTTAGCAATATTTTATAGCATGTATTTCACCCATAATATATTTCAGGAACTACCCGATGTTCTATGGACTTAGATTTGTCCTAAACAGAAAAAATTAACGGAAGCAAAAAGGACTAGAGGCATGGTTCAAATGACAGAGCCCCCGTCTAGGAAGCACAAGGTCCTGTGTTCAAACCCCAGTACTGTAAAAAAGAAAGATTGCATCTACAAAAGTATAAATTAAACATACAGCAGAACACCGTAAGTCTTTAATTCATTGAGTAGATACTTAAATGCCTTGTGCCTCTGACAAAATTGAAAGTATGCTTTTTCACAATATTATTGATAACAAAGTTTCTTGCCAATTTTTTTTTTTGGTTGGTCATGGGGCTTGAACTCTGGGCCTGGGCGCTGTCCCTCAGTTCTTCAGCTCAAGGCTAGTGCTCTACCACTTGAGCCACAGTGCCACTTCCAGTTTTCTGGTCGTTAATTGGAGATAAGAGTCTACCGACTTTCCTGCCTGGGCTGGCTTTGAGCCATGATCCTTCAATCTCAGTCTCCTGAGTAGCTAGGATTACAAGTGTGAGCCACTGGTACCCGGCTCTTGCCAATTTTTTTTTTTTTTTAAATAAATGTTCTAGACTTAAGAGCTCAAAAGAGGCGCAGAGGAAAAGATTACTATAAAGTTGAATGCAGTGTAATGCAAGTTTGATACATAATAATTTCCATATTTATGGTATCTTAAATCTAAAAGAATAACCTTATGGATAGAAATGTTAATTTCTGATGCTAGAAATTGTATTGGCACCATGTTCTGATCTGCCAGGACCCTGACACAATTTTCATAACATGTAAGAAAAATATAGACACAAGATTTGCTAAATTTAGTTTTGACATTTCTAGGATGCAAATGTATATCCTAACCACTGTAAATATTTAATAATATGAGTGCAAATAAGTAAACTTGAGAAAAATAGTAAGAGGCACAAAGATTAAGCATTGGAGAATTTTTGTTGGAAATGTACTTCCATTGAAAATCGGTTCTACCTCTTGATTTGCTCTTCTGTATCTAAGAGAGACCAGGAGGCAGCTAAAATCATTCATACCACACAGATGGGAGTTTTAAAAGTGGGGCACAAGAATGTTCATTCTGAAGACTGGTTGGCTGCTTGAATAACCCATTCATGCCTTCTTCCTATTCATTATTTTCTATCATTATCTCTCTCTTTTCCACTATACAACACTCTTTTGGGGGGCACAGAAAATATCTATTTTAGTTTGTATTCCTCCAAGGTACCTTACACAATGGTGCTAGATGCTCAATAAGGCATTTTTAATAATAAATAAGTTCAATCATTTATATATATATATATTTAATGATCCCATTTGTCCAATTATAGTGAAGGCAAATGTTTTTTTTTTGCTCAGCTCAACATGGAAATGTGTAATTTTTCTTTTGACTTTTTTTCAGTGATATTGGTCCTGGGGCTTAAACTCAGGGTCTGAGCATGGTTCTTTTGTTCAAGGCTAGTGCTCTACCACTTGAGCCACAACTCCACTTTGGGCTTTTGGTAGCTCAATGGAGATAAGACTCTCAGGAACTTTCTTGCCTGGGCTGGTATTGAACCACAATCAGATCTCAGTCTTCTGAGTAGCTAGGATTCCAGGCATGAAGCACTGATGTCCAGCCTTTTCTTGACTTTTGATGCTGTCCCAGTACTTCTTGCACCATTCTCTTTCAACTTATCAGGGATATGTACTCTGACATGGCCATTATTTTCTCATATTGGTGGAAATGCAATGATGTCAAATCTCCCTTCTTTGAACTTCTCTTTTAGTTATATATATATATGTATACATATATATATACACACACATACACACACATATGTATATATACTGATTTGCTTCCTTCATTGGAATGGTAAGTTTCTGAGAGAGAGTGTCTTGTATACTGCACATATATTGATGTTCAGTATCACTTGATATTTTCATTGCTTATTGCAAGTGGTGGTACCAGAGCTTTGCAAAGAAAGGAGGATGCTCAAACAGGAAACTCACAATGAGTGAATAAAGTATGAGGTGGGGGATCCAGTGTCAGTGTTTAGGTCTGCAGAAATAGTTTGAATAGTATAGCATAGTCTTAACAAAAAAAATTCTTTGTTTTGATCCCTGGGTTCTATTGTGAGGATACTTTAAGTTGGAAGCCAGTCTTCCTTTTGGTGGCTCAGCTGGATCTGAAGCGCTAATGGCAGAGATGAGTTCAGATGTGTATTTCTCTAATGCTTTATGATGGTGAGAATCTTCTCATGTGCTTATTTGCCACTTGTAGAGTCTCATCTGCAAAATAATTGTACTTACCATTTTCCTATTTTGTAATTGTATTGTTTGCTATTTTAACATCATGGTTTGAAAATTCATTGTATATTCTTATGCCTAATACTAGGTCTTGAAGACATTCTCCGGTTTTTTTTAAACAGAAGTTTTATTGTTTATGCTTAATTAAGACAATGATCCATACCTATCCATATGGACCTATCATTTTTATTAGGTAAAATGATTTTCTCTTTTAGCATTTTTAATAAATCAGTCCAAGTATGTTTCTTTTTTCTATGTATATTTTAGTTTTAATTGATATAGTAATTGTACCTAATTATGGGCACAGTGTGACATTTCAAATACATTGTGTGTATGTATTTATATAGTATAATAATCAGATCACAGTATCTAGTACCTCCATGAGAAATTAGGATATTTGGTCATGATCTGTTTATGTCCATGCATATTCCAGTGTTACTATACCCATTTTAAAGACTGACAGGAAGGCTGAGTGAGGTTAAGTAACATCTCAAATTATACAGGCAGAATGAAATTTGGGGAGTCTAACTTGAGCAGTATGTATATTTTTTGCAGTGGTAAGGATGGAACTTAGGGCTTCGTGCATGCTAGACAAATGTAACTCTGTACCCTAATGCCAATACATACCTGATCCAAGCTACCAGTGTCTTTATGTTGTCCAAATAGACATAAAAAGACACTCTGAATGCTGAATTTCCCTTCGGTCCAGGATGATAAAATTTATTCAGGAAGCATAAACCCTCTAATCTTAGAACTACTTAAAGAAACAGAGCTTTAAGTCATTAGCTTTGCTTCAAACAAAAAGTACATGATTTAAAAAAGAAACTATGACTTTCAGCATCATAAATCCTTCTAATCTTATAAAGACAAAATTCACGTAATCTTCAAAGTGTAAAACGAAAATTTTCATCATAGAAGTCCTTCACTTCTTTAGTTAACTCCTAGGTATTTTATTTTATTTTATCTTTTTTTGGGGGGTCTGGTCATGGGGCCTGAACTCTGGGCCTGGGCACTGTCCCTCAGTTCTTCAGCTCAAGGCTAGCGCTCTACCACTTGAGCCACAGCGCCACTTACGGCTTTTTTTTTTTCTCTGCTTATGTGGTGCTGAGGAATCGAACCCAGGACCTCATGTCTGCAAGGCAAGCGCCCTACCACTGAGCCACCTTCCCAGCCCGAGGTATTTTATTTTTTGTGGGGCTAATACAAAAGGAGTTGCTTTCCTGATTTCAGCTGCACTCTTCTAATTATTGGCATACAGGAACGCCATTGATTTTGAGGGTTAATTTTGTATCCTACTACTTTGCCAAAGTTTCGAATCAGTTCAAGTAGCTTGGGAGTAGAGTCCATGGGGTTCTTTAAATGCAAGATCATGTCATCTGCAAAGAGGGAGAGCTTTACTTCATCTTTCCTACTTGGATCCCATTTATGTTTACATTTTGTCTTATTGCTTTTGCTAGGCATTCTGTTACTAAATTGAAGAGAAGTGGAGAGAGTGGACATCCTTGTCTCGTTCCTGAATTTAGATGAAATGGCTTTAGTTTTTGGTGATTAAGTATAATGCTGGCTGTAGGTTTGTCATACACAGCCTTTATTATATTGAGGAATGTTCCATAAATTCCTAGTTTTCCCAGAGCTTTCATCATAAAGGAATGTTGGATCTTGTCGAATGCTTTTTCTGCATCTATTGAGATAATCATGTGGTTCTTATCCTTGCTCTTGTTGATGTGATGAATTATATTAATTGATTTGTGTATATTGAACCAGCTATATCTTTGTTGCTTTTCTTTTTAATGTACTTACAATGTACTATGTGATTTTTTTTGTTTTGTTTTGTTTCTCAGTATGTTCTTCCCCCATGGTACAACCCCTGTTGTCACTGTATTTGATTCTGGTGTCCTGCATCTTCTATATACAGTTTTCTAATTTGGGGAGGGGAAGGGAAATAACAAAATGAATGCTGAAATAAGGATACAGGATGACCCATGGTAACAATGAGATGTACAAGACAGCATATAGAAAACGAACTTTACAACTTTTGGGGGGGGGGTGGAGGGGAGGGAAGAGTTGGGGAGGCGGGGAGGAAAAGGATGGTAGGGGAAAAATAAAGGAGGGGGTAACAATGCTCCATAGGAAATGTACTCATTACCTTGCTCATGTAACTGTAACCCCTTTGTACAGTATCTTTACAAGAAAATATATATATTAAAAAGTGTAAAACAAAAAAAAGAAATGAAATTGAGATATGTCACTAGCTAAAGCTAGTATTCAGTTTTTACTGATGGAATCGCAGTGGACTGACATTGGAATTTCAGGAGCTGTGTCTCCTGCGGCATATCTTATCTGTTATCTGTCAACAGCACAATGGAGATTTGTGCAGTTGAAAACCGATGTAGCCTCATGGTAACCGAAATGGAGAAAATGCGCTCTGTAAATCCTAACTTCATTACTGTTAAATGGACGCAGGAGGTACCCACGTTAGTAAGCACCATCTTCATGGCCAGATATGAAGCATTATTTTCAGTGTTGGAATTAAAAAAAAAATCGGTTACAGAACTAGGAGTAAATGGCAGGAGAGATAATCAGTAGAGAAAACTTCCCTCACAACCCCTCTAATCACTGCTGGGGTGGAGTTCTGATTTTGGCAATGGGGAATTTCTTATAATTCTGGAAAGTTCCTTTTGTAGCAGGTCTCACTGTGCAAGCTTATTACGCAGCGAACATATTAAATACTGATTGTAGTCATATAATGTTGCATGGTATTGATATTGAAAAGCTGATTACTTCCTAAAATATAGTTACATTAGATATAGGAATTTGCAATGAATAATAACATACTAGACAATGGGAAATGATGGCTGTCAATTGAGTAAAAGAAATCTAGTCCAGAAGGGAAGGATAGTCTGGGGGCTGACATTTCTCTCAAAGTACTAGGTTTGTGTTCCTTGTTCAAGTTTTTATAATTAAAGATTTTGAATGTGGGAAAAGTTCAGAACGATCACACTTCTACTAGTTAGATTCAGTTGTTACTACATTTTCCATACTTACCATATGTACGATAAGCAACATGTTGGTCCAGCATGTCAGGAACTTCTAATGCAATCTTTATTTTCTTCACATGTTCAGTTTTGTATGTGGCTGTGCTTTCGTCTCAAAGCTAGTTATTAAGTATATGTAAATCATCTATATTATTGGAGGTCTTATAGCAAGACCTTTTTTCTTCTCTACTTTCTCACTAATCCATGAGTAGATCAACAAAAATCATTTGGTTCCCTGGAAACTTTGCTTTTTTTAAATTTTTTTATTTTGGATCCGGTTGTGGGCCTGAACTCTGGGCCTGGGCGCTGCCCCTCAGCTCTTCAGCTCAAGGCTAGCGCTCTACCACTTGAGCCATAGCACCACTTCCGGCTTTTTTTTTTGCTCGTGGGTGCTGAGGAATTGAACCCAGGGCCTCATGCATGCAAGGCAAGCACTTTACCACTGAGCCACCTTCCCAGCCCGGAAACTTTGTTTTAGATACAAGTACTCTTGCAAACTGCTTTATGGTATTAAGTTATCAGTGTGGACAATGTCATCCACGCAGCTATAAACCCAAGTGCTATTGTTTATTTTTTGGTGCTGGTACTGGGGGTTGTATTCAGGGCCTAGGTGCTGTCCATTAGCTTTTTGCATTCAAAGCTAGTGCTCTACTACTTGTGCCACAGCTATACTTCTGGCTTTTTAGCAGATAATTAGAAATAAAAGTCTCACAGGTTTTTTCCACTTGATATTAGACAGCAATCTTCAGATTTTAGCCTCTTAAGTGGCTAGGATTACAGGTGTGAGTCATTGGCTCCCAGCTAGTGTCAGGTTCTTAATTTGGGGGTCTGTTGTGTGAGTGTGTGTAGGTGTGGGTGTATGTATTGGGGGGGGGGTTTGTGAAATAGCTGAAACTCTGTGCCAAGTTTTGTCTGTATGCATTAATTTTCAGGAGATAGGAGAAAGAACATCCAAAGTTTCCACCAGATTCTTAAAAAAAAATGTCCATGACTCCCAAAGAATTGAAAAGCATCAATTTATTGCTTTCAAGATACTTATCCTTTGGAAGTTGGAAGACATTATTGCAAAGGGCATGTATTAGCAACTGTTAACTGACAGAAAGGCAGAATTCTAAAAGGACCCATCCAGTTCATCCAATTGACAGCCTGGTGCCACTGAAACGGGATCTGGCAGAGACGAGGGAAGCAGAAGGCAGCAAGGAGCATTTTACACATACTGACAGGTTCTCAATTAGTTCACACTCTTCAGGAAAAAAAGCTTGAATCTTGCTGCAGATGGTCTGACTCCATTCAGTGGGCTCAATCTGGGCAGGGTGCCAAAGGTCTGCTCTGGCCATCAGGCATCCACTTTCCTGGTGGTGTTTGTTTTAAATGCTGCCCCTCTGTAGAGCTTTGGTAGCCTTCAGGGCAGCTGGCACCTGTGGTACACTCACCACATACAAGGCTGAGGGAGAACCCCTTTTTCATTCCCCAAAAGGAAAGAAAAACAAATATGATAAGGAAGGAACACTGCCCTTTTAACCTCCTTGGGCATTTTGGCACAATTTCTTATCAATGCCAAGGGATTAAAACAAGGGCTCAAAGGAGCCATGTTCCTGGGGTTCTTCATGTATGTCTTAAAACTTTCAAAGAGTTAGTATCTCCTTAGGCTCTCTGGTTCAGAGCTGGAAGGGAGAGAAGCTCAGAATGATGAAGTCACTGGATGGAATGAGGACAGCCAGTTGCTCAGCAGGAAGGAGTGAGGTTAGAACTTGAATCTGTGGAATGCCATTTGCCATCCCATTTGGTGTTTTGTTGATACGCAGCACAGAAGATAAGGGAAGCATTCACAAATGCAAAAGAGCAATATGTGTGCTGTGCTAGTTTCTGTTGAAAATGTACAGTGAGAGACCAATCAATAGCACTTAGTATTCGACTAGCTTGATTTAAATGCATTATTTTATTTAATATTTAAAGCTCCTCGAACATATCAATCCCATTTTACTGTTGGGACAAGAAAGGCAAGTCAGGCTTAGTGAAGGGCAAATGCCATAGATGTAGTGCCTGGCAAGATTGGGATTCATACTCAGGGCTGTGACTAGGAAACGGGGTTCTCTATCATTGCAGGTTTGAGGCTATGGGCCAGGTGGAATTAGGAAATTGTTATCCCTGGGAGGACACAGATCTTCAGACAGCACTTGGTTGAGGAAACTTTTTCTCTAAGTGACCTCTTTTTCATTCAATACACACATACTAGAGTTTTGTGGGAAACCAAATTTTAGCAAATTGAATTTATCTTTACTGTCAATGGATATTCATCTAGCAGATTCTTCTAATATTTTTCTCATTTCTGGCTCTCCTTATTGTATTGGAAATTCACAAATAAAACAAGCATTTAAACATATGTGGGGAGAATGTAGTGTAATCTGTTTTATTTTTATTTTTTTGGTTATGGAATAATTATTTTCCAGTAAGCTTGATTTTCACACTTGTATTGACAACCTTAGGTATTAAAGACAAACATAGTATACTTGAAAAAGATAAAACAGTAGGATGGTACTAAGACTACAAGAAAACCTTTGACAGAGTTCTGGCTCTACCAATGACTAGATCTGTGGCCCCCAGCTAGTTACTAAAGCAAGGGTTCTTAGCCTCAGGAGTTACAAATGTAAAATGCAGAAGACAACTATTTCAGAGAGGTTTTAAAAAAATGATCCAATTAAATAAGATGATATATGCAAAATCTCAATCCCTACAGGCACTCAATAAACATATATAAGGATATAAAACAGTAAGAATCTATAACTGGAGCAATTAGCTATCTAAACTCAATGATGGCTGGTTGCCCAATTTGAATTTCTACCTCTGAATGAATCCTGAATCTCTCAGAAGCTTTGGCCAAGATTTTTTAATCTCATGAAACTGTACAGAACCGAGCAAGTCAGTGATTATTATCCCAGACAGATGGGAAAGTAATTTGCTTCAATTTTGCTATTTTTCTCATCAATGACCACCATTTTGCATTTGCAAATGGTAATAACCACACAGTGGTTCTCTCTAAGACAGCTTCATTCCCTTCCCTCCCCCATGTAGTTCCTGTTCAAAACTGTTACTTTATTATAGATAATAGAATGAGGTCTCCAACTTTATGGTGGTAGTTTGTAAAATGGCTGTAATTATTGTCCCTCTCTCCCTAATCCATATCCCCTTACCACAGTGACTTTGCAGATCCACCCTTTATCAGATGGTGTTTATTTCTATTCTCTTGTATCTTGGCTGATTCTGGGACCTGCTTGGGCTAACTGTTCCCAGGGAAAGAGATATATGCTAGCTGTTAGCCTGGGCTAATGAGGAGTCTTGTATGCATTGAGATGTGCCTTAGAACTCTCTCCAGTTGCCCTATGAATAGGTCCAGGATACCCTGCTAGCTTTCCCCTGTGATACCAGCCATCATCCAGGCAGATAGTAGAAAATGTCACTGACTGATGAGGTAGACATGTTAGGAATGTTAGTGCTTGGACACGTTAAGGTATTTTTTTTGGGGGGGGGTCCGGTTGTGGGGCCTGAACTCTGGGCCTGGGCGCTGTCCCTCAGCTCTTCAGCTCAAGGCTATCACTCTACCACCTGAGCCACAGAACCACTTCCGGCTTTTTTTTCCTGCTCATGTGGTGCTGAGGAATCAAACCCAGGGCCTCATGCATGCAAGACAAGCAATCTACCACTGAGCCACCTTCCCAGTCCCTGAGGTATTTTTTTTTTTTTTTTTTTGGTTGGTCGTGGGGCTTGAACTCTGGGCCTGGGCACTGTCCCTCAGTTCTTCAGCTCAAGGCGAGCGCTCTACCACTTGAGCTACAGCGCCACTTTCGGTTTTCTGGTGGTTTATTGGAGATAGGAGTCTCACGGTCTCTCCTGCCCGGGCTGGCTTTGAACTGCGATTCTCAGATCTCAGCCTCCTGAGTAGCTAGGATTACAGGCGTGAGCCACCAGCGCCCGGCTCCTGAGGTATTTTTTTAACCTAAACTTATGTGGACATGTGGGTCACATTGGCCAGATCTGTATAACAAATTTCCATTTGTCATAATGATAGCATTGTATATTAGCAATTCTCAACTCTCAAATAGAAAAAATGAAATATATAATAGTATAAAGGGTAGTATGAGAACTAAATTCTTGACTCAAATAAGAGTTTAACAAGATAGTCAATAGTTTATAGGTCCTGTCAAATCCATTTATCCACAATGTTATTCACAAGGCAAGAAGGCAGAAAGACTAAGAAAAAGAAAACATTTCTCCCTAACTTTGAAAACCTACAGATATATATTCTGATAGTCAAATATCAAACCACATGCCTTCCTAAAAATATCTTAGAGCTAGTGGTATGGCTAAAATGGTAGAGCACCTGCCAAATCATGAGGCCCTCAGTTCAAACCCCAGTACCACCAAAATAAACAAATAAATAGTATTTGTTAATATATTGCTAAGATCATTCATGCTTCAGCATGGTAACTTGAGTTATTAGATGAATGAAGAAATTAAGGTTGCTTGACTCTTTTATCTGATAAATTGGTAAATAAGAAAAGCCTTTTCTTTCTGTTGAAGAAGTCACTAAATGAAATTATGCTCCTAACATATTTAGGCAGTCAAAAAGCACGATGTCTTATACAAACTTTAATCTGCCTGGAACCTTTCTATGAAAACATCATCAGATTCATTTAAAAATGGCTCTCCTGCTGTTATTAACGTACATGGCTCACTGAGCATGCACTGCCTCAGTGAGATCAGATCCATTGGGAAAAAATGAGAATTTGAATATTCACCTTTCTTTCTTTCTTTTCTTTTCTTTTTGGTCACTTGTGGGGCTTGGGAGCTGTCTCTGAGCTCATTCACTCAAAGCTAGCATGCTACCATTTTGAGCCACAGCACCATTCCAGTTTTCTGGTGATAAAGTAGAGATGAGTTTCATAGACTTTACTGGTTTTGAACAGCAATCCTCAATCTCAGCCTCTTGAGTACTAGGATTACAAGTGTGAGCCAGAAGTGCTCACCTTATTTATCTGCTTTGATGTTTAACTTGGAAACTTTTCTCTCTGTACTGCTGGACAAAAGTGCTTTCTATTTCTTAGGCTTCTCATAGGTTGTTGAAACATTAAAAATATAACCTAGTGTTTATTTATTTATTGCCTATAAAAGAAGCAATTATTCATTGGAAAGTCTAGACAGAGCCTCATGTGGGATTGGCAGGGCTAGGGTAAGGTGAATGTGTCACTTGACTCCTATAACAAATTTAAATGGGTGCCCCAAACCTCAGCAATATAGGTTGGTACACAGCCTATAATCGGACAACTTGTGTTGTTAAATGATTACATTAATTATTGTTTATCATGACTACTGAGATTTTGGATGCTCCTCTAAATTTTGTATTTATGTCTTATTCATCTCAAACTGGTTCTAGCTTTGGAGGTTTGTATTTTATTCTAAGTTCAAGTGGTAAGGTGATGAAAAAACTGCAAGTGGCTATTAGGATTTAAGTTATATTAAAATTGTTATTATGAAGGTGATATACAGAAGGGTTACAGTTTCATAAGTAAGGTAAAGAGTACATTTCTTTTTGGACTTGTAGGACTTGAGTTTTAAAAAGATGATTTGGGCTACTGTGTAAACAATGAGGAAGGGATTGGTTAAATGTAAGGACAGGGAGACTAGTTAAGAAGTTGAGGCACCAGAATAATGCTTCTGCTCTGGCCTAACTTACTAAAGACCACTGTGATGTAATGATGGTGACCACTTTCCTATCTATATCATGTGACATCAGAGCACTTGGCTTACTCCTGAGATTCTCCCATGGTGTCCCTGTACTTCCTGACTTCTACATGTAAATTGTGGAAACTCTTATCTCTTCCTTCCTTCCTTCCTTCCTTCCTTCCTTCCTTCCTTCCTTTCTTCCTTCCTTCCTTCTTTCCTTCCTTCCTTCCTTCCTTTCTTCCTTCCTTCCTTCCTTCCTTCCTTTCCTTCTTCCTTTCCTTCTTTACTTTCTTTCCTTCTTTACTTTCCTTCTTTCCCTTTCTTTCTTTTCTTCTTTCCTTCTTTCTTTCTTTCCTTCTCCTTCCTTCCTTCCTTCCTTCCTTCCTTTCTTCCTTCCTTCCTTTCTTTCTTTCTTTCTTTCTTTCTTTGTCATGGGGCTTGGACTCTGGGCCTGGGCGCTATCCCTCAGCTCTTCAGCTCCACGCCAGGGCTCTACCACTTGAGCCACAGCACCACTTCCAGTTTTCTGGTGGTTTATTGGAGATGAGAGTCTCCCTGACTTTCCTGTCTGGTTGGTTTTGAACTGCAATCCTTAGATCTCAGCTTCCTGAGTAGCTAGGATTACAGGTGTGAGCCACCACCACCCGGCTTCTCATCTGCTCTTAATTCTATGACCTCTAATTGCTCCAACAAACATCACTAGTGCTGACTTCTTCCTTACAATCATGAAGACTCTACTGATTATCTGCCATCTCCATTCAATGTCTAGTGGGCTGAAAAAATTTAAGGAGGCTCAAGTTCACTTTCATGAATGTTCAAGGTGATTGTCGTTCTCTTTGTACCAATTGGTGTTATTCAGTTACTAATTTAAAAGGTGCAAAATATCCCAGTTCTTTGCTTTACTTTAACATTGTTGCTTGAACATTGTTTAGTAGTAAAAGTAACATGTTTGTGTTGAGACAGTGAAAATAACATGTGTTCATTGGAAAATTTTTATTTCAATTTCCCAATCTCAACCTGTTAATCTTTCATTTATCTTCTACTAAAGGAAGTAGCCATCATTGTACCCAGATGTTCAAGCCAAAAGCATCAGGAGTTGTGCTTAAGTTTTATCTTCTCCCTTTCTCCCACATCCAAATCCATGTACTGATATTATCCATTTTGGCAAAAGTCCCCATTTTCCTTAAATACAATCACCCAACTTAGTAGGCCTAAAAAGAGCATATAGCTCCTGCATAATTTGAGGAGGGTCTGCTCCTGATAGGGAAGTAGAGGCTCTGTAGTAATGGAAGTCTATATAAACAGGAGAATTCAGTTTCCAGTTCAGGATATAGGGAGATGGCATTGGCTTTGTTGAAGTGGAAAATGTAAAGTAGAGAGAACTGACTTATGTGTCTAGGTCTTCTATGATGGGATGGAGACTAGAATATAGCAGTGCTTCAAGTATACTGCATACTCCTTGATATCCTTCAAGCCAGTACACACATCTTGAGTTAGAATAGGGGAGAGAATATGTTGCCAGACCTTAATCAGTGTAGATAGTTGGCATTAGAGAGAGCAGAGCAATCTCAGTAAAGGTATGTTCAGTCACCATCTGGAAAGTCCTTGAGTAAAGAGTGTTGATGATAAAGCTCAGTTGGAGCTCAGCATCTATGGCCTGTCATCAGATCAATGCCAGGTGGAAGCATGCAGAAACCACAGGGTCATTTTTCCAAGTCATAATATGCTTTTCTTGGAGCCAAGTTCAATAACAGAGACCACTTAACCAGTAGTTATGCCTAACTGATCCTGCTATCACAGAACAAATACAGTTTGTTTGATTGCTTGCTTGGGTTTTGAGAATGCTTTGAGGGTAACTGCTGTAATTTTTCATGTTTCTTGATTGCAAGATTCCTGCTAGGGGAGATAACACTCATTTAAAAAAAAAAAACTGATCTGAATAAATTCACCAATCATCTGGCCACTTGAAAAAAAATTAGTGAACTTGATTTAGTAGCTACTGATTTTTGCATACTCTTTGCATATCAAATGTAACCTGTCATGACCTTATTAAGATAAAGAAGTCTTCATAAATGTTAACTATATAAACATTGAAACTATTTGCTTTACTTACACCTGCATCTTACTAAATTAGAAGACTCCTTAGTCTAAAAACATTACATTTACTCTCTCTTTCCCACAGAACTGTTGACAGAAATGAACGAACTCATCATCCAGGCTAGATCCTGTTTTCCATTCATCTTGTTTACAATGAAGTGTCTCTAGCTTATTTTTTGGACAGGGCCTTGTTAATCCACAAATTGCTGCCACTATCAAATATAAATAATTGGTGAAAAATTTTCTAAGATTGTAGTAAATCAAGCATAGACTTTCTGATGTGTAATGTTTTCTACCTATGATCTAAGGAGTGAGTCAAATACAGATATACTGTGGAAGGTGGAGGAGGAGAGCTCCCCATCATGAATACTGTGCCCAGGTCAACTACCCTGAACAGTCTTCCATTCCTTGGACAGAGTATACTTGGAATATCTTTGGTATCATTGGAAATGGTAGACTTTTCATGACTAAGCTTCTCCTCTGTAACATTTGTTGATCAAAAGTAACTAGGGGAAGCAGTGAATGTTGCTCCAGTTTTCAAAGTATTTATGCTACCTCATCATGACCACGTTAGGTAGCACAGTGGTTTCTCAACTTTAAGTTTTTTTCTACCTCATTTAAGGTCAACATTTATATTTATGACTCTTGTACCATTCAAGGGACTCACTAATATGTTGACTACACAGAGTGTAATGTCTAGCAGAGGTTTATAGCATTGGTCACTTCCTGTTTGAGAAAACTTGCTGGATCTCAGTTGAGTGAGGCTGAAGTAGCAGAGAAAATCCTGAAGGTGCTCTCAGTTGTCAAAGTAAGTTGAGGAACTTGGGTACTTGAGTCATTGTGAATAATAAACTGCTTATAGGACATCTTGTAAACTGAAGACAAAATAGTTTCCTCAACACTGTAGTTGTGAACTCAGAGCTCCTGAAGTGAGGATATGTTGTGGTGTTGGAAATGCTGACACAAGTGTTGGAACTATTGGTGGTTAGAGGGAGATGGTGCCTAGAATGACTGATTTCTGCTAAATAAATAGACATATTAGGCCAGCCAGAATTAAAATGAATATATGTAGAAGATAAGTTTCTGAAGGACAGTGCATTTGGGCCAAACTTACATGTGTATAATTTTTTAAGGAAACATCTACTAAGCAGTGCCTATGAATTTAAGTTCACCCACTGAATCCTTCCCACAAGGCTATAAGATCAATTTTTTTTAAACGCTCATTTTACAAATGAGGAAACTGAAGAAAGAGAAGGTTAACCACTTATCCAAAGCACAGAACAAGTCAAAAGTGCTGAGGTTGGAATTAGGGAGTCTCAGCCCAAAGTCTGTGCTCTAAGTCATCAATGCTCTCCAAATTTAGCTGTTTCTCTTGCCTAACCAATATATATTTTCATGTAATATACTTGAAACATAAAAGCTCATATTTATGCTTTTAAAATATACATTATGCCTTTTTCATGCTTTGATACTGGATAGTTGTAAATATCTGAAAATGGTATTCTGGTATGTAATATTTATCATCATTAATTCAGCTCATTTGTACTGGGATTTTTCATGTTCATGACTACATAAGTATTTTTTCTGTGAACTCTTAAGTCCAAAAGTATATTTGAGTAAATAGGGCCTTTCTCATGCACTAACCATGGATTGGAATTTTCAGAACAAGTTTTGAACAAGAATGAAATTAGACAGGAAGACCAAGAAAAAATATAGGGCTTAATGGTTAGAAAACACATAGTGTTGCTTTTATTACTTTCTTTTGGTAAAAATTTCTCTAGCTGCATCTTAGTTTCATTGATAGTAGAATATTTTGACTATTCAAGGTATAGGTTATAAAATACATTCAAAAGGAGCTTGTTTATAAAAGGGGCTTGAACAAGTATAGTATAGACAGTTCTTAAGTTCTTAAGAGATTACTTTTAATTGTATTAATACAATTTATATTTGTATTCACTTATAAAGATCAAAATACCTGAATTGTCTACCACTTTAGCAGCTGGCTGATTATAACCTTGCCCTCCCCCCACTTTTTTTAGAACTGAGGTTTGTCAAGGTCTTGTCTTTTATTTTATTTTTTTGGTGCCAGTCCTGGTACTTGAAAGCAGGTCCTGGGCACTGCCCCTGAGCTTTTTGTGCTCAAAGCTAGTGCTTTCCCACTTTGAGCCACAGAGCCATCTGCAGTGTTTTTAGTAGTTAATTTGAGACAAGAGTCTCACAGACTTTCACACCTGGGCTAGCTTTGAACTCTGATCCTTGGATCTAAGGCTCCCGAGTAATGGGATTACAGGCACGAGCCACTCACACCGGTCACGGTCTTGCTTTTGCTAAACAAGTTCTCTACCACTGAGCCACACCTCTTTTTTTTTTTAAATTTTCAGATAGGGTCAACCTTGGGGTCAACCTTGGACCCAATGATACCCCTCCCTATGGCCTCCACATAGGTGAGACAAATGTGCGCTACCAGGTGTGCCTTATTTTGTTGAGATGGACTATTACTAGCCTTTTGTCTGGGCTGGCCTTGAACCTTGATCCTTCTATCTAGGTTTATAGTTATCTTTTTTTACGTTATCTTTTTACTTAAGTTTTTGTTGCTCCTCAGGGAATGTGCTACATACTGACAATAAATTATTTAGGGCTACAGTTTTGCATATTTTAGTTTGTGAGCTTATGTCTGTAAGAGGAAAATAGGAATATATTTTTACTTTAAATTGTTTATATATAATAAAATAAATATGATGTGTTGTCTCAAAACATGTAAAATGTATGTGTTTTTAAAAATACCTTGCAAAAGGGGTCAAAAGAGATGAGGCTCAGGGTAGAAGACAGAAAAAAAAATGAGAGTTTTCTAGGGGAAGAGAATCATGATTTTTAAGGTCAAGTAGAGAAATCTCCAGTGCCCCCAAATACCTAGGGCCTGCATACCTTCACATTTCACAGTTAGGTTCCCAACACTAATAAAATAATAATGCACTAATCTTTTCACAGAATCACAACTACAGACTTTCCAGGGTTTAAAGGGACCTCTGAGGAAGCTGTCCTTGTCTAGTCTTTTCTTTTTAAGAAGGCAGAAAATGATCCTAGAAAACTAAGGCATTGGACCTGGGTTAGATGATACAACTGGGGCCTTCCCACCCATGTGATCTTTGGGGCATCCTAGAGAGGTAGCTTTCCCTGTGAAAGCATGAAAATCCACAGGCATTGGACTACTAACAGGGACAGCATACGTCAAATCACTTCAGCAATGACGAATACCCATGTCATTCGTGCAACTTAGTTTAGATACACAGATGAGCAGGATCGGAGCTTTAATCCAAGTGCAAGGAATTCTACCCATTTTGTAGAACTAATAAACAGGAATGTTCTAGTGCCTTTAAGTCTTTCTACATGTTTCTTTTCCTCACAAAGTGAAACATAAATGGGCTGTCCCGTCTCTTGCTTATTCTCAGACTCCCCTTGAAGTGAGATTTGAGGAGAAATTGTGCTTTTCACCCAGCAGATCATTTCTCTCCATGGAAATTGCCCTTGCCACAGACGATCACAGAAACCTGCATCTTTCTGAGTATCAAGCAGGCAGGAGGAGGGGCTGTCGCTTTAGGGGTGACACACTTTCTTTCAGAAAGAAATTCCTCTTGAGCTCTGAAAGCTGAATTGAAAATGTCAGTGATGTCAGGCCAGGTTTGCCTTTTCGAAGAAAGGTCACCACTGTAGGGACAGATTTGTGCAGATCTGTGCACAGGGGCCTCAAATTGTGGGGGATAAGACTGACAGGCACACCGGGTACCGGAAAGATATTGAGAGATAATAACATGCTTCCCTGTCTAAGGGTGTGTGCTTAATCAGATGGGAACAAGATATAAACACACAGTTACCCAATTCTCTCCCTCCACCCCTCCATCTCTGCACAATCTTATTTCATTGGCCCTGTTTAGATGGGAAATAAAGTGTTGTGGCTTTTGGAGCCACATTAAAAAAGGTCTGCAACTAATCTTCTTAGAAAGTATTGCCAACCACAGTTCATTCTCTCATCCTCAAACATACATATATGTATGTTTGAGAGGACATGGAGAGAGGACAGAGGACAGAGGACAGAGGATGGAAGGGAAAGAGGAGAAAGAAAGGGAAGAGAAGAAGGGAAGGAGGAGAAGAGAGGGAAGGGGAGAGAGGGAGAAGGGGGGGGAAGAGGTAAAAGGGGGGAGCGGAGGAGGGAGAAGTATCCAGAATACTTCTTTTAACCCATTTCCCTTTAGAATTCTGTTGAATTTCTATCCATCTTTTAACTCTGGCTTCTTTCACGGAATCTTTCCAGATTTTCTTAGATAAAATTAATTTTCTTTTCCTTCTTACCATAAAGATTCCCCCCATTACAGCTGTGTTTGTAGGCTGCATTTATTAGCAACTTAATTTTGTTTCTGTTTTCCTTCTGTTAGAAATTCTTTCTTGAGGAAGAGTATGTCTCAGGCATCTACATCTCACTACAGAAATGAAGCATTTAGTAAAGGCTTTCATAGAAACATTTAGCTGTCCGAACTCTTCAAAGCCATCCTTTAGATCTTAGGGAATTTATGATGGGTTTGCATTTGGGCTTCCTAGATTTCCTTTATTGGAAAATGTGCCCAAAGAGGACAAAATCATGTATAGGTTTCTAAAATTAGAGAAAAAAGCACACTGGGAAGGATGAGGTAGATATGGATGCTTGTAGCTACATTTTCCATTGACAGGAGTTGCTGAGACATTTGAGCAACAAGCACTACTTGGAACATCATGGCTTCCTCAGAAATGTCATAGAAGGAAATGGGCAGAAAGGATAATTTAAGAGTAGAGCAACATAATATATATCAACATAAAAGATCAGTTATGGAGTGAGGGAGGTGGGGGAGGGAAGGGATAGTGGGAGAACAACACAGAAGGGGGTAAAAATGCTCTACAAGAAATGTAGTCCTTGCCTTACTCATGTAACTGTAACCCTTCTGTAAAGCATCTTTACAATAAAACTAAAAAAAAAAGCAAGGAGGAAAATAAATAAAAAAGTAAATAAAATTAAAATTGGGACAAAAAGATCATTTATGGATTAAAGCAAAAAGCAGGGGACTACAAAAGACTTATGACTAGCAAGAGAGAATGGTTACCAAATGAATCCTCTGGGTGCCATTTATAGCTTTATTAATTTCATTTCTTTAAGTAAACATAGGCTGTCAACTATATAGGAACCTTTCATTCTTATCAATAGCTTGAAAAGTATTTTTTTTCATAAAAAGCCAAGAGAAGATCTGCAATACACGTTTATAGAGTATGTCAATTGAGTGGTCCAACACTATTTTACAGTTGGTATTCGCCTAAGGATAGTAAACCGGAGAGAGGATCCTTTCTTCTATCACCCGCAGTGGTGAGTGTGTGTAGGGGGAGGGGTATGAGTGTGGAATGTGAAAAAGGAAAGATAAGGTGAAAAGCCAAGTAGCCAACATAAAAGTGGTGCTAATAGTGCCATAAACTGTAGTAGGTAATGGGAAGCCACTAATTTAATTCAGATATTATGAGACATGTTCTCCAGATGAGGTACAGCAAGTTTAAACACCTGTTCTAAGGTTATCCACCAAAAAAGTGCCAGTGGCTTATGTGTCCTTAAGAAAGATAGAGAATCTGTGAAATAAGGACAATATGTTCAAACAAGTTGTAGTCAATGAAGTCTGAGAGGTAACAAAAGATTATGTGAGGAATTTGAAACAAAACAAAGTAGAATCTAAATAACCCAAACACCCAAAGAAATCAGATGTCACTTAGAGAAAATTCAAAATACAGGAGAAGTAGAGGTTTCAAAATATAGGAAAAATAGAGATAAGAAAAAGAAACAAATGGCTAAAACCAGAACCTCACCAGCATAACAGAATTCTACAAAAAAGGTAACTAAGTAAGGTCATTTAAGAACAAATAAGGAAATTAAATCCATCCATCCATCAATCAATCTTGGAATATGAGACAATTTTTAAACAGAAGTTAGTTGGGATAAGGAAAATATTATTTAGCTTTATTGGACAGAGGTAAACACTGATTCACTAGTCAGAAAGGACATCTAAGGAGAAAGAAATTTTTAAGATCGAGGGGCTAAGGTTGGCCCTTGGGGCTCATGATTTTGAAGTGATCTATAAAAAGTTAATCTGCATTCAGTTTCACACACTATGTATCACGCATATGTGTTAGCAGATTGGGAACAGTAGGACAGGGAAGGAAGTAATTCAAAGTTATTTAATAAAGCTGATTTCACTTAAATTGTCTGGGCCTAGAAATATTTATTCCAGAATAAGAAAGCTTATTGAATTTTACCACCATTGATTAAAAACAAAAGACCCAGAAATTCTTTAGAGGATGTGGGTGATAGAGATGTGGACATAGAAGTATGTACAATTATGGTAGAAGTTGTCAAGTGTCAGTTAGACCAATGAAAACTTAGAAATGTGTCAGTGTTTTATATTAGCCAACTTGTAAATAGTACAAATGTTCAAAGATTTGAAGCTAAAATTAAATAACTTCACAATCAGGTATGCAAAGCTTTTGTTTCTTGAGATGGGGCAGTAGTATTTTTTGTACTTCCCCGTTAGTTCCTTCCTTCTTCCTTCCTTCTCTTCCTCTTCCTTTCTTTCCTTCCTTCTTTCATTCTTTCTCCCTCCCTCCCTTTCTTTTCCAAATTATATAAAGATTCTATCTATCTATCTATCTATCTATCTGTCTGTCTGTCTGTCTGTCTGTCTATCTATCTACTTATCTATCTATCTATGTATCTATCTCTGCAAATTGAATCAGCCTGTATGAGAATTGAAAGGAAAAGAGAAAATATTAATGCATTGAAAGAAAGAAAGAAAGAAAAGAAATATAAGCACCATGTTATACCACATTGTTTTGTAAGCCACTAGAACCATATGTTCATGATAAGAGATGGAGGAGAGGGGCTGGTGAGAATACTATGTTTGGACTTCATGTGGGTTTTCTTTTAGCACTTGAAAATAACATCCTAAAATATGATGCTTGGAAAGAGTACAACTGGATCAAAGGCTTCGCTGAACACAAGTTTCGTCTGGTGAAATACAAGCATGTTTTAGTCCCTCTGTATCATCAAAATTTTTTAGGTCTAGGCCATTGTCCACTTATTATCAGAGATATGTGATTCAATAAAGAAGTATGGACAGGACATGGGAATAAGACTTAACTACTGGTACTGTGAAAAGCTTGTTTAACTAGCACAGTTTGCCAAGTGGTCATCTTGAATCTAGTTCTAATAAGAATGATGGACCCGTTGCAACCATGAGAAGTACAAGTTGTCATGTCGAAAACGAACTTTACAACTTTGGTGCGGGGTGGGGGGGTGGGGGGGAAAGGAGGGGGAGAATTGGGTGGGGGGGCGAGGGGGGAGGCTGGGAAGGGATGTGAAGGGTAAACAAAGGAGGAGGCTACAATGCTTGATAAGAAATGTACTCATTATCTTGCCCATGTAATTGTAACCCTTCTGTACAGTATGTTCACAAAAAATAATAAAAAAAAGAATGATACAAATAGGAACATCTACCATATTAGGTCTGAATTTAAAGCAGTATGAAGCTGGGCACTGGTGGCTCATGCCTGTAATCCTAGCTACTCAGAAGGCTGAGATCTGAGGATTGTGGTTCAAAGCCAACCCAGGCAGGAAAGTCCATGAGACTCTTATCTCCAATAAACCACTAGAAAACCGGAAGTGGTGCTGTGGTTCAAGCGGTAGATTGCTCACCTGAGCTGAAGAGCACAGGAACAGTGCCCAGGCCCAGAGTTCAAGCGCCGGGACTGACCAAAAAAAAAAAAAAAAAAGTCAGAATCCAGAGTAGTTATCCAATAGCTAAGTACTCTGTCCAGCATGCCACATTTGCAGGTTAATTTCACTGCAGCATGACTATGGAAATAGGTTGCTGACTTAGACCCTGACTAATTGTGACTGATAACTTTATAGATCTCAACTTTAGTCATCCTAAGTGAAAAGAAATACTGGGCTCTACCCCATAGGTTAATCTGAACATTAAAGGAGAGCCCCTTGCTATGTGGTAAATAATAAATATGGTAAATAAAATTGTTGTATATTGCTAGCAGATTCTTTAGCAATGGAATTAAGAGCTGAAGATATAAGATAGAACTAAATGCCTCCATACATCCTTTGATCTCTGAAGATAATGATGCTCACTGAGTTCTAGGAGCCTATGCTGGCAGCTATGAGACTGGATGGTGAAACAATTCAGTCTGCTGGTATAAAGATTCCCCAAATGGATTTCTATAGAGACCCAGCACAGGGAAGTTTCTGAAGTAGTTATCATTTGAAGATGAAGAACAGGCTGGTGACTGGTGAGTGCTCTCATTCATCTAGACCTGTCCATCACACATGCTTGACCTGCAGTTGTGTACCAGCCCTGATAGTCTGCCTTACCCATCATCCCCCCACCCTATAGAGACAGCTTGGATGTGATAATTAGTGAGCAACAAAGCCTGTGGCTCCAGGCAAAGCTAACTGGCCAAATGGGAATTGAAGCTGTGACCTTGGCCTCATTAAAAACACTTAGCAATGTCCTTGAGTGGACTACTTTTTCACAGCTAGCCAGGCCATCTGCAGAGAAAACAAAACATGGTGTGTGTATACTCACAAAAATACACAAACAACAACCAAACACACAAGTAGATACAAATTAATTTCCAGGTATTTTGCAAATCAGTTTCTATTTTGTGTGTGTGCGTGTGTGTGTGTGTGTGTGTATGTATGCGCAAGCACGTACATGCGTACATGTTCATGCACATGAGCATGTGCCAGCCCCCAATAACCTTATGTGTAGTTAATTATGCTGACAGTGTTGAAATGCTCCTGAAATGGATAACTATTGCTCTAGCTTACACTGAAAGAAATCTCATAGCAAAGTTGTCTATTTGGTTATGTCACATGTTTTTAAGATCCATACATTCTACTGTGTCCATGCTCATGAGTTTATTTTGTCTTGCCCAGGACATTGACTTAGGTATATTCTTGACATTTAGCCTGGCTGCTTTGTCCTCCAGTACCTGTGTGCTCAAAGGATGGCAAGGGTTCCCAAATCATAGTCTTTTCTCCTGTGCAAAAGGTCACAACTCCTGATTGCCCAGAGAATATGCCTTTCACCTTGCTTGGTTAATTGTACAATTTCTTTGCCTACACAGTTACCATGCCACTTGTCTGCCTTAATGAAGACCCTGGAGGCTACGCTACCTTCCTGTCCTTTAGGCATATTTTCTGTGAATTTCCTTGTAGATAAAGAAAGGGGGTATGGCTCTTGGAGTGAAAATGAAAAAGGAAAAGAAAGGGGCATGGGAAAACATACGTTGTTGTTTTTTTTTCTAACAGTATCTTTCTGACAGAGCTGAGAACCTTACACCAGCTGGTAATGACTTGTGAACTGTGACTCCTTTATGGATCTGTCCCTACTGTTCCACCCCAGCTTATCATCCTAGTTCCATGAGTCTACTCATGGCCAACAGCTTTGCTCAGCCAACACTGGTCCACACGGGCTGTTACACTGCCAGCATGGGTATGTAATGTGGAGACAATGAAAGGGATCTTACAGACCATGTTCGCAACATGCAGAGGAATGACAATGCCCTCATTTTCTCAGTGATAATTTTCCTCATTGCCATTGAAAAAAAAGCTTTTCTTTTAATGGATATTCATTTTTCATGGTCTGTAACCTAGTTAAAACTTGGGGATTCATATTAGTTTGTTCAGACAAGTACTGTAGCAAAACAAAACAGTTTTCAAGTGATGCCAAGATATCCCATTAGCTTTGAATGATAATTCCACAGATTCTTGTATTTGTCATATAAGCCTGTGGTTTAGAATGAGAATTATCTATCACTATACCAAGAAACTATTCTTCACCAAACCCACCCACCTGTCATATTGATATGGTGGAAAATGAGTTGGTAATTTACTGTTTAACCTTAGCTCTTGAGTAACTATTCATCCTGCCTAAATAGCTTCAAAATTAGAATTAAAAAGGAAATGAAGGAGATAAGCCCACTGGAAGATAATCAAGTGGTACTCTACAGATGTCTAAAGATGCAGATGCTAGTTGGAAGAGAGGAAGATGTCTTCTGAGACACAGCTACACATGTACAAGATACTTTCAATATATTGAAAAATAAAGAACTAGAGTGAGAAGAGATTAAATTATGCCCAATGTAGTACATTTTCCAGGCAGGAAGTGTGTGATTTGTACTCCTTAGAATGACTTCCATCAAAATGGTACAGGAAGTGAATGTATTTCAGCTTTCTGTAAAACCTCACCCCTCCTCTCTGCCCCTCCATCTTCCCCCCCCCCCCAACCCCCCGCCCTTAATTACTGAGACAAGGTCTTGCTATGCAGTTCAGGTTATTCTAGAATTCACAATCCTCATGCCTCAGCTTCCAGAGTGCTAGATTGTAGGCATGTGCAACCATGCTGAGGCACATTTATAATTCTTATTTGGTGGTTAGTGTGGATAAGGTATTAGTATTCTTCATTAGTAAATGAAGGAGTTTCTTCATGACAGATGTATAGAACTGCCCAGTGGTATGAATTCCAGTTGTATAAATTTCCTCTGTGAAAGCCTTTCTGAAAGCTGGAGTCAAATCGTTTTCAACTTCCTTGCCAATTAGAACAGGTGGGTGGAGGTTGCCTAAAGTGCTGCGATGAGAACAATTTGGAGTTTGCATCTGCTGGGCTCAGTGGGAGAGGCTGCTGAGACTGACTACTGAAGTCTTACATGGGAATGGGAGGAGGGCACCTCCACTGAAAACCGTGGTTAACAGCCCAATCTGAAGGTGCCATATTTGATTGTGAACAAGGATCACAGGTGGCCACAAGTTCTAACTGCCCCTGCAGAGCCTGAATAGCTTTTTCTTAGCTGGATTTCTGAAGTTTAGTCTGCAATTATGACAAGTGGACCCTTTCAGAATTGTTTGTGTAAGACCTCAGGCTGTCAGCTTCAATACTGTGAACTAGATTGTGTTTCTATCTGAAACCAGGGAATGGATCATTTCCATAGAGAGAGCTTTCATTTAAGTCAAATTGCTATGGCAGATATCACAATGAACGGAATACAAAGTCTTTGTGGTTGCCAAGACTACAACCAATATAAAAAGTGAAAATAGAAATACTAGAAACTCATACCTGAGAGGTCTGGGTTGTCACGTGTGGTTAATCCTATTGAATTTATCATAATCTGATTTTATCCTCTGTTTTCAAAAAACACAGCCATAATTCTTTTGGCCTTCAAGACCATATCATTATCTTCTTTTATGTTTTCCCAGGATACATGTCTTTATTCTAATGCCTTCCTTTCATTCCAAGTCTCTCTGTTTTCATTCAACTCTCTTATTAGTTCATTTTTAATGTATAATTAAAGGCTTATTGCATTCTTCCTATGAGTTAAGTATGTTACCATGTGCTGATCATACAACAATGAAGAAAACCTTGTCCCTGATGTAGGAAATTGCCAGTCAGCCTAAAGAAACCTAAAGAATCACTTTTCAAGGCAAAGCATTTTAATATCTCTTCTTTTAGGTAGTTTCTGACATCCTTTTGCTACCATTCTTCCTTGTGAATTGAATTTCCTTATTTTTCCCTGACTCTAATTTGGAAATTTCCTATCATTTAATTCTCCACTTTCATAGCCCATAGACCACACCTACACTATTCTATTGTTTCTGTTCCATCTCCACATTTTTTTTGTTGCAATTCCTTTGCCTCATTTGTAATCTTACACATAGCTGTGTTTTTTTGAGCCTATTATCCCTTTCTACTTGTTTTCAGCCATTACAATTGAAATACCTGAGGTTTTGTTGCCCTTGATTCCTACCCTCAACTCTGTCTACATTCACTGTAGCTGCTTATACTCCCTCCATGGGAAGCTGAATTCCTTCCTTCATGGTCATCCCTTTCCACCTTCTTAGAATCTTACTCATACCAGTATGAGGTGCTAATTTTTCTTCCTAGGCTTCTTTCTACTGGGATGGCTCTCTTTCTGGCTTTTCCAACACTTCTGAGTGGCTTCCTTTGGTATATGGAGAGTTTGTTAGCTGGTGGCTCTAGACTTCCTCCTTTTGTAATGTCTAAACTATCCACCTATGGAATCTAAGAGTTACCCCTTTCAACTTTAGGCTATAAAGTTCAGCTCAATTTTAGCCACATATTTTTAAATGAGGTCATCATAAGAAGAAAAGAAGAGTCAGTTTCCACTTTTAGAAAATGAAAAAAACATTACTATGACCTAGAGGGTAAGTATATCTATCATATATTAAATGTTAAACTTAGGTAGCCAGGAAGTCCAAATCTTTAACCATATTTCTTTAAGTCTCATTTCTTCTATAAAACTATTTGTTGTCTTTTCCTTCATCATCTACAACCTCTAGGTTTACTCATGTTTCCTATGTCATCTTTATATAATACCTTTTTTGATGTAGGCTATGAATTTCTTTTACCTACAATCTCCATATGCTTAAATCTTACAGTTCAAGTCCCAGCTGAAACACTGCACTTCCAACACAATAATTTTAGATGTCCTAATGCAGATCTAAAGTTACAGAATTTTCACCTCCTTCTACTTGTAGGAGTTATCTGTGTCCTACCAGATGTTGAGTTCCCGATCTCACCAAGCACAACATCCTTCAGAGTCTAGATTGCTCTTCTTTTCTTATGGAAATTACCCAGCCTTTGATTAAGCTGCCTAATGGCCAAAATAGGTCCCAGATGTTAAAGAATATCTGCTTTAGTTAATGACTTAAAACATTAGAGCACATAGTTCACAAAGATGACATCATCTTCACCTCTTATATTTAGCAGGTTCAGCAGGTAATGGTGGGGAAGCTGGATCATATGCAGATGACCAAAACTCATAATAAAGCAATAGTTAGCACATCATTACTACATAGTAGGCACCAAGCTAACAGCCCCATGCAGCAAGGCACTACTATTATCCTGTTATAGCCAAGGAAACTGAGTTTTAGAGATATTAACAGATTATGCTACTTATTTCTGCTGTGCTAATGAGTTCCTGCATTTGGACTTTCTATTGGACTCAGTCAATGGGAGGAACTAGCAGGAAACTGAAGAGATTTGAAGTTGGGAGGGAAGAGAGGCAAGAACATTGATTTTCCCAGATCTTTTCCTGGTGTCTGAACTTCTAGGAGCCATGTTTCTCTACCCAAGGCCATACCTCCTGCTCAGTGGCCCTATTCTAAGCCATAATCTCAGAAGGTCCTAGTAAAGATCCTACCAATACCTTCAGGAAACAGACTGATAAAAATAATAAAAATATGTCATGGACTTGTAGAGGACTTAAACTCTACTCTTGTGGGCTGGATTTTGTCCCTTCAAGAAGGATATGTTAAAATTTTAACCTATAGTACCTTAGAATATGACCTTATTTATAAAGAATTATTGCAGATAAAATTGGCTAAGATAAAGACTGGGAGATTCGAAAGCAATATAACTGGAATGATTTTATTTAATAAGATGATCCTCCCCTCCTGGGAAGAGGGGAAAATGGTGGGGTTTGGTCAACTGTACGATGACTATTGGAAGATAGAAACAAAGAGCTCTTGTGTTCTAGAGCACAGGAGGATGATTATTGTTAAAGCAATGCATTTTATATGCCAAAATAACTGGGAGACAGATTCTTATGTTTCTCATTGCAAACAAATGTGAAGTTATTGAAGGCACACTAAATACTCTCATTTGATTAATCTCTCTCTCTATCTCTATCTATCTATCTATCTATCTATCTATCTATCTATCTATCTATCTATCTATCTATCAAAAAAGCACATTGTACTCCATAAAGATGTACCATAATGTGTCAGTGAAAATTAAAGTAAAAAAAACAAACAAACAAGAACATACAAAAAAAAAAAAACAAAACAGAAAAAGATGGCCATGTGTAAGCAGACAGACACACAGGGAGAATGAAGGCAGAGATTTGAATTATGCAGCTGAATACCAAGAGATGCTAAAGTTTGCTGAAGCTGAGAGGAGGCAAGGAAGGACCCACTACAGCTTTCAGAAGGAAAACTGTTCTCTTATGTCTTGATTCTAGAATGAGATTATGAATTTCTGTTGTTTTAAGTCATTCAGTGGCTCTTTGATACCACAGTCCTAGGAGATGAATATTCCTACCAATATCTTTGGAAACAAATTGTTTTTCACTTTCTTCAATTGTTTCTTTTGAGAGTGCCACATGTTCTCTGCTGGGTTCTCAACTACCTCAGGTGAAAAGTCTAGGAATTGAACCCAAGCTATGATAGGAAAACTCAAGAGCTTACCCTATAGAATAATAGTAATAACAATTAGGGGTAAATTTCATCCCACTCTGATATTAACTTTATTAAGGCCAGTTGGGCTAAGAACTAATGTCTATAGTAGGTTGCATTTTTTGGTGTTGACAATCTGTTCTCATTTTAGCTCTTAGACCAGGTGGTCTGTATTAACTGTAAGACCTTTAGGTGAAGACCTGAGAAAGACATTTAAGAAAGCTGATTTCAGAGAAATGTATGGTGAGACAAAGGATAAGGGGTGAGCCAATGCAACAGCGATACTCACAAGACAATATATGGAAAATGAACTGTACAACTAGGATGGGGAGGAGGTTGGGAGGAGGGAAAGTGGGAGAAAAATGAGGGAGGGGGTAACAAGTTTGACAAGAAGTGTACTCACTACCTTACATATGTAACTGTAACCCCATCACCTTGACAATAAAATTAAATTTTAAAAAAGAAAGCTGCTCTCCTGAAAAGGCCCAAACACACTCAGAATGGTACAAGAGGAAGCCAGGCTCTATGTAGGTCAGGATTTTCAAATATGTTCTTCAGCTTCTCATGAATACCAGAAGAAGAACAAACAGGCAGGAACTTTGGTCCCAACCTTTATGACCCTCAAAATCTCAAGCTATGGGACAACATCCTCATTTTTAAAATGAAGAAGCAAGGAATTGTGCAGAAATGGTGCCCCTTTTAAATGCAAATAGGCTGTCTACTCAGCAAGCTGCAATTCTCCCAGATGTAAAAGGAATAAAAAGCAAACAGATGAAAGGTGTAGAGATCTGAAACTTTCCTCTGCCACAAAGCATCTGTCTGATTGTTCTCCTCTCTGGACTATATCTCTGTGCCTCTGTCTTTGGTATCCTAGTTCCTGTGCAGGCAAGCAGGTGGAGGGAGCTGCTGTCTGAGTAATTACTGCTCTAACCATTTCTTCTTAAGGAATACTATTTTTAGCAGAAATGACTCATTCATATAAGTAGGAATCCAGGGACTGGAGGGAGGAGTTTTTTGGTGATGACTTAACTCCTATGTCTTGATGCATTTATATTGATCACCATACTTCATCACTTCTTTTGATGATCACACCACAGTCTGTTTTGATGCAGGACACCAATAAAACACACAGATTTCCCCCTTGAAATAATTTGAAGTGCTCTTTATTCATATACTTGAAAAATTGGAGAAGTTCTTAAAAAGGTATTTAGGAGTGGGAGTAAGAAGGGGAATAAGGAGGCACAGTGGCTTATGGACTTTCTTGGAAGTGTGTCAGGTGAGAGCGCACAGAAGAGGAAAAAAAGACGTAGGATATTCTACTTCAGATGCACATGCTTCCCTTGCTCTTCATAGGTAGCCACTGAAACATTCAGAAGTCTTGTAAAATGCCCTTCTTTGATCCTAAGCCTTCGGTTTTCCTCTTTACAAAGAAAGCTTACACAGACACTCTTAGCACTATCTACCCCATCGCCAAAGCATACATTTCTGGTGCAGGCAAAATGTTTTACAGATGCTCTCCTGTCATATCACAACAGCTTTATTATCTCACTTTGCAGATGAGAAAACTGAGGTTTACATAGTTTTGCCCCCAAAGTTTTCTTAATGTAACACATTCATATGGAGAAAGGTCAGGTTTAGAACTTTAGTCTCTGTAAGCATAGGCATCTAGTGGCTCTGGCCCAGTTGGGGTGTGAGGCTCGGATGTATTTGTATTTATCAGTATAAAAGGAAAGGGATGCTGATATAAAATATGGTATTTGGATGTTTTTTGGAGACTTCCTACATGAGATTTATTGACTTCTTATGTTGTGAGATACTTTAACTTGTTGGTTCTGAGGTTCATTGGATGAGAGAAGCAAGTCCTGCCATTAATATAACACACATTTAATCTTTCTTGCGATCTCCCTCTTCCCACACTATAAATCAACATACCAATTACTTACATATTTTTATGTTAATGTGTTTTTTTGTATATTTGTTATTAAATGGACACTCACTCCTAACCATCATTCATTTCTGGTCCTACAGTATGGACAGCTCTACAGACATAACTACAGAAAGTATCCAACACTGTATATCAGGTATATTATATCATCCCTTGAATGTTAAGGAAAAGCCAGAGTTCACTATAAAATCATCTTGTGAAGAGAAATCTTCTCATCAGTTATTTAAAAACAAAAATGAGAGCAACCACGTTGAAGCAGTTCAAGCTCAGTATTTCTTGTTGCAAGGAGCTGCTATGGATCATACCTAGTAGTCATCCCACAGCGTGCTGTCATGAAAGATTAAGGACCTTTCTTAATTCTCCTGTTAAAAACCACATGTAAACATCTGTCACTTGTTCCTTCATCCATCTTTTCCTTCACTATAATGAATTTATAGTTCCAAGAAGGAAGTCCAAATAAAGGCTATGACAAGAGTCACTAACCTAGTTGATGCTGTATAACAATACAGACTTACCTTTAACACTTATTTCTGTTATTCAAATCTCTACAATAGTGTGGATATTTTTTTCACTTTCCATGTCAATAGAATTAAATATTGTTCATTAATAGGATTAAAAAAATCCCATAAAGGCAAACAAAAGGAATCATTGTTTTGAAACTTGAATCATGAGATAACATTTAAATTTTCTCCAAGGCAGTCCTTGACTACAAAACCATTCACGAAGATATTTTGTAATTTTTGTAATTTTCTCTTGCTTCCCTCACTCTCCCCCTATCCCCCTCCTATCAGTGTCTATGGGTCATGTTATCTTTATCAACATATCTGAGTGTGAATTCCTGAAAACATTATTTTGTTAAAACAGTGTGGAGGGAAGGTTTTCTTTTTCTGACTCCTTCTGGATGGCCTACTTGTGATTTCCTAAATATACATTGCATATTGCACCTTGGTGCTTGTACTCATCATTCTCTGTCTTTTGGAAAATTCTTCCTCTTTCTCTTTTACCTGAGTCCTGCTGATTCTCCACAGCAATAAAGGCCAAGACCTTTTGACCTCTAGACTAGCACTGTCTGGTAGAAATATAATGTGAGCTACATATGCCATTGCAAGTCTCCTGGTAGTTACATTTAAAAAGGGACAGGAAATTTTCATCTTATATTTTACTTATATCCACATTATTATAAGTGTGTGTGTGTGTGTGTGTGTGTGTGTGTGTGTGTGTGTGTGCGTGTGTGTGTGTGTGTGTGTGTGTGCTGGTACTGAGGCTGGAAGTCAGGGCCTTGTGGTCTCATTTGGCTTTTTACTCCAGGGGTTCTCTACCATTTGAACCATATCTCTACTTTTGGCTTTTTGGTGGTTAACTGGAATGTCATGGGTGTTTTTTTTTTTAATTGGATTGGCTTTGAACCACTATCTTCAGAACTCAGCCTCCTGAGTAGGATTATTACAGGTGGGAGCCATTGGTGCACAACTCACATCATTATAATTTTAACATGTAATCAATATAAAAATGAATAATGATACATGCTAATATTTACTTTTTTGTTCCTGCTCTTTGGAACCCAGAGAATCTTTTATTTATTTATTTATTTTTTTTGTCGGTCGTGGGGCTTGAACTCTGGGCCTGGGCACTGTCCCTCAGCTCTTCAGCTCAAGGTGAGCGCTCTACCACTTGAGCTACAGCGCCACTTCCGGTTTTCTGGTGGTTTATTGGAGATAGGAGTCTCAAGGTCTCTCCTGCCCGGGCTGGCTTTGAACCGTGATCCTCAGATCTCAGCCTCCTGAGTAGCTAGGATTACAGGGGTGAGCCACCAGCGCCCAGCTAAATTTTTTTTTTTTTTTTTGTCGGTCGTGGGGCGTGAACTCTGGGCCTGGGCGCTGTCCCTCAGCTCTTCAGCTCAAGGCGAGCAGAGAATCTTTTAGTATAGCACCACTCAGTTTGGATGAGGTACACTTCCCAGGCTCCATAACCACTTACACAGGATAGCTCAGACACAGACTGTATGTTCCCAGGAGACAGAGCTAGTGCCAGGCACACAGTAGGACTCAGCCTTGTTGCTTCCCCTCCTCTGTCTGCCAGTTACAATTCTGTCTGCTGTAGTAGGCTCTATTCTCTCTCCAAGGTATGCACATGTCTGCTAAGTTCCATTACCAGCCCCGAGAACTAACCAAATATTGTCCTTTGTTTTGTGACAAAGGACACTGAGATACCTGCAGTCCCAAGATAGGGGACCTGCTATTATTTTCACTTAGGATGTCCCCCACTCCCACTTCTCTTTTGCTTTCTGATGCTTCTCAATTTAATACCTGTTTTCTGAACATCTTTCATTAGGATTTATGTTATACTCTCACAATGACTTGCCTCACTGGTCTCATTCACTACAAGTGCTGTATCGTGGTGTGTGTGTGTGTGTGTGTGTGTGTGTGTGTGTGTGTGTGTGTGTGTGTGTGTGTGTGTGTGTGTGTGTGTGTGTGTGTGTGTATTACACATCCTAACGGCTTCTGTTCACTAAGAAACACCATACCTGTAAAATTAATGCAGTAGCAGAACCAGGTATGTGCTAAATAAAACACTGACTGATCTTCACTGTTATGAAACAAGTTCTGATAAAATATATTCTCTATTTACTTGCAAGGTTTATAAGTAGTTAAGTGTTCAATATATTGGCCAATTCTCTGGAATGAGGAAAAGAAAAAAAAATTGAACTATGTCTCTCTCTCATTTAAGTTAAGCCTCATGACAGCCCTACAAAGGTGTCAGTGCCCATTTTCATAGATGAGGAAAAAGGTGTTCAGAGAGGTTAAGAGACGTGCTCAAGGACACACAACTAGGGAGTGAAAATAATGGGATGGGAGTTCATGTCATATGTTTCTGAAGCTGATTTCTTATGGAGTTCTAGAGTGTGAGCTTCTGACTGCCTCCAACACACCTTGGCTTGAGGGTATTCTACACACAGGAGGAGGGAGAGCACCGATCACCGTATGTCTCCTCTCTCCATTCCCCCTCTAGGATAATGCCCAGCTCTACTTTGACAAACAGAAAAGATAGTGATAGAAGATGCTTTCTGACTTGGCAACCAAATAGGTTCCTAAGGACATGGGAATAAATCAGAACAGCAGTAAAAATCCCGGATCCATGTCCCATGGGCAGTCAGGCTCTTAGAGAGCCCAGGAGCCAACCCTGGCTTCTGAATGCAAGAAACAGCTTCTCCCAGGAGGCCCTTGTTTCTTTCTCTCATTAAGTATTTCTACCATACTCTCTAAGGGAGGCTGCCTAAATGCCACCCACAGCACTACTAAACTAAGTATACTTCTTCTGCCTGGATGGTGCTTTCACAAGGACCCCAGGGCTGCTAAGACCAATGATGCCTTGCTAAAGCTGTTGTTAACAAACCTGGTGGCAGCAGGGAACTGGAGTGTGGATCTGAATTTGCAAACAGCCATTGATTTCCCTTCCAATCTCCTGTCTCTCTGCTAATAAGCAGCTGGACAGCTGGAAGGAGAAGCATTTGGCAGGTGTGTGCTCAGAGATACCTCCTTTGAAATGACTGTGACCTTGTTGGAATGATGGGTGTGTATGTGTGAGAGGGGGGAGTGTTTCCTTAACATGTTTGTATTGGAGCTTTTTCTCAATTCCCATCACAGATCAGCACCCTGGGGAGACTTCACTTCTAAGTTTGGATCATGGTTTGTGTTATGATAGTCTATGTATGTATCTTGCTATAGGAAGATTCAGCACAGAAGAATGGTTCCTTTAAATGCCAAGTCTCTTTAGTGCATTTAATAATTTTCTTAAAGGAAAAAAAATCTGATGGTAGATCAAAGCTGCTATTTACAGTGTTCTCTGTTAGATAGGCACTGTAATAAACATGTCACATGCATTAATTCAGGCCTTGCTCATGGTAACCCTGAAAATTGGGTATTAGCATTCCTGTTGCATAAATGAGAAATCAAAGGTTCACTGAAGTGTGAAGTCATGGGGCAAACCCAATGAAATAGATTAGAATTGCATGCTCCCAGAAAGATACATGGATGTCCTTTTTCCTGGCGAATGTGACCTAATTTGACACAGACCTTCATCTCAACTTGAGACTGGGCCATACTGGATCTGGGTGGTTCCTAAATCCAATGACAAGGAAACAGATTTGAGCACACAGAAGGCCACATGGCAACAGAGGCAGATTGGAGAGTTGTCACTACAAGGTAAACCACAGTAAGGATTACCAGCCACCATTAGAGGCCCAGAGGGATTC
Source organism: Dipodomys spectabilis (assembly GCF_019054845.1). Classification (NCBI taxonomy): domain Eukaryota; kingdom Metazoa; phylum Chordata; class Mammalia; order Rodentia; family Heteromyidae; genus Dipodomys; species Dipodomys spectabilis. The sequence continues at coordinate 4,049,243 of NW_024870835.1, read as the reverse complement.
TTTCCTAGAACCTTCAGAGGGAGTATGTTCTTGTCCATGCCTTCATTTCAGACTTGTAGCTTCCAGGATTGTGAGAGAATAACTGTCTGTTGTTTCAAGTCACTTACCTATGTGAATTAGCTATGGTGGCCCTAACCAATCAGTGTCCTTAGGCTTCAAACACAGGATTCATTGTTCTAAAGGTGCATTCTCCTTCTTTTAGAATATCAAGGCTGCCTGGTGTGTGGTTATGTATTTCATAGGTCCCTACTCTTGCCTATACCTGGTTTGCTTGTTGGAGAAGAGCCAGTGAAAAGCATTAGGCAAGGGAATGATATAATCTATCTAAGGTGAGTTTTCTAAACATGTACCTGGGTGAAGGAGATTGGAGTGGGGTGAGAATAGAGATGTTAGGGGAGGGGGGACACAGTCTCAAAACGCTGCTGTTGTCCAAGGAGCAATTTAGGTGGCTTGTGCTCACCTAGAGGCCATGGAGATGAGGAGAGATGTGTGGTTTTGAGGACTGCTGATCCATTGGAGGTAAAGTGAGTGAGTCTGTTAGTTGTAAGCCTTAGGTTTCCAGCCTGGGCAACTGGGTGTGTGTTTATGCCATGATGAGAAGAAGACAATAGTTTGTGTAAGGACCTTCTCCAAGTGAAAGGGTTTCAGAATCAGAAAAAAAAGATTTGATGCCTGGTATTGTAACACATTAGTTTTACAAGTCATTTAACTCACAGGATGTCAGCATCTTCATCTATAAGTGGAAGCTAATGTGAGTCAATATATACAAAGAAGCTGGGTGCAGGTGGCTTACACCTACTCAGGAGGCTGAGACCTCAGGATCACTGCTCAAAGCCAGCCCAGGAAGCAAAGTCTATGAGACTCAACTCCAATTAATCACCAAAAAGCCATAAGTGAACCCAGAAGTACTTATGTGCATGTACAAGTGTGTATGCACACTCACAGACACACAGAACATACGGTAAGCAAATAATCAATGGATTTTGTATTTTTTATAATGAATCTCACATTTTCTTCCTGGAGCCTTTTAATGATGAGTCTTAGGAATCTCATTCTTTCCCAATGAAGATGAGAGATCCTTGTTTTTTTATTTCCTGTTAGATGTGAGAAAAACACGAGAAAGCTGTGTACTATGCAGTAGTTAAGGTACAATACTAACTTCTTTTAATATCATAAGAAGTCAAAAATTGTTTTCTAGCTCTGAATAAAGGTGGCCCTTGTTTTTAGCGCAGAGTTTTAAGTTTTTGGTTAGGAAGGAAATGTAAATGAATTAAACCAGGGCTGTGTTGTTAGTGTACATTTCTTTATTTCGAGCAATTCATGAGAACAGCATGTGCTAGTAACAAAATGGCACTTTCTCTTTCCTGGCAGATTATTATTTTTTTCTCTCAGAAGGGCTACTAAAACCATTAGGTTTTTTTCAGTGCAGGACATCTTGTCCTTTTCCCTGAGGTTTTAATACTTGGTGCTTTTCATGGTTTCAGCAAATAAACTGCTCCCTAAGTGGGGCTCTGTTCTTTGTCCATGGCATTTTATCTCTTCTAAGCACAGTGTGTCCACAGAGGCAGGGGCTATTTATGGGCACATTCCCGAGCTAGACAAATGGCAATTCTCATGCTTTCCTTGAAATATTTAAGGTACAACAATGCAGATTAAAGTTCAGAAGCTTTTTTGTTTGCATAATTGATAATAATTTGTTCTTCTAGTTGAGATGTTAGTAAGTCTAGATGCCCCTATACTTCTAAATAATGATGTCTTTGTCATTTATAAACATAGTTTATTTTTATATAAAAAGACAGGAAAACCTTATTTGCAATATCTAGTATATGTATGAGTCAAGCAGAAAAGGTCAGATAAGGTGATGTTAGGAAAATGAACCCTGAGATATGTATTTTAAATGTTTTTTTCTTTCATGCATTTGTTTCTAACACAATTATAAGATTATTTCTTTGTTTCTTTGTATGTCCCTCCCCCACAGTATAACCCCTGCTTTCACTGTATTTGATGCCAGTATAATTTGTGGAGGGGAAGGGGAAAAACAAGTCGTTTAAATAACGATACAGGTGGACCTGTTGCAACAATGAGAAGTACAAGTTGTCATGTCAAAAACGAACTTCACAACTTGGCGGGGGGAGGGTTGGGTAGGGGGAGGGAGGATGGGAAGGGATGGGAAGGGTAAAGAAAGGAGGAGGCTACAATGCTTGATAAGAAATGTACTCACTATCTTGCCCATGTAATTGTAACCCCTCTGTACAGTATTTTCACAAAAAAAAAAAAAATCATGATGGGGCTGGGAAGTTGGCTCAGTGGTAGAGCGCTTGCCTTGCATGCCTGAGGCCCTGGGTTTGATTCCCCAGCACCACATAAGCAAAAAGGAAAAAAGCCGGAAGTGGCGCTGTGGCTCAAGTGGTAGAGCGCTAGCCTTGAGCTGAAGAGCTGAGGGACAGCGCCCAGGCCCAGAGTTCAGGCCCCATGACCGGACCCCCCCCCCAAAAAAAAGTAAAAAAAAAAAAGAATCATCATGATTGGGGTGGGTTGGGGGAGGAGATGGGAAGGGATGGAAAGGGGAAACAAAGGAGGAGGCAACAATGCTTGATAAGAAATGCACTCATTATCTTGACCATGTAATTGTAACCCCTCTGTACGGTATTTTCACAATAATAAAAAAAGAATCATCATGAAAAGAAGATGTAGTGACAGATTTTGCTGAGTCCATTACTACTCCAAACTAGGTAATTTCCTGTTTGTAACTCAAGTGCCTCAAAAGAAATATTCATAAGTAAACAGATTACAATTCATCTTTTTTGTTCTCCCGCTCAGGGCTGTTGTTCCTCTTGTATTGCCTGTCTTGGTTAATGATTTGGCCTTCTACTCAGAGTCCTGTTGTTCTTTCCTCTAAGAATGTCTCTGAACCAAGCATACATGAAAGCCTCTTAAAAATCTTTTAGCCAGCCCAACACTGCTGGCTCATGCCTGTTATCCTAGCTACTCAGGAAATATGAGGATCATAGTCTATAGCGTGGGCAGGAAAGTCCATGAGACACTTATCTCCAATTAGTCACCAAAAAGCTGGAAGTGGAGCTGTGGCTCAAGTGCTAGAGCACCAGCCTTGAGTACAAAAGCTCAGGGAGCACCTAGGTCCCTGCCCCAGGACAGGTACACACACACACACACACACACACATATTCTTGTGTCAAGTCCATACATTCTCTGCTGTAGCCAGTGAAGGCCTCTGTTAGTATTATACTCACCTTTGGTCCTCAGCTCCACTCACACCTGGGTCCCTTCCCATTCCTGAAGTTCCCTCCATACAGCTGGCCCCTCCCTCTCTCCGCCCAGACCCACCTGAACTCCCATCTACCTCACTTCCTATCCCCCAGACCCTCCTGCTACCTGGATGGTGACGGAGGCCATGTGCTCCCTCTTGGGGAAAATATGGCTCCTCTAATAAACCTTATAATAATCTTTCTCCTGTGCCTGCCTGCCTCTGCGTGGTCCCCTGAGATGGATGTGTGGGATTTTCTTTCATTGGTGGCCCCCTACGGGGACAGGCTCCTCAGTGGATTTGCTCCCCTCCACTTCAGAAGGGGGTTCGACCAGATGCCCTGGGACCTATCCTGAGTGTCTACACTCCGGTTGCCAGAGGACCACCAAGGTAACTTTCTCCTGACCGAGCACTCTACCAGCCCATGCAACGCCGCTGAAGTCCCACTCCAGGGTAAGTGACCAGTTTATTCCAGGTCTGGGTTTTACGATTCCCATATCTCAGTGGTAAGGCCACCTGGACCTTTGTGGGCTAACCAAGCCCGCCATCCGAGCAAAATCTTGGCCAAGTGCCTAGACCTAAAATTTCCCCTCTGTTATCTCTGGGTAGAGCGCTGGTTCCAGACTGGAGAGCCAGCTCCTGGGAGTGGGATGAGAAACCTGTCAGAATGACCTTGTCTGTCTTTCTTGTGGATCTTCATGTTTTGCTACTCTGCTTCAACCTGGACTTGCTACTCCAGATGTTGATGTGGCCTGCAGCCTTCTCGGCCTGTCTTGCTGCCGCCTCCTCCTGAAAATGTTTCCCTCCACTTTGTCATCTTTGAAAATGATCCATAGAAACAGTGCTGGCTCTGCTAATGCTTCCTCCAGGAAGCTAGAAGGAATCTTCTTATTCACTGTGCCTTGTGGTGCCTTTGGAATTTTAATTTCTATCCTTGTCCATTCTCTACTTTCTTTCTTTCTTTCCTTTCTTTCTCTTTCTTCCCTCCCTTCCTTCCTTCCTTCCTTCCTTCCTCTCTCTCTCTCTCTCTTTCTATTTTAGTTTTTTTTTTTCCAGTCCCAGGGCTTGAACTTGGAGCCTAGGCACTGTCTGTTAACTCTTGTGCTCAAGGCTATCACTCCACAGCTCCACTTCTGGCTTTCTGGTAGTTTGTTGGAGATTTGAGTCTGCCCAGGCTGGCTTCAAACCGTGATCCTCATATCTCAGCTATGATGATAGGCCTGAGTCATCCGCTCCATACTGTATTTTTAATGGCTTAGTGTATATATCTCTTCCTGGCCACACTGAAAATTCCCTGGATATTGAAACTGTCTTGTCTCCCCAGGTTTCCAGAACATGCTGAGATGCATAAAAAATGGCTTGAGATGAGTAAGAGGCCCAGGCTCTTATATATTTTAGGGTAAGGTTACAAATGCTCCATAACTCACTCTTTTTTATTCTTATTTTTGTTGGTCATGGGACTTGAACTCAGGGTCTGGGCACTGTCCCTGAGCTCTTTTCTCAAGGCTAGCATTCTACCATTTTGAGCCACAGCACCACTTATGGTTTTCTGTTGGTTAATTGGAGATAAGAATCTCATGGACTTTTCTGTCTGGGCTGGCTTCAAACTGCGATCCTCAGAGTAGCTAGGATTATAGGCATGAGTTACTAGTGCTGGACTTATAATGCACTCGTACCTGTGCTCAGATCATCAGATGGTAGAATAAGGTCTGCTTTTTCTGTATTGAGTGAAATGAACCTTATGGCTTTCTAAGGAAGAGTTCTGTTGTCTTGGAAAAAAAAAACGCATAAGCAATGTTAAGATTTCCAACTATAGCAATCAGATTAGAGTGGGAGTTGATTCTGTCACCATTAAAAATTATTTACTAGTTCCAAGGAGTATTGTCAATAAAAAGAAACAGATCTTTGCTTCAAAGGCCTTTCTTTAACAATAGTATTTGCTAAGTACAGAACTTACTATATACTTTTAAATGTATAAGGAAAAAGAATATTTAAATTAAATGCATTAAGAAACTTGGAAGGGCTAGGTGCTGGTGGCTCACACCTGTAATTCTATTTACTCAGGAGGCTGAGATCTGAGGATTGAGGTTTGAAGTCAGCCTGGGCAGGAAACTCTGTGAGACTCTTATCTTCAATTAATTAAAAACAAAACAAAACTAAACAAACAAGGAAGTTAGAAGTAGAATTGTGGCTCAAGTGGTAGAATCTACATCTTCAGTTAACCAGGAAAATGGTTATATCATTAGCTCAGACAGTGAGAGGCCTCTGAGTTCAAGTCCTAGTACTAGAGAAGAAGAGGAGAAGGAAGAGGAAGAGGAAGAAGAAGATGAAGAAAAAGAAGAGGAAGAGGAGAAGATAGAGGAGAAGGAGGAGGAAGAAGAGGAGGAGGATTTCAAATAAAAATGACCAAAACTTTGAATTCCTATATATTTTGACAATTTATAATAAAATATTCTGTATCATACTTTTAAAGTACATAAATACATTTACCATCGAATATAATTCTATATTATATGATTATGTATATAACTTTATATATACTAATGTTAAGTATAGCATAGCACACATTTCTTATATATTTATACACACAAATAGATTAATACAACACACAAATCTGTGCAAACAAGTATACAATTATAAAATATAATAGACACTATGAATAGACACATAAAGTGAAGAGCAATAACTGAACCATGCTCCAGACAGGATAAAAACATGGATGCAGTTAGACAATCCTTTTGAAGCTTAGTCAAATGATTCCACTTCTTTAAATCCCTTCCTCATCTAACTTCAAGCCAGTAATACTGACAGTACAGACTAACGGAGATGATGTAGGTAGCCAGCCTAGCACAGAGTAGGTACTTAATAATGAGAACCTACTATGGCTATGGCTTTTGTTTGCTAAATTCAGTGTTCTTTCTTTCACATTACCCAAAGCAGGACTCTCTGACAACTATCTTTCTGAAGTTTTGCTGCCTGCCTAATGAGAAAGATCTCAAATTGGCATGTGCACCCCACTGGTAAGTGACTGAAGATTTCCCTACTCCCTGGTCTCCTTGGGCAGTTAACAACCACATTTACCACTTAACTTTTTGATTTCTCCGTAGTTTAGTGATCTGTGTGATGCTTAATTTCTATGTAATAAGCATTGCGGGTTCTTTTCCTTATCTTCATTTCTGGATTTTTGCTATCTTGTTCAAAGAAAATCAAGGATACTATGATAACATGTTGAGAAGACTTCTAATAGATGTCTTGATAATGAAGAAATATAAATTCTTATTTTTTGAGGGAGGGGTCAGTTGTGGGGCTTGAACTCGGGGCCTGAGTGCTATCCTTGAGCTGTTTTGCACAAGGCTAGTTAGTGCTCTACTCCTTTGAGTCACAGTGCCACTTTTGGCTTTCTGGTGGATAATTGGAGATAAGAGTCTCAGGGATGTTTCTGCCTGGGCTGGCTTTGAACTGTGATCCTCGGTTCTTAGCCTTCTGAGTAGCTAGGATTACAGGTGTGAGCCACTGGTACCTGGCAGAAATATAAACTCGTAACATAGTAGTCAAATAACTCTGTTCAAAATATTGCCAGCACTTGACTTTCCTCTGCTGAAAGCCTTCTAATTGACCCATATCTCAAAGACTAAGTAGAGATCTCACCATGCTATCTCGTGACTTTGCTTACCTAGCTTGTGGCATGGCAGTTTTTCGGTTATATCTCAAAGTCCTGACTTTGGCTTTCCTGTCTGAAATGCACTGTACACCAGATAGTTATATAGATCTCAGACCTCTCCCTTCATGCCTTATAGGTTTTAATTCCTTTGTTGCCTTATTTATAAAATATGGATAACATTTTTTTCTAGAATGTTCTTTCCTAATGACAGTATTTAAAAGCCTTGAAAGCTCCCTCTTTCTCTCTTCTCTGCTTTATGCTTCTTCATAGCCTCATCTCACTTTCTAATATATCTCAGTTACTATGCTATTTTGTTTATTCTCTTGCTCCCTTCTCCAGAATGGAATCTCTGTAAGGGCAGGGCTTTTTTTGTTATTGCTGTATTTCTTAGGTGGATAAACTTGAGGTCTAGAAAGAGGTTGGGAAGTACTGAGAGAAAACATGCAGAATCTGGTTTCTTTGGTATTTTGGTGTCTACTCCCCTACCTCAACGTCCTCTAGTTCATACTGCTCAGCCAAAAGAAGTTTTGGAAAATAAGATATTCTCTAGATAGCAAATAAAAAAATAAAGCAGTGGGCAATGAAATAGCTCACCAAATACTGGCAGATTTGGGTATTATCAGCTCTCAGTTAGCACAAACATTTCACACATGTGCTGAGGATCTATAAGTTAAGTGAGTGGGGAGATCATTTGCTCTTATTCTCTAGAGACTCATTCAGTTGACTGTTGTCTAGGAAAATAGCACAATATGTTTGAAGAATATTTTGAAAGAGGACAGACAAACAGTCATTTGCAAAAGCAACTGCTCTTTGTATAGGAAGTAGTCACTGATTAATGGGTTCCACCAGAGTGATTTATCATCTTTGCTTGTGCCCAAGTCCACCAGCTTGATTTTGCTGTTGACATTTCTTATGCAGCTCTTTCTGCTACAGGTTAATTGGAACTGGGACTTAGATAAGAGCCTCAGAAACTCATTATCCTGCATTATGGATGTGCATTAAGTGAACATTTTCCAGAGGTGAAATCCTAATTATAACCATGTTGACTTGTAGTGATGAGCATCGTTAACTGTTCACTGGCTCAGCACTCAGATGGGCAATGCCTAAGTAACACACATAAAATTATACCTGATGTTTTCCTTTTGGTGCCAATTGTAGGTAGTTTGGTATAGAATGGAGATAACCAAGTGTAAAACCTGCAGCATTCCAGTAGCTCAATTAGAAGAAACAGCATCTTATTGTCAAATTGCTAATGGATACCAGCAGGGATAAAGAGGTCAGTTTCCTGCAATAAATAATTCTCTCCTCAAGCTACTGCCATATAAAATTTGACAAAAATGGTAAAGGGAAAGAAAACTTCAAAACTAGAAGTGGATCAGTCTCAATCTCTGTGACCAGAGTACTATACACAGAGAATCCTAAGGGAATGGCCTGTTTCCATGGCAAATGTAACCAGCACATTGTATCACATGACACAGCACACAGGGAACAGGAAACACACACCATTAATAGGGAGGGGTGGCTCTGAACATATGCACAGCTTCTCTGCAAGAAATATCATGGCATATCATGGCATCTTTAAATTGGCATTTAACATACACTTACAGTTGAATTTAATATCAGTAGTTTTCAAACCTAATTTGTATTTATTCTAAGCAGGGGATGGACTATGTGGAAGAATTCTCATGGTAAGATTGAAGGGAAATCCTGGGAGAGTCATGGCTTACATCCACATTACATTCTTTGCTTACAGTTTGTCCTCTCTCTCTCTCTCTCTCTCTCTCTCTCTCTCTCTCTCTCTCTCTCTCTCTCTCTCTCCCTTTTTAAAGCACATTATTGTCTCAGTAACACTGTGAACTTACAATGAAAATTCAACTTGGAACCCGATCCTAGCATTAAGCTGATGTAAGATTCCACTGCAGAACATTTGCTAAAGAGATGAGTGAGGAAGGTTTACTGTCCTTTGAAAGGACAATGAATGAACTAGTGAGTGCTTACTGTGTGTGTGTGACAGATACTTACAAAAATGCTGTGGTAAAACATCGGAGGCCTCAAGAGATAAGGAAGTTACAGTGTGGCTAGAAAGAGGAGTGCACCTGAGCAATTAAAAGAGATGTAGACTTTTGTTCCCAGAGAGCTGTTGGAGCAAAGGGCAAAGAGCTCTTGCCTTGGCATATGTTTCATGGCATACAGAGATGCATCTTGAAGGGTGCAGATGGGGTCACTCCTTCTGGACATGGCGGGTCTAAAGCAAGTGGTGGTCATTTGGTCCAGCCACAATAAAGACAAGAGCTTCATTGTGTACTACAGACTGGACTTGACCTCACTATCTTTCTGCCTTGGTCTCTCTAGTGCTGGGATTGTAGCTGTGTACCACCAAGCCTGGGTACAGGTAGTCACTCTGATCAGATGAATGATATTTCACACAGTCAGAGTCTCAGTTAGAAATTGTGCTCTTCACTCTTTTTCAGTCTCCAAGAAATATCATGTTTAGTTTTTCATGAAAGACGGGGCCCATCAGACTTCACTTATTGTGTAATGGTCAGTTCGTTTTCCCATTTCTTTAACTAGGACTTTAATCAGAGCTTCTGAAACAGCCAGAATTTCTCCACTGAGTGATAAAAATCAGGCTAAGCACAAATAGAATTGAAATTTTAAACAGCCAGGAAAGTTGGTTTGAAGACATTTGGAGAGGTTTTGAAGAAAGCTCCCAGGACACAGCATGGAGCATATGGCTCCACACTCTTTTTCCTTTCCCCAGCTTGGTGATTTCTCCCTGGCTCTTCACCATGTCCTCTTTTTTGGGGGGGGAACAATTCTCAAAAATTCTAAGATTGCAAGCAAAAGAAACTTAACTTCTACTTAACAAGGAAAAGGGAAATTATTAATGAGAAAACTCACTGTGTTGAAGGAAAACTACAAATCCATTTTGGAATCAATAGTTATAGATTCTTCTAGAAATCCAGGAAGTTAATGAGCTATTACTTCTGTCAACTCTAATTATTTCCCTCTGGTTTTGTGTCATTTAATTCAAATTTATAACTTTCAAAAGACACAGAAAGATGCTTCACATTATTTGTGATAAAAGAGGCAAAGATCCCATCCCCCAACAGAAATCAGAAAGTTGATCTGGAAGAAATATACTTTCCTCTTCTAACAGGATTGCTTTCAGTACCAGGGAAGCATTCTGAGTGCAAACTTTTGCTTGGGAGTCCTGACAAAGGGAGCCCTTTGGACGAAGATGGTCAAAAACTATCTGAGATGGTCAAGGGGACATTGTATGCTTTTCGTGAAGCAGCTCATTCATGTGAATGAGGAGACCCATGCATTGTTCTTTTTGGACACACAGTATAGCTAAGCATGAATAGCACTGCATAGTTAAGACAGGGGACATCCTAGTCTATTTGATATGCCAAGATGGTCTTGAATATGTTGAGGGTGTCTTCTAGGTTTGTTGATGTCTTACATGTGCATCTTGCCTTTAACAATGCCCAGTGGTGAAGGTGGGGGGGCAGGATTATGTAACAAACATGGCAAAAAATCCATCCCTGAAGATGATAGGCACTGCAGAGTTGAGGGCAAACCTGATTCCTGGATGGGTTTAGCAAATTCATTGTATTTGGGGAAAGTGTAAAATAGCATGTTACTTACTCTCATATGCATATGCATAAAGCTATGCAAATTTCATGAGCTATTGTGGGAATCTATAGAGATTCACGCTGTAAACTTGCAGGTGGAATCAATTAGAGAACAAATAGAAAAGTTCATTCCTTTAGGTCACTTCTACGGTCTCGGGAATAGACAGTGGCTGTGAAAGAAATGGGTTTCTGACTTATCACAGAGTTCATATACTTCATTCTTCATGTTTCTTAGCTTGTTTCTGAGCTTCTGAGCTTTGTCTCCTATGATTCACTTTTCTGTTTGGGTTTCCTCACCCTTTGTACCTCACCTTAGTATTTACTGTATGACTTTGATTTGCTTCTCTCATCGAGTCTTACTCAGATTCCCAAACAGTTACTATTTTTAACTGGTTCATTTAGCACCCCAAATTATAGGACTTGTTTTGGACCCTGTATACAGCATGAAGGATGGATGTTCGAGTCAGGTGCCTGGATGCCTCCAGAAGATCCAGGAACTATCTGATAGAGCTTAGGTTAGATCAACGTTGGATCAGCCATCGCAGCTTGGAGGGAGTCATCCTTTGGCCCCTCATGTTTATGCATAAACACTCTTTAGTTTCCAATCATTTTTCTCTCACCTTTTTCCATTTCATTAAACTGTCAGGCAATATTTCTGTGTGTGTTTGAAAAGCTCTGTAAAGGTTGTTTTCAGTGATGGGTGAAATGATTTCTAAAAATAACTGGCGAATCAATTTGTTCAGCTGGTAGAAATCTTGATGAAGAAAAGTCCTATTAAATGTGTAAAATAAAAAGTTCCATTTTAGTTTAGAGTAGGCTATGGATATTCTGAGAAAAAATGTCCTGGATTTAGAATAGTACAAACCAGGAGTAGATATTACTGGCTTCATAGATTACTTACTGGCTTTAGACAGGTACTAAAACTACCCTAGAAACTCAGTTTCATTGATTATAAAACAAGGAACAACATCTCTCTCATTGTATTGTAGCATCAAAATGTTGGTGTGGAATGCTAGGTACCCTTTGGGAGACATTGAAGTTTCATTAATCTCTGAAAACCATACCTAAAAGTGATTGGAAAGTGCCATTGCATGCCTATAGTCAGCCCTTAAGAGGCTGAGGAAGGGAAGTTGTGGGTCCCAAGCTAGCCTGGGCTACATAGCAAGTTTGAGGTCATCCTGGGCCACATAGAGAGATCCTGTCTTAGAAAAAAAAGATTCTAAGCATTCAGTGAGGGCTAGGAGAAGGCCCAAGCATTTTTCCTTTTTAAAAAGAATCCCATTTTAATTAAGATGACTAAAAAATGAATTTCCTTAGAATGAGTTATATTTTTATCTTCATCTTAAGGATACAAGTCAGAATGTGTTCTTGGTGAATACATTTCATTTAGTAAGTACACTAGCAGTACATTTGTAGAAAAATGTATTGTGTCAATACTTCTGGCTTCTTATCTGCCCCTGCCATACCTTTCTCTAAGCCAAACAAATATCTTTGATTTTCAGTGCTACCTGATGTCATGCCCAGAGCTTTCTGAATTTGAATTCTTTTAGCTTGTTAGTTGAATAAAATCTCATACTGTTAAGATCAAATTGGTACTGCTGGCAGTAATATTAACATATATGCACATATATGGATATAGTGTTTTATTTATATTAATCCACCATGTTTCAACACAACCAAATTAAAAAAAAATCAGCAGTGGGATAGAAATATCCTATAGAAGAATTAACTGAGGCTGAGTGAAGACTAAAGTGGGTAGTTTAAGTCATACATGATGTAGTTTTCCTGGCTCCTTAGCCAAAACCTGATTTCTTTCTCAGAGAAGAAAATGCAGTGGTTTACACTAGAAATCTCAAGAAGAAAAAAAGGGCAATAAACCATTGGTTCTGGGGCTGGGAAGGTGGCTCAGTGGTAGAGCACTTCCCTTGCATGCCTGAGGTCCTGGGTTCGATTCCTCAGCACCACATAAGCAAAAAGAAAAAACACGGAAGTGGCGCTGTGGCTCAAGTGGTAGAGAGCTAGCCTTGAGCTGAAGAGCTGAGGGACAGTGCCCAGGCCCAGAGTTCAGGCCCCACGCCCGGACCCCAAAAACAAAAAACAAACCATTGGTTCTACAATTTTGAGTCATTTTAAGCTTTTCCGAAAAGGTCCAGCTCCTACTTTATTCTCAGTGTTGTTGATACAACTCTGACCATCTTCTCATTAGTAAGGGAAGGTATCAAAAGAATTTTGGATGAAGAAATTTTGGACTGTTCTTTTAATATATCTAATTAATGTGCAGAATATTCATTCTTCCACATAGTAGGGCAATGTGATATGCGATGTCTCTTTTTATTTTCATTGAGGTAAATGCCACAGGTTAGTTGACATGATAGACTAAGACTTTTTGGTGGGGCATGACTAATGTAATCTTTATCATAAGCAATGGATGCCGCTTCTGACCGTGCCCTTATGTTTAATAACCCTATACTGGGTCTGAGGTTTCTCTCTGCCCAGCATCCATCCCTACTTTCATGTGTCTTGGAGGATCCCCCTTGGTCGGTTAATCTTATGTGTGAACTTGATTGGGCTAAGGGATGCCCAGAAAACTGGTTAAACGTTTTTTCTGGTGTGTATGTAAGAGAGTGTCTATACATAACAGATTGACGTTTGAATGGGTGAACTAGTGATGCAGACAGGCCTTCCTCCACGTACATGGACAAAAATCCACACATTGTATTGGACAGCCTCCCTAGTTATCAGCAAAATTCCCAATTCCCCAGAAGTGCCCAAAACTTTCGTTTTGCAGGAAGAATAGTTATTGATTCACAATTAAATTTACAATGAGAAAATCCTCACTTTTTTCAAAATGTATGGTGAACTATTTCTCAGGTTTGACAATTTAGATATTTGTTGCAAGTCAGTTACTTAAATCACATAAGGCCTAACAGGTGTGTTTCTGGCTATAATGGGGGGGTGCACTGTAAACTTCTAGAACATTTGAGAGAACAAAATAAGGTAACATCGGTGAATCTACGTAAGCAACCAGGTATCTTTCCACCTTTGTATATATGTATGCATGAAACCCTTCCGCACAGAACCTAGCCTACAGCAGGTACATCATGGATGTGTCTGACTTTTTCATTAATTTCACCACAGCCACAAAATACAATTCTTTCTTTTCTAGTGGTTGGTCCTCTCTAAAACCAAGGACAAATAAACAGTCAATAAAACATTGCCACTATGTATCTAAACTCTTACCCTTTATATATCTGCAAGATGAAGAAGTTTAAAAGGCAGTGTACTCCCCAGTGAAGTACATTTAGAGGACAAAAATGAGAACAGGACATTGTAAGACAGATAAGCACAAAAGTCATCTTTGCTATCCCTTCTGAAAGGTCAGTTTTATTTTTAAGATGCTTCTCACATACAGAAAATTGTGTAGGAAAAAGAGGGATTTGATTTTTAAAAAGGTGATTTCCAGGGCACTCTTTAAAAATAATAAACAGCTTCCATCCCTTCCTCTCTTCTTCCCCTCTTCCTCCTTCCCTCCTTCCCTCTCATTCTCCTTTCTTCCTCCCTCCCTCTCTTCTCTTACTTCTCCCTTCCTTCTTTTTTCCTTATTTCCCGGCTTCCCTCTCTTGGTATATTTTTATTCATTAACTACCCTTCCTTCTTTTTTCCTTATTTCCCGGCTTCCCTCTCTTGGTATATTTTTATTCATTAACTAGAATAAAATTAAGTGTTGTTTTTTTCTTCACTTAAGAGAAATATCTAAAACCAGAGGTAAGTTGGAAAATAGGGAAAAATAGTCCCCACAAGTTTTCTTAAAAGATGAGTGTGGAAGACCTGTTGGTGAGAATGTAAGATTGTTCAGTCACCCTGGAAGTTAGTATAGAGGTTTTTCAAAAAATGAAACAGAGAACTAACCTATGATCTAAAATTCCACTCCTGGACATTTATCCAATAGGCACAAACAAGAGTGCAATAAAGCCAGCAGCAACCGTGTTCATTGTAGCACTATTTACCATAGCCTAGATAGGGAATCAGCCTAGATGGCCCTCAGTGGATGAATGGATCAAGAAAACATGATATATATGCAAAATGGAATATTACTCATCCATTAGAAAAAATAGGAAATAGAAGACTTGGAAAAAAATGATATTAAGTAAGCCAAATCCAGACAAACAGATTTCATGGTTTCCTTCATCTGTGGTAGAAATAATGTGCCTATAAGTAACTAGAGTGAGTGGTAGCAAGTGGTTCAAATGAATTAACTGAAGCATAATATACTAAATGGAGAGTGCAAATTGCATAATTTTTTAGAAAGACCACATCAAAATTCAACAAAATAAGCATCAGGAAATCGGCACATGCAGGGAGAGGTTGGGCCAAGGCGAGAGTAGTAGAAGAATGAAGGGGTAGAAATAATTGACAAAATTAAGAAAAATAAGGAAAGGGATGAGTAGTAGGGGGTGTGAATGTTGAGTATGGGACAGTGATCAATATGCATTGTATTCATAAGCTGTGTTATTAAATGGCATCTCTTCTGTACAACTATTTGAAGAAAATTAAAAAAAAATTAAAAGCGAGTTCATGTTAATTCCTCTTCAAATGAGGATTCTCAAATTTTTACCACTAAGGCAAAATGAATTGGCTGAGTTGCAATAGAAGTTCATTAAAACAGGGCTATCCAGAATGCTTTCAGTTGTAAAAAAAAATTCCAGAAGCATTTCAATATGCATTCTAAATAAATATGTTTAAAATCATTAGGAAAATTATTATTTGCACAAGAAAAAAAAGTGATGAAATCTTAATCAATAAGTTAAAATATTCCTGCAGAATACTGTTATAGCAGTTGGCATAACCACTTCCCACTCAGTTTAAATACATCAATAAAGAGGCATTTTGTACCAAGGGAGGTCTAGATCAGAGCTTTTACAGATCATATTTATGTGTTGATGTGTTCCCATTACCAATGCAGAATTTTCTTTCTACTTTAGTATCTTCTCTTAAGGAAATGGTTTATCATGAAGAGGATGTAATTTCTAATTATGCTGCAATTTAGGCGTACTGCTTCTTGTTATATTATTCACTTTGGGTATGGCTCAGCTCAAGGTGAGCACTTTACCACTTGCGCCACAGTGCCACTTCTGGCTTTTTCTGTTTATGTGGTGCTGAGGAATCGAACCCAGGGCCCTGTACATGTGAGACAAGCACTCTACCACTGAGCCACCTTCCCAGCCCTTGGGTATGTTTTCAATTATAAGTAAATAAATAAACGTTAACATTTTTGGAAAGATAAAAGAAAACATCTCATTTAATGAAAACTGATATCTCATTCATAAATTCAAAAATTAGTGATCAAAAATCTAATGTGCAGTAGTTATTACATCCTTTCAAATATAAAATTAAAATGTGAAAAATAAAATGTGTAAGATTTTTTTTTAATATTGCAATTTAATTTCAAATACAAAGCTAAACCCTCAAATCTCAATGGCTCAGAGGCAGGAATGGGACAAGAACAAGGATAAGATACAGTTCCTGGGGCTGGGAAGGTGGCTTAGTGGTAGAGCGCTTGCCTTGCATGCATGAGGCCCTGGGTTCGATTCCTTAGCACCACATAAGCAAAAAGAAAAAAGCCGGAAGTGGCGCTGTGGCTCAAGTGGTAGAGTGCTAGCCTTGAGCTAAAGAGCTGAGGCCCAGAGTTCAGTCCCCACAACCGGACCCCCTCTCCCCCCAAAAAAGATACAGTTCCTGCCCAGAAGTACATATGCTCCATTGTTGGCAGTGGTTTGACTTGCAGAGTCTTGGGAATTATAGTGACATCTGATCATCTTGGTTATCTACTGTTCCTTCTCTGCGGACTACAGAAATACATAAACAAGCATGGAATTGTGTGTGGATCGAAATACCTGGAAAGAAAAAACATTTGGGAGATGGGGGGCGGGGGGCGGGAGAGGGGGAAGATGGGAAGAGATGGGAAGGGGAAACAAAGGAGGAGGCAACAATACTTGATAAGAAATGTACTCATTATCTTGCCCATGTAATTGTAACTCCTCTGTACAGTATTTTCACAATATAAAAAAAAAAGAAATACCTGGAAAGGCAAACATGCAAACCAAATTCAGCTAAGTAGCAATCTGTAAAATGCAAATTAAAAGGAGCACTTGTTTTCACCTATCAATACTGGAAAAGTTTTAAAATGATAGCACTCAAGATAGAGAAATTGGTTCCCTTAACTATTGCTGTTGTAACTACCAGCTTTATGTTTAGACACCAAAATTGTAGCATCATACATAAGTTTCACAACGCAGTAATGATAATGGGAGGAGACCAGCAGAAGGGGAGGGGCAAAGGTGAGGAGGAGATACTCAGGAATGAAAAGGATTAAAGAATAGTACAGATATATATATATATATATATCTATCTATCTATATATATATATATAAAGAGAGAGAGAGAGTGAGCGAGCATATGTTGACATATATGTTAGTATATATGAATATGGCATGATGAATTCTATTTATTTTCAAATGCTGTTTGAAAAAGGAAAGAAGAAGAGGGGAATGGTTATATGATCAAGGGGATGAATCTGTGCATATGTGTGAATATCACAACGGAACTCCTTCATATTACAAATGTATGTTGGCTCAATAATAAAGTAAAAAGCAAAACAGTGAGTAGTGAAAGTCATGATACCTGGGTCACATGATAGAGATTTGCTCTCTTTGGGTAAAATATGCCTATATAATTGTATCAGCAAAATGTAATCATCAATATGTACTCCACAGATGAAACAAAATGAGTATAAGAATAATGCTTTGGGGCTGGGAAGGTGGCTCAGTGGTAGAGCGCTTGTCTTGCATGCATGAGGCCCTGGGTTCAATTCCTCAGCACCACATAAGCAAAAAGGAAAAAAGCTGGAAGTGGCGCTGTGGCTCAAGTGGTAGAGCACTAGCCTTGAGCTGAAGAGCTAAGGGACAGCGCCCAGGCCCAGAGTTCAGGCCCCATGATCGGACCCCTCCCCCCCCCAAAAAAGAATAACGCTTTGAGGAACATTATATAAATGCAAGCTATGGCTTAAGATAATTCTATCTTACCTTAGCAAAAGTAAGATAGACTGTAAACTCTTAAAACAAAATTTGGCTTGGTCTCAAATGCCTAACTTCTTTGTTTTATGACAGCAGACAAATTAGAGAATCCTTGAAATTCAGCCTCATGATTTGTTAAGAAAGTCCAACGTCTGGTATGTGTTACTGCATTCCTGGTTAACTAAACATCATATGTAGTATTGGTAAATGTCAGTTTCCTTCCTTTCTCAGGCTCTGCCTTTCATGGCCCCACTGTCCTCTGAACAAGAACAAAAAATACTCCAGCTTTGCTGGGCACTGCTGGCTCACATCTGTAACCCTAGCTACCCAGGAGGCTGGGGTCTGAGGATCAAGGTTCAAAGTTAGCTTGGGCAGGAAAGTCTACGGGTCTCTTTTCTCCACTTAAATAACAAGCCTGAAATACAGCTGTGGCTTAGTGATAAAGCACCAGCCTTGTACACAAAAGCTCAGGGACATTGCCCAGTCCCTGAGTTCAAGCCCCAAGACAAGCAAAACAAAAACCAAAGATTCCAGCGTCAGCACTCTCTATTCTAATGTTGAAGCATATTTAATTTGAATATTTATGTTGAAAATATGTAGATTTTTTCATTTCCCAGCAAGCTTAGAGGCAGTACAGTACAGTTTGAGAAAAGTGATATGAAGACAGGGAACAGATTTTAAGAGACCATTTGAACTAGTCTTCCATACAAGGCCCTGAAAACTCAATACTTCTCATTGGATGCACAGAATTGCAAGAATCAACACCCTTTAACGAGCTGTGTTATTTCAACTATTAGATTGCTTTCATACTAGGTTCAAACATCTTAATACATGTGTGATGTTCTGCAAATGTGCTGACTCATAATGTCTCAGGCTCTGTTTCTATAGTGTCAATTGATGGTGCACATCTTAAATGTTTCCTTTAATTAACCTTCTCTCTTTTCAAATCAATTTTCTCACTTCCTCATGGTGTTGCTGTGATTCTAAGAAATGCAGCCTTAAAGGATCAACAATTCAAGGCTCCTAAGGTTCACATGTCAGGCTTGGAACCTAGTACACAAGTAGATACCTTTCACTGTGCCTTCAGCACACCCAAACTTAAAAACTTACGGACCAAGATTAAACTCTCAGGGCATTTGGATTTAGTCTTATTAGTTTATGCCTAGGCTTTTCTTGCTATAATAACCATCTTTCTCTGTGGTAGCACTGGAGAGTTTTGAAAAAGGGAGCAACTTACCTAAGGTTAATTTTTGGGAAGATTAAACTGATGGGCTGACTGGAAGGAATGCTCTTCAAGTGAGCCAATTGCAAAGACAACTGTCACATAGAGGCAGGTGACGGGCACACTATAGCACACTCTGTTGGCATCCAGTCCATCCTCAAGTCTTGGCACTTCAGTGTGTTCTGGGTGACTTTAACTTCAGCTGACTGCTAGGAAATGAACTCTGCTTTCCTCCCTAAGTCCCTGCCCCTGACCTCCACCATGTCTTGACACTCTCAGCTAATGATTGATAGGGGTCAATATATCAACACTCTACTTCCTTACTTTTTGGGTGGAAGAGCTCTGAGTTATGTCGTGTTAATTTCAGTTGTTGTTGTAAAAACATGACCAAAATATGTAGAGTACCAAGAATAAGTTTTCGATTGTCTAGTGGTTTTGGAGGTCATAAATTAGAAGTGGTCAGACATCTAAAAATGAAACCTCGTTCTTCCCTTTCAAGTATCACCATGCAGTCCTTATATTCCTTGGCTCAGGCTTCTTCCTCCATCTTCAAAGGATGCAGCATAGGACTTCTGAATCACTCTGTGACATTGATCTGCTGTTTGTTTCTCACAACTAACCCTTGAGATTATTTTGGGACTATTTGTATAACCCAAGATTATCTTTCCATCTCCATATTTATAATTTAATTACATTTGTGAAGATAACATTGATCAGGCAATATAAGGTAAAATATGGCCTGGGGGATATAAGCATCTTTGGGAGGCTATTACCTGGCCTAATACATGGCAGCTTTATGCCATTTCCTAGAGTTCCCTTCCATGGAATATATTCTCATTATTTCCAGGGTGTGTGGCTTTATAACTCACCATTATTTGTCTACTTTCTCCCTCTTAATACCCTGCTCTCATGCTGGGTACCCTAGACGATAGAACTCCTCTAATCCATGGTAGGTAGAAACAGGAAAGAGTCAAGAAATATGGACTGAGCCATGTGTGAGAAAGACAAGGGTTAAATCAGGAGGAAATCTGGACTTGAGGAGATTGATACTGAGTTCTATCTCAGTTGTGGGAGCCTTAGGAGAGCAGAGTGAAGATGGTAGAGGGAAAGGGTGAACCCTGAGGCAGAGGCTCCAAGACATGATGGAGTTGGAATTTTTATTCATATGATAACCATTTGTTAGCAAACAGGAGGTTTAAAAGAGATTAGCATCATTTGAAGGAAGAATAATCCCAGGGGCAGACTGTAAGTCCCAGAAGATCCCCAAATGTCTAAAATATCAGCTCACATTTTTCCTTTCATAATGTTTTCCATCATTATGTGAGCCCTTTTGGTACCATGAGCAGGTACTCTTCTAAATAGATAATTTGTATAAACACATCAATTTTTTGTTTTAATCATATAGGGTGACTACTTCTATTCTTGTTTTATAGTTACACTAAAAATCCAGGATCCCATAGATAATGTTAGAAGTGGGTTTGAAAGTAAGGTGCTTCAACTCTGAGCCTGAAATTTTTCCTGTTTTGGTTTTCATTATAAAAAGAAGAGGATTAATTTACCATAGCTAAGATATGGAACCAATCCAGATGCCCCTCAGTAGATAAATGGATCAAGAAAATGTGGTATATATCTATATCTATCTATCTATCTATCTATCTATCTATCTATATGTGTGTATATATATATATATATATATATATATATATATATATATATAAAATGGAATTGTATGCCTCCATCAGAAAGAATGATATCGCCCCATTTGTTAGGAAATGGAAAGACTTGGAAAAAATTATATTAAGTGAAGTAAGCCAGGCCCAAAGAAACATAGGTCCCATAGTTTCCCTTATTTGCAATAACTAGTATATGTCTAGGACAAGCAGAAAAGATCAAAAGTTATATACATATGACCATATAAGATGATGTTAAGCAAAATAAATCCCAAGATAGGGACACAAGTGGTTTTTTTCTTTCTTACTATTGTTTTTACCATATTTATAATGTACTATGTGATTTTTTTTTTTGTATGTTCTTCCCCTATGGTATAACCCCTGTTTTCACTGTATTTGATTCCAGTGCCCTGCATCTTGTATATACATTTTTCTAATTTGGGGAGGGGAAGGGAAATAACAAAATGCTGAAATAAGGATATAGGTTGACCCATTGTAACAATGAGATGTACAAGACACTATGTTGAAAATGAACTTTACAACTTCGGCAGGGGATGAAGGAGAAGCTGGCAGGAGGAATTGGGGAGGTGGGGAGGGAAGGGATGGTAGGAGAAAAAGGAAGAGGTAACAATGTTCAATAGGCATGTACTCATGTAACAGAAACCCCTCTGTACAGTATTTTTTTGTACAGTATTTTTTAACAATAAAAACATATAAAAAGATAAAAAGAAGAGCAATCCAAGAAAACTCTTTAGGTCTTATGGAAATGAGCTGTCCACAGCTTGGTCTACTTATATTAGAAGCATGGCCAATATCATTTAAAATAAAGGTGCCTTCCTCTGCACTACCTTCAAACAAACAACATTGGATATTGTCTTAATTCTCTTAATTTATTCCCATAATTTAATCTAATCCATCAAATTTAATTACACTTTAGCAAGACTAAATTCTAAAAGTTTGTCTGGAATAATCTAAGTAGTCTGTAAAAATTTGTTCTTCTAAAATATTTTTAGGTAACATATATTTGTAAAATGCGAGGGTTTCATTGTGATATTTGTATTCTTACACACAGTGGACTTCGAACAAGTTCTCCCCTTTTCAGTAATGAGAAACATCTAGTAACCAAGTGATTTATACTCCCAGGTGTAATTGGTATGTATTTGATCAACTCTTCACTATATTTATATCTAACTTCTCAATCAGAAACAAACTATCTTCTATCCATACTTTGAATACTTCTGCAAGATAAAACAACCAATAGTCATTTGTCAAATAACAGGTCACTTGACTTTTTGGTCTGTTTTTAATCATATAAATAATTTCTAATGAGAACCATATGACTGTGACTCTGCTGGAGATCAGCCAACAGAACTAGTCTTCTTGTGGTTTACAAAGTAGCTAACAACTGTTGTCTGTATATTGCTTTAGATTTGGCTGGATAGGTAAATGTCTCTCCAACTTGTCATGTTTTGCCATAAGTATTTTGTTTTAGATTGTCCTACTTTACTTTTTTTTTTACTGAAATAAGCTTAATTAAAAAGTGAATTTCATACCACTACCATAATTTAAAACCCAATATTGCTTACTACAAATAAAAATAAAATAAATAACAAAAATAAAATAAAGCAAAATAAAAAATAAGTGCATATATATATATACATATATATATATATCGAGAGAGAGAGAGAGAGAGAGAGAGAGAGAGAGAGAGAGAGAGAGGTGTAAGAAATGCCAAGTGGCACATCTAAATGGCATCAGGAGAAAAGTAAATGTGTTTTGAGATAATTGGCTCAGAGAACAGTGGTGAATATTTGGCAAGTAAGCACACCACTGTAAGTTGGATAGTAAGTAAGCTGGCAGTGACATTCTGGGAACTATTGAAATTAAAGCTGCATGTTGAAAGTCGGTAAAATTAGATGAACTGAAGAGAAGACAGAGCAGAAAGCATTTTGAGTAATAACACTATGGTCACAGCTAAAAGGGGAAATAAAACTGTTTGGCCTTTGCAGGTGGAGAGATTCAGACATTATTGGGCATAGTGGCCACTTTTTAGTCTTTTTGTGCTATGAGGTGGAATGAGTTACTGCTCTGCACTCTTTAAAAATAAAGCAGTTCCCTTAAAATATGCATGATCCAGAAAACTTCTTCTAGGTGTTTTGTTTCAAGGAGATGATGGTGGGTGCTCGCTCATATTTACAGTGCTTCAATGTTACAGAAAAATGGGAAATCACCCCAATGTTTGACAACTGAACGACATTAACAATGGGTTACTGTGCAGTCTTTGGAAAAGATGACAGCCTCTGACCATCCTCCAAGGAAAAAATATCATTACCTTTACCAAGAACTCCTTAAAATGCAGGTTCTAGTGCAGTAAATTGAGAGGAGAATCTGCTTTTCCAACAAGTTCCTATCGTATTTGTACTTTGGTTTTGTAAGGAGAGGTAGATGATTCGTGGTACAAAAAGATAGTTGAAAAATGTAAAATAGGATGATTTTTGTGTGCATGCTGGGGGAAAGGGTGGTTCCTTGGGCACTGTCCTTGGGCTTTTTTTTCTTTTTTACTAAAGGATAGCATGCTCACTGAAGCCAACTCCTCCACTTCTGGCTTTTTAGTCATTAATTAGAGATAAGAGTCTCTTGGACTTCCCTGCTTGGGCTGGCTTTGAATTGTGACTCTCAAAGCTTGGCCTCTTGAGTAGCTAGGATTACAGGTGTTATCCACCAGTGCCTGGATGAAATAGGATGATTTGACAAGAAGCATTATTTGTAATACTACATTTGTAAATCTTAGAAGTGTATAAATCCAGACATGAGAGAGAGAGACAAAAAGAGACAGGCAGACAGATGACAGACATTAAGAAGGGGAGGGAGGAGAAAGACCAACAGTTATAGATATAAAAATCAGTTCCTTTGCTTATCTAAATTTCGACTTTGAACATATCTCTTTTGCCAGTGGCTTACACCTGTAATCCTAGCTACTCAGGAGGCTGAGATCTGAGGATCACGGTTCAAAGCCAACCCAGGCAAGAAAGTTCGTGAGACTCTTATCTCCAATAAACCGTTAGAAAATGGGAAGTGGTGCTGTGGCTCAAGTGGTAGAGTGCTCGCCTTGAGCTGAAGAGCACAAGGACAGAGCCCAAGCCTGCCCAGAGTTCAAGCCCCACGACGGACCAACCAAAAATAAATAAATAAATAAAGATAATAAAATTATATTTTAAGTTTCTTTTCTGAATTTTACTGAATTCTTGTTGGAAAAATAAACATGAACAACAACCTGAACTGGAAGAAAACAACTCACAGTTGTTAATCAATGCAAGGGAAAGCCATCAGAAAGAAGTTTCCCGTAGATATGAAATTGGTCTGTGTCCTTTATATTTCTGGATTTCTTAGGATGTGCGTGCATATGTGTGTGTGTGTGTGTGTGTGTGTGTGTGTGTGTGTATTCACTTTTTATTTTTATTTTTAACAAGACTATAAAACTATGGGAACACAGACACTTTCAAGATTGCCAGCTGGGAAAGGACTTTCATGATGAAACAGGTCAGTTTCCTTACACAAGTCTGGTTGGGACTATTCCAGCAGAATCACTCAGAAGTTGAAAGGGGACCTGGTTGCTTTGTCAGAATGGTTCTTTGCCTGTGTCCTCCCTAGGAAAATTTATCCTAAACTTTATTCACTTATTTGATCTCTCCCTCATTCTGATGATTGATTTCTTTTTTCTTTCTTCAATATATGAAAGTGACTCAAATTTTAACTTCAGCATATCTTAGCTGTATTAGGGTATGCAGACAATGGAAGTAAAGAACTCACACTACATTTCACACTAAGTGAAATGATTTCCACTTTAGTTAAGCGAATTACATGTAATGATACACATAAAACATTCATCGTATAGCATAAAGGAGCTTAAAAGTTGAGTCATCCATCTATCCTCAACAGCTATGTGCCTTATGCCCTGATGTAAATGATTCCAGACATAGCACCATAAATACTTCCAGATAAGAAGCTACAACCAAGTAAAACACAACTGCAGTGCAGTGTAACAAACGCTGCAAGAGAGAGGGGGCCAGATATCATGGGGGAAAACAAAAGGAACACCTAAATCCACCATGGAGGCAGATGTGTTCACTTCCTGGAGAAAGAGATATAATTGAAATCTGTGGACTAGGATGTTTTGTGCAGAAATGGTTGGAAGTCTTCAAATGTGAGAATGACATATTTAAAGGACTAACTATGAGAAAGAGTACAAATGCTCAGGTGGTCAGCAAAGGAAAGATGGTAAGGATAGGAGTTTGAGGTAATGGGTAGGGGCAATGGACAGAAGGAAAATGCTATGAGTAGGCATGAATAGGCTTGGGGAAGTTTAATGAGATCGGTCAAACATGGCTTGTATCAGGTTTCAGGAAGACTGTTCTGGCCACTGGACTAGAGGCCAGGCAGAAAGCTCAGATTGGCTAAGAGGCTGATGTATGAATGCAGTTGAGAGATGATTCTGTGCTGAGCTAGGAGCAGTGTAACTAGGTGACTATAAATGGAGTGAGATGAGGGACTGGCTGAATGAGTGGGGATAGTAGAACAGGCCCTGAAGATGTTCTTCATACCTGCTTGTTCCCTCCTTTTTCTCTCCATGGAGGTTTACTGCTCACTTCAGAGCCAAGGAAGATTAACTTGGAGGTCATGAAAGATACAAGTCTCTGCTTAACTTCTCAAGATAAGGGTTGAGGATCCTTGATGGTTATCACATTTCCATTTCAGGAGTCAGTGAAGTCAACACTTCTGACAGTAGAGGTGGCCCTTGGTCTTTAAAGATTTTACATCTGCACAAGAAGCCCAAGTAGAACCCAAAGTGTTTGGGAAATTCTCATCTGTACCAATTTCTTTCTGGTCATTATTCCCTAAATGATAAAATACATCAAATATTTACATATAACTTATATTATACATAATATAGAGGTGATTTAAAGTAAATTGGAGAATATGTATAGAATATACACAAACACTACATTAATATATTATACGAGACAAACATTTGAGGATTTTGGTGTCTCAGGCACCCTGGTATTTAGGCTTCTTTGGCTAGCAAGAGACCACTGCATTTTTCCATTTTTGTCTTCTTCATTCACAACCACACAGTGGGGTTCTCTAGTGTGGTGACACAATTGCTCTGATAGCTATATCATATGTGGATTTGTTTGAGCTTGAACATTTTCTTACTCTTAATATAATGAGTATTGAAAGACATAAACTTCAAAAACAGAAGCTATTTCTGGTCTTCAGTATTTTTGAATGGTATAAAGGGAGCTTAAAGCTACATGATCTGAGAACTAATGCCATACATATCAAAAGAACATTATGAAAGTGGACACTACCAAGAATATAGAAATTTAGCTACACTAGATTACCAACCTGTAAACCTACCTACTTAGGAGGCAGAGATCAAGGGATCATGGGTTTGAAGCCATCCAGGCATAAATGCTCATAAGACTCCATCTCAACCAATGTCTAAATCAAGCATTATCCTAGCAAAAGGGGAAGCACAATGGCTGGGTGCAGTGCCAGTTCAGTCATCTCAGTGACAAAGAGAAGCATAAATAGGAGGATTGTAGCCCAGGCTGACCCAGGTACAAAGCAAGACCATGTACTGAAAACAACCAACACAAAAGGGGATTGGTAAGAGTGTCTCAAGTGATAGAGTGCCTGTCTAATAAGTACAAGAAAGGCTCTGAGTTTAGAGCCACCACAAAGCAACAAACAGCTGGGCACTGGTGGCTCATGCCTACAATCCTAGCTACTCAAGAGTCTGAGATCCGAGGATCACAGTTCAAAGCTAGCTTGGGCAGGAAAGTCCATTAGACTCTTAATCTGCAATTAATCACCAAAAACCTGGAAGTGGAGCTGTGGCTGAGGTGGTAGAGTGTTAGCCTTGAGCAAACAAAACTCGGTGACAGATCCCAGGATAAGTACCAAAACAAAACCCATAAAACAAAACAAAACTAAAACCACAACACAACAGCAAAAGAGTATAGGAAATTTATAGATGAGGGTAAGCAATACCAACTGAAAAATAAAGATTCATGTTTTAGTTTTGTTGCGCCTTCAAATACAAGCTATAGCCTGAAAGTGAAAATATGAAGTCCATATCTGTACTTCTCAAGAATTTTTGCTCATTAAACTTAAAGTTAGAAAACAGAGCCACTGAGTAATATTCAAAGCTTAATGCAAGATCTCTGTTGTGTGGGCAGAAAAGCAAAATAGAAGCTGCAGTGTGGGCAAGTGGAAAATAACACAGTGAAGGAAAATTATGCAAATGAGACTCCACCATCAGGATCTCTGATCTCACCATCCCAATCCGAAAGGAATTTAGGATCTACTATGTAAAACCTAAGGCAATGGACGGAACAGACAAAATCAGAAGTCACTCACACACCACTGAAAGATGCCTGAAGATCATATGGGAACCTTTACTGTGTCCTTGAACATTACTGAGGTGTCTGACCTTCCAAGAGGTCATTGGACATCTCAGGATAAAACATACAAGGGAAATCAGAATAACAGCAGTACAGAAAATGGTCCAAGAGATGAGACCAGTAGAAATTCACAGTTTAGAATTAGGCTTCCATAAGGATGTGAGGAATGAAATATATAGTTCATAAACTGGAAGTGAATTTGATCTAATTTAAATCCAAATACCCCATAAGACTAGGAACTCCTTGAATGGGTGCTGCATTCCAGAATTTTAGCAAAATGTTATTTCTGAATCTGGCAGAGCCAGCCTGCCAAGATCCTCAATTACTGGGCAAGATGAATGAACTCATCTTTTTAATGTAAAAAGATAATATGAAATCCTTGTTTCTTTAAAACCCAGAGTTGCCAGGAGCCAGTGGTTCACACCTGTAATCCTAGCTACTCAGGAGGCTGAGATCTGAGGATCGTGGCTCAAAGCCAGCCCCAGGCAGGAAAGTCTATCAAACTCTTATCTCCAATAAACCACCAGAAAATCAGAAGTGGTGCTGTGGCTCAAGTGGTAGAGTGATAGCATTGAGCTGAAGAGCTGAGGGATAGCACCCAGGCCGAGTTCAAGCCCCACGACCGACCAAAAAACCACCAACAAAGAACAACAACAAAACAACAAAATCCCAGAGTTAGCTTCTATAGAAATTCACTAGCAGTTAGCTGAATGCCTTGGAAGAGTTGAGGATAGAAATTTATTAAAGTAGAGAGCATGGGCTAGACTGTTATCCCACACACTTCAGCCCTGAGTTGCCTTTCAAACCAGTTCCCTGCCATGCATAACTCTGTTACTGTTTCCTAGACACACAGGCATCCTCCAATGTGACAAGCAAGTTTCTGTCTCAGAGATTGTCCTGTATTGATCGTGTTCTTGGCCTTTTGGGCGGGGTAATTCTTTGTTACAGGGGCCTGTCCTGTGCATTATAAGAGGTTCAGCAGCATTTCTGCCCCTACAGGTGCCACTAGCAACTCCGGCCCCAGTTATGACTATTAAAAAGTGTCTCCAGAGGCCAAATGTCCCCTGAGAGGCAGAGTCAACCCCAGTTAAGAATCACTGCCCTAGATATCTGCATGATTCAGTCCCTCATTTAATTTAGGTCTATACTCAAATGTCACCTTTAGGAAAACCTTTTTAAAACCCAGCCTAAAATGGAAACCTGCCTCTCCTTGTTCCTTTTCTGTTTTATTTTTCTTCATATTATTTATCCCTGGCTGGCATCACATAAGATACTTAGGATTATTATGAATTAACCTCTTTTGCTGTAATCTTAGTACTTAGTACCTAAAGAATTACTTGGTGAAGGAAGGCAAGAAAGAAGGAATCAGGTATCTTTGGAAAATCAGAAGAGAGAAAGTTCTCATTCTGGAGGAATGGAAACATGCCATCAATGAAAGGCATCGACTCAATTTAATTAAAACTTGCATTGGTGACAAAACTAGGGAATTTTGTAAGACTAGGAGCACTTTAATTCACAGTCTCTAAAGTGATACTTTGAGTATGACAACGAATTATACTTTTAATTACATTTTCAAATGCTTTTATTGATCTGAATGTGCAGTCACTTCCTTTCATCAAGAGATGCTCTGACTAGTGCCAGTGGCTCATGCCTATAGTCCTAGTTGCTCCAGCGACTGAGATTTGCAGATTGTGGTTCAAAGCCAGCTGTGGCAGGAAAGTCCATGAATCTCTTATGATCAATTAACCATCAGAAAAGATGGAAATGGAGCTGTGGCTCAACTGGTAGAGTGCCAACTTTGAGTGAAAAAGCTAAGGGATAGTACCCAATCCTGAGTTCAAGACCTAGGATCAATTCCAAAATGAGGGCAGAGAAAAGGCGAGTAAGAAAGAAAAGAAATGATGTTCTCAAATTATATAACAATGGTGTCCCCTTGCTATCAAGTAAAAATCATTAGATACTTAGAAAAGCACCTAATGTTCCCTTCATTGTAAGCTGATGTGAAATTTCTGTATAATGTTTCCAATTCAGTGAACAGTACCCGGAGTCTTGCTAGCCTCATAAAATAGTCAAGCAATCAGGTCCTTACTTAATTGTAAGATTGAGATCCCTCCACCTCTGAATTCCTTATGGCGTACTAGACTCATTTCTAAGATGCTGACTTTCTTCTGGAAAAACTGCAAGTATTTGAGAGACATTATGAATACCAAAGAGATTGCACAGTGTGAAGAAGGCAAGGCATCATCTGGCTGTGTATTTTGTGAATGATCAGTGGACTCTCATGAGACCTGGGCCTAGCCAGCTATTAAATGAAGTTCCACGACACCTCAGTCCTGAGAATCTCCAGGGAACTAGAACTTCTGAATACATTAATAGGACTTTGAAAAATTCAGTAATTCAACATCTACATTGTCCAAGTTTATACTGATAAAAATGTTTCTGCAATGTTTTAAAAATAAAACATCTAGAGTTATATGTATATTTAAGTATATCAATGAAATATACTCATTTTCTTTTCTTTGTTTTTGATGGCCAAGACACATTTTAGTAATATTAATCTGTAGAGGATGATTTGACATTATGTAGCTCTCAGCAAGGAAACTTCCTTTTATAATTATTATATTACAAACTTTACCCAGTGACTTTCTTCTAATAATCTTTGCCAGTCACATTGCCAGAGCAAATGGTTGCAACTAACATATAACATTAGTTGAACTTAGAGTGATCCTCTAATAAGTTTTTTTTTGTAAAGATGCTGTACAGAGGGTTTACAGTTACATGAGTAAGGCAATGAGTACATTACTTGTCGATCATTGTTACCCCTTCCCTTCCTTGGTGTTGTCCCATTATCCCTTCCCTCCCCCACCTCCCACACACTTTCCCATCCTCCACCTTCTCCCCCCCCAGGTTGTAAAGTTCATTTTCAATATACTGTCCTGTAGGTATCCTTGTTGCAATGGGTCATCCTGTTTCCTTGTTTCAGAGTTTTGTTTATTCCCCTCCCCCTCCCCAGATTAGACATATGTATATACAAGATGCAGGGTATCAAAATCAAGTACAGTGATACCGGGATATGCCATAGGGGAAAGAACATACAAAGGAAATAACAAAAAAATAAAATCACATGGTACATTTAAAACAATAACAATAAAGACAGACCTCTGTGTCTATATCTTTGAGTTAATTTCACTTGGCATCCTCTTATATGGTCATATGCATATGGCTTTTGAGCTTTCAGCTCATTTGATAAGATTATCCTATATGAATACTAATGATTGCAAACAGGGGAAATCATGGGACCTAAATTTCTTTGGGACTGGGTTACTTCACTTACTATGATTTTTTCCAAGTCTTTCCATTTCCTAACAAATGGAGTGATGTTGTTCTTTTTGATGGAAGCATAGAATTCCATTATACACACACACACACACACACACACACACACACACACACACACCCCACATTTTCTTGATCCACTCATCTACTGAAGGGCATGAAGATCAATGGAATAGAACAGAAGACCCAGAAATGAACCCACAGATCTATAGCCACCTAATCTTCAATAAGGGAGCAAAAAAAAATAGAATGGAAGAAAGACAGTCTCTTTAGTAAATGGTGCTGGAAAAACTGATTGGTTAAACACCTATAGAAAACTAAAATTAGATCCTTATATATCACCCTGAACTAGAAGCAAATCCAAATGGATCAAAGATCTTGAAGTCAAAGCAGACACCCTAACAATATTACAGGAAAGAATAGGAGAAACTCTAGGGCTCCTTGGCACAGGCCGAAATTTTCTTAATAAAGATCCAGAAACACAAGAAAAGTTGGACAAATGAGATTGCATTAAACTGCAGTTTCTGTATGACAAAGGACATAGCAAGCAAGATCAATAGGAAGCCCACAGACTGGGAGATACATCAGAAAAGGGCCTAAATATACATAGAAATCAAAAAATTAAATCCTCCAAAAACAAATCCTCAAAGAAACAACAGCCTCATTAATAAGTGGGCTAAAGACTTAAAGAGAGACTTCTCTGAAGAGGAAATAAGAATGGCCAATGGACACATGAAGAAATGCTCAACTTCTCTGGCCATAAAGGAAGTGCAAATCAAAACAACACTGAGATTCCACCTCACCCCAGTTAGAATGGGTAAAATCAAGAAATCTAATAACAACAGATGCTGGAGGGGAGGTGGCTAAAAGGGAACCCTACTGCACTGTTGGTGGGAGTGTGAACTTGTCCAACTACTCTGGAAAGCAGTATGGAGGTTTCTCAAAAGACTCCACATAGAGCTCCCCTATGACCCAGCAATCACACTTTTGGGCATTTGCCCAAATGATCACTAACAAGGGCATACTAAAGCTACCAGCACAACTATGTTTATTGCAGCATTATTCACCATAGCTAAGATATGGAATCATCTTTTTCTTTTCTGGTGTGTGTGTGTGTGTGTGTGTGTGTGTGTGTGTGTGTGTGTGTGTGTGTGTGTGTGTGTGTGTGTGTGTGTGTGTGTGTGTGTATTGCGCTTTGAATTCAGGCCCTTGTATTTGATTGGCCAATACTCTACCATTTGAGTCATTATTTCAGCCCTTGTTATTTCAATTTATTTCTCAGACAATGTCTCATACTTTTCCTGGGACAGGACTTGGACTGTGATCCTCCTATTTCTGTCTAGGTTGCTGGAATTACAGGCATGAGCTCCATGCCTGACCATGGATGCTCCTCCTTTTGTGAAGCTGCACATCAGTACAACTAGGAGTTGGTGAAACCAGACAGACACCAGAGTGTCTTCAAGACTCCCTTCTTTTCATAGGTGCCATGAGGTACATGCAGACTCATGAAGACAAGAGTCATGAAGACAATGCCATAAGCCCAACTTTCCAAAATTGGTAGATCAAAGGTAGAATGTTCATTTTCCTTTCTTTGTTTTCTAAAATTCAAATTCATTTTTGAAGTGGTAGGAAAGTTTATTAGAAAAGAATACACTTTCAAAAGGGTTAGAGCAGGTAATTTGGGGATAAGAATGACCGAAACCAACTTCTTTATTCCTCCCTTTAGATTTAACTTCTAACCGTGCTTGTAACATTTGTAGTCAATACTTTTGGCAACTCACATCCCTCATCTAATTCCCTTTCACTCCTTGGTAGAGAAATAGTCTTCATTATTAGTTCAAGAATTAAAAAAAATATTATCAGCTTGACAATAAAATTAAATTAAAAATATTGTGTACCTTTGGGGTATATAACATGTTATTTTATATAGGTATATATAAAATGACTCATGTAATTATTTTCCATTTTGTGTCAAGAACAGCTAGAGTCTATTCACTTAGTGCAGAATATAGTAATATTAGTGCAGAATATAGTAATATTACTAACTGTAGTTTTCATGTGCTACATCCCATCTTTAAACTTTTTTATCCTACATACTATTTTGTACATAAGGATAAGCACGATAAAGGAGAGAAGAAATGGGGAGATTTAGGTCAAAGTAGTCCAGGAACTTTATAAGAAGAGGTGTGGAAAACCTATTTCTAAGAGCGTCTAGAACCCTCTGCCTAACTCCTCCAACTCAACTACCAACACCTTACCATGACCAGAAAATGCACAATCCTAGACACTTGATTCTAGACTCCATTGTTCATTATGTGTATTTCCCCAAATATTTTGACTTTAACAGATCCAGGGCATCTAAAAAGTTCATCAAATGGATAATAAATTTGGATATTTTATATAATATTTTCAAGACATACCAAATTGCTCTGGTATTTTGCTTTCTGGGTAATACCTCAGTGGAAAGATGATCGAAGATAGTAACCTTGCTTCTCAAAGTTGGAGTTGTAATTACCTAGCTGGGGAGAAACCAAGTACCCTCAGGTAGGGCTCAGATTTGGAGTCATTTTTCCTTGAAGGTATAAAAATCATGGACCTTCTTGAGAAGGGCTTTACAGTTATCTGAATGGCGTATTGGACACCCCTCTGATATCCTGGAAGTAATTTGATTTATCCCTATATTAAATATGACTCTTCTTACTATAGCAGTGTTGCTCAAGGGTTGCTGTGTAATATCCACTTTAAATCATGTCCTGAGAAACTGCTGAGCTCACTAGTAGCTTTGCCTACCTCCCTGCCTGAACTTTTCTTTCTCATAGGCTCTCAGTGTTTGCAACTGGTAGCCATTATTACATAATCACCCTCTTTTCTCTTCTGATTATTCTGGTATTTTTTGCCAACATTCTCTGCTTTTATGATTTTCTTTCTTTGGTCTTGGTCAACTCTTCATGCTTCTATCTTCATGCTTCTGTATGGTTAGACAATCTGTGATACAACTAAACCCTCTATGTTTCCAGGTCTTCATAATTACTATTGTTACTATTGTAACTTTTATCTTAAAACACACTCTTACTGGACCCACCCTTGTTCCATTCTCCCCCATCTCCTATTCCAGATTCTTGAAGTGTTTGCATTCTGATATCTGAATTCTGGATAATGGGCGAATTTCTGTAGTTTTCTTTGCCAGATGCAGCAAGCATTTTGCCTGAGATGTTAGTTGCACTGACATCAGTTAATAAAATGTGGGGACAGAGCTAGAAGGTAAGAGCTAATGACTTGTACCCTAGAAAATAGGCCAAAGGGCTCCAAGCTTTGTAGCCTATTTTTCTGTAACCCTGACATTTTTTTTCTTTATACTGCCTTACTGGTCATCAAGTTTCAGAAAATAGAAACGTTAGATCACAGAGACATATACCCAGGCTTCAGGGCAGAAAGATATGGCACAAATAGCCCAGGATACTCAAATAAAATGGTCAGGTCAGTGTAATTCTTTGATTTATTTTAGAGAAAAATTTATGCCACTGAGATTTGAACTGGGGTCTTATGTGAGTACTCTACCATTTGAGCCATATTCCAACCCTTTTGGCTTTGTTTATGTTCTATATAGTATCTTGCATTTTTTTAAACCCAGTCTAACCATAGACAATAATCCCATCTCCCCATCCTAAGTAGGTAGAAACATAAGCATATTCCACCACACCTGGCCCAGATTTTTAATTTTTAATAACTAGGATGTAATAGTAAAATAAAAAGCTGCTGCCAAAATATTTGCCTCAGAAGTTACTAAGAGCCTTATAATTGAAAAAAGCTTACTATGTGATTCCTTTCTTTAGGAATCTAGAAAAATGGGAGTCTATAAAAAGCCATTACATGTGCATGTTGAACTATAAAGTTACACAGTATCCAGAGCACCTGATCAGGTTCAATA
This sequence comes from Dipodomys spectabilis, assembly GCF_019054845.1. Classification (NCBI taxonomy): domain Eukaryota; kingdom Metazoa; phylum Chordata; class Mammalia; order Rodentia; family Heteromyidae; genus Dipodomys; species Dipodomys spectabilis. The sequence continues at coordinate 4,014,983 of NW_024870835.1, read as the reverse complement.
TGTTGTTGGGGATGCTGGAACTTTTAAAAAATCATTTCACAGTTGTTCACTATAGCTTCTTCTCTTTTTCTGTGATTAAGAAATCTGAGATTCCTTTTCACATATTGCATTGTCTATTATGCAAAACATGAGGCACAAAAAACTAAGAGAAATGAAGAAAGAAAAAACAATAGAGGAAAAGAATGATCTATGTTCAGGGTCTAATGAGAACTAGCAGAACAATGGATGAACCATAGAAACATTGATACTCACTTGACACTATCTTGGATATGAACATCACAACTTGGAGGGGGGATAAGGAGGGGTAAGTGGGAGATAAAGAGGGGTGGGGTAACAATGACTAAAAACAAAAGTACTTATTGCCTTACTTATGTAGCTGTAATCCCCCTGCTCATCACCTTTTCAATAAAATTAATAATAATAAATGAACTCTTTCCACAATGTGATAATTTAGAAAAAAATGGAAGATCAGAATCTAGAGGACAAATTAAGACCCTAAGTATGCTTCATGGATTATAATTTTAGTAACAAAAGCCTAGCATCATATTAGTTAGAATTATAGGAGATTTTAACCTGGTGAGTGGTTAACTATATTAATCATTGAATTCTAGAAACAATGCTAAAGTTTTTTATAGTTTTTTACATTAAAAATTAGTAGTCGATAGAAAAAAAGAAATCTGCACCTGGGCTGGGAATATGGCTTAGTGGTAGAGTGCTTGCCTAGCATGCATGAAACCCTAGGTTTGATTCCTCCATACCACATAAATAGAAAAATCCAGAAGTGGCACTGTGGCTCAGGTGTTAGCCTTGAGAAAAAAAAAAAAAGCTCAGGGATAGTGCCCTGAGTTCAAGCCCCAGGATTGGCAGAAAAAAAAGAAAGAAATCTGAACCCTTTTGTAGTGAGTATACTGCAATAGGCTCTTTCATAAAGAATCATAGAAGAATTCATCTTCCAAGGAATCAACTAAGTTAGTGAGCTCAAAATTGTAGCTATAAAAAGAAACTAGGTATGGCATGTGTGGAGACAAGAAGAGCACACACAGTGAATACTGACGGCACCACTGTCTTAATCGGACAGGCAGGCTCCTGTGTCCTCACTGCCAGCCAGGCTTTTGCCTTTACATCAAGGACACTTTATGACTAACCCTGGAGGGGAATCTCATGGGTGTCCAAATGCATGGTTCAACAGTGTCCTCCACAGGGCTGCTTTTCTATTGGTTTATTTAAAAATGACCCATTTTCAGTTCTCTTCAACTTTGGGAACTTTGCAGTGTGGTATCAACTTAGTTTCCCTCCCTGATGCTCTGAATTTATACTGGCTTCTTGCCTTTTGAAATTTTAGAGTTGGTCCGAGAAAGTGGGACACATTTCCCTTGACATATTTCAAACTCATGAGAAAGAGGGGACCCATCTGCAATCAGCCGTGTTAAATTGAGTATTGGCAGAAAGCAATCAATCCTCCGCAAAGTGAGTCTCACCCAGTTCTCTTCCACCTACGCTTCATAAAATACAAAAAGAAAAAGAAAGAAAAAGTGGAAGCTTCTGATACATCTTCCTTCTGGGCAAAAACATACTAAGACTTTATTGCTTGGAGAAGTTTTCAGGGACACAGTTCACTAGCATTGTTAAAAGACATTCTTTTCCTTTGTAACCTGGCACTGAGCTTTGGGTAGAAGCATCTGACAATCCCTCTATGGGTTTATTGAAATACTCTCACCACCAAGTTAGCAAATGAAGTAGTGTAGCTAAAGTCTTAAAACCTTATAAACTATTACCTACCTAGCACTAGTTTCTTGAGCACTGCCTTTCTGGTTCATGTCTGACCTATACTATACCATACCCTCTTTTGTTTATTTTATTTCTTTACAGTGCCCTCAGCTGAGGAGTTCTGCCTTTAACTATCTTGTTTCTTAAGACTTTTGTTCAGAATGGGAACTGAGGCTGGGAAGTGGATGAAACTAGACTATCTGAAGGTTTGCATTGAAAAATTCCATTGAAGGCAGAAGAGGAAAGGGTCCAAAAGTGAGAAACAGAGCTGAGAAAAAAATGGCCTGGCTAGGGTTAATAATTTTTCAATTAAAGGCAAATTATGACTATTAAAAACCAATATCATCAAGTTAGCTGATTCAGAGAAAGACAGATCTAGACAAACTTTCTATCACTACTGTGGTAATAAGGTTTTTTTAAAAAAAATCTCATGCTATTATTTATCATTTTGGATTCTGATTCTGAGTTTCCATTAGTGCATGTAATAGAGTTGATCACAACTACAAGCCATGTATATATATATATATATATATATATATATATATACACATATACATATACATATACATGCATGATTAGATGTATATATATGCCATGTTCTCATTCTCTATATAAACGATTTGCCATTTGTGTATGTAAAGTACGCTGTATGTATGTGTGTGATATCTGAAAGATGATACCAATAGTGTGTATTTCTCTGGTGTAAATACTATCATGATCTGATTGTGTACAACCTAAATACAGTGCTTGATACTGGTGAGCACACAGCTACCAACAATTCTGCTCTGGTACAGAACATTAGCTTTGGATCTTTCTCCTTACAGGTTTTACTCTATGACAATCATTTCCTTTTATAAAGAAATATATATGTTTATAAGTGTATATATGTAAGTATGTAAGTGTATATATCTATTTTTCTAACTTCAAGTAAGACATGCCAATTTTCAGGCTATCACTGTTCATCTGAGACAACCTTTGAGTACTCTGAGTGTGGAGCATAGTGATATGGTTTACATAATTAAATTTCAACAGGATGAAGCAGGCTAGAGATAAACCTGCAGATGTCACCTTGTTACTGTTCTGAGCAAGAAAGATAAATAACACTTTCTCTGTTATATTGCATCTTAAAAAAGTCTCTGCTGCAAGAAACATAACCCAATCAGGCTGATTTGGGGCTTTGGGGATATCCATTCGATTTAATCTGAGGATTGAAAATAAGGTACCAGGTACTATGTAAGAGGAGTGAAGAAGTGTTGTTTGAAAATTCAAAGGGGAAATTTCACAGTGAACACATGAATAATGAATCATGAATGAATTCTGAACTGGCCCCTGAGTTTTATTAAACTACTGAACTGTAGGAAGAAACATGAGACAGGATGTCTGGGTGCTCAAGACTTTTCTTTATGGTTGGAGCCTCTTCTCAGAGTCTGCAGCACAGGGACCCTTTACATTGTCTATATGGTGTGTTAACAACAAGAAGAAAAACTAACATCAGCTACAATAATAACAAAAAGAAGGAACACAAGTCACCATGATGTAGCCCAAGGATCCAATGTATTTGTGTCAAAACTCAATAGCAAATACTTAGAAACTTATGTTGATTTCCTCCTATACAGTTCTGAAACCATTTGTGTGTATGTTGAGTGATTTGTGTGTATTGGTGTGTGTGTGTGTGTGTGTGTGTGTGTGTGAGAGAGAGAGAGAGAGAGAGAGAGAGAGAGATCTAAAAACTGCTACCAATAGCAGATATCCCTCTGGTGTTAATAGTATTATGATCTGATTATCTAAATCTAAAGTACAGCGTTTGGGCACACAGCTACCAACAATTCTGCTCTGAATTCTACACAGAAATGTGAGTTTCTGATATTTCTCCTTACAAGTTTTACTCCATAGCAAAAATTTCCTTTTTTATACATTTCAGAATAACCACTGTTGTTTTGAGGTGAAGGGAATTTACAGTCCTTCAACAGCAAATCAAAGAACAAGGAAAAACAGGGGTTGGATCATAGTACCTAGTCCAGATAATTTCTCATTATGAAAATACTCTCTAGAATCCCTATTCTAGAATCCTATCAAACTTTGGTTTGTTTTGCTATTAAATATCAGTTCCATATGTCCATACAGATGCAGAGCAAAATTCAGCTGGATCTCAGTCACAGTTACCTTCTCCTATTCTGAACTGCCAATACTGTGTTGATATTGACTAAAGGAGCATGTGGAACTAGTTTTTATTTTGTAGATAGTGCTTTGACTTGCCTGAAATACCAGCAACAAAAAGAAGAAAAACATAATGGGGCTAACCATATGTGATCCAATTAAAGAATCAAACATTAATGCCTTCTCCCCTTTTCAGAATGAAGTTTAAAATGCTTTAATCATGAGATGATGATAAATCTGAGGAAACTGAAGAAATTCATAGAAAAATTAAATAATAAATGGAAAGAGATCTTAAAACCATTAAAACAGGAGGCTTAAAAAAATCTCATTTAATTTCCATCATTGTAGACACTGACCGACATGTCTTCCTCCTTCATGTAACTTCCCAGGGAAACAATTCCATGATTAGAAATCAATCATTTCATCACATAACAGCTTTCATTTTGAGAATATTTTTATCTTTTCTAACATTAGTCTTTGCCATCTAAAGTTTATTTTTGTTATGTCTCTACATCAATGTATTTATTGGGAAAGCATTTGTTCTTATTCTTCATATAACTGAAAGTTGTTACTGAGTGAGATGTGGTTTTTTTCAGATAAATTGACCTAATTTTATTTTTATTTATTTATTTTTGTCTGTCCTGGGGCTTGAAAACTCTGAGCCTGTGCTCTGTCCCTGAGCTCTTCAGCTCAAGGTGAGAGCGCTAATACTTGAGCCACAGCACCACTTCCTTGACTTTTTTTTTTTTAAAGCTTACTTTGAGCACCTTTTATTCTCTATCTTTTAGTAGAGATTATTTTCCATGTCACATTTCTCAAGTCTTTATACTCCATTGGTTATTCAGTCTTTCTCAGGAGGGGAAAGCATCCAGAAAGTATTATAATCTGCTATTGTAGTTTTTGTGAATGGTACTTTTACAATCTTGCTTAAATTTAAATGGAAACTATAGAGAATAGTGATCAAATTGTTTCCTATAGAGAACATGAAATAAACAAATAAACAATATTAAAATAAGGCATCTTGAAGCAGATGAAATAAAATACTTCTTCAAGACTGTTCCCTGGGAAAATTTATGAGAGTAGAGACTGTGTGAATTATTTTCCTATTGTTTCATTTTGAAGATGGAACCAGGGCTTTATGTATGCCAGGCAAGCTCTCTCCCACTAAGCTACCATCTTCAATGATAGAACTTTAATTGATGCAACTGAAAAAAAATCATACGAGTTAACTGAACTGAGCTATGAATTCTGGGTTCAATACATATTTTGGTATCACTTCCAAATAAAAATATACTATGACTTTGTATATAATAAAATGAATAAAAGTCCTGCTTTCTTTGGTACTATTATATTTTCACTGGTAAAAATGATTAATAGCTGGTTTAAAGTTCTTATACAATACCTAAAAGTGCATGATAAATCAAGATAAGCTTTAAGAGAATCATGAGACATTCATTGGAAAGGACCAGTTAAAAATATTATCAAATTTTCATTAAGTATAGGGATGTGAGTTATGCTTTCTGTGAAGTGACCACAGAAATAGGACACTCACTTCTTATCTCATGTAAAAGAAACCAGGAAAAAACTTTGTATCAGAACCTAGGAATAGAATAATGGGGAAGATAATTTCTAAGCAACCTTCACGCATTCATATTCCAGAGTCTGGCTGGGAAAGGCAACTAGGAGAAAAGTCAAAGAGTTTCTAAAGCATTTGGAGGTACTAGAATCAGGTGAAGATAGTATGGGAAAGTAGGTGAGTCATGTTGAAGGCTATTTTCTTGTTCTAATAGAATCTGGAAGGTCACCTCTGAAAGTAATGAAATCTTTTCTTCACTGCAATAAGATTATTCAATTTTTAATTCAAGGAAAATCCCAAAGCAAATGGCACATTAAAAAAAATACTGGGGCTTGGGGGTGGTAGTGATAAAATTATCATCAAATTTCAAAACCTGTCAACCTAAGCAGTGCACACGGATCCATTTTAAAATGAACTATATTGTTTTTTAAATGACAGATGCCATTTTATCATGCACATTTTTGTAATCTCATTTACAATACATCTTCAAATAGCTTATGGTAATTATTTTAGATAGTGCTTTATCTAGCAGTCATGTTATTGTAATTTTGTTGTTTCTATGAGAAGCAGCTTAATTTATTTCATATTTCTGCTAACAACAAAAAAAAAAGATGTACCAAGAAGTGAACCTATTGAACATCTGGTACCCCTTATTTATCTTAAAAAATAATGTTTACATGTGTTTTCATTCCAAACATTCTATTGCCTCCCATTTAACTTGCAGTCAAGGTCTTCCTCCTTATACTTTGCCAAAAATTTCATCTTTCATTGTCTTCTAGTGGATTTAATAGAGTCTGTTTGAAATAAGAATTGTTTTTGCCATATGACTTTTAGGATCTATTATAACTCTAGAGAGAACCCCAAGAAATATTAAGGCTATTATCTTGCCCCCTAGAATAGCAGAAACAGATAGAGACAGGTCATTTTTATTCTATTCATGGAATTCTCCTTGAAATTTAACTTGAAGGAAGTTTCTGTTAATAATTAATAATGAAGGACCAGAGTCAAAGAGAGGAAAAAATACATTATGTCAAATTCATAGCTTAAAACGATTCCATACCTTATACTTCAGGACAGCACTTAAGATAAAAAGGCTTAATTGAACAAACATTTATTAAGGGCTTAATATGATATGTATTCTGATGGCGTGAGCAATATGATATATATTCTGATGGCGTGAGCGTTTTCTCATACTGATCTGCTTTATTTCTTCGTTTATTTCATAGTCTTGCTGTATAACTCAAGCCTTGAATTTACTATGTAGCCTGGGCTGGCTTTAAACTGTGGTCCTCTTGTCTCTGCCTCCAAAGTCACAGGACTATAGACATGTACCACCATGCCTAGATACACACTGAACACTTTTGATTCACAAATGTATGCTTGTTTAAAAACATTTGACATGCAGATTATGAAATTTACACTATAATTTAACATAATTGTATTTGTGGTACAGCCCTAGTAAAGTTGATACCCCCAAACAAGTGCTGCCACAGTTTATACGTTAATTTGCTAGTTAATAATCTTGAAACTGACAATAATTACATCTGATAGAGAATGATAACTGAAGAATAAATTAAAAACAAGTTTTCCCAGAAAATAAAATACTTTTTTTTGTCAGTGTGGGGCTTGAACTCAGGGCCTGGGTGCTATTCCTGAATGCTTTTGCTCAAGGCTAGTGCTCTACCACTTTGACTGATAGTTCCACTTCTGGTTTTTCTGGTGGTTAATTGGAGATAAGAATCTCATGGACTTTCCTGCCCAGGCTGGCTTTGAACTGTGATCCTCAGATCTCAGCCTCCTGAGTAGCAAGGATTACAGTAGTGGGCCACTGGTATCTGGCTGAAAACGTTTTTTTTTTTTTTTTTAGTAATTCACAGCCACAAAATTTAGTGACTATAAAGTCATGACCTGTCATACTAGTGGTGAAATGCATAGCTGCCTGTTACTCAGTCAGACTAAGGGAGCATGCTAAGAGGAAGAAAATGACAAACCTAACCAATAGCATATGATAGCATTTGATGTTCTAACCCAACATTATTTAGCAAGTCATTTCCTTTGAGAAAGGCAATGTCCTCACAGTTAAAATTCAGCTAAAGATTCAACAACTATTTCACAGACAACTCTGCTCAATTTCAATCTGCAAAAAGATGAGTTGGGAACAAGGTAAAATATTTAAACAGCTTGGCTACATTTTGGGCTGGAGGGGGGCGGTGGTGGAGGGTAGGAAGGTGTCTTGCCTTAGGTAAGATTATAAATACAAGATCTTAGTTATGATTTCTCGTTCAGTCACACCATGCCAAATGCTTTGTGGCATATGTAAACGGAGAACATTGAGCTTATGCCCAATTTAATTACTTCCAGATGCTTTTTCATTGCCACATGATTAAGTCCAGAAATCATTCAGTATTTGTTTAAAAGGGGAAAGAAAAATAATTAATTTTTTTCAATGTCTAATTCATGAACAAACTATAATTTTGGCATATTTAGAAATTTAAACATCTTTGAAATCAATAGGGAAGTTTTCAAACATAAACACCAGTTGGATTTGATTCCATTAAGGTGAAACCAATAGGCAAATCACAATTCAATTCAAAATGTTATGCAAACTTCAAGAGAAGGCCAAATCACATTGCTTTGTAGCCTCCTTAGCTTTCCTTGTAAGAGGAGAGGTCCAGCTTCATAAGCATTTAAAACCTCTGTCTTAACCCATAGTTCTACTTGTCCACTGTATTGTACTTGTTGAGTGATTATGTTTCACCAGGAGGCATTTTGCAATATCTGGAGATGAATTTGGTTGTGCCAAGCTAAGGAGGAGTATGCTATTGGATTAGAAGGAGTAGAGGCCAGGGATGTTGCTAAAGAGTTTAAACTGTTTGGGATAATACTCCATAGCAAAGGAATAGTGCCCAGGCTGGGCAACTTGGTGTATACCTCATACACTGAACAGTCTATAAATGGTTAATTTCATATTGCATATTATATTTACTTATATTTTTTGTGTGTGGTTCCTGATCTTCTTTTGCTCAAGGGTAGCACTCTACCACTTGAGCCACAGCTCCATTTCTGGCTTTTCCTGAGTAGTTTGTTGGCGGTAAGAGTCTTACGGTCTTTCCTCCTTGGTCTGGCTTTGAACCTCGATCCTCAGATTTCAGCCTCCTGAGTATCTAGGATTACAGGCATGAGCCACCAGCACCCAGCTATAATTACTTATAACTCAAATCAGTTGTTGGTTTTTATTTTGCATTAGCAAAAAGAGCTAATGCCAATCCAAACATGTCTCTAATAGAATGAGTGAAAAATTAAGTAAAAGATTTTGGTTCAAAAAATGCAAACCAACAGAATTTGGCTCAATGAGTGGGAAGAATACAGTCACAATATTCTATGCAACTAGGAAAATGGAGGGAGAGCTGGGGTTGGGAGAGATGGGGGAGAATGGTGAAAAGGGTTGAATCGACTGAGATACATTACACTTATAAACAAGTGGAATGGCAACTCCTCTGTACAATTACTTAAAGATAATAAAAGAATTCAGTTAGATATTTTATTTTTATTCTATTTTGGCTCAAGATGAGATGTACAATCTCTGTTGAATGTTTTGGTGAAAACTATTACATTTGGAGGTAAACTATATTAAAATAGGCAATCTACTCAGAGCTTCACTTATATAGTTTTGTTTTATTTTATTTATAAAGAATTTTAAAAATTATTTTATTTTTTTGTTTAACATGTTATCAAGGAATTGAACCCAGGGTCTCAAGTACAGCAGGTGAGCACTCTACCGCTAAGCCACATTCCCAGTCCCAATTTTGTATTATTTTATCTTATTTACAGTACTTATTTTTGCATGCACAGGTATTTTTGCTTAAAAGAAAAAGAATGTACTGAAATGGCATATGGATACTATATATATATATATATATATATATATGTATCTGTATATATCTGTACATATATATATATACTGTATAGATATAGATATATATATCCTTTTCTATGATCCTAAACATATAGAACTGTATATGAGTGATGTGGATCTAAGAACCAGCATTGAACATATCACAGCTTACAGAGGCTTGTCTTTACACATGGGACATACAAGCTACTGTCTATTGGAAATGAAAGAGACCAATACCAATACCTGCTAAATCTTGGCACTCTTTTGTTCACATCTGTGTAGCATTGAGAAAAAAAAAACTCTTATGCATCCAATGTACAAGTTTCTTAACAAGGAATATTTACAGACACTGTGATTACCTGTTTCTTTTTTTCCCTTCAATTTTCTACAAACTTTTATTAACCATAAATCAATAAAAATAAAAGCTACTGGCCTAACTAGTTACTTTGGGCAACACAAGGTTTATATATTCGATGTTTTAATCAAGAGTACCTGTTTCTTGAAACTTTGTTCTAGGGAGGTACTACTTCACTAAAGAACAAAAAGTAGAATCAAGACCCATGCACCCTGGTCAAGATTTCTGCCTCTAGCTTAACAGCACCTAAAGAAAGCTATCTCCCTGGAACCATCCACCTCCTGAGAAGACCTTTGTGTAGGCAAATATGCCTTCCTAATTAAAAGCTGCATTGAAATACTTCCTTCCTACAGGCCGTCTTTCTTACTCAGGTAACAATATTCTATTTTCCCAGAAGAAAATATAACTTCAAGATTATTTTATACTCACCCAAAAAAGTAAAAATGTAAAATAGTAAAATTGAATCTAGTTTCATAATCAACAGTACAATCTTCCTTTACATACTAGTATGTTTGTATTATTCTCATGTGTACCATTTTTGCATGGTCATTTTGTTTTGTTTGAGTATGGAAACAAAGAAAATTCCAGTGTGGGTCCAAAGAAGCACAAGTCCTAGCAGTCTCTTTGAAACAGGAAAAAAGACCCAAGAGAAGGCTCAGGTTGGTGTGTATGGAGAGTTGAGTGACCTTCTTCAGACCGAAGAGTGTGAAATGTGATTTTGCACTCTTGTAATAATTACCAAAGTCCTGTTGGCTAATTGAATCATTTGACATTAAATATTCTCCACTTGTCATACACATGACTCACTTCAAATTACAGAATGGTGTTCTTCACATATGGTTGACATTGCTAGATTCATCTGCCATTTACCAACTGTTCTATAGAATAATTTTACACCCCGTGGAATCGATCTGTTTACCTCAAAGCAAGTTTGACGTGCTATATAGAGCTTTTCTTTTTTTAAAAAAAGAAACAACATAAGAAAAGTTTTTAGGCTAACTTTAAAAATTACAATAAATTCTTCTGGGTACATCTTGGTTTTTCCTTCATCCCAAAACAATGGCATTTTATTTATTGTTTGATGGTACAGACAGCTTCTCAAGGTGTCTGTGCACTCAACCCTAGGTTTATGGCTGTTCTCATTTCAGAAAGTAAAGATTGTGTCACCTCATTTATAAGGAAAGTGATGGTAGCAATTCTTTATCTATAGGCTCTACCATTCTGGAACTTTGTTTAGCAAGAAAAACTGCTGAGGTTTAATGCTGCCATCATAAGCATAAGTTGCTACAAAAAGTAGACATTTTGGGGTGGATGGTCTCAAGGAACAAGGGGGAATTTTTGTAAGGTGACTCTCTTTTGTGTTACTGAGGAATGAACTAAGGGCTTAGGCAAGCACCTGACCACTCGAACCATGTCTACAGCTCATTTGTTTGTACTTTGTTTTTGAGATAGGGTCTTTCTGCCTCTGCCTCCTGAGAGACTACAGGTATGTACCACCACACTAAGCTTATAGAGTACATTTTAAAAAATCATCTCTCACAATATGTATTAGATACAATCTGCATCCAGAGAGTGGCCTTGAATAACTTGCTTTAGTCTTATGTTCATTTTGCATTAGAGATTAACTTTATAATTCCTCATCTGTTTCCCTGTTTGTTTTTTGTGTTTTCCTACACACTGAAAAAAATCTGTTTTCTTTCTTATTTTATATCGTCTATCTCCTCTACAAGAAGGGAAGTTCTAAGAGGCCATGAGTGAGGGCTGATTTTGTTTCCTCCAGGAACCTAAGTGCTTAGAGCAATGGCCAGCAGGTAGTGGACAATTGTACCAAGGTGTGTGTGTGTGTGTGTGTGTGTGTGTGTGTGTGTGTGTGTGTGTTTGGGTATGGATCCTATTTCTTTATTTCTTTTGAACTTTTAATGTTTAAAATCATCTTTAAGTAGTTATATAAAAGGGTTTCAATTCAACACTTCAGCTTCTGAGGACAAGCCATCTGGATCCATGTCAATCCTTCCATTGTTCTCTCCCATGCCTCCCAACCCCATAGCTCAGTCCTATGCCTTAAATCCTTTTTACAATTATTCTTTAGATAATGAAGTAATTTTGCTATAAACCTTTTCCTAGAATAAATGTTTTACCTCACTTCTTTGAAATACCAAAAAGATTTTATCTGGAATAATACCCTATAATAATTTATCTCGCATGCCACTATTTAGAAATCTAAACACGTTCTGCATTTACTAGTAAACATCCAATTACTATTAAAATCAGAAGTCATGGGCTGGGAAGGTGGCTTAGTGGTAGATCACTTGCCTTGCATGCCTGAGGCCCTGGGTTCGATTCCTCAGCACCACATAAGCAAAAAGAAAAAAGCCGGAGGTGGCGCTGTGGCTCAAGTGGTAGAGCGCTAGCCTTGAGCTGAAGAGCTGAGGGACAGCACCCAGGCCCAGAGTTCAGGCCCCATGACTGGACCCCCCACCAAAAAAAATCAGAAGTCATAAACCAAGACATGTCCTGTCAGTGGGTGGAGGGAGGAAATAGGATAACCCCCAGAACCTCACTAGCTCTGGGGGATGGGGTATTCAGTTCTTTCAGCTGGCACAGCTCTGGCTAAGAATGGGTTAACTGCTTACCAGATAGAGAAGTAGGGAGTGCTAAGTGTGCTGTTGTATAGTGGAAGTTTTACTTTCTCTATGCCCATCCATTCCAGCCCAGGCCTAGGGAGTACACTTCCTCTCGCTCTTTGGATATTTATGGTTTTTACAAAAGCAGATGGTCTCTCTTGAGTTGTTTTGTGTGACTGACATTTTTAATGAATTGGTGACAGAAAAAAGAATTGACTCACTCTCAGTTGGATAATTTTAAAAATGCCAAACTGAAAAGAATGATATCTCATAAATTCAGGCAAATGGGCATTAAGGGGCTAAGCTGGCTGTCCTTTTAATATACTGAGTATTAGCATTTTTCCAGAGCTTTCAGTTCAGGAAGGTAGTTTTAGCTCAGGAGACTATACTTTTCATTAAAACTCTTGTTCTATATGCTGTATTGTAATGAAAAAATAATTTGTCACACATGTAATATTTAGATCCTCTGTTGTAAGGGTGGGGAAAGGATAGTTAGATAGGCTCAAATTTCAAAGACCATACATTGCTTACTTCAAAAAGTAAAAGCAACAGCAGTAGTCACCGAGAGTTTACATAATTTTGAAACTAAGTTTAGTTGTATAAAATGATAGGAAACTTCAGATATTGGAAAGCTCCTCAATTTTTACATCATCAGAGGCCCAAAGGACTCCAGACTAGCTGATACTGATCTCTGACAGAGTAAAACACATATTTTTTGGGGGGGGGTCCAGCCATGGCGCCTGAACTCAGGGCCTGGGCACTGTCCCTCCACCCACAGCTCTTCAGCTCAAGGCTAGCGTTCTACCATTTGAGCCATAGCACCACTTCCGGCTTTTTTTCTTTTTGCTTATGTGGTGCTGAGGAATTGAACCCAGGGCCTCAGGCATGCAAGGCAAGCGTTCTACCACTGAGCCACCTTCCCAGCCCCTAAAAGGCATATTTAACACCAAACATTTGTTGAATTGAGGTTTGGATTTAAAAAGCAAAGCAGTACATCAATCAAAGTGGATTTTATGATCTGTAAGTTAAAAAGTAAAATAATTTTCTTTAAAGTCACAGGTCATTATTTTGCAGAATGAGCTAAATATATACAGTAGTAATATGGAAATACAGCATATATTAATTGAAAAAGCAAGTTCTACTAGCAGAACAGATCTGAGGACCAATGGAATAGAACTGAAGACCCAGAAATGAACCCATAGACCTGTAGCCACCTAATCTTCGATAAAAGAGCCCAAAAAAAATAGAATGGAGGGGCTGGGAAGGTGGCTCAGTGGTAGAGCACTTGCCTTGCATGCTCGAGGCCCTAGGTTCAATTCCTCAGCCCCACATAAGCAAAAAGAAAAAAGCCGGAAGTGGCTCTGTGGCTCAAGTGGTAGAGTGCTAGCCTTGAGCTGAAGAGCTGAGGGACAGTGCCCAGGCCCAGAGTTCAGGCCCCAGGACCGGACCAAAAAAAAAAAAAAATAGAATGGAAAAAATTTAAAAAATAAAATGGAAGACAGCCTTTTCAGTAAATGGTGCTGGAAAAAATGGTTAAACACCTTTAGAAAACTAAAATTAGATCCTTATATATCACTCTGCACCAGAATCAAATCCAAATGGATCAAAAACCTCAAAGTCAAAGCAGACACCCTGAAAACATTACAGGAAGGAATAGGAGAAACTCTGGGACTCCTTGGCATAAGCCGAAATTTTCTTAATAAAGACCCAGAAACACAACAAATGAAAGAAAGGTTGGACAAATGGGATTGCATGAAACTGCAGAGCTTCTGCATGACAGAGGACATAGCTAGCAAGATCAATAGAAAGCCCATGGATTGGGAGAAGATCTTCACTAGCCATACAATGGACAAGGGTCTCATATCTAAAATATACTTAGAACTCAGAAAATTAAATCCCCCAACAACAAATCTTCAAAGAAACAACCGCCTCATTAATAAGTGCGCTAAATATTTAAAGAGAGACTTCTCTGAAGAGGATGGCCAATAAATACATGAAGAAATTCTCAACTTCTCTAGTCATAAAAGAAATGCAAATCAAAACAACATTAAGATTCTACCTCACCCCAGTTAGAATGGCTATAATCAAGAACTCTAATAACAACAGATGCTGGAGGGGATGAGGCCAAAAGGGAACCCTACTGCATTGTTGGTGGGAGGGTAAATTTGTCCAACCACTTTGGAAAGTAGTATGGAGGTTCCTCAAAAGACTCCACATGGAGCTCCCCTATGACCCAGCAATCCCACTTTTGGGCATTTACCCAAATGATCACAAACTAAAGCTACCAGCACAACTATGTTTATTGCAGCATTATTCACCATATAGAACCAATCCAGATGCCCCTCAGTAGATGCACGGATCAAGAAAATGTGATACACACACACACACACACACACACACACACACACACACACCAGAATTCTGTGCTTCCATCAGAAAGAATGACATCACTCCATTTGTTAGGAAATGGAAAGACTTGGAAAAAATCATATTAAGTGAAGTAAACCAGATCCAAAGAAATATAGGTCCCATGGTTTCCCTCATTTGCAATAATTAGTATATGTCTAGGATAATTTTATCAAATGAGCAAAACTGTACATATGACCATATGAGATTATGTGATGCAAAATGAACCCCAAGATATGGACACAAGAGGTCTTTCCTTGTTGCTGTTTATAATGTACTATGTGATTTTTTTTGTTTCCTTTGTATGTTCTTCCCCCTATGGTATATTCCCTATTGTCATTATACTTGATTTTGGTACCTTGCATCTTGTATATATATTTATTTAATTTGGGGAGGGGAAGGAGAATAACAAAACTCTGAAACAAGGACACAGGATGACCCGTTGCAATAATGATACTCACAAAACACAATGATGGAAATGAACTTTACAACTTGCTGGTGGGGGAGGGGTGGAGAGGAGGAGTGAAAGAGGTGGGGGAGGGAAGGGATTGTGGGAGAACAACAAAGGAAGGGGTAACAATTCTGGACAAGAAATATATTCATTACCTTACTCGTGTAACTGTAGCCCCTCTGTACAGTTTACAATAAAATAAAGTTTTAAAAAAAGAAAAAAAAAAGGTCTAGAATTTGATTTCTATTTTAAGTTTTTTTTTGCAAAAAAAACATACCTATATGAATTAATGCAAACCTTTTTTGTTTTTTATAGTACTAGGGTTTGAATTCAGGGTGTCATACTTGCTAGACTGGCATTGTATCACTGGCATGCCTTTGTTCTGTTTTGTTTTGTTTCCGCTAGTTATATTCAAGATAGTATCTCTCAAACTTTTCTATATGGGCAGGCCTTGAACTATGATTCTTCGCTCAAGCCTCACAAATATCTAGTTTTACAGATGTGAGTCACAAGTGCTCAGCAAAAAAAATTAAAGACACTTAAAGTATTGTTTGATGAATAGCTTTTCTCAGCGTATGAATACATATAAATTCATATTTAATAGTATTTTAAACCATCACCATAATCTCTTTCTATACTTAAATTTTACAGCTTTTAGGTTTTTTTAACTTTCAGTAAAAACATTCTGACAATAAAAAGGAAGAACTCATCTTCCAAGGACTTGCTCATACTTAAAACGGTCACCTTTTACAGATCATTTTGCCTTACAGTCTATTTGTTTGAACACTAAGTGCTATTGATTTGTCTTGAGCACATCTTTCAAAACAAGCTCATACAAACTTCTGAACAATGTTGGAGCTTCTGAGTCTTCAGAGACTCATGAAGAGGGAACGAAGTCCTTTTGAATTGTGAGATGGATGTGAGCCTTAGGGAAGGCCAAGGGTGGAATTTTATGTTTAGGGAAATGAATTTGGTTTTCAAGTTGATAAGGAGGGGAATTAAGATGGTTGATTTTGACTGTCAAATTGATTAGCATAATCTGTAAAATGGGTGCAACTATAAATACCAAAATAGTGAGGACTTGGAAACGTGAAATGAAATCATGATTATGATGGCCCATTACATTGGAGGTGCTAAAAAAAATGTTATGTACCATCATTCTTTTTATACGTGTCAATATAAAACCTTAAGGATGTCCTTGCTGGATTAAAAAAGTCTCATCCTGGTAATCTTTTAGACACATCCCCAAAAGTGCAAGCACAGAAGATAACTTCTCAGGAACACTCAGCTGAGATCCTGACCTGTAATGGGCGCCCAACAGTTGTATTTGCTGCCCAAACATTCCAAATGGTTAAGACCCACTGGCCGGCTATAATGAAAGAAAGGTTCTGAGATACAGTTCCAAATAGTGCAATTAAGAGAAACTCCGAGTTCTGGCTTGATTTGACCCAGCTCTATGAGACCCCTCATTGTAGAAATGTTACAAACCCTGGCTCTTAAAAAAAGTATGGCACCCTCTTAGAACTGTTGGTCTCTAAATGAGACCTTAACAATGCAGGAAAGGCCTGAGGATAGAATGCAAGCATCAACCTGAGAGCTGCTTCTTCCCTCCCAGCTCTAGAGGTTCTTCTCTTGCAGCCACTCTGCCAACTACATTTCACTCACAGAACCCAAGCCCAGCTCTCCCAGGGCAGACCATAAAATGGAGACACAGGTTGTCAAGGTCACTGTTTATTGCAGGACCAGCTGCCCTTCCATCTGCCTTTCATTCTGAAGAAAAGGCCCAAGAGCTAAAAATGTGAAAATAATATACTCCTAGTCTAAAAACAAATCTCAATATTTCAATTGTTATGCTGTGAGTACCACCTAGGGATTAACCTATGACCTTTTGTTTTATTAGTTTAGCAATGGGTAAAAGCCAGAGCTTCCGGCTCAATTGCACAGGAAAAAAAAAAAAAGTAACTACACAAGGATGGAATGTTTGGAAATCTTAGGCTGTGATTGGTGATTGTTTTTTCTATTAAAGGCTACTCTGATTTACATATCCAAGCAAACATTGGGCATCTAGCTGTTGGATGGTACTCTGGCCCAGTTTTCTAGGCATGGTGGTCTTTAGTTCCCAAGTCTTAGCAAGGAAGAATTCAAGGGCATCATAAATCAAGGGTCCTGGATGAAGAATTTTCATGTATCAGTTTTCAACATCTTTATGTGTGAACGTCTTTGGAAGCACCTGATATAGCCTCAACTAAAGGAATCAAAACTTGTTTTCCTTCAGCCCTCAAATGCTTCACCAGCAGAAGTATCTCCGTTCCTCCTTATTACAAAATCTTCTTCAGTGTTCCACTTACTACCCCTTTTCCCAGGCTTTGTTTTCAGTGTGTTCTCTGAAAGAACCTGACATAAAACACTGTGGACTTCACATAGAATGAAGTCTAGCAAGGCACTCAGCACCTCGCTCAGTTTCTATACCTGCACAGCTGTTCCAGAAGTGTTGAACAAATGAGGAAAAAAAATGACTAGAAGAAATCTGCTCACTTTCTGCAGTGCTTGCACTTCCCAAGTTTCTTGACATTAAAAAAAAATCTAATTTGTGGATGGAATTTCTGCAGTGCCCTTTCAGGGAAGATCCTGCTTTCCTCATTCATGATAGTGATTGTGTTTCCTATTGGGTAGTTCTGATCTCCACATGTGATTTAACATGTATCTGTCCAGTATAATAAGCTAGACAAATCCCTGTCCTGATGAACCTACATTGTAATGTAAGTCTGGGAGGAGAACAAAGAAATGCTCTCATTTTGTGGGATAAGAATTTGAAATTATACCAAACAGGATAAGGAGATAGAGAGAGATGAAGTGAGGTTAAGTTAATTATGATGGTACTGGCAAGTTTCTCAGAGGATGAAAACTTCAAGGTGAGATAAGCCCAAACAGTTTCAAGCATGCAAATGCTATTGGAATTAAAATATGCAATAACAGAAAACAGGATTAAATAAAATTAACATAGTCTAGGGTTTTTAGTACATAGTGGTAACTACTTAAGATTACAATAAACATATTATATATTTTCTAGAGTTTTAATAGAACAATAACATAGAAACAAAATGTAAATATACAATAAAAATGAAAATAAATGAATAGTATCTGATGAAATAAAAGACAGGAAAAACAGGACCTAGATTCAGTAAGACATGTAGAAATCAAAGAAGATAATGGATTTAAACATCAACTTCTATCTACAATTACATCAAATGAAACTAGACAAAACACTTTAACTAAAGGAAAAGATTGTAAATGATTGAAAACACAAGTCCTATCACCTTCAGTTTATAAGAGACATACTTTTTGAATATAGGCCATGAAAAGCCTGAAAGAAAATAACAGAAGATTCCAGACAAACATTAACCCAAAGAAGCCTTGGTTAGCAATATTAAAATTAGACAAAGTAGACTTTAAAGTCAGAGGAATTACTAGAATTCACTAGGGCCATTTCACAATAATGCAAGGGTTAATTCCAACATGATGAATGATTCTCAATTTAGCATGTTGGTAATATAGCTTCAAATACACAGAGCAAAAAATAAAAAACAGAACTAAGTGGAGAAATAAGCTGATCTATACATATGTGAGAAATTTCAGATACATTCTCCCAGAAGATGATAGAACAAACAGAAAAATCGGCATTGAGCTAAGTAAACATTTGAAGCACAGGATGGATAAAGATACTCAGCTTTCCCCCGTGTCATGCTGCCCCAAGGTCTTTGCCAGATTCACTCGAGATTGTTTGTGAGGATAAGGAGAGACAAATACAGGTCCATGTTCTACATACCTAAATAGGTTGAAATAATAAATCAAACTAATTCACTGTCAAGATACATCCTATTTTCACAAATATATCTAGACTAAGGTATCCTTTATACATAACTAAAAATATCAAAGATGGCAAAAGGGCAAAGATAATTATATTTAATTATTATGGTATATGTCCAGCATTCTGTTGTTGGCCTGGAAAGATTTAAGTCATAAAATAAATGGATGAATAACCCATTACACAGTTGTTCCAAAAAAATTTGAGTCCTTTATTTTTAACAAATTCTCATGCTGTAAAAAGATTTTAATACAATTGGCATTTTATAGGGAATAATACCTTAAAGGATTAAAAAGTAAAATGTATCTGCACTTAAGGTGTATAAATTCTGATATATTCTTATAAAAACAGAAAATATAAAAAATTTGTCTCTGGTTTAAATTCTGTTTTTGAGATTCACAGTTATACATTAAATTGAAAGCAAGATATGAATAAGTTAGTGATTCAAAATTTCAAATGGAAATTGTTTAAGTAAGCCTGACATTTTAAATTTAATTTTTGAAAATTTAACACTGTATCTTATGTTTTTATAGAAAATAAAACTTTTCTGAATACTTATCTTGGGGTTCATTTCACCTAACATCAACTTATTTGACATTTTCTGCTTGACTCAGATATATACTAGTTATTGCAAATAAGGGAAACCATGGGACCTATGTTTCTTTGGGCCTGGCTTACTTCACTTAATATAATTTTTTCTAAGTCTTTCCATTTCCTAAAAAATGGGGTGATGTCATTCTTTCTGATGGAGGCATAGCATTCCATTGTGTATATATACCGCATTTTCTTGATCCATTTATCTACTGAGAGGCATCTGGGTTGGTTCCATATCTTAGCTATGGTGAATAATGTTGTGATAAACATAGTCATGCTGGTAGCTTTAGTATGGCCTTGTTTGTGATCCTTTGGGTAAATGCCCCGAATTGGGATTGCTGGGTCATAGAGGAGCTCTATGTGGAGTCTTTTGAGGAAAATCCATACTGCCTTTTAGAGTGGTTGGACAAGTTCACACTCCTACCAATAATGCAGTAGGGTTCCCTTTTGGCAACATCTGCTCCAGCATCGTTTGGTATTAGATTATAGCCATTCTAACTGGGGTGAGGTAGAATCTCAATGCTGTTTTGATTTGCATTTCTTTTATGGCCAGAGAAGTTGAGAATTTTTTCATGTGTCTATTGGCCATTCTTATTTCTTCTGCAGAGAAGTCTCTCTTTAAGTCTTTAGCCCACTTATTAATGTTGTGATAAACCTAGTTGTGCTAGTAGCTTTAGTATAGCCTTGTTTGTGATTGTTTGGGTAAATGCCCAGAAGTGGGATTGCTGGAACATAGGGGAACTCTATAGGTGGTCTTTTGAGGAATCTCCATATCACTTTCCAGAAAGAATGACACCGCCCCATTTGTTAGGAAATGGAAAGACTTGGAAAAAAATTATATTAAGTGAAGTAAGCCAGACCCAAAGAAACACAGGTCCCATGATTTTCCTTATTTGCAATAACTAGTGTAAGTCTAGGATAATCTTACCAGACAAGCAGAAAAGGTCAAAAGCTATGTACAAATGACCATATAAGATGATGCTAAGCAAAATAAACTCCATGATAGGGACACAAAGAGGTTTTTTGTTGTTGTTGTTTTTAATGTACTATTTGATTTTTTTGTTTCTTTTTAATTTTATTTTTATTGTAAAGGTGACATACAGAGGAATTAGTTATGTAAGTCAGGTAATGAGTACATTTCGTTTTGAACAGTGCCCCCTCTTCCCTCGTTTTCTTCCAGCTTTCTTCCTCCCAACCCCCCCCTCAAGTTGTATAGTTCATTTTCAACATAGTGTCTAGTATCACTGCTACATTAGTTCATCCTTTGTCCAATCATTTCTGTGCTCCCCCTTACCCTCCCCAAAACAGATAAGTTTACATACAAGACAAAAATACAGAAATCAAAAATAGTCATAAAAGGGAGGGAGAATAAACAAAAAACCCTCTTTTTTCCATTTCTTGAAGTTCTTTTTGATAAACATCATTTTATATGATCATATGCATATAGCTATTGAACCTTTGCAAGTATTTTTTGTTTCTTTTGTATGTTCTTCCCCCATGGTATAGCCTCTGTTGTCACTGTATTTGATTCCAGTGCCCTGCATCTTGTATATACATTTTTCTAATTTGGGGAGGGGAAGGGAAATAACATAATGTTGAAATAGGATACAAGTTGACCCAATGAAACAATGAGAAGTACAAGACACTGTTGAAAATGAACTTTACAACTTTTGGGGGGGCCAGTTAGGGAGGTGGGGATGGGAAGGGATGGCAGGGGAAAAAAAGGAGGGGGGGTAACAAAGCTTGATAGGAAATGTACTCATTACCTTACACATGTAACCATAACCCCTCTGTACAGTATCTTTACAATAAAAAATTTAAAAAATTAAAGATAAAACCTTTTCAATTCTGACATGCAATGTTCTATCTTTCTGCTAAAGAGAGGAATCAGTGTGAAGATCCATCTATGACAGGTCTAGACCAAAATATCTATAAATTTAAGAATAATGTAAGTTGTTCCATACAGTAAAATATTCCTCAGATGACATGCACAACTACTGAAAATTGTGGTAATTTATGAGTAGTTTATTCCTCCCCAGAATTACAAGGATAGGAAATTTAGACAAACTCAGCTATACTAGTAAGCAATTGATTTTAGCCTGTGGAGTAGAAAAAGGAAAAGAAATTGAAGGTATACTATTGGAAAGGTTTTCAGAGTTGTAGGCAACTCGACACAACTAGTTTATGCATTCATGCTATTTGAGAATAAATTTGTCATGTTAACTTGTCATTACCTCAGTGATTTGCCATTCTATCCCCCTTCACTGGAAAGCAATTTAAGTCTAAATAGCAATATGAGTGGATTTCCAAACTCTCATGGAATCTGGATGGAATCTGGATGGCCATGGCCCTTTTTCCCAAAGATGTAGTGTGGCAGATGTGGTAAACTGTTTTTCAAGGGGTGGGATAATGTTAAGATTATGTTAGGATAATGTTCAGTTAGAGTTAACAGATCCCAAATCAGAATAAGAATCCAAATGTCCTTTAATAATTTTATGTAATTTCACTTCATGATTGTGAAAACCTAAAGGCAGTATTGATTTTTTTTTATTGTCAACATGATGTACAGAGGGGTGACAGTTACATAAATAAGGTAGTAAGTACATTTCTTGTCAAACTTGTTAGTATTGATTTTGAACCAATGAAAGAAAACAAAAAAGGAAGAAAGAAATGAAAGGCACAAGGATTGAAAAATGAGAAATAAAATTAATGGAGCTGTAAATTATAGATGATTGAATAGAAGACAATCAAAATTATCTTCAAATAAACTATTTGAATTAATAAATGAATTAAAAGTCCATTCATTTCAATATATTGGCAAAAATACAAAATAATATATTTAGCCAGGTGCTAGTGGCTTACGCCTGTAATCCTAGCTACTCAAGAGGCTGATATCTGATGATCACGCTTCATAGCCAGCTGGAGCAGGAAAAGAGTCTGTGAGATTTTTATCTCCAAGTAAGCACCAAAAAAGCTGGAAGTGGAGCTATAGCTCCAATAGATCACTAGCTTTGTACAAAAAAAAAAAAAGCCCTCAGGAAAAATGGCTAGATCTGGCATATGTATATGTATATATATACACACACACACACATATATATATTATATATTATATAATATATAACACTTTTCTATTTAAAATAGCATAAAATTAAACAGTTAGAAATAAATCCAATTAACAATGTGTAGTGTTGACATGTGTTTTGAGCATCTGGAACTAATGGAAGGTACTGGTGTAGCTACTTTAAAACCACCAGCAGGAAGTATTTATTAAAGTTGAATATATCCATATCCTTACATCTAGCATTTTTTTCCTGGCATAAACTCAATAAAAATTTATGTAAATATGTGCCAAAAATACATGTTCAAGATTCACAGCAACATTATTTGTAGAATGTAAAGGCTAGAAACAACCTAATTGTATATGAAGAATTGAAGCAATGAAGAAATTGTATTATATTCATTCAATCAACTATTATAGAATGATGAAAAGAAACTAAGGCTACATGCAACAATACGAATAAATAAGTTGTTGAAAGAAATTAGTTCTCTGGGAAAGTGAGGAAGTGACTTAAGAGAATTATAATGTGTTCTAGATGTTGGCAGTATTGTATTTCTTGATTCTGGTGGTGTTTACGTAATACTTTTACTTTGTGGAAGTTTATCATTAAACATCATCAATTCATCATTAAATGCACTGAATTGTTTATGAATGAAGTAATATAGTCCAATAAGAAGATGGAAAGTAAACTAGAACAGCCAAATGTCTATGATTATTGAAGTTTAATTATGGGACATCAGGGTGCATACTATTATTCTTTTTTACTTTGCATACTTGAAATTTTCCATTATAAAAAAAGACAAAATGCACCTATTCACAGAGCACTGCAAAATCTTTATGATGGTTTCCATTGACAGATTTTACCACATCAGTCTTAATGGCTTTATCTGAAGGTATATAAACATTATTAATATTGATGTCACTTGACAATAATTAAAATGCTACTATATCTTGCATCTGGCACCTAGAATGCTCTTTTACCCTTCATGGGAGCTTGGTCTCTGCTATCTGAAAAACTTCTGTGGCATTCATTAAACTGTTGTCTCTCTGCCCCAAACTGTATTCTCTCTTTATGAAACTATACAGGGACCCTGCCAACCTTACTTCCAATTTATCATCTGACCTTGTTCCTCCATAAAGGGGAGCTAGAGGCAAAAAGAAGTCTATTGGAGGAAGCAGGAACAAAGGATTCACTTCTTCCTTCCTTTATCCCTCCCTCCTTCCCTCCCTCTTTCCTTCCCTCCCCCCTTCTCTTCCTCCCTTCCTTCCTTTCTTCTTGCAGTACATTTCTGTTTCCTGAATCTTTGAATTTCATCATCTTCTAAGCCTCTGAGTCCAATACAAAGTGGTTCTAAAATGGAGATAACCAGTTTCATCATCCTCTGGTCCAACTGACCACTTTGCTCCTGAGTTTCTATGTGTAATAAATCTGCTGTCTATCTATCTACCTACCTACCTATCTGTCTGTCTGTCTCTCTGTCTGTCTTCTTTTGGTTTCTTCAGTTCCTGAGTGGCAGCAACATCCAGTAATTCTACTTCCTTGAGACTTTACACTTACTCTTATACTTTGGGTAATTAACAACTTTTTATCTAGTTAGCCAATATTCATTGTGTTAAGCTTGCTCTGTTCCAGTAACAGGAGTGACTTCTGTCTCCTGATTGGATCCTGACAGATGGAATGTTCAAGAGTTATCTTCTGCCTTTGATATTTCTGTGACTTGATATCAAATTATTTATTGTTTTCTCTTATTAGTATAGATTTGTGAAAAAAAGATGGCTTCTTCTCTTCACCCCAGGTAGGCAGAAAAATGATTTTGTCTTTTTAATAATTCATATATCTCAATTTGCACTTGAAAAAATTGACTATTAAAAGTTGTATCATTCAATGTTGCTTTAATGACACTGTAGTTAGCATAGCATGTAATGAAGTGATTTTTGGCAATACATGTGATCTGTAAGCCACATTCACACATCTTTACACTATTTTTCTTAAAGCTTCAACTCAGGAGTGAAATTGATAGGGCATTACTTGATATTCAGGGACCAAAAAGCCAATTCCATCTCAGAAGCAATTTCCATCAAACTTTTTTTATCAGTAAGTATGTGGAAATGATATGGTAACTGCTTAATTTATAAGCAGATAAATGGAAAGTTGCATATTACACGACTGAGTATTACTAAAAGCAAAAAGATTCCTATTGGCAATTTAGTTAAAACATGCTGTGCAAAGATAGACCAGGATTATCCTCAGGGAAAAAAATCCAATAAAAAATAATGAATTCTCCTGGATTAGACTAAGAAATTGACAGCTTGTCTCTTGGATATTAGCAGTTTGTTTTCAGATATCCATCTTTTCTAAAGGTGTGAAGATAAGGAAACGAGGACTTCCATACTGTAGAAATAATGTTAGTTATTTTTAAGCCAGTGGATACATATTCCCCTAAACTAGGAACTTTAGGGAGAAAAATCTAATTTTTCCATTTTTGTTAGAGAATGGGTAGTCAAATTTAACCAATATTTTTATGACAGAGAAATTATTTAAAAGTAGAATTTTAAAATTTAGGTATTGTGTTTAATAGTTGATGATATTTGTAAACATCAATGTACCTCTCTAAAGATCCATCTCAGCCCCCTGCCCATTGAATTCTCAGAATTATACAGAGTTGCAAGAAGCTGCTTTTGAGGGAAACTAATTGAAATAAAGTTGGCCTGAGGTTTTTGTCTCTTTAAAACAATGACAATTACTGTTTACAAGTTTTACTTTGAATCAAAAATATGTTTTCTTTCAGTGGCATTGTTCAAACTTTGCTACTGGCCTAGGGAGAAGACAGAGTGGGGCTTCTAGAGGTGTGAAGTCCAAAGCGGTGCAAGCGTGAAGAACAATTTCTTTGGAATTAGTCTTCTGTTTGACAAAGCCAGAGGAAGATGACATTCTACCATATGTTCTTGTTTGCATAATAAGGAAATGTTTTGAAATTCCTTTGTAGTTAAATTATTTAGCTGCTGCCCTTCTTTAAAATTTCTCTCAATAATTTGGAAAGTAATATGGAGGTTCCTCAAAAGACTCCACATAGAGCTCCCCTATGACCCAGCAATCCCACTTTCGGGCATTTATCCAAATGCTCACAAACATGACCACACTAAAGCTACCAGCACAACTATGTTTATTGCAGCATTATTTACCATAGTAAAGATATGGAACCAACCCAATGCCCTCAGTAGATGAATAGATCAAGAAAATGTGACATATATACACAATGGAATTCTGTGCCTCCATCAGAAAGAATGACATTGTCCCGTTTGTTAGGAAATGGAAAGACTTGGAAAAAAATATATTGTGAAGTAAGCCAGGCCCAAAGAAACATAGGTCCCATGGTTTTCCTTATTTGCAATAACTAGTATATGTCTTAGTCAAGCAGAAAAGGTCAGATAAGTTGATGTTAGGTGAAATGAACCCCAAGATAAGGACCCAAATGGTTGTTCTTTCTTGCTATAGTTTCTAACATATTTATAAATATGTTTATAAATAGGGATACAGGTGGACCCACTGCACCAATGAGATGTACAAGTCGTTATGTCGAAAAACGAACTTTACAATTGGGGGTGGGAATGGGAGGGCAGGGATGGTAAGGGGAAACAAAGGAGGAGACAAAATGCTTGATAAGAAATGTACTCATTACCTTGCTCATGTAACCCCTCTGTACGGTATTTTCACAATAAAAAAGACGTATTAATAAAAAAATTTCTCTCAATGAAATTGAGGCCCTGGTCTTTGAATTCTGTTTATCCTCAGGTAATTTCCTTTCTCCATAGAAATTTAGATGTAATTCTCATTGCAGGAGAAACACTACAGGTACATAAATAGGTAGATACCTTGATTTGGTGGAGTTGTAGGAATGGATAATGCCTCATTTTTTAAATTCTGAAAGAGTAGGGTTATGTTGTGCCTCCTTACTAGTGGCTTAAAATGAAAAAATTGCTTCACATACGTAACAATCCAATTCCCAATCTTGGATTACTATTTCTTTTTTTTCTTTATGAGTGTATTTTTATTGGCATACATTCATAGTCCAAAAGGGTTTCATTGTGGTAATCCTTTAAAAATACCTTGACTTTCCTCCTCCTCCTCCTCCTCTTCCTCTTCTCCCCCCCCCCCCCCCTCCAGAATGGGCTTATTCAAACACCCTAGGCTCTTAGTTCATTTTCTAATGTTCTTGAAATCACTTGTTGGCTGAAAGATCAAGTATACTGGTAGGAAAGTCTTGTCTGAGCATTGGTGGGCTATGACAACTAAGTATGTGATGGTAGCTAGATCACTGTGAAAAGAATGTTGGAAGAACTTTCAGAGAAATTAAAATATGCAAAGAAGTATATCTTAAAAACCAAGTTTCCATATCTGCATGGATCTGTTTTTAGGTTCTCTGTTCTGTCTGTTCCTGTGCATATAACATATTGTGCTAATTAGGATAGCTTTAAAATACAGCTTGATATTTGGTGGAGCAAGTTTTGGATTGTTATTTCTATCCATTATGTTGCTGAATGAGAGAACAGCAGTTCATTTCTTTCTATTATTATTATTATTATTATTGTGTGTGTGTGTGTGTGTGTGTGTGTGTGTGTGCATGCACGTGCATGCATGTGTAGTGCTGAGACCAAACACAGGGCCTTGCACTTACCAAGTCTCTTCTTCTGTTTCCTAGGACCCAAGTCCCAGGGACTTTGTCTTGTTTATGCTACAAGGAAGGTCATCTTCTTCAATCCAAAATTGTTTCTTTCTCCAAGACCATATATTCCCACTTTTTTCCTAAAGCCAGTCTACATGTGTCATTGAGTTTTCTCCTTTGGCTCTGACTAGTCCATGTTCACAACGCTCCAGCATTTTAGAGGGATGTGTTTCTCTTGTTGGATGTTGCAGTTGCAAACTCATATACATTCAGAAGTCAAATTCATCATCACAGAGAGGGAAGGTCCAGGTGTGGCTGATAAACCTAAGTACAAATGTCCCAGGGAGGGAGAGCAGCTGTTTCTTGGCTCCATCAGTTTATTGTCACATGGGAATACAGATTCCAATTTGCCACATTTGAGTTTTCAAAAGTAAACGGGGCTCTGGATTGCCATAGGAAATTTGATGGCTAAATTTTTCAGTGCTAGGAACTGTGCTAGAGCCTTGTACATGCCAGGCACAAATTCCACCACTGAGCCCTGAGCCCTGCTCCAGACCTTGCTTTTTTTTTTTTTTTGTCGGTTGTGGGGCTTGAGTTCTGGGCTTGGGCGCTGTCCCTGCGCTCTTCAGCTCAAGGCAAGCACTCTACCACGTGAACCACAGCACCACTTCTGGTTTTCTGGTGGTTTATTGGAAATAAGAATCTCATGGTCTTTCCAGCCTGGGCTGGCTTTGAACCATGATCCTTAGATCTCAGCCTCCTGAGTAGCTAGGATGACAGGCGTGAGCCACTGGCACCCAGATCTTGCCATTTTTTTTAAAGACAGGGACTCACTATATAATTCAGGTTGACTTGAAAGTCACAGATCTCCTGACTCAGTCTCTTGATTACTGAGATTGCAGGTATGCATCACTATGCTTGGCTTGAAAGATGATCATTTTTAAGCAATAATTTTAAAAATTGAATTAATTAGATGGCTGGGTTGAAAAGGAACACCTTCTTGGCCTCATTTATAAATGTTGTCTTTTGTCTGAATTATTTTGACTGTTTCCAGTTCAAATACCATGTTATTTTACTCTTAAAATCCCTAACATCTGGCCTATAATAACTGTCATCTTTTCTCTATCCAGGGCTCGCTCCTCAATCAACATCAGCATGTCTACCACTTTACTAGAAGTCTACTCTTCAAGATCACCAGAGAGTATCTAATACGGGAATAATTCTGGAATGACCATGCAGATGTGTACCCCTTTATCCAATCTTGGAACAATAGTTCTCATAGAATGAGTAATGTAAACAGGAATAATATAAGCATCCTGGGAACTTACCACCACTGAAGAATCTCATGCTTCTCTCACGATTTATTAAGTCAAATTCTGGTGGTAGACCAGGCAATCTATCTGTTGACAAGCACTCTCGACAATTCTGAGGGCTGCAAATCTGAGGCCTGGGGCCCTAAATATACTAATATACGCGTGCTCAAAAGATGATGGGACTTCTACCTAATGAGAACCAGTCTACCTCTCTGGATCTTGCCTCAAGCTTCAGTCCCTCTTCTATACCTTAGAGAAAGGCTTTGCACTGATGCAACAGTTTTTATGAAAACTTCAAGGCTTTATCACATGACTTTGCTATGTAAAAACCCTACTTGTTAGGAAAAACAAGCAAAAAAGTTGACTTTCCTCAATCTGACCATCTAATAACTGTAAAACTTAGCAAAAATTAGAGAGTAAATCGTTACAAACTGTCAGAGTAAATATCAATCTGACTTTTACATACATCATATATTTGTTTATCTGGGTTTTACAAATAGTACTTTTTTCTTCTTGTAAGAGTCAACTGCTAGTTTTCGAAAGGCAAGGAAATACAGAGAAGATTACAGACGACAGTTACCCAATCACCCAGAACTCCCTCATACATAATCATGCATTTCCTTTTAGTCTTTTTTCCTTTTAAAAGCACAAGTACATGCATGTGTGAGCATGAGCTGTTTTCTATTGCACAATACTACATTGTTAAGAGGCATGTGGCTCCTTTGTTTTCAGAACATCTGGCAACTTTCTCAATGGGACCATATATAGGAAATGTAAATAATTATTTTATTCATCTTTTGTTCAGCAAGGATCTATGTAAGTCTCTCTCTCTCTCTAGTTATGTATATATATTTATACATATACATATATGGAAAATATAACCAAAATGAAATCTATGCTTCTAATTTTCCAATAGTCATGACAGAGGAAGCAACCCTGCTATGAAAATGTTTCAACAGTTCTAATATTATTAGGATATCTGAGGCAACTCTTACTGGGAATAGCATGACTTAGTGTGACAAACAAAATTCAGTAATAACAATTATCATCATTATCATTGTCATCATCATCATACTCCATTACCATGCTACTGGAAGGCCAGCATGTCAATAAAGTAGATATTGCTTCAGGAATAAGAGTAAAAAGAATACAATATACCCAAGGGCATACAATGAAAAGACATTAAGAATTATTTATTGATTCTGAGAATTATTTTAACTTGCTTCTGAAATTACTTTTAAAATCTCATACTCTCTTCTTCACTTCATTAACTTACATATTTAAAAAGCTTAGGCTAAAAAGCCAAAGGAAAATTCATGGGAAGGCGAAGCTAAGTGCCTTCTTTTGACAATAACATCTATCGAATTTATTTGCAGATGTTTATTTTTAGCTACACTTGTTTTATCTTGTTGGTTTAAATGACTGCCAGCAAGCACATTTCCAAAGGTGTTCTGAGTTCCTTTGGTTTTTTTGAACCTGCTGGAGCTTCCCTTTGAATATGATTTCCACATTGAAATCCACATCTGTACAGTAGTATTTATAGGGGAGAAAAGACTGCTAATAAGAAACATCTCACTTGTGAAGTGTCTATTGTGTACCAGTGCTGTTAGAGCTCTCCAGATCACTACAAAATGACTTCTTTCTAAAGTTATAAAATATTTAAACATTCAAAAAGCTATAGAGACTGATATAATAATCAATTGTGAATTCACTGCCTGATCTTCACATTTTTAACATTTTCCATGTCATACTTAACATGAAGGAAAAGATTATAGACAAAATTGAAGCCTTTCTGAGTTTTCTCCATATTTTATTCACCTCTCTCCCTTCCCTTACTGTCCTGAATCATTTTCATGTACTCTGTGTGTGTGTGTGTGTGTGTGTGTGTGTATGTGTGGGTGCGTGTGTGTGTGTGTGTGTGTGTGTGTGTGTGTGTTTTGCTGGGGATCAAGTCCAGAACCATGATAGCAAGTGCTCTACTACCAAGCTCCTATCCTATGAACTTTTGAATCTTTACTTTTGTCTCCCATTATACATATAAGAGAATATGTATATATTTCAAGAACATTTCTACTAATTGTTCCATAATAGGCAGATATTATTTTGCCCTATGTTCCATAATGCAAGTTAGTAATATATATTTAATCCCTCCAAGTGTCTGTTTCCTCATCTGTAAAACAAAGATTAAAAACTTATCTACAACAGTAAAGGACTTAGCCCAGTTCACAGATGGTAATACACATTTGATAGAAGTTACAAAAATTACAAAAATAGCCTGATCTGAATTACCATTTGCCTTTCAAGAAATTAGCAAAGCATATTCTTGCCTTATGTGGAAATTCAAGACCACTATGACTATCTTTAGTAAACATTTCTACCTGCTCCATGTTATACAGAAACAGACCAAATGGGAGTGTTGTATACAGACCGCTGAAACGCACTTATAATTATGTACACACTGCACACATCAGGATCATGCTCTGGAACTGACCAAAATTACTCTGTATTTAACTATTTCATCCACACAAATCTATGAGGTAAGCATTTTCATTGTTTCCATTTTATGGATGAGGAAATTGAAGAGCAGAGAGTTTAATACATTGTTTGAGACCATAAAGCTAGGGAGGGGTGCCACAGTTGGTATTCCATGCAAACTTTCATTTCTAAGCCTTTGTTGGTGCTGATACTCACTGCTTCCCAACCACTTTGCCTATGCAGAGTTCTTCAGTTTCTGGTTTTGCAAAATCTGCAAGTCTCAAAAGAGATATATGGTAATGAAAATCATGTCTGCTCAGGGCATGTAGTGAATTATTTACTAAAAGTAAAGATCTCGAGCCATTTGCATTGGACAATGACTCACTCTCAGCTTAATTGAAGTAGATATTTTGCAAGAGAGCAGCTTTGTGGTGTTAATTGTCCAAGCCCTATTAGTACCTTCAAGTTTTATCATAAGTTTGGTTTTCTTATACTCAACAAAATAACAAAATAATCTCTCCCCTTTGAAATTACACCAAGGAATGACTTTTTTTTTTGCCAGTCCTGGGGCTTGAACTTTGGGCCTGGACATTGTTCCTGAGCTCCTTTTAGCTCAAGGCTAGCAACTTACCACTTGAGCCACAGCGCCACTTCCAGCTTTTCTGTGATTAGTTGAAAAGTCTCACAGACTTTCTTGCCCAAGCTGGCTTTGAACTGTGATCCTCAAATCTCAGCCTCCTAGTAGCTAGGACTACAGGTGTGAGCCACTGGTGCATGGCTAAATTTTTTTTAAAGACTAGATTTCTATTGATACTGTGGGGTAAATGATAGAAAAAGTTGATTAGGCAGCTTTATACCTGTGTAAGAGTATGCTTAACTTTTTGTTCAGCCACAGGTGCACAGTAAATAGTTTTTCAGGACAGATGCCAGATGTGACTGGGTAGTGCTGCAATTACATTCACTGTGAGTTAATGTGATAATAAACTTTTAGCAATATTGGGCAGCTCTTTCATCCAGGTAGACTAGGCCTAATTATTATTATTTTTGTTGTTTTTAAAATATAGCTCAAGAAATTCCTCAGCTTCTTTATACTACTAGTCTGACCAGAAGAAACAAGGTATTTCTAGATGCAGAAGGAAAACTAAATCACAAGTTATAGTTAAATCCAGTGGAGGCTGGTAAGTAGCTCTTCTCCATGTCCAGGTACACAGAAAGAAGTGAATTGTGTTCAATTAGAAACAAGAGCTTACTCCTGCTGCAAGCAGGTTGCTGTAATGGATTATGCAATGTTTGCCTCTCTAAAGACCTTGAGGTAAAGGATGAGAAATATCTTTACAGCAAACAAGCTTTCAGAGCTATTTCCAGGTGCCATCAATAAGCCCCTAAGATTCTCATGAGTCAGCAGAATCCATGTGTGCTTTCCAGATATTGACCCAACTCACCTCTCTCTTCCTTGCTCTCAAGCTCAGGTTGCTTAGGCAAAAGGGCATAAAATAAACACCAAAAAAGGTTCACAATTCAGCTCCCTTAAATCCTCAACAAGGTCTAGATAAGTATTCACTAACTCTTTTAGAAAGAAATAGCTGTTTTCCCTGTGAGAATGCTATGAAACTAATCAAAATCTTAGTTGGCTGTAATTTCATCTTGGGCTAACTGTCCAGTTATGGTTTACAAAAACCCCTCAAAGACTGGTCTTAGCCAATAGAGTAACTGGGAAGTGATGGCCCTTTAAAGGGTGGAGCTTACTGGAAGGATGTTAGGTTATTGGGGGTGTGTCCCTGAAAGGATTGTTAGGACCTCAGCCCCTTTCAGCAATTTTTTTTTTTCCTGGCTGAGCAGCTCTGTTTGTTTCTGGTGAGCAGCTCCTCTTGCAAGTGCTACCATGAAGTACAATGCTGTTATAGGCCCAAAGGCAACCAAGGCAAAGTGAACATGGACGGAAACCTCAAAAACCATGATTTCCAAGAAACCGTTCCTCCTTCAAGTTGATTGTTCTCAATTACATGTCATAGTGATAGAAAACCTGACTAGCACAGATTCATTTTTAAAAGGCGATTGTATTCAAAGATGTATATATAAGGAATACAGAGAAAAACAAAAACAAAAACAAAAAAAACCCAGATGGGTTTATTGCTTGTGGGATGAAGGAAAGCCAGAGCCATATCACTCAGGAGACAAATTCACCTGATTTCCCTGTGCTAACGACAAAAAGATTACAATTGCTTATTAGAGGAGATTCTAGGCATTATAAGAAATGTTTCAGATAGATTAGGCTTAATGTAACCTGATTTAGCAAATAAAAATTTAAATGCTCAACTAAATCTATGTAGTAGAAAACAGTGACTACTTTTTTGGGAGGGATTAGACATGATACTGGGACTTGAACTCAGGGCCTGGGTGGTGTCCTTCATCTTTTGCTCTCAAGACCCTAGGTCTACACTACCACTAGATCCACAGTCCTCTTCTGGCTTTTTGGTGGTTAATTGGTGATAAGAGTATCATGCACTCTACCTTGGGTTGGCTTTGAACTGTGATCCTTCGATATCAGCCTCTTGAATATCTAGGACTACTAGTATGAGACACTAGTGTTTGGCCTTTTTTTTTTTTTGGTGGATCGTGGGATCTGAACTCTGGGCCCAGGCACTGTCCCTCAGCTCTTCAGTTCAAGGCTAGCACTCTACCACTTGATTTAAAGAGCCATTTCTGGCTTTTTTTCTGCTTATGTGGTACTGAGGAATTGAACCTGGGGCCTCATGAATGCAAGGCAAGCACTCTACCACTGAGCCACCTTCCCAACCCCAGGTGCTTGGCCTTTTATAGGTTTTTTTTTTTTTAATCTCATGAAATATTTGGGGCATACTTACACTAAAATTACTCAGCATTTACTAAAAACTCAGACTTCCCTTAGCATCTTATATTTATTATCTAAAAACCCTAATTTGGAAAACGTGGGAGAAAATGTTGGAGGGTATAACAGTGTTCCAAAAGAAATGTACTCATTACCTGACTTAGGTAACTGTAACTCCTCTGTACATCACCTTTACAATAAAATTTAAATTAAAAAATAAAATTAAGGGCTGGGAAGGTGGCTCAGTGGTAGAGTGCTTGCCTTGCATGCATGAGGCCCTGGGTTCAATTCCTCAGCAGCACATAAAGCAGGAAAAAAAAAAGCTGGAAGTAGTGCTTGTGGCTCAAGTGGTAGAGTGCTAGCCTTGAGCTGAAGAGCTGAGGGACAGTGCCCAGGCCCAGAGTTCAGGCCCCACAACTGGACCCCCCCCAAAAATAATTATATTAAATTAAATTAAACCCTAATTTGGTGGGGCTCTGCACAATTCAGAGTCTTGAAGCAACAGTAGTCTGTGCACTCACATCTGGGCCTTAGAAACCTCTTTCTCTAACAGTGTGAATTTCTCCATTGCAGTACATTGTGCTAAAGGGACTGTAAACCAAATTCTCAGCTGAGATCATCCTTTGTGATCAAGTACAGTGGAATACATCAAGTTGGTGAGTGACATATGCAGCTGCTGTATCCTCCAAGAACTCAAGACAAGGCAAGACAGAAGTCAGTTACCTACTGCTTCTGGATCAAAAGAGTCAGTTGCTGGATACTGCCAGTAGACTTCTGTCAGAAGGGGGATCACTGAGAGGAAGATTACAGCAAAGAATAACATAGGGGTTGAGACAGTTCTGATTTCTAGCTTGCAAGGTTGCTTGGGAAGATTTATGAACATAGTGAGCTCGGTCCTTTTCAGTGACCTAAGGAACCCCTTTACAGAAGAATCCCCAACCTGCGGAGTCAAACTCAACCTTGCTCATCAGTACCTCTTATCCTCCTTATAATCAAGCAGGCAACCTGGGATGGAATCATGCCCAGACCCCACTACTTTCTCACATGGCAGGCAATCAAATGCCAATTCTCTTTGACTCTGCCTCTCTCTTGGTTCAAGGTATCAACCTCTCTGACCCCTATAACATCAAGAGGATTGAACCAAACTCCTCCTTCTACTCAGCTGTTTCCATTTTATTATTTTGTTGCCATGAGCTATCTTTTACAAAATGCAATTTTGAGGACATTTCTTCATTTATGAAAGCCTAAAGTGATTTTGCTTAAAGAATAAAATTGAAATTGCCTCTGGGTAAATGCACATGTCCTTCAAGGTTTGTCTTTAGTCTTTATTTCCAGCCTCTTGACCATCATTTTCTTTTCCAAAATAGCAGTCAGTTGACCACTATTCTAATGTTCTCACATCAAAATGACTTTGTGATCATTCTTTTATCTGGAATAACCTCCACTTAGCCTGTCTTTATTTGGAAAACTCTCTTTTCAAGAGTCTGTGCTAGTGCAAGCCCTGCTTCTTTCTCTGATGCAGATCAAGTGTTATTTTGTATCTTCATCCTGTGCTGTGCTTGCTTCCATCAGAGGGCTTAACATTTCATACTGAACTTGCATTCCACAAAGGATTTATTGCATCCTTGAGAGAGGGACTGTGATTTCCTCACCTTTCAGTCTTTGTACAAACATAGTAAAAATTAGTGTGGTGAATGTTGGTCAAATGTTTGTGTGCTGTGCATTTTCCTAGAGCATTTTTCTCCAATATTATCTTTCTAATTGGCCACAACTCTATGAGGCCAACAGTGCTACTATGGCTAGCTGATGGAAGAGATCTGCTACAGCTAGGAACTGGTGATCTCAAGTCAGCTATAAAATAGAAGTACCTAAAACACTTTTTAAAAACAAATATTAATGATCAGAGCCACTAGGAAACATAGCAGCAGGTTGGTGCACTGAGAGTGAGCTTGAAAATTTCATAGGTAGTTTTCATGTAAAGCTACCATTTGAAGCCATGGATCCATATTTCATTTTAGGAAACTACAGACAATGTTGAGGAGACAGAATAGAAGCCAGAGAATGTTTGAGAAGAAAAGGGGTACTGGTAGCTGAATCAGTAGCTGTAGCTATAACTGTGGGTCCCATCAAGCACAAGACCCATATGGGTGAGCTAGATCCCAAACCCACCTGCCATGCCACTCTGTCTCCCTCCTGAATATTGCAGACAGGACTGTGGTTCTTTCTCTAGCCCACACATGGCTGGTAAATCAGATGGAAGGGGAGGAGAGGAGAGACAGCTCCTTTCTAGTCTGGGAGACAGGAAAACTCAGGCTGAATTAGACATTTTGTAGCCCATGCAATGTGTTTCCACCTAATCTCTGAAGACAGATCGGGTCTTGCTCTTCTCAGTGTACCAGCTGGCTCTTGGCAAAAAGAAAAAAAAACCTAAGTTAGAATGTGCTGCACAGGAAAAAGTTGTTAAATGGCAGGATTTGACCTTAAAAATATTCATTTGATGAGAGCCTGACAGGTATTTGATTCAGTGGCAGCAGTGCTAGCTGCTTGCCAGGGAGGAAGGGGGAAGAGAAACTGGTGCAGAAAGCGAGGACTTGATCCAGGATGGAGAGAAATGGAAGAGAGGGTTTCTTGTCAGTCATAAAAGATCTAGGAAAGATGAGTCACTGGGTAGGCATTAGCAGGATCAAGTGTAGGACAACAATCATCAGATGTGGGAGTATCATGAAGTGATGCAGAGATCATTTCTGACTTAAAAACTGAGGTCTGCTAGTGGGACCCCAAATTTAAAATGGCGAAAGTTTCTATGTCTGGGAAAGAAGGTATTGTCTCCTTAAGGGTTAAGTCTTTCAGTAAAGATCCCCAAAGTTGCCAGACACTCATGGCTCACGCCTGTAATCCTAGCTACTCAGGAGGCTGAAATCTGAGGATCACAGTTCAAAGCCAACCCAGGAAGGAAAGTCCATGAGACTCTTATCTCCAATTAACCACCAGAAAACTGGAAGTGGTACTAGGGCTCAAAGTGGTAGAGTGCTAGTCTTGAACAAAAGATATCAAGGAAGAGCCCAGGCTCTGAGTTCAAGGCCCACAACTGACAGAGAGAGAGAGAGAGAGAGAGAGAGAGAGAGAGAGAGAGAGAGAGAGAGAGAGAGAGAGAGATCCTCAAGTAGGCCATTTGACACAGGCTACATTGTGAAGCAACCCTGGGAGGTTCTGGATCCTACCTCAGTCCATTGTAAGATCTGCCACTTGGGGAAAACTCAACTTCACTGAGCTTCCATTTCCTCAAATATGATTAGCCTTAATGAATATACTGCTCAGATGTTGTGGGGAGGAAGTAATTAAAACTTCACACCAATGACTATAGCTAACATTTAGGCAGTGTGTGTGTGTGTGTGTGTGTGTGTGTGTGTGTGTGTATACTCAATTTGTTTTGCCTCTCAACAATCCTAGGCACCATAAACTATTATACCACATTCATTTTACAGATGGAGAAAAGTGAGGAACAGAGAGACTGAGTGACTTCCCCAAGGTTATACAGATGACACGTTGACAGAGTCTAGGATCTGCTTAGACTACTGTATAATACTTGAAATTCTCAGTATGGATCAACAGACAAAATGAGGACAAATAGCAAATGCAAAGAGAGAGAGAGAGAGAGAGAGAGAGAGAGAGAGAGAGAGAGAGAGAGAGAGAGAGAGAGATGCCAGAATCTCCGAGTTTCAGCTTTCAAAGGAGGCTTCTGATCCCCCCCCCTCCCCAATTCCAGGAGTAGAGATTAGACCCAGATTCACCTTTTATCCCCTTTCTTTGCATACTCTGGCTGGCTCAAGAGAATCCTGATAAGGAGGTACAAAGGGCACCTTTGGAAGTTTGTAGGTTACTGAGGGCTCCCCTGAATCAGCAGGCAGAGTGGGCAGGACATGTGGCTGATTCACCTCCCATCTATCCACCACTCTCCAGCCAACTGCTGTTCCGCAAGGGAAGCTTGTGTAATTTTGCAGACTCCTAACTCCCAGTATTTTTGAAACTCTGAATTTTATCTGTGTTGACAATAAAGCTTTTAAGAAGAGATTTAGCTTTTATTCTGGAGAATTCTAGATGTGGGTGAACAGAACCAAAAAGATAGGAATGAAATTAACAACCCTAGACTACTAGCACTGGCCCCAAAATTTGCTTATTTCTGTACATTGAGTGCTTATCAGTCAGAATGGCATGAAGCCAATTTTTTATTTTTATTTTTGGTTGGGCATAGGGCTTGAACTCTGTGCCTGGGCGCTGTTCCTGAGTTCTTCAGCTCAAAGCCAGCACTCTACCCCTTTAGTCACAATGCCACTTCTGGTTTCCTGGTGGTTAATTGGAAGTAAGAGTCTCACAGACTTTCCTGACTGGGCTGGCTTTTACCTAGGCTGGCTTTGAACCTCGAACCCAGATCTCAGCCTCCCGAGTAGCTAGGATTACAGGCGTGAGCCACTGGCACCCAGCAGATTTTTGTTTCTTATTATCGTGTGTGTGTGTGTGTGTGTGTGTGTGTGTGTGTGTGTGTGTGTGTGTGTGTGTGTGTGTGTGTGTGTGTGTGTGTGTGTGTGGCACCAAGGCTTAAACTTAAGGGCCTTGCTCTTACTAGGCAGGCACTCTTCCACTTGAGTCACATCTCCAGCCTTGCAATTTAATTTTTATGGTAAAAATACCATTTTCCTTTAATGTGGTGCTTGCCTCTACTTTTTCTTGAAGAATCAGCTAAATTATATTACAATCACAGACCTTCTCTGAGAGAACCATAAGCAGTCTTTCTCGCATCAAAAGTGTGAAAATGGATAATTAAATCAGATATTTGAACATGTGGGCAAGAAAGATACATTTAAATTATTTAAGTAAGGAAAAATCTGAAGCCCCCAACCTTTCCTCAATAATAGCAATATAAACTATGTCATGGAAGTAAAAAAAGTTAACAGCTTACCATTCACCAAGGTAAGCCACCGAAATGAAAAAGTGGCCACACATTCAGTGACAGTGGGAGATAGAATCTACCTGCAGACAAGATTCCGCATTACGCACTGTCTTCCTAGGACTGTAGTCCACTTTTTTTTTTTTAACAGTACTCCAGTTTGACCTCATGGCTTCTCACTTGTTCTTTCTAGCCCTCTATGACTTGGGCCACACTTGAACATGCTTTTTGCTAGTTACTTTGGAGATGGTGTCTTTTAGATTTTTCTACCATGATCTTCTAGATCTCAGACTCCTGAATAACTAGAAATTCTAGACAGTTGTCAACAGCACTCAGCCCGTAGTCCACTCCTTCAATAGCCAGTTTCTCCATGAAGTTTTCTCTGTAACTATACCTTCTCCAATGATGCTGAGCTGGCCTTTGGGAACATCAGGATGAACTAGAGTGTGATAAATCTTAGCAATGTGAAAAATTGGATTGGACCACAGCACATTCTTTCCTGTATAGTGTTGGCCATTTCCACCTGTAAGCCTTCAACTCCTCAATGACAGGGAAAATGTTTAAAAATATCAACTACATCTTCGTTCCAGGATGCTGTTATGGTTTGATTATGATTTGTGTCTTCCAATGGTGATTAGTTGATCGGTTAGCAGGGTAGTATGAGAGATAATGGAGCCTTTGGGGGCTGAGACCTAGTAGGAGGCTCTTACATCATTTAGATTTTGCCCTTAGAAGATAATAATGCAGGACTGTAGTATCTTTGTTTTTGATCCTAGTTTACAATGTAACTGCTTGCTCATGTACGTGCCCTGCCAGCCATGGAACCCTCATTAGCACTGAGCTGATGCAACTACTAAACCTTGAACTAAGTAAACCCTGTGTCTTTATAAGTAGCCTATAAGTAGGTATTTCACCCTAGTAATACAAAGCTGGCCTCCTGAACTCTAAGAATTGTAAAAGTTGAAAAATAGAACAACGCATTTTGGGCTGGGAAGGTGGCTCAGTGGTAGAGCGCTTGCCTTGCATGCCTGAGGCCATGGGTTTGATTCCTCAGCACCACATAAGCAAAAGAAAAAAGCCAGAAGTGGCACTGTGGCTCAAGTGGTAAAGCGCTAGCCTTGAGCTGAAGAGCTGAGGGACATCGCCCAGGCCCAGAGTTCAGGCCCCATGACCGGACTCCCCCCCCAAAAAAAAAGAAAAAAAAAAGAACAACGCATTTTGCAGATCATTTTGTAGCTAGCTTGCAAAGTATTATTTGTGTTTATTCAATCAGATATACTCAAATTAGATTTAGAAGGTAAAGTCAGGATAGGAAGGTATTTATGGTCTCTCTTCTGACAATCATGTTATTTTTTAACAATTTTTGTTAATGTGTGGTCTTTAGTAAGGAGGATGATAAGAGCTAAGAAGCAGAGTATTAGTGATTTGTTCCAGAATGTAACAGTGCTGGTGGCCATTTCCTGACTTTTTACTTTCTCAGATCAGAGAGAAGTAACTATTCTTCAGACAAGCAGTCTTATATTATGGTCTGGAAATCATTCCTAGAGCCCCAGCTTACTCTTCTTTCTCTCCTAATAAGTTTATAAAGACCCAGTTCTATATTAAACCCCTTTATAGCTTTAAAATAAAAGAGTGGTTTCTATTTTCTGCAACTGAATCCAACTGATAAGACATCTCCATCCTTCAGAGTAGGTGTAAGGACCAAAAAATTCAGGAAAGGCAGCTGAGCACAGCAGTTAAGAACATAAGCTCAGGGCTCAGATGGCCTGGGCTTAAGTCCTGGTCCTGTCTCTTTCTTGCTTTGTAACTCTGGGCAATTTCCTTAATCTCTACTTCTTACAGGATGGGGCTATTATAGAATTACATGAGATAATACATGTAGAATTTTTGTTGCTATACTTGGTCCCTTGTAGGAATTCAGTAATTTGGAGTTTTTTTCTTGCCTAAGGTCCTTAGAAACCTGCATAATTCTGTTATGCCAGTTATCACATTATATTGATTAGTGCCTTGTAAGCACAAACCTAGAGGACTGTCTATAATATGCAAATAAAAAATATAGGACTATCCCCAATACCTATCATAATGACTTAACCATTACATTAAAAGAGGACTGGAAAATATAGTAATGCTTTAATAAGAATAATTGATGCATCATACTGTGCTATGGAAATACAGATGAAACATGTAATCAGGTATTGAACTACAGCAAGATTAGAATTGTCCAAGCATGTCCTAGGATGCTCAAGGATAGAGGAAACTTTGTCTAAGCAAGTGCTCCTCTGACTTTAGGAAGGTCATTTCTGGATGAATCTGTCAAGCTGTAATAGCAAAGCAATCCTTATCCATCCATCATAATACCATAACTAACTCCCATTTTGTTATCTGTATAGAAACAATGTGTTGAGCAGACCAGTCATCTTGACAGTTTAATTTCTTTCTGTAAATTAATAGATGGTCACCCTGATTATTGTAATTTTGCTTTCCATGCTGATGTCTACAAGCCTATGGGGCACTGATTTAAGTTTTAGAAATGTAGCTATTATTATATTTTAATGAACCCTAATTGGATTTGTATTACTATATAGCAGTGATAGTGAACTTGGTTAATACAATTCCATCTCTGAGAGAAAAATCTCTTGTGCTGATCTATCACACTCATGTTTATGATTCCACTGGTTTGAGAGTCAAGTCAGAAAATACACCAGCTTTCCTGCTGCCTCACTCTAGTACTTTGTGTGACCAGCTAGAAACTTTGTCTTGAGCATGCAAGGTGTGTTCAATGATGTGCTTTCATGTCTGTGACTTCCTGATGGGCAATGATCATTTCATAGTCAGATTTTACCCCCTAAAGTCCAAGTGCCAGGCACATAGAGTTGATACATAGTAAATATGTGATGAAGGAACCCATAAAAAAGGATGTGTCTTTCTGCAGAGGAGTTGAAAAAGAACTGTAGAAACAAAAAAGAAAACAATTCTCAACGGACTCCAAGAAGAGGTAAAGCATGGATTTAAATATTCTATAATGATTCTTTGGAACCACTCAAAACTTAAATGTTGATATTCTAACATTTTGGGGTAGCTTTCTGAAGTACTTGGATTTGAAAGGGGTAGATTTTTATATAATGGTGTTGCATTTTAGGTAATTTTTTCTGCACTAAAACACCACCACAAATCCTGAGGCTTATTACAACAACATCCCTTTATATCTCACAATTCTTTTTCATAGGTCAGAAGTCTAGGAACAGCTTTGGCTAAGCTAGAATCTCTGCTTGAGCAATCATGTTAACATGTGACAACTAATTCACCTTTGGGATACACTAAAGATTATCATAGAGCTCCAGATTATTCTGGAATGAAAAGGCAGTTTTATCTGTTTCCATTTGACAGTTTTGACTTCAGTTCATTCATTTACTCAGAAAAAAAAAACCACATTTCTTTCTACAGTCCTTATGCAAATGCTTGAATTCAGGGAAGATTTTAGGAGGTGATGGAGGAATGCAAAATATATAAATTAGGGTTTGGAATTCATGTTCCAAGTTTCTTACTGTAGTTTTTATTGTAAAGGTGATGTGCAGAGGGGCTACAGTTACATAAACTGTAGTTTCTTAAACAACAGAAATAGTTACCTCGAGTCTGGACTCATTCTATTCAACTTTCTAACTCACCATGGATACAACTGATTGTCCTGTAAATTCTTTGCGGGCAAGGGTATTTACTATTGTATCCCAAGAGCTGAAAATTGAGCCTGCCATTAATTTTGACATTGCATATTTGAGAAATTCAAGAGTAGGAGATAAAAATAAACATAGCCATAAAACACATTATTAAAGCAATGGTCAGTAACTGAAAAAGTTCATGGCTTCATGATTATTTGTGAAAAGATCAGCTCGGGTAACTTAGGGATGGAGTCCATGGGGTTCTTTAAATACAAGATCATGTATTCTGCAAAGAGGGAGAGTTTTATTTCATCTTTCCCTGTTTGGATCCTCTTTATGTTTGCATCTTGCTATATTGTTCTAGCTAGCATTCTAA
The DNA here is from genome assembly GCF_019054845.1 of Dipodomys spectabilis. Taxonomy (NCBI): domain Eukaryota; kingdom Metazoa; phylum Chordata; class Mammalia; order Rodentia; family Heteromyidae; genus Dipodomys; species Dipodomys spectabilis. The sequence continues at coordinate 3,971,956 of NW_024870835.1, read as the reverse complement.
CACTATATTGACAAAGACTAGAGAGAAGGAACAGCCTTGTCTCATTCCTGAATTTAGAGGGAATGGCTTTAGTTTTTCATCATTAAGCATAATGTTAGCTGTAGGTTTGTCATACACAGCCTTTATTATATTTAGGAATGTTCCATGGATTCCTAGTTTCTCCAGAGCTTTCAGCATAAAGGGGTGTTGGATCTTGTCAAATGCTTTTTCTGCATCTATTGAGATGATCACATGGCTCTTATCCTTGCTCTTGTTGATGTGATGAATTACATTAATTGACTTGCATATATTGAACCAGCTTTGCATCCCTGAAATGAATCCTGTTTGATCATAATGTATGATTTTTTTTAATGAGTTGAAGATGACTGGCCAGAATTTTGTTGAGAAGTTTTGTGTCAATGTTCATCAAAGGAATGGGTCGATAGTTCTCTTTCTTTGATGAGTTCCCTAGCTGGTTTTGGAATGAGGGTTATGATTGCTTCATAGAACGAATTTGGTAGTGAACTTTCGCTTTCAATTTCATTGAAGAGTTGGGGGAATATTGGTTTGAGTTCTGCTTTGAAGGCCTTATAGAATTCAGCTGTGAATCCATCTGGTCTTGGGCTTTTCTTGGATGAAAGGTCTCTTATTGGTGTTTCTATTTCGATGCTTGATATGGGTCTGTTTAGTTGGTTTAAATCATCTTGGTTTAGTTTGGGCATATCAAAATTTGCTACAAAGTCTTCCATTTCTTCTAGATTCTCAAATTTGTTAGCATAAAGGTTTGAGAAGTATTCCCTTATAATGTTCTGAATCTTAGTTGAAAAGAAATTTTTTAAATTTTTTTCTGTTGCTTTTTTACTCTTTCCTTCTCCTCCCTCTTCCTTCTTCTTTGTTTGAAATAAGAGTAATCTAAAATTCTCACAGGTTATTTTCTTTCTTAGCAAATAAATGTAAAACAAAAATATAGCCCTGACAAAGAATTGTTTGAGAAAAAGGGTAGATCCAGAATTGAAATAAAACAACATGGAAAATATCCCTCCAAAAACCAATGGAGTTTTCTAGATTTGTAAATTTATACAAACCCAGTAGAGATCTTGACAAAAAAGACCTAGAAATGTCAATAGAAAACTGAATAGATTTCACCATTGATTCTGTATTAGAATAATTTAAATCTCAAATAAGAAGCTTATAGAACATAAATGAAAATAGTCTGTGACTTTCCAATGCTGGAGATGAAGTTCGGCCTTTTGCTATGTTGGTGAAGAAGATTGACAGAGTCCCTTCCATCACTCTCTGTTTTTACAAATAAGAGAGAGGAACTAGCATAGATGACATGTCTGGAAGGTCAGAAAGTTGTATTCCAGATGGAATTCTGACCTTCTTTTTTTGATTTTATTAGGTCTTTAAAGAAACAAACTGAAAGCCCGGCACTGGTGGCTCATGCCTGTAATCTTAGCTACTCAGGAGGCTGAGATCTGAGGATCATGGTTCAAAGCCAGCCAGGGGGAAAGTCCGTGAGACTCTTCAATAAACAACCAGAAAACCGGAAGTGGCTCTGTGGCTCAAGTGGTAGAGCCACAGAGCCTTGAGCCACAGAGCCTTGAGCCAGAGCCACCTTGAGCTGAAGAGCTGAGGGACAGCATCCAGGCCCAGAGTTCAAGCCCCATGACCGAAAAGAAAAAAGAAACAAGCTGAAGAGTTATAATATGTTGCTTTAAAGACAAATTTCTTCTGCTATACAATAATAAGAGGTAGAACATTATGTAAAAAATGAACTATGTAACTTTAGGGTAGGGACAGAAGGAGGGAAATGGGGAAGAAAGAAGGGATGCTATTGATCAAGAAGCACCATACTCATTACCTGATGTATGGAATTGTGACCCCATTGTACAACTACTTAACAATAAAAAAGTAAAGAAAAATGAAAAAGAGATCCTAATTTCCTTCTGTTGCACCAAGAACCACAAAGTCCCACAGGAATGCTGTTTATCTTAATGGTTTTCCAGTGAGGATTGTTTACGCAAGTGAGGGAAAGGAGAGAAGACTTTTGTCAAGTTTGGCTTGTTTCTAATAAGGAAGTTGATTCCTTTCAAAGAGCATTACATCCAATATCCCAATTAAGAAAGCTATTTTACTCCCTACTTGTCACTGGCATCTGTCAATAACTCCTACTAATCAGGCAAGCTGGAGCTAAAACACATCCTGTTGTTGTCCTGGGAAAAGTTATCTGTTCTCCTTGATGCCCCAGCTCACCTTACTCTGCAATGCATCTTCCTTGAAGCTCTTGGGATGTAGTGCAAAGAAGTGCTTGCATAGCTCTTTTGTGTTAAGATGGCATGGCAATCAGTGTGCAGCCTATTGATTTCTATGAAAACACTGATCTTGCCAAGTAGAGGGAAATAAAGTACAATTAGCTTACTTTGTGATCCTGCTGTTTACAGAGAAGATCAAACAAAGACAATGATAAATGGCTCCCTAGACCAGGAATACGAAACATAATGCTTCTATTCAGCTTCTGATTTTTAGTAGCAAGTTGGCATAACTTAAATACCAGAGGACCTTGTTTTGAATTTCCACAACCATATCTGGTCTTCCAGTGTAGGTGTCCAACTCACCAACAGATGGTGCCTGGCATTTTAGCCTTAAACATTATGATCTATATCACCATATAATAATGAGATTGGACCAGATAGGATCAGAGAGCAGATTTATATTGTACATACAGACTGCCAGCTTTCAATGGCAAAGTGCATTTAGGGATTAGAGCCTCTAAAATTATCCCATAAAGGAGAGTATAAGCCATCTTCTTTAGTCACTTGTCAAGAACAAAATGTTTGGAGGAAAAATGGCGGCATTGCTGCCATATGGACACTTTTACTTATGTGATGTACAATGGAGAAGGTAGATCATTTAAAAAATATTGTTGCATCCTTTTAAGTGAGTAATACCGTGTGTGTGTGTGTGTGTGTGTGTGTGTGTGTGTGTGTGTGCGCGCATGTATGCATGCATTCATGTGTTGGTACTGGGTCTTGAACTCAGGGCATGGGTACTGTTCTCGTAGCTTTTTTACTCAAACCTGGCAGTCTACCACTAGAGCCACAGCTCCACTCCCAGGCTTTTGGTGTATAACTGGAGATAAGTGTCTTATAAGGTTTCCTACCTAGGCTAGCAACAATCTGAAATTCTTATATCTCAGCCTCTTGAGTAGCCAGGATGGCAGGTGTGAGCCACCAGCACCTGACTTTGCCCTTGGGTTTGATATTAAGCAGTTATTCTACAATGATTTATTGAGAATCTTTTATTTACCATACACTGTTTTAGGCATTAGGGATTCATGTGTGAACAAAACAAAGTTTTGTCCTAATGAAGCTGCTATTCCACTGACTTCTCTGCTTCAGCTATAAACCTTGTACTGCATAGCAGAGGCTCCTGAGGGGGTGAGAAAGCCCTCCCCCCTTACACCTACCCACCTGCATGTCAATGTCCTCCTATATCTTAGGGTAGTTTTAACAGGATAACTTCATATTTACCACTCTGGGTTCTTTTTTTGGCTTCCCAACAAGTACATATTTTTATTATTCAATCAGAACCACAAAGGGATTTTGCTGAATGTCAGTATGATTGATAGATGATTTTTCAATCTGTTTGGAAATCTACTGCTTTTTATTTTACTTAGAGAACAGAAACATAAAAAAATACTGCTGAAAAATCCCAGTAACACAGCCATCCTTCACCTGCACCCTGCCCAGTGACCAGGCTTCCCTCTTCCCTGTGAGCATGCTCACTAGGCCAAGTGCTTCCACTGTGCACAGGACCTGGCAAGCTTCCTTCATGTGTTCATGGATATGATGCCAAATAATCTCCTTTCTCTCACATCATTAAATCTAACCTCTACTGTACAGTTCGCATTCCCACACAAATATGTTACTATTTTTCCCATTTTTAATATATTTTTTATTGTAAAGATACTGTACAAAAGGGTTACAGTTGCATGAGTAAGGTAAGAGTATATTTCCTGTCGAGCATTGTTACCCCCTCCTTTGTTTTTCCTACCATTCCTTCCCTCCCCATATCCCCAACTTCTCCCTCTCTACCCTGAAACTGTAAAGTTTGTTTTCAACATAGTGTTTATACATCTCATTGTTACAATGGGTCAACCTGTATTAATGGGTTAACCTATGTTCAGCATTTTGTTATTTCCCTTCCCCACCCCAAATTAGAAAAATGTATATATAAGATGCAGGGCACTGGAATCAAATATAGTGAAAACAGGGGCTATATCATAGAGGAAGAACATACAAAAAACAAAAACAAAAATCACACAGTACCTTATAAGTACATTAAAAACAACAGCAACAAAGATAAAACCTCTTATGGCCCTATCTTGGGGTTCATTTCGCTTAGCATCATCTTAATGGTCACATATACATAGCTTTTGACCTTTTCTGCTTATCCTAGACATATACAAATGTCTTCCCTTTTCTTTGAGACATCTTCTTCATTGGCTTCCTCATTCCTGATTTCCTTCCTTCTTTAGTAGCTGCCACTTGCAGGATCCTTTATTGGCTCCTGCTCAGTTTCCTGTCTCAATACTGTGAATCTTATAAAAGTCTTTTAAAAATATTTTTTATTATTATTTTTAAGTAGTTATACAAAGGACTCACCATTCAATGAAGACAACTCAGTCTTCAAACTTTGCTTATACTCATTCCCTACAGTGGTTTCACTATGCCCCTTAGACCATCAATGATTCATAAATTTATAGACCACTGGTTTCTGTGAATTCTGTGTGAATTCCAGATTTATATCCAACTGCCTAATTTCCACCCATATTGAAATGTTTAATTTAACCATATAGATCTCCAACTTAAGTCCAAAAGTGAACTAGTTTTTCTTTCACTGGAAATCTCTTCTTCCTACAACCTCCTCCAATCTCAAGTCAGTGACAACCCCACTTGTCCAGTTATAGAGGTCAAAAAAATTTGCTACCATCCTTGTCTATTTCTGTAAGAAAATTACACAGTGCATCTAATCCATTAGCAGATTTGGTTGCCTTTACCTATAAGTCCAGAAATTGATCACTTCTCACTGCTTCTGTTGCTCTCATCTTGGGCAGGCTACCATCATGGCATTGGTCCCGAACACTGCTCTTACCCTTGACCGTGTCTCAAAAGCTTCCACAAGCCACACTAAACACAACTTAGACTTTCTCAGTGTTCCTCTGGGTTTCATCAACATTACTGATAACATGTCATTCCCATGCTTGCACGTACCCAGAGAAGGTGACGTACCATGGCTTGACTTTAAACTTTCTGACCAACACAGATTATTATGTGTCACTATGGTTCTACTGATCCTTGTCACTGTGGGTTGTCTTATTGATGTGATCAACATAGCTGTGTCAGATATTATGTACTTCTGCACTGCCTTGAGGAGTATGGCTAAGGGTGGGGAAAGCCTGTGCTCCAAGTTCAAGGCTGTAAGCCTGAGTAGCCTTATCTGTCTGCCCAGAGAACAAGACACCTTTCAATCCGTGCAGATGATACCTGATGTTTGACATGTCCAGCCACTATAAATCTGCCTATATTTGTGTTTGAGGGGGAATGCTTGGGGTAGGGAACATATCCTAAAACCTGTTTAAAAACACTTGAAGAGGCTAGTAGCAGACTTGGCAATCATAGTGCATGTAGGAGTCTACCTGGACTCAACTCCCTACCACTACCCCACATGGATCACGTTTGTTGTTCTAATTTATTTATAAGGACCTAACTTGTTTGAATTCTGAACATGACAAAGGTCAATAGACTCTCACAAAGAGTCTCAGTGCTGATACTTTAAGATTCAGTACCTCAATCTTAGGCATTGACACAATGATCTGCTGACGTCTTCTATGCTTTGGACCATGGTTTTGTTTTGGACATCTGAATAAGAACTTTGCTTTGTGGATAAAAGTTTATAGGATCTAAAATCATTAAAAATATATTTATATTAGTGCAATCCTTTTTACAAAGACTGTTTGAACCCAGTACTAAAAATGTGCTCGAAATCATTCAAGCACATCATGGCAAGAGCCCACGTAGCACTTCCCACTGTCTCTTGGTGTCTGCAGTTTTGTTGTAGTACGGGTTGAAGTAGCAATCTTTCCTATTGCCTCATTAATATTCATACTATCCTTCAAAGCTAAGGAAGGCCATCTGCTCCCATTTCTTGATGTAGAAAACTGGGAACAAAACTGCATCTATAGCTCATGAAGTGTTGGAGCAATGACATAGTAGGAACATACAAATATTTTAAAATAGATGTATAAGAAATAAAACTTTGCACTGACCGGTGAGTTGAAGAGATTCTCAGATGCACAATTACTTCCCAAGAGTGATTGGGTTTAACAGAGACAAGAGCAGCTCACAAATACACTCACAAATACTTAATATTACTTCTTAAGATGGCAAAAAGTAGCTCTTTAAATCTGTTTAACCCAACTCAAGGACTTTAAGAATTTTACTAAGAGGCCCCATGCTGATATATTTTTTAAAACAAGCTATTTAACTACAGAAGATTCATATCACAATCTGCATTGGCAAGAAACAGAACTGAAATGGTGGTATGGTATTCTGAGCCCCATTTTATTAAAAGTAAGTAACAAAAGCATACACTGAGGTGGTTAGGGGAAACAAAACATCAATTAGTCAAGGCATGTGGCAGAGGTGCTGGTCCAAGAGATTAGGCAATGAGCCTGGCAATCCCACTTACTTAGGGCCAGTCTCCCAGAGCCATCCAGTGAAGTGGAGATAGAGTGAGATTAAATTTTAGCTCAGTTTATGATTATCTACCAGTGAAGCATGTGGTGCTATTTCCCAGGGCATTTAAATTCTTCCTCCTAAAGCACAACACTAACTTGTCCTGTTCTATTTATTTTCCTTCAGTGTGTGTGACTTGCAGAGCATTAACACATCAAAACATATGCTTCCTAAGCCTCTTCTCACATCTCACCTTCATTTGGACATTCAAGGTCAGAGCTATTTGTGGCTATCCACTTAATTGGACTTAAAATAAAAGGCAGCAGAAAATAGTAGATTTGTAATGGACCTTCATAGTAAGTATGAAAAGAGCAGCCTGGCTCCTCTAAATGCCATTTAAATAAATCAACCTTTTGTTCAGGGCTCTGAAACTCCCATCTATCAGGCAATGGCTCACTATACAGTGCAAGTGAGACGCTTCCTGGGTGCTTTGGAAGCCACTAGAGCTTTGAACCAATTGTGCTTTAAAAGCACAATCATGTGTGGTTAAGTTCTCTTTACCCTCAGAGTATACACATTAATCAGGCTTGTGGAATTACTGTTCATGCTGGACCATGATGGAACATTGCTGGTATTATTATTATTTACTGTAATATGCTCACAAAGCTTTGTTCTAGATGGATGAAATGTCTGGAATAGAAGTGATTATAAGTAGTGTGTGTGTGTGTGTATGTGTGTGTGTGTGTGTGTGTGTGTGTGTGAGAGAGAGAGAGAGAGAGAGAGAGAGAGACAGACAGACAGACAGACAGACAAAAGAATAAGTAGGTAGGCAAGATTATCCCATAGCCCAATACAGATGGCAAATAAGGCAAACTTCACATCATCAGGGGCTGAAGGACTATGTTTCAATTGCTTTACTTAATGGGTTTTTGAGCAAAAAATAGGGAAGGGTATTTAAGGAAAACAAGCTTTCTTACTTAGGACAGAGAATGATCAGGAGGAGGCAAAGAAGGGTAATGCAGCAACCAGGTAATAAGCCATCTAATGTTCAAAGTTCAGCTGGATATGCAATCTCAGGCTCTGCACAATTAGGAAGTGCCAGAGCCTAAACAACTCTAGAATCCTCTCCAGTTCTTATCCCAAAGGAAATCATTTTTTTTCAAGACAACTTCTTCCCAAAGCTCCGAAGAGAGATAGCTTTAAGGTTGATCCAAGGAACCAGAATTACTCTAGGTCAGAGTATGTTTTAAGAACAATATGGAACAGGAACCCCTATATTCCCTTAAAAAAGTATAGGATGGAAAAAAGAAAAGAAAAGAAAAAAACAAAACCTTTCAAGTCACACATCTGAAAAGGGACAGGTAACTAAAATATATAAAGAATTCTTAAAGTCAACACTAAAGCAAATAGGCCTATTTGAAAAGTGGCAAAGGATTTGAATAGTTATTTTCCCCCCAAGGAGGATAGACTAATGATCGACAAGCTCATAAAAATACTTACTATCATGTCCATTAGAAAAATGCAAATCAAAATCACACCATAGCATAACTTCACACCCATAAGAATGGGTATAGTAATAAAATAATAAAAGTACTGGCAAAGGTATGGAGAAATCAGAACTCTCATATACCCTGGGTAGTTGCAAAATGGTGCTTTAGAAAAATCTTGGCATTTCCTCAAAATGTTAAACATAGCATTAGCATATGGCCCAGCAAATCTACTCCTAAATATGTACCAAAGAATAATGACAACATAAACCCACACCAAAACTTGTCAGTAAATGTTCATTACAACACTATTTATGGTGGCCAAAATTAGGAAACATCAACTGATGAATGGACAAATAAATTGTGAGAGACTATGTAATGGGATCTTATTATTTGGCTATAAAAGGATATAGCATGAATGAGCCTTGAAAACATGCTACATGACATGAAAGAAGCCAGACACAAAAGCCATATATTATATGGCTCCACTTACACAAAATGCCATGTTAGGTAAATCTTTAGTTACAAAGTAGATTACTAGCTCTTGGGGGATAGGGAGAGGAGGCAGTGGAAGAAACTATGAATGAGTACAGAATTTCTTTTAGGGGGTGATTAAAATGTTCTAAAATTAGTAGTGATGGCTATATACTTCTGAACATTCTAAAACACTGCACTGTACACTTGGGGTGAATGCTGTGGCAATTTCATTATATCTCAAATGAGCTGCTATAAAGAAAACCCAATAAAGGAACACTATATAAACGTTCAGGTCCAAAGATGGAATAATTTGGCTTTTAGAACTGGAGGCCCTGACTTGTTTTCACAATCACACTGGCAACACCTCTGGAAGATTTCTAATGTTTCAGTTTCTTACATAGGAAATCTGTTGTTTGTCACTTGGCTTTATTACCTAAGCCACTTATGAGGCTCAGAATTTTTATCACTACCATTAAGAACTTCTTAAAACATTGTGTCCTTTGTCTTCTGCCCACGACCTTGAGCCAGACGCTGATCCCACAAAGGGAACTGGTTAGTTACCAAGTCAAAAGGAGTGGTTCAACCCAAGACACAAAGCAGGTAGTAGTGCACTGATGTCAGCAATAACTGTGATAAGATAGACACATGAAGAACTAAGATGAAATATTGACGATGTGAATAAGCCAAGGGGAGTACAATTTTAGGGCACAATAAGAAAGGCTTCAAGATAATTTCATGGTCGGGTGACTTTTAGTTTCATAGACAGGAAAACTGTCTCTTTTTTAATCCTTTGCAAGAATAAAGGACTAAGTCCAAACATTGAGGACTTGCCTATTAGTTAGGGAACTAGTTGGATAACTGCATATTCATATGCCTGCAAGGGAAGCATAGAGAGTGTCCAGGAAGCCAAGGTAGGGACTGAGTTATCAGGAGAAAACCAGGCTGCAGGGAGATAGGACTGAGGGAGAGAAGGTTAGCAGCACAGCACAGTGAAGGGACTTGGGGCAAAAGAGACTCGTAGAGCATCTTTTGTTGGTTGATGGTAAGACTTGGACCTGTACTCTGCGAAACACTTTCCCTATTTCACTTCATTCAAAATTCATAGTTTCCCTAAGAAGGACATTCTATGATTTTCTTAGTATATGAATAAGCAAATATAAGCTCAAAGAGGCTAAGGAACATATGAACCACATGGCTCTTCTACTTTTTGACCATTTATCTTCACACCTTTTGGAACAGATAAAAACAGGGTTCTGAAATATACCAATGCACAGTGCTGACCGCAGGCCTAAAATAACAGATGTTGCTCAACATATATTTGATTATTATCAGGTAACAGAGAGAAAATGAACTTGACTCAGCCTACCTAAGTGTGAGAGCAGTAGATGACAAGTGAGTGGGAAAGACAGGACAAAGACTAAACCTGTATTTATTTTTGTTTTGAGGCCGAATCTTGCTCAGCTTTGGACTGTGATCATCTTATCTCAGCCTCCCAAGGGCTGAGATTACAGGGATGAATCACCATCCAGATGAAATATATTTTCTCCTGCAATGTGCTTGCCCAAGACAATATGCATCAAGCAGTAATAGAGGTCACTTCCAAAGCACCAAAAGCCTACTTGGCCCTTTCCAAGAAGGTCCTATTATGGTAAAAGAGTCCTTATTATCCTTCCAAAGGAACTAATTTCCTTTAGTTGGGTTCTTAATTGAAAAAGTACTCTAAAGAATATGAACTCAGGGTTTTATTACCTGAGCATCTCTTCTTCTGGACAGCCCATAATTGTAAACAAGAGCAGTTGGCTGTCCACATCCATGAATTCAACTTTGGATCAAAAAAATGTTCATATGGGCTGGGAAGATGGCTCAGAGGTAGAGTGCTTGCCTTTCATGCCTGAGACCCTGGGTTCAATTCCTCAGTACCACATAAGCAGAAAAAGCTGGAAGTAGTACTATGGCTCAAGTGGTAGAGTGCTAACCTTGATCTGAAGAGCTAAGGGACAGCACCCAGGCCCAGAGTTCAGGCCCCATGACCAACAAAAAAAAATGTGTCTGTATTGAATGTGTATAGTTTTTTTTTTTGCCATGTTCTACACCATGCAGTCTAACAGCTATTTACATGGCATTAGGTATTATGGAAGTATAAGTAGCTTAGAGATAAGTTAAAATATGTAGGCAGATGTTATAGGTTATATGCAAATATTAGGCCATTCCATACAAGGGACTTAAGTATTCTCAGATTTGGGGACACTTGGGGCCCTGGACCAATTCCCTGTCGATCGTGAGGGTCAATGCTACTTGTTCCTTTCCAGTTAATAAGGCAGCACAGAGTTAGGAGAGCTGCTAGAGGAAGTGAACTAGCTCCCTAGAGAGAAGAGGCTTGGGGCAAAGATCGCAGCACAGGGTTATGCAGCCAATGTGTACAGGATGAACTGCAGCTCTCCAGGCTTGCTCTCAGCCATTGCACAATCAGCGCCTCCTCTACAGCTGTGAACATGGCATGGAATCTGGCCTTTCCAAAACCACCAGTTTTTACTGGGATCAGAAGCAGGTCTGCATCATTTGGTGTACAAATCTAATAGTTCATAAAAACAAAAAGGAAATCAATTGAATTGAAACACCGCTTCCAGCCTTCTTATCAGAGTTCTGCTTCTCTCTGATTTCATAACCGCCCTGATTCACCCACACTTGTTTTCCACCTGCTGACAAGCACATTGGGCTAGGCTGAGGGTTGGCAAAGTAATGTTGTGCTATATGCCTTCCTATAAGAGACCCATGTCAGAGCCAGAAAGCAGCACACAGTTTGGGTCTCAGGATTCGGCAGCATCTGCATGGGCCAGAGGGCCAGTGTGACCCAACTGGATGTAGATGGGGTATATGTTTGGCAAGGAAACCACTATGGCATATGGATGCAGCTCTGAATAGCTGTCAGAGTCCCAATCGTTAAAATTAGCATGGATTTACATGTACTTAATGATCCCTTGGGGTTCTTGGCTCTGAAACTCTAAATAAATTATCAAAAGGAGAAGTTAAAAGTACAAAGCAAGAGTATCACTGGACCAAAGGGCAAACTGCTGAATTAAGCAAAGCCATCCCTTCCACTGAACCACCACAGCCCCACACCAAAGCACACAGCTCAACCAGCAGAGAGGTGTCTGGATTTCTGCCCTTATTCATCCCTTTGATCAGACAGATGCCCTTCAGCACTGTACAACTAACACAACTCTACTGGGCAGTCCTGCTGAGAGGAAAGGGGAGAAAAAAAAGTAATTTCTGGACATGATAGTTTTGAAAACTCAGCTCACAACCCATGAACTTATTTCAGAAGGTTGAAGCCACTATTTGTGTGTGTATGTGGTGTATGTGTGTGTATGTGTGTGTGTATGTGTGCATGTTTACCATTCCTGAGGGTTGAACTCAAGGTGGGCACTGTCCCTGAGCTTTTTTGCTCAAGACTAGTGCTCTACCACTTAGGTCACAGCTTTACTTCTGGCTTTTTGGGTAGTTAACTGGAGATAAGAATCTCATGGACTTTTCTTCCTGGTCCGGCTTCAAACTTAGAACAAACCTCAGATTTCACCCTCCTGAGAAGCTAGGATCACAGGCCTGAACCACTATTTTTTTAATGAAATATAAATTAAAACGTTAGGAAAATCTAAGTATACACTTAGATTTTTATTTACTTTATTTTATTTTCTTAAGACCAAAGATATTAACTCACCAACCACTTCTTTCTTTCTTTTTTTTCTTATTTTTGCCAGGACTGAAGTAAGAACTCAGGGCTTTGCACTTGCTAGAGTAATAAATTACCACTAAACACATCTGCAGTCCTGATTTCTGCTGGTTAATTTTAGGAAAGGTCTTTATTCCCAACCAGGCATGCACATTAATTGTGATCCACATACTTTAGGCTTTTTATAGTTGCTGGGATTAAAAGCACACACCACTGTGTGCAGCTTTCCTTCATGGAAAGACTTCTGCCCAGGCTGGCCTGGAACCTCAATCCTTTTGATCTCATCCTCCCAAGGAGTTAGGATTACAAGGATAAGATATCTGTGCTTGGCTGATTTTATTTTACATGTATATGTAAATACATAGTTATATAAATGTATATATAGGTATGCATATATTTTGAGATGAGATGAAAAATATATTTCTTAGTATTTGTCATAATCAAAATATTTGAAAGTCTCTGACTTACCAGAGCCTAATATGAAAAGTGAATCTGAAATAACCTATTACATACATGGGTATAGGTCTACATGTATACAAATATGTGTCTGTGTAGAAATGTGCATAGAAAGTCTGGAATAACAATATATACGTTATGTTTAGATGATACAAATTAAGATGTTTCTGTGGTTTGATGTGTTAGAAAAGGTTTGATTTGTCTTTATTCCCATTTGCCTAGTGAGAAACACTAAAGTATAAGAGAGCCAGCAAGTACTTTGCAATAAGATAGACCCATATTCAAGATGGTTTAAATACTGCTAAACCTGCACCTCAGGCAATCACCTACTGCTGATGTATATATTCCTGTTCTACACATAGGAGTTGAAAGCATCCATTTCTGTGCTGAGATAGCAAGTTCCTGGCATGATACATGGCCTCATTTTCAGATCCCTCTCTGCCTTGACCCTGGGGAGACAAGGAGAGAGAGCTTGCTTTACCCACAGTGTAGGGACCCACCTGCAGTTGCCAGAAGCCACAATGCTGAGGTTATCTAGCATCCTGCAGGAGTCTTTAAATGACGCTCTTTCATACAAGCTGTTCTATCTGTCTGGAAGAGCTGTCTCCCACAGTAAAATCATTGCTCAGTCAAATCAATTAAATCACTTGAATAAAAATATCACATGTAAATTAGTTAACAAATAGAGTTAAATGATTTGGGCATGGTTAAGTTTCTGTTAATGTAAATGTTAGCTTAGGCCTGGTTAGAGCACGCTTCTAAGGACAGACATTACAAACTAATGCCTTGGTGCTCTTTTAATCTATTAGGTTGTATCCATCAAGTTCCCTTCCCTTTCCCAATGAGGAAATAGGGACATAGGACACAGAAGTCATAGGAGCATGGAGCACACCCCAGCGCTGCGGACCCATTCTCTCAACTCCTTGTCACAAGGTCTCCTCTTCAAAAGAATTCAGTCATTACCACAAAAGCAAAAATTGCAAAAAAGTCCTGGCTTGATTTAGGTGTGGAAATGTGGGGAGAGACAAGAGCTAAAGTTAGAGGTTCGCAGTATATATTTGTAAGAGATCGCTTGTGAGTCATCACAGTGAACTTTATACTTGACACAAAAGAAAGACATGGAGGAAACTGACAATCGAGAAAAGGAAAACTTAATTTGTCATAAGCATATGTTTCAAAGCTCAGCTTTCAAATTAATCAGGGAGATGCAAATTAAAATGAATTAAAATGCTATATTTCAACTAGGAAATTGGAAAACATTAAAAATTATAATATTCAATGCTATCAAAGTAAGAAGCAATGTGCCAGAACTTTTCAAATGCTCATAAACTTTGATCCTGAATTTCCCTCTATCAAAGCAGAGATTCATGTGTAAGGTTATTTATTATAGCATTTTATAATGCTAGTGAAATATTACAGTAAATTCGACACAACACAAATTCTTATATTATGATAATGCTAAACAGTAAATAACATTTCAAAGGCCAGGTGCAATGGCTCATGCCTGTAATCAAAACTACTTCTGAGGCTGAGATTGGGAAGATTGAAGTTCAAGGCCAGCTCAGGAAAAATTAATTACTGAGACCCATCTCAACAAAAAAAGCTAGCTATATATGGTGGATCATAGTTACAATCTCAGCTATTCACAAGCAGAAGGATCACAGAGGAGTCTGAGCAAAAAATGTGAACCCCTATCTGAAATGTAACAAAAGTAAAACTGGTGGTGTGTACTTAGCAGTAGAGCACCTGCCTAGAAAGCACAAAGCCCTGAGTTCAAAACCCATGAAAGAAAAGAGAAAATCACTAGTGACATGAAGACATGTTTCTAATATGTTAAGGTTGTGTGTACTCAATGTTGCTTAGTCCATGTGCATATTTCATATATTTATACCTATAAATACGTTTAAATTTTAAAAAATATCTTTAACATTTAAAAATAACCTATTACATATATGGGTATAAATTAAAAATAATAGTTTAAATATTTAGGTCTACATGTATACAAATATGTGTCTGTGTTGATGTGTGCATAAAAAGTCTGGAATAACATTATGTTTAGATGATACAATACCTATTAGCAAATTAAGATGTTTTTATGGTTTGATGTGTTAGTTATGAACACATTATTTTAATATCTGGCAAAAATAGTACTTAAAAGTCAACTCTAATGTGTCGCCATATAATTTCCTATTAGAATTCCCTCTTAGGATTGGTTTGATTTCAGATTTTGCTGTTGGTAGGTATTTTGTTGAGGGGCTTTTCTGTCACAATCAGGCTGTATTAAATATCCTGAGAACATGTCATTAAAATTTCATGTCACTGTCACTTGCTGTATGCGTTATTGTTTGACAAACCCATAGTCTGAGACACATATTTCAGGCAATGTGATGAATTAAATATCTAGAGAATTCTTTCTCAATATATTATTCTCAAAAATGTTGGATATTATAGTTTTTAAGTATTTTTTTTAAATACTCATTTTTTTGTAGTAAGGAATCAGGCATTTCTTAGAACACAGAACCCAAAAACAAGCACAAACATTAGAATTGCTTTGGCTGTGGGGTATTTTCCATTCCCCAGTGGTCTATAGACTAGGTGTTTAGAGGCTCCAGCCATGCAACCTTCTGGGGTTGAGGAGAAGAGTTCAGATATCTCTTCTTACAAGTTGGAAATCCTGTAGGGCTGACATTCTTAGTGTGGATGGGGGTGGGGGTAGGATTCTGCCTAACATAGCAAGATGGTGGGATGTTCATGTTTTGGTTTTGGTTTTCGGGGCAAGAGAGAGAAAGAGAGAGAGAGAGAAAGAATCTGTTTGTTATCTATCTATCTATCATCTATTTATCTATCTATCTGTCAAACAGTTATATTTGAAGGGGGGTCTTCTTTAAGGATTTCTAAACATGGGCTCATTTGTTGCAGATTTAGAACCTGAATTCATGCCACAAAGATAGGAAACAAGTCAAACATTTAGGTTAGAATGGGGAATGATCAGGCTCCCAGACCTGCCACAGAAGAGCGGTCCTAAGTGGCTGCTCTCCCACAGGTGAAGTTTCAATAGTTCAAATAAATCATTAAATATAAAGAATATCATTTTCACCCACTAAAACTATCCCCCCAAAACAAAAATGAACCACATCTCTATGCAAATAAACATTAGGAACATTTACTAATAAACAGATTAAGGAGTTTATGAAAATATACATCAGGAGGAGAGAAATAAAACAGAAATAAAGGTCTGAAATACAAAACGAAACAAGGAAGGAAAAGCTGGTAAAAAATGTAGCTAAATTGGCGCTGGTGGATCATGCCTGTAATCCTAACTCAGGAGGCTGAGATCTGAGGATCATGGTTCAAAGCCAGCATGGGCAGGAAAGTCCATGAGACTCTTACGCTGTGGCTCGAGTGGTAGAGCACTAGCCTTGAGCTGAAGAACCGAGGGACAGTGCCCAGGCCCAGATTTCAAGCCCCATGACCGACACACACACACACACACACACACAAATGTAGTTAAATCTAAAACCACTGATGGTATGACAGTGTCTAATGTATGTGCTTAAAATATGAAGGTGTGGCACTGAGAATAGAGAGTTTAGTGGTAGAGCATGCCTCGCATGTACCAGGCCCTGGGCTTGATCCCCAGCAAGACAAAATAAATAAATTACCAAGTAAATAAATTAAATGTTATGGCAGAATGGAATTGTTACATGATGCTTATGAGAAAACTTGAATCTTGAAATTAAAATTGATAATAGGGAGGAAGTGGCTGGTTTAAAATACTGTAAGATTCTCAGGTTGCTTAACTAAAGTGTAATGACATTATTTAATCTTGTATTATACCTTGAGATAAATTTACATGCTAAAATTTCTAAGTAAAGCTACAGAAAACAAACAAGAGTGACCAAGCATAGTGGCATATGCCTGTAATCCTGTACTCAGGAGGCCAAGGTAGGTAGAGGCCCACGTTTGCTAGGAAGACTGTCCTAAAAATTCATAGCGAACAACAACAAAACAGAACAAGAGCAAAAATACAGGACATAAATTCCAAACTATTCCATGGCAGCACACACACACACACACACACACACACACACACAAACACCCCATGCACAAATTAAATCTAAAAAGGCAAGAAAAAAAATTATGGAAAGAACAAAAGCAGGCCTGGTGTTGATGGTTCATCTCTGTAATCCTAGCTACTCAGCAGGCTGAGATCTGAGGATTGTGTCTGTTTATTTGTTTTTTTCTTTTTCAGCATATTTTTGTAATTGTGAAAATACTGCACAGAGGGGTTACAATTACATGGGCAAAGTAATGAGTACATTTCTTATCAAGCATTGTTGCCTCCTCGGGAAACAAATGAGGATTGTGCTTGAAGCCAGCCTGGACAGGCAAATCCATAAGACACTTACCTCCAATTTTCTACCAAAAAAAACCCCCAAACAAACAAAAAAAACAAAACAAAAACAAAAAAAACAAAAAATTGAGGGTCAGTGCCTAGGTCCCTAGTTCAAGCTTCAAGACCTGGGCAGAAACAAACAAATAAAAAAACAAAACAAAAAGATGAAAACATCAAACAAAATAGAAAGTATAAAGCAACTTGATAGAAAAGAACCCAAGTAACAGCAATCATAGTCAATGTAAACAAACAAACCTTCCAGTTAAAAGAGATGGCTGCCATACTGAACTAAACAAAATCCAATGATATTCTGCTTACTAGGGGCTCCTGTAAGGCAAATGAAAGTGGAAAATAAAAGAATAGAAAATTTAAACCTATCAAATCCACACTGTAGATGTACTTGCCTTCCCAGGAAGCCAGAGAGAAGCTTAACAATCCCATGCTTTGTTCAATTAAAATACAAATGTAATCATGGGGTTCACTAAATGGAGGTTGGGTGGGGAGGAGAGGAGAGGAATGGAGGAGGGAGGAAAGGAGGAAGAGGCAGAATGGTAACTGATTATATTGCCAGCTGGGCTTACAAAGTTGACCTCTTCTTGCCAGGGGATACCAGAGTAGCAGGGTGAATGGCCAAATATGATTTGAGCTGAAAGTATTGAAATCGACTGGGCTCTCTAAATACCTTACTCACCTTCTGAATCACACATCATAATTATTAAGGAAAATGAAATAAGGCTACTTAGTCAGGTAAGGCTGTTAATGTCTAAATTTCCTTTCTTTGGATGAGGATGGAAAATTAGTGTCTACATCAAGAAACACAAACTTTCAGGGTGCTAGTGGTTTATGCCTATAATCCTAGCTACTCAAGTGACTGAGATCTCAGGATACTGGTTCAAAGCCAGTCCATGAAACTAGAAATAGAGCTGTGGCTCAAGCAGCAGGGCATCTGCTTTGAGTGAAAAACCTAAGGGACAACACCTAACCAAAGGACTGGCATGCATAGGCACGCACATGTGTGCATGAGCGCATGCACACACATGCACGCGTGCGCATACACACACACACACACACACACACACACACACACACACACACACACACCTCACAAACTTTTTACTTATAATAAGGATGACTTCATCTTCCTTGAAGTTTGTATATCAATTTTATAAATTTATTTATTCATCTTGGAAGGGGTTAAATTTTATAATGGACTCTGAATCGTAAGCAAACTTGAAGCTCTCCATGAATATTTATAAGATCACCTATGATTTACCACCTCATAAGAAATATTTATGTTTACATTATTTTAGTTCTGATCTCCCCAAGATCATGAAAAACCAATTTGAATTGCAAACCTCTCTTGACAACTTTTCAGGCTCTCAGTAGTAAATAATTGGTACACCTAAATCACTAAGGAGTCTGACTCTCCAACGATCCAGCTTTAAGCACCTTTATTTAGATTGGCCCCTTTATTAGAACCAGGTTGACTTGCTGTCAGATTACAGTGCCAAGTCTAAGTTAAATACCATGGACAGCTGCTTTCTAGGCCAGCGACAGCCTAGCACCATAGCAGACACAGAGATCCAAGCTGCAGGCCAGGCAAGCAGTAAAATGGGCTGAATATGCTTTGCATATTGCTGCATTCAAACTTCTTCCTACCCTAAAACCTACAAAAAGGTTTTAAGAAGAGAGCCCCAATTGTTATATATAAAAATACTTTAAGGGCAAAAATTTCTGCTTAGTATTGCTATTTCTAAATCCCCAACCAAAATCCTTTCTTATTCCAAGCAAAGTCCTACAAAATAAAATTTCTGGACAAAAAAAAGAAAGGCATTTAGCGGCTTCAATGGAGTTTATGGTAATATGCAAACTGTGTATATTCACTCTGGGTTTATGAATATTGGAATACGACAAATATTAAATACCTCTTCTCAATGTTCCTCTGGAGTAAATGCAACCTCCAAGGAGTGCTTTATAATTCTCTAATCTCACATAATTTACTCAGTCTCATATTGCATGTAAGAATGAAACAGAAAAGGAGAGAATTAACCTTTCGTGAACAAGTCACATTTGCCAAGGATTATGCCAAATGACTAACTTTCATGTTTTTATTTAGTAGTTTTCCTCAGCCTTATAAAACAGGTATTATCATTCTCTTTTTTTTTCCATTTAGGAAATTGATGCTTAAAGAGTTTAAATGACTTTTCTGAGGCCAATGGACTTAGCACACAGCTGGGCCTTTCCTTTCTTCTAAGTCAAAGCCCCAAATGTCTCTACCATTCATGATGACACTGTACCACTTTCTAAACAGGGGAAGTTGAAAACATTGAAAAGAAATAGAACAATGCCCAAGCCCAGAGTTCAAGCCCCACGACTGACCAAAAACAACAACAACAACAACAAAAAACAGAAAGTGAAAAGAAATAGAAATATAAATGGAAAACTAATTCAAAATAAAAATAAATTTTAAAAAACAGAAAAAGAAAACAAAAAGTCACACAGGGGGTACTAACACTACTTTAACTATATTTGTTTAAAAAACTATGAGCCAGGTGCTAGTAGCTCATTTAGCTCATAATTCTAGCTATTCAGGAGGCTGAGACCTGAGGATTATGGTTCAAAGCCAGTCTGCATAATAAAATCTATGAGATTCATCTCCAATTAAGCATCAAAAAGAAAAAAGCCAAAAGTGGAGCTGTGGCTCAAGTAGCAGAACATCAGCCTTGAGCACAAAAGCCAAGGGAGTCAAGCCCCAGGATTGGTACAAACCAAAACAAGAACAAAAATGTCAGCTCACATTTTCCCATGACTCAGCTGATTCAGGACATATATCATCAATAATGATACCAAATTAAGATTTTCAACTTGTCCATGAAGCAGGACATTAGCGAGATATTTCACAGTACCAGAACTCAGCAGTGGTGATGATTCTGTCCATGAACCTACTGATGTGCTACATAGGAATATCTAAAATGTGGTTCCTCTGCCTTTTTAAATTCCCGTGCCCTACAAAGAAGACAATAAAAACAGGTTTTGTATGAAAGCATGCTTAGGATTTTGCTTCTTATTCTTCTCCTTTCAGAGTCCATTGAGGGCCGTTTTGGCTTTCGGTTCTTTTTCCCTCAGGATCCGGTGATAGCAGATGACAGATATTTCTGACAAAGATGGGTTACCCAGGAAATACCAATTCCTCCAAATTGGGGTCAGAGGCAAACTGAAAAGCCCATCCCTATTGGGACACTTTAAGATCAGAGCTTGGGTAGCAAACCTCTGTAAAGTTCTGAAGTCAGAACTACAGTAAAAGCAGTAATGACTGGAAAAAAAATTCCAGCTATGATTCAAAATTGGAATTGGCAGTTGGCGTATCCTGAAGGAAATCTTATTATTATGCACCACTCCCCCCAAAATGTACCACTGTGGAATATCCAATAAGACAAAGCTCTGTTTAAAAAAAATAACCACAGGAAAATAAAACTTTCTTCCCACTCTATTTGTTAAAAATGCCAAAAGAAGCAATAACGGTGTAGTAGAATCAATTAAAATTACTTGGTGTTAAGAAGAAAATAACGCAATAAATATTTGGAGGAAAATTCAAAACAGGGAAACAGTTATGAATATGCTTTTTCTAAAAATTAGGTATATTTACCCAGTGGAATTCTATGCTTCCATCAGAAAGAATGACATTCCCCATTTGTAAGGACATGGAAAGACTTGGAAAAAAATCATATTAAGTGAAGTAAGCCAGAACCAGAGAAACCTAGGCTCCATGGTTTTCCTCATTTGTAATAAATAGTATATGTCCAGGATAGTCCTAGCAGAGGATCACAAAAGCTCAATAGCTATGTACATATCACCGTATAAAATGATGCTAATAGAAATGAACTACAAAATATGGAAACAAGAGGGTTTTTGTTTGTTTGTTTTAATGTACTGGGTGAAGTTATTCCTTTTTTTCATTTTCCTTTGGTTTATACCCTGTTGTCACTGTTTTTGATTTTGTTACCCTGTGTCATGTATATATGTTTATCTGATTTGGGGAAGGGAATGGGAATAACAAAATGGTGAGACAAAGGACAAAAGGTGAAACAATTCAACAGCTATACTCACAACGCACTATGTTGGAGATGAACTTTACAACTTGAGGGGAGGGGAGCCAGGGTGAGAGAGAAAGTGGGAGAAAACAAGGGAGGGGGTAACACTGACAAGAAATGCACTCATTACTTATGTAACTGTAATCCCTCTGTACATCACCTTTATAATAAAATTAAATTTAAAAAACAAAATTAGGTATATTCAGAATTTTCAAGTTTAAAAGATATAGTATTAATCATAGGACAGCATTATGAACACAAACAACTAACAATTGTTAAGAAATGTCAGCCTGAATTGCTGACTTGTAAATGATCAGAAGAATGACTTGACAGTCACCTAATTAAGTAAAAACCCTGCGAGGATCACTTCAACAAATAATTCACAACTGACTAAAAATAGTCTGCAACCTGTGTTTAAAAAGTTATTTCCCCAATTCATGAAAACATCTGCCCACCCTATGCCCACAAAATCAGAACACAAAAGTCCTCCTGCAGTCTTATGTACAATATTGGGATGCTCTGTAAGTTCCTTTCATAAGAATGCTGTCAAAGTAATCTTTAACAAAGTGGGTGTCTAAGTTTAATGAAATTCCATTGAATGAGCAGTAAAACAACAAAGCACTGACTTTTTTTTTTTTTTTTACTGCTGATATGCTTAGGCTACTTATACCAAATCAGTACCTGACTTATAGATAATTATCCAGGATTTGAATCGGAGAAAGCACAGAAACTATAGCAAACCACTCAAATAGGCTGGAGGAAAAGGCCAAAAGCCAAGGAAGCATTTTGGTTTTTTTTTGTTATTAGGGTAGAACAAGAAACAAGGACAGAGCTCCAGTGACAGCTCTGTATAATGCCCTCAGCTCTCAGTGGTCATATCCAAATACATGCTGCTAAGTATTTTGATAAATGACTTTTTAAAACTATAATTTCTTATAAATAACTAACATTGAGAGATGTTAGGAACCATATAATACAAATGCATCTCTTTTGCACATAACAAATAAGAACTACTACTGCTATATTATGCCTATTATTATATAAATTTAGCTAAATTAATATTTTTTCCTTTTGAAGGACAAAATCTCTTACCTCCTATTCAAACATCCATTTTTGTATATATAGGAAAATATTCCTAGAGGCTATCATGAAAAGAAATCTGTGTATGCATTTAGGTTTTCTGTTTGAAATTACATCCAAAAATGACATTCTACTGTTAGGATAGGAATCAGAACTGCATTATGACACCACATAAAATTTTACTGATGCTGCATATCCATTACTTTTTATTTTACATTTTTGCAGATCAATTTCTTCTAAGCTCTTTACCAATCTGTTTTGCAAGTAAACAGTAGAATAGTCACTGCTGTCATTAAAACACTCAAATTCAACTGTGTAAATACATTGGACCATGTTCAAATGGGTCATTGCAATGCACAGGCAGGTGGAAAGGCTAGCTAGTGGCTCTTCTCACAGTAAATACTGGCCAGTTCCTGAACACGTGATATGAAATGTGATTTTGTGGAACAAGAAAAATAATCATGTAGCTGGAAGTGTGGCTTAGTGGTAGAGTGGTAGAGTGCTTGCCTAGGAATGTGTAAGTTCCTGGATTCACATCCTTAACGCCACATAATAAAATAAAATATAAAAAGAAATGAAAAAAAAAAACCTGATGGCCTCTCTTAATGATCATAGTTGCTAGATTGTAGGCTACTGAGATCAGAACATACAGCTCTGATAAAAACAAACTTTCTTCCCTTAAACATTGTTAAAGAGATGTGGCTTATTAATCATCACAGGACCATTTGAAAAGCAAAACCCAGTTGTTAGGAATATACAAACCTTCCCGTACAAGTTCAATTGTTCCTAATATCATTAAGTCTATTTCCTGAAAATAAAAGATAAGTAAGTGGGGAGTCTGCTCTGGGATGCTTACATAACCACTATTTACAAATGTTTTCACTTTGAAGAAAGCAGCTGAGGAATGTAGTAGACACATCTATAAGAATGTCTCATGTTTTTGGTGTTTTTGACTGACATGTTAATCTTGCTATCAAAAAAAAAATCACAGAATCCAATCTGCTCTACCCACTAGATTCCAGAACCACCATCATATTTACAAAAACTTCAGATACCCAAAATCATAACAGTTCAGAACTATGATCAAGAAAAGCATCAAATAAAAAGATCACCACCACCAACCTTTGCTGGGGCCTCTGATGAAGTCACCTTGACGACTTTATTGCGATTTAGCATTTGCTTCACTCCTTTCTCTACTTGGACATTGAACTTCATGAAAATCACGTAGCCAATATAAGCTGATAAGAGAAGTAAGCTTTCCCACCACATGATCACATTATCCAGGAAAAATATGATCAGCATGATCAAATCAACAATGTAGAAGGACACATCCCTGAAGAGTGGCCACCATGTCAGGTTTAAAATTTCTCTAGAAAACAGAGCACACATGCCAATAACAAAGAGGATATTGAACACTGCCGAGCCTACAATGGTGCCTATGCCAACATTGCTGTGAGCAATGAACACCCCAATGAGAGATGTGAAAAGTTCTGGGGCTGATCCCCCTGCAGCCATAAAGGTGGCTCCAGCTACGTCATCAGAGATGCCCAGTTTTTCAGTGATGACGGTCAAAGAGGGAACAAAGAACTCATCACACACGATGGCTAAGGCTATGAACATGTAGATCATTCCAATGACATGGAGAATGATGGCCCCTTTTCTTCGTTCCTCAAGGGAAAAGATATCTTTTGGGTAGTCTCCTTGGGCCTGCTCTGTATTATTATCATCAGATCTGTCTTCCAGAGAAAGAGGAGGCTGGGGAGTGTCATCCCGAATCTCATCATTGAAATCTAAGAGAGTTCTTTGATGGTGACTGCGTGCTACTCTAGGGCCACTTACAATACTGGCCTCTTCTGGGTTCCGTGTGTCTGTCTCAGAAAAGGCACTGACTGTAAATGGGACAGTGCTCATGGCTACCAGGCCTATGATGAGGCCTACAATGCGAATGAACTTCAGTTTTTTTCTGACATTAGAATGTCTCCTGCAGCTAGGTGGTGATTCATCCAAACACCATTTCTCCAAGAGGCTGATGGTAGTGCTTTGGTGCAGCTCCATCCTGCCTTGTTCTGGTGGATATATGGTCTTCACACTCAGACTCAGCCAGATGGTTCTATCATACTTCTCTTCACCTTATAGTTAACAGTAGTAGGAGCAGTAGTTAATGGTAGGTCACTTCCAGTGGTTCCTAGGCTTCCCAGGAAGTTCTCGTCACTTATGCTTCAATCAAAATAAAAACAAAGATAAGTAAATCATTAAGTTATATCCCTTTAATTGAAAAAAAAAACAAACCTTTAGCAGGTATGATAAAGGCCTGTCCTGTATGTGATCATGTGATCAGAACTAAGTTTATTAACTGCTCTATACCTCACTAAGGATTGATTGGTTGATTGATTGACTGTGTGTGTGTGTGATTTGTGTGTGTGTGTGTGTGTGTGTGTTATGCTAGAGATCAAACCTATGACCTCAGGCTGGGGTTGGGAATATGGCTTAGTGGTAGAGTACTTGCCTAGCACGCATGAAGACCTGGGTTCAATTCCTCAGTACCACATAAAGAAAAGAATAATTTAAAAAATTTAAAAAATCTATAACTTCACACATGCTCGACAATTGCTTTGCCACAGCTATACCCCAATACCATAGTCTTATCATACCTTAAAACATAGGTGCCCGCAGAGGAAGAAATGGCACAAGGTACATCTTTATAATCATATATAGGGAAACCAAATAAACATTCTGGTAACTAACCTCATTATGTGTGGAAATGTGTGTAAGTATAAAAATTTATGGAGGAAAATGAGTTTATCCACTTTAAATTATAACATATTCCAGTGCTAAAAGGATCCCACTTTGCTCACAACTGTCTAGGTTCTTGACAACTGACAACTCTTCATTGTATTTTCTTCTAGTCCAATTATATAATTCTCAGTGTAGGTACACTTACTGACTTAATCTGTCATTGGGAGAGGGTTGTATCTAGGAGGAGGTAATGCTGTTTTCTTGCACACAAAATGTCTAAGGACCTTATTTTCTTTTATGACAAGTATCTTCCATATCAGATGCATAAAAGCAGCCTCTAAAAAATTTAAGTTTACTGAAAATGCTCTGGTGACAGAAACAAGCTGTTTCCTTAAAGCATCCTCATACTGTTTTCTTCAAAAGCTAAAAAAAAAAGAGTCATATTTAAAGTAGCCCAATCAAATCCCAAATGCAGCAAAACAAGAAGGCTATTTCAAGACCAAATGCGTATTTCATAAACAACAGTCAAGTTGCAACACTACTTCTTTCCACAAAATCTGTCATAAAAGAGCCCCAATACCAATCCTTTAGTAGATTAGAAATCCAAAGCAGGGTTCCATGGAAGAGATAGGTTAAAATATCTAAACACGATAGATAATAACGAGATTACTTTAAAAAAAAAAAAAAGTATTCTCCAAAAACCCTCTTTTCACCTGTTTCAATGATTTCCTTTTCAGAGACATTCACTGAGATCACCTCAGGTGTAAAATGAACTAATTAAGCACACGCCACTTAAATACTGAGATAAGCTGGTGCTCAGGCTTCCAGAACAGAGCAAGACTACAAGTCAGTGCAGGCTGAGTTCTTGCTGCTGCTGCTGCTGCTGCTGATATTGCTGCTGCTGCTGCTTGCTGCTTGCTGAGATAACCCTGACCCATCAAATTCCTGCTTGGCTGCAGATGTCAGATGCTTAACACCAAAGATTAAACCACTCACAGCGCTTCCGGACCGTCACAATGCCCGGCCTGGGTTACAGGCGGGGACAGACTCAGCACCCAGGGCTCCCTACCAGCTCGGTTCGCCCCGCAAAGGCACCCACCACCGCTCGACTCCCCCATCAACCCTTCCACAAGTGAGACCCCAGCCGCGCCCCAACTTTGCCTCGCGTAGTCCCAAACTTTCCCTAGCGGGTTAATAGGAAAATAAAACGTAAAGGCAGATGGCCCCATCGGAGAGACTGGAAGCTGAGCAAGATACACTTGGGGTGGCGCCGGGTCCGCATCCCCCTGGCTGGCTGGTGGGGAACGTCCCTCTGCTCCCCGACCCTCCCCTCAATCAGGCCTTTCCCGGGAGCCCCCAGCCCGGAGTCAGAAAGCACGGATGGCAAAGGTTGGGGCTCGGGATGGGCGACGGGGAGCGGAGAGAGTTGGCGAAGTCCAAGCGGGGCCTGGGGCGCCCAGCTCCACCGCGGAGCCACCTGTGAGCCTGCGGCGCGGCAGCGGGGCGCCCCGGTCGGGGTGGGATCCGGGGGGACCACCGCCGCCGGGGCTGGCGGCTGGCTAGGCGCAGCCGCTTGGACTTACCCGGATTCGTGGAACCAGCCGGGGAACTGCAGCGTGGGTCCGCCGCCTCCTCTGGCCTCCGCCTCCCCGGCTACGAGGCCCCGTGGCTCTGGCTGAGGCTGAGCCGCGCTCCCGCAACCGGCACTGGGCTGGAGAGGAGACTGAGCGGCGGCAGCTCCGCTCGGCGGCGCCGAGAGCTACGGGGGCCCGGGTGGCCCCTCCCTATCGGCTGTGCCCTGGATCGAGCCGGGCCGCAGCGCGCGCGCTCCGCAACCTCTCCAGTCCTCGGTGCTCCACGCCTCCTGGGCGCAGAGGCGACGCCCGCAGCCCAGCCTCTTAGGAGATTTCTCTGCAGTGGGGACGAGGGGGTGAGGATTTGCAGGCAGAGGAGAGATCGTACAGGTCTGTGGATGCGCCTGATTCCCAGAGCTTGAAAGTGCTTTCAACTTTGGGGTCGCCTATCTGGACATCGCCTCTTCATTTATCTGTAATAGACGATGCCAGCCAGGGCTTGAAGGAGGCTGTGTAATGGGTAATGGTGAGGAGGGCCGTCGTTGAGAAGCCACAGGCCTGAAGGGCAGGCTCTTCCTGTCCAGGGCTTCTGGAATCTTTGGGTGTACACGGTTGAGACACTGAAGCATCTTTCGGCTTGCAGACTGACCTTGCATTACGCGATGAAGCTGAGACCCAAGACATCGTGTCATGTTGTGTCCCTCACAGTGTTCTGATTTTGCCTCAGGACTCCCAATCTAGTGCTCCTTCCAGCCTTACCTGGAAGGCAAGAGCCCTTTGGTAGCCAGCTATTGAGTTAAACTTGTTGAGGATTAGAGGAAAGAATCTGGGCCGAAGAGTTGCTGATGGAGATGTATTTATCAGCCTTTTGAAGAGGTCTCTATCTTATGAGGTTTCTGGGGTTATCTGTGCATTATCCGTTCTCCTTATCCTTCATCCTCTGTTCACCCTTTCCGAAGTTTCTTCATGCTCTCTTAGGATGCTGTAATGTTGGTTATGACTCTCAAAAACCTACCGTCTATAATTATGCTGTAGCTCTGTCCTTAAACCTTTGCTTACTAGGTAACTCCAGCTTAGTCAAGGTAAATCTTGGGAACTTAAAATTAACCCTGTATCTCCCAACAAAGCTAGGCATTCGAGATAATTTGCCCTACTAAGGATGTAACAATTCTAGTTGGAAGTCATTGGCTGAACTTTACATTTTATCTTGGAAAATTTCAAACATATACATATACATATACATATGTGAGAAAATACTATAGTGAGCCTCTGTGGTCCATCATGATCTTCTAAAACTTTGCACTTATAACCATTTTATACCTAGCTTTACTCAGACATCACATCATTGTATTCATAAATGTCTATGGGACACAAGGAAAGTACCAACCACTACTAGCATTGTGTCTAAAGCCTCAGGAAATGATCCACATAGACTTCCATTGATCATGATATGACAGTTTAAACACCAAAAAAACCATTGCATTGTAATTGTTTCAAACAAATCAATATTGTTAAGCTTATAGCCCTTCCAAAAATAGCTCAACAGATTTGTAACTATAGATGGTGGAGAGGGAACCACCTCATTATTTTGGAGACTTTTAGAAAAATAAATACCCAATGACCCAGCAACCCCACTCCTAGGCATTTATCCAATAGAACACAAGCAAAGTTACACTAAGGCTACCAGCACAACCATGTTTGTTGCAGCACTATTCACCGTAGCCAAGATATGAAATCAGCCAGATACCCCTCAATGGACAAATGGATCAAGAAAATGTCGTATATATACACAATGGAATTTTACTCATGTATTACAAAATCCATGAGTAAAATACTTGTGTATTTTGACATTTTATAAGAAAATAAAAAGACTTGGAAAAATTATATTATAGTAAGCCAGCTCCAGGGAAACAAAGGTTGCATGGTTTCCCTCTTTTGCAGTAGAAAGAATGTACCTATAAATCTATAAGTAAATAGGTTGCATGTTATGCAAGTGTTTACAAATGAACTAACTAAAGTACAATAGAGTCTATGGATAGCTCAAATAGTATAATCTTTTAGGAAAACTAGACCAAAGCCCAACAAAATAAGCACCAGGAAATTAGTACATGCAAAGGGTGTTGGGACAAGGGGAGGGTGGTAGACAAATGAAGTCAGGGAGATGAGATATACAAGACACTATGTTGAAAATGAACTTTACAACTTTGTTGGGGGAGGGAGGAGCTGGGGAAGTGGGGAGGGAAGAAAAGGTAGGGTAAAATCAAAGGAGGGAGTAACGCTGCTCAATAGGAAATGTTACTCATGTAGCTGTAATCCCTTTGTACAGTATCTTTACAATAAAATATGTATTAAAAAGAATTCTTTGTATATGCCACAAAATTAAGAAAAGTAAGGGAAGGGGTGGGACAAAGGGAGGTGAGAATGTTGAAGTGGGTGATACTGATAAAGATGCATTGTATTCATAAGCTGCTGTTAAACGGTACCTCCATTGTACAGCTACTTAAAGATAATAATTTTTTTTGGCAGTCCTGGGGCTTGAACTCTGGGCCTTGGTGCTATCCCTGAGCTTTTGTGCTCAGGGCAAGTGCTCTACAACTTCGAGCCACAGCACTGCTTCTGGTTTTCTGGTGGTAATTGGAGATAGTCTCAATGGACTTTCTGCCTGGACTGGCTATGAATCCTCAAGTCACAGCCTCCTGTGTAGCTAGTATTAAAAGCATGTGCCCAGCTATATATTTTTTTTTAAAGAATAGAGTTGGAGAGACCCTTTGTCCCCATCTGATATGAGGCCAGTGTACCCACATTTCTGCATTAGAAATTATAATATATAATATTATAGAATATTCTGCATATAGAAATTATAAAAAATTCTTTCAGAAGTAAATGTTTTGGGATTATAGCAATGATTAACAATTTTTTCAATAGTTATTTTTACTTGAGAGTCTTAAGAAGAAACAAAAAAGATCTATTAAATTATCATGAAGAGAAGGAAAACAGAAGTGGGAAGACAGAAAGGGTTTAAGAGAGAGGAGAAAGAGAGAGAGAGACAGACAGAGACAGACAGCATGAGATCTAAGCCAGGAAGTTGTGGGCAATCTGGGGACAAGATGAAGAGTTCAGATTTCACTTTGTCAGTTTAACCACCTCGTTCTTCATTCTGCTGTGTATATCACTTTTCCATTTTCCTTTTATTACAATCTTTAATTTCTTTGTTATCAAAATCTATAGGCACTCAGGTCATGTGAAAAGGATTCAGATTCATGGAAACAGTACTTTCTAGCCTTGACTATAAGCTAAACACAAGAAAGGGACTGGGGATAATTTCCAGAGTCCTCACAGCCCTGACTTTTCTCTTAAGTGTGCTCTGAGATAAAAAACCAGTCCATACATTTTTAGCAGCTAGCATCATGCTTGGCATTTATTTAATGTGTTTATTTGGGATGAATTAAAGATGCAAGGAAGGGCAAGTAGGTTTTGATGAAGTAATAGAAGGCTCTGAAATTATAGTGGGTTTTAAGATGAAAGGTTTTTCCTTATTCTTATTGTGACTTTTGTGTGCCATTCTCACTCTTGATCCTAAGTGCCAGTCACTGCTGAGAACATTGACAGCTGCCTTTGTAGAAAAGATGGCAACTTTTGTTGCATTGCAGCTCTTGTGCCTGAATGTAAACTTTTAGATTGCAAGATACATAGCTTTCATTGACTGAGATCACATGGCAGTCTCTGTGTTCAAGGGAGCAAGGGAGCAATTGCACTATGTGTTTGAGAGAAGATTGGAGTCTGGTGCCAGGACCAGTTGGAAATCTAAATAAAGGGGACTAGTATCTATCTAGTATCTATCACAATGATTATCACTATTCCCCTATTAAAGAAACTGACACTCAAAAAACTAGGTTCTTTATGGTATTCCTGATTGAATGACTACCTAATTAAGAGTTAGGTGCATTACTTTTTCTGTTGAGATTACATACTCAGGTGGTTCTTAAAGATGTCTCCTGTTTCAGACTGGCCCCACAAACCAGGATAATTGTTGATTTCCTTATTTTGCTTATTTAAAAATCATAGGTATAAATATCAAAATAAAACCCAGGTGTTCCATAAACGTGTTCTTGGGTCTCCAGACCTGGGCTGACTGTTTTCCTCTCCTTTTGGATTCTTTTTTTTTTTTTTTTTCTTTTGGCCAGTGGCCTTTCCCTTCCAGTTCAATGAGAACCA
The DNA here is from genome assembly GCF_019054845.1 of Dipodomys spectabilis. Taxonomy (NCBI): domain Eukaryota; kingdom Metazoa; phylum Chordata; class Mammalia; order Rodentia; family Heteromyidae; genus Dipodomys; species Dipodomys spectabilis. The sequence goes on along the minus strand of NW_024870835.1, from coordinate 3,940,995 downwards.
CAAAAGCAGAAAACTGTGTCTATGTGGAGGAGGAATGCAAGTCCCGGCTGCTTTGCTTTTGACAACAGTTTTTGGACCAGCACTTAAAGCTACATGCCCAAATGATTTTTTTTCTCATCTCTTTAGGAGACAAGAAGTGATGTAAGTCGAATATTTTTAACTTAGGAATGGGATTTCATGTGTGTGGGCATGATGGGGGGAGGGCTTAAATGCCCAGGAAGCAAAAATTAAGCTTAGTTAGCCTCATTGCTCCTGAGCACCAAGAGCTAGTACAGTGCTGAGGCGAGGGCTCAGAGGAGCGCAGTACCTGGCTATTGATTTCATCAAGGGATTCAGTATCTCAAACCTTGGCTGTCTTCCTGGTTCCAGCAGGGACTTCCTGAGTGACCTCTAGAACCATATCAGCACGGAAATAAGGATAACTGATATGGGTAGAGAGGTTGCCAAGTCAGAGCAGCCCACTTAAAAGGTGAGCATGGAACACTTGGTTTTGGTGCCTTTGTGGCTTCTTTTATATGCTACATTGGTCTTCTACCTAAGTCTAGATGGGAATTTTCAGTTAAAATAACATTTTACAGTACTGAGAAAGAAGAAGCCAGGTACCTTTGATGAATCCAATGTAGAATAAGTTGGCAAGAGGGTGCTGTTATGTCTTTGCTTTTTGATTGCTGAAATAAAATAGTTGCTTCATTTAATTCATTACATTGAAACAAATGAGGCTCTATCTAGTCATCTTTTCTAGCTTGGAGGTGACAATTGTGTAGTTGGAGCATTCCCACCCACAGCATCCCAGTATGCATGTGGTAGATGTGGTTGAGGGCAAGACTTAGCATCCTGAAACCATATGGGGGCCTCTGACCCAACACTGAGTTTCAGTTAATGGGGTTTTGGGGTTACCTATGCTTATCACCTTCCCAAATTACTTCATTGATAGTAATAACAGCTATGTCTCCTCTACCTGGCATTCTTTCTGCTTCCCCCCGCCCCCATTTAATGGAGACCAAGATGAGAAAACAGCTGACAGATAATGAACCCTTATAAGACTTAGGTTGAAGTGCTGCAATTCTTTCTCTCTATGCTTCCTTTTTCTTATTTGCTCTACTCTCTTGTTTATTTGAGTGAAATCGCCAGTGTCCGCCTCAGAAGGAGGCAGGATAGGAATTTTCATATTTTTATTATATCATTTTTGAAGTAGCACAGATGTGTAGTATGAGAAGGTTTCACTGTGATAGTTTTGAATAAATGAGACTATTTACTATGGTCTCTCGTATATTTTCTTCTGCTTTCTGAAATTTCCATTTCCTACAAGTGCCATTTTTACTGTTGTTTATTGTTTATCATAAACCTCTATAAAACATCTGGAAGTCTGATGGTTAGGAACTAAGGATAAAGCATAAAAGCTAGACACTAGTGGCTCACACCTGTAATCCTAGCTACTCAGGAGGCTGAGATCTGTGGATCACAGAGATTTGAAGCTAGCATGGATAGGAAAGTCTGTGTGACTTTTATCTCCAATTAGCCATTTATATAAAGCTAGAAATGGAGCTGTGGCTCAAGTGGTAGAGTGCTAGCCTTGAACATAAAAGCTCAGGGACAGTGCCCAGACCCCAAGTTCAAGCCCCAGGGCTGGTACAAAAAAAAACTGTAATGGAAAGCTCTTACTTGGGTAAGACATTACTCGAATGCATTCTGGTGAGAACTCAGTCCCTCACTGCCTGAAGCACAAGTGTCAGTTTCTGCACATTACTTCTCTTGGGCTGATCGTTTCCTCACAAGGGAATTCTCCCAGTACATTTCGAGAATATTTGTGCTTGACTGCCAGCATTATGAGAGCTGAGCAAGTGAAAAGTTTGACCATGTTTCATTTTTTCAGCTTGTAGATTTTTAGGAAGCTTACCCAGGGCCTCAGCCTTGCCAGAACATCACAGAACAACTCTGTGGCAACTTGTCAGAATTCACCACCCCCATCCTCCAGCCCCCCCGCCACCCCCCCCCCCCAGCCCCTTCACCGGATGAGGAGAGCTATTTGGACACTTTCAATCAAGTTCTCAGTTTTTTCAGCCCCATTCTCCATGTCTGCTCTATTACTTTTTGGTTACAACTATGACAAATCCACTATAAACTTTGTGTTTCCTAACAACACAAATTTATTGTCTTCTAATCTTTGTGAAGTGTGTCAGAAGTACATTATAGACTTGTTCTCTTCTTGTGACTGTGTCTTATTTCTATAATATGTGATTGGATTCATATATATGTATATAAAATATAAACTAATTCTTTTTTGTTATTTGCTTTGCTGGGAATAGAACTCACAGCCTCCCACGTGGTAGGCAAGTCCTCTATCAATGAGTTTCATCCCCAACCTAGGTTTTATTTTCTTTATTTTGGGTACTCCCTGGGTTTGTACTTAAGGCTTCCTGATTGCTAGGTGGGTGCTCTACCAGTTGATTCATGTTTCTTGCCCTTTTTACTCTGGCTATATCTGAGATAAGGTCTTACCTTTGTTTAGTCTGACCTAGGCCTCAATTCTAGGTACATTCCTATTGTAGCTAGGATGACAGGTGCAAACCCCTGTGCTCAGCTCTTTTTCCTATTGATATGGGGCCATGTGAACTTTTTGGCTCAGGTTGGCCTGGAGCTACAGTCCTCATAATCTCTGCCCCTTATATATGTGGGATGATAAGTGTGCTCCACTAAGTTTGGCTATTGGTTGAGATAGAGTTCTCAGGAAGCTTTTTACCAAGGCTGTCCTTGCTTCATGAATAGCCAGAACTATAGGCAAGAGCCACTGGTGCCCAGCATGTTTCATTTCTTGTTCTAATATGGAATTAAATTTTAGTTTATTTATTTTATTTATAATTGAAATGCTTCATCTTAAAATTTGTCAGTTCATTCAATAATATTTATGACTTTCATTCTGCCTTGTGTTCTTTCTTTTGTTCATTTACATAATAAGATTGCATTTGTATTTGTTTATTTATCATTTTTTTGATGACAGTGTTGACTTGCTGCTGTAGTCATAAGCGTTTATTAATTTTAACAGCTATATGCCTCCTCCCATTGCCTAGAACAAAATAAAGTCATATTTAGCCCTGGTTGTACACTGAATAAGCTACTCTCTTCCTCTGTCTAGTTCTTTCTAAATAGGAATTTTCCATTCTTGCCTGCGTATTTGCTGGGTATAATTATAAAGTCATTCTTGCAAAGGAGGGCTTATGGGTGATAACTCTTATTAAATCTTTCTGCTGCCTTTATAAATAAATAGAGTTTAATCAAATCCTTTATAATACATACCACACCTAACTATAGACCTAGTCCCATGCTTCTTCCTGTCACCTTGAATTGCTAATTTAGAGAACCATATATTCCTATTGTTTTCATTTTCATTTGCCAAGCTTCAGTGAAGACCTATAGCTACTGTTAGCTATAACTCTCTGTCTCTTCCTTTTTTTTTTAAGAACAAAGTATGCCATTTCCAATTTTTTATTTCTGGTTAAAAACACCTTTGATTATTTTTCTATTTCTTGTTCTGTCATCTTCTTCAAGAACATTATAATATATAGCCATATACATACTGTCCACCGTCTACCACTTTCCACATCCTCTCCTTCATTTTAATCTTTTTGTTGTTTTTGTTTCATTTCATTTCAAAGAACGCTTCAATAGTTGGAATATGATTTGATTTCTCTGAAATTCATTTTGAAACTTTATCTGTGTCATGATATAGAAAGAGTTGAGACCTTTAACAGATTGTTAGGTTTTTGCTCTCATGAATGATTTGATGGAGTAATGGACTAATGGGTTCTCAAGAGAGAATTGGCTATAAAAGCCAGCTGAGCATGGTATGTTGGGCCCTGTCTCTTACTATGTGCTGGGCTGCCTTGGGGCTCTGCCAACAGGAAGGCTAAGTAGATGCAGTCCCTAAACCTAGATCCAAACTGTGAGCAAAACACCTCTTTTCTTTACCATTTACCTAGGCAATAGTACTATGTCATTAGCAACAGAAAACAGACTAAGAAAAGAAAACACACAAAACACTTTTTACTATTTCACTAAATCTTTTTGGGCCAATTGTATTTTATTTCTTGCTGTTTCTAATATAAAATAAGAATGCTACTTTTGGAAGACATGAATCAAGACTGCTGTAAAATTCTAATTATTGATGAAGCTTCAACTTCTCTGTTAAGAATGTGAAATACATTCCTTCAAATGAAAAATGCAGTACTTTGAAGAGAACTGGATATTTTCTTTCTCTTTCATCTTGGGAAACTGACATCAATGAAATTAGAAATGCTTCTAAAAAGATTTTATTGGTGATGCTGGAGAAAAACAGTTTCAGTGGGTAGCTTTTTGAATTTTTTTCTTTTTTTAAAAACTCATGCTGTTTCTGGGGCTTGAACTCAGAGCCTGGACACTGTCTCTGAGCTTTTTGTTGTTGTTATTCAGGGATAGCACTCTACACTTGAGCCACAGCTTTACTTCCAGCTTTGGAGATGAGCGTTTCAAGGACTTTTCTGCCCCAAACCACAATCCTCAGATTTCAGCCTCCTGAGTAGATAGGATTAGCATAAGCCACTGATGCCCATCTCAACCTTTTGAATTTTATATAAATATGATATCACAATGTAAGGGACAAAGTCTAGAGTGTTGACTACAATTTTTAAAAATTTCTGGATATTTTAATTCGGCACTGTCGACACCATTATATTCAATTCTTTGTGGGTGATATAGCACATAAAATGAAATAAATGCTTTCTTGATAATTTTGTCTTTTCTACTACTGATCAAATGAACATAAGGGAGAATTAGCCAATAGTTCTGAAGATATTAGAGGTAAAATACAAAATTACAAAAATGCTATATTTGTGTTACAGTTGGCAGTTCACAGTACTAGTACTAAAAAAGTGGTTCAGAAATTATGCCATTATTATAATAAAACTGGACCACCTTAAAAAATTTTCAATAGGCAACCCATTGTTTTTAAACCCAAGGTTTGTATTCAACAAAAGATTCCATAGACACAGTTAGTTAGGATTCAAAAAAGTCTTCCTCAAAGTTATCAGAAGTGAGAAGGCCCATCTGACCTTCCTGCCTTTCTTTGTGAAAACTGTCTATAGAAGTTCCCGGGCTTACCTTCTCTTAAAATATGCCATAGAATTTCATTCAAGAGGATCTTACTTCATATCTAGGGGAAGAAATAATACATACAGAGGCTAGAAAGAATCTAAGGCTTTTTGGGACTTCCTGCTTAGTCTATTGCCATCAGATCATACCCTTTTGTCCAATCACATTTCTACCTTGCTGTGCTTTCTTCATTGAAACTAAACAGAATAAAACAGACTATTTTCTCCAAGTCTTTGTGTTTCAGAATCCTCTTGTGTGCTGTAAAACTTTGTTAAATACATTTCTTATGTAAAAAAGAAGAAATTATAAAGGCCATAGAAATCATAAAAGAAGATAGCTATATATTTGAGAAAGGAAATTTTTTAGAGGTTTTGGCTATTCCTTTCTTGAATTATAATTCATGTGTCAATAAATTCTTTTTTTAAAATGTAAAATTCAATAATTGTAATCGAATTGTAGTGGAGAAGAAATAGCATTGGTGCATTCCTGCAATAGTGCTTTTTTTCAATTTTTATTTGGCCATTCTGGTTCTGTTATATTTCCATATGAATTGTAGGACCAGCTTTTCAACTTCTGCAAAACTATCAGGTAGAATTTTGATAGGGATTTTATTGAATTGGTAGGTCAATTTGGTGAGCATTGCTATTTTAATAATACCAAGTATTTTAATCCACAAATAAGGATTTCTTCCAATTTATTTAGACCTTTAATTTGTTTCAATAATGTCTTGTGCCTTTTCAAAGCATGTTTATTATGCCTCCTTTGTGAGGTTTATCCTATTGTAAGTGGGATTACTTTCTTAATTTTAAATTTAGATTACCCATATTTGGTACATAGAGAAACAGTTGAATTTTGTATCATATTTTTATATCCTGCAATCTTGCTGAATGCAAAGTTCATTTTAAGAGAATTTTAGAGGATTTCTTATGATTCCTACATGCAAGATCATATTATTTGTAAATAATTCAGTTTTCTAATCAGAATGTCTTTTCTCTGCTTTTCTTTCCTAGTTACCTGGTTAAAATTTCTATTACAAGGTTGAACAGAAATAGTGAAAGTTGTCTTGTTCTCAATTTCAAGGAATGAATATTGAGACTCCTAGTATTATGTACAACACTGCTTCTGAGTTTTCCATAGATGGTCTTTATCAGGAGGTCTTTATCAGGATGGTCTTTATAGGAGTAAATTGCCTCCTATTTGTAACTCACTGAGTATTTTTATAATGAGGGGACATCAATTTCACTAAATAATGTTTCTGCATCTATTTAAAGGATCTCTGTTATTACTTTATATCTTTCTCCTTTGCATTAGGCCTGACTGGATCAGCTCTGCCCATAAGCATGTTAATTACTCAGGCAGTGCTTACCTAAAGTTGGATGATACTTAACCCATCTCACCCACCTCCTTCAAGGGTAAAGGCACATAGATAAGAGTAACCACACCATCATACTTTCAGCTTTTATACCATCTTGTTCTAGGCACCTAGAAGTGTCCAGTTATTGTTCTAAACCCATATTCATCTTGGATTCCAGGAACAGCAGATCCTTAGAGACTAACCACCCTATCTTGAGATCAACTCCAAGTATGAACAATTATCTCATGAGAATCAAATTGTTCTTCCAAATAAATAAAGACTTCTCTGGAGCCAACATGTGGAACCAAAACTGTGATAAGACCACTAGAGTATTCAATTATACATCTTGTCCCAATTCTTCCATTGTTTAAAATTAAAGCTCATGTTAGTACCTGAATGGACTAAAGAACCTGATCTCCATTTTATAGAATAATCATATTGATTAAAATCTTTCTTGTCCCTCAATCATTGCTTTTCTGTTTGATTTCTGGGGCAAATGGCTGTACTTTATGTGATGGAGCCCTCCAGAGTTGAATCTCTGGCCTAGGTCCCTTAATGCTGTTCCCTGTTCAGTCTAAAACTACTATATCATAGCACCTTGTGCAATCACATTTTTACACATTTACATCCTACACATTCACGTTTCTGTCCATTATTCATGCGACTTTTGCATAAAAATGGAAAACATTGCCTCAATCTTTGGGTACTAATTTCTGAAGCACACATGAAACTTCAGTAAGTAAATTTGTTGTGCTTTTCTCTTGTTAACTTGTTTTTTGTTAGAGTAGCACCTGGGAAAAGTATTACCTCTTCTGTCCCTTCATGGACCTAGCAAGGTGTGAAGACTTGGAAAACCATAAAAAGAACAAACTGCTCAGGCATCAGGGACTTGGCTTCTTAACCACTAACTAGAAATGACTAGATATCATTTCTTTACAGTCTCTGTTTTCTCACCTGTGAAATAAAGGATCTGAACTGGATAAACTCCAATATTCCTCTACTCTGACATTCTAAATAGAATTGATTTAAAAACCCACATCAATAATCACAAAATCAGATAGATGTCAAGGCAGGCACTGACAGAGAAAACAGAAGAAAAGGCAAATTCTACATTGTGTTTCATATCTCATTTGAGATTTTCCTTTATAAATGAGAAGAAATGGAACATCAACTGTTTAGATTCTGTCCTTTTTGAGGGGGAAACAATCATGCTGACCTGACCCTTGAATTTCATACTCCAACCAGTGACATTTATAATCCCCCAAATTTAATGCAGTAGCATGGTGTATCATGATGGTAATAAGGAATAATTGGAAAGAAACAGGTTTGAAATTTAGGTGGGATGGGCTGGGGAGGTGGCTCAGTGGTAGAGCGCTTGCCTTGCATGCCTGAGGCCTGGGTTCGATTCCTCAGCACCACATAAGCAAAAAGAAAAAAAGCCGGAAGTGGCGCTGTGGCTCAAGTAGTAGAGCGCTAGCCTTGAGCTGAAGAACTGAGGGACAGAGCCCAGGCCCAGAGTTCAAGCCCTACAACCGGACCCCCCCCTCCCCCCGAAAGAAAGAAAGAAATTTATGTGGGAATTTTGCTTCTGTCCTATATATTGAAGTAAGGAGGCCAGGTCTGGTCGGCGCCATATTGGCCACATGGTGGATGGTAGGGTCTGGCATCTTGTCTTCTTGCTGGGGGAAGGAAACCCCTCCCCCCCATCACCTGCCTCACAGGTAATGGGCATGCGTGGACCCCTGGAGACAGGGGTAGGCACTTGGCAGATAGGTTACTGTAAGGTCCGCTCCTGGATGGCTAGCAGACTCCACTCTCTTCACAGCAAAGTCTCCAACCAGTACCTGCAGTTACCTAGGCAGCTGGGACACCAGGAAGAGGTCACATCTGCATCTGCTGAGGTCACATCTGAATTTGATGTGGCCACACCTTTCTCCGCCCATACCCTAGATAAGGCCTAGCCCAGGCTCAGAAGCTCTCTCTCTGCTCTTTTCTAGCTCTCAGCTTTTTCCTTCTCTTCTCTTTCCCAGCTCCCTTCTCTTTTCTAACTCTCTCTCTGCTCTTTTCTAGCTCTCTCTGCTCTCTCTGCTTTTTCTAGCTCTTTTCTCTCTCTTTCCCAGCCTACTGAGTAAACCTACCCCTTACCTGGAAACCACCTGCGTGCTGCTGTTCTTACTCAGCTACCTCTTTTTAAAAACCTAACAGTTACTGAATCTGTTAGTCTAGTGCCTGGGACTGGGAATTTCCTGAGGATCTGCCCCCTGCACCAACCTATTTAGGCCCTGACCAGCCTAGAAACTAGACTCCATGCCATGTGTGTTTCTGTGGTCATGTCCTGGTCCTGTCTCCTGGCTCGTCTCCAGTCATCATGGCATCCCAGTCCCACTCTCCATTGGAGCTGAATTGGCTTGTTGGTATTGTTCTTGTTATTTCTTTCCTCTTTAGCATGTTTCCTAGCTGTGCTAAATGCATTTGCATGCTGCAGGCCTTTGTAACAACTGGCAGCCTGCAGCCTGTTAACTGTACAATAAAGACTCCAATATTCTGTATTTTAAAATGTGGCTTCTGGGATGATTTACCTTACAACAATATAAGGACAACTCTTTTAGTCTTTCTTTTTAGCACAAGAAAGAGTTTCTTAGTTTGGTTACTTGAAGTGATAGTTCAACTTTATTGCATTCTTTATGATTAACTGATATATGAGAAGAAAAAGTACAACAGTGGATTCTACTAGGAAGGGCAAAGGAAAAGAAACCAGGTGCACATAGGAGGCAGAATAGAATGAATGACTCAAGTTGATTTGTAGATGTAATCAAATCTAAATATAAAAGGGTTAACATGACTATGAAAGTGGTGCATTTGAATTAAAATGGATATAAAAGTCTTTAAAATGATCGTTGTAAATAGAGGAAGTCCTTTCAGTGTCAGACAAACCCCACCCCTATCATGGGTCTTATGGCTCATGGGTGGAATCTGCTTTAAACAAAACTTTTATCCTGTGAAATTGAAAAGTATTTTGAATTTCCTTGTGTAAGGCTACTTTATTCCGGTTCTACCATTGTGACGTTTATTTTATTTTATTTGTTCATAGAGCCTCAGGACTCTTTTTTTTTTTTTTTTTTTTTTTTGGTGTTGAAGAAAGAGTATGTTGATCCATCTAAAAAATATTTAAGTATAAGTCATCCTTGTGAATAGTTTTGTCTGTCAGTTAATTCAGAGAATATTTATGGATTGGGTTTTAAATACAAGGCTCTCTGTGGAGTAACTCAGACAAACACATTTGGGTTCTTCTTCAAAGACTACTATTGGCGAAGAGTTCTGCCCATGATCTTCATGGATTCTTTGCAGATTTAATTTCAGTCTCCTAAGAAATAGCCATTGTTCCTTGTAGTTAAATATAGATTGTGCTAGAATATGCCTGAAATAAAACTACTGGTAGTATCAGCATTATTTGATGATACAGATGTACTTGAGTCTACCACAGTATTTCCTTTTATTTCTAGTAAGTTTTAAGGCTATATATGGTTTTCACTTTAAAGGCATGTGAGTAACCAGAGTAGAACTCAGTTTATATCCCCTGAAAGTAATTGATGTCATTTACCAAAATAGTGTTTGCACACAGAACTCCTTGGCCTCAGAACAATAATTAATATGTTGAAGAAGAAGTTCTCTGATACAGTGTAGGAAACAAACATTTCAAGACGATTTAAGGATTTTTGTCTAGTGCTGGGAGAATGAATAATTGGTAGAGCACTTGTATCACAAGAATGAGGTCTTATGTTTCTTTTCAAACTCCAGCACTGTCAAAAAGGGGGAAGGGATTCTGTCTAGACCATAATGAGAGCTTATTGGCCATGTTCAACCCTGTTGAATTTTGCAGGAATAGGTTAAATGCCCTAAGATATGACAAAGTAGAAAGATATAAAAAACATAAATTTTTAAAAACTTAAAAAATGGTGTACCTAATTGAGATTACATATATAATATATAAGCATATATTAGCATATCAATCAACAGTCTTTTAGTATTTCACATATAGAAAACCTTTCATTTAATTCCTGGAGCCAAAAATTGTCACTATTGGATGCAATCAGGAGACTTTAGCATTAAGTAAAAAGTATCAAAGAAGGCCTAGGTAAGGCACAGTCTTGAAATAACAGATTCCCAAGCCACAGGGAGTTAGTTGGCTGAGAGCAGCAAGACTTCAATATGAGACTGAGCTGCCAGGTGGAGAAAATAGTTTCATCTATTTTATTTAATCTATTAATAAATTCTCTGTTTTTTAAATCTATGTTTTTAAAAATCCATGTTAAACAGGAAAGCACATGAAGAACAATAATTAAGCTAACCCGCTGGGGGCAGGCCAGAACAGTAGCAAGAACATGAAGAACTAATCAACTGTTACAGTCACTGGAGGAAATGGGTCCTAAAACTTTACTGGCATTGTACACTTGTATAGCCAAGTCAATGAGGCTATAAGAATGGGTCTCAAAGTGCTTATTTACTATAATGTCTGAAAGAGCTAATTAAGTTATTGGGTCCTAGAAAGTAGCTGTTTGCAAGAAAAACCAGGACAAAACCTATAAATTCTTTTGCATACAAACACTAACTTGTTAAGAAGAAAATGCACAATGGCAGATAATCATCACAATAATTCAGAAATGAATCAATAACCAATATTAAGTATAACATTAAAAATAAAACTGTGATTCATACAGGCAGAAATGTACCATACCTGTAGAATACTCAGCAAGATAAATAGGTATGCACAACACTGCATCATAATTTTCTTCTTTTGAATTAAAAAGTTAAATGTTCTTATTGGGAACATTTCTTTTTTTTTTTCTTTTTTATTTCTTTTGTCAGTCATGGGTCTTGAACTCTGGGGCTAGGCGCTGTCCGTGAGCTCTTCAGCTCAAGGCGAGCACTCTACCTCTTGAGCCACAGCACCACTTTCTATTGGGAACATTTCTAAAAAACAAAACTTTAGGGAATGAAATACTAATTCTCCTCTCATCCTCTCTGATTCTTCAGAGGTTCCACTGTTGACAGTTTCCTGTGTGCCTTTCTAAATGCAACATCTGTGTTTTCTTAAAATTTATATGTTGAAATGTAGTCTCAATGTAATGGTATTAGAAGGTTGAGTGTTTAGGAGGTAATTTAGGAAGTAAAGATGGAGACCTCATAAGTAAAATCGATGCCCCCTATAAGAAGAAGCTAGTAAGCTGGCTCTCCTTTTTTTGACAGAGGAAGATACACAGAAAAGTCTGCAAGTCCACAGAAGGTCTTCACCCTAACCAACCATGCTGGCATACTAAACTTGGACTTCCAGCCCTCAGAACTGTGTACTTTGAATTTCTATTGTTTATCAGCCACTCAATACATATACATTTTTCATAGCAGTCCAAACTGACTCAGTCAGACACAATATTTGGAGTTTCATTTATTTACTTATTGAACTTAAAATTTCAGTAAGTTCTTATTATGACTACTTATTTGATTTAATATATGAGCTTTTTTCTCTGACCCAAATATTTACCTGTCTTTATTTCTCTCTTTTAGTAACATTCTCTTGGATTAATTTTTAATATACTTTTTAATATATTTATCCTAGTACGGGTTTGCTGCTAAACATGTTTTGAAGAATCATTTCACTGCATGCATTGTTTTCAATTAGAAGTTATTTTCTATCGTTTTCAGTATCATATCATTATATTCTGGTTTCCAGTAGTTTTATTTAGATATTAATATCCATTTGATTGATGAACCAGGAAGTGGGCCTTCGCCAGACATGAAAATCTATAGCACTGGGGCTGGGAAGGTGGCTCAGTGGTAGAGCACTTGCCTTGCATGCATGAGGCCCTGGGTTCGATTCCTCAGCATCACATAAGCAAAAAGAAAAAAGCTGGAAGTGGCGCTGTAGCTCAAGAGGTAGAGTGCTAGCCTTGAGCTGAAAAGCTGAGGGACAGCGCCCAGGCCCAGAGGCCACATGATCGGATCCTCCCTCCCCCCCCCCAAAAAAGAAAATCTATAGCACTTTGATCTTGAACTTCTTGATCTCCACAACTGAGAGGAGCATTTTTTAAATAAGCTACTCAGCAATCTATTATTCTGTTTTAGCAGTTTGAGAAGTAAAATAGTTTCTTTTAGTTCTAGTTGTTTTGCCAGCTGTTTGTTTGGCTTTAAACATATGTGTTGTTTGCTTGTCTTATATTTTTCTTTGGTTTTTCTAACTGTTCTCACTGAGAATGAGAATGTCAGTCTATTGTTAGTCATTCATCATACCCTCCTGATATCTAATTTTCCAGATTTAGCTATGTCATCACATCTCATGCTGGAAAAAGACACAAAAGAAAAATTTTCGAGTTGACAACATGCCCAACTAAAATCCACAGCACATTTTCCCTGTTCCTGGGAAAGATATGGAATGGGTGTTGGTATAAGCAAATAGTACTCTGTTCTAAAGAGGAAGATAGAAGTCAGTTATATAGTTCCAGGGTAGGATGCTCTTCCCACATAAGGAGGCTATGAATTATCAGAACACAACTCTGCCATAGATAGCTCATGAAACTATAATCAGTTGATTATCTCAAGCTATCATAATAATGCAATTTCATCTATGTGGAATTGTGATTACTAAACAACCTCAAGGTAAAATGTAACTTTACTTATTGACTTACCATGTGCTAATCAGCCAATGTTTGTCTGACAATTATATTGATCATCATGAATATTCAAAATGAGGGTCAGAACCTTCATGATCAAACAGATTCCTTGGGACTACTTTGCTCTGAACAAAATTATAAAGTGGTTTCATAACTTATTAGGAATTCTTTCTTGCTGTGGCCCTTTTACTAAAGTATTGTAAATATTTAGATATTAGGCTTCTCTTGCTGTATGATTCCTCTTAATGGAATAAAAATGAATCCTCTGTTTAGAAAACTCTTATAATGAATGTATCAGTTTCTATTAGGAAGGTAAAACACCCACAGTGATGAACACTAAAAAAAACCCAACATGTTGAAGAACTGGTTTCTTCTCTGTCAAACATCTGGCTAGAAAATATAACCTTAAATTTTGTGAAAATAAAACTCACAGAAAAGACTATCCCTCTGACTGATTGTTCTGAAAATTGGGATCTAATAATGTTTACTGTTCTTAAAGGCAGAGCAGAATTACAGTTTTAGCTAACCTGAAAGAACTTCTCTTTTAACTTAGCATTGCAAACATTGGACCCTAACACACAAAAGAGATTTAAATTCTGAGGGTAAGAGCTCTCTTGGAACCTATTTAAGGGAATGATGAGATGATTAAGAGAAAAAAAAATAGTGGCTTGAGAGGTCCTCAGGATTCGTCTTCAAATCCTGAGTACAGCACTTAATTTTTAAAAATTCCTTTCTTCCTTTCCAATCTGTTTCAGGAAACAAAATCTGGCCTCAGAGGATAGCTTGCTTATACTAATGAAATAATAACTGGAAGGATGCTGTGTGCACTGGATGAGCTCCGTGATGATTTCCCTAAAACCTGTTCTTCCTTAATTACCAACTCACTTAAAATTCAGCACTTCCTTAATATTTTTTGCAGCATGTGGGGATGTTTGAATTTTTAAAATTTATTTTTCTTTATTGGCCTTTATAAATGTGTCTAGGTTCTGCTCCATTCCCACCCCTAGTTTGCGAGGTTGCAACTGAATGCCATCACCTGGTAGAGTTCCTTGAAGACATACTTTACTGAACAGTTGTTTTTACATCTACTTCCCTGCAGAACTGCCAAGGAAGTTAGTGCCCGTGACCAAGCCATTTTTGGTTCCGTCAACATCCCATGACCTTCTGGTAACACAGGCAACATGGACCCATGAACTGCAGCATAGAAGCTGAGGTACAGTCTCATGCATGTACTGTAAAGCATAAAAAAAATAGGTGAGAAAAACTGCAAGTAACTAGATGTGTCCATACAGACACCCCCAGGAGGGAAAGATAAGAGTCCTAAAGTGTGGCCAGACATAGGTACCAGCAATAACTCCATCTACGAAATAGCAATTGTGTGGGCTTAAGCAATAGAATGATAAGCACAACATTGCAACTTCTGGTCCAGGAAAGGACTGCACTGGTATAGATAACAGACTGTGTGTTGGTGTGGCCTAAGAAAAGGAAGAAGTCACAAGTCAAGTGGGAAGAGCTCTTAACCAGGGGTTAAGAGCACTGACCTCAGAACCTTTTTATTGGAGATTGTATTCAGATCTCCAGGACCCCCTCATGCTGGGAAACATGCTCAAGGCTATGAGTAGCCACCATTTGAAGATTCCAGATCTTCAATTGGGCTGTCATCTACTGGACTAAAAGACGTGGACTTTGCTGGAGAGGGTGGCTCAAATGGTAGGGGAAACATGCTCAAGGCTATGAGTAGCCACCATTCCAGATCTTCAATTGGGCTGTCATCTACTGGACTAAAAGACTTGGACTTTGCTGGGGAGGGTGGCTCAAATGGTAGAGCATCTGCATAGCAAATACAAGGCCCTGAGTTCAAATCCAGTACTGCCCAAAAGACTTGGGTTTTGAGAAGTGGGGAAAACCCCATCTGCTCAGGAGAGCAACTGAAAATTCTGATTTTTTAAATGGCAGTTTGTTTTGTTGGTGTTTAAAAAAATTGCTTTGCTCTTTGTTTTTTGTATTGTTTTTAGCATATTTGCTTTGGATAATTGGTATCATTGTTATTTTCTTTTTAGTGCTGAATTTAGTCCCTTTCTCTCTCTCTCATCATTAACCTGAGTTTTAATACTTGCCTTTCAGTATTCAATCTCTTTCTTTCTTCCTTCCTTCCTTCCTTCCTTCCTTCCTTCCTTCCTTCCTTCCTTCCTTCCTTTCTTTCTTTCTTTCTTTCTTTCTTTCTTTCTTTCTTTCTTTCTTTCTTTCTTTCTTTCTTTCTTTCTTTTTGGTCATGGGACTTGAACTTTGGACCTGGGCACTGTCCCTAAGTTTCTTTTGCTCAAGGCTAGCAGCACTTCCAGCTTTTTCTGTGATTAATTGGAGATAAGAGTCTCACTTTCCTGCCTGGGCTACCTTTAAACTGTAATCCTTAGATCTCAGTCTCCTGAGTACCTGAGTATTCAATCTTTTTTGACTGGACTAAGATATGAATTTAGGATCTTGTACTTGCTAGGCAAGTACTATGCCCCTTGAGCTATATCTTTACTTTGGTATTCAATTTAAAACAATATCTTTTCCTTCCTTCTCCTATTTTCCTTTCTTCATTTTTACTTTTCTTTTGTCTACAATTAGAACAGCTCTCTCATTGATATTTCTTTCTAATTCAATTTTCCCATCCCAAATCCTCTTACCAACACTTTTAACAGGTCATTAGATTGACAGGTCAATTTTTGTCTGTTTAATTTTCATAATTTCCCCTCCTCTTATACATTTTATTTTACTTTCTCACTAACCTTACTTTTTACTTTTTTTGGTGGGGGGTACGTTTTTATTGTAAAAATATTGTACAGAGGGGTTAGAGTTGCATGAACAAGGTAATGAGTACATTTCCTATTGAGCATTGTTGCCCTCCTTTGTTTTCCTCCTACCATCCCTTCCCTCCCACCTCTACAACTACCCCCTCTCCCCCACCAGCTTGTAAATTTCATTTTCAGCATAGTGTTTTGTACATTTCATTGTTATAATGGGTCAACCTGTATCCTTATTTAAGCATTTTGCTTTTTCCCTTCCCTTCCCCAAATTACAGAAGTGTATATACAAGATGCAGGGCACTGACATCAACTACAGTGAAAACAGGGGTTATACCATGGGGGAGGAACATACAAAGCAACAAAAAAATCACATGGTACATTATAAATATGTTAGAAACAATAGCAAGAAAGAAAAAAGATATTTGTGTCCCTATCTTAGGGTTCATTTCACTTAACATCATCTTATATGGTCATATGTACATAGCTTTTGGCCTTTTCTGCTTGTCCTACGCATGTACTAGTTATTGCAAATAAGGGAAACCATAGGACCTATGTTTCTTTGGGCCTGGCTTACTTCACTTAATATAATTATTTCCATTTCCTCAAAAGACTCCACATAGAGCTCCCCTATGACCCAGCAATCCTACTTTTGGGCATTTACCTAAACAATCTCAAACAAGGCCATACTAAAGCTACCAGCACAGCTATGTTTATCGTAGCATTATTTATCATAGCTAAGATATGGAACCAACCCAGATGCCTTCAGTAGAGGAATGGATCAAGAAAATGTGATATTTATATACAATGGAATTCTATGCCTCCATCGGAAAGAATGACATTGCCCCATTTGTTAGGAAATGGAAAGACTTGGAAATAATTATACTTTTACTTTCTCTAGTAACCTTAGCCTTAAAAAACATATACTTTGTATTATTAGTGGTTTCATCTCTCCATGTCCTTCCCAGTGATATTCTTACTAATGTCTTCCAAAATCATAAAGAATAATCTATGGTCTTACATTCCTGTAAAGACAATGGAGTAGTGATGGTGATAGGACTTCATTAAGGATTACTATAATCTCAAAGTTGTGATATATCAACTGTGATACATACTAGTTAATTTTTTTCTCCCTGAATAGATTAAGGATTATATCCAGTGTATTGTGTCCTGGGATCAAATGTTTGATTAGTGATCAGAAAATATACCCTAACCAAACCACTACCAAGTCATACATAATCATTATGAAATTCCATCTAAAAAGAAACAACCAAAACTTGGCCCCAGACACATTAATTCCAATACATAATGCAAGTAATTTGAAAAAACAAGGCAACTTATCTTCTTCAATCCAAAAGCTCCACTATATAGGACTTAAAACAATCTCAATGGATAGAAAATACAAAAATAACAATGATCAATGAAATTAAAGAGGTGATGTATAAACATCTGAATTAACTCAAAGAAGATAGAAATAAACTGTTGACTGAATCTGAGGAGAATTCAAACAGACAGCTAAATGAAATAGGGAAGGCAATGCAGGATATGAAAGAAGAATTCAATACAGATACAGAAATCTTGAAAACAATCCAATTTAAATCTTGAAAACAAAATGTTCAATAAAGCACCTGAAAGTCTAGTTAATAGATCTGTTGAAAATAGAATATTTAGGGTTGAAGATAAAATAGAGAAATTAGATTATTTAAATACAATAAAAATACAGACAAAATATGGAGCATAGAAGACCACTGGGATATCCATGAAAAGGCAAACCTACAAATCATGAATATAGAAGAAAAGAAATATACACTAAAGACATTAATAGCCTTTTCAATAAAAAATAATAGCAGGAAACTCCTTTAGTCTTGAGAAAGAGGGTTATGCAGGTACAGTGGGCTTTCTAAACATAAAACAGGAGATTAGAAAAGAAATACCCCTAGACTGACCATAGCAATAAAAATATAAGGCAACAAACGAATATTAACAAATTGTCTTGTGCCGATTCTCCCCTTTCCCTTTGTATCACCATTCTGTTGTTCAAGTAAACATACAATATGTTGGAAATGATCTGTACAACTTGGGGGTGGGAGGGTTGGAGAGGGAGAGTAGGAGAAAAATGCGGGAAGGCATAACAAGCTTGACAAGAAATGTATTTATTACCTTACTTATGTAACTGTAACCCTTATGTACATCATCGTGACAAAAAATGAGACACCATTTTTAAAAAAAGAAATAGTATTAAAAGCTGCCAGAGAGAAGTGACAAGTCACATACACAATGAAACCCAACAGAACAGCAGACTTCTCAAAAGAAGTTCTAAAAGTAAGGAGGGCATGGAATGATGTATTTTAAGCCCTGAAAGAAAATAAGCATCAACCTAGACTGGTATATGAAGCAAACTATCCTCCATTATTTAAGGAGAAATAAAACTCTTCTATGATACACAAAGCCAAAAGGAATTTATCACCATTATTAACCAGCATTGTAGAAGATATTTAAAAGAATCCTATCCAAAGAAGAGGAAGATAAACACAAAGAGAAAAATAGACGAAAAAATGAACTACACTAGAGGACTAGATTAACAATAAGGAACAGAAAAATAGTAAACACAAATCTTTCCATTTCCTAACAAATGACGTGTTATCATTCTTTCTGATGGAAGCATTCCATTGCGCAAATATATACACACACACACACACACACACACACACACACACACACACACACACACACACACACACACACACACACACACACACACACACACACATATATACACACATATCATATTTGTTCCATTCATCTACTGAGGGGCTTAAACTTATTTTGTGAGTATTGCTGTTGCATAGGTTCCCCCTATTTTGTTGTTCCCCTTCTCTTGCCTAGTTCAGATAAACATATTTACAATACCCAGAGTACCAAAATCAAATACAGTGACAACAAAGGATAAACCACAGGGGGAAAAACACAAAAGAAAAAAAAAGAAATCATGTAGTACATCGAGAAAAACAACAACAGCAAAGAAAGGATCTGTACAACTTGGGAGGGGTTTGGGGGGTGGGAAAGAGGGAGAAAAAAGAGGGAAGGGTAAGACGTTAGACAAGAAATGTAATCATTACCTTACTTATGTAACCTTAACCCTTCTGTATATCCCCTTGACAATAAAATTAAAATTTTTTAAAAAAGCTTAAACTCTGTAGAACTTGAGTTTTTGTTTCTTTTGTATGTTCTTCCCCCTATGATATATCCCCTGCTGTCACTGTATTTGATTTTGGTACCCTGGGTATGTATACACATTTATCTAACTTGGGGAGGGGAAGGGGGGAATAACAAAATGCTGAAACAAGGACACAAGATGACCCACTGCAACCATGATACTCACAAGACACTGTTGGAAATGAACTTTACAACTTTGTGGGGGGGGGGAGTGGGGGAAGTGCGGGAGGGAAAGTAGTAGGAGAAAAACAATTAAGGGAGTAACAATGCTCGACAAGAAATATGCTCAGTATCTTACTCATGTAACTGTAACTCCTCTGTACAATAAAATAATTTTAAAAAGCAAGCACAAGAGCAGAAATATGACACAAATACAAAAATATAACACAAATATTATACATATTTCAATATTAATAATGAATATTATCTTAATTTTCCAATCAAAGTCATACAGTCAGTTAGATTAAAAAACAAGACCTAACCATTTGTAACTCAGAAGAGATTCAGTTAATGGACAAAGATAAACATTGGCTTTGGGTAAAAGCATGGAAAAAGATCTTCTAAGCAAATGGACCCTTCAAGCAGAATAACCATACTTTTATCTTTTTAAGTGGACTTCAAACAAAAATTAAACAGGAGAGACAAAGAAGGTTACTTCATACTAATAAAGGATATTCTCAACCAAAGGGAAAAACAGTTAACACATACACATCAAACAGTGTAACCAAACTTATTAAACAAACCTTACTGAGCACAGATACACTTTAACACAGTAATAGTAGAAAATTTCAATACCACACTGTCACCAACACACAGGTCATTCAAATAAAAGAATAAACAAAGAAACCTAAGAATAAAACAAGACTATAGAAGAACTGGATTTAACATATATCGATAGAATATTTCATCCAGCATCTAACAATATACATTCTTGCCAACAACTCATGAAACTTTCTGCAAAGGAGATCAAATTTTAGGACATAAAAGATGTCTTAAATATAAGAAAAATTAAATACCCTTCTGTATTCTATCAGACCACAAAGAAAGAAAAGCTGTGAAGCCATATTTTGATGGCTCACACCTGTAATCCTAGTTACTCAGGAGACTGAGATCTGAGGATTATGGTTTGAAGCCATGAGAATAGTATCTTCGATTAACCAGCAGAAAGCCGTAAGTAGAGCTGTGGCTCAAGTAGTAGAGCATTAGCCTTGAGCACAAAAGCCCAGAGATAGCACCCAGGCCCTGAGTTCAAGGCCCAGGACCCTGCACACACACACACACACACACACACACACACACACACACACACACACACACACACACACACAGATAAATGAAAAATAAAGCTGTGAATCTGTTTGTGAATCCTGGGAACAGTTTCTTTTCTGTCTCTCTCAGCTACCCTTTCCATGGTATACTCTCCAAATTGCTTGTTCTCTTGACATCCAGATCTACCTTATACAAACAGATTGTACAATGACTTCTCTCCATTCTCACGCTGCCCACACTTATTCCTCTTTCACTTCGTTGAAGTACAGAGACAAAGTATTTTATCTGTCACAAAACCACTGACACTCACCATGCAGTAAGAGTCCTGTGGGTCATCTGAAGAAAGAGAGACACATGAACTTTTCTTCCTCCACGTCCACAGTGTGTCTGGCCCAAATTAATATAGTAAGCTATCGTCAGGTTCAATAGTTGGGTCAAATTAGCCATTTACCTGTACTCACCACTGTATCATAGTTACAGACCCAAAATGTCTTGGATACACAAGTTGGAAACTAAGTTTACAGAGGAACTTTCTTTCCTAGTATTGCCAATCAGAGTAGCTGAAAAGTTGCCCTAATTTTGTTTGCTTGTTAATAGTACTCAACTGACTATAAGGAAAATGTTAATACAAGTCAGTCTTAGTTTCAGAAAGACTTACTAGCTTTATTTCTCTATTTTTATTCTATTCTCAGCTATTCTGACATTTCTGGACTGAGGGTAGGTACTACACCCAACATATATGCTTACAGTGTTCTTTCCATTTTCCTTGCTATTTACCTCCTTTCTCATCCCTAATATTAAATAAACAAAACCATAAGCCCTCATTAAATTGTTGGCTTACAGTCAAGTTAATCAAATGGTATATTTTGGTTTTTCATTCCTGTTCTCTAGAAATACAGCAAGACCTGCTTATTAGCTGGGTGAAGAAATCAACTCCTTTAAAATATCCAACTGAAGGTTAAGCATTATCTCCTAGCATGGAATCATGCAAGTATAAGATATGTCTAGATTGTTTCTACTACTTGAAAATCATTCTGAAAATTGAGTCTGATATGAAGAATTACCCTGTGTATATACCTTCCTGCCACCCAACTGTTCACCTTGGAGCCTTCATGACAGACTCAATAAGGAATTAATTTTTAACCCCAGCCTGTTTTTTTTAATGGTGATTATTATCGTCATTAAATGCATAAATAGTTGTATGATTTGTTCAGTTTATAAGTAGAAGTGCAGACACTGTATTGGACATTATTTTATTTATCCCGAACCAAACCAAAATATAAATTAGATTAAAAAATAGGAAATGAGGTTGTTTTCATAGCAATCTAACTATAAGGTCATGAATGGGAGGGCTCATGTCTAGGTTTATCCTGAAACTGAGTAAATCACAAATCATCTCTGCCCAAAACTTTCTCTGCCAACTTTTACATATTAGCTAAAATCTGGTTGAAGAATACAACTGGCAGGAATTTTAAAGGGAATGGGTGGTATAAACAAGAGGTGGATATGTGGAGGGAATGAGTTGTGGCGGTTCACTCTCTCTTTTTGCTGATGTTGAGTATGGAGAGAATTAGAAGAGAGAAGAGGTGGTCATGCTCAGGACCAGAGATGCCAAGATGTTATCCTAATACTCTAGTTGTGATTTAGGTGGAATGGTTTCAACAATAACCTCCATTTTTCCTCCAGACCACTATTGGATTCTCAGAAGCCCTCCCTCTACTGTTAATAATAATTCCTTCAAAAAAAAATAATAATAATTCCTTCATATCTAACCCTTTCCCCTGCTCATATCCTTAAGTTTCCTTTTCATCTTCAACCCTTTTCTTACTCTTTTGGGCTCTTCACACAAACTGGAATCTGATTTTTCCCTTTAAAAGTGTATGGACTATGGGGAGCTGGGAAGGTGACTCAGTGGTAGAGTGTTTGCTTCACATATATGAAGCCCTGGGTTCGATTTCTCAGCACCACATAAGCAGAAAAAGCCAGAAATGACCCTGTGGCATAAGTGGTAGAGCGCTAGCCTTGAGCTGAAGAGCTGAGGGACAGCCCCCGAGGCCCAGAGTTCAGGCCTCACAACTGACAAAAAACAAACAAACAAACAAAAAATGTGTATAAACTATGTCATTTTGGTGCTACTGAAATTCACTGATGAAAGTTTTCATAATCCTTCATCTTCTCTACCTCTTTTGCTTTGCCCTTTCAGTCAAATTTGTCCTCTTATGTAGCCCAGTGGAGCCTCCTACACATAGCTCAAATGAATCGACTCATAGAAGGGCCCAGAGAAAGCAGTGTGGAACACAGGTGCATTTGACAGTGACCTCCACCACTGAGAGATGATAAGAACACAGATTAAATGATTGAAGAGCATCTAGTAGATGAACTGGCATGTTGCAAACACTCACAATTGAGAAGGTATTTCAATACCTAAACTAATGGGCTATCTAATCCCATGTCTCCATTATTCTGTACTATAAATTACTTTCATATTGAGCAGCTTCATTTTCTACAAGATTAAGAACTCCAAATCTTTCTTTTATTGTCTGTATCAAGGCCTGCACCTCCATGTTATTAATCTTGTAAAATGGGAACTGATGATGTTGCCTTTTGCCTTTTCTTAGGACTGAGTAGGGAAAAGAAAGAATTATACATATAATTCAGAGCACTGTTTCACTAAAAAAAGAAACACCAAATGTGATTTTGAAGAAATTTCATGTTTTTCCATTTTATGTTGCTCAGTGTTTCTTTTTTATTTTTATTGTTGTTGTAGAGTTGATATAGAGGGCTATAATTACATGAATCAGATAATGAGTAATGAATACAATTCTTTTTGAAACATATCTCCTGGCTTTTCCCTCCCATCCTACCCATAAGCCAGTTCATTTTCCACATAGTGTCTAGTGAGTATCACTGTTGCACTTGTTACCTTTGTTCCACATTTTAAGTGCCCTCCCTTTCCTCCCCAAACAAACAAAGCAAAAGGAAAACAAAGCAAAAACAGTATCAATGGAAACTAAAAAATGTCTTTTGTTTCCTTTTCTTGTAGGTTATTTCATAGAATATTATTTTATATGATCATCTATGCATACTTATGGAGCCTTTGTTTACCACTCCTATGTCCCAGCAACCCCTTTCCTGGGTATTTATCCAACTGACCACAAACCAAACAACACTAAAGCTACTAGCACAACCATGTTCATTGCAGCATTGTTTACCATAGCCAAGATATGGTAGCAACCTAGATGTACCTAAGTGGATGAATGGATCAAGAAAATGTGATATATATATATATATATATATATATATATAAAATATGCAATGGAATTCTACTCACCAATCAGAAAGAATGATGTTGTACCATTCATAAGGAAATGGAAAGACTTGGAAAAAATATAATAAGTGAAATAAGCCAGAGCCAAAGAAACATAGGCTGCATTTTTTCTGTAATTTATGTTAACTAGAATGTGCTTATAACTCTGTAAGTAAACACAGTGAATTAGTGCCATATATATGTATATATATGCACACACTCTGGGACATGGTTAAATTATATAGGAACCTAGTCATTCACATACTGAAATTAAAGAAGGATATGCTCAGTGTTTCTTATTTTGGTCATTTGCACGACATGTGAATCTCCAACAAAGTGATAGGTAAATGGATATCTCTCAATTGACTTGGTCAGTGCTTTCCTAAGCAGGAAAATCTTCCATTTTTATTATTTTTCTTTTCCCTTTAAAAGAGGAAATTATGATATTATAATTTTTTCATACTGTAATTATTTTTCTTGCTTTTTCATTACGTTAAGTTTGACATTTTATAAAAGTTGGATTTTCCAAATTGGAGTTTTAATCTCTTCCTCCTCCTCCTCCTACTGCTCCTCCTCCTCCTTTTCCTCCTTTTTTCTTGACATAAGAGGGAAGGAAAATGTTTTAGTTAACTTTCGGTCATAATGACAAAATACCTGAGGAAATCACCTTAAAGGGAGGAAAGATTTGTTTGAGCTCATGCTTGGGAAGGTTCAGTTTAATGGTTACTTAGCTCCATTGACTTTGAGCCTGAAGTGAGATAGAAAGTCCTTGAGGTGTGAGTGTATGACAGAGAAGGGATTCAGGAAGTAAACGAGATGAAGAGTCCTGTTGTTCTCATAACTTCTTCAAGGGCATGCCCCAGTTATCTAAAAATTAGATATATTTATTATTATTTCCTAAGGGTTTCACTACCTCCCAGTAGCCTTTAGCATTGGGACATTTGGGGAACAGTTAAAATCTAAACCAGAACAGAAAGAAAATAAATACCACTTGTGATAATAGCTTGTTTGCTTCCCTTGGCTTCCCAGGTGAAGGACATGTGAACGATGAGTTAGCAAGTTTATGGTGACCAGTTTTTCATGTTATTCCAAAGCTGAGGCAACTGGGGAGGTCTTGAGGCCACTGTGAACAGAGCCACTCACATGATCTAGCTTGGGTGTTGGGATTTATGGCTAAAAATATACACATTCAGATATACCCAGACATTCTTGCCCCAGGAAAAGCAAGTTGTTTTGAGAAAACTTTCAATTTCTTGTAAGTAGTCTTTTAAACTATTTTATATATATATATTTACAACAACATATACTATATTTTTATTTGTTAGAAAACATAATGTTTCCTATGTGACTTAGGTAGCTACATAATACAAACCAAGAAACTGACTCTTAGAAAAAGTTGTAATCTACCCCAAGTGACACAACTATGGGCAGAATTATAGACAAAAGATGTTGGCATTAACCTATGCTTGCCTTGCATGTATGAGGCCCTAGGTTTGATTCCTCAGTACCACATAAGGAGAAAAAGCCGAAAGTGGTACTATGGTTCAAGTGGTAGAGTGCTAGCCTTGAGCTGAAGAGCTGAGGGACAGCACCCAGGCCCAGAGTTCAGGCCCCATGATCGGCAAAAAAGAAAAAAGAAAAAAAAAAAAAGGATGGGGGCTGTTGCTTAATCCTCTAGAGGAAGGAACGCTAAATCCTTGTTTGATAGGAGGAACAGTGAACAAAGAAAATGTTCCCTTCAACTCCTAGCTATATTATGAAGGTGCCAAACCATTTGTGATTGTGGATTCCTTTTGACTTAATTTCACCGACCCTCCTCCTCCCCCCTCCCCCGACCAAGGCCACATTTCCTCTATAGTTACACTGAGATTTCAATTGTAACATGAACTTTGTAGGGGTTGTTATCATTCCAGCAATGGCATTATCTTTAAGAATTCTCATCACTAGGTATAGTAAATACATAAAATATACTTAGGTATTTTAGTCTTTCTTCCTGGGAAGAAGACCCGTTCAAGGTCCCCTTATCATGTCTCTGACCTCCGGGAAGTTTGAGTGAAAGTCAAGTCTGTCGTTTTTTATTACCTCTTTTTAAATTCCTCTACCATTCTCACTGTGAACTGACCCTTCCATCTGAAATACCTCCTTTCTGCTAGACCATAAAATAGAGCTCTTGTAAGCTATATTGAAACTGGAAAAATGAAATAAGTATCCTTTTTTTTTTCCAGGCATGTCCTCAAATAAACTTGAAATCAAATCAGTCCAATCAATTGTGCTACAAATGTCATGTTTCACAATTATATTTGATTCATAGGTCATTTATTTTCCCAAATGAGTTTTTAAAATGATTTTTAATTAGGAAAACATAATACTGTCTTAAATTTATTCAGTGGGTTAGAAGATCTGGCGAGGGAGGGGTGGAGAGAAAGGGACAGCAACGTCTGGTGACCAGAAAAAAAATATCTCAAGCAATCAACATGCCAAATATTTATTTTCTTTCTGAAGCAAAGTTATTGATTTCCAAATAAAGAAACCACTTAGAGCCAAGATATGCCATTCAAATCATAATTGCTTTTTCTTGCAAAGCTTAGAATAGAATGTACACAATAAAAATATTAGCATCTTTTTAGAAGGAAACATTTGCCCATGATACATATCAAACCAAAAATATTCTAGCATAATAGAAAAGATAGCATTGTTGATCGAGAATCAGGCAAGTAGCCTTTGTGATATAAGTTATTGCAATGGGGGAGATTTAGCTCTTGTAAAGCTCTGTCTATGTGCTTTCACTCACCCAGCCCATTGCTGAAGTGCCAAGATAAGAGAGAAGAGACAGACTCAGAAGAGACTGACTCAGATAGAGAGGAAAGCCAAGATTCTGGTCTTAAAAGCAAAGTCAAACTATCTGTACTATTTAGAAGTTAAACCGGAAGCCCATAATCTATGCCTTCAGAATCATTTGCTGATGCTAAACTATTTACCATGGTTTGTATTAGAGGAACACTCATTTCATTCCATAGCCAGACTTTTCCAACCTTTGTTAAAAGCTCAGGAGGAGTCATTCACACAAGTGCCTAATAATGGTTTCTGTCAAAATAATTAACCAAATATCATGGTTAAGCAGACTGGAAACTTCCAGGGCAAGTTTAGTATGATATTAATTCATTAAGATAGTAAAAGATGACACTTAAAAAACAAAGACAAGCTCTATGGTATACTAAACTTGAAAATATAGAATCAAATGGAAGAATAAGAATATTTAGTTCAGAACGTCTATGCTGGTCAAATGCAAACTTGGTGATAATCTATGTAATGTTTTTCCTGGCATGTGAAAGAGATTGAGAAACTATCTATCACTGTCTTATGCTGAAAGGTGGTATGAATAAATACAGATATCTCTAAAGCATGCTTAGATCACTATGCTTCCTTTAAGCCAGCAATAAAAAATTTTGTACCTTACAGTATCTTCTTAATTTTATATTTCATTTATAATGACTTGTTTTCTAATATTTATAGTGTTTCATTTCCATCATATGATTGTAGAGCCATTTGAAGTGAGAGTTGTGTTCTTACATTTGCCATGGTAGTGCTTCTCAAACTTTGTGCTGTCAGCAGCTTACAACAAAAGATGTAATCAGTGTGTGTGTGTGTGTGTGTGTGTGTGTGCATGCCTGTGCACGTGCCAATACTGGGGTTTGGACACCCTCCCGTTTAGCTTTTGTTGCTTTAGACTGGTACTCTATTACTTGAGTCATACCTCTATACTTCCTTTTTCTTCCTGGGTTAGCTTTGAACTGCAGTCCTCAGATCTCAACCTCCCGAGCCACCAGCACTTGGTTTGTAGCCAGGTTTGAAAAAGCTAATGTAAGGTTCATTTCCAACAGTGTCTTGTGAGTAGCCCTGTTAAATTGGTTCACCCTTTGTTCTTTGTCTCATCATTTTTTTATTCCCCTTCTCTTTCCCAAATCACATAAACGTAAGACACAGGGTACCAAAATCAAGAACAGTGACAACAGGGGCTAAACCAAAGGAAAAAAAAAAAACAAAAGAAAAAAGAAATAACTTCACACAGCACATTAACAAACAACAACAACAACAACAAAACCCCTCTTGTTTCCATATCTTGGAGTTCATTTCGATTAGCGTCATTTTATATGGTCTTATGTACATAGCTATTGAGTTATTTATGATCCTCTGCCAGGACTGTCGTAGACCTACACTAATTATTACAAATGAGGGAAATTATACTCACAAGAACTTTACAATTTGGGGGAAGGGGAGTTTGGGAGGAGAGAAAGTGGGAGAAAATGAGGGAAGGGGTAACACTGCTGGACAAGAAATGTGCTCATTACCTTACTTATGTAACTATAACCCCTCTGTACAATTAAATAAAAAACATTGAATGTGTAAAATAATTCAGTTAATACAAATAATCAAATTCATTTCTACTTATATTTTGTTTATAACTTTTTTTTTGTCAGTTGTGGGCTCAAGGCGAGCACTCTCCACAGTGCCACTTCCCGTTTTCTAGTGGTTTATTGGAGATAAGGATCTCATGGACTTTCCTGCCCAGGCTGGCTTTGAACTGTGATCCTCTGTCTACGGCCATACCACCCTGAACGCGCCCGATCTCGTCTGAACTGTGATCCTCAGATCTCAGCCTACTGAGTGGCTAGGATTACAGGCGTGAGCCACCGATGCCTGGCTTTGTTTATAACCCTTTTAAATACCTTCAGGATAAATAAAGCAAATACAAAATTTACTGTCCTTCAGCAAACAACAAATAACCCAATTAATAAATGGACAAATTGATTGAACAGGCAGTTCTCAGAAGAACAAATTAAATGAAGAATAGATACATGAAGAAATGTTCAGCAGCCTTTTACATGAAGGAATGCAAATAAAAACTATATTGAGAGTCCAAAAAAGAAAAATAAATAAAAAGCTAATGTATTCAAGTTGTTTCTCTGGCTTTGATTTTGAAAGTGTGCTCTTTATACCTTTGTTGTACCAAGAAGCTCCTTTTTGCAATTATAGATAGTAGGGTCTGTTGAAATCTTTACTTGAAGCTGAAAAATCAACTTGCAAAACTGTTTTCCCCAAATCTGAGTAACTATGCCCCTCAATATAGTTGCTATACTGGAACGTTTGTGGGGAGAAGGGTTTAATGTTATGTATATTCAAGTAAATGGGGGAGTAAAAGCATAGCATACATTTCTGTATCTTTTTATAAGATTTCTATCAGTCTATTTAATATAATATTGCCAATTATTTATGTATTTGGATGGAGGAGTTCTTTTAGAATTTAATGTTATCCAAATGCTGGTGGCTCATGCTTGTAATCTTAGCTTCTTAGGACCACCGTTCAAAGCCAGTGCATACAAGAACATCCATGAGACTCTTGTCACCAATTAATCGCCAGAAAACTGAAAGTGGAGTTGTGGCTCAAAGTGGTAGAGTGCTAACCTTGAGCAGTAAAGCTCAGGGAGAGTACCCAGGGCCTGAGTTCAAGCCCATGACCAACTAAAAGAAAAAAAAAATAATGTTAGTAAAAAATGGTGAATTCTAAAGAAGTAGTTGAATTATTTTATCAGATGATTCAAAGTGCATAACTTATGTTTCTACTTTAGTCTCGATGGCCAAGAGGAAGTTCAGTGATCAATGCAATTCTTATTTGCATTAAACCTACCTTCTCTCTGGTTGCTGTTATAAATCTCTCTCCCCACTCATGTTCTTCTCTTTTTCAGATTAAAAAATAACCTGTAGGTATATATGTTTGTGTGTGTGTGTGTGAGTGTGACCTTGAGGTTTTTGTCTCAATTATATATAAAAAGTAAGTAAGCATAAGAAATACATTACCCATAAGTAGAACTATCCAACCATGTGGGAGAGAATTTGAGGGAAAAGAACATGTATTTTGCTATATCCTAATTATCCTATCTAAATGTGAATTTATTCTAATTTCACTTTTTTCACATAAGTAAACACTAGCCTAATTTGCTCAGAATGAATAAATGGTAGGTTCGTGAGACCTACATTGTGTGTTCTTTTATGGTTGGGTGCAGGAAGTAGACTACAGAGTTTATCCCAGCTTTGAGTCTGATTGTTAGAGGGCTTCTCTCCTTCAATACTTCTCTCAATATTTCCCTCCTTCAACTGAAAGACATACTGACTAGATCAAGCAACTCCTTTGTGATCACAATTATTGTGTTGAGTAAGACTGTTTTACAAATCCTTGATATTAACTATGTAATCAATTCAGGAGAAACTGATTTTCTAAATTTTGACATATGAATCTCATAGCATTAAATCTAGGCAGAATAAAGTTTAAATGGTAGATTTAAGTATTGTGTGTAAATGATACGTGGTATTATATGTAAAGCAAATGTGATAGTCCAAAACAAAGATTTAGCTACTACTAATATTTTATAACTATTGAAATATAATTATGTATAATAAGAATTACAAATGCATATTAAAAGGTATTTTCCAAATGTAAGTCAGACCTTCTCACTTATAAAGCAACAGACGAAGAAGGAAGAAACTGGGGGAAAGTGAAGAAAGAGGTGACATCGTCCAAAAAAATAATTGTACTTCATTGTACTTAATAACAACAAAGCAACAGCTGAGATAAAATACATAAATTTGTTCTAACTACAAATAATTGTTCTTTTCTATTAATTAAATTGTGACACTTTTCAAGTTCTTTGAGGTCAATGGAATTGTATGTAGTCAGTTTTGTATTCTCTACTTGTTCTGAGCAGATATTGAATGTAGAGGTGCAATTTTTGTTGACCTGGAATAATCTAAATTGTGACCAGCTGCTATTCAAAAGATGTATTTATTAAGTTCCAAATATACTGCAGATATAAGTTACTAGGATCCAAACATAAATAGTGCATAAATTCTTCAGTTAAGGGCAACATACCCAAGAAGGAGTAGCAGACATGGAAAGGGACAACTAATTTCTGATCATGTAAAATATATAGTAATCATATAAGTGATATTGTACACTATTTTCATTTTAAAATTATTATTATAATTATTATTTTACTGAAGCTGTATCATTCAATTCTGTCGACTTAAAGGTGAACATGAAGTGATCCTGCTGAAAATAGAAGATAAAGCTTATGCTTTATTAATACTATTATTACATTTGTGTCCTTAGTTTATGTCTCAATAGAGAAATTAAACAATAAAAGGATTTATATCTATTTTGAAAAATGGAATTCATTACCATATATTAGATGTAAATATGAGTGAAAATAAAATTTCATCACCAATGTGTAGGCTATAGCCTAGAAACACATCTATTTTTAGGCTATAGACTTCCTGTCAAGTAACCAAGCAAACATCTTTAGCCTTCTGTGTCTGAGATGTGGACTCTATGAAGACATAAATATAGCTGGCACCATCCTCAACTGTGAAGATCAAAACACTGAGATTTTATTTTATCAACAGTCAAGAATATTTAAAGTGAATGTTTCTATTATATTTATAGATTTAGACATAGATAGTTCTTAAAGAAAGAATGTTTTTCTTTTCTGAAAAAGAAAAAGAAAAGCTGATATATATGAATAAGATTTGAAAAGCAATAAGTTATCCCTTCTCAGGCTGTTTTCCCAGAAAAGAGTCCAGAGCCTAAGAATAAAATCTACTTAAAAAAATAGTATGCCTAAGTGAAGGTCTGGCTCTTAATACTTTATAAAAATTCTTTATGAAATTATTTAAGTGCTTGTATAATATGAAGGATTTAAAAGAATTGAAAATAAATTAAGCAATCCTAAGAAAAGTTAATGATTTAAAATCATACTTAATATTATAGCATTAAGTAGCATAGTTGTAGCATAGGTATTATTCTATGCTTTCATTTTCCTTCTCTGCTTTCTAGGCTTTGATGCAACAAACAAAAAGTTCAAATGTTCTCTTTTCTAATTCATGTTTTTAATATTTCAAGAACAAAGGGCTGGGAAGGTGGCTCAGTGGTAGAGCGTTTGCCTTGCATGCAAGAGGCCCTGGGTTCGATTCCTCAGTACCACATAAGCAGCAAAAAGAAAAAAGCTGGAAGTGGTGCTGTGGCTCAAGTGGTAGAGCACTAGCCTTGAGAT
Organism: Dipodomys spectabilis; assembly: GCF_019054845.1. Lineage (NCBI taxonomy): Eukaryota > Metazoa > Chordata > Mammalia > Rodentia > Heteromyidae > Dipodomys > Dipodomys spectabilis. The sequence continues at coordinate 3,909,166 of NW_024870835.1, read as the reverse complement.
GAAGAGCTGAGGGACAGTGCTCAGGCCCAGAGTTCAGGCTCCACAACAGGACCCCCCCCAAAAAAATTAAATATTTCAAGAACAAGTAAAAGTCTGGGAAGTAGAAAATCTGAATTGTATAATAATCATCTAGTTTCAATAAATCTTTAAGTATGACAATTATCATATATAAGCCATTATAAATATGTTTACAACTTTACATACAAGTTATAAAAATTATCCATTTTTAATTTTTATTGCTATTATATAAGTGATATACACAGGGGTTACAGTTGCATAAGTCAGGTGAAGAGTACATTTCTTTTTGAACAATGATGTTGCCCCTTTCCCAACTTCTCCCAGTTTTTCCCCCCGCATCCCACCTACAATTTGTATAGTTTTATTGTCAATTTAGTGCTGCATTTGTTCACCCTTTGTCCTTCCATTTCTGTGCCCCCTCTTACCCGTTAAAAGACAGATAAATGAACAAACAAGACAAAAGAAAAGAAAAGAAAAACAGCAACTACGGGGAAAAAACCCTCGTTTCCATTTCCTGGAGTTCTTCAATAAATATTATTTTATATGATCAGATGCACATGGGTGTTTCACCTTTGTGCTCCTCTCCTAAGAATATATGCCTTTTGGGCTTGGAAAAAATTATATGAAGTGAAGTAAGCCAGGCCCAAAGAAACATAGGTCCCATGGTTTCCCTTATTTGCAATATCTAGTATATGTATGAGTCAAGCGGAAAAGGTCAGATAATGTGATGTTAGGAAAACGAACCCTTAAATATGTATTTTAATGTTTTTTTTCTTTCATGCATGTGTTTCTAACGCATTTATAAGATTATTTCTTTGTTGCTTTCTATGTCCCTCCCACACAGTGTAACCCCCGCTTTCACTATATTTGATGTCAGTATAACTTGTGGAGGAGATGGGGACAAACAAGTCATTTAAGGATTCAGGTGGACCTGTTGCAACAATGAGAAGTACAAAATGTCATGTCAAAACCAGCTTTACAATGTCGGTGTGGGGGGGGAGGGGGGGTATGATTGATGATTGGGTGGGGGGGAGGGGGGAGGCTGGGAAGGGAGGTGAAGGGTAAACAAAGGAGGAGGCTGCAATGCTTGGTAAGAAATGTGTGCATTATCCTGCCCATGTAATTGTAACCCCTCTGTACAGTATGTTCTCAAATAAAATAAAATAAAATTAAAAAAAAAAAGAATATATGCCTTTTGGTCTCCCTGTGTGTGAATGCGTAGAGTCCTGTATAATTTATTATGTCCCAATGTATTTTTTTATCTAGCGTCTGCATATGAGAGAAAACATGTGCTGTTGTCTCTCTAGGCTTGGTTTACCCCACTTACCATGATTTTTTTCTCGGTCCATTTTGCTGCAAATAATGTAATATTATTCCTTCTAATGGCTGTATAAAATTCCATTATGTATATACCGGATTCTTTGATATTGTGGGGCGTCGGGACTATTTCCATAGCTTGGCTATTGTGAATAGTGCAGCAATGAACATGGGTGTGCAAGTGTCTTTACAGTATCCTAACTTAAAATGTTCTGGCTAGATGCCCAGAAGTAACATAGGTGAATCATAAGGAAAATTATGTTTAGTGTTTGGGCCCAGAGTAGTTGTACTAGTTTACATTCCCATCAACAGAGCAATAGGGTTCCTTTTCCCCCACATCCTTGCCAAAATTTGTTGGTGTCCAAATTTACAATGTTGGCCAATTTAACTGGGTGAGATGGAATCTCAGAGTTGTTTTGATTAGCATTTTCTTTGTGACCAGAGATGATGGCCATTTTCTCCAGTGTTCCGTTGCCATTCTTACCTCTTCTTAACTCTTTTGCCCACTTAATGATTAGTTTGTTAGCTTTAGGTGTGGTTGATTTCTTGAGCTCCTTGTCTGTTTGAGATATTAGGCCTCTGTCAGATGTATTGCTGGTAAAGATCTCCCAATCTATTGGCTGTCTTCCTAGTTTAGTATCTATGTTCTTTGCTGTGCAGAAACTTTTTTTTTTTTTTTTGGTCGGTCCTGGGGCTTGAACTCTGGGCCTGGGCGCTGTCCCTCAGCTCTTCAGCTCAAGGCGAGTGCTCTACCACTTGAGCTACAGCGCCACTTCCGGTTTTCTGGTGGTTTACTGGAGATAAGAGTCTCACGGTCTCTCCTGCCCGGGCTGGCTTTGAACCGCGATCCTCAGATCTCAGCCTCCTGAGTAGCTAGGATTACAGACGTGAGCCACCAGCGCCCGGCTTGTGCAGAAACTTTTTATTTTGATAAAATCTCATTTATCAAGTCTCTCTCCTACCTGCTGTAACCTAGGACTCTTCAAAAAAATTCCTGCCTATGTCTATGAGTCCTAGTGTTTCTCCTACTCTCTCACAGTAATTTCAAAGTTTCAGGTCTGACGTTAAGGTCTTTGATCCACTTTGAGTTGATATTAGTGAATGGTGAAAAATGGATCCACTTTTAGTTTTCTGCATGTGGATGCTCAGTTTTCTGAGCACCAATTATTGAAGAGGCAATCTTTTTCTACTACATACCTTTGTCTCTTTCATCTAATATCAGATGGCTGTAAAAAATACATCCCTTTTTAATGCACAGCTCTTTTATGAAATTGTATATTGATCACTAAAACTCAATTATACAACATACTCATCAGTCCTTCAATTCTCTTACCTATTTTCAGTCAATCTTTTCCTTCAGGCCAGTGACCAGCAACCACAGATCTGTTTCTTTACATTTGAATTATGTGGATATTTCATTCAGATAGAGTCATATGATCTGAAGTGTTTTACTTCTTACTTCTTCCATTTGGTGTAAACTGAAACTCTGAACTCTGATTTATAACAGTGGAGACCTGCTATCCTAGTAGGGTGTGTTTGTACCTAGAATTACTTCTATCTGGCTATAGCAATTTGGAGCCATAAAGACATCTTACTCTAGGGATACACTGCTCTCAAAAGGTTGTGAGCTCTGAATACAACCCAATATTTCAGCATTGTTGACCTCATCCTTTTTTTTTTTTATGCAACCCAGGGAGAACAGCACAGAAAGAGTTATTGTGTGCTTGTGGGAAGAACAGGGAGGTAGACATAATTCATTGCTTAGGAGCACAAAGCAGGTCACTACAGCCCAGAGACCATGGATGATACATCTAGGCCTACCCTGGCTCTAGAAAGAGGCTTTCAGAAACAGACTACTCTTTCTTTTTTGTACATTGTTTTATTGTAAAAATACTGTACAGAGGGGTTACAGTTACATGAGTAAGGTAATGAGTACATTTTTTATCAAGCATTGCTGTCTCCTCCTTTGTTTTTCCCCTACCATCCCTTCCCTCCCACCTCTCCAATTACCCCCCCACACACACACCAAAGTTGTAAAGTTCATTTTCAGCATAGTGTCTTGTACATCTCATTGTTACAATGGTCAACCTGTATCCCTATTTAAGCATTTTGTTTTTTCCCTTCCCCTCCCTAAATTAGAGATGCAGGGCACTGACATCAAATACAGTGAAAACAGGGGTTATACCATGGGGGAAGAACATACAAAGAAACAAAAAAAATCACATGGTCCATTATAAATACATTAGAAACAATAGCAAGAAAGAAACAAAATATTTGTGTCCCTATCTTGGGGTTCATTTTGCTTAACATCATTTTATATGGTCATAGTACATAGCTGTTGACCTTTTCTGCTTGTCCTACACATGTACTAGTTATTGCAAATATGAGAAACCATGGGACCTGTTTCTTTGGGCCTGGCTTACTTCACTTAGTATAATTTTTTCCAAGTCTTTCCATTTCTTAACAAATGGGGTGATGTCATTCTTTTTGATGGAGGCATAGAATCCCATTATATATCTATATAGCTCTGTATGTATGTATGTATGTATGTATCTATCTATCTACCTATGTATCTATCTATCTATCACCACATTTTCTTGATCCATTTATCTACTGAGGGGCATCTGGGTTGGCTCCATATCTTAGCTATAGTCAATAATGCCGCAATAAACATAGTTGTGCTGGTAGCTTTAGTATGGCCTTATTTGTGTTCATTTGAGTAAAGCTCAAAAGTGGGATTGCTGGATCATAGAGGAGCTCTATGTGGAGTCTTCTGAGGAACCTCCATGCTGCTTTCTGAAGTGGCTGAACAAGTTTACACTCTCACCAACAATGCAGTAGGGTTCCCTTCTGGCCACATCCCCTCCAGCATCTGTTATTAGAGTTCTTGATTATAGCCATTCTAACTGGGGTGAGGTGGAATCTCAATGTTGTTTTGATTCACATTCCTTTTATGGTTAGAGAGGTTGAGCATTTCTTCATGTGTCTATTGGCCATTCTTATTTCCTCTTCAGGGAAGTTTCTCTTTAGCCCACTTATTTATTGGGCAGTTATTTCTTTGAAGATTTGTTGTTGGGGAATTTAATTTTTTTGAGTTCCAAGTATATTTTAGATATGAGACCCTTGTCCTTATATGGCTATGGACTTTCTGTTGATCATTCTAGCTATGTCCTTTGCCATGCAGAAGCTCTGCATCTTCATGCAATCCCATTTGTCCAACCTTTCTTTGATTTGTTGTGCTTCTGGGTCTTTATTAAGAAAATTGCAGCCTGTACCAAGGAGACCTAGGGTTTCTCCTATTCCATCCTGTAATGTTTCCAGGGTGCCAGACTACTCTTTCTAAGCACTCCCTTAGCCCATTCGCAAAAATATACCAACTGTGAGTTTACAACAAACTTGGAGCTTCATACCTGAATAGCTGTTCAAGTTGCTGTTTCTGCAGGGGCACTATATGACTTTACCACTGTTTTGTTTACCTGAGATTTTTTTAAAACTATGTATAACAGTTGTCTCATACTTATTTGCTAGACATTCTATGTTTTCATATAAATATCTGTCATCTTTGTAACAAATCAATTGGCTATAAATGTAAGAGATTATTTCTAATTTTGTTTTGTCTGTCATAGGGCTTGAACTCAGGACCTGAGCACTGTCCCTGAGCAATTTCACTCAAGGCTAGCACTTTACCACTGTGAGCCTCAATTCCACTTCTGGATTTTTTAGTGTGGTTCGTTGGAAATACCAATCTCATGGACTTTCCAGCTTGGGCTGGCTTCTAATCATGATCCTCAGATCTCAGCCTCCTGAATGTCTAGGATTGCAGGCCTGAGCCACCAGCACCTGGCTATTTCTAGACTTCTCATTGTAATTATTTTCTTCTATGACAATCCTTAGACAAGTATCACACTGCTTTGATTATAATAGCTGTACAGTAAGTTTTAAAATCAATTAATGTGTTAGTATTTCAACTGCATTTCTCTTCAAGATTGGTTTATGTATTCTATATTCTTTGCCTTTATAAATTTTAGGATCAGCTTGTCAACTTCTACAAAGAAACAATGTTAGAATTTTAATTTTACTGAATGTAGATATCAATTTAGAAAGAATTGCCCTTGTAATGAGTACTTTATTTTCCCATTTCTATTGTAACAGATTATCAAAAACTTAGTGGCTTAAAACAATACAATTAGTGGTGCTATGTCTCAAAGTAGTAGAGCAGGGGCTGGGAAGATGGCTCAGTGGTAGAGCACGTGCCTTGCATGCCTGAGGCCCTGGATTCAAAGTAGTAGAGCACCAGCCTTGAACAGAAAAGCTCAGGGAAAGAGCCTACGCCCTAAGTTCAAGCCCAAGATCCCTAACTGACAAAAATATATATAATTTTGCAACAATCGTATAGTTTTATAGATAAAAGGTTCAAAATCAGTCTCATTGTAGTAGTGTTGAGGTTTTGGCAGACTTATTTCCTTAAGGAGAGTCGAAGGAGAGAATTTCCTTCTTTTTCCAGAATCTATTCTAGAGCCTGCCTGCCTCTCTGGGTTTGTGCTCCCTTCTTTTCCTCACTCAGATCTCCTGCCCCATCACTGCAGCTCGAGTTACTGACTTTGATTCTTTCATCTTCTGATTACACTGGGCCCATATCAATAATCTAGGACAATCTTCTCTATTCTTATATCCTCATTCATATCTGCCAACTCTCTTTTACCAGGCAAAGTACCAAATACACATTTCTGCTGATTATATGGGAACATCTTTTGAAGGTCATTATTTAACAAATCACATAAATATTTACTTTTCCAACCCATAAACATTGGAAGTCTTCATATTTATTTAAGTCATTAATTTCTCTCAGCAACATTTTATAATGTACAGGGTAAAACGTTTATACTTCATTGTTATGTTTATCCAAAACAGTTTTATTCTTTTTGAAGTTATTATAAAAATGTTTCATTTTTAAGTTGTTTTTCAGATTTTGTGTATTGGTTCAGCGTCTTGAAATCATACTAAACTCATTTATTAGTTCCAGTAGATTTTTTTGTGGTATATGTGTGTTCTTTATGATTTTCTATATATATTATTAGGTTATCATTGAATAACAAAAGATGTATATTTTGCCCTATAAGTTTCTTCATTATTTTATTTCTTCTTTAGTGGGTAGAACTTGTAATATAATGTTTAATAAAAATGATAAGAGGCACAAATAAGGCAGTCTTTTAACACAACTGTGATAACTATGTTTTTTTTGTGATGCCCTTTATTTTCTTTTCCTGAACTTTTTTTTGGGGGGGGAGGTCCAGTCGTGGGCCTGAACTCTGGGCTTGGGCGCTATCCCTCAGCTCTTCAGCTCAAGGCTAGCGCTCTACCACTTGAGCCACAGTGCCACTTCTGGCTTTTTTCTTTTTGCTTATGTGGTGCTGAGGAATCGAACCCAGGGCCTCAAGCATACAAGGCAAGTGCTCTACCACTGAGCCACCTTCCCAGCCCTTCCTGAACATTTTTAATATGAGTAGTCAAAGAAAATTTACTGGCATAACTGATGATAACCATTTGAATTTTTGTTTTATTCTATTAGTATGTTATATTAAATTACCAACTTTGGCCATTAAATCCATCTTGCATTCCTACAATTATGCGTATGTGGTTATTTTCTTTTCTTTTGTCCTTTGACAATACTAATATTTAAACTATGAGCTTTGCACTTGATAAACAGCCATCCTGTGGCTTGAGTCACATTTCCAGCCCTTTTTTGTTCTGGTTATTTTTTAAATGGTATTCTGCTTTTTGCCCAGGCTAGCCTTGAATGTGGTATGCTTCTAAGTGTAGCTAGGATCAAGAGCTACCCTGCCCAGCCATTTCTGTTGATATAGAGTCTGATGAGCTTTTTTTGCTCAGATTGTCTTAAAACCACCATCCTTTTTTCTAAATCTCCTGAGTAGGCCACCGGTACCCAAGCATGATGTTGAATTCTTTCAATAAGTTGCTGAATTTGGTTTGTTGCTGTTTTTTTGTAAATTATATTGATCTGTAGTTCTACATTCTTCTGATACCTTTGTTTGGTTCTGGTATGAAGGTAACACAGGTGTCATTGAATGAGTTTGAAAATATTCTCTCCTCTATATTCTGAGTTTTCAAACAATAGGTATCATTTCTTCATTAAATATTTACCAGTGAACTTACTGGTGAAGTAATCTGTTTCTAATTTTACTTTGTGGAAAGATTTTAAATTATGAATTTGATTTAGTTGTTAAAATTCGATTAAGAATTTCTATTGCAGTAATTTGTGACCTGTGGGAATTTTCCCACCTTACCTACATTTTTACAATGTGTTGGTGTAAAGTTGGTATAATATGGCTTTATAATTCTTTTTTATCTCAATAAATTGAATTCTTATGAAAAAAAATCCAAAAAGTTCAGACAAAACTACAGTAGAATTTAATTTTGAAGGTTTACTTCAGGAAAAAGTAAGTTGCTTTTTTCCTGAACAAGACACTTGAAATTTTCAAGATGATCTTGAATATGGAAATACATATGACTTTGACCCAAATAATTTTCATTTCAATGCTGAAACTTAAAAAAAAAATGTATTAAGTATCAATAGCTCCCTTTGCCAGACAAGGGCACACTTACTTCCAGACACTTGAATTCCCTCAAGATTCTCCAAGATGAATTTTTATTGCATCATTTGCTTTGCCCTGGTTGATGAAGTCATCTTTTTCCACATCCATACCATCGGTGCTATCTATGGTATCAATGAAAGGATGTCTCTGACACTGCTTCAAAATATTACGCAAAAAAATCTGAGAAATGCTTTTCTTCCAGATTTCTGCCTATAATGAAACTCTAGGGCTTTGTCTTCTCTTCTCTATTTACAAAAGCATTTCTAACTTTAGAAAGTTAGTTTAATTGGTTTTCTAGAGCATCCAGAGTAACGAAAAAACATTTAGCTTACCAAAGTACTTTTTTGTTTGTATTTAAATTTTATATTAAGTCTTGAATGGACTTTAGTCTTGCCTATGGCCAGGAGTAAAATCAAATCAAGAATGAAGAGCTTCCTTTAAGATTATGCAGAGCAGATTTTCCTTTTCTTTCTCAAAAACTTAATTTTCTCCTGATCAGCCCTTTCCAACTTTGCCCTCAAGGAAACGAGTGAACTTTTGCTTAGTAAAATCATTACTATTTGGATCTGATTTCTCACAAAATCAATTAAAATGAGGTGAATAAATCTCTGTCTCTGAGGAAATGAAGGACTTACTTCGAAGTGCACGAGGACAAAAACTTCCTACCAGTTGGTTGGCAGAGTCTCTAACTGAAATGCATGCAGATGAGGATGCCATGAGTCATGAGGACATATGTTCATCAAAGCAGCAAACCAGATGTGTTACCCAGTCCTTCAAGGGCTCCATCTGTGCACAGAATGCCAAGATGATCCTCATGGGGAAGTTTCTTTGGCAAAGAAACTTGTCACCATTTTTTAAGGCAAAAAGGGCCTTTGAAGTTTCAAATCAGGGCTCAAGAAAAGAGGAATTCTTTGAAGTATTGACCTACACCCATCAGCTCAAAGTCAGTAGTGACTACAATGGTTCTATCCAGTTGCAGATGGAAAGAAATGATGACTAGCTGCCAGTTCTTCCTTCTTCCATAGGTAATGAGGAATAACTTGTGCTAAGATCCTAAGTATGTAAAATCATATTTCTGCCATCCACATTTATTTAGAATGAAGCAATTATATCAGTTTATGCATTGACATTAAGATGTGTGAGTTTGAAGACGAGACAGGTTTGAAATAAGAAAATTGAAGTAAGCAAAATGGCTGAGGTTGTATCTGTATTTCAATTCACAGAATTCTTGGAAGCAATCTATAAGGGGCAGTGTCAGGAACCTCTAGCTGTAAATTTTAAGATCCACCTCTGGATTAAGTCAAGCTATGCTCTTAACCTGCTTTATGTTGAGGCTCTAGAGAACTTCTTGGACCCAACGAGAGGCTACCTATAAATAAATAGCTTCATAAACTTGCTGTTGAGTTAACTATAAGAATATTATGAAAAAGGATTTTATTATATTACATGGTTCTCTCTTTTCCTCCTACACTCTTTCTCCTCCTCTGCCAAACCCATTGGGAAATTTTATTTTTATCTTATAAATACCTTGAAACACAAAATGAATCATATTTTCCTTCACAGTGGTTATATAATATTTAAGACCATATGTATGGCCCACCACAAATATTTAGTATATATTGTTTGAAATCTTTAATTGAAAGCTGTTAACTGTTTTCTGATTAACTTCCAAGGAGGACTAATTTTTACCTTAGGAGAAATGTTTTCACTTATCTTTGGCAAAGGTAAAGTAAGAACTATTCTTTTAGAATGCAGAAATTTGGGGAGCATGGGAGGTAAATTTCTTTTGAATTCTAAGGCAACTCCTTACAGGAATAATGCCTATGGAGATTACTAAGGTATTTTTTTTTGAAAGAGGGGTCTAAAATTGAGGAAAAATAAATCTATCCCTCATTTATAGAATTATTGGAGTCTCATATTTCCTGTAGAAAAAAGAGAGTAAAAATATCCTGTGTGGAAGTTTAGCTGGAACCTGCAAAGACACTGGCTCTAGAGAGAGGGGAAGATGGCTAGTGAGAAAGAAAAAAACTATTAAAATTGGCCTACAAGTTCTGTAGGCAATGGTCATTAGGTATCTAATTAAAGTTTTTTTCTATGTAGTAATTTATTTTAGTAAGTCTTTATATATTCTATAAGGTTACAGAGTCTACATAACAACACATACAGACACACACACATATATATACACACACACATACATATACCTATACTTTGCTTGAAGCAAAGGAGAAGGCAAAGCAGAAATGGTCAGGAGTGACACATTCTTTGGTATCCTGCCTATAGTATAATGACAAGCTAAAAATGACCTCCGATTGTGGCATATGGAGGCTTTCTGTGGGATTCTAGAAACAGTAAAAGCAATCTGGAGGATGTAGCATGGACTTGGACTTTTGCTCTGGATATTAAAAGAACAGTAGTACAATGAAGGCTGAATCAATGGGCATCTCTAGGTTACAAGAGGTATCACTCCATGACATGGTATGACTCCGTCTCAATTTATATAATCAGTTGTTGCCATGTTAATTTCTCTTGATTGATTGATTGGCTGTGCCATTCCTGGGGCTAGGACCTGGGCACTGTCCCTTAGCTTTTTCCACTCACTGGTAATGCTCTAACACATCTGGATTTTTCCTGGTTAATTAGAGGGCTGGCTTCAAATCATAGTCCTCAGATCTCAGTTTCTTGATTAGCTAGGAGTGCAGATGTGAGTTACTGGTGCCTGTTTTTATTTTGCTTTTGAATTAGCATACATTTGTAATGTCAGGGGAGTTCATTTTGATATTTTCAAACATTCACACACTGTTCTTGAACAAGCTAACCCCCTCCACTCTATTTTCTCATTCTCACCTTTCCATGAACATTCCTATAAATGTACACATATTCTTAATTTTTCTGTTATGTGAACTGATTCGGTTTGGGGGGTGACACCAGAAGGAGTAGCTGTTTGGGGCTGGAATTCGAAACCAACTAGGCTGTAGGTGTGTTAGTACCCTATGCAGAGGCACTTATGTGGGGAACATCCAGACTGCTCCAAGGGGAGAGGTCAACAGTGCCAACTATGGAATGAGTAGGAAACTGCTCAGGGTGTGTAAGGGCTTGGGTTCCTTGTCCTCAAGGGCTCAGAATTTAAGTCCCTCCTGGCAACAGTAACTCTGAGAAAGTAACTACATAGCACCTGGAGTCCTGGAGGCCAGTTGGGAAGTTGGAGCTCTTGATTAGGAAGTCAGAATTGCATGCAAGTTTTCCAGAGGAGTAAGGATAGCATCATGTCCAGTCAGTTCATCACCAGGTGTGTCAGGATCATGTCTTGGATTTGTGTGTGTGGGGGGGGAGGTACATGCTAGGGATTAAACCCAAGGCTTTCATACTTGCTAAACACCTGTCCTTTTTACTAAGTTATACCCTAACATCTGTATTTTTATTTTCTAGTTACGTTCATTACTCCACAATACTTTTGGAAGCTGTTTTAAATGACTTCTGGAAGAAGCTAGAATATAAATAATTAATTAAAAACAAAATAGCCATAAGGATACCCACAGTGTCTCCCCTCCCCCTCTCAGGTTACATTGCCAAAAGGTTATAGTCTTAAGATAGTCCACTCTCAAGAGGGACAAGAATGATACTCTATAATTCAACACGATCTTGTACTTCTATCTGGGAACCGCTTTTAAAGTCACTCACCAACCACAGAAAAAAGGTGTTCACTAGTTAATGGCTGAGAGGGCATCTTCTCTCAGTCCAATCATCTTTATCCCTCCCTCCATTCCTTTTCACTCTCTCGTGTGTAACACATTCTTTCTCTTCTCTGCTGTTTGTCTTCCACACAAAAAAATAGTGATATTTCCAGAAAGGCCATGCTGCAAACCCAGAGGTAGATTCTCAGGCTTCATCTTCATTACATTCATCTCCTCCCTCTGCCAAAAATGCAATTAAAAATCCTGGGAGAGAAAAGCCAGCAGAGGACATCTGATTAACTAAGCGCCCTTCAGTCAGTCCTCCCCGCCACTACTGTGCCAAGGAACTGGTTTGATTTTAAATTTAAAAAGTCAGCATTAAAATGTTTATATTCCTGTTTGCTTAGTGGATGTAAGGATTTTTTTCTGGAGAACTGTTTATATAATTAGCAGTATTTCTTTTAAATTCATTTCTGAGCAGGTACAAATGACTTGGGCGATCCATTCATAACCTTGCTTTTGTTTCACTTGCCTAAACTTGCTGTTTATCCTTCTGCATTCCCCTAATGTCCTCACCTTCCTTGTTAACTAACAAGATGGAGAATGACTGATGAGAATTCATTAGATAGCCCAATGAGGCTTCCCCTCCACCCACCCACTCAACACCTCCAGCCTCAGGAGTGTGAAGTGATTGTCCCTAGTTTGGAGTGATTACATTTGGTGGCCCAGTACTATTCATGAGCTTTTCCCTCTTGATTCTGTGTCTCATTTAATATACCATTCATTGGTAAGCTGAAAGTAGACTGAAAGAGCAGAAAGTGGAAAGACCTGTAATTTAGATAAATTATGGCTCTGATTTGGGTTTCTTTGCTCGCTGATGTGTGATATAAGGGTGTGAGGGAAGCACACCCACTCTGGATGATACAGAGTATGATTTTTTTTTCTAGATATAGAAACTAATGCTTTCATATCTGTCTGGCTGTAGGTTATCTATGAGGGGGAAAAGCTTGGGGTTCAAGAGATGGTGGTGTAGAGAGAAACAAGGAAACTTGAGATCCATGAAAACAATCTGGAATTCACAGCACAAATTGAAATCTGGAGCTGAGCACCAGTCGTTCACACCTGTAATCTTTGCAACTCAGGAAGCTGAGATCCAAGGATCGAGGTTCAAAGCCAGCCCAGGCAAGAAAGTCCTTGAGATTCTTATCTCCAATAAACCACCAGAAAACTGGAAGTGGCACTGTGACTCTAATGGTAGAGTATGTGCCTTGAGCTAAAGAACTGTAGGTCAATGCCCAGGCCCAGAGTTCAAACCCCAAGACCAACAAAAGCAAAATTGGAATCTGGTTAATTTCTTATTACGTAGAACCCTATCACAGGCAGTTCCTGTTGAAGAACCTGGTGGTCATCAATATGACTTGAAATTTTTATTTAATGCCATCAACTGTTTACATAGTAACTCTTGTTTTTTATTGATGAAAATAATAACATTCTTGAAAGAAGTATGGTGGAGTCAAGGGGCAGGGATAAATGAATGAAGAGAAGAAGCTGGGGAGAAGGAAATCAAGAATCCAATGTATATCCTACAAAATTAAGAAAAGTGAAGGAAGGGGTAGTTTGGGAGGGATGAGAAAGAATGTTGTTGAAAGGGGTGACATTGAGCAAGGTGCAGCGTATTCCTAAACTGCTCTGTTAAATAACAACTTCTTTGTACAACAAGTTAAAGATAATAAAACAAAATTTTAAAAAGAAAATAATATGTACTGAATTCTTACTTAAGCCTTGGTACTTTACCTACCATTGGAATTTGGTACAATTAATTACTTCCCCTCTAAAATATCATATAGGTTTTACTGCTTTTTTTTCTCATTGATGACTCCTCCTCCATTGACCTTAAATATCAGGATACTGAAGGTTGTGTCCTTGATATCTTATCTTGACATCTGCATTTGTAAGTGATCTCATTCTACCCCATAGCTTTTAATAGCATCTATATGCTGACAAGTCTCACATTTTGGGTTCCTTCAGGACCTTTCTTATTAGTGGGAGTACTTAAATGTCTGATAAGCATCTCAAATTTAGCATATCTGGAAAGGTACTATTGATTTCTCCAATCCTGGCATCCCTTACCCTAACATTCCCTACTGCTTGAGTAAATCTTTCCTGATCTCTTTCCTTCACTCATAGACTAGAACCAGTCTATAAGTAAGTTCTTTTGTCTTCCCTTCACAACATATTCTGAGCTTTCCCTAGCTGGCCCATCTCCATTACTGTAGCTCTCATATGAGCCACCGATAACAACTACCTGGACTACTATGTTGGCTTCTTAGCTCTTATTTCATTATGACTTGTTCACTGCAAACCCTGCTTCCACAGGAGGTGCTAAGAAAAACATTGCACAGAATGAGTCAGATCATGGCCCTGCCCTAGTTAAAATTCATAAAGTCTTCCCAGTGCAATAAGAATGAATTCTAGACTCTCCCTTGGCTCATCAGGTGATATATAACTCCCTCAAACCCTTGTTTTTTTCATTTGTTACTCTCTAGTAACATGGTTTTCTTCCTGTCCCTCACAGGTGCCTAACTTATCCTACTTCAGGGTCTGTTGGCTGTTCTTTTGCTTGGAATGTTCTTCCTTATGATCATTGCAGATTTGCCTCTATCTCATAATGCATGGGTTGTTTTTTGTTTTCCCTTTTCTGTGCTGTCCTGGGGCTTAAAATTGGGGCCTGAGCTTTTTTTCTTTTTTCATTTTCTCAAGGTTATCACTCTACCACTTGAGCCACAGTTCCATTTCTGGATGTCTTTGGGAGATAATTCAAGAGAAGAATCATGGCAGCTGAATTCTGGTGCCTCATGCCTGTAATCCTAGCTACTCTGGAGGCTGAGATCTGAGAATCATGCTTTGAAGCTAGCCTGGGCAGGTAAGTCTGTGAGACTCTTATTTCAATAAACTACTCAAAAAAGCCAGAAGTGGTAGAGCAAAAAAGAAGCTTGAATAAAAAAGCTCAGGGACAGTGCCCAAAACCTGAGTTCAAGTTCCAGGAGCAGTGTGTGTGTGTGTGTGTGTGTGCGTGACACACACACACACACACACACACATACACTCTCATGGCCTTTCCTGCCTGGTCTGGCTTTAAATCTTGAGCCTCAGATCTCAGCCTCTTGAGTAGCTAAAATTACAAAGTAAGCTACCAGCACCTGACTTAATAATGAATGTTTTACTGAACAATCTTTCATAGCTACCTTCCCTGTCTCTCTCTCCCTCATCTTAAAGTAGTTCCTATCATACCATCTTATTATCTCATTTTCTATGAAATTTATCAGTATAGTGCTAGTTATTACAATGTTTTTGTGTTTATTTGTGTTTGTTTTGTCCTTTCCTTCCACCATAAGATGAGCTTCTAGAGTTCAAATCTTTTTTTTTTTTTTTGGTCGGTCGTGGGTCTTGGACTCTGGGCTTGGGCGCTGTCCCTCAGCTTTTCAGCTCAAGGCAAGTGCTCTACCACTTGAGCCACAGCGCCACTTCTGGTTTTCTGAGTGGTTTATTGGAGATAAGAGTCTCACAGACTTTCCTGGCGGGGCTGGCTTTGAACCACGATCCTCAGATCTCAGCCATGTGAGTAGCTAGGATTACAGGCGTGAGCCACCGGCACCTGGCTTTAGAGTTAGAATCTTTTTACTCTCTTACTACTCATAGTATCACCCCCATGCCTGGAACAAGGTGTGGTGTAACATAAGTGTTCTAAAAACATATGCTGATTGGCTGCTTGATTCCACTTCACATTGTTGTCCTGATCATGAGTTTTTCTATCCAAAAAGGATCTTTATAATAGTTAATATTCATGATCATTGTAATGTTTCAGAACTTAAAAAGATTGGAGAAATCGAAACTATCTTATTAGGTTAGAGTTTAGATTGTATTTTTTTTGTTCTTCCCTGAATTCCTAAATGGAAATTTATATTTCAAAGCCCTAGACATGAAATAATTTTTTTAAAAAAATCACAAGGTAGAACTGGTAAATCCATAATTATTTCAGCTCCCTAAGAATTTCATCACATTCCTTGTGCAAAACTCCAACAAGAGCCACCAGCAGGGTTCGAATAGAAGCATCCAGTGCTAAATGACTTCATCAAGCTACAATCCCTTTGCTCAGCAATTTAGAGGAAATCAGCAGCTTAACCAAGTGTTTTTTGTTTTTTTTTTCTTTTTCTTCTTCTTCTTCTTCTTTTGCTGAGCAATTGGAGACCAAAAATAAAACAATATTACATCAAACTGCAGACAAACAACAATCTGAATACATTTGCCATCATCTTCTCAGGGCCTTTCTGTATCTAATGAGCACAGCAGAGCCTAAGACATCAAGATGTTTTTCACCATTAGGAGCTGGGCTGGAGAATTACTCAATAAATCCTGGTGGCCTTTCCTGTTCTACAGGATGAAAGTAAGGGAAAGATCAGAAGGATGTAAGTATTTTTCAGTCATTGGAAGAGTATTCTGACAAACTCCTCTGACCTGTATGAATGATAGAAGGGGCATTATCTGCAGTAATCAGCATGTCGAACAATTCCTTCAAGATTGTCAGATGCCTTCCTGTGTATGGTGGGGAATATGTTTGAAAATGTGATACACAGAAATCTGTCAGGAGGAAGCATTTTCTTTTTTAAGGAAGTGTGTCTGAGTCATATGAAATGTGAGTCAGCTCAGTCATGTTTTATGTTGCATTAGTCTTTCTAATCAGTAAGAGAAAGAAGCATTCATACTGAGACACAGTGAATAGGCTTGGAAATGCCAGTTTGCTTAGGATACTAAATGCTCTTACAAGGAAATACTTTAGAAGGTGTTATAAATCATTATTCTCCAGCATATGGAAGACTAAACAAATTACCTCATGTAATCTTCATGACAAACTTCAGAGGTCATCATAGATTTGAATAGATGATTAAAATAGAACATTGAAGGAGTTAACTAACTTGTCTTTAAATCACAAAGGTGCTGAACAGAGTTAGAATTTGAACTTAGGCCAGTAAAACTCTCAGAACCACCATTCTTCACCATACTATGGTGCTTCCCTAGTTTTTGTCTCCCTTGATTGACACCGTTTTGTGATTGATTCAGCTTTTTTCTGCTTCAATTTCTGTCTGTAAAAAGGAAACAAAAATTATTTAGTATTACTAATGATATGTGCTTTAAATTGCATACTAGGAAGGCTGAAGGGCAAGGTTCAAGTGGTTGAATATCTGCCTTACCAACAAATTCCCGAGTTCAAGCCTTAATACAACAGACCCATACCCAATTACATACCAAACATAAAATGCTCAATTAGATATCTTGTTACACTTGTCACATTATCATTAAAGTATTATTAAAGTATCCAATTCAAGTATTCGGAAGAATCTATCACCTATTTTTCTCATATGGTAAGTAGGAATAATTATAGTAAGTGAAATTTATTACCAGAAAGGCCATGCTAATAGTCTTAGACTGAAAGAACTTGGAAGAGTTCACATTAAACTTGCTTGTAGTTATTGATGATGAAACTGAAGCCTAAAGAGTCAAGGCATCATCAAGGTATTAGCCTGGGAAAACCTTGTCCTAGAAGAATCCAAAGCTGCTGATGCACCTGTTCATGGAAGGCTATGAACTCCTGTCTGCTCTTCTGCTTTTATGTTATTGCCTAAACATAACATTTATAAGCAATGACTCAGTAGTTATCAACCCAGTACCTGTTGGATTTAACACATTTTTTCCATATTTATAAATGTAAAAAAATCTTTCATCTGAAAAATCTAAAAAGCCTATTTAAACTTTTAAAGATTACATTAAAAACAAGGGACACACACACGAAGAGAGAGAAGTTTACTATCTAGTATGTTTACTTATAGATTTATAGGCATATTCAAGCTACCACAAATGAGGGAAACCATTCAACCTATGTTTTTTTGGATCTGGATTACTTCACTTAATACATTTTTTCCAAGTCTTTCCATTTTCTTATGAATGTTACATCATTCTTTCTGATGGAAGCATAGAATTCCATTGTGTATATATACCACATTTTCTTGATCCATTTGTATACCAAGCAGCACCTGGATTGATTCCATATCTTGGCTATGGGAAACAATTCTGCAATCAGCATGGTTGTGACGGTAGCTTTAGTGTGGTCTTGTTTGTGGTCAGTTGGGCAAATGCCCAGAAGTGGGATGGCTGGGTCATAGAGGAGCTCTATGTTTAGTCTTTTGAGGAACCACTGCTTTCCAGAGAGGTTGAACAAGTTTATATTCTGACCAACAGTATAGTAGCATTCCCTTTTGGCTGCATCTCCAGCAGCATCTGTTTATTATTTGTTTTCTTGATAATGGTTTATTATTTGTTTTCTTGATAATGGTCATTCTTACTGGGGTGAGGTGGAATCTCAGTGGGGTTTTGATTTGCATTTCTTTTATGTTGATCAATCTCTTTATGTGTCTATTGCTCATTCTTACTTACAGGTCTTTAGACATTCACACAGTGAGACCAAAGGAGGATATTCATCGCAGCTGATCACAAAAGCTCAATAGCTATGTGCATATGATCATATAAGATAATATTTTTGAAATAAACTCCAAGAAATGGAAATAAGAGATTTCGTTGTTGTTGCTGCTGTTTTTGTTGTCTTTTCTTTTTGTCTTATTTGTTAGTTTGTCTTTGGGAGTATAAGGGGGGAGTTCAGAAAAGGTGGACAAAGAGTGAACAAATACAACAGTGGTACTCACTAGACACTACGTCAAAAACGACCTGTACAACTTGTGGGCAGGGACAGGAGGGAAAAACTGGGAGAGAGAAGGGAAAGGGTGACATGGTTCAAAGAGAAATGTATTCATTATCTGACTTACTTAACTGTAACCTCTCTGTACATCACATCTACAATAACAAAAAATATATTTAAAAAAAGAAACAAGGCATATATGGAAAACTTTAGAATAAGTTGAGGATGCAATCCCAACTTTTTTTTTATTTTCCTATATTTAATGTAAATACATTTAAATATCATTTAAAACAATGTGGCTTATAAAGGTAGTTTTTACCTTGAAAGTATTTATAAATAAGTATTAAAGCAATAACTCTCAGGCAGGCACTGGTAGCTCCTACCTGTAATCCTAGCTACTCAGGAGGCTGAGATCTAAGGATTGTAGTTCAATGCCAGCCCAGACATGGGAGTCCATGAGACTCTTATCTCCAGTTAACCACCATAAAACTAGAAGTAGCGCTGAGACTCAAAGTGGCATAGCACTTGCCTTGAGCAAAAGAGCTCAGAGACAGTACCCAGGCCCAGAGTTCAAGCCCCACAGCTGGCAAAATCAAAGCAAAACAAAACCAATAATTCTTCATTAGTATGGGCAATAAGTACATTTTCTCATCATATATTATTTTGAAATGCTGATTATAAAGAAGAAAGGGTCTGCTATTTGAGTGTACTATATTGACAATGATTTAAAGCTTCTCTTTATCATCAGTAACTCAGAGAGGGGTTATGATCCTCATTTTAGGATGGGATAACTGTGCTCAGAGATGTTTAGTACTGTACTATGAGACAAAACTGAGATTAGGTCTTAAGTCTTAATGATTAGCCAAAGCTGAAAGTTTTTCCATTGTTCTGGTTTTTTTTTTTTTAATAGAATTGTGCACTGTGGATTTATTTTTACCACACACATTATTTCCCATCCACTTTTCATTTTGCTCCTTCTATCAGTCAATGCCTATTCAGGGGAGGAGAACTACACATTTTGGAACTCACAAATTTAGCAGAGGAAATGGAGTTTATGTAACTGTGGGGCGCTAAGACACATGAAGTTTTAAAAGAGGAAATTTGGGGCCCAAGAATATCCACTCACCCTGAAGTACTAATGCACAGAATAAGTCAGAGTTGGTGGGAGAGTCTGAGAAGCATAAAGCACTCAGCTGCCAACCTGGAATTGCAAAGAAGCAGCTTGGGGAACAGTTTGTGGAAGCCAGGGCCTGAAGTGCGTGCTGCCTCTGTAGATCTGCTGTGGGGTTTGTGGCATGCATCTCACACACAACCTGGGATGTATATGTCACACTACTGAACAAAGCCAAAACTCAACAGCTGGCTGAACAAGACCACTCACCATCTCTCTCCGTGGATTTTGTTGGTCTGATCCCATGCTAGTACCATAGGCATTACATCAAAGCACACTGTCTTACAGGCTCGACCTGAAAACCCAATTAGATAAAGAAGAAAGCAATGTCCAAGACAGTCCTTGGCTTAAAGTAGATGATCAACGTTTACTCTCCTCAGTTGTAAGCAACAGGACCTACAACTGTTGGTTGAAGCAGGTATCCCATTAGATGGCTCAGATAATTCCAGAGAGCCAAATCAGCTTACATGACAGAGGGAAAGAAACAGTAGCCAAGCTATACCATGGAGGATCCCCAGAAGCAATATTTTTGGAGCCACTACTAGGCACAAACACTACAGCAGATACCACTAATGCTAGCTACTACCTCTTAGCTCCCAGAAGCCACTGTGTCAGCCTCTGTGTCAGCCTCACCTAGGAAAATCTTGGCCCTAACACTTGAGATTCACATATTCACTCAGCCAGTCATTCAGTTGACAAGCATTGATTGATCACCTATGCTGTGCCAGATTATGGGCCAGTGTGGATAGTTGTGAAAATTCTGTAAGGGAATCAGCTGTAAGGTACAATACTCAAGATTGACTATGAATGGTGTGAGAAAGGAGATGTCTATCAGAGGCTGGGGTAGCACAAAGAGAATTTAAGTCCACCAAGGAAGGGGAAGACTTGGAGACTGCTTTACAGAATAGGAATGTTGTAGCTTATGTTCAAAGACTGAATAAGAATTTTCCTCTAGGTTCCCTTCCTTTAAAACTAGCTACATGAGAAACAGAGATCAAGAGGATCATAGTTATAGACCGGCTGGCAGAAAAGTTCACAAAATCCAAGAAAAGAAGAGACTAAACTTAAGAAGGTAGAGGAAAGGTATTTTTCTCTCCTGTGATAGTAGGTCCCTAAAGAGGTGGAAAAAGATGAGGCCAAAGGCACAGGAATTTCACAGGGGCTTCAGCATTGCATCTTCTGAGACTTGGGAAAAGTTACCATGGATACAAATAAATATAGATACTCATAGAATATACTCATAAATGTAGGTATTTAGTATTTAGTATTATTAGATTATCAGTGTTTGATATTTAGATATTTAGTATTATTGTATACTCATAAATATAGATGCTCCATGAAGGAGAAGAAACTGATTTCTGAAGTGTCTTCATTTCTTTAAGAAAGAAAGAGATGGAGTATACCAAGGGAGCCCCAAAAGATAACTTTTGTTTCCTCTAGGTCAGAGCCTGAGTTATGCCTTCCTAAGCATACTGGATCCAAGAGACCTGGCATTACCTGAACTCCTAAACAGGAGTTAAAGTTTAGACACTCCTTTATAGCAAAATAAGTCTAATTTTCAACACTTGCATAGACTTCAAACCCCAACGAGCCTTTTCCCTTTACCTTAACTGTCACCCTTTAGATGAATTATTTATTATGAATGTCTTCATGCTCTCCAGTGAAGACAGCCCTGCTAGCCTTCTTTACCAGCTGTGTGGATGTGCCTACATTTGCAGAAATCCCACGTGAAAAAATAATCCAGCCAGTCAACCCAGCTAACAAACCAAAAGCCTGGCTGTACATGTGTGTGCTGCTATGCAAACTCAAAAAGTACTCACGTCACAGACCTGTATTCTACTCATTCAGAGGTGAATCTGAAAGTTGAATTACAGAAGATGATAATGAGAGGTGAGAATTATGGACTAGCACTGAGAAATCAATCAAGGTGTGCCCAACTCTCTTTGCAAAACCAAGAAAGAGTCATGACTAATGAAAACAAACCAGGAGAATCCTCTCCATCTTCCTCTTCAATTGCACTGATCCTTCCTGGAAAGCCTTATCTAACTCAACTCTATTTTCCAAATGGGCAAAGAAAATACAGTTTCATTATTCTCAACCTCTGATTTCACCTTGAGGGGTCAAGTTTGGATTAATCTAGTAAACCATGGCTTGAGTTCGGAATCTCCTTAGATAACTGAGTCACTTTGGCTTTCCTCTGTTGTTCACTTCTCTCTGAGAAAGCTCATGGCTACATGGGATGACTGTGGTATGTGATCTTATGGTGTATTATGGGGACAGACTGAGGGCTGAATCCATATAGAATCTCATTAGATCAGTGCTTCAGAAATTTCAGTGTGACATGTCTTAACCTTGTCACAGTCAATAGGTCTGAGACGGCACCTAGGACTCTACCTATCTAACAAGATCACATGATGCCCAGGCTGCTCGGACATACAGGCCTCTGCTACAATATGTCTGCTCAACTTCTAGGCTAGTGACCACTGAGGTCTGTTCATGTCATTAGAACTTTTGCAGCAACATGGCGATTCTCACTACTGACATCCATAGTCTCATGTGTTTCTAGTTACAGAATCCTTTGATTCTACCTAGCTCTGATCCTCTGAAACTCACAGGTATCTGTACCTACCCATTAGGATACAGAAGAACATTTGGGTCCCTAAAGTGCTAAAGAAAGCTTAGTTAAAGAGAGTGAAATTTCTTAGTCCCCTCTCAAGTTCTCTACCACTGTTTTTGAGCCATTTCCCATGCTATGTTGAGGACTTCCTGGGCTTAAAGCTTTCCTCAGATCCTTGCAGAATGTATGTCTCCCAGGACATGGTTACGTGTTTCAGAGGGCTGTTTCAAAACAGGGAAAAACTAGAAGCATAAATTGTCTCCTGCTGGCTAGGCCTCTGTCACTGGCTCCTTTCTGTATCCTACCTAAGAAAGAAGAATTGGACATTTTGTTTCCTCTCTGTTGCATCCTGAGTTATACCTTCCTGTTATGGATTGAATGCTTGTGTTCCTCCAAATCCATAAATGGAAGCATCAGTTCCCACAATGGTATTTAGAGGGAAGTAAATTTAGGTCATGAGAATGTGGCTTCTGTGATGACTTCAGTGCCCTTACAAGAAGACAAAAAGATTCGGGTGGTCCTCCTCCTCCTCCTCCTCCTCCTCCTCCTCCTCCTCCTCCTCCTCCTCCTCCTCCTCCTCCTCCTCCTCCTCCTCCTCCTCCTCCTCCTCCTCCTCCTCCTCCTCCTCCTCCTCCTCCTCCTCCTCCTCCTCCTCCTCCTCCTCCTCCTCCTCCTCCTCCTCCTCCTCCTCCTCCTCCTCCTCCTCCTCCTCCTCCTCCTCCTCCTCCTCCTCCTCCTCCCCCCCCCCCCTCCCCCCCTCCCCCTCCTCCTCCTCCTCCTCCTCCTCCTCCTCTCTCCTTACTTATGTGAGGATATACCAAGAAAGCAGTCATCTGTAAATTAAGCCAAAGTACCCTCACCATGAAGTTGATCGTGATGACATCCTGACCTCTAGAATGGAGACAAATAAGTGTGGTTTGAGTAAGCCAGACAGACCATAGTATTTGGGTAAGACAGCATTAGCTAGAGAAGGTGTCTCTAAGCCTAATTCAGTTCTAGATAGTCTGGCATTTGATCTACTGGATATGTGATCTATTGAATACATGCTCAAGAAACTTAAGAACCCCTGTTACAAAAGGATTTCCAAGGCTTTCCTTTGAGACACATGAGTTTTTTCCTCTAGGTAGGATCTATGCTCTCTCTTTCCATGGAGCAATGAGCCTCATAACTTAGCCCCAGAGCTGAAAGGCTGCATGATTTAGGAAGGAATTAAAATTATATTGGTTTTCTCTTCCAAAGATATGTACATATAACTATTCTCATGCTGTAGCTCGTAAATGCTAGTTCATGTAGCTCACTCCTTCCCTTCAGTCTGAATGGTGATATAGCAATTACTGTATCTCATATTCTGGCTCTCCCACTCTAAAAAAATATCAGCTTTTCCTTGGGACCAGCTTTCCAATATAGTGTTTATTGACATATGGGATTGGCATTGGAAGTGTGACAATTCCAGAGACAAGCAAATGATTCAATGTCCTCTTCTATAATAAACCTTCACTGAATACAAAGAATTCACATTCTTCCTAAGCTGACTTGGTGAGCCTAAATTTACCATCTTTTTGTTTCTCTGAGAGTTCTTGATGATGATGATGATGATGAGGAGGAGGAGGAGGAGGAGGAGTTATTTCTGTTCAAGTCTTAAAAATATCCTGTTAGTGGGGCTGGGAAGGTGGCTCAGTGGTAGAGCGCTTGCCTTGCATACATGAGGCCCTGGGTTCAATTCCTCAGTACCACATAAGCAGGAAAAAAAAGCTGGAAGTGGTGCTGTAGCTCAAGTGGTAGCGTGCTAGCCTTGAACTGAAGAGCTGAGGGACAGCGCCCAGGCCCCCAATTCAGGCCTCACAACCGGACCCTCCAAAAAAAATCCTATTAGTGATTATCTGGGTTCCCTGATTTCTATGAAGTGAAGATTAATTTGTCACAGGGCATGAGCCTTTTCTCTTTGTCTTGAATGCTTCTCTCTAGTTCTCTGGCTTAAAAAAAACAACCTTTTTTTTTTTTTTTTGACATACTGGGGTTTGAACTCACAGCCTTGAGTCTTCCACCATCTGAGCCATGCCACAGCCCTTTTGGTTTTAGGTTATTTTTCAGATAGTGTCTTGCAGTTTTTGCTTCTACTAATGTTTTCCACTGTCCTGTTTGTTGAGATGAGGATCTCAATAAACTTAAAAATTTTGATTTTGAACCATCCTTCACATCCCCACCTTCCAAGTAGCTGAGATTACAAGTGTGAACCACCATGCCTGGCTCTTCCTGACATCTTTCCTCCTTCCTTCCTTCCTTCCTTCCTTCTTTCCTTCCTTCCTTCCTTCCTTCTTCCTTCCCTCCTCCCTCCCTCTTTCTTCCTTCCTTCCTTCCTTCCTTCCTTCCTTCCTTCCTTCCTTCCTTCCTTCCTTCCTTCCTTCCTTCCTTCCTTCCTTCCTTCTCTTTCTTCCTTCTCTTTCTTTCTTTCTTTCTTTCTTTCTTTCTTTCTTTCTTTCTTTCTTTCTTTCTTTCTTTCTTTCTTTCTTTCTTTCTTTCTTTCTTTCTTTCTTTCCCTTTTCTTTTTTGGCAGTAATGGGGCTTCATGTAACTCAATAACTGAGCTTGGCAGTAATCCAGTATTCATGCTTGGTAGGCAGGGATTAACTGGTTTAGTGCTGCTTTAGTGGTTATGAATTTCCTTAGCTTTTGTTTGATTATGAAGAATAGTTTTGTTGGATACCTTCATCTAGATTGATAATCTGACAATTATGTTTTTTATGTTTTTTTGTAAAATTAGTGTACACAGGGGTTACAATTACATGAATAAGGTAATGAGTACATTTCCTATCGAGCATTGTTACCTCCTCCTTTGATTTTCCCCTATCATCCCTACCCTCCCCACCTCCCCAACACCTCCCTCCCCCCAAGTGACAATTATCTTTTAAGGCAGAGATACATCCTTTCATTCAATCCTTGCATTTGGAGTTTGTGTTGAGAGACCTGCTGTTATTCAGATATTTGACTGTGGAACTTCTTGCTTCCATTTTGCAGCTTTCCATATTCATGTTTTGTTTTATTTATTTAGTGTTTTAACTAAATATATCTATGTTTAACTAAACATATCTATTTATGTTGCCTGTTTGGTGTTCTATATGCTCCATGTCTGATGACCCTTTTTTTTTTTTTTTTGAAGTTAGGCTTCCTCCTCTTCTTCTTTCTCTTCCTCTCCTTCCTCCTCCTTCTCCTTCTTCCTCTGTTTCTATGATTTGTAGGTTTGGTCTTTTGATGGTGTTCCAGAGGTCTCATCTGTTTCATCCACATTGCCTTAGAATCTCCCCATGGTATTTGTCTTTGTATGGTTTATTTTCAATCATTGATACTCTATTTTCAACTTGGTACATTTAATTGAGCTTTTTATTTGAGTTGCTGAGTTTTTTATTTCTAAAATTTCACTTGATGTTATTTCAGAATTTCTGTATCTTTATTGAATTCCTCCTTTGTATCTTGTATTGTCTTCCTTATTTCATTCGTCTGTCTGTTGACATTCTCTTTGAGTTCAGTTGGTTGTCTATTGTATTTTCTCTGATTTCAAGCAGGTAATTACACATCAGGTGATTATACATCCCCTTTTTGATGTCATTGATCATTCTTGTCATTGATATTTGAGTTGTTTGAAATTTCACGTACATTACCCATTTGATTCCTTTATTGTGGAATTGTTGGCCATTGGAAAAGACATATGTTCTTATGTTTTTGTTTTACTAATATATCTACATTTACATTTATGCATCTGCGCACAGGTTTTTGATTGGGGGTTTAATTTCCTATTACTTTTAGTTGCAGATTTTCCCATGTTTAGCTACAACTGGGCAGTGACAGGATTGTGATTAATTGTCTTATTGATTTCCTAAGAGGAAGAGTATGGCTTAATAATCATGTTCTGGATCAAGTCTTCTGTTCTACACAGGGGGAAGAACCTTAGCTGTGGAGGCAACCACAGATGATCTACATCCACACTGAGATTAAATAGTCCCTGGTAATGGCCAATCTCAACCACAGCTCCTGGGCAGTATTTTTGGGAGGATTATAGATGCAAAAATGCTACTTTCTGAAAAGAAAGACCTTAGATAATAAGGGTGGCAATTGGGTGGGGATGAGGAGGATAACAGTAATGATTACTACAAAGTTGATGCTGTTATGAGGCTAAAAGGCGTGGCATCTATGGTTAGTAACAGGGGAAATGAGAGAGTGGAATGTGACAAATAGAAAATGTCTAGTTAATGATGTATTGAGGAAGAAAAGCCAAAGAGAATAAAGAAGGAATAAAAAGAATAACAAGCAAGAATTATTTAGCAACTTGATCACCTACTAAATGTGCAAGTAATAGAGAAGGATTGTGGTGACAAAAGAGAGGTAAAAGAAAATATAATTGAGAACTACTACGTTTGTAGACAAAAGGCAATTGTTGATGGTGGAAGGTATTAAGAGAGAGAAAGAGAAGAGATGGTTTTAGGTTGAATATTGAAAAGTGGGTATCATGACTCATATATAATGACTGCAAAACAAAGGAAGAGAGAAAAAGAACAATGAAGGGAGCAAAAAAGAGGAACAGAAATATCCAAGTCAAATGTACAACACACATAAATTAATAAAAAGATTAAATTAGGGAGATGGGAGCAACATGAAATATATGAAGATAGATTAAAAAAATAAAGAAGTATGGCCAAAAGGCCACATTGTTGGTGGGAGTGCAAACTTGTTCAACCACTTTGGAATGGTTCCTCAAAAGACTCCACCTAGAGCTCCCCTATGACCCAGCAATCCCACTTTTAGGCATTTACCTAAATGATCACAAACAAGATCATACTAAAGCTACCAGCACAACTATGTTTATCACAGCATTATTCACAATAGCTAAGATATGGAACCAACCCAGATGCCCCTCAGTAGACGAATGGATCAAGAAAATGTGATACACATACACACACACACACACACACACACACACACACACACACACACACACACACACACATTCTATGCCTCTATCAGAAAGAACAAGACTGTGCCATTTGTTAGGAAATGGAAAAACTTGGAAAAAATTATATTAAGTGAAGTAAGCCAGGCCTAAAGAAACATAGGTCCCATGGTTTCCCTTATTTGCAATAACTAGTATATGCTTAGGGACAAGCAGAAAAGGTCAAAAGCTATGTACATATGACCATATAAGATGATGCTAAGCAAAATGAACCCCAAGATGGGGACACAAGAAGTTTTATCTTTCTTACTGTTGTTTTTAATCTATTTATAATGTAGTATGTGATTTTTTTCCTTTTGTATGTTCTTTCCCCATGGTATAACCCCTGTTTTCACTGTATTTGATTCCGGTGCCTTGCATCTTGTATATACATTTTTCTAATTTGGGGAGGGGAAGGGAAATAACAAAATGCCGAAATAAGGATGCAGGTTGACCCATTGTAACAATGAGATGTACAAAACACTATGTTGAAAATGAACTTTACAGCTTCGGAAGGAGGCGTTGGGGATGTGGGGAGGGAAGGGATGGTAGGGGAAAAACAATGGAGGAGGTAACAATGCTTGATAGGAAATGTACTCATTACCTTACTCATGCAACTGTAACCTCTCTGTACAGTATCTTTACAATAAAAAATATACTAAAAAAATAAAGAAGTAAAACAACAACAACAGAGTTATCAGTTTTGTCTAGCAGGTGGGAGTGTAGTTACAAGTTGTATTCACTGTAATGATGGTTATAGACTTTTGCTAGTTCCACAGAAGAGGTGAAGGGTTTAGAGATGTAAAGCAAGAATTTTTAGTGCAAGCCTTATATTTGGGAAGAGATCTCAGCAAATATTGCTATAGGAAGATGAAGTAAGATGAGACATTAATAATCAAAACATCTGAGAAGGTGGGTGTCCATAGCTGACACGTGTGATTCTAACTACTCATGAGGCTGAGATCTGAGCATTGTGGTTCAAAGCCAGCTTGGGCTAGAAAGTTTGTGAGACTCTTATTTCCAATTAATCACCCCAAAAGGCAGAAATAGAGCTGTGGTTCAAATGGTAGCGTACTAGCCTTGAGCAGATAGATAAAACTCAGGCACAGAGGTAGGCCCAAGTTCAAGCCTCAGAACCAGTGCAAAAGAAAGGAAGGAAGGAAGGAAGGAAGGAAGGAAGGAAGGAAGGAAGGAAGGGAGGAAGGAAGGAAGGAAGGAAGGAAGGAAGGGCAGGAAGGAAGGAAAGGAAGGAAGGAAGGAAAGGAGGGCAGGCAAGCATCTGAGAGGCAGTGAAAGCCCATCTTTGGGTGGATGTATAACATTTGTAGTTGCCTCCACAGCTATATACCATTCCCAGAGCTTTTTGGTTGGGAGGGCTGGGCAGGGGTGGTTTTCTGTTCTCCACTACCTCCTACTAGTCTGTCTGTAGATCAGTATCTAGGACCAGAGTCCTCAGGCAGTAAGGGACTGTCAGGTCCTACTAGAATGGAAAGTGCTAAGGGGATGGGGATGATGCATTCAGAATTGGCAACATCTTGGAAGTTGTATCTGAATGGCATAATCCTGTAATAGTGAGATCAGAGTCTGATACCAAATTAAACTAGATCTCTTCTGCTCATCTTGGACACATGGAAAATTATGTAACTTCTCAGTGCCTCACTTACCTCATGGGTCAAAAAAGATAATAAGATACGGGGCCTTATAGGGTCACAGTGAGGATCAAGTGAGTCCATAGAGGTGACAAACTTAAAATGGTGTTAACTCCTGTCAGGGACTGTTTATTCATATTTATGATTTGGTAGCACCAAGCTAACTATCAATCTGCTTCCAAGCAATGCACTTGTCACTATTTACTCTGGTCTTCTCTGTCCTTTAATAACATAAGGGTATTTTTATATTTTCAATAAGAATTTTGAATTTAAAACCACACATAATGGTGCAAAGTCTCAATTCAATAGGAAAAAACAAATCCATTTTCTACTCATACATATAAACATATATTCATCATTATGGGAAAATCATTTAAGCCCCTCTTCTGACTATACTTTGATCAAATTTAGTTGACTTATTTTTTTATTTTTATTATTTATTTATTTTTTTATTGTGAGAATACCATACAGAGGAGTTACAATTACATGGGCAAGATAATGAGTACATTTCTTTTTTTTTTTTTTTTTTTTTGGTCAGTCGTGGGCTTGAACTCTGGGCCTGAGTGCTGTCCCTCAGCTCTTCAGCTCAAGGCGAGCACTCTACCACTTGAGCTACAGCGCCACTTCCGGTTTTCTGGTGGTTTATTGGAGATAAGAGTTTCACGGACTTGCCTGCCTGGGCTGGCTTTGAACCACGATCCTCAGATCTCAGCCTCCTGAGTAGCTAGGATTACAGGCGTGAGCCACCGGCGCCCGGCAAATGATTACATTTCTTATCAAGCATTGTTGCCTCCTCTTTGTTTCCCCTTCCCATCCTCCCCTCCCCCCACCGGTCCTCCCCCCACCCCCCATCAAAGTTGTAAAGTTCGTTTTTCAACATAACGACTTGTACATCTCGTTGTTGCAATGGGCCCACCTGTATCCCTAGTTAAACGATTTGTTTTTACCCTTCCCGTCGACAAATTATACCAACATCAAATACAGTGAAAGTATGGGTTATGCTATGGGGGAGGGACATACAAAGCAACATAGAAATCATCTTATAAATATGAAAGAAACAATTGCATGAAAGGAAAAAAAAACATTTGAATACATATCTTGGGGTTCATTCTACTAACATCAATTTATCTGACCTTTTCTGCTTGACTAAGACATATACTAGTTATTGCAAATAAGGGAAAGCATGGGACCTATGTTTCTTTGGGCCTGGCTTACTTCACTTCATATAATTTTTTCCAAGTCTTTCCCTTTCCTAACAAATGGGGCAATGTCATTCTTTCTGATGGAGGCATAGAATTCCATTGTATATATATATATATATACACTAAAGCTACCAGCACGACTATGTTTATTGCAGCATTATTTACCATAGCTAAGTATGGAACCAACCCAGATGCCCCTCAGTAGATGAATGGATCAAGAAGTTGACTTATTTTTTATCCCCGAGATAATGCCCATCCTTCAGCAATGTGTCCAAAAGGAGCTCTATGGTGCTAGGCCTTTTTCATCTCCAGCACTGTCTCTTCCGCTTCCGTCTTTGTTAGTATACAGATAAGAGTCTCCTAGCCCTTCTGGCATTTCACATTATAGAAAGCATGTTCATTGTTCATACTGAATTTGAATTTCATATGAAAGGAGGAAATCAGTTTTTCAAAATGGTCAGGAGGGAATAATATGGTTAAGAAGACTCTGTAGATTTAAGATACAAATTAAAAGCAGAAACAGAAGAAATGACTCTTCTGTCTCAGGAATTGCATCATGAGTTTTTAAACACCTCCTCATTTGTTAACATATATATATGTATATATATATATATATATGCATACACAAATGCTGACAAGTCAGCTGAACAGTTTAAGAAGATACAATTAGATGGTTCCAGCTGTTTCTGTTTCGTGAGCAGTCTTTGAACAGTTTGAAGGCCTAGGCTAATCAATCTGAAAGTAGATAATTTGTTGTTACAGTCAAAGATTGTATAAGCAGTCTCTATGTATACAATAGCTTCAGGGAGTTGCATTCTTTTCTGCTAGATTTTTTTCCCTAAGTGTTTGAGCCCATGATATTCAAAGGAGCCCAGTGTTCTCTTTACCAATTGCAGAAACTTCCTAGGGTGTTTTTAAACAAGCAGCCCTTTGCTATTCTTGCTTGATCTGAGGGAATTCAATAAGATCTTTTTATGTATCCTACTTATTTTCCTAAACATTTAAATTTTTCATGTCCTCATGCTCAATAATTTAAGTGAAGTTTAAAATGAACAGGTTTGATTTTCCATAGATTATCCTCGGGGACTGAGGTTTTAAAGAGTGACAGCCATGAAAAATCCCAGGCGTCTGTCCAGCTGTGCATGCAGAATGCTAGCTGTACTACAAAGTAACCCCTGCCTGCTCCAGAGGAGGCATCCAGGAGCATCCTGCAGTCATTGCAAATCATACACCACACAGCCAACTTTAGAGCAACAGGGCCATCTAGACTCCAAATGAGGAAGTACTGTGAAGAAACGAAATATTTCTTCTGGAACTCTGGATATTAAGGTAAAGAACTTGTACATGTCTGAGTTTCTTTTCAGAGACAACTCAGTTGCATGATTGAATATTAACTCTTAGTTAACAATTTTAAATTAAGTATCTCTGTTATTAAAAATTGCATTTTTATGACTGGGTACCAGTGGCTTACACTTGTAATCCTAGCTACCTATGGAGGCTGAGATGTGGGAGATCAAGGTTTGAAGCCAGCCTGGGTAGAAAAGTTTGTGGAATCTCTTCTCAACCAATAATTGACGGCATGATGGTTGGCACCTATGGTTCTAGCTAGGGTAGGAAGCCTAAAAACAGATTACGGTTCAAGTGCAAACCCTGGCAGGAAGCAAGGACCTATCCAGAAACAAACAACATTTAGAAAGGGAGTTTGAGGTACAGCTCAGTGGTAGAGTACCTGCTTAGCAAATATAAATACATGAGCTCAAACCTTATTGCTGCCAAAAAAGGGTGTGTTTTTATGAGTGTTATTCTAAAGACAAATATATTTCTGTTGCATATTAGAGCATCTTATTCAACCTTCATATATTCTTTTGATTTTAGAAGTAATAAAAACATTTGATGGGACCCTAAAAGTCTTGAGGGCCTTAGTATAGTCCCTAATGGGTAAGTCAGCCCTGCTAGCACACACAAAACAACTTTGAGGTTTTAGTCTTATTATTTAAGTAGTACAAAGAAGTTGCCATTCAACAAAGCAGTTTATGAATACAATGCACCTTTTTTTTTTTTTTTTTTTTTTGGTCATGAGGCTTGAACTCTGGGCCTGAGCACTGTCCCTCAGCTCTTCAGCTCAAGGCTAGCGCTCTACCACTTGAGCCACAGCGCCACTTCCGTTTTCTGGTGGTTTATTGAAGATAAGAGTCTCACAGACTTTCCTGCCTGGGCTGGATTTGAACCACGATCCTCAGATCTCAGCCTCCTGAGTATCTAGGATTACAGGCGTGAGCCACCGGCACCCAGCATACAATGCATCTTGACCAATGTCATCCCTTTCAACATTCTCCCCCATCCTTCCCAACCCTACCTCTTCTTAATTTTGTAGGATATGCATTAAATTTTATGACTTTGTTTTTTCCCCCTTCCTCTCTTCATTTGTCTAACCTCCAAGTTGAGATTTTTTTTAATGTTTTTTATTGTGAAGATACTGTACAGAGAGGTTATAGTTACATGAGTAAGGTAATAAGTACATTTCCTATCAAGCATTGTTTTCCACTCCTTCTTATCCCTTCCCTGCCTACCTCCCTAATCCTCCCTCCCCGAACTGAAATTGTAAAGTTCGTATTCAACATAGTATCTTGTATATCTCATTGCAACAATGGGTCAACCTTATCCTTGTTTAAGCATTTTGTTATTTCCCTTCCCCTCCCCAAATTAGAAAAAGGTATATAAAACATGCAGGGCACTGAAATCAAATACAGTGAAAACAGGGGCTATACCATGGGGAAGAACATACAATAAAAACAAAAAAAAATCACACAATACATTATAAGTACATTAAAAACAACAGCAACAAAGATAAAACCTCTTGTGTCCCTATCTTGGGGTTCATTTTGCTTAGCATCATCTTATATGGTTGTATGTACATAGCTTTTGACCTTTTCTGCCTGTCTGTTAAGATTATCCTAGACATATATTAGTTATTGCAAATAAGGGAAACCATGGGACCTGTGTTTCTTTGGGTCTGGCTTACTTCACTTAAAATGATTTTTCCCAAGTCTTTCTATTTCCTACCAAATGGGGCAATGTCATTCTTTCTGATGGAGGCATAGAATTCCATTGTGCATATATACCACATTTTCTTGATCCATTCTTCTACTGAGGGGCATCTGGGTTGGTTCCATATCTTAGCTAAGGTGAATAATGCTGCCATAAACATAGTTGTGCTCATAGCTTTAGTATGGCTTTGTTTATGATCATTCGGATAAATGCACAAAAGTAGGATTGCTGGGTCATAGGGGAGCTCTATGTGGAGTCTTTTGAGGAACCTCCATACTACTTTCCAAAGTGGTTGAACAAGTTTACACTCCGATCAACAATGCAGTAGGGCTCCCTTCTGTCCACATCCCCCCCAGCATCTGTTGTTATTAGATTTTTTAATTATAGCTGTTCTAACTGGAGTGAGGTGGAAGGAACTCAATGTTGTTTTGATTCTCATTTCTTTTATGGCTAGAGAAGTTGAGCCTTTCTTCATGTGTCTATTGGCCATTCTTATTTTCTCTTCTGAGAAGTCTCTCTTTAAGTCTTTAGCCCACTTATTGATGGAGTGATTGTTTCTTTGAGGATTTGTTGTTGGGGGATTTAACTTTTTGAGTTCTAAGTATATTTTAGATATGAGGCCCTTGTCTGTTGTATGACTAGTGGAAGATCTTCTCCCAATCCTAGAGCTTTCTATTGATTTTCTAGCTATGTCCTTTGTCATGCAGAAGCTCTGCAGTTTCATACAATCCCACTTGTCCAACCTTTGTTTCATTTGTTGTTTGGCCTGTGCCAAGGAGGCCTAGAGTGTCTCCTATTTCCTCCGGTGATGTTTTCAAGGTGTCTGCTCTGACTTTGAAGTCCTTGATCCATTTGGAGTTGATTCTGGTGCAGGGTGATATATAAGGATCTAGCTTTAGTTTTCTACAGGTGTTTAACTACTTTTGCCAGCACCATTTACTGAAGAGTCTGTCTTTCTTCCATTCTATTTTTTTTAGCTCCCTTATTGAAGATTTAGGTGGCTATAGGTCTGTGGAAGAGCTTTTAAAAGTCCTTAATACTGTCATTTATTGAAGATTGCCAAAGAACCTACAATATTTTCTTGCATTTCATGTATTTGTTTCATATTTTAATGTTGCTTTTAATGCATTGTATAACAGAGGTAGTGGTGTTTCTCTTGTTCCATACAAACCTTCATTGAATTGGTGTTGCTTCTTAAATGTGCATCATTCTGCCAAAAATAAGGTAGGGTACCCTAGCATGCTGACAAAAAAATGGTTCTCTCTCTCAGAACCTTCCGTCACCTGGCTCTCGACTCTCCCTTCCCATGGGGAAGCAAGTCGTTTCCATTTCTTCCTCTCCCTTAAAGTCCCTGAGTATCCCCTCCATCCTTCGTTGAAGCAGTCACGAGTCCAGCGACATTCGTGGAGGAGTGACAAGGCCATATTGTAGAAGAACGCGTGGGCTGAAGACTGTTGTCAGGGCCACATGTGCAGAATG
The DNA here is from genome assembly GCF_019054845.1 of Dipodomys spectabilis. Taxonomy (NCBI): domain Eukaryota; kingdom Metazoa; phylum Chordata; class Mammalia; order Rodentia; family Heteromyidae; genus Dipodomys; species Dipodomys spectabilis. The sequence goes on along the minus strand of NW_024870835.1, from coordinate 3,874,648 downwards.
CAGTCTGCCAATCATCCTCCCACGAAGACAAATTAACAGAGGCTGGGATCACTTCCTAGGGTATGAGGGCAACAAGAGTGATGGAGGAAGAGAAATGACCTTTTGCCCATTTCCCTGTGCCATGGTGGTCCTATGAGGGAGTAACAGATGCTGTGCAGTTTCCCTGAGGACTAGAAAGATACATGTAGGTGCTTACTTCATGGTAATTATGGCCAAGCTATCTGAGGAGGAATGAGCAAACAGAAAAGATAATAACCAGGATGTAGGCACTTCTCAGCCAGACCAGATGTGAGAACTATTAGGATGCCTACATCAACCCCAGCCTTAAATACCCCACTTCTCTTGCTTGCTGCGGTTGTATTAGTTTTTACCCGTTTTCTATGATGTCCATCCTTTGTGGCTTCGAATGTTGACTTGGTCAGATTTCAGTCACTGAGTTTGTGAGCTTCAGCCATTCGTGGGCTCTATGTTTCTGGCCATGTTCCAATCAAGATGTTATTGAGGGTGCCCATTTCCTGGGAAGTTGGATCTTATCAATGATCTTGAAACATCCCAGAGGAGAGTGACAGAGGAGTAATTAATCATCTTTGCTCATTTCATGCACCTGTTTGGAAATCTTAGGAAGATGGCTATACAAGAGCCCACATCAGATGCTACTGTGAATCCAATCAGTTATCACAGGCATTGATGCTCCAAACAGGAGTTCTTCTTCCACTTACTTTTCCTCCAGAACCCGGAGGATCCACTGTCATATTCAATATAAGTACTTCCCATTGCCTGCAGGAAGCAATTTAGGTTGGCAAATAAGTAGAAGAAAAAAGATGAAAGCTCTCAGATTTCAATGTAATAACTTTCTCAAAGCAACTATTCAGCTCCCTTGCACCTTGCGATTCTCTTGTCTCCAGAAGAGGGTTTTTTATTGACCTTTCATTGCTCTCTTTTAGCTCGTTTTGACTTTGAAGGCAAAGGATCAGGGCTATGAGTGCAATACAGCCTGAGCCTGCTTCAGCATGGTGCCTGTTCCACAGAGTCTTCAGTCCTCGAGCTAGACAGTGCATCCAATGGGAAATTTCTATAGCAATCCTAGGCTGGCAGTCTCTAGCACCAAAATAGAGCACAATTTAGCTCATGCAGAAATACATGCACCATCCCCCCATGTCCCCCAAATGGCCAGTGAACCCACAGTCCTGTGCAGATGTGCTGCAGAACAAACTATCAGCCTTTTCTGTTGACAGATGAAAACACTGGCCACACCTAGATCAAGAATACATACATTTACAGTGACCAAGAAACAATGTAGAACAATCAGAGAGATCACGCTCTTCTGTACATGTGTAAATTTTCTTCACAGAAATGGAATTTTCAGTGGGAGAAAAGTGAACTAATTCATCAGTTACCCACTAGAAAATGAACTATACAACTTGTGGAGGAGAGGGAAATGGGAGGGAAAAAACTGGGAGAAAATGAGGGAAGAAGTGACATTATTCAAACAAAATAAATGTACTCATTACCTGAGTAACTCCTCTGTATATCACCCTTACAATTAAAAATGGAATTTTGAGAGGCTGTATTTACTTAATTTTTTTGATATGGTAAAATAAAATACACATGACTTTTTTTTGCACTGAAAGCACAATTGTCCATATGTGTGTGTGTGTGTGTGTGTGTGTGTGTGTGTGTGTAACATTATGCATATGTTTTATTCCCAATGTCCTAGCTTTGCTACTGTAAAACTGTACATTTCACAATATTAACAAGTGAAAGCTAGATTTGATCATTGGAAACCTCAAATATTTCTTGATGAGTGTATGTGTGTGTGTGTGCATGTGTGTGCGTGCAAGCGTGCATGTGCGTCAGTACTGGATCTTGAATTTAGTGCCTCCGGCATTTGCTTGGCTCTTTTCCCTGAAGGCTGGCACTTACCACTTAAGCCACACCTCTACTTCTAAATAGTTCATATTGGAGAACCAGAGAAAAGTCTTGAGGGGGGGAAAAAAAGCAGATTAAAATTATACATTTTTTCCATAGGAAAGTTAATGGGGGGGGGGAGCTAACACTTGGGGTCCCCCTCCTCCAAGTGGATTCTGGCCAGCAAACTCGTGTGACATCCTCTTTGCTCATCCCTTTTGGAAACTTAAAGAACCTTTGGTGTCTGGGTAGAGTCAGCAAACGGAAGTAACCAATGATCTTTATTAATAAAGAATGAGCTTTTCCTGACTGAGATTTTAATCATGAGCCACACTACACACGTGAATCCTTTTAAAGAAATTGCTAGGGGCTGGGGAATTTCCAAGCTCAAACATCCTGTTAGCCTGCAGCTTGAGCAAGACACACATCTGTTCTTTAATTGCACAGTATTTCGAATCAAAACAAACTCTTCCACGGAAGAGGGTCTGGGTGGTGGTTTGGCTCAGATTACGCTTTGTGCTGAGTCTGTCTCCTTTTCAGTCCAGGAGGCAGGGATGTGACCGGCATTTCCCAGGGCCCCAGATCACCGCAGTCGCCTTGCTGCAGCTACGCATCACAGTCGCTAGATGGCGAGAGAGGACTGAATCTGGGACGTGGCTCCTTTCACCCAGCAGCAGAGGAACACTTTTGTTTCTCGGCTTTTTCTTCCTGCCCCTTTGTTTCACTTCACCATTTTCTGCCTCCTTTTCTCTCCGCTGGAGTTAACGCGCGTTGCTTTTCACTCAGCACCTCGGTTCCAGGAAAATCTTGTCTGGAGCTGCTAGGGCTGTGATGGTATGGGGGCTCTTGCAAAGATCCTAGGGTCGCAAGCTAACTGCCCTGTTGTCCAGAGCAGAAACGTTCACTTCAAATCTTTGCAAATGTCAGCCAATCCGTGGCCAGACCTTCCCAGCTCACCATGAGTCTATTGCGCAACTCTGCATACTTTAGGGAGGGTAGTGCTGTGTATGCAGATAGTGCCGAAAAATAGACAGGCAGCTTCAGACTGGATCAAGCAGAAAATTGAAGTCACCTGTCGTCTGAGCCTATTGTATCAGGATTCGTCTTTCACGGACTGCCTGGTTACAGAAAAGAAAGCAGAAGATGCTGGAGAAAGCCGACTGCTGTGATAGTTTATTTGTAATAAAATCCTAAAGATTACATGTGTCTTATTTTATATATATATATATATATATATATATAAAAGACTGGACAATCAGAGACCAAACTATGCCTGGGGTAGATTCCTCCCTACCCCTCCCCAGTGCAGGACTGAGAGGAAGGATCTCAGAGCCTAGGGTGGCAGAGGGAAATGGGGTCTCCTAGGCCTCTTTTCAGAGTAATTAGAGGCCTACGATTCCTTGGGACAGAGTTCATGGGATTTAGAAGAAGAAAGATGGCAGGGCTAGGTTCTCAGTCCTGGGATTCCATCCTTAAGTAGGCCGGTTGGACCCAGCAGAGCATCAGAAAGGACCTCAGCAGATGGTGTCCATCAACCCCTCCATCCTCCAGCCTTCAGCCTCTGCTTTGGACCTCGCCTAGAAAGTCCCTTAGGCAGCCTATCCGAGTGCGTATCTGAGCTCAGTGCTGGCATTAGGTCTTCAGGAAATACATCTCAGTGCCACCGTAGATTTTCACGATAGGAACCTAAGCAGGTACGAAAATCCCCGCCCTTTGCATGCCCCTTTCTTCGCCCTCATCCGGGGGCACATTCAACCCGGCCTTTTCTGCTCACCTCCCATTTTCCTCAGTGGCAGCCCTGTGATTTATGGCTCGGAGTGGGGAGAGCCCACCAAACTCGGTTCTTTCAGTTAACCCCTCCCCGCTCTACCCCCCCTTCCCCCCCCCCCCCCCTCCGCCTCGTGAGTTCTTCGGGTCCAAATGAAATCCAATGGGGGTGTGAATGGGACGGTAAGAAGATCTGCGGAAAGCACAGCGCAGGGGGCTTGGTGGGGATCAAACCACACCAAAGCCCCTCCCTCTGGCTCAGTGCTCCTGGAGCTCACAAAGAGCCTGCCACGGCACGCTGGGAAGGGGCTGCTGCACCTGGCTGGGGGCAACAGACTATTGTTTGGCCACAGCAGTGGCTCCCGGTGGGGCCCCCTGCTGGCTCCTGGAACTGGCTCTGAGCCAGTGCCCTCAGAAGCCGGGCGGGCCTTTGTCTTGGAGACTCCGCGGGGGTGCCTATACTGGGAACTTGAGATTTGGTTGGAAGACCTTCTGGAGACATGGCTAGATTTGCCTCTCACAGTGAGGAAGCAGGTTCTAGTTCTTTCCAGACTCCAGACGCCTTCTGAAGTATAAAAAGTGAAGGCCCCCAGTGGGGCCGAAGCTAGCATCACCTTCTTAGTTGAAAGAGGATTGTTCTAAGGAGCCAGGGGGATTTCTGAAATGGCTAACTGAACCCAGAGCTAGAGGGAGAGATTTCTGGACAAGGCAAAGGATATGAAGTATGGGCTTTGAAGCCAGGAAGACCTGAGTTCAAGTCCCGGTGGGATTTCTTCAGAGCTGAGAGGTGGGAAGAAAGTCCCTTGGCCACCCTGACCTTCTCTCTTGCATTCCTTTTCATCTTCGCCTGTCAAGCCCAGTGCGTTTTGCACTTGGTGTTCTTGTCCTCAGACCACAGTGAGAACAGGAATTTATAATAATTATAACCATTAAAATTAGTTGAGCAGAGTGCCCAGCACTTTATACTAATTTCATTGATCCCTCAGAGCACTTTTATAAGGCAGGCATTGCTATGATTCATATGTTACCAGTGGTGGAATGCTTTGTGGGGTTGCTAAAGACTTAGAATGCCTTTGTGAAATCAAAGACTGCTTTGTTTATCCTCAGTTCCAAGTCCCCCCTAGATAAGTACCCAGCTAGATAAGGGGCAGTTGAAAGTGGAAGCTCTGCCTGTGCTCGTTTCTTTTTTAAAATTTATTTATTTATTTTAAATTTAATTTTATTGTCAACGTGATGTACAGAGGGGTTACAGCTACATATATAAGGGAATGAGTACATTTCTTGTTGAACTTGTTACCCCCTCTCTCATTTTCTCCTACTTCCCCTTCCTCCCAATCCGTCCCCCCCAAAGTTGTACAGTTCATTTCCAACATACTGTCTTGTGAGTATCACTGTTGCATTGGTTCACCCTTTGTCCTCGGTTTCACCATTTTGTTATTCCCCTTCTCTTCCTTAATTCAGATAAATGTATATACAATACCCAGTGTACCAAAATCAAATACAGTGACAACAGGGGATAAACCATAGGGGGGGTGAAGGGGGGAGAGAAACCACAAGGGAAAAAAGAATCTCTGGAAAGCAGTGTGGAGGTTCCTCAAAAGACTCCACATAGAGCTCCCCTATGACCCAGCAATCCCACTTCTGGGCATTTACCCAATGACCACAAACAAGGCCATAGTAAAGCTACCAGCACAACTATGTTTATTGCAGCATTATTTACCATAGCTAAGATATGGAACCAACCCAGATGCCCCTCAGTAGATGAATGGATCAAGAAAATGTGGTGTATATACACAATGGAGTTCTATGCTTCCATTCCAGAAAGAATGGCATCACCCCATTTGTTAGGAAATGGAAAGACTTGGGAAATAAATCATATTAAGTGAAGTAAGCCAGGCCCAAAGAAACAGAGATCTCATGGTTTCCCTCACAGGTATGTAATAATGAGAATGTGTCTAAGACAGTCCTAAGCAGATGGGCAGAATAGCTCAATAGCTATGTACCTATGACCATGTAAGATGATGCTAAGCAAAATGAACTCCAAGATGCTTGTGCTCTTTTTTTTTCCCCTTCTGTCTCTGAGTAAGAGTAGCCTCAAAGCAAGTGTGCTCATTATCTATCCCTATGCTGGGTGGTAGCAACTTGAGAGTAGTGCTGCGTCTCTGTTTCTCCAAGACTTAGCATAGCACTTGGCATGCAGTGAGTGGTCAAAAATGCTTGAATGAGTAATTATTTAAAAGGGAGGTAGCAATGACAGGCAGATAGATTTGAGCTCTTAAAGAACTTTCTGACAGCACAGAGGAGGGCAAGTCCAAGTCCCAAAAGAATGAGATATTCTAACTTAACAAACTTGTGAACTATACCATCTTCATTAGCAGCAACAGCAATAATAATACTATTTATATTTATTGCATGCTTGCTGTTGTGGTTTAGAAATGCAATATCCCCTAAAGTCTGTTCATTGAAGCCTTAATTCCCCAGTGTTCAGTCCTTGGTTTAGGATCATTCTAGCAGAAATCACCAAACTTGTGTGACACGAATGGTTGATACCTTTCAAAAAATAAAAGGCCTTAAATAATCATGTTGAATACAGAAATTTTCTTAAAAGGGTAGGATGCAGATTGATGCCAGTTACTCCTGCCTGTAATCTTATCTATAGAGCTAAGATCTGAGATTGCAGTTTGAAGCCAGTCCAGGCAGGAAAGTCCATGAGACTCTTTTCTCCAGTTAACTACCCCCAAAACTGGAAGTGGAGCTGTGGCTCACATGGTAGAATTCTAGCCTTGAGCACAAGTATTCAGGGATAGCACCCAGGCCATGAGTTCAAGTCCCAGGACTCACTCCCTCCTCCACACACACATGAGTAGGATGCAAAACCTTAGAAAACAAAAAAGCATTCTACAGTTGAAGAAAAATAAGAGCCATAATAGTTAAAACCCACAGTAATAGACAAAAGATATTCTCTTAACCAGGTAAGGTAATTAAGAATGTGTAGAGAGGCAGTGGTCTTGATCCTTTGGGTATCCAACTGGTCTCTAAAGCTATCAAGTTTTGAGGTCATAGGCAGCAATTAGAATTAAGAATTGTGATTCTTAATTGAAAAATGGATTCCTTTTTCACAATAGCAGTATACAAGATATGTACTTAACACAAAGCAAAAGAACTATTCTTTGTTACCTTCAAATTAGGGTGACCAGCACTTTTGGGTTGCCCAATATTGCCCCAAACTTATCACAAAAAGTCCCACATCCCAGGAAACCCCTCAATCTCAGACCAACAAGGGTGGTTAATCACTTACCTCAAACAGAAATAGTAGCAAGCAGAATAATTACATCCTCTAAAAACTCTCTATAAATGATTACAGTTTAATAGCAAGGTTTTCTCTGAACAGCAACAAACAAAAATACAATAACAAGAGGCTGGATATTTCATGTTACAGATTAAACTGGTTATTTTTTTATGTTTTAGTTTTGAGATTTAACTTTGTTCCTTATATTGAAAGTGAACCCATTTTGTTAATTAAACTTTCATTCAACATATCATCTATTATGGTCAACGAGCAAAATTGCTTCTATATTCACATACCATAGTAATTATGGCCAAATGAAACATAAGAGCATGGAGATTTATTCTGGTATACTAGGATACATTCATTCAATGAAATTCTGAAAAATATTATCAAACCATAGGAGAAAAGGAAATAATTTGAACAGTCAAAGCTATCAGCAAAATGACTTTATTCTAGCAGCAATTGGCTCATGTCTGGAATCTGAGTTAATTGGGCCCTGACATTGGGAGGACCTCAGTTTGAAGCCACTGGGGGCAAAATACACATATGGCTCCATTCTCACAGCCAATGAAAATCTAGACATGGAAGCATGTACTGGTCACCTGAGGTCTTGGAAGGCCAAAGCAAAACAAATGTGACTCTACTGAATAAACCAATGAGGGCAAACAGTATGGCAACATGGCTCAAGAGGTCGACTGCCTGCCTAGCAAGTGCAAAGATTTGAGTACTACCAACAGAAAAAAAAGAGATTTTATCCTGGAGTGCTCATTATTTCTTTTTCTTAGATCATAAGGTGTTGTGTACAGATGGAAGCATAAGAAGGGGTGTCTTGAATCCTGGCACATGTTTTAACTGACATTAACTCATTGCTGTATAACAGTGGATAAATTATGCCTAATGACAATTTTATATTATGCAGACCTTCTCCAATATTAGAATGAAATTTACCTTGTAGCCATATTATGAGCCTGAATGAATAATTCCATGGTTTGCTTATGAGGGGCCTAGAGATCACAAGAAAGTAGAAATATGTATTGAAATCATATATTGCATATGACATAACGATATTTAATGTTATGATTGTTTCCGTTTTATTGCATGACTCACTTAGGTCATGAGAATTTACTCATTTACTCTGCTGAAGAAGGGCTAAAACTTAAAAATTCTGGTTTCAGTTCTGGTGCTATTTAGGTCTCAAGTCTTTTCACAGTGTTTAGACTTTTCTTTGTATGTGTGTGTGCAGATGTGTGTGTGTGTGTGTGTGTGTGTGTGTGTGTGTGTGTGTGTGTGTGTGTTGCTTCTGAGACTTGAACTTATGGCCTGGGTGCTGTCCCTAGCTTTTTACCTAAGGTAAACACTCTACCATTGAGCCACAGTTCCACTTCTGGCTTTTGGTGTAAGGGTCTTATGATCTTTCCTGCCTAGGGTTGGTTTTGAACCATAATCCTTACCTCAGCCTCCTAAGTAGAATATCTAGGATTACAGGTATGAACCACTGGTGTCTGGCTAGTGTTAAGATTTTTTTTTTGGTGGCAGTCCTGGAACTCAGGGATTGAACTCAGGGATTGGGTGCTATCTCAGAGCTTTTTTGCTGAAGGTTAGCACTCTACCACTTGAGCCACAGCTCCACTTCTGTGTGTGTGTGTGTGTGTGTGTGTGTGCATGCGTGTGCATGCACACATACATGTGCATGTATGTGTTTAACTGGAGGTAAGAGTTAAATGGACTTTCTTGCCTGGTCTGGTTTTAAACCCTGATCCTCTGATTTCAGTCTCCTGAGTAGCTAGGAATCACTGACGCCTGTCATTTTGATTTTTTAAGATCTTTGGAATCTGAGAAAATATATACACATACTTGTTTCCCTTCCCCCCTCTCCCATGGCTCTGAGAGCCTGCAACCCTGCCCCATGCATGGCATGCACATTACACATATACAAACACACACACTTATATGTACACACACACACACACACACACACACACACACACAGATATGCCCCATGCAGGCAATTCATCCCTGCCCCAAGTATGCTCAGCAGAGGCCAAAGGAACAAGCTTCCAGCATACCCTGCCTAATTTAAGTGGTCATCTCCTTTGGGGGATTCCACTCTCATGCAACCCTGGAGCACCATTCGGAAGAGCTTTCCAGGGGAAATGTCCTGGCCTTTCTAGAAAGTTTGCAAAGATGTGGCGCTTTCCCTTTCTCCTGTCCAGGGCCCCTGGAGAGTAGTGAATTAACCTAGGAGGCCCTGCAGGGAGGAAGGACCCAATGCCCATCCACTGTGTCCACTTCTTTCTTCTCTTAAAGAAGGCAAGATGGGGAAGGAGGTGAGGAAGGTGAAGATTTGCAGTACAGGTAAGAAGGCTGGTGAGAGCTGTAGCTGAGACTTGGTTATGCAGATGATGTGGAATTTTGTTTTCCTAGTGGGGCTCATTTCCTGTCCCCCTTCTATAATAATGATGATGTTAATGATAACAATAATAGATATATAATGTATATTATTAACATGTATTATGAATATATTAATTACAAAATACATTAATATAGAGTAGAAGTGCATATTAATATATTAAGGGTTTATGAATAAATTTTATACAATTGTATAATTAATTATATAATCATATTAACTATACACTTGATAATATATAACATACTAATGCATTATGTGAATATATAATTAATGATATTTATTAATGTATTAATATATAATGTCATAATCACGCCATTGTTACTTTGTTTCATGAGGTGGACAGGGTGGCGGTGAAAAATCTTTTTCATGCTGGGCCAAAGTTCAGATACATTTTCATCACTTGGGTTACTTGTAGAAATAGATCTCTCAGCCTCTATCCTGAGTAGTTACTGCGTGGGAAATGTGTGTGTGTGTGTGTGTGTGTGTGGTTTTTATTTTGTTTATTTTGTGTGTGTCAATCCTGGATTAAACTCAGCGTCTGGGCACTGTCTCTGAGATTCTTTTTTCTTTCCAAGGTTAGTGCTCTGTCACTTGAGCCACAGCACTGCTTCTGGCCCTGGCTTGGATTCAATTATTCTCAGATCTAGCCTCCTGAGTAGCTAGGACTACAGATGTAAGCCACCAGTGCCTGGCTTATGCATGTGTTGTTTTAGTGTTTGTGCATGTATGTGGTGTGTAGTTGAGGATGGGGGTGTTCTAGCACAACGGACACACTAAAACTTAAGGAGCTCTCTAGTGGGTACAAGTTCCCTACAGCTGAACAGTTTAGTTCTCCCCAGTGGACTCAAGGATGCCTCAGGGATCTGAAGGAAACCAAATGGAAAAAAGAAAGAAAAGAGGAGAGCAAGCAAGTCAGCCAGCCAATCCAGCCCTGAAGAGAGCAACTGGGACAAAAATATAAACTTGGTCATTCTGTTTTTAACAATTAGAAGAATAAACTGCCAGCTGCCCCCACTCCTATCCAGTCACCACCCCAGCCCTGTGCCTGGCCCTCGGTGCCAACTCATTGAGCAAGGTCGATTCTGGACTAATTAACAGTCCTTGGGCAGGCTCTGGATTGATCTGGCTCATGCTCCCTATAGGCTGGTACTGAATGGTGTGGGGTGCTATGTCCGCCTCTGCTACTGTTGCCATGTTTGTGAGTACTCTGAGGTCCCCTTGTGTCTGATATGTTCTAGTGTAAGGCACTCATGGGCATGTGAGGGCCACCAAATCAAGCCATGGAGAAGTATTCCTTATACACCCAGCACTACAGTGTAAGTGCAGATGCTACACCCAGCACCACCGACAGAACTTCATTCAACATATTCATCCAACCCTCAGAGCAAACTGCAGGGGAAGGCAAGAGAACACGAGGAGGAGAAAGAGCTTTGTATGAGAACAAGCTATTAACAACAAATGCCCTAAAAACTTTAGAAAAGGAAAACTGAAGCCTGAAGGTTCAAGCAACCAAAGAATGTTTTGAAAGGAGTTTGCTTGTACAGGATGGATGTCTGCAATCTGTTGTGAAGTTAACTGTAAATGAGGTGATACCTAATAAAACCAAGAGCTTCCAGGATGTTTGAGTCCCACCCAGCCTAGGTTACTGTCCTTTGTATTTGCTAAGATTCTCGATCTGTTTAGCTTTGTATCTACTGAGGCTTTTTTGCCCTCTTGGTGTTGCCTTTGTGTGTTTAGTTGTTTTCACTTTTTCAACTGAGGCGGCTCATAATTGTAGACATGACTGAAAAGCTGAGAGTTCAGGAGCTTTTGATGAAAAGGTTTTTATATTATTTGAAGGTGCAAAGGGGAGAGTTGTAGAAGAACTAAAAATAATATAAATATAAAACACTTGGAAGAGGAAGAAGTTTAGAATAAATAACTTAAATCTTCCCCTTCTCGTATTAAGGTGTCTAGAGATACTATCTCGAGTTGATAGATGGAGAAAGAGAGGTTAAGCCTCTTATCTAGATTTATGGAGGTAACTTCTAAAAGAACCAAAAAGCACACAGTTGAAAGAAGTTGAATCTGGGGAGCAGGATGGAGTTCAGAGGCTGCTGCTCACCCTCCTGAGTTCTTCTCTTCCCATTTATTTGTTCCCACACATATTTATTACTTCAGGATTTTTTTTTAAAGCAAGAGACAAATAAAAGAAAGGAAAACATGGTAGGAACATAAAATTGAGTCAAGAATTAGGTTTGCAAACATCTCACATTGACTTAAACAATTTGTTGCATATGGACCACACATTTGGTTTGAGCTATGTAAAAGCAATTGGAGAAAGGGCCTTGGATCAGTCCACTCATGATATTCACAAGATGAAAACAGACCAATTCTTTCTGAGAACTTTGGCTTTTCCTTACTGTTAACATGTCAGAATGGATTTTCTTCTGCAGGTCTTCCCACAGAAGGTATGATTGTGATACATCCTCACAGGGATTTTTGAAAGTTGTGAAATAAAGCTTTTATGGTTTGTTCCCTTGTTGAGTGATTCTCAACCCATATTTGCTGGTGACACACAACAAGGCCAATCAATTTTGTGGGAACTCAGCTTCCAGTTTGACTTAGGGATAGATTATTACAATATTTTAAAAATTTATGTCATAGCAGAGTTATCATCAGGTGCTGGTGGCTTACGCCTGTAATCTTAGTTACTTAGGAGGCTGAGATCTGCCAGCCTGGTCAAGAAAGTCTATGAGACTCTTTGCGCCAATTAATCGCTAAAAAGCCAGAAGTAGAGCTGTGGCTTAAGTGGTAGAGCATTAGCTTTGAACACAAAAGCTCGGGGACAGTGCACAGGCCCTGAGTTCAAGCCCAAGGACTGGAACAGAAAACAACCAAAACTTAATGTCTCTGAACTAAGCTATTGAAAATGACCGGTCTATAATGAACCCTAAAGTATAATTTCTAAGGACCATTTAAATTATAGCTAATCAATGTCCACTTTGAAAAATACCCATGCATTCTAACCAGCAATCAAGTCAAGAGATATTTTATATTTGCATCTCCATAAACAAAAATCGCTATTATACATACAATTAAACATATGGACCCACATTCCTATGCCAGTCTCAACACTGGAGCTGTGTTCTTCTGCTCTGTTCAGGATACATGGATTGGACTGAATCTCACAAGTAAAGTGTTGGATTTCTGGTACTTAAACAATTAGGTAACATTGATCAGAAACTTATATTTAAATTTCATTGCTTTATTACTAAAGCACAATATGTTTATTGAAAATAAAAATCAATGAGATGGCCAGGACAATTTTTTTTTTTTGGGTCCAGTCATGGGGCCTGAACTCTGGGCATGGGCACTGTCCCTCAGCTCTTCAGCTCAAGGCTAGCGCTCTACCACTTGAGCCACAGCGCCACTTCTGGCTTTTTTCTTTTTGCTTATGTGGTGCTGAGGAATCGAACCCAGGGCCTCTGGCATGCAAGGCATGCGCTCTACCACTGAGCCACCTTCCCAGCCCCGGCCAGGACAATTTTAAATGACATTACTAACCATCTAGTGAGTATTTATATGTACAGATTACAAAATGAAATGGCACTGTATGTGGAATCTTATTTCCTATAGCACACAGTGTATGTGTCCTGAGAATGTTAGTAGATAATTTTGCAGAGAAAGCCAGGCCCCATGCATGTAATCGTAGCTACTCAGGAGTCTGAGGTCTGAGGGTCGTGGTTTGAAGCCAGCCTGGGCTAGCTATTCAGAAAAAGCCAGAAGTGGTGCTGTAGCTCAAGTGTCAGAGCCCTAGCCTTGAACACAAAGAGGCTCAGAAACTGTGCCGAGGCCCTGAGTTCAAGCCCCAAGACTGGCAAAAAAATCTATATATTATATCTATCTATATATTAATTTAGTATATATTTAGGTTGCTTTGCCATTGTCTACTAAATATATATTTTAAAAAACATGATGTAGAAACTCTAGTTTAAAGGTTGAATTCTTAAGCTCTTTAAAATGCTTTTAACCAAAAGAAAAAATATATAAAAATGATTGAGAGATTCTAAACAGAATAGAAATGCTTTCAAATATACATGTTTTTATTATCAAATAAGTGATTTGTTTCGGCACGGTTTTAAGGTTTCTGTTAGTTTCTCAATACTTTAACACTTTTGGTTTTGAGAGAAATTTTATAGTGATAGAGTATGGCTTATTAAAAAATGTAAAGTAATTGAGTATAGACCCAGAAATAATTACACTCTGTTTCATTTTTTTTAATGCTCTTGGTTAGGGAAGTCATGAAGGTTACCCACATCTACAACTCTTTGATTCTCTTTCCCTTATCTTAAGATGACGAGGCAATATGCCTTCCACTGATGGTTAACCCTTCAGAACCATAGTTCTGAAATTCTTCCATGGATCTTTGGTGTGTATAAGCTGGGCTGAGTTGTTTATATGGTCAACATTCAATGATGTTTGTATTTTCCAAATGTCTAGTAAAAGGTTATGAGATAGAATCTTCTCATTTTATTTTGTTTTGTTTTGTTTTTGGGTCCAGTCGTGGGGCCTGAACTCTGAGCCTGGGTGCTGTCCCTCAGCTCTTCAGGTCAAGGCTAGCGCTCTACCACTTGAGCCACAGTGCCACTTCCGGCTTTTTTCTTTTTGCTTATGGGGTGCTGAGGAATCGAACCCAGGGCCTCATGTATTCAAGGCAAGCGCTCTACCACTGAGCCACCTTCCCAGCCCCGAATCTTCTCATTTTAATGTCTTCACTCCACATTTACTTAAAACTTAAGCATTTTCTACTTGTTTCCTTGAGAATCCTTAATGGGAAAAAAAATTTAAAACAGGCAACGAATAAAGGTAGAAAATGGAAAACTTTATAAGGAAACTCCTGCCTCAAGTTTCGCCAGCTTTACCATTTTCTCCATTGGTGTCACAACTTATGGCAGACACTTAGATAAAGACGTAGGTGATTACATACCTTTCTTTTTGTTTTTTGGTTTTTTTTGTCGGTCGTGGGGCTTGAACTCTGGGCCTGGGCGCTGTCCCTCAGCTCTTCAGCTCAAGGCGAGCGCTCTACCACTTGAGCCACAGCGCCACTTCCGGTTTTCTGTTGGTTTATTGGAGATAAGAGTCTCAGTCTTTCCTGCCCGGGCTGGTTTTGAACCACGATCCTCAGATCTCAGCCTCCTGAGTAGCTAGGATTACAGGCGTGAGCCACCAGCGCCCGGCTTTACATACCTTTCTTTAAGTAATTTTGTTTCTGGATTCTGGTTAACAGAACTGAGCATGTCCACTCATTCTGATGTTCTACAAAAAGAACTATATGCCTGCCTGCTCGTTTCGCCCTCTCTACACCTGAGAACTAACTCTAGGTGGCGCATAATCTGCCCCTACCCCCACCAATGAATTAAAGCTCTGTTCACAGTTCATGACTTCTGCCAAAGCTCTTTTCCAGAAATGCCCAAATACTCTGATAAAAATATTCCAACTCTGGTAGGCGTTTTGCAGTGGCACATTTCTTTTCTCCACCCATGGCTTCAATGGACAGAATGCTTTCCCATGCCATCGATCTCACACCACTGGTTGCCAGGACCCCCCTCCCATTACACCACCCAAAAAGGAAAGGCTCAGAGGAGGATGAGAGGCTTGTCTAAGCCTGAAAAGCTTTCAGAGTCACTCTGTATTGCTTTTCTAGGGTTTTCTAAGCTGCACACAGCTGTTACTCTGATCTGATACCTCTTGAGTATGGGATTTGGGTAATAATACTCAGTGAGACAGGTGATCATTGCATAGAGCCTTACTACATGACATACTGGCTAGAAGTAACAGTTGTAGAGTTTTCAAGGCCTGAGTGTTGTTGCTGAGCTACTTTGTGCTCAAGGCTAGCACTCTAACACTTGAGGCACAATACCTTTTTCTGAATAGTTTACTGGACACAGAGAGTTTTATGGACTTCTCTGCCCAGGCTGGCTTTGAACTGTGATCCTCAGATCTCAGTCTCCTGAAAGGCTAGGATTATGGGCGTGAGCCACTGGCACCTGGCTGTGGAGTACTTTTGAAGACAAGGCCAACTGAGCCTTTAAGGCTGATTGTGCTTTATATATTAACCTAGAGTTTACTCTGAATTTTAGCTCCTGTTCGTTCTAAGACCTAGGATAAGTTATGTGTTCTTGTTACGTGTCAACTTCCTCATTGGCACATTTGAGGGGGATGGATTAAATGAGTGCTTATGTTTGTCCTAGCTCCAGTTTTTCTGACTCTGACCTCAATGTTCACCCCAGTGCACGAGATGATAAACCTCACTTGTGTTTTCTGCAAGTACTTTTCTGTCATTACTAAATCAAGAGTCCATAGCTTTACCTCCAAAACACTGCTAACATAAGGGCGTTCATTTCATCTCCACTCAAGGTGAGAGGTTGTGAGAACGTGAATTCATTTGGGATGGACCTTTTCACCCACAGCGTGCCTGCTCCCACGGGTGTCCCTTCAGTGCACAATTCAGATCATGGCCTGATGCACATGCCAATCCCAGTGTGGCTCTTTCTAAAGCCAAATGCCACTGACTGAAAATGGGAAAGCCTCTCTCATTTTTATTGTGTTTCTGGCCATTCCAAGAGTCATTTCCTTTCCTTCCAGGGAGATAAAGAGACATATATTATGTGGGCAGAAGATGCTGTGTTCTGGTCAATAACGCAGGCCACAGGGGTCAATGGCTTTAAGCCAAGCCTGGCTGAAAGCTGCCATAAATTTTCAAAGGTGGGGGAGGAAGATTTAGAGACTGGTATACACATGCTGTGGGGAGGAAAGACACTGGGCATAAATGGGCTTCTCAAAAGGAACAGAGTATCAGCCCTGTAAAATCCTACCACAGTCTGTGCAGGGTCCCTGGAATGGGGAGAATTCTGCCCACCCAAGTTTTACTATGCAGCGGAGACAAATAAAAGAGATCTGAAGATAAATCTCTGGGGATAACCATCCCTTGAGATGGAAACTTGCAGCCTTCGCTGATTTTTTTTTTTTTTTCAATTCATCAGCATCGTTAGAGTTGATGGTCAGACTTTGGGCTGATGGCACAGCCTCAGAAATCCTTCATCTTGTCCAGCCTTAACTTGTTTTGCTTTCCCAAACCATGCTTTAGGCATTGGGGTGGGGGAGAGGGATACAAGAAGGGAGAGAGGGAGAGGTACAGGGAGAAGTAGAAGAAAGAGAAAAGAGGATGAGAATGAATGTGTGCCTAGGAGCAAGATAGAAAAGAGAGGAGAGAAGAATGAATGTGTGTATAGGAAGGAGAAAAAGAGAAGGAATGTGTATACAGAAGAGTAGAGGGAAACAGCATAGGGGAAGGGAGGGGAAGACAGGGGAGTGAAGGGAAAGGAGAAGAAGAGAGAAGAGACAATGTGTATAGGACTGAAGAGATAGAGACAGAGAGGAAAATGGGTGTGCTAAAAATGAGGAATAGCTTTCTCTCTTTTATAAGAGATAAAAATTAGTCATAAATCTTTTATAATTTCATATTTACCAGAAGCACATGGTGTTGTTTTATTCTTTTTTAACCAGAAGCATAATGCTTTATTTATGTATGTATGTATGTATGTATGTATGTATGTATGTATGTATGTCTGTCTGTAATGGGGCCTGAACTCTGGGCCTGGGTGCTGTCCCTCAGCTCTTCAGCTCAAGGCTAGCACTCTACCATTTGAGCCACAGCGCCACTTTCAGCTTTTATTCTGCTTATGTGATGCTGAGGAATTGAACCCAGGGCCTCATGCCAGACAAGCACTCTATCACTGAGCCATCTTCCCAGCCCTGTTCGATGCTTTTTAAAAATAAAGAGTATGAGGATATTGTACATAAGAAGATACATGCTGCCATAAAGATCTATTATCTATCTAGTAAAACACATGATAAAGACAGAAACTATTAACAAGGAGTCATAGCTAGAAAGCTTATTCCTTCAGTAGAATTTTGTGAATTTTTATCTGTGTACATTTACATATATGCTTATATGGACAGTAAAGACTTCTTCAAATGATAAAATATGAAAATGTAGGGATTTTAAACAAAGAATAATTACCTTAGGAGTTTAACAATACTTTATGTTTTATTTACTACTCCAGTCTCTACTTCACTTGGCATTTTACAAGTCTGCATATATCCCTGAGTTATTTTCCAAGCCTTACAGATATTTTATCTTATTTTGTCAACCCTCTGAAGAACTGAAACTCAGTAAGAGTAAATACCTTGTTCAGGAATTTTCAGCAGTAGAGTTTGGGAAGAGAAAACAGTAAACTACGACATTGCGTTTGTAAGTGGCTGGCTCTCTGCTAAGCACAGAATAAATATGTAAATATGTCCTCATCCCTACCTTCCTTCCCCCTCCATGTCTCAGAGATGTAGTACCTTGATCATTGGTATTCTGCAGGTGCAAAGAAAAACTGGAAGTGCACTGAAACTGAAAGCATCTTTCGCTAAGCTCCATGAAGAGTCAGTGGCAGATTTGGAATTTATATCCAGATGACAGTGAGGCCACAATTGCTCTCGTAAGGCCTTGAAAAGAAACTTTACTTTGGGTCATAATCCAGGCTGTGGATATATTTATACTAATTCCAAGAGAATTGAGGAGGTTTCTTATGGGAAAGAAAAATGACAGCTTAACATGATTAAATAGCATGATGTGCTTTTAATGTAATCTGGCTAACACAATTGTCTTATCCACTGAGTATTTAAAAGCAAGATGATAGTTATTACCAGTTCTCCAAACCTTTTCTAGGAGAATGGCACGTACCTCAACAAAGTTCTACAAACTGCCTGGGAAAATTCAGATATAAGACAGGATGAATTCTACTGCAAAGGCTTAAGCAGGATGGGGAAGCTTGAATGTTTATAGTGTAATTTACTGGCACTGATGAGCCAAGAGAAATCTTGTAAATAAAATTCACTGTCTCATCTACTCATCCCAAAGTGATCCCTGCTACGCTTTCTAATGAAATCTGGACATGAAAACCAGGAATTGAATTAGAATTAAAACTGGAAACATTTCAGAAGGTAAAGAAATTACTGGTTATTTGCATGAGAGTCTTGGAATATTCAAAAGTAAAGAAATGTTTAAGTGCTATATTCACAGTTATGGTGTATTTTAAGTGATGACATTTACTTGATTAATGCTTTTAACAATATCCCCAAATAAAATGTACTACAATGTACAGGATATATAAAAATGTACAGAATATATAAAAATATTAATCTATTGTAATCCATTGAGGGAATACTCCATTAATGAGACACTCACTTGAAGATGTATGATGAATGCTTTCTTTTCCTGTATTAAAAAGAACAATTAAACCTGGGCTCTCACGTGCTCATTCCTAATTGCTTTCTACCCTGGATAATTTTATTCCAGAGTCTGCTATTCTAGCTCTTTTTCATAACCTGCTCCCTGGAGGAAAGTTGGAAAAAGTAGGACTATTTATTTTCATTATATTTCTTAGGTCCTTTTTCAATAGTTCTCTCTCTCTCTCTCTCTCTCTCTCTCTCTCTCTCTCTCTCTCTCTCTCTCTCTCTCTCTCTCTCTCTTTCTCTCTCCTTTCTCCTACAATTTCTGACATCTTTTTTTAAAAAATCATTTTACAGTATATAGAGTAGTTGTGAGGCCTGATGCTGTCCAAAATACACTATTACTTGCCATCAAGAATAAAAGAAAGCTTGGGAGTGCATTCCTGCTTCTTCTCTGAAATTAGAGTACTTCACAGATAATTATCTGCTGATATATGTGTGTGAGCTGTGTGAGCTATATTTTGGCTGACTCAAGTTTCTGAATGGCACTAATTCCCACAGTTTTGTCAGCATCTCAAACAAAAAGAAGATGCTTTAATTTGAAAAAAATTAGCATATTCCAGTCACTAATTTTTTAACCTTTAGTTTTGGTAGTACTGGAATTTTAACTCAGGTCCTACATTTGCTAGGCTGGTACTCTTTCACTGAGCCATGGCTCCAACCTTCTTTTGCACTGGGAATTTTTGAGGGTTTTGCTTCCCCCTACTCCCAGGAGTGCACATGGATGGCAAACTGCTTGTTTTAGGATTTGTATAATTCTAACAGCTAATTGTCATAGTTGGGATGACATGCTACCATGTCCAGCTTATTTCTGTTGAAATGGAATTTTGTAAAATTTTCTGCCCACGCTGGCCTTGGTCTGAAATCCTCCTGATCACAGCCTCCTCAGAAGCTAGTATTACCAGAATGAGCTACAGGCACCCAGCTGAGTTACTAATGTTTGCAAACTATTTCAACTTAGCCCTTCATTCACTAATCGAAAATAGGTTTGTGTCACTTAAGATAGATATTGATTTATGAGTTGGGAATATGCAAGTAACTTAAAAAATTCCTGCTCTCAAGAAGTTTAATCCTAATATCATATTGTTCCTATCAGTTTGAACAACAGATCAGTTAAAGGAAGAAGAATGCATTGAGGAGGAACACATTTGACCTCTCAAGAACTGGGTACAACTTAGAAATTCTTGATTAATACAGATTTGATAGAATCATCAATATGATTCTCTCCTCATGATCAGGCACAGACTTCAAGACAGAGATGCAATTTCAAGATAGAGATGTAATTTTTGTGTTAGTGTTAGTCCTTTGTAATATCCCATGTGGGCCAGTGGCTGGTTGAAGCTTTAGCATTCCATTATTTCTATTAGGCAATAAGGTGTAATGTCCACTTCAGTACCGTGAGCACAGAGATACCAAGAAGCTGAAGGCAGATAGGAACTAGAAACATATTTCACTCACATTTGTCTGTGTATCTGCTTATGAGAGAGTGCATGAGACTAAAAAAAGCGACCATTCTGAAATACTAGATTTGAAGAGATAGTTTTTCCTTTGTAGGCTGGGTAATTCTTATTTAATCTATCCTATATTCTCTTAGTAATTTTTGTCTAATCTGTATGAACTGGTCTTTTTTTTGACACATATCCCTTCTGTGCATACAGAATCTTCCTGCTCATTCATATCAAATACATCTAGTTCAGTTTCTTTGATGTTGGTGCCCTGTATCTTGTATATACATTTTTTTAATTTGGGGAGGGGAAGGGAAATAACAAAATGCTGAAATAAGGATACAGGTTGGCCCATTGTAACAATGAGATATACTAGACACTATGTTGAAAACAAACTGTTTTCACTGTATTTGATGTTGGTATAATTTGGGGAGCGGAAGGGAAAAAACAAGTTGTTTAAAGAGGGATACAGGTTGACCCATTGCAACAATGAGATGTATAAGACACCATGTCAAAAAAAGGAACTTTACAATTTAGGTGCGGGTTGGGGGGATGTAAGGGTTGGGGGGGAGGGGAATGTAGTTGTGGAGATGGGAGGGAAGGGATGGTAGGGGAAAAACAAAGGAGGAGGCAACAATGCTTGATAAGATATGTACTCATCACCTTGCTCATGTGATTGTAAACCCTCGGTACAGTATTTTTTAAAAAAGAAAATAAACTTTACAACTTGGAGGGGAGGGAGAAGTTGAGGCAGTGGGAAAGGTAGCGATGGTAGGGGAAAAATGAAGGAAGAGGTAACAATGCTCGATAGGAAATGTACTCCTTACCTTACTCATGTAACTGTTAACCCCTCTGTATAGTATTTTTTACAATAAAAACATATTAAAAAGAATCTGGATGGTAAAATTGGGAGATGAACATGCTCAACATAGCAATGACTTGTTACAAATAATCATAAAAGACATTATGCTATAGACTTGGCCAGGAAAATCTTGTTTTCAAATTCTCTGAATCAGGGACAAGATGCTGTGGCTTTATTTTGAAAAAAAAAAAAATAAGTTAGATGCCAGACATGCTGTAAAATGGTTAGTAATCTTAGTACCTAGTGGACTGAAGGGGAAAATTTTATTTATTTATTTATTTTTATTGTGAAAATACTGTACAGAGGGGTTACAATTACATGGGCAAGATAATGAGTACATTTCTTATCAAGCACTGTAGCCTCCTCCTTTGTTTCCCCTTCCCATCCCTTCGCATCCTTCCTCCGCCCCCTTACCCTACCCTCCTCCCCCCCCACACACACCAAAGTTGTAAAGTTCGTTTTCGACATAACGACTTGTACATCTTATTGTTGCAATGAGTCCACCTGTATCCCTATTTAAATGATTTGTTTTTTCCATTCTCCTCCACAAATTATAACAACATCAAATACAGTGAAAGCAGGGGTTATACCATGGGGGAGGGACATACAAAGCAACAAAGAAATAATCTTATAAATGTGTTGGAAACAATCGTATGAAAGAAAAAACTTTGAATACATCTCTTAGGGTTCATTTCCCTAACATCAACTTATCTGACCTTTTCTGCTTGACTCAGACATATACTAGTTATTGCAAATAAGGGAAACCATGGGACCTATGTTTCTTTGGGCCTGGCTTACTTCACTTAATATAATTTTTTGAAGGGAAAAACTTTTGAGTTCAAGGCCAGCTTAGGTTACACGTGTGTTCCAAAACAAGAGGGAGAGAGATTGTATGTATGTGTGGATGCATGTGTGTGTGTGTGTGTGTGTGTGTGTGTATGTCTGTGAATGACAGAGAGAAGGGGAAGGAGGAGGGAGGGAGAGAGAAAGAGGGAGAGAGAGAAAGCACAAGGGTCTGAGCAGGGAAAAGTATACCAAGTCTATGGAAATGAACTTTCTTTATGTGAGAACCATTCCTGCTTCTGTTCACCAGACTCAACTTCCCAAAGCATTTGAAACTATATTTCTTTTGTTTTCCATGTTCATTTATAAGCAATTGAAAGTAAAAGCCCCAAAGAGTCCTTTCCACCTTGGTAAAGGGTGGAACAGCACAGTGATCCACCTTTATTTTGTGACAGTAAATGCCAAACACTAAATACTCTGCAAACATCATTATGTGAAGTACAATACCCACTTCCAGTTAGAATTATCCTTATTTTTCATTTTTTTTTTTAAATTTTATTTTATTTTATTTGAGAACATACTGTACAGAGGGGTTACAATTACATGGGCAGGATAATGCATACATTTCTTACCAAGCATTGCAGCCTCCTCCTTTGTTTACCCTTCACCTCCCTTCCCGGCCTCCCCCCTCCCTCCCAACCAATCGTACCCCCCCTCCCCCCCCCCCCACCGACATTGTAAAGCTGGTTTTGACATGACATTTTGTACTTCTCATTGTTGCAACAGGTCCACCTGAATCCTTAAACGACTTGTTTGTCCCCATCTCCTCCACATGTTATACTGACATCAAATATAGTGAAAGCGGGGGTTACACTGTGGGGGAGGGACATACAAAGCAACAAGGAAATAATCTTATAAATGCGTTAGAAACACATGCATGAAAGAAACAAAAACATTAAAATACATATTTGAGGTTTTGTTTTCCTAACATCACATTATCTGACTTTTTCCGCTTGACTCATACCTATACTAGATATTGCAAATAAGGGAAACCATGGGACCTATGTTTCTTTGGGCCTGGCTTACTTCACTTAATATAATTTTTTCCAAGCCTTTCCATTTCCTAACAAATGGGGAAATGTCATTCTTTCTGATGGAGGCATAGAATTCCATTGTGTATATATACCACATCTTCTTGATCCATTCATCTACTGAGGGGCATCTGGGTTGGTTCCATGTCTTAGCTATGGTAAATAATGCTGCAATAAACATAGTTGTGCTGGTAGCTTTAGTGTGGCCTTGTTTGTGATCATTTGGGTAAATGCCCAAAAGTGGGATTGCTGGGTCGTTGGGGAGCTCTATGTGGAGTCTTTTGAGGAACCTCCATACTGCTTTCCAAAGTGGTTGAACAAGTTTACATTCCCACCAACAATGAAGTAAGGTTCCTTTCTGTCCACATCCCCTCCAGCATCTGTTGTTGTTAGAGTTCTTGATTTTTGCTGTTCTAACTGGAGTGAGGTGATATCTCAATGTTGTTTTGATTTGCATTTCTTTTATGGCTAGGGATGTTGAACATTTCTTCATGTGTCTATTGGCCATCCTTCTTTCTTCTTCAGAGAAGCTTCTCTTTAAGTCTTTCGCCCACTTACTTATTGGGCAGTTGTTTCTTTGAGGATTTGTTGTTGGGTGGTTTAATTGTTTGAGTTCCAAGTATATTTTAGATATGAGACCCTTGTCCGTTGTATGGCTAGTAAAGATCTTCTCCCAGTCCGTGGGCTTTCTATTGATCTTGCTAGCTATGTCATTTGCCCTGCAGAAGCTCTGCAACCTTATACAATCGCATTTGTCCAGCCTTTCTTTGATTTGTTGTGTTTCCGGGTCTCTATTCAGAAAATTTCGGCCTGAGCCAAGGAGACCCAGGGTTTCTCCTATTCCATCCTGTAATGTTTTCAGAGTGTCTGCTTTGAGTTCAAGGTCTTTGATCCATTTGGAGTTGATTCTGGTGCAGGGTGATATATAAGGATCTAGCTTTAGTTTTCTACATGTAGTTAACCAGTTTTGCCAGCACCATTTACTGAAGAGGCTGTCTGTCTTCCATTCTATTGTTTTAGCTCCCTTATCGAAGATTAGGTGGCTATAGGTCTGTAGGTTCATTTCTGGGTTTTCAATTCTATTCCATTGGTCCTGAGGTCTGTTCTTATGCCAATACCAAGCTGTTTTGATTACTATGGCTTTATAGTAGAGTTTGAAATTTGGTATTGATATTCCTCCAGCAGTGTTCTTTCCGTTGAGGAACGTTTTTGCTATTCGGGGTCTTTTATTGTTCCATATGAATTTTTGGATTGCCTCTTCTATTTCCTTGAAGAATGAGGGTGGAATTTTGATAGGTATTGCGTTGAATTTGTAGATAGCCTTGGGAAGTATTGCCATTTTCACGATGTTAATCTTTCCAATCCAGGAGCATGGGAGGTTTTGCCATTTTTTAAGTTCTGTGTTGATTTCCTTTTTCAAGATTTTAAAGTTTTCATCATAGAGGTCCTTCACTTCTTTAGTTAAGTTAATTCCTAGGTATTTTATTTTTTGTGGGGCTATTACAAATGGAGTTGCTTTCCTAATTTCAGCCACACTTTTCTCATTGTTGGCATACAGAAAAGCCATTGATTTTTGGGGGTTAATTTTATAACCTGCTACTTTGCCAAAGTTTTGAATCAGCTTGAGTAATTTGGGAGTGGAGTCTATGGGATTCTTTAAATACAAGATCATGTCATCTGCAAAGAGGGAGAGTTTTATTTCTTCTTTCCCTATTTGGATCCCCTTTATGTCTGCATCTTGTCTTATTGCTGTAGCTAGGCATTCTAATACTAGATTGAAGAGAAGTGGAGAGAGTGGGCATCCTTGTCTTGTTCCTGAGTTAAGAGGAAATCGCTTTAGTTTTTCACCATTGAGTATAATGCTGGCTGTAGGTTTGTCATATACAGCCTTTATTGTATTGAGGAATGTTCCATGGATTCCTAATTTTTCCAAAACCTTCATCATAAAGGGGTGTTGGATCTTGTCGAATGCTTTTTCTGCGTCTATTGAGATAACCATGTGGTTCTTATTCTTGCTCCTGTTGATGTGATGAATAATATTAATTGATTTGCGTATATTGAACCAGCTTTGCATCCCTGAAATGAATCCTGTTTGATCGTGGTGTATGATTTTTTGGATGAATTGTTGAAGTCGATTGGCCAAAATTTTGTTGAGAAGTTTCGCATCAATGTTCATCAAAGAAATGGGTCTATAGTTCTCTTTCTTTGATGAGTCCCTGCCTGGTTTTGGGATGAGGGTTATGATGGCTTCATAGAATGTGTTCGGTAGTGAGCTTTCTCTTTCAGTTTCATTGAAGAGTTGGAGGAGAATTGGTGTGAGCTCTGCTTTGAAGGCCTTGT
Organism: Dipodomys spectabilis; assembly: GCF_019054845.1. Lineage (NCBI taxonomy): Eukaryota > Metazoa > Chordata > Mammalia > Rodentia > Heteromyidae > Dipodomys > Dipodomys spectabilis. The sequence goes on along the minus strand of NW_024870835.1, from coordinate 3,849,429 downwards.
AAAATTCCGCTGTAAAACCATCTGGTCCTGGACTTTTCTTAGCTGGGAGGTCTCTTATTGCTGTTTCTATTTCAATGCTTGATATGGGCCTGTTAAGATAGTTTAACTCATCTTGGTTTAGTTTTGGCATGTCAATATTTGCTAGGAAGAGGTCCATTTCTGTCAAGTTCTCAAACTTATTAGCATAAAGTTTTGAGAAGTATTCCCTTATAATGTTCTGAATCTTGCTTGTTTCCGTGGTGATGTTTCCATTCTCATCTCTGAGTTTATTAATTTGGGTGTGTTCTCTTCTTTTTCTGATAAGATTTGCTAAGGGTCTGTCAATTTTGTTAAGTTTTTCGAAGAACCAACTCTTTGTTTTGTTGATTCTTTCTATAGTTTTTTTGGATTCTAATTCATTTAATTCTGATTTAATTTTGATTATTTCTTTCTGTCTACTGGATTGGGGTTTATCTTGCTGCTCTTTTTCAAGGAGGTTTATATGTGTCATTAAATTGTTAGTTTCAGATCTCTCCAATTTGTTGATGTAGGAGCTCAGAGCTATAAACTTGCCTCTGAGTATTGCCTTTGCTGTGTCCCAGAGGAGCTGGTATTTTGTGTGTTCATTTTTGTTGAATAGCATGAACATTTGAATTTCCTTTCTAATCTCTTCCATGACCCACTCATGATTCAGCAGTGTGTTGTTCAGCCTCCATGTGATACCGGACTTTCTTTGGTGGCTTTTGATGTTGAGTTCTAACTTTATTCCCTTGTGGTCAGAGAGAATGCAAGGTATAACTTCAATGTTTCTGAATTTAGACAAGTTTGCTTTGTGGCCTAAAATGTGGTCTATTTTAGAAAACGTTCCATGTGCTGCTGAGAAAAACGTGTATTCTGATGCTGCTGGGTGAAATGTTCGGTAAATGTCTGTTAAGTCTAGTTGATCTATGCAGCTGTTTAGATCTGCGGTTTCTCTGTTGAGTTTTTGCCGAGTTGATCTATCTAGTGGGGAGAGTGGTGTGTTAAAATCCCCAACGATTAATGTCTTTGGATCTATATGGGATTTGAGGGAAAGTAGTGTTTCTTTGATAAATTTGGGTGCTCCATTGTTTGGCGAATAGATATTTAGAATTGTAATATCCTCCTGAAGGAGAGATCCTTTAATTAGTATGTAGCGACCTTCTTTATCTCTTTTCATGAATTTTAATTTGAAGTCTATTTTATCTGATATTAGGATTGCAACTCCCGCCTGTTTATGCGGTCCGTTTGCTTGGTAGATTTTGTTCCAGCCTTTAACATTGAAAATGTGTTTGTTTTTATGGGCAAGATGTGACTCCTGCAGGCAGCAGATAGAAGGGTCTTGTTTTTTAATCCAACTAGACAGTCTATGTCGCTTGATTGGAGAGTTCAGTCCGTTAACATTAAGAGATAGGACTGAGAGGTATTTGGGAGTTCCTGCCATGTTATCTACCTTCTTGGGGGCTGCGAAAACTGGGTTCTTCCTATGGTTCTTGGATTCTCAGTTTGGGTGCAGTTTCTTGGCCTTTATTGCGGTCTTGTTGGTTTTCTATGTGTAGGACATCTTTAAGAATCTTTTGTAGGGCTGGTTTGGTGGAGATGTATTGTTTCAATTTTTCTTTGCTATGGAAGGTTTTTATTTGGCCTTCAGTTATGAAGGAGAGTTTAGCTGGGTACAGTATTCTTGGTTGATAGTTGTTTGTTTTTAGGGCATGGCATACATCATTCCAGGCTCTTCTTGCTTTGATTGTCTCTGCTGAGAAATCTGAGGTGATTCTAATTGGTTTCCCTTTATAAGTGATTACCCTTTTCTCCCTGACAGCTTTAAGGATCTTTTCCTTGTTCTGAATTGATCCTGTATGGATTATAATGTGACGGTGGGATGTCCTATTCTGGTCTGGTCTATTTGGGGTTCTAAAGGCTTCTTGTATCTGGACAGGCCTATGTTTTTGCATGTTTGGGAAGTTCTCTACTAGGATCCTGTTAAACAGATTTCCTAGACCATTAACTTCTGTTTCTAGGTGTTCCTCTACACCCATTATCCTTAGATTAGGCCTTCTGATGGTGTCTTCCAGGTGTTGGATAGATCTATCATATTTCTTGGACTTGTCTTGTATGGTTGTATGTTCTTTCTCTATAATATCTAGGCTGTCTTCAATCCCTGAGATTCGATCTTCTGCATGGTCTAACCTGCTGTCAAGACTCTCTACTTTGTTTTTTATCTCTTTTCCTTCTAGTTGGTCAGCTTTGATGGCTTCAAGTTCTTTGTTGAAGCTCTGTTTTAGGTCTTGTATGAATTTCTTTACTTCCTTAATTTGGTGTTCAGTGTTTGTCCTCAAATCGCTTAGTTGATTGGTTATGGTTTCTTTGGGCTCCCATTCCTTCTGTTGGGTTCCATTCAGCATTCCCTTTGTGGTCTCCCTGACTTCCTTCAGCTCTTTGTTAATGGATTCCATGAATGCCTTTAGTGATCTTTGTGTGTTCTCTACCTGGTCTCTCAATTCCTGTATTACTCTTTGATTTGCTTCCTCCCGTTCGTGGGATTCCTGCAGATCTCTTTGAGTGTTCTCAGCCTGCTCACGCCATTCCTCCCTTTCTCTTTGAGTATTCTCAAGTTGTTCACGCAAATCCTGTATCAGTTTTTGAGTAGCTTCCTCATGCTTATGATATTCCTGTATAAACTTCTGGGATGCCTCCTCTCTCTCCCTATCACGCTCATACAGAGTCCTTTGTACGTTGTCAAACTTTTCATTTATCATGTTTGCCACCAGTGTTTGTAGAGCTGTTTGGGAACTCTCCTCTGGATTATTCATTATCTGTTCTAACCCCTGATTATCAGGATTGGGAATTGAGATACCCGAATTTGCCATTTTTCTTGTGTTTTTCCGGCTTACTCTGCCCATTTGAGATGAAGATAGCACCAGTTTTGTGCTAGAACACTATCTTAAGGCAACCATCAACCAAAGTTTGCATTTGTACAGTCAATAGTCTACAGATACAATCTAGTTCAACAGATACATCTATTCGACATCAAACAACTATATGTTAAAGGACTTCGAACCGCAGAGAAGAATTTGGAAAGCCAGAAATTATTAGGGTTAGGAAGAGATGTGGGTAAAAAATAGGAATAGATTGGTGTGGGGAGGCACAGGGAGAGTTAACTATGTCCTAATCACAATGCAGGAAATAGGTTGGGTAGGATGTAAGTAGAGAGAGAGAGAAAAAGAAGAAAGGGAAAGGGGAATGAAAAGAGACCAGAAAAAAAATAGAAACGTAAAAATTAATGTTATTTTAGAGATTAAAAGACCATCTATTTATAGAGGAATATGAATATGTTGAGAGAAAGGGAGGGACATAGAGGAGATGAGAAAAACTTTAAAAAAATGCTTAAAATATTGTATAGGTATAAAGTACTGCTATTAGTGAATTTAAGTCTCAGAGGTTTTGAATTGAGTAATAAGTTTGTGGATTAAGTGTGTACACAATGGGGGATAGGGTCTACTGGTTAACTACGGGTTTATCTGAGGATGTGCAGGACGAGAGTTAAGTCACATAAAGATGAACAAAGAGGAAAAGATGGAAAGGATAGGAAAGTGAGAAGAAAAGATCAGAAGTTCAGTAGAGCTAGAAAAAAAAACCAAAAAGATAATTAAGAATGAAAGAAAAAGAGAAAGAAGACAAGAAAAGAAAAGAAAACACACATTCACGTATTCCTAAAATAAAAATTATAAGAGGAGAAGAAAAAAAAAAAAAAGTTAATGGAAAACAATTATTTTTTCAGAAGAGGCAAAAATTAAAGATTAATAAAAGTTTTAGAAAAGCAAAAAAAATTTTTTATATATATATAAGGTAACAAAAAATGAAAAAAAAAACAAAACAAGAAAAAGAAAAAAAGAAAAGAAGAAGAAAAAAAAAGTTCTTTGATTTTTTTTTTTTTTTTTTTGGGAGGGGTGGGAAGAGTCCTGTATCTCCCTTTTGTCTGTAACCAGAGTCTGGTTGGAGTCTCTGGTCAGCTTGAGGTCCTGTGGCTTGATTGGTTTCTTAAGTCAGTTTGTTGGAACAGGCAGAAAAATGCTCTGCTTTACCCAAGATTTTGAGATCCCCCTCCCAGGTTAGTTTACTGGGAGGGTGATCTGCTTTGAGAATCACAAAAGAGGGGGATGCAGTGATGAGGCTAGGTTCTGGGTAGAGTTGAGGCCTTTCAACGAACAGTAGCTTTTCCCTGGGGCTATTTTGTGAAAAAAAACTCACAGCACCCAGCCTGGAGCCATTCTCAGGGTTTCTGTTTTTCAATTGATTGTGGTGGCTGCTAGAGGGAGGGGCAGCCTCTGGCTCTGGTTACCCGGTGAGGAGAGCCACTCCAATGGCTGGTGCCTGAGCTGGGCGACCCCTCCCTGGATGGAACTGAGTCTGTGAGGTCACCTCGCCGCCAAGTTCCTGTGACCTGCCAAATGTCTAGCTCTATTCCAAGGCCTGAGCTGGAGCTAGCCGCTCCTCCGAGCTTTGTCGGTATCCAAGATGGAGATCACCGGTGCTGGGGGGGGAGGGGTGGCCTTCCCTCCTCTGCTCCCAGAGGAGTGAGGAAGTCGGGCTTCTACTCACGCGGAGTCATGGATCTCGGGTTGTCTCTGGTCTGCAAAGTGCAGGATGAAGTTGTCCGCTCCTTGTCGGTTCTTGCTGGTGTTGAGTAGAATCCGCTCGTCCGCTGCGTCTGGCTCCTTCGTCCCGGACTGTGTCTCAGGTATGCCTCCGCGGCGGTGGTCGCCGCTGCGACCCTGCCGCCGCAGCGGCAGCTGCTCAGATGTGTCTGCTTGGCTTCCCCTCTCTTGACTAACTCTCTGTCCTGTGATGGCACGCTTGGTGTGATTCTCTGGCTTGGGACTGTTCACTGGAACTCTGAAACTGTTTTCTATGCAAGAGCTTGTTCAGATTCCAGCTTCTCCTCCGCCATCTTCCCGGAACTCCCTTCATTTTTTTTTTGGTGGGGGGTCCGGTCGTGGGACCTGAACCCTGGGCCTGGGCGCTGTCCCTCAGCTCTTCAGCTCAAGGCTAGTGCTCTCCCTCTTGAGCCACAGCACAACTTCCGGCTTTTTTCTTTTTGCTTATGTGGTGCTGAGGAATTGAACCCAGGGCCTCAGGCATGCAAGACAAGCGCTCTACCACTGAGCCACCTTCCCAGCCCCGAAGTGAGGCTAAAAAATAGCAAAAATAAATTTAAAAAATACCCTGCCCTCCATTTTTCAACAAGATGCAGAGCCAACATTTCTCCAAGTTCAATTCATTTCTGGTCGTGCAATAGAGGTTCCTTTCCATTCCCGAATGGATAGATTGGTGTCACCCATGTGTCCCTTCAAGAGTTGGGGCAGTAAGGAAAGTCTAGCTTTTCGGAAGGGAACTATCAAGTTCCTTCTCCATGCAAGCTGTGCAAGCTGTAGCTTATTAAGTAGCTGATATTTTAGGGATCATCTATGGGCTGGAAACTTCCACAAGTAGGATAGAGGGGATGTCACCCAAAGGTCTCAATTAGTTACACAATAAAATTTCTGTGACTTTGGATTTCCAAGTACATTGTGGTCAGTGGTAAAAATTGGTTAAATTTGTCTGCTCGCCACCACCTGCCCCCTTTGATCCCTCATTTAGCGGTTCATAATTGGCTACAAAGCAAAGGCTGCCATTGATATCACTAAGTCCTCTCCCACCCGCCCCCCTTGAGTACTGCCGTTAAGTAAAACTATTCAATAGTTTAAGTGGAGCCCTAATTAATGAGTCTGATTCCTGCCTGACACTGGCTCATTTTTAACCTGGTAAACTCATTAAACCTCTGCTCTTCATTTAGCCACGGGTGACCAGAGTATCATAATTTCAACTAAGTGTGCTCAGTGATTTAATGGGCCTTGAGTTTCCCGCATTCCCCGAGTGTCCCGTCTGAGGAGCTCAATCAACCCCCTTGAGAAGTTTATTTAGTGCAATGAGAGATCTCTCTGATCTGTCCTGAATTCAACAGAAGGCTTTAAAGATGAATGAAAGCAAACCGCTGGCTCCACAATTTCAAACGACCCATTTTGCTTTAACCGTAAATCAGCCACGGGGTCTGAAACGCAGACAGCTTCCAGACAGAGCAGGTCATCTCCTGAGTTAATGAGACCCTGCGTGCTCAACACTCCTACCTTTGCCAGCAGATGCCAGCACTTCCTTTTCTTGGAAAAGAAATGCCCTGGGGGTTTGGTCTCCATACATTCTGAGATTTTTTTTTTAAAGAAAGGCAGATTAAAACAACACACACACACACACACACACACACACACACACACACACCTCGATTGTTCTCTGCCAGCTTTCATTCCTAATTTCTGCTCAGTTAATCACAGCAAAGGGAATTCCAGAAAAATCTGTTTTCTCATTTTTGTTATTGCTGGTGAAGGTGTAGATACATACTAAATGGCTTCCCTCTCCTATATGAAAGAACCTTCAAAACTCAAAGCAGGCCAGAGATAAATGGTTTCTAATTTTAATGGGCTCTCATAAGGGCCCTGTCAATATCAGGCTCCTAGTAAGTGTTTTATAACAGTGACAGCTTTGCAAATACTGTAACATATGTAACTTGAACTGGGTCAATACATGGCGGGGAAATCAGACAGTGAGATGGTGGAGCTGTTCATTTTGGCTGTCTTTACAATCAATCAGCCAGACCAACCGAGTCTGCAGTGATACTGATTATTGAGAGAGTGAAAACTAATGGATCGGCCATGCTGTCTTCCAAGCCCATTCAATAGCCACAACCTCTGTCAGGATACAGATGGGTGTCATCTTTTGAAAACCAAAGTTACAGGGAATAAATCCTAAGCCCATCCAAAAGAGAGCTTGTACTCACTTGGGGGCTGCCAACAAAAACAAATTAAAAATAACACCTCAAAGAATGAAAAGTAAGTATTGGTACAATCTAGTCCAATAAACTGTGCAGGGTATATTTTTGCAGTGGATTCATTTAAAAAACCCAGCTTATAGACTATGGTGCCAGACCACAAAAAAAAAATCATTTGTTTTCCCAACTCTTTCTCTCTCCTTCCCTCCTTCCTTCCCTCCCTCCCTTCCTTCCCTCCTTCCTTCCCTCCCTTCCTTCCTTCCTTCCTTCCCTCCCATTACCTTTCTTTTTTTGCCTTTGTTCTTAATTTAAAAGTGTGTAAACAGGGAAAATATCTCAAATATATTTCCCAATTATAAAGATAAATTTCTTAAAACAGTATCTAGAAGTAAGATTTGGGACTTCCAACTCCTTTCTTTTAACCTGCAGCAGTGACTGGCTATATTAAGCTACCACAGTTCCTGTCTGCATTCTTCAATTCCAGCCAGTTCAGCCGTGACTGCTGGAAGGCTAAGTGTATTGTGTGTGTTGTCTAATGCAAATGTCATTGAGTTTCTATGTTTAGGCCAAGGTGTTCCAATAAAAGTGTCTTTCAGTTTTTGCCTAAACTTGATTTGCATTACACCTGTATAGAATGAATTGCCTTCACAATATTTTATCCAGAGACTTCTCTGGATATAACAGAAAACAAAAGTTGCATATCAACACTTCCAGTTAGAGAAAAAAAAAGTGTGTGTGGGGGTTTGCAGGGACAGAGGGAGAGTGAGAAAATTTAAGTAAAATAAATCTTTTTGAGGACAGTATTTCCAGTTTCATTGAAATTCTGTAAAGATTGGAGAGTAGATAGGCCACTGAAGAAATATAGTTGAAGATAGAGGCAAGATCTCTGAAATGTAAAATGTTTATCATCCTGAGCTACTGACTTTGGGGGCATGCAAAAAATTATTTGTCCATTTATATTTGGTCATAATTTTTGAAGAACCAAGTTAAAAGACATCGTCCTGTGATAAAATGGGTTATCCTATACACAAAGGAACTTGTGTGCAGATCAGCAAAAGAAGAAAGAGAAAATTGTATATGATCATACCAAGAGGAAAGAAGGAACAAGGTATAATGAAGTAGTCTAAGGTTTTTTTTTAGCTACAGTGCTGGAAAGCCTTTCAGAAAAAATTTCTAGTAATAGGACTTCCTATGTTATCTGGGTGATAGTCCAGTTGGAGAATGAATTTCTCATTTTCCCTTGCAGCTAGGTCTGGCTGAGCAGTATACAGAAGTAACGTGTATCTTCTGGCTCCAACTGAAAAAGGAAGCTTTTTTTCTTTTCACTTTCTCTCCCTGCTTCCCAAAGGCTGGAATGTAGATGTGATGATGGTTTACTACTGCCAAATGGATTAGAGCCATCTTTGGTGCATGATGAGAAGAGAAAGCCATTGGATTGCTTCTCAGAAAGGAACCACTTTACACCCCTGAACTAGTGACCAGCTTGCATCTTCTGAGAAGCACTTAGGAGAGTGTTTTGCTAATCAGAGTGGTCCTTGGGCCGGTAGCAGAACCTAGGAATTCAAAAAAACACAGGATCCCAGGTTTGCTGGATTATAATCTGCTTTTAAAAAAGATCTCTAGGTAATTTTTAGATACATTAAAAATTAAGCAATGAGTATAGTGGTTAAAAGTATAAATTTCAGTGCCAGAGGTTGAGTTCAAATACAAATCTGTGACCTAATTGTGCCTCTCTGAGAAAATTATTGAAATGGTCTGAGACTTGTTTGTAGAACTGAGGATATTAATATTAGGCCCTTCATAAGGTTGTTGTAAAATTATATCAGTTAATATATGCAAACAGGTTGGTATAAAGCTATAGGAAAACTTACCATTATTATGACTACAAACATTGTTTCGTTTGAGCCATTTGAACCCTAATAAATCTATCAAACTAACATTTTAAATTAATTCACTGACATAATAATGGATAAAGAAATATTGTGTATCTATCTACATATGATACATCTATATCCATATTTTTATCTCATGGAACAATACATTAACCAATACAGTATTATTTTCCATCAGATTTTCTTACACTATCTTATTTTAGTACTCTAGAAACAGTATTACATCTGTCTTTGGTTGTATGGATATTTAAATATTTCTCTGGGCTTTGAACCACCTTCTCTGGAATACAAGGTAAGTGGTTCTCAGGCTTGTAATGAGGAAGCCTCTCTCATCACTGCTTTGATATAAAGTTGTTGCCTGTTGTTCAGGAAGTTCTCTACCCCAGTTCATGTCTATGAAGGACCAGAAACAGACAACCCTGTAAGGCAATCATTACTGTTTCATAAACTGAAGTCCAAGTAATTCTGACAAAACCATGCATCTGGGTGGTAACATTATCATTATCTTTACAATAGGAAGAAAGAAATTACAATATGAAGGGGGAATTTACAAACTAACCATCCTAAACACCAATACATTTCCAATCTTGGGGAAATTATTTATTTTACTTTTCTGCTTTTTATTAGGTTATTTCATGAGTCCTAAGACACATTGTTACATTATGCTGTCTCTGAAACCTGTATACTTCCCACAATTAATAATTTAGCACAGATTAATTGGCTGCATTGACTTCTGTGCCATGATACATCAACTTCTGGTGTGTATGTATAATTGATGGTGTCTTAGATTTAAAGAGATAAAGTCATTTATCTGTAATATGAAAATGATAATATTCAGGTTGTAGTGATGTAAAGATTCAACAAACTGTCAGCTTCTAGGAAATATTGTCCATGAATCAAAATCCGGGATAAAAATTTAAATTCTCAGGTACTCCTTTGACTCCTACAAAAGGCAACAAGAATCTTTATGGCCTAAGCAAGTAGGAGACACAAGGATGTCTAACAGAAGAAAAATAAGCTAGTTGTCCTGATAATTTAAGGCCTCTTTATGGGAAGAACAACATTTATATAGATAGGATATTACACTAAACCAACAAAACAAAACCCCTCAGATATTTAAAACAGGATTTGAAACACAACAATATGCAAAAATAAAATGCATTTTCCTATTTCTTTTCCTCAGTAAAATATGGATATATAATCATTTGGGTAAATGCCCAAAAGTGGGATTGCTGGGTCATAGGGGACTCTATGTGGAGTCTTTTGAGGAACCTCCATAGTGCTTTCCAAAGTGGCTGAACAAGTTTACACTCCCACCACTATTTACACTCCCTTCTGGCCACATCCCCTCCAGCATCTGTTGTTATTAGATTTCTTGATTATAGCTATTCTAACTGGGGTGAGGTGGAATCTCAATCCTATTTTGGGGCATTTACCCAAATAATCACAAACAAGACCATACTAAAGCTACCAGCACAACCATGTTTGTTGCAGCATTATTTACTATAGCTAAGATATGGAACCAACCTGGATGCCCCTCAGTAGATAAATGGATCAAGAAAATGTGGTGTGTGTATATATATATATATATATATATATATATATATATATATACAACGGAATTCTATACCTCCATCAGAAAGAATGACATTGCCGCATTTGTTAGGAAATGGAAAGACTTGGAAAAAATTATATTAAGTGAAGTAAGCCAGGCCCAAAGAAACGTAGGTCCCATGGTTTCCCTTATTTGCAATAACTAGTATATGTATGGGACAAGCAGAAAGGTCAAAAGCTATGTACATATGACCAGATAAAATGATGTTAAGCGAAATGAACCACAAGATAGGGACACAAGTGGTTTTTCTTTCTGGCTATTGTTCCTAACGTATTTATAATGTATCATGTGATTTTTTTTGTTTCTTTGTATGTTCCTCCCCCATGATATAACCCCTGATTTCACTGTATTTGATGTCAGTGCTCTGCATCTTGTATATATACTTCTCTACCTTGGGGAAGGGAAGGGAAAAACAAAATGCTTAAATAGGGATACAGGTTGACGTATTGTAACAATGAGATATACAAGACACTATTTTTAAAAACAAACTTTACAATTTAGTCAGGAAGGGGGATATGGGGGAGGGGGAGTGTAGTTGTGGAGGTAGGAGGGGAGGGAGGGGAGGGGAAAAACAAAGGAGGAGGTAACAATGCTTGATAGGAAATGTACTCATTACCTTGCTCATGTAACTGTACCCCCTCTGTACAGTATTTTTACAATAAAAATGTATTTATAAATATGGATATGTAGATGGGTATGAGATTCTTTTGGAGGAAAATGCTTTCCTATTGGAAAAACAATCTGAATCACTCCATTTCCTGGGAGGGGGGAGGTTGGGGGAAGGAGAAAGTTTCAGCCTCAGGGGTGAAGAAAATAGTCAAAACAGAATGTTTTACATTAAAGTCAAAACTGTAATCTACCTATAGTTATCATCTTCTTCACTTAAAAAATAAGTTTAACAGGCTGGGAAGGTGGCTCTGTGGTAGAGTACTTGCCTTGCATGCTCGAGGCCCTGGGTTCGATTCCTCAGCGCCACATAAGAAAAAAGCCGGAAGTGGTGCTGTGGCTCAAGTGGTAGAGTGCTAGCCTTGAGCTGAAGAGCTGAGGGACAGTGCCCAGGCCCAGAGTTCAGGCCCCACGACCGGACCCAAAAAAAAAAAATAAGTTTAACATCTTTTTATCTATACCAAGACAATGCACTGCATTTTCTCCTTTACACAGTTTTTAGCAAATTGCTATTAAAACAATCTTATGTTATGTGCAACAAAGTGTATGTAAATCTATGTTGCTTTGTGTGACACATAAAGGAGAAGCATCCTTCAAATGGCCCTGGACCAAGAGGTATCGTGGCAAGATCTGGCTACAGGACAGTATATCAGAATGTGGAAGAACTGCAGCAGAGGAGTTCCTGATAAATTTAGCCGTTTATTATAATCAAATTGCAAAGACCATTGCTCACCATAACAAAGCCAGAAAATAACACCAGTAACATGTCAAGAGGGCTGAACTTGTCTGAACTAGTTAGTGCACACTTCTCCCTCACCCTTCATGATGCTCACATGGATAGTAGTAAAGCATCAGGAAGACGGATTTGAAGCAGCTTACATGTATGCTATAGACTGTGCCCACCAGCATTCATGTGCAGAAGTCTAGTAGTCAATGTGAAGGTATTTGGAGGTGGGATCTTTGGTGGTGATGGAGTCATGAGTAGGATTAAGACCCTTTTCTACCACATGAAGCTCCCACAAAAGGATAGCTGTCTGTGACAGAAGGTATGGGTCCTCACCAGACACTGAATCTCTTGTGTTTTGATTTTTAATTTCTGACTCTAAAACTATGAGGGGTCAATATATGATATTTCTGTCACCCAGTTTACAGTATTTCATTATAACAGTCCCCCAAACTAAGATAATATTATTTACCAGATCACCAATAATAAAAATTCTTGTCTAGAATAAATGATACCAAATATCATAAATTATGCCATAGTAATTTAGCCTGATTAAACTGAAGCAGAAGCAAAAGGCTTTATCCACACAATGAGGACAAGTTTTACACTACGTTTTCTCAAAAGCTAATTATATCTAAGTTCAATTTAATGTATTTACATATATATATATACATACATATTTGTATGTATATAACTTTTTTCTATGCCAGAGTGAAGATAAAAAGGAACAAGAAATAGAAGACAAATTTGAATTCCTGGGATAGGAAAACCTCCTGAACCCAGCAGGTGTGATCCCATTGTTTATGTACTGTGATCTGTGTCAATTATCTCTTCTATCTCTGCGATGTTTATCTTGTGGCTATGGTTGCTAGATCCTCCACCATTCAGGTGGCCCAGACATTGCTTGGTCATGAATCAGTATAATGGCAATGCACTTCTGGGCCCTGCTGTAGTTTAGATCTGGTTAGCAAAGCCTCCCAGAATCACTCTCCTGGAGGGACTGTGGTTGAGAGAAGCTCCATTTATTTCATGAATTTCTCTCCTGAACCCCACTTTTGCAACCTGAGGTGCTAGAATTTGGGCCAGGTATGGCTGTGGGAGATCAGAAATGATACAGCCTTTGTGTTTCTATTTAGTAGAATATTAGGAGGCAGTTGAAATGGATATCTAGCTTTAGTTAAAATGGTGTGCCTCTTGCACACAAAGTTACTTTATCTCCTGGGTGAAAAGACCATCATGGAATGTGTAGCTAGCTGATCTCAGCTTTGCCAATTGCTCAAAATGCTGAATGCTCTCCCGGGTGGGTTTTGTGACCAGAGAATTCATGAAATGTGCATCTTTGCCCTTCACCATTGGGAGCTTGTCCATCCTGTCAGTGGCCATGGGGTCATAGTAGGGGGATACTTTAGTCTCTCCTGCTTCCACTGCCAAGGTACTGATACTTACGCTCTGAAAGTGCTGGCTTTCCAGGAGACATGCTGCTCCTGTCTGATTAAAGACAGGCAAGTAATTATGTAAGGTTCTTGAGAGCATTGTCATTGCCAAATGCTCATACTGCTAGCCACAAGCCTTGAGTCCCATTATGTACTTTTAGTTGTCTCAAACCCACTGAAAGGCTGGGATCCACATGCTTGAGAGATGAGTCTCAGACACCACAATGAAATACTATGACAGTTATGCTGACAGATATTAATGAGAAACATTGTCCAGATGCTGCACATTAGCAAACCTTCCCCTGGAAGGTTCAGCCCAGAGGTCTGTTTTTCTACCATGTGGGGTTGCCTGAGATTCCAGCTCTAGCAGCTAGAGAAGCTTGCCAGAGGCTTGCTCCAGTGTGGATGGTGCTCTGCTGGAAACCACACATTGTCTGGGTCTCAAGCATAATTTGGCGGGCACAGGCTGTGGAAATCTCAGATTCCATCACTAACCTCTTGACTAGCTAAGCAATATCAGGCAAGCCACACTCTATCTGAGCCTCAGCTTTCATGTTTGAACAATGAGGATCAAATACTGGCTACTTTACAAGGTTCTTGCAACATCAAATAATACTGTTTTCTTTGGCTTTATGTGTCAGTTGAGGAATAAGACAATTCATGTGAAAACACCTGTAGATAGTTAACTAATATATACAACTATAAAACGATTGTTATTTTTAAAATAGTAAACAGAGTCAAGTATCACTTTTATGCCATATTTTAAGGCCCTGTGCTAGTATATAATCTTGGAGAATGTAGTGGTAACCTACATTTACCCCCACCCACTAGCAAAAACTAAGAATGTGTGGCAAAGAATTAGAAATCAGTGCCCTGGTGTGCAATATGCAGTTTCCCTATGACTTATACTTTGTTTTTTTTTCTTTTCTAACTTATCTCTCATTGCAAACATGTACAAGTAAAAAATGTAAACCCATACTGCAGGTCCAAGGAGATTTTGCAAAATATAGGGAAAATCATTAATGGAAGGGGAAAGAAAAGTGGGGGAGAAAAAGAGGGACCTGGATATTTGAGAAGAAAAAAGACAATGCACAAGGAAAATCAATCCTCTCCTGTGTGCTATGTAGAGGGAAGGAACTAGGCCATAAAAATGGAAAGTGGGGACCTCAGATTCAATCAATCGGATGGCAGGTAGACACAGCCTTAAAAAAGGAGGCTATTTCCACTGATGTCTGTTTGACAGAGGTGAGGCATAAGAGTCAAGTGATGATAACTTGTGTCCACAATCATAAAAAGTGCCAGAGTGATTTATCCTCTGCTCTTCTCACATACCCTAACTTTAAGCATTATCTATAAATTTGGGTCCCACCTTTAAAGAAACTAGATGTAACTGTAGATTACATTGCCCAGTTTCTGTCACATAGTAGGCATTCAATAAACGTTGGATGAATAGATGAACTGAAGAAATGCAGTTTGGGTTATGTCCATTTATGCTTTCATGATGTCAGAGATTCAGGACTGAAAAAGAAGACATTTATTCTCTTAGCTTGAACAAGTTTAATTTCAGATTCTTCCATTCTGCCAAGAAAACTTCATAATAGTTGGTACTTACTGAAAACTTACTGTGCCAGGCACTGTGCTAAGAAGTTGACTAGATCTCATTCAACACCTATAATGATCAGATAGCACAAAATTATCCTGCTTTGAGAATGGGAAAAATTGGAGAGTCTAATCTTAGATTAGGTTCACACACCTACTTAGTTGAAATCAGGTTAACCTATTGCATACGGTTTCCTTTAATAATTATATGTTCATAGAAAAGGCTTACCAAAGTAGCTTAAAAATTATAACTGAAACAGGGAAGAAGTGACACTGTTCAAAAGGAAAAGTACTCACTACCTGACAACGTTATTGGAACTCCTCTGTACATCTTTTTTTTGTTGTTTGTTTGTTTTTTGGGTCCGGTCATGAGGCCTGAACTCTGGGTCTGGGTGCTGTCCCTCAGCTCTTCAGCTCAAAGCTAGCGCTCTACCACTTGAGCCACAGCGCCACTTCCAGCTTTTTTCTTTTTGCTTATGTGGTGCTGAGGAATGGAACCCAAGGCCTCATGCCTGCAAGGCAAGCGCTCTACCACTGAGCCACCTTCCCAGCCCCTCCTCTGTACATCTTTACAATAAAAATTTTAAAAGAAGAATTATAACTGGCATGTATGAAAATGTCACAATAAAACCACTATATTATACAATATACATTAATATATAAAGAAGGAAAGAAATTATAATTGCCTAAGTTGTTATAATTTTCTAAGTTGTTAAGGCCTGAAGTAAAAGCCACTCAAGTGGTAGAGCGCTAGCCTTGAGCTGAAGAGCTGAAGGACAGTGCCTAGACCCAGAGTTCAGGCCCCATGACTGACAAAAACAAAGAAAAATTTTAAAAAAGAATGGAAATGACTAGAGCGGGAGCCTTTAGTTGTTTGTGATCCCAACCAAAGTAATAAATGAATCTTATATCCTAATCCTCCTCTCATTACCCTTCTTCACACATGCATGCATACACATATGAACCTAAGAAATAAAAATTTTTACCAAGCACTCAATGCCTATTGTCACTAAGTGCAGTGACTGTTTCCTCCCCTTCCATTTTTTCTTTTTCTTTTTCCTATGCTGGGGCTTGAACTCAGGGCCTGGGGGCTGTCCCTGTGTCTCTTCGTGTTCAAGGCTAGCACTCTACCACTTGAGCCACAGCACCATATTTGGCTTTTTGTTTTGAGTACTTTATTGGAGATAAGAGTCTCACAGGGACTTTTCTGCCCAGGCTGGCTTCAAACTGAAATCCTCAGATCTCAGCCTCCTGAGTAGCTACGATTACAGGCGTGAGCCACCAGTGCCTGGATCCCTTTTATTTTTGTAACTTTTCCTCCCTCTCATTTGATCCTACTCTAGCACTTTGAATGCTAGTTGGGACTCACTTAGTTAAATTCCCTGAGCACCAATGACTAAGGAGCTAGAGTTTGGAACCACTGACCTAGAAGGTCATAAATGTGTAAGAAGAGACATAAATGTTTTATTTTTTGTGATTTTGCACCCTAGGATGCTAGTACATTATTTAGGGAGACTGTCTTTGAACTTCAGTTTCTCATCCATAACATGGAAATAATACTTACCTTAGTGAGCTGCTGAGAAGAGGATCTAGCACTGGTTGATCTTCTAGAAGTATGATGATTTCAGAGTGAATAGGTTATTAGGAGCATAGCAGTCGTGATGCTAGCAATAATCACTTTAGACGAGTCATGTGATCTCTTAGCCTTTATTTATTCCCTTGGAGAGAATGGGGGTAATAGTATCACTTGCATTATGTTGTTATATTAAGTGTGGTAAACTATATAAAGGCTTCAGTGTGGTAGTCTTCAGTGTTTATTACATGCTTAGTACATTATCATCTATTTTAGCCTTTCGGCAAATATATCTGTTGTTGTCGTCCAATCCCTTATAGCTAGATGAGGTCCATCTTGATAAGGAAAACTGAATATGTGTGTGTGTATGTGTACAATCAGAATTGCTGTTTATTATGATCATTAGAATTGTCTAGAAGCCAAGTCAAACTTGCCTGTAGCAACAGAAATTATTTTAGTAAAGAAAAGTTAGATCCAAACTGATTCCTTTTCCTTGTTCTTCTTCAGTAATATTTCTACAAAGCCTGAACTTTGGCTTGTTGTGAAAGATTATTTTTTATGTGAAGGCTTTACCAAACATACAAAATAATATAAAAAGTGGGTGAGGACATATTTCTATGTGAATTTAATTCTTTTGAGGTCAGCTGAAGAACTCAATAGCATTCCCCTCTCTGAAGCCTTCTGTCTAACCACTCCTGCAAGGCTCCCTCTAAAAGGCCCTTAAAGCCTCATGGTATTCATGCTCTGGACAATGTCTTCTTCTTGCTGGGTGTGGGCTGGACTGAGTGACTCACTTGTAACTAATAAGGTGAAAATGACTGTGTATGACTCAGACTAAGTCATAAATGTCAGTATGGCATTCTCTCTGTTTTGGAGCTTGCCCTTTGGGAAGCTAGCCACCATGTTGTGGGCAACTGCATGGAGGAGCCTATTGAAGAGGAACTGAAGCTTCCTGCCAACAATCATATAACTGAGCTCAGAAGCTGATCCTCCAGTCCATTCTGCTGACTATGATAGTCCTTGCCAACAGCTTGAATGCAAAAGCAACAGATACCCTGAGACAGACTCAACTAAACCACTCCCAGATTCATGCCCCTTAGAAAATGACAATACTGTTTTGAGCTGCTGAATTTCAGATAATTTGCTAATACACTTGATCTTAAATTGATTCCAAGTATGTCTCTATGTTAGGTTAGTTAACTATTCTATCATTTGTTCTCTTGCTTGTCCATATTCTTGTGTGGACTGCTTGTGTGTCTGGCAGATCCAACTTTCAGACCATAACTTGAAAGAGCTTTCAATCTAGTGGTGGATCTACCATTGTCAGGCTAGTCATTACAGCATGCTAAATGGCATTGTGTAGAAAACTACACATGATAGCCAATCATGAGGGAGCTATGAGCGCTTCCAGCCTGGACTAGTGAGAGTAGTGTTCAGGGAAGAAATGACACTTGAGCTGAGCCAATTTTTCTTTTAAAAAATATTTTTGTCAGTACAGGGGTTTAAACTCAGGACCTCACAATTGCTAGGCAAGTACTCTGCCACCTAAGCCATGCCTCCAGTCCTATTTGCCTTGTTTGTTTTTTCTGATAAGAGCTTATTCTTTTCTCACGAAGTCTCAGACCATGATACTCTTATCTCTCCTTTCATATAGATGAGATTACATGCCAGGCTTGATAGGGTCTCACAAAATTTTTGTCTGGGCAGGCTTCTAGCTCTCCAATTTTTACCTTCCAAGGAGCTGGGATTATAGTCATGAGCATCATACCTAGCCCTTGACCTGAGCCTGGGTATTAAGGTGTGGAGGTTTTGTAATGTGTCTAGTATGTTTCTGTTTAGGTCAGTATATTAGCTATTTCTGCATTGTCATAACCAAAATTCCTGAGAGAAGAACTCAAAAGGCAGAATTATTCATTTTAGCTATGGTTTCAAACATTTCAAACATACCTTGATTTTGTTGCTTCTGGGCCCATCATAAGGGAGAAAATCATGGTGAGTGTGTGAAGAGAGAGGTTTTTCACCTCATGGTATACAGGAAGCACAATATGATAAAGTGCTTTGAATGGGCTGGGAAGGTGGCTCAGTGGTAGAGTGCTTGCCTTGCATACATAAGGCCCTGGGTTCGATTCCTCAGCACCACATAAACAGAAAAAGCCGGAAGTGGCGCTGTGGCTCAAGCGGTAGAGCGCTCACCTTGAGCTGAAGAGCTGAGGGACAGTGTCCAGGCCCAGAGTTCAGGCCCACGACCAGCAAAAAAAAAAAAAAAAAAAAAGTGCTCTGAGTGGCAGGTGTAAGTTTCAAAGGCATAGTCCACCAGTGGCATATTTCTTTCAACTTGGTTCTACCTGGTAAAAGTCTAGAGTCTCCCAAAGTAGCACCATAAATTGAGAAACAAGTGTTCAAAATACAAACCTATAGGAGACATTTCATATTTAAATGATAAAAGTGGGCTACAAGAGAGATTCTCATCATAAGAGAAGGGAAGCAGCATCAGTTCAGTGGTAAAGATCTTCAGCTTCTGAGGCATACTCAGAATGTATGGTACTCCAAACTGTACAATCACATGGAGGCTAGCCAGTCAGGACAATTGCTTGCCAAAGTGCTGTAACAGGCTATTGGAGAGCTCTGGCTGTATCACTTTAACTTTCCCAATTATAGGGGCTTACAGGGGAGAAGTCTGAATAGCTAATGTGGGTAGTATGGGCTTGAGATGCTGCATTAGAGATGCGACTACTTACTAACTGGTACAAAAATGTGTTAGTATTTTAACAACTTGTATAATTATACTGATGGATACCAGTTAAATACTCAGAAAAAATACATGTAGAGTATATGAAGAAGTGAATTTTTTTCAACATAACTGGGACCTTGGTGTTTTTGGTATATAGCTATAGCTCTATACCTTACTTTATTCAATGTAATTAATTTGTGTTTTACATGGCCATAGTCAGAATAGAATTAAAGCAGTTCCTAAGGGAAGTGATTTTTGCAGCAATTATGGAAGACCAGGGAGCTGTTGCTTCACTGTTAAGGGGCCAGAAAACAGAGATTTTTGGCTTCTGTTCTATACTGTCACCCAGAGATCTTCATAAGACAGTTAACAAGACCTATCCTGGACCCAGAAAGCTGTAAGTTGGGCTTCTTTCTCTATAATTTTCTGAAGATCTGGCATGAGTCTCCATTCTCCATAACTAGGGCATGTAAACCCTTCAACTCTGGACTGAGAATAAATGTCATCTAAGCAGTCTGCTCTTTACCACATTGTCTCAGCACCAAAGTTTTAGTTATTTGATATGAATTGATCCATTATTGTTTGATCTCTTTACAAAGCATCCTAAGTGTGCAATTTATCCCTCCTTCTAATTGCCTTGGTCTCCCAGAAGATACATGATTTGCTTATTCCTTTTATACCCTATAATTGTACCCTAATATCTAGTGCTCTGCATACAGCAAGTACTTAGTGAATCCTTAAAAGCTTCTGTATCATTTTGCTAAAATTTCCTGTGCCAAATAAAAATAAAAAAACACCACATTCTAAACTAAAATATTTAAAGGCTTTGGATTGTATGTAGCTCTGCTTTCCTTCTACTAGTATGAATAATTAAGAATAAGAGTTGAATTTCTGTCTGTGCATTGCCATAATAGTATTTGTGTACATATAATAATAAGGTATAAATTTGCCCCTTTTGTTTCAAATAAAAACCAGTCTTGTTTAATGATGAATAGGTATGAGTATAAAAATCATGTCAGTATCCTGAGAGCCACTAATGTTAATTAAGCTCAAGCTATCAAAAACTGACAGAAAGAAATTCAAATCTAAGTGAAGTAAGCCAGACCCAAAGAAACATAGGTCCCATGGTTTCCCTTATTTGCAGTAACTAGTATACGTCTAGGGCAAGCAGAAAAGGTCAAAAGCTATGTAAATATGACCATATTTACATAGCATCATAAGACGATGCTAAGAAAAATAAACTCCAAGATAGGGACACAAGACGTTTTATTTTTCTTGCTGTTGTTTTTAATGTACTTACAATGTACTATGTGATTTTTTTTGTTTCTTTTGTATGTATATACATTTTTCTAATTTGGGGAGGGGAAGGGAAATAACAAGATGCTGAAAAAAGGATACAGGTTGACCCATTGTAACAATGAAACATACAAGACACTAAGTTTAAAACCAACTTTACAACTGGGGGAGGGGTGGGGAGGGATAGTAGGGGAAAAACAAAGAAGGAGGTAACAATGCTGGATAGGAAATGTACTCATTACCTTATTCATGTCTGTAACCCCTCTGTACAGTGTCTTTACAATTAAACATGTATTTATTAAAAAAGAAATTCAAATCTTAAGCAGAAAAATGCAACATAGTACATCCTGGGAGATTTTTAAAAGTTCTTTCTTTCTTTCTTTCTTTCTTTTTTTTTTCCAGTCGTGGGGCTTGTACTCTGGGCCTTGGCGCCGTCCCTCAGCTCTTCAGGTCAAAGCTAGCACTAGAGCTACAACACCACTTCCAGCTTTTTCTGCTTATGAGGTGCTGAGGAATCAAACCCAGGCCCTCATGCATGCAAAGCAAGCACTATACCACTGAGCCACCTTCCCAGCCCCTTTATGCTTGGAGTTAGGGAAAATGTTTGCTGAGAATATAGAATTTTAAATATAAGGCAAAACAACTAAAGTAGTAAAAATTACTAAGAACAAGCTAAACAGAGATGACTATAAACAAATAGTGGTATTAAGAATTTCAATATGGGGCTGGGAAGGTGGCTCAGTGGTAGAGTGCTTGCCTTGCAATGCATGAGGCCTTGGGTTCGATTCCCCAGCACCACATAAGCAAAAAGAAAAAAGCCGGAAGTGGCGCTGTGGCTCAAGTGGTAGAGCGCTAACCTTGAGCTGAAGAGCTGAGGGACAGCGCCCAGGCCTAGAGTTCAGGCCCCACAACTGGACCCCCCCCCCCAAAAAAAAAAAAAAAAAGAATTTCAATATTACTATGAAGCAAATTCTTAAACTTGTTCCCCAGAAATGATGCATTAGATTTTGATTTCTTCTGTTTGACTTAGATTACTATTTTGCACAGATATTATTTAGTTGAATCTGAATATATACTGTACCCATAGGTGGAAAAAATTAATGTGTATATTTAGTTTGACCATGTGAGATATATAAGGCAGAACTGAACAAATATTTCTTTCCTCTCTAGTCTGTTTCCCTAGAATTTATCATGAATTGTTTCACTGTCAGTGAATCATTTTTCAATAGTCTGGCTCAGCATTAGCATAAATACATTTCCTCTCTTAGTTTAGAGAACATGTTGCTATTTTAACATTCTGAACACATCTAATCCTTCATCAAGTTTGTTTGTTTGTTCACCTAAACACTTAACACATACAACTAGGTACATATAGTTCTTAATGCTCTGCATGTCTTTTATTCCCCAATGGAAAAGATAATCAATGCCAGAACTCTTCGGTCGGAATTGGTCTTTTGAGTCCGTATTTTGCCTCCTATCAATTTCCATTTACAAAGAGAACTGCAGAAGGTATCTTTATTAACATTCTGAGTGAGTCCTCAGGTGTGGGGGCAACTCTTAACACAATTTATATTCCAGTTTTCCTGTGCTTCTCATCTTTAAATCAAGCTCCTCAATTAGCCCCTAGGATAAGTGAACCAATTGGAAAAGGATCTGAACCCTTGGTCAATGTCATCATAACAAAAAAATGCTACAATCTGAATGTGATCTTCATTATAAATTCTTACCACCTGCTTGCTGAAGTCACAGCACAGTGTCACTCACAATCACCATGTGGGGGAAACACTGGCTAATGTCATTAGACAA
The DNA here is from genome assembly GCF_019054845.1 of Dipodomys spectabilis. Classification (NCBI taxonomy): domain Eukaryota; kingdom Metazoa; phylum Chordata; class Mammalia; order Rodentia; family Heteromyidae; genus Dipodomys; species Dipodomys spectabilis. The sequence continues at coordinate 3,827,235 of NW_024870835.1, read as the reverse complement.
ATGTGGAACCTTTTTGAACATGCTCATACATGGAGTCAGGTTGGACAAGCAGATGTGGAAATTTTCCACTTTCACTAATGGAAATGGAAAGTGGGTGTTTTTTCCTAGCTCTGAGGCATTGAGCAGGTTGCTTATCTTTTCTGTGTCTCAGTTTCCTCATCTGTCACATTGATAATTTTATCTAACTTCTAGGGTTGGTATGAGGATTAAGGGCTAATACAGATATAGCACTTTGAACAGAGTCTGTGAGCTGCCACCATCTTCATTATTATTTTGCTAACTTTGCTTTACATTATTTATCTCAATACACTGCATGTCGAGAGTAATCTGACTCTGAGACACAGTAGTGTTTCTTTAATCTTTACTTTTAACTCATGTCCTTGGAGCACTTACTAAGTTTCAGTTACTCTGCTTAGCATTTTGAAAACACTTTCTTGAGTAAAAAAGGAAATCCTATACTTATATGGAAAATTCATTGAACGGAGAAAAGAAATACTTAACTTGAATTGAAACTTGAATTGAAAATTAAACACAGGCTTTAAGTAAGCAACATCTTAAGAGATGGCAAGCCTCACAGCAAACCTAATAAGATAGAAAATACAATTTTGATTTTATGGCTTACCAATTTGGAGTTTACAGTAGCTAATTTGATTACTGAATTAAGATCTGCTGGTGCTAAGAGAGAGATGAACTTATTGCATTTCACATTGGCTTTATTTAAGGTATTACATTGACCTGGACTAATTAGGATACAGATTTATAGAGCTGAAATAACCTTAGCCTTCCAAGCAGTACACCTGAAGGAATTAAGGTTTAGAGAAGTTAATGATTTTACCCTCAATCACACAGTTGGGACCAGGGAGAGCCAGGGCATTTGCAGAAGTTCCTGCCCTCTTCAGTGTTCTACTGTTTCTCTTTAATTGTTCTAGGGACTTACTTCCCTTTTGATGTGAAGACATTTAAACTTGTGCATTCTTCTCAGGTCATGGATTGCTTCAGCAAGGAAATCATATACTTAAATGGAAAATTAATTGCAGGGAGAAAAAAATTTAAAAAATTAAATGTTTAAAAAATTAAATGATATTAAAAACATGCTTTAAGTAAGCAACATCTTAAAAGATGGCATTAAAGTCATATCCTAGAAGCCACAAGTATGATAATAAAAGGGTTATAGTGCCTGTTTCACCAGACATTCTTCAATCTCATTTTTTTCCCCAGTGTTTATAACCAGCACAGAGCTGAGGGAATTAAAAATACTCATCTTTCAGCTTCCCTAAGACTTCTGTTTTAACCCCCAAATTCCTGAGGGCAAAAGGGAATTCTCTATCCTCTAGTATCTACCTCCCCATTGTTCTGCACACTCTCTCTCCCCTTTCTTCCCTCCCTCTCTCCCTCTCCCTCCCTTCCTCCTTCCCTCCCCCCTCCTCATTCACACTCACACACCTCCCTGAATGAAATCTTCTTTGCATTTCCCATGTATTCTTTCTTATAATCTCTATTCCTTCCCCCAAACCTAAACATCAGAACTTGGCTCAGTGACATTGTCTCAAGATCAAAGTCAAATGATAATTTCCATGCAAACCACAGCCATTTCAATCTCCCTCTGAAAGCCAGGGTCTTATGCAAGTGAAAAACAACTGTGCACTTCCCCTCCTCTTCAGGATGAAACTATGTTCTAGCTCCTCATTCACTTTGTTAAAATACATTGCTGATTTTTCACAGAAATGTCTTCAGAAAAGTTCACCTTCAAATTCAGCTCCTATTTTTGTCTGTCTGTCTGTCTGTCTGTCTGTCTGTCTGTCTGTCTGTCTCTGTTTCTTTTTCTCCTGGTTAAGCAATGTATATGAATGAGGCTTGAGACCATGATAAGAAGAAAAGACAAACAACCAAAGGGCTAGTAAGTTGGGAGACAGAGGGTGATAATGAAATGGAAACGGTAGAAAATTCACATTTAGTAAAATTTATACATCAGCATCATTATACATTTAAGAAATATATTCTTAGCTGAGTACTGGTGGCTAATCCTAGCTACTCAGAAGGTTGAAACCTGGAGGACTGACATTTAAAGCTAGCCAGGGAGAAAGATCTGAGAGACTATATTTCCAATTAACTAACAAAAGCCAGGATGGAGATGTGGCTACAGTGGCAGAGCACCTTACTTGAGTAAGCAAGCCTGTTGAGTATGAGGTCCTGAGTTTCAGCCTGAGTACTGACACAAAAGGACAGAAAAGAAAGAAAGGAAGGAAGGAAGGAAGAAAAGAAGAAAGAAGGAAGAAAGGAAAGAATGGAAGGAAGAGAAGGAGGAATGGAAGAGAAGACAGGAAGGAAGGAAAAAAGGAAGATATTCTTTCCTGCAACCCCAGATACAAAGAGCCTACATTTGAGAAAAGCACAAGACCCTATCTGAAAAATAACCAAAGTAAAAGGGCTAGGAGGAATATGGCTCCCCCAAATGCCAGTATAGCATACTTGCCTAGCAAGCATGAGAGAATGCATTCAAAACCCCAGCATCACCAAAAAAGGGATATGTTCTCTGTATATATGAGTAACTTTAAATCTGTAGCAGTCAGTTCACATTCATCACAGTGATTAAAAACACTCACTCAAGGCAGGCTGACTCTGGATTCTGATTTCCGTGCCAGAATGGGAAGTCAGCCACATAGTATGGAGAAGAATGGTCAGGCTGTATGCAAACCCTCCCATGTTTTAAACTTGTTGACTTGCTTCACACATTCTTAGAATGAAGTTCCACCTGCTCTTAGACAAAACAAATAATGGGCCTGAAGTAGTTGCAAGTAGACCTTGGCCCAGTAAAGGAATGCAACCCTGTCATTGCCACACCACTCCTCCATGCATAGTCACACATATGCCCAGGTAGCTCCTTTATTGAAAGGGAGATGGGGACATTTTGATGTTTACCCTTGAATTGGAAGGAAAACTTTTCTGAAATTGTAGGGAATCCCTCCCTCCCCAGGAAACCTGCTCACTAACTGAAGAATTAACTGATAATGGAAGGATATCATAGTTCCCTTTGTCTACAATGTTGCCTGAGGAGCTTCATGTTCCTCATCAAAAAAATGGAAATGCCAATTTTCCAGTTAGTGAAGAAATACATCCAGAAAGGAAAAAAAATACAGTGGATTTTTCCTCATTTGAAAGAAAAAGCAGAGGGAGTTATCAAATTCCTAAAACAGGAAATCTCCTAGGAGTCTACCTCCAGTAGGAATGCGCATATTATATTTTGCAAGTTTTATAAGAAAAGTACTCAACTTTAATAAGTAGTTATTTTAGTATTATTCCTTGGATATCAAAATCATCTGCTGAGCATACCACAATACCATGGGATAAAGACCGGTCCCAATAGGAATTATGAGGTATCACAGGGATTATAATATGAAATGTCCACAATATCCATTATTAAAAATTGGATCTGTTTTATGGTGCTACTTTTCTGCCAAGTGGGAGGAAAAAGAAAAATACAGATTACATTGAAACAAACGAACAAACCAGAGACTAGAGTGTGTATTCAATAATGTCTTGGCCCCCTATAAGATCCTTATTTGGTAATCTGAATCAGAGAGTGGTTTTCTTAATATGATTGACAGGAATACAGGGAAATAGAGGGCAGACTTAAAGTTATTCAGAATGTGTGTGTGTGTAGGGGGGCGGTGAGGGTTGAAGAAACAGTGGGAATTTCCCTGTGATGAAGATGATGATGGAAATAGTTGAGCCTTCCTGAGCAGGGTGCTTTATCCTATCGTATCCAACTCTGGCTATCAATCAGCACATTTATTCTTCATAAAACACTACTAGGTATTTGTTACTTTGTCTACTTTAAGCTTGAGGAAACTGACACCCAGAGCTATCAACTGACTTGCCAAGGCAAAATAACAATTACAGAGTTGTGAGTGGTCTCCAGTGTGGCTCAAGGACCTTGTTGCCAGTGCTTCAAAACAGTAGAATGAACCCCATTAATAAATGCTTAAAAAAGAGGAGGAAAGAGGTGAGGGAAGAGAAATAAAGCAAGTGTTGTGATCAAGGTACATACATATGATATGGAAATATTTCAATAAAACCTCTTTGTAGAATCAATATCCACTCATGAAAAGACTTTCAGAACCAAATTGAAGTAGGATCAAATAAAAAAGGACCTTGGAAGCTGAGTTGTTAATACTTGTTTTTGCCCCTGTGTGGGTGAGCATGCTGCCACATTTCCAGGCTGTGATGGAAACAACAGGAAGCGAATAGACAGCCAGAATAAAAAGGAAGCACAGCAGGAGGAAGAAGGAAGGAAATCCTAATGGGAAGATAAAACTTGTGACAAAGTCAAATGCTTTTGGTCACAGGCTTTCTCCGGATTCTATATTAGTACTACTTCTTTGAGATTCTTGGTTCCATTTTATGAAAGAGAATGGCATTTACTCATGCTTTCTGTGTTGTTGTTTTTCTCTAAGCTTGTCATATATATTGTGCACTGAAGTCCAACAATCACTATTTTTATCTTTAGTTTTAAAGATCAGTGCTCTTCCATGTGTTGTACCTGGGTTTGGAACTCATCTTTCCACTCCAACTGGAGATGAAATAGAAACTGAAAGTTAGGTGTCCAGAAACTTTTTGGCAAGTTTTGGCCTTTTGAATCTAATGATCTTCAAAAAAAAAAAAAGAAAGAAAGAAAAAAGAAAAAAGTATATGTTTCATGTGTCCATGTTTTCTTTTTCTTGGAAATTCACTTAAGGAAGGTGTTTTTCAAAATTATTTTTTTCCTCAAATGGAATGCAAAGAATTATAGTTTGAAAAGTGGCATTCTAGATAACAGAATTTGACTTTGAGAGAAACTAAGTAACTTCCCAAAGTTACTCAATTAAAAGACTTGGCAAGATTGAAATTTAAGTCTCAAATAATTCACTTCTAGTAAAATTAGTGTCCAGTTTGACTAAAACTGGGCTTGCCTACTCACCATGATTGACTTGGGCCTGGTGAGAAGAGCAGTAGGCACTGGCTATATCTAGTGATGATCTGTGAGGGCATCACAAAGCCTAGAAGTAGGGCTTCAACACGGAAATACTGAGGGATGAGGAGGGAGCACATTGCCATTCTACAATATGTGTGAGGCCCTAGATTTGATACCCAATACCACACGCACACAAATACACACACACACACACACACACACACACACACACACACACACATCAAAAGTGACACACTAGTAAACAACCATAGCATTTACCCAGGACATGACTCATGCAACTCCATTACTAGACAACAATGTCTCCTCCTTTGCTCCCTCAGGAGCAAAATAGGAAAATGTATCATCTAAGCAAAATTGTGCAACAGACCCTCCATTTTGCAAAGCAACTCATTTTTGTGGTTTAAAATTCAAAGGGATTTCTTCCTATCATCTGTCAAAATAAAGTCTTCTGGCATTACAGCCAGGACCAGAAGATAGACAGGCTTCAGAGCATTAGGCATTTAGATTTGGGTCCTGCTTTTTGCATTTTCTTGCTCTCTAAACCTTAGCCTTATGCTAATCTTTCCAAACTCTTTTCTCATTTGTAAAATGTAAAACATTCATACTTCACAGGATTTGAGGATCTTTAATAAAAGTCAACTACTTTCATCAAATATGAAGGAGGAGGATAATCACAACAGAAATCCCTAAACCAGATGCATGTAGCTAGCTTATTTGAGACACTTTCAAATATGGTGCCTGTTCAATTTCAAAATAATTAACTAAGAACTTAAAAAAATTCTAGTTAGTTAAGTGGTGAGGACTCTTTTTAAAAAGAATAAACAAGGCTGGTCTCAATTTTATAAATAGAATTAGTTGAATGTTTTGGCATGCTTTTTCTTTGCAGATAAGATCTTAATAATTCTATTTTATTATACGTTAAATTTTTTCATTAAATTTGTGATTCACTTATCTTTATAAATTACTTATCATCATTTATAAATTACTCATCATCATTACTTATCATTTATAAATTACTTATAATATGCACTTTTTTATATGTGATAAAAATGAATATATTTCCCCTTCTCCCATTTTCTGTACAGGTGCTATAATTTTTAGGTCATGTTATCCTTACAGCATTTAACAATGTTCAATGATCATTAATTTTGTAGACTCTTCAAGACCTAATGAATGAAATCAGTCCTAAGCAGAAAGTAGAAATATGGATTCCAGTTGAAATGACTTTGCACTAAAACCCTAACGTGGAATTTTTCCAAATGAACAATGATAAAATCTCTACCCTGGGTGATTTTCAAGGTCTTTGCTACAATGAGTTTTTGAAGCAAGGAGCTTTTGGCATTTCCTCAGTAATTGGACCCTAAGTTGTGTCAACAAGTACTTATGTACTCTTTACAGTCTTGTCTTGCTGCTTTTGCCTTTAAACATCCTGATATTCTTTTCTGAACAAAACACAGACCTGTGCTTCAAAACATTAATTGATTTTCCTTACAACATCCCAAGGGTCTTAAGTTCAAAGCCTCTTTCAAGAGCTCATTTTAGGCAACATTGGAAACTACTTCAGAACACTATAAAGGGTAGTTTAAAAACCACCTGGAAACATTTGGTAACTTTATTTCTACCATTGTGCTGTCATTTAGGCTGAATATACAGAATTTTAGATCCTTCTACATAGTACATATATTAGCCAGCTCACAGGATTATTTAATTATTACACATTACAGGTCAGGAAACGAATGTCCAAAGTATCAAAAATGTACGTAAGTGTCACTTATTATTATTTTATAGGATTTTTTCTTTCTTTATTTTTCTGATTTGAACTCAGGGCCTTGCCCTCTCATTTGGCTTTCTTAAGTAATAGTTTACTCTTTGAGTCATGCCTCCATCATGGCTTTGGAGATGGAATCACATGGACTTTTTGCCTGGGTTAGCTTTACACTACGATCCTCTGGCTCTGACTCCTGAGTAGCTAGGCTTACAGATGTAAGTCAATGGCATTTGGCTGAAAATAATTCTTGATGTCATCATCCCCTGTTGATGGAAAGTGCACAAGTCATTTTATTTCTCTTTCCTTGGATTGCTTACTACAGTAAATGAGTCATTTAGCTTGTTATTTTGCAAATGCTTATTAGGAGGACAAAACTGAAAGTGAATGATATAAATGAGCTTGATAAACCATAAAGCACTATATATGTATAGAGTAATTACTGCTATGAATTATAATAAGCATTAAAAGAAGTGTCCCTTGGAAGGGCTGACACCGAAAATAGACTTAATCCTTCTGTACAGTCTCTCTTACTTTTTTTTCTTAAATTTAAAGCAATAAAAGCATCATTATGTCTGTCCTCACTAGGCACTTAAATAACTTTAGGCTATGTATGTGGCTTATACATTTTCTTATTGCATTATTGTACTTCTGTATACATCTTCCTTTTGATTAGGAAAAACTATTTTATGTGCAAGTAGTTTAAATCTTCCTCAAACTTTTGAAGAAAATTCCAGCAAAATCCATATTTTTAAGGACATTTATGGTTTGTTCCAGGATTTTACCAAATATCATAACAAAAATCTAAAAGCATGTGGCATAATGGCTAAGAACTCAGCCTCCGGAGGCAGAAGGTATATATTTAAGTTCTGTCTGACAATTATTAGCTGTGTGCTCTTGGACAAATTATTTTGTATTTTGCTATCCTATTTCCTATTTTGTATGGTGGAAGAAAAATAATGATACCTTAAAGGATGGATACGAGAAGTATATTAGTTAACACAATTAAGCATCAAATAAAAGTTTGTTGTTGTTATTGTTGTTGTTATTATTATTTGGTACCACTCCTAGGGCTTGAACTCAGGGCCCATGCACTATCCCTGAGCTTTTGTACTCAAGGCTAGCATTCTATTACTTGAGCCATTGCTCGACTTTTGGCTTTTTTTTTTTTTTTTTTGTAGTTTATTGGAGATAAGTGTTTCATAGATTTCTTGCCCTGTCTGGCTTTGAACCATGCTCCTCAGATCTCAGCCTCCTGAGTTACCAGTACTTGGCATGCTATTATTACTTAATGTGTTTAATTAGCTACTCTTCAGCATCTGGTGAAATAAAATCGATTTTGTTCTGAATCTGGAATTTCCACTTGTTTTAAACAATAAAGAGCACACTGGTGACAGTAAAAAAAGTTATCTAAATATCCATATGGTACAAAGCTCTGTGCTCATTTTCTCAGTGATGGGCGCAGCTTTGGAAGCTCATGGACTCCAGGAAAGCAGGAAGTGCTGCTGAGATGCTCTTTCACTTTCACAGCACATTTTCTTACTATTGAAGACAGGAGATTGCATTAAAACACAGTTCACCAACTAGGGAGGCATGGGATAATATCTAGAACTGAAGAGCATGAGCCTCAGGAGCTCTCTGTTTTCTGACTCTCTCTCTCTCTCACACACACACAGAGCACATAACACATACAAGCATGCACACACACCCTAACACTACCACCACAACATCTCCAGATGAAACAGGCCAAGTGAAGTATTAGAACCAGATTTAGAGATGATGCAATTATTTCACAGGTATGTGACATACTGAAAAAAATATATACAGATAATCTTTTTTGGAAGTCTACTATACACCAGCAACACTTTCATCCTGTACTAAACCTGTATGGTAATTGCTCTTATTTTTATTTTGCAGAGGGGAAATAAAAGTTTGAGGTAGTAACAAAAATAAGATGTGATGAAGCCACAACTTGAACTCAGGTCCAATGCTATGGAAGCATGAGGCCTGGAGTTCAAATCACAGTACTGGCCAAGGGGGGAAAAATCGATTTCTAAGTCATAAATTCTTAGAAGTTATCTTCAAGGCCATAACAAAGTGAGTGACAGGCAGGTTTCATTTCTTTGCTTCCATGATATTTACAAACACTCCACAGCCTTCAAGTCAGGTGATCAAGCCCATTATGAGGTGAATTGAGGACATAGTCAGCCCAACAGTAATGAAAGAGGGAGAAGAGCGGAAGTGAATATATTTTAAAACTGTGTGACACAGCATACAAACTAATGGAAAAAACTGCAAAAGATCTCTCAAAAAAAATCTCAGTGGAACAGTACTGCAAAGGTATCTTATCTGTGTCTATGGAGGGATCTGGGAAGAATTCACAGAGGAGGTAATGCTTGCGGTGAGTCTGGAAGGATATCTTTGCCAGATATACATGATGGGCAACAGTGTATCAGGTAAAAGAATCATAATGTGCAATGAAACAGAGCCCCAGAAGAGTTGGATTCATACTGGAAACCAAAAGCAATACCTTATAACAGCAGATGAGAGTATGCATGTTATATAGATAGGCACTGATGGAAGAATGGCCAAATACCTAAAATGGTTAAAAAAAAAAGAGAGAGAGAGAGAGAAAAGCAAGCTGGTAATTCATTAAAGGTCTTGCACATCATAAGTGAATGGAATTTAAATTTTATCCTAAAAACTGTTGACCATCAGGATATATAGTAGTGCTGTGAATTGAGATGATTTGTAGTCTAGAAAATCACTATGGTTGTACAGGGAAGAACAAAGCAGAGGGTGTTAAGTCAAGAAAAAGAAAATACTTAAGAGGGGCTGGGAAGGTGGCTCAGTGGTAGAGCGCTTGCCTTGCATGCCTGAGGCCCTGGGTTCGATTCCTCAGCACCACATAAGCAAAAAGAAAAGAGCCAGAAGTGGTGCTGTGGCTCAAGTGGTAGAGTGCTAGCCTTGAACTGAAGAGCTGAGGGACAGCGCCCAGGCCCAGAGTTCAGGTCCCACAACTGATCCCCCCCCACCAAAAAAAAAAAAAGAAAAATACTTAAGATACAGTTAGACTGTTCTTATTGATGAATTTTGCCCAACATTTACAGGAGAACCAATATCAATTATTCTCAAACTATTTCAAAACTAAAAAGAGGGGATAATTTTTCTAATTCAGTTTTGGAAGCCAGTATTAACTTGATTTAAAAAAAAAACAACAAAAAAACGAGGCAAAATGAAATAAAAACAACCTGACAAAGACACTAATAGATGAACATATGCCATTTTTGCTTCTGATTACAGAAGCAAAAAATCCCACAGGCAAAACTAATCCAACAGCATATGAAACAGGATTTATTCCTGGAACGTAAGGGTCGTTCAACATAAGGAAATCAGTCAACTTGATACACCATATTAATAGGATTTGAGAATAAAACCTCATGAGCATCTCCACTGATGTGGAAAGAATATCTGACAAAATTCAACATTCTTTTGTGAGAAAAAACTCAGGAAACTCAGAGAGAACATCTAGGAATATAGCAATCTTATCAGCATAGGGAATGACAAAAATTGAAATCCCTGTCCTTAACTACAGAGAAGGATTCCATATTCATTATTGCCATTCAATGTTATATTAGAAGATTTAGTTGTATAGGAAGAAAATGAAATAAAAGGCATCTAAACTGGAAGAAAAATTTGGAAGGAAAAGTAGCCATCTCTGTTTCTAGATGATAGGATATAAGTCATAGAAAATCTCAACAAATTCATAGAGGACCCCAAAAGTTATCTGCATTAATGAATGACTTCAGTAAACTTGAAGGATACAATAAGACACAAAAATCAGTTGTATTTTTTTTCATACTATCATTATGGGAAACAGAATGCAATGTCCTCAAAAAGTGAAAATAGGCACTGGGCTTATGGTTCATGAGGTAAAATGCAAGGCCCTGAGTTCAATCCCCAATATTAAAAACAAGTCAAAAACCTAAAAAGCCAACTTCCACACCATTCAGCTATTCCACTATCGAATTCATGCCCCACAGAAATGAAATCAGCTTATCAAAAGGATACCTTTATGCCCATGTGTATTGCAGCACTATTCACAATGGCCGATATATGGAATCAATTTAAGTGTGATGGATGAATGAGTGGATAAAGAATGAGTTATGGAGTTCCGGGAAGATGGCGGAGGAGAAGCGGGAGGCTAAACAAGGTCTCACATAGAAGGCAGTTTTAGTGTTCCAGTGAACAGTCCTAAGCCAGAGAATCACTCCAAGTGTGCCATCACAGGACAGAGAGTTAGGCCAGAGAGGGAAAATCCAGGCAAGGAGACAGATCTGAGCACTTGCCAGCAGCTGCGGCAGCCATAGATGCTGCCGTACCTGTAACACAGCGAGTCTAGGACGAATAGCAGATTCTACTGAACACGAGCAAGACTTGACAAGGAGCAGACTTCTTCATCCTGCAGTTCGCAGATGAGAGAGGACCCAGGAACCAAGACTCCAGCGTGAGTAGAAGCCTGACATGCTCACTCCTCCTCAGGGAGCAGAGGAGGAAAGGCCACCCCTCCCCCTCCCTCCCCCCCCCCCCCCCCCCCACTACTGGAGTTCTCCATCTTTGATACTGACAAAGGCTCAGCTGAGCAGCTAGCTCCAACTCAGGCCTTGGAAGAAAACAAGAGCCATTTAGCAGGTCACAGGAACCTAACCTGACCTGCTAGGCTCAGCTCCCCCCAGGGAAAAGTCACCCAGCCCAGGCAGCCAGCCCCAGGAAGGGCTTTCTTCACTGGGTGAACAGAGCCAGAGGCTGCCCCTCCCTACAGCAGCCTTGACAATCAACTGCAATACAGTAAACATAAACCCTGAGAATGGCTCCAGGCTGGGCTCTGTGAGTGTCTCAGAAGCTAGCCCCTCAGGGAAAAGCTACTGTTTGTTGAAAGGCCTCAACTCTACCCAGAACCTAGCCTCATCACAACATCTCCAAACTAGAGGAAACAGCCTTCTCCCTCTTTTGTGATACTCAAAACAGATCTCCCTCCCATTGAACTAGTCTGGGAGGAGGACCACAAAATCCTGGGTAAAGCAGAGCATTTTTCTGCCTGCTCAAACAAACTGACTTAAGAAACCATCCAAACCACAGGAAAATCAAACACCACAAGCAGACCAGAGACTCCAACAAGAGACTGGTTACAGACACAAGGGAGATACAGGATCTTCCCATCCCACCAAAAAAAATCAAAGAACTCTTTTTTTTGTACCTTTTATAAAAAAATTTTTTCTAAAACTTTTTAAAAATTTTTTAATTTTAACCTTTTTCAAAAATTTTGTTTTCTATTAACTTTTTTTTTCTTCCTCTTATAATTTTTATTTTAGGGGTATAAGTATGTGTGTGCTTTTTTTCTTTTTTTTTCTCTTTTTTGGGGTGGGAGGGGTCCAGTCGTGGGGCCTGAACTCTGGGCCTGGGCGCTGTCCCTCAGCTCTTCAGCTCAAGGCTAGCACTCTACCACTTGAGCCACAGCGCCACTTCCGGCTTTTTTCTGTTCTTTTTTTTTTTTTAAATTTTATTTTATTTTATTTGAGAACATACCGTACAGAGGGGTTACAATTACATGGGCAGGATAATGCATACATTTCTTACCAAGCATTGCAGCCTCCTCCTTTGTTTACCCTTCACCTCCCTTCCCAGCCTCCCCCCCTCCCCCCCACCCAATCATAACCCCCCTCCCCCCCCACCGACATTGTAAAGCTGGTTTTGACATGACATTTTGTACTTCTCATTGTTGCAACAGGTCCACCTGAATCCTTAAACGACTTGTTTGTCCCCGTCTCCTCCACATGTTATACTGACATCAAATATAGTGAAAGCGGGGGTTACACTGTGGGGGAGGGACATACAAAGCAACAAAGAAATAATCTTATAAATGCGTTAGAAACACATGCATGAAAGAAACAAAAACATTAAAATACATATTTGAGGGTTCGTTTTCCTAACATCACATTCTCTGACTTTTTCCGCTTGACTCATACCTATACTAGATATTGCAAATAAGGGAAACCATGGGACCTGTTTCTTTGGGCCTGGCTTACTTCACTTAATATAATTTTTTCCAAGCCTTTCCATTTCCTAACAAATGGGGAAATGTCATTCTTTCTGATGGAGGCATAGAATTCCATTGTGTATATATACCACATCTTCTTGATCCATTCATCTACTGAGGGGCATCTGGGTTGGTTCCATATCTTAGCTATGGTAAATAATGCTGCAATAAACATAGTTGTGCTGGTAGCTTTAGTGTGGCCTTGTTTGTGATCATTTGGGTAAATGCCCAAAAGTGGGATTGCTGGGTCGTTGGGGAGCTCTATGTGGAGTCTTTTGAGGAACCTCCATACTGCTTTCCAAAGTGGTTGAACAAGTTTACATTCCCACCAACAATGAAGTAAGGTTCCTTTCTGTCCACATCCCCTCCAGCATCTGTTGTTGTTAGAGTTCTTGATTTTTGCTGTTCTAACTGGAGTGAGGTGATATCTCAATGTTGTTTTGATTTGCATTTCTTTTATGGCTAGGGATGTTGAACATTTCTTCATGTGTCTATTGGCCATCCTTCTTTCTTCTTCAGAGAAGCTTCTCTTTAAGTCTTTCGCCACTTACTTATTGGGCAGTTGTTTCTTTGATGATTTGTTGTTGGGTGGTTTAATTTTTTGAGTTCCAAGTATATTTTAGATATGAGACCCTTGTCCGTTGTATGGCTAGTAAAGATCTTCTCCCAATCCGTGGGCTTTCTATTGATCTTGCTAGCTATGTCATTTGCCCTGCAGAAGCTCTGCAACCTTATACAATTCCATTTGTCCAACCTTTCTTTGATTTGTTGTGTTTCCGGGTCTCTATTCAGAAAATTTCGGCCTGAGCCGAGGACACCCAGGGTTTCTCCTATTCCATCCTGTAATGTTTTCAGAGTGTCTGCTTTGAGTTCAAGGTCTTTGATCCATTTGGAGTTGATTCTGGTGCAGGGTGATATATAAGGATCTAGCTTAAGTTTTCTACATGTAGTTAACCAGTTTTGCCAGCACCATTTACTGAAGAGGCTGTCTGTCTTCCATTCTATTGTTTTAGCTCCCTTATCGAAGATTAGATGGCTATAGGTCTGTAAGTTCATTTCTGGGTTTTCAATTCTATTCCATTGGTCCTGAGGTCTGTTCTTATGCTAATACCAAGATGTTTTGATTACTATGGCTTTATAGTAGAGTTTGAAATTTGGTATTGATATTCCTCCAGCAGTGTTCTTTCCGTTGAGGAGCGTTTTTGCTATTCGGGGTCTTTTATTGTTCCATATGAATTTTTGGATTGCCTCTTCTATTTCCTTGAAGAATGAGGGTGGAATTTTGATAGATATTGCGTTGAATTTGTAGATAGCCTTGGGAAGTATTGCCATTTTCACGATGTTAATCTTTCCAATCCAGGAGCATGGGAGGTTTTGCCATTTTTTAAGTTCTGTGTTGATTTCCTTTTTCTTTTTCTTTTATTTTATTTTATTTTATTTTATTTTATTTGAAAACATACTGTCCAGAGGGGTTACAATTACATGGGCAGGAAAATGCATACATTTCTTACCAACCATTGCAGCCTCCTCCTTTGTTTACCCTTCACCTCCCTTCCCAGCCTCCCCCCTCCCCCCCACCCAATCATACCCCCCCTCCCTCCCCCCCACCAACATTGTAAAGCTGGTTTTGACATGACATTTTGTACTTCTCATTGTTGCAACAGGTCCACCTGAATCCTTAAACGACTTGTTTGTCCCCGTCTCCTCCACATGTTATACTGACATCAAATATAGTGAAAGCGGGGGTTACACTGTGGGGGAGGGACAAACAAAGCAACAAAGAAATAATACTATAAATGCGTTAGAAACACATGCATGAATGAAACAAAAACATTAAAATACATATTTGAGGGTTCATTTTCCTAACATCACATTCTCTGAGTTTTTCCGCTTGACTCATACCTATACTAGATATTGCAAATAAGGGAAACCATGGGACCTATGTTTCTTTGGGCCTGGCTTACTTCACTTAATATAATTTTTTCCAAGCCTTTCCATTTCCTAACAAATGGGGAAATGTCATTCTTTCTGATGGAGGCATAGAATTCCATTGTGTATATATACCACATCTTCTTGATCCATTCATCTACTGAGGGGCATCTGGGTTGGTTCCATATCTTAGCTATGGTAAATAATGCTGCAGTAAACATAGTTGTGCTGGTAGCTTTAGTGTGGCCTTGTTTGTGGTCATTTGGGTAAATGCCCAAAAGTAGGATTGCTGGGTCATTGGGGAGCTCTATATGGAGTCTTTTGAGGAACCTCCATACTGCTTTCCAAAGTGGTTGAACAAGTTTACATTCCCACCAACAATGAAGTAAGGTTCCTTTCTGTCCACATCCCCTCCAGCATCTGTTGTTGTTAGAGTTCTTGATTTTTGCTGTTCTAACTGGAGTGAGGTGATATCTCAATGTTGTTTTGATTTGCATTTCTTTTATGGCTAGGGATGTTGAACATTTCTTCATGTGTCTATTGGCCATCCTTCTTTCTTCTTCAGAGAAGTTTCTCTTTAGGTCTTTCGCCCACTTACTTATTGGGCAGTTGTTTCTTTGAGGATTTGTTGTTGGGTGGTTTAATTTTTTGAGTTCCAAGTATATTTTAGATATGAGACCCTTGTCCGTTGTATGGCTAGTAAAGATCTTCTCCCAATCCGTGGGCTTTCTATTGATCTTGCTAGCTATGTCATTTGCCCTGCAGAAGCTCTGCAACCTTATACAATCCCATTTGTCCAACCGTTCTTTAATTTGTTGTGTTTCCGGGTCTCTATTCAGAAAATTTCGGCCTGAGCCGAGGAGACCCAGGGTTTCTCCTATTCCATCCTGTAATGTTTTCAGAGTGTCTGCTTTGAGTTCAAGGTCTTTGATCCATTTGGAGTTGATTCTGGTGCAGGGTGATATATAAGGATCTAGCTTTAATTTTCTACATGTAGTTAACCAGTTTTGCCAGCACCATTTACTGAAGAGGCTGTCTGTCTTCCATTCTATTGTTTTAGCTGCCTTATCGAAGATTAGATGGCTATAGGTCTGTAGGTTCATTTCTGGGTTTTCAATTCTATTCCATTGGTCCTGAGGTCTGTTCTTATGCCAATACCAAGCTGTTTTGATTACTATGGCTTTATAGTAGAGTTTGAAATTTGGTATTGATATTCCTCCAGCAGTGTTCTTTCCGTTGAGGAGCGTTTTTGCTATTCGGGGTCTTTTATTGTTCCATATGAATTTTTGGATTGCCTCTTCTATTTCCTTGAAGAATGAGGGTGGAATTTTGATAGGTATTGCGTTGAATTTGTAGATAGCCTTGGGAAGTATTGCCATTTTCACAATGTTAATCTTTCCAATCCAGGAACATGGGAGGTTTTGCCATTTTTTAAGTTCTGTGTTGATTTCCTTTTTCAAGATTTTAAAGTTTTTATCATAGAGGTCCTTCACTTCTTTAGTTAAGTTAATTCCTAGGTATTTTATTTTTTGTGGGGCTATTACAAATGGAGTTGCTTTCCTAATTTCAGCCACACTTTTCTCATTGTTGGCATACAGAAAAGCCATGGATTTTTGGGGGTTAATTTTATAACCTGCTACTTTGCCAAAGTTTTGAATCAGCTTAAGTAATTTGGGAGTGGAGTCTATGGGATTCTTTAAATACAAGATCATGTCATCTGCAAAGAGGGAGAGTTTTATTTCTTCTTTCCCTATTTGGATCCCCTTTATGTCTGCATCTTGTCTTATTGCTGTAGCTAGGCATTCTAACACTAGATTGAAGAGAAGTGGAGAGAGGGGGCATCCTTGTCTTGTTCCTGAGTTAAGAGGAAATGGCTTTAGTTTTTCACCATTGAGTATAATGCTGGCTGTAGGTTTGTCATATACAGCGTTTATTGTACTGAGGAATGTTCCATGGATTCCTAATTTTTCCAAAACCTTCATCATAAAGGGGTGTTGGATCTTGTCGAATGCTTTTTCTGCGTCTATTGAGATAACCATGTGGTTCTTATTCTTGCTCCTGTTGATGTGATGAATAATATTAATTGATTTGCGTATATTGAACCAGCTTTGCATCCCTGAAATGAATCCTGTTTGATCGTGGTGTATGATTTTTTGGATGAATTGTTGAAGTCGGTTGGCCAAAATTTTGTTGAGAAGTTTTGTATCAATGTTCATCAAAGAAATGGGTCTATAGTTCTCTTTCTTTGATGAGTCCCTGCCTGGTTTTGGGATGAGGGTTATGATGGCTTCATAGAATGTGTTCGGTAGTGAGCTTTCTCTTTCAATTTCATTGAAGAGTTGGAGGAGAATTGGTGTGAGCTCTGCTTTGAAGGCCTTGTAAAATTCCGCTGTAAAACCATCTGGTCCTGGACTTTTCTTAGCTGGGAGGTCTCTTATTGCTGTTTCTATTTCAATGCTTGATATGGGCCTGTTAAGATAGTTTAACTCATCTTGGTTTAGTTTTGGCATGTCAATATTTGCTAGGAAGAGGTCCATTTCTGTCAAGTTCTCAAACTTATTAGCATAAAGTTTTGAGAAGTATTCCCTTATAATGTTCTGAATCTTGGTTTTTTCCGTGGTGATGTTTCCATTCTCATCTCTGAGTTTATTAATTTGGGTGTGTTCTCTTCTTTTTCTGATAAGATTTGCTAAGGGTCTGTCAATTTTGTTAAGTTTTTCGAAGAACCAACTCTTTGTTTTGTTGATTCTTTCTATAGTTTTTTTGGATTCTAATTCATTTAATTCTGATTTAATTTTGATTATTTCTTTCCGTCTACTGGATTGGGGTTTATCTTGCTGCTCTTTTTCAAGGAGGTTTAGATGTGTCATTAAATTGTTAGCTTCAGATCTCTCCAATTTGTTGATGTAGGAGCTCAGAGCTATAAACTTGCCCCTGAGTACTGCCTTTGCTGTGTCCCAGAGGAGCTGGTATTTTGTGTGTTCATTTTTGTTGAATAGCATGAACATTTGAATTTCCTTTCTAATCTCTTCCATGACCCACTCATGATTCAGCAGTGTGTTGTTCAGCCTCCATGTGATACCGGACTTTCTTTGGTGGCTTTTGGTGTTGAGTTCTAATTTTATTCCCTTGTGGTCAGAGAGAATGCAAGGTATAACTTCAATGTTTCTGAATTTAGACAAGTTTGCTTTGTGGCCTAAAATGTGGTCTATTTTAGAAAACGTTCCATGTGCTGCTGAGAAAAACGAGTATTCTGATGCTGCTGGGTGAAATGTTCGGTAAATGTCTGTTAAGTCTAGTTGATCTATGCAGCTGTTTAGATCTGCGGTTTCTCTGTTGAGTTTTTGCCGAGTTGATCTATCTAGTGGGGAGAGTGGTGTGTTAAAATCCCCAACGATTAATGTCTTTGGATCTATATGGGATTTGAGGGAAAGTAGTGTTTCTTTGATAAATTTGGGTGCTCCATTGTTTGGCGAATAGATATTTAGAATTGTAATATCCTCCTGAAGGAGAGATCCTTTAATTAGTATGTAGCGACCTTCTTTATCTCTTTTCAGGAATTTTAATTTGAAGTCTATTTTATCTGATATTAGGATTGCAACTCCCGCCTGTTTATGCGGTCCGTTTGCTTGGTAGATTTTGTTCCAGCCTTTAACATTTAAAATGTGTTTGTTTTTATGGGCAAGATGTGACTCCTGAAGGCAGCAGATAGAAGGGTTTGTTTTTTAATCCAACTAGACAGTCTATGTCGCTTAATTGGAGAGTTCAGTCCGTTAACATTAAGAGATAGGACTGAGAGGTATTTGGGAGTTCCTGCCATGTTATCTACCTTCTTGGGGGCTGCAAAAACTGTGTTCTTCCTATGGTTCTTGGATTCTCAGTTTGGGTGCAGTTTCTTGGCCTTTATTGCGGTCTTGTTGGTTTTCTATGTGTAGGACATCTTTAAGAATCTTTTGTAGGGCTGGTTTGGTGGAGATGTATTGTTTCAATTTGTCTTTGCTATGGAAGGTTTTTATTTGGCCTTCAGTTATGAAGGAGAGTTTAACTGGGTACAGTATTCTTGGTTGATAGTTGTTTGTTTTTAGGGCATGGCATACATCATTCCAGGCTCTTCTTGCTTTGATTGTCTCTGCTGAGAAATCTGAGGTGATTCTAATTGGTTTCCCTTTATAAGTGATTACCCTTTTCTCTCTGACAGCTTTAAGGATCTTTTCCTTGTTCTGAGTTGATCCTGTGCGGATTATAATGTGGCGGTGGGATGTCCTATTCAGGTCTGGTCTATTTGGGGTTCTAAAGGCTTCTTGTATCTGGACAGGCCTATCTTTTTGCAAGTTTGGGAAGTTCTCTGCTAGGATCCTGTTAAACAAATTTCCTAGACCATTAACTTCTGTTTCTAGGTGCTCCTCTACACCCATTATCCTTAGATTAGGCCTTCTGATGGTGTCTTCCAGGTGTTGGATAGATCTATCATATTTCTTGGACTTGTCTTGGATGGTTGTATGTTCTTTCTCTATAATATTTAGGCTGTCTTCAATCCCTGAGATTCGATCTTCTGCATGGTCTAACCTGCTGTCAAGACTCTCTACTTTGTTTTTTATCTCTTTTCCTTCTAGTTGGTCAGCTTTGATGGCTTCAAGTTCTTTGTTGAAGCTCTGTTTTAGGTCTTGTATGAATTTCTTTACTTCCTTAATTTGGTGTTCAGTGTTTGTCCTCAAATCACTTAGTTGATTGGTTATGGTTTCTTAGAGCTCCCATTCCTTCTGTTGGGTTCCATTCAGCATTCCCTTTGTGGTCTCTCTGACTTCCTTCAGCTCTTTGTTAATGGATTCCATGAATGCCTTTAGTGATCTTTGTGTGTTCTCTACCTGGTCTCTCAATTCCTGTATTACTCTTTGATTAGCTTCCTCCCGTTCGTGGGATTCCTGCAGATCTCTTTGAGTGTTCTCAGCCTGCTCACGCCATTCCTCCCTTTCTCTTTGAGTATTCTCAAGTTGTTCACGCAAATCCTGTATCAGTTTTTGAGTAGCTTCCTCACGCTTATGATATTCCTGTATAAACTTCTGGGATGCCTCCTCTCTCTCCCTATCATGCTCATACAGAGTCCTTTGTACGTTGTCAAACTTTTCATTTATCATGTTTGCCAGCAGTGTTTGTAGAGCTGTTTGGGAACTCTCCTCTGGATTATTCATTATCTGTTCTAACCCCTGATTATCAAGATTGGGAATTGAGATACCCGAATTTGCCATTTTTCTTGTGTTTTTCCGGCTTACTCTGCCCATTTGAGATGAAGATAGCACCAGTTTTGTGCTAGAACACTATCTTAAGGCAACCATCAACCAAAGTTTGCATTTGTACAGTCAATAGTCTACAGATACAATCTAGTTAGATACATCTATTCGACATCAAACAACTATATGTTAAAGGGCTTCGAACCGCAGAGAAGAATTTGGAAAACCGGAAATTATTAGAGTTAGGGAGAGATGTGGGTAAAAAATAGGAATAGATTGGTGTGGGGAGGCACAGGGAGAGTTAACTATGTCCTAATCACAATGCAGGAAATAGGTTGGGTAGGATGCAAGTAGAGAGAGAGAGAAAAAGAAGAAAGGGAAAGGGGAATGAAAAGAGACCAGAAAAAAAAATAGAAACGTAAAAATTAATTTTATTTTAGAGATTAAAAGACCATCTATTTATAGAGGAATATGAATATGTTGAGAGAAAGGGAGGGACATAGAGGAGATGTGAAAAACTTTAAAAAAACGCTTAAAATATTATATAGGTATAAAGAGGTAGTACTGCTATTAATGAATTTAAGTCTCAGAGGTTTTGAAT
This sequence comes from Dipodomys spectabilis, assembly GCF_019054845.1. NCBI lineage: Eukaryota > Metazoa > Chordata > Mammalia > Rodentia > Heteromyidae > Dipodomys > Dipodomys spectabilis. The sequence goes on along the minus strand of NW_024870835.1, from coordinate 3,806,643 downwards.
TGAGTAATAAGTTTGTGGATTAAGTGTGTACACAATGGGGGATAGGGTCTACTGGTTAACTACGGGTTTATCTGAGGATGTGCAGGACAAGAGTTAAGTCACATAAAGAAGAACAAAGAGGAAAAGATGGAAAGGATAGGAAAGTGAGAAGAAAAGATCAGACGTTCAGTAGAGCTAGACAGAAAACAAAAAGATAATTAAGAATGAAAGAAAAAGAGAAAGAAGACAAGAAAAGAAAGGAAAACACACATTCACGTATTCCTAAAATAAAAATTATAAGAGGAGAAAAAAAAAAGTTAATGGAAAACAATTATTTTTTCAGAAAAGGCAAAAATTAAAGATTAATGAAAGTTTTAGAAAAGCAAAATTTTTTTTTATATATATAAGGTAACAAAAAACGAAAAAAAAAACAAAAAAAAGAAAAAAAGAAAAGAAGAAGAAGAAAAAAAAAGTTCTTTGATTTTTTTTTTTTTTTTGGAGGGGTGGGAAGAGTCCTGTATCTCCCTTTTGTCTGTAACCAGAGTCTGGTTGGAGTCTCTGGTCAACTTGAGGTCCTGTGGCTTGATTGGTTTCTTAAGTCAGTTTGTTGGAACAGGCAGAAAAATGCTCTGCTTTACCCAAGATTTTGAGATCCCCCTCCCAGGTTAGTTTACTGGGAGGGTGATCTGCTTTGAGAATCACAAAAGAGGGGGATGCAGTGATGAGGCTAGGTTCTGGGTAGAGTTGAGGCCTTTCAACGAACAGTAGCTTTTCCCTGGGGCTATTTTGTGAAAAAAACTCACAGCACCCAGCCTGGAGCCATTCTCAGGGCTTCTGTTTTTCAATTGATTGTGGTGGCTGCTAGAGGGAGAGGCAGCCTCTGGCTCTGGTTACCCAGTGAGGAGAGCCACTCCAATGGCTGGCGCCTGAGCTGGGTGACTTTTCCCTGGATGGAACTGAGTCTGTGAGGTCACTTCGCCATTAAGTTCTTGTGACCTGCTAAATGACTAGTTTTATTCCAAGGCCTGAGCTGGAGCTAGCCGCTCCTCCGAGCTTTGTCGGTATCCAAGATGGAGATCACCGGTGCTGGGCGGGGAGGGGTGGCATTCCCTCCTCTGCTCCCAGAGAAGGAGTGAGGAAGTCGGGCTTCTACTCACGCTGAGTCTTGGATCCCGGGTCGTCTCTGGTCTGCAAAGTGCAGGATGAAGTTGTCCGCTCCTTGTCGGTTCTTGCTGGTGTTGAGTAGAATCCGCTCGGTCGCTGCCGCGACCCTTCCGCCGCAGCCGCAGCTGCTGGCAGGTGCTCAGATGTGTCCGCTTGGCTTCCCCTCTCTTGACTAACTCTCTGTCCTGTGATGGCACACTTGGTGTGATTCTCTGGCTTGGGACTGTTCACTGGAACTCTGAAACTGTTTTCTATGCAAGAGCTTGTTCAGATTTCATCTTCTCCTCCACCATCTTCCCGGAACTCTCCGGCTTTTTCTTTTTGCTTATGTGGTGCTGAGGAATCGAACCCAGGGCCTCAGGCATGCAAGGCAAGCGCTCTACCACTGAGCCACCTTCCCAGCCCCTTCTTTTATTCTTTAAAAAAAATTTTTTTGTTTAGCTCTACTGACCTTTTGATCCTTTTTTTTCTTTCCTTCTCATTCTTTTCACCTTTTCTTCTCTTTTGTTCTTCTTTACATGACTTAATTGCTGTTCTGCTCATCCTCAGATATACCCCTAGTCGATTATTAGACCTTATCCCCCATTGTGTATACATTTAATCCAGAAATTTATTACTCAATTCAAAACCTTTTAGACTTAAATTCCTTAATAGCAGTACTACCTCTTTATATCTATATATTTTAAGCATTTTTATTTTTTAGTTTTTCACATCTCCTTTCTATCCCTACCCTTATCCTATCCACATTCTTCTCTGAATATTATGATTTTAAATTTGCATAATTTTTAAGATTTTAAGTGTTTCACTTTTTAATTTTTAGTTTGTTTTTCTATTTTTTTCTTGTCTCTTTTTTCCCTTTCTCTTTTTCTTTTTTCTCTCTCTACTATCATTCTATCCAACCTATTTCCCACTTTGAGATTAGGACTTAGTTAACTCTCCCTCTGCCTTTCCACATTCCTCTATTCCTATTTTTACCCACATCTCTCCCTAAACCTAATAATTTCTGGTTTGCCAAGTTCTTCTTTGCGGTTTGTAGCCCATTAATACATAGTTGTTTGATGTTGAATAGATATATCTGTTGAACTAGAGTGTATCTGCAGACTTTTGACTGTGCAACTACAGACTTTGGTTGATGCTTACCTTAAGATAGTGTTCTAGCACAAAACTAGTGTTACTTTCATCCCAAATGGGCAGGGCAAGCTGGAAAAATACACACAAAAAAATGGCAAGCCCGGGTATCTCAACTCCCACTCATGATAATCAGGGGACAGAACAGATAATGAACAATCCAGAGTAGAGTTCCCCAAAAGCTTTACAAACACTACTGATAAACATGGTAAATGAATAGATTGAAAACCTGCGAAGGACTCTGTATGAGCATGATAGGGAGAGAGAGGAGGCAAACCAAAGGTCAATACAGGAATATCATGAGCATGAGGAAGTTACTCAAAGATTGATACAGGAATTGTGTGAACAGCTTGAGAACACTCAAAGAGAAATAAAGGAATGGCGTGAGCAGGCTGAGATCCATCAAAGAGATAGACAGGAATTGTGGGAGCTGGCCGAGAACAGACAAAAAGTCAGGAATGGCGTGAGCAGGCTGAAAACATTCAAGGAGAGCTACAGGAATCGCATGAACATGAGGAAGCTAATCAAAGAGTAATACAGGAATTGAGAGAGCAGGATGAGAATACACAAAGATCACTAAAGGCATTCATGGAATCCATAAACAGAGAGCTGAAAGAACTCAGGGAGTCCACAAAGGGAATGCTGAATGGAACCCAACAGAAGGAATGGGAGTCCAAGGAAACCATAACCAATCAACTAAGTGATTTGAAAATAAACACTGAAGACCAAATTAAGGAAGTAAAGAAGTTCATACAAGATCTAAAACAAAGCTCTAACAAAGAATTTGAAGCCATCAAAGCCGACTAACTAGAAGGAAAAGAAATAAAAACAAAGTAGAAAGTCTTGATAGTCGGTTAGACCATGCAGAAGATCGAATCTTGGGGATTGAAGATATTATAGAGAAAGAACATACAACAGTCCAAGACAAATCCAAGAAATATGATAGATCTATTCAACACTTGGAAGACACCATCAGAAGGACTAATCTGAAGATAATGGGTGTAGAGGAGCACCTAGAAACAGAAGTTAATGATTTAGGAAATTTATTTAACAGGATCCTAGCAGAGAACTTCCCAAACATGCAAAAAAATACTCCTATTCAGATACAAGAAGCTTTTAGAACTCCAAATAGACCAGACCAGAATAGGACATCCTATCGTCACATTATAATCCACACAGGATCAATTCAGACCAAAGAAAACATCCTTAAAGCTGTCAAGGAGAAAAGATCAATCACCTATAAAGGGAAACCAATTAGAATAACCTCAGATTTCTCAGCAGAGACAATCAAAGCAAGAAGAGCCTGGAATGATGTATCCCATGCCCTAAAGACAAACAACTATCAACCAAGAATACTGTACCCAGCTAAACTTTCCTTCATAACCAAAGGTCAAATAAAAACCTTCCATAGCAAAGAAAAATTGAAACAATATATCTCCCAAACCAACCCTACAAAAGATTCTTAAAGATGTCCTACACATAGAAAACCAACAAGACCACAATAAAAGCCAAGCAACCCCACCCAAACTGAGAATCCAAGAACCATAAGAAGAACCCAGTTTTCGCAGCCCCTAAGAAGGTGGATAAAATGGCAAGAACTCCCAAATACCTCTCAGTCCTATCTCTCAACATTAACGGACTTAACTCTCCAATTAAGCGACATAGACTGTCTAGTGGGATTTAAAAGTAAGATCCTTCTATCTGTTGCCTTCAGGAGTCACATCTTGCCCATAAAAACAAACACATTTTCAATGTGAAAGGCTGGAACAAAATCTACCAAGCAAACGGCCCCCATAAACAGGTGGGAGTTCCCATCCTAATATCAGATAAGATAGACTTCAAATTAAAATTAGTAAGAAGAGATAAAGAAGGTCGCTACATACTAACTGAGGGATCTCTCCTTCAGGAGGATATTACAATTCTAAATATCTATTCGCCCAAAAACGGAACACACAAATTTATCGAAGAAACACTACTTTCCCTCAAATCCCACGTAGATCCAAAGACATTAATTGTTGGGTGACTTTAACACACCACTTTCCCCACTAGATAGATCAACTCAATAAAAACTCAACAGAGAAACTGCAGATCTAAACAACTGCATAGATCAACTAGATTTAACAGACATCTACCGAATATTTCACCCAACAGCATCAGAATACACGTTTTTCTCAGCAGCACATGGAACATTTTCCAAAATAGACTACATTTTAGGCCACAAAGCAAACTTGTCCAAATTCAAAAACATTGAACTTATACCTTGCATTTTCTCAGACCACAAGGGAATAAAATTAGAACTCAACACCAAAAGCCACCAAAGAAAGTCCTGTAACACATGGAGACTGAACAACACACTGCTGAATCACGAGTGGGTCATGGAAGAGATTAGGAAGGAAATTCAAATGTTCATGCTATTCAACAAAAATGAACACACAAAATACCAGCTCCTCTGGGACACAGCAAAGGCAGTACTCAGGGGCAAGTTTATAGCTCTGAGTTCCTACATCAACAAATTGGAGAGATCTGAAACTAACAATTTAATGAGGCATCTGAGCCTCCTTGAAAAAGAGCAGCAAGATAAACCCCAATCCAGTAGATGGAAAGAAGTAATTAAAATTCAATCAGAATTAAATGAATTAGAATCCACAAAAACCATAGGAAGAATCGATAAAACAAAGAGTTGGTTCTTCAAAAACATTAACAAAATTGACAGACTCTTAGCAAATCTTATCAGAAAAAGAAGAGAACACACCCAAATAAAGAAACTCAGAGATGAGAATGGAAACATCACCACAGAAACAACCAAGATTCAGAACATTATAAGGGAATACTTCTCAAAACTTTATGCTAATAAGTTTGAGAACTTGGCAGAAATGGACCTTTTCCTAGCAATATTGACATGCCGAAACTAAACCAAGATGAGTTAAACCATCTTAACAGGCCCATATGAAGCACTGAAATAGAAACAACAATAAGAGACCTCCCATCTAAGAAAAGCCCAGGACCAGATGGCTTTACAGCGGAATTCTATAAGGCCTTCAAAGCAGAGCTCACACCAATACTCCTCCAACTCTTCAATGAAATTGAAAGAGAAAGTTCACTACCAAACTCTTTCTGTGAAGCCATCATAACCCTCATCCCAAAACCAGGAAGGGACTCATCACAGAAAGAGAACTATAGACCCATTTCTTTGATGAACAACAAAATTCTGGCCAATCGACTTCAACAATTCATCCAAAAAATCATACACCACGATCAAACAGGATCAAAGCTGGTTCAATATTCACAAATCAATTAATATACTTCATCACATCAACAGGAGCAAGGATAAGAACCGTGTGGTCATCTCAATAGATGCAGAAAAAGCATTTGACAAAATCCAACACCCCTTTATTATGAAGGTTCTGGAAACATTAGGAATCCAGGGAACATTCCTCAATACAATAAAGGCTGTATATGACAAACCTACAGCCAGCATTGTACTTATTGGTGAAAACTAAACCATTTCCTCTTAACTCAGGAACGAGTTCTAGTATTAGAATGCCTAGATACAGCAATAAGACAAGATGCAAACATAAAGGGGATCCAAATAGGGAAAGAAGAAGTAAAACTCTCCCTCTTGGCAGATGACATGATCTTGTATTTAAAGAATCCCACAGACTCCACTCCCAAATTACTCAAACTGATTCAAAACTTTGGCAAAGTAGCAGGGTATAAAATTAACCCCCCAAAATCAATGGCTTTTCTGTATGCCAACAATGAGAAAAGTGTGGCTGAAATTAGGAAAGCAACTCCATTCGTAATAGCCCCACAAAAAACAAAATTCCTAGGAATTAACTTAACCAAAGAAGTGAAGGACCTCTATGATGAAAACTTTAAAAACCTGAAAAAGGAAATCAAAACAGAACTTAGAAAGTGGCAAAAACTCCCATGCTCCAGCATTGGAAAGATCAACATCGTGAAAATGGCAATACTTCCCAAGGCTATCTACAAATTCAATGTGATACCTATCAAAATTTCATCCTCATTCTTCAAGGAAATAGAAGAGGCAATCCAAAAATTCATATGGAACAATAAAAGACCCTGCATAGCTAAAACGATCCTCAACAGAAAGAACAGTGCTGGAGGAATATCAATATCAAATTTCAAACTCTACTATAAAGCCATAGTAATCAAAACAGCTTGGTACTGGCACAAGAACAGACCTCAGGACCAATGGAATAGAATTGAAAACCCAGAAATGAAATACAGACCTATAGCCGTCTAATCTTCGATAAGGGAACTAAAAAATAGAATGGAAGAAAGACAGCCTCTTCAGTAAATGACGCTGGCAAAATTGGTTAACTACTTTCAGAAAACTAAAGCTAGATCCTTATATATCACCCTGCACCAGAATCAACTCCAAATGGATCAAAGACCTCGGAGTCAAAGCAGACACCCTGAAAACATTACAGGATGGAATAGGAGAAACCCTAGGTCTCCTTGGCACAGGCTGAAATTTTCTTAATAGAGACCCAGAAACACAACAAATCAAAGAAAGGTTGGACAAATGGGATTGCATGAAATTGCAGAGTTTCTGCATGGCAAAGGACATAGCTAGCAAGATTAATAGAAAGCCCAGGGATTGGGAGATCTTCGCTAGCCTTAAAACAGACAAGGGTCTCATATTTAAAATAGACCTGGAACTTAAAAAATTAAATCCCCCAACAACAAATCTTCAAAGAAACAACTGGCCAATAAATAAGTGGGCTAAAGACTTAAAGAGAAACTTCTCTGAAGAGAAAAGAAGGATGGCCTATAGACACATGAAGAAATGCTCAACCTCCCTAGCCATAAAAGAAATGCAAATTAAAACAACATTGAGATACCACCTCACCCCAGTTAGAATGGCTAAAATCAAGAACTCTAATAACAACAGATGCTGGAGGGGATGTGGACAAAAGGGAACATTACTGCATTGTTGGTGGGAGTGTAAACTTGTTCAAGCACTTTGGAAAGCAGTATGGAGATTCCTCAAAAGACTCTACATAGAGCTCCCCTAAGACCCAACATACCCACTTTTGGGCATTTACCCAAATGTTTACAAACACTAAAGCTACCAGCACAACTACGTTTATTGCAGCATTATTTACCATAGCTAAGAAATGGAACCAACCCAGATGCCCCTCAGTAGATGAATGGATCAAGAAATATACACAATGGAATTCTATGCCTCCATCAGAAAGAATGACATTGCCCCATTTGTTAGGAAATGGAAAGACTTGGAAAAAATTATCATAAGTGAAGTAAGTCAGGCCCAAAGAAACTTGGGTCCCATGGTTTCCCTTATTTGCAATAACTAATATATGTCTGAGTCAAGCAGAAAAGGTCAGATAAGTTGATGTTAGGGAAATGCATCCTAAGATATGTATTCAAATGTTTTTTTTCTTTCAGGTGATTGTTTATAACACATTTATAAGATTATTTCTTTGTTGCTTTGTATGTCCCTCCCCCATAACCCCTGCTTTCACTGTATTTGAGGTTGGTATATTTTGTGGAGGGGAAGGGAAAAAACAAATCATTTAAATAGGGATACAGGTGGACCCATTGCAACAATGAGAAATACAAGTCGTTATGTGAAAAAAGAACTTTACAATTTTGGTGGGGGGGAGGAAGATTGGGTGGGAGGGACAGGTATAGGATGGGAAGATATAGGAAGGGGAAACAAAGGAGAAGGCTACAATGCTTGATAAGAAATGTACTCATTATCTTGCCCATGTAATTGTAACCCATCTGTGCAGTATTTTCACAATTAAAAAAAAGAGGGAAAAAAAAGAATGAGTTATATACACAATGACTATTATTCAACTTTGAAAGTGTAGTCATTAGCAACAACATGAATGGAACTGTAAAGCACTGATTATATTTACTTATAATCCGGAAACAGGAAAATAAACGTTTTACTTATGCTGATTTCAAAGAGACAGAAAGTAGAATAGAGGTTGCTGCAGGATAGGAAAGGGTCTGGGGAGAGATGCTACAGTAAGATTAGATAATATTGGGTAAAATACAAGGAAGAATAAGTTTCACAATTCTCCTGCACAGTAAAGTTACTATGTTTGGCAATTATATATTATATAATATAAATATTATATATTATATATATTGTATATAAGAGGAGTCCAGAGTTTCTCAGAACAAAGAAATGATAAACATTTAAGAAAACTGAAATGTTAACTTCCCAGATTTGGTGATTATATATTGCGATCATATATTGAATTACAACAAGATTGCATATACTTGATATGCAATCTATATATTCAATACCACCAATTTCAAAAAATATCCTTTTTTGAAGAAATGGAAAAGTCTAGCTTTAAATTTGTATAGAATTGCAAGGACTTTGAAACAGCCAAAACAAAATGGAATAGAAAAATGACTCACACTTCCTGATTTCAAAACTTAACACAAGCTACCATAATTAAAAAAATTCATGGCACTGGCATAAAAAATAGGAATACAGATCGATGTTGTGCAATTCAAAGTCTAGAAATAAACCCAAACATCTATAGCCAATTGAATTTTGTTAAAAGTGCCAAGGGGGAAAGGATTATCTTCCCACTAAGATTCATAGGAGAACTGGACTCTACATTAAAATTAATGATGTTGTATCACTATTTCACACCAACTAAAATATTTAAGTGGTTGGAGGAGTAGAGCATATGGTAACTTCGTATAGTCTTTGTGAAATTTTCCTATCTTTAAAACGACTCTAAAACGTAAGTCTAAGGAAAAAGCCCTATGAGATATCAATGCAAAGTACTAAAATACCTAAAATAAGAAAAGATAGGCAATAATAAGTGTTGTTAAGGATTTAGAGCATCCAAAAATCTCACACATTGCTCTTGAGAATTGAAAATAAACACCCACTTTGGAAAACAGCTTGGCAATTTTTGTTTCCACAAAGTTAAACATACATTTAACATATGACTCAGCAATCCCACTTCTGGGAATTTATCCAAGAAATAAAAAAAAATATGCCCAGAAAAAGACTTGTTAGGAAATGTGCATAGCAGCTTCATTTACAATAGATCAACTCTTAACCAAAATCCACCAATTGGTGGATTGTTATAAAAGCATTCAATGGGAATACTACTCAAATTTAAAAAGAAAATGAATGAGTGATGTACTTATTATGTAAATTTTAAAAGTAATATAAGTGAAATAGACACACATGTCATAAATACATTATTACATTCATGTAAAATTCTACAAAAAACAAACTATATTGACATAAAGCAAGTGAATGCTTCTCAAGACTTGGGATCAGGAGTTTATTGATTATAAGAAGATGCAAGAGGATTTCTGAGAGGTAAGGAAACATTATCAACTAGCCTTTTAGTGATGGCTGCATTTTACATTTGTTAAAACTCAATGTTCATCAAAGACTACACATAGAACTCCCCTATGACCCTCAACCTCACTTCTGGGCACTTACCCAAATTATAACAAACAAGGCCATACTAAAGCTACCAGCACAACTATGTTTATTGCAACATTATTTACCATAGCTAAGATATGGAACCAGCCCAGATGCCCCTCAGTAGATGAATGGATCAAGAAAATTATATATATATATGTATATATACATATATACGTATATATATGTGTGTGTGTGCATATATATATATATATATATATATGAATTCTACACTCCCATCAGAAAGAATGATACTGCCCCATTTGTAAGGAAATGGAAAGACTTGGAAAAAATCATATTAAGTGAAGTAAGCCAAACCACAAAAAACATAGATCCCATGGTTTCCCTTATTTGTAATAATTAGTATACACCTAGGATAATCCTAGCAGATGAGCAGAATAGCTCAATAGCTATGTACATATGACCATATAAGATGATGCAAGTAAATTGAACTCTAAGACATGGACACAAGCGGTTTTTCTTTGTTGTTGTTGTTCTCAATGTACTGCATGATTCTTTTTTCTCCCCCCCCCCCCCCCCCCCCCCCGCCGCCCAGGGTTTATCCCCTGTTTTCACTGTATTCAATTCTGGTATCCTGGGTATTGTATATATGTGTATCTGAACTAGGGAAGGGAAGGGGAACAACAAAATAGTGAGATAAAGGACAAAGAGGGGAACCAATGCAACAGGGATACTCACAAGATAATATGTTGGAAATGATCTGTACAACTTGGGAGTGGGATAAGGGGGAGGGAAAGATGGAGAAAAATGAAGGTGGGGGGGGTGACAAGTTAGACAAGAAATGTAATCACTACCTTACTTATGTAACTGTAACCCCTCTATATAACACCTTGACAATATTTTTTTAAAAACCTCAATGTTCAACAAGAAATGTACTCACTATCTTCTGTATGTAACCATAATCCCTCTGTACATAACCTTGACAATAAAATTAAATTAAAAAAATTCAGCAAGTTAAGTTGGACACTTAAATTTGGTGGATATTACTAAATGTAAATTATACTTTAACAATGGTAATCTTTATAAGCACTTTAAAAAGTAAAACTGGATTGATTCATCAAATATAAGAGCTAATACTACAAAAGTCTTAGAAGAAAAAAATAGAGCAAAACTTCATAGCCCTGAATCTGAGAATAGATTTTTCAGTTATAGCATCTAAAGCATGCGCCTCAAAACAAAATTTAAGTAAAGTTGACCCCCTCAAAGTTAAAAACTTTTATCCATCAAAATATAGTGTCAAGAAAACAAAGAGACAACCAATAGAATGGAAATAAATGATTTCAAATCATATGTCTGTTAAAGGTCTAGTATCCAGACTATGTCAAAACAGTAACAATTTGTCAATGTAAAAAGAGATTCCGAACACCATTAATCATTAGAGGAAAAAAAATCCACAATATGTACTACTTGTTTTTTTAAAATACTTTTTTATTGTAAAAATACTGTACAGAGGGGTTACAGTTACATGAGCAAGGTAATGAGTACATTTCCTATTGAGCATTGTTACCTCCTCCTTACTTCTATCCCTAGAATGGCTATATTTAAAAATTGGAATACAAAAAGTGTCCATAAAGATGGAGAGAGATTGGACGCTTTTACTTTGCCGGTGGTAATATAAATGATTCAATTGCTGTACAAATGTTTTACCATTCCTCCAAAAGTTAAGTACAGATTATCATATGGTCTAGAAATTCAACCCCTAAAATATCTTCAAGGTAATTATAAACAGATACTAAAGCAAATATACATGTAGACATGTTCATATCAGCATTACTCCCAATAGGCAACAGATGAGTGGATAAGCAAATCGCAGTATTCACATACAGCATAATATTATTTAGGAATAACAGAAATGAGATATGAGGGATATTACAATGTGAAGATTTACATCAAGGACAGGCAGACACAAAGGAGTTCATACTGTATGTTTCCATTTATAGAAAATATCCAGAATCAGCAAATCCATTCAGAAAAAAAAATTAGTACTTTCTGGAGGTTGGGAGAGGGAAATTAGGAAATAGCTGCTTAGTGGGTATGGAGAAGCTATCTGAGGTGAGAATTAGATCTTGTCTTGGAATTAGATCAACATAGTGGATATATCACACTGTACTTATTGTACTACATAACTATGAGGTTTTAATTAGACCGATTGCAACTGAGTAAAAAAAAAACTTAAAACATTCACACGAACACTGCCTGTCCTCTACTACTAACACAAAGTCAGTTTGGTAGATTTGTTTCTGACAGGTAATTGATTAGTGAAAATTGAGGATTATGTGTTAAAGATTAACCCAGGGACATGATAACATATCCAAGCCAGAGTTGGTCCAACACTTAAGTTCTCACCATTTCCACTTAAACATTACGCTTACTGTTTGATGGTTTGCCTCCTGTGGAAATCCTATTTATTTTCCTAAAATCCTCAACATTGAAGGAATCTATCTGGAGCAGATTTCATTGTTCTCGCAAATCTTTGCTCTAAGCAAACCTAGGTGTAGCCTGAGAAGTCTTCTTCTTCTTTTTTCTTTTCTTTTCTTTTCCTTTTTTATTTGTCGGTTGTGGGGCCTGAACTCTGGGTCTGGGTGTTGTCCCTTAGCTCTTCAGCTCAAGGCTAGCTCTTTACCACTTGAGCCACAGCACCACTACTGGCTTTTTCTGCTCATGTGGTGCTGAGGAATCAAACCCAGGGACTCATGCATGCGAAGCAAGCGCTCTACCACAGCCACTTTCCCAGCCCAAGTCTGAGAATTCTTTTGTATCACACATTGGTTTTCTCAATTTCTTCTGGTCATTTTGATCTCTTCATCCAGTTTCACTTTCCCCAGTGAAAGATGAAGCCAGGAATCTTGAGGTAGAAGAAATACTAATGTTGCTGTGAAGGCAACAGATCAAAGTCACCATCTTGGTGCATCTTTAACTCTCCCCACTCTGTACTCATGCCCCATGAGCTTTTAAGTTTGGAACCTGCTGGAAATGTCAATTTTATCTTTTTTCTTTTTGTTAAAATAACTATTATAAACTATACTGAGAGCATTCAAGAACTGAGGAAGAAAACATTTGATAAGGCACAGTTAGGATAGACAAATAGCGCATATGCATAAGTATTTTGTTTTTTCTTCTTTGGTTGAACCCTTCCTCTCTGTAATGACTTTGGCTGCTCCTTACGCTTCCCAAACAAGCTATCTTACAAACTGCCCTTGCAAAGTTCCCCTGTCCCAGTTTCACTCTCTTTCTTCTTTTGTAGCTGATTTGGAGCCATACAGCCCAGATGGTCAGTCTGGGAACAGAAACAAGCTTTCAAAGACACAATATTGATTCCCCTCTAGACCCACAATGACCTCTTTCTTCTACCTCTCCTTACTCCAGTTCACAGGCTTTTAATCCCCACTAAACACAGCAAGTCAATATGGGTCAGAGGATGGGCCACAACTCAAAATCAACTGTTCCGATCCAGGAAGTTTCGACTAGCACAGGCAGGTTCCATTAAGCAGGGCTGGCGCCATTGTTTCTCACAAGGCTCTCACCAGCTGGCCTTGCTATGCTTGGTTAAGAATTAGACAAGGGAGGGAGGATCTGGCTTGAATAGGAAGAGAGACAAGGGATGATGGCTTTAAAATGTGACACCCTAGGAACAAGCTTGAAGGGACAGGGAAGAGGCAGTGTCCCTCAGAGAGGTAGTTCTGTTTTTGAGGAAGAATCAAGCAGGCTAGGGGAGAAGCAAGTTGACACACTCTTCTCTAGGTCTGAAATAAAACCAAAATCAGAGGAACACCGAATTCACCCAGTCCAAATCGCACACATTCTGTTAAAGGCATGCAATCTCCTTCCAAATCACTCCATAATCAAAGAAAATATCCTATGAGGATGTACAAACGAACATTTGGGATAAAAAAAATCATTGAAGGCTAGAGCATGTCTCAAGTGGTAAAGAACATTTTGCCTAGCAAGCGTGATGTGGTGAGTTCAAATACCAGTACAGTAAGAGAGAGACAGAAACAGAGTGAGATGGAAGGAGGGAGGGATGAATGGAAGAAGAGGGAGAAAGAGAAAGAAAGAAAGAAAGAAAGAAAGAAAGAAAGAAAGAAAGAAAGAAAGAAAGAAAGAAAGAAAGAAAGAAAGAAAGAAAGAAAGAAAGAAAGAAAGGAAGAAAGAAAGAAAGAAAGAGAAAGGAGAGAAAGGAAGAGCTGGAAGGAGATACATCATGGAGAATAGGCAAGGGACTGGGATATAGAAGAAGGGTAGACAATGCAGCTGAGTGGCCAAGAAAGGGTGGAAAATAATGCTGAGTCACAGAACAGTTCTTCAGATTATTGTAAAATACAGGGGCTGGGAAGGTGGCTCATTGGTAGAGTGCTTGCCTCACCTGCATGAGGCCCTGAGTTCGATTCCTCAGCCCCACATAAACAGAAAAAGCCGGAAGTGGCATTGTGGCTCAAGTGGTAGAGTGCTAGCCTTAAGCTGAAGAGCTGAAGAACAGCGCCCAGGACCAGAGTTCAAGCCCCACAACTGATCAAAAAACAGATTATTGTAAAATACCAACAAGCGTAACTGAAAGTATAAACATTTTTTCAATGTTTTCCGTGCTAAGTGTTGTGCAGGCATTTATCTCATTCAATTATTCCACAATTCTACAGAATATGCATAGAACTATGAGTAAACTGAACCTTAGGAAGACTAGATAAATGTCCCAGGACCTGTTCAGAACTATTTGAAACTTTGTAACTTCCATGGTATATTCTGCCCTACAAATCAGTGTCTATGATATTTTTCAGCTTCCTTGTGTTAGGGTAGTCATGTGATATTTTAAGCAGCAAAGGAACTGTGGGGTTTTTAAAGCAAAATAACTGCAAATTTTAGATGCAAAAGGTTGAAGGTAGGGAGAAAAGTTTAGACATTCAAATTATACTTGGGCAAGGATGGAGATGTGATGAGGGACATGAGAAATATTTCCATGGGAGGAACAACAAGACTTGGGCACTAGCTGAATAAGGGTGAGAAGTAGAAAAAGCCATTCAAGTTTATTAATTGATGAATGAGTGGATAGTCTGGCCACCATCTTTTTTGGGAGAGTGTGTTTCATTATATCTTCCGGAAAGAGAAATATTAATGTAATCACTTACACAAAACATGATTGGACTGAATAGGACTGTTTGACATAATACTTCTCAATAACTTTGAGTACTATTATATCTTTAGTCTTTTACTAAACAACTCCAAATGCACTGTAGTTGAAAGTGTCCACAGAGAGTTGAATTAGACATAGAGGTTTGGGGATTGTTTTCTTCCTCAGATCATTGATAACAACATGTCTGTATTTCTTAGTATCTACACAATTTTTATGTGTTATTGTTGAATAAAATACATTTTAATTTTATTGTTAAGTAGTTCTACAAACATTTTATAATTCTTTAAGTCAGGTTATGATTACAGTGCATGTTGATCAATGTCATCCCTTCCATTGTTTTCCCCATTATTCATTCCCCTCAAGTTAAGATGTTCAAGTTTTACATAATGTAAATTGAATATAATGACTGCATTTTCTCACTCTTCCTCTCTCTATTTGTGTGCCCCCCTTTTGTCCACCCTCCAAAACATGCTTCTACTTCCAGATATTTATTTTGCTAAACAGTTCTTTAGTTGTTCAAAGGAGTTACTTATAAACTTCATGGTTATGCATCACAAGGTAAAAATGTAGCATGGGTGAGAACTAAAATATGTTTACCTCTGAGTAGGATCAAATAGCTTTATATGTGAACTAGGAACCATTCAATTGGAACTAGCTAGTATTTGGTGTTAGAAGAAATTGCCCATCAGGAAAATGTATATATAATAAAACAGAGGCAAGGTTTTGTTAGTTGACTCACGGGCCTCTGGAAGGCCCAGGAGAATCCATGACTTCAATGGAGCCTTGAAGTAATTTCAGTCAACTGGGTACTTACTTGTCCCACAGGAAAAATCACCATGCTGTTGTCACATCAGCTCTTTTAACATTGGTAGGAATATTCTCCCAGCTGCCCAAATGTGTGGTTTCTCTAGTCATAATAAATATTCTTATGACCTTAAATAACCTGTAATCGTTTGGATGTCAGCACTTGGAATCCCTTTCTGGAATTCCCTTCCCAGAAACCATAGTCTAATTTGTTGACCTATCAGTTTTCATTAGTGGTAGACAGATGGCTAACTCTTGCTATCAAAGATCCATGAGATGTCTAATGTCACTTGGTTGGTCTCACCTCCAAAATCAGCATCGTCCTCATGTGTTCTTTCTTTTTCTAATTTAACCGTAACACATGCCAAGCAGTGTTTTAAATGTCTTGTGGAAATTAACCTTCAACCCCTTATGGTAGCATCATCATTTTTCTTGTTTAATACATGGGGGAAAAGAAGCAAAAAAGACGGATGTAGTTATACACGATCACACAGCCTTAGACAGCACAGACTTTTCCTTGGATTATAGGTCCAAAAATGGATCATAGCCCATGCAGTAGAATTTCTGAAATATCGCTAACATACTATATATCCACATAATTCCTTTTAATATTGTTTATTAATCAATCAACTAATTAACTAATTAATTGACAAATCAGCCTGGGGATGTAGTGCAGTGGATGAATGCTTGCCTAGAATATTCAAGACCTTAGATTTAATCCCTAGTACTGCTGAAACAACAACACTAATGAATTTAAAAATCAATACCCTTTAAAAATGTTAGCTTTTCTTCAAACAATAAACTATATAATATTACAGAAAGGATATTTTAGTTACATCTTCTCATCCACATGAAAATAAATTCATAGCTATCTTAAAATTTTGTCCATGGATATAGGCTTGTCCATTGAAAACATTTGAAGCTAGAAAATTAATCATTAAAAATATTAAATAAGTGTAACAATTCAACACCATTAACACTTAAAATAACTGCTACAATGAGTGGCATACCATGCGAATTTTTCATTACCTGTCACCTAATCAGAGCCTGATAATACAGATTTCTCCCTACCCTACCCTAGATTGACAGAGTACACAGCTAAATGAGTATTTTAGGGTAGACTGTCATACTCTTTTTTTTGGGGGGGGGGTCCGGTCATGGGGTCTGAACTCTGGGCCTGGGTGCTGTCCCTCAGCTCTTAGGCTCAAGGCTAGCGCTCTACCACTTGAGCCATAGCGCCACTTCTGGCTTTTTTCTTTTTGCTTATGTGGTGCTGAGGAATCAAACCCAGGGCCTCATGCTTGCGAGGCAAGTGCTCTATCACTGAGCCACCTTCCCAGCCCTGTCATACTCTTGAATTATATCCTCTGTCCCACAGGATCCTCTCTCCCACAGGATGTTAAGCCTTTTAGCATATTATTGGTGTACCTGTTGTTGCTACTAATAATGAAGCCTTAAACTTCATGCTTAGTCATTAATAAAGCATGCTCATCAACAATCATAGTGAAAGTAGTCAGATTGAAATATAGGAAGAGAAGAAAGATTCAGTTATCGAGCTCCCATGATTGGTGGGCATCCTTCCATCATGATCTTATTCATTTGTAATGAATCTTCACAACTCTATGTGGTTGGAAACTCAGGTAAAGGGAGGCCAACTAGACGGAAGAAGTGTATGCACATGGCATAGGGAAGAATTGGAGGGAAAGAGGAGATATGCCTGATTCCAGATGAGCTGCTCTTTTCACCATGTCTCCACTGCACTCTGCTTATAGTAGAAAATAATACTTTAGAAGTAATCTCCTCCATCAGGGGAACAAATACACTATAACTTTTCATTATCTAAAAACATGAGTCTGTTGCCAAATGCTAAATTAAAAGGCACTAACAAACTGTGAGTATTGGCAAAAGTCTCTGGAAAGAAAGGCTCAGTATGAATAAGCGGAGTAATTACCTATCCACAATAAATCTGTGGGCAAGGGCTGGTTAAGACCAAGCTCTGCATCTCCACTCTGAGTCACAACCCCCAGCTAAAACACTGCCAACTGGGTTATGTTCCAGTTGTACAGGTTTTCATCTTGGCTCATTCACAGTGAATTGACAAGACATGGCCAGAGGAACTGATGACCATGCATTGACTCTGTTCTAGTCCCACTTAACATTCCTAGACTGAGAGCCAGGAACTGACATACAATAAAGCAATGCCCTACAGGGGAGCAGAATAGTTTCCCTGGGACCTCTGAGGATCTCTGTGTGAAGATGGGATGTTGGTTGCTATCTGCTGACAATGGTGTGACCCCATGTATCCAGCCTCAACAGCTATCCCAAGACTCTGGGCTCCTCCTTTGTCCTTCTCTGGAAACAGCCTACTTTGCTGATGTCATTAATGTTCAGTAAAAAGAGGCATACTTAACTTCAAAATCTCTTCCAATGTACAGAAGAGGTGCAGGATTTGAGGGGTGTATAAATGGAGAATGAAGATTTCTTTTTTTTTTTTTTGAGGGAAAAGTTTATTCTACTTAAAAATATGGAACGCTTCACGAATTTGCGTGTCATCCTTGCGCAGGGGCCATGCTAATCTTCTCTGTATCGTTCCAATTTTAGTATATGTGCTGCCGAAGCGAACACGAGAATGAAGATTTCATTAATACCAATATGTTTGGGTTTGATGAAGAGATTAAACACCAGTGTGAGCTTGTGTCTGAGGTCTTTGATTTGTTCTCCCTAGAATAATTATGCTCTGTGTGTAGGACAATCATGGAACTAAGGACTGAAAGTGGACCCATTTCCTTGAAGTAGACACTACTTATTTCAACTATAATTATAATCTCCATTAATTCAATATTAATCTTTCTCCTCATGACCACTACTTTGGGGCTATCTATGTTCTGCTTTCAGTCTTTAAATTTTTTTCAACTCACATTCTCAAGAAGTAAAAGGAGAATGGAGGTTGTGTGGATGTTTCAAAATTCCCTGAGCTTCTCAAAGGAAAAACAAAACATAAAAAGAACTGAGTTTTATTCCCAGCATCTACTTGTCCTGTGAATCATAGCATATGGGCTGTGAGGAGCCAAATGAGGATGTTTGGCCTCCATAGCCTTTTTCTTCAGGAAAGTTTTTTATCACGAGGAAACTCATTTCTAGCACCAGGAGTGATTCAGAATGACAAACAGCTAGTGTTCGTTTAGGTGTCAGATGTTCTTGAAAGCATTTTAATAGGTTTGAGCTCATTGAACTTCTTTACAAGCTTGCCATAGATTACTATAATCTCCATTTTATAGATGAGGAATTTGAAGAAAAGAACAGTTAAGTAATTAGTCCAAGATCAGATAGTTGGCAAATAGAGGAGTCCATATGCAAACATAGGTAGTATGGCCCCGGCATCCTCATCTCCATTATTCACTGTTGCTTAATGCTGAGGAGATGTGATGACATATGTGTGTAGTCCAGCCAAGGCTTTAACCCATCTCAGAGATGAACAAGCGCATGGCTCTTCTAAACTGACAGATTAGCATTAGCAAAAAGGCTTATAAGTGATAGGGTACATGAACTGTTAAGTAGCACAGAAAGTTGGAAAAGAGAAGGTTGAGGAAGAAGTATGAAGCTGAAAAGAGAAGGCTGACTACGGATTTCAGAGAGTTTTAATTGCACCAAGGAGTTTGATTTTTATCCATGAGGGTATCTGACTCATTTATCTATTCTGAAGATAATTTTATATTTATCTGGACATGGTCAGGAACCAAGGATTCCAAGTTCCTCTGAATCCCGTTTTGTCCTTAATGTTCACAAAAATTACATTACCCCTATAACATATTCATGTTCCTCTTATAAAAATAATATTTTTGCACTTATCTCCATTGATGTTGTAGAAGATCTATTTTGGTTGTCCAATCCACTCATACACTTCATGATGAGTAACTGCTTAAAGCAAGAAAAATATCTTTCCTGATTTGAGAATTATAGCCCTACATGTAAGGAACCTCTAAACAGCATTAAATTAGTCAGTGGCAACAGGATGGAGACTGGGAAATAGAGCGAGACAACAGAGAGGGAGACAACCGATCAGAAGACTACAAATTATTATAGGTAAGAGATGGCATCAAAGGGGGAAAAGCAAGTAATACCCTGAGTTCTTCAACTGGATTTTCTAAAAGACTAAGAACTACAGAGAAGCACAAAGACTGGAACATATGTCAACAATTTGGTCTAGAAGAGAATCTTTGGTATGTCTTCTTAACAATTTTTGTAATCTGACCTCGGTGCTGGATTCTCAATAATTAGATTACACATGAGGTAACTGCATCAGCAAAGCAGCAGCACAGAAAGCACAGGTGAGAAATTAGGAAATAAGATATAATGCCAGCACACATTTTGGCCTTATGACACTTGGAAAGATAATTATATTTTATAATTTGATACCATTTTCGTTTTCACCTTGATGGGGGAATTGGTGGACCATAACCTTTCAGGCTCTGGAACTTCTTGGGGTAAAGAAGCAGAGTCCCACTTTCATAAGCCTGATCAAATCAAAGGAGGGGTCAATATCCATTTGTACATTCACTCCAAGGTAGGATTCAACCAGAGATCAAATGAGAAACCCCAGCCATGCATGCAAGTATTAATGGAGAGAGAACAAATGTACCGAGTGGTTACAAATGATCCCATCGGTTAAAAAATAAAGATTAACAACAAAAACAAAAACAGGATTACAGCAGCATGAAGGAGCCTGGCAGACAAATTTCTAGTCTTTACCATTCTGTTCAAGTTTAATTCTGCTTGGATTCTACATGACGACATCTTTTTCTGCCAATGAAAATATTATTTGCATAAACAGCTAATTTGCTTCTATCATCCTTCACTACAAAGGAGGTGCTCTTATTTTCCTTCACAAATTCAAGTATGTTTGAATCCAAAGTTTATCAAAGGAAGATCTACCATTATTATTTTTTTCTCTTTCCAACAGAACCTACTCATTTCTATCGCCTAGTTTATATCTGTACCTTCAATTTCTGGCAAAAAGCCTGTGTCAAGGTGGAACAACTATACAATATTAAAAATTATAGTGTCAATAATGAATTTCTCTCTCATGTATTTGGCAGTTGGTTTATGTGTTAAGTGATATACATTGTCTCAATTGATTTCAAGACAAAACAAGGTGATCATAACCTCTATCTGAGTGTTAAAATAAATGAGAAACGGAGGTGGGATTCAATCCATGGCAAATGAACTCTGTCCTACTTTATCTATGAAATATTTGGACTATTCTTCTGTCAGAACTCTGGATCTTCCACTCAAGAAGTAACTCAGGGGGGGCCAGTGGCTCACACCTGTAATCCTAGCTACTCAGGAGGCTCAGATCTGAGTATCAAAGTTCAAAGCCAGCCTGGGCAGCAAAGTCCATGAGACTCTTATCTCCAATAAACTACTCAGAAAAAGCTGGAAGTGGTGCTATGACTTAAGTGGTAGAGTGCTAGTCTTGAGTACAAAGAGGCTTAGG
Source organism: Dipodomys spectabilis (assembly GCF_019054845.1). NCBI lineage: Eukaryota > Metazoa > Chordata > Mammalia > Rodentia > Heteromyidae > Dipodomys > Dipodomys spectabilis. Next base: position 3,785,469 of record NW_024870835.1, on the reverse strand, counting down.
GACAGCACTCAGGACCTGAAAAAAAAAGTACTCAACAAGAACTAACAGACATATTCCCTCTTTTTGAGCTCAACTTCTTCCTGACAGTAGTTCTGCCTGAACCCTGTCAGGATTCATTTCCAGATCACCTCTACCCTTTAGTAGGCCACTACTAGGTTTTTACTGAATCTTGTGAGATATTTTACATGCCATGGCAACATTCATTGACTCTAACTATAACTCTTTCTTTCTTGTGGACATGCTGTTTTCATCGGGATTAGAATAGTCTCCAAAAATCAGTATTAAAAATCATCTCAGCAGCATCCTCAGGCTTAGAACTGGGAGGATTAGAATTCCTATGCAAACCCTACTTTCTACGACCACCCCTCTTCTCCATCCCTTTGTGTCCTACCACATGAGTATGATTTCAGGTTCAATTAGATTTAGTGTTTTTTCTCAAATCCTGTCATACAAATGGTGTACTTGTAGAAAAGGTAAACCTCTCTCTCTCTCTCTCTCTCTCTCTCTCTCTCTCTCTCTCTCTCTCTCTCTCTCTCTCCAACCCCCCTCCCTCTCGCTCCACCATCCCTTCTTTGTTGGTGGTGAGATAAAAATGCTATCTGCAGCACATTTCCTCCTTCACATTTATTTGTAAAATGAAGGTGTTAATACCCTGTTATTAACCCTGTTAATACCCTGGGTTGCTAAGAGGACACACATCAAGATACAGTGTATATATAAACTGCTTCATTATATGACAAAAAATTCAATATAGATCCTACAAAATTAAGAAAAGTGAGGGAAAGGGTGGATGGGAAGAGCTGGGTGGGAATGTTGAAAGGAGTGGTCTGGATCAAGATGCACTGTATTCATAAATTACTCCCTTGAATGGCTACTCCTTTGTACAACTTTTAAAAGATAATAAAACATATTTTACAAATGAAAAGAAAACAGACATGGAAATAAAAGAGGACTAAAGGAGCTGCTTAAAGTACTTAATGCAGAGCTTGGCCCAGGGAGACGTCTGTCTTGCTTGTACACTTGCTCCCCTCTGTGGCTACTAGCCTGAATACGAGGCATGGCATTTGTTATCCATGTTCATAAACATCTCCAGAGATTTGTGGTTCCCACATTAAAATTGCATTGGCTCTTCCCAGCTAAGTGAATGTCCTTGGGTCTGAATATCCTCACTCAAATATATGAGCTTGGGATTTTTTTTTAAAAGTATACATTAATTATATCCTTGGATAAATGGTACATTTTCTAGAAAAGCACAGAGAATTCTTTCAGCACTTGGAGCTGGGGAGGAATTGTTTGATATATGGGCAGCAACACACAGTAAGTAATGATTTACAATAAATACTTCAGCAAAGAAAAGTCTGGGTAAACTCTATATTTCATCCTTCTGGAAATGAGCTACAAAAGGTTTGCATCTTAAATCAACTGGTGTTCATATCCCCAGACGGATGTGGTCTAAATAGATTTGTGTGATGGGGCAATTACTCAAGGAAAGGATCTTTGCTGTCATTGTGGCTTCTCACTAAGCAGTCAGTGAGTGGGCAGTTATGGAATTACAGAGTTGACTTTCTGCCTACTGCTCCAGACTTGATGAGCCAGAGTCACCAAGGGTGTTCATCAAAGAGACCCAAGGAGCACAAGAGCCAGTATCCATGGATGGAAAAATGACATCCACAAGTGACCTGTTTTCTATCTCCTCATTTGGGTCATTAGTAGCAATTTTAGCAGGTGGCAGAAGAACTAGCCTATAGCTCCTCAGTTCAGGGCTCTGATGGCTTGAGTGGTAGAGATGGCAGAGAGATGCAGAGATTCTCATCCTTGAGGGTAGACAGGCCTAGATTGGTAGCCCATCCCTGCTGCTTGCTGTGTGATCTAGGTAAAGCAAATTACATTTCTCCGATTTAATATTTTTGTAACTATAAAATGAGGGGTGATAATTTCTACATAATAAGATTTAAACTAATGCGCATGAAAGCGGTTGGCACTTAGTGAATGTTATTATTTCATCTTGTATTAATGATGGTGAATATTTATGAACTGTTACAAGGAACTGTGCTAAGCACGTTAATGGGCTTTACTCACAACTTCCTACTATATAAGAAACTGAACAACAGAGAAGGCTTCATTGACTTGCCCATATATCTAGTAAAAGCTAGTAAATAGCAGAAATAGGTTTGAATCTAGGTGGTATGGTTTAAATAGCCCTAAAAGTTTTAGCAAGGAAACATATCCTTAGCTGAAGCTTAGAGTCTTGCTCTTCCAGGTCTCAAATTTCAGCATATATGATTCTATCTTCAAAGATCTTATTCTGGATTATCAGAGGACAAGCTAGAAATGTCGAAAGACAAATAGCACTGAATTTAGCAAAATACTGCTCCAAAAGCGCAGGGAAGATTGTAATCTGGCTCCAGGAGACATGATATTTTCTCCTGCAGTCTCCAGATCTTAAATTCTTAAATGTCAATGCTTTTTATCATTTTAAGGCTCTGATTTAAACTAAATCACGGAGTCTGGCTGTGTGTAGGCAAAGGAAGAAATTATAAATGCCAGGAAGACAGTTAATAGTAAAATGGGAGGGTCTTCCTCCTTCATACACTGAGAGAGCTTTCATGGGGAAAACAGAGTAATTGGTGATTTAGAAATCAATTATGTAGCTGGCCGCTGGTGGCTCATGCCTGTAATATTAGCTGCTCAGGAGGCTGAGATCTGAGGATGGGAGGGAGAGGTAAGGAAAAGTGATGAAAGGAGTGAAACGAATCAAGACACATTACATGCATTTGTCAAAGTGAAAGCATCTAATGTTTAGAAAAATGAGTGTGGTCAATAAATTATGGAGAATCCACTTGGTGAAATGTATGCCAGGACTTCATAAAAATTTTTTTCAAAGAGTCAGTGGTTCAAAGCCAGCCCTGGCAGGAAAGTCTGTGAGACTCTTATCTCCAATTAACCACTAGAAAACTGGAAGTGGCGCTGTGGCTCAAGTGGTAGAGTGCTTGCCTTGAGCTGAAGAGCTGAGAGACAGCTCCCAAGCCCAGAGTTCTAGCCCCATGACAGACAAAAAAAATAGATAGATAGATAGATAGATTACTAAAAATAAAAGAAATCAATTATGCACAAGAGGGCATGAGGGATAGAGGAAGAGAGCATAGGTGGGAATTATTGTTTTTAAGTTCAAAAGGATTATGTGACCCCAGTAGATAGTAAGATGAATATTATCTTAGTATCTAAGAGATAGATATCAAACTTTGAGCTTTTCATTTTCCACATCTTTTGCTCACATGACCTCACTTCTAAAATAAATACTTGGGCTGAATGTGTATGGCTTCAATGGTAGAGTGAGGCTCTTAAATTCAAGTTCCTATACCAAAGTGGCACAAATGTGGAGGAGTCAGAGAAGTGTATGTGTGTGTGTGTGTGTGTGTGTGTGTGTGTGTGTGTGTGTGTGTGTGTGTGTGTGTGTGTGTAAGAGAGAGAAAGACAGATTCAACAAAAAAATAGACAAAAAAACCCCAACAAATTGAAGGGTGGTAAGACATCTCATAGTCATAAAAGAACAAGGCCAGACGATTGGTCCTTTGTTTCCAATGGTGGACTCTACTTGGTTCCTGGTGGACATGACACCTGGTCCTTCTATCCTAGTAATGAGTGTGGTGAGGGCAGCAGAGAGCATGAACTCAGCTTTCTGGGAAGTTGAATATTTGAAAGTGGAGAGAAATTTGCATGCATCAATTAATACTCCACATCTTCTGCTAGTGATAGAGGAGATGGGGAAAGTCAGAGTAAGCAAAGAGGTCAATCTGATGAATGTACTGTATATATACATGTGAATTAGCACAGTGATCCCCACTCCCTTTGAACAATTACCGTACACTAAAAAATAAAAAAAAAAAAACCAGGAATATCAGGTAGGTCTTGTTTGGGATAGGGATACTAGTGTGAAGGTGAGGCCAATGGAGAGTATGAAGGAGAGTAAATATGGTCAAAATGTTTTATGTACATATGTGACAACGGAACACTGAAGCTTGTTGAAATGACTTTGGGGATGGGAGGGAGAGGTAAGGAAAAGTGATGAGAGGAGTGAAACGAATCAAGACACATTACATGCATATGTCAAAGTGAAAGCATCTAATGTTTAGAAAAATGAGTGTGGTCAATAAATTATGGAGAATCCACTTGGTGAAACGTATGCCAGGACTTCATAAAAATTTTTTCAAAGAGTCAGTAAATATTGTAGATTTTGTAGGCCATAGGGTTTCTGTCACAACTGCTAACTTTGCTGTTGTCACACGAGAGCAGCCGTAGGCAATGCAAAACTGAATGGACATGGCTGTATTCCAATAAAACTTTACTTACAAAAATAGGCTGTGAGCCATATTAAGCTGGGGAGAAATAGTTCTACCATCATTTAAGTGATCATTGTGAAGTGACATCAGGTGTTGAATGAAAATGAGCAGACTAAAAAGCTGTTCTTAATCATTACAATTATGTCTACATTGATGGAAAAATATGGAAAGAAAACATACATAAACATAAATAGTGGTTGGTGTGATAAGCCAGGATTCAGAGTGAACTTTCACTAATTTTGAAAGAGATTTTGTTGTTGTTGTTTAGGCTTGATATTCTTTCATGTATAATGATGAGTATGTATATCAGGTACCAGGTTTCTCTATCAAGCAGCCAAAGGATCAGAAGAAAGCATGGATTTTACTCCATTTGTCCAATATCTTTGCTTTCCAAATATTTAGCCCCTTGCTTTTCGGAGGTTTCCTTCCACTGTGCTAATATCAGAGACGGGCAGAATATTTTTTGTTGATCAGCACTCACCATGCTGGTTGGCATTTCCCAGTGAAGCTGTACACATCACCTAAGAATCTGTAGTAGGGAGATGAAGAAGGGATGTGAAATTACCCTGACGTTTCTTTTTCCTTAAAGAAGGAAAAAGAAGTGTTAACTCTGAATTATCATGAATCTTTTCAGCTAATACTTGAATATAAGCTGCTATGAATTTGTGTACAAGACCACCTACCTGAAAAACTCTTTTGTTTTGTTCTGTTTTGTTTTATTGAACTATGGGGTGGTCTCCATCAGTGGATTTCACCATGAACAGATTTAGTTAAATCTATTATTATACTTAAATTTGTTGAGCTGGGCTTTTATAAGGGATTTATCCCCAGAGGAAATCAACTTGGTTTTGTATATATGTTCATTTCAAAATACAGTATCTTGTCTCATTAAATCCCAAAGAATGAGGGATTATAACAAAACAAAGCAGACACCGCTTCTTATTAAGCAGGTCCAACAATAAGCTGTGAAAACAATGAGTTTTCTTTTCTTCCTTTGGGATTTTTATAATTGAGCCTGAATTGATGTAAAGAGAAGATTTCTGAATGAGACAAACTTGAAAACAATATCTCTTAAAAGAATGAGTATAGTTTTGCTTTCTCCTGTTATTAAACAAGAGACTTTTTTCTCTACTGCTCCAGTCTATTGGTTATTACAATGAAATCATTTCCTCAACTCTCCTTCCTCTTACAGGTTGTCATGGAAATAGTTGTGCAATAGCCAAATTGAACATTGAAACTTTACTATAAAACTCATAACAAGAAGACAGCCTGGAGAAAAGTCTGTTTAATTTTATTCTGCATGAATTTGATAATCGCCTCAAAAATAAATTGTTGCCATTGCCTTCATTCACAATTGATCACAAAGTAAAGCAGTTCTAAAGGTTGTCTTTCTTTTTTATAAGCAAAAACTGGGACAAAGACATTAAACCATGTAGTAACACTGAAAAAAAATAAGTGTAGGAAATAATAAAGAAACATGTTTGAGAATTTGCTCTATGCCTAACAGTGTGCCAATAGCCTTATATATGCTAACTTACTTAATCTTTACAATCATAACCCACTGAAAAGACAATTATATTATACAGATCAGGTAGCAAGTCAAGTGTTTTGTTTAAAACCACAAAGTTACTATGTTGATAAGCAGAGGTGAATACAGGTCTTTGAGACTAAAACTTTTAAATAACTATTATTAATTAGTCCATTATGCTGTCTAAGCAATGGGAAATGCTTAAATGGTGCACAGTGGGTACTCTTAAAGATATCAACAGATGATTCACTCCCCCACAAAAATATTCTATTAGGAAGAGGTGGAGGAAAGTGATTTTATATCATTTGCCAAATGTGTAATTAGTCTATAAACTCAAAGGCCAGTGATTCATGTAGGAGCTAATAAAAAGTAAAAACACCTTGTTTATGATAGTTTGGGTAAATGCCCAAAAGTGGGATTGCTGGGTCATAGGGGAGCTCTATGTGGAGTGTTTTGAGGACTCTCCATACTGCTTTCCAAAGTGGTTGAACAAGTTTACACTCCCACCAGCACAACCATGTTTTTTTAAATAAGTTTTTATTGTGAAAATACTGTACAGAGGGGTTACGGTTACATGAGCAAGGTAATGTTTTTCCATACATATTTTTTATTGTAAAAATACTGTACAGAGGGGTTACAGTTACATGAGTAGGGTAATGAGTACATTTCCTATCAAGCATTGTTACATCCTCTGTTTTTTCCCTACCATCCCTTCCCTCCCAACCTCCCCAACTCCTCTCTCCACCCACCTCCGAAATTGTAAAGTTCATTTTCAACATAGTGTCTTGTCCATCTCATTGTTACAATGGGTCAACCTGTATCCTTATTTAAGCATTTTATTATATCCCTTCCCCTCCTCAAATTATAAAAATGTATATACAAGATGCAGGACACTGGAATCAGATAGAGTGAAAACAGGGGTTATACTGTGGGGAAAAACATACAAAAGAAACAAAAGAATCACATAGTGCATTATAAGTGAAGTAAGCCAGTCCCAAAGAAACATAGGTCCCATGGTTTCCCTTATTTGCAATAACTAGTTCTTGTCTAGGACAAGCAAAAAAGGTCAAATGCTATGTACATAAGACCATATAAGATGATGTTAAGTGCAATTAACCCCAAGACAGGGACACAAGTGGTTTCTTTCTTGCTTGCTATTATTTTTAAAGCACAACTATTGTTTATTATTTACCATAGCTAAGATATGGAGCCAACCCAGATGCCCCTTAGTAGATGAATGGATAAAAAATGTGGTATATATAAACAATGGAATTCTATACCTCCATCAGAAAGAATGCACCGCCCCATTTGTTAGGAAATGGAAAGACCTGAAAAAAATTATATTAAGTGAAGTAAGCCAGGCCCCCCAAAACATAGGTCCCATGGTTTCCCTTATTTGCAATAACTAGTGTATGTCTAGGACAAGCAGAAAAGATCAAAAGCTATGTACATATGACCACATGAGATGATGCTAAGTGAAATGAACCCCACGATAGAGACACAAGTGGTTTTATCTTTCTTGCTGTTGTTTTTAATGTATTTATAATGTACTATGTGATTTTTTGTTTCTACTGTATGTTCTTCCTCCATGGTATGACCCTTGTTTTCACTGTATTTGATTCTGATGCCCTGAATCTTGTATATACATTTTTCTAATTTGGGGAGGGGAAGGGAAATAACAAAATGCTTAAATAAGGATACAGATTGACCCACAGTAACAAAGAAGTATACAAAACACTGTATTGAAAATGAACTTTACAGCTTTTGGGGAAGGGAGTGTGAGGAGTTGTAGAGGTGGGGAGGGAAGGGATGGTAGGGAAAAACAAAAGAGGTAACAATGCTTGATAGAAAATGTACTCATTACCTTACTCATGTAACTGTAACCCTCGGTACAGTATTTTTACAATAAAATATATACAAAAAAGTAAAAATGCACTCAAAAATATAAACAGTCAAGAATTATCAAGAACTACAAAAGCTCATACCATGCTTTTTTTTTGGAAAAATATATTAAGGCTGTTTATTTCCAGAAAATGAAAGACAGGATTGGAGGCAGTGTCAGCTGGTAATCAGTATTTTCATAGCTCCTCTTTGAGAATTTGTGTGTAGATATTCCTCCATGACACATGGTCACAAATGGAAATATTAATTTACCAGGGTTATTAAATGATATATAAAGTAAGATTTTGTATATGTATATATATATATACACACATATAGAAAACTACTTTCAACATCTTAAAACATGTTCATTAAAAATAAAAGAAATGAGAACTGGGAAGGTGGCTCAGCGGTAGAGTGCTTGTCTTGCATGCATGAAGCTCTGGATTTGATTCCTCAGCACCACATAAGCAGAAAAAAAAACCTGAAGTGGTGCTGTGGCTCAAGTGGTAGAGCACTAGCCTTGAGCTGGAAAGCTGAGGGAAACTGCCCAAGCCCAGAGTTCAGGCCCCACAACAGACCAGAAAGAAAAGAAAAGAAATGTTGTGTAGCATCCTCCCTATTGGAAGGACATATTAATTAAATATGTTCTTAATGACAAGGTAATCATCAGAAAACTTATGTATTATGTTATAAAATATACACCTTTAGGTTGTATCAAAGTTCAGAGGATTCTTTGCCTCTGCCTAACTTTTAAAATCCAAAGTACAAAATTTTTCAGATCAGGGGCTGGGAAGTGGCTCAGTGGTAGAGCACTTGCCTTGCATGCCTGAGGCCCTGGGTTTGATTCCTCAGCACCACATAAGAAAAAAGAAAAAAGCCGGAAGTGGCGCTATGGCTCAAGTGGTAGAGCGCTAGCCCTGAGCTGAAGAGCTGAGGGATAGTGCCCAGGCCCAGAGTTCAGGCCCCACAACCGGACCCCAAAAAAAAAAATTTTTTTTCAGATCATCTTTGCAATGTTAGGAAAATTATGCAATGGCCGTACAAAGACCTATTAACTATTAACTAATAACTCCTAACCATGTGTTCTTATAGAAGTCACTTAAGTTTTGTGGGCCTGTTTCTCATGGATAAAATGGAAACACATTCCATGTGTTCCTAGAAAGCTGTGTTGTGAGGAAAATAGGAACTACACATGAAGGCCCTGGGATGCAGTTAAATGCTTAGAAAATGGAAATTATTTTTATTATGTCACGTTTTTGTCAGCATTATGGTTTCCTACTGTTAGTGTTATTTTCTACAGTTTGAAAACCCCAACTCTTAATCAAATGACTTTATTATTCTGGGAACTGATAAGGCAGATGGCATCTGATAAAATATACTAGAACTTTTAAAAATTTTATCTATTTTATTTATTTGGTACCAGGAATCGAACCCAGGGCCTCATGCATGCTAGGCAAGCACTCTACCACTAAGCCACAGTCCCAGCCCCAAGTGTACTAGAATATTGTTCATAGTAAAAATAAATAGGCTCTGAACAAATAAAAGACATAGTTTTCTGAGATCATTTTTGTCTAGTTAATATCAGATTCTTAGTTCCTGAGTTGTGTTCCTGAATCTTAGAGATGGTAATTAGATTGACTGGAAATAATAGGTTGGAAAGGAGTCCACATCTGAGTCTGACAGAGTGCAGTGATGAATTAGTAATGTCTGCTTTGTGCAAAGGGAGTCAGGATGAGTGTATGGCATATGTACTACATTTTCTTTTCTGTTTAATCTAGGTTCTCAAATTCTCCAATCAGTTACCTTTATACAAGAAGGGTTATACATGGCCCAATATATGTGTGCAAATCCATATGTATATGTGTATAAAAAGCACCCACTTTTTTTGAAAGCTAGAATGCAGTAGGGATTTCAACATGATACAGTTTAGTATTTCACTAATCATCGTTCTAAGCAGTTACATCAGAAGTTCCTTTCAGTTAAAACCTACTTAAGAAAGAATTAGCTCAAGCCAAGCTGAAAGTCTAATCCATGAATTCATTACAAATCTCCTTTCTGTTTTGCAGCACAGACTTGATAATTATTTTAAGAGACCTGTGCAGGTGGACAAGTCTCCCTAAACCCGACCCCTGGTCCTGGGGCTTGAATCTGGGCCTGGGTTCAGAATGTCCTTGAGTTTTTGTGCTCAAGACTAGTGCTCTACCTTGTCAACCACTGCTCCACTTCTGGCATCTTTTCTTTTGGTAGTTTAGTGGAAATAAAAGTTGTCTGAGCTGTCTTTGAATTGTGATAATCAGATCCGAGTCTCCTGAATAGCTAGGATTACACACATGAGCCACCAGGCCCAGCCTAAGGCTGCTCTTAATTCCTCATTTTCCACTCTTGTTATTTAGGTCTGACTTTGGGACACCAACTTCTCATAACCTCACTCACTTCTTGGGAAGGGAAGGGAGAAGCTTGCAAAGGCTGGTGCCCTCTGTCATGGAGCTAAACCTTTATCTGACTGGGAGCTAAACTGAAGGGAATGACATGAGTGAGCTTGGTTTTGCCTTGGGTTTGTAAACTCAGCTCCACAAGCTTGATCTGACACAGTCTCTGACCTTTTGGCCATAATAAACATGTCTGTAATTACACTTCTGTCTTCCAGTTCTCCTGTAAATGCTGCCTGTGATCACCCCTCACCCCACTACATGGAGAAGGCGAATCTGGGAACGGTTCATACCTAACTAGGTTGACACGAGTACCTACATAACACAAAGCCTGAGACTTCTAACTCCTTATTCTCTCAAGTTCTGGTCTTTTTGTGTAGCCTCTGAAGCAGATAGACACCCAGAGCAGAGTTAACCTCTTAGTAGCCCTGGACCATCTAGTGTAGCTGTAAAGAATCTTTTTAAAAATGCTCTATGGCTCCTCTCTTCTTTTTGTTTTCAGCATTAGGTCCTATATCCCAATTCCAAGGCATTAGAAAGAGTCTCACTCAATAATGTAGATTACATAAAATTGCATTTCAAATGAATCTTCACAGAGAAGAGGGATTGGTACTAATTCATCTTAGTGCAGTATTAGCTAGTTAAGCACTTCTTTTTATCATCACCTGAAAAATCTTCACAGATGTAATAGCTAATTTTAGAGTGCACATGACAATTTTGCTAATTCAGATCTGTACTTTAGATTGCAAAATCTAGACCAGTGCATTATAAACCATGAAACAAGTATATAAAACAACATTGGGTAGATCTGTTTATTTTATTGATATAATACGTCCCCCTTTCTTAGAAATATCCTATTAAAAACCATGTCATGTTATTTTTCAGCTTGATTCCATCATCATATTAAAGAAGTGAAGGTACTTTCAATGGGATATTGTTACTAGGAAAATCATGAAAGTGTAATGGATACTTTATGATTTATATGTACAATATCTAATGCCAGGGCTTGGATTAGAATGACATACTCAAAATATAAATGTAGGTTGTAACAGTAAAACTTATGAGAAAGTTCATGAGGTTAAGTGAACTGCATGTAAAATGTTCTGCATTGATTCATAAGTGATTTCCTCAATATTATTGCTCATAATTTATGTACCATTCACCCATGTCTGTCCACTCCTAATACATATTTGAGGTGGCTTATTTTCTAGCTTTAACTTAATCCTATGCATAATTCAAGATAAATAAACTAAGAACTATGTATGATTTATTTTACTCTTTGACTAAAGCTGTGCAAATATTTTCTTAAATATTAAATGTTTCTAAATCACAGAGAATATATTAAATTCAGAGACTGACAGTTGAAAGCAAATGGAACAAAAACCTTTGACCACTCCCTCTCCTCTTCTCCCACAAATGTTTAGAAAAAGGTATGAGAGAATATACCCCCAACTGTTAGCAGCAGTTCTCTCTGAAGGGGTGAATGGGAACATAAAAGGCAGGAAGTAGGGCATTAGGGGAGATAAAAGAGGGCTTCTACTTGTAGTTTGTATGATGAATATGAATTATTTGATTATGTGTTTGTGCAAATAAAGTTTTAGTTAGAAGATATCGTGGATCTTCATTATAAAAGGCATGAATTAAAGACACTCATAATCCTGTATGCATATCAGTTATAGAACAATAATGAAATCTACATTTTAGGCATGGAAAGATATTTATCATATATATTTGTATGTGTTTGTTTGTTTAGGTCCAGTACTGGGGCTTAAACTCAAGGCCTCAAGCACTCACTCAGTTTTATTGCCCACAGCAGGCATTCTGTCACTTGAGCCATGATTTTAATCTGACATTTTGCTGGTTAGTTGGAAATGAAAGTCTCTGGGGTTTTGCCTGAGTTGGCTTCAAACCATGATACTCAGATCTCAGCTTCCTGTAAAGCTAGGCTTACAGGAATGAGGCGCGAGCACTCAGCTGTCATATGTCTTTAAATTAAAAAAACTAAGGATATTGAAATGCATGTTTGAGGAGGTCACAGTGTTATAAAGTTATCTATTTATCTATCTATCATCTGCTTCTCTAGCTAGGAATGCATCTCTGTGTAGAGGAATTGCCACAGGACGATCCGCACATTACAATTTAGCATGAACAACTCTAGGTAGGAGATTGCAGGTGATTCTCCTCCCATGCTTCTGCATCTGCATTTTCATTTTCACAGTGACAGCCTCCTTCCCCCCTTCACCTTCTCTTCCTTCTCCTCTTCCTCTGTTTGATCCTTCTCTCTGCTCACTTGTCTATTTTTTTCTTCCTTTAATTGTGTACAACATTTGTAGTTAAAAATATTGTGGTCATAAAAAGTAGATGATGAGATGAGGCCAGAAGATGAACACAGAGAGGGATTGCTGTAGAGAGAATTGAGAACTGGAACCAACAGCTGGGTTAATATGAATATTAAATTAAATTTAAATGGGAATTCGTACTCTCATTACTAACATAAGAGAAAATAACACTATGAACCTACTGTCATTTAGGTATGGAGCATTCTGATACATCTGTCCACATAGCTAAGAAATACATGAGGGATTCTCAATTCACAGGCAATGTATTTTCACAGTAAATCTGAATAAAGACATGGGAGCAAAATACACAGTCTGAAGGTTTGACATGATCTGTTTGATGTGCCATCAAAGTGGTGCGACAGTCTAGTTAATAAGATCAATGCACAAAGGCTGGGTTTCTCATGCTTTGCTTTTAAAGAATATTTCATGTAAACCACTTTGTATTTCCATGACAACACAAAGGGAACTCTGCAGGAGGTAATAGAAAAGAGAAGAATTAGCAGCTGTGGTTACTGTTAATAATTACCTGGGTAGCATTTATTACTTTTGGAAACTGTCTAATCCTTGTCATTGTCATTCATCTGTAGCTTCAGATTTCACTTGGTATGGAAATAAAATGCTTTGGTTTATTTTGTTTGCTTTCAGAAAGCTCCTACCTCCCCATCTCCATCCCAAGAAATGTTAAAGTACCTTTTGCTAGAAAGAGTACTCTGGTGTGGGAGAATATGCACAATCTATTTAGCCTGGAGATACCTACTTTTTAAAATAAAATTTACCCAGTTCTTGACTTCTAGTGATTTTTGTTCAGGCATAGAATAGAGCCAAATGTCCAGAGAAGCATTTGTTCCTCCAAAACAAATTAGTAAGGAAGACAATTGTATCTCCTCCCTCCCCCTTCCCCCACGACAGGAAGGCAAATGGTTCAAAAAGCCATGTCTCTAAGTATTACTTACTACACTACTTGGGAATATATTTTATCGTGAGTTAAAGTCCTGTGGGCATCCTAGCACAACAGAACTTCTGTACTATAAAGAAACCATGGTTCTCCAAAAAATACAGCATAAAAAAGAAAAAAAAAAGAGGCTGAATCCAGCCTGTAATTAGCCACATTTCCACCAAAATGCTTTCCCATTTGCCCAGTTGTCTCTGTAAATCAATTTAGCGCTGCCTAGCTTAGGTTCCTCCCAGACAGAGTGGAATCACAGTCCTTCAAAGAGGTGTGAGGTTTCTCTCATTTATCATCTGAGGGTGCTTGCTTCAAAGCCTTGTTAAAGGACTACTTAAAGGAAAACAAATCTAAACGAAATGAGACTGTGTTGCCTGGATTTGGTTGAAAATATTGAGAATGTGCAGCAGAAAATTCCCAACACAGATAGAGGAAGCAATTTGTGAGAAACTTCACAATGGGATTAGGGGGGAAAAAACCATCACTGAACTCACATCGACAAATACACAAGTAATGGGACTTGAATAGAAATGTGAATTTTAGTGGAACCCATGCTTGGCACAGGAATTGGTTTTCTCAGCTTTGTCCTTCAGCAAGTAGGCTACTCACTCCTGAATTTCTGTGGAGGCTGCCAGGCCTGAGAGTCTTGCTGCACGCATTGGTTCCTATTCAACCCTGTAAATATTTCAGCTATCTGTGGCACTGAGAATGAGATTATGTGATAAAAATTCATGGATTTTCTGAGAAAGAAAGACTTGGAGTTTGCAGATTTAGAGGGTGAAAATATATGTGCCTGTATGTGTATTGTGCATATGTGTGTACATGCTTGCACACATATGTACACACACATATATATACACCTATATGTGTGTGTGTGTATACATATGATTGCATGTATATTTCCAGCTCTAAGGAAGAGCAAAAGTCACTAATTTGAGTTACAAGAAGTTGTGGAGAAAGAAGTTTTTAAGGCCAAGAAAGAGGTCTAGTCTCAAGGCATGAAGCATCATCACTCAAAGGGATTTTGGAATAATGTTTTCAAGTGTTTTTTCTGTCTGTGGACATCTGTTTACTTACTGGAAAACACCTGAGGGGCAAAGAAAACTCTTGTAATCCAGCCATCTGGTCATATTCTTGTTCAAGCATCTGTTCTTCTTTACGCTTCTTCCCTAGACCGCCAGGCCAGTGGCATTTGCTGCTATCCGATCCCTGCCTATTGTAGGAAATCTATTTTACAAGGCCACCCAGGATATTTGCAACACTTTCACAGATATTATTAACTAAATATTTATGAAATGATATTTACCTGAAGTTCCCTTTGGTTCTTTTAGTCTAGTCAGTTTTCTTTAAAAAAATATTGTCATGAGCAACTGAATTAATTTTCTGTCTCATTAATGAATTATGTCCTGCTGGTTGAAAACATTATACTAGAATGTATTAACCTTAAGGGCAAGAATTCCAATCATTCTATCCCAACTAACACTTGTTTACTAAATAAGTATTTGCTGAATAAATGAATGGTGAATGAGAATATGAATGAGTTGAAGCTAATATTCTATATTCTTTATATAAAACATGACCATCTGTCAACCCGGTTAAATAATTTAATTTACAAATCAATCAAGAAATATACAATCATAAAATACCCCTGTTTTCACTGTATTTGATGTTGGTATAATTTTTGGAGGGGAAGGGAAAAAAAACAAATTGTTTAAATAGGGATAGAGGTGGACCCATTGCAACAACAAGATGTACAAGACATTATGTTGAAAAACGAACTTTACAACTTTGGCCGGAGGGAGGGGAGGGAGCGGGAAGGGGGATTGAGAAGCGGGGAGTGGGGGTGGGGAGGACATGGGAAGGGATGGGAAGGGGAAACAAAGGAGGAGGCAACAATGCTTGATAGGAAATGTACTCATTACCTTGCCCATGTAATTGTAACCCCTCAGTTTAGTATTTTCACAATAAAAATAAATAAAAATAAAATAGTTAATATCACCCTTCTGTTGGTAATTTTATGTACTTGGGGAAGATTTTTGCCTGTTGATCAGTAGTCATGGTAGTATAATAATAACAGTATAGCTTTGTATAGCTTTGACCAGAACAACAATAATATCCCCTACTACTTATTAATCGGCTATTTTGTTTGTATGTGTGTAAGGGAGGAGCTATGAAGGGGGCACAGCTCGGCCCTGTTGTTGAAAAGCTTCTGCTAGAGTGCTCTTCTCATTTCCCAGGGACCTGGAATGACCAAATGGTCCGTAAATGATCATGTTTGGCTAGCATGGCACAAGTGAAAATGACATCTATCAGATAAGTACTCAGGGAACAGGGAAGAAAGACAAGAGGAAGGAGGTAGAAAGTATATCAGAGCCGTTAAAGAATTATCCAGGACTACTTTTCTTGTCCTTAATGGAAGATATTGTATCATCCTGTGAAAACCTCCCTCTGACTGCGAGAGAATACGGCATGCTGCATAAGAGCTTATACACTGGTTAAAATAATTTTTTCTCAAATCCATGCCTGACACTTCCTCAGTGGATGGCATTGGCCAAGGTACATGTTCTTGCTTGGCCTCTGCAATAAAATGGGGATCATTCATGATCTACTTTTATCAGACTGTTTTAAAGTAGAGGTTACACATGTAACGCTCCATATTGTGCGGGTTATAACTGCAATAAAGGGCTAAAACAATAAGGTGTGTATGAACTAGGAAGACTGAAAGGATGGCTCCAAGTAAGGATGGTCAAATCTGAATTCTGAAAATACAGCTCAGACCTGCAGGAGAGAATTGCTTATATGCCCACCACCTTGCCATTAATTAAAATAAAGGCAAACTTATTAAATGCCTCTCACAGTGCCCAGCACAGCGTAAGTATTCCATACGTTAGAGCTATTTTTAGCAATTATTTCATCATATTTTTTAGAGTCTCTGCAACTATTCACAGAGTCTTTTTAACAGAGGAAATAAGTCATCTTGGAACAATTTCTTTATATGCTTCAGTTAATGACATCACTAGAAGTAAACAAGCCTGGGCCAATCTAGCAGTAAGTACAGAAGGCTGCAGGAAGTTGTCTATAAATGAGAGAATTATGAGTAATATAAATAATCTCATGTTTGGCAAACCAGAAATATTGTTGATTAGCTAGGAGACTTTGTGAGAAACCCTTGGGCCCAGGCTTCAAGGAATCCCTACACTATACCAATAACGTGCAGCAAACAATTGCCCAGGGCAGCAGAAAGGAACAGATTCCTTGCAGCTATTACATACTCCCTGTGCAGGCATCGGGTCCATTTCCTACACTGGCATCACACAGGTAAATTTAACTGTCTGAGCTTCAAGTGTTCCCTCTGCCCTGGTGGCATGGTAATGTGTTGGCAAGAATGCTTCAGCCAGCACTCTGCAGTGTATACCCTTCTTCCTCACCAAACATGCCAAGGATTTCAAGTTAGTGCCTTTCTCCCCACTCTCTGTTAATACCTCCCTGATTTCCATCTGTCTAGAAATCAGGACAGGTAATAGAGTTCCCTTTGGGCTGCATCCTTGCCAACATTTGTTATTATTAGTTTTCTTGATAATGGAAATTTTAACTGGGGTGAGATGGAATCTTAGTTGTTTTGATTTATATTTCCTTTATAGCCAGAGATGTTGAACATTTCTTCAAGTGTTTATTGGCCATTTCTTCTGTGAAGTCTCTCTCTCTCACTCTCTCTCTCTCTCTCTTTTTTTTTTTTTTTGTTGGTCGGTTCGTTGGGCCTGAGCTCTGGGCCTGAGTTATGTGGTGTGGAGGAATCGAACCCAGGGCCTCATGTATGCAAGGCAAACACTCTACCACTGAGCCACCTTCCCAGCCCTTGAGAAGTCTCTCTTTAAGTCATTTGTCCGTTTATTAATTATGTTGGTTCTTTGAGAGTTTAGTTTTTGAGGGTTGAATTCTTTGGGCTCTGAGTATATTTTGGATATTAGGTCCTTGTCTGATGTATAGCTGGTAAAAAGTCTACTCTCCTTCTGTAAGCTCTCTATTTAGCTTGTTAGCTATCTCCTTTGCCATACAGAAACTTTTAAGTTTGTTATAATCTCAACTGTTGGTGGGAACAAAAGCCTGTTCAACCACTCTGGAAAGCAGTAGGTAGTTCTAAACATAGAACTACCCTATGACTCAGCAATTCTACTCATGGATATTTATCCAATAAAACACAAACAAGGACACATGAAACCCACCAGCACAGTCAGGTTTTTTGCAGCATTATTTACCATTGCTGAGATGTGGAGTCAGCCCAGATTCCCCTCAATAAATGATTGGATCAAGACAACGTGGAGTATATACACAGTGGAATTCTACTCATCCATCAGAAAGAATGACATTGTACCATTTGTAAGGAAAGAGAAAGACTTGGAAAAAATAATATTTAGTGAAGTAAGCCACACCCAAAGAAACACAGGTTGCATGGTTTCCTTCATTTGTGGGAGCTAGAATGTGCCTATAAATCTATAAGTAAACACACTGGGGTGGTAGAACTGGTGGTCATAAATGAATTAACTCAAGTATAATAGACTCTATGGAGAGCACAAATAGTACAACTCTTTAGAAAGACTAAGTAAGTCAAAGTCTAACAAAATAAGTAGCAGGAAATGGGTACTGTAAGGTCCACTCCAGCCAAGTCTCCGCCCAGTACCTGCATGGCCCAGACAACTGGCACACCTGGAAGAGGTCACATCTGCATCAGGTCACATCTGGATTCGATGTGGCCACACCTTTCCCCACCCCTACCCTAGATAAGGCCTAGCCCAGGGCCAGACCCTCTTTCCCAACCGAATAGAGTGCTAACATGGCCAGGTGCCAGCCGGAACGATGAATAAACCTACTCCTTACCTGAATACCACATGGGTGGTGTGGTTCTTCCTCGGGCACCTCTTCTTTAGAAACTTAACATAAATGGTGCTGTGAACTTGGGAAGGGCTTAAGGTCAGGATAGGTGGGATTCCCTCCATTTTTTTTTTCTTTTTTTGCTCTGAGAAATACCCCAATTCTGACGGCCTTTTTGTGAACCAGTCTGTCTGCTGCAGACACAGCACATCAATACCATTGCTGGCCTCTGCGCTTCTACATTTTGGTGAGTGAACTATTCTCTAAGGGTTCTCTGGTACCATGCTGGAGAACCTACTAGGCCTTTAACTGAAAGGCCGGTCACTTCTGAAGCCGAGGATGCTTGACTCTGGTTGCTTGGCCATTCCTCCCTAGAGGCCTTGGTGATAATTTGGGATGCCACTTCCATCAGATAAGCCCTACCTCCCTCACTAATTTTTTCTCTCCTACGCCTTTAATGGGGTGCTGTGTGTCACTCTGATGCCATGAAACCCCTCTGAAATGCCTCCTGCGCTCCCTGGAAAGCCAGAGCACCTAAATTTTAGGCTGTTCTGAGATTTAGACAGTTTTTGCCTCTGCAATGGTAAATGGTCAGAAGTCTGTTTACTTTCAGGATCTCTTTGCTCTCTGTTAATCATGTCCAACTTTCTCTACCTCTCCCTTTCTCTTTTCTACAACTTTTTGGCTTGTGCCCTGAAGAGTGCGACGCGGGCTGGGTCCCAGGGACCCACCTCTAGATTCCCTCTCAAAGGCTAGCCACTCTAGGTTTGATCTGTTTGTTCAGGCTTTCTTCTCATGTTTTTCAGAAATTCACCATCTTGAGTTCACCATCTTGGCCACATGGTGGGTTTAGGGTTGGTCCCATCTGACCCATACCCTTCCACCAAGCTTACTACTCCTCCATCCATCTATTCTAATGTGCCTTGCTCACAAGTTGCTCTTTTTACAGGCCCTGGTAATTGAGGCCCAACCATCTGATGTGCTTTGTTAGCAAAGATGTGTAAACGCTGTTGTCAAAAATTTTAGGTTTTGAGTTTTGCCTTTTTTGTTTCATGTTGTGTTTTCTAGTACTGGCTAGGTGGTTCTAAAATATTGGGCATATCTGTGCTAAAATTCTCATCACATCTAATGAGTTTTGTCATTGCAGAATATTTGTTAGTCAATTCTTGATAAGGAGCAGGTAAGCTCTATTTATTCTATTTGATCTCCTTGTTGCTTTAATTGGAAATTATAAAAGGTTTTGTGGCAAAGATTGCAGTTTAAAGCCAGCCCAGGCCAAAAAGTCCCTAAGACTCCATCTTCCAACTAACCTGCAAAGAGCCAGGCCGGAAGAATGGCTCAAGACTCTTATCTCTAATTAACCATCAAACACTGGAAGTGGCACTATAACTCAAAGTGGTAGAGTTAGCCTTGAGCAGAAGTACTCAAGGACAGTGCCCAGGCCTTGAGTTCAAACCTCTATGAATACCAACTGGAACAAGCCATCCCAGCAATGAGCACCTAGACTCAGCCAGTCTGGGGAACAAGGGACCATGGAGAGGAGTAAGAGGAGATGATGTCACATCAGCCACTTTGTGCCTGCCTTTTCAAAATTAACCAGAGTCGGGAGGTCAATAGATTCTTGCCTTTGTTACCTTACTTCTCTACCTAGTCGCCAGATGTCAGAAGTAGCTAGGGACATTTCTACCAACATTTTCAGCCCCAAATCCTTCCTCTTGCCATTCATTTGCTCTCTAGTATTTTTTTCCAGCCCCTCAATGCCTCATGAGACTTCTCCAGACTTCATCTAAGGACTCACACCTACCAAGGGACAGCTGCTGCTCCCTGCCCTGTCTGGGAGGGGACCATATTCAAGCCTTTTACCCCTAATGTTGATGCCCCTTGTCAGCAGGAAGTAGCCAGAGAGAATTTGTGCCTTATCTCATGATTATTAAAGGGCTGGAATGTAAGGTCTGCTCCTGGAAGGTGAGCAGACGCCACCATCCTGGCAGTCAAGTCTCCGTCCAGTACCTGCATTGTCCAGACAACTGGCATACCTGGAAGAGGTCACATCTGCATCCACTGAGGTCACATCTGGATTCGATGTGGCCACATCTTTCCTCCCTCCTACCCTAGATAGGGCCTAGCCAGGCCAGACCCTGTCTTTCCCAGCCACATGGAGTGCTAACGTGGCCAGGTGCCAGCTGGAACGATGAATAAACCTACCCCTTATCTGAATACCACGTGTGTGGTGTGGTTCCTACTTGGCCACCTCTTCTTTAAAAACCTAACAGGTATTTGCTGGAAGAGAGGGGCCAATGGAGAGGGATGTAAGAATGAAGAGGGGAAAGGATAGAATGTAGACAAGAATTCATAGCATATACCACAGATGAGAAAATTAAGGGGGGGGGTGTTGAAGTGGGATGAGGGTATTGAAGGGATGACACAGATCAAGATGCATTCTGTGCATAAACTACTTTGTTACACAGCAAAACAAATTCAATACATAACTTAAAAATTAAGAAAAGTGAGGGAAGGGATGGATGAGAATGTTGAAAGGGGTGACATTGATCAGGAGAACTGTATTCACAAACGCCTTTGTTGAATGGCAACTCCTTTGTACAACTACTTAAAGATAATAAAAATTAAAAAAAATCAAGGCAGGAGAAAAATCAGGGCAGGAGAGTGGCTCCAATCTCATTTGTCCTGCTTGTGTCTCACTCATTCCCTTTCTCCTTTCCCCGATTAACTCCCATGGGTTCCAAATGGCCCAAATGGCTTCCCACCCTTCCTTCCACTTCTCCATCTCTTGTCTCTCATAAAATTGTGACATTCTGCTTGACTTCTGCCACCACTTCACAGAGTCCATCACACTTCCTAGAAAGCTCCCTGGAGAGCAATAAAAAGTCCTGTCAGTCTCCAGCCCACCTGCAGCATCTCTCCATTACACATCCTCTTGTCTGTCCTCCTCTTTTGATTCCTGGCTTTGTAAATCTTTTAGCACATGTTGTCAAAACCCTGGCAGATCCCCCAAATCCTTTCCTGATAACACTCATTCTCTTTAAACAACCTGGCAGCACTTCTAAGTGAGAATAAGCCCTAAAATAAAATACACTGTGTTTAGTCTCTAAGGTCATTTCCTGGCTTTGTCCTGCCGTTTCTGTTTCCTCTAGCTAATCACCAAGTGACAGTCCTGGATTTATTGTACAGGCTACTTGAAAGTTTGAGTGAGTCTCTCAGGCTAGACTACCCAGCCCCTTCATCACTCTGGCCCCCATATCCCAGCCATTTATCACCTGTTGTGATTTAGTGTAGGAGCTTGAGGTACAACTACAGCAAGAGCCAGACTTTGTCACTGGAACTATTTGAAAGAGGTCAAACAACCTGGTGTCAGAGCTGAGCATTGTGCATGGTAGAGTCCCTGGGTCAATGCCTGGCCAGGGGACAGCCACTGCTTGTGTCTTTCATGGCCCATGTATCATTTGCAACACTCAGTAGGTGACAATTTTTAACCATGATATCTAACATCTTCAGTGGACTACTTGATTGCATTACATCAAGAAATTACAAGAATATGGTTTTGATGTTGTTCTTGTTTCTTTTTCTGTTTTTCCGGGGGAGGGTTTTGGTGTGGGTCCTGGAGTTTGAATTCAGGGCCTGGGTACTATCCCAGAGTTTCTGTGCTCAAGGCCAGTGCTCTATCTACCATTCGAGCCACAGCTCCATTTCTAGCTTTTTTGGGGGGTGGGCTTTATTGGAGATAAGACTTTCATGGACTTTCCTGCCTAAGCTGACTTTGAGTAGTGATCCTCAAACATTTCTCACATAATTTTTAGAGATTCCACAACTTAAGCATTGGAACCTGGGCCCAACACACCACAGAATTCATGATCTCGTATCTAGACCCTCTGCTTCCCCTGATCCCCTGAGGTATGGTACCTGATCATAAGGAGTAAGTTTGCCGAGCACTTAAGAAACGTTAATTATATTTTTAGGTGCTACAGCAATTACTGCATTTAACCCTATGACAACTATGGGACTAGTTATGAAGTTTTGGTTTACATGTAGAAATGTGACTCCAAGACAGAACTTTAATTCAAATGGAATAGTTGGATTTTTTAATCCTGATGATTGCTAACACTGCTTGAATGTATGTGTGTGTATATGTGTGTGTGTCAGGGGGAATGTTGAGAGAGCAGGGTGAAACAAGTTAACCATTTCATTATAGGGTGGCCAACCCAGTGCATACATTACTCAGAACATAGTCTGGGGGCACAGATAACTGGCTTGAATTAAACTTGAGGGCATTTGGATTTTAGTATGTCTGATTAAGTGATCTGGAGGTGAGCTTTGATGGAGTAGAAAATCTACCACATGGCAATATTTAATGGAGCTCTGTAAAAGAGCACCATGTGGACACCAGGGATAGCAAGTGAAAAGGATTGTAATAAGCACTAGTTCTGCAGAAAAGGAGTATGGCACAGTGTCTCCACAGTGGAGAAGAGGCCAGATGTGAAGAGCCCTTTAAATTGTTCTATCACATTAGCAATTCATTCTGAAAGATATGGGGAGCTGTGAAGGGTTTTCAGGAGAAGAGTCCGGTGATTACATGAGTGTTTGAGGTAAGTCACAGGGGCTATCATAGCTGAAATCTAGGAGAGGAGCTGGGAAGAGTGGCCACTGTGGCTGATACCTTCAAGACCAATCACGTGAGCATGTGAGATGGCCATCACCTCCCATGGGAGACTCCAGACATCAGATACCAGACAATAAGAAAGGGACCCATTGGCTGCACACACAGGGCAGCCCATCTTCTAAAGCCTCGTTATATTTCCCACAGTCCTGTGATCTTTGGCAACTATACCCACAGCTTCCCGGACAAAGACTGCCCTTTCCTAGTTAGTGTATTTCTTATGCTGAATTCTTCCTCTACTGTGGATGGCATCACTTCTAGATCTCTGAGTACATGCCTGGGACTATTGCAGGAGCCTTGTGAATATTCACTCATTTCATAACACAAGGTGAATAGAAGCATAATTGCAGTTTTACAGATAGGAAACTACTAGTAATTAGTAAGTAAAATGAGCTTTTTCAGGAAAGGGGGAAAAGGAAGAGAGGGAGAGAGGGGGGAGGAAAGAGAAGGAAGGAGAAGGGAGGTAAAGTAGGAGGAGGGATGGAGGGAGGAAAAGTAAAAAGGAGAAGGAGGAGGAGGAAGAGGTGGAGGAAGGGGAGGTAGAGGAGGAGGAGGAGGAGGAAGTGGTGGAGGAGGAGGAGGGGGATAAGAGGAGGAGAAGGAAGAAGAGGAGGAGGAGGAGGAGGAGGAGGAGGAGGAGGAGGAGGAGGAGGAGGAGGAGGAGGAGGAGGAGGAGGAGGAGGAGGAGGAGGAGGAAAAGACCAACAGCAACAACAAAGGAGCAAATGCACAATGTCTTCTCTGTGATGCTGTGTAGCTACCTGCTAACTTCACTACTCACTATACCCTCCCCACTCTCACTAGCACTTTCTGCCAGAGGAAACCCTTTCTGTGAGGAAAATATAAGAACTTGTTCCTTGGCTTCTACACAAAACATCACATTTGCTGTGAGAATGCCACTCTGCCTCCAATAAACAAAGAAAAGTCAAAGACATTATTTTATTCAGAATACATATATATGCATACTCAATTCTGACAAGTAGAAAATCTTATTCCTCATTGACATGCCGAGCCTATTATTGTTTAAAGAGTAAGCTAGTAAAAATTGATTTTAAGTAAGTTTAAAATGAATGAGCAATAATGACAAGGGATGTGCTTCTTATTTTTAAACACCAAAAGGTCATTAGGAATAGTAACAATGTCTATCAGTGTTGTTTGAGAATTGAGAGAAGACTGACCTACAGAGCACAGACCAGCTAAACATCAGTTCCATTTTCTCAACCTCAGGACAGGACTCGATCTGTAGGACAGCCTTAATCTGAGGGTTTGGAACTTTTAAGCAGACAACCTAGGACTCAAGACACAAGTCACCTCTGTTGTGTAGGGGAGGTGGCAAATTGGTGAAAGTTTAACAACTAGAACTTCCGAAAGGAAGGTGCAGAGGAAAGGTAAGTGGAAAGCAAGAAGAAAGGGAGAAGGGGAGAGGGAAGGGAGAGGGGAAGAAAGAAGGAGTGGAATAAGCTGCAAGAACAGCCCTGATTAGTAGTGTGCATCAATTTCTGTTGTGTAAATACTATCATGATGACTGATTTCAAGACACTAATGAATGTCAGAGAACCTAAGACTGGGACCACATATGCACAGCTGGATCACATAAGTCATTGATAGTTTCAGTCCACAAAAAGGGTGGACTCTGTGTTCAGCCTGAGGGGCTTCCATGTTGCTTTTAAAGCTTGATTTAGTCCATGAACACCCTTCTATTAACCTGCCATTTCTTAGGGTTCTTAAAGCTATCTTGAACCCCCATGTTAATTGATTAAAACTTTGAATGGGAGTTGAGGCTAGGAGATACACTTGTCTCTTTCAAAGAGAAGATACTTCCATCTAAATTCCCCAATTCTCTCAGACACAATGATTTCAAATCTCTCCACTTTTTAATTAACAGAAGAGTGTTCTCTTGTATAGTTAGCTCGGAGCAATTAAACCACCAGCAAAGTTTGCAGGAAAAGGAAGGATGATTATTTAATTAGAGGTTAAATAATGAATTATTAATTATTGAATTGAGCTAGCACTCATTAATTCGTTTATAAAGTGCAATAATTACATCTTTTGTCTTTTAATATGGAGCTGTGTTCTCTAATGATCTGCTAAGTCAATTATGTAGCCATTAGCATTCTGCCCGAGGGTTATGCTACTATTGTTTTTTGTTCTCTGCTGATTTCAGACAACAGAGACTAGGGTGACTATTCTTTCACATAAGTTGTATCCTGTTTACAGCAAAATGGTAGACAACTTGTATTGCAACTAATGTGGACATAGGGGAAGAGAGTCTTCATCATTTGTAGGAGAAGGAATTATGTGTATAACCACAGTCTTTAATCAGTGAGACAGTGATGATTGCTGGTGCTGGTAGGGAACGGGAAAGACCTCTGGCAGGAAGGGGAAAGTTAAGGGAAACTGAGAAGGCATAGGTGGCAAGATCATTTCTATGTCAAGTTCACACATCAGCTCTCATTCCTAGCAACTGATCCCAAACTAGAAAGTGACAAGGTATACTTTAAAATGTTTCTTTTTAGCCTATCTGTTGTGAGGATCAAAGACTCCTTTGAGAATCTGAAGAAAAATACTCTGAATGATATATCCACACTTATACAAAAGGTCCAATGTTATCTCAGAGTTCTCAGACCCCCCTGAAATCCATTCATGAAGCCATAGATTTGGATTTGGATTTCCTAGGTTTGAAAAGCTCTTAAGAGAATTTTTATGTGCCGGAGAAACATGATCCTGTGAGTTTGAAGGTTAGAAACCTCTCTGAGTGTTTTCCTTTAAATTTTTATTTTTGTTGTAAAAGTGATGTACAGATGGATTTCAGTTACACAAGTCTGGTAATATGTACATTACTTTTTGAACAGTGTCACCTCTTCCCTCATTTTCTCCCAGTTTTTTTCCCTTCTGACACACCTCCCCTCCATGTTGTAGCATTCATTTCCAACACAGTGTTTAGTGAGTACTGCTGAATTAGTTCACCCTTTGTCCCACCATTTCTGTGCTCCCCATTATCTTCCCCCAAAGAGATAAACTTACATACAAGACAAAAGATACTCTTTGTATTATATATATGGTTATCTGAATTAGAGAAGGGAAGAAGAACAACAAAATGGTGAGATAAAGGCTAAAGGTGAACCAATGCAACCAATGCAATAATACCCATAAGACAATCTATTGGAAATGAACTTTCCAAGTTTTTGTTCTGTTTGATAAATGCCCAGGAGTGGAATTGCTGGGTCACAGGGAAGATCTATTTTCATTCTTTTGAGGAATCTCCATACTGCTTTCCAGAGTGGTTGAACAAGTTTACATTCTAACCAACATACAATAGTGTTCCCTTTTGGCCACAACCCCACCAGCATCTCTAATTGTTAGTTTTCTTAATAATAGGCATTCTAACTGGGGTGAAGTAGAATCTCAGTTGTTTTGATTTGCATTGCTTTTTGTCAAGGTGATGTACAGAGGGGTTACAGTTATATAAGTAAGGTAATAAGTACATTTCTTGTCAAACTTGTTACCCCTTCCCTTATTTTTTCCTGCTTTCCCTCCTCCATCCCCCACTCCCACTCCCACAAGTTGTGCAGATCATTTCCAACATACTGTCTTGTGTACATTGCTGTTGCATTGGTTCCCCCTTTCATTGTTTTTATGGCTAAAGATGTTGAGCATTTCTTCAGGTGTCTATTGGCCATTTTTACTTCTTCTGAGAAATCTCGAGAGAGACTTTAGCCCATTTACTAATTGAGTTGTTGTTTCTTTGAGGGATTGCTTTGGAGAGTCTTAATACTTTCAGCTCTAAGTATATTTTCAATATGAAGCCCTTGTTTGAAGAGTAGCTAGTAAAAATCTGCCATTCTGTGGGTTTTCTATTTATCTTATTAGCTATGTCCATTGCCATGCAGAAACTCCTCATTGTGATGCAATCCCATTTATCTGGTCTTACAAAGCAATAATAATAATAATAATAAAAATAATAAAAACTTGGTCCTGACCTAGGAGTAGGCCCGAGGACCAGTGGAATAGAAAAGACGACCCAGAAATAAACCCACAGACCTACAG
The DNA here is from genome assembly GCF_019054845.1 of Dipodomys spectabilis. Classification (NCBI taxonomy): domain Eukaryota; kingdom Metazoa; phylum Chordata; class Mammalia; order Rodentia; family Heteromyidae; genus Dipodomys; species Dipodomys spectabilis. The sequence continues at coordinate 3,758,415 of NW_024870835.1, read as the reverse complement.
TCACCTAATACTTGATAAGGGAGCCCAAACCACAGAATGGAAGAAAGACAGTCTCTTCAACAAATGGTACTGGCAGAATTAGCTATTCACATGCAGAAAATTGAAGCTAGATCCTTATATATCACCCTGCACCAGAATCAATTCCAAATGGATCAAAGACCCCACTGAAAGCCAGAAAACATGAAAATATAACAGGAAGGGGTAAACACTAGGGCTCCTAGGTACAGGTTGAAACTTCCTAAGTAAAGATCCAGAGATTCTTAGTACTTTTTGGTTTGTTTTTTTAAGGCCTTGAACAGCATGATAAAGTGAAAATTTAAGAGGATTAGGCTCAGGTAAGCCTGGTTCCAAACTTAAGCCTTCCTACTTCATAGCTGGATATGCCATTTAATGGCCTCAATTCTCTCATTTGTGAAATGTACATAATGTCCAATTTGTAGGGTTATTAATGGAAATAAATTTTTTAATCCCAAATTGGAGAATGCCAGTCATAAGAAGTGGTTGTGACTTCCCTTTTATTTTTTAGTATGCAAGAGACTTGATAGACACAATTTGCAACAATAGACAGATTTCAGGGTCTAAACTTTGAATAATTACTGGAGAGATGCTCACTTTTTAGTATCTGTGGATAACAAATACTGTCAAAGCATATTATCATATCCTTACTTGATAAGTTAAAAATATCTAAGCCCCAAGGGAAGGACATCTAAGGAATCAGGGAACAGTTTACTACTGTAAATATTGTCCCCAACAAGACTGGAATAGTCAGGACAAAGTTAACCAAAGAGAGAAAGTTATAGACTTGGGAGAATTTTGCCAAAGATCTGAAAAGAACTGAGAACATGTCTAAAGTACTTTCAGCTCCCTGCTTAGTTATGGATATGGTCCCATTCTTCAAAATGTTTTCAAATTGGCTAATTTTTTTTCTTTTAAAAAACATTTTCAGAGGAGTTCCAGGAAGATGGCGGAGGAGAAGCTGGAATCTGAACAAGCTCTTGCATAGAAAACAGTTTCAGAGTTCCAGTGAACAGTCCCAAGCCAGAGAATCACACCAAGTGTGCCATCACAGGACAGAGAGTTAGTCAAGAGAGGGGAAGCCAAGCAGACACATCTGAGCAGCTGCCGCTGCGGCGGCAGGGTCGCAGCGGCGACCACCGCCGCGGAGGCATACCTGAGACGCAGTCCGGGACGAAGGAGCCAGACGCAGCGGACGAGCGGATTCTACTCAACACCAGCAAGAACCGACAAGGAGCGGACAACTTCATCCTGCACTTTGCAGACCAGAGACGACCCGGGATCCAAGACTCCGCGTGAGTAGAAGCCCCGCTTCCTCACTCCTTCTCTGGGAGCAGAGGAGGGAAGGCCACCCCTCCCCCCCCAGCACCGGTGATCTCCATCTTGGATACCGACAAAGCTCGGAGGAGCGGCTAGCTCCAGCTCAGGCCTTGGAATAAAACGAGTCATTTAGCAGGTCACAAGAACTTAATGGCGAAGTGACCTCACAGACTCAGTTCCATCCAGGGAAAAGTCACCCAGCTCAGGCGCCAGCCATTGGAGTGGCTCTCCTCACTGGGTAACCAGAGCCAGAGGCTGCCCCTCCCTCTAGCAGCCACCACAATCAATTGAAAAACAGAAACCCTGAGAATGGCTCCAGGCTGGGTGCTGTGAGTTTTTTTTCACAAAATAGCCCCAGGGAAAAGCTACTGTTCGTTGAAAGGCCTCAACTCTACCCAGAACCTAGCCTCATCACTGCATCCCCCTCTTTTGTGATTCTCAAAGCAGATCACCCTCCCAGTAAACTAACCTGGGAGGGGGATCTCAAAATCTTGGGTAAAGCAGAGCATTTTTCTGCCTGTTCCAACAAACTGACTTAAGAAACCAATCAAGCCACAGGACCTCAAGCTGACCAGAGACTCCAACCAGACTCTGGTTACAGACAAAAGGGAGATACAGGACTCTTCCCACACCTCCCAAAAAAAAAAAAAAAATCAAAGAACTTTTTTTTTTCTTCTTTTTCTTCTTTTCTTCTTTTTTTCTTTTTCTTGTTTTGTTTTTTTTCGTTTTTTGTTACCTTATATATATATATATAAATTTTTTTTTGCTCTTCTAAAACTTTTATTAATCTTTAATTTTTGCCTCTTCTGAAAAAATAATTGTTTTCCATTAACTTTTTTTTTTCTCCTCTTATAATTTTTATTTTAGGAATACGTGAATGTGTGTTTTCTTTCCTTTTCTTGTCTTCTTTCTCTTTTTCTTTCATTCTTAATTATCTTTTTGTTTTTTTTTTCTAGCTCTACTGAACTTCTGATCTTTTCTTCTCACTTTCCTATCCTTTCCATCTTTTCCTCTTTGTTCATCTTTATGTGACTTAACTCTTGTCCTGCACATCCTCAGATAAACCCGTAGTTAACCAGTAGACCCTATCCCCCATTGTGTGCACACTTAATCCACAAACTTATTACTCAATTCAAAACCTCTGAGACTTAAATTCATTAATAGCAGTACTACCTCTTTATACCTATATAATATTTTAAGCATTTTTTTAAAGTTTTTCTCATCTCCTCTATGTCCCTCCCTTTCTCTCAACATATTCATATTCCTCTATAAATAGATGGTCTTTTAATCTCTAAAATAACATTAATTATTACGTTTCTATTTTTTTTTCTGGTCTCTTTCCATTCCCCTTTCCCTTTCTTCTTTTTCTCTCTCTCTCTACTTACATCCTACCCAACCTATTTCCTGCATTGTGATTAGGACATAGTTAACCCTCCCTGTGCCTCCCCACACCAATCTATTCCTATTTTTTACCCACATCTCTCCCTAACTCTAATAATTTCCGGTTTTCCAAATTCTTCTCTGCGGTTCGAAGTCCTTTAACATATAGTTGTTTGATGTCGAATAGATGTATCTGTTGAACTAGATTGTATCTGTAGACTATTGACTGTACAAATGCAAACTTTGGTTGATGGTTGCCTTAAGATAGTGTTCTAGCACAAAACTGGTGCTATCTTCATCTCAAATGGGCAGAGTAAGCCGGAAAAACACAAGAAAAATGGCAAATTTGGGTATCTCAATTCCCAATCCTGATAATCAGGGGTTAGAACAGATAATGAATAATCCAGAGGAGAGTTCCCAAACAGCTCTACAAACACTGCTGGCAAACATGATAAATGAAAAGTTTGACAACGTACAAAGGACTCTGTATGAGCGTGATAGGGAGAGAGAGGAGGCATCCCAGAAGTTTATACAGGAATATCATAAGCATGAGGAAGCTACTCAAAAACTGATACAGGATTTGCGTGAACAACTTGAGAATACTCAAAGAGAAAGGGAGGAATGGCGTGAGCAGGCTGAGAACACTCAAAGAGATCTGCAGGAATCCCACGAACGGGAGGAAGCTAATCAAAGAGTAATACAGGAATTGAGAGACCAGGTAGAGAACACACAAAGATCACTAAAGGCATTCATGGAATCCATTAACAAAGAGCTGAAGGAAGTCAGGGAGACCACAAAGGGAATGCTGAATGGAACCCAACAGAAGGAATGGGAGCCCAAAGAAACCATAACCAATCAACTAAGTGATTTGAGGACAAACACTGAACACCAAATTAAGGAAGTAAAGAAATTCATACAAGACCTAAAACAGAGCTTCAACAAAGAACTTGAAGCCATCAAAGCTGACCAACTAGAAGGAAAAGAGATAAAAAACAAAGTAGAGAGTCTTGACAGCAGGTTAGACCATGCAGAAGATCGAATCTCAGGGATTGAAGACAGCCTAGATATTATAGAGAAAGAACATACAACCATCCAAGACAAGTCCAAGAAATATGATAGATCTATCCAACACCTGGAAGACACCATCAGAAGGCCTAATCTAAGGATAATGGGTGTAGAGGAGCACCTAGAAACAGAAGTTAATGGTCTAGGAAATCTGTTTAACAGGATCCTAGCAGAGAACTTCCCAAACATGCAAAAAGATAGGCCTGTCCAGATACAAGAAGCCTTTAGAACCCCAAATAGACCAGACCAGAATAGGACATCCCACCGTCACATTATAATCCACACAGGATCAACTCAGAACAAGGAAAAGATCCTTAAAGCTGTCAGAGAGAAAAGGGTAATCACTTATAAAGGGAAACCAATTAGAATCACCTCAGATTTCTCAGCAGAGACAATCAAAGCAAGAAGAGCCTGGAATGATGTATGCCATGCCCTAAAAACAAACAACTATCAACCAAGAATACTGTACCCAGCTAAACTCTCCTTCATAACTGAAGGCCAAATAAAAACCTTCCATAGCAAAGAAAAATTGAAACAATACATCTCCACCAAACCAGCCCTACAAAAGATTCTTAAAGATGTCCTACACATAGAAAACCAACAAGACCGCAATAAAGGCCAAGAAACTGCACCCAAACTGAGAATCCAAGAACCATAGGAAGAACCCAGTTTTCGCATCCCCCAAGAAGGTAGATAACATGGCAGGAACTCCCAAATACCTCTCAGTCCTATCTCTTAATGTTAACGGACTGAACTCTCCAATTAAGCGACATAGACTGTCTAGTTGGATTAAAAAACAAGACCCTTCTATCGGCTGCCTGCAGGAGTCACATCTTGCCCGTAAAAACAAACACATTTTCAATGTTAAAGGCTGGAACAAAATCTACCAAGCAAACGGCCCCCATAAACAGGCGGGAGTTGCAATCCTAATATCAGATAAAATAGACTTCAAATTAAAATTCGTGAAAAGAGATAAAGAAGGTCGCTACATACTAATTAAAGGATCTCTCCTTCAGGAGGATATTACAATTCTAAATATCTATTCGCCAAACAATGGAGCACCCAAATTTATCAAAGAAACACTACTTTCCCTCAAATCCCATATAGATCCAAAGACATTAATCGTTGGGGATTTTAACACACCACTCTCCCCACTAGATAGATCAACTCGGCAAAAACTCAACAGAGAAACCGCAGATCTAAACAGCTGCATAGATCAACTAGACTTAACAGACATTTACCGAACATTTCACCCAGCAGCATCAGAATACACGTTTTTCTCAGCAGCACATGGAACGTTTTCTAAAATAGACCACATTTTAGGCCACAAAGCAAACTTGTCTAAATTCAGAAACATTGAAGTTATACCTTGCATTCTCTCTGACCACAAGGGAATAAAGTTAGAACTCAACACCAAAAGCCACCAAAGAAAGTCCGGTATCACATGGAGGCTGAACAACACACTGCTGAATCATGAGTGGGTCATGGAAGAGATTAGAAAGGAAATTCAAATGTTCATGCTATTCAACAAAAATGAACACACAAAATACCAGCTCCTCTGGGACACAGCAAAGGCAGTACTCAAGGCAAGTTTATAGCTCTGAGCTCCTACATCAACAAATTGGAGAGATCTGAAACTAACAATTTAATGACACATCTAAACCTCCTTGAAAAAGAGCAGCAAGATAAACCCCAATCCAGTAAACGGAAAGAAATAATCAAAATTAAATCAGAATTAAATGAATTAGAATCCAAAAAAACTATAGAAAGAATCAACAAAACAAAGAGTTGGTTCTTCGAAAAACTTAACAAAATTGACAGACCCTTAGCAAATCTTATCAGAAAAAGAAGAGAACACACCCAAATTAATAAACTCAGAGATGAGAATGGAAACATCACCACGGAAAAAACCAAGATTCAGAACATTATAAGGGAATACTTCTCAAAACTTTATGCTAATAAGTTTGAGAACTTGACAGAAATGGACCTCTTCCTAGCAAATATTGACATGCCAAAACTAAACCAAGATGAGGTAAACTATCTTAACAGGCCCATATCAAGCATTGAAATAGAAACAGCAATAAGAGACCTCCCAGCTAAGAAAAGTCCAGGACCAGATGGTTTTACAGCGGAATTTTACAAGGCCTTCAAAGCAGAGCTCACACCAATTCTCCTCCAACTCTTCAATGAAATTGAAAGAGAAAGCTCACTACCGAACACATTCTATGAAGCCATCATAACCCTCATCCCAAAACCAGGCAGGGACTCATCAAGGAAAGAGAACTATAGACCCATTTCTTTGATGAACATTGATGCAAAACTTCTCAACAAAATTTTGGCCAACCGACTTCAACAATTCATCCAAAAAATCATACACCACGATCAAACAGGATTCATTTCAGGGATGCAAAGCTGGTTCAATATACGCAAATCAATTAATATTATTCATCACATCAACAGGAGCAAGAATAAGAACCACATGGTTATCTCAATAGACGCAGAAAAAGCATTCGACAAGATCCAACACCCCTTTATGATGAAGGTTTTGGAAAAATTAGGAATCCATGGAACATTCCTCAATACAATAAAGGCTGTATATGACAAACCTACAGCCAGCATTATACTCAATGGTGAAAAACTAAAGCCATTTCCTCTTAACTCAGGAACAAGACAAGGATGCCCACTCTCTCCACTTCTCTTCAATCTAGTATTAGAATGCCTAGCTACAGCAATAAGACAAGATGCAGACATAAAGGGGATCCAAATAGGGAAAGAAGAAATAAAACTCTCCCTCTTGGCAGATGACATGATCTTGTATTTAAAGAATCCCATAGACTCCACTACCAAATTACTCAAGCTGATTCAAAACTTTGGCAAAGTAGCAGGTTATAAAATTAACCCCCAAAAATCAATGGCTTTTCTGTATGCCAACAATGAGAAAAGTGTGGCTGAAATTAGGAAAGCAACTCCATTTGTAATAGCCCCACAAAAAATAAAATACCTAGGAATTAACTTAACTAAAGAAGTGAAGGACCTCTATGATGAAAACTTTAAAATCTTGAAAAAGGAAATCAACACAGAACTTAAAAAATGGCAAAACCTGGATTGGAAAGATTAACATCGTGAAAATGGCAATACTTCCCAAGGCTATCTACAAATTCAACGCAATACCTATCAAAATTCCACCCTCATTCTTCAAGGAAATAGAAGAGGCAATCCAAAAATTCATATGGAACAATAAAAGACCCCGAATAGCAAAAACGCTCCTCAACGGAAAGAACACTGCTGGAGGAATATCAATACCAAATTTCAAACTCTACTATAAAGCCATAGTAATCAAAACAGCTTGGTATTGGCATAAGAACAGACCTCAGGACCAATGGAATAGAATTGAAAACCCAGAAATGAACCTACAGACCTATAGCCATCTAATCTTCGATAAGGGAGCTAAAACAATAGAATGGAAGACAGACAGCCTCTTCAGTAAATGGTGCTGGCAAAATTGGTTAACTACATGTAGAAAACTAAAGCTAGATCCTTATATATCACCCTGCACCAGAATCAACTCCAAATGGATCAAAGACCTTGAACTCAAAGCAGACACTCTGAAAACATTACAGGATGGAACAGGAGAAACCCTGGGTCTCCTTGGCTCAGGCCGAAATTTTCTGAATAGAGACCCGGAAACACAACAAATCAAAGAAAGGCTGGACAAATGGGATTGTATAAGGTTGCAGAGCTTCTGCAGGGCAAATGACATAGCTAGCAAGATCAATAGAAAGCCCACGGACTGGGAGAAGATCTTTACTAGCCATACAACGGACAAGGGTCTCATATCTAAAATATACTTGGAACTCAAAAAATTAAACCACTCAACAACAAATCCTCAAAGAAACAACTGCCCAATAAGTAAGTGGGCGAAAGACTTAAAGAGAAACTTCTCTGAAGAAGAAAGAAGGATGGCCAATAGACACATGAAGAAATGTTCAACATCCCTAGCCATAAAAGAAATGCAAATCAAAACAACATTGAGATATCACCTCACTCCAGTTAGAACAGCAAAAATCAAGAACTCTAACAACAACAGATGCTGGAGGGGATGTGGACAGAAAGGAACCTTACTTCGTTGTTGGTGGGAATGTAAACTTGTTCAACCACTTTGGAAAGCAGTATGGAGGTTCCTCAAAAGACTCCACATAGAGCTCCCCAACGACCCAGCAATCCCACTTTTGGGCATTTGCCCAAATGATCACAAACAAGGCCACACTAAAGCTACCAGCACAACTATGTTTATTGCAGCATTATTTACCATAGCTAAGACATGGAACCAACCCAGATGCCCCTCAGTAGATGAATGGATCAAGAAGATGTGGTATATATACACAATGGAATTCTATGCCTCCATCAGAAAGAATGACATTTCCCCATTTGTTAGGAAATGGAAAGGCTTGGAAAAAATTATATTAAGTGAAGTAAGCCAGGCCCAAAGAAACATAGGTCCCATGGTTTCCCTTATTTGCAATATCTAGTATAGGTATGAGTCAAGCGGAAAAAGTCAGATAATGTGATGTTAGGAAAACGAAACCTCAAATATGTATTTTAATGTTTTTGTTTCTTTCATGCATGTGTTTCTAACGCATTTATAAGATTATTTCTTTGTTGCTTTGTATGTCCCTCCCCCACAGTGTAACCCCCGCTTTCACTATATTTGATGTCAGTATAACATGTGGAGGAGATGGGGACAAACAAGTCGTTTAAGGATTCAGGTGGACCTGTTGCAACAATGAGAAGTACAAAAAGTCATGTCAAAACCAGCTTTACAATGTCGGTGGGGGGGGGGAGGGGGGGTATGATTGGGTGGGAGGGAGGGGGGAGGCTGGGAAGGGAGGTGAAGGGTAAACAAAGGAGGAGGCTGCAATGCTTGGTAAGAAATGTATGCATTATCCTGCCCATGTAATTGTAACCCCTCTGTACAGTATGTTCTCAAATAAAATAAAATAAAATTTAAAAAAAAAAATTTTCATTCTTTTTCCCCTTATTTGTTTTTCTATTATTATTGTCAAGGTGATACATAGAGGGGTTACAGTTACATAAGTAACTGTATTTTCACACATGTATATAAAGTATTTTGAACATATTCACTCTTCTTAACCTACTCCAGACACTCTTTCTCCTCCTCCTCGCACCCATTCTTCCAACGAGATCTGTTTTACATTCCTGGCACTTATTGTTTTTAGACATACATTAATTGTTCAAAAAATTTCACCATGGTATTCAAACATGCATAAACTGTACTTTAATCAGGTCAACCCCCTTCTCTATTTCCCCCATCCTCTCTACCCGCTATTATTCAAGAGCTTACAGTGTTTCATTTTCTATCTTTAGTCATGAACGCAATGTATTTCAGCATTGTTCACTTTTTTTCATTCTCTATTTCTCTTCCTTCCTCTAATCCCCTCAAATAGTCATAATTACACATGTTTGTTTTTTAGTTCTACCTTCCACATATGAGAGACACTATGTGAATTTTGTCCTTCTGAACCTGGCTAACTGCACTGAACATATCTCCATTTCCATCTTTTTCCTTGAAAACAAGACAATTTTATTTTTAATGGTATAATAATACTCTATTGCATATATATATATGTATATATATATATATCATATTTTCTTTTTTTTTTTTTTTTTTGTCGGTGGTGGGGCTTGAACTCTGGGCCTGGGCGCTGTCCCTCAGCTCTTCAGCTCAAGGCTAGCGCTCTACCACTTGAGCCACAGCGCCACTTCTGGTTTTCTGGTGTTTGTTTATTGGAGATAGGAGTCTCACGGTCTCTCCTGCCCGGGCTGGCTTTGAACCGCGATCCTCAGATCTCAGCCTCCTGAGTAGCTAGGATTACAGGCGTGAGCCACCAGTGCCCGGCTATATACCATATTTTCTTGATCCATTTATCAGTGGTAGGGCATCTTGGCTATATCTATCACTTGACTATTGTGAATAGTATGGCAAGAACACTAGATCTAGATTTATGTTGCATCACATCAGATATGTACCCAGGAGTAATATCGCTGGGTTGTAGGTAATTTAATTTTCAGTTATTTTTGAGCAACCTCCATATTTACTTGCATGGTATTTGTATTAATTTTCATTCTCACCAATAGCCTATAAGGGCTCCTACTGCCCCTCCCCACATCATGAGCATTTGTTGCTGATGGTGTTTTTGATGATGGTGATTCTTTTTGGAGATGAATTTTCAATGTCATTTTGATTTTTTTTTTATGGCCAGAGATGTGGAGATTTCTTCATGGTTTTCTGGTCACTTACACATATCTTTCAAGAACTATCTGTCCAATTTGCCCATTTATTTATTGAGTTATTGATTATTAATCCCTTGTTTGGTTCAATTCCATTTTAACTCTTGCTCTCTACATTTTTTTTGTCAGCCATGGGTCTTAAACTTTAGGCCTGGGCACTGTCCCTCAGCTCTTCAGCTCAAGGTGAGTGCTCTACCCCTTGAGCCACAAGGCTATTTCCAATTCTACATTTTTTTTTTTTTTTTACTGTGAGAATATTCTTCAAGTTTTGTAACAGAAATTGGTGCAAAAGTATAATAATTTTTTTTTTTTTGGGTCCGGTCGTAGGGCTTGAACTCTGGGCCTGGGGGCTGTCTCTCAGCTCTTCAGCTCAAGGCTAGCGCTCTACCACTTGAGCCACAGCGCCACTTCCGGCTTTTTTCTTTTTGCTTATGTGGTGCTGAGGAATCGAACCCAGGGCCTCAGGCATGCAAGGCAAGCGCTCTACCACTGAGCCATCTTCCCAGGCCCAGTATAATAATATTTAGTCTACAAAAAGTTCTTTGTGAGCTATAAAAGACTTGTATATAGAACTTTGTCATATTTTAGCATTCTTTGTTCTTCAAGATAGTCTTACAAATAGACTCAGCTACTTATGTGCTTATTCTTAAACATTTGGCCTTTTACAATTCAAGAACCAGTAAATAATGCTTAAAACATAGGTAGCCCCAACCTCTCGATTGTCTGTGAATATTCAACAGAAGGACTTTTAATAAACTTTCATTATAAAATTATGTTGGTAAGCATGGGTGCTTGAATTTCAAACTGCATTTCTTCCATAGGAATGTCATATATTATGGCCTTTCCCAGGTTTTCAAAAAATTATTCATTTCAGTAAAATGTAGCTAAAACACACTGTATAATTGTGTGAAACATATATACTAGAAAAAAACCACTGTATTAGTATAAAAATTAAGGAGCAATAAGAGCAATTAATGTACTAGTACATCAAAGGCCAGCGCTGGAGTCTTATACTGGTTTTTACTGGCTTGAGGGAAATTATGTAAGCTTTCTGACCATCCAGGATGCAAATCCTTAACTTGAGTGTGTGTGTGTGTGTGTGTGTGTGTGTGTGTGTGTGTGTGCATGTGAAAATTATTAACAGAGTTCAGAGAGAATTCAATAATTCTTTCTGATTGACCCCTCCAGGGCTTCAGCCTCTTAGGTTCTTCTTAACTCTAGAGTATGACAAACTGTTTTAAATTTGAATATTCCAAAAATATTCCTCTATAATTCCAGGAACCAGTTCTAAAGCTGAGTCACCTGTGCTTGAATTCTTGCTCTGCTGCTTATTGGCTGTATAAACGTCTACAAATATTTAACCTCTAAGCTTCCATTTTCCATCCACTAAATGGAGACAGTGAGAAGACAATGAGATGAAACCAAATAAATGCTTGACTTGATACCAAGTACAGTGTAAGTGCTGCTTAAATAGTCACAATTGCTCTTTTCATTGTTACCATTGCTTCCTCTCAGCTGACTTGAGTCTTTGTGCTTAGAACCCTGGTAAGGACCTCTATTGCTCCTTAATTACATTTAAGGCTACAATAGTTCACACAGTTCTGTGTGTCTGGAATGGAAAGCTCAAGACTAGACGCCTGGCTCTCAATGCTGCACTCTTTGCATGTGACTTCAAGAATAAAAATCCAACACATTGAAGAAATGCTGAGCATGAGTCACTTTTTGTGTCATCCCGTCTGCCCTTTCTCTTTCTATGACTGTTTTTTAGCAAAGTCAGTAAAAGGAACAGAAAAATAAAAGCCTTTTCACCCAGGATGAAATCAAGAATTAAAGCAACACCACCAATCTTCTCATTTGCATTTTAAAAGTAGTAGTTTCACCAATAATAAGCAAAAATGGATTGTTAGATTACAGGTTTAGTGTTATAGTGCATGAATAATAGAAGGAGCAAAGCCACATGGAAGCAGAAAATAGTCTCTGCTGCTAAGGAGGCAGGAAAAAGAAGTCAAGAAAGGTGCTAGAAAGAAAGAATCACACTGAATTTTGTTAAAGTTACATAAAAATTCTAAAAAGCAGACTCAAAATGTGTTTTTTAAGTAAGAAAAATGGATAGGTCTTAAATGGAAATTCAACATAATACAAAATGTCACAGAAATAATGGGCTAAGAGAGAACAGATGTTAAAACTTAAATTAAAAAGGTGTGGGTGAATGAAAAAAAAAAGAAAGTGAGGGGAAAATACAGACAGAAGGGGAAAGGTGGCAGCATGGAGTAATGGAAAGATGCTGAACTGGCATCTGGCCCTGTATCTTAACCATGGTGTCTCTAAGTCTGTGACCTTGACATCTGAACTTTCCTGGCCTCAGATGACCCTACTTAGTGCTAGACTAGGTACTTTCTGTCTTATCTGAGACATCTTGGTCCTATCTTGCTTAACCAGAGGTGTAGGGTAGATATGGAGGAACTAGAACCTGACATTAGGTCTGTCTACTCTTTGAGGACAAGCTGAAGTGAAGAGATGAGAAGTCCAAGGGGCAGAAGGAAGTATCTGGAGGGTGCAAAAACAAGGATGAACACTAGGGGGCTGAAACTATGATAACAATATTTTCCTCCTGGGAGTCCCAACTATAGAGGTGAAAATTTAGGACAGGAAAGACAAACAGGAGGATAGGATGTTGTATTGTGGCAATTTGCAGCAAGATGGCAGTTTCTGGATTTAGAGCTGAGGACATGTTTTCATTTCCCAGAATTTCTGCCTGGCCAGACAACTTGAAGCTCGATGCTTATAGACTTAAAAAGAATGGACACAGAGGAAGAAAATAGATATCCAGCTATAAGAGAATGTGGTAGGTAACAAACTGGTAGAAACAAGCTGAAAGATAGCTCTTATGTCAGGAAGGAGGCAAGGCTGAAACTGTACAGAACAGACATCAAAGAGCAAGGGTTCCAGAAATGAGGATGTTGACAATGATTTCTCAAGCTTTACCATCCTCTCAGTATAAACAGTTAATAAGTGTTTGAAAAAGTTATAAGAAGTTAAAGCTCTGAGTTCAAGCCCCAGTACCCACTCTCACACACACAAAAGCTAAGGGTATCTAAAATTATTGTAAATTATGTTAAAAGTTATGTTCATGGCACAATCCCAAGTACCAAGTATGTGCTCCATATATGGAAGCTATCATCATTTATTTATTCAACATGTACCATCTTGTGAGTGTACATCAGGAGAAATGGAACAATTCATTGATTGTTTTATTGTAAAGCAATTTTGGTGCTAACTACCTGCAGAAACAGGTATGTGGGATACGTTTGTGCTCTGAGAATGTGGAAAGCAGCTGAAGAGGCTCAGGCTAAGTGCATACAGTACACAATGTTTCCTGCTTTGAGGTGGAAAGAAAGCTGGTTATGATGAAATAATGAACCAAACAGTGGTTGTGCCGTTGCTGGGACTTCTGAGCATATAGCAAGGCATTAGAGGTCCTTGCCAGCTCCATCTTAAAGTGCGTCATCCAATTCCTTTGAACTTCCACCAATGACCAAAAGAAAAGTCTTTAAAATGCAGGAATCTGAGTTCCATTTCACTCTGCTTCCCCAAGATCCACTTTTGGATTCATTTTTTGTGACAGCATGAAAATATATGAATTAAAGGCTGAAGTTCCAAGAGGTTCCAGATCTATCTTGAATTGCCCTGAATCACCATGGCTTTCACTCATCAAAGATGTTGCCAGTAAAGTGAAGTGTCGAGTCTGCATGTAATCATTTCCCTGTTGGCAAGCTGACTTGAGGAAGAGAAAAGAGACTGCCTCTCCAGAGTTTGCAAGAATTACTGCCCACCTGTGCCAGTACCAGGTCATGAACTCAGGGCTAGAACACTGTCCTTAGCTTATTTTACTCAAGGCTGGTACTCTACCACTGTAACCACAGCTCCACTTTCTGCTTTTTGCCTGTTAGTTGGAGGTAAGAGTATCACAGACTTTCCTGTCTGGGCTGGCTGTGATCCTCAAATCTCAGCCTCCTGAGTAGCCAGGATTTCAGGCCCGAGCCTTCAGTGCCCCATCTCACATGCATGCTGTAGGGTAGTATTCACAAACCCAAGAGTTGAGCCTTTGTCCATTTGTGGCCAATGAAATTTAGGGACTTAATTTAAGTCTGTGGGTCATATAGTCCGTAAGAAGGCCAGATGGAATTTGTGTGTATTTCTTCTTTCATGGAGAAAGCACCGACCCCTCCCGTCTCTTTTTCATTCCAGTGTAATCTCCGCACATGTAAAATAATTACTTCTTCCTGTAGGAAGTGTCAGCCCTCTAAGCAAAGAAGAAAAGCCTATAGCATATGTTGCCGACACATGTTTTCACTAGTCTTGTCTCTGTTCCGCCTGCTGTGGCAATCAGCTTTTGCAAATACTGTCACTTACCAAATACAAAAAGCATGCGAATTCCCAGCCAATGGCCTAGGATAAACACCACCAGGCTTTCTGACTTGGAGCATCCACCCAGAACAGGGGCTTTATTTCAAAAGAACAAAACCACTCTTGTATCATCAAAATTATTAGTGGAAGAAAAAGAGGGGGGCAGTGAGGGTAGGAAAGAAAGGGACCTCACCCAACAACCTGCTTCAAGGCCTGCCTCATGCATGTGAAGGGAAATTGTTAGCATCTGATAGTGGATCTGCACAATTCAGCCAAGCAAAAAAATGGGAAGGGATCAGTAACACTGCTGGAAAGGTTGGTCTGTGGCCAAACAGCTAAGTAGCCAGTTGGGTGTCTGAGAAGCACATACACAGAAGGGTCTTGAGCACTGCCTCTTGGAAGGATGCCCACCCATCAAGTTCTTCCAGAGTGAGGAGCTGGCAATGAGCACTCCTAATCCCCAAAGCACTTGACAGGTAGGCTTGCTGCCGAGAGCCCCCACTCCTACCCCCTTGGGTGCCAGACTCTTCATTGTGGCTGCAGCAGTTCTAAGTACTATCATGAGACAAAAAGAGGGCAGACAGGCTAGGCCCTGGAGTACGGAGCCTGTCATCCTGTGGCATTTGTTTAGTGCTTCCTGGCATGGAAAGTATGGCATGGGGAGACACTGAAGCTGGTAGGCAAACTGTGGCAGGAACGGAATGGTGTCAAGAGAATATATCTCTGACTGAGTGCTGGTGGCTCACACCTGTAATCCTAGCTAATCCAGAGGCTGAGATCTGAGGATTGCTGTTTGAAGTCAGCCCAGGCAGGAAAGTCTGTGAGATTCATATCTCCAATTAACTATCAACAACTAAAACCAAAAAATGAATGTGGAGCTAAAGAGGCAGAGTGCTAATCTTGAGCAAAAGAAGCTCAGAGAAAGTGCCTGGACCCTGAGTTCAAGCCCCAGGATTAATACACACACACACACACACACACACACACACACAAAACAGATCTTCAGCCGGCCACTAGTCCAGTAATTTCTAGAAGGCAGCTCTAAACTAATTATATGATAAGCAAGCAAGACAGGGTAGAAACAGATGCTACTTAGGGAAGAAAAGAACAGCCCCATTTAAAGATACTCATAAAAGACATCTGAATTAAGCCTTGTCCCCCAAGGAACTCTGCAATATCTGAGAAGGCATGGGAATTTCATTTTTACAAGGGTATCTAAGCCTTCTGAAACAAACAGTGGAGAGGACTTATGGAGAGGACAGACAGACTCTATAATCCCTAGAACTAAAATTCCTGAAGAAAGAACAGAAACCACAGTTATTTAATCCTTAGAAATGGAGCCCAGAGAGGAGACTCCTTGATAGCTGTGAGATGTTTATGACTTACCTTCTATGTCCAAGGCCCCATGAGTGAAGAACATGCATGTGTAGCCTTTTACTATATCCACTTCAGAGATGGGGAACGCATTCTAACACT
The DNA here is from genome assembly GCF_019054845.1 of Dipodomys spectabilis. Taxonomy (NCBI): domain Eukaryota; kingdom Metazoa; phylum Chordata; class Mammalia; order Rodentia; family Heteromyidae; genus Dipodomys; species Dipodomys spectabilis. Next base: position 3,742,443 of record NW_024870835.1, on the reverse strand, counting down.
TATTTGAAGGACCTGTGAATCCTGAGTGGCTGCAATCACAAAGAAGAAAGCCTACCCTAAATGCTGTGGGAGCAGCAGCAAGATTTGGGGGGACAGGATCCTGAGAAAGGTTCCAAGAGGCTAGAAGGATGGCTTCACACACTTAACACTGGGAGGCAGGGTTGGTGTCAGGGCAGCGGCCACACTGGCCATCCTATTCCATCCCATCCCTGGGTCACAAGAGGCCAGGATGGATAGGAAGAAGATGGCAAAGGAAGCACAGATATCTCTGACAGCATGTACAAAGCAACTGGTTTCATCTATAAGATGAGGAGGTTTTCCTGAGACTGCGGCATATAAATTGAAATTGAAGACATGGAAAGAAGACATTTCCATGTTATTGCAGTATGTTCACACTCTTCTATTGGCTCTCCATGTATATTTGTTCATTTTCACAGTCCTATAATGGAACGAGTTTTATTATACCGAATTATACAAGAGAGAAAAATCAAGGTGTGAGTGATCAAATAACTTGCCCACGGTCACAAAGTTGGTAACAGGATTGAACTTGACAGGCTGCCTCTAGAGTCATGCTCTCCACATTATAGAGAGAACAGCTGTGGAAAGAGGCAATAAAGAATAGATCCACTCACACCCAAGCTGGCCAATCTCCCAGTGGCTATCACATCAAAAGCCTTCCCAAATACTGGCAGCTGTCCTTTACAAAGAAGAACTCTGGTGATCCACAATCCTGCTTTCGTGTGGCTTTGGGTACCAAGGCATTCAAGATGACTGGTCCCAAATTAAGGATTAAAGACAGGTGCCCACTGTGTAGGGAGTGACCAGCATGTATCAAACCAATGTGTTGGGATCCATCTTCCATACTATCTAAACACTTCTGAAAAAGAGAGGAAAGGAAAATAAAGGAATAGGCTGACCTCGCATACTTCTCTATTGCATCTGTCAGGTGGTGGAATTTCCAGAGTAAGGAAGTATTTAGGAGGACAAAGCCCAACCTTATGCCCAAATGGCAACACCAACCGTTGGACATGGACAGTTAAAATTGATTGTCAACAGAAATGCAAATTGGGTTCCTCTTTGTCTTAAAGCCATATGTCCTCTGAGATAGAAACAACATTTTTCCTGCTGAGATTGCTGGAAACCAAGGGTTTACTTGGTTACAGCTTGAAAATACACTGTATAACATTCAAGGCAAGTCATGGGAAAAAAAAGGAAAAAAACAAAACATCCGAGGGTCACAACTCAACTGAAATTTAATCATCTTCAGAGAGATACTTTGAAAGTTGAGAAGTAGTAAATTATCCACAGTGGCAGAAATCAAAGCTGCTTCTCAGTGGAGGTTGACCACTGTTTCATAGTGGCCCATAGTCATGCCCTACCCCCACCCCTGCAGTTCACCAGAGAATCTTACTTGTTATTTGATCTTACTATGACCTTTCAATTTTTAAATCCAAATTTATCTTTTCCCTTAAGATGTGTTTCTCCCCAATAACCTTCTAGCATACTGCTTCTATCTACTTCCTTCTTTCTTTCTTTATTTGAGTCTCTAACTTTCTAGCCTCTTTGAACCTTACTATCAAGAGGCCTCAGCCTCTCATCTACTGGAATTCCAGGCATGTGCCACCACATTCAAAATCCATGTGGAACAGCCAGGAGGACTACAGGAAGCCCTTAGTTCCCTTAGTTCTTAGAGGCTATGATTCTTCTCCTCAGTTACTGAACCCTCTAGCTTGGAAAAGAGCCAAGCCCTACAAGAGTCTATCAAAACCATAGAACAATGCTAACTGCTCTAAGTCAACTTGTTTAAGTACAATCCCCACAAAACTCTGACTTTGGTTGTTATATCCTTGAGCTGCTTAGCAAAGAGTCTGGCACATACTGCTCAGTAAGTATTTGTTGACTAAAATATTTTGAGTCTTCCCACGTTATCTCTTTTGAAGACATATAAATTGATTAGCAATCCAAACATGGATGCAACATTATCAGCATCTGACTCTTAACCACTTGAAGCACAGTAGAGCATACATATGTGATCAAATCTGTTAGGAGGATCTGTCTCCATTGGTAAAGAAGCATCTTTACCCTGGCCTAAATTGAAGGGAAAGAACATAGGCCAATAATGTGTCAAATGGGATATTATTTAGAGAAATTGCTTCATGTTTTTCAGGCCCACAGAGTTAGACTGAAAAATATTCTCCTTGACACATGTATAACAAAGTAATTAAAGGAAGCAACATACAAAACAAGGAAGTGAAAATCTGAAACAGACACTGAAACAAATAAGAGTACAGCTTCAGCTGGCAAGGAACATACCAATTAATAAAGCTGTCTCTAAAACAAAAAGGAATGTTCAAAAGTAATCCCTCTTACTACATTTTTCTTGAAACAAAGATCTTAATATTTCTAATGTGAAGCAATTTTATAAGTAGCCAAACTAAGGTTTAAAAATTCTTCCAGAATAATGTAGGTCAAGGATCCCAACAAATCTTATTTTAGCTTTCAGACTATATTTTGTCAGTAATCCCAGCTTTTAGGTTTTTGGAGCTTTCCTTTCCAGTTAGAGGACAAATCATTGAAAAGAAAAAAACTCCATGTGGCAAGGATGTCACTGAATTATCTAGCAACAGAAAGACTTTATGATGGGCTGAAGACTTTTTATTCTTTTAAAGAATAAGGAAATAGCCAAAGGAACCATTTATTTATTTTGTGTTTATTTTAGGGAGACTAGTCCATCATGCAGCAACGATATGTTTAAACATATGTGAAAACATTCATATAATTCATAATGTTTTACCTTACTGTGTCAGAACACAAAGATAGTGATTTCAATAAAGTGTTTCCTTGGAGTTTAGTTCATAGCTGGAAAAGGAACTGTGACTCTGTGTTAGAGTGCTAGCCTTGAGCTAAAAGAGCTCAGGTATAGCACCCAAGCCCCAAATTCAAGCCCCATGACCAACAAAAAAACAAAACAAAACAAAACAAAACCACAAAAAGAAAAAAAAAAAACAGCGATAGTCACTAAAATAGGAAACAATCCACTGTATTTCACTCCCAAACGTGCAGTTGCTCTGTTATAACAAGTTCATGATTGGAAAGGGATAAAAACAACCTGAATTAAGAAATATTATAGGTGTGCAATACTGTCAAATCAACAGAGGAAAGCATAAGTAACTAAACTAAGAGAACACAAAAGGAATATATGATATAAGTAATATTGGATAATACACAGATGCTAGGTTCAACCCCAGATATATCAATAATTGTATGAAATGGACTAAATGTAACAGCTAAAATATAAAGATAATCTGAATAAGGACAGTCACTTCATAATGATAGAGCTTTGATAGTATTAAAAAACTTAATCAGTGTGACTTATGTACATCAAACATAAAACGTCTATAAATATGAAGGAAAATGACAGAACTACAAAAACAAGCAATAATCATGGTGTTATGGATTCCAATGATAGAATACATAACAAACCAGTATAAACAAAGTTAATGATGTAGATAGATATAGATAGATAGATAGATAGATAGTGTTGCCAATGATAGTAATGTGGTTATGTCTTATGCAAGCATACATGGAACCTTCACTAAAAGCTACTATTTTCTACGTCACGTATTAAAGCAAAGTCATTCTTCACGTCTTTGTATTACCATGGAATATATTTATTTATTTTTGTGCTGGTTCTGGGGCTTGAATTTAGGACCTGGATACTATTCCTTAGTTTTTTTTCCTCAAGGCTAGCATTCTACCATTTGATCCACACCTCCACTTCTGGCTTTTTGGAGATGAGTGTCATGGAGGCCAGGCTTCATGGTTCAAAGCTAGCCTTGTCAGGAAAAGCTGGCCATGAGATTCTTATCTCCAATTAACTACGAAAAAAGCCAGAAATAGAGCTGTGTGTGGCTCAAGTGGTAGAGCACTAGCCTTGACCACAAAGGCTCAGGGAACCATGCCCAGACCCTTGATTCAAACCCCAGTACTAGCACACAAAAACAAAACAAAAACACAAAACAAGAGTCTCATGGACTTTCCTGCCAGGCCTGGCTTGGAATCATGATCTTCAGATCTCAGCATCTTGAGCGGCTAGGGTTACAGGCCAGCTACCATGAAATATTTTTTAAAGCATTTCCTCCTTTTGCTTTGTATTTCATTTTGGAGGCTTAAAAGCCTGTAGAGTCATTTTTGGCAGTGTGCTATCATATAGGAGTATAACACTACAGATCTGATTTTAAGCTCCCAGAATGGGAGGCTAAGCTTTGATTGCTCACCTTCGTCCCATCCTGTCCCTGGTGTGTAGAGTTTCATCGGGTTCAATTTGACTGAGAAGAAACTTTTAATTTCTTATATGTAAATTGAAGATATTATCTCTTTCTAGCTCACAGGGCAATTATAAGGATTAAATAAAGTAGCCCCTACACATTGCAACATTCAATATATGTTAGCTATTCTTATTTAAAGTTTTCAATGATGGTGAGGTTTTAAAATTGTTGATTCCATATGCTGATGATGCCCAAATGTGCATTTTTAATAACTTCCTTTATGTGATCACATGGGTATTTTTAGCAATCTCAAGACAAAGAGATTTCAACAATAGTGCTTCCTTTGTAGTTGCTCCATCCAGAAGTTCACCTCACCCTGCCTTTGTCTCCAGCTACCATGTAAGTTGCTAGATTATAAAGATACTCTTTTTTTCTCCCTTGAGTTATGGTAACATGTCTCTCCGCTGCTGAATTAGTATATAAAATAAAACTAAGCATTGAAATGATGAATTATTGAGCTCATTCAACACTGTAGTCATAAAATTCTATTCATTGAAGGTGAGATTTGTTTCTAACTTTCTGACCTTCTATTCTTTTTTTTTTTTTTTTTGGGTCCGGTCCTGGGGCCTGAACTCTGGGCTTGGGCACTGTCCCTCAGCTCTTCAGCTCAAGACTAGCGCTCTACCACTTGAGCCACAGCGCCTCTTCTGGCTTTTTTCTTTTTGCTTATGTGGTGCTGAGGAATCGAACCCAGGGCCTCGAGCATGCAAGGCAAGCACTCTACCACTGAGCCACCTTCCCAACCCTCTTTTTTTTTTAAGTTTAATTTTTTTTATTGTGAAAATACCGTACAGAGGGGTTACAATTACATGGGCAAGATAACAAGTACCTTTCTTATCAAGCATTGTTGCCTCCTCCTTTGTTTTCCCTTCCCATTCCTTCCCATTCTCCCTCCAATCCTCCCCCCCCCCCCCCCCACCAAAGTTGTAAAGTTTGTTTTTCGTCATAACGGCTTGTACATCTCATTGTTGCAATGGGTCCACCTGTATCCCTATTTAAACGATTTGTTTTTTCCCTTCCCCTCCACAAGTTATAACAACATCAAATACAGTGAAAGCAGGGGTTATACCGTGGGGGAGGGACATACAAAGCAACAAAGAAATCATCTTATAAATATGTTAGAAACAATTGCATGAAAGAAAAAAACATTTGAATATTTATCTTGGGGTTCATTTCCCTAACATCAACTTATCTGACCTTTTCTGCTTGACTCAGACATACACTGGTTATTGCAAATAAGGGAAACCATGGGACCTATGTTTCTTTGAGCCTGGCTTACTTCACTTAATATAATTTTTTCCAAGTCTTTCCATTTCCTAACAAATGGGGCAATGTCATTCTTTCTGATGGAGGCATAGAATTCCATTGTGTATATATACCACTGTCTTTTCCTGTTCTCTTCAATCCACTTAAGAGTTCTGGATCTAGCCTCATTCTCTACCCCATTTGAATTTTTTATCATGTCCTTTCATTCTCATTGCTCTGATAAACATTTTTTGGTGAGGACTCTACCTCTTCTCCAATTGTCATGTCTGACTGCTGTTTCCTTGGCTCCGGGGCAGTATAAAAAAATCTTTGGATTTTTCATAGCAGACTGTTGAACTTGGAAATGTAGACACTCATCAAGCTATTTCTGGCTTTCTCTTTTAGACTGTACTGCTAGTACTTTGGGTTTTCTTGTTTATTCTTGGAGACTTCCTGGAGCGTCATAAAATGGCTTAAAATGATTACTATGCTGTGCACTGGTATATATGACATTCAATCACCCTGCACTAAGCTGAATTTCAATGAGTTTTGTGTAAATGAATCAGAAACATATGGATTTATCCTCCCTAGCTACCTCTACTTTTCTAAAAGCAGGAACTCAGCATGTACATTTTGCTGAATTAAAATGCTTGAAACTGAGATATTGCAAAACAGACTTTTCTATTCTTAATATCATGGTATATCCGATATCATCCAAGTTCTGATATATGTTCATTAGCTTCTGCTAAACCTTGCTCTCTTCTTCTCTGCCTTAGATAGCCTTTCTTTACTGTGTGACCCAGTTTATCCCCTCTTTCCCTCATCCATCTGTCTAATAAGTTGCTACCTGTTGGCTACTGCCCTGCCTACCTGTTCTTGTGTGTCCTAGACAAGTGATGGAGAGCTACAAAGCCAGTGAGTTCCAGCACATTGTAAAGATGCCACAACAGAGGGGCACAGGAGTAGAGGAAAAGAAACTTGTTGTGAGTATTGTATTACCTTTTGTTTGCTCTCCTTCTCAGTCCTTTCATGAAGGTGCTTTCAATTGAGGCTAATTTCCTCGAATTGGCCTCCATTTCTAGTCTTTTTTCCTCCCTAGTAAGGTCTGAACATACGTGTCCCTCCCACCCAAATTCATGTGTCAAAATGAGGGTGGTTAGGAGATGAGGGCAGACCTTCATGAATGCCGTGTTCTATGAAAGAAACTCAGAACACTCCCTCACTTCTTCTACCATGTAAAGTCACAGTAAAAAATGATGGCTGCCTTTGAACCAGGCCTTTACCAGCCTTTGAATTTGTAGGTGCTTGATCCTATGCTACCCAGCCTCCAGAGCTGTGACAAATAAATTTCTTTTGTTTAGAAGCTGTCCAACATCTGATGTTTTGTTACAGCAGCCTGGCCAGACTGAGACACCCCCCCACCTGAATTTCTACAGCCACATTGGCTGCTTTCCAATTCCCTGTTGTAAAAATTCGCTCTCCATCTGGTGCTGCATATGTATGAGGGGTTGGTGCTTTCCTCTTCTTGTTTCCTATCCATTCCAGAACCTCCATAGTCTGGATCTCCTTTTATTGATCTTACACTGCCTTAGTCAACTGTTGGCCTTGAGAGAGCAGAGCCAGTTCCTAGTAAGGCATAAGCTGAGTGAATGCATGGATTCCCAATTGTCCCACACAAAATATTCAGCCATGACTTTATAAGGCAGATGAAAGTCTAAAGTCTACCATAGTGATATAACAGAATCAAGTGCTGAATTACCTATGTAAATAAATACTCCTAACAGTTACAGCCCATAGGACATTCAGCACTCATTAATATTGGCTCCCTGACCGTCACAATTTCATGAACTTAGTGATAATGATAAGTCATAAAAAATACATCAGGAGGTAATGGTGTAAGTGTTTACTTCAATGAACAATGTCATTTCTTCTCACCTGTACCACATTTTGAAGTATTCTGTAAAAAAGCTATATAATTTTATCTGTTATGAATATGTCAGGCTAGAAAGCAGATACATAAGGATCAGGAATTTCCGTACAGATATGAACATTAAAGTAGGTTTAGGGGTTTAGGAAGCTATTTCTTTCTACCTACTTATCTCCTTGCTACATAAAATCCTTCATCATCCCCAAATGAGCTAGTAAGATATCTACAGGCAAGTGTTCTCATGAGAGAGCATGCAAGAAGATGCTGCTTGTGCCAAATTTCCATCATATGACTCACACAATTAAGGAAATATAGGAAAAGGTGAAGGACTGAGGGTATAGGTCAATAGTATGCTTGCCTAGTACATACAAGGTAGTAAGCTAAATCTCAGCAACACACACACACACACACACACACACACACACACACACACACACACACACACACACACACACAGAAAGAACCTGGAAATAGATCTGCACATATGACTGCATTTTAGTGAAGGAAAGTGATGCCCACTTCCATGAATTTGAATGACACTAATGAGAAAGGGAATTTTCACACTTGTTTCTTCTTTCTCCAAATAAAAATTGAAAAATAGTTTGTTTTTCAACATAGTGTTTGGTACATCTCATTGTTACAATGGGTCAATCCGTATCCCTATTTAAACATTTTGTTTTTTCCCTTCCCCTTCCCAAAGTAAACCGACATCAAATACAGTGAAAACAGGGGCCATACCATGGGGGAGGAACGGAGGTGGGGGCAGGGAGTGTAGTTGCAGAGGTGGGAGAGAAGGGATGGTAGGGGTAGGACGGGAAAAACAAAGGAGGAAGCAACAATGATTGATAGGAAATGTACTCATTACCTTGCTCATGTAATTGTAACCCCCTCTGTACAGTATTTTTACAATAAAAAAACTTGTTAAAAAGGAAAAATAAACCCATGTCTAATGCACTGAATTTTCTAAATCATTTAAAACTATTTGGATGGATACATTTCTCGTAGGTAATGTTGAACCAATAGTAGAGACTAAAGATATAGTAAATACCCAGAGTAAATTTTTTGCTCACTTAATTGTACTCTAATTCACTCATACATATGACATGAACCAGAAGGTTCATAGTGCCTGTGGATTTTCTTCTAAATTACTCAAGCTACTTCTAATACTATTCTTTTTAAAATAATTTCAGAGTGATACCTGTTGCCATATAATTTATTAAATAATGATTTCTAAATATTAGTGACATACTCCTGTTCTTTTTAATGTTCCTGGCTAAGAGTATTATTTTACTAGCATAAGCTGAATAAGAGTATTATTTTACTAGCATAAGCTTGCATATCTGACCCATCAATAAAGGAGCTATTTCTTCAGCTCCTTTTCCTTATAATGGGATAGATCAGTCATATCTGTTTAAACATTCCTAATATAATGGCAGGTCAAAATCATGGCTATGGATGAGAAGTAGAGGAAAAATTCATTTGCTTAAAATGAAAATAAAATATCTTTGTTTTATAAGCATCATAACCCAGACTCTGGAAACTTAGCATACTTTTGAATGGAATATTTGTCCCCACAAAACATATTCACTCTTGATAATGACAATTCATATATATATATATATATATATATATATATATATATATATATATACCAGCACATTGAAGATGCAGGGAGGTCCACTTGTGAGTGGTGATGGTCCATTTCAATTATGTAGTAATTGCAGTTTTCATCGCATGGTCTAGCAACTTAAAACTGTCAGATGTAGGAATTAGTTTCACTTTATATATGAGAAAACTGAGGTTGAAACATATTGACTCTGCCCCACATTATGAAAATTATAAGTTTCAGGACCATGACATTCAACTACATCATCTGACTACATGCACATAGATTATCAAAAACAACCCCTGTATCATTGGATTTTGTGTTTATCCTTCAAAAGTCCTTCCCTTGGTACACAAAGCATAATAATAAAATCTAACAAAGGAGCATCAACATCTAACATAGCATGTGTGGTCACTACCTTCCTTGCTCACAAGTAGAGATTTCCAAATGATGGAAAGAGGGCAGTTGACAGGTTGTGATGTTCTGTCTTTCACCCATAACTTTTCTTGTATGTTTATGATTATGGTTTAGTTTTGGAGTACAATAGTAAAATTTAATTGAATAAAAGTCCAACCAAGGTCGTTTTAGCTAGACAGAAAATGAGTAATACAAATAAAGATAACACAACTTTTTAAAAATAATTCAGCTACAAGAAAACTCCAATGAAAACATAACCATTAATTTATAAAATCTCCCCATCTTGAAACATTATGTAATATGGATAATAATAAAGCTGTAACTATTATGGAGAATATGATATAAGTCATGAAAATTCATAGTTAAAACTCAGATACAAATGAATATCCTTTTTAGGAAATATTTTTATCTTTAAGTATTTGTACAAAAGTTAGCATGCAACAAAGCAATTTATGAACACAATGCATCTTGATCAATGTCACCCCTTTCAATCATCCCTCTAAACCTATCTCTTCTCTGACTTCTCTTAAATTTTGTAGGCTATATTTTAAACTTTTGACTGCATTCTTCCTCCTTCTCTTCATTTGTCTGCCTCCTTTGCATGTCCTTTTTATCCCCTACAAACCAGAAATATTTATGACTACTATTTTTTCTCTCTTAGAACATAAGAGAGAACCTGTCCCCTTTCTAAAATCTTTTATACTTACATTAACTGCATTTGAATAAATAATTATTTATTCACCGGTTGTGATGTTTTCTTTTGCTATGTTATGATATTTGCACTCTTCTCCCTACTTCTGAGTTATTACTTTTTATGTTAGATGCCTTTAAGTGTGCTAACGTAGAGAAGATCTAAGCTAAGACTATGTAGTTAATGTAAATTGGTCAAAAAAGAAATCACAGGGCAGTTAGAAATACTCTGAGATAACTGTAATGGAAAATACAAGGTATCAGAACTTACCCCATGCAGTAAAAGGAATTCTCAGAGAGAAATTCATAGAAAAATATTTCTTTAAAGCCGGGTAACCGTGGCTCACACCTGTAATCCTAGCTACTCAGGAGGCTGAGATCTGAGGATCACGGTTCAAAGACAGCCCGGGCAGGAAAGTCTATGAGATTCTTATCTCCAATAAACCACTAGAAAACTGGAAGTGGTGCTGTGGCTCAAGTGGTAGAGCGCTCGCCTTGAGCTGAAGAACGCAGGGACAGCGCCTAGGCCCAGAGTTCAAGCCCCACAATTGACAAAAAAAAAGTATATATATATATATATATTTCTTTAATCAATAACCTCATTTTATATCTCGAAGAATAAATTAAAAGAGAGAGTAAACAAAAAAGGTCACTTTAATGTCACTTTTTGTAATGGAACTAATTCCATTACAAAAAATGAAAGACTCAAGATACTTAACTACAAACTTAGCAAAAATAAATTCAGGTTTGTACAATGAAAACTATGAAGTATTGCTGAAAGTGATTAAGGAATATGTCCATGATTGGAGGTCATTCATGTTTGTGGATGCAAGGCTTCTTTGTAAAAATTGAAAAGATAGGGCTGGGAAGGTGGCTCAGTGGTAGAGCACTTGCCTTGCATGCATGAGGCCCTGGGTTCCATTCCTCAGCACCACATAAGCAAAAAGAAAAGAGCCGGAAGTGGTGCTGTGGCTCAAGTGCTAGCCTTGAGCTGAAGAGCTGAAGGACAGCTCCCAGGCCCAGAGTTCAGGCCCCACGACTGGACACCCCTCCCCCCCCAAAAAAAAAAGTTGAAAAGATATTTGTGAAATTTAGATGCCTGTACATATAAATGGGGACTGATCACAGATAGATTTGGGAAGTATTAAAAAGTTATGAACTCCGACTGTTGTTCACTGCCGATCTTTATAAATTTAGGAAATACTCAATGGATGGTACTTTTACTTATGCTACATAAATTATAGACCAGTAAAGCTGTAAAAAAAAATTTGTTTTTTCTAAAAAAAAAAAAAAAGTTATCCAAAAGCAAAAAAGTTGAGGTTAGGCTGTTTTTCTTTACTCACAAAGCTTGCTGTGTTTACTTTTAGTGCAGTACTTGATTATATTATTCATTCTTTAATTCTCTGACTCCCCATTGGAAATGTAAACATAAACACAACTGACTAATTTGTTATCCAGCCTTTACCACTCAGGACATTACATCAGATCCCTAGATAGAGTGTACCTCTCTTGGTCAACAGACAACTCAAGCATTGGGCACTGAAGCCAAAAGCAGAACTTTGCAGAAATCAGGAAGAACCAAGAGAAAAGAACAATTGAGAGTTTATGTCCACATGATTCTACCGAGATGTGAGAATCTTATATGTGCCTGCCAGAAGGCCTGAGGCAGGAAGGGAAGCTGGCCTAGAGGAGAAAACAAGGAGGAAGAGGACAGGGGAGGTGAGAAGAGAGAACATGATGTTGGCAGACATTCTCAGTTCCTGGAAATTTCTGTTATTCTAAAATGGTGTCCAACTGATGAGCTGCTAGAGCTATTTGTGTTGTCAGACAAGCTGAAAACATTTGTTTCATGGTCCTAAAACAGTGAATCCAGGCAGTGTACTATCACATTACATAGCTTTGGGAAAAAAACAGAGAAAGGACAAAATGGGCAGAAGTTCAAAGGGAAATATCTGCTGCCAAACTGGGTCACTTCATTTCCTCTCATAGACAGGTTGCCAAGACAGGGTCTCAGGTAGGCCCTACCCTTAGTGGTCTCCTGAACTAGACAAAGGGTTTTATTTGAGAATCAAAATTCACTGCAACAACAAAACAGGTTGGGACAAGTTCCAGTCTTACCCAGTTTTTCCCCTTAACAAGCAGAGGATACAATAAGAATCCAGGTCCTATTATCATGCACACACAGGTGGGTGTTTACAAGGGTTTATGTGGGCTGGATGGAGGAATGAGGAGAGAAATGAGAGGTGATCCTCACAGGAAGCTGACATTCAAAGGCCCACAGGACAAATATGAGGTGCTTTCATTTGGTCCCTCCAGCAAACTTGTGGAATGGGTCTATTTTAATATATTTACTTGAGGAAACTAAGCTTCAAAAAATAAATCTTTTCCCCTTGTATTGTAGGTGATATTACACATTAACCTATTAACCTAAAAACCTACCATGTCAACTCTCAAATAACCAGTGCTACAAATTTACTAAAGTGGCCAGGCTGGGGTTTAAATTCATAGGAGCTCTGAGCTTGTTCTTTCTGCTGTACCACTTTGTCCATTCAGGGTTAGTTTAAAAACTATTTTTTTCAACCTTCCAGCTTAGGCTTTCTGATTTCTTCTTTCTGGCTAATAATAAGCCAGTCCCAAGTCCTCCAGAGAATTCTTTTTTCCTTTAGGTCTGAAAGAATAAAAACACACCAGGTGCCCTTGAAGGCTCACTAACAATCACAGCTATAAAGGTTGGAGTCAGTGCTGAGAGGATATTATTAACAAACGGTTTAAACACACACACACACACACACACACACACACACACACACACACACACACACACACACACACACACACAGCATCAGCAGCCACCCACACCATTTATAAAATTGGAGGGGAAGAAACCTGACCCAGAAAGAAACAAATCCCAGTATCAGAAATATAAAAGGAGGAAGATCATTATCTTTATACAGTTTAACTGTGAATGATAAAAATGTTTTCATTGATTCAACAGAAAATAATAAAAAAAAAAAAACAAGGCTTTTTGTAAAGTCATTTATGGGACTATGGGATTCATTTCCTTTGCCTTTAGATCTTTCGCCTCTCATTCTGAGCAGCAGATGCTCTCATCTAAGGAAGACCACCTGCTTTCCAGGGCATCTCTGCAACAAATAGCTTTGAGGGAGAGAGAAGGATCACAGGAGGAAAAGGAAAGAATTAGAAGGGGGAGGGGGAAATGGGAAATTAAGAAAGTTGGCTTAATGTACATCATCTGAATTATTCAACTGCTAAAAAGCCGACAGATTTCTTTTGACATTTGACTGTCTCACTCTGCGTGTATATCCATATTCCAATGGTTCCAGGATCTACTTTAAGATAATTCTGTCCATATGCACAGCCTAGCTCTTTGGGACATATTTATCATTTTTTTATAAAATTGAGGCATAAAACTTTAAGAACATGAGTATTAATGAAATGGTATTTTTAGCTCAGGAAGGTTACATAGCTTTAAAAGGACTCTTAGGAGTCAGGCCTTTTACTGTAAAGACATAGTCTTTTGGAAATGAAACTATCGCACACTCCTTCCTTCTCTGCCCTACCCCCAGCAAAATGCTTAGTGTTTCTGAGTCCCAAAGTTTCTAAAAGCTTGTTAAATTCTTATTTAAAGCAACAGGTATGACTTGAGTCAGTTGAAATTATGACCTCAAAGGCAAATGGTTTGGAGAGAACAGGATCTCCATGAGCCAAGAAAAATAAGACATTAAGGAAATTATTCATATAATTCCAACTTGGTTAACACACTCACCTGAAACATACTGATAATAAAACTAGAAACAGGAAAATGTCGACAGTTTTGGAAGTCTCAGGAAACAATTTGTTCTAGAAGGCTCTGTTTTCCCTACCTTGAAGGCTTTCCTGTTATTAAACACCCAGACCTTGTCATTTTAGATTTTAGCTGGTATTAAAATCTTTGTCAAATATGTCATACATTGCTTTACTTTCTGAGGCAGTGTTTATTTAATTATTAAAAGGATAAAAGGTATATTATATGATATTCTAAATATGATTTGACTTCTTTTTGAAGTCCCAGAATGTTTATATCAACCTCGGTGATGAGGGTATAGGTGGGTGGGGGTACAATAAGTCAATAGGCTTGGGAGATAAGAATGCTTTGTTCTCTTAGTCTGTGGTGACCCAATGCTGTTTTAATTCTTATGTCTGATTTTCAAAGTTAATTTTTTCTTCTTCCCTGGTTGCATTCTGTGTTGTTCACATTTCAGGTTTGCCTCTGACAGTCCCCTCCCTTCTCCAAATTGCTGTTTCTAATATTTTATGAGATGGGAAACCTGATGGCCCATTAGAATTAAAAGGTACCAAGTAAAAGCCCAAAAGCCCAATAGAGGATTCACTAAGATTGATTCACTAAGATTCAGAGGTCTTCAGGGTAGCACAGAAAGGCATTACAAAACCAGATGAAGTCGTTTCCTCTGAGAAAGGTTGACAGATGAAATTCAAGACCCAATATTTGAGATATTCTTATACTCAAAAATGATTTGCTGTTAATCTGAATTTAAATTTAAGTGGACTTCTGTATTTTTGTTTGCTAGATCTGTCATTGGTATCTAGGGGGTGTGGCTTCTACCTGTTTCAGCCTACTCTACTTATTCAGGCTCTTGATTGCCATGGCTAAATACAATTGACTTACTCGATGGCTCTTGGAGAATTTGTGTATGTGTGTGTGTGTGTGTGTGTGTGTGTGCGCACACACACATGTGTATGTACGCACATGCATGCATGTATGTGTGCATGCATGAATGACAGTCTTGGGCCTTGAACTACTCAGGACCTATGCACTGTCCTTGAGCTTTTTTGCTAGAGACTAGCAGTTTACCACTTGAGCCATAGCTCTATTTCTGGCTTTTTTTTTTTTGATAGTTAATTGGAGATAAGAGTTTCATGAACTATCCCGCTTGGGTTGGTTTGAACTGCAATCCTCAGATCTCTCAAATAATTCTTTAACTCCAAATACCATGGCAACAAAAATATTATTGAAGAGATGACTAGAATCACAGTCTTCAAAAGTAATCATATGCTCTTTTTCTCTATAGCTAATATATATACATCAATGAACTATAAAGATCATTCCCCAGAGATCTTGTATAAATCCCTGGTGTCTTGTTTTTAGATGTAAACACCCTATGTGGATAAAGAATAACCTTCTGGGTTAGACTGGAATCTTTTTTCCTTATTTGTCCTAACTGACACTGATGTTCTGGTGCTTAGATTTTTGGCTCATGGCCATCTTTATTCTTTTTTATTGAATATACCAGATAAAAATATCTGGCTCTATAACCAAGAATAGAGTAAGCAAAAAAATTCAGCATTTAAATAGGTTTTATTTTCTGCTAATATAGTTGTTTAAAATGATTTCAATGAACAAATTTCAAATATTGACTTTTCTAGGATACATAATCTTTGTAGTGCACTTTGCAGAATGGCTATTAGAAATTCCATTTTAGCTTGGCCTGGCTTGTTCTGGTTTTAATGCAGAGACTGCCAAGAAGCAGAGGTTAGTAGCCCTTTGGGAGGAAAATGCTTCTGTTGGTACAAGTTGGGTGTCACAGTATTTCTTCTATGATATTCTCTCTCTCTCTCTCTCTCTCTCTCTTTCTCTCTCTCTCTCTCTCTCTCACACACACACACACACACACACACACAATACATCCACATAGATTCCAACCTCTACCATAGAACCAAGTCAGAATCACTGAAATCTACCATACCTGACTTGGTTGACACATATGCCCTTTTAAAATTTCTTTTGATTATTGAATATACCAGATAAAAATAGCTGACTCCATAATCAAGAATAGAGTAAGTAAAAAAAATTCAGCATTGGAGAAGATTACATAAATAGGAACAATTCTTTACTTCTACTTACATAAATAGCTTAGGCCTTCGATTTGAAGTAAATTCTGTCAAAATGAAGAATCTAAATCTGCTTAAGAGAAAATAGGCAACCCTAAATTGAGGGCCATTTTACAGGATAATTGACCTATAGTATTCAAAAATAACAAGGTCAAGGAAGACAAATTCTTCCAGACTGAAGACTAAAGAGACATGACTACAAATGCAATGTGCAATTCTGCATTTGGATCCACAAAATATATAGAGAGGATTTTATTAGAATAATTGATGAAAGTTGAATACAGATATAGATCATATCCAAGTTACATTTGATAATATAGACAACTGAACTGGGGTTATTATGCAGTGTACAGGGGCAAGGGCATCATATTTTAACTTATTCAGGGTACTCATAGATGTAAAGAAATAATAACACAACTGATAAAAAAATTCATAAATCTAGCTATAGATTGTGTAAGGGTTCTCAAAACTTTTCTACATACTTAAGGTTATTTTTAAAAAATACTTTAAAAAGTAAGGTACTTAGTATAGTTTGAACCTCCCAAAGTCCAAACTGCCCCAAGTAGAAAATTCCACACCTCTAAATGACAACACTAAGGTGAACAAAATGGGAACACCAAATTTGAGAGGTTATCCAGAGCAAGAAATTAGTTCTCAACTGAAACAGTATGACAAATCAAACCAAGGAGGAGAGATATAATCAAGCCAATAAAAGACCTTATTAACCGAGTGTCAGGTAACTAATGCTGAGCTTTTTACCAGTCTGGTCATAATATCATCCTTGGGGTATCTGTCCTTGTGATACTACTCTAGAAATCTTGGAGTGACACAGGAGTCATTATGAGCCATCATAGTCATGTCCCATAACAACTCTCTGTAACACAGAGAGACTTCTTAGATACTAATAGTTACCTCACTCCTGCAGTTATTGCTTCCTGAACAAATAGTCACATGAAATCTCTAAAAAATACTTTCAGGAGATGCTTGTATTGCTCTAAATTAAAAATGGAGTTGATTCCGTGACAATCCTGTGAAGTATCTTACTGGGAAGTATCAGGACCCCGAAATAAGAGATTTGTTTCATCTCTGTCCAAAGTACAGCTAAATGACGCAACAATGGCCATTGTTCTTGCTCATTGCAACAAGCCAAAGTTCTGAAATTCTGTTGTCAGGCTGCTCACCTTCTCATGACCCACCCATTCTCCTGGCTTCAAATATAACCTGATTTGTGATGACTCCTACTCCCTATGTCTGGTTCGTAACTCTCCTGGAAGCTTCAAACTTGCACCTCCAATTATATTATTCCAATTGTATTTTTTCCAATTATATTTTTCATTATTTCCAAAATCTATTTTTGTTTTTCCTATTCTGTCAATGATATCAACATATATCTCATTTGAAAGATACAGTATCATGAACAGTTTCATGTCCTACTTCCAGAAATTCATAATGGGAATTCCTAAGTATCATTATAATTTACTGATATCTCTCAACTTTCACATACATTATCCTAATCATTGCTTACCAGGAAATTTATAGGAATCATGTTATATACATATAATGAGCATACAAATTCAACTCTATGAACTTCATTGAATTTAATGACAATAATTTAAGTTTCCCTTTTAAGTTATCCATCCATGAATACATCCAGAAGCAAGACTATTGAGTTACTTTTGTAGATTTTTACATTTAAAAATAGAATTATGCTGGGTGCATTCTTTTGCATTCTCAACATCATATTAGCAGGACCCATTTATACTGTTGTATACAACTGTATACAACTGTGAAATTGATTCTACTTGTTTCTCACCCCAGTGGACTCTCAGCCTCATGTTCAAGTTCACCATTCCCTAAGTATTTTCTCAAAAAATATTTGTTCTGAAAAGCAAAACCATCTGTAACCACACAACTTAGCATCGCATTAATATAATTTTATTATGACCCTGTCTTCATTAACATTGCTTCATTTTTTGAAGAAAAAAGTCCCCAGAAAGAGAAGTTACTTATTTCAGAAGTTTCTTATGAAAACCACCAAGATAAATGTTAAACTTGTTCATCAGTTCCATAGATAGCATCATGCAACTCGATTTTTATGATTGTTTGAATCCTTGACATTGAATCTTTGCTTTGTTGTATACACCAATACTAAGCAATTAGATCCTAATTTCTACTCAATACTAATCAAGAGTCTATGTGGAAAAGCCAGACCAGACTCTAAAATTTAATAAATACATTGATTTTGTCCTCTCCCATCTGAGGTGTACCAAGATTCTGCCAAACTAGAAGATGGCAATTGCACAAGTGTTTGCTTTGACACTATGCATTACCTTTGTCACGATAAGAACAAACCCAGGATTATTGTATTAAGAGGTTGTTTCAGAGAGCCACCATGACATATTTGATTGAATTTGTAAATGAACCAAAAAAAAAACCCCACAGTCAGAATAGTCAAGGTTGGACATGTAATGTGCTTTGTCTCTACACAGCAATGCTGCTAATTACTATGGCATCCAGTATCTGGAAAAAATAACAGAGGAAGGCAAAACTTTCTGCAGAAATAAATTTCTAAAAGCCTGATCCTTAAAGACAATTGGGAATATCTAAGGATTGACTATCAGAACTAGGTATAAATTAATTTGAGTAACTCTCTGAGGAGTTACAAATAGACATTCAGAATAAGACTGCTTAGATCACACTTTTTATTTTCTATGAATATTAGAGAGAAAAATGCTCAAAGTATCTGAACAAATATGTGAAACTAGAGTTCCATTTTCAAGAGATTCATATTCATCGCCACCATTACTACTGTGTTAGCCAGCTTTGCATTACTACAATGAAACACCATCAGAAATTAATTTCCAGAGAGAAAATATCTCTTTAACTCACAGTTTTGGACAAGGGTCCAAGTCTGGGTGGTTCCATTGCTTTGGGGCCTCTTCTAAGGGTGTTTGTTGGCAAATGTGTGTCCTGGAATAAACTGCTCACATCTTGAGCCAGGAAGAAAAGAAAAGAAAAGAAAATAGACTGAAAAGAGAGATTGGGGGCATTACCCAATGAATTAAGGACCACCCATAATGCCACAACATCTCAAGGTCCACAATACCCACCAGTATTCCACCCTATAGTAGATAGTATCCATATTCAGACCACAGTAATTACTATCCACATTACCTCACCCTGATCTCAGAGTCATTTCAGGATCAAAACAGCAGTGAATGTGGGTGACACTTTAGAGGGACTCAGAATAGAGAGCAAGTAGTTCATGTGTGAAACTGATATATTTGAATCTTTAAAAACTAGAGGTAGTAGACTTCAGTAGGATGATTAACACTCTGCGCAGGTGTCCATAGTCTAAGGCTCAGAATTTATGAATGCTGCCTTCTAAGCAAAATGGATTCTGAAGATAAGATTAAGCTAGAGATCTGGAAATGGAAAGATTATCCTAAATTATCTGGCTGTCCTGACATAATCATAACCTGATGACGTAAGGAGAGATTGGAATGATAACAATTGTAAATGGGGGAATTCAAGGAAGTAAGCAAAAAGACTGATTCTGTCCTCAGAAGAGCATTCAGAAAGGGGAAATCCTATTGATGCCTTGATCTTAATTTAGGGGAAATGATTTTTAATTTCTGACCTCCAGTAATGAGAATAAATTCAATTTAGTTTAAACCACTCTGTGATGGCAATTTGTTACAGCATCCATAAAAAACCAATACAGAAAGCCAGGCACTGGCAGATCATGCCTGTAATCCTAGCTACTCAGGAGGCTGAGATCTGAAAATCTCAGTTCAAAGCCAGCCGAGACAGGAAAGTCTATGAGAATCTTATCTCCAAGTAATCTCACAGTTATACACAGCCTCACTAACTAAATAAAAACTCTCCATTAGTTTTATTACATTGTGGGATAATGTTATCATGAGTATGGGACCAAGGATTAAATAATACATTTATCACTAATTTTCATGGGCCAGGAATTCAAACACTATTTATCTAGGTGCTCTGTTCAGGGTCTCACAAAGTTATAATCAAGGTATTAGCGGAATCCTGTTAACAGGATACATTTTGCTGAAGAATCTCGGATTCCTTGTATCCCTCACCTCCAACTCCTTTGAAAAGGGCTCATCTGACTAAATCAAGCCTAGTCAGGATAATCTCTCAGCTCAGCTGACTCTAAAGTCAGGACTTTATTTATGTCTTCAAAATCTTTTCAACCCAGCTATATTACACAACCTCATCCTGGAAGTGCTACCTCATCTGCTCAAAGATCCTATTCATACTCACAGTAGAAATATGAAAGGGGGACAGACCAAATATCATTTATTATATACAATGTGCCATTTTAACACATTAGCATGTATTCATATATGTATATTTAATTTTCAGAGGTTTAGTTACACATTTGATTCACCAGTCCATTTATTTCTGATAAATTCTCATGCTTCTAAACCAAAATTTTCATACTTTTAAGGTTTGGAAAACATCTAATTGAGGAACTTGCTTTTTACTTTATACAGATATGTGTACAGTGTTTATATGCATATATAGGTTACTCATGAAACAAGAAAAATAGACTATATTTTTGAGGAGGTATTTTTCAGATTAGGACTCTTAGATAAAAAAGGTACTTAGAATTATGAAACAACAAATAAATGTAGGTCTGGCATCAAAATCTAAATCTCAAGAATTCTTGTTGGAATTTTCACCCAGTGAACCACAAAATAATCAGTATTTGTTTGTCAGAAAACACATTATAAACTCAGCATCAGAATTCAGATTTATAACCATTAATGTCAATGATTTCCCACAGGAGACTGCAACATAATTTCTCACAAATGCTGGTGTTTTCCCTTTACACCCCCAGGGAGGCTTCAATTTTCAACCCTATGAATTAAGCATTAATACTGTGTTCTTATTGCCTTGTGTGTGTGGCTAAGAAATTGAAATGGGCTCATTGCTCAATGCACACATACTGTTTAGGCTCATGTCCTTGCTACTTAACCATAGAATCAAACAATTTATTATCCATTTTACTTAAGACAACTAATACTAATGGATTTGTGTGTGTGTGTGTGGCAACCATTCTGCAGCTATAATTTGGTGGTCCTGCTTAATTCATTCCCACTGTTTTCATGGAAATCATCAGAGAGAGGACGAAACAGACAAGGAAGAAAAGGAGGGAGCAAGGGAGGGAAGGAAGGAGGGAGGGAGAGAGGGAGGAAGGAAGGCAGGAAGAGGGAACGAAAGAAGGAAGGAAGGAAGGAAAGAATGAGGCAGGGAGGGATGTGGGAAGAAGGGAGGAATGGATGAAGAAGGAAGAAAGAAACAAAAATAGAAAAGGAAGGAAAGAAAGAAGGACAAAAGGTAAATGAGAGGGGGTGAAAGTATTTTCATTTGTAGTCTCTTCCTTCAGTCCCCCCCCCCCCCCACCAGCCCTCCCTCCTTGGTGGAAGCCATAGGCCAGTGCAGACCAAACTTTTTTTTTTTACTGTGAAAATACCGTATAGAGGGATTACAATTACATGGGCAAGGTAATGAGTACATTTCTTATCAAGCATTGTTGCCTCCTCCTTTGTTTCCCCTTCCCATCCTTTCCCACCTCCCACTCCCTCCTCCCTCCTCCTCTCCCTCCCCTGCCAAAGTTGTAAAGTTCATTTTTCGACATAATGTCTTGTACATCTCATTGTTGCAACTGTGTCATTCCTCCAGCCCTAGTAAAGATCTAATAGGATTAGCATTTCCTCTAACAGTTCAAATTTCAAATGATGATTAAAAATTTCTCCTCTCATTTGCCTACTTGTGTAAATCATTTTGATTACAATGGACAAAATCCTAGGACATAAACTAGGGCTCCTAGTCTAAACTTTGTCTCTAAGTATTGTGATTACTCTTATTAATTTTTGGTTAGTTATGGGGCTTGAACTCTGAGCCTAGGCGCTATCCCTGAGCTCTTCAATTCAAAGAGAGTATTCTGCCACTTAAGCCACAGCACAACTTCCAATTTTTTTTGGTGGTTAATTGAAGATCAGAGTCTCAAGATTTTCCTGCCTGGGTTGGCTTTGAACCATGATCCTCATATCTCAGCCTCCTGAGTATATAGGATTACAGGCATGAGCCACGGTATCTGGCTCTAAATTATGTGATTTTTGACAAGCTACTCTGGACCTTGGTTTCCACATGTTAAAAAAAAAATCACAGAAAAGTTGTAAGCCTGAGCCAGTTCTAAAATTCAGTTGAATTAGATTCAAATGAGATTCACTATCTTTTTTAATGAAACATTATTTTGTGTCACTACTTTGATATTACTATTTTTTATTGCCTTTTAATAGCCTGGAAACAACTCATATTTACTATAACAGCAAAATAGAAATAAAATTTGGAACAGAAATAATGATACAACTGCCATGTAATGACTACTTAGCATGTGGCTTGGTTCCATGTTAACTACAGAACACATTCTAGTTAATCCTTGAGAAAATGCTCTGACGGGATTATTGCCCCCATTTTATAGATGAGTAACTAGAGGTTTAGTATGATTGGGTGACTTCCCTAAGGTATTATATAGTCAGCATAAAGCTCAAATTTGAATTTATGTCACCAGACTTCAAAGACTAGGCTTTGAAGCACTAGACTTTCTCATCACTTCTTGGCCCTTATTTGTGAATGGGCCAATCAGATCCAACCTTGCTAGACTGCGCAGTAACACAAGTGGTTACTATAGACATGGTCCATGCTCTTCTTCCCATATCATTCTATTGATAATTAGGAGTGGGCCATTCTCTTCTGCTTTTGAATATTACATATTCCATTCCTCATTGTCTCTGTTTGCCTTATCATCAGTCCTCTGAGAGCTTCAAGAATTAGAGGAAATTTTTAAACAAAACAAAACAAAAACCCACCATGGGGCTTCCTTTTTGAAACCTAGAGGGTTACTTGTACTACTTATTGCCTTCCAAAATACTTTCCTTTATTAGCTTGAAAGTACTGATAGAAATTTACCAGGTGTACTGTATTTCCTACTATCAGAAAGGTTTGGTTAAAGAAAAAGATGCAGACACATTAAGAGGACAATACCTGTTGTATCGGTAAGAGATTGAAACTGCCAGCCAGTAAACAACTCTGAAGGCTAGCAACCTACCCGAAGATGAAAGACTCAAGGAAGGATTCTTCCCTCTGAGTTTTGAGGGTGGATGGCTGGAAACATCCTAATTTTAGGTTTTTAGCCTACAAAATAGTGAGAAAATACATTTCTGTTGTTCATCCTCTCAGCTTGTGGTTCTTTGTTATGACAGCCTTGACAAATTAGTACAGGGAGCTAACAAGGAAACAGTTGCACCCTGGGATGGAGAACAGTAAACCATCAAAAGACAGGTGGTTAGATGCTTCCCTATCACAGCTATTGTGCATACTAATACAGTGAATGTGAGTGTGTGGGTATATGGATAGATTGCAGAATATCTACAAAATGAAATATTGTTTAGTCCTTAAAAAGGACATCTTGCTATTTGTCACAGCATAGATGAACCTGAAGGACATTATATGAGACACAGAAAGAAAATAAGATGGAAAGAAAATCATTCGAATAATTGCATTATTTTTTTTTGTGCTAGTGTTGGGGCTTAAACTCAGGGCTTGTGTTCTGTCTCTGAGCTTCTTTTGCCCAAAGCTAGCAACCTACCACTTAAGCCACAGCTCCATTTCTAGTTTTGGGTGGTTAATTGGAAATAAGAGTCTTAAGAACTTTTCTGCCCAGGCTGGCTTCAAACCAGAATCCTCATATCTTAGCCTCCTGAGGAACTAGGATTTCAAGCATGAGTCACCAATATCCAGTGAATGATGGAATTTTTATGGCACCTAAAACAAATCAAATGAATTCAAATATACACAGAGAATAAGATAGTGTCACCAGGGATTGGGTGGGCCTCAGAAGGAAATCAAAAGAATCAAAGGAGGCAAAATCACAGATGTGTAGAAGGAACAAATCTAGCCATTCCATGTATAACACAAGAACTATAGTAAATTGTTTTTTTTAATTCAGTATGTAGATTTTTAGCTGGTATATTTGAGCTTGAAGAATCAAGGGAGATACACACACATGCACACACACACACACACACATCAGTATGTCAGGTGGAAGATGCTATCTGTTTCACTATAGTAAACATTGTATACTCTATGGATATCCATAGAGAAAATTTTTTTTAAAAAATAAATAACACACGTTTTGAAAAAGTAGCTGGAATTCCAAAGACATTGTTTTACATTTCACCCTTGGTCATTATAGTACAAGGGTCCCATCTATGGTCCTTTAGGGAAGACTAGCAGCATTCAGTTAAGCAGTTCTTTTCTTCCTTGACCCCAACTGTCAGACAGGGAGAGGCTCCTAAGCATCCTCCAGCCTTATTCTCAGTCTCAGAAAGATATATATTGATGTTCCAATCCCAAGATTTAAGCATCCTTTATAGCCAAAGGACATGGGGGAAGAAAAAGATCTCTATTTACCTAGAAAGGCTCCCAAGGGTTTTTAATGGTTGCAAACTCTTGGCTTCTGTGCTTCTCAAATCCTCCCTGATAATCCTTTCTAAGTGTTGTTTTTGTTTCTTCTTAAACAAGCCAGAATTGAAAACAACATATAATTTTTCTGCTTAGACTATCAGTGAAACATCCTTCCTCTGGCACTAGGGAAACACAGTATCATAGATTAAAAAGTCAAATCCCTTCAGAGTAGGTAAAGAGAGAATAAATGTGGATGAAGGGGGCTGAGAAGTAGCAAAGCTGTGGTATGGGGAGGAGGATGCTTTCTGTCCTCAGGTCACATAGGTCTATCAGTAGCATGTGGAGAGAAAAGGTTTTCTTGGCCTATAGGCTAGTCCATCCTTTTAAATGAGAGTTTAGGGACTTCTCAGAGAGTTCTGTGTTAGTTTTCCATTATTACACAAAATACCCAAGGTAAACAACTGATAAAAGGAGGAAAGGTTTGTTTTGGTTCATAGTTTTACAGGTTTTAGTCTATAGCCAGGTGGCTCTGATGCTTTGGGCCTGTGGTATTGAGTTATATCGTTATATCATGGTAGGAGGACATGGTAAAGAAAAACTTCTCATCTAATGGCAACTAGGAAGTGAAAGAGAAAGAGGAAGCAGTTGGGTCCCAATATCCCCTACAAGGTCATGCCTCCAGTGACCTAACTGCTTTCCATTGAGTTCTACCACCTTCCCTTAGCCTCCCCTGCAGCCAAATCCCAGCACTGTGAAGCATTTAAAATCCACACTATAACAGCTCTAAAATAGATTCATCAGTCCTGTGTGCTCTGCAGTTACTGTAGGCTTTGGCAATGGCTCTGAGTGGAGATATGATCATGTTTCTACTGCTCCTAAAGGGCTCTTGTCTTCACTGCTTCCACCTCTTCCCATAAAGTGGGAGCAGAAGGCTGCATCAGAGTACCTCTCAGCTGTTTCCACTTGCTGCAATAAACCTGGTTCTATGATCATCACAGGTTTCTGGGGCTTCTAGATCCGTTTCAACCCCATGTCCATCCCCTCATTGTCTAAAACCAGTGTAAGAACTGAGGCAGTGGTATTTATCTCCTCTCTCACAGTCCAGAATTGGGTATCAATAAGTAGAGCTGTGCAGATGTCACAAAACCCCCGCATCAAGAGAGACTTGGAAGTTGTGTTTACCCATTTCCAGCTTTCTTTTGGGGTCCTTCAGCTCTCCACGGCCTCCTCTCAGTTCTGTTTTCTACTTTGGCTCTGAATTTTCATAACTTCCCATCCTGGTTGCTCTACCTTGAGACTCTTTGGCCCAAAGGGTCCCTCCATATCTCTCATAGCTAGGGAGGACAGCAGCTGCAAGATTCACTGAAATGAATAGCTTACTTTCCAGTAAGCTCAATATATGGACCACTCAGGCCTTTAACAACTAATAACTTTTGTAGTGGATTGAATGGTAGCTTCCCAAAGAAATGTTGATGTCCTAACCCCTGGATCCATTATTTAAATATAGTGAAGTTAAAGATCTCAAGGTGACATCATCCCTTTTTTCTAGATAGGCCCTAAATTCCACTTTTGTGTCCTTCTTAGAGTTAGATGAGAAAAACCTACACCTATTGGCAGAGATTAGAGTTTGGCAATTATAAGACAAGGGACATTTAGAACTACCAGGAGCTGGAAAAGACTTGGAAGCATAGAGTCTTCAAAGGAGGTAAGGCCCTGCTATCCTCTTGGCTTTGGACTTCTGGAAACTTTCGAACTCTGCGAAAATAGAATGATACTGTTTAAAACCACAGAGTTTGCAGTAATTTGTTAGAAAAGTAGAACAGGAATATGTTTTTTAACTCAGAATAATAATATGGATGCCTTTTAGGTGTAATTTAAAATGGATGTGGCAGGAAAACAGTAGAATTTCATGAAACACAATACAAGGGGAGTACTGCATGGAAAGGAAAATTGTATTGAGTGAAATAAACAACCACATAATTATCTTTTTTAACTAGTGTAAATATGCTTAGTAGTTATTTTTTGTATTAATTCTTCCTGCAACCTTCTGTGCAAATATATACATACATGTGTTTTTCTTGTTTTTGTTTTTGCTGGTCCTGAAGCTTGGGATTCTGGGCCTGGGTGCTGTCCCTGAGTTTCTTATGCTCAAAGCTAGCACTCTACCTCTTGAGCCACAGCATCTCTGGCTTTTTCTGTGGCTTACTTGGAGATAAGAGTCTCACAGACTCACAGTCTCACAATCCTCAGATCTCAGCCTCCTGAGTATCTAGGATTGCAGGTATAAGCCATTGGCACCTGGCTCTTTTCTTGTTCTTTTAACACAAGTGGAATTGTACTGTTCTCTTCTATCATTTATTTCATCCACTCTCAGCACCATTTTTCTTTTGCCAGTACTGAGGTGTGAACTTGGTTATTTTGAGATGCAGTTTTACTATCTCCCCAGGCTAGCTTGAACTTCAATTTTTTTTTTTAATTTAATTTAATTTTATTTGTGAACATACTGTACAGAGGAGTTACAGTTACATGGGCAGGATAATGCGTACATTTCTTACCAAGCATTGCAGCCTCCTCCTTTGTTTATCCTTCACATCCCTTCCCAGCCTCCCCCCTCCCCCCCCAATCCCAATCCTTCTCGTTCCCCCCCCCCACCCCCCCACCCCCCGCACCAACGTTGTAAAGCTCGTTTTGGACATGACAACTTGTACTTCTCATTGTTGCAACAGGTCCACCTGTATCCTTAAACAACTGGTTTTTCCCCATCTCCTCCACAAGTTATACTGACATCAAATATAGTGAAAGCAGGGGTTATACTGTGGAGGAGGGACATACAAAGCAACAAAGAGATAATCTTATAAATGTGTTAGAAACACATGCATGAAAGAAAAAAAACATTAAAATACACATCTAAGGGTTCATTTTCCTGACATCACATTATCTGACCTTTTCCGCTTGACTCATACATATACTAGATATTACAAATAAGGGAAACCATGGGACCTACGTTTCTTTGGGCCTGGCTTACTCCACTTAATATAATTTTTTCCAAGTTGTTCCATTTCCTAACAAATGGGGCAATGTCATTCTTTCTGATGGAGGCATAGAATTCCATTGTGTATATATACCACATTTTCTTGATCCATTCATCTACTGAGGGGCATCTGGGTTGGTTCCATATCTTAGCTATGGTAAATAATGCTGCAATAAACATAGTTATGCTGGTAGCTTTAGTGTGGTCTTGTTTGTAAACATTAGGGTAAATGCCCAAAAGTGGGATTGCTGGGTCATAGGGGAGCTCTATGTGAAGTCTTTTGAGGAACCTCCATACTGCTTTCCAAAGTGGTTGAACAAGTTTACATTCCCACCAACAATGAAGTAAGGTTCCTTTCTGTCCACATCCCCTCCAGCATCTGTTGTTGTTAGAGTTCTTGATTTTTGCCGTTCTAACTGGAGTGAGGTGATATCTCAATGTTGTTTTGATTTGCATTTCTTTTATGGCTAGGGATGTTGAACATTTCTTCATGTGTCTATTGGCCATCCTTCTTTCTTCTTCAGAGAAGCTTCTCTTTAAGTCTTTCGCCCACTTACTTATTGGGCAGTTGTTTCTTTGAGGATTTGTTGTTGGGTGGTTTAATTTTTTGATGAACTTCAATTTTTTAAATTCAGCATCCTGAGTAATATTATAAGCATGAACCACTAGTTCCCAACACTTTTCCCCTTCAATATCTTTTGGATAGATTGCCCACTGGCCACAAAATGGCTTGCCTTTAGATGGCTGCCATCATGATATAGCTCTGCTACAATTTGTTCACATTTTACTGAAGAACATTTAGTGTGTATCTGGGATTTCACTATTCTGAACAATTAACTATCTCTTTGTGTGCTTGGCAAGTTTAACTTGACTTGACTGAAGTCAAATGGTGTGTGTTACCTAATTAGCTGTACCTTCACAGGATTTGAGAGGCCCCATTTCACCACATCATTGACCTTACCAGATGTTACCAACAATTTTAATCATTAGTGGCCCATATTTTTTACATTCCTTAGATAGCATTGAATTTGAGGAGGGGGCAGGAAACTCTTATGCTTGAGTTTATGGCCTATACCCTAAATAAAAATTCTGATTCCTATAACAGCTTTCATCAAAGAAAAAATATCTTTCTTAGATGGGTTATATTATAGCTTTGCTCCCTCATCCCTGCTCTGCCTTTTGGATTAATTCCAGCTATCTTCATTCCTTTTCAGAGAATTCTCAACTGTGACCTGAAAAGAATTGTGACTTTTAAGTCCTGGTTTGAGGATTAAATGAATTTCATGCTGCCCCATCAATCTTACAGCAGATAAACTTGTTGATAGCATATTGTAGTTTAGGTCTCTGCTCTAGTTAACTCGTTTACTTCATGATTGACATTGATAGACAACATTCCAGACAATATGGCTATACATTTGATACCCTCAAGGAGAGTAGTTGCATGAGGAGGCCGCTGTATTTACTTTGGATGTATCTCCTCTTAATAACCCTGATTTTCTATTAGTGTACTTGGTCTTCATTTCATGGGAGATTCAAATTCTGAAACCACGGGGTTTTTTTCTTGGTGCTAAAACCTGTTTGGGGTCTTATCACTTTTTCAGGAAAACTGTGTGGAGAAAATACTTTAAAGGGACCTCGTCAACCTCCTTCTTCTCCCAATTTATTCATCACGAGATTTCAGAGAATTCCACGACTGACACCTCAGGCAGCACAAATTTGCTGTTCTGCAAATCCAGGCTGTGGGCACCTTCTTGCCAGAAGCATAACAGCCTGTGATCCCACCAGCCTCCCAAGCTCTGCACTGCGTTTCTCTGCATGGCTGCTCAGGGCACCATCACCAGCTGTCTTCCTGTCAGCAGTGTGAGATGTAAATGTCCTTGCGCTTCCAGCCCTCCTTTACCACTTCTTGACATTTCGCTGAAATCTGGAAAAGGCAATAGAAGATCCTCTGTGTTTCCCACCTTTACTTCTCATGGTGGGAGCGGGGAGATGAGGCTGCTGGTTTTATTGCTTGGAATAAATTCTAGGAACACATTTCAAATTTATATGTGTACTTTTGTCTCAGCCAAAAGATAAGTAAAGTGTAACAATAACTCAAATTAAGCGCTGGAAATACTTCAGTTATTTTCTTCCAGAAAAGTCACTTAAAGCATCTTTTAATCCCCACCCCCAAATGTTTTAATCTTTATCTGTATTATATATTTTAACAGAGAAACACAAGGGCTACTGGGCCTGGGCATGACTTCCCCTACTTCCAGGCTATGGATAAGACAATCAGGGCTGTTCTACCAGGGCTGGGGTAAATAGCATATTATCTGTAGATCTCACTCCTGAGAGTTCATGATGAGCTCGAGTACTGAGCTTCTGAAACTTTTGTTTTCAGGGAATAGTGAATATTTTCTCTTCCTGGAAGAAAATAGCTCTTTTTATGATCAGAGCACACTCAGTCAGTTGAAAGGAACAATAAAGTATATTATCAGGACTTCTTACTCTTTTGAATTTCTCAATCTAGCCTCTTACCTTGGGACTTCAGGGACAGCATTACACATTTCTGGTCTCAAATCCCATTGCATATCACATCTAGCCAGGCACTGGAATAGGAGTAATGGTTAAGTAGACACTTTCCTTCTCATGCCACAGTTCAGGTCTTGGCAGGATCTGAAACATTATAGACATAAGTAAATGATGAAGTTGAGTGCCAGAAACTGGATAGGAGTCAAAGATAGAAAGAATCATGGAGAAAGATTTCAATTCCAATGCTATGGCTTCATTACGCTGCCTTTTCACAGGCTGTATTAGAGATGCATTAGCAGTTGAATTGCCATTCCGTTGAGTCTGCCAGTGTCTGGAAATCATTTTAAATACCATTTAGTAGCATTTAGATTATTTTATGATAACACAATACCCATTGAAAGGATTATTAAGCTCATAGTTACAGTGTCCTGGGAGAAAAAAAAATAAAACATCTCTTTGAAAGATGACTCCCACAATTGCCCCTTCAGCAATTATTCATTTAGGAGCCTCTCTGCCTACATTACAACTTGAGATAAATTGGCATATGCTAATGCAGGGCTCTGCTGTGGGTTTCTCCTTTAGGAGTTCAGACTCTCATTACCTACCAATGGGTGTACAAGATCCCACACCCCGTTTCCTTCAGCTTGGTGCTTGTTGTTATATTGTTTGCTCTGAGCCAAACTAATTCCTTTTCCTTTCCATATACCTTATTGCTCCTTTGTTAATGGGTTTCCAGGGTAATACTGTAAATAATAAACCAATGGTCAGAGCTTACTTGCTCTGCGCCAAAAATAATCCCTCATTAGGTCTCTCTTTTTCACTGAGGAACAGCAGATCTTATAAGAAGCCTCACTTTCCATGGATCAAAGTGCCCATAACTCACCTGAGGAAGATAATGTTCCCCTTCTCAACGGGTATTTGAAAGCTGGAAGTGGAATAACTATTTTAATTACACAAGTATATTGGTTAAAATATTCAAGTGGCATCTATGAAGAAGAATAAAGTATTAAAATTGCCTTGGAAGATTCAATGGTACACATCTCTTCCCCATTCCAGATTGTGATGGGATCAGAGCAGTGTTCTGATATCGGCTTGGCAGCCTGAAATTGGCCATGAGAATTGGGAAATGCTCTCTGTACTGTATTTTCACAATAAAAAAAAAAAAGAAGTGACCCATCAATCACTAATGAAGGCTGAATGCACCACCCATGTGACCTTAGACTCATCATTTCTGGGCTTCTCATTCAGTCCAATTCCTACAAATTCAGCTTCTACATATTCCCTTATAATATACCAAGGAAATTCCACAGTGTAAGGATACCACTCAGTTGTGAAAGAGAAAAAAATGGTTCTTTTAGGAATTTAGTTTTGAAAGATGCTGAGGGTTTGAGAGGTAGAAGAGACTGAGAAGTTCTGCTTCTGTTATTATGTCTATTGATTTGCTAAAGCACTGAAAGCAGACAAAGCCTTAAGCTCTGCTTTTAATTCTTTTAGCTCAAGACTTTAATTATTAATGAAGGAAAACTTCATTATTTAAATTTTCATCAGTATTTATATTCGAATGTGAAGGTGAACATTTTATAGTCTGTTTGCTTTGGTGCTGGGCTTGCTTCAGTGTGTCACTGAGCCACCTAGGCTCAGAAAAAAAGTCTTTAGGAGAGTGTGTGAATATGAAAGATATAAAGGGAAAAGGTTTTGTTTTGTTTTGTGGTATTGGGTTATGAATTCAGGGATTCATGCTTGCTAATGAAATGCTCTACAGCTGATCTATGCCTCTAGTCAGGAGAGAAGGTTTAAAGGAATAGAGCTCCCGTATTATAATTTTTTTTACTACCAAAAAGGTTTTAATTTTCTAGTTGACAACATAACACTGCAATTGTATCCTTTTGTTGGTTTCTTAAATATTACTTAAGTATGCATGAAAATATGTTCATATTTAATAAATGTGGTACATTAAAGAATTCTGTAAAATTCCTACTTTGTTTAAAGGATAAGTAACTTTATCTGCAAAACCATAAATGAAACTATCAACTCTTTTGGCCTACAAGCGCATACAAATTTTGGAGTTGACAAAAGTATTCTTTTTAATACATGTCAAATTTTTTATAGATTAGAACTAGCCTAGGCTATAATAGTACTGTTTGCCTAACATTAAATTATACAAGCACAGCATTCAAAAATATTCCATTAGCAGCCAGGCTTGGTGGAATACCCACATAATCCTAGTACTTGGGATATTGAAGAAGAGGAACCATGAGTTTGAGGCCAGCCTGGGATATGCAGCAAGATTGTACTTCTAAAGTGGTAGAGCACTTGTCTAGCATGCTTGAGGTCCTGAATTGGACCTAAACACTGCCAAACAACAACAGTAACAAAAATTATTTAAGTAGCATGAAGAGTACAAAACAGAATATAAATTTCTCACCCATTTAACCCCATGTCACTATTTCTTACTAATTAACAGCAAAAAAAAAAAAAAAACTGATGCTTCTTCTAATTTAAAATATCTGGATACAAAGTTTACTATTGCCATTGATTATGAAATATTCATTATGAGCACACAATAGTTTCCAAAACTTTCCTAAATATGTTTTTACTCAGACATACAGACATCAAACAATGCTCATTAATATTTAAAAACCTGGCTCCTTTGCTGCATTAATTTTTAAAATCAGTGCTTTTTCTGTTTTACTTTTGGAAGTCCTTCCCACCCTCAAGTCAACCTAAAAACAAAAGAGAAAAATGCATGGAAAGCAAGAGTCCAGAGCTGACTTCAATACTTGTAGTATTGGATGATCATGTCCTGTGTTAGAAACAATCACATGAAAGAAAAAAAACATTTGAATGCATATCTTAGGGTTCATTTCCCTAACCTCACCTTATCTGACCTTTTCTGCTTGACTCAGACATACACTAGTTATTGCAAATAAGGGAAACCATGGGACCTATGTTTCTTTGGGCCTGGCTTACTTCACTTAATATAATTTTTTCCAAGTCTTTCCATTTCCTAACAAATGGGGCAATGTCATTCTTTTTGATGGAGGCATAGAATTCCATTGTGTATATATACTACATTTTCTTGATCCATTCATCTACTGAGGGGCATCTGGGTTGGTTCCATATCTTAGCTATGGTAAATAAGGTTGCAATAAACATAGTAGTGCTGGTAGCTTTAGTGTGCCCTTGTTTGTGATCATCTGGGTAAATGCCCAAAAGTGGGATTGCTGGGTCATGGGGGAGCTCTATGTGGAGTCTTTTGAGGAACCTCCATACTACTTTCCAAAGTGGTTGAACAAGTTTACACTCCCACCAACTATGCAATAAGGTTCCCTTCTGTCCACATCCCCTCCAGCATCTGTTGTTATATTAGAGTTCTTTATTATAGCCATTCTAACTGGGGTGAGGTGGTATCTCAATGTTGTTTTGATTTGCATTTCTTTTATGGCTAGGGAGGTTGAGCATTTCTTCATGTGTCTATTGGCCATCCTTCTTTCCTCTTCAGAGAAGTTTCTCTTTAAGTCTTTAGCCCACTTATTTATTGGCCAGTTGTTTCTTTGAAGATTTGTTGTTGGGGGATTTAATTTTTTGAGTTCTAAGTATATTTTCGATATGAGACCTTTGTCCGTTATATGGCTAGTGAAGATCTCCTCCCAACCCGTGGGCTTTCTATTTATCTTGCTAGCTATGTCCTTTGATATGCAGAAGCTCTGCAATTTCATGTAATCCCATTTGTCCAACTTTTCTTTGATTTCTTGTGTTTCTCAGTCTCTATATAGAAAATTCCGGCCTGTGCCAATAAGACCTAGGGTTTCTCCTATTCCATCCTGTAATGTTTTCAGAGTGTCTGCTTTGACTCCGAGGTCTTTGATCCATTTGGAGTTGATTCTGGTGCAGGGTGACATATAAGGATCTAGCTTTAGTTTTCTACAAGTAGTTAACCAATTTTGCCAGCACCATTTACTGAAGAGGCTGTCTTTCTTCCATTCTATTTTTTAGTTCCCTTATCGAAGATCAGACGGCTATAGGTCTGTAGGTTCATTTCTGGGTTTTCAATTCTATTCCATTGGTCCTGAGGTCTGTTCTTGTGCCAGTACCAAGCTGTTTTGATTACTATGGCTTTATAGTAGAGTTTGAAATTTGGTATTGATATTCCTCCAGCACTGTTCTTTCTGTTGAGGATCGTTTTAGCTATGCAGGGTCTTTTATTGTTCCATATGAATTTTTGGATTGCCTCTTCTATTTCCTTGAAGAATGAGGTTGGAATATTGATAGGTATCACATTGAATTTGTAGATAGCCTTGGGAAGTATTGCCATTTTCATGATGTTGATCTTTCCAATGCTGGAGCATGGGAGTTTTTGCCACTTTCTAAGTTCTGTTTTGATTTCCTTTTTCAGGTTTTTAAAGTTTTCATCATAGAGGTCCTTCACTTCTTTGGTTAAGTTAATTCCTAGGAATTTTGTTTTTTGTGGGGCTATTACGAATGGAGTTGCTTTCCTAATTTCAGCCACACTTTTCTCATTGTTGGCATACAGAAAAGCCATTGATTTTTGAGGGTTAATTTTATACCCTGCAACTTTGCCAAAGTTTTGAATCAGCTTGAGTAATTTGGGAGTGGAGTCTGTGGGATTCTTTAAATACAAGATCATGCCATCTGCCAAGAGGGAGAGTTTTACTTCTTCTTTCCCTATTTGGATCCCCTTTATGTTTGCATCTTGTCTTATTGCTGTAGTTAGACATTCTAATACTAGATTGAAGAGCAATGGAGACAGTGGACAATCTTGTCTTGTTCCTGAGTTAAGAGGAAATGGCTTTAGTTTTTCACCATTAAGTATAATGCTGGCTGTAGGTTTGTCATATACAGCCTTTATTGTATTGAGAAATGTGCCATGGATTTCTAATTTTTCCAGAACCTTCATCATAAAGAGGTGTTGGATCTTGTTAAATGCTTTTTCGGCATCTATTGAGATAACCATGTGGTTCTTATCCTTGCTCCTGTTGATGTGATGAATTATATTAATTGATTTGCGTATATTGAACCAGCCTTTGCATCCTTGAAATGAATCCTGTTTGATCGTGGTGTATGATTTTTTGGATGAATTGTTGAAGTCGATTGGCCAGAATTTTGTTGAGAAATTTTGCATCAATGTTCATCAAAGAAATGGGTCTATAGTTCTCTTTCTTTGATGAGTCCCTGTCTAGTTTTGGGATGAGGGTTATGATGGCTTCATAGAATGAGTTTGGTAGTGAACTTTCTCTTTCAATTTCATTGAAAAGTTGGAGGAGTATTGATGTGAACTCTGCTTTGAAGGCCTTGTAGAATTCAGCTGTAAAGCCATCTGGTCCTGGGCTTTTCTTAGATGGGAGATCTCTTATTGCTGTTTCTATTTCAATGCTTGATATGGGCCTGTTAAGATGGTTTAACTCATCTTGGTTTATTTCAGCATGTCAATATTTGCTAGGAAAAGGTCCATTTCTGCCAAGTTCTCAAACTTATTAGCATAAAGTTTTGAAAAGTATTCACTTATAATGTTCTGAATCTTGGTTGTTTGTCTGGTGATGTTTCCATTCTCATCTCTGAATTTATTTATTTGGGTGTGTTCTCTTCTTTTTCTGATAAAATTTGCTAAGGTTGATCTACATATTTCTTATTAAACAGAGAAATAGATCTAGCAAGAATGTATAAGCCATCTTGAATCATAAATACTGTCTCTCAAACTTTCTGTTGTTTCATTGTATTATCATATTTAGTACTACAGAAGGAACCAAATTATTTTGAATACATTTGTTTAAAAAAAACTATTCCAGCTGTTGGGTATTTACTGTTATTGAGCATAAAAGCACACTTTGTATTGCAGTTTCCATATTATAATTACATTGAAACACCATTTTTAAGTGCTAGCATAGGGTTTTTGTTTTGTTTTGTTTTTTGTTTGCTCGTTTTTGTGCTGGCTCTGTGGCTTGAACTCAGGGCCTGGGAACTGTCATTGAGCTTTTATGCTCAAGGCTAGCATTCTACCACTGGAGTCACATGTCATTTCCATTTTTTTGGTGGTTAACTGGAGATAAGAGTATCACAGCCTGTTCAGGCTGGCTTTGAACTTTGATCCTCAGATTTCAATATCCTGAGTAGCTAGAATTATGGGCTTAGGCACTGGTGCCCAGCCTCAAGAATTAATAAAGTTTTAATAATACCCATAATTGTCAGAAGGCTATCACATTCTCTTTTTCTACAATTTATTGGTGTGGTGTTGACATTTTTCATAGATTTCAATCATAATAATATTTTTAAGCACACTGAATTTATTAGATGTGTTTCTCTGTTTTCTACAGAGCTAGACATTGAAGAAACTTACAAAAATAATTTAATTTTTTATTTGAAAAATATACTTCCTTCATAAATATAGATTTATGTTAACATGGAATGGGCTTATTTTAATGAATATATAAGCATTTTCTTTGAATTTTCAACTTTAATATTTTATATTGTAAACACTGAGGAGTAGAAATTATATTTGCAAAAGTTCTTTGAGTTTATAATACTTTAATTTGTGTGTCAACTTGAGTGAACAACAAGGTACTCATATATGTGGTCAAACATTATCCTGGGTTTTTTTGTGAGAGGGTTTTTGAAGGAAATTAAAATTTATATCAATAGGTCAAGTAAGGATTGCCTTCCACAATGTAGATGGGCTTCATTCAACCAAGTGAAGATCTGAGTAGAACAAAAACTGTGAATTTTTTCCTGAGGGATAGATTTTTTTCCTCACAGTTTGCTTTCTCAGCTAGAACATACTCTGACTTGAAAGACTGGCTCTTCCTTTGTCTCCATCTTCTTAATCCAGCCTATGGACATTGGGACTTGCTCATATATACGATTGAGTAGAAGTAATCCTTATTATCCATCCATCCATCCATCCATCCATCCATCCCATTCTGTTCTCTAGAGAACCACAACTACTAAAAGGTCTTTAATAAAAATTTACAAGTATATGGGCATTGTGAGACCAAAACTTTGAATATTATTGTTATGGATTATGCAAATTTGTATCAAGAGTATTGCCAAGATGTAATCAAATGTGAACCTCCTTTTATTGACTTTGTCTGGAAGAGGCACCTGTTTCTATGTAAGGCATTCTTTCAGATACAGCTTCTTATGGGCATCATTGTTTATATGTTGCTAATTATACAATCATTTGGGAACACTGACTCCCCACATATTCACCATCCACTCTAGGTTCTCTATGTTCATCATCTCCCTTATTGTATTCTTTCTTTCTTTTTTTTTTTTACTTTGGCCTATGGGTTTCAATTCTGTCATTCTCATCATTCTGCATTTTATACACTTCTTAATGAAAATTATTCTGTTTTTCTATCCTGGCATTATTTTTCCTCCTTGTATCTTTCTGTTTTCATCTCTTAGCAGAAATGTATTCCTCTTATTCATTGTTATTCCCAGATGACTTCCTAATGGTTTCTTTTGGATTTAACAAGAAAATATTCATTTGGAAGCATGTGTTCCTTTAGTATTTTTTTATTTTGTAGTTTATTTCTTTGGCTCATATTGGAGTTTCTTTTCTTCTACTTTTTTGATGTTTCTTTTTACTAATCCTTTCATTTGGGAAGTTTCTCTCTCTCTCTCTCTCTCTCTCTGTATGTCTCTGTCTCTTTTACACACACACACACACACATCATTTGTTTTGTTGTTAGGAAAAATTGTGTTTGGGTGAGGTGCTTTGGCCTGGTCAGTACTTCTTAAGCAACAATTGCATTGTTTTCCTAACTTTATATCTGGAAGGTAGAATTATACATGCTGAATGTGAATCCACTTTCAGCTTCTTGTGGACTTCCATCTAGTTCAAATCTACTTTACCAAAGTAGTAGATTCTCTTTTTTCCATAACCTGCATTTCAGCCACTATGAACTAATATAATTCATGGAAACTAGAATCCTTGGCTTATACTTATAATAATAAATTCCTTCCACAGTCCACTCTATCTACAAGCTTGGCTTAAGGAACAGAGGTATGAAAATTAATTCTGCCTTCACCATGTTCCCCTACCTGCTTCTTGTCCATCCAGTTCTTTTCATTAGCTTTGTCTCTGAGAAATATGAACTGATAGTTGGAAGCAAGGATGAGAATTAGAGTACTTAATCATCATACATTGGGGTAAATCTGGGTATTTAAACTTGTATTGTTACATTAATCACCAAAATTTACCACCAAATAGTAGCAGTAGATTACCTCACGAATTTGGGTTTTGGTGTTAATAATTGTTTTCCCTCTATTTCTTGTCTTTATAAATACTGTTTTCCTCTATTTCTTGTCTTTATAAATACTGTATCTGGATGGCTGAGAGACAATGCCACACAGATTCATAGGTAAATATCACTGTGAGATCCTTGATCATATAAAATAAACCTCTAAGTCACTACAAATCTATGAACCCTGACCAGAAGAGAAACTGAGCTCCTGTTTCAAATATGAGGAAATCAACATCGAGTTCTACCTAAAGGCCTCTGGTAAACCTTCTGAAGATACTGAAGCATCATTTGTCTTTTGTCCCTAAGTGGGAGGAATTAATCAGTTCCATCATATGCCTTTAGTAAGAATGCCAGAGTACAAACCTGTCTGCAAGTGAATTTTAGAGAACCAATATTCAATTTGTGACTGTCCCTTAGTAAAAGGCAGGAAAAAAGGAGCGATCACATTAAATCCAATTCAAGCTTTCTTAGGGCCAAACCTCGCAATTTCTTACTTTTTATAACTTCATTATGTATAAAAAGAGTGGCTCTGGCCCAGTAATTTGATATATGCTCCAAGTTTACAGCCTTATTTCCCCTACCACTGAGTTTGGAAAGTGCTCACCTTTTCAAACCTGTATTTAGGATATGTACAATTTAATGAAAAGAAAGCCAAATGAGGAATAAAAGCTTTATTGCATGTCATTATACAGATGGTAATGCATTTGCTCCTTCTACTGCCAAATGACAAAGAAATTAAGGTATATGTAACAACAGACAAATTTAGGTTAGACTTCAGAGGAAACTAGCACTACCAATCAAAAGATGACAATAACATGTCATAGGCTTCCCAAAGGAGACAGTGCAGCCATTTTAGTACATTTTTTTAAAGAAATGATTGACAATGATATTTCTTGAAATATATGAAGAGTTTTTATCAGGAAATAGGGGAAAGTACTAATGTTCCCTCTCCATTCTTGCCATCCAATGATTATAAATCATGTAGACAATAATTCATCCACTTGGAAAAGGACACTTGTCTTTATTTCCTTCTCCCTTAAGCAATGAAATCATTACCCTTTTGGAGATGAAATCTCTTTGCACATTGTTTCTTGATACTGGCTTTTCTCTTCATTTACCTGACTGATAAAAGCATATATATCTCAGAAAGCCTTTTAATTGCAATAAAATTCCCGAACTCTTTCCTCACACAAATGAAAATAAAGTAGGTGTCAGCAGGATGATATGAAGACAAACTGTTTCATGCGCTTGAATTAAAGGCCAGGTCCCCACAGGTTTCCTAAGATCATACTTTTCAGGTACCTGCAAGGGCCTGACCAAATACCAAACCTACATTAAACAATCAGAGGTTGGAGATCTGGGGTTGCTATTGCCTCTCAGGTGTTACTAGCTTAAAGATGCTACATTGCCCTCTGTGTCTTTTCTTTTCCTTTCTTTTTATTTGTTGTTGTGGGGCTTGAACTCAGGGCCTGGGCATTGTCTCTGAGCTGTTTTGCTCAAGGCTAGTACTCTACCACTTTGAGGTATGGCGCCACTTCTCCTTTTCAAGTGGTTAATTAGAAGTAAGAGTCCCACGGATTTTCCTGCCCAGGCTAGCCTTCTGAGTAGTAGCTAGGATTATAGGCATTAGCCAGCAGCACTTGGCTTGGTTGCTTTTTAAAAGATGTCCACATTTGTAAATAAGTCCATTACTAATCTCACCTTAAATTTCCAATATAAACATACCATCTGTTGCTTCCTGGACCTTCACAGACACAAAAATTACTTAACCCTCACTTTCCATGGACTCGTAGCATTGACATTAGCAGAGAACTTATTAGGATTGTAGACACTTAGCCCCACTTTGCTCTGCTGAAACAGAATCTGAACCTTAAGAGGACCCCCAGATGACTTGGGTTTACATTAAAGTTTTTGAAAAGCACTGGTTTAACACATCAGTGGATATAATCAGATCTAGTATCAGTGTGTTAATGGGTTGTTAAGAAACTATTATCTGGTCTTCATTGTCCATTAAAGGATGCTTCATCTCTTCTTTGATTATTTGAACCAAATACATAATACAAAATCTGAAATGAAAATATTCTTTGACAAGCCTACAAAATCTTTAAAAGCTGATGATTTCCATTTTCAAATTAATTTCATTTTAAAACCAGTAGTATATTTAGAAGGAAAACTGTCTACAGATATGGTCATGAATAATAACTAGGTACACCTATGCCAACTGTCATTATAAAAAGAAAAAAGCAGAACTAACTGGATGAGCATCTTTGCCATATTGCAAGTAAGTATAGGTAATTGGAGGCTCATTTGTCAGCACTAAGCTATTCATATTGATTTTTCTACCTCTGCAGACTAGAAGTTTGGAATGTAGAATGAGAAAATAATTGTAAACAAGGTTTCTCTGGATAAAAGAAAGAACATTTAGTCAATTAAGAACACAATCCTCAGTAATTTCTGACACTTATCCAGTGCAATAAGCAAGACAGAATCCAAGGGGGAATTTAGAATCTTGTGCATTTACTGGCCCATTTAAAATAATACTCACACATTCTTCAGAGGGAAAAATCAGACATATCATGTATGCAAATAGCCATGAAGTCTTCCTTCCAGGATAAAGATTTATGGGAATAAGGTTTTAGTTATTCATCCCTCTTACTATACAAGATGACCTCAATCTGCACCAGGTGTTCTTGAAAAATAATCTAAAACTTCCCTAGATGAGAGAAGAAATGTTTGATTAGTAGCTCAGGTTTAAGCCTATAATGAGGCATTCCATTCTGAGTGATCTCATGTACCCAAAGCAATAACAACCCCAGGGTGTGTTTGAAGACCTGCCTAGATGGACATTCTGTAGTTGTATCAGCCCTTCTTAGATTCAGGAGAGGGCTTAGCTAAAGGTGATTCACTGCAATGTAAGTTATCTTTTTTTGCGGAGGAAGGGTAGGTACTAGGGTTTGTCTCATGCTTGCTAGATGGCCTTCTGAGTGGCTACAACTGTTTTATGGTTTTGTTTATAGGCCAACCTGCTTTCATGCCTAGGTTGGCCTGGACTGGAATTCCCCAATTCATGCTTCCTGAGCCGGGATGACAGGGACATGTCACTAAACCTAGCATTTTACTGACTGGGTGTCTCTAGCTCTATGCTAAATTGACCTTAATCACAAAAGTAACTAAGTAACTAAGATTCTACATGAAAGACTATGGTTGGCTCTCCCCTCCCATTGCCTCTTCTCTCTCTCTCTCTCTCTCTCTCTCTCTCTCTCTCCCTCCCTCCCTCCCTCCCTCTCTTCCTCCCTCCCTTTCTCTTTTCCTTCCTTCCTTCCTTCTTTCCCTTCCTTCCTTCCTTCCTTCCTTCCTTCCTTCCTTCCTTCCTTCCTTTCTTTCTTTCTTTCTTTCTTTCTTTCTTTCTTTCTTTCTTTCTTTCTTTCTTTCTTTCTTTCTTTCTTTCTTTCTTTCTTTCTTTCTCTTCCCATCCTCTCTCTCTCTCTCTCTCTCTCTCTCTCTCTCTCTCTCTCTCTCTCTCTCTCTCTCTCTTCTTTCTTTTACTACATAGACCAGGCTAGCCTCAGGACTCTCATTCAGATCAGCCTAAAAGCTGGGAATACACTTGACCTGTACATTTCCATCCCCACTACATTGTTCTTCTATTCAGTTGGGAAAAAAAGGGAAAGAAGAGAAAGAAGGAAGGAAGGAAGGAAGGAAGGAAGGAAGGAAGGAAGGAAGGAAGGAAGGAAGGAAGGAAGTGAGGGAGGGAGGGAAGAGAGGGAGGGAAGGAAGGAAGGAAGAAAGAAAGAAAGAAAGAAAGAAAGAAAGAAAGAAAGAAAGAAAGAAAGAAAGAAAGAAAGAAAGAAAGAAAGAAAAACCTCATGGCTTCAATACCTGGATGTCCAGACTAAAACTCACATGTTGAGGGGCATATTGTTGCAACTGGGAAAATGCAGGTAAGCAGGTGGCTCTGAGTTTTAGTTGTAGCTATAATACACTGGCTGTTTGGCTTGTGACAAGTCTGGCATCTTCTAGCCTATGCCCAGTTCCCAGAGCTTCTAGATAGGAATGCATGCTTGCAATTGAGGATTTCTCAGCCTTTAATGTCATTATTCACCAGTGACCCAGAGGCTTTCTCCTCAGCCTTGGTTAAGAGGTTCTTTGAAACCTCCCTCCCCTTTTTTTTCTTTGTGCCAGTCTTGAGGCTTGAACTCAAATCCTGGGAGCTATCCTTGAGCTTTATGCTCAAGGTTAGTGTTCTACCACTCTAACCACAGCTTCACTTTTGGCTTTTTTGGTGGTTATTTGGAGATAAGAGTCTGATTTTCTTCCAGGAGTTGAGTTCAATTTCATCCTCCTGAATCACTAGGATTACAGGAGTAAGGTACAGTTGCCCAGCTTGAGACATTTATTAACCTATGTATCTTGGGAGCAATAATACAAAGAACAGCATGTACTTATATTGCCTGGAGTTAAATCCTGGATTTTCTATTTATTGGGTCAGTTTACTTGCTGGGTTAAATAAATTAAACACTCTTCCCCAAGTTTCTCAGTGGAGATCTAATTGTTACTGTTTACAGGGTTGTTGTATTACGGTTAATACACACACACACACACACACACACACACACACACAGCACTTTCAATAGTGCCTGGAAAATAAATTAGAGCTTTTCATATTTTATTTGATGATGGCTATGTTCATTGAAAATAGATTGCCCAATAAGTATATTGATATGCCAAGAAGAGTTAACATTCAAAATTCTTTAATGAAAGTCATTTTAAAACTATGATTAATTTTAATTAGATGATAATTATATATTATCTGTTTTAGAAAATATAGAACTATTAGCATCTTAGTATGTTGCTTTCAATTTTTTATCTGAACATGTTCAAGAAATGCACATATATGTATATATGTTATATTAAAGTCTATATATTTTATATATTAAAATGTATAAATATACTTGTATATGAAGTACATGTGTTTTCATATATTTGTTACTTATTCATAATAAATATGCATTGTGTTATATATTATTTACTGTACCCTTGCATAAAACAGTTGCATATATTTATGTTTTACGATATAAACATAATAATTCTTATAACTTTAATGTGTTTAGTAAATATTAATTAGTCATATAGATTAGATATAGAGTATATATCCATTGCAATGTATATATAGTATATATTCATTATCAAAAATTCAAATCAGATTATTAGTTTTACATATGCCTTTTAAAATTAACTGCAATGTAAATATTATTAAAAT
This sequence comes from Dipodomys spectabilis, assembly GCF_019054845.1. Taxonomy (NCBI): domain Eukaryota; kingdom Metazoa; phylum Chordata; class Mammalia; order Rodentia; family Heteromyidae; genus Dipodomys; species Dipodomys spectabilis. Next base: position 3,698,752 of record NW_024870835.1, on the reverse strand, counting down.
TAAATGTCAGCAAAGATTCTGTGAAAATATGATTCTTAATAGCTGTTAAGTATCACATTATAGAACATTATACAACAGTATATAGATACCAATTCCTGTTTATTTCTTGCTTTTTGCTTATTTCCAATTACTGTTCATACATGAATTTCATTTGTAAAAGACAATATTCATGAATATTGTCTTTTACATAAACTTTTATGCACTTACTCCTTTTAGTCACGACAAACTAAGCATGACCAGGTATGAACTCAGGGACTTGGCACTATCCCTGAGCTTTTGTGTTCAAAACTAGCATTCAATCATTTTGAGCCACAGCTCTACTTTCCAGTTTTAGGTGGTTAATTGGAGATAAGAGTCTAGTGGACTTTCCTGCCTGGATTTTCCTTGACTCATGATCCTCAGATCTCAGCCTCCTAAGTGGCTAGGCTTACAGGTTCCAGCAACCAGTATCAGACACATGATTAGATTTTTGTTTCCATATCAAGCAACTAAAATAATCAAGAGAATATGAAACAATAAGTTCAGACACAGGACTGCAGGCAGCCTATGAGAATGATCTCTGTGAGAGCAGGATGAAGTAGGCCTTGAGTGTTGCAGCTTGTTGCCTGGGAAGAGATTCCAAACAGCGTATTAGGAAGAGAGTTCCAGGTGGAGGTCAGTGGTCTCCCCGAGTTAGAGAAATGGATGCAGAACTTCAGTAAGTCTCAGATGTTGGACTGTGCAAGAGAATACCAGAGATAGGAGAGCTGAAGTACTCCAGAGCTCTACACAGCAACCCTACCCTGTTCCCAAGCAGTGCATGTACAGGAGGAAGCTTTGTGATCAAGGAAATAGCCAGTCTCAAGGAGTCAGCACAACCACTCATGGAAGTTTACACAGGGCCAGAAGAGTCTGTTTCTCTTTGTCATAAGTAAACCCACCTAGTACCCTGGGTATGAGAAGAGTTCTGAGAAGGCAACTATCTTAATTGTGGAGCGAAATTAGCCTACAGTTAAAAGCGGCTTTAGTCCCAGTTAACAAAGCCTAAAATTAAGAACTGAAGGGACAAGTCACTTTGATGGATCTTTAGCTGTCAGTATTCTCTTACAGGAAAAGTTGGGAGTTGGGGGGTAAAGGGTGGGGAATCTTAGAGGAAAGCATCACCCCATCACAAAAGTTCCACATCACATATAAGGAAAAATATTTGAACCAAGAAAATGTTGCCCTATACCTTGAATAAAGAGAGATTTGGGTCTAGTAGTGTTTATTTATGCATTTATTCAAATACAGAATGAATACTTTGCTGGGTACAGTTTCTCAAGCCTATAATCCTAGTTACTTGGGATATGGAGATCAAGGGATCGTGATTTGAAGCCAACATAGGCATAAAAGGTTTTTTGAGATTTCATCTCAATGAACGGCTGGATTTAGTGGCTCAAACTGTTATATCAGCTATAGGGGAAGTACGAATGTTGAGTCAAATGGTGCATGTCTGTCATTCCCAAAGACAAAGAAGACAGGCCTGGGTATCATGCAAGACCCTATTGTAAAAATCACATGAAAAAAGGGACAGAGGTTTGACAAAGAGGTAAAGGGCCCAGAGCCTGTATATATTTTAGCACCAAATGAGGCACCTTCTCCATTCCAAAAGATGATCTTGAGCCAATGTTTCAGAAACAAGAATATAACTTGATTCCATAGCACCCTGTGGTCTACCTTTCTGAAATATGTCATGGTAAAGGAACAGAGAAATAGCTGATGAACATACCATGGTTCCTAAATCCTAAATCCTAAAACTTGAGCTTTCTCTGAAGGCTTGATTATATTGATGCTAAGCCAATGGAAAAAATCTGCTGGTAGAAAATACCACATTAAGAAACTCCTCGACATTCTGCATCAGAACATTCTGAGAGTTCTACTTTCTTCAGTTCTTGGATCACACACTCAAGTGAATGGACTGTCTGTAGTGTGTTGAATCTCTCCCGTCTTTTTCAATCCCAAATTGGCTATTAGGTAGTTTCAATTTAAGACAATTTTCAAGCAATGATTGTATCAAACCAGAATCTAATTGGAGGAAAGTAATTTCTGGCAAAATCCCAAGTCAAAAGATTTTTTTATCTGAGAAAATTATAGACTGGGGCTGCCAACTCTGAATGGAAAGCTCAACATTCAACACAATTCTCCCATTGTTTGTTCTTATGCCCTGCATTTGGTGAGAAGTCACATGGGACAGGATTGAAGTTACTGGGATTTATTCTGAAGTTGTCTCAAAACCTAAACCTGAGATATATGTGTGTTGCTTGAAGAAAGTTTGTTGATAATACCTAGTGCACAGCGACCCAGAACTCACCAGGGTCTTGCTTAAATGGTATCCACTCTGGAATGCCATTCTTCTCTGAATCTATTCAATCCTAGTTTGAGACTTCACTTATCCAAAAGCTTTTACTGTCAATTCCAGCTTTTATGAACCTTCTTTTCTGAATGCCTGCAGACCATAGAATGTTTAATCCTTTAATAAGATGTGGTTTCAAAAAGAGCAAGCATTTCTTTCTGAGTATTCTAGTAGACAGTATCTGGAAAGAACAGCCAGGTAGTGTGTTTCTTTCAAATTTTCCATATCACCAACTAGAGCAATAGATTTGGTTCATGGAACCACTCCCTCCAAGGTTTGCTCTTCAAATATCCTCTCTGCACATAATCCTTTCCTGGCCCCTCTGACATTATATTGTGGCCTTTTCCATGCCAGAGTCCGTCTATGAGTAAATAAGACTTCCTTGAACAATGAGATCATGTCTAAGATACACTAAATTCCCAGAAAACACTGGGAAGTAAAATCTCAATGGATACTTTTGGAGTGGGAAGAACTAAGCAAACGAGCACATGCATGAGTGTGGGAGGTGGGGGAGGGAAGGGATAGTAGGAGAACAACAAGGGAAGAGAGGGAAGAGGTCACAATGCTTGACAAGTAATGTACTCATTGCCTTACTCATGTAACTGTAACCGCTCTATACAGCATCTTTACAATAAAATTAAATTAAAAAACAAATAAATGAAGAATTCTACAAGTTCAACAACTACTTGCAGATCATGGAATCAGAGGCAAGAGAGCAGAAAAAAAGAGTTGGTTTTCCCCGGACTTAATAGAAGTTGAAGATAATAGGTAATTTAGGTCACCTAGTCTAGCCAAGAGTTAGAGAGACATGAAAAGCAAAAGCAGTTGCACTTTGTACAACTACTTAAAGATTACAAAAGTATAATTTTTTATAAAAGCAATTGCACTCATGCTCAACCTTGCTAATCTCCAAACTATAGTGACAGTTTTGCAAGCATACCAACCTCATTCTTTGGAACAATTAAACAGTCTTTTTTTTCCTAACTCTCATCTCCAAAGAAACATACCTTCATCACTTGAGGGAAAATTCCATTTTCTTACCCTCATTTCATCTGGCAGAATGAGGCTAGAAATGCATTTTAGCAGTGGCTCCTAGCCCCACCTGTCACCCTATCAATGTGCCCAGCCAAAAACAACACAAGCATTCGCTGAAGTGAAATGCAGAAAAAGAAAAACTAGGTTCTGACCAATGGAATGTGAGCAGATCAAAGATATGCCCAACTCAAAAGAAGAAGCATGTGTCTCTCTCCTTCCCTTTCCATCCCAGAGGCTACAGTGGAGAGGAGTGCAGAGCAGATAGCACAGATGGAGATCCATCAACTACAAATATTCTACCCTTTCACATGAAGGAATTGGTATTGATCTTTTGTTAGTTCAGGATCTTTTGTAACTAAAGTCTAGACTTTATCTGTAATAATATTAATGCTTTAGGCAACTAAAAGTCACCTCTGAGATAAAACTTCAAAAAGTAGAGGAGAAGAGGAAGAAAATTCACCCTTATGAAGTACTTATTATGCAACAGGCACTCTGCAGGATGACAAGCCTGGAAACTAATTTTCATGTTCCTCATTTCAGAAATAAGGGCATTGAAGTTCAGAGAAGTCAACTATGGTGCCAGGTATATGTAATTGCAAAGTCCAGACTCTTTTCCTTTCATAATGACAGTAATAGTAATTGCCAACATTTATTAAGTTCTTACTATGTGTCAAAACTTCTGCTGTGCATTCTGCATAAATTATCTCATTTAATTCTCCCAACTTTGAAATCAGTCATACTTTTGCACTTCTTTTTCAAAGGAAGAGGGCTTTGAGTTGTTAAATATCTTTCCCCAAGTCACTAAACTAGTAAGAGATGGTGTCATAGTTTAAATAGGTTCTGATTGACTCTACTTCTCTATATTCTACATCTTTTTCTGCTTAACTAACTGTGAGCCCATCTGAGATCGAATGTTGATATTTAATGAATGTATATTTAAGGAATGGCCAAGGCCCAATCTTTGTTATGCTAAAGAATCACTCAGCCTTCTAAACCTAATTTTTTAGATTTTTTAATTGTAAAGGTGATGTACAGAGAGGTTACAATTGCATAAGTAAGATAATGAGTACATTTCTTTTTGAACAGTGATACCCCTCCCTCATTTTCTCCATTTCTCCACCCCAACTCCCCTTCCCCACAAGTTGTAAAGTTTATGTACAACATAGCGTCTAGGGAATATCACTGTTGCATTGGTTCACCCTTTGTCCCACCATTTCTGTAAATCAGATAAACTTATATAGAAGACAAAGAGCACAGAAATCAAAACAGTCACACAGGGAATAACCCAAGGAGGAGATGGGGGAAGGGAGGTGGTAAAAGAAAGAAAAAAGAAATAATTGCAAATAGTATACTAGAAAAACCTCATTTCCATTTCTTAGAGTTTATTTTGATAACTATCAGTTTATATGGTTGTATGTTCATAATGATTGAGTTATTGTGATCCTCTGCTAAGAATATCCTACAGCTAGCCTAGTTATTACAAATGAGGGAGACCAGGCAGACTATGTTTCTTTGGATATGGCTTACTTCACTTAATATAATTTTTTCAAGCATGGAATTCCATTGTGTATATATACCACATCTTGATCCTTTAGTTTTCTGAGGGGCATCTGGGTTGATTCCATATCTTAATGCTGCAATGAACATGTGTGCTGGTAGCTTTAGTGTGGCCTTGTTTGTGGTCATTTGTGTAAATGTCCAGGAGTGGGATTACTGAGTCATGGGGAAGTTCTATGTTTAGTCTTTGAAGAACTTCCATACTACTTTCCTGAATGGTTGAACCAGTTTACATTCCTACTAACAGTGTAGTAGCATTCCCTTTTGGTTACATCCCAGCCATCATCTGTTATTATCAGTTTTCTTGATAATGGTCATTCTTACTGGGGTGAGGTGGAATCTCAATGTCGTTTTGATTTGCGTTTCTTTTATGACCAGAGATGTTGAACATTTTTTCATGTGTCTATTGACCATTCTTATTTCTTCTTCAGAGAAGTCTCTCTTTAAGTCTTTAGCCTATTTAGTAATGGGGTGGTTATTTTCTTTGAAGATTTGTTTTTGGAGGGTTTAATTTTTTGAGCTTTAAGTATATTTTATATATGAGGCCCTGATCTTATGTATAGCTAGTAAAAATCTTCTCCCAATCTGTATGCTTTCTATTTATCTTGCTAGCTATGTCTTTTGCTATGCAGAAACTCTGCAGTTTAATGCAATCTTATTTATCTAGACTTTCTTTGATTTTTTTGTTTCTGGATCTTTATTTAAGAAGTTTTGACTGGTGACAAGGAGCCCTAATGTTTCCCCTATCCATTTCTGTAATTTTTCAGGGTATCTAGTCTTACATTGAGGTCTTCAATCATTTGGAATTGATTCTTGTACAGGGTGATATATAAAGATCTAACTTCAGTTTTCTACACACGCATAGCCAATTCTGCTAGTATCATTTGTTGAAGAAGCATTCTTCCATTTTGTGTTTTGGGCTCCTTATCAAAGATTAGGTGACCATAGGTCTCTGGGCTCAGTTCTGGATCTTCCATTCTATCCCATTGGTCCTCAGACCTGTTCATGTGCCAGTACCAAGCTGTTTTTATAACTACAGCTTTATAATAGAGTTTGAAGTTTGATATTGATATTCCTCCAACACTGTTCTTCCTGCTAAGGATTGTTAAACCCAAAATTTTATTATGCATTTGGTGACTGCATTGTTGCCAATCCACTCCAGGTATGTAACTGGCAAAAGTTAAAAGGAAAAAAAAGTAAGTTTTTTCCTTAAACCAACTGTACAATAGTGATGCAGTAAGACTAAACTGCTACTACCAGAATATACACCTTTTATTACCAGTTGTTAATTTGCCAAGCCAGATAAATCAAATGCTGTGTAGGAGTTGAAATAATTTCATTATATATGTTGTGAACTATTCAAGTTTAATTCTGCTGAGATTCTATCAAGAAACTAGGAACAATATAAAGGATAACTAATGAAAGAGAGACATGAATAAAGCTTTCTGGGACTCTAAAGTGAAGCTAGAGAGATGACCAAAACTTTTTAGGATGCTATTGTGGACCCCCTCCTTATATCAGGAAGGTAAAACAATACAAAAACTCATAATGCCGTTTTTAAGTATGTTACTTTAAAAAATAAAAATACATTCTACTAACAAAATCTTTAACATTCCTACCAACAATTCAAACCTGGCATTTGTTTCTGGGAGTGAGTTAAAAGTAAGAAAAATGAAAAGAAATACATTGTAGAAACATTTTCAAAGATGATTGGCATAGCTATAATAAATATCTGATGATGATATCCAAAGATAAGAAAATGACAGGCTGACAGCTCTTATGAACAAAGATCTGTGACAGATAGATCTAGGTAGTGTCACTAGAACATCTCCTGGTATTTGTGTCCTTATATAATCCCCTCCTACCTGAGTGCACGTGGGGACCAGGACTTCTTCTTATCAATAAAGTATAACAAAGGTGATGGGATGTCACTCCCAAGGTTATATAGAATGATACTCTCTCACTATCTGGAGATGTTCTTCACCTGGCTATGAAGAAATGGCTATGTTGGAAGGTCCATAGAGCAAAAAACTGAGGGTATCTCAAAAAACAGAGAGCAGCCTTCCAACAGTAGCCACAAAAGCACCAGGGCTTCCAGTGAACCATTGGTAAGTTTTATGTTAGGTCTATTTGATGTTAATACAAATGGGATTTTTTTTTTCCCAGTCGTGGAACTTGAACTCCGGGCCTGGGCACTCTCCCTGAACTTCTTTGGCTCAAGGCTAGCACTCTACCACTTGAGCCACAGCGCTACTTCTGACTTTTTCTTTTTATGTGGTACTGAGGAATCAGACTCAGGGCTTCATGCATGTTAGGCAAGCACTCTTCCACTAAGCCACATTCTCAGCCCAAATGGGATTTTTTTAAAGAAAGTTATTTTATACTTTTCTAGGAATTACCAAGTTTTTAAAAAATAGCCCAAAGGCATAGACATAGTCTATACAGTGTCCTTTAACAAAGGAATTAAATTCATATTTGATGTTCTGTATGTTAATAAAATTTGGCTGAACACCTACTATCTACTAAGCTGTAATTACCCTAGGAATACAAAGTCAATCACATACAAATACTCTAAAGGATTTTTTAAAGATAATTATGTAAGTGCTTACCAAGACTGTCCACTTCTTCTAACAAGTTTATATTTCAGTAGTTCTCAAATTCAGCTCCATATTAAAAAGATCTAGCTGTATTAAACACACATACACAAACAAATCGAGGTTCTACTTAAATCTACTCATAAGCAGAAACTTGTAAGGAAATAATTTCAAAGTATCATTGTCTTCAACCCATGTATTTTGGCCATCATACTGCTATTTTTCCTTCTCAAAATAATATTCAGGCCTCCTTTGAGTATATTTTTTATTCTTACACACCTAGAGTTTTATATATAGCATGCAATGCATGTGTTCATAGGATTGAGGAATTTCAGTGAGGAGGAGGTCCAAAAGGTTCCAAATGGGTGTAGTTACTTATATTGGTAGGATAAATGCAAAACAGAATTTTGAGTCCCTTCTTCAAAAATTATTCAGTATTTCAAAACTATGATAGCATTTTCACACAATGAAAATGTGTAAATCACTGGCCCATGGAGCCAGATCTTATTCTGAGCCCCAGAGTGCTATGTCTATTCAGCTGTTCTAAACATTTGTTGATAATCAGGCAGAATAAAAAGTAAGTAGTTAATTGTACTTTTATCCCAGTGGTCACGGTTTTGTTGCGTTTGTTAAACTCTGGCTTAATTTCTTAATTTATTCCCTCTTAGGACTCTAAGAAAAATTAAAAAATCATCTGAAATGAAAATCATTCTGTTTTCTTACTCTTCTTTTGCATAAGCATGCATGTTTTTAGTGTTGAGAGTTTTTTCTTTATTAACTAATTTCCATCAATATAAACAAATCTTAGCTAAAGACCATACTGGTTAATTTCCATTGTTATTAACCTGATTGCATTGAGAAGCTCCTAAGAGATTCACAAAGTCTACCTCTGAGTGTGTCCTTCAAAGATTAACTAATAGCAAGGAAAGAACTGCCCTGAATGTGGGCAGTTCTGTACCATAGTCAGAGGAACCAGATGGGAAAAGGAATAGGCTTTCTCTATTTTATTTTATTTATTTATTATTTGTCAGTCGTGGGGCTTGAACTCTGGGCCTGGGCTCTGTCCCTCAGCTCTTCAGCTCAAGGTGTGCACTCTACCACTTAAGCTACAGCGTCACTTCCGGTTTCCTAGTGGTTTATTGGAGAAAGGAGTCTCATGGTCTTTCTTGCCCCACAATTCTCAGATCTCAGCCTCCTGAGTAGCTAGGATTACAGGCGTGAGCCACGGGCGCCCGGCTTTCTCTCTTTCTTGACCACCATCTTCTGAGTTGCTCTTCTTTGCCATGTCCTCCAAGCCATAATGGACTGAGACTACTGAAACTACAAGACAAAACACATCTTTCTTCCCTTAAGTTACTGGTGTCAGATATTTTTTTTTAAAAAATTTATTGTAAAGATACTCTACAAAGGGGTTACAGTTACATGAGTAAGGTATTGAGTACATTTCCTAACAAGCATTGTTACCCCTTCTGTGATTTTTTCCCTACCATCCCTTCTCTCCCCACCTTCCCATCCCCTCCCCCCCTACACTCCCCCTCACTAGCAGTAAAGTTCATTTTCAACATAGTATCTTGTACAGCTCATTGTTACAGTGGGTCAACCTGTATCCTTATTTCAGCATTTTGTTATTTCTCATCCCGTCTCCAAATTAGAAAAATGTATATACAAGATGCAGAGCACCAGAATCAAATACAGTGACAACAGGGGCTATTCCATGGAGGAATGATATACAAAAGAAACAAAAAAAATCACATGATAAGTTCATGATAAGTACATTAAAAACAACAACAAAGATAAAACCTTTTGTATTCATATCTTGGGGTTCATTTCACTTAGCATCATCTTATAGTCATATGTACATAACTTTTGACCTTTTCTGCTTGTCCCAGACCTATACTAGTTATTGTAAATAAGGGAAACCATGGGACCTATGTTTCTTTGGGCCTGCCTTACTTCACTTAATATGATTTTTCCAAGTCTTTTATTTCCTAACAGATGGTATGGTATCATTCTTTCTGATGGAGGATTTGTTGTTGGGGGATTTAATTTTTTGAGTTCTAAGTATATTTTAGGTATGAGACACTTGTCTGTTGTATGGCTAGTAAAGATCTTCTCCAATCCATGGGCTTTCTACTAATCTTGCTAGCTATGTCCTTTGCCATGCAGAAGCACTACAATTTTATGCAATCCCATTTGCCCGGACTTTCATTTGTTTTGTTTCTGGGCCTTTATTAAGAAAGTTTTTGCCTGTGCCAAGGAGCCCTAGAGTTTCTCCTATTCCTTCCTGTAATGTTTTCATGGAGTCTGTTTTGATTTGAGGTCTTTGATCCATTTGGATTTGATTCTGGTGCAGGGTGATATATAAAGATCTAGTTTTAGTTTTCTACAAGTGTTTAACCAATTTTGCCAGCACCATTTACTGAAAACAGTCTTTCTTCCATTCTATTTTTTTAGCTTCCTTATCAAAGATTAGGTGGCTATAGGTCTGTGGGTTCATTTCAGGGTTTTTAGTTATATTCCATTGGTCCTCAGGTCTGTTCTTGTGCCAGAACCAAGATGTTTTGATTACTATGCCTTTGTAATAGAGTTTAAAATTTCATATTGATATTCCTCCTCCAGCACCGTTCTTTCTACTAAGGATTGTTTTCGCTATTCAGGGTCTTTTATTGTTCTATGTAAATTTTTAGATTGCTTCTTCTATTTCATTAAAGAATGAGTTTGAGATATTAATAGGTATTACATTGAATTTGTAGATAGCTTTTGGAAGTATTTCCATTTTCATGATGATAATCCTCCCAATCCAGGAACCTGGGAGGTTTTACCACTTCCTTAGTTCTGCTTTAATTTCCTTTTTCAGGTTTGTAAAGTTTTCATCATAGAGGTCCTTCAATTCTTTAGTTAACCCCTAGGTATTTTTTTTTTTTTTGTGGGGCTATTACAAAAAGTGTTGCTTTCCTGATTTCAGCCATGCTCTTATCATTATTGGCATAGAGGAAAGCCATTGATTTCTAAAGGTTAATTTTAGGGCTGGGATGTAACTCATTGGCAAAGTGCTTACCTAGCAAGTGCAACGTCCTGGGTTCAATCCCCAGTACCAAAAAAAAAAAGAAAAAGAAAAGTCAAAAAAATACAGTTAAAAAAAAGAAAGAAAGAAAGTTGAAGGTTAATTTTATACTTTGCTACTTTGCCAAAGTCTCCAATCAGCTCAAGTAACTTGGAAGTGGAGTCCATGGGGTTCTTTAAATACAAGATCATGTGATCTGCTTATCCTTGCTCTTGTTAATGTGATTAATTGTACTGATTTGTGAATATTGAACCAGCTTTGCATCCCTGAAATGAATCTTGTTTGATTGTGGTATATGATTTTTTTGATGAGTTCTTGGAGTTGTTGAGAAGTTTTGCATTGAAGTTCATTGAAGAAATGGGTCTATAGTTCTCTTTCTTTGAGGAGTTCCTGGTTTTTGTTTTGAGAGTTATGATGGCTTCACAGAGTTTGGTAATGAACTTTCATGTTCAATTTCATTGAAGAGTTAGAGGAGTTTTGGTGTGAGTTCTGCTTTGAAGGCCTTGTAGAATTCAGCTGTAAATCTATCCAGTCCTAGGCTTTTCTTGGGTGGGAGGTCTCATCACTGTTTCTATTTCAGTGCTAAATATGGGTCTGTTAAGTTGGTTTAAATCATCTTGGCTTAGTTTCAGCATGTCAATATTTGCTAGAAATTTGTCCATTTCTTCTAGATTCACAAGCTTATTAGCATAAGGGTTTGAGAAGTATTCCTTTATAATGTTCTGAATCTTGGTTGTTTCTGTGGTGATGTTACCATTTTCTTCTCTGAGTTTGTTTCGTTGGTTGTGTTCTCTTCTTTTTCTGGTAAGATTTGCTAAGGGTCTGTCAATTTTGTTAATTTTTCTGAAGAACGAAATTTTTGTTTTGTTGATTCATTCTATGGTTTTTTGGGATTCTAATTCATTTAATTCTGATTTAATTTTAAATATTTTTTCTGTCTACTGGATTGGGGTTTAGCTTGCTGCTTGGTTTCAAAGAGCTTCTGGTGCCTCATTAAATTGTTGGTTTTGATCTCTCCAATTTGTTGATATAGGAACTCAGAGCTAGCTATAAACTTGCCTCTGAGTACTGCCTTTGCTGTGTCCCAGAGGAGCTGGTAATTGGTGTATTCATTTTTGTTGAATATCATGAACATTTTAATTTCTTTTCTAATCTCTTCCATGACCCACTGGTGGTTCAACAGTATGTTGCTCAGCCTCCATGCATTACAGAATTTTCTTTGGTGGCTTTGGTATTGATTTCTAATTTTATTCCCTTGTGGTATGAGAGAATACAGGACATAATTTCAGAGTTTCTGACTTTGGGCAAATTTATTTTGTGAGCTAAATTGTGGTCTATTTTGGAAAATGTTCCATGTGCTACTGAGAAGAATGTGCATTCTGATGCTGCTGGGTGAAATATTTGGTAGATGTCTGTTAAGTCTAGTTGATCTATGCAGTTGTTTAGATTTGAGGTTTCTTCATTGAGTTTTTGCCAGGTTTATCTATCCAGCAGGGGTAGTGGTGTGTTAAAGTCCCCAACAAATAATGTCTTTGGATCTCTGTGAGATTTTTAAGGAAAGTTGTGTTTCTTAGATAAATTTGAGTGCCTGTTAGTTGGTGAATGAATTGTAATATCCTCCTGAATGAGAGATCCTTTAATTAGTATTTTATAACTTCTTTATCTCTTCTCACTAATTTAATTTGAAGTGTATTTTATCTGATATTAGGATTCCAACTCCTACCTGTTTATGGGGTCCATTTGCTGGGTAGATTTTATTCCAGCCTTTCACTTTCAGAATATATTTGTTTTTGTGGGCAAGGTGCATCTCTTGGAGGCAGCAGATAGAAGGATCTTGATTTTTTATCCAACTAAACAACCTATGTTTATTAATTGGAGAGGTAAGTCCATTAATACTGAGAGTTAGGACTGACAGGTTTTTGGTAGTTCCAGCCATGTTATCCACCTTCTTGGGGGCTGTGCCAACTGGGTTCTTCCTATGATTCTTGGATTCTCTGTTTGGGGACTGTTTCTTGGCCTTATCATGCTGTTGTTGGTTTTCTATGTGTAGGACATCTTTAAGTATCTTTTGTATGGCAGGTTTGGTGGAGATATATTGTTTCAATTTTTTTTTGCAGAAGGTTTTAATTTGACCTTCTGTTATAAAGGAGAGTTTAGCTGGGTACAGTAGTCTTGGTTGATTGTTGTTTGTCTTTAGGGCATGGCATATCTCATTCCAGGCTCTTCTTGCTTTCATTGTCTCTGCTGAGAAATCTGAAGTTATTCTGATTGGTTTCCCTTTATGGGTGATTGATCTTTTCTCCTTGACAGCTTTAAGGATCTTTTTCTTTGTCTCAATTGATCCTGCGTGGATTACAATGTGACAGTGGGATGTCCTGTTCTGGTCTGGCCTACTTGGGGTTCTAAAGGCTTCTTGTATCTGAATGGGCCTATCTTTTTTGCATGTTTGGAAAGTTCTCTGCTAGGATACGGTTAAATAAATTTCCTAGCCCTTTAACTTCTGTCTCTATGTCTTCCTCTACATCCATTAGCCTTAAATTAGGCCTTCTGATGGTGTCTTGAATAAATGTCTAGGCTGTCTTCAATCCCAGGGATTCAATCTTCTTCATGGTCTAACCTACTTTCTACTTTGTTTTTTTTTTTTATTTCCTTTCCTTCTAATTGGTCAGATTTGATGGCTTCAGATTCTTTGTTGGAGCTTTATTTTAGATCTTGCTTGAACTTCTTTACCTCCTTAATTGGATTTTCAGTGTTCAATCTCAATCTTTTAGTTGATTGGTTATAATTTCATTGGACTCCCTTTCCTTTTGTTGGGCTTCATTTAGCATTCCCTTTGTGGTCTCCATGGATTCCTCCAGCTTTCTGTTTGGCGATTCCATGAATGCCTCTATTAATCTTTGTTTATTTTCATCCTGCTCTTGCAATTCCTCTATTAATCTTTGATTAGCCTCCTTACACTTGCAAAATTCCTATATAAATCTTGATTAGCCTCATCATGCTCACACGTTTCCCTATCACACTCACATAGGCTTTCAGTCTTTTCATTCAGCATGTTTACCAGTAGTGTTTACCAGTAGCGTGGAGTTGCTGTGATGGGGCTAGGTTGTGGGTAGGGTTGAAGCATGTCAGCAATCAGTAGCTTTTCCCTGAGGGGCTAGCTCTTGAGACACTCACACAGCCCAGCCTGGTGCCATTCTCAGGATTTATATTTACTGAGTTTCCAATTGTTTTCTTTCACCCTCCTTCATCTGGGTCTGCTGCCTGTGCTACAGTGTGGTGGGTCAGCCTCTGGCTCTGTTTACCCAGTAAAGAAAGTCACTCCTCCATTGGCAGAGCTTCTTCTGCCTGGGAAGGGCAACTTTCTCCTGAGGTGGAGCTGAACCCCCCAGGTCAGGTTCCTTTGACTTGTTGAATGGCTTCTATTGTCTTCTTCCAAGGCCTGAGTGACAGCTAGCTGCTCTGGCTTGGTCTTTGTCAGTATCAAAGATGGAGTTCTTCTCCAGTGGTGGTGGAGTGGCTACCTTCCCACCGCTGCTCTGTGAAAAGTGGTGAGGATGTCTTGAGTGGTACTCCTGCCTTTCCCTTGGTTTCTGGGCCAAGGGTCTGTGACTGTCTGTTGTCAGCAGGACAAAGATTTCTGCTTCTTGTCAGCTCTTGTTGGCGGTGAGTAGAATCTGCTTGCACATTGTTTCTGGTGCCTTTGTCCCGGGTTCTTTCTGTTGATATGGCAGTTGCAGCAGCAGCTGCTGCTGCCACTTCAAACACCAGCAAATGCTCGAATCTGTCTCCTTAACCAAGCTGCCTGAATTTTTCCTCTGTGGCAAAACTCTCTGTACTATGATATCACACTTGGTGTGACTCTTTAGCCTTGGACTTTTCACTGAAACACTAAAACTGGTTTCTATCCGAGAGCTTGTTTAGCCCCCAGCTTCTTCTCCGCTATCTTCCTCCAAACTCCCGTGTCTGATATTTTCTCATAGCAACCAATTTACTAACCCAAAGACCTAAAGTTTAGCTCCCTTTTAATCTGTCACTAAATGTCATCCTTATAGCTTTCAGTTTTGTCTTAAAAAGAAAGAACATCGACTATGTACCATCACTTGCTTAGTATTTGCCAGAGTCCATTTTGTTGCTATTATAATATAGTTTTATTTCTCATAATTCTGGAGGCTGGAGAATATAAGGTCAAGGCATATTTGCATCTGGTGAAGCATATTTTCTGGTCATAAAGGGCATCTTCTTGTGTCCTCACTTAATTGCCTCCCTAACACCATCCCTGAGGATTGAGATATCAATATATAATATTGAAGGGACACAAATACTTAATCCATAGTTTATTGATTTTTTTATCCCCATTAAAAAAATCTATGAAGTAGATCCTTTCTCTACTTCTTAAATGATAAAGCCAAGTTTCAGAAGGTATAATTTGTCTAAGGAAGAGGTACAGATAAGTAATGAACCAGTGGCCCATGCCTATAATCCTACCTATTCAGAAAGCTGAGATATGAGGTTCACAGTTCAAAGTCATCTTGAGCAGAGAAATCTTTGAGACTCTTAGCTCCAAAAGCCAGAACTGGGGCTATAGCTCAAGCAGTAGAAGACTAGCCATAGGTTAAAAAGCTGAGCAAGAGTGTGAGGCCTTTAGTTCAAGCCCAGTGCCAGCAAATCTGAGTTCCCATCTTGTAATTATAACTATAAACACAGAATATTAAAAATTACCAAAGTCCTGTGAGCTATATGTCTTGAACTTTTAATGGAAAATTTTATCTAATAGGATTATCAGGTAGATTTCAGTAATAGTAGGAGATATGCTTAGCACAAAGAAAATGCTCAATAAACTGGTGATTATTATCAAAGTCATACCTGCCATAAGGAGCCTTAATGTTACATTATTTTCTCATCTGAAGATAGCATTGGTAAATTTCCTACTCTCAAGAAAGTGGATTAATGAAAAGGTGGAACATCACACAAATTCTCACTGAGTTTGAAAACAAGACAAGAAATTATCAGTGCAAATAGTGGTGATAATATTCACAAAAAACAGTGTTAACTAGCATTTTGAAAATGTCAGACAAACTATTCAAAACCTTGACAGTCTCCCCTATTCCTCATTTTTAAGGGTTAAGTATAAGAAATGTCTTTACGGAAACAAATAATTAAAATTAAATCTGAATTAAGTGAATTAGAGTCCAAAAAACTATAGAAAGAATTAACAAAACAAAGAGTTCGTTCTTTGAAAAAATTAATAAAATTGACAGACCCTTAGCAAATTTTATGAGAAAAAAGAGAACACACCCAAATAAACAAACTCAGAGATGAGAATGGAAACATCATCACAGAAACAGCCAAGATTCAGAATATAATGAGATACTTCTCAAACCTTTATGCTAATAAACTTGAGAATCTGGAAGAAATGGACAAATTTCTAGCAAATATTGACATGCTGAAACTAAGCCAAGATGATTTAAACCAGCTTAACAGGCCCATATCAAGCATCAAAATAGAAGCAGCGATAAAGAACTCCCACTCAAGAAAAGCCCAGGACCGAATGGATTTACAGCTGAATTCTACAAGGCCTTCATAGCAGAACTCACACCAATACTCCTCCTCCATCTCTTCAATGAAACTGAAAACAAAAATTGATTATCACATTCTTTTTATGAAGCCAACTTAACCCTCATCCCAAAACCAGGCAGGGACTCATCAAAGAAAGAACGATAGACCCATTTCTTTGATGAATATCGATGCAAAACTTTTCAACAAAATCTTGGCCAATCAACTTCAACAACTCATCAAAACAATCATACACCATGATCAAACAGGATTCATTTCAGGGATGCAAAGCTGATTCAATATGCATAAAACAATTAATATAATTCATCACATCAACAAGAGCAAGGATAAGAACCACATGGCTATCTCAATAGATGCCGAAAAAGCATTTGACAAGATCCAACATCCCTTTATGATGAAAGCTCTGGAAAAACTAGGAATCCGTGGAACATTCCTCAATATAATAAAGGTTGTATATGACAAACCCACAGCCATTATTTCACCATTATACTTAATGGTGAAAAGTTAAAGCCATTTCCTCTAAATTCAGGAACGAGACAAGGATGTTCATTCTCTCCACTCCTCTTCAACCTAGTATTAGAATGCCTAGCTAGGGCAATAAGACAATATGAAAAGATAAAGGGAATCCAAATAGGGAAAGATGAAGTAAAAATCTCCCTCTTTGCAGATCACATTATCTTGTATTTAAAGAACCCCAGGGACTCCACTCCCAAGTTATTTGAGCTGATCGGAAACTTTGGCAAAATATAAAATTAACTTTCAGATATCAATCACGATAAGAGCGTGGCTGAAATTAGGAAAACAACACCTTTTGTAATAGCCCCACAAAAAATAAAATGCTTAGGAGTTAACAAAAGAGGTGAAGGCCCTCTATGTTGAAAACTTTACAAACCTGAAAAAGGACATTAAAGCAGAACTAAGGAAGTACAAAAACCTCCCATGTTCCTGGATTGGAAGGATTAACATCGTGAAAATGGCAATACTGCCAAAGGCTATCTACAAATTCAATGCAATAACTATCAATATCCCAATCTCATTCTTCAAGGAAATAGAAGAAGCAATCCACAATTCATATGGAACAATAAAAGACCCTGAATAGCAAAAACAATCCTTAGTAGAAAGATCTGTGCTGGAGGAATATCAATATGAAATTTCAAACTCTATTACAAAGGCATAGTAATCAAAACATCTTGGTTCTGGCACAAGAACAGACCTGAGGACCAATAGAATATAACTAAAGACCCTGAAATGAACCCACAGACCTATAGCCACCTAATCTTTGATAAGGGAGCTAAAGAAATAGAATGGAAGAAAAACAGCGTTTTCAGTAAATGGTGCTGGCAAAATTGGTTAAACACTTATAGAAAACTAAAGCTAGATCTTTATATATCATCCTGCACCAGAATCAAATCCAAATGGATTAAAGACCTCAAAATAAAAGCAGACTCCATGAAAACATTACAGGAAGAAATAGGAGAAACTCTAGGGCTCCTTATCACAGGCCAAACATTTTCTTAATAGAGATCCAGAAACACAACAAATCAAACAAAGTTTGTACAAATGAGATTGCCATGATGTTCTGTCTCCAAAGCAACAGGGAAACTTAATCAAGGATGGAAGCCTTCAAAACCATAAGTAAAATATAAAAGTCCTGTTCATCTTTTTAAGTTGACTTGTCATAGGTAACATATAGTAACAGAAAGGTAACTAACACAGACTCATAAGTTTTTGTTTATATCGTTAGAATTACAAATAAATAGATGTGTGTATAGTTTTTTCTATATATAAATATATTTATGTATCTCCTACTATATAACACTTTCTAAAATTTGGCAACTATATATATGTTTACCTCATTAAAACATACCAAACTTCTTCCCAAAGTGATCTGACCTGTTTACACCTAGCAACTCAGCTTATGAGAGAACTCTATAGTTTTATACCCTGATCAAATTTTAGTACTGCCTGAACTTTTTGCTTTTCCCTAGCTACAGTATGAAAAAAATATCTTTCTGTGGCTTTAGTTTGTAATATTTTGATTAGCTTAAGCATTTTCCCATTGTTTTATAGAAATTCTTTTTTATTCTATCAGTCTACTGCCAATAAGCTTCTCATTTCAAATAATTTATTGGTGCAGTCAACCAATAAAGTTAACTCTCTGTAGAAACATTCATCAATCCCAAATGCCTATCTAAACATCCTTAATTTTCTTTTTTCAGAATTGTGCAAGTAAAATTACTTTAAAATTCTATTTAAATATATAGGTGACATAATTTGAACATACTTTTTCTCTCTTCCTCACCTGAGGAAAAGAGCAGAAATGGATGAGTCTTTAAGGATCAAAAGTTTTCAACAAAATCTTAAAAGAGGAATTTTGTTCATTCACCACTTGTCTTTATCTAGTTGGTTTGACAACGCTGTTATACACCTTCATTCTGTGTTCATGCATGTCCTTAATTCCTCTAATTATAAAAGTTCTGAACTGTAGGCAGGAATGGGGGATTATGGGAGAGGACAGGGGAATGTGGAGCCAGAGGCGGGGAAATTTACTGATGTTGCCTCTATCTTTAGGGTATATCATATTTTGGGAAGAGGAAGAAAATGCAATCTGAACTGGTCTCAGTTACTTCCATTACAGAGAGGATATCCATGCCTAGAACAGCTTTCATGGATTTGTCAGTTGACATAAATTAAAAACAGACCAAACTTCATTCCATCTCTCTCTGCTTTTTCTTCTGTAGATTTTCTTTACCTCCTCCTCCTTCTCTTTACCCCACCCTAACCCCTCTCCTCTTAATGTCTTTAAAAATAATTTTGCTCTGCCCACATTTTCTGCTTTCTCAGAAAACATGTTCCTCTGGCTCTGGTTCCCATTCTGCCTGAGGGGATGTTTCCTCTCCCCTCCATTCCTCCATTCTAATCCTCTCAATTACCTAAGCCCCAGCCTGGAATCCCTAGTAAACATTCTGAAAGGGGAAGAAGGCTTAGGCTTGTTGATTGAGTGGTTTTGATTTTTTCATTTTAGACCAGGAAACTTCAATTTAAACCTAAATTTTTTATATTAGGAAAACATACTTTTTGTATTAAGGCAGTCATTTACATTTCTTAGTCCTTTTAACAACAACTAAAACAGCTCCTTAAAGTAATTTAAAAACTTCCAAGCACAAAAGCTTATTCAGCTCTGGAGAAGCAGTGAAGAAAATAAAAAAGAGTTTCGTCCTTAGTAAGATCTGGGTTCAGATCCTAGCTCAATCACTTTCCAGAGTGAGGCTCTCTCGGAGCCTCAGTTTCCTTCTCTGTAATACACTGGTATATATAGATAAATGTTCTAGAGATTTTTGAATGAGATAGCAGACAGTTGAAGTTCTAATGTAAGATCGACTATGCATTAGTGAGATAAGAGATGGGCTGAAAGTCTGAGGCAAATGCATAATGAGGAAAAACAGCCAGGTTCCTCTGTTTGGAAGGCTGAGGAAGCAACCAGTATAGTAGCAGCACTAGGAAGCTGGTGTGCAGATGAACGAACTCCACAGCCAGCTTTAGGCCCATGGAAGCTCTGTGACTTGACAGAAAATGACTGCATTAGTACCCAACTTCCCCCCATTTCACAAATAGCTAGTATCTCAAGGAAATCAGAAATTGCTTGAGGAAGGGAAAGTGGATACCAAGTGACCAAAACTCAACTGCTGACTACTATGTAGGAGCTCAGAGTTCAGTCCATTCCCTGAACTCTAAATTCTCAAAATGCCATCCCTAATATGATACTCAAGGGAGACACCCACTTAGTATGAATCATTCACCCAGGATTACCTGTTCTCTATCTATCCAAGTCTTGCCATCTTTAGAATTTCAATAAAAATACCTCCTCCCAGGAAACATTTTTCTTCTACCAGAGCACCTCCAGCCCATATTCACCTTAATATTGGATACACATGGGCACAATTCTAGCTGTAAAAGCTTACAAAACAACAACTAGCTTCAGCATGTGTTGAATATAGATATTTAAAATATTTAATTCTATTTATTAAATGATAATTGTTACTAAGTTGATTTTATAATCAATTTAGTTGCAGCAAAGAATTTGAAAAATATTGGTCTACTAGTTCAATGTGGATTATAGGCTTAGAGGAACCAGTTAGATATGTGGCTTTGAACTTTAATTTAATTTAATTTGAACTTTAATTCTCTGAGAATAAGATTTTGTCAAATAGAAATCATAATAAGACATTTCTTCAATATAAAATATACCTATGGGACAATATACATGAAGGGTGTAACACATACTTCCTTGCTAGGAAATAGTAATTTCAGCCACTATTAGTAGTAAATACTTGATAAATAAAATTTTCAAATAGGAATGCTCTTTTCATAAGCTTCTAATGATAACCAATATTATTTGACTATTTCAGGATACTAATTTGCAGCCAGCATAGGCAAAAAGTTAGTGAATCCCTTATTTCAATAGATTTGGTATATTGCTGTAATCCCAGCTATTTGGGAGTCAGAGATAGGAGGATCATTGTCTGAGGACAGCTGGAGCAAAAATTGAAAAACCCTATGTAAGAAACAACTAAAGCAACCCCAAACTCAGTAACTCTTGACCTCATTACTGCAAAAAAAAAAAAATGCTGGGAGCTGGTGGCTCACGCCTGTAATCCTAGCTACTCAGGAGGCTGAGATCTGAGGATCACAGTTCAAAGCCAGCCCAGGCAGGAAAGTCTGTGAGACTCTTATCTCCAATAAACCACTAAAAATTGGAAGTGGCACTGTGGCTCAAGCGGTAGAGCTCGACTTGAGTTGAAAAGTGCAGGGACAGTACCCAGACCCAGAGTTCAAGCCCCAGGACCCACCAAAAAAAAAAAAGGTCCTGGAAGAAATAGTAAACTAATATTTATTATTGAATCTTAAAATAGGAATGTAAATAGGAATTACCTAGAATTCCCATTATGGTTGCTGCTGATAATAATGCTAATATCATCTTAGCAGACTTGGTCATAAAACTATATTCAAAAAGATTGCTTAAGGCTTTTAAATACCTCTTTCCTCAGAATTTCAAAATATATCTGTAATGTAAAGTAAAATCTGCTATATAATTGAGAATCTTGAAACAAGTCCATACATCTATGTTAAATTGAGACTACTCAACAGGAAAGAATAATCTCTTCAACAAATGGTGCTTAGACAATTAGACATCCACTAAGAATGCTAAGAACGAAGTTTGACTTTAACCTCACACCATATGTAAAAATATAATTCTTCTTAGAAGAAATCATAGGGGTAATTCTTCATGACTTTGGTTTTGACAAAGGATTCTTTTTCTATATGATCCCAAGAATATGAGCAATAAAATTAAAAATAGGTTAAATGGAATTCATCAAAATTAAAAACTTTTGTGTTCCAAAGGACATGACTAAGAAGAAGTAAACAGAATAGAAAAAAGTGCTTTTAAATCATGTAAGTAATAAGGGTTTATATTCAGAGTATAAAAGCAACTTATAACACAAGAAAAGGTAAACAATCTACTTTAAAAATAGGCAAATAAACATTGTAGAGACCAGTAGGAAAAGAAGTGTCATCTTCAATTATCAGCGAATGAGAGACTCAAGGCTGAGAGAGAGAGAGAGAGAGAGAGAAAAGAGAGAGAGTTTGTGGTTCACACCTGTAATCCCATCTACTTCAGAAGTGTGAGGGTTCTGATACAGTTACATTGGTCCAGACACTTTGACACTTTGTGTTTTACAAAAGGAGGTCCTTCAGTTTTTTTGAAAGGGAAACAATACACACACACACACACACACACACACACACACACACACACACACACACACACACAGAAGCTCTCAGCCATGTCCTTAGGCTGTGGAAGGTGACTTTCTAACCCCTCCCCCCACAACGCTGTCCCACATCTTGAGAGCATATTAACTCTTTATCAATGATGAATCCCGACTAAGTCCCCAGAATCTTGACTCCTGTTTCTCACTACTCATCCTGAGGCCTAGAGAAAATACCAAATGCAAGGAAGATAAATTAAACACTGATCTTTAGATCTGCAAAGTATCTGAATGGAGGAAAATGTTATCTGTCAATACATGCCCTGTGGGAATAAAATTGTTTCACACTTGGGCCTCCTCAAGAAGGTACCTCAGGTTCTCTGTTAATAGAACAATTTGGTAGAGGGAGAAGTCAAAATCCTCAAAAATGTAACAAGTAGGACTTCTATGCAATGCAGGAGTTACAAGTAGCTCTTCATTATTCTTACTCCAGTTTATAGAATAAACTGAAAAGGAATAAGGACAGAAAGCTGGAGAGGTTCAATAGACCACCTCAGAAGTTCAGATATACAGCAGTTACAGACTGAACAAGGAAGGGTCACTCTGAATTCTTTAAACATACAAGTGTGTTCAGACCAAAAGAAGCTGTTTAGAGAATGAAATGTACCAATTTAGTGTTGCTTTAAATAGAATCAATTTCCAAGTCAAACTGATAGGTTGAGAATATGTGCATAATCTTAACTGTTCATTGTAGTAATTAGGCATCAAAGGTACACAACTTACATAATTGAATGTAATTGGGGTACTTTTATATTGCTGAACATATTTTAACTTCTTCTTCTTCATGTAGCTGACCTTCTGTGATGCTGACACTTAGACCACCATCAGAAGACAGACCCAAATCCACAGCCTTCCCTTCTGCCTCCTTCTAGATGTTTAGATCCCCTTGTTCTCCTTGGTTAAAACAGTTATTTGGAGCTTTATTATGTCATAGGAAAAAAATGGGAAAAGGAAATCCAATACACTGACTGAGTTGCTGAGAACTAGAGAAAAATGTGCAGAGAGAATTGTTGAAGTGCTCAGGTAGGGAGGGAGGGAGATGCTGGAAGAGAAGTGTCACTGTGATCCACCATTTTTTGAGCACCTCAAGCAAGACTTTTAGGTTATTTCCACTGTTAGAAATTTAACCAGGACCTTGCCCTGCTAATCTGAAATGTCTGTTGATTGCTGGTTTTTCTTTTTAAATCCATAATACAGGACAGGACCTCTTGGGTCATAGATTATCACTATTTTAGTGGTGATCACCATCCAACACTGATCTCAATATATTTTAAAGGACTCCAATCTCAGTCCCCAATGAGTTAGCACTATATTTTCTAATGTTCATGTGAAATTGCCTTTGTTCATTCACTACCCAAATCCTTTCTGCCTCTTTCAATTGAAGATTTTCTTTTTTCATATCTATGAAAAGCTTACCACACCAAAATGCTTATTTACAACTATAATTATAAATAAGTTTATAATTATAAATAATGTCTTTTAAGTTCAGATGCTGAATTTTGTTATTCTATTTAGGAACACTAGCAATTATATCTCAGGAGAAAAATGTTTCATGTACTCTTTAAATTTTTTCTGCTGGTCCTGGGGCTCAAGCTTTAGGCATGGTTGCTGTCCCTGAGCCTCTTTGTGCTCAAGGTTAGCATTCTACCACTAGAACTACTTTTTAAAAATTTTTAATTATTTTATTTTTATTGTACTTAATTGTACAAAGGAATTTCATTTCAGTGTGGCACTTAGTATGTTATTTTTTATACATATTTTATTGTAAGATACTGTACAGAGGGGTTACAGTTACCTGGCTAAGGTAATGATTACATTTCTTGATCAAGCATTGTTACCCCCTCCTTTGTTTTTCCCCTACAATCCCTTCCTTCCCTACCTCCTCCAACTCCATCCCACCCATTCAAGGTGTAAAGTTTATTTTCAACATAGTGTCTTGTACATCTCATTGTTACATTGGGTCAACCTGTATCCTTACTTCAGCATTTTATTTCCCTTCCCCTCCCCAAATTACAAAAATGTATATACAAGATACAGGACACCAGAATCAAATACAGTGAAAACAGTGGTTATACCATGGGGGGAGAACATACAAAAGAAACAAAAAAAATCACAGTATTGTAATTAAAAACAACATAATCCTAGCTACTCTGGAGGCTGAGATCTGAGGATAATGGTTCAAAGCCAGCCCAGGCAGGAAAGTCTGTGAGACTTTTATCTCCAATAAACCACCAGGAAACCAGAAGTGGTGCTGTGGCTCAACTGGTAGAGCACTTTGTCTTGAGCGGAAGAGCTGAAGGACAGCACCCAGGCCCAGAGTTTAAGCCCCACCACCGACAAAAAAAAAACCACCAAAACCAAAACCAACCAACAAACAAACAAAAAATAGCAACAAAGACAAAACCTCTTGTGTCCCTAACTTGAGGTTCATTTCACTTAGCATCATCTTATATGGTCATATGTACATAACTTTAGACTTTTTCTGCTTGTCTGGTAAGATTATTCTAGAAGTATACTAGTTATCGCAAATAAGTGAAACCATGGAACCTATGTTTCTTTAGGTCTGGCTTACTTCACTTAATACTTTTTCCAAGTTTTTCCATTTTCTAACAGATGGGGTGGTGTCATTCTTTCTGATAGAGGCATAGAATTCCATTATATGTGTGTATGTGTATACATAGATAAATAGATAGATAGATATAGATATAGATATAGATATAGATATAGATATATCACATTTACCTGATCCATTCAACTACTGAGGGGCATCTGGGTTGGTTCCATGTCTTAGCTATGGTAAATAATGCTGCAATAAACATGGTTGTGCTGGTAGCGTTAGTATGGCCTTGTTTGGATAAATGCCCCAAAGTGGGATTGCTGGGTCATAGGAAGCTCAATGTGGAGTCTTTTGAGGAATTCCACACTGCTTTTCATAGTGGTTGAACAAGTTTACACTCCCACCAACAATGCACTAGGATTCCCTTTTGGCCACATCCCCTCCAGCATCTATTGTTATTCGATTTCTTGATTCTAGCCTAATTAACTGGGGTGAAGTGGAATCTCAATGTTGTTTTAACTTGCATTTCTTTCATGGCTAGAGAAGTTGAGCCTTTCTTCATGTGTCTATTGGCCATTCTTATTTCCTCTTCAGAGAAGTCTCTCTTTAAGTCTTTAGCCCATTTATTAATCAGGAGGTTGTTTCTTTGAGGATTTGTTGTTAGGAGATTTAATTTTTTGAGGTCTAAGTATATTTTAGATATGAGACCCTTATCTGTTGTATGGCTAGTGAAGATCTTCTCTCAGTCCCTGGGCTTTCTGTTGATCTTGCCAGCTATGTCCTTTGCCATGCAGATGCTCCGCAGTTCCATGCAATCCCATTTATAGAAACTTTCATTTGTTGTGTTTCTGGGTCTCTATTAAGAAAATGTTTGGCCTGTGATAAGGAGCCCTAGAGTTTCTCCTATTCCTTCCTGTAATGTTTTCATGGAATCTGCTTTTATTTTGAGGTCTTTGATCCATTTAGAATTGATTCTGGTGCAGGGTGATATATAAGGATCTAGCTTTAGTTTTCTACAAGTGTTTAACCAATTTTGCCAGCACCATTTATTGAAGAGGCCATCTATTTTTTTAGCTCCCTTATCAAAGATTAGGTGGCTATAGGTCTGCGGGTTAATTTCTGGGTCGTTAGTTCTATTCCGTTGGTCCTCAGGTCTGTTCTTGTGTCAATACCAATCTGTTTTGATTACTATGGCTTTGTAGTAGAGTTTGAAATTTCATATTGATATTCTTTCAGCACAGTTCTTCCTACTAAGGATTGTTTTTTGCTATTCAGGGTCTTTTATTGTTCCATATGAATTTTTGGATTGCTTCTTCTATTTCCTTGAAGAATGAGATTGGGATATTGATAGGTATTGCATTGAATTTGTAGATAGCTTTTGGAAGTATTGCCATTTTCATGATGTTAATCGTGAAACATTACAGGAACATGGGAGGTTTTTGTACTTCCTTAGTTCTGCTTTAATTTTCTTTTTCAGGTTTGTAAAGTTTTCTTTATAGAGGGCCTTCACTTTTTCAGTTAACTCCTAGATATTTTATTTTTTGTGGGGCTATTACAGAAGGAGTTGCTTTCTGATTTCAGCCATGCACTTAAGCCACTTTTTCAGAGTAGTTTATTGGAGATAAGAGTTTCTCAACTTTCCTGCTCAGACTGGCTTTGAACTGTGATCCTCAGAGCTAAGCCTCCTGAGTAGTAGCGAGGACTAAAAGTATGAGCCACCAGTGCCTAGCTTGATTTTTTTTAAATTCACTAGAACCTTGGTAGCAGCCCCAGTTAGTCAGCCAAACATGTATCTAGGTGTTGCTATAAAAGATTTAGAAACCTTACTCATTTCACTTTAATGAAGGAAGATTGTCCTGGTAAGCCTGGCTTTGTCTTAGGAAAGCTATGAAAGTGGGGGTGAAGCCTTCACAAGGAAAAGAAAGGAAGGAAGGAAGGAAGGAAGGAAGGAAGGAAGGAAGGAAGGAAGAAAATTTCTTCAATGGACAATGATTTTGGCCTGGTCTATGCAGTTCCAACCTACTCGTCATCCTTCCTCCCTATCGGCCATCATTACAGAATCCAGATTTGCTTAGCCAGCCCTTGCTATTACATAAACCAATCCTTGGTCTCTGTCTTGTCTCTGTCTCTGTCTCTCTCTCACTCTCTCTCTCTCTCTCTCTCTCTCTCTCTCTCTCACTCTAGCTCTCTGGCTCTCTCTCCCCACACACACAAGGACACTCACACACACCCCTTCCTACGAGATCTGCTTCTAGACTTAATTTCAATACATATTTACACATTTCAAATTTGCTAAAGTTGATTCTTCCACAAATTTCAAACATTTAACAAGGCCGACCTAAAAGATTTAAAAACAAAACTTCTATAAACCTAATATTAAAAAAATTTAAACATATATCAGACTTGCAAGCCAGCCACGCTGGCACATACCTATAATTAGAGCATTCTGAAGGCTGAAACAGAGATTTTTTATTTTTGATGGTCATGGGGCTTGTATTCTGGGCCTGGGCATTATCTCTCAGCTCTTCAGCTCAAGGGTAGTGCTCTACCACTTGAACCACAGCACCACTTCCAGCTTTTTCTGCTTATGTGGTACTGAGGAGTCGAACCTAGGGTCTCATGCATGCAAGGCAAGCACTCTACCACTGAGCCACCTTCCCAGCCTGAAACAGAGAGCTTGAGTTTGAGGCCAGGTTGAGTTACATAACAAGACCTTGTCTTAAAAACACAAAAGAAATTTCAAGAGAACTATATCAAATTTTCTTAATATGCAACCTTGTTTATAAAACTAATTATATTCATCTTCTTCCTAATTAAAGTCAAAATTTAATTATTATTACAAATTACAACTAAAAAGGTAATATGCAGTTTCTCCAAATTATCAATTTATCCTAATATTTCAAATGCTTTAAATAACAAAATGATTATAAGCATTTAATTTTCTTCTTTAAACCACAGAAATATAATTATTGACTTCATTTACTTGACTATTTTCTCTCTCCATATTTGTGTACATTGTCAAAGCTACAATATCACTTACCCAACTCATGAAATTGACTTTGAGTCAGGTGAGTGAGCTTATAGCTTAGAAAAATGATACCAACAACAGAGCAGTAATCTCAGTCTGCCTAAAATATACTTAAGAGATTGCATTGTACAAGTGAATCTGAGAAAGATTTTAAAGACAAATAGTTATGAGACATATCTAAATGCAAATTTCATTTTAACATAATAAGGTAAGTTCTATTTGAATCTTTCCTGTTTTGACAGAGAGAAAACTGCCAAAAATCTGGAGCTGTCTGAGGGAAATAAAAAGAAGAAGACTGCAATATAAATGAGAGCTAAAGCTGTGGGGATGATAGCTAGAATATCATAGAGAACTTCAAGCTGTGGAGGAGCTGGAAAGGTCTGAGTGTAGAATGCTTATCTGGAATGTGGTCCCGGCTCTGGTTCCATCCCCAGCACCATCCCCACCCCACCTCCCAAAAGTGCCAAACTATGTTGGACATGGTTGTATATACCTGCAATCCCAGTGGTCAGAAGGTTGAGGCAGACGGATAGACACGTCAAGGACAACCTGGACTACACAGTGAAGCTTCCCCAAACAAAAAAATAAAATAAAATAAAAAGGCCCACACTGTTGAAAACTGCAGAGCTTGATGAAGTCCTAGAAGGTCTCATGCACATGGATCAAGCAAAGCTTCAGATCTATCAGTGAAATCCAAACCCTGTTTTTAATTCAACTTTACTAGAAATAGGCGTCATGAACTTACAGGTTGTTGTTTCTTTCAGCAAAACCTATCTGAGAGAACTTCTCTTCAAAGAGGAGGACCACAAAAGAAATGCCCTTCTGAGGATGAGCAGGAAAGGAAGGGAAGGATCTAGGGAAGCGTGGGCCAGGGAAGCTTCCACCTGAAGATGCTACAATTCCTTCCTGGACAGGGGCCACAAAAGGAAGCCAACAGAACCGTTAGGTCAAATCTCTAGTAGAATTTTGCACACGGTTTTGAAAGTGGAAATTTAGAGACCAGTAGAGATGAGAGTAGTTGAATATAAAACAAACAGAGAAAACAGAAAGAGACAATTTTTCAAAAGTGTATTAGATTCCTTTTAATTGTTATTGAAAAACAAAAAGTTTAGAACTACATTTTAATTCTCTTGCTGCCTGGACTGTTTGTCTAACTGCAGAGACATACTGTTTCTCTGCCAATAGGTAATCTAGATCCCATGTTTTCCCTCAAGTTGCTTTTTTACTCTTGTATTCAGATAGAGAAACCTGCTTTTGTATGTTTGTATAGCTCTCCAGTACCACTTAAGCATCTGTTGTCAGGAGAAAATGTATTATACTGGGGACAACATCCATTTATCTGATAATATACTGAGTAGACATCTTTTTAGAATCATCTGTGTGCCTAGCATTGTGCTAGGACCTGTAAAGAAAAAACCCACATACTTCCAAGAAATCTTCCACCTGGTAAAGAATACCACAAATTGACTCTTCAAATTTTTTTGAAAATTGTTTGGCCACAGCTATTACAAGAAACTCATTCAGAGAAATTTGACCCAATAAACTAATTTTTAATTTGATTTGAAACTTTGATTTACTTCATTTTAATTTAAAATTCTAAATTTTTAATTGATTTTATTCTACTCAATGTCAGTTCAAATGCTGTCACTGAATGATCATGTAGCTTATTGTGGGCTGTACTATCTGTAATACGAAGAGAGTGATGGTAGTATACAGGGTCATTGAGCATATTAATATATATAGTAACTGATAAACAGAAGAGGATTAATAGACAATAATGTCTTCACTTAACTCATCATCACAGAGGGTTACAACTACATAGAAATCTATAAACCTCTCAAGGAGAATAAAAGATTATTTCCTCAAAATAGTTTTATAAAGGGACCTAATAGTTTTTATTCCTCAAATATTTTCATTCTCTAGAATGTTGTGTGTGTGTGTGTGTGTGTGTGTTTGTGTGTGGGTGTGGGTGTTTGTGTATGTATGTGTGTGTGTGTGATTAAAACAGCTATAGTTAAATTCCAAGAAGTATTCAGGTATTTCCTCATATTGGGAAATGTGTTTTTCTTTTTCCAAAGACAAGACATATCTTGAAACATAAGGAAAAAGCAATGCTTCTTTTGTATTTCTTTCTGTGTTCAGGGTTGGGTTATTCAGTAGCATTACTTAGCTACTCAGATATAAAGCACTCAAAAATTTATTGAAGATCTATTATGAGCCAGACACTGGGCTCAGGGCTGGGCATTCAGAGTTGAAGTGGCACGGTCTTCAAATTCAGGGCGTCTATTTTATACGGCAAATTTATATGGCAACACAGGTAAATCCTATCACAGCGTTATTCCCAGTGTTACACTGGGATCCTGAAATATAGGCAGCTAAGTTAAATGTGTGAATTAGAGAGGGCTTCCTGGAAGACAGAGAGCTTAACTAAGCTAGAAATCACCGGGAAGAGGAGCCAGACACAATCCAGGGGAGTCGGGCCAAGAAGGAAGTCAAGTATTTGCAAAAGCAAAGAAATGCAAAGCCCAAACCATTATTCCATGCTTAACATGTCATTGTATTCTTGGAGTTGTTCTCTACTTTCATTTAATCACTTTTCTCAATGACTGTTTTTTTCTCATAAAAGAAGAAAGGAAGATGTAACTCTGAAATTATTCCAGAATATTCACCACTTTGCACTCTAATCATGTCCATTCTCCAAGACATACAGAAACATAGTTTTCAAAACACAGGGAGCTAGCACACTACTGACATGAGTATTTTCTGAAAATCTACTCTGGCAGAAAATAGACTTCTTTGGGCTACCAACAGCACTGTGTCTTATCCAAAATATACCTCCACTCCTCTGCCCTTCTTGCCCTTTCACTTCTTGCTGTAGACTCTACACTGAATTAAGGTCAAGAGAGATATGAGTAGGCAAATTCGGTATGACTGGTAGAAAGAGGGATGTCTTATGTTAAATAAGTGGGAGAGTAGGCAAATTGGGTATGATTGGTAGGAAGAGGTGAGTCTTATGTTAAATAAGTGGGAGAGCACTCTGATCCGTAAATGTGGTCCCATCTCAGATAGGATGTAGATCTGAAATTGAGATATAAAATCTACCATAACGAACATTCCATAAACCATCTACAAAAAGTAACACACATGTTTGGTGTTGACAATCTTGTTCAGTAATGTGTGTGTATAAATACATAATGCATACAATAAAAAATTCTATCCAAGAGAACACTAGAGTGAGCAAAATAACTTGGTCCAAGATTGTCACTTACTGATAAAAAAAAGGCTTAAGTAATTATACATCTCAATAGAAACCTGAGTGTGCAAGACTTTAATAGTGTTTGTCCAAAATGTCAAGAAAACTTAGAAAATATTTGTGTCTATGTTTGACATTTTATATATTACACTACTTATAAGAATAAAAGAACACTGAGCCTCTTGGCCAAGAATCTATGGTCACTCTCTTCATTCTCTTATTCACTGCTTAGTAGGTGTTTGAAATTACTTTTAGAGCTGCCTATTTTTAAACAGTAACAAGATTTTTAAGCAAAATTAGAAGTCTCCTCCCCACAGCATCACATACTGAATTCAAGATAGTTGTAAGAAATCATATTGCATAAAGCCAGTCGGCCACAGATTATTTTATGGAAAACAAGTCTCATTGAGCGTTGGCAGTAATTGAACTTAAAAATTAGGGAACAGAATAAATAGGTATGTGTTTTAGCGATCTTTCAAAAACTTGTAATAAGACAAAGCAAGAAAGTAGACAGAGAGACAGAGGAAGTAAGAATGAGTCTTGGCTTAGAGCCATGCCCTGAGGGCCACAGAAAATTATGTTCATAGTCACTCAGGCCCACTTATCTGGAGAGCTCCCCAGAATGCAGGAAAATAAGATAACTTTTTTTTATCCTAACTTCTACATACTGTAATGGAGACTACCTTTTTTATATGAATGGCTAAATTTGATTTTCTATAGATGGTGAATAAACTAGGCCCCATTTGGGATTTCTAAAGTATCTTGGGATTGTTTTCCAAATAATTCAAGCTCAATAAAACTGTCAAGTGTACTTTGTCATTGCAATTTTTTTTCAAAAGTGTGTAATTTAATCCATATGTTTCTCATTCATAAAAATCTGCACAATACAGTTTCAGATTTTTTAAGAGCCACTTGTCTTCCTAGGAGGTACTGGGGCTTTCTTAACACTTTTCTAGGAACTATTTTTAAATCATATTTCAAAACAAGCAGATTTCATTTCCTTCTGAAATTTGTGTTTAGAAAACAAACAGATTCTAAAATGTTTTGCCTATTATTTTACTTGTATATTATTGATCTTATTGGTCTTTATTTTCTGGTAATTCTAGGGATTGAACTAAGAGACTTCTATTTGCCAGGCAGGCACTTTATACTTGAACAATTTCCCCAATAGTTTTAGCTTTGGTTACTCAAATGTGATCTTGAGTTTTGTGCTCTGTCTGGCTTCAGACCATGATCCTCCTGTGCAGCTGGAATTACAGGAGAACCTCACCATGCCTATTGTCTTACCATAATTGCACAAAGGAATTCATTGTGATGTTTCTGAAAAATCACACAATGTGCTTTGATCAAATTTACTCTGTTGTCCCCTCCTCCTCTTCTGCCCCAAACTGTTCTTGGTGTATTTTATTATGCTGCTTTTATATATATACATAGGTATATGTATACAGATACATATATATGTATGTATGTATTTATATACATGTATATGTATATATAAAGCAACAAAATAAAATATGTACATTTATAGACATATGGCTAAATATGTGTATATATTTTATTATATATGTGTATACGTGTGTATGTTATATATTTGTATATATTTTATATATGTACATATGAGTGTGTGTATGTGTTGAGTACATGATGACATGTGTGTGTGAGATGCTTTAATCATATTCATATTCACTACCATCACCTTCTCATTTCCTTCTCCTCATACCTTCTGCCTCCTAATACCAAGCAGTCCCATTGGTAATCCTGTTATATTGTTGTTATTATTATAATTATTAGGGGCTTAGAGTTTACGTTTGAGCACAAATATGCAATATTCATTTTTGTTTTTGTTTTTTAGCTTTGTTTATCTCACTTAACATTGTAATCTTCAGTAGATCCATTTTTTCTGCAAAGGACCTAATTTCATTTTATGTCCACTTGTGTTTGTTTTATGAACTTGAGTGTACCAATGGTTGGCTCATATTTATTTACAACTGCTGTAGCTAATTGTTTTCTTTATTAATACGAGGTAACCTTCATTGTCTCTTCTGAATAATTTTGGTTTGAAGTCTGTCCTATCAGACATAAGTGTAAGTACTCCTGCCTATCTTTAGGCTCTGTTTACTTGGAAAATCTTTCTTATCCTTTTTGCTTTAAGTCTGTGCTTGTCTTTGTCAATGAGGTGTGTTTCTTTTTAGGCATTGAATGGCTGCATATTTCTTTTTAATCCAACCTGCCAGCTTGTGACTTTTAATGGAGAGTTGAGGCCATTAACATTAAGAGTTATTAAAGTTATGAAGTAATCCTTGACATTTTGTCATTTTGGAAATCCTTGACTCTTTCCTAATCCTTCTTTGCTTATCTCCCCCACCAGTGAGATTTATTCATTCACACATTTTCCTGGTTATGTTTATCTTTATCTTCTGTGTATAGGATGCCTTTAAACATATTCTGTGGTGCTGGCCTATGGCATGAATATCTTTAGCTTTTATTTATCATGGGCATTCTTTAATTCTCCTTTATTTCTAAAAAAAAATAATTTTGCTGGATACAGAACTCTAGTTTGGTAGGGATTTTTTTTTTCAGAGCTTGGAATATCCCATTTCATTCCTTCCTTGCTTTTTGAGTTGGGTTGAGAAAACTGCTGTTATTCTGATAAATGATTTGGGCCTTGTCTCTTGCATATTTCAATCTTCTCTCCATATTCTTAGTGTTTTACTTTATGCCTTGGAGAACTTCTTGGTCTTGTCTACTTAGTGTCCTAAAATCCACTTGAACCTGTATCACCATCGTTCCTCAAGATTTGTCACATTTCTGCTATTGCTCATTGAACATATTTCCTCTTCCTTTAACCTTGTACCTCATTTTCTTTGCTCATGATTCATAGTATTAGTCATTTGCCAATGTCTCATATATCTTGCATGTTCCATTCCATTATTTTTCCTTTATCTTTATCTGATTGTTCTAATTTCTCTACTTTGTCTTCAAGCCCTAATGTTCTTGTTTTCAACAGATCCAGTCTATTAACAAGATTGCCATTTAGTTTTTTAATTTTCTTCTTGAGCTTTTCACTTCTAGACTTTCAGGAAGAAGTTTTCAGTTTCTATGTATTTACGAATTCCTCTTTCCTACCATGAATTTTCTTCTTTATGTCATTCAGCTATTTATTTTTATCCTCTTGGAATTCATTCAGGAGTTTGCCTCCTCTTTAACTTCACTGATAATTCTGACAATCACTCTTTATAATTCTTTATCTGAGACTTCATCCAGTTCACTATCTTTTTGTTTATAACCTGTAAGCTTTTCATACATTCATTCTCAATGTTCAGGCATGACCATGTAGTGATAAGGTCAAGGTGTAGTTTCTCATCACTGGTCTAGGGGTGGAGCTTATTAACCGAACATTCACCCACACACTTGGGTCACTAGGGTCTCAACCTCAACATCAAGCAAATAGAGGAAAGCTAGCTCAAGTCTCTGTATTTCCTAGTATACTGGCTGGTGCTACATGTGTGTTGAGATCAGGGCTGGTAAAATGTCCGCTGTCCACTTCTATGTTGCTTGTGCCTTACACGTGTTCCTTCTTTGTGTATTAGATGCCATTTCCAAGGAGCTTTGTAGTATGTTGCCCAGTCAGGTTCTCACTTTCTTCACAGGCTTTCCAGGGGCAGCAAGCATCTAAGTCTAAGAGTGTCTCATGCTTCCATCAGATAATGGGGTTAGCAAATGGAGTATGGAGTTCTGCCCTGGCTGTGGAGAATTGAGGGACTTGGTGCTTTCAGAGGCTGCTCACTACCCAGCAAGAGGGAGTTGACAGGGAAAAAAAAATCATGTGATGCCCTGGTCCTGTGCCCAGAGCTTGTAGCCCCACAGCAGCAAATATCGCCACTAACAGTGATCCTGAAGCCTAACACTCCACTGGCCCTAGGGTTGGGGCTGTGAATCTGCAGTGATCTTTAGGTAATGGAGTGATGTCACCAATCATCATACTCTTCACTGTCCATGCTTCCCATTGCGTAAACCTCTCAGCAGGTTCATGTCAGACCTTCTCCCCATCTACAAATCCCTCTCCCTCCCCTATACTATGGCTGGGTATCCTAAGACACCACCCTCCAAGCTGAGATTGGTTTTGTTTTCAAATCTCCGGAGGAGGTCTACCTTGAAGAGAAGGCCTTTTCTCAAGATGGCGCCTCATTTTAGCTTGTTGAGATACAGGAAGTGAGAAAATGTCTTTCCTGTCTGATGCTAGCCCGTCTCACAGGGGAAATCACTGCTCTACCAAATCACTACATAGTTTTTATATTTTGTGAGAGGCTTCAATTTGTCCTACAGCTGACCTTCTAATTTGTTGCTAAGACCACCTTGCTTACCTTGTGGTTGAGGCTTCAATTTCTTCTCTCCACCAAGCCTTCAACCTCATTGGGAGCTGGGTGAAAGTTGCTGCCTGTTTCCTAACTTACTCTGTACCTGTCTATTTCTCCATATTTTGTAGCTATCCTGTCCTTCTTTCATGGTCTCTGGTACTCTCTCTTCTGAATTGAGTTTTTTACTCTATCTTTTCTTTCTGCCACGTTGCTCTTTGCTCTTTGCAATGTCAGTCGGTATGGGTATTTAATCTCAACTTCCAATGCAAATCATTTTTAGGGGAAGAAGTTTTCCTAAAGCTCAATATTTTAGGAACATGTCATCTGTGTTCTGTCCCAAGAGCTCAAGAAAAGAATCTGTCTATTATCCTGTAGGAGCCTTAATTTCCCAGGACACAGAGGTTCCTTTAGAAAATGACTTTTTCAGAGTTCGCAGTGTTCTATTATCTTCGAAGGCTAACTCATCTACGCAGTCAGAAGGTTCCAAGCCTGCTCCTATCAGAAGAGTCAACCCAGTGGCTGGGGCTCAAGTTACTTCCTTGGAGAAGTCTTTTCCTTCCTAGGTAAAGGCACATTCACGATGTCAGGTCAGAGGCTCCACCTTTCTTTTCTCCTTCTTTAAACTTTAAAATCATTATCTGCTTTAAGAACAGTATAGCAGTCTGTTCCTACTGACACTTCTTGCCACTTCATGCTCACCTTTCCTTTTCTTTAGTCTGAAACCAATTGTTTGAGCAAATTCATTTCTTCATTTTGAATTGTGGTAGATCCGCGATTCAAATGCATTTTTCTTTTCATTGTAAAAGTAGGGCTACTCCTTTAACAGTAGTTGGGGGAAAGCTCTGCTCTCAAATGTAAACAGCCTGAGAAAATTCTTTTTTTAATAACTTTTTTTTATTGTGAAAATACTGTACAGAGGGGTCACCGTTACATGTGCAAGGTAATGAGTACATTTCTTATCAAGCATTGTTACCTCCTCCTTTGCTTTTTCTCTACCATCCCTTCCCTCCCATCTCCACAACTACACTCTCCTCCTCCAAATTGTAAAGTTCATTTTTCAACATAGTGCCTTGTACATCTCATTGTTACAATGGGTCAACCTGTATCCCCATTTAAACATTTTGTTTTTTGCCTTCCCCTCCACAAATTATACCAACATCAAATACAGTGAAAATAGGGGTTATACTGTGGGGGAGGGACATACAAAGCAACAAAGAAATCATCTTATAAATATGTTGGAAACAATTGCATGAAAGAAAAAACATTTGAATACTTATTTTGGGATTCATTTCACTTAACTTCATCTTATCTGGTCATATATATATATATATATATATATATATATATACATACATATATACATATATATATATATATAGAGAGAGAGCTTTTAATATTTTCTACTTGTCCCAGACATATACTAGTTGTTGCAAATAAGGGAAACCAGGGGACCTATGTTTCTTTGGGCCTGGCTTCTTCACTTAATATAATTTTTTCCAAATGTCTTTACATTTCCTAACAAATGGGGCAATGTCATTCTTTGTGATGGAGGCATAGAATTACATTGTGTGTGATCCATTCATCTACTGAGGGGCATCTGGGTTGGTTCCATATCTTAGCTATGGTAAATAATGCTGCAATAAACATAGTGTGCTGTGAGAATTCTTAATAATATAGTGACTGAGTATAGAGAATGTGGAAGCAGACTGCCTATGTTAAAAACCCATTACCATTGACTAGCTATGTGACCTCAGGCAAGTCACTGTAGTCTCTCTGTGCCTCAGTTAGCTCATCTGTAAAGTGGGGATGACAATAATACATGAATCTTCAGCAATGAATAAATTATAGAATTCTGGCTCCACATACCATAAAACAGTAGAACAGCAGTCACTTGACTAGTGAGCTCTTCACTCTGACTAGCATCCTCCCGTGCTAGCAAAAGCAATTCCAAGATTTCCCAAACATTTACTTCAAGAAAAACATGCTTTCTGTGAGCCTCCACGTGCTGTTTATTAAGCAAATGTATACAGAGCTCTTGCTAGGAGCCAGATATTGTCCTAAGCAGTGGAGTCGTATTTTGTTTTCATAAAAGCACAGGCCCAAGAATTACTAATCCATTGACAACAAAATAAATGGTGCAGGAAACCAAATGTTCTCCTCTGTCTCCATCCAACTCCTGTCTGAATCAGCATGCTGAGGTTAGAGAACCAGATTTATCCAAAAGGGTCTTCACGCACCAGAGAGCCATTAAATTAAAAGGCACTGATGCTTCTAGGAGAAAAAAAAAAAGGAGACTCTCAGTGCTTTGCATTAAAGCTCCACTCAGCAGTCCTGGACTCCTGACCCAGCTAAGGAGTTCTTTTTGCATGGAAAGAACACAACAAAACCATGTGGTTCCTTCCTGCCAGGTGCCCAGGGACTGATGTGTGCCACTCATTAGTGGTAAATGGTAGCTATGTGTGGAAATCCCAGCACATTGCAAACAGAATACAACCCTAAGGAACCATAAATCACCTGCATTGATTCTAAAACTGACTGAGATGCAGCTGGAGAGCTGTTTGTTCAGAATTTAATTTGATTCATCAGCCATTGGACAGGACTTTATATGGTATTAAACTGCGACATTTCTAGCTACTGATGCTGATTCAGGTATTTCTGAGTTTTTCTCTTTGTGGTTGGTTTGTTGGGGGTTTTTTGCCATATTTGTAGGCAGAATTAATCTATTTCATTCAAATCTGCTTCTATTTGTATTGAAAGCATTCAAACAAAGGATGATCAAGAGACATAGATTGTGATAGCTGCTGCAGTTGACAGCACGTTTGACATCTTCCATTAGTTGCCTTTTTATTTTCTTGTAATAATGGAGGAAAATGGAAAATATCCATCAGTGTATTGACAACTATTGAATGCAGTTCCAATGGGCAGGTAAAAGGAAAACTCAGTTTCCCTATTTTCAGGTTTGTTAGTCAGTCATGCAAAACTCTGACCTCAGAATTTCTCACCGTGCTGTTCTTCATACCTGTGTATCCTTTCATCTTAACTGCTCACTGTAGCATGCTTAGGCTGAGCCATTCCTCAAGAATGCTTGTCTTCAGGTGTTAGTACTCCTTCTCTCATACCCACAACTAGACTTTCATCCATTTCCCCCTTTGGATTGAGGAGATCCTTTTCCTACTCCTTGCCTCGCTCCTTGCCTCAATGTTCATGGGCAAATTTCTGGTTGCCTTCAGCCTTCTGCTCTAGTATGAGCTCTACAGTCAGCTATACTAAAGCAGCTTCAATAACATCCTACAATACTGCTTTCATAGTCATTATTTCCCTGCACAACGATATCTCTCTCAATACAAGAATTGTGTTGTATTCATCTCAAGCCAATTTCTTTGCTTATTTTTTTGGCTTTCATATGTATTTTTGTTGAATTAATTTCAATTATATAACCCAATTGTCATTTGAGAACACTGGTAATTTCAACCATTATATATTAGATAGGCCTAAACAAATACTTGTATGCACCATATTTGTAATAAGTGATTCTAACCATTCATTAGGGATGTCTCATAAAACATAAATAAATGAAAGGAGGCTGAACTTGAGGAAAACTCTGACCAAACAAAAACTTCCCCAAACTACTACTTTTCTTATAAAGGGAAATCAAAGGGAGTAAGAGAGAGGGAATCAAAGATGTGAGGATTCTCATCTTTCTCAGGATACATCTAGTTAGGGTAAAGTCAGCAAAGATTTAGGAGAATTAGAGGAGTTAGAAAGGAAATCAGGAGAGAAACAATCTCAACTTTTATGATTACGGCAATCTCCTTAATTATTTCATCTGTCGTATGGCTTTGATCTAACTATTCTATTGGAAAAAAAGTCTTTTGCCACAATTTTCATCAGTGGCCTAGTGTATCACCAGGACTGGGGCACCACATCAAAATTTGGATCATGGTGCTCCCCTGAAACAGTACCTTCAGGATAAAGTCTTGATTTTTTTCCCTAATGGATATTCAAGTTCATGACCCCGATCTATCTTTCTATACTGTTATAGAGATAACACACAAATTTTATAGTCAAATAACTATAAAACACTTTATTTCTCTCCCCTTTCTTAGAGACTCATTTCATAATAAGATGTAAAACTTCAAGTTCTACAGTATAGAAATCATATTTGATAAATATGATCATTACTTATTTATCTCCTTAAAGAATTTGTTTTGTCACTATTTGCCTTTTATTATATAAAGTTTATCTCTTCCAGTTGTTCTCAAGCTTCTAGCAAATGCGTTTTGTATCATGTGTTTCTTTTTTATCTTTGCAAAGGCTGGTTGTTGGAGTTGGACATAGAGTTCACAATAAGCTGGACTACTGTAGCTTTTCAACACCATGATGTGTGAATTTTTCTTGTTAAAACATCTCATTAATTTTAAATTTAAGTTAGCTGATACTACTAATATCATAAAACAAAGAAATTGGAACTCAATTATTTTACATTATGACATATATTTAAAAACTAACAATAAAGTAATGAATTACAAAATCTTTGAAACAAAACTTTTCTTTCTCTCAGATGCCTCATTTCTCCACATGCTACAAGACCTAGAGAATGAGACTTTCAAATCACCTGTGAGAGCAAGGAACCTTTTCTGGATGCTTCATTCCTACATATCATGTATACTTGATCAAGTGTAAGTTTTATCAACCTATGAAACACAACTGTACACATTTCTGCTGATGAAAATTGAGGCTCAGCAGTACCAACCAAGGAAAGGACAGAATATATACTCAAATTCAGAAGTGTTACTTCTAAAAAAAGTCTTTCTTTTTGCACAAAAAGAGTCAACTTTGACCAATGATGAGGTGCATGCAAGTGACCTGAAAACATAGATGCTGAGAAGGGAATCCAAGGAAAGGAAAGCATTTATCCAGCAGTTTTCATATGAAACTTTTACTAAAAGCATTATGAGAGCAGGAATTGTAACTAACAGCTGTCAAGTCCCAATCTTGAGGGAGGAAATAAAAAGTCACCAAAAAGAAAGAAGACTGAACAAAGAATCAGTAATCCAGAAAAGCTATTTTTACTAGAGGGTAAGAAGAAAATTTAGTGTTTTTTTAAAATGGGTTTTTCTTGCCTTTATTTAGTGATGAGACTTTGTATCATGAGAATTGGATCAAACTATGCCATGTAGTTTGTTTTATTGCAGCAGCTAAGGACTGGAGAAGACAGAAGTTTCTTTTTAAAAATATATTTTTTTATTGTAAAGGTACTGTACAGAGGGGTTACAGTTACATGAGCAAAGTAATGAGTCCATTTCCTATGGAGCATTGTTAGCCCCTTCTTTGTTTTTCCCCTAACATCCTTTTCCCTCCCACCTCCCTAACTTCTCCCTCCCCTCAAAGTTGTAAGGTTCGTTTTCAACATAGTGTCTTGCACATCTCATTGTTACAATGGGTTATCCTCTATCCTTATTTCAGCATTTTGTTATTTCCCTTCCCCTCCCCACATTAGAAATATATATGTATATATAAGATGCAGGACACCAGAATCAAATACAGTGACAACAGAGGTTGTCCCATGGGGGAAGAACATACAAAAGAAACAAAAAAAATCACATAGTACATTATACGTACATTAAAAAGAACAACAAGAAAGATAAAATCTATTGTGTCCCTATCCTGGGGTTCATTACACTTAGCATCAGGTACATAGCTTTTGACCTCTTCTGCTTGTCCTAGACATATACTAGTTATTACAGATAAGGGAAACAATGGGACCTATGTTTCTTTGGGCCTGGCTTACTTCACTTAATATAATTTTTTCCAAGCCTTTCCATTTCCTAACAAATGGGGCAATGTCATTCTTTCTGATGGAGGCATAGAATTCCATTGTATATATATACCACATTTTCTTGATCCATTCATCTACTGAGGGGCATCATGGTTGGCTCCATATCTTAGCTATGGTAAATAATGCTGCAATAAACATGGTTGTACTGGTAGCTTTAGTATGGCTTTGTTTGTGATCATTTGGGTAAATGCCTAAAAGTGGGATTGCTGGGTCATAGGGGAGCTCTATGTGGAGTCTTTTGAGGAACCTCCATACTACTTTCCAAAGTGGTTGAACAAGTTTGCACTCCCACCAACAATGCAGTAAGGTTCCCTTTTGGCCACATACCCTTCAGCATGTGTTGTTATTAGATTTCTTGATTCTAGCCATTCTAACTGAGGTGAGGTTGAATCTCAATATTGTTTTGATTTGCATTTCTTTTATGGCTAGAGAAGTTGAACATTTCTTCATGTGTCTATTGGCCATTCTTATGACCTCTTCAGAGAAGTCTCTAAGTCTTTTGCCCACTTATTAATCGGGCAGTTGTTTCTTTGAGAATTTGTTATTGGGAGATTTGGTTTTATGTGTTCTAAGTATTTTAGATATGAGACCCTTGTCTGTTCTATGGCTAGTGAAGATCTTCTCCCAGTCCATGGGCTTTCTATTGATCTTGCTAGCTATGTCCTTTGCATGAAGAAGCTCTGCAGTTTCATGCAATCCATTTGTCCAACTTTTCTTTGATTTCTTGTGTTTCTGGGTCTTTCTTAAGAAAATTTCAGCCTGTGCCATCGAGTCCTAGAGTTTCTCCTATTAATTCCTGTAATGTTTTCAAGGTGTCTGCTTTGACTTTGAGGTCTTTGATCCATTTGGAGTTTATTCTAGTGCAGGGTGTTATATAAGGATCTAGCATTAGTTTTCTATAGGTGCTTAACCACTTTTGCCAGCATCATTCATTGAAGAGGCTGTCTTTCTTCCATTTGATATTTT
This sequence comes from Dipodomys spectabilis, assembly GCF_019054845.1. Lineage (NCBI taxonomy): Eukaryota > Metazoa > Chordata > Mammalia > Rodentia > Heteromyidae > Dipodomys > Dipodomys spectabilis. The sequence goes on along the minus strand of NW_024870835.1, from coordinate 3,656,725 downwards.
TAGCTCCCTTATTGAAAATTAGGTGGCTATAGGTCTGTGGGTTCATTTCTGGGTCTTCAGTTCTATTCCACTGGTCCTCGGGTCTGTTAGCCAGAAGTTTCTTTCAGAGCCATGAACCATGTTTTATAGTTTTATCCATAGACATTTCCCCCTTCCTCACAAATATATGAATATTAACTGAATGGCATTTTAATTTAGAATGATTAGATGCATTTTTTTCATGTCAGACAACTATTTAAATTTCCTGAATCCCCTTAATTACTATGTCTTCACAAACTTCAAGGAACAAGATAGTATGGACTTATAAGTAAAATGATTTCACATTTGATGTTCTGAAGAGAAGAAATAAATCAACATTGCTTATGGGTAGCTACATCAGCCATCAAAAGTCAATATTTCTACATATATGTTTTAATAGTTTGGGCATCAACATAACATCTAGTATGCACTCAGCACTATTGTGTGTTCTTAACTCTGTAGCTAGGCAGACTGTATCTGAGCATCTATGTTAAGTATAAACTACACTCATGGAAATAGTCTTTCCTTCTACAAGACACAGGTAATGCTTCTTATATATCATGTAAATGCAAGTAAAAGTACCATGGAAGAAAATGGAACTTGACTATATGTTAGGATGATGTGAAAAAAACTAAAAATAGTGACCTTTCATTCTTGGTGCTTTTCACAAAGAATTCTTGGCCTCCATGAGAACCCAACTCTTCAAAGCTTTTATTTCATGAAGTTACCACAGATAGAAACTTCTCAGCTAGCACATGTCAAAGCTTATACCAGGAATGTAAACTGTACAATAATTTTTTTATTTCTTTAGACACCTAGAACAGAAAACTTAAACACCCAAGTGTCAAAATAAGATAGATAATCCAATAAATTTGCTAGAGCAGGGACAAGCAAAACAAACACAGCCTTCTGTTATACGGATGTCTGTTAACTCACTCTGACCACTAGCCTGAAATTTTAGCCTGCCACACGTCTTTCCTGCCAGGCTGTTTATTTAGACTCCTGTAAAGTCTCCTGGCACCCATTTTTAATTTTTAGCTTGCTTCTTGTCAGCTTTCTGAAAAGCATAGCAAGATCCACTGTTTAACAAAACACACACAAATCAGGGAAGGAGGAGATGAATGATGTGGGGTGGGGAATGTGGGATGATTTAGGCATCTCCTAGAAAATGGCATGGACCATGCTCCTGGTCCCATTTGTTTGCAACCGAGTGATATGGTTTCCAGATAAGGTTAATCTTGTGTCCTTGATTTAACTACATGGCAGTCCTCAGAAGAAAGGTTTTACCTCATGAGATATTATTATCTGTATCCATTCATAAAATACTACAAAAACTATGTGGGAAACAAAATGTTCAATGGCAGTTCATTTCATATGAATAGTTTACTAATGCTGATTGGATAGCTTGAAAAGTCCTAAAGAAACCATCTTGACCTACAAAAGAGGAAGCATAAACTTTGGAGTTCAAAGGTGATTGTCTGATCGTGTTATTTTTGTTTAATGAGCCTGATAATGCACCAAGCAGCAGCCATTTATCAAGTAATTGATACATGCATTGTTGTACCTGCATTAATGAACATAATGAACATATTTGGTGAGCTAAAAATTGGAACTCAGGGTCTTTTATGAAATAACAGGGGAAGCTTGTAACTTAAGAGGAAAGCTGGAAGATGCTCCAGTTATTTGGGGCACCTGCACTGCCCTCAACTGTGGGTGCCCGAAGCTAACAGGCACTTTGATGACATAAGCAGGGGAAATGTTAAAAGCCAGTTCAGAAGTGAGCACCTTACTCTGCAAAAGCAAAGCTTGTAATCACAAGGGATACAAACTTTGCTGTCTCTTCACCATCTCCCCACTCTCATTCCCATGGAGTTGGAAGCAATGTCTCCATTTCCTAGAAGCCCATTTGATCAATTCAGACTTCTTAGATAATATTCACCAATTATAGAAGAGATCTTGAGATTTGGGGAGGCTTCACAGAAAGAGAAGGAAAGAAGAGTCTTTTAAAAAAGTAAATTTCTCCCATGATCCCACTGTATGTATGCGTGTGTATGTGTGGGGGTTTGCATATAAAAGAAGAAATGAAAGTCCTAGATTCCCTTCTAACATAAATAATCCCTTCCTCACGGTTAACCACTATTATTAGCATTTGAAGTCATTCTTCCTGTATTTATATCTTTCCTGTGCTTATATCTTTTCTAAAGCACACAGATGTACATGAAAGGATGCATCTATATTTATGTTCCAAAACTAAATCACTTTTTTTGTAGTAATAGGGTTTGAACTCAGCGTCTTGTGCTTGCCAAGAAGGTATTCTACCACTTCAGCCATGCCTCTAGCTCTTTTATTTTATTTTTCCCATAGGATCTCACATTTATGCCCAAGACTAAAATACACTTATTTATGCTTCCCATGTAGCTGTGATGACAGACATGTGCCACCATGGCCAGCTCATAATGGTTGAGATGGTCCTCATGAATTTTCTTCTCCGGTTGACCTTAAATCTTGATCCTCACAATTTCTGCCTCTCAGGGATTACATGCATGAGCCACCATTGACAAGCAATATAACAACTTTTTTTTAACCCCCACCTAATGCATTAATCAATTTTGTATTCCAAACAACACCCCAGTTAACATCCTTGTATATTTTTTTAATTTATTTGTGTTAGTATTTTTTCAAAATTTCTTAGAAATAGCAATTCTGACACTTGCCTGAAGTTATGAATGTATCCAAAGAAGAAATTGGGAATTGAAGGCGTCAGAACTAGCAGCAACAGAAACGTAGAGAATATAGAAGACAAATATTGATGGTGCCCACACATATTCTGTTGAGAGAAAGAAGTCTTAATTCCTGCTCCCAGGTACCCTTCTGAGGTAAGAAATAGACCGTTTTAATAATATCTAATTCTGGTAACTTCTAGAGATTATCTGTTTATTAGGCAACATTAATACAAAATAATGCAATACGATATAGTTTTCCTGAGTAGCAAAACTTTCCTTGAGAGCAAGAAAGTCGAGTAAAGGAAAAATGCAGCCAGTGAATTTTCAGAGGCCAATCTCTGAGACATGAATTCTTTCACCTACCAATGAGAACTGAGAACCAACTTTGCCATATGTACCTACTACTCCATTGTTCTGCCCAAGTTGGTGATAAAACTAATCTCAGATCCATAGAATTACCATATTATGGGGGCCTGACATTGTATGGTCAACAACATGTCCCTACTATAAATCCTCAGTTCTAAACTCTGCTAGCAATGAGCTCCTAGAAAGCAAGGGCCACTTATGATTTAAATTTGTCTATTTGTCATCCCCAATGCTAGAGGACAATGGCAGAGTGGACATCTATTGCCCAGTTCCTCAATAGCCTTCATATTTCTCACATCCTATGTCCAATGCCAGTCCTCCTGGTGATTGATATCAAATACAGCAGTACTTCCCACAAGTGATTTAGCCATCTCCAATCTCATTCTCTTCACAAAAGTACTACCTTCCTGTTAACAGGACAAAAACTGCCATATGAAGGCTCAAGATCTGATCAACCAAAAGTTTGCAATCCAGTGTTTCACTACATCTCTTTATTCCCATCTCCAAGCCTCTGCTTTTATTGCTAGCATTTTAGGAGCTACTTTTCCATTCCCACTATACTTTTCTTAAGAAATTCAATGCATATTTGTAAGAAAGAAAGTTAAATGTATCACTGAAAGCCCAGAGCTCATTCAGTAAGGCAAAGGTAAATGATAGCTAGGATGAGAGAAGAAGAGCTGTATTCACAAATGTAAGAGGCCAGTCAGTGCTGATTCTACCCATCATGAGGCAGACCCACACAGGAGCACAAAAAACAAAGGCAATGAGACGTAGCCCTTGTTTCAAATGGGTGATGGCTTTCTTGTGCAACTCAGTCTTTTGGAGTTTCAATTTTCCTATTCATGAAATATAGGTGAGAAAACTTGTCTTCTTCATGTCATAGCAGGATTGGGAAGGTTAAGTGGAGAACAATGAATGTAAGAATGCTTTATGACTGTAAGCAATATAGCATAACATAGCATTACTGTTAGCCACATAAGCATAACTTCTATTTTCAATCTAAAAACATCTCTTGTATTCTAGAGTCCGCTAAATACTGTAGAAGCAAAACAACTCTATGTCATGTTTCCTTTTTTCCAGATGATCTAGATTGCAACATTTCTGTCCACTGTTCTTGTAAGTATATTTCTCAAATATAGATTCTTACATAGATTTGATATAAAGCTGTTTTGCTCTTGAGGAGATATATATAAATATATAACATAATTATGTCTAGATACAAACATATTAACTTTTAACTTGGCATGACATAAAATGATCAATAATTTTTAACGTGTTATTTTAAAAAAAACTAAGTACAAAAAGAAAGGGAATGCAACAAAGTAAAGGGACAAAGAGCTAGCAGAAATGTCTGCTTCCGAACCACGTAAAATTTATCTTTGAAACCAATGAAAGTCTGCTTTCATACCTTTGACTAAGGCACTAAGCAGAGAAAAACATCCTTTTGAGTAGGGTTAGATGTGAATTATGACTAGTTTAGAAGAGAATGCCTTTCACAGGAAGTCTTTGGCAGCTGTGGAAGCTGGATTAAAGAGGAGATAATTTGAGTGCATAATAAATGGAATGTATATACATGGGTATTAATGAATGCCATTTTTGACAGTTAAAAAGAATCTATTTTGACCTTAGTTGGAATATGCATGTAATGTGTCTCTCATTCCAACTCTAGCATTACTAACTGGTGTAGTAATATCTGAACACTAAAGCAAGAGAAACTGCATTCTGTCATTACATCAACACGTTACTTTAGAAATCCCTGTCTTGACACAGGGAATATGTTGACAGAGGATGGAACACATTTTTTCCTGAAAAGCCCACATAGCACAACATAGTTGCCCAGAAAGCCAACTTCATTTAAATACTTACAAAGCCTCTGAGGAAAAATCCAAATCATTTTGTAAAAAAAAATAAATCACAGTTTGAAGTAAAATATTTCCAACAGAAAAAGCTGGGAAAGTAGATGGAAAACCTGAAGGTTTTTTTCTTCTACTTGAGGAGCCAGTTTTTCCTGTGGCATAAATATATGTATGTAAGTATTTTAGCAGGAATCAGTGAGGGCTTGTGCTTGTATCCAGGTTGACTGGAAAACACTGGACAAGTTTATACAATGTATCCTCAAGGAGAGGAAAAGTCCTGGTAAGAAATTCATCTGCCTAGCTTGTTCTTGCAGTATCTAATTCAAAGAACCTTGTGATAATTCCCAATGGCTTTCCATTCAGATCTCAGCTGCATTTAGTTTGGGTTTCAATTCTTAACACTCTTCTACCCATGGCTCTCTCATAAACATTATTACTATATACATCTTCCAGAAGATTTTTTTTCAAATATTTTTTGTTTTGAAACTAACGGGCTGAATTTGGAATATCTAGCAAATAATCATCTCCCACGTGGCAATGGGGGTATCTATATCTAAGTAAGCATGGTTTTCCTAAGGTACATGTGTAAAATCAAGGATTGGTCAATTTTTTTTGGAGAGTCAGGCAGTCAATATTTAGGCTTTGAGATCATAGTCTCCTTTATGACTTCGCTCTGTCACTGTAGCGTGAAGTCAGTTGTAGACAACAGATGATCCATAAACAAGTAAACATGGCTGTGTTCCAATAAAACTTTTTAATAGATACACATTTAAATTTCATATGATTGTCATGTTACACGACGTATTCTTTTTTTCCAAATTATTTAAAAATATAAAAAAAATCTTAATTAGCAGACTATACAACAGCAAGCAGCAGGCCAAAGTTTGTTGGCAATAAGTCAGAATTTGCTGACCCCTGTCTTAGAAGCTCAGGAGAATGCCAAGGGACATTTCCAGGAGTAGGTATAGCCCTTCCTCAAAGGACAATGAAGTATGAAAGTCAGTAATGCTGTCTTCTAAATATTATTTGGACTTTCCCTGATCATATGTCAGCCTTGTCTTTGTTTCCTATCCTTAAGTCAATATGGCATGTGACTTTATGTCTCTTCCAGGTAAAAAATGTTAGAAAGGAAAGAAATGACTTACCATATTCCCTTTACAATGTTACAGCAGTTATGAATGGGAAAAGTACATACAACTGACCTTCAGTTCCTGTAGCCTGAAAAAGAAAATCCTTAGATTTAGGAGTGGCTTGTTCACAGCTTGACCCATTCTGTACTAAATGCAACTGACTTATCCAAGACTATGATCAGAGCATGCCTAGACATCCTTAAAATGAAACACTTATGCCCACTTCAGGAGGAGACAGCTACTTTATCAACTGCAAATAGGTTGCCAACACATTATGAATTTATTGTCCTTGAATCTCTGACCTATAGAAAACTATAAAAATGACAGAGAACTTTTTAATGTTACTATGCAACATAAATTAAGGTATTTTAAGACAGGTAATCTCATATTCTGTTGTTGGGAAATTAATCTTCTGTAATCTTTTGAAAGTTATTTTCCTATATCCATCCAGATATTTTACAATTTTTAAAACATTTCCACTACAAACTTTACTTCAAAGAATTTAGCCTAAAAAACAAGAACTGAGGCAAATATTTATGTAGGATATCCATTCTTTAAATAACAGAAAAAAACTCTTGGAAATGATTTGTCTAACTTTAGGGAGAAACTAAGAGTTAAGTTGTACTCATACAATGAATAGTTAAATGACAATTGAAATCAACTTTATAAATGAATTCATAAACAAATTATATGTACGTATGTATTCTACATAGGATATTCTATATATATGATAATTCCATGTTGATTATTATTTGTGTATAATATTATATGTATGTAGATAGACAAAGAACTGAATATATCAAAATATCATAGGATTATAATTGATTATAATTTTGTTCCTTGACATTTTGCTCCTTTAATACTGCTTTAAGGACTGTTTATTACTCATATAATTAAAAAATTATTATAAAGCTATTTTAACTAGTCTTGAACCAGGAAGATTGAAAATACTCCAATTTCCTTCTTTCCATAATTTATAAAATTATAAAATTTAATGTAATGTCAGCATAAAATCAACCTCCTCCTCCAACAAAATGACTCATAAAGATCCACACTGGAAAGAACGGGTCTTGCTTCTTTCCAGTGTTGGCATATATTAATTCAAAGCTTCTTACTAATTACATTGATTTGCAACCTTAATTCTTGTAAATAATTTGCTTTGAGGGTTGGATAGATCTTCTAGCCTCAGATTCCTACAACCTGGACAACACATTTCAATATCTTAACACAATAAATTTTATGCCCTTTGAAGTCTGATAAGGTATTCCATCAGAAGTCTTTGTTTGATTCTAGAATCCACTCTGTTGGACTGCCATCTGTAAGAGCTTCCTGAGAAATGTTTGGTGATATTAAAGTTTAAATTTAGAACCTCATGCTTCCTAGGTAGGAGCTCTACCACTGAGCCACACCTCCAGCCCCCTCAAATCAATTTTGAGTCTTACCTCAAAGCTGTTCTAAAAGCCTAAGTCAGAATGAACTTGTTCTTGTGTGGATGATCAGAATCTGGCATGCATCACACAAAATCATGTATCTTTTTGCAACATCAGAGGGAAGGGACTAGGACATGTACGGTCCCACATGGTGTTCAACACAAAGCCTTTACATAGTAGGCACTTCCTTCCAATGTCTTTGAATCAATACTGTGAAAGATAATAGAACAAAGATGCACTATGTTTTATGGAAGTGGTTTTAACCATACCTTCTCTTAACCAATATTATATGAAAAATTTTTTTTAATATTAAAAGATTGTCCTGGTTGGAGTCATGACTTAAGTAGTAGAGCACCAGCCAATGAGCAAAAGTGTTAGATCAAAATTTCAATTGCAATCTCAGAAAAAAAAAGTTGTCTTATATTTGTAGTTGTTCTTTTCTTCTCTCTCTCTCTCTTTTTTTTTTTTTTTTGGTCGGTCATGGGGACTGAACTCTGGGCCTGAGCACTGTCCCTAAAGCTCTTCAGCTCAAAGCTAGCATTCTACCACTTGAGCCACAATGCCACTTCTGGCCTTTTTCTGCTTATGTGGTGCTGAGGAATGGAACCCAGGGCTTCATGCATGCAAGGCAAGCACTCTACCACTGAGCCACCTTCTCAGCCCCTCTTTTCTTCTCTTTTAAAACTATTTTTAAGTAGTTGAACAAAGGAGTTGCCATTCAATGAAGTAGTTTATTAACACAATGCATCTTGATCAATGTCATCCCTTTCATTATTCCTTCCAACCCTACCCCTTCCCTCAATTTTCTTGATTTTGTAGGAGATGCATTGAATTTTATGCCTGCATTATACCTTCTTTCTTCATAAGGAGATTCAGAAAAACCATCTGGAAAACACCAAGATATTCTAAATCTCTTTGGAGATTGACTTAAAAGCCAAGGGATATAGCACATGATTTCTTATTCCTCTGATAATCCTGTCATAGTTTACAGGTTTTTAAATTCCCTGGACTTTTCCTTTTCCTGGAAAATCCATGTTTTTCAGTAAATCAACTTTTTAGCCCAGTGGGTTTAAAAATAGACTGTCATGAATGTGCTTTAGCATTGCTGAATTTGCAGACCGGTGGAAAGAAAAGCAAAGAAATAAAGCAAAAGTGAGAGGTGTGAACATTCCCCATCCATCTTAATGGAGTGCTAACCTTCCTGCCTCAAGGTGACTGTTTAAATTCTAGACCTATTAAACAATGAGCTAAATCCAAACACTGAGGCTGGAAGTGAAATCTCCTTGAAACAGGACAGCTGTGTCCAGTTTGGATCATGATTGAAGCTTTAAAAAGTAAATACATCCAATGAACTGATTTGGGCTACCTTCTTCAGCTTCAGCCTTTAGAATCTTTCTGCTACGTTCTACCATCCTGTTTAAAGGCTAAGAGGGATGTTACTGTTATCTTGGCACTCCAGGCAGGGTAAATTAATTCAAAGAGTCTATCTTTTCTCCCAGCGTATCTCAAACTCTTAGACTCTTAATGAGTGTTGGATTGCATCCTCTGGGAAGCAATGTGTAGAGCCCAACATTGAGCATGTAGTTGGGAAACAAGGCAGAAAGAGGCTGAAAACTGGACACTCGATGATACAAAAAGTCCTTAAAAGAAAGCTATGGGACTACTTTCCAAAGAATTCGTTTCTTCATTAAAAAATAAAAGAATTGGAGTCAGCTGTGGGTAGCTCATGCCTGTAATTCTAGCTATTCAGGAGATCTGAGGATTGAGGTTCAGCTTAGGAAGGCAAATCCATGAGACTTTTATTTCCAATTAACCACCAGAAATCCAGAAATTGAGCTGTGGCTCAAGAGGTAGAGTTCCAGTCTTGAGCATAAAAGATCAGTAACGGGGCCCAAGTATACAAAGCCCAAGTATACACAAAAAAAATAAAAGAATTGGAATCAAATAATAAATCCTTGCTAATCCTGTTGCTCAGTAATCAAGGGAAAGCAGAAGAGAAAAATGTTACCTATTTTGAAGTCCAGTCAGACATAGTCTCTAGTTCCATAGCTTTAGGACTTACCAACATAAGTAGATTTAAATTTTTTTCTGAACTAGGTACTTATCTCTAAAATAAAACAATAACAACAAAACACCTACTGCCTTATAATTACCATCTTGAAACTAAAGGCCATCATTGTGAGCATAGCAAGCAATTAAATTGTAATTCTTATACTGAGATTAGTAGGAGCTCACAGAGGGATCTGACTGGCAATCACTGAAAATAGACAAAAAGTCACACAAATATGTATAGAGAAAAATACAAAAAAATCAGAAGTAATGCTATTGTGTAAAGTGGTAGAGTGTTAGCTTTGAGCAAAAATACTCAGGGATAGTGCCTAGTCCCTGAGTTCAAGCCCCACGACCAACAAAAGTAAATAAATAAATAACAAAATGTTAACTATATTTTTTTGGAGTATACTCCCAAGTGTTGAGACTTCATAGTTTTGCTTACTTTTTTTGTTTCTTAATTTTCTATATGAACATATTTGCTTTAGATGGTTTAATAAATACTTTTTACTGGAGAGAAAAGTCATATCTTATCAGTAGTCTAGATATTAACTAACCCTTTGTAGGTTGCTATACATCAGTCACGCAACTATATACTTCAGATTTCATGAGAGAGTTCTAGACAAGGATATCCTATTCTATTTGTTTAATTTTGTCTACTGTATGTGGTTATATTATCATATTAATTCTTTGAATTAGTTTAGTTTTTATGCTTATATGATAGTGGAGATATCATATCCAAATATTGAAAATGCACACCATATAACTACTGGGAACTTGGATCAAAAAAAAAGTCTTGTGTGTAGATTTTTTTTTAAAAAGTTGCAAAAATCTAATATACAAAATATACAAGGAGCTCAAGAAACTAATCCCTCCCAAAGCTAATAAACCAATCACTAAATGAGCCAAAAAACTAAGGAGAGACTTCTCAGAAGAGGTCAGAAACACATGAGGAAATGCTCAACATCCCTAGCCATAAAGGAAATGCAAATCAAAACAATTCTGAGATTCAATCTCACCCCAGTGAGATTGGCCAACATAATCAATTCCAACAACAAATCTTTTCAGGGATGTGAGGAAAAGGAACCCTATTAAAGTGTTGGTGGGAATGTAAACTAATACAACCACTCTGGACAGCAGTCTGGAGATGCCTCAAAAAACTACAACCTCCATACTACTTTCCAAAGAGGTTGAACAAGTTTATACTCCCACCAACAATGCAGTAAGGTTCCCTTCTGTCCACATCCCCTCCAGCATCTGTTGTTATTAGAGTTCTTGATTATAGCCATTGTAACTGGGGTGAGGTGGTATCTCAATGTTGTTTTGATTTGCATTTCTTTTATAGCTAGAGAGGCTGAGCATTTCTTCATGTGTCTATTGGCCATCCTTCTTTCCTCTTCAGAGAAGTTTCTCTGTAAGTCTTTAGCCCACTTATTTATTGGGCAGTTGTTTCTTTGAGGATTTGTTGTTGGGGGATTTAATTTTTTAGGTGAAATGAACCCCAAGATAAGTATTTAAATGTTTTTTCTTTCATGCGATTGTTTCTAACATATTTATCAGATGATTTTTTTGTTGCTTTGTATGTCCCTCCCCCATGGTATAACCCCTGCTTTCACTGTATTTGATGTTGGTATAATTTGGGGAGGGGAAGGGGAAAAAATCGTTTAAATAGGGATACAGGTGGACCCATTGCAACAATGAGATGTACAAGCCATTATGTCGAAAAACAAACTTTACAACTTTGGCTGGGGGTTGGGGGAGATAGGAAGGGATGGGAAGGGGAAACAAAGGAGGAGGCAACAATGCTTGATAAGAAATGTACTCATGGGGGCTGGGAAGGTGGCTCAGTGGTAGAGCGCTTGCCTTGCATGCTCGAGGCCCTGGGTTCGATTCCTCAGCACCACATAAGCAAAAAAGAAAAAAGCCAGAAGTGGCGCTGTGGCTCAAGTGGTAGAGTGCTAGCCTTGAGCTGAAGAGCTGAGGGACAGCGCCCAGGCCCAGAGTTCAGGCCCCATGACCGGACCCAAAAAAAAAAAAAAAAAAAAAAAGTAATGTACTCATTATCTTGCCCATGTAATTGTAACCCCTCTGTATGGTATTCTCACAATAAAAAAAAATGTAAAAGAAAAGAAAGAAACAAACAAAAACTACAACCTACAACCCAGCCATACCACTCCAGAGTGGCACTCAGAACATTACAAGCCAAGATACCATAGAGACACTCGCACATCCACATTCATTGCTGCACTCACAGTAGCCAAGTTATGCAAAGAGCCCAGCTGCCTCACAATAGATGAATGGATCAAAAACATGTGGTATCTATACACAATGGAATTCTACACAGCCATTAGAAAGAATAATATTATATCATTTGCAGGAAAATGGATGGACCTAGAACAAATCATGTTAAGTGAAGTAAGCCAAGCTCAGAAAGACAAACAGCACATGTTTTTTTTCTCCTATGCAGAAGCTAGATCTAAAATACACCGGGGCATGATAAATTGCACAGAACTCTAGGCATTCACACACAGTGAGATCAAAGGCAGACAGCCTCAGATCGTATAAAACGAGACTTATCAAAATGAACTCCAGGAAATGGAAGCAAGAGGGTTTTTTTTCCTTTTCCTTTTCTTTTCTTTTCTCTCTTGTTTGTTTTTATTAGTGGGAGTAAGTGGGGTACCAAAATGAAGGGACATAGAGTGAATGAATGCAGCAGTGGTATTCAGTAGAATTCATGTCGAACTATACATTTTGTGGGTGGAATGGGAGAAAAAACTGGGAGATAACAAAGGAAGGGACAATATTGTCCAAAAAGAAATGTACTCTGTATATCACATGTATAATAACAATACACATTTTTAAGAAATGACTAAGTTGCACTGTGTCTGAACAGAGACCAAGCACATATTGTGAAAAACAGAGATGTCACATTGGATAGCAGCACCATGGCAAGTTCTGACAGAACTCACCTGGCTCCAATGGAGGACTCTGTATTGAGTTGGTAGTAGAGATGACAAAAGTAGAAAGACTCGGATGAAGGCTAAAATACAAAACGGAAGGAGCTACAGGTTTCCAGATAAAGAAGAGAATTCTGTAGTTACAATACATGGGAGTGGGGGAAGACATGTGACTTCAACTCAGGGTCTGGGCACTGTCCCTGAGCTTTTTGGTTCAAGGCTGGCTGTCACTTGAGACATTGCTTTTAGGTAGCTAGTTGGGAATATGAACCTCACAGACTTCTTTTCTGGGCTGGATTTGATCTAAAATCATCAGAACTCAGTTTCCTGAGTAGCCAGGATTACACACATGAGCCACCATCATCCAGCCTTGGAATTTAAAAAAAATATGGAGAAGTTTATAAACCTCAGAATTACAAAAATAAGCTATGTGACTTTACAGACATTAGTCAGATAACAGAATTTCATATTGTAATATAGCATAGATGTGTACTATATGTAGTATTTACCTCACATATATACTATATAGCATACTATAAAAATGTTATCTTCTTTTCTAATTGTGTGAAAAATTGGATACCTTATTTAATTGAATGCGTTTAGCTGAATGAAATAAAATGTGATCCCTGTAAGGCAGTTTTCATCAGCACCAATATATGTGCCAGGACAACTGAAGGGGTGGGAAAGATTAATTGTGGCTCAAGGATTCAGAAGTTTTCGCAAATAGTCCTCCATTGATTCTGTGCCTGTACTGAAGTGGAACCTCATCGAGCATGTTTACAGAGACTATTCACTTTATGGAGAACAGGAAGTAGAGAAAAGGAATATAGGATGATCCAGGGAGATATATGGCTCCACTACTAAGGACATGCCCCCGGTAACAATTTGATGAAACAGCTACCCCATAAAGGTCCATGGGAAAGCAAGAGTCTGAATTTTCAATGGTTAGTGTAAACTGTTTTCTCTATCCACTTGAAAAATCATCAATTTGCTGTCATGTAAACAATCATCAATGAGTATTATTCATGTTATTTTTGTAAAATCCCTTCTTTAATCCATGCCCAAATTCTTTATTCTTACAGAAAACTTTCTGCTTCACCAAGTGACTCAGTTGGGTTAATTATTTTAGCAAAACTTGCTTCAAATAAAAGTACCTACCCTGCATTTATCACCTTTGTGTGTGTGTGTGGGTGTGTGTGTACGTGTGCATACACAATATGCACACATACAGAACAAACACTTACAAGAATAGGTTTTGATTTCTTTTTTCATTTTGCTCTTCCCATTAATATTTTTTGCTTAGCCAAATTTATAGAATAAAGATAGCATTGTTTTAGGTCTGTTAGATTGTTGTGGACTTTGCTTTGGGTTTTAGATGTAACAAGAAAAAATACAACAGAAGCCAAGAATATATGGTTTCTGCGAACATTTACATTTTATGCACAGTTTAAATGTAATATTTCATAAATGCTTTTAACATTATGCATTGAATGATGAACATTGTAATGTCCTCAGGCATAGAAAGAAAATTAAACAAAATAGGAATTTTAGATATACACAGGGCATAGTTGAAAAAAACTTCTATTAACTCAGTCAGATGCCATAAGCATAGTCTAAAAATACAAGGTAAATATGCAATTATCAAAGTTTAATTTTAAAGAAAACTGTTTCTGAGTAGTATTTGAAATAAAGAGTGCCAGCCACCCAGAATGACTGAAGAATAATCAAAGAGTAAAACTGAAAATAGGTGACAAACTCCTGTCTGCTTCGTTTTGTTTTCTAATAAAAACCAAATGGACACAAAATGAGAAGAATTTAAAATTTTCTTTTTAATATATATTTTTATTGTAAAGATACTGTACAGAGGGGTTACAGTTACATGAGCAAGGTAATGAGTTCATTTCCTATTGAGCATTGTTACACCCTCCTTTAAATTTCCCCTACCATCCCTTTGTTTTGTAATTAGAATATTTCATCTTTCATAAGAGCTTATTTCCCGTGCAGGTTTTCGATCTGCACAAATTTTCCTAGATTCCCTCAGGTAATTAATTTTGTGAATATTGCTGGATGACATATTCCCCCTTACCATCACTCTTACTACAATGTTATATTGAGAAATAAAGTTTGATATTTATGGCAAACTTTACGTGGGTCCAATGAATGTAGACCTTAAGTATTCCTAGGTGATGTAACTAGTGCAAACAACTTTATCTTACACATTTTGACACTATATTGATCATGCAGGGCAAATATTCAAGTGTTGGATAGCATTTGGTTCTGTATCAAACCTTATGGTCTCATAATATTTTACATCACATAATGAATATATAAAGTAATTTAGGATATTTTCCTTCAGCTCTATCTCAATAAGGTCCCCTGACTAACACTCTGGAGACAGCCACCTCTCTGTTGGCTGCTATTTCTAGCATTGTTTACTATTTGCTTTCTTGGAAGCCATACAACCATCCCAGATTTTTTATTCACCAAGTCTTCATCCAGGATACATATAATTAGCACCATAATTCAAAACAAGAGGAAGTTAATTTCTTTTTGTTTGGCAGTAGCTCCATAAGCAGCTTATTTCCTGTTTCTATACAAGTTTTTGGTTCACCAAATGCCCCTCCAATTTTAGATTTTGTATTAAAGTCTCATACCTTTATACTGTTCTTTTAGCACTAAGTGTAAGACAATTACTTCTGTTTAAACAACTGCCCAATAAATAAGTGGGCTAAAGACTTATAGAGAAACTTCTCTGAAGAGGAAAGAAGGATAGCCAATAGACACATGAAGAAATGCTCAATCTCCCTAGCCATAAAAGAAATGCAAATCAAAACAACATTGAGATACCACCTCACCCCAGTTAGAATCAAGAACTCTAATAACAACAGATGCTGGAGGGGATGTGGACAGAAGGGAACCTTACTGCATTGTTGGTGGGAGTGTAAATTTTTTCAACCACTTTGGAAAGCAGTATGGAGGCTCCTCAAAAGACTCCACATACAGCTCCCCTATGACCCAGCAATCCCACTTTTGGACATTTACCCGAATGATCACAAACAAGACCATACTAAAGTTACCAGCACAACTATGTTTATTGAAGCATTATTTACCATAGCTAAGATATGGAACCAACCCAGATGCCCCTCAGTAGATGAATGGATCAAGAAAATGTGGTATATATATATATATATACCACATTGTATATATATATATATATACAATGGAATTCTATGCCTCCATCAGAAAGAATGACATTGCCCCATTTGTTAGGAAATGGAAAGACTTGGAAAATAATTATATTAAGTGAAGTAAGCCAAGCCCAAAGAAACATAGGTCCCATGGTTTCCCTTATTTGCAATAACTAGTATATGTCTGAGACAAGCAGAAAAGGTCAGATAAGTTGATATTAGGCAAAATGAACCTCAAGATAAGAATTCAAACGTTTTTTTTCTCTTGCTTGCTATTGTTTCTAATATATTTATAAGATGATTTCTTTGTTGCTTTGTATGTCCCTCCACAACGGTAAAACCCCTACTTTCACTGTATTTGATGTTGGTATAATTTGTGGAGAGGAAGGGAAAAAACAAATCGTTTAAATAGGGATACTGGTGGACCCATTGCAACAATGAGATGTACAAGACGTTATGTCGAAAAACGAACTTTACAACTTTAGTGTGGAGGGGGGGCGGACAGGGGCGGATGGGGGGATGGGAAGGGCTGGCAAGGGGAAACAAAGAGGAGACGACAATGTTTGATAAGAAATGTACTCATTACCTTGCTCATGTAATTGTAACCCCCTCTTCACGGTATTTTCACAATAAAAAAATAAATAAAAAGATAATAATTAAAAAAAGAAAGTTGACTCTCAATGAGCGTTAAAAAATTAACTATGACTGTGGTATTAAAAATATCAATTAATGTTTTTTGAAGTCAATATCTTAAGGATTCCCCAGACATAAATTTTAATTGGCTGTTACAAAATGATTGGGGCTAAGAAAAAGATACCTACTAAAACCCTTATCGCTTCTAAATAAATTAATTAAACAAAGAGATAAAAAAATTTACATAATTCTCAGATCAATTCATTTGTTGCACATCCACTAAGTATTCATACTTTTGACAAATAGCTTAGAAAGGCACAGTAAAGATAAGAGATACAGTAGATTCATTAATCTCAATGTTTTCTGTTGAGGAATTTTAGTCAATCTCTGCAAAAACTTTATGATGATCAACTGGGTAATAAATACCATACATGATCATATATTAGGGTCATTTGAAAAATTGACCAATTTCAAATTCCTCAGAATAACCAATTTTCAAATTCCTACTTGAGCTTTGTCGTCATTTCTCTTTCCTTCTTTCTGTTTCTTTCTTTATCTCTCTCTCTTCCTTTCTTTCTTTCTTTCCTTCCTTCCTTCCTTCCTTCCTTCCTTCCTTCCTTCCTTCCTTCCTTCCTTCTTCCTTCCTTCCTTCCTTCCTTCCTTCCTTCCTTCCTTCCTTCCTTCCTTCCTTCCTTCCTTCCTTCCTTCGTTTCTTTCTTTCTTTTTTTCTTTCTTTCTTTCTTTCTTTCTTTCTTTCTTTCTTTCTTTCTTTCTTTCTTTCTTTCTTTCTTTCTTTCTTTCTTTCTTTCTTTCTTTCTTTCTTTCTTTCTTTCTTTCTTTCTTTCTTTCTTCTCTGTGTGTGTGTGTGTGTGTGTGTGTGTGTGTGTGTGCGCGCCAGAACTGGGGCTAAAACTCAGGGACCAGGTGCTGTCCTGAACTTCTTTTGCTGAAGGATAACACTCTACCACTTGAATTTCCAGCTTTTTTGGGGGGTGGGGTGGGGAGGGATGTAGTTTATTGGAGATAAGAGTTTTATGGGCTTTCATGCCTGGGCTGGTTCTAACCCATCATCCTTAGATCCTCAGCCTTCTGAGTAGCTAGAATTAGAGGTGTGAGCCCCTGGCACCAGGCCATTATTTTTATTTTTGAGTATAGATAGTGAAATAAGGTGGCCATAGAAAAGCTGAGGAGAATGGACAGCACAAGAACAAAGTGTGGGGAAAAAATTCACTCTCAGTGAGAGATACTGAAAGTAACAACCAGAGAAAAAGCATTGCTTCTTTCTATTAAAGAATCAGACCAAAAAATAATAATAATCAGACAAATATAGCTTAAATAGGGATACAGGTTAACCCATTGCAACAATGAGATGTGCAAGACACTATGTTGAAAAATGAACTTTACAATTTGGAGGTGGGGAGTGTAGTTGTGGAAGTGGGAGGAAAAGGATGATAGGGGAAAAACAAAGGAGGAGATAACAATGCTTGATAGGAAACATACTCATTATCTTGCTCATGTAACTGTAACCTCTCTGTAAAGTATTTTTACAATAAAAATGTATTTTAAAAAATGGTGACCTTTGGAGATATATAGTGGCTAAAAGAAAAAGGAGAAACTAAGTTGTCAATTCTACAGAAATTAGATAAATAAGATATACATCTATCTCTACTATCACTAGCATCACCTAGTAGAAATAACTATGCTTCCAGGTAATAAGGAAGAGGGCACTGCTAAAATTAGGAACCAAATGCCTAGGAATCAAATCCAGAAAAGCAATTCAGTTCTATGAAAAGATTCTATAAGATGAAAATAAGCAAACAGAAATGAGTTTGGGTTGAAAATTCTCCCCCCTCCCTATAAGCCATAAGCAGAAGAAAATCATAACTGTATAACTGGCCTCCAAAGCGATTTAAATATCCTGAAGCAATTAATTGGAGAGATTTCTCTTAATGCATAGGATCAAAAATTTGACAGCTAAAAATTCAATAGAAATAGCTAATGAGAAATGCAATAAAGATTGCTGAAATTAGGAAATAAGCTGGAAAAAAAAGGCCAACTCTTAGAAACAATGAATAAATTTCAAGTGACATAAAGGGAAAGAATGTACATTTTATAAGAGGTTGCTATGATCTGAAGATTCAGTTCTCTCCGAAGTTCATATATTAAAAGCCGGGTGCTGGTGGCTCATGCTTGTAATCCTAACTATTCAGGAGGCTGAGAGCTGAGGATTGTGGTTTGAAGCCAGGCCTGGCAGGAAAGTCTATGAGACTCATCTCCAATTAATCACAGAAAAAGCTGGAAATGGCACTGTGGCTCAACAGGTAGAGCTCTAGCCTTGAGCCAAAGGAGCTCAGGGGCAGCTCCAGGACTGGCAAATTTTTCAAAAGAAGTTAAATCTCAAATTGATGAAATAAAGCTTGGTCCTAGGGGCAGTGATTAGATCATGAGAACTCCACCCTCATTAATGAGGTTAATGCTGTAAAAGGTCATGAAAGGAGCTATTTATTCTTTGTATGCATGGTTTCTGCCATATGAAAGCAAAGCACCATTTGAGAAGAATGGGGCCTTTACCTGACACCAAACCTGCTAGCATCTTGAGCTTGTACTTCTCAGCCTTCATAACATTGGGAGAAATACATTAATGTTGTTTCTAAATTTCCAAGTTTTGATACAGTAGGTAGAACAGACTAAAGAAGGAAAATACAGTCAAATATTTACATAATTGAAGTATTCAAGGAAGGAAACACAAAGCTGCGAGGAAGACCTGACTACTCATGCTATTACCAAGTAAATGTCCTAGAAATAAAAGCACAAACTTAAATATGGATATTGAAATGACCAGCATGTGCACATGGCACAGTTAAAAACCTATGTAAGGATGACTCATGTCAGATACCAGTGGCTCATGCCCATAATTCTTGCCACTCATAGGCTGAGATCTACTCAAGGCCAATCTGGAAAAAGAAAGTCCGAACAATTCTACCTCAAAAATAACCATTAAACAGCCAAACTGGAGATGTTGGTCAAGTAGTAGAGTGCTAGTCAAGAAAGCAAATCAGTCAAGCCCCGGGTTCACACCTTGATACTACCCAGAATAATAAAAAAAGAATAATTACTTACTACTCAAGGAGAAATATTCATAAACACACTAATGATGAGAGATTTTATCATATTGGTTCATACTAACCTCTCTTAGATCAAATAGACAATGAATAAGTTAGCAAATCTCACATCAAACCTTCTATCCTTAAGAGTCGAAAATACTTTTTCTTCTCAAGTACATGTGCAGGACTCAAAGTTGATACCAATTTGTAAAAAATCAATGCCACATATCTGGGTACCAGCAGCTCATGCCTATAATCCTAGATATTCTGGAGGCTGAGATCTGACGATCAAGGTTCAAAGCCAGCTGGGTCAGGAAAGTCCTTGAGACTCTTATGTCCAGAAAGCCAGAAGTGACGCTGTGGCTCAAGTGGTAGAGTGCTTGGCTTGAGCTGAATTGCTCCATAGTGCAAAACCCATGACCAACAACAAAAAAAAGCTTTATAATGTATCAGTACTATAAATAAGTCTGAATCAAAATTTTAAATAGTAAGTTAATAAACAAAAATGCAATATCTCTGAAAATTTATAAAGGATCTTATCAAACAAGTTTTGAGGGAAAGGAGAAACTCAAATACAGATTATAGAATTTCTGTAACTTCTGACAACTTAATTCTCTATACAAGAATCCCTATATTTAAAAGAGGGCCAGAAGAGCAGATCAGAGATATAAACATTTATAACAATACAAATATGACATATTGAAAAAATTAGCTAATATTTCTAATACATTTTAAAATGAGATACAGTAAAAAAATCAATGTATATCATACAAAATTAAAAAGAGTAAGGGAGGGATGGGCGATAATGTTGAAGTAGTGACATTGGTCAAGACACACAGGATTTATAAACTGCTTTGTCAGATGGAAACTCCTTTGTACAACTGCTTAAAGATGATTATAAAAATTAGAAATGAGATTAGTATTAACCAACAAAGCAGTGGTTTTTTTCAAGGCTTCCCTAAACATATTCCAATTTCAACATTTGAAATTTATGTTCAAATTTTTTTAAGGAAACAGTCAAATGTGCTTAGACCTAAATTTTTAGTGTACTGGAGTAGAAATCTCTCATGCAAAATTCATTCTTAGTTAACTTGGTACTTCCTCACAAAGTTTTAGAAGCACTATATGATCCATCAGTCCCACTGCTAAGACCGTACTATGAAAGTTGAAATCAGGATCTCAAACAGATGTTTGCTCACAACATTCCTAGCATAATTTACAATAGGCAAATGTTTGAAATCATGTATGCCCAAAAACAGAAACAAACCAGGCTACATACATAGAATGGAATATTACTTTGCCTTAAGAAAAGAGTTGATACATATTAAAACAGGGATGGACCTTGAAAACATTGTGCTGAGCAAAGTTGGATGGAAATTTGTTAGCATTTATATAAACTATTAGAATAGAAACATAGAAACATCATGTAGCAGACATTAGTAAAGGGTGTTGGAATGGGGATATAAGGAATTAGTGTTTAATGGGTAGGGTGTAATGTTAGGATACTGCATTCATAGTTACTTCTATCTTGACTGGCACAAAATACCCCACATAAGCTATTTATTTGTGTGTGTGTGTGTGTGTGTGTGTGTGTGTGTGCGCGCGCGCGCGTATCTCCAGGCCTGTTTGGCTTTTTCACTCTACCACTTGAGCCATACTTCAACTTCCTGATATAAGTAATTCTTAAGAAAGAAAGGATCATTTTGGCCCAGAGTATTAGAGGGCTGAGTCCACACTAGCTTGGCCCTATTCACTTGGGCAGTGGGACCATGTGGTGAAGTTGGTTCTCATCACATAGCAGACAGCAAACAGAGTGAGACAAGAAGGGACAAAGGGGCAAGATAAGGCCTCTCCAAAACCCACCCCTGAATTATCTATCTCCTCCAGCTATGTGTCATCTCCAAAGGATTCCTGAGTCTCCCTAAACAGGCCATCAGCTGGGACCAAGCTTTCAAAACAGGAGCCTGAGGAGGGTATTTCATATTCAAACCATAAAATGTGATGAAAGTTTGGTAAGAGATAAGTGGTAACAATGAAAAGTGGTAACGAGTCTATAGTATTGAATGCCAATGAGTATGGATGGTTAAAATGTTAACCCCAATTTTAAAAATCAAAAAGCAATATATGGAGGTAACTAATTACATGATTTGAGAAAGTATAATCTAAAATACACTAGAAACTCACATACTGTTCTCTGTGGCTTCAGTCCAAGGAATCTGACACATACTTTCCTGATAAAAAGCAAGCAAACAAACAAAATGGTTAAATATATTTATGAAGGAAGTTTCTCAATTATAAAATCATTACAGCATTTATCATATGCAATTACTGTTTTATTTTGCTTTGTATTTTAAGACAGGGTCTTAATATGTTGCCCAGGCTGACCTAGAACTTTCTACATAACCCAGACTGGATTCAAACTCATGATCCTCCTGTCTTAGCCTCTTAAGTGCTGGGGCTTCTTTCATGTGTGAACCACCACACCCAATTTATTCTTTTTAGTCATAACCTTACTAAGCTGAAAGTATTTTTAGGTTGAAAATCATTATTATCTTATCTTGCCATTCCAAACCCTATTACTATGTAAATAATGGGATGGTGGGAGGATGAAATACTTGGACTAAGAGTTTAAAGAGCTTTTATACTAAGAAAGAAACTAAAGTCAGTGAGGAGCTCAGAGAACGCATGTGATTTGAGCTAGAGCAGACCTAGGGAAATTAGAAGGAAGATGATGAACCGAAGACACTCTGAGGTGCGAAGAGAGAGGCATTGACAAGTCATATATTTGCCATCAAGTACTAGGGTTTTTTCCTTTTTACCTTGCAGGTTCTATGGAAACACTATGTGTTGAATTTCAATGAGGTTTATATGTATCGGGTGATCAACTAAGAGTTTTAAAATGGAGCAGGGCACCTTCCATTTTGCTCCAAATGAGGCTATTTCTCAGGATATAATGAGACGTTCTAATTTACTTAATTTTACTGGAATAGGTCAAATTATTTATGTTTATAAAGTTACAGGTGTGATTTTAGTTAGGTGAACAGGTTGGTACATCATAATCGCAGAAAAAACAATCAACAGCCTGGGGGTATCAATTAGATAACACTCTAAAATTTCAAGTAAGAAGAGAGGTCATTAAGGATTTTAGAAAGTAATAAGAAACCTCTTTCAGGATCATAGCCAATAATTGTACATATGACCATATAAGATGATGCTAAGCAAAATGAACCCCAACAAGAGGTTTTATCTTTCTTGCTGTTGTTTTTAATGTACTTATAATGTACTATGTGACTTTTTTTGTTTCTCTAGTATATTCTTCCCCAATGGTATAACCCTTGTTTTCACTATATTTAATTCTGGTGCCCTGAATCTTGTATACACATTTTTTTTTCTAATTTGGGGAGGGGAAGGGAAATAACAAAAAATCTGAAATAAGGATACAGGTTGACCCATTGTAATAATGAGATGTACAGACACTATGTTGAAAACGAACTTTACAACTTTGGGGGGAAGGCGTTGGGCAGGGGGAGAAGGGATGGTAGGGGAAAAACAAAGAAGGGGTAACAATGCTTGATAGGAAATGTACTCATTACTCGTGTAACTGTAACCCCTCTGTACAGTATCTTTGCAATGAAATATATATTAAAAAAAGAATTTTAGTGAGTAGTAAGAAACCTCTTCAGGATCATAGCCAATAATCTCTACTAGAAAGAAACTCTGGTAGGGTCTGGAGCAATGGCTTAAGAATGTAGTTTACTACCTACCTTGCATATGAAAAATGCTAGCTACAGACACTATTAATATGCCTAGACTTTCCAGGAATTCAGCCAGCGTACAAATGGAGACATTAGCAGACACTGGTGACCCAGGGTGTTACGTCTACTTTGTATATAAACAATGAGTCTTGATTTATAATGAGTCAAACTGGAAGTGAAAATTAGGTAAGAAAAAGCAAGTTGCCAAATCTAAGAATAAGATAATTAAATATATACTCATGAATATAAGCTTTAAATTTTTAAAGAAATATACATCAGATTTTTTTACATCAGATTTTTTAAACCAAATATTTGTTATGAAGTGGGAGGCAGGTAGGGAGAATGGAGAAGCATGGAAAATCAGGAAACATTTCCTTAGTATCTGCCATTCCTCTTATGGTTTAACAGTGGCAATATTGATTAACACATGGTATTGACTAACTCCTCTGAGTACATTTTAAATGTAATAACTCTGATAAATTTTTATCTAAACCTCATAGAGTACTGTTATTCTCATTTGAATAAGTAAGAAAACTAAGGCATGAAGAAACTAAGCAACTTGTCCAAACTCATCTAGTCAACTATCCATCATTGTGACAAAATACCTTAGATAAACAACTTGAAAAGGAGAAAGGATTCTTTAGTTCATG
Organism: Dipodomys spectabilis; assembly: GCF_019054845.1. NCBI lineage: Eukaryota > Metazoa > Chordata > Mammalia > Rodentia > Heteromyidae > Dipodomys > Dipodomys spectabilis. The sequence goes on along the minus strand of NW_024870835.1, from coordinate 3,632,866 downwards.
GTTTCAGAAGTTTAAGTGCAGGGTCACTTGACTCATGTTTCTGGCTCTGTGTGAGGCAGAATATGGTGGCAGAGAGCATGTGGTAGAGTAAAGCTGTTTACCTCATGGAGTCTGTGAATTAGAAAAGAAAGGGGCAGGGACAGAATGTAACCTTCAAAGCTGGGAACACCCAAGTGACTTACTTCCTCTAACTATGCACCACCTCTCAGTAGTCTGGTATGCTATGAATTTATTTGTGGATCAATCTGTTGATGAAGTTAGATTCTTCATGTTCCAATCACCATCTATGTATGGAAGGAGGACAGCACTCCCTTTATAGAACTACTGTTACCTGCACTGTATACTTATGCTTAATATTTTATGTACAAAATAATGAGTTTCATTATGAAATTTTCATTTATGAATATAATACATTTTGATCATATTAACCTTCTACCACTCTCTCTCTCTCTGTCCTTTCCTTGGTAGAGTCTCTCCCAATAGTCACTCCTCTTATATCTTTTTATTGTTATTTTAAAATCTGGATTCTGTATGTGACAGAAATAGAAAATATTTGTCTCTGGCTTATTTTTCTTAACATGATAATCACCACTTTGATCCTTTTTTTTTTGCAAAGAGCATGCTTTTGTTCATCATCAGTCTTTAGGGATAAATAATGAACCTTTGTGTGTGCATGTGTGTGTGTGTGTGTGTGTGTGTGTGTGTGTGTGTGTGTGTGTATCACATTTTCTTCTGTGAAATGGTATCTAGGTTGGTTCTACAAGATATCTATCATCTATCATGTACAGTGTCATAGTAAACATGGGTGTGCAGTTATCTCTATTATACCCTGACTTTGTTACCTTTAAGTATATGCCAAGGAGTGGTAGAGTTGGATCATAAAGCAATTGTACTTTAGTTTTTGGAAGAACCTTGATATTTGTCTCCATATAGGTTGTACTAATTTACAATACCACCAACAATATATGAGCACTCCCATCCAAATTCCTTGCCAGGATTTGTTGTTTACCTGATTAATTAATTGTCATCTTATCTTGAGTGAGATAGAATATCAATAAAGTTTGGATCTGTACTTGTAATTTGTCTATGTTTGTCGATGTTGGAAATTTTTTCATATATTTACTGGCTATTCATACCTGTTGTGAAAACTGTCTTTTCAATTTATTTGCCTAGTTATTAACTGGGTTATTTATGCTTTTTTTTTTTTTTTTTCTGGTGCTGATCCTAGAGCCTGAATGCAGATTCTAGGAGCTGTCTCCTAGCTTTTGTACTCAAGACTAATACTCTATAACTTGAGCCATATCCTACTTCTGGCTTTTTGGTGGTTAATTGGAGATGAGTCTTATGGACTTTCCTGCCCAAGCTGGCTTCAAACTGCAATCCTCATAACACAGCCTCCTAGTAGCTAGAATTGCAGGCACAAGCCCTGGCAAATGGATTTTTGTAGTATTCAAAATTTTATTCTAAGCCAGGCGCTGGTGGCTCACGCCTGTAATCCTAACTACAGGAGGCTGAGATCTGAAGATCATGGTTCAAAGCCAGCCCAGTCAGGAAAGACTGTGAGACTCCTATTTCCAATAAACCACTAGAAAATTGGAACTGGCGCTGTAGCTCAAGTGGTAGAGCGCTTGCCTTGAGCTGAAGAGCTGAGGGACAGTGCTTAGGCCCAGAGTTCAAGCCCCACGACCAACAAAAAAAAATTATTCTAGATATGAATCCTTTGTCAGATGAACAGCTGGCAGAGATTTCCCCATTCTGGAGGCTGTTCATTCACTTTTTTTTGTTTGTTTCTTCACTTTGACAACTGCTTCTTTTGCTGTGATAAAACTCTTCCATTCATATTAAGTTCAGTTTTGTACAGGATGAGATAGGTATCTAGTTCCAGCCTTCTAAATGTTAATTTTTAGTTTTCCTAACACTATTATATATATCCCTAGTTACTATAAAGCCTGTTCTTCAACATATGGTTTGATATCGTTATCAAGAATCAGATGGCCCAAGTTCCCTGTATCTTTTTCTGGGTCCTCTATGCTATTCCATTGATCTATATGTCTGTTTTTAGATTATGTATTTTTTAATCCTCATACTCTGTACTTGGAAAATTCAGTCCAGTTTCCTGACCTTGGTAATGACAATACAGTTAGGCCAGGTTAGGGTCATCTGGTAGGATGTGGGAAACATAGCCAGACCAAGATGGCCCATCAGCATTGCCCGTCCAAAAGTCCTAGCTAAACTGAGAAGTGTGTCATGGAAGTATGGAGGGTGCAGCTCAGAACATGCCGGAGCAGCTATCCTTTCTACCCCATAGATGACCTACCTACAGGGAGCGGGAGACAAACCAGTGGAGATGGAAGAACTGGAAGGAGAGACCTTCCAACAGTAATTGTTTAACTCTTTGGCTGTACGTGTTCCCTAGGCCTACATGCTGGGCTGCACTCCTACAGTTCCTGATGCTAGTATCTGACCATGTATCGGCTACTCTGTCATGATTTTCTTTCTGGCTTACAACATTTGACCTGGGCGCCTACTATTCTCTTACCTCGAATGGTTTTGTATGTAGCAATAACTATGAATTTATGTGGAGGGGGAAGGAAAACATCTTGATATTTTTGCTTCTGAGCCCAAAATTTCAGCTTTTAATGCTAAGTAAGTTTAATGCAATATGTTCAAAAAAAATGAAAAATATATATATTTGCTTAAAAAATAGATATACTATTTGCAAAGAATCTCTCATTCACAGAAACATCTATTTTAACTATGAATGTGGTCATTTTAACTATATGTCTATAGCAAGTATTAAATTATTATGTCCATGAAGTATGGTACTTCCACTTTGTATTATTCTTCAAAATATAGGTCACTTATTAAATATGTGAACTTAAATTTGACATTCACATGAGTTTATTTAAACTTTCAAAACTTAAAGAAGACCTTACCAAAACAGATTTGACTTTCTGAGTTTTAGATGGTCACCCCAATCAATATTTCTACCATATTGGCTTCCTTTTTCTCCTGATCACCATCCATAGGAGGAAATATTCATCCCCTTTTCTCTAAAATATTTTGCCCAGGAGATAGTTTATTCTCTCTGTGTCAACAGAACAAATCCTACTGTAAAAAGCCCAAGACAGAAAAGCTAAAGAGGTACAAATGTCTCTTTTCCCTGAGGAGAAGAAGCTCAGATAGTAACATAAATACAGATTCTGTGATCTAGCCAAGTCTTGAGAGATAGTGGTAGTGAGTTTGGAGCCTACAAAAAAAAAAAAAGGTATAAACCAGAGAACCTAATTCTATGCTGTAGTATCCTCAAATCCTTAAGTTCATTGTTAGGTCACAGGTGAGTAATAAGTTAAATAGATTCCAAAATTTATTAAGTAAATTATAAAATACCCACAAAATATGCCCACGAAAATTCACATTTATTGGATGTTCATTAGATCACATATAGTATGCTATTTTACTATTTACATTTTTGGGTAAATCTTCACAATAACCTTGAAAGCAAGAAATAAGCATCTCTTTTTAGAAGATGAGGAAAACAGCACGATAAATTACATTTGTTGTCAAAAGAGATATATTCAGTATACTAGAAGCAGCAGAGTTAGAAATCCTCTTTCTAGTCAATACGTTATCCATTATACCACATGAACTTGATTCTGCTTCATCCACTCTGAGTAAATGACTATCACTCTGGGTGGGTAATGTTCAGTTTATTCCTTTGCAATAAGTGTCAATATCACCAATCTTACAAAGAACAAATAAAGGGGGTTTCAAATTGATCTGCCCATGGTGATCACATTGCCACAGTGCTGCTTACAAATGAAATCACACTCACTTTCCTAAGCTGATTTCAGCAAGAGAATATGCTTTTCCCAAACAGGAAGTCATCCTAAGTTCCTGTTGCTTACCAGCTGCAAGTATCCTTTGCATCTTCTGTTCTCAGATCTAGTCTGCTGTCTGCATCCCCAGAACAGCTTGCAGAGGACTTTATTATTTCAAGCTGAGCCCCAAGGCAGCTGAAGGGCACATTGTCACTCAAGTTTGCAACCTACACATGTCAACATATTCTGAAAGCTAGCGACATCTGATTTTAGCTCTTTGCTGCCTTCTGTTCCTCTGACTGGCAGGTTTTAATGAGACAAATGCTAGCTGTGGGCTTCCTTTCTCCATCTTCTGCCTCCTCACCTCGCAGGAACTTACTTTCTGCTAAAAATCCTTTGCAAAATGGCAAAATCAAAATAAAAAATTCCAGGACCCTTTCATGTTGATGCAAGTGGTAGGAGAGATGCCAGGAACTATTGAGTTCTCCAGTAACTGGATACATTCAGGGCTTCAGAAGGAAACCCAGGTAAGACATCAGGTGTGTTCTCAAGCCAAAGAATTCAGAGAATACTTACTACAACTACAAAATTTGTTGATGAAAGCACAATTATGACAGCTAAAGATTTGAGGCTAAAAAAAGACCTGGGTCCAAAATCATATTTCTGTCACTTGAAGGGATACATGGAAAATTTTGGGAAATTCCCTTTAATGTGGTACATTGCTGAATGGAGAGGAAGGTATGGATCACCTCCTGCTCCTCCATCTCTCAGAACTAGAATCTTGATTTGGGGAACCTCTGGAGAAGGAGATAATCAAAATCCTGAGTTGGTGAAAGAAGACTTTGCTTGCCTTGAAAACAGTTACAGTAGGAGCTGAGGGAAACAATTTCCCCTTTTCCTTACAATTTTAACAGAACACAGGAGATACTGGGAAGTCCCTACATGCCCCAACAAGAGGAAAAATGTAATGAAGTGGCCTTATATACAGACAGGAGGCCCAGAACATAACTTCATCCCAATTGGGAGGTGTGGTAGGATTCTCAAACATAAGGAGAGGTTGAGCCATGCTCAGTGACCAGGCAAAAGTCATTTTGTTACCAAGAGAGACAAAAAGGCTAAACATCCCTCCTCCTCAGACTTTGGTGTTGTTTCTGAAAACTTGGCTCTACACACAGATATGCTCTGAGAAATAAAGAGGAGAGAAAAGAGGAAGAAGACCTCAAAGGCCACACTTTACCTGAAGGTAAATGAATTATGATTACATTAATAATATTTAAATTGACTTTTTGTAGTCCAAATCAGTGCAATAAAAGGAGTAGACTTTGTGCTCTAGGACAAATAGGACCTTAAGAGAAAAACTAAATTCAAATGAAGTTACATTTTCAGACATCTGAGATTATACTAATATCACCTAATATGTATGTAATTCATAATTTTAAACAAAAATTTTATACTAAAAATTTTACATCATTAGACAAAAGAGAGTTAGAGACACACATGCACAAAGGATTAATTCTTTTTTTTTTTTTTTTTTTTTGTCGGTCGTGGGGCTTGAACTCTGGGCCTGGGCGCTGTCCCTCAGCTCTTCAGCTCAAGGCAAGCACTCTACCACTTGAGCTACAGCGCCACTTCTGGTTTTCTGGTGGTTTATTGGAGATAAGAGTCTCACGGTCTCTCCTGCCCGGGCTGGCTTTGAACCGCGATCCTCAGGTCTCAGCCTCCTGAGTAGCTAGGATTACAGGCGTGAGCCACCAGCGCCCGGCTAAGGATTATTCTAAGATAGCATGAAACCATAAATCAATATGCACTGAAGATATTGATTCAACCAATCACAATACCTATATTCATTCATAGTGTCCCATACTTCCGATGAATATATCAGTAAAGATTTGGATGATATTATCAAGTCATAAAAAGAGGGTTTGGGGGTAAAATGGCAAGTTAGAAGCTTCCTTAGTGGGACTCTGTAAATAGGCAGAGTTGGGAAACAAAGGAGAAAAAGAAAGGAACAGTATGCAGGAAGACAACAGAATAAAAAATCTGTAGCTGTAACCCTGGCTTGTACAAGAAGGAAAAGCTGTAGTGACAGAGTAAGTCAGGACTCCACAGTGATAATAGGCTGCCATTTGTAGCTTTCAGAGAAACCTACAGATTTTAAAGAATTAAAGCTAGTGATTTGGTCTTCAAGTAACTTCTCTTTCCTGGCTAGCCAACACCAGAGAAGAAATCCATTGTGTTGCTCTCTATATCCTGGAGCTAACGAGGCATCATTTTGAAAGAGGGACTGTGGTTGTTTGAGAATAAGCCACTCTGGTGACCTGAACATAATAAAGAATCACAAGTCAGGGTGTGTCTTGGTGGGAGATGGGCACTAGAGGCAGTGGGGGGAAAGTAGGAAGGTTGAGCAAGGACCCGCTGAAAAGCTCAGGCAGTGCAAGCTCAGGTTGTAGAGTCCTCAGAAGAAGACAGAGGCCCTGCTTTCTTCAGACACATGTTAATCCCATTCCCTGTGGATTATTACAGAATTGAGAGATTTAAGTCCCTCCCAGAATATTTTTTGGCTATTGGAGCCTCTTCGTTACTAAGATTGGCTTGTTTCCTGATGGGACTGAGGGCTGTGAGCACATGAATCGAAACTGGATGTATTTCCCCAGCCTCCTTCCTCGCAGAGTGGTTGCTTGCTAGTTGGTGTACGGAAGCACTGAGACAACAGATAGAATGTTGGGTTCCCTTGGTTCTCCCCTTCCTGTGCAGATCTCAAGGCTCTGTTCATGTCCCCTATCCTCTGACAGTTGAACAGGACAATCTTTGGAACTACAACAGATTTCAAATATTGCACAATGTCTCTCTCTGCCCACGATCCTCACAGATTCCAGCATTAGAGAAGCTGCTCTATTTGCCACTTTTTCCTCATACTATATTTTTACTATTGCTTTATTTCGAAGTTTCAATAGTTTTTATTCCTCTGCTTACATTTATCGAATTGCATTTATGAATTTGTCCTGGAATCAGAAGATAATTTCACCTCTTGCTGCTTACTTCTTCATATTCTTTCCCTTTCTTCTTCATGTAATTAACCTTGCTAATTCTTTCTTTTTCCTTTTTTATTCTCTTTTTTAACTCTTTATTACTTTTCTCTTTATTTTCAATTTCATAATTAATTCTACATTGTTATTCTATGATTAATGGTAGTATGGTTATCTTTAATTGAGTTGCATTGTATCTCTCTACCTGGTTGGTTTGGTGTTGTTATTGTTATAGAAGAGTGTTTTCCTTTATCAGAGATGTACTGGGGCTTGAACCCTTGAGAGAAGGCTTCTCACTAAGAAAACCCACAACTAAATCAAAGAGTTAGTAATCCCTACAGATGCACAACATATGTTTCAACATAGAAACATAAATATTTTTTTAAAATTCAAGGTGACATAACTCCTCTAAAAGTTCATAATTCTCCAATAACCAAGTCCAAAAATAATTGAAATGGTTGAAATACTAGACAGTTCATTATTTCAGCTGTAAAAATTACCAATGACCCCAAAGGGGATTCAGTTAAACAAATGCACAATTTAAAGAAGTCAATTCAACAGTTGGACGATAAATTAAGCAAAAAAAATACAGATTCTTTTTTTTTAATTTAATTTTATTTTTTTGTGAACATACTGTACAGAGGGGTTACAATTACATGGGCAGGATAATGCGTACATTTTTTATCAAGCATTGCAGCCTCCTCCTTTGTTTACCCTTCACATCTCTTCCCTACCTCCTCCCCACCCCCACCCAATCCTCCCTCCTCCCCCCCCCCCCAACGTTGTAAAGCTCGTTTTCGACATGACCTTGTACTTCTCATTGTTGCAATAGTCCACCTGTATCCTTAAATGACTTGTTTTTCCCCATCTCCTCTACAAATTATACTGACATCAAATATAGTGAAAGCAGGGGTTATACTGTGGGGGAGGGACATACAAAGCAACAAAGAGATAATCTTATAAATGCATTAGAAACAAATGCATGAAATAAAAAAAGCATTAAAATACATATCTAAGGGTTCATTTTCCTAACATCACATTATCTGACCTTTTCCGCTTGACTCATACATATACTAGATATTGCAAATAAGGGAAACCATGGGACCTATGTTTCTTTGGGCCTGGCTTACTTCACTTAATATAAAAAAATACAGATTCTTAGGGGAAAAATAAAATCTTGGCAATTAAAAGTTCAATAAAGTAAATAAAAATTCAACAGAAAGTATTTCCACTAGTTGAGGCCAACGAAAGAATGTCAAAGAAGACAAGATTGAGGAATTATTACATTGAGATAGCAACAAAGAAAGAAAAAGAAGTAACCATGAGCCCAACATCCAGAACACAGAAAAACAAACTTCCGAATCTGTGGTATAGAAGTATCTGAGATACTGACTCAAGGCAAAGAAAACCTATTCAGTGAAATTATAGCAGCAGATTTCCCAAATCTAGATAAAGAAATCCATACCTAAATACAATAGGTATTTAGAACCCCAAGCATATATGAACAGAGTAAAACCTCTTCATGTAATTTTTGTAGTTAAAATGTCGAGTGCAGAACAAAGAAAGAATATTGAAAGCTACAAAGAAAGTGCAGTGTATAAGGGGAACCTATCTGAATAATAGCACACCTCTCAACCGAAACCTTAGAGGCAAAGAGAGCAGGCACTGCTGTTATTTCAGCTCCTAAACATACTGTCAAGCAACAGTATTATACTAAGTAAAGTTATGCTTTCACATTGAAAGGGAAATCAAAACCTTTTGTGTTAAATGTAAACGAAACAATTCATGACCACTAAGTATTATAAAAAATACTTAAGGGAATAATATACACAAAAGAGGAATAAAAATATACAAAAGCACATGAGCTTGGACAAAAATGAATTTCACTAGAAGAATTAATAAACAATTGAGAATTAGGAAAGAATAAAACATTTTTAACCAGAAAACTTCTAAGAGAAGAAGGGAGAAATTTGTATATACTATTCAATAATCACCTTAACTGCAAACAATCTCAACTCTCCAATTAAAAAACGCAGATTATGGGGCTGGGAAGGTGGCTCAGTGGTAGAGCACTTGCCTTGCATGCTCGAAGCCCTGGGTTGGATTCCTTAGCACCACATAAGAAAAAAGCCGGAAGTGGCGCTGTGGCTCAAGTGGTAGAGTGCAAGCTTTGAGCTGAAGAGCTGAGGGACAGCGCCCAGGCCCAGATTTCAGGCCCCACAACCGGACCCCCCCCCAAAAAAAAAACGCAGATTAGATAAATAGGTTAAAAATTAAGGTCCAACAGCTAACTTTAAGAAACTCTGGCTAGCAAATATACACACAAACTGAGAGAAAGAGAGAGCGAAAGAGAGAGAGAAACTAACTGTGAAAGAACAGCCAATAATATTCTAAGTAAACAAAATCAGAATCTTCCATTTAATAGTGGTAGAATATATATTGTTCTCAGCAGCACAAGGACCTTTCTCCAAAACAGATCATATTTTAGGATGTAAAGCAAATCTTAATACAATAGAACTAATTTCTTGTATCTTTCAGATCATAATGAGATAATATTAGAAATCAACAACAAGAAACTATAGGAAGCATAAAAAATATAGAGGTTGGACAATACCCTTTTGAATGATAAATGTGGCATTGAAAAATTGGTAGGGAAGGATTTTAAATTTCTAAAATCAAATAAAAGTGAAAATACACTGTATGAGAATCTTTGGGATATAAAAATTCAGTCCAAAAGTAAGAAAACCAGAGAAGATTATAGCTATGAGTATTTACAGTAAAATAAATAAATAAATATAAATAGAAAGATATCAGGGCCAGGAAAGGTGGTTCACATCCATAATCCTGGCTACTCCGGAGGTAGAGGTCATGGTTCAAGGACAGCCTGGACAAAAATTTAGCAACACTCCATTTCAACAAGCAAACCAACTATATTAATTCATGCCTATAATCTCATCTATGTGTGAGACATAAGTAGAAGGTTTGAAGTCTTAGGCCGGCTACAGGTAAAAGCACAAGATCTCATTTGAAAAATAACCAAAGCCAAAATGGCAAAGTGTGTAACTCATGTGGTAGGGTACCTTCCCAGGAAGCACAAGCCCCAAAATCAAACCAACAAACAAAAAAGATAAAAATCTAAAGTAAATAACTTAATGATGACCTTAAATTCTTAGGAAGACAAGAATAAGCCAAACCCCAAATTATCAGCTTGAAAAAAATTAAAATCAGGCAATTAATTTCATTCAATTAATGAGGTAAAAGCTGGGCCCTGGTGGTTCATGCTTATAATCCTAGCTACTCAGGAGGCTGAGATCTGAGGATCACAGTTCAAAGTCAGCCAGGTAAGAAAGTCCGTGAGATTCTTATTCCCAGTTAACACCCGAAAACTGAAGTGGCACTGTGGCTCAAGTGTTGGAGTGCTAGCCTTGACCAAAAAAGCTCAAGGACAGCACCCTGAGTTCAAGCTCTAGGACAGCCTCCCCCCCCCAAAAAAGAGGTAAAAGTTTAACAATAAGTACAAAGAATTAATGAAACAAATAGTTGGTTATTTGAAAAGATAAATAGGATAGCAAACCACTAGCCAAAATAACCAAAAAGGAGATGGGGAAACACCCAAATTAATCAAGTTTGAGATGAAAAGTGGTCTATTACAACATATACTACTGAAATCCAGAGATTCACTAAAAAAAATTAAAAACCAAAATTCAACAAATTGAATCTTATAGAAGAAACAGATTTCTAGGCACATATGATCTTCCAAATTGAACCAAGTAGATATAAACAACCAAAGGGATCTATAATTACCAATGAAATTGAAGGAGTAGTAAAGAAACTCCTAACAGAATATCTCCATACTCATGATACAAAGCCAGTATCACCTGAATCCAAAACTGGATACTGATGCTGAAAAGATCATATATCATGATTGACTTGGCTTCATTCTGGGAATGCAATGATAGTTTATCTTAAATAAGCAAACATAGATATACAAATATCAAGGACAAAAAGCTACCTAATCCTCCTAATGGATCAGAGAATGATAAATTCAACATTGCCTTTTGAGAAAGGCCCCAGAGAAACTGAAAATAGAAAGATTATACTTCAGCATAAAAATTATGCAGAATTGAAAAAAACAAAAAGCCTTTTCTCCAAAATCAATAATGATACAAAAATGACCCATACTCTCTACTTTTATTCAATATAGAACTTCAATACTAATCACACTAATGAGGCAAGAAAAGAAAAAAGATTCAAGCAAGAAATGAAGTTATTCCTATTTGCAGATGATATGTTCATGTACTACAACCACCCTAAAAACTCCATTAGAATACTTTGAGATCTGCTAAACCCTTGCTTCAATGTAACCAGATGTAAAAACAACATAAAAATCAGTAGCCTTTCTACATATAAATAATGAATATGCTGAGATTAAAATTTAAGAAAATAATCCTCTTTACAATAGCCTCAAAAAATACTTAGGAATAAACCTGACTAAGGAGGTGAAAGACCTCTACAACAACAACAAAAAAACTATAAAACACGGAAGAAGCCAGGAGCTGGTGGCTCACGCCTGTAATCCTAGCTACTCAGGAGGCTGAGATCTGAGGATTGCAGTTCAAAGCCAGCCTGGGGCAGGAAAATCCATGAGACTCTTAACGCCAATAAACAGCGTTATGACTCAAGCAGTAGAGCGCTTGCCTTGAGCTGAAGAGAGCAGGGACAGCGTCCAAGCCCAGAGTTCAAGCCCCACGACCAACCAAAAAAAAAAAAACACTGAAGAAAGAAAGTGGTGAAAATATTAGAAGATGGAAAGGCTTCCTATTTTCATGGATTGGATCAATTAATATTGTAAAAGGAACCATATATTGAAAAATGATGTACAGAGAATCAATGCAATTCCCAATAGATTTCAAAGGCATTCTTTACAGAAATATTTTTTTAAAAAACCTTAAAATTTATATGGAAGTAAAAGAGACCGTGAATAAGCAAAAACAATTCTGGGAAAAAGTGTAACTGGAAGTAACATAATATCTGACCACAAATTATATTACAGAGCCATAGTAGTAATACCATTGATACTAGCAAAAACCAGACACACTGAAGAAAAGAAGACTCAAAAGACACAAACCCATTCAGTTATAGTCATCTGACCCTCAACAAAGGCACCAAAAACTTACTTTGGAAGAAATCTTTTTCTTATTATGGTTTCTTCTGACATCTCCTTCCATGTATAGAAGGGACCTGATCAAACTCACCCCTTCACTCTCTCCTTCATCTTTACTCCCCTTCTTAAAACAATTTCAATCATAACATTGCTCTATTTTCAAATATACTGGTAAAGTATTTCGACCATATTCACCCTCACTCACCCCTTCCATTGGCTCTTTCTTCCTTCCCACTGGTATCCTCCTCCAAAAGAAATGGTTCTACTTTCCTCTCATTCACTTAAACATTTTCGTGTATATTAACTGCACAAAGAGATTTCATCATGGTATTTCCCACATTTATATATTATTATTTTGTTAGACTAACCCTTTCTGTATATAACATTATAGATGTATGATTATTATTAATTCATAAACATGAAGCCATGTTATTTGTAAGAAATGGATGGAACTGGAGATTTTGATATCAAGTGAAATAATTAAGAAGCAGAAAGACAAATACTGCATGCAAAAATCTATTATAGACAAAATCTAGATTTAAAAATAACAACACCTGAAATATCACTGTGTAACGCCTTTGTGCAATTGATGTTCACCAAAAATGACTGGAAAATAAAATAGATTCGGTTGTGGAACAAGTACCTCAGGAGTGGGCAATGCTCAGTGGAGAGGGTGAATCATAGTGAACACAGTGTAAGTACTTTCTATAAATGTATGAAAATAGAACACGAAATTGGTTCAAATTGTTTTAAGGGGAAAGGGAGGAGGAGAGTGAACAGTGGAGGGGATGAATTTGCTGGGATACATGACATGCATGTATGGAAATGTCACAAGGAACCCTCATGTACAACACATATATACTAATAAAAATGTAGTTAAAAATAAATGTCCTCACAGAAAATAATAACAAAATAACAACACAACTATGTGGCACTTCCTGGGATGCACAATAATAGATCTTATCTCCATATTCTCCTTTCTCTCATCTCCCATTCAATGAGTCCAAACTCTTACACTCAAATAGAACTTTCTACATGATAAGTGTTATGAAGCTTGCCACTCTCCTATTCTTAGGCTCGTTGCCTCAGCTATGCTTCTATTCTTGCTGTTCTAGATCTTTGCTGCTCCTCTCCCTTTGTATGTTATGTACTCTCTCCCTATATCCTCTCTTCCCAGTCCTTTTCCTGGCAAACTCCCATTCAAACTAAAGGATCTGTACAGAGATCATTTCCTCTAGGAATCATACTCTCTCCTTTTCCCAGTCTCAGTATTCCTTTGCACTGACAACATTTATGCATTTTGTGGCAAAGTAGTTGGCTCATATCATACCTAATAGATTGAAGATTGTCCATCTCCTAGAGATCCTTGATATTTGAAGACTGGGAAATACAGATTCTCCAGGCCCACCTCAAATACACTGAATCCAACATTTCAGTTTAACAAGATCCCAGATGATTCCTCTGCTCATTAAAGTACACGAAGTCTGCCTTAATAGCTACACTGTGGGGAGCCTTGGGATATGAGACTGTCTTTCATTTCTGAGCCCCCAAACAATAACACAGAACCTAGTATATCACAGGGCTGAGTTTTGTACTGTGCTTCATTCTCTTTTATCCTTATACATTGGTTCTCCAGCCCTGGGAAGAGAGTGAAAGCCAGAGCTATTCGCAAAGGTGGCCTTGCGGAGTTCTTGCCACAAAGGGTGCTTGACAGGTCCATATTACAAAGTGTAGCTCAAAGCAGATAGAACATTCTCCTCTTCACTTTGGGGATCCAACACCATTGGTCTGTGCAGCCCTGTATGCTCACTTTCTGGGGAGCAGCTGCCTTATAGGAATCAATCATGAGTACACGTGGAAGGGGGCATGTATGGAAACTCCAGCCCACATTTCTGGATGACTGCAGGTCCCACCTGAAGAGAGAAGCAAGAGTAGTGTGGTGGACACAATCGTAGCTTCCCAGCTATGTCCGCATCTTCCCCCAAAATTGTTTTATCTGGTAAAATGTTATTATGTGAAGGGTCTCGATGTGGGCAATTATTCTGAATTGTTCATGGAAGCTTAATAGATTCATTTATTCTATTAATTCAACTATTTTTAAACTAAGATCTCATTTTGTAGTCCAGATTGACCACAATGGTTCTTATAAGAGGGAGGTGCAACAGTTAGACTCCAAATAGGAGGGAAAATGACACAGACAAGGTGGGAATGATACAAAAGGAGGCCATGAGCCAAGGAATGTGGCCATCCTCCAGAAACAAAAAGTCAGGACCCATTCTCTCCGAGAAGTCCCTGATGGAACAAACTCTGATGTACCTTGCTTTCATCCAGTAAACTAATGGTGAGCTTCCAAACTATCTAAGACAGTCATTAAACCTTGTTTCAAACTAGTAAACTTGTAGAGAATGTTTCTAGTTGCCTTAGAAAATTAATAGACATAGGAAATTTTAGTTATTCATATCACTAAATGTCTACCCATAAATCAGGGTGTGTTGATGATGTCTGGGTTACCCAAGTTAAACTCCCACAGTCCTGATTGTCAGAAAGGTTTTATTTTCTCTGATTGGTTCGTAGGAAGTTCTAGAAAGGAACATACTCCCCTGGGGGCTAGTGGAAGCCAGGAGTTGGCTCTATTTCGATTTTCAAGAGACCCAGCATTTTAAAGTAGATTTTCTACTTCACAGAGGAACACTTTCCCAAAGGCATCTTCTTACCCTGAAGTCCCACGTAGTTCTTGAGGGCCCAGAGAACAACAATGAAGTTGTCGTCCAGGGTTGATAAATTGACTGCTGGGAGCTCTGGGGGCTTGGTGGGGAAAGCTAGTCATCATCGCCACATATTCAAAGTCCCTTGGGGCCATCAATGCAGAAAACCAGTAGCTTCTATTAATAAATCAATACCTTCCCAGAAGAACTTTAAGTCATTTTTATTATTATTGTTGGTTTATGGGGAAACCTCAAAGGGAATTTTTTTTTTTTCAAACGGGAGGCAATGTCAGATCTGTCGGGACCATGAAATCCACCTGACATTATGATTCTGATGGACCATTTGAGCTATTCCCTTTGAAAGATCTCATTAAAAGTGGAGCTCTCTGCAGCTTTGAATTTCACATGGCATGAGCCTCCCTTCGGAGCGCAAACAATGGTCTAGATGCCAGGGAATCCCAAATGCTGAAGAGTTTCCTTGGTGTCCACAGCTAAAGCTACTTTCTCAAGGTCTCTGCAAATCGCATTACTTTAGCTACGGGTAGCTGATTTCTGAGCTCCCTCCCCCTTCCCTCCCCCTCTCCCCCCTTCGGCAGGCCTTGGAAGAGGTTTCTCCTGAGTTTCCCCAGCCTCGGAAGAGGTTTCTAGCTGCCCAATTCTGCTTGTGAAAGGGTATGCCCATCTTACCTGCTTGGAACAGGAACATTTTGTCTGAGGGCCGCTGGGAGGGGAGGGTAGACCAGCTGTTCATTCAGAGGCTAAGCCAGTCAGAGTGGGACTGATCCAAACATCCTGGAGGAATGACAACTTAATTCCCGGCCCCCCACTGGGAAGCCATGGCAGGGGTTAATTAATTTCCTCTCCAGCAGTTTCCCTGGGAGAGTTTGCATTGGTTCATAGCTGTATGAACCCAAAACACTCTCTTCATGAGGCCTGGGAGGAAGGCAGAATGAACTTGTATTTGGCTTGGTGTCTGTGTTTCCATCTCTGGGATGGATCGTCAGGTAACTAACTCACTGACTGCACTTAGAAGGGGCAGTGGCCAGGGTGACCTTCAGGGAAACTGTAAAGGAGACCAGGTTTGCCTCTGGCTTGTTCCAAGTCAACCTTGCAGTGGCTTGGAACACATGCTCTCAGACCTTGGCCCCACCAAATCAGTCTAGTGAAAGTTCAGTCAAGAATTGAAAAGAAAAATCACTTTAATCTGTTATTAGACTGAGTCAATAAATATATAAATATCTAATTTGTACCAGAGGTTGGGAAAAGGAGATTTAATAAGGGATATAAGATTTACTATGAATCTAACACCTATTATACATTGTGAAAGGTAGACATCTACCAGGCCCTACTGCACAGATGTAAAAGTGAAGGCTTTGGAAGGTTAAATTATTGCCTAGCAGCATAGTAAGTGACTTATGGATGAAGCAAGGGTCAGATCCACCTGACTCCAAATCTGTGCTTATTTCTGTGCTGGTTATGAGCTAAAAATTTGGAATTTCAAGTAAACAACAAGAAAACATTAGATTTAAACCCTAGCTTTATTATTTCATAATTGTATGTTTTGGGGGCAAATTATTTAAATTCTCTAAGCCTTACTCTTTTCTTTCTACCTCATAGGATTAATGAGGATTAGTTAAAGGTTCATGTATTGTTTTGTATGGATAGTATATGCTATTGTAATGACTTCTTCAAAAGTCATGTGTCCATGATTAATTTTCCAGGCTGTTTTCAAGAATCTCATCCTCAAATGGCAATTGCCTTACCATATTCCTCCTGTCTAAAAATCTTGATGTTTGTGAAATGAGTTAGAAGATAGTTCTCCAATAGCAAGAATCCCAGAACTAGCACTCTTGAGCCATTTTTGATCACACAATTGCTCTAAACCAATGTTAGCCTGGTATGTTTTAGACTATTCTTAGGACAGAGGATAACTTAATTTCCACTCAAAATATAGTTATTTCTCCATTTGCTTTGTCCAATATCGATGATCTCTTTAGTAAACAATATTTTGTATTTACTGTTGTAGGTGACATAATGCCCCAATTGGTTTATGTTGAATCACTTACATCTTCAAGATCCTGACCTTTTCTTTATTATAAGATCTCCTTTTCCCCCCATGCTGAGTATGGAACCCAAGGCAGAGACTTATGTACAATAGGCAAAAGCTATATTAGTGAGCCACATCTCCAGGCCTACTATCAAGGCTCAAAATCTGAGCTTTTCTTTGCTAAAGTGATTCAATATATATTTCAGAAAGTTTCTCACACTAATTTATCTGGAACTTCCAGCATGTTCACTGTATCCTCTTAAAGCAACTAAAAGTTGAAAGAAAATTGGACATCCATTATGCATGTTAAATGGGAGCCAAACTGACTCCATCTTTAATGGCTCCCTCGTCCCTGAGATTTACAATACCAGTTTCCCACAAATACCTCAGCGTCAGGGAATACTCTTTTGCCCACAAAAATGCACACCTAGACGTTTGCCCACCAAAATGTAAACCCCATCTTTTGCCCGCCAAGTTTGCGTGCCAATTCAAACCAAAATAATAGGCTCATTTAAACAGCTACTATAAGGCAGACTGTGACTCCATTGGCTACCTGCATGTGTCCTGATGTGACTATGAAATCTTTTGTTTGTGTTACAAATCCATTGGTCACCTGCGTGTGGCCAAACCTGACTGCATGGATTTTGCCTTTAAAACCCCTAGCTTGTGGGCTGCTTGGGGTCACAGTTTCAGCTCCTGAGTCTGTGCTGCGTCCCTGGCTGGTCAGCTATCCACTTCCCCAATAAATTCATCTTTTTACATGAGGTTGTCTCTAAGTGGTGGACTCTTTTCCCCCATAACAATGAAATAACCAGATACGTAAACCACAGTGGTTTAAATATCCTCTGTGGTTATGCATCAGGTAGAAGCAATAAATGTGGCTAATTTTTATTGATGTGGATAGATCATTAAAAAAGAATATATAGGGGGGGGGCGGAAAGTATATATGTGACTGATCAGCATGACTAATATAACTGATTTTTAGGAGAGTATACAGATACTATGTTTATGCATATTAGAAGGGCATACTGTTGGCCAATGAAAATACTGTTCACAGGGAGGTAAAATGAACTCAGTGTTCTACTGCCAAGACCAATCAAACCAGAGAAAATAAGAAATATCAATCAGTTACAATAAGTGTAGAGAGAAAAGCATTAATGACCCAAATTTGAAAAGATCAAATGAAGTTTAATGGAAGCCTTGGCATTCTAGCTGCTACAGAGCAGGAGTTAGGTCAGTAAAGGTAGTAAAAGGTAAAGATAATCATTTAAACAATGGCTCCCAAAGAAGACAGAAGTCAATTCCAGAATGGACTCAGTATGTGCATAGGGAAGGATTGGAATGGAATGGATGAGGAATCATGAGATGACAGAAGGCTGGAACATGGAAGCCTTGGCAGCTACTCTAACTGATGTTTTAGATATTGGGAATAGATACATACTTAAGAAAGCTATTCTAGGAGCTGAGTAAAAGGTAGATGGGGGAGAGAGAATAGTGGAACAAATCCTTGTGAAGCTCAGGTATCAGAATCACACAGATATTTGTTTGGAGTGTAGGATCAGAAACCTGCATTCCTAACAAATATATACTGTGTGTACACACACACACACACACACACACACACACACATATAATGCAGTGGATTCTAGAATCCACTGTACCAGAAGATATCCAGGGAGAGTCCCAGATTCTATATTTTTAAATTGGTCCTCCAGGTGACATTTAGCTCATCAAGGACGAAGAACTATTCAATTTTAACAACAGCTGCTATTAAGATCAGTTGGAGAGATTTATTTGTATATATTTTTATTGTAAAAATACTGTACAGGCTGGGAATATGGCTCAGTGGTAGAGTGCTTGCCTTGCATGCATGAGGCCCTAGGTTCAATTCCTCAGCACTACATAAGCAGAAAAAGCTGGAAGTGGCACTGTGGCTCAAGTGGTAGAGCTCTAGCCTTGAACTGAAAAGCTGAGGGACAGCACCCAGGCCCAGAGTTCAGGCCCCACGACTGAAAAAAAAAAGAAAAAACTGTACAGAGAGGTTACAGTTACATGAGTAGGGTAATGAATACATTTCCTATGGAGCGTTGTTACCTCCACCGTTGTTTTTCCCCTACCATCCCTTCCCTAACACTTTCCCAACTCCTCCCTCCCACCCCAGAAGCTTTAAAGTTCATTTTCAGCATAGTGTCTTGTATATCTATCTCATTGTTACAGTGGGTCAACTTATATCCTTATTTCAGCATTTTTTTATTTTCCTTCCCCTCCCCAAATTACAAAAATGTATATACAAGATTCAGGGCACCAGAATAAAATACAGTGAAAACAGGGTTATACTGTGGGGGAAGAAATTTTAAAAATCACATGGTACATTATAAGTACATTGAAAACAACACCAAGAAAGATAAAACCACTTATGTCTCTATCTTGGGGTTCATTTTGCTTAACATCATCTTATATGGTTATATGTACATAGCTTTTGACCTTTTCTTCTTGTCCTAGACATATACTAGTTATTGCAAATAAAGGAAAACATGGGACCTATGCTTCTTTGGGCCTGGAATACTTCACTTAATTTTTCCAAGTCTTTCCATTTCCTAACAAATGGTATGTCTCATTCTTTCTAATGGAGGCATAGAATTCATGTGTGTGTGTGTGTGTGTGTACCTATATATACCAAATTTCTTGATCCATTCATCTACTGAGGGGCATCTGGATTAGTTCCATATCTTAACTATGGTAAATACTGCTGCAATAAACATAATTGTTTTGGTAGCTTTAGTATAGTCTTGTTTGTGATTGTGTGGGTAAATGCCCAAAAGTCAATCCCAAAGTGGGATTGGTGGGTCATGGGGAGCTCTATGTGGAGTCTTTTGGGGAATCTCCATACTGCTTCAGTTGGGGAGATTTTTAAATTCCAGATACCTGGACTGGTGAAGACTAATCAAGCTGTTCTTCTGTGGGTGGGGCCTGGGCATCAGAATTGGTGACAGCTATTCAAGTAAAAGACCTCTGTGCAGGCAAGGGTAAGAACCACTACACTCCAACAGCCTTCTGTCAAAAGCTCAAGAACCAGCGAGACTCTCCCTCATTCTATCTTCATTTAATCTGCAGCTAATTTGATTCTCTACTTAATTGGATCAAAGCCTCAGGCTCTAAATCACTTATATTAAAAATATAAATTACCCAACCTTTTATTTCAAGAACCCCTGGGCACATAGTAAAGTACCATTCCATCTCTGGGCTTGGGCAATTGACATTTGATTAGCATAAAAGAGATAAAGCTGAAATTAAAAAGAATCTTAGCAAGATTCGCACTCTAGCTTTGTCTGAGGAAAAGCAGCATCAACATGTGGTAGAACATGTCAGAGATTTCATATAGTGAGTACGCCTTGAAATCATATGGGTAGAAAAATCAAACATGTATGTACATTAGATATGAATATCCATTTAAAGGGGAAAACATGGGTTTCAAATAAAGCAGAATACTAAATTTGTCATCCTGAGTGGCACTCACACAAAAATATCCATTGGAATTTGATTATTTGTGAACATACTTTTGCTTTAAAATGATGCCTGACTAGGATGATTGATCAAAACCCTAGGTTTGATCTGAAGCTCTGCAGAATACACACACACACACACACACACACACACACACACATTTCCTTATCACAACCACTACGCCATCTTCTAGAAATAAGCCATATTCTCAGATTGTTGGTCATTCTTTCCTTAGTTTTCCTTATAATTTTACTACCTAAATAGGCATCCTTAAGGCTTTTTGAACTTCTTATTCATGGAATAAGAGTGGTTATGTCTTTTGTGTCAATTTTCTTTCTCAAAGTGTGTTGATAAGCTTTAACTATGCTAAAGCATGTGGCTTTAATGTGTCCATGGTCACATCTGTATGTAGTTTTCCATATACATAAATTTCCATAATTTATGTATACTACTGTTGGTAGCTTATTCTAGTTGTTTTTAGTTTAAAGAAACTATAAACATATTTCCAAACTAATATATATATGTATTTATATATTATACATCATATTTGTGTATATATAATGTACACAAAATGTACAGTATATCTTGGTATATTGGGTAGGAATTTTCATAATATATAATATTCTTGTATTATAAGACATATATCTATCATATAATCAATATCTATCATATAAGACATATTATATATATCTCAAAACATACAATGTATATTGGTATACTGAGTATGATTTTACAGGAATATGTTCACACATATATAATATATATGTGTGTACGTATGTATATTTCCTTGGGTATGGAGTATGTATGTCTATCCTAGACATTTTTCCAGAAAGTTCTTTTATGCCCACTAGTAATTTTTTAAATGTCCTGATATTCCACTCAAAAACATGTGGCAGCAGCAAATATGTGGTAGGTTTTTTTTTTATTGATACTTAATTTATATTTATCTGCATATGGATCAGGATTGGGAACATTTTCATATGTGTGTGTGTGTACATGTGTATGCTGGTCATTTGGATCTCTTCTTTTATGAATTGCCCAAATCTTTTACTCATTTTTTAATGGTTGTCTGTCCTTTGCTCTAAATTTGTAAGCTCTTTATATATACCTGATACTAATGCTACAGTAATTATACATGTTGCAAAACAAAAAGATCTTCTGCTCTCCTCTCATGATCTTGTCTCTTGCTAGATGCTTTGTGGCACTACTCTGAGCATGGGCATTCCCTGGTTTCACTGTTTTCTTACAAAGGACACCTGACCTAAGGGACATCTCAAGACATTTTCTTATCAAAGTTAACGTGCCACTTAAAATACTGTCTGGTAAGTGTTAAGATAATTTACAATTATATCCAGTCATATAAAATGCAAATTATGTGTGTGTGTATATATAAAATGTATAGGCATATGTACATATTTGGTAGTGATAGAGTTTGAACTCAAGGTCTTATACTTGCTGGGAAGAACCCTATCACTTTTCACCCTGGTTGTTTGGTTTTGTTTTTGTTTTCATGTAGTATCTCAGGTTTGCCTTGGCTGGCCTTGGACCATCCTTCTCTTCTTTATGCCTCTCACATAGCTGGGATTACAGATTAGAACTGCCAGGCCTGTTTATTGTTGAGATGTGTCTCTTTTTCTCCAGACTGGTTTCAAGCCATGTTCTTCTGAGACCTGTTGAATAACTGGGCTTATAGGTACAAGCCACCGCGCCCAGCTTGCTCAAGCTGGTGAATGGCTCCCTAGGATTCACTTGCCTTGTCTGGCGGGTGAGTTTCTAAAGGATGTCTGGTAGGCTGGATATTTTGTTTGCCCCAAACATGCAGCTGAATTTTAAAATTATGCTGAGTTTATTGGTTTCGTTTAAGAATGATCAGATTTCATTTGAAATCTTGATCTAGGACTTCTCTAGAAAATTGAGTTGTGCTACCCTGAACATTTCCCCGTAATAACAATTGGCTGGAGTGAATTATTAGCTCCCCTATCTGCACCATTTAGCTTATAGCCTTGATGGTAAGTTCATTATGTTCTTCCCAAGACATCAGCTTTTGAAGAATTCACCTTGTCAACCTTTCAAAATAGCCTTTCTTCCTACTTATATGTCTTTACTAGAAAGATTGAAAGCATAGAAATATATACATAATTATACACATTATACATATATTATTTAAATGATATATACATAATTATTTATGAATACATATTCTTTATGTATATATATATACATATATTCTTTGGTCTAGCCTGTATGTTCAAAGTTGAAGTCATGTCTTACAGTTTGCTATTTTCCAGCATTAAATAAACATAACATACATAATTTTTCATCATTTTTAGTGATTACACAGTATTCTATGGAATGGATATAATAATTTACACAGATCTTCTATTGTTAGGTGTTTAATTGGGTTCTTCGTGTTTTGTTAAAGGAGTTGTTTTGGTTTTGCTTTAATTGTAATAAACAATGTTAGAGTGAATATCTTTTACCACATTTCGGCGCAATTCTGTTTTCTTTCCATGAGCATTCTCAGAAATGGAATCTTTCAATCAAAGAGGCTATCTTGATAAATAGAGAATTGTCAGATCATTTTCCTATATTGGTGAGGTCAATTACATTCTCACAATAAAGAAAGGGACCCCATTCTAAGTCTATAGATTTTTTTCTTAGATATAGTTACTTTGGGCCCATTTTTATCACACAAGTTTCCAACTCAGTGGAATTCTGTTGAGTGGACTTGGTAGTCAGGTTCTTACACATACTAATGTTGCCATTGTCAACATAGGCGTCCTTGACCAAGAAAAAACATAAGTAAGACTGGCTCAGAGAGACTAGGATCATTTTTATGGCCGGACCTGTAATTGCTCCTGAATATAGTAAAGGTGAGAAGTGAAAAGTTCCCTGAAACCTAACAGGGTACTTCGCTGTCCTTACAATGTGGCGACCCAGGAGCTATGGCCTAAGAGGACATTGTTGAAGACTTCTCCGCCCTTTGCCAGCACCATGAAGCAAAAAAAAAAAAAAAAAAAAAATTACAAAGCCCTGTCCTTTTAAAGACAGTGGCCTCCAGGTGTCTCAGTCCCAGGTACCTAGGCTCCCCACCAGATGTGATGGTCTGGAGCAGAGGCTGGGGAGAGTCTGGCCCACACAGCTGCAGGTGATGAGGTCATAGGAGCAATTTGGGGAATGGATGAGTTCACCGGGTAAGGGGTGTGGAGGCAAGCATGTCACTTCTTTTGTCTTGTTTGAAGTCACTAAGCTTAGACATTCAGGAGGGAATTGTTGCTCTTACTTTATTCTTTGGGAGGCGGGTGGCTGCCTGCCAGAGGCAGCTGCAAACGGGGGTCATTTGCATTGCGTGCAGCCTCTGGTTTTAGAGGGAAGCTCTTCCTCTCCTTAGATCATCTGCTTCTTTAGAGTCAGGGCCACTGGCTCACACAGACTGTACTCACCCTTTAATCTTCCCCACCCCTCCCTCTCCCTAACTTACTCCATGCAGTTTAACAGGCTTCCCAGACAGGTCCAGCAGGCTCATCCTGATAGCTTTGAAAGCCAGCTGGCTGACAAAGGAGGAATTATTTCATACCCTCTTGCCTGGGTAGATGTGGGAGAGAGGCAATTTGTGGAACACATGGGGTCTATGGGGTTTTTTCTCTTCCCCCCCCCCTCTCCTCTCTCCTCTCTCTCTCCCTTCATTATCTCTCTTCCTTTTCCTTTTTCTCTTTCTTTCCCTCTCCCTCTGCTTCTCCTCCCCCGCCCCCCTTTCCTCTCTCTACAACTACATGCTGCTATCTAACCGCCTAGATCACAGTTAAGATTGCTGAAGTTTAGTTACTGGGGCCCTGAGGGAGTAGTCTCCCAGAAGGAGGAGCAAAGTCTCTTTTGTGTATGGCCACATTCTTGAAGTTTCACCAAGGTGATACTGGGGGTAAAAGGGATGAAGATCTGGCTGCCCAATGTGAGGAAATTTGCTTTCAGCTCAGTGAGGTACCTTTTCCCCCTCTCTCTCTCCCTTTCAAATGGCACAGAGAAAAGAGAGTGAAATAGAATGAAACAGAAGGTAAAGTACACAAGAAAATGGGATCCATGGCCCTTTTTTCCCACTGAGAAAAACTTGTTTCTAGCCAGCTGATTGCTTACTAACTGACAAGAAGGTTTTCAGATGTCATTTCATTTTTTAAAAAAAATCTCTCCAGTTAGACATGATTTCAACCACTACTTTAGAAGTGATACCAAATGGAAAGTTAAGTGGTCCATTTCAACTTCACCTTTAAAACTAAGACTAACAAAGCCTGGATAGAATAGAACGAATAGAAAGAACAATGGGAGAGGTGTATTAGTCACTGCCGAGCACCCCTGACCCCAGACTGGCACCAGACATTATTATTAAGACCAAAGCTGCCCTCTCTATTGTCAGAAAACCTCACAATCACTAAGGCAGAGAGCTGCTTTATTATATCAGATGAGCTCTGCTTCCCACCAGTGGCATCTGGAGGTTCCTGAAGCTTCCTGTCACAGCGGGGCATCTTTGGTGTGTTTTAAATTTGTAATCATTTACACTGGGAGAACCTAAAATGCAAACACCAGGATCCTCACTTTACTTTGAGAATAAAGAAAAACAGTGCAACCTTGAGTGTGTGTGTGTGTGTGTGTATGTTAATGTTTCCTGGGCTATCATAATCTCCCAAGCATTCTGATGTCTGCTTTTCATGGAGATGGTTCTTAGTTCCTTCAAGAAATGAGGAACAGCAACCTCCCCTTACTGAGATTCTTACCAACCATTTACTCTAGGAACTTGTAGACACCACCACACACTGTATTCTAGCTAATCTTCACAGCAACCTCACAGTAACTGCTATCCCCCTTCCTCAGACAAACTTCAAGCTCCACATATTTCAGACCTTGATTTTCCTCCACTGCCCACATGGTTGCCCTGGCAGGCATCACAGGCACTTTCCTGCTGAATCTTCTTCTGGCCTGCAGTGAGTAAGTATCCTGGGCTGTAAACAGGGTCCTAAATCCTTTCTTCTACCAAGATGGCCAGCAACAGCCACCACAGATGCATGTGCCTTTGATGTTTATAAATCTATCCCACAAAACCCCAATTAAAAAATCTATCTCTAGATAGATTTTATTGCCTTCCACCACTCTAACCTCATCACATGGGAAGGAAAAATTGAACAGAGTAGAAGTGGAGAGTGAACTCACAGGGTTTTAAATAACACACCTTCAGAAATTTTTGCAACAAGAAAACAAACATGTGAACACATTGTTTAGTGGCTTCATAGAGGCATAAAGCTTTGGTAGCTTCATGGTAAAGGCCTCTACCTAGGGATGCTACCATTGTCCAAAGAAATTGGCATTAACCTCAGAGCTTAGTTCATGCTAACTGAAAAACCTAATAGTGTAAGGGTTGACTGGATCTTGGGAAACAAAGGGTGTTGGACTCCAGTGTTGTAGTTCAGGTAATTGGTCAAGCTATGGAATACTATTTCAAGGTCAAAAGTGTGCAATGTGTTCTTCTGATGCTCATTGACTATCTGAGAACAGTCCTGTGGAATACAAATTTGCCCAGCAAACCACAAAAATGGGGCCCCAAATTATTCCAGTCATTTAACAAAGACACGGAAGGGTAGAGCTTGCATCTCCTGATACCCAGGCCACAGGCTGTGACTCAGCCAGTGATCTGCCTCCTTCAAGAGTACAGAGTGGGATGGGCACTGGTGGCTCACGCCTGTAATCCTAGCTACTCAGGAGGCTGAGATCTGAGGATTGTAGTTCAAAACCAGCCCCAGCAGGGAAGCCTTTGAGACTCTTCTCTCCAATAAACCACTCAGAAAACCGGAAGTGGTGCTGTGGCTCAAGTGGTAGAGTGCTAGCCTTGAGTTAAAGAGCCAAGGGACAGTGCCAAGACCCAGAGTTCAAAGCCCAGAACCGACCTCCCAAAAAATACAGAGTGGGCCCCAGAGCTGGAGTTCCCCTTGGCATGTGCTCCAAACACTGGAGATCTGCTTATCCTTGCACTAATGCCACCATGAGCTCTGTCTTTGGGGAAGGATTTTGTTTTGCCCCAAACTTCATCCCATGGCTTCAATCCCACAGCATTTGTCATCATCAGCCTCACTGAATACAGAGAAAGAGAGGCCCCCACCAGATATCTAGAGAGGTAAATAGGTTTAAACTTCACCACAGATGGCCTCATCTCCCAGTGCCAGATTTCCATCACCAACTGGTATGGCCACTGACATGGCAAAAAAACAGAGATCAGCCTGGCTGCCATCCACCTTGTGATGACAGTGCCTAGGGAAAGACAGAGGAGACAGAGAGGGCCAAGAATACTGGATATAGGGAAAGAGCAAAAAGAAGGAAAGTGAGGGATTGAGAGGGAAAGTGAGCTTATTACATTATAAGCAGGTGAAATGATTTCTAGAATATGTTAACTTAAGCTTATGAAATTTGTCATGGGGTCACTTATTTAGTGTCAACCTTCTTCTACAAAGGAGGAAATCTCCTTTTATTTAGATGTGGAGCTCTATAAGACAATTTTTCATTTTCATTGTTGGGCTTAAAGAGAGGGAAAAGTGACTCTCAAATGTATTATTTTTAAATTGTATTCTCTCTCCCTATGTAATCAGCTCTTCCTTCCTCACCAAAACATAACAAAAATGTAGCAATTAAGGCAAGGATGCATTTGCTTTTGCACACATGGGCAGTTGAATAGAATGGGAGAGAAAGAAAGAAAGAATTACAAAAAGGAAAAAAAAAAAAACAGAAAGAAACACAATTGACCTGTCATCTTTGGGAAGTTGCCAGAATCCTTTTTTCTCCAACCAATTCCATTCCATAGTGGTGTGTGTGTGTGTGTGTGTGTGTGTATGTGTGTGTGCACATCTCTAAGCCTGGGTAAGCACAGAGCACTCTCATCTCCATGAATTGCTGAGATATATGAAGCAGAAGTGTGACTAGCTGTGGTCATGGTCCAAACAATTATCAAAGAACTGCTGTCCTGATCAGATTTTGTGCTAAACATGCCAGAAAAAGAAAAGGAAGGCTGATGACTGCTTGTTTGGCATTTCTTTGTAGTTGGGCCTTTTCTTTTCCTGAGGTGGTGGTGGTTGTTAACTGAGGTTGTGTGAAACCCCTTCTGTGCAGAAACAGGAGGTTCAGCTTTGAAGCTACAGGGTCTTTGTTCTGTACCTAACTTGGTGCCATTTTCCACAGGAACATTTGTATTGAAGTCTAGTCAATGCCTGCCACCCAGAATCCCAGGAGGCTGTTTGCCAGGTGGAAAGAAGCAGTTATGGTGTGGATGGAAGAGACAGTTGGGAGGAGTTTCCCAAGGAGATAAATGTGAAAGAGTTGCTTATCTCTGAAAATGTATAAAACACTGTAAAAGTTAGTTTTGGTTGAGTGTTCATTATTCTCCTCTGAGATTTGAATGCTTCAAAAAGGAGTGTTCTAGGTTGTAGAAGAGAAGGGGAATGAAGCAAACCAGATAGACTACTGTATTACAAAAATATAAAATATTTATGAAATATAATTGTGGGTAAACTCCTTAATAACTAGCATTATGAATAAGAATGTTAATGCAAGTGTATATAAATGTGTTAACTGAAATATGGTAGATTTAAGGGAAAACTTAAATAGTATAACTCCATAGAAAGGCAAACTCAAAGTTCAACAAAATTAACAGGATAAAATGGGTATTTGAAAGGGGTGAGATGGAATAAAAGGAAGAAGGATAGACTAATGAACAGGAGAGGGGGTGGAGAATTCAAGAATGTAATATCAATGTATATCCCACAAAATTAAGGAAAGTGGGGCAAGGGGAGAGTTGGGAATGATGGGTGAGAATGTTGAAAGACCATTGATCAAGATGCATTGTATATCATAAACTGTGTTAAACGGCTACTTCTTTGTACAACTACTTAAAGATAATCTTAAAAAAGAATAAGAATGAGATCAGTTAAGTGTTGACTGACAAAGCAGTGGTTTCCCAGGGTTTCCCCAAACCTGTTACAATTTCAATTTTTGAAATTTGTGTTCAAACTTTTACTACGCAAACAGTTAAATGTGTTAAGGACTAAATTTTACTGGAATAGACTTCCATCTCATCCAAAGTTAGGTTTTAGTATTGACAAATATCACTTATTAGAAAAAATGGTTTACCTATCTTTAACCTCCCCATTTATATCTATTCTTTCTTTTTTACTTTTTTTGGGGAATTACACTTAGGGCTGCACATATGCTAGAAAAAAACACTCTACCACTGAGCTATAGTCCAGCCTATTCTGAATAATAATTCTTAGCTACAAAATAGTTGGAAAGACATTGAATAAAAAGAGAAACAAAAGAACAAGGGAAAAGAAGGAGCAGGAGGAGGAGAGGAAGAATGAAGGAAGGAAGGAAGGAAAGAAGGAAGGAAGGAAGGAAGGAAGGAAGGAAGGAAGGAAGGAAGGAAGGAAGGAAGGAAGGGAGGAAGGAAAGAAGGAAGGAAGACAGGGAGGTAGGAGAGAGGGGAAGAGAGAGAGAGAAGGAGCAAGTTAGTCAGCACACTCTTTTTCTTCAGTAGTGCTATCAAGTCCCAGCTGTGGATAGACAAGGGGTAGAAGTAAAAGTTCTAGAATGATTCTTCCTGGTAATTGGCTACTCCTTCCCTTTTATCCTAGAGCCTATATTACCTTACTACGTGCTCTGATCCTTTTATTGCCGTGGCAATTAGATTAGATAGGTATATTTCTCCTTATGGCAGGAAAGTCAACATGTAAAATTGCTTCTAATTTAGCTCTACTGTAAAAAGCATTATCATGTTGATTGAGCTCTCCTATTCATTAGTAGGTGAAGTCAAATATATAACAGAAGTCCATTGGCCTTCTATGTGCCTGTGGAAATGAATTCTAAATTCTCTCTAGTCCTAATTGTCCATGCTCCTGGGATTTAACTGTCTGATATTTCTTAGTGACTACTCACAAAGAGCAAGATCACAGCATTAAGGGATAGCTGACTTGACTTCATTCTGGAGCTAAAAGCTGTGCTCCAGTTGGATTCTTGCAATCCTAGACCGGAGGTCCAGGAGTACCAGGTCAAAATGAGCAAATACTTTATTATTGTCTAGAAGAAAGGAATAAATCCCAACCCAAACTCTAGAATAGTGGTACGTTTATAATTCAAATTTGTTGAGCTGGTTTATGATATTCACATATTGATTGACTCCTAATTTGTTAAACTAATATTTCTTGAATCTTTAGTCAATATGTATTTTATGGAAATAAGCGGGAATACTTTTACTAATAACAAAAATTGTCTTCCAAAACATCAATTTAAAATCTTTGGCTACCTTACACTCAATCCACAAAAGAATATTCAACAAGACAGAGTTGAAAGGTAAAAGACATTTAAATTTATATGGAATGTAAAAGTCCAAAATTGCTCACATCTTTCAATGTAATCATCTGTAAGATTACTTAACATCTTTCAAACTAGAAATGAAGAAGCCCAAGGCAAATCACAGGACAAGTTACCAAATTGCTTTATCTGGAGACACAAATGTAGGGAACAGAGACAATAAAACTTCATACTGAATTGCTGAATGACTGCTCAATGAAAGTTAAATCCTGCCACTTTCCAACAATGTAGAAACTTGTTGAATTAAAGATTAAGTTGGAGTGGGTGTCTCAGGCTTGTAATCTGAGCTACTCAGAAGGTGGAGATCTAAAATCGCAGTTCAAAGCCAGCAGGAATAGGAGAGTCCACAAGATTCTCTAATAATTGGCTAAACAAACAAACAAAAAAAGCTGGAATTGGAGCTTTGACTCAGCAAAGGGCAGCACCCAGGCCCTGAATTCCAGCCTCTGGAGTGCTACACACACACACACACACGCACACGCACACGCACACACACACGCACTACACACACACACGCACACGCACACACATACACACGCACATGTGCGTGTGTGTGTGCGCGTGCGTGTGCGTGTGTGTGTGAATGTGCGTGTGTGTGTGCGTGCGTGTGTGTGTGTGTGTGTGTGTGTGTGTGTTTAAACTTTAAGATTGAGTTACTAGGCGTTATGTATTTTTGCTTCAGAAATGGGAGGATCTACAAGGATGGCTCTTTTGCTTATATTTGTCCAATGTCCATACACTCTCTAATCAAGAGAAGATTGACCATACAAGCTATGCTGAGATAATCTGAACCTTATTTAATCTACTGATACATCTGGGTCAATTTCACAGGCATTGATTTTGATGTTACAAAATCATTTGTCAGTACATTCGCGGTACATTCGCGGTACATGCGCAAGAATCATGGCAGCAACAACAAAGCTGTGCCTCACCAACACACAGACTAAAAATATTTTTAAGAAGCCAAGAAATACTTGATGATATAATGAATTATTGCTCTTATTAACCTTGACTTGTTAAGACACACTCCAACGTAACAAAATGAGAAGCACGTTTGCCATGTACATTGCATCCAGAAATGCCAGAGTTTTCTCCTGTGGATGTCTTGAAGGAAAGCACCTGTGTGATTGGACCTCAGCTAAACTGCTTACTTTAATCACAGAATGCCATTTTTACTTGAGAAAAAAAAAAAGACTTACATAAAAGCTATGCTTATTCAGAATTGAGTATTGGCAGAACTGTTACTTGAAAGGAAGCAATTTATGGTATTTGTTATCAGTAATGAAATTTACATTTTCAGGAAAAAATTACAAACTTAAAACTACCATGAAATTGACAGCTTTCCAATACTTCAAGATTCTTTCAATGGGGTCAGTAGTAATATTAATGGTTTTTCGATGGCTTCTGATGTTTCTTTTATATTACTATACTTATATTGTAATGTTATCTTTTCTAATAAAATTCACTCAGGAAAGCAATATTTTTCACAGGACTCATATCTGGTATCACAAAATAATGCTTATTTAAAGATCCATTTAGAGCGTAAGACAAGTTGACATTTGTGTGTGTGTGTGTGTGTGTGTGTGTGTGTGTGTGTGTGTGTGTGTATGAGAGAGAGAGAGTACAAAAAAGCAGGGATTGGTTTCAGATTCCACATTGCAGATTACATTTAAGAACCTCTCAGCAAATATGGGGCCATGTGAAAGAAGACTACCCACAATGACATATAGTATCAGTAAGACTGAATTACCATGGAACAAACATTCCAAACAATTAAGACAGTTATACAAAATGAATATCAGGAAGCTGAAATGAGATTGTATGGGGAGGCCAGTGGGAAAGGAGGAAACGAATGAAAAAAAAGGGAACAGGAACAAATATAGCCAGAATACTCAATGTATATATGTGATAAAAAAAAAAAAAAAAGAAGTAGGAAACTTGAAATGAGTCTGGAAGAAGTAGGAAACTTGAAATGAGTCTGGAAGAAGTAGGAAACTTGAAATGAGTCTGGAAGAAGTAGGAAACTTGAAATGAGTCTGGAAGAAGTAGGAAACTTGAAATGAGTCTGGAAGGAGGGGACAGGGTAAGGAGAGAGTGCTGGAAGAGGTAACTGACTAAAGAAGCACTGGACACTTACATGAATATATTAAATCGTTATCCCTTTGCACAAACTTTTGAACTTCAGAGAATTTAAAAAAACCTGACACGTGAATACATGGCTATTTATCCTTGTTCCAGCATAATTGTGCAAAGATGGGATTTATCCATGTATTTCCATCAAAACAGCATATTGCAATTGACTAAATACGGAAGCAGCTATTTTGGAGAACACTTATCAAGCCAGACAGAGACTTGTGAAAACATAAAACAATTACATTCTTCTCATTAAATTTCAAAGAGATGTAGAATTTTACACTAACATTAAAGACATTTTATTTGTAATTTTCAATTAACAAATATTTTAAAATTTCTATTACACTTTGTAACATAGTAAATATTGATATATTAACCCTTATAAATAAAAGTTTTGGGAGAACTTCAATAATATTCTGGAGACAAAAGGAATTCTGAAAACCAAAATATTTGAAAATTGCTGACTAATATTATTCTACTTCCCTTGTATTTCCCTTTTTTGTTCATTTTCCTTCACTCTACTGAACTCTTTGAGAGTATATACTATGCATTTGAATCTGTAACTCTCCTCTAATGTGTAGTATCTAGTAGATAATAAATAAAATTCTTTGCAGGAATGAATTAACCAGCTCTGAAATTTCCAAGTATTTTGCAACCCATGGTCTCACTACCGAGAAAACTCTACCAAATACAATGACGAGATCATAGAAAAGACAGTGGTTTCAGATGTCTCCTAAGATCATCTATGACTTCTAGTCTCATTTCTTTTTTTTTAATTTCTTTTTATTTTTATTTTATTTTTATTATTTTTTTGTGAACATACTGTACAGAGGGGTTACAATTACATGGGCAGGATAATACATACATTTCTTATCAAGCATTGCAGCCACCTCCTTTGTTTACCCTTCCCATCCCTTCCCAGCCTCCCCCCCCAATCCCCTCCACCCCCCCTTCCCCCCCCTCGCACCAACTTTGTAAAGCTCGTTTTCAACATGACAACTTGTACTTCTCATTGTTGCAACAGGTCCACCTGTATCCTTAAACGACTTGTTTTTTCCCATCTCCTCCACAAGTTATACTGACATCAAATATAGTGAAGGCAGGGGTTATACTATGGGGGAGGGTTCTAGTCTCATTTCTAAAACACCCTGCCTCATGCCTCACAGTTCAGCATCATCAAACTTGTACTAAATGATACTCGTTAGCAATCTCCTTAGCACTCAGAATCCATTCTTACTCACACTGTCATCACAGTTACAATTCTCAGCTTTGTAGATTCAAATAGGACTTTGACAGTGGCTTCCCTCTATCTTCTGTGCTAGATTTTGTTCCATTGATTATGGGCAAAACCATCTCTCGGTATACCTCTCTTCCTTTCTACACTGTCAGCTCACAAATGTATAGATTAGCCATGCATAGAGTCTAACACTTAATAGGGGCTTTAAGTGTTAATTAAACTGAATTGAACTGCATTCTATCCAAAATGCTAAAATTTAGATATAAATCATACATAGCCTATTCAACTTCACTTACTTTTCTTAACACTTGCATGAGGTAGCCACAATGGGAGGTGGGAGTGAGGATTACAAATATTTATATCCAGACAGAAGAGAGAGACATAAAGAGACAAAGACACCAAATAGAGAAAAAGAAGTGCAAATGGAAGAATATAAAAGGCAAGCTATATACACAAGTTTCTACAGAGCCCAGGAAAAGCACACTTCTGCTAATATTTAGAACAATTACATACCAAGACACTTGTTCAAATTAGTCATGTACTATGTACCGTTAAGTACGTGAGAAAGGACAGGCATTAAGCAGATGTCATATAAATATGTACATCATTATATATTAAAAAAAATTTAAAGTATGTCATTTAACTAGGAAAAGATAAAACACCATTATGGGGACTAATTTAGTTGGGGGGAAGAAGAGATCAGAAAAGATAGCTCTAAGGCAGTGATTTGAAAGTGTTAGAAGGAAGGACCATGTAGGCTGGACAGCCTGCCAAGCCGTGGGGACTTAATTAGCCTGAAGTAGAAGAGTTAATATGAAAGTATGCATTTGTCCATTTTGCCAAGCGTAAACGGTAAGGGTGAGAGCTGGAGGGACAGGAAAGAAACTAGTCTAACCCAGCACAGATGTTAGCAGAAACCCAGAGAGCAGTTTAAATACTTCATTTTCCCCTTCTGATATGCAGAACCATGATTCTGGGTGGTCTGTATTCATTGCACATAAGCCTTTGGAAAGATAAATGGAGGCTGTTTCCTCAAGTAACTACTGCTAAGAGAAAAGTTTTCTTCAAATGTATTTCTCCATCAGCACTTTTCCCACAGGGCACCTAAAAACTTGATTTATCATAAATGTTCACCCAGCATACACATACAGCAATACAAATGTGGCATATTTAAATGTACTCCTCAGAGAAACTTGCTGGCAGTGATCACTATCCATAAATACAGAAAAAATAGCCCAGCTATAGCTGTTTCCAGAATGAGTAGACAGACCCCCACTCAGGCTACTGCCCCAAAGCTAAAACATAACTCAAGAGACACAGCAATGTAAAGAACACCCATGCTAGAGCTGAGGGAATATGCTACAGGCTGGTCCCTTTTGTGTGAGGAATTGTACCAAGGTTCTATGAGTTTCTTCAGTTTTCTTGCTAAGGAGCAAGGAAATAAGGGTTGGCCATTCAGCAATCAGATCCAGTGGGGGTAATTAAGGCACAATGTTTAGGTTCAAGTGCCAGCTCTATCTTTACTAGCTCTGTGACCTGGGTTAGGTTATTTACCCTGTCACTCACTCTCACTGGTAATAAAATGTAGACACAACATTATCTATTTCATAAACTGTTGCAATTGTTAAATAAGATAACATAGTCATTATTCAGCAAATTAAATATCCTCTATTATTATCATGAGTGTACACAACCAGCCAAGAACATTTCCAATGCTCAGCATGACAGGCACCATGACCAGCTTAACTAGACATTAACCTTCAACTGAAACCCCTCGTTTACCATCCTGAGGGCACAGCTTTTCTAAAATGAATTCCCCCGATTTCAGTCTTACAGACACCGCCACTCATTTTTGTGAAATGCTAGCTAAACAGTCATTCAAAAATATAACTCAGAGCCATGTACACTGGCGGCTCACATCTGTAATTCAAGCTACTCAGAAAGCTGAGATTAGAGGATCGCTGTTTGAAGCCAGAGAAGTCCTTGAGACTCCACCTCCAACTAAACAGAAAAAATAAGCTTAGCTTAAGTGGTAGAATGTCAGCTGAGCAAGAAAGTTAAGTGAGTAACAGGCTCAGAGTTCAAACTTTAATACTGCAAAAATAAATAAATAAACCTACAACCAAATAAAACAAAGATTTGGGTTTTTTCCTTACTCATTGCTCATAATCTTTATATCTTACAAACCTAGAAAGCATTCTCTATTAAAATCTAAAATCAGTCCCCAAAGAGCTCTCTCTTCACAGAATTTGCCAACTGTTTTCTTTACCACCCTGAAGAGACATGGCAGTTTTGAGAATCAGGATATCCTTGTTCATTCAGGATCTCTCCTAGAATGAAGGCTCCTGAATGCCCATTGAGACTTGAGAACAGTCACTAGCCAAACACCAGCCATACTCACCCTAGGATGAGGCAAAACATGAAGTAATCACAGACTTCACTATTTTTCCAACCACGATTCCCCTACAAGTCAAATATACCCCTAGAAGAAGAATGACTCTTTCTGACCTAATCAATGGGACCCACATCAAGATTGTGCATGGCAAGAAATTTTTTAAAAAGGCTCTCATAATTAGACATTTGGTTTATGCATGCCTGGAATATGAAATAACTGTAATAATCTTTCCCTTGACCTTTGCATTGGGTCTCTTATGGGAATACCTCAACATCCCAAGTGAAAGAAACTGCTTAGAACTTTGAAACACTTTTTAAAACCCTAAGATGGGTGTAATTGAAGGAGGCTTGTGAACAGCTCATTGTCAGGATTTCTAGCAAGTGTTATTTCTTCCTAAATTCCAAGAACCAAGTTCTCTGAGGTTTGTGTTCACGCAGGATGAACAAGCCCACCACAACATCAAAAGGGATAAAATACCTGATGTGGTTTTCTTTGAGGAACAGGTTTAACACTCAGGCCCACACACCCAGACCCAACACCTGGCAGGATGGCAGAGACATGTAGCCTCCCATAGATGGAGCTTCTATCCACATCACTTAACAAAATATAAAGCAAGTGCTGGAAACCCGGGAAGTAATTTATGACAGTACACAAATGGTTCCACACAGTAAAAAAAAAAAAAAAATCTGCCAGGTGTTAAGAACGCAGTGACAAAAGACAAACATTTGGCTAACTAGCAGTTAAGGAAGAGAAGATGGACAAAATCACCATGTAGGAGTTTCTAGCACACATGAAGGGCACCAAGTGATAATTGAGAGCTTGTGATCCATGAGAGATGGGATAACCATCACAATTGAACTGCGGCTGGCATTCTTCAGCTGTAATTGAGAACAATTAACATTAACCCTTCAGGTCTAGATTGTGTCCTGGCAGGCAGAACTTCAAAGAAACCTGCCCCTGATATTAGAAAAACCAGAAAGTAGTATGTATTATTACCACTATACATATATCAGATTCTAGAACACTACTCAAAAAACCACTTGCAGTACCACTTAATAGGAAAAAAAGACACACAAGCATTTGTTCCCTCCATTGGTATTAGCCTTGGTATTGGTAGAGGGTTTATATTACTCTTTTAAAAGTTGTCTTGCTGGTGGCTCACACCTATAATCCTAGTTACTCAGGAGGCTGAGATCCAAGGATTGCAGTTCAAAGACAGCCTAGGCAGGCAAGTCCATGAGACTCTTACCACCAGTTAACTACCAGAAAACAGAAATAGAGCTATCGCTCCAAGTGGTAGAGTGCTAATCTTGAGTAAAAGAGCTCAGGAACAGTACCCAGGCCCTGAGTTCAAACCCCATGACCAACAACAAAAAAAGTCTGTTGCTTTTTGTAATTGTTCAAAAAATTGCTACCTGATTCCTGTAAGTAGAGTCATGTTTAAAAAAAATTACTACATGACTCCTGTAAATGGAGTCATGAAGTATTGGCTTTTCTGCCACTGACCTATTCCACTTAGCATAATATTTTTAAGGTTCTTCCATGTATCAAAAATGACAGTATTTCCTGTTTTTAAAATGCTTGAACAATATTCCTTTGTATGTATAAGCTACAACTTTTTTATCCAGCTAAGAATATTTAGGTTGTTTCTGGGCTATTGTGAATTCATGAGTCAGAGAGTGGAACAGTGTTTACTAGGAATAAGGAAAAGGGTAATATGGGGAATTATTAATCAATAGACATAAGGTCGGAGGTGAGGAAGATGAGTAAGCTCTAGAGCTCTAGAGATCTGATGTACAATATGCTAGCTATAGTCGCTAACAACATACAGTTAATACTTTACTAAGGGAGTAAATGTCATGTTTTGTTTTCGTACAGTATTTTTAACTCACTGTACTTAGTTATTGTCATCTGTCTTTTCCATTAAACTCAAAGCACCACAAAGACAGGGTCTGTATTTGCACAAATAGCCCTAGTATTTCCATTCCCATTTCCATTCACGTACGTGTAACTCAAGAAACAATTTACTGAAAGTCTAAGGACACAGGGATCCACCACAGCACAGTACAGCATGGAAAACTACAGTGTTGCTTATGTATATGGATGCAAAACTCCTTCCTGACATATGTTACTGTTCAGCTAGAACATAATAGCTGTACTCTAAGTGCTCTAATCCATTCAGGATGCTGTAACAAAATACCATCAAAGGGGTAGCTTATAAAGGATATACATTTTCTTGTCACAGTTCTGTAGGTTAAGGAGATCAAGATTAAGGGACTGTCAGACTCAATGTCAGGTAAGGGCCCATTCCTAGTTCATGGATGGCACTTTCTTGCTTATATATGTCATGGAAGGGCTGGCTAGATAACTAGGGTCTCTTTTATAGGATCCTAATAAAAGGATTAGGATCATGGAGGATCTGTCCTCAAGACTAAATCACCTCCCAAAGCCCCACTTCCAAAAACTATCACCTTGAGGGTTAGGACTTTCACCATCTAAATTTTACTGGGGATACAAGCAGTTAGACCATAGCTTTAAGAAATGTCATGTTACTGAGAAACATATTTTTAAAATAATTCTCTCACAAGGAAGAGAAAAAACATTCCCAATAATGAATTAGCTTCCCATAGGAAACACAATTTTGAGTAGAATAAAATGCATAGCTATGGTGACCAAATACTCTGAGCAAATCTGCCCTTGTGATCAGGTTATATGCTTAAAAATCTTCTCCTGTGTCTTCCAAAACTGTCATTAGTCCAGGACTTCTTATACACACTTACAAACATTATCTCTGTTATCAGACCACTTTTCCTTTTTTCTTGTACCATTTCTATCAGTGAGCTGAAGATTTCAGCTGTCACCCTTGTAGTTCGTGGCTATTTGCTTTTGTCTGCCAGCACCTACTCTGATCCTTTTCTGGTAACAGATCTGTCTCTGAGGGAAAGAGTCCATGACACAGGCTAAACTCATTAGATTACTTCAGCCCACTCCTAGTCCTAACCATCATAATTGTCCCAAGAAATGAGCAGTAGTTCAAAGTGGGTGTTTCTATCACCCTAAAGAGAAAGCACATAGTCTCTGCTACTTTTTCTGGAAAAGGGGTCTTCTTCCAATAAATCTCATTGTTCAATTTAATCCATGTTTCTTTCTGCTACTTTATGAAAGATGGTTATGAATGGATATATTTTTGAATTATAAATCGCAAAGCCATTTGAACAAAACAAGAAGATTAGAGGTGTTTTTTTTTCATTTTCCATTGTGATATTAGCTCCTCATATCAATAATGCTCTGGACAGTTATTCTAATGCAAAATGTGTTTCTAAAATAATGCATCATGTTTATGTGGTTTGCTTGAAGAAAACATGTTCTGTAAGAGAAATGCTGGCACCAGAAGAACACAATGATTTGTCAGAGATTAATCCTCATTGTAATTTCTTTCTTTGTTTCCTTTTTCAAATAACTGCTTCAGGATAGATTTAGTCTTCTTTGAAAAATAAATTTCTTATTGGTTTTTTGGTCGTGGGGCCTGAACTATGGGCCTGGGCACTGTTCCTTAGCTCTTCAGTCAAGGTTAGCGCTCTACCACTTGAGCCACAGTGCCACTTCCTGTTTTTTTCTAATGTGGTGCTGAGGAATCAAACCCAGGGCCTCATGCTTGCAAGGCAAGCACTCTACCACTGAGCCAACTTCCCAGCCCCTGAAAAATAAATTTCTTATAAAGGCAAAATATACTTATAGGGAACCAAAAATATTTAAGGTCTTTGTGTTATACAAATCTAGGCTACCACTAGGTAATAAAGTTATATTGTCTTTATCAGAGTGGAAAGATTATCAGCTATTTTTGTCAAAAGATCAAAGAGGAAATATGCTAGGTTATTTAGGAGTTTCCCAAGACAATCCTGGTCAGAACTTCAGTTATGACCTTCCTTGTTTATGGCATGGGGTAAAGATGACCTCCCATGTTCAACTTTTGGATGTTAAGCCTCTCAACTCTTCAATACCACTTAACATAAGCATAACAAACAAACAAATGTTTCTTAACAGACCCCTGTAAGCATTATATGTTCCATTTACTATCATAATATGTCTAGGAAAGGTATGCAAATATCCCACATACTTTAACTGAGAAATATTAGTTAATAGTCACAACTGGCCATTTCCAACTTTTTTGCCAATAAGGAATGAAGACAGAAGTAATTCCAAGTATCTTAAGTTCATAGTGCTTCAGACCTATGAATGAGGGACTTAGAGAAAGTTACCTTTGAAAGAAATGTGTATAGTCACTGAAAGTCAAAAACAAAAGTGCTCATGTTAGACTCAAGTTGAAATAACCTTATGGCCATCACATTAGAAAGAACAAGAAAAGCAAAGGGAAAGTTTAACAAAAATAAACACCAGGAAGTAGGTACTTGAAAGGGGTGGGTGGAGGTCAAGGGGAAAAGAAAGGTAGGTGAATGAAGAAGAGCAAAAGGACAGAATGCAGTCAGGAATTCAATGTATAGGAAAGGTATAGGTAGAAAAGAGATGGCAGAAAATGTTGAAAGGGGTGACATTGATCAAAATGCATTATCTTCATAAGCTGCTTTGTTGAATGGCAACTCTTTTGTATAACTACTTTAAATAACAACAATAATAATGAATTCACATAATGGTACAGCATACAACAATGAAGATGAAAAACCTGTAACCTCCCTGCAAGCTACATTAGGTTCATAAACATAA
This sequence comes from Dipodomys spectabilis, assembly GCF_019054845.1. Taxonomy (NCBI): domain Eukaryota; kingdom Metazoa; phylum Chordata; class Mammalia; order Rodentia; family Heteromyidae; genus Dipodomys; species Dipodomys spectabilis. Next base: position 3,592,716 of record NW_024870835.1, on the reverse strand, counting down.
GGTGGAATCAAACAAGACAGGGACGTTCTCACTGTATCATTCAGTTCATGTCAAGCTTCAAACCCAGTAAAACTAGTGTATGCCCTCAGAATGCAACTGATTACCCTTGCCAGAGAAGAGTAATGGTAAGAAGGAGGTGACAAGGACAGATGGTGCTTCTGGAGTCTTGGTGACACTCAGTGTCTTAAATGGGCACTGATTACACAGATAAGGTTTTTATAATTCACTGGGTTGGAAGCTCATTGTATGCAATCTTTTCTGCAGTTTGTAAACATTGATATCAAAATTTTAATTGAGAGGAGCATTTAGGAAGAAGAATAACTTGGTAACCAGGATCACAATGGTCTCCTAGGCCCATGGGTCTCATTTTTATATGTTATAACGCATTTGGGATATTATATACATATTTGTGTCTGTACTGGGGCTTGAATTCAGGTTCAGTGTGCTGTCCCGAAGCTTTTATTTCTTTTTTAAATTGTATTTTATGGTAAAGGTGATGTACAGAGGGATTACAGTTACATTATGTAATGAATACATTTTTTCTTGTTGAACAGTGTTACCCCCTCCCTCGTTTTCTCCCACTTTCCCTCCCCTGTCCCTAAGCTCTTATGCTCAAGGCTAGTGCTCTATTATTGGAACCACAACTCTACTTTTGGCTTTTGGGTAGTTAATTGGAGATAAGAGTGTCATGCTTTGACTTCAAACTGCTATCCTCAGATAGCCTCCTGAGAAGCTAGGATTACAGGAGTGAGCCACCAGTGTCTGGCTAGGTCATGGTAACATTTAAATGCACTTAGCACCCAAGCAATTGGTCAAAGCTTCATAGTGGCTCAGGAACTCCAGCTGCCAAAGCCCCATCCAGCAGGCTGCCCTGAGAGGATCAACTTTTTAGAATCTTCCCTTCTCTCCCTTATCAGGACATCACATCCAATCTTCCTCTTAGGTTCTCCTAGGGATCTGAGTGTACAGCTAGGAAGGACTGAGAGAGTACAGCTTCATATCCATAGACCCTCAGAATTACAAGGGACTCCCTCCAACTGCAACTTCCAAACCCAACATGGCCAGTTTGGACTGCTGCTCAAGCATTGATGACCATATTTGTCTTAACAGAGCTGCCCAGTTCTCTCACCACACTACTGCTTTCCAGATTGCCTTCTCTTGGAGAATATCTGTTTCAGATTATTGTTCCCCAGATATTTTGGCTTCCCTTTCTCCAATTTGAATCACATCTTGCTATTTCCTGCCTGTATGTCTGATCTCAGTTTGCTTTTGTATTGCTTTTCTATCTTCACTGGAACTTTCAACACTTCCCACTTTGGGATCCCCCAAGCATTTTGTTAAATCAATTATATCCTTTTTCCAATGATCTCAAAGAAAACAGTCAGCTAGGCATTAGAAACACCAGCTTTATTTCCTATGTTGCTTTAGGCAACCTATTTGTCATCTCTGGTTGTGGTCTGTGGACTGGAGTAAAGATAAGCACACATTACAGACTCTGGGGCACATAGGAGGAAACTAACTCTAGCTAAGAGAGGGTTTAGAATAGGAGCCACCAGTATTAAAACTAGATTTCCACCAGGTTTGGTGGTTCACAACAATAATGATGGCTATGGGGAAGCTGAGGCAGGAGAATCATGAGCTGTGAGCCAGTTTGGCAAATATAGCAAGATCCTGTCTCAGAGCACAGCAGGAGTAGCCAAATCCAATTACTTATTTGCGCTCATCAGTTGCCATGTCAAAATATCCATGGATTCTGTCTCTTAGATTTGTTCATCTAGCCATTGTGGATTTGATTTGATTCTAATAAACAGAATTCTTGCTATGTAACTGGTCTATAATTAGACTGTGTTATTCTAATCTAAACTCTGAAGATTTCTAAAGTCTCGTCCAATTGTCATGCCTTCATTACACACAGTTTATCACCACCACCACAATCAATACACACATACATATGCACAAATGTCTATATCTAGAACATCTTCAAGGCATGGGTACTTCGGCCAGGTGCTGGTGGCTCACGCCTGTAATCCTAGCTACTCAGGAGGCTGAGATCTCAGGATCACTGTTCAAAGCCAGCCCAGGCAGGAAAGTCCGTGAGACTCTTATCTCCAATTAACCACCAGAAAACCAGAAGTGGCACTGTGGCTCAAGTGGTAGAGCACTAGCCTTGAGCTGAAGAGCTGAGGGACAGCACCCAGGCCCAGAGTTCAAGCTCCATGACTGACAAAAAAAAAATGAGTACTTCAATTTTATGGATTAGCACACAAGTAATCATAATTATAGTAATTGTAGTGATTAGAGTGAGATAACTGTCATAAGATTGCTTTCGTGTATTCTAGCATCTTTTGATGCTCTAGTTCTAATGCTAGATGAGGTAAAATAACTAAGTTCATACAGATTCATCCAAGGAAAGGGCCCATATCTTTGCAATGCCCACTTCTATTAGTTGTCTATTCTGTATAATAAATCACCACAAACATATTATCTCCAATCAACATACACATTTATTATCTCACAGTTTCTGGAGGCCAGAAAGCCAGGTATAGCTGGGCTAGATTCTTCACCTGTTATATGACTGGTAGCGAGTCAACCAGAGCTACAGGTTCCTAGGAGGCCCAGAATTATTTGAAACCCAAGAAGAACAGATATCTGTACAAAAGTTTCCAGTGGCAAAGTGCTAATGACCTACTTGCATTTAACAAAACAAGAAAGTGAATGAATTGAGAAATGAAAAGTTGCGGGGAACAGTCTTATCTCTCGCCATGAGGATAGAGGGTAATTTCTATGAACACCTGTACATTCTCTTCCTTTTTCAGTGTGGTCTTTGAACAGCAGCACATTTGACAGCAAAAATAATCACATAGTGTGTGTACAACACTTAAATAGGGAGAGACATAAATCTAGAGTCCTATTTTTAATTACTCAGTGGGGTTGCATGTCCCTTAGAGCATTTTCATTAGTAGATAATTTCAGAGAGACATTCTGCTAACACCTCTGAGAGAAGGCAGGGAGAAGATTGTGTACACATGCCAGTGAATTCGACTGACAGCAAGATTTGTATTATAGAGCGGCTTCATTTAGGTGTAAGAAGAAACCTAAAGAGGTCTGTTACTATGCCAGTGTTTCGGTTGGACCTTGACTTTAAGGGGAAAAAAAGAGGGTCAGGCACAGTGGTACATGCTTATAATCTGAACTACTCAGGAGGTAGAGGTAGGAGGATCACAGTCTGAGGTTGGCACCAAGGGGGGGAAAAATGCAAAACAAAGAACACAAGTGGGGACTGGGAAGGTGGCTCAGTGGTAGAGCGCTTGCCTTGCATGCCTGAGGCCCTGGGTTCGATTCCTCAGCACCACATAAGCAAAAAAGAAAAAAGCCAGAAGTGGCACTGTGGCTCAAGTGGTAGAGTACTAGCCTTGAGCTGAAATGCTGAGGGACAGTGCCCAGGCCCAGAGTTCAGGCCCCATGACCGGACCTCCTCACCCAAAAGAAAAACCCCACAAGTGATAGAGTGTTTGTCTAGCAAGCACAAGACCCAGTGTTTAATCTCCAGTACCATTTTAAAAAGTGAGGCCTTTTAATAAATTACCTAGGGCTGAATGAAACATTGCTTTGTTCTCAAAATTCTTTGGCATTGCTTCCTTGAAGTTAGTCCAGTCTTGGAGATTTTAATAAAAATTTGCATGGACTTGAGTATTCTAGCCAACATATTAGCTGTGCCAGGATCCCCCGAACTGGCAAGTAATACAGATGTTAAGCAATGCTTAATAGTGCTTTCACTGGTGGATTATTAAACCTTAAGTAAATCAACAGTAGTTCTTCATCAGGAAGATCAATGACCTTGGCACAGCATAACTGTCAAGAGCACTTGTATTTCCTGTTTTTACATCAGTGTGGTCCTTGGACACTGGCACCTTTGGAAACACAAATTATGAAATATTGAGTGAACAATACTTACACGGACTAGATTTGCTCTGGAGTCTAGCGGTGTTATGAATAACTGGGACTTTTGACAACTTATTGCATAATTTCTCTTCATTTCAACTGCAAAATTAGCACTTATATAACAAAGCACTTTGTGTATCTGGCCTTCTAATAGTCTGTGGTGGAGTGTGGATGGGGGCATGGTTAAGGAATTAGGCTCCATTACTAGTCGAGAGGACATATCCTATTTATCTCACAGGATTGGAAATACCGTATCAAGTGATAGTTTGTAAAAAGAAAATGAGTAACATGTTATCTAACATGTTGTCTATACATGAAGGAAACATGCTTGTTTAAATAATTTTCTTTCTCACAGCATGATACTCGCATCCCAAGAAAATGCACAGCACTTTAGGTCAATGTCAGCATGCAATAACATTATCGCCTTGAAAACAATGGGAGTCATTCTTCCTGACTTGGTTATTTTATTGCCAAGATTCTGTCCTGTCTAGGAAGAACTTGGTAGAAAGGTAAGACCTGCATTCCACTGCTGCCTTTGATGCACTCTGGTCTCCATGGTGCTGACTGCAAACAGCCCCTGCTCACTACACTGGCTTCCTTTACATTCTCATATTCCACCAGAGCGCCATATGGGAAAGCAGGAGATCCCACATGGCCTGAGCACTTCCTGGATCGTAAAGCTTCTCAGTATATAAAGTAGCAATCTCTTTGCTGATCCATGTCTTTGTCAGGATTTGTTCCACCAGACTTGCCCCAGGAGGGTCTCCTGTGATTTCCAGTGCCTCTATCATAAGCCCAGAAAGACAGTTGGCTGATTCATTTGTTTATTTAGCACTTACTAGGAGCTTGGTTACAAAGTTCTCTGTTCCTTTTTCTTCTGTATATCCTATCCTTTCCTAATGCAGAATATAGTCACAACATTTACTTTAAAAGCCCTATGCAAACTTGGACCCAGGATGATGCTGATGGCTCTGTAACAGCATCATGCCTTTTATTATTTCAGCTACATTTCTCATGTGTTCAAGTGCTCAGCTCCCACGTACCTCAATCGGAAACAATCTGCACAACTTTCAGCTGAAAAGGAAATGCTCAAAACTCGAATCTGAGGAAATTTCATTCCTTTTTCTTCATATGGAAATACAAACAGATATAAATGCATTCATTTGACAAATACATATTGAATCTGATTTTGCACAATCTTATTCTAGGTGCTAAACATAAAAATATTTTAACAACTAAATATCTTGACTCTTCTAAGAATACTTATCTATGTATCACTGGTACTTATAAAATGGTGGAAAAGTGAACATAATCAAAATCAGAATAAAATAAACTTTTAATAAAGTACCATGGTAACTTTGAAAAGTAGCTTGGATACAAATGGAGTAGATAAGGATAACAAGCAGTGCACGGTAGGAATGCAATTTAAACTGTAAGTGCTGATCAGATTCTGTGGGGGCAGAGGCAGAAAGATAACTGGAGCTTAGAGTAGAGTGATTGCCATGTGGGTGGGGGTGGAGTGAGGGTTCTGAGAAGTGGTTATTTGCTGGGTGCATTCTTAAATTAGCAAGATTGTGATGGGCTGAATTAGAGAGAGAGAGAGAGAGAGAGAGAGAGAGAGAGAGAATAAAGGGGAAGGGAGGAAGAGATTAAAAAAGGAGGGAACATAATTATAGTGGTTAAAAAATAATGCAAAGATAATTTTATTTGGTTGCAGAATATATATTCAATTTCAGTATTATAGGTTCATATAGATACAAACTCTGTTCCTCCCAAGGAGTGTGGGCTTGAGTTTCTATCAAGTCTAGTGGCTGGAAACTGACACTGGTAAGGATGGTGGTAAATTTTGTAGACCCACTGAAATGTTATGGTCAAGAGGCAAAATTGGTCCTTCCAGTATTTCTCGCATCTTGCATGGTAGATTAGATTCTAGAAGATTGTTTGCTCTAGTGAATACAATTCGCAACACACCTATAGCTAGCTATATGTCACTCTTTCTCATGTCTCTCTCTGTCTCTGTATTCTCTTTGTCTCTGTTTCTGTCTTCTCTCTATCCTATTCGGCAACAAATTTTATTCCATTGTATCAATTAATCAAGTGATGATATTTCTCACCACACAAAAACGTAATACTTCATACCCACAAACTCTCACTAAGGAACTATTCAATGATTTACTTTAATGAGAAAAAAGTGAACCTAGAAAGAAGAAATAAAACTGTGGACATGTGTGTGTGTGTGTGTGTGTGTGTGTGTGTGTGTGTGTGTGTGTGTGTGTGTGTGTGTGTGTGTAATAACACAAACTACTTGGAATTTTTAAAGATATAGCAAATGTCCTAAACAAAAGAAAAAGATAGAGAAAGAAGCAGAAAACTGACAGAGTTTACTTTATACCAGCATCTCTATATCATGGATTCAAAACTAGAGAAACATTGTCAAAGAAAGGATACACTTGCAAACAGGAGCAAAATCCTAAATAAATATTAGCAAATTCCTTAGCCATGAAATAAAATTTAAAATGAATATATCTCACATATATAACAATAGCTCAGTATAAGAAAATTTATATCATATACCTTAAGTACAGATTAAAGGAGTAAGTGTATAATTACCTTAGTAAATACACAAAAATCACCCGACAAAATGTACACTATCATTTTTAAAAATCTCTACAAATTAGGATTACACTTTATAAAGGAACTCAATAAAATGTTTACCTTCTATAACTATTTCCTTGCCTACTATAAAAAAGCCACAATGGATAGAATAAAAGACAGAAATAAGAAGCATCAAGCTTGTAAAGAAACAAACAAACCTCTCCTGATTTGCAGGTAAAATGAAGAGTCTATACAAAGTTTCAATCAGCATGAAAGTTTAAGAGAATGTATGAATAAAAATCAGTAATGTTCTTTCTTATTGCCTGTGGACTAGCATTTATAGCCATTTAGAAAATGCAATGGAAAAAAGATATATAAAATAGTAATAAATTGTAAAAGATATAGAGAAATCAATCTAGGAGAAATAAGCTATAATTTCCTGGAGAAAGATATGCATAATCACCTAAAAGAAAGCACAAGCAAATGAACATAAATATAACACTGATGGAAATATCTCAACTTGGTACAGAAGCATAATACCAGCAGAAAGGCCATTAAAATTTTCCATGGAATTTTAAAAACTGGCTCTAAAATACATATGAGATTATAAATAATGCAGAGATGGGCCCTGGAATGAAAGGGAGTGAGAGATAATTTGTCCACATGAAATATTAAGATTTACCATAAAATTACAGTGACTGTGTTATGGGAACAGTTGAAGAATTGAAGAGATTGGATAGGGAGATATCCAAACAAACCTGTGTGTAGGCACACTTGACAGGTGTTGGGGTGGTTTGAAAATTAGTGAGGTTCAGATGAATGGCTCAAGAAATCACCAATTATTTCACTGAAAAAAATAAAACAAAAATGTATCCTTATCCTATACCAAAAAAAATTCCACAGATAAATAAGCTTTAAATGTGAAGGAAATATTCAGTAAAAAAAAAATTCAATGTATACTCTACAGAATTTAAGAACAATGAGGGTGGGTCTGGAGGGGTGGGTAAGAATGCTGAAAGGGGTGATATTGATCAAGATGCACTGTATTCACAAACTGCTTTACTGAACAGCAACTCCTTTGTACAACTATTAGGGATAAAAATACTTTAAAAAAAGCAATACTCAAAATGTGTTAAATATATCCTTATTTCCTTAAGCTATAAAAATAATCAAATTCAGAAAAGTATAAAACATAAAGAAAAGTAGGTAAGTTTTCCTCTCTTAAAACTTTAATACTTCTGCACATCAAAAGGTACCACCCAGGAAATAAAACAGAATGTGTTGGTATTTGAAACAATCTAACCTAACTCAAAACATTAAACAAAAATTTTTTAGAGATACAAACTCCTAGAAAAAAAAATGTGAAAACCACAAGGGTAACTAAATATGAATTGTGAAGTTACAAAGTAAAACTTGACTCCCTGAGCCAGAAACATGAGGAGTTGCTCAGACTAAGTAAATAATCAGAAAAAAATGACTTACCGCAGAAATAATGCATCCATTCATTACCTTAGGTTTGGCCCAAACTAAAATGGAAAAACAATGCCATATATGGATGTGGAAATGACAAAACAGAACTTTTAGACACATCTGGCAAAGAATGTATCAAGGTAGAAGACCTTCATGTTCCAGCATTTCTCCTTTCAAGCATGTCCTTTAGATGCAGGCCAAGACATATGAACAGAGTTAGTGGGGGAAGGAGAGAAGAGGAGCAGGGAGGGGATCAGAATGTATCTGGGTGGGAAGTGTGGACCATCTATTGATGTGCTACTCTGAATCCCTTCATGGGGCTGGTGTACCCACCTCAGTTGCTGTGCTGCTGTCTTGGACAAACTTGCCCTTGGTGATGGAAATCACTTCCAGTTCAACTAGACATGACTGCTAACTTACACCCCCTTCACACAATGGCCCATAGCCAATGACTAACAAGGGGTAAGGGGTATGAAAGAAAGCTGACTCCCTTGCCTCAAGTGAGAGAGATTCTGTATTACCATCCAGGACCCAGAATTCTCTGAGGAATCAGGAACAAGCCCAGGGAAATTGTAGCTTTACTGAGCTGCTGCTTCTGCTCTCTCCGGCTTTTCTCCTTTCCTTTCTTATCATAAGAAACTCTGTCTCTAGCTTCTCTAGTTTGGTGGCTAGAGAATCTCACCTAAGAAATGAGGCTTTGTGGTTTTAAGTGTTTCTGTAAGTATATTAGGTTATAAATATTAATGAATATTTAGAAATTTGAGCACTTCTGCTCCAGGGAGACTCTTACCTGATAATGTAAAAACTCATTTTTAAAATATACTTTTATTATTCTTAGGTAGTTGGCAAACTAGCAGGGTATAAAACTTATCCAAAAAAATTAGTAGCTTTTCCATATGCCAACAATAAAAACTCATTTTAAAAAAAGTTTGGGGCTAGGTACCATGGTTCATACCTGTAATATCAGAAACTTGGGAGGCAAAGAGAGGAGGTTTGTAATTTCATGCCAGCCCATGCAAAAAGTTAGCAAGACCTCATTTCATAAAACAAAAGAGGCATAGTAGCTTAGCCCTGCAATCCTAACTATACTGGAAGTGTGGTGGGAGAGTAGAGGTACAAGGCCAACCTGGGGAAAAAAAAAAAGCATAAGAACTTAACTAAAAAATGACTGAGGCCAAAAGCTGGAGGTGTGGCTAAAGTGGGAGAACACCAGCCTAGTAAGCCCAGGCCCTTAGCTTCTAACCCCAGTATTGAAAAAAAAAATCTAAATGTCTATCAATAGCATCATGCACATATTTTATATGGCAATTATAAATCCTGTATTTACAATTACTTTTGGAATGAAAGTCAAAAGAGATGTGTGATTTTTTTTTTTTTTTTTTTGGTTAGTCATGGGGCTTGAACTCTGGGCCTAGGCGCTGTCCCTCAGCTCTTCAGCACAATGCCACTTCCGGTTTTCTGAGTGGTTTATTACTGCCTGGGCTGGCTTTGAATTGCGATCCTCAGATCTCAGCCTCCTGAGTAGCTAGGATTACAGGTGTGAGCCACTAGCACCCAGCTGTAATATTTTTTGATAATAGATGAAATACTGTTTTTGCAATGTCTTAAGGAAATATTAGAAAGTATTACGCTATTAGTGCTGAGAGGTTAGTAGACATACTGTGTATTTGCAAAATTTTATTTTTTTGTTGGTCATGGGACCTGAACTCTGGGCCTGGCGCTGTCCCTCAGCCCTTCAGCTCAAGGCTAGCGCTCTACCACTTGAACCATAGCACCCCTTCCGGCTTTTTTCTTTTTGCTTATGTGCTGCTGAGGAATTGAACCCAGGGCCTCATGCATGCGAGGCAAGCACTCTACCACTGAGCCACCTTCCCAGCCCTTGTGAAATTTTCTACACATAACTGTACAGTTCATTTGAAACGTATGTGAATAGAGCAAATCTGAGGGCCCAAATTCTCTTAATGCTATTATCCCAGTATATTCCAATAGAATCTATACATATGAGGAAGCCATTTGTTTCTTCCATTTTTATAATAAAAATTATATAAGTTCCAATTTTCTCCTTTGAACTTTACTCTGAGGGTATTTATAGAATAACCATTTCATCACAATAATATTATGTATATATATATATATATATATATATATATATATATAAAACTGTGTTACACAACATAATATACTGTTGGCCTTGGAGGCTCACATCTGTTAATTCCAGTTACTCAGAAGGCAGAAACCAAGAGGATTACAGTACAAGGATAGCCCAGACAAAAACTGCAAAGTCCTATGGGAAAAGAGCTAAAATCCAAAAATAACAATAGCAGTGGTAATAATAATAATAATAATAAATTACACATAGTGTTATGATTAATATGTGTTCTCACTTGCCATGGAACTGAGGTTACTGTTTATTGTCTTGAGTCCTTTATGAATTGAGAAAATAAGTTAGCATGTAGGACAAAAGAAAGAAGGGAAGAGGCCAGATGCCGGTGGCTCATGCCTGTAATCCTAGCTACTCAAGAGGCTGAGATGTGAGGATCACAGTTCAAAGCCAGCCGGGGCAGGAAAGTCCGTGAGACTCTTATCTCCAATTAACCACTAGAAAACCAGAAGTGGCACTGTGGCTCAAGTGGTAGAGTGCTCGCCTTGAGCTGAAGAGCGCAGGGACAGTGCCCAAGCTCAGAGTTCAAGCCCCACGACTGACCAAAAAAAAAAAAAAAAAAAGAAGAAAGGAAGAAGTGAGAGAGGGAAGAAAGAGCAAAAGGCAAGTGAGGATATAGAAAAAAGAAACAAGGTCATACAGAAACCCTCTATTTATGTTGGTATCATTATCAATCTAATCTTAAAGATGAATCAGAATTAACCACACCCAAGAAAGTTCCAGCCTTTAGGTTGCTTTCTTTACTCTACTGGAAGGAAAAGTTACTCTTCCTCCATTCCATAGTAGCCTCAGATAAGAGGCAGAGACTTCTTTGCCCAGAAGCTCCCAATGCTGCATGCTTTCTTCCAGCTCATTTGGGAGTGGGCTGAAGCCCAGAGAGTTTGCAAGAGATTGTGTCCATCAGCCCGGCATCAATCTGTAATGATTTGTGGCCATGTACACATAAAGACACCATAGTCATCCGCTAACCGCATACATATGGCATTTGGGAATGTAAACTCACAGCCCTTGTCTTCAAAACCACATGCTGCCCAAGGAGGTAAAAGCATGGTCCCAACATGTGGGTTGTGACCCTGAGGAGTCTGCCAACATTTGGCAGCTGGGCGACCAGAGATGAATTGTGCGCCTACTGCAATTTCCTTTCCCTGGGGTTCCCTTGGGTGTGACTGAGCACATATTCCCTAGGCCATAATGTGTACCTGACATGGAGCAAGAGCAATGCCTGATGAAGACCTGGACCAACACATGTGTATATTGCTGTCTTGTCATCTAGTGGGCACATTTTTCCATCTGTCTTTATTTACATACATTACACGGATGTGTTTATATACCTCCTGGACCTATGCAGCTTTTGTCATCTTTATAAAATACATGTATTTTACAGTCCCTATGGGAAAACCTAAATGTTTGCACACAGGTACATCCAGCCAGTAAACGGGGCTCTGTCTAACATCAGTGAAATAAAGTAGGAAAAGAGCATTTTTTCTGATGTGAGCTAAAGGGAAGAACTTAGTGGTAGATGTTCGAGTCTTTCTTACCCTCATATCAAAGCAAAAATTTCTCAATTGTTTCTAAAATGATTTAATTACATTGACTGTTCTGTAAAACCAACCATCACTGGTAATTTCATCTTGATATTATTATTAAGGCCCTTTTCATAGTTTAGACTCTACTGGGTTCTGACTGGCCTTGAACTGTTGCCTTTTTGGGAAATAGTCCTAATTTCCTATATGCCATTGCAGAGAGCCAATTGTTTTAAAATATAAATGTTATATCGACTCTGCTTCTACATTCAGTTAAATATTTTAGCTATACTGTGCCAATGAAAATTCTTTGGTTTGTTTATGGTATGTGGTGGTATGCAATGTCACTTTTCTTCAGTGCCAGTGCTGTGATGTTATATTAACCTGTCAAGTGGTCCAGGTAAGTGGTCCATACCCATTTACATCATCTTCCTGATGTTTTAACATCCAATTAACCTCAAGAAGGCTTAGTGACAGCTCAGTCCCTTGAGCTGAGAGTTTCAGTGAGAATTGAAAGCATATACGTATGCAAGTTTACCATTTTTAAAGGAATACTTGGATAGAATGAACTGAAAGAAACTGCTGCTAGGAAGCAACTCTATTTTTGTAAAGAAGTTTATCAAAAATTGTTCAAGAGCTTGGGGGTTTAAATCAACCGTAAAGAATTTTCTGTCCCAATCCCTGGTATTACAAAAAAAAATGAAGAAATAAAATGTTGTCTCCTCCACTCTCCCACCTATGCTATTAGCACTAGCCTAGGGCATTTCCAAACAGTCACAAAACCCAACTCTGTCCTAGGATGCCATTAGCTCGTGCTTGCAGAATTGATAATGCTAGCCAGACATTAGTGGCTCATGTTTATAATCCTAGTTACTTAGGAGGCTGAGATCTGAGGACCTCAGTTGGAAGCCAGCCCAAGCAGAAAAGTCTGTGAAACTCTTGTCTGCAATGAACCAGCAAAAATCCAAAAGTGGAGCTGTGGCTCAAGTGGTAGGGCACTAACTGCAAACAAAATAAGCCAAGTGAGAGCACAAGGCCCAGAGTTCAAGCCTAATTACCAGTGCTTGAGCAAAGGCACAGGTACAGGCACAGGCACACACATGCGTGCGCGTGCACACACACACACACACACACACACACACACACACACACACACACACACACACCAAAACAAACAGTGTTAACTGTGTTGCCTTAGAATTGTTTCCCCACACCTTTTGGAATATCTGCCCCAACACGGTGCCATATATGTTTAACTAACAGCTGTCAGTAACACCCAGGGACTGTGTGGTATAAAATACATATTTTTCTCCAAAGGAAATGTAGCCATGAAAATTTCACTCCATCCTCAATGAAAACAACCTGCATTAGTTTCTTAGTAGCCAAAGATGGACCCTCTCCCTTCTAAAATAGAGTCTAGATGTTTTATTTGCAAAGTCAAGTCTGTCTTCTATAAAAACAGTTATATTTTCCTCTAAACTATCTTTTGCATCACAAAAAAACACTGAAGAATTTGAAATTGCCAAAATTTGAAATTGCAAACTCTCAAATACTACTTGTAAAAATATTTTTTTTGCCACTGGGCTTGAGAAAAAAATAGCCTTTGGGATTGCTTTGACATAATGCCACTTTAATAGGAAGAAATATTAGAGAATATTTTCTCAGGATCAAACTCAAGGCACAAGGTAAGTCTTTGGTCCTTATTTTCTTCTCTTCCTCAAGACATAGCTTTGCTCTATCTTTTACTCTCTGACATAGAGCACGTGATTTTAACAGGACAAAGAGAAAAAAGCAGGGAGGGCCTGAGCCTCCAGCTGAGGAAAGAGATATGGAGACAATGTGAATAAAGGTTTCTTAAGAGAGAAGAGTAATAAGGCTGCCATCTTTATCTCCAGCCTGTTGTAAGACTTCACTGGACAGGTGCTTACATAGTCATTGTCTAGCATGGTATCATATCAAAGATGTTCAATGGATGTTTGTTGAATGAATGAATGATCCAAGAATCATTCTTCAAACATTACCTTTTGCAAGCAGGTGAGATACACTTCCACGTGCTCCTCTGTGTGAAATTCCAAAAGAGAACATGGAATCTCTGATACGCTATCCTTCCTTAGCTTTCTCATCTGAGACAGAAAACCATGGCACCCAGACAAGTTACCTACCCTCAATTTTAAATATCCAAGAGAAATATATAGCTGGGTGTTGGTGCTTCATGCCTGTTATTCTTGCTCCTTAGGAGGCTGAGACCTGAGAATCTTGATTTCAAGCCACCTGGACAGAAAAGTCTATGAGACTCTTGTCTCCAATTACCCACCAAAAGCTGGAAATGGAGTTGTGGCTCCAGTGGTGGAGTGCTCAGATCTTGAGTTCAAGTTCTAGTCACACATACCATACACACACACACACACACACACACACACACACACACACACACACACACACACACACACACACACACGGGGGTTCGGAGGGGGGGTATGTAAGCTATCTGAGAAGGCTGCAGAGAAGGGAAACTAAATAGATATCTAAAATAAATGATCTACCTAAAATAAATACATCTTTTATTACACACAAATTGCTGTTTGTTGATATCCAAACATCTTTGTGAGTGTTGATTTGAAAGGAAGAAGTCATTAGGGAAGTAGGCACTCCATTTATCTTGGCTATAAGCTAGGAATCAAGTGTTTGCACTTGACACTCAGCCAAAAGCATGTCCATTTACCTTAACCATATTCACTGTCCTGTTTAAGAGACATACCACACAGGATGGCTCTAAACCAATCAAGTCCAAGCTTTTAAAACAACAATCATGTGCATAGAAATTTTTGTGTAACTGAACACAAATAAAGACACTGCTATCCTGAAAAAAGTGCACCAAACTGGACTTCCTCAACCTTGAAAAGTCAATTGTTTTTACTTGCAGCAAATGTAACTGTTTGCATAGTGGGCTGCTGAGGCAAGCTTGTCAGGGCACTGGTACCAGACATGGGGGTGATTATGCCATCAGAAAGGTATGTGCCTGTGATTTCCTAATTATTGCTCTCTACACGTTTGGTCCTGCAGGTAATCAGGGATGGTTAGCGTGGAACGTGACCTCAGTCAATGAAGCCTAGAAGTGAGCAAGCAGAAGCCAGGCGTTCCTCACACTTCCAAGCCAAGCAGTAGAATGAATTGGAATACCAGAGGCTTAAAGGAGTCCTACAATTTGAGGTCCAGGACTAGTTGGAGCCCCTGGCTCAGATGTTTTCTTTAGGCTGCCTTACTGCAAAATTTGCTAAAAGAATCTAACAAAAAGTAATATATGCAGTCATTCTTTGGTGCTTTATCCCAGACTTTCCACGTACGCTTTATAGAGCATGAGCATATTTATATATACACAGCATTATTTTCAATAATAATAACCAATGATAATGATTTGGTACACTTTCTAAGGGCCCCATACTGTGCTAAGTGAAAGATTATATAATTCAAGGTACCAAGAGTAACTGAGGCCCAGAGTAGTTCATTAGCTGACCCACAATCACACTGTAACTGTAAAATGGAAGAGCTGGTGCCAAGGATGAGATCTTTCTGGCACTAAAGTTCACACTCTGCTTCTTGATATGCTTTCTCCCTCTTGACACTGTTCTTCAAGTTTCCTAGTCAACAAGTTGAAGTTAATTTGCTGGTGAAGGAGAGTAGGAAAGAAGGAATTCAAAGAGTGCTGTGGATACAGACTAGAACAGGCTAAAGTACCCTGTCTGAGTACTGGTGCTGACCAGAACTTGAAAATAATCTGCGTTTCTCTGTTCACAGTTTCTATTTGTGATATATATATACATATATATGAGTATTTATACATATATGTATAAGTATACATATATGTGCATATGTGTGTCTATATACAGGCTAAAGTATCCTGTCTGAGTACACTGGTACTGACCAGAACTTGAAAATAATCTGCGTTTCTCTGTTCACAGTTTCTATTTGTGATATATATATACATATATATGAGTATTTATACATATATGTATAAGTATACATATATGTGCATATGTGTGTCTATATACATATATAATTACATATGTGTATATGTGTGTATATTACATAGACACGTAATTTAAATATTAAAAAGAGTACTCAACCAGTTCTGAAAAGCAAAGGAACTTTTTGTTTGTCTAATGATTCTTAGACTTATTCTTAGTAGTTTTCATAAAGACCAGGAGGCTCACAGACCTGTTTCAGTGTTTCAGCACAGTCTTGGAAATGATCCTCTTTGTCCCCAAGAAAGAAGTAACCTGGATCCTATGGGGTAGAGTGCTTCTGAGTGCACAGACCTAGAGTCAGTTGTTTCTATAAGCTGCATCTCTGGGTTAGTTTATTAAGATGCTCCAAAAAGGTTGTATGGAATGACAAGCACACTCCCTGACTCAGCTGTTCCCATTTTAGAGATTCTGCCTTGAAGCCACCTCAGGTTCTTGACTTCCCAGAGGACTTCAGGCCCGCAGGCAGGACACAGACACAGACAAGTGGGTGGTCCAGTGGAGCCTGTACCAAGGAGAAGCCTGGGGCCTGTTTCTGCTTATCTGAAGTAAACTACATTTATGAAGCCTGACACCTGCTAAGCACCTTGGTACTTTCATATGTCATTCCATTCATCTCACCCTTCCATACACACACTTAGGAGTCTGGGATGTTTTTCATATAGTAAGAAGGAAAAATGGGCCTCAGAAAAATCAAGTGTCCCATGCATGTTCAGGCACCTTCGAGAGATAAAGCCAAAAATTTCAACACTCCTATCCAGCAAATGTGTCCTTTTCATAGACTAAGAAACTGATTAAGCCCTCTGTATCATACATAAACTACTCCTGCCCTGGGAACAGAAAAAAGAAAAGGCAATCTATGGGGCTTGGTGGGTTCCACCTCTAACAAGGATATGTGAAATGGATATTTCTTAACCCCCTTTGTCTATCTCCCTAGGCTCAGTGATCCTTAAGGCACAGTGTTGGCAATCCTTTGGACATCTAGGTATACATATCTGAGCTGTATTTGTATCTGAAAGGAACCAAATAATGGTATTTCCCTTTTCTTACTCCACACTGCAGATGTATTTGGGAATAGAGAATTTAGGAGGTAACTAATGTTAAATGATGCCATAAGGTAAGATCCTAGTCAGAGAGAATTAGTGGCCTTATAATAAAGGCCACTCATTCTTCTTTCCAAGTAAGCTTGAAAAATAGCCATGTGAGGACATAACAATGTACCAGGGTTGTGGCCCTCACCAGAAATCAAACCAGCCAGAATTTCTAATCTCCAGAACACTGAGAGAATAAGTTCTGTTGTTTATGCTATCAGTCTAGGGTATTTTGTTATGTGAGCCTGAGCAGACTCATATGTTGTACACAAATAGCCATTAAGAAGTCCATGAGCAAGAAAGAAAAATAATTTTTAACTTATTTATAATGTACTATGTGATTTTTTTGTTGTTTCTTTGTATGTTCCAGGGTTATACCCTGTTTTCACTGGATTTATTTCCAGTGCCCTGAATCTTGTATATACATTTTTCTAATTTGGGAAGGGGAAGGGAAAAAACAAAATGCTTAAATAGGGATACATGTTTACCCATTGTAACAGTGAGATGTACAAGACACTGTTGAAAATGAACTTTACAGCTTTGGGGAGGGACAGAGGAGGAAGAAGATAAGGAAGTAGGGAGAGAAGGGATGGTAGGGGAAAAACAAAGGAGGGGGGTAACAATGCTCAATAGGAAATGTACTCTTTACCTTACTCATATAACCGTAACCCCTCTGTACAGTATCTTTACAATAAAAAATAAATAAAAGAAAAAAGAAAGGATCCTGCTGTGACAGTAATTTGCATTTTCTTGGATTATTTGCTCACTGAGCTGGTTTGCTTAAGATGAACTAGAAGAGTCATTTGGGTGATTCAATTGCCTATTCCTGGGTTAGGAAAAGGACATGGTATTCAGTAGTGGACTCTGTGAGACTTAGGGAGAAAGATTGGGGTTAGCATTTCAGGACAGATAAGGACTTGGCCCTTGCTGACCAAGGATCTGATCTTCCTCCCTCCTTCTAGTATTCCAAGTTGTTTCTGAGGCCTGGTGGGTAGGTGCAAGACAGAGCAGATTAGCCACCCTACCTGACCAGGAGGCACTCCTGCAAAGTTAGTTGCTTAATCCATGTGTTTAGAAGAGAATTTAATCTACGTAAATCAAGGTAGTGAGGAGACACACAGAGCAGGCCCAAGCAAGCTCAGCTCAAAGAAATGTGCTGCACATTAGAGTAGGATCTAGATGAACTTGAACCTCAATAAAATCCTCTCTTCATTCAGTTTCCTAACCTCCACCTCTTGGGATTTGACTCAAGATGCCTCTCTGGGTAAAAGTCAAGAGTAACATTTAAACATAGTTGCTATCACTTTTCCTTGGTACTGCTATAGAAAAAGTGTTAGGTACTGGTGGCTTGCCCTTATAACCCTAACTACTCAGAAGGCTGAGATCTGAGGTTCACAGTTCAACTCCAGCCTGGGCAGGAAAGTCATGAAACTCATATCTCCAATTTACTACTAAAATGATAGAAGTGGAGCTGTGGCTAAAATGGTAAAGTACTAGCCTTGAGAAAATAAAAGCTTAGGTATAATGCTTGGACCCTGAGTTCAATCCCCAGAACTGTCACACACACAAAAGAATCAAGAGTAAGTGCTCGGAAGGTGGCTCAGTGGTAGAGTGCTTGCCTTGCATGCATGAGGCCCTGGGTTCAATTCCTCAGCACCACATAAGCAAAAAGAAAAAAAAAAAAGCCGGAAGTGGCGCTGTGGCTCAAGTTGTAGAGAGCTGAAGAGCTTAGGGACAGCGCCCAGGCCCACAGTTCAGGCCCCACGACTGGAAGCAAAAGAAAAAAAAAAAAGAATCAAGAGAAAGAAGGAGGAAGTCAGGGTAGAAGAGGCAAACAGAGCTGTTTTTTGTTTTTGTTTTAAAACTTAGGTGATTTAGTGGAAATAGAAATTTCTTGGCTCTAAGTTTGGTGTTCAAGTTCCCTTATGTCACATACTGTAGCAGAGTTTAAAATGGGTGGGAACTAAAATGAATGACCACAAGGCTGACTAAAGGCTAGGATTGCCTCTAGGGCTAGGGAGGTTCCATATTTGGGGGTGAGCAGATCCAGGGTCTCTTCAGAAGAGTTGCTCAGGGTGAGGGGAGGTTCACCTGTAGTGCAGATGCAAAACTGAAGATCCACATGCTCATAATGCTTCCACTAGCCCATTCTCCACAGTAAAGTGATAGTCCATAACCACATGTAGAGCCTCTACCCATGAAATATTACTGCACCTGTTGTCTCTTAACACACACTGGTCAACTAAGGCACAGACTTTGGAATCTTAACTTTGAGAAAAGTAAGGCTTTTTCCTCCCTCCCTCTGCCATTTCCTTCAGATCCACCCTTCTTTGAAAAGGGGCCTCTTATTCAGCTTTAAATGAAGAATAATAAATAACAGAAAGTAATAAAATGTAGGTATCTTAGCCAATATAAACCATATGTTACCATATTCGTCTACAACCTTGAGGGACACCCAGACATTTTGCTTGCCTCATAGCAACATTGAAGTTTTCTTATACCCAACACATTAGGACCTGTGAGAAATGATCCCCATAGATAAAACTCTACAGTACAGATGAGTTCTGAAGTCAGATAATTAAGCACCTAGTACATGTAATAAAATAAGCATGATACAAATTGCCAATTCAATTCAGCACAGCTTTATTGAGGGTCCACTGGGAAAACAGGCAACTCAGTGATAGTATTCCTGGGCTCTGAATTTATTACATTCCTCTACATCCAAGCCCTACCATCTACTAGGTGTGTGGCCTTGTGGAAGTGATTTTAATCCCTCTCAGTCAAGCTCCCTTATAAAAAGAGTCTGTAAGAACACTACTTCACAGGTTGCTGTGGGGAATAATTGAAAGGATATGTCAACTCAAGTAGTAGAACGCCTGCCTAGAAAGCTCAAGTCCCAGAATTCAAACCTCTAGCACTACCATAAAAGTTAAAAATAAAATAAAGTAAATAAATGGAAAAATATATGGCAAGAGCTATAGTTGGGAATGTTCATGTCGCCCAAAGGCCCATGTGTTAAAGACTCGATCATCAGCCTGTGGCAATTTGGGGGGGAGGGGCGGAAGGGGGGGACGGCAGCCAATTAACAGAAAATTTGGTCATTGAAGAGGACACTGGGACTCCCAACCCCTTCCTCTCTTTTGTCTCTACACAACTGTAGGTTGAGCAATTTTCTCTGTCATGCTGTCCCACCCTGAGCAATGGAACCATTTGCCCATGGACAGTAACCTTGAAACCGTGAGTCAAAAAAGCCCTTAATTCCTTGTAAGTTGATTCTGTCAAGTATTTTGTCACAGTAGCACAAAACTGACTAATATATTAGTCATTCATTACAGTAACTAGCACAAAATAATTGCTCAGTAAGTTATTGAGGGGCTATAAAATGATTATGTCATCTCTGCCCTCAATAAGCTTACACTCTTTTTTTAAATTAAGTTTTTTTATTGTGAAAATACTGTACAGAGGGATTTTGAGCAAGGTAATGAGTACATTTCTTATCCAGCACTGTTGACTCCTCCTTTGTTTTTCCCCTACCATTCCTTCCCCCCAGCCTCCTCAGCTACAACCCCCCACCTCTCACCCCTCTACTCCCTACCCCACCCCCCACCCCTGACTAAATTATAAAGTTCTTTTTTCAACATAGCGTCTTGTACATCCCATTGTTGCAATGGGTCGATCTGTATCCCTTTTTAAACAATTTTTTTTCCCTTCCCCTCCACAAATTATACCAACATCAAATACAGTGAAAACAGGGGAGAGGGACATACAAAGCAACAAAAAAAGTCACATGGTACCTTATAAATACATTAGAAACAATAGCAAGAAAGAAAAAACCACCTGTGTCCCAATCTTGGTTCATTTAGCTTAACATCTGACCTTTTCTGCTTGTCCCAGACATATACTAGTTATTGCAAATAAGGGAAACCATGGGACCTATGTTTCTTTGGGCCTGGCTCACTTCACTTAATATAATTTTTTCCAAGTCTTTCCATTTCCTAACAAATGGGGCAATGTCATTCTTTCTGATGGAGGCATAGAATTCCATTGTGTATATATACCACATTTTCTTGATCCATTCATCTACTGAGGCGCATCTGGGTTGGTTCCATATCTTAGCTATGGTAAATAATGCTTCAATAAACATAGTTGTGCTGGTAACTTTAGTATGGTCTTGTTTGTGATCATTCGGGTAAATGCCCAAAAGTGGGATTGCTAGGTCATAGGGGTGCTCTGTTCTTTTTTTAGAGGGGGGATCTGGTCGTGGGGCCTGAACTCTGGGCCTGGGCGCTGTCCCTCAGCTCTTCAGCTCAAGGCTAGTGCTCCACCACTTGAGCCACAACGCTACTTCTGGCTTCTTTCTTTTTGCTTATGTGGTGCTGGGGAATCAAACCCAGGGCCTCAGGCATGCAAGGCAAGCGCTCCACCACTGAGCCACCTTCCCAGCACCAGGGGTGCTCTATTCTTAAGAAGAAGAAATACAAATTGCCATCTTCCATAGGAGAGGGATGCAGGATGATTCTAGGAGACTATAAACCACTAACTCCAGCACAGCACTGGCTACAGAGCAGTAGGAGGATGTTAGGAGATGATGCCAAGCCTTAAAACGTACTACCTTGGAGTGACCTGGGTTGAAGAACAGGGAAGGAAGAGATCTGAGACAGCATTATGGCTTCTAGTAAACATGGCTGCTATATCTATTGTGATCTTGTATCCTTTCTACCAAGGCCTGATCCTCCAAATAAAATCTAGTTGTCATCTCTTCTAATGTTTACTTCCTTTCTCTGCTCTAGATTATTTTTTTTAATGATCTACCAGCCTCACGGACTAAAAACATCTCCTGCTCTGAGCAAGGTCTTTATTCTTCTAATCCATAAAATAGAGACATGCATTCTGGCCATCTAGATTAAAGAAAACCTGCAAACTACCAACATATAGAAAATGGGGCTGAAGAAACACCAGGTAAACTATGTAACTAACAAGCAAAAACATCCTACTTAAAATGTTTGTGGGTTTTGATCACATCCAAAGTTGAATGTTTCCTGTCAATCAGCTGGAAGCAAGGAAATCCAGAACTTAGACTCCAGTAATGCACTTCATATGTTCAAAATTATCCTCCAAACCAACAGACTTCTGGAGCTGGTCCAGTGGGACATGCCTGTTATTCCACCACAAGACTTAACCTCTAAGGCCATGAGTGCACTGAGGGGAAGAGACAGAGAAAAGCAAGTCTGGCAACCTCAGGGTAGAGATGCTGGGTTAATTCCAGTTAAGCAATCCTGGGTTTTCCTTTGCCTCACCAGATCTACTTTGGGATGCAACACCTGACCATAGAAAAAGCTTCCTTCTAAGAGGAGCTTTCCTCAACAGAAACATCCTGCTGCTAATTAAAAACAGAGAACTCTGCCTAAGTAGAGGGAAACATTTCTCAATGAATGGTTTTGTCATTCATTTAAAATGGATTGCTTTGCTGCCTTCCTTTGATTCATTGATCTTCCTCTGTCGATGCTGTTGTTACTAGGCAAGCTACACCAGCAACACCTCTAACTCTAGCCTGTTCTCTAGTCTTTGAAAGATTGGGAGTCAGGGGTATAACAAATCTACAAGCCACTTCCAAAGTTAAAAGCTTCATTTCCGATGTATAAAGTGCCAAGATCTTTCTTCAATAAGCCTTTGGGGTTTTCTCTCTCAGCTGGAGGAATGTCAAATTAGTAGAAACTTCTGTCGTTTCTTACAGACCTCCTTGGTGACAGAGGAAAGGACTCCACCCCACCCCCTGTTTTGTGAGTGTTTTTTACTGCTCCTTTTATTGCTACACTTGCACTTACATTCTTTTTACTTTTGCTTTGCATGATTTTGAAAATACTATAAATTAGTACCTCCATTTCTTTGTGGTTGGCATCTGCTGCATTTGAAGCGGGAAAAGCACTGAAGTTCCCTTTTCATGACTAGCAAAAGCAGATAAATAGAAGGCACACAACCCAGGTCCTTCATTCTGGCTTTGGAATAATATTTATGAAATCAATGATCTATGAGATGAGGTATTTGTTATAAAATGCAGTAGCATACTACACAGTGTATAATACTGTTAGTGGATATATAGCAACATCACAACATATATGAACATCACCTTCAGTGATCTAGATGCTTTTTAGCCAAGAGTAGTTTTACTAGCTAGGTTGTAAACACGCTTACACTCACACTTACCTCTTTACATGTTTGTGTACACATGTTCCTAATTTTGTGATATACATGAATGAAACATTCTCATGTTTTAATGCTCACATAGTAGCTTGGAAGAGTTTTCATTTTTCCTTTAAAAGAAAATGAAGGGAGAGCAAATGAAATTTGTCACTGGGAGGGGGCTAAATGACCCCTTATGTGGAGGTCTGGCATGCTTTGCAGTGGCTCTCCTCCTGGGTTTGTTTTTGAAGCAGGCCCACTCTTGGCTCCAGTCCAGTGTGACAATCAAGGCCTGAGAAGCCTCTTCTTTCAGAGATTACTTCTCAGGTTTCTTTGTTTTATTGGTGGACAGGAGGAGGGACAGCAAGGAGAAAGGAGTGGGGAAGAGGGGGCCCAGGCAGGGATTTCTAAACTCCAACAGGATGTCCCGCTGCTGTCCGCCTGTGGAGCGTGGCTGGCATTGGCCAAGCAGCCGGTGCTAGATGGCTTGTTAATCCGGGGAGTCTGGGCTTTTTGCACTGATTCCTTTGAGTCTCCAAGTCTCTGAAGAGCATCCCTGACTGGCAGCTAAGGTAGTTTCAAAGAACAATGAACTCAGTGGCAGAGGGGAGGAAAGAAAAAGAATTATTTGGTTAAAACTTATGCTTTTAAAGAGCTATGAACCAGACACCAAAATGAGTCTTGATAAGCTTCCAAGAAGACAATTAAGGGCACTAGGAACAAGTTTTTTTAAAAATCATATGATCATTTCAGCATTGGAAACAGAAAAAGGAGAAAGCCTTTAAGCCAGTCTTGAGGGATAAAGGAAGCCAGATGGCCCTCACCCCCAGACCAGGCAGAGGACCTGCCCAGCCCTGTACCCTGTCCCTGCACATGAAACCCACACATGCAGCCCTCCGCTCCTGCCAGATTTGCAAAAGGCAGAGAGAGAGGCATTGGTGCTGAACATCTTTGCAATTCTGCATGAATTCCAGTGAAAAATTGTTCTGCCTTCAAAGCTAAATGGAAGTTTGGTAGAAATATGTGCATTCCCCCTAGCTTCTAAGGAGAAATTAATATCCCTCTATTTCTTTCTGTATTTTCTTCTTCCAAATGAACATAGCAATTACAATGGGAAGATAGCCTAAAACACAGAAGGACCGAAGAACAATATTGCTTCTTTATATAACCAAGTCATTTCTTCCCTCCTTCCCTGACATATTGGAGCTTAAACTCGGGGCCTTGCGCTTGATAGGCAGGTGTTCTATCAACTTAAGCTACTCCCCCAAGCCCATTTTGCTTTTGTTATTTTTAAAATAGAGTTTAATTTTTTTCCTAAGCCTACCTAGACTACAATGGACCTATTTATACTTCGGCATAGCTAGGATGACAGACACACACCACTGTGTCCAGCTATTGGTTGAGATAAGGTCTCGTGAAGTTTTTGCCTAGTCAAGAAGTTTGTATATGGCTATAGATTAGAAAGCAGGCTGTCCAATGTCCCTGCACACCATGTGCATTTACTGTACCCACAAGAGGAAACTTGCTATTTAAGCAGACAAGATTGATCAGTGAGACACATGTTGAGGTTGCTGAGGATATAGAGGGAGAGGTATCTAACAAATAGTGGGAAACTAGCTCTGGCCCTTGAAGAGTCATTCATTCAGTAAATACAGACCCTTAAGGACTTGTGCACATAATACCATGTCAGAAATAAACTTATAACAGCAAAATATTTGCTGAATTCCAACAATGTGAAATAATTCACATCAAATTTAATGAAGAAAAAAATTCATCACATCCCAAATACAAACCTTTGTTTTTTTTTGGTCGGTCATGGGACTTGAACTCTGGGCCTGGGCACTGTCCCTCAGCTCTTCAGCTCAAAGCTAGAGCTTTACCACTTGAGCCCCAGTGCCAGTTCCCCAAATACAAACCTTTTAAATAATTTGTCTATCATTCCTCCTGAAAAATAAATAATTTGCCCCTTAAGCACATAGTTTTGCAATTTCAGAATTATCCACTTTTCTTAAAGCAAAGCATCCCATAAATGTATGAACAGCCAGCCAGGAAAAAAGAGATCATTTGGACCATTCAACTCATGTGTTGAGCTCAAAAAATTAAAAAATAAATCTATCTTAATTACCTACATAGATATAATTACATATATGCTAATATAGGGAAGCCTATACTAATGAAGGGTTACTTGCAGATAAACACAACACAGATCTCTGTTGGCCAAAAAGGAGACAACAAAGCTAAAAAATCAATCATGAAGTTTAAGAACATTGGGAGGAAGAGAACAGACTCAACTGTGAGGACTGGAGAGGCAGCACAGTGACAGAGCACTTGCCCAACCTGTCCAACAACCTGGGTTCAGTCACCAGCATCTGAAAATAGTAGTAAAAAGAAGACAGCCTGGGCTTGACTCTTTTACTTGGTCTAGGAGCTAAGGGCTCCTTCAGCAACCTCCCCATTGCAGCTGTGCCACCTGCCTACACAATCATGCCCACAACTCACAAACACATCGCAGACCTTTTGGCTGGAGAGCCAATGAAAGTTCTACACAGTCATGCCGATCCCAACTGACGATGTTTCACACACCCACCACCCTACTAAATGGCTACCAAGGAAGCCCACTGCAGCTTTGCCCTGTTCAGCTGGCTAGCAGCACCAGACTGCACTGTTTTCCTGCATTGTTTCTCTGTGCCATATGGCCATCAAACGCTGTACCGCATTATTATAAAATGAGATTCCTTCTACAGAAAGCAACATTGGAACCAATGTACTTAAGTAGCACCTTCTACCATGCATCTCAACTTTCAGATATTGAAATATCTAATGACTTTCAGATATTACCTCATTAAACCTTCATAGATTTTTATACTAAAAATACTTTTCAGCAGTGTCGTAAAATTCAAGGCATTTCTGTAAATGTATACCCTTCTCGAGAGCGTTTACTGACATCCCCACCCACTGGAGAATCAACAGATCATTTCCTTCTCAAGCAAATCCCAGGGTGGTATTATGTGCACTTCAGCATCTGCAGACTCTCAGCAGGAATTCTAATCACATGTAGAGAACTCTCTCAGCCCAGCCTTTCTCACTGCTTGATCTAAATGTCCATATCCTCCCAATACAGATGGTCCCCAACTTATGATATTTCAACATACAATTTTTCTACTTTATGATGGTGCAAAAGCAATATGCATTCAGCAGAAACTATATTTTGAAAAATGTTGATCCTTGCCCAAGCTATTGATACGCTGAATAAAACTGTCTCATGGTGGTTGACAATAGCAGAGAATGATTTCCAGTTAGCCCCACAATCACCACTATATCTGATATGAAATGAGAAAAGGATGGCCACATAGCACAGCTGACTCCCAACTCTGAGCTATGAGAACCAGGGAGCAAGCCTTACAAAGACAAACTCATCTACATAGATTCTCCTCCCCATTCTATATTTAAGTAAAAGGATATCCTAATCTAACTCAGAAAATAAAGCAAAACAAAGTTACATCTGAATGATATCTTGGGTAGAGATCAATTACTAAATTTCCTAAATAATAACTATGTCTCAAGAAAAAAAAATTGTGTGTTTGTCTTGATTCTGAGCCTTGAACTCAGGTCCTGGGCACTGTCTCCAAGATTCCGTGCTCAAGGCTAGTGCTCTATCATTTGAACCACAGCTCCACTTCTGGCTTTTGGTGATTAATTGGAAATCAGACTTTCCTCTCTTGGGCTGGCTTTGAACCAAAATCCCAGATTTCATTCTCCTTGTTAACTAGGATTACAGGCATGAGCCACCAGTGCCTGGTGTCAAGGAGAATTTTAAACCAACTCAAAACAAGAGAGAGGAGGAGGAAAAAGTGGCAGAGATGCTATTGATCCAGATGCATTGTATTAATAACCTGACTTAGGGAAGGGTAATCTCTTTGTAAAAACATATATGCAATAAAGGAAAAAAAACAAGCTGGCGCTGGCAGCTCTAGCTACTCAAGAGGCTGAGATCTGAGGATTGTGTTTCAAAGCCAGCCATGGCAGGAAAGTCCATGAGACTTTATCAGCAATGTTGTGATTCAAGTGGTAGAGCACTAGCCTTGAGCAAAAGAAACTCAGGGACAGCACCTAGGTCCAGAGTTCAAACCCCAGGACCAGCAAAAAATAAGAAAAGAAACAAAAAAATATGAGAACATCAATAGCAAAACCTGCTGTGTTACCTCAGCTCATCTTCGTACAACATTGTACTTAATTCTCATGGCAGCCATGGGATATAAAGAGAAATGGGATCACTAAACCCATGTTACAGGTAAGGAAATGAACATCGAATTAGATGACCATGTTGCTCATACTAAGTCATGGTAGAATTAGAGTTAGAACTCAAGTTAGAGTTAGAACCCATAGTTTCTGTAAGGCCATTCTGGAAGTTCTAAAGGTCTTATCAAAATGCTTAGTGGATAACTTCTACACCTACTAAGATACCCAGGACAGACAGCAACCAATCAATAGTGGGCCTTTCCCAACAATCCCCAGACCTTTTTCCAGTATACCCTTTTAGGAATCATTCATTACCATTTGGTCTAATCTGCCAAATATAATGACATGTCTCTGTTACCAAGTATAGGTGTATAGAATGAGAATTCTGGCACCTGCAGCAGGTGCCAGAGAAAGAAGTGAAACAGTAGAAATGCCAACATGAATATGTGGCTCAGGTGTATGTGCTGAACATAAGAACCAATTGTTATGGATGTAGGCACAGCCAATTCACCTCAGCGAAGGACTTACTAATGCACAAGTGCAAGCTCGATATTGCCACATCTTCATATTTTTTAGAAAGGAGAAACCTGAAATCTGAGTGTGTACCTAATGTCTCTCAATATCTTTTTAAGACCATGCAGCCAAAATTAATTGCTTGGGTGGATCACACACAGGCCAGAGGACTTCCATTTATAACTTCGACGATAAACCAGTCTTACAATCTCTGCCTATCTGAATTCTAAGTATCTGAATACATTTCACAGCCTGCTTCCTGGAAATGCAGTGGCTCTCACCTCAATTAATTAGATCACTAAGATGCAACTGGATGAAATACTCAAAATATGCAAGGCGCCAGCTGGCTGTAGCACAGTATCTCCAGGAGCAGGGGTCAGGGTGAGTCTCTTCCAAGCTCAGCCCTCAGAGAAGAGGAAAAATGCATCTTCCTTCAGCAACCAAGGAAAGCCAGCAGAATGCATAACCAAACTTTGGGAAAACCTTGAAAATTGTCTCTGAGAAATTCCTGTTTCTCTGTCCTCCCAAGTTTCTTTCCAACAAAGTTCCCCATATTTGTCTCCATCCTTGTCCCCTATTTGCCTCCTATTTGCTGTACATGAGTACAGCAAATTCTATTATGACTTTCCATTCTGCAAACATAGCAAGTGAGTAAAATCAGGCTAAAGCAACACCAAGGAAATGTGACCAAAATGCTTGTTGTAGCTTTTTCCAGGCAAGTGGGGGTTGTAAGCAATTTGTATTTCCTTTGTTAAATTTGTTCATATTTTTCAGGCCTACTTTTATTATAACAATCATCACCTTTATGATATGTAGGATAAGAGCTATTTTTTTAAAAAAAAAAAAAGAGAAAATGTGAATCAGCAATAGTAAGCATCAAGAATAATACCATAGGCTGGGAAGATGGCTCAGTGGTACAGTACTTGCCTAGCATGCATGAAGCCCTGGGTTTGATTCCTCAGTACCACATACACGGAAAAAGCCAGAAATGGCACTGTGGTTCAAGTGGTAGCATGCTAGCCTGGAGCAAAAAGAAGCTCAGGGACAGTGACTAGGCCCTGAGTTCAAGCTCCAGGACTGGCAAAATAAAACAAAACAAAACAAAGATCATCATAAGTTGGTCAAATTACAAAGCACATCAGTTAAGACCTTGTCTTTTTTTAATAAGCTTTTTTATTGTGAAAATACCGTACAATTACATGAGCAAGGTAATAAGTACATTTCTTATCAAGCATTGTTGCCTCCTTTGTTTTTCCCCTACCATCCCAGCCCTCCCATCTCCATGACTACACTTACCCCCACCCCCCCACCAAAGTTGTAAAGTTTGTTTTTTAATATAGCATTTTGTACATTTCATTGTTGCAATGGGTCCACCTGTATCCCTATTTAAACAATTTGTTTTTTCCCTTCCCCTCCACAAATTATAACAACATCAAATACAGTGAAAACAGGGGTTATACTGTGGGGGAGGGACATAAAAAGCAACAAAACTCCTTATAAATATGTGAGAAACAATAGCAAGAAAGAAAAAAACCACTTGTGCCCTTATCTTGGGGTTCATTTTGCCTAAAATCATCTCATATGACCTTTTCTGCTGGTCTCAGACATATACTAATTATTGCAAATAAGGAAAACCATGGGACCTATGTTTCTTTGGGCCTGGCTTACTTCACTTAATATAGTTTTGTCCAAGCCTTTCCATTTTGTGTGTGTGTGTGTGTGTGTGTGTGTGTGTGTGTGTGTGTGTGTGTGTGTGTGTGTGTGTGTATACCACATTTTCTTGATCTATTCATCTACTGAGGGGCATCTGGGTTGGTTCCATATCTTAGCTATGGTAAATAATGCTTCAATAAACATAGTTGTGCTGATAATATGGTCTTGTGCTTTAATATGGTCTTGTTTGTGATCATTACAGTAAATGCCCAAAATTGGGATTGCTGGGTCATAGGGGAGCTCTATGTGGAGTCTTTTGAGGAATCTCCATACTACTTTCCAAAGTGGTTGAACAAGTTTACACTCCCACCAACAATGTAGTAGGGTTCCCTTCTGTCCACATCCCCTCCAGCATCTGTTGTTATTAGAGTTCTTGATTATAGCCATTCTAACTGGGGTGAGGTGGTATCTCAATATTGTTTTGATTTGCATTTCTTTTATGGCTAGAGAGGTTGAGCATTTCTTCATGTGTCTATTGGCCATTCTTATTTCCTCTTCAGAGAAATTTCTCTGTAAGTCCTTAGCCCACTTATTTACTGGGCAGTTGTTTCTTTGAGGATTTGTTGTTGGGGGATTTAATTTTTTGAGTTCCAGGTATATTTTAGATATGAGACCCTTGTCCATTATATGGCTAGTGAAGATCTTCTCCCAATCCGTGGGCTTTCTATTGATCTTGCTAGCTATGTCCTTTGCCATGCAGAAGCTCTGCAACTTCATGCAATCCCATTTGTCCAACCTTTCTTTGATTTGTTGTGTTTCCGGGTCTCTATTAAGAAAATTTTGGCCTGTGCCAAGGAGACCTAGGGTTTCTCCTATTCCATCCTGTAATGTTTTCAGAGTATCTGCTTTGACTCCGAGGTCTTTGATCCATTTGGAATTGATTCTGGTGCAGGATGATATATAAGGATTTAGCTTTAGTTTTCTACACTGATTAACCAATTTTGCCAGCACCATTTACTGAAGAGGCTGTCTTTCTTCCATGCTATTTTTTAGCTCCCTTATCGAAGATTAGATAGCTATAGGTCTGTGGGTTCATTTCTGGGTTTTCAATTCTATTCCATTAGTCCTGAGGTCTGTTCTTGTGCCAAAGATACCTTGTCATTAAAAACTTTTTAAACCTTGTCAAATGGGCTTAAAAAGTAACAGCAATAAAGTGTTATTTTTTTAAACAAGATATTTGGAAGTAGAATGGCTTTCATAGATGGCTGATTCAACTGCTCACGGACTGTCAAGGGTATTATGCTTGTCACCCCGTCACCCACAATGCATCTGTAATAACTGTATGTAAGGCAATTTTCCTTATGACCTCAAGGTGCTGCTGCAGTTCCTGGCTTCACAGACAAACACCACAGTGTCCAGAGACAGAATAGGATAATCCTACTGTAAGGTCTGTTCCTGGATGGCTAGCAGACTCCACCCTCCTCGCAGCAAAGTCTCCACCCTGTACCTGCGTTACCTAGGCAACTGAGACACCTGGAAGAGGTCACATCTGCATCCGCTGAGGTCACATCTGAATTTGATGTGGCCACACCTTTCCCCACCCATACCCTACATAAGGCCTAGCCCAGGCCCAGGCGCTCTCTCTTTTTCTCTCTGTTCGTTTCTAGCTCTCTTGCTCTTGCTCTTCTTTTCTAGCTCTCTCTGCTCTCTCTGTGCTCTAGCTCTTCCCTCTCTCTTTCCCAGCCACGTGGAGTGCCAACCTTGCCTGGTCCCAGCAGGTCTACTGAATAAACCTACCCCTTACTTGAATACCACGTGCGTGGTGCAGTTCTTACTCGGCCACCTCTTTTTAAAAACCTAACATAAATGGTGCCGTGACTCGGATAAAGGCTTATAGTCAGGAAAGCTGGGATTTCTGTTTTTTTCCTCTTTTTTCTTTTTTTGTTCTTCCCTTTTTGCTCTGAGGAATACCCGCAGTTCTGACGGCCTTTTGCGAACCAGTCTGTCTGCGGCGGAATCAGCGCATCGATACCATTGCTGCCTTCACATCCACGTCCACACCACTTCTCTACTCTGGTGAGTGAAACTACTCTACGGCTCTCTGTTACTCAGTCTCTGTCCAGACGTGGCGCCACGCCAGAGAGCTCCTACGGCCTTTAGCTGAAAGGCCGGTCACCTCTGAAGCCGAGGACGCTTGGCTTTGGGGGCTTGGCCATTTCTCTCTAGAGGGCTCTGGGGGAAGTCGGGACGCCGCTTCTGCCTGGTCAGCTCTCCTTCACTCACCAGACTGACTCTACTCATTTAATGGGGTGCTACGAATCACGCCTGAGCTGTGAAACCCCTTTTAAATGTCTCCTGCGCTCCCTGGAAAGCCAGAGAGCCTCATTTTTATGCCATTCTCAGAAGTACAGTTTTTGCTACTGCAATGGTAAATGGTCAGAAGTTTGTTTAATTTCAGGCTCTCTTTGCTCTCTCTCTGCCATTCATGTGCAACTTTCTACCCTTTTTTCTACAACTTTTTGGCTTATGCCCTGAAGAGTGCGACGCAGGCTGGGTCCCAGGGACCCTCCTCTAGGTTCCCTCTCAAAGGCTAGCCAATGTAGGCTTGATCTATTTGTTCAGGGTTTCTTTGCATTCTTTCAGAAATTCGCCATCTTGAATTCGCCATCTTGGCCACGTGGTGGGTTAAGGGTTTGGCCCCATCTGACCCTTAACCTTCCACTAAGTTTACTACTCCATCTATTCTAAGGTGCCTTGCTAACAAGTAGCTCTTTTCACAGGCCCTGGTAATGGAGGCCCAACCAGCTGATATGCTTTGTTAGCAAAGATGTCTAAACGTTGTCGAAATTTTAGGTTTTAAGTTTTGCCTTTTTTGTTTTGTGTTGTGTATTCTACTACTGACTATGTGGTTCTAAAATACTGGGTATATCTGTGCTAAAATTCTCATCACATCTAATGAGTTTCATCATTTCAGAATATTTGTTGGCAATTCTTGATAAGAACCAGGTAAGCTCTACTTATTCTACTTGATCTCCTTGTTGCCTTAATTGGAAATAATAAAGGGCTTTTGTGGCAAAGATTTCAGTTCAAAGCCAGCTCGGGCTAAAAAATCTCTAAGACTCCGTCTCCCAGCTGAACTCTGCAAGTGGTACTATAACTCAAAGTGGTTCAGTGCTAGCCTTGAGCAGAAGTGCTCAGGGACAGTGCCCAGGCCTTGAGTTCAAACCTCCTTTGACACTGGAAGTGCTATTGTAACTCAACATGGTAGAGCACTAGCCTTGAGCAGAAGTGCTCAGGGACCGTGCCCAGGCCTTGAGTTCAAATCTTGAATACCAACTGGGACAAGCCATCCCTGCAACGAGCACCTAGACTCAAGCCAGTCTGGGGAACAAGGGAACGTGGAAAGGAGTAAGAGGAGATGATGTCACATCAGCTACTTTGTGCCTGCCCTTTCAAAATTAACCTGAGCCGGGAGGTCAGTAGAAGTAAGAAGCCTACCCAGCCAATGTCTAAGGTCAGTAGAAGTAAGAAGCCTGCCCATCTAATGTCTATACCTGTGTACCTATTAACTGAACAGGAATTTATATTCTTGCCTTTGTCACCTGACTTCTCTACCTAGTAGCCAGATGTCAGAAGTAGCTAGGGACATTTCTACCAACATTTTCAGCCCCAAGTCCTTCCTCTTGCCATTTATTTGCTGTTCAGTATTTTTTTTTCCAGCCCCTCAATGCTCATGAGACTTCTCCAGACTTCACCTAAGGACTCACGCCACCAAGGGACAGCTGCTGCTCACTGCCTTCTCAGGGAGGGTACCAAATTCCAGCCTTTTACCCCTATTGTCGACGCCCCTTGTCAGCAGGAAGTAGCCAGAGAGAATCCTCGCCCTATTTCATGATTATTAAAAGGCTGGAATGTAAGGTCTGTTCCTGGATGGCTAGCAGACTCCACCCTCCTCGCAGCAAAGTCTCCACCCTGTACCTGCGTTACCTAGGCAACTGAGACACCTGGAAGAGGTCACATCTGCATCCGCTGAGGTCACATCTGAATTTGATGTGGCCACACCTTTCCCCACCCATACCCTACATAAGGCCTAGCCCAGGCCCAGGCGCTCTCTCTTTTTCTCTCTGTTCGTTTCTAGCTCTCTTGCTCTTGCTCTTCTTTTCTAGCTCTCTCTGCTCTCTCTGTGCTCTAGCTCTTCCCTCTCTCTTTCCCAGCCACGTGGAGTGCCAACCTTGCCTGGTCCCAGCAGGTCTACTGGATAAACCTACCCCTTACCCGAATACCACGTGAGTGCTACTGTTCTTACCCCTCTCTCTGCTCTTTTCTAGCTCTTTCCTCTCTTTCTCAGCTCTCTCTCCTTTCCAGGCCTTTCCCAGCCACGTGGAGTGCCAACCTTGCCTGGTCCCAGCAGGTCTACTGAATAAACCTACCCCTTACCTGAATACCACGTGCGTGCTGGTGCAGTTTTTACTCGGTTACCTCTTTTTAAAAACCTAACACCTACCTCTGAACTCTTGATGTACTTGCCACAAACTTCCCTGAAACCAGAGCTTGGGTCACCTGCTTTTGGCCAATCACTGGCAAAGAGAATGAGATTTTCATGAATAACTTAAAGTATTTAAAGGAGAATGCAAGTTGGAAAGCCAGCCCAAAGGACAACACAATATGTTAGTAATAGTAGATGCCTATGAAAAATAAGACCATTGTGAAGGCATATGAATTATAATCTTAATATTTCCTTGCATTTACATAGCAATTAATAGTTTGCTCTGAATTTTCCTACAAGCTTCCTCATTGGTATTTTACAACTCCAGGGATAGCGCTGTAGTCATTATCCCATTTCCCAGAAAAAAGAGCAGTTGAGCAATTTGTCATATCTATAACAAAAAGACAGAGGTGGGCAAAGGATTGCCAGGCCTTCTGAATGACAGTCCATCAGTCTTTCCAATATACCTTATTAGTACTGCAATCAAAATGCTTCATAGGGGCAGAGCACTCTGGATTCCAAAGCATGCACACATACACATACAATCATCATCATCATCATTCATCTCACTTGCTTCCTGATACAAATTACATCTCCAGAAAATATAAGTCATTTTACAGCTTGGGATATTGAGGCTCAGGAAGGCTGCTAGGAAGAAATTCAAGTTTGAGTGAAGTGAACCCAATTGCTTTTCACTACCAACTAGTAGTTACTTCCTTCATATATAGGCAACTATTTCTCAGTACCTGGCCTTAAATCAGCAAGCAACATAGGACACGACTCACACCAAGTGTCGCAGTCTCTGGCTTTAGGCTCACAGCACAGACTGCACAGCTGGCTTCCCAACCAGCTCCTGTCAGCTCCCCTTTCACTGAGGCCTCTGGGAGCTCCTGCCTTCCAAAACAGCAATCATTAGCTAATCTTATCAACTAATTTGCTAGAGAAAGACCCCAGGCTTTTCTCTCCCAACGAATAACAATGATATGATAGAAACAAGGCACATACTCTTCTGGTTAGCCCAAGGTAACTACCCATATTGGGAATTTTAGGACATACTGGAAAAGTCTTGTCTCTTAGACAAGGCAGTATGATGCAGTGGAAAGAGCTCTATCTTGAAAGAAGACATCACTACTCGGGCTTCCCAGTGTCTAAGCATCTACTTACAAAACAGAAATGTTTATTCCAGACCAGAAACCCATGGCTTATGGCTCTCATCTCAGCTACATAGGAGGCTGAGATCAAGAGGATCCTTGTTCCACATCAGTTTGAGCAAAAAGACTTTTTAAGACACCATCTCAATAAAACAAACTGAGCATGGTGTTTGTCATTCCAGCTATAGCAGAAATTATAAATAGGAGGCTCACAGGTCTAGGCTAGCCCAGGGAAAAAGCAAGACCTTGTCTCAAAAATAGCCAAAGCAATAGGGCTGGAGGTATGGAGGTATGTTTAGTAAATATATATATATATATATATGAATATATGAACATATATATATATTAATTCTAGCTTACTTCCTAGAGTTTCTATAGGACTTTATGAGATCATTCATGAATGTGGTTTTTTTTACTAAACTGATCTGTAGTTCTTTTAATTAAATAGTTATATGTAGGTGAGGGAATGTCTTTTAATTGGTATTGCTTTGCTAATGCTTGTACTGTCTCACTTCCAAGTATAACAGGCAGACAAAATGAGGAAGTCTGGATTGCACTTTTATCCAAGGCAAGGATCTAGACCTTGGCCATCTATTAGAATCATCTGGGGTATGTTACCGGCTATTATGTCCTGACTCTTACCTGGAACTGATTGATTCAGAATCTAATCTTGAAGGGAGAAGGGGGCAGGCACTCATGCTTTCTTTAAAATAACTCTCCAAGTGATACTACGTGGAGCCAGGGTCAGGAATCACTGCACGAGGGCAACCTATTGCACAGAGATTAATTACATTCTTTTTCTTTTGAACACACAACCACACTTAGGGTATGAAGTGACACAATCAATTCACAAGAGGTCACAGCATCCTTGGTTCCCTTTCTGGGCACTAGGTCAGGTGACTCTTCCGGTCACTGCAATTAGTGTCTGAACCACTGGATGTTTCTTATGAAAGCCTTTAAAAATGTGGCTGAGGGTTGGAAGAGAGGAACCAATGAGGAAAAATAGTGTGGGAGAAAGGGAATATGAGGTCAAAAGAAAGAGACAAAAGCAAAAAGACAGAGACAAAGACAGGCAGGGGGTACAGAGAAGCAGCAGCAAAAAATAAAACTGCTGATAGTGGCTTTCAGAATTCAGACCTGCTTTCAAACCATATGGCAGAGATATTAGCCTGCCTGTAATTACCACAACATTCTCAACTGCTTTCATTAAAACCCATGGATGGAGGCACTTGAAATTTGTGAATAATTCTTGCTTTGAGCTCTAGTTCTTTTATGCTTCTGTTTGGAGTTGACATTTTTAAGAGAGGGAGAGAATCTACTTATTCATCAAGCCACTATTTTAGAAATAATGCCATCAAAATCAACCTAATGAGCATTTGTTCAGCAGTTCTGTGCGCCAGGCTCTGTGCTAGGAACTGGTGGTTGGAAATAGATGAAAAGAACTAACCTCCTCACTTGGCTACAGTCATTCAACAAATCTATTTAGCACCAACACATGCCAGACACTGTGTGGGTTATTACCAGGGTAGGAAACACCAGCAGATTGACAAAAACACAGGCAATTTCTGGTAATAGGCCACTTGGATATGACTAGTTATACATCCTTTAGTAAGCAATTTCAAGTAGTAACAGGAGAAGAATGCTAACTGCATTGTTCTTGACTCCAAGGCACTTAGACTAATTTAAGAATGACCATCACCTAGTGAGACACAAGATGGAGAAGTGACATCTTCCATTTTCATGATGTAATAATCACCTAAACAGGCTCCTAGATAGGAGATGTCACCCATAGTAGTCACCTTTTAATTTCTGTAACAAATATCCAAGATGGTCAGCTTCTAACAAATAAAGGTTAGTTTGGGCTCACAGTTTCAGAGGTTTGATTAGGTGCCTCCATTTCTTTGGGCAAGAGAGCAAAACTACTCATCACATGGCCAAGAATCAGGAAGGAGACAGGGAGGGAGACAGACAGACAGACAGACGACAGATAGAGACAGACAGAGACAAAGTCATAAACAGAGAGATCAGGTACTGAAAATGACACAAAGCCCTCCTAATAAACCTCAAAGGTTCTACCTTTTGAAGTTTCTCCAACCTCCCAATAGTGCCAAACTGGGGGCTAAGCTTTTACCAGGAGATCTTTGGGGGACACTAGATCCAAACTAATGCATCACCCTACTACCTTTCTACAATAGAATGTGACCAAAAGAATTGCCAAGGACAAACATTAGCATGTCTGGTATCTATATCTTCCTTCTCAACCACTCACCACTTAGCCCTGGAGAGAATAGTGTCATTCTAAATGCCATCTCTGTATCCTTAAAGTCATCTCTGAGTCTACCTAAAGTACTTCTCATAAAGTTTCTAGGTTTCATCAAGTAAGAAGTTTGGTGGCAGAATACCCTGGCAATGGGGTGGCATTAAAGCTTCCTTTTTTGACAACTCCATCTTCATTATTCTAGTTTCCTATTAAAGCACATGCAAGAGACCTCAGTTCCCATCCAGATGAACCACTTTCAGTGGTACTTGGGCTGCCTCACAACATGGTGTCTGTATCTTAAGAGATAGTGGCTGCAAGATGATTGTCCTAGAAACTGGTTTAGCATCATTTTTTGTCCTATCTTATCAGCCAAAACAGTCATAGAATTCAAGAATTCATTGGGGTTAAAAAGAGTATAGGAGAGCTTGTGGAGTTTTTAACCTGCCACAATGTTCCATTTTGTAAATCAAGTTGAGCCCAAATTTCAGTTTTGCCAACTGAATTCATTGATGAATGAAAGACAGTGGGAAGTTCAATAAGGTGGCTTCAGATAGAGACATGTTTGCAATCATTGTTGGCTCTCATGTGTCCCTCCTGCTTAGCTTCTGACCACCTCAACATGTTCAGGACCTCCACAGGTTACACCATAAAGGCAGAGAATCTTATTAAAGACCTTGCTAATCACTGCAGGAAGTTTGGTGGCTAGGCCAATAATTTTTGTTGTAGTTATTTCTCTCCAACTAGGCTGTTATTTTCTATATTGTGTGTGCCACCCAACCCCTTTCCAGGGTGATTCTCTCAAGGGTTTCATCTTCACCTTTCTCACCGTTATAGGTATTGCCATCCAGTTTTATCACAGTGTGCTTTTCCAGATCCAACTGTGCAGCTCTTAGAGACAGGAGTGATTGGGCTCAGATTTTCTAGAGCTGTGCATGGCTTTCTGATGGCTGTGGGGATCATTCACCTATCTTTCCCAGGCAGTAGAAACAACCTCCAGAGTTAATGAATCCTAAACTAGCGGAGAGCTCTTTTTTATTTTTATTTGCTCTGGGCTTGTGCATTGAGCATGAAATGATTCCCCAGGGAAGAAAGAAAGGAAACTATAAAGAAAAAAGAAAATATCAAAAATCCGTAGCACAGACAGGCACACACATACCTTCTGTAAGTAAATGAATGGACACTGTAATATTGTAATAATAAGAAGATTCCTACATAAATACAGTGAAAACAGGAGTTATACTATGGGGGAGGGACATACAAAGCAACAAAAAAATCATGTAGTACCTTATAAATACGTTAGAAACAATAGCAAGAAAGAACAAAACACTTGTGTCCTTATCTTGGGGCTCATTTCACTTAACATCATCTTATCTGACCTTTTCTGCTTGTCTCAGACATATACTAGTTATTGCAAATAAGGGAAACCATTGGTATAATTTGGGGAGGGGAAGGGAAAAAACAAATTGTTTAAATAGGGATACAGGTTGACCCATTGCAACAATGAGATGTACAAGATGTCGAAAAACGAGCTTTACAATTTAGGCGGGGAGTGGGCAGAGGGCCAGGAAGACAGCCGGGAGGGAGAGTATAGTTGTGAAGATGGGAGGGAAAGGATAGTAGGGGAAAAACAAAGGAAGAGGCAACAATGCTTGATAAGAAATGTACTCATTACCTTGCTCGTGTAATTATAATCCCTCTGTACAGTATTTTCACAATAAAAAGCTTATTAAAAAGAAAAGAAGATTCCTCTATTTTCCTTCTGTTACTGAACACTTAATCATTCAAAGAATCTGAGGTTTCAGCCCTCTCAGCTAGTATAAAGTATATAAATCAGTTGCATCATCAACCTACTTTTCAACAGGTTGATGAGTCTCTCAAATATTATATTCAAGCTTGTACCCAATACCAAGTCCCTTGGACTGCAATGTACCCAGCTAGACTGATTTGATCCTAACCACAACATAAAAATATCTTTAAAATATTTTTAAGCCTCAAATATTTACAAATAAAGAAAGTTAAATATAAGAGAAGCATCCATTTAGCATTTGGGCTCTCTATCTTTTGTAGTTGCCAGTCAAATTGAAAAGCTTAATGCACTTCCTCGT
Source organism: Dipodomys spectabilis (assembly GCF_019054845.1). NCBI lineage: Eukaryota > Metazoa > Chordata > Mammalia > Rodentia > Heteromyidae > Dipodomys > Dipodomys spectabilis. Next base: position 3,553,325 of record NW_024870835.1, on the reverse strand, counting down.
TGTGTAGTTGACTTATTTTTATAGTAATCAGAATCTTTCTGATCATGACTGATGCATTAGTACAGTGGAGAGGAAAATGCACTTGGGATGGAATTCAGCTTTCATCTTAGCTAGTAGTATGGACTTGGGCCTTTTGGAAACAGTATGCTTATACGCATAAAAAGAGAGCTGATGTTAAGCCATACTAAAATGGAATTTGAATACAAGTTCTGTAACATACCAACTTACTGTAACCTTGTTAGCTTATTTAGCCTCCATGACTTCTTTTCTCATCTGTAAAATGAAGGCAAAAATAATTTATCAGTTATTTATGGAAATAACTTAGCACAAAGCAAATTCCCAATGAATATTATTTTCCTTCCCTAGACTTCTTTTGCTAAAAATAGGTGGCTCAGTTGTAGAGCACTTGCCCTGCATGCCTGAGGCCCTGGGTTCCATTCCTCAGCACCACATAAGCAAAAAGAAAAAACCTGGAAGTGGCACTGTGGTTCCGGTGGTAGAGCGCTAGCCTTGAGCTGAAGAGCTGAGGGACAGCGCCCAGGCCCAGAGTTCAGGCCCACGACCAGACCACCCCCCCCCCCCACGTCCCCAAAAAAATAGGTGGCCCTCTTGGGCAGATTAAATCACCATAGAGAAACAATTTGTGTTTTTCTGTGTCCTGGAGTTTAGTTGAGGAGGAAACCATCCAAAAATATCCTCAAGTCATTAGGTGCTGGTGGCTCATGCTTGTAAGCTTATCTACTCAGGAGGCTGAGATCTAAAGATAATAGTTTAAAGCCAACCTGGGTAGAAAAGTCCCTGTGAGACTCTTATCTCCAATTAACACCTCAAAAAACTGGAAGTGGACCTGTGGCTCAAAGTGAAAGAGTGCTAGCTTTGAGCAAATAAAAGCTCAGGAATAGTGCCCATGCCCTGATTTCAAGGACCCCTCCCCCAACAACAACAAATCCTCAAGTCCTAAGGAAGAATGAACTGAGTACTGAGAACAAATGGATAGATTACTTATCCTAAAAAAAAAATGTTGCATTTTAATTTTTCCCTCTCAAAATTCACAATACTCAGTGTGATACAGAGAATAATAATTCCCAAAAGATATCCGTGTCCAAACTCCCAGAATTTGTATGTTATCTTACATGAAAAAAGGACTTTACGAATGTGATTAAGGTATTAAGTTAAAATCTTGGGATGAGAGATTATGCCAGATAAACTAAGTGGCCAAAATGTAAGGGTCCTTAAAAGTAGAGTGTGGACTGTGTATGCTGGTTCGTATGCTGGTTCACACCTGTAATCGCACCTACTCAAGATGTGGAGATTGGGAGGGTCAGAGTTCAAGGTGAAGACAATGAAAAATATGATCTTGCAGAATGGTGAGGAAGATGCTGTATTGCTGGCTTTGCAGATGGAGAGAGGAATTATGAGTCAAGAGATGTAGGTGACCTCTACAAACTGAAAATGGCAAGAAAGCATATTCTCTCTTAGAGCCTTAAGAAAGAAACATAACCTTACTAGCACCTTGGCTTCAGTATATTGTGAGAGCCATTTTGGATTTTTGAACTCCAGACTTATCATAATAAATTGATGTTTTCGAGTTCCTAAATTTATGGATTTTTTTTTCCAGTCATGGGACCTAAATTCTGGGCCTGGGCACTGCCCCTCAGCTTTTCAGCTCAAGGCTAGTGTTCTACCACTTGAGCCACAGCGCCACATCTGGCTTTTTCTGCTTATGTGGTGCTGAGGAATCCAACCCAGGGTCTCATACATGCAAGGCAAGCACTCTACCACTGAGCCACCTTCCCAGCCCCTATGGTAATTATTATAGCAGAATAGAAAATTAATACACATAAACACTATTATAACTACTTTATAAAATAATATCACTCCAACCTCTCAGAAAATTCTTTTTAATACCAGTTCCATGTGACTAGATTACATTTTATTGACCACCAATTTTTAACTCTAAAAGTTTGTTCTTAATATATTTGTAATGACCTTCATCCTACTCAGCCAAGATAGATGATAAAGAAAAGCCTTTGGAAGCTCCCCAAAAAATGAATAAATCACAGTATTAGGAATCACTGCTTAGGATTTACTCAGACCCGTTAGGATTTAGTCTTCTAAAATAAGCATATAATCTCTGAGAATCCCTAGTGATCACAAAGAAAATGCTCTCAGTAAGAGAGTTAAAAGGATATAATAACTTATAAGGTAAAGGTAAAGCAAACCTTTAATTGTACTAAAGACCTTGGCTTCTAGGTAGTACAATAGAATTCGATACAGATTCATAATGTCATTTTCAGAAATGAGAGAAGACATGGGTTGGATGAAAAAACTGTCATCATATTTTTTTCTGTAAAGTTTACTGTTTTCTATTGATAATATAAAGCCTGACCTTTTTGAGAGGGGCAGGGGGACAGTCCTGGGACTGAGCTTGGCACTGCTCCTTAGCTTTTTTTTTTTTTGCTCAAGGCTAGTGCTCTATCACTTGAGCTACAGCTCCACTTCTTGCTTTTTTGGAGGTTAATTGGAAGTGAGAGTCTCATGGCCTTTCCTACCTGGGATGGCTTCAAACTGTAATGCTCAGATCTCAGCCTACTGAGTAGCTACATACAGGCATGAGCCACTGGACTCGAGTTGTAAGCCTGTCCATTTTACACACCATGGAAAACACCAAATCATTAACAACAACAACAACAAAAATCACACACACACAAGACAGGATGTTTGTATCACATTTCTTCTGTACAGAGGAGAAATAACTCTATAGTGCCATTACTTGGAATCCATGCTGTTGCTCAGCTTTACTGGAGATATGATTTATAAAGAAATAAAATGGATCCTATTAGAAAAGTGTTTCCCTCAGAGTCAACCATGACTGAAGCTTGGTTTGGGCATTTCCTGCTTCTGGGAGGCAGGCAAGTCCATCACATCCAGCAACCAAGGTGCTTCGAATGTGAAGTGAGCACAATCTGCAATCAGAGGTATCCCAGGAAGTTGTCCAGGATTGTAGAACACTTATAATAGATTACTTCCATCGTGCCCAGTAAAGGAAAGGGATCATGGTTGGCCCAAAAGTAATATTTTCAGGAATTACCTAGTAAGAGTGGGACACCCAAGACTTCTAAAAAGCTTTGTTAGTCATCATGTCACAGAGCCACGTGGAGCCCTCCTGTCCATTTAGAGGGATTTCCAGACATGATCACATTCTACCTTACACTTGAGAAGTAGTCATTGTCCATGTATAAAGCCTTATCACCAACATTCTCTTGCTTCATACTTGGACCTCAATCCATTTAAAATGGAGACCATCTACAGATCTGCTCAGAATAGGCCATTTGGATGTCCTTAATGGACTCCTGCCAGAAAGTTCTCTCTTCCCTTCATCATATCCTCCCTGATATCTGTACTATAGTTTGCACATTTTTTTTCTCTGACACATGGGTCTTTCTATGCTACCTGGTTAGTTCTTGTCATTTTCTTAATCCTGAGAAAAGGAACTATGGCCTTTTGATCTTCATCTCCAGTACCAGACAGAGTAGTTCATAATCAGTGACAATAAGTATTCATTGACAGAATGAATGAATTAAGGTTGAGTAAGTGGGTTGATAATGACATGAGTAGATTCATGAATTGTCTTAAGCTGGAGTCTGTACCTGTGTTACCAAGAGGTGTTTCCCATTGCTAGACACCAAACTCATTCTCCAGCTCATGAATAATTCCAAAGTTTATGTGCACTTTTCAAAATCTCTTCATTATTGCTTTGTTCTGAGATTAAACAGGGAAGATACTCAGCAATAAGACCAAGATTTCAAGACTTAGGGAGAAGAACTCTTCAAGATCACCTGCTTTCCAGTGAAACTGAAAAGCTTGCAAAATTCGAGCTTTTCCCTTCACATTATATTCCACTGGCTAGCAGTCCCTGCAACATTGTACCCTTCACTTTTATATAAATTCCTTCCCCTGCAGGATGTAGCCCAGCACTAATTTTACCTCCTGGTATATATCTCCTTAGGAGGATATTTGCACCATTCCTTAGTACTGCCAGAATAAAGTCAAACCTGAACATTTCATTGTTGTAGGGAGTAAACCTGCCTCTATCTTCTTCCCTTCACCCTCCACTCCTCTCCCTTATCTTCCCCTCTCCTCGCCTCCTCTTCCCTCCCCTACCCTCTTCTCTTCTTGGTTTTACCATCCCAGGCTATGATACAATGAAAGCTCTAAATAAACTTCACAGCTGGTTTGGAGATACAGATCACCTCCTCTCTAGCCCCAGGCTCTTCAAGGCCTCCATTCTTGCTTGGTACCTCCAGGTTGTTCCAGGTGTCTAGATTGACTGGCTCTTGACAAGAGAATCCTGATACCACTTCCTCCTGCAAATCTGACTTCTGTCATTGTCAGCCCCAAGGGCCCCATCTCCAGCAACACATGGCAAACTGTCAGGGCTCAGTAAATAATGTAAGACACCAGAAAAAGCAGAGATTTAAGAAGGCAGTTGAGGACAGGGGTGTTGGAATGAGGATGTCTCCTTCCAGACCTCAGATCTGATGTACCACTCTGAGCCTCAGTTTCCATAGCTATAAAATCAGGATAATAGTGTCTGCTTCACAGATCATCTTGGTTTACACATCTGCTAAAGCAAGTAACAGATGTTTAATTCTAAGTCAAGAAACATATACCATTATTAAAAATGGTATACCATACCCTTCTGAACACTAGTCACATCACATACAATAGACCCTACACAAGCAGGTTGGAAAAATCTTTGCATCCTTAGTGGTTTGTACGTCAATAAGGCCAAGGCACCAAGCCATCTTTCAATGAAAGAGAAGCCGACTTGATTTTATTTAACTAGCTGGTCAAAAATGAAGCCAAAACATAGAACACAGTCATGCACCACTGGTTCACACCTATAATCCTGGCTTCTTGGGATGCTGAGATCAGATCAGGATTTGAGGGCAGCTGTATTGGCAGAAAAGTCTGTGAGACTCCTCCAACCAATAGCAGCCTGAACAGAACTGTCTGGGAGACCCCTTTCAACCAATAGCTGAGCATGGTGACACATGCCTGCTATGCTAGCTTTGTGGGAGCCTAAGATCAGAAGTCTGAGGATCACAGTTTGAAGTCAGCCCAGACAGAAGCAAGACCCTATCTCAAAAATAACCAGTGCAAGCCAGACTCTGGCAGCTCACACTGGTAATTCTAGCTACATAGGAGGCTGAGGTCTGAGGATAGTTCAAAGCCACCCAACACAGGAAAGCTAGTGAGGCTCTTATCTCTAATTAATCAGCAAAAAGCTGGAAGTGGAACTGTGGTAGAGCACTAGCCTTGAGCAAAAAAGCCAAGGGACAGTGTGTAGGCCCTAAGTTCAAGCCCCAGAATTAGTATATATAGAGATAGATAGATAGATAGATAGATAGATAGATAGATAGATAGATAGATAGATAGATAGATAGATAATCTATCTATCTATGTGTGTGTGTGAGAGAGAGAGAGAGAGAGAGAGAGAGAGAGAGAGAGAGAGAGAGAGAGAGTGCAGAAAGAGCTAGAGGTGTGGGTCAGCAGTAAAGCACCTGACTAGCAAGCACAAAGCTCTGAATTCAAATTCTAAATACTGCCAAAAAAGGAAAAACCAGAATACTGTACAAATTATCTTTGGAGATATGAGTGTTCTTCAGACCTGGTTTTAAAAATGCCAACCTATTATGTTTTTCAATGGAGATAAGTGATCCTGTTAACTACAGGTATTTAATTCAGGTTGTAAATCTAGTTTCTGCCACAATTACCACCACCATCCTGCTCTTTTCCACTCCAACTTGTCTTTACCTCTATTAAGCTTAGACTAGAAAGATGGCAGCTACTTATCCGTGGCTCGCTAAGAATTCACCAGCATGTCAGGGTGCCAGAATAGTGGCTTGTTCCAGACACTGAGTTTCCCTCTGCTCCAACTACCCCACAGCTGTACTTTGGGGTTCACTGGCCATAAGGGAGGAACAACATCTGACTATAAATTGGTTCCAGCTGCCAGAGGGAAAGGAATGGGTAGTCAAGGGAGGCTCAGGGTGAAGCATTAGATGTACCAACTTCCTTGGGTATCCGTCACATCTTTAGAACTATCAATCCCCTGGTGCCTTCTAGTTGACTGTTGACCAATAAATGAATACATGGCACATTGTACACTAATGTTCCATTTACAGAAGAATCTCTGGTTCTAAATTGCCAAGTTTTTAAGAGAAATACAATTTCTTTTAACTTTCTGTGTTCGGGATCAATGGGGCTTGGTTCTTGGACTTCAAAAAAGGGGATGAGTGAATTAAGCAAGTAATGGGTAAATGACTCCAAGCTTCCTTATTGGTCCTTCCTTTGTGGTGTCAGCAAATGGGAGTTGAGCCACAGGAGCCCTCTCTGGATTCCCTCCTGGCTTCCTATTCTACAAAGCATGCCTGGCATCTCAGCCAGATTCTCTGCTTCTCAGTTCCTGTGCCAGAGGCAGGCAATGAGAAATGACTGGCTTGAGGTGTGAGCCAAATGCTTTAGCCACATTTGCTTGCAAAGATTAACACTGATTTGAGAAGCAGGGCTCTGGATTAGCTCCCTTCACACTCAGGTGAGAGTTGCTGGAGGCCACACTTGTAAGCTGACCATCAAAAAGGCCCAGGAAGGAAGCACCAGCAATAGCCTCAGGACTACTGTAGCCACATTAGCCCCACCTAGGGCTCAGGGCACCTCTCTTCAGATTCTTGTTCCCCATGAAGACCTCACGCATGTTTCCAGGGCCCATGTGAACAGACTCCGTGATATTTTTTTTTCATTTATCCCTTGCCTGTTGTGGGCAGTCTCTGACCCTAAACAGGTGCACTATGGGAAGAGGAATAGATGAGAGAATTCTCAAAGGAGGATCATTCCAGACACTCAAGCTAGCCTCCCCATTCTGAGACACAGTCTCTAACAATGAACTGATAAGAATGGACCCCAGCACGGATGTTCTGCAGCTTGAGATTTCCATGAAAGTTGCAAGGAAAAATTTATGACAGAAAGGAATTTAATAGTTGATGATTGACAATTTTTAAATGATAGCAGCTGATCATTTTCAGAGAGAGGGCATATGTTTCAGGCCTAAGACCTGAATTACAACACCCATGAGATAATTACTCCTTCTTTAGGGTGCAGCCTTAACATCATATGTATTGGGGGGTGGTCCAACCCTCAAGTTCCTGCTGTTGCTTTGGAGTAGCTTTGGTCCCTTGTAATAAAGGTATATGGGCAGGTCCTGTGAATTCCAGGATCCAAGGTGTCTAAGGAAAAAAATGGCTCAGGAAAAAATGGAATCAGAGATGCTAGACTTTTCTTTTGCTTTTCTTTAACTTGTGAACTACATTTTAGTGAAAGCAGTTTCTAAGAACTCATTATAAAGTTATGAGGCATAATGTCACCAACCATCAGATAAGATACTGTAGGTATAGTCAATGATTGACCAATCATCCAAAGAAATCCAGTACAGATCAGAATCTCAATATGCAGCTCCAAATATATACACTTTGCTAGAGATAAAACAGCATGTCTTTTTTATGCTTGCACACACAAAAAATGGGGATAGAACTATCTCTTAGTATACCTACTGTACCATAGTCTCTGGACAAAATCCTTGGCTCTTCGCTCCTTAGTTAATTCCTCCTCTGACCATCTCTCATCCTTGAGAACTTCCCAAAAGAGCTTCCCATGTCTGTTCTCAGTAACAGCTCCAAGGGAGGAGGACAGAGTGTGAAAGTGAATGAGTGGAAGGAACAGACTTCTGGGTATCTCTTTATAGCCCCAGAAGCTATTTTGTCTGCTTCTGGTGTGTCCCTGGTATCAAGTATTCTTCCAAATCCCCACAAGTTCAGCCTAAATCCATAACCAGGCAGAAGCAGAAGCTTCCTCCAAAATTTTCTCATCTTTTCAGAATTTGAACTTTTTCTCGTCATGTTTCATTTATTGGATTTGTGGATCTCAGTTTGCAGTATCTTAGATGCTTTTTATCTTTTTTTTTTTTTTTTGCCAGTCTTGGGGCTTGAACTCAGGGTCTGTGCCATCCCTGAGCCTCTTTGTGCTCAATGCTAGCACTCTACCACTTGAACCACAGCACTACTTCCAGCTTTTCTGAAAGTTTATTGGAGGTAAGAGTCTCACAGACTTTCCTGCTAGGTTGGCTTCAAACCACTATCCTCAGATCTCAGCTTCCTACGTAGCTAGGATTACAGGTGTGAGCTACCAGTGCCTGTCTTCTCCTTTCTGTAAGAAAGGACTTGACCACTCTCCTCTTGATTACCTTCTCACCCATAGGGAAGAGGTTTGGATACTTTTACTGAAGAATGGAGGATAGATGTAGGAAGTTCCTACACAGGGCTCCAGAGCCTGTAGTTTAAGAGTATTAGTCATGACTCTTTATAAAGAGCTCTGTTCCCCACCTCTCCACCTTTCTCCGGCTCCTATCTTTGCTGCCCACCTTCAATTTCACTGGTAAATTCAAGTTTATCACATACACAAAGCCTTGGCTGTCTCTTGCCTTTCCATTCACTCACTTATCCCAAATGACTTATCAAGATATTTCCCTAACAAAGTGCAGCTTCTGCTAGAAAGGTGTGATCTTTCCTAGCTCAACTAGAGGCCTATTAGTTCATTCATTCATTCACTCACTCACTCACTCATCCATTCAACAAATATGTATGGAGTACCTACTAGGAGGTAGACTTTGAGGATATAAGAGCAAACAAGAAGACAAAAATGTGTGTTCTCAAAGATCCCACGTTCTATTGAAACTGCATAAACGTAATTTAGAAAATCAAAACACTTCCCCACAATCCAAGTATGAAAGCTCACGCAGTAGGACAGAGAGTAAACCAATTCAACAGGGATACTTGACCCTATGTTGGAAATGAGCTTTATAACTTGGGGCAGAGGGGCGTCAGAAGGGGAAAAAGTGGGAGAAAATGAAGGAAGGATGACATTGTTCAAAGAGAAATGTACTGTACTCATTACCTTACTTACATAACTGTAACCCCTCTATACATCACCTTTACAATAAGATTTACATTTTTGAAGAAAGAAAGCACGTAAGGTCCACTGTATTAGCTTGCTGCCTTTTTTTTAAATAAATGGAGGACAGAGGGAAGAAAATGCTTCTGTTCTGGTTTTCTTTTTTTTAATTTGTAATGCTTCTGTTCTTTGTTATCCCACTTTTTAATTTTCTTCTTTGCAAAAGGACAATTTCCTCCTCTATTTCCTAGGCTATGCTCCTCCCTGGATCATCTGCTTAATCCTCCCTGAAACACACAAAGCAGCCCATCCCCTTCCCCACCCCACCCCTGTGTTTAAGGTCATTACCTCCAAGGGGTCCTTCCTGGAGAGCCCCTTCTTCCATGGCCCATCCAGCCACTCTCCCCTCCCACCTAAATTAATTCTCTTGCCCTATTTTGAAGATGTTATCTGAACTGGCTCAATGTCTGCTTTGCAGATCATTAAAATGTCCCCCATCTAATTTACAGAGCCCTCCAACGATGCATGTCTGACTGGAGATGTCACCAACAGATGTCTAGAGAGTTACATCCTAACCAGAATATGCTCTCCTGCAGTTCCCAGAGTTCGGCTGGGTGTCTTTATTCTTCCTCTCCTCCTGGGTTAGTGGATTTCACCAGATAGATGCTGCTGTTTCTTTCTTTTATAGGATGGTTATTGTTGTTGTTTTAATTTCTCATGCTCATACCCAGCAGATCACCTTCAAAGAATCATTTTACAACTGATGGTGATTACCAGCATGCAGATGGCCTCTCTCACCGCACTGCTAGGTGCAACTGACAAATGACATCACATGTGGTTCCACAAGTGATTTTATTCCTGAAGTATGTAAGGAAAGAAAAGCTCAACATAGGAACTGACGCAGACAACCCATATAAAAGAAAAGCCTCCACAAACAATGTGTTACATTCAAATAAGTTTATGTTATTCTATTTGTTTACTTAGACTTTGTTAAAAAAATTTTAAATAACTACAGAGGCTTACAAACCAAAAATAACATGTGAAGAGGAGTAAAAAAAGAATAAATAAATTCAAATGGAGAAAATAAAAATACATTTTGGCTAGGATGGTACAAAATTCTCCTGCTGTGAGTCCACCTATCTCTTTAAAGCACTTAATCAGACTGCAGCACTTAACCAGAAATCATGGTCAGCTTCATACGCTATTCATCTGGAAGAGGGAAGGGAAAATTATTAGGACATATAAGATACTTAACAGTGACTTGTGCTGCTTCTTGTATTTTTAAAACAAAATAGATATATAAAGAAGGGAAAAGGAAGCTGGGCGAGGTGCTAGGAAGATGTCCTTCTATATAGCGTGCTTGAAGGCATCAGGTAGATACATATTGCAGAAGAGGTAATGAGTTAAAATCATGAAAGATGTTCTAAGCTACATACTTTTGACTTCAACTCTAAATAACATTAAGAAGCCTTCAGGTGGTTTTGATCAAAAATCTTCTGATCCAATTAATGGTTTAGTGGGGTCATTCGGGTTCCTGGATTGAGAACAAGCTTTTTAGGTATGAGAGTAATAAGAGAGACTATTGTTATACCTCTGTGTGTGGGTCTCTCTCTGTCTCTCTCTGTCTCTCTGTCTCCTGACTGCTCTACTGCAGTTCTGAGTTAGACAATTTATCATAAAGAATTCCCAGGAAGGGTCTAGTCAAACCTCATGATAAGGATCAGTGATGTGCCAGAACCTCTGCATTTTACTGGCAGGGTTGAACTATGAACCAAACCCCCTGACTTAGGGCTAGAGACATGGATCTCGAAGCCCCAGAGTAATGAGAAAGGAAGCTTCATCTTTCTTTTGTTTCCTAAACATAGTGGATTATTTTTTTGGGGGTGGGGGGTCCGGTCATGGGGGCTGAACTCTGGGCCTGGGCGCTGTCCCTCAGCTCTTCAGCTCAAGGCTAGCGCTCTACCACTTGAGCCACAGCGCCACTTCCGGCTTTTTTCTTTTTGCTTTATGTGGTGCTTAGGAATCAAACCCAGGGCCTATGGCATGCAAGGCATGCACTGTACCACTGAGCCACCTTCCCAGCCCCAATAGTAGATTATTTTTATCATCTTGGGATGAAGGAGATCTGTCCTTATAAGACCAATGTCTCCCATTGAGGGATGAGCAATGCAGATTGTATTGTCTGGAAGCTGTTACTTCATACACTAGTCACTGTGCTACCAGGTGTGTGGAAGAGGTAGGCCTTGGGCCACTGTACTTGCTCAATGCACACCTTATCCAGCTCCTGGTGACAGTAATGCAGTACACTCCTGATCCTAGAGGATCAATCTCAAAGTTACTGGGGGCCATGATGACATAGCTGGGTGCACCCAGATGAGCACAGCCAGGAGGATTTCCTTTCTAGAATCTATACTAACAGACAGATTCTCAGCAGTGGAATCTGAAGCTAAAAGTGAACACGAGTTCGTTTGGGGGTTGTGACAAACCAATATTGAAGGGGCAAGCCTGTAGAGTAGTATTGATAGAGGCTGCATGGGTCTCCATTAATTACCCATCAGAGGCTCTGAAGGTAGCTGAGTCCCATTGATGCCTGTACAATCACAGGGAGAATGATAAATTCCTTCTGCTCAACTTCCCAGAGCCATGGTGCCCTAGAACCAAGTGGTTCTGCTCTGGTGTCTATACAGTAGCATCTGCTCCTAATTGTTTAGGGCTTGGTAGCATTCATCCTTACTCCACTGGTCTGGACTCCAGGCCACAAGAAGGCCACACCCAAGACAGCAGCATACACACCCACTTGCTTCCCAACTCTGATTATGAATCCTAAAAGCCTTTTCCTAAACGTTTCTATATGCAAGCCAAGCTTGTTGTTGGTCCGCTTTTAATCTGAGATTATGTTTGCAGTAATATGTATTTTTAAATGTTGGTGTATATTGTTTATTTAAAATGAAGGGGCTATCTTTAAAAGAGCTGATGGTGTTGTTTTGTAGGTCCATCAGCAATTCATTGATACATTGCTAGCCAAGATGTCTGGGCCAGACTAATAGCTTACTTGGCTCATAGAACTCAATGTCCAGGGCTTCTAGATTCTGTCCTACATAAAGTATAATTAAGCTAAGATCACATGTTAATGAGGAGAAAATTATATTTTTAAATTAATGAACTGAGCATTTCACCCCACCATTAAGACAGGAAACTTGTCTTAAGCAGGACTCCTGTCGCCAGGACTTACTCGTTGGCATTAGTGACGTTGATCTTCCATTCTGAGCTTCATAGATTTTTTTCAATACAACACAAAGGGCCAAGACTTCAGGATTAATTCTAATAAATAGTTCTATCTTTAAAGTCCTCATCTATGTATAAACATTAAATAAATAAAGGGCTTGAAGCAGCAAGGTCTGGCAGGAAAGACAAGCTATTGACAAAGCAGCATTGTCTTAGTTTAGGCCCCCAAGAAACAGAGTGGTATTCTTTTTTAAAAAGTTATTCAGAAAGGAGGCTTAATAGAAAGGAAGTGAGTATGCAAAATACGGTGGGGAAGAAAATTAAACAAGATGCAGCTCAGGTAGCAACTTCCATCTAAACAAAAGCAATTCTCTGAAGACGATACTGTAAGCTGTTTACATTCACTAAGTCCCTGGACCATAGGAGGATTCCAGCCTGGAAAGGAGACCTTGGTTAGGCATCACAAAACAATAACATTTACTAGAGGCAAGAAAGACAGACAGCACAGTCCTATGGCATTCTCTTTCTTCGCTGGACTCAGACATATCCTTGGAAACTGCCATGTATGATGATGACCCAAGAATGAGTGGTAACCACTGTTACTGAAGGGAAGACAGCTTTACTGTTGGAGTTACATCCAATTTTTGGTTTTATGGCTTTGAGTTTCTCTCTTTTTTTAACATTTACAAATCTGGGTCCCTCTAGTGGGTCAAATAACAGGCTCCAAAATAAAATTATTGGTATGTCACCTCCCAAATCACCAAAGTTATAAAGGTAAACTTATTTGGGAAATGGCCTTTGTAGATTTGATCCTTAATCCTGTCTACATTGTTGTAGATTATCTAGTTGGGGACTAAATCCAACACTAAGGGTCCTGACAAGAGACAGGAGAGAGGATACGGATACAGAAAAAAAGGGGTATATGAAGAGAGAATACTTGGAGCTACCAGAAACAGGGCAAGACAAGAAGTAGAATCCTCCCTTAAATACTTTGAGGGGGTGATGGGTATGCTAACACCTTGATTTTCTACTTTTGGCCTCAACAAGTATTGTGAGAGAAAGGATTTTCGGTTAGCATCCAATTCATGGCCATTTGTTATGGCAGCCACAGAAAATGAAAACAGTCCCCTCCTATCTTGATCATATCAATAACCCACTCAGAATTACAGTTTTCTTATATGTTAAAAAAATAATACCATAGTTTTGTTATATGGATTAAGATATAAGAATAAAATAAATGTGTCTGCTGGAAATTGATATGTAATGTTTGCCCAATGTGTATTACTCTCCCGTTTCTCCTGTTATAACTCTAATCAAAACTTACTGAAGTGGGTTCTTATTCAACTTTCCACTGTGCCAATATCAACACCATAACTACAGTTTTTCTTTCCCAAATGGACAGCTTGGCTTTGCCATCAAAGATTACAATAAGGCCAAATAGTTTTAACAAAACCTAACTTCAACAATGAATGGTGCCTTGTCTTATTTCATCTCTTAAGGAAACTATAGAGTTTTGTAATTTTTATTTTAGTATCAAATATGTTCAAATAAATGCATGCCATTAGGATAGATTTTGGTGAATTTCATAAACTTAACACAACCATGTAACCAGAACCCGCATTAAGAACAGAAAATATCCAGCACAGAAACTTTTCTTGGATTCTTTCCCAGTCACACTGGTCCTCAGCAAGATCGACTTCCAATCACATACATTTGCCTGGTTTGGAACTTGATGTAAATAAAATCATGTATTCTTTAATTTATGTCTTTTGTGCTACATAACATTGTTAACATGGAATGGTAGCTTGCTTGTTATCATTGGTGTATAGCATTTCATTTTGGAACAAACCACACTTTATCCATTTCCCAAATGATAGGCATTTGAAATGCTGTCAATTTTTGACTATTGCAAATAGTCTCGATATAAACATTCTTGTTTGTAGACTATCATATAAGTCCATCATACATACACCTGGAGGAAAACTGACATCTTGATGATATTAAATTTTCCAAAGCCTGAACAACATACATTCCACCACTTATTTAGATGTTTCTAAAATGTTTTCTCAATAATTTTTATAGTTTTCATTATTAGAGCCTGGCACTTCTTTTATTAGATTTAACCATAGGGATTTTGTATTTCTGATGCAATTGAAAATGGTATTAGAATTCTGTGGGATTTTTAAGAAGATGGAAAATGTTAATTTTCTGAGCTTTATTGCCTCGCTAGACAAAGATCATAAGATTTTATTTTATTAAAATTGTAGGAGGAGGAAAAGTATTTAAATATTCCAAACTACTAAAACTGACAAAAGGGAAAACAAATAAGACCAGAGGCTACAATTAATCAATTAGAGTGCCAACTACAAATTCCAGTTTTCAATTCTAACAATATCCAATGTGCCATAAGAAACATTCTCCCAGAAAAGGATCCAAAAGAAACAACTTTAAATTATATGGTTTGTGAAAAAGAAATAAATTCCCTTACATTGATCTTTGGCCAGAGAGTTTAGTACTCTTTTTTAAAATTTAAACAGATTTGAAAAGAGGTATAAAATCCAACATTTGTAGGCTCTTGATATGTGTCAGGTGTGTTTCCATAATTATCTCTCTTAATTCTCATGACAAACCCATATGCTGTTAGCATTCACTCAATTTTTCAGTTGAGGAATCGGAAATGGAGAGATTAATGCCCCAAATCATATTCCATCAGTGATACATATGCAAATCCAGCCTGACAGATGCCAAAGGTAATTTTCCCCCCTTCAAAAGTAACATTAATTAGTATCTTTCCAACTATTAAAATGTAGACATGTTCATTATAGAGATTTTGAATAACATCAAAAAGTATGAAAAAATAATTTTCCAAAGATGAATTTATTTTTCACTTAACATCACCTTCTTATCATCTCTTTATGACTTTACATACCCTTCTACCATGTAATTCCAAAAGCAACATAAGATTACATCAGTTAAATCTGCCTTGATTTTAAAGCAAGTACTTTTCATGTTGGACATTTAGACTATTTCTATTTCTCACATAGTAAATAACTGCACAGAACTATGAATCAGTGTACATACCTCTGATCAGTCATGATAAGAACCTCCTGTAAGTATTCTCTCAAGCTAAAGGGATGAAGGTTTACTACTGCGATTAATACACCTAATCCCATCATACTCCCATCCCTACCCTCCAGATAAGTCATAGTTCCTTCCTATTCCATTTGGCAAAGAGTGACTACTTTCTGTGTCTTCACCTGTGCTGGTATGGTTCCTAAGAGAAATATTTGGCCAATTCAATAAGTTTCAAACACATCGTACCATTGTCATTCACACTTCTTTAAATACCAGTGATTTTTAACATTTACTTATTAGACATGTGTATTTCTCCATTTGAATGTCACTGTTTCTCAAGAAACAGTCTGTTGTCATCTACCTGAGAATGCCTAGGTGGACACCAAATAAACAGATTCCTGAGCTAAACCTAGAGTTCATAATACTAAGCAATACTAAGCAAGTCATATGGGAATTGGTCTGATATTGTTAGAGCTGCACTGGGAAGTCGCACGTGCTATATAGGCTTTGCTGATCTTGACCCACCTGCAGCCTGCCTCTGTTCATGCTACACCTAGAAGCAGCAAATGCAAAAGAGCTAAAGACTTGATTCCTTTACAAGTCAAAATAGTCAAGGATTCTCTCATGAAGCTCTTGTTTGACTGTATAATGTCAAATGTTCTTTCAGGAACATTGTTGTAAAGGCTATATAGAAACTTGTTGAGATGTGTTTGCCATATGAATAAACTAACCATTCTTTCTGTATGGCATAAAGTCAAATATGACTGCAGATTCTTTGTCTGTACCCAGCAGGCTACTAACTACATGCTAAAGTAAATATTTTTAAAGCAGAAGATAAGAGTTTTTTTTTTCTTTTGAAAGATCAGAGTTCAGAAAATTCTGCAAGTGCTATGAAACAAAGGAACCAAGTAAAATAATATGCCACTACAGGTTTGGACTTCAAAGAATTAGAAGGAACACGTAGTAGGGTGGGTGGGTGCTGAAGATTCTCCTATCTCACTTCCTACCACGGACTTGGGACCATCAAATAGAAGCAAAGCATTGTTTTCCTGAAAACATGCGTGTGTTTTCAGGCATTTAGTTCCCTACAAAGTGTTTTAGGGAGAGAAAGATTAGCACATTTGAACATCAACTTGTTCTTATGCTTTTGCAATTCAGACAAGTAAAAGCATATTAACACTTTAAAAATATTATAGTAAAAAGGAATGCCTTTGACCTTTTCTGCTTGTCCTCAACTTAACCTAGTTACTGCAAATAAAGGAAACCATGGGACCTATGTTTCTTTGGGCCTGGCTTACTTCACTTAATATAATTTTTCCAAGTTTTTCCATTTCCTAACAAATGGGGCAATGCCATCAAAGCCATATAAGATGATGTTAAGTGAAATGAACCCCAAGATAGGAACACAACTTGTTTGTTTCTTTCTTGCTATTGTTTTCAATGTATCTAAAATGTACTATGATTTTTTTGTTTCTCTTGTATGTTCTCCCACAGTATAACCCCTGTTTTCACTGTATTTGATGTCAGTTCCCTGCATCTTGTATATACATTTTTCTAATTTGGGGAGGGGAAGGGAAATAACAAAATGCTGAAACAAGGACACAGGATGACCCATTGTAACAATGAGATGTACAAGACACTACATAGAAAACGAACTTTACAACTTGCAGGAGGGAGTTAGGGAGGTGGGGAGAAAAGAGATGGTAGGGGAAAAACAAAGGAGGAAGTAACAATGCTTGAAAGGAAATGTATTCATTACATTACTCTTGTAACTGTAACCCCTCTGTACACTATTTTTACAATAAAAACCATAAAATGAAAAAGGAATGCCTAATTTACTATCAACAGTTCAAAATGTCTCAAACAAATCAGGCAGAGAAGATGGCACCTGCAGGAATGGGATTCATTCCTCAAGGAAACAGGAACACAATAAAATTTACCACAAAAGTTATAATAAAATTCGAATCCCCAATGTGACTATGTTTGGAATGGAGTCTCGTTTTAAGGTTCTCCACTGAAAAAGAGCTAATGTATATTTAAGTAAGAATAAAAATGTATTATAAGGAAATTGACTCACATGATCATTCAAGCTGCAAGCCCTAAGACATCCAAGGTTAACAGGCAAATTTGAGACACAGAAAAACTTCCAGTGTAGGTTCAGTTCAACTTTACAGGCAGGCAAAAAGCTGATGTCCTAACTCAATGACTACCAAGCCAAAAAAATAAATTATTCATACTGTGGGGAGGAGCTGATCTGTTTGTTCTGTTTCAGATCTTCAACTGATTTAACAGTATTACCCACATAGCAAGATTTATTTGCTGCTTTGTATATGTTGGTTTATGTAATAGCTGCTTTTTTATGCTGTCGATTCAAGTGTTACTATTGATCCAAAATAGACTCAAAAAATGTTAGTTTCCTTATGCTGTGTTTATATTTATAGTCACACATACATGCTCACAATGGGCATGCATGGAACATCCTTTCATCTTCTGTCCCAAATATCCCCTTTCCTCACCTCCCTCCCATTGATTATTTTTCCTACATTTTCCTTATGCTAAACCTTACTTATTGAGTACTTAGGCCTTTGCTAGGAGTATACCTTAGAAGATTTTCTTTACTGTGTTATTGCTTCTTGGAATTTTCCATGTTTTCTCTATTTTAATCTGGCACATTGGGGTTTTGTTATTGTTTTGTGCTTTGTGTTGTTTTGTGTTGTTGTTTGGGTATGAAAGTGAGTCAGCCTCCTTTAATTTCTGTCTGCCTTCATCGCTACTTATTTAGGAAGAGAAAATATAATATATTCATCTATTTTTGATGGGTTACAGTTACATGAGTAAGGCAATAAGAACATTTTTTGTCAAACTTGTTACCTCTTCCCTCATTTTTCTCCTACTTTTCCTCCCCCAAACTCCTCTTCCCAAGCTGTACAGATCATTTCTAACACATTGTCTTGTGTGTGTCGCTGTTGCATTGGTTCCCAGTCCTCTGTCTCACCATTCTGTTGTTCCCCTTCTCTTCCCTAATGACCATATAAGATGATGCTAAGCAAAATGAACCCCAAGACATGGACACAAGAGGTTTTTCTTTGTTGTTGTTGTTTTTAATGTACTATGTGATTTTTTTTGTTTTTTATGTTCTCTCCCCGTCTACCATCCCTAGCCCTCCCCCGCCCCACGGTATATCCTGTTGTTACTGTATTTAATTTGGTACCCTGGTATTGTATATACGTTTACATTCATATTTTTAAAAAATCATCCCTAAGTAGTTGTACAAAGGAACTGCCATTCAACAAATCAGTTAGTTGGCGAATACAATGCATCTTGATTGACGTCACCTCTTTTTATCATTCTTCCCTATCTACCCCAGCCCGACTACTACCCTCAATTTTCCTGAATTTGGAAAATATGGATTTTCCTGGCCTTCTCTCTTCATTTGCCTACCCTCTCTCTCTGACCCTACCCTCACATTCACCCCTTTCCTGGTAATCATTTTGTTGCACTGCAAAACTCACAAATTGTTTACCAAATACCTGCATAGCTCCTGGCCCAGTCATGTTACATAAAAATAAACTACCATAAGATTTGAAAGAAGATGTAATAATGAAGATCATAAAGGTGGATCTGGAAAGGAGATTAAGACAGACAGAAAAAGACTATTTGTACACAGGGAAGAAAAGCCACAGAGGGACATGGAGAGAAGATGGCCATTTGAAAACCAGAGAAAGAGGCCTCCAGAAATACTAGACTTGCTGACTTCTTGATCTTGGGTTCTAGCCTCCAGATTGTGAGAAGATAAGGTTCTGTGTCTTAGCCAACACAGAAATATTCTAGCATTTCATTGCAACAGCTAGAGCTGACTGATATAACCCCCTTCTTAGCATAGAAAACAGCCTGTCTGTCTACTATTACATATGAAGTGGCTTATACATGCACAGTGCTATGCTTTTTTTCTTTAATTACCTAATTTTTCCTCAAGACTCTGTGTAGAAGTAGGTGTGAATCATTTGTATCAGTGAGGAGGAGGTTTTGTTTCACATAACAGAAAACCCCAAACTGCCATGATTTGACCAACTAACAGGCTATATAGCTCATATAAAAATACAGAAGAAAGCAACCAGAATATTGACTCAGCTCAGTTAGATCATGTGGCAGCCATCAGATCCTGACTCTGTCCAGCTTCTGTTTAGCTATTCTTACATTCATTTGGCTTATACTAGCAAGAAGAGGGTTCTATGTCTAGCACTCAGGTAAAAAGAAGAGGAAGGATGATGGATGAAGGTCACATGGCATCTTAGGTTTTACAGAGAAACTGAATTCAGGCTTATAACTCATTAGATTGTTCTCTATCATGCTGTAAGGGAGGCTGAGATTTGTCATTTTAACTTAAAATAATGGGAAGAAAAAAAGGAATGACTATTGGTAGGCAATCAGTAGTACTTTCCCACTAGTCACATTTTATAGACAAGAATGGATAATAGACAAGAATGGACTAGCTACTATTTAATTCATGACACTTGGGAAAGGGAGTATTATTGTTTATATAGGTTGCTTTTCAATAGTATAATTACATGATCTATAGACAAAGATCAGAAAGGACAACTAACTGGCCCAAGGTTACAGTGTGTATTCAAAACCAGCTCATGAACTCCAACAGCTATGTTCCTTAACAATTGCGCTTGGATAAGACCCTTATGAAATTGTAGGCAGACAACTATTTGCTTCTTAAACACTTTTGCAAACACAAGTTTCCTTAACACCACCTCGGGAACTAAGATGCACTGAGTCTGAAATAGAAACCCAAAGATCTGCTTTCTGAATAAACACACCAGAGCAAGTCTGAAACAGGTGATCTACATTTGAAGAAACATTGTTTAACACTATCAGGTGGCTGCTGTAAACAAAAATCTTCCTACTTATTTAACCTGAGGGAAAATGACCTTTATACAACATTTGTGACTCAGTAGTTGCAAAAGATGATGGGATACACAGGTCTTACTGCTCCTGATGAGCCATGACACCATTTCTTTGGGAACCTGGGAGCAAAAAAAAAAAAAAAACCTTTATTCTGTCCTGGAGCAAAGATAAACAAACCCCCAGGAGGCTTGGAAAGGGATATTCAGCCAGTGCCCACGTGTTCACTTCTGCCCAAATAACTGCCACATGCTGGCCCATGAAATCACTCCAGGGGTAAAGGTGGGAAATCAGCTTCATTTGAATAACTATAACAAATGCTTCTTAAATGTCTACACTATCACAGTGGCCCAGTGCTGGAGATGTATTTATATGAAGTATCTTAAGGTGCCTAGCATCACAGAACTTTCACTTGAGTGAGGAGGGATTTTTTTTTTTTTTTGAGACAGTTACACGCTGTTCAGACTGGTCTCTAACTCCTGGGATCAGCACTCTTCCTGCCACCCAGACCCCAAGTAACTGGGGTGACAGGAATGTGCCACAATGTCAGTGAGGAGGAAATTTCTTAATCCAGAATCCACACTGGTAAGCACATATGCACACTGGCCCTGCGGATCTGAAGGAAGCTTCCTGATCTCTGAGCCCTTATAGCCCTCCAAAGTCACCTGTTGGCCTCTTTGAGCTAATTCCTTACCTTATAGATTTAGGTCAACTACCCGCAATGATTGATACTCAAATATTTGTTAAATGCAGAAATGAAAAAGTAAATACTCTAAATACATGTTATAGCACCAATGACTGGAAAATGTACAAGCTAATTAATGACATTTTTAGTAGGGGGGAGGAGCAGGAAGGGTAAATAGAAAAGATTAGAATTCCCAGACACAGAATTCTCCAATTGCAAGATGTGTCTAACTTTCAGAAGTTTGAAAATGCTGAAGAGACTGGGTTTTAGAGATGAGGAAATGCAGAGCTTAGTGAGTTCTGCCCATCACTGAGTGAGGACCGTGGGCATGAATACTTCAGTATTGTCTGCATTGACCTGTTGGAATCTCCAGTCCAGGACAGGCCAGATTAGTGTAGGGCAAAGGTTCATGTGGAAGACTATATTTTTCAAAGCTTCTTATTTCTGCATGTTCTTCTTAGAGCATGACTTGAATACTCCTTTCACTAAGAGGCAGGGACTTGTCCCTTCACCTTGAATCAACTCAGCAGACAGGGTAATAGCTCTTCCTTCCTTCTCTCACTCATTCATTTATTCATTCGCTATCCTCTCATTCTCTGTCCCTTCTTCTGTTTCTCCACCCATTCCTCCTTTTATACAGATCAGCCATCATTTTGGAAGGACACAGAGGCCACCTAGATAAAGGATGTGTAGGGTTCCACTGACAGCCAACAGATCACTGAGTGGGATATTTTAGCAGCCAGGCTTTAAGTTGCTCCAACTGACACTACACAGAACAAATACTCTTTCTCTAAAGATTCCTGTCCAGTTTGTAGCTTTGTGAGCATATGTTGTCATTCTTTCAAGCCAATAAGTGTTAGGGGTGATTTGTTACATAGCCTTAGTAACTGAAACAGCATGCAAATATTTACTTCTTATTTTAACTCAGGGCCTGGATGCTGTCCCTGAGCTTTTTTATTCAACTATGGCACTCTACCACTTGAGCCACACCTCTACTTCTGGCTTTTTGGTGGTTAATTGCAGGTAAGACTCTCACAGACTTCCCTGCTCGTGCTGGATTTGAACTACAATCCTCAGATCTCAGCCTCCTGAATAGCCTCGATTATAGGTGTGAGCAGCACTTCTTTCCTAACAATACTGTGGAAGAATGATGCTTCGGAGTTTCCCAAGTGTGGACTTCATCACTCTTTCACCAAGAAATAACCAGCATCACCTCTACTTTACAGGTAAGGGAACTAAGGCACAGAAATCCAAGGCCATTGTCTGCCATCATGCCCTTATTCACCAGAACAATATGAGATTGACAGTAGAGTTGTAGGTTTTGAATGTTGGTTCCTCTCTCCTTAGCAGCCTGCCCCCTGGACAAGTCATCAACTGGACAAGTCATCAAACCATTCTGCGTTTCAGTTCTTTCATTTGTGAAATATAGACTAGAATGATATGGTTGTATAAACACTTTACCAAATAACTTCCTACATATGTGGCACTCAGAGTGGAGTCAGCTGCTATGAACATTAGCTCTCTAGCTATGTGGCTCTAGGAACACAGAGCCTTTGGCAGGTGGCTTCCATGCCATCCACTGCATGAGTGGACAAACAAATGACTGGAACCTCCTCTACTCTCCCTAGTCCTCTCCTTGTTACATCACACCACCTCCCCCTCTTAGGGCTGAGAACTAGCACACTAGATTTTGCTTGGCACTGCTGAACAGAAACTATGTGCTGGTTTGGCCCAGAATGGAAGTTGGCATGTTTACCTATGTTTTTCTGAATCTCCCATAGATAGAAGCATTCAAAAGTTCAGCATTTGAGCACACCACAAACACGCACACAGGTGACAAACACCAAGTCTGGGACACCAACTCTAGGAGGACTCAGTCCCTTGCCCTGCAGGCTGGGGCTGCTGGTTTCCTGAGCTCCTCTTTTCACCCTGCACCCAACCCCAGCATGAATCTGCTGCCTTCTCAGATTCACCAAGCTTACTAGTTGCTCTCCACTGGAAACAAGACGGAAATCTCTTTCTTTTTACCCATGCTGGGTACAGCAAGCAGGGGACAGCCAACCCTGTCAAATAAACAGTCTCTCTAACTCGAATTAATATCAAGATGGACCCAATTCCCTGACAGGCGTGTTAAATGTGATTAAAGCTGCATAGCATTCCCCGCATACCCATCTGCCATGCTGAGGAGCCCACAGCTGTTCTGATTTCCGACATACAGTTTCTTGTCATTTGTTTCCAATGCGTCTCATCTTGCTCATAATCAGGCACTTCTGCCCCTGTCCCTTATTGGGCCAGCGTTGGCCGGCTTCTCTAAGCAGTCACCGATGGCCACATGCCTCTGGCCTAGGGTCTGCAGAAGCATGCATGAGCTCTGGCTGATGCAAGAATGTGTGATCATAGAGAAAGCTTAGTGCTTTGGCAGCTGGAATGAATCTCTTGGATCCTAAGCTGTTATGACGCCACCACCTGTGGCTGCCACAGGCTTTGGCTGTGGGGTGAGAGCAAGGGCTCCATCCTGTCTGTCCCATTCCACATATCATTCTTATAACTAAAGGTCACATTGTCTGGGTGCTGTTGTAGTCAGAGAAATCTGGGAGGAAGTTTCCAGAAGGAGCTTCAAACTCCAGGCTGGGATCCAAGAGACCTACCGAGTTTCAGCACAGTTTTAGGCATTCATCCTGATCAAAAAGAGAAAGTAGGCACGGAGACCAAAGAAGCTGAATAAAGGGTGAGCCTGTCAACAGGAAGCCAGGCTACAGGTTGGTTCAGAGAGATTAATTTGAAGCCCAAGAGAATGACAAACAAGAGAGGTTGGGGTGGCAGGAGGGGAGACATATGCTGGCCCTGGGGAAGAATTTGCCATGTGGACTGTGAATGAGACAAGGGACCAAAGCTCATTCTGATCAAGCACTGGCCAAGGGGATGGGCTTGCCTACCTAAGGGATTTAGACAAATCTGGCACAAAGCTAGTGATTAAACAAGTTCTCTTGTTGGTTTGAGAGGTAGCTGGAACCTCCCAGGCTTGTTTCTCTCTGGAGTAAGCAGCCACTTTTCAAAAAAAAAAAAAAGAGCAGTGAGAGATTCTACTGAGGCAGTACCAAGACTCCTTGCTACTGACTGCAGCCTATGACAGCTCTCAGATAAAACGAAGTAGCTCCCTGAGCACTTCCTGGAGGAGCTAGGCACCAACAAAAGAATGGACAATAGACTTGGATGGCCCTCACAGCCAAGCCCTTTTAGGTTACAGACAGTGTTTACGAAGACAGAACATTCCTATGCTCACAGCTCCATGTCCCACTCCTACCCGCCCCCACCCCGTCTCCCCTACTTCAGCAAATGCTAGACTCTTAGCAGTCTGCACAGACATGTTGTGAGTCACTGTTAGTTCAAGTCCACAATATTCCCAGACTTCAGGCCTCATCTGGTTGCCTTACACATCCCACCGCATGTGCTGGGAGAGGCAGACTCCACCAGGAAGCAGAAACCCCCACAGTTCAGTTTATGACAAACATTGTTTCAGATACTTATGTCCCCACAGCTCTATGCAGAAGTGACTATTATGCCTACTCTAAGGATGAGGAAACTGAGGCTCAGGGAGAATTAATTTCTACACACTCGAAAGCGAAAGCTGAAATTCAAAGCTAGATGCGCTGTTTCCAATACACAATGTTCCATCTCAAATTATTCTGTTTCCAATTATCTGTAGTAGCAGTCACAATAAGTAACAGCAGCAGCTTGTGGGCCAGAACACCATGCTAAGTGTTTTGTGTGTAGTGTCATTTAATCTATCCAAAAAGCACGGAGAAATATACAACTATTGTCTTCATTCTAGGAATGAGGGACTAAGGCCCAGGGAGAGCAGTGATCAAGAGCTGAGAAAGAAGGTGGGAGCTCTTCCTTGCATTTCCTCCTTTCCTTTCCTCTCACCAGAACAGGGCAGACTCAAACCCAGTGACTTCAAGTTCTTACAGACCACTGTACAGTAAAAAGCTCTGAAAGGATTAGCAATCATAGAGCATCTGAAAGATGGTTTGGGATATGAGGAAGGCGGAAAAAGATGAAAGTCCTGAGTTTGAGACAAAGATGGAAAGAAGGAAAGGTTTAGAGGTTTCTGAAGATTCATACGAGAAGGAGGTAGAAGGAAGAAGAGCAGGCACATTCAAAAGCAAAAGAAAGCCTACCCTTCTGTATGGGAAGTCCTAGGTCTCAAACTATCACAATTTTATTTAGGGAGTCAAAGTTTTCTGTATAGGGCAACATGACATATGGCAAAGAAGCCTAGGGACATGAGGAAAGGTGGAGTTTGTAAGCCGAGGGAAATGCATTAATGTCCACGTGACAGGTAAGCCAAACTGGAAACTGGGTTGCTGTACTCTGGAATAAGTAAATTCTGGAAGAAGTCACACCATCACCAGTCATGACTTGCCACACCCCTGATACTCACTGGAGCATGATCACTCCTGGAAGGTGCATCTATATCTCATTCATTTCTGAATGAGAAATATATTTAATTCCAGAAATGTCTCCACTTGAGTTGTTTACTTGGGCTATCATAGCCTGAAGAGTTTGGTGGTTTAGATGTCCCTAGAAGTCTCATGTGATAAAGGCTTAGTATCCCAGCAATGTTTAGATGTGGGGCTTTAGTGAAGTGGTTGGATCATGAGGGCTCTAACCTAATAAGTGGATTAATTCATTCATGGATTCATAATTGACTTGACTCCTGGAAGATGGTGGAAATTGTGGAAGATGGAACCTGATTGAAGAAACAGGTCACAGAAGTCATGACTTTGAAGAGTATATCTTGTCTCTAGTCTCTGTGTCTCTGTCTCTGTCTCTCTCTTTCTCCTTCCTGGTCACTATGAGGTGAGAAGCTTTCCTCCACCATGCCCTACTGCCAATGAGATTTCAGCCTTGCCTCTGGACCACAGCAATGGTACCAGCTAACCATAAACTAAAACTCCTGAAACCGAGTCAACATAAATCTTCCCTCTATTTTATGAAAGTAATGCAAAGTGACTGAAACCAGGAGAAGCTCTTTATGAACCCACTGAACAATTGGTTACTGAATACTTAAAATTATCCCAGGGCACTGGAAGGTGACTCTTTCCCTAATCTTTAGTCCACTAGTACAATGCAATTCAACTTGAACTCATATTCACTGAACAACTACTCAGCACAATGTTAGGGTACAATTCTAATTTTGAAGACTAGGAAATTAGCTCAAGGAGGTACTTTCTCAATGTTATGGAAATCTGCAAGTAAAAGAACCAGCATTCACACATAAACCTTTCATTCTAAGTTTATTGGTTGTTGGTTTGTTTTTTAACCATGTCACAATTAGGAAAGATCCTCATCAATTGAATTAAGATCTTCCCTAGAGCTCATCTTTGTTTTTGTGTTTTCCTGGAAAGGATATGCTCACCTGAAATATAAATATGTGATAGAAGGATGAGTAGAAGGAGGGATCGGAAAGATGGACTTTAAAATGAATTTTTGTCTCAGTTCCTCCAATTTTATGACCTTGACAAGTCACGTATTTTCTTTTTCTGTAAAATGGCCTTGTCAACGTTTCTTTCATAGGACTATTGTGAAAAAACAACCCTAAAGAATGCATGCCTCACTCATAGACTCCCACAATCCTAAAGCCAAACTTTAAAATTATGTCCAAATTCCACAGCAAGTACCTAGCTGAAAGATTGCTTAAAACCCTCAGGATGTCTGTTTTTGACATCAAGTTGGCCCCGAAGTTTGACAGCCTGGTACCCATGGAGTCCCACCCAAGAATATTTCCTTCAAAATAGATTCCTGTTACAGAAACAGCCCTGGCTTTAAATATACTCCCTTGTCTCATAAAAATGCCCAAGCCAGCTAAAGCCATTCTTTTAAAAATATTTAATTAATACCTTCACAGGGGTCTGGTCCTTATTAAAGACTCATGGGGACCATGTCTTAGGGGCAACGCTTTGTTCTAAGCAGCTATATGTGTTACAGATAAAATAAAGTACTGGAATGTGCTTTCAATTAAAAACAGGGAAGCTTGCCTGCCCGCTGTTGTGAGCTCCTTTGTCATCCTGGTGACACATTAAGGCATAATCCAAGTACAACATACAAACACAAACAAGTATAAATCCACCCACTTAGTCAAAAGAGTCCTAGTAAAACCACAAGAAAGATCTGAGAATTAGCCAAGGGGATTAAAACTTGGATGAACACTTCTTTTTACCTCTTCTCTCAACAGAAGTGGCCACAAGCAGCAGGTCGTTCCCCAAGCAAACAAGAGCAATAATACAAGGATGTTCACTCTGCTCTATTCCTGCATCCGTTGAGCTCCACAACCTTGCATAGATAAAAGGTGTTCTCTGATCAAGTAAACACATTCTTAGTGTCAGGGTCTGAAGACTGGCGAATGTTTCTCACCTCATGTTGTTTGGGAGGCTGTTTTCATTATTTAAAAAAATTCACAGACACAATTTTGAAAACTTTAGAAATACAGGAAATATGGAAAGTCATTAACTACATCTCCACCCAATTGAAGTGACTTTGATGCATTTCTCCTATGTTATTTTACAAAGTAGTTATTGGCACAAAGCTATGTTCTCATTTCCTACTTTTTTTTGCTCTTACTATGATAACTTGAACATTCCTATTTCCATTTTTCTTGATGACTTTATTTTTGAAAACAGTTTTATGTCCATAGCAAATTTACAAAGAAAGCACAGAGATTTCCAGTATACTCATTAGGCACACAGCTTCCTTCCTCATCAACCTTCCCCCATCTGAGTAATATTTTTGTTACAACTGAGGAAGCTACAGTGACTTAGCATAATCATCCAAAGTTTAGAGTTCACATCAGGGTTCCTTGTTGTGTTACACCCAGTGTGGTGTATGCACATGTGTGCCATGTATCCACTACTTGCAGGAGTAGACATACCATAAACATAGAGGGTCATTCCAGTGACCTAAAAATCCTCTGTGGAACATCTATTTACCTCTGTAAACACCCCCACCCCCGCAACCAACCAGTGGAAACTAGTAATATTTTTCCTGTCTTCACAATTTTATCTTTTTTCAGAATATCATATAGTTGGAATCTTATAGTATCCAACCTTTCCGACTGACTTCTTTTACTCAGTAATATTTATTTAAGGTACTTTTATATCATATCACACCTTGATAGCTCATGTCTTTGTAGCATTAAATAACATTACATTGTCTGAATGGACCACCATTTGTTTATACATTCACCTACTGAAATACATCTTACTCATTTTCAAGTGTTGGCAATTATATGTGAGCTGTTATTAAGCTCTGTGCTCAGAGGCTACCACATAGGAAAGAACTGGTTACATCAATATTGGTCTGGCCCTTCAAGGATGCCCTCCTTGGCAGTTCAGGTTTCTGTGGAGAACTAAGTTTTCAGCTCCTTTGAATTGAATACCAAAGAGCTCAATTGCTGGATCATATGGTAAGAGAATCTTTAGTTTTTGTTGTTGTTATTTTTAAACAAACTGCTAACCTGTCTCCAAAGTAGCTGTGCAATTTTGCATTCTCAGCAGCAATGAATGAGATTTCCCATTTCTCTACTTCTTTTGTTGGGAATGTTCTTCTGGAGTTGAGCTATTCTCCTAGGTAAACATTGTGTCACATTGTTAAATATGCTTTTTCCCAGTGATACGTAATTCGGAACACATCTCTATATGGTTATCATCTGTACATTTTATTAAGTTCTTTGGTCCATTTTTTAAGTTGTTTCCACACAGTTAAATGTTAGGAGTTCTTCATTGTGAGTAACAATCTGTTATGAGATGTATCATTTGCAAATAATTTTTTCCTTGTCTTCTCCTTGCTTTGTCTTCTCCTTGGCTTAAGGTTTTCTTTCGCAGAACAGAAGTTTTGTCATTTTAATGAAGTCTGGCTTAGCCATTATCTCTTTCATGGATGTGTCTTTGGCAGAATCGTTTATTTTAACTGCCAAGGAGGGCATCCTTATAGGACTAGGCAATGTTAATGTAATCAATTCTTTCCCATATGGTAATAATTGAGGAGTTTTTGAGTTTTTTTACTAAGATAAACAATACATGATAGCATCTTGATACATCAGTCTTTGTCTACTTATTTTCAGATTATTTTCTTTGGGTAGGTTCCCAAAAAGGGAATGATTAAATCAAAGGTTATGCGTATTTTTAAAATATTTGATATATTTTGATGAACTTACCTCTCAAAAGGCTGTGTCATTTTATCCTTACCTGTACAGAAGAATACCTATCTTAACACAGTTTTAAAAATGTTTACTAAGGTATATAGATATAATGTATATTTTTAAAGCAAAACTCCACCATGAGACTGCAATCTGGTTTCATCCATTGGGAGTTACTACATTTCTTACACTGTCATTTACATTTGTAAAAAGCAGGAAGAAGAGAGGGCCTCAGAGAACCCCCAAAAGAAGAATATGCCCCTCCTACCTCAGTGAATTAGGAGGGAACACTGAAAGTCTTTTACTACATCTAACATGGTTAAAAGCAATAATTTAAACTCGGGCCCTGTACTGCAGCCAAGATCTTGTAGGAGTTTGTTTATTTTTCTCCACTATTTCCCTTTGATAATCAACATATTTAATACATTTATTTAAAATCCCACAAGTCAGCTCCTTTTCCCAGGAGCAGAATGAAGTAATCTAGTTCCCATGTTATGACAACATGGTTTGAAGGGGGTCACAAAAAATGATAGCCTCTCCCACCCATAAAGCCAGGCACAATTCAAATAACTGGAAGTTTGCTAAAACAATTAGGCATAGAGTTTTGCACCAGAACCTTGGACATATTCCAAGACTTAGCTGCCCAGTTACTTCTTCCTATAAGATGTAAGTTTTCCCTTGACCTGATGGTAGCCATATCTTGAAACATTTTGAGTTATAATTTTTCTTCTTGTTGGGAACACAGATAATGCTTTTGTGCAGTAGGAAAACCCAGCAGGCAAGGCTTCCAGTGGTCCATAGCAGCCTACCTGAAGCTAATGTAGTGTCAGGGAAGAGGGCTCTCAGCCCAGTTCCCACTGAGCACCTTATGTTTTGAGTGTTTGCACAGAGGCAAGACTAGGGGAGAATCTTTATAAGAATATTATGTTCTACAACTGACAATGGTCACCTAATATGAACATCTCAGCTACATTTCATGACATGGCTATAAAACAGTTCAACATATGAATATTTTAGTCTTGGGTTTAGGCCGAGTGACTGAAATATCTGATTAAAGAGGCAAGCTTCAGTTTCCACATTGCAAGGCTGGCTTGGATTTACCACCTCACACAGCATTGCCTCAAGCTGGGTCTCTTAAAGGAAAGGCAGGTTAACTATTTCACTGCTGGATGCCAGCTATATACCTCCTTGCCTATTTTTCTTCCTCCTCTTCCTATACGTTTCTAGTATATTCAGTGTATGGCTTCCTACAAAGGGCTTATAAAATGAAGATAAAACTGATCTGGGTGCTCTTTGTTGAAGGGAAAAGAAGCTGGTTAGAAAGAGCCCATTGTAATAAACATATTTCTAAGTTGCTTTAACTTTTTTAAGGGTTGGGAATATGGCTTAGTGGTAGAGTGCTTGCCCTTAGCATGCGTGAAGCCCCGGGTTCAATTCCTCAGCACCACATAAACAGAAAAAGCCAGAAGTGGCGCTGTGGCTTTTACCTTGAGCAAAAGCAGCTCAGGAATAGTGTCCAGGCCCTGAGTTCAAGCCCCAGGAATGGCAAAAAAAAAAAAAAAGATACAGAATAGAGAGCAGAATGAAAAAGATATCAGACACTCAAAATCTAAATAATCCTCACAGGACTCTAAATCAAACATGTGTAAGTTTAGCTTCAGAAAGGGGTGGCAAGAAAATACAAAGCTATCAGAATAAGAGAAAAGCCTATTAGCTTTTATTCTTCTAGGTAAATTGCTGTTCACTTACTTATGTACATTCTGAAATATGCTGGATCCTTAGGGATAGAACATTTACATAAATTAAGACAGCCCTAACCTATTTTTATTTTTCTACTATACAAAGGAAGAAAACACATTAAAGAGGGAAGTAATTTGCCTCCAATGTGAAACAACTAGCCTCAGGGCCAGGGTATGTCCCAGCTGAGAGCCCTCAGACTCTGGGCCACACACATCAGCCTCTCTGAGCCACTGAAGTAATCTGGCAGCCACCAACCCACAATGACTCTTAGGACTGGGCCTATTGAAATACTTTAAATAATTTTCCACTTGATACACCATTGCCATGGAGCAGATATGATGATGTAGAAAGCATCATTTAGCCTAAAATAATTTAGAGACATGAATTATAAAGAAAATGAAATCTACTGAGGTGATATCATTTTAAGAGCTACAAAAAACGTCTAGGTGGTGATGACATATCTCTATGAACAATCCCAACTAACCTCGTCAGAAGTTTTACGTGAGCAGTTGGTAAGGAACCTTTTAATAGTCACATTGTTGATTTTTACCCCCAAATTCTCCATAAATAGAGAAAAACTCAAAGGCAGTTGTTAACCCACAACTGGGATTTAATTGCAGGGATTAATAGTTCTTCTATGGGATTAATATTCCTCTCATCTTCTACCTGCGGGCCCTGGCAGGATTACTAGCCGGAGACAGCCAGGTGTCTGGCTGGACAGTGTGTAGCCAGATGGCTGTCAGCAGCCTTTGCTTCTTCCCATGAGTAATACCCAAGCCACATCCATTTAGATTCCTTAAGAAGGTGATTTTCTGAGATGGACTCATCTGTAAACCATCTTTTTAATTTCTATTATATCTGTATTCAACCTATATTTCATTTGTTACTTTTTAAATCATCTTACATGATATAAGCATGTTAAAAGGCAAGGTTGAAATAATTATCTTACATATAAAACCTATAGCATTTCCCTTAGTAAAAGATAACCACACACACACACACACACACACACACACACACACAACATTACAATAAAACAAAATATTATTATTAAGTTCTGGCTAGATACTATTATTTGTTGTCTCTCTTTTACAAAAACAATTATAAATGTAAAAGAAATAGTTAAAACCTATTAGTGATAAGAATTTTTTAATTAATTAGTAGGTTGAAATATACAAGAAGAATATCTTTCTTACCTATGACCAATGTTGTCACTTATTATCCTACTGAAAACCCATTCCCCTATGCTTAGGAAATGCTGTTGACTAGTTGTCTAAGTACTGTAACAACAACACTCTACTACAAACAGAGCAGATATTTCACCCTTGTTTTCTAACATGGAGAAAAATCCAGCAAATTCTAGATATTCTTCAAAACATTCTTAGAACCTCCAGCAGGCCTCTTATTTGGAGTTTAGAGTTGGACCACTGCACTTGGGGGTCCAGGAATGAAATCCAACCCACAGGGTGAATAGAAGCTCAGAAACACTTACTTCTGGAGAGATGGATTTCTGCAGTTGGCTCAGCCCTTCCACTGGTCTTGATCCAAGTGCTACACAACTAGAAACCAAGTCAGAGTTCAGACACACATTCTGGATCTCAGTTTCCGGACTCAGGACTGACTGGGTTGCAGACAGAGCTGGGATACCATCCACTTCTCCCAGGGAAGGAGGAAGAGATCGCTCTTCTCTTTGCTCAGCTGGAGCCATTGATTTGACCACAAGGTCTACCATGTCTCTCCGGTGTGCCTTATTTTGTAAATTGCTGATCCAATTCTCTTATCACAGGACCGTCTAACAATTGGCTCTGAAAGTATCAGTGATGAGGGCCTGTTAGAAGTGTAGCTTCTCACTCAGCACCCTGTGCCTCCTTATAGACACCAACACATATCAACTGAATCACAATCCCAAACTGAACAAAGTCTCTAGAAAATTCCAATACACTTTATAGAAGTACTACTTAAAGATACTGGTCTCAAGGTCTTTTTTTTACCATGATATAAGCCTCACACCCAGAGTTGTGAGCTACCACTCTTGAATGTTGCAACTATTTGGCACATTGGTTCTAGTTCAGTCTCCCACTTACCAGCTTGAGCAGCTCAGCCCCTCTGTGCCTTTTTTTGACATATCTATTAAACAAAGACAGCAAAATATACCTCCCAGAGTTGACTGGAGATGGCTATGAGGACATTAGAGCTCTCTCTGGAGAGCTCTAGTGCGTAATTAGTCAGGCATTCACTCCAAAAACATGCACTGTGTGTCTAACATTTAGGTTCTAATCCAAGTGCTATGCTGGCACTGAGCAGGACAAACAAGGTCAGAAGGAAAAACTATTAGCAGGTGGTCCAGGATGATGTGCCTGTGGAACAACCTTCAAGCCAAGACCCAAAGCAAGGGATAAGGAAGCACATACTATACAGCAAGCAGACAAAAGTACAAAGGTCCTCCTCTGAAACAAGCTTTGGTACAAGAGAAGAGAAAGAAAAGCCATTCTGATCAGAGTAAAGCATATTATTAGACCAGGCTGTAGAACTAGATGGCTTCAGAATGTCTATTACCACCATTCTTGCTTCTTCAGCTCTACAGTCATCCATATTTAGAAAGCCATTCCTATTTATCTACATGGAATATGGTCGACCAAAGGTGGTCCTCTTTGTGTGTCCAGCTTCATCCAGATGTACCTGCCTGAAGTCCTACCTGGGAGGGAGACCTTCAGCCAAAAGCTGAACCAGGAAATAAGGGCCTCCTCTGCAGAGAGCTCATGTGCTCTGGCTATAGAGAGTTGATGCGTCCCAGCTGGAATAGATTTTCTGCTGATTTCACAAATAAGCCAACCATGCAAAATCCTGTGGGAAGCATGCCCAAAGCAGCCAACAAAATCAGATTTGAGGTTTTCACCCAAACTCTAGGTGGTGTTAGCTATGAACCAGACCTGGTGGCTCCGAGGCTGCTCTTGACTGGGTGTCAGCACACAGAATTCAAGGTAGAGTTGTTTGAGCGGCTGGTTGGAGAGGTTAAATCTCACCTGGACATGATACCATATCCAGAATTCCAGTTTACAAAAGCTGATGCCTGCTTCCCACTTGAGTCAGGAGTAAGCCTTCCCTTTCACAAGGGAAAACTCCAGGGCTCTGTAAGGTAATCGCCTAGTGTAATAGAACCAGAAATGGACATCAGACCTGGATCCTGTTCCATGGCCTTTCCAGTGGTTGAGCTATTGCCATTGGCAGCAACTCTCCTTGCTTCCCCATGTCCTCTTCAAGCGCATCTTTCTTCCAGCCATCACAGGTTCCTGTCCACCTATTTGCCACTGTTAACTTTGGCTTCTTCTCTTGTCCTAAAGCATAATCCAATATCTTCTCCCTAACTGAAAGTTAAATGATTAGCTCTGTAGTGTCATGTACAACCTTAATTTCTCTCTGCCACATAGATATCATTTTCTTAGTTTCTGGCAAGTGGTATGTAGACATCTTTGGGGAACCATTATTTTACTCATCACACACAGTCTTACCCAGAACAACCATTTCTTGGCAATGACTTTACGGCATAAGAGATTTACTGCCACACTT
Organism: Dipodomys spectabilis; assembly: GCF_019054845.1. Lineage (NCBI taxonomy): Eukaryota > Metazoa > Chordata > Mammalia > Rodentia > Heteromyidae > Dipodomys > Dipodomys spectabilis. The sequence continues at coordinate 3,518,916 of NW_024870835.1, read as the reverse complement.
GTTAAATCACTACAATCATCACCAACCACCTCTGCTACCTCCAAACACTCAGCCAGGTGTTTCTGGTTTGAATGAGTTAATCCTCAGGAATATTTATTAATGTTGTAAACACTGTTTGCTCGATGAAGAAATAAACAAAAATTTCCTACAATGGAAGAACTCTGAAGTTCCATCCTTGTCCATCTCCAACTTAGAGAAAGCTGAATTCTTTTGGGTAGAGCCCAAATGTGAAAAGGTTCTATTTCAGAGGAAATAGGTACTGAGAAAGTCTCTGCAGGAGAGAGGGAAGCGATTTCTGTGTTAATTAGAACATGCCTTCCTTTGACAATCCTTCCAGTGTTTATAGCTCCACAGTCTCTGCGCAGTGTGTCAGCATCTCACCTCCTCCTAAATGGAGCCTGGAGCCTGCTGCACAAGTGCCTTCAGCTTGTTGCTTTACTAATTACCTCGCACATACCAGAGTCACCAGGGCTTGGCTGAATCTAATTACAACTAAATGCATCTACACGGAGATTTTTCAGTACACTCCAAGAGATGTTTGAAAGATACCAAATCTTGGGGGGGGCGGGGCGGGGAAGTCTGTAATGGAGTCTGGCTGCATTGTTCGCTGGGTCTCTGTTAATGTAAACAAGCTAGAGCTCTGTGTATCTGATTCTTCCTGTTGTAAACTCTTCCAGGGGCTGCAGGGCACAAACTGTGCTTTCCAGATTGAATGAGTTCCCTCAGAGAATTCTGTGGTCAGAGAACAAATACCTCAGCACTTTGAATACCAAGGAGAAAAAAAAATCAAGACTCTCAATCTATCCCTGTATTTTATAGATCTTTACCAAATATCACTCTTTATCAAGAGCTCAAGACATGACTTGGGGAAAACAAAGGTGAGTGAGATGGGATCAGGGCAGTCTACCATGTGGAAGATCCCAAGCTGCCTTTCATCAGGTGTCACTTTCAACAAGTGTTGTTTGGATGATCAGATACACACACACACACACACACACACACACACACACACACACACGATATATATACACCCCACCTTCCCCACACACACACAGATAAATATATACACCCCACCCTCCCACACACACACATACACATACAGAGAGAGGGGGTAAGGAGAAATTACTTAATAATCAGTATATGCAGAAGTTGATTTGTCTACTTTTACTTCCATGAACTAAAATTTATTTATTTTTTGCTTATTTTTCTAGAGTACTTATTTTCTTACATGTTTTCAATTGTGGTTTGTTTATAAGTGGGAACACTTCTAGGGAAGAGGAACATATTAAAGACTTTTAGGTTTCAGCCATAAAATAATTCACACAATGCCTACAGACAGTACCTTATCAGTATTGTATGGTTTTAGGATTGTGGCCAATTCCCTGCCTTAATCAGGCCACTGTCCCCTGCGTGATCTCAGAGGAGTGTGGCCATTACTTCACTGAGAATATTGTACATGTTTGTAAAAAAAAATTGCTCAGTAATGTTCACTGAGCCCTTAAAAAGAGTTTCTTTGTGTTTCCATTCCAGGATGCTTCCTATTCACTATAGCAAGAGTGAAACTAGTTTCTATTTTGTCATTAGGGAACCACATCTTGTACCCAAGTTAAGTGAGTGGCTCAGTACATATTCTTTATTTCATTGATTCAACCAGTATTAACCATGTGCCCAATATGCCACAAGACTGTTCCAGCTACTGAGACTACTTCAAAGAATAAATAAGGTAATGTCCTTGTTATATCAAGTTTGCCTTTTCATAATATTTGTGTGTATATAGAAAGGGGAAATAAACAAATAAATCTACAGGTAGGTTTCAGATAGTGGTAGATTCAATGAGGAAAATAAACCAAGGAGGATGTGACCAAAAGTAAGAATTCCAGAAATACACTGTCTGGTGACTATGGAGATTATTAACAACTGAGCTGAGATCTGCTTGGTGAGAAAGAGCTTCATGTTCAAGGACTGAGGGAAAGTAAAGGCAGCAGCAGATAGAGAGGCTTGTGGGACTTATGTCAGAATAAGCCAGGGGTAGTATCAGAGGAGTTAAGGAAGAGAGAAGAGACAGATTATACAAGATATGATAAGGAGATGAAATTTTATCTGAAATGTGACAGGAAACTATTAAAGGGTTTAATAAAGCAAATGACATGATCTGATTTACCCTTTTAAAAGATCCTGCCAGTTACTCTGTGAAGAATGCATTCTAATAGAAATTGGAGGAATGCTTGAGAATTAGTATGAGCACTTAAGCAAATAGTAAGTAAGGCTTGGACTATGATTACAGTGTGCAGTGGAAGTGGTGAGAAAGAGTTGGATATATTTGGGTGGTAAAGCCAACGGTCCTTGCCTGCATGGTGTAAGGTATGGAAAAGGGTGGAATTGAGGGCAGCTCCAGTGTCATTGGCTGAGATGGAGAATAGCGTGCATAGGGGCCAGCTGGAGGCAGCCACAGACTTATAGGAACAGGGAATCAGGAGTTTGGCGTGAACATGGGCATAGGGTGTCATGGCCAGAATTTGTATATACAAAATTGGCATTTGGATATGCTTTTCTCACTGGACAGGTCAGGGCAAGTTATAACTTGTGAGCAACCACTTGCAGACATTATTTAAAGGCCACGAAGCCAAACCCAGAGTGTAGACAGAGAATAACTTCACTTGAAACATTAGTGGCCCTTATTAAATTCATGTTCCCAGAAGCTGCTTAACTGGTCCATTTCTTATCAAATTCTGAGCATGGGGCTTGATCTGGAGGAGTTCATGACCTAAGGAAGGAAGGAAAAACAGGCAGATGCTTACTGAACAGTATGTTTTGTATTATCAATAATGAAAGTGTAAGCGAGGCGGTGTGGGAAAGCACAGAATATGATTAATAGCCTGAGTCATGAGGAAGAATCCACAATGAGGATGGCATTTGAGAAGGGTCATGAGGGTAAGGAGAGGGCTCCCATACAGAGGAGAGGAAAACACACGCAAAGGCATAGTGGAAAAGTTCCAGAAAGCAAAAGTATATATCATGCAAAATCTGGGCCCCTCAATGAAAAGAAAGACACACATGAAAATTCCTATTCAAGTCAGCAACAAGATAAGGCCTTCCTTATCTTATCTCTGGGTCTACAGCTACATGCAAAAACAATTAAGAGAAAGGACTAGCCAAGTCCATCTTGCCTGGAGGTTAAGTTACCAATATTCACACTTATATGATCATATATCTATGGGGAAAAATTAAAAACCTAATCAGGATAATATTAAAATAGTAAGAAAGTTGATAAGAAATAGCTATATTAAAAATTAGTACTAAATATAGTTGTTGGGGGTTTTTTCTGGTCATGGGCTTTGAACTCAGGGCCTGGCACTCTCCCTGAGCCTCCTATGCTCAAGGCTAGAGCTGAACCACTTGAGCCACAGTGCCACTTCCAGTTTTTCTGTTTATCTGGTGCTGAGGAATCAAACGCAGGGCTTCATGCATGTTAGGCAAGCACTGTACCACTAAGCCACATTCCCAGCCTTAAATATACTTTTAAATTAAAACTTAAATTGGGACAAAAATCAGTTGAAAACTCTAGTAGTAAGATACCATTTATAATAATATTCTTTTAAAAATAAAGTAATGAGGAATCTAAGAAGCATTATTTCAATGAGAAAAACTGACAGCTTCTTTACTAAGCAAACATATTAATTCAGATGTGGAAAATATATAGTTTCTAGACTATCTAAAAAAAGTCTGGGAAAGAAAGGCAGTCAGTCTGTACCAGCTGGTATAACATAAAGTGAGAGTAAGAAAAATATTATGGAACTGATTTAAAATTAAAATTTTAAGGGCTTTAAAACATTTGAGAATGTACAAGATGATAAAGGTGGCATTTCATATCAGTGTGCAAAAACACAGGACAAATGATGTTGAAACACTAGGTAGTCGTATAAAAAAACACAAAGCTGGATTGCTTTAAATTCCAAATGGAAATTATTCACTAGGAGAAAAGAAACCATGAAGGAAATTATTTCGTAATCCTAGAAATGCAAAAACCCACATGTGAAAAATATCACAGAGGCTATGAAGAATAAAATCAATAAAATTAACTAAATAAAAATGTAAAGTTATATACAGCACACACACACACACACACACACACACACACACACACACACACACACCAAAAATCAAAAGGTAGACACTAAGGAAACTATCTGTAACATCTGTAACAAGAACTAATTCTATAAATATATTCAAACACTGATATCAATTAGAAAAAGACAACAAATATAATAGGAATAGAGCAAAGGACCTGAATACTCAATATTCCCCTACTCCACCTTCTAGAAACAGTTAAAAAAAAAAAAAAAAAAAAAAAACTTAGAAGTTAAACAAAGTACAAATTAGCAAATGTTAAATCTTTAACAAAGCACTGTTTGTTTAATATGCACTGATATGGTTCCTGGCATTACAAATTGATACAGCCTCAATGTTGGGCAAGTTAAGCACATCCTGCTATTCTGAACATGTATCTTAGGCACAAAGAAAGAAAGAAAAGAAAGAGAAAGAAAGAAAGAAAGAAAGAAAGAAAGGAAGGAAGGAAAAGAAAGAAAAGAAAAGAAAGAAAGGGAAGATTCTTGCATCATTGTTTCTATTAGCAAAGGACTAGAAATATTTTTTTTGGGGGGGGTTCCGGTCGTGGGGCCTGAACTCTGGGCCTGGGCACTGTCCCTTAGCTCTTCAGCTCAAGGCTAGCGCTCTACCACTTGAGCCACAGCGCCACTTCCAGCTTTTTTTCTTTTTGCTTATGTGTTGCTGAGGAATTGAATCCAGGGCCTCATGCATGCAAGGCAAGCACTTTACCACTGAGCCACCTTCCCAGCCAGGACTAGAAATAAACATGAGTGATCATTAGTTAAGGACTGGCTCAATAGATATGGCAAACATTTCCATGTGACATCCCAATAAGTTTTTCAAAGATGATATACTTTACTATACTAGCTACTTCTAAAACTAGTGTTAAAACGCTTAGAATATGAAGAGTAATCTCACATTCCTGAAGAAATACATATATTTATGTTTGTATCTATAAGAAGTCAATAATAATAACTACCTTTGATGGGGAGAGGGGTACGGGGAAGCAAGGATAGCTGAATTATAAAAATGGGATGGAAGCCAAGCACCAGGACATGTGCCTGTAGTCTTAGCTGCTCAGGAGGCTGAGGATTATGGTTTGAAGCCAGCTTGGGTAGAAAAATCCATGAGTTTCCATCTCTAATTAACCAGCAAAAATCTAGGCTGAGGCATGAATAGACTGGCAGAGGAAAAAAATGCCAAATGAGCACAAGAGCCCCTGAGTTCAAATCCTAGTACCAGGGAAAACATTTAAGAAAAGAGGTTTACTTTTCACCCATACCCCCTAAGTACTCCAAGTTTTGAATCATTTGCACACAAAGATGGAGACAGAGTCACTTTGTTTTGTGATTTGAGGTTAGGATGTGTTGGGGAACCTGAAGCTAACAGATAAAACTGAAAAAAAAAATACATCTTGAGGAATTATGAGCATTAGAATGTTTTGAACACTTAGTAGAGTGCCTGGCTCATTTTAGGTGTCCAATAAATGCTAGTTATTATTACCCACAGATTATATAACAGGTTCGCACATCATTTAGTGAAGTGGGAGGTTTGATTTTGCAGGTTTAACTAGAGTGGAGTGAATTCTCCAGTTACTCTCTTTTTGTCGCCTGGCCAGATGGCAGCGTCTGGGAAGGGCCAGCTGTGACTCCTGAGGGTCCTACGAGGTGAGAGCTGGGGTTGGAGCCAAATTTTCTACCCCAGCCAAGGTCCAGTGAGCATCTGGCTCAGAGAGCAACTCTCTTCTTAGGCAACGGATTTTGAAGTAAGTACCTGATCAGCCCCTCACCACTTAAAAATTCCTCTTATTCAAAGGGATATATTCCTTCATATTGACCACAAATGATAGGATAAAGTGTGGACATACCTGGCCAAGGTTTGAGCCCATCTGATTTTCTTATTTGGAATTTAGAACTTGAACTAAGTGAGAATCAGGTCATCCTTCAGATGACCAAAAGAAAAATAAACACATACAAGAGCTATAAATTAGAGCAGCAGGGAAAACCCAGCCCTTCATTTGAATGAAGATCAGTGGGTAACAGGGGCTTTCAGATTCTGTGTCCCTTCTCCCCTAAAGAGACAGGCACACTTTGTATTTTGTGAGCTTTCTCTGGGTTATCTTAGAATTGACATTCCACTCGCTTTGTTTTCCTTTCTTAAAAATCAGGTTGTCTTGATTTCTAGTTTCCACATTGTTTGTTTGTTTTATCACCAAAATATCCAAATTCATCTGTTTGGATAAGCAGGGATTTCAGGTTGTTCAAGGTCTTTGGAGAAAGGAAAGGAGGGAAAGCTACACATATGAAGCTCCCCCTCAAATCCATCATGACTGTTCCATGCAGTTCTTAGGGCTGCCATAAGAAAGCATCACAAACTTTGGGTGGCTTGCAATGACATAAATCTGTTATCTCACCATTTTGGAATCTAAAAGTCAAATTGGTGGCATCAGAGCCATGCTTCTTCTGATACCTATAAGAGAAAAATCTTCCTTACTTCTTCATAGCTTCTGGGAGTAGTGGTCAACCCCTAGCATTCCTTGGCTTGTAGCTGCATCACTCCAATCCCCGGCCTTCTCCTATGTGTGTCTCTCTTCATATTTCCTTCCTCTTACAAGGTCACCAGTAATTGATCCTATCTTAACTTTGGTATAAATTAAACGATCATATTTCTGACATGATCACATTCCTAAGCACCAGGGGTTAAGATTCAAAAATTTCATTTGGAGGACACAAATCAACCCATGATTACTGTCACAGGAAAGAGAATACTGTCACTCGCTATATAGTTCGTTATAGTTCGTGCAGGAAATCAGAATACAGAGAGGATTAAAACAGAGAGGACTGAGTCACTTACTAAGTAGAAGCAAAGACCAAGATGGCTCCATGAGGAGGAATCTGGAGCCAGGGAGGAGCAGAAAAACCTGTGAGAAACAGCTGGATTCCTCCTTCCTCTCACACTGTCTCCTACCAAGGCCTCCATTACCTGGGTATTCAGCACACACAAAGGTCTGGAGAGATGGCCCACTGCCACACAGAGAGAGCAAGGAAGGGCAAGGAATGCGTCTTGAGAGTCAGACAGGCCTAACCCACTGTGCACCAGCCATCTCATGAAACCTCATAAGAACCATGAGGTAGGAATTTATATCCTAAGTTCACAAATGCAGATTTTGAGACTTTGAATTTAAGCAGCTCCCTTCAGATCATCAGCTCCAAGTTCCCTCTGTCTTGGGTTTACATATGGGCTCTCAGGGCTTCCCCGCAACCTTTGCAAGTTCCAACAGTTCTTTCTGTCCTGTATCTTTGCAGTCCCCAAATAGACGCTGTCCTTTAAAAACCAACCACTTTCTATGAGGGACTTAGCATACAAGGATAGATTCAACAATCATGACTCACCATGGCAATTTCTTTTCTCTCTTCCTGTGCTTTGGCTTTTAACTCAGGTATCAGACCATGCCTGTTCACTCTGTGTTCTCTCTTTCCCTTTCCTTCTTTCCTCCCTTCCTTTTTCCTTCCATCCTTCCCTTCCTTCCTTCCTTTCTTCTTTCTTTCCTTCCATCCTTCCTATTTTCCTCTCACTCACATTCTTTCTCTCTCTCTTTCTCTCTTCTTCCTTCTTCTCCTCCATCTTTCCTCTTCTTTCTCCCTTGCTTTCTCTGTCTGCCAGCTCTGTAAAATTCCTGACCTGCTTCCTCTGACCAACTTCTTCTATATCCTAGGACTCTGTCCCTTAGAAGTTGTCACTGGGTCTTTTCTTTGGCGCCTCAGCCCAACCCACCCTGTGTCCCAATGCCGGCAGATCATTCCTCTTTCAAGATCCTCCTCTTGTCATTTTTGATAGCATAGTCGATTGTGTTCTTATATTTTTTTCTCACGTATCCATTTCTACTAGGGCCTGGCTTTGGATTATTTTGCCATGGGAATATTTCCAAAGATGAAGTAGCAACTAAGTAAAGATACTGCTTCTCCATAGACAAGGCCAAGGAAGAGCACCCTGCCTTTAATGGTAGGAAGAGAAAAGAGAGAGATTGTCTTTTAAAATAGGAAAGTAGATGACTGTTGGCAGAGCTCAACAGAGACCAGACAGAAGTGTAGCCAAGAGTTTGTGGAATAATTCACCCTGAGCACATTTTGCAAAGGCTTTTAAAATATGTTTTGTGTGTATGCCAGAACTGTGCTTGAATTCAGGGCCTTTTGCTCTCACTTGTATTTTGTCACTCAAGGCTGGCACTCTGCCACTTGAGCCACACCTCCACTTTCAGCTTTTTGCTGGTTAATGTGAGATAAAAAGTCTCATAGACTTTTCTGCATGAGCTAGCTTCAAACCACAGTCTTCCGATCTCAGCCCCCCCGAGTAGCTAGAATTACAGGCAGGAGCCACCGGCACTCAGTAATTTTTAATACTTTTAGGTCCTTTGTTGATGTGGCTGCTAAGAATAGGTCAGATACTAGAAGGAAATGTTCCCATTCCTTACCCCTTACCCATGGAAGGATGATAAGAAAGTGTGCTGTGGGCGGTGTCAGGGAGCTATGATCAGGTCTCAGAGGAATAACTGATGTAGCACCTCGAGCCAGCCCCTTGTAGATTCATATCTGTACTCAAGCAAATAGCATACTCACAGACTGCATTGAGAGTTGCCTCCTCTCATTTTGGGCCTCCTTGCTCCTTTGTGGCCTTTGGCAAAGTAGGGCTGCCAGCAGCAGCAATGGTGGAAGAAAAACCAGTTGCCCTTCCTGTGTTTCCAGAATCCTCACCGAGGCCTTATAGTTCGGGTGCAAACCTAGGAGTTGGAATTTCCTGCTCCTTAGAAGGATGCAAGATTAGACTGTGCTTTGGTTTAAAGAAAACAAACAAAAAGTCCGTATTTTTTTGTGCATATGAAATGTGAACTCAGGTTCATGTTCATTTGATTTGTTTAAAGTCTGACTTTTCCAAGTCCCTGACAGCCAAAACAATCTGCTTGAACTCACGGCCCGATGCATAGCAAGTGTTCAGTCAATATTTGCCAAGCTGAGTGAATGGGTAGTTTTGGAAGTCAAATCTTAGCACAGCATGACTCTATTTCCTGCAGCCGTGCTGTGTAAGCGATCCCTCTGGGAGACAGCCATTGGTCCTGACTATCCAACATACCCTGCTGACACTGAGCCCAGGCTGCAAAATCACACAGGCAGCTCTGTCCAGGCAGGCATTCTCTCTGTGGTGAGGACTAACTCTGAAGCTGCCTAGCATCTCAGGGCTCCTTGCCCATCTTTGGAATTTTCAAGTGCCCCAAGCTATTGTGAATGCATTCTATGTTTATATTTCAAGCAGCTTGAAGCTGGGCCTTGCAAAAATGCAAGTTGGAAAGTTAATTCATTTCTTTTTGTCAAGATAATTGCAATTTCACCCTAATCCTCTCTCATCAAAGACATTTCTACAATGAAGGAGTTATCTTTTACAAGAGACCCTTCAAGGTGATTTCATAACAACATTTGCCATGACTCATATTTTCCCTGTAGTCATCTACTCTTCAGTCTGGGAGAATACGGCTTCAAGTACAGAAGAGAAAAAGCATTTGGCTGGACTCAGAACCTACTTACACACACTCAGTTAAATGCACATCTTCAAGGAAAAAAAGAGAAAATTGTAGTGAGCACTGGTAACGAAAGTGCTAAACTGGATCTTTTGGAGCAATGCTATTTTTGTTTGTTTGCTTTGCGACAAGCTATGTTCATTCATCCAGTGTTTTGAAACTTATAGGAATACTTACAAATTTAAGGACTATAGACAGAGGAAATTTAATATGAGGATCAGTTCTTAATTCAACAATTGGCTGAGTTCCCTACTCTGAATTAAGCATTGGGTTAGGGGTTTGGCTAAAACACACAGGTCATCTGGTAACTAGCCTCACCAATCTAGATGGTAATAGGACAGAAGATGTCATATAAACAAGGAAGATTCTTGTCTTTCCCTCTCGATCTCTTTCTAGAGGAAAGAGATGTATTTCTTTCTATTCCATCTGCATAGAAAGGGTGGCACATGCGCATGCTTCACTATTTGTTTTGTTCACTTCACCCTAGAGCTCACCAAAGGGCAAAAAACATTGGCTGGACTGTGGACCAGTTTCAGGTAGTATGGGTGTGAAAGACCAGCAGGCTGCGCCATAGGGAAGGCTGTTACATTCCCAAGGGCGAGCTCCTCCCACAGCCACGCCACCAGCAGCCCTCAACCCAAGAGGAAAGGGAGCTGAAGAAGAGAGGACTTAACAGAAAAGATTTCTGAATGGTCAGCCTAAAATGTAAGCAAAACAAAATGTGTACAAACCAAATTTTTACATCAAAACTGAGCCACTAGAACAAGAGGACATCTTTGCCAAGTGCCACTTACTTTACCTCCAGTTACAATTTTCTGGGCATGCTAGCACTCGTGTTACTTGCTGTAGGCAGATTCCCTACCTCCTTCTAAAAACCCACAATGGCTACTCCTAACAAAGTTATTAGTGTCTCTTTCATCTGAATTTCTAAAATAATGAACACTGTAATTGACAGGTATCAACAGGTTAACAGGTTTGTCTCAACAGCAACGGCTGCATTTTTCCATGCAGACTTTCCCCAGACAGTATGAAAGACCCATGATCAGAGAGGACTCATGATCAGAGCCAAGCTAGGCGGTGCCAAAACACTGGAGAGTTAGGATCCAATTGAAGGAATCAAGTTTACATCATGACTGGAAAAAAAAAAAAACTGCTCTTCCTATTCAGGGGTGAATATGGTCATTTGAAATATAAAATTACTTAGGAACCTTCAACCTGTGGTAAGATAAAATGGAACAGAAATGAAAAAAATGGTCCAAGACTTTAAAAAATCTTGAGAGTGAGAAAAACAAAGAGCTTCAACAGCTGCCTCTGTGTTGTGAATGGATTTTTCCACTAGCAATTGGCTGTCTTTGGTTGAAGCCAATCCTTTGCCCTAAACTATCAACAGAGTCTCCTTCGGATTCTTATAGCAGTGACAGTGTGTCTGGCTGCTGAGGCTCCTGGGAACTATGTATTCCCTACACCGTGATAGGTGTACTCTACTTGTTCCATAGCAGAAGAGGAGACTTGGGTAACTGCCTCTCTGATGACCTTTGTTTTTGTTTTTGTTTTGTTTTTATTGTCAAGAGGGGTTACAGTTACATAAGTAAGGTAATAAGTACATTTCTTGTCAAACTTGTTACCCCTTTCCTCATTTTTCTGATGACCTTTGTATGAGCTAGAGTTCCCACTGATATTTTCAAATGCTGATCATGAGCTTTCAAGAAAAGGACAAAAGCTTAAGTGGAGGTTGACACAAAGGTTTTGGCAAAGCCCAGATGATCTCCAAATGTGAACATCAGCATGGGTATGCCATGGCTAAGAACTGCTGGATTATTTATACAGCTGCTGTTCTTCAAAATGTATGAGTCCACCAGATCCTCTGTTTTCCAGTTGAATAATGCAAGTAAATGTTCAATCAAGATGTATTTGTTGAGCCCTCCTGGCTCTAGATAACAGGGACATCTGGTGAATGATTGCTGTGGTATGGGTATGAAGTGGTACTTGTAGCCACGGATGTGAGTCCCAAGGCAAATGTCAATCTCTAAAGTGAATGGAAATGGGAGAACCAAAGCTAGGACTTTGCTATGAGATGGAGGTGTGGGTCCCCAAAGGAAGCCAAGGTAGCGCAAAAGGTAGATATAGAGCCAAGCTGTGAGAAAGGAAGGAAGGGCAGTCTTGGCTTTAATGCCAGGAGGAAGCCAATTTTCTACATTGCCCACCTCGTGAGACTGTCACAGAGACCAATCTTTGGTCTTTAGGTACCCATACCCTCAGCTCATTGAGTGGCTAGTGTTTGTCAGTAGCCAGATGAAAAGCATTGTTGGCATTTAGTTCAACAAACAAGAATGTATGTTATTGGACATCAGGTATTAGGATTTAAAAAAAAACCTGGATATTAAAGCAATTGATTGAATGGAGGCAAAATCCAGGTGGTCAGTGTACTGAACACCACAGAGATAGTTTGCATGATCAAAGCTTTGGGCTTAAAGCCTTTGTTCATACTTAGGCTAACTCACTCCTGACCTTTCTCAGGAAGTAGTGCTGCCAGATGTTAGAGATTTACCTGTGTTAGGTTTTCACATATGTGAGACTTGTTATTTAGCTTCAACTCAGTAAATATTTATCTCATGAGAGCTTCCTGTCCAAATCTTCTTCCCACTCCCGTTAAATGGTTTTCTGAAAGAATGACTTCCGAATTTCAAAACAGAAACTAAAGCCTGGTGAGCCGTAGTGGTATCATCACTGTAATGTTTAATAGTCCCCTCCACTTGCTCCAAAGACAGCCTGCTTGCTCTCACCCAACCATTGTTTGGGGGGAAAGGAAGACTGAAAACATTTGAAGACCTTGCTTGGACAAATTGGAGTAACCCAATACAATTGTAAAATATTGAAAAACATTTACAACTATCATCTTGATAAATCATGTCAGATCTCCGCTATTCCTAGGTCACATATGTTCAAGCCTGCACCCCCCAGGTTGCTTAGCACCCCCAAGACATGAAAGAATTTAGTGCAAAGTTAGATGTTAGAAGCTTAAGAAAGTGCTGGTACCTGGCACCCACCACAGAAGATTCTAATTTCTTTTTTTTATTTATTTAATAAGCTTTTTTTTTTTATTGTGAGAATACTGTACAGAGAAGGGGTTACAGTTACATGAGCAAAGTAATGAGTACATTTCTTATCAAGCATTGTTGTCTCCTCCTTTGTTTTTCCCCTTCTAATTTCATTGCTCTGGGGGAGGGCAATGCTGTTCTGTTTTATTTTTTTTAATCTTTCCTAGTCTTCTTAATATGACTGCTTTTGTTAGCGGAGTGAATGCTCATATAACCAATTTCTCAGCCTGATTAAGCATAATTCCTATAATTCCTCTGTGGTACTACTTGACAATTAGCCATCCACTTTTGATTATTGGACATCTCTAGTTCCCTAGATAGGAATCTGTAGATTAGAGGACCTTCTTTGCCAAGTGGGAGCCTGATATTTTTAATGAAACTAAAATAGACCAGCTGCTTATTGTGAAATTCATCTGAGAGATTTCAAAGAATTTCCCACAACACTGAAAGTTTATTGATCCCAGGAGAGGAGGGCATGTTTGAGTGTGAAGTAGAGTTATCCTTGCCACCTTTCAGATATTATTATCAAATATTATTCATTATTTAGTAAATGAAAAGTTTTGACTCATCGTGGCAACTATATTGCCAAACCTAACTCTAGTACAAAAGCCTTGGTCATCAACAACATCCTTTTTAACTCCAGAAAAAGAAAATCTAAAATTTGCCACATCCTTTTCGCTCCATCTAAGAAGTAACTCTCCACTGTGAGACCTCCATAGATCTTTTTCTCTCTCACAAAAAAAAAACTAATGAGGGAGCTTATGTTGTGAGTGGGGGAAGAAATAGAGAGACTTTATTTGTTTATTCATTTCAGGCTCACTTTTGGTTTCTAAGTGAACTTTGAATATATGTCATATCTTGATGCGTACATTTATTCGTAGTTAAAGAGAGTAGTTAAAGAATTGCTGGATTTGTCTCTGTCCATGCCACTCAAGAATATCTCAAAACTCTTCTTCCTTTGGATTAACCAGGTCTAAATTACTTTTCTGTTACTGTCACAAACACATGAAATACTTAACTTCAAAAAAAGTTTATTTTAGCTCACTGTTTTAATTCATAATCAACTGGTCCCCATTGCTTTCAGACTTGTGGTAAAACAGCACATTATAGCAGAATTTTGTGGCAAAATCATTCCACATCAGGTCTTGAAAAGAAAAACAGATCATAGAAGTAGAGCTGTGGCTTAAGTGGTAGAGCTCCAGCTTTGAGTGGAAGAGCTAAGTGTGCCCAGGCCCTGAGGTCAAGTCTAGTATAGGAAAGAAGGAAGGAAAGAAGGAAGGAAGGAAGGAGAGAGAGAAGAAATTAAAGAAAGAAAGAAAGAAAGAAACAGAAAGAGAGAAAAAGAGAAAGAGAGAAAAAGGAAGAAAGAAAGGAAGGAAGAAAGAAAAAAGAGAAAGAAAGAGAGAGAGAGGGAGGAAGGGAAGGAGAGAGAGAAAGGAAGGGAAGGGAGAAGAAAGGAAGGAAGAAAAATAAAAATGAAAGAAAAAGAAAAGAAGATCACCATCCCACAATTACCTAAAAGCCTTTCATTATGCCCCATCTCTTAAAGGTTCTCCCAACTTCCCATAGTGCCAAACTATGGACCAAGCCTTTTGCCTATGGCCTTTGGGGAGATGTACCTGATACAAATGGGAAATACAAGATCCTATTCTAAAAGAACCTACTGGTCTCCAGTGTTCTGTCTGCAATTACCTAAAAGAACCTTTTATAACTACAATTTTGTTTACATCTCTCAAATTTTTATTATTTTTATTAGCTAGGAATGCTTCCTGTCTCCTTTCCATGAAGTCCTTCAGGCTGAGTCATTTCTTATAAACATATCTCTCTTGACAGAGTAGTGTGTGGAAATGAATGAGCAAATGAATGAAGACTCAATTCCCCCAAGCAATCTGCAAGTAGCCTTGTTGGAAGATGAGAAGGGAAGGTCAGGGTCATAAGTAAGTATCAGGAGCAGAAGCTAGGCTGCTAATATGTTGTTCCAGCTTCTTCCTCTACCTTCATTTGTTCACAGTTGTTTTGTCAGTAAACATGAGTGGGTAGTTGTTGAATAACATTCATTTATACATTATTTAGTAGTGCAATCAGTCAAAGTCTCCATAATCATGGCCCAGCTTTTCAAACCTGCCTCTCATCTGTAAACACATTTCCTGAGTTGCTCTATCTTTTCATCTTGTCTAGGTGATCTATTACAATATACCAGAACCTGTCTACTCCCTTTTTAATCCCTTGATGGATTATAAATAGCTGCTCCAAACCTTCCCAAAGCTTGGAAGGCAAATCCTTCTTTCAAAATTACTATCACCTACTTGCTCCACACTCAAGTCCCTTTCAGGGGGCTGTATGCCCTCCCCAGGGCAGACACAAAGCCTTGCCTATTTCTCTGCCTCAATGCTGTGGCAAGGACAGCACTGGACACACACACATCACTCCCTGCTTCCAAACATTTAATGGAGGATTAAAGACAAGAAAATATAGCATAAAAGGAATAGCAAGGGAAGGAAGGAAAAGAAAACAATAGATGACAGGGCAGAAAAGGATGAACAAGAAGAGATCCGAGGGAATTTGAGGATGTAGAAGTGAGGGCAAGAAGTGGGGGGTGGGGTGGGGGACAATGGGACACAGTGTGCCTGGCTTGCAGCCTTTGACTTTAAGATGCCTGGGCATTTATTCTGTTCTGAAGTCCGTCAAAGCACCTAGGATGTAAATGCTGCTGGAAGAAACCAACTAGTCTGGAAAGGCCTCCTGGATCTCTGATACCCTGTGGATCCTCCTTAACCTATAGAAAAGGTAAGGAAAAAGATCTTTCTTGTCCAACATCTTAGATTTCAGAGAAACCTCTGGGCACATGGTAATTCTTGGGTTCCCTTTAAGGAACTCTTCTTCTGGAATGTTCACTTTGGAAGGATTATACTTCCAAGACATTTTGCCCTCGGATTTTAGAGTTCACTTGCATACCAGAATCCTGACCTCTTCCTTCCACTGCTGCCTCCCAAGACAGAGGCCTAGAGCCAGCTTGTCCTCCTCCTAGCTTGATTTTTTTTTCCTGAGTATTTTCATTTCCACTCACCATCTGATGCATTAAGAAGCACCACCCTCAGCAAACCTCCACTGAGCTCTAATTTGTTGCTTCTCCACATATTTTTACATTCCGATGGAATGTTGTCACTGAATTAGGCACCGTGGTTTGGCCCCTTCTTTGTGGCTGCCCTTTTCTGTGTCTCCCTGCATCAGTCCTGGGTTAGTTTTTCACATGTCTGCACACCAGAATCACCCTCGGCTTTCCCATATACCTTAATTGCACCTTAATTCAGAACCAGAAAATATGCACCCAAGATGGCTCCCAGCCTTCTGCAGCTATGCTCTGTGGTCCTCCAAAATCCTTCCTTAGTCACAGATTGCATTTTAAGCCACAACACTTTGAATAACCAAGTCTTCTCAAGCGAACATCTTTTAGACAAACAATTCAGTTCCTAGAACCCAAGACCATTTAATGAAGGACACAGGATCTTGCAAACATGCTTCTGAAGGCTTGGTGCTTTGTGGTTATAGGCTTCTCTTTTCTGGAGCCTAAGGCTATTGTTCTTACCATGTTTCAACCTGATGCCAAACTTCATACACTATTTCATTCAGTTCATCTCCAAACTCCAGATCTGGTGGTGATACTTCTCTGTCAGAGCTCTCCACTGGGTACCATCCCACTTTGACCAAGGGTGTGGGGGGTGGACATGCCATTGTGAAGGCACTTGAGATCTCTGCCTGTATGGTTTGGATTGCTGTTTCTTATTTCCTCCATTCTAGATGGACTTCCTGTTGTTTCTCCCATATGTGAAGCAATCTCCTTGCTACCTCTGAAGGTCACATACTTTCTCCTCAGTCCCTACTTGGATATCATCTCCTCATGGGTAGATCACGCTTGCTCCATTCCACCCTAGCCCAGATCTACCACATATTTGCTTATAGCCTCTACCAACTAGATCATAGCTACATGAGGGTAGGACTTCCTATTCATTTTGTGAGTCCCCAAGGGCCCAGAGCAATGCTCTCAACAAAGCAGCTTTAACAAATCAATAAATTTAGTATTATTACCTCCAGTCTACTTATAAGCTCTGTGGGGCTAAGCATTTTTTCCATGTTCATTGGGAGTGGGGGTATTTTTACTAAAGGAGGAAGGAAGGTGGAGAATGATGAAGAAGGCAGTGGGGAAGCTGGGTCTGGGTTCTGCTATGCACACTGTCTGCCTTCAAGTTCACTTCTCTCATGGGTTCTCCACTGCTCTTTTTTGTTGTTTGTTTGTTGGTCATGGAGCTTGAACTCTGATCCTGCGTGCTGTCCCTCAGCTCTTCAGCTCAAAGCTAGCTCTCTACCATTTGAGCCACAGTGCCACTACCAGTTTTCTGGTGGTTTATTGGAGATAAGAGTTTCATGGACTTTCCTGTCCAGACTGGCTTTAAACCACGGTCCTCAGATCTCAGCCTCCTGAGTAGCTAGGATTACAGGTGTGAGCCACCAGCACCCAGCTCCACTGCTCATTCTTGACATTGACCAAATCCAATCCTTTCCTAAATAGAAATACAGGATTAAAGTGTGGAACAAATAAGACCATAAACATTTTCCAACATTTTAACAAATAATTTGTTGTTGCTGCTGCTGTTATTGT
Source organism: Dipodomys spectabilis (assembly GCF_019054845.1). Taxonomy (NCBI): domain Eukaryota; kingdom Metazoa; phylum Chordata; class Mammalia; order Rodentia; family Heteromyidae; genus Dipodomys; species Dipodomys spectabilis. The sequence continues at coordinate 3,501,485 of NW_024870835.1, read as the reverse complement.
TAATACATTATTTTGAAGCCATTTTCTGGACAGATTTTTTTGTATAAAGGAAAAGATAATATGAAATACAATAAATAAACCTCAAAAAATTTCACCTACAAATTCCTAAGGATCATATACTGTGCATTAACCTCCCTGACTCATGCCAAGATTAACTCACAGTAAACATTAATAGCCCTTTATTGAATGAATGAATGAGTGAGTGAACAAATGTCTCTGAAAAATAAATTTTAATTTTGTCTTAAGAGTGGACTTGGGAAGATGTTTTCTGAACCAGCAAACTTAATACATACAGGAACTTTTGAAAAATGAAGCTCAAAATCCAAATTTAATTTCCTTTAACAGAAGAGATAAACTCAGGACAGAATCTCTCATGTCAGAGCTATGCTGGAAGGCACCTTTGTTGGGAAGTCAGGATTTGGGTTGTTCTCCAACAATAAAGTTATCTCAGATGGAAAGGAAAATGGCATGATTTATAAACCAGAGTTGAGTTGGTAAAGCCATAAAGAGGCCATCTAAAGATAACCAAAATGACTCTGTAAGTATGAGATTTATACCCATAAATCTCTTCTCTTGTGCTGCTAAGAGCTCTTACACATTTCCCTTTAGGAGAGGAGGATGGCGTTCAGTTAAGGAACAAATTTCTTTACCCAGTTTCCTTGAGTTCATCCAAGAGTTTGGATATTAGAAGTACTTTCATCTGTCTAGCACTTTCATTTCAAGAAACAACATGACTGCTTGTCCAAACAAAAATGCCTTATGGAAAGAAGGCCCTCCAAGAGGAGAGCCATCCAGAAACAATGTTAAGATGTCTCTTGTTGACATGGAAACAATGGTAAGCTCTTCTTGAATGTGGTTTAGACCAAGTGATTCTACTTCTATGGAGTAGAATTCAGCAAAAGTAGTGAAATGGGAACAAGCCTGAAGCTCAGTGGCAAAACCTTTGCTGTGCATCCAAGATCTGAGCTTGATTGGTAACACCAGGAAAAAAGAGAGAGAAGAGATGGGATATCACATCCACGACTAGGACATGGAAGGCTATGACTTCTATCTTGTCAGCAGATTCTTTTTCCCTTGTTGGTTTTAACAAAGCAAGGTGACACTTGGAAAAAGTCTTGTGGTAAGAAGCTGCCAGTACCTTTTAAACAACTGCCAGCCAAGAACTGATGCCCTCAATTCAATAGAGCGTCAACAACTGACTCCTGCCAGTAATTTCTAAATAAACGAGAGCAGATCATGCTCCAGTTGAACCTTGAGATGACTATGGCCTGAATGGCAAAGCCCAGCTAAGCCAAGCCCAGATTCCACAGAAGTTGGGAGATAAGTATGTTTTGTTAAAAGCTGCTGAATTTAGGGGAAGTGTGTTTCATAGCCACAGGGTATTTGTATCAAAGACTTGTGCTAGAAGTACCATAAAAGCACAGAAGTACATGTTCCTAGGATACTTCCAATGGGAACACACAGAGAGGCAGATGTTGTCCATGGACTCAACCTCATTCCTCCAATCTTGCTGCCCATCATAGGTGCCTACTTACATACTGGACAAAGCCTCAAGTTCCATAATAGCAAAAAACACTGCCAGCACCAGGTTCATTTCCTGCTTTCCCTTTTCCTGCTGTAGCCTATCTTGTATATGTGCTTGTTCCAAATCTTCTCTCCTTTCTCTTTTGACCACACTGCTCCTCCTGTCTGGAAGGTCTTCCTGAACTGACTCGGTGACTCCGTGGTCTTTCCCTTCCCTTCATACATGGCTCCACTCCCTGACCTATGATCCTTGGTTTTCTTGTCTCATATCCTACCTAATTCTAAGCTCCATGGTGAGCTTCTTGTTTATCTTGCTATCTACAGAGCTACTTCACAATCTGACAAATGAGTTCAGTCAGGAGCGGATGAACATTGCTGATCCATGTGCTCATCTAATCATGACACACGCACTTCACTATTCGTCAGAGAGATAGACAACCACCCATTCCAAATGCCATCCAGTTTTCAACAATGCTCACCCTACAAAAAGCCCTGAAAGCTTCACTATAGGTATCTCATGGGACTGGCACTGTCCATGATTTCTGGTCCTTTTTCTCTTAAAAAAGTAGGTAAACTTTGGCATCTTGCTTGCCAAGTAAAAGAAGAGTTGATGAAGGAATATCCATAGGATAGGCCTGCAGGAAGACAATGACTTTATTGGTTTAACTGTAAATTATGTCACATCATTGAGATAAAAGACAGCTTAAAATAGGAAGATCTATATTCAGGAAAGTTCTTGGCACACACAAAAGCCACTTAGAAGGATGAAAAGCAAATCCTCCCAATAGCAGGTGTATTTGTCACAGTGAAAGACTTTATCTCATGTTAAGTTTGCTTTCAGACAAGCAAGGATATTCTAGAATTCAAATTTGCCTGTAGTTTGCATTTGAGTTCATCTTAAGTATGTCTCCATTATCAGACATGTCTTTTACAAAGTCTGTCACAATTACTCAGGTTTCTGTTCAATTCTCTATTAATTCAAAAGGAAAGGAGAGAAGGCTTTTTAAAAAAAATATTTTTATGCCTTTCAAGAAATCTACCCCTCTCCCCAACTGATATTTAAAACCTGGCCTAAAGTTAAATGAACCTAGGGATCACTTGAGGAGTAAAACTAACCACCTTCCTCAATTTATCAGAGAAAATGTTTTTCACAAGTAGGAGTGTGAGTGTTTCATGGCCTTTCCCTTCTTTTCTTTTTTATTATCAAATGTTTTCATTTTTTAAATTTTTTATTGTCAAGGTGATATATGTAAGAGGGGTTACAGTTACATAAGTAAGGTAATAAGTATACTTCTTGTCAAACTTGTTACCCCTTCCCTCATTTTTCTCCTACTTTCCCTTTCCCCCAACCCCTCCAAGTTGTACAGATTATTTCCAACATATTATCTTGTATATATCACTGTTTCACTGGTTCCCTCCTTGTCCTTTGTCTCAGCATTCTTTTATTTTCTTTAGGGGTACAGGGCATGGAGTACTAGTTTAAAATCAGTGCCTCACAGTTTCTTGGCTTGCTTGCTGAGTTAGCATTCTACCACTAGACTCACATCTCCACATTCTGCTTTTTGCTGGTTATTTTGGAGATGGAGTCTCATGAACTTTTCTGCCAAGGTTTGCTTCAAACTGTGATTCTCCAAATCTCAACTTCTTGAGTAGCTATGATTATAGGTGTGAGCCATAATTACCAGGCTGTTGGCCCATTTCAAATACCTTGAAATCAGAGACATTAGATTGGCCTTGATATCTCTTCCTCTTCCTTCTCCATATCTTTCATCTTTTATCTTCTTTTGATATAGGGCCTTCTTTTGATATAGCTCAGATGGGCCTGAAATTCACTATGAAATCTAGGCTAGACTTGAACTTGTAATCTTTTTAACTCTTCCTCCAAAGTACTGGAATTAAAGACTGCTGGACTTGACATCTCTGATATTGAAGAAATAAAATATTTGATGATTTAGATCAAAGGGTAACATTGGTCAAGATGCATTATACTCATAAACTGCTTTGTTAAGTGACAACTCCTTTGTACAACTATTAAAAATAATTTTAAAAAAATTTAAATCATTTCCACAGAAGAAAGTTCATTGTTGTGATAGATTTTAAAGTAAGGCCAATAATTAGCCTTATGAATCCCATGAAACTGGGATGACCTAAAAATTGTTTTCTATTACTGTTCAAGTTACTAAGAATTGCCCCCATCTCTGGTCCACATCAGGGACAACATCCCAACCTAAGCTAAATCCTTCTTTTTCCTTTAGGCCATTACTCAACTCTGCAGTCAGGACAACTTCCTTGCATGGTGGCTTTGAGCTTTATAAGCTTGTTATGTGCGGGCACATGATCAATGAATTGGTATTTTAACTATAAATGTACTAGAAAATCATCTATAGGGATGCCCTGGATGAGTCTGGACAAAAGTCCTTTAACATGAAAACCCAAATTATGCATTATATTAAGGCTAGCAAAGCTACCACTTGCTACTAAAGGCCCTGGCTAGATAATACCAAGAAAATAATTCTTTGACTATGGATACTGCTTAAGTCCAAGACAAAACACTGCCTTCACTGGAAAGAAAAACTGAAGCAAGAAACAAGTTTTCTTCTTTCAGAATTTCTCAAAAGTGTGTTTATGTAAATGAAGCTTTAGAATTTTGTATTTAGTTAGGGTTTGTGAGATCAGGGGAAACTACAGTTTCAGTGTCAGCATGCTTTCTTCAACCAGCGAAGACCCGAATGGTCCATTTGTAAATACTTCTGGCTTATCTTTATCTAGATGGATTTGCAGTTGATCTGCCTTTTGTTCTCTATACCTCTGCTTTAGAAAACATTTCTTTTTTTTTTTTTTAGTTATAATCTAGCAGATGACCTAACAGAGAAGTAAACCTCACTTTCCAGATAGCCGTTGACACATAGACATTTTCAGACTCACTCAGACACCAAGACTTATCATTCCCCCAATCTAGGGCCATGGACTTTGTACACCACAGACCTACCCAGAAATACTGGCCACAAAAGCAAATCAACACAACACAACACCAGGACTAAGAATGGATTCATGGGCTTATTATACTTACAGGCACACTTTCAAGTTCTTTACCCTAGGATCTGGAGGCAAGTACTACAATGTCTTCTGTGATTCCATGATAAGAGTAAGTTGGAGGGGAGGGGCGCGGTTCCGCCAGTGCAGAGAACCTGAGCTGTGAACCACGGGTTCTGGAAGGTGTCATCTTCCATGATCTAGAGAACAGGCCGACGTAAGCGGAACAATTAAAAAATGACTACACCAAATAAGACTCCTCCTGGAGCTGATCCTAAGCAGTTGGAAAGGACTGGAACAGTAAGGGAAATTGGGTCACCAGGTTTTGGAGTGGATCGATAATGAGATGGCAATCTAGAAACAAACTGGCAATCTGATGGCTCCCAGCCACATTTAGTGAACATCCAATTCAGAAGAAAAACAACAGTAAAGACATTGTGTATTTATGAACACTATAAACCTGATGAAAGCTACACTCCAAGCAAAATCTCAGTCAGAGTAGGAAATAATTTTCACAACCTTCAAGAAATTCGGCAACTTGAATTGGTGGAACCAAGTGGTTGGATTCATGTTTCCCCTAACTGACAGTCATAAGAAGCCCACTCGAACATTCATGATACCGATTGCTGTCCTAGCCAATCACCAAAATGGAAGAGACACCCACATGAGACAAATTAAAATATACACACCAATGGAATATACACACTTCAATTGGTAAATTACCTAGGTGCAGAACTATTGATTTCATGATCTATCGTTCAATACGGTGACTGTGAAATAGAAGAAATGAGATTAAGCAGGTCTTTGTTTTATCCTTACTTTACATATTGTATCAAATAACTTTGTGGGAAAAAGATATCAGTTATTTTGTAGTTTTGTATACATTAAAAAATATTTGAACTTGAATAAATAACTTTTGTGTAAAAAAAAAAAAAGAATAACCTGGAATATCCTCATATTAAGCTAGAGACTTTCTTGCTTTAACAGAGGCTAGGTAAGGAAGCTTGAGCGTCATGCCTCAAAATTATGTATTTGTGACAAGGGAATAGATCCTGATTGCCAAATGTGCCAAAGATTGTTGCTAGAATAATAGCTGCCAAACACAGCTGCATATTAGAATCAGAAGCTTCAATTATTCTGTCCCCGGCACTACACTCACCAAATAAAAATCTCTGGCAGTGGAAACCAGGACTTTAGTTTTTATACTCCCACACTGGATGAACATTAAAATAATCTGGGGAGCATTTGAAAATACCAGTGTGTAAGGTCCTCTACAGAACAATTGACTCAGAACTTTTTTAAGAGATGTAGCTTATTAAAGCTCCCTGGGTGATTCTGTGAAACCAGACCCCAGCTCAGCTTCTGGGAAGCACTGAGTTAGATGGTGTAAGATGAAGCTGAGGTCAGCAGTTTTTAATCTTTATTTGACAAACGAGAGCAGCAAGGAACAGCTATGCCATGACATTGTACTAGGCCCTGTTGTACTGTGCCTTTGTCCAGTTCCAGCCCCACACTGCTCCCTGTGCATAGCTTTAAGCTGACCATTTATTTAAGTCTATCCTTTAAAAAGCTTGTGAAATACAGATCAAATTATGTATATAAGCTTATCTGATTTGGGGAAAGGGAAGGGGAACAACAAAATGGCGAGACAAAGTACAAACGGTGAACCAATGCAACAGTGATACTCACAAGACTATGTTGGAAATGAACTTTACAACTTGGGGAGGCGAGGAATTTGGAGGGGGAGGGAAAGTGGGAGAAAACCGAGGGAGGGGGTAACAATGTTTGACAAGGCATATGCTCATTACCTTACATATACAACTGTACCCCTCTGTATATCACCTTGACAACATTTTAAAATAACAATATTGATTACTTTTATATTGTTTTAGGTGCTTATTAATTTTATTGCTTCCATTTTTTATTGTTATTGTAAAGGTGATGTACAGAGAGGTCGCAGTTAAAAATTCTTAAAAAGGAAAGAAAAATAAAAAGAAATGCCCCATCCATAATGGGAAGAAGGTGGCCAGCCCAGAAAAGCTATACTCAATCTGCCTACCAGTTAAGGATTTCCATACAGTTACAAAGAAGTTCTAACCACATGATGGTACTGCTGTTTAGAAATGAAGAGACTTAACCCTCAGCAGAGTAGAAAGAAAATATCCTGAACACCACAGCCAAAGTTTCATAAGCCCGTAAGAACAGAGACTGGTACATGGTGAGGAATCAAAGAATATCTGTTGAGTGACAGCTTCCACAACCATGGCTAAAGCCTTAAATAACCCTTGAAAGTATTTCACCATGTATTTCTAAAGAAATTGCTGATACTATAAATCACCATCATGAAATATAATACCTTGATCAGTTGGAACTAGAAACAAATTGCTTTAATTTTTAATATAGGGCAAACAAGTTCTGCCCAGAAGTAGATTGCCATTAAGCTTCCAAAAAGATGGGAATTTGAACTGTCCTGTATATCCACGGCACAGTGACTGCTCCCCAAAGTCGTCTAATCCCAAGAATTTGTTAATGTGATATATACATGCCATACATATATGGCAAAGGGACAGATGTGATTAAGATTCATGAGATAGAAGCATGTTTCTTAATCATCTGAGTAGCTCCCAGGTAATTAATGTTTTCCCAAAGATAGAAGTAAGAGGCAAGACAGAATCAGAGAATTGGGAGAAACTGCATTCTCGCTTTGAAGGTAGAGGAAGGGGCTATGAGCCAAGGAACACAAGTGGCCTTGAGAAGCCATTAAAGGTAAGGAAATAGGTTCTACCCTAAAGAAATTCAGCCCCTTTAAAAAAAAAAGTTCAGCCCCTTATAATATTTAGACTTTAGCACAAATGAAACTCATTTCAGTCTTCTAACTTCTAGAACTCTTAAGATAATAGCTTTGTGCTATGCTAGCCACTAAATCCATGTTAATATGTTACAAGCGCAATAAGAAACTAACATGTCACATCATGTTTAGGAGAATAAGGCATACAGAATATAATAGGGATTAAAGTAGCATTTCTTTGCATTTCAACATTTGCAGCCTCATCTGAGGGGCATGTGCAATTCTGGAAGTCAAGCTACTTTGGAAGCAGAGATTATGGGAGTTCTCAAGACTCCACTTTGACCAGTAGCTTGGTACATTAATGTATGCCTGTGATCCGAGTGACTGATGAACATCTTAGTCCAGCTCAGCCTTGGGCACATCAAACATAACCAATGGAAAAAGGGACCGGTGGTGTGTCCCAAGTGTTACAGTACCTGCCTCGTAAGTACAAGGCCCCGAGTTCAATCCCCACTGCCACTAAAACAACAAACAAAACCCTCAGGTGGGCCTTTAAGAGTAGAATGTTGAAGTGAGTTAGTTCTTTGAGATGCTTGCTATGAATCCAATCACAGATGGTAAGGTAACAGTGGCTACTTCTGTATGATATTTATGCCTAATCTCAGGAGAGACAGCATGGTAGCATTTTAATTTCTTGTATATGGTAAATGAACAGAACACAAGCCAAGAACACAACCTGTGCTTCTTTACATTAAATAATCAACATTATGAAGAGAATGGCTTCTCATTAAAATACTACTGCCCACAGTCAGCAAATCATGATTATATAAAGATGATATCAATGATCATATTATAGAATAAATGCCTACCAGAAGGTGTTTTGAAGTTGGGTTTAGAAGATCATAGTCTCATACTGTCCTTCCTGTCACCTAGGACTCTCCTCTGTGACATGGTTGTATCAGATTTGAAAGTTGTTAGCCATGTACGGGGTCAAATCAATGAGCTCATAAGGGACTTGAGACTATAATTTCTGCTTCACCAATGCTAGTTCAAGCACCTGAGCCCAGCCAATGGAAATGTGTTTTATGTGACCTAAGTCTGAAGCTAGAAAGAGACCTAAAAACTGTGGTGTTTTGCTTATGGATTCCTTCCTTTCTTTCTCATGGGCCAAAGCCTCAAAGGAGCACTAGTCAATGTCTGTTCTATAAGAATTACCATGGCTGCTAATACAATGAAAACATACAAGTGACAATTGGGCTACAGACCCTTGAGGCTGAATGGCAAATAGTCTCATTGGTGTTCACCAAAGAGAGAGAATAGAAGGTTATTAGACTTCTCTAACATAACCAAAAAAAAAAAAAAAAAAAAAAAGAAACCACCACTTATTGAATATTCTACTATGGACCAGATACAGTATGGTAAACATACTATAAACTTCTAGTCTTCACAAACTCTTTAAAAATGAAAACTAGTTAATATAATTTTTTCCAAGTCTTTCCATTTCCTAAAAATGGGGCAATGTTATTCTTTTTGATGGAGGCATAGAATTACATTGTGCATATATACCACATTTTCTTGATCCATTCATCTACTGAAAGGCATCTGGGCCAAGCCCAAAGAAACATAGGTCCCATGGTTTCCCTTATTTGGAATAACTAGTATATGTCTGAGACAAGCAGAAAAGGTCAGATAAGATGATGTTAAGCAAAATGAACCCCAAGATAAGGACATAAGTGTTTTTTTCTTCCTTGCTATTGCTTCTAACATATTTATAAGGTACCACATGATTTTTTTGTTGCTTTGTATGTCCCTCCCACATGGTATAACCCCTGTTTTCACTGTATTTGATGTTGGTATAGTTTGAGGAGGGGAAGGGAAAAAACAAATTGTTTAAACGGGGATACAGGTGGACCCATTGCAACAATGATATGTACAAGACGCTATGTCGAAAAATGAACTTTATAATTTAGACTGGGTGGGGGATGGGGGAAGTATAGTTTGCAGATGGGAAGGAAGGGATGGTAGGGGAAAAACAAAAGAGGAGACAACAATGTTTGATAAGAAATGTACTCATTACCTTGCTCGTGTAACTATAACCCCTCCTCTGTACAGTATTCTCACAATAAAAAAAAAAACTTATTTAAAAAAATAAACTAAATGAAAACCAGAAGTGCATTGTTAATCTCATCTCACAAATAAGAAAACCAAGGCTCAGGAAAGCATATCGTCTCAGGTTACATGGCTTGTAGTTGAAGATCTGGAATTCAAAACCAGGCTTTTCAGACTGATTTTTGTTACCTTGTTTTACTTCCCTGAATATAAAAACAGAACATAGAACATGATTTGGGGAGGTGGGGGGGGAAGGCAACAGAGAATGCCCTCAATGTAGCAGCCTACTTGGGAACAAAGGAAGAGATTTATTTACAGACTTACATTGTCTGTTTGACAATTCATGAGCATTTGTTCTATGCTGGGAATTGTGCCCGTACAACTGGGAACCACTAAAATATCAAATGACATCAGATAACAGGACCAGGAGACAGAGTGGAGAGCAGCAAAATTCCAAGACATGCCCTAACAGGGAGAGAAGCTGCCAACTGAACAACTCCAATGATGGTGGCTAACTATTTTGCCAACAATCAGGATTTAGCAGCAGCCAATAGAGTAACTGGGTAAGTTAATAATGAAGATGTAGAATCTGGAGCAAATGTACTGGATGTAAAGAAAATCAACAGGCAACAGGCTCAGGTGACAAGACTAGGGACCCAAAGTAGGAAATGGGTCCTCCTTGTAGAAAAGACTGATAGGCAATACTACCTATTCAGTTATCCAAATAACAGGTTACCACAAGGGAAGAAGTAAAGGAGCAAGGCATGATCCACCATCACTCCAACCATCTTGAATCTTTAGTAGTCCCAAAATGCCCTTTAAACCTTGAGCCCTAACAGCCACCCTTTACTGTGACAAAATGCTTTAAGTTACCATAAAGAGGCAGCTGCCAGGGCTCAAGAGATAATACTCCCACATAGAGCGCTATAGGTATTCCAGGCAGAGGGAAACCGAGAAAACAACAGAAACAGAAAGCTCCCTTTGACTTCCCCATCATCTCTCCTAACCATGGCCATAAAAATGTCCTCTGACTTACATTATCTGAAAGTAGACCCTCCCTCACAAGGGTCCTGCTATATACCAGGAAACCCAGAAAAGTCTGAACAAACAGGATAAATTCTCCTCAGTTTACAGCCATTATTTCATACTTCACTTTCTTGTTCAAGTGTATTTCTAAATAAATGTCTTCATCAAAGTTAGGTATAAAAAGCTTTTTTTCCTGTCTGTAGGTCATTTCTGAAGACCTCTGTGTCAAGTAAAAGGTTGGTTAGGAAAATTTGTTATGCTTTATTTCCTTCATATTTGTTTAAAAAATGTCAGTCATCCATTTGGCAATGGCTAAGGATATAGTAAGGAATAGTAAGGATATAGAAAGGAATAGTAGTCTGAGGATATAGTTTCAGTTCCACAAGTTCCAAAGTCTATTTCTTAGAACAATGGTGACCGGATGTTCTGGATTAGCAAAGACAGCCTTAGTTTCCTTTCCTTAGTTGTCTTTGTATAGTATTGATAGTATTAATAATACATTTATTATTTTTTAAAATGTTCCAGTTTGGACAATAAGTGACTGCCTTACTCAAAAATTCTACTTCTGGGGAAATCAATAGCTGAGTTGTTATCTGACCCTGTAGCATCTCAAACAGTTCTCTAACCCTTGAAGAATGAAACATGGTATAAAAATGCTATCAAAGAATTCATTTTCTCTCTGTCTCTCTCTTACTTTTCCTCTCTTCCTCCCTCTCCCTCTCCCTCTCTTTCCAGAACTAAAGACTAAACTCAAGGCCTTGCACATACTAAGTGAGTACTATGCTGTTTGGAGTTTCATTTTCTTTTTCTTTTTGTCAGTCATGGGGCTTGAACTCTGGGCCTGGGCATTGTTCCTCAGCTCTTCAGCTCAAGGCTAGTGCTCTACCGCTTGAGCGACAGCACCACTTGTTGCTTTTCCTGTTTATGTGGTGCTGAGAAATCGAACCCAGGGCCTCATGCATGTGAGGCAAGCACTCTACCACTGAGCCACCTTCCCAGCCCTGGGGTTTCATCTTCTTTTTGTGCATCTCATGACTAACTGCCCAACCTGACATCATGCTCACAAAGCTGGTTCTGTCTCTGGAGTAGCTGGGATAAGAGATGCATGACACCATACCTAACATAAAAGCACACATCTACTTTTAACTTCTGTAACTAATACTGTATTATATGCAATTTGGGAAATACTATATTCTAGTCAAACAAGTCCAGTTATTAGAGCATACTAAATCCTGGGAATTTAATACATTAGCGTGTCAGTTTCTAAGAGGGTCATACAAACTTACACATGAAAATGCTTTTCAATAAATATCAAAAAGAGATCAATATTCCACAAAATGCACATACACCCCCCCCCCATTTTCATCTGATTAGGGCAGGTGTCCAAGACATCTCAAAGTTACTCTAAGCACCGGAGAGCTGGCAGTCAAGAAAGTCCTTGCCTTCAAGAAGTTTCCATTCTAGTGGGTGAGATAGACTACACATCTATAAATAACAAAAGATGCCATTTGAAAAACAATGAGCTATCCCGTAAATATGTGAAGTTCAAAATAAAAAGACAGTATCTATGAGTTCTGAGAGTCATGATGTAACCTGTCTTCCAAAATGAGCTAGCATGATTTATGTCTATCAAAAGCCAGAGCTGAGTATCGTGTTTCCTGAATCCAGGATGATTCCCTTAGGAAAGCTCCTACCTTGAGCCATGCGGACATCACTTGGTATACTCATTAGTATAACTATGTTTGAGGGGCAAGTCCATCTTCCTTTAGCTTTTGTTTGTGGATCATGATCATAATTTGTGCCCTTTATAAAATGCTATTCCCTGACCCGCACAGACTAGAGGTATTGTTTAAACCAGCATGCTTTCAAAAAAGATGCTGAGCATCCAGGGGCTACATTAGAATAAACAGAGGGATATTGCATTCCATGCCACATATCCCACCCACGGGGCCAGGATGAGGGGCAAGGAGGTGCCTAACACATTCACTCACATATACATTCCTAACTCTTTGATAGATTCTGTACAGAATAGAGACTCACAATTAAATGAATAGCCAAGTTAAAACTTTCCCTCGTGGAACAAAGCAGAAGGAAAGCCTCTTTATGTTGCAGGGAGCGCTGATGCCATAGGCTGAGCCCGTCCCAAAGCTTCCCTCCCTGCTCAGAAACTAAGCCATCTTGCTGCTTTTAGCACTTCTCCCCAGACCACCCACCCAGAAGAGGATACACAAACCACATGTGTGAGGAATGCTGTTCGCCTAGGCAATCCGTATCAGTATTTCAACCTCATTACTTGCTTATTCGGTCCTTTTAGTAAGAAGCGTTTGTTTTATCTTTTCAATCGCTTTGATTATTTTCTTTTAGTGGCCTGGAATTATCCTTTTCTACCTTTTGAAACTTCAGAACTCTGTGGTGGAGGGCTGAACGTTGTAGACACAATAATTGCAAGGGAGGAATGAGCAAAGAGCTTCGCCTTCACTCCAACCTACCTCCCCACTCATAGCCACCTATCCAGTGGAGATTGCCCAGGATCCCTTTAATCACCCCATGCTTATAAAAACAGACTTGAAGAGCCTTCACATTCAGAGAATAGATAATTTCTCTGGCATTTAATAGCCACAGGGTCCACTTAGAACTATTGGAGTAATTTGGGTTTGGGCCATGCATTTCCCTCACTAGCTTTTGTTCCCTCACTAGCACATTGGTTACCCATCTTTAATTAAGAGGAAATTAATTCCAAGAACTCCAATGAGAGGCAAGAGCTAAACTTACATATCCTTGGAAGAGACTGGAAATGCCTCTCAAGGGGCCTGCATAAACAGGACAGTATGGATACTCTTACCTGGGAAAGAAAGCAAAGACACCGAAATGTGCTGCGTATATTGTTTGGGTGGTATCCTGGCCAAGAAAAAAGTCCTTATCTGCTTCACAAATCAAAAAAAAACAAAAAACTAAGAGCACTTGCTTTGGAGAATCTGTTCTTAAAATACCAGCCAGGGATTGATCTTCTACCCCTCTCTAGACCTCATTGCATACCCAAGTAGGTAACTGCTCTGAGATGCACTGTAAAACTTAGGCTCAGTGTACTTCCACATGCTTTGGAACAACATCCGGATTGATCATTGGTAGGCCTTGATGATGATTTTGACTTTCTCCAGGCTGGTGAAGAAACAAGGCCATTAAAAAAAAAAAAAGGCATATCTATGCAGAAACAATGGAAATGGTTAGTCCAATTCAAGTATGGTCATTAGAAAGCTCTCCTGACACTCCAATTCATCTGGAACTGATGCTACCACACCTATAGTCGGTTTCTAATTGCTAAGAGCCAGCCCAGAATAATCCCCTAGATTTCTATCTCGTTTGTTAGCTTGAATGAAGATGTTGTTCAAATTTGATGCATAGGTATGTGTTTTCTATTGAGTATCACATGTAACTCCTTGGTTATTTGATAAACTGAATATATTTTATTTTTTGTTTTAGTTATTTATCGCCTTTCTTTCTAACCAAAGTAGCATTATTGGTTTTAAGTAAATTCTAGGCCTTTGCAAAATCAAGTCTGTCTAGTTATAGATAGCATATTGTTTCACTTATGGCCAAAATCTTCCAAAGGAACAGGGGGAAAAGAAAATATACCATACACAAATAACTCAGTTTATTCCAAGAATGTGCCCCATCCTTTCTTACTCAGTCTCTACAGAGCTGAAAAATATATTAGGCTTAGAGGACAATAGAAAATAGTCCTACACATGGCCCCGCAAAAATGAGTGAGGCCTAGCTTTTACCCTTAGCTGGTTTGGGGTAACTTTATGTCCCAGATCACTTCATTTATTCTTCTTTAGGAAAAGCATCACTAGTGAGAAAAGGCTGAGGGCTATTTGTCCTGTATGCAAAGTAAAGCCAAACTGGTCAAACAAATCCATAAAACTATACATTGTAAAAAAGATGGCACCACAATAGATTAGGTATGATTTAAGAAAAAACACCTATTTCTGTCAATCTGTACTTACATTTCAACATGAGTTTTAAAGATGGGAAATACATCTTACGTGTGCCTTATAGTTCACATAAAAGCATGTATACACATACACAGTGTTTCTTTCAACGTAACTACACATACACACTCCATTAAAAAGATACTGACAGATTTATAAAACATGTTGGCCTTGCACTGTTAATCTCCAGGATACATTTTCACTTAATTTATTTTTGCACTGCACGGTAGCTCTGGCCACCATTAATTTAAGGATCTGTCAGTATTTCCATCATAACTCTATTTTCAGAATACTGGAGTACAAGTGCCAAAATACATATTTACAGTTTACAGACAGGGGTGGCTTTGTCTTCCTTTTCAACTGACTTCTTCAATTCACTTCACAAGGGATATTCAGAGATGGCAGTGCCTACGTAATTTTTTTTAAAAGCATCATATAAAACAGAAGAGGTCAAAAATGTAGACTTCCACCTCAAGACTAACCTACATCACTGGAATCGACTCCGTTATATTCACTGCAGCTGTAGTAGTCTCTACATCATATCTTAGTTTTAGAGTAACAGTTCAAAGCAAGATTACTCTGATAATATATACGTATATATATATATAATATATAAATATAGGAGCAGTACACAGCATTATTACACAAAACGCTAAAGGTGGAAAGTAATAAGCATGTGGCAAATTACTCTAGGGCGGATCATTCCACAGTGAAAAAATAAACACAAATCACCAAACACACATTGACCATTTCCCACACTGAACATCCAACTCCATTAAGTAGGTAGAGTTAAAACATTTAAAAGCAGTCTCTCCTCAACAGTATGTTAACTACATTTGTGAGGCTTGAAATGGTAAAATAGGATGCTATGCAGGACTAAACTGTGTTTTGTGCATGTGTGTGTGTGTGTGTGTGTGTGTGTGTGTGTGTGTAGGTATGTCTTAAAGATTAATCTGTAAACAGCATTAGAAAACATTGGGTGGAAGAAATTTTTCAGTGGAAACAAACCAATTTTATTAGCTCTTTCCACAAACAGGTAATATTTCAGATGAGAGAGATTTGTTTAGCAATTTAAAAATATTTAGTGCACTCTCGAGTGGTTTGTTTTTCTTCCTAAAACTCTTGTCTCCTGATGTGTAGTTTTTAATGTTCTTCTTGACTTTGACACAATATGAAGGCATACAGAGGCAGAGCTATTTGTCTACTTGAATAGAGGGGTAGAATGTGGAGAGGTATGAAATAACTGCATACATTTTTAGTTGCTAACATGACTGGCGTATCCTAAGATAGAAAGACCCCCCCCCACCACATACACACACATCTTGCTACAAAATCAGAAACAAAAGCTAATTTGCAAGGGGAAAGGTTCTATACATACATTTCTCCCCTCATGTCACAAGGGAAAATTTATAGACAGTTTATCATTCTCTGGTTGGTTCAAACCATATTCACATCCACTCAATTATTTTTTTGAAAATTCTATTTATATACATATACATATATACTAAAGAAATAAAACCCTGCCATTCCCCTTTGTGCTTAAAAAAAAAACAACAAACCCAAAGCCACTATTAGGGTACACGTGTCAAAATGTCTTCAAAGGTGAGTGTACACCAATGTAGAACTGTGTGGGTCACTTAAGGGACAAATTTTAACTCTTTGAAATTAATTGGGAGATGTTTTTACTGCCATATTTAAAAATTATATCATAGAGTAAGAGAACCATGGCCCAAAAAATCAACAACAGAATGTTGTGGGAACTCCTTTTGCTGTCTGTACGAACTCTAGATTGGGAAGCTTTTCTGTACTATTATCTATTTCCCCAACTATATTGTATGAAGAAACCTGCATTTGGAATTTTCAGGACTAATTTGTGTCTCTATAATAGCTGCCATTCTTCTTACCTTCTTCCCCCTTTTTAGTCATTTATGAACATAAATTTTTTACACTGCCAAATCACAGATTTTCACCACATGATTTAGTTATACAATACAAATATCCCAAACTACATATGTTCATTTGTAGTTAAGTTACATATGTATGAGTTAAACCGCATTCATGTCTGGTTTAATGAGAATATGTGGGTTCATTCACATTAGAAGTTTTCAAGGATTTTTGAAATTTGAAAACATTTCCATATAAACATTCCCCTCCCCTTTCACCTGTAAAGTTATAAACAAAACACAACTAAAACCACACAATGCATCAGTCACCTACTGTCCAACATGACTGGAAAGTAGCTCTGTAATTGCACACCAAGAAGTGGACTACACAACAAATGCTTCAACTATGGTTCATGCCAATCATTATGAGGAATCCTAACATTCTTGGAAAAAAGTCCACGTCTTCTGGGAGGACACTTTAGAGAAGTGATTTACAAGAAGCATGGCTGTATTGTATTTTAAAGGAAAAAAATAGTTTCTTTGGATAGAAAGAAACAGTGTAAAAAAATCCCCTTTTAAAAATGCAGGAGTCACTCCATTATCACTGCATTTACATTACTGCCTGAAAGAATGGGTCTGGAAAGACCATTTTCTGAATAGACACTAGGTTAATCTCTGAATGAAAGAACGGCATTGGCATGGGAACAAACAAGGTGGGGGGGGGGTGGGTAAATTGGTCTGTTAGCACACGTAGAGACTTTCTTAAGGCTGATCCAGTGACGAACCTTTGGATCCAGAAGTATTTCTTCATTTCTTATCTTTTCAGCTGAGCAACTTGAACGGTGAATTGTTCTTATTTTTCATTCCTATGCTTACAGAGATTATATAATAATGACACCAAAAGGACCTTGTTTTCTTTTAAAAATAATTCACTTTCTTTTGCATGCCACAGGACAGATTTCTAGTTTCAAAACAAGGGTACAACAAGAACCAACATCTCCCCCCTCCCCAACCATCTGTACTTTCACTCATAAAGGAAATCCTTCTGAAAACATCGGCAAGTGACAAACAGGTAACGAAGCACTGAATCTACAATTTAATACATAGTCTGTTATGGCAGAATAACCAAGAATTTCCCCCAAAGAAAGATCTTAACTTCCAAATATAAAGTCTAAAAGACCTGCATGTGAACAAACTAGT
Source organism: Dipodomys spectabilis (assembly GCF_019054845.1). NCBI lineage: Eukaryota > Metazoa > Chordata > Mammalia > Rodentia > Heteromyidae > Dipodomys > Dipodomys spectabilis. Next base: position 3,483,930 of record NW_024870835.1, on the reverse strand, counting down.
CTGTGATCCGTGGTTTTATGGAAAAAACGAGTACCACACTGACAGCTGAAAAAAGCTGAGACTCTCACTAATAGAAATCCAAATTAAGCATTTCTACAGTTAATTTAGAAAACAGGATCAAAGTTTTTTTTTTTTTTTTAAAAAGTGATGATCCTGTGGAATGCCTTTACTTCCATGTTCAACTTATCTTGTAACAGTAAAACAGACACAAGAATGTTGATGTCAGCTCAATAGGGCTAGATTCAGGACATTGCAGATGCGCATTTGTTAAAAGTCCTACTGGTTTATTGACTAAGGCTAGATATTAATTCATATGATCCTATTTGGTGAATTCTCTACCATGGTCCAAGATCATAACATGGGCCCCAACCTTGAGGAAAAAAGATCACAAGGAAGAAAATCAAGGTGGCTATTTGGTCACCACCCCATCCCCTCCCCCAGTTGATAATTTGTGTCTTGGAACTGGAAAAACGAAGGTGGAAAATACAGACTGCAACAAGTTAAAGGACTTGGAAAAAGTTGGTGGAAAGTGGCACGATATACAAGTAAGGTCACTGGGCTTGGAAGGGTGCTGCATTGAAAGAGCATCCGTGGGACCAAGTACTTTTAATGTCTGGTGGTGTCATTCCCTCAACAACTTCAGAATATCTGTATGCAATAATAAATAGATCAGTTATGTAATAAGGCAGTGTGTTGAATATGCATTCATCCTGTGGAATGAACCACCACAGAGAGAGAGAGAAAGAGAGAGAGATACATGATACCATACACATTCTTTAAGTTTCTTGTGTTGTGTTTGCTTTGTTTTGTTTTCAAGGCTATCCAGGCTAACTCTTCCCGGGGATTTCCTTGGAGAGAAGAGTGGTCCGCTGAGGCTGGTTTGCGTAACCTCTCCTTTATCAAGAGATGATGACTGGCTTTAAAGAAAAATAAAGCTGAAGGTTGTTTGATTTTTATTTTTTTCCCTTTTGGTTGCATCATTCTGAGTGTTTTCATATAAACAACAACAAAAAAAATCACAACCAAAAAAAAAAAACAACGACAATAGTTTTTGATGCATCCAGTTGTATCCTCAGGATGTTCCAGATGTTTCTAAGTAACTCTGTAGTTTACGGACTGTAGTTTTGTCCAGCGAGCAAAGATCAAAATCAAATGTTGTGTTTGTGATATGAAAGTGTCCAGTCTCTTCTATGAGGTTCACAATCTGAGAAAGTAAAGAACATATGGTCAATAAGCAATAGACACTGGACAGTTTGGAGGCAATAAGGCAAAAAGAGTTGGAGGGGCCTAAATATGGAACCAAGTGTTAAAAACTGGTATTTACAGTAGATAAGTCCTACATCACCAACTGCACCAAACTATCATTGCCAATTTTTTTAGTTAAATGCATATATTAAACCTTCAAAAAGTTCTCAGAGAATAGATCTCTTATTTTTTTTGCAAATTCTTTACTGTGACTGATTACATAATTTCACAGTATTGTGGGATAGTGATGCTTAGTTAAAGTCACAAACACATTCTAACTTTCATGGGGCAAATTGTCTATCGTGATCTAGAAAGTTTGAGTTCTATGAGCTTTGATAATAGTTATTTCTTCCACATCGGGTGATCTGTACATTTCTTTCATTTTGCATAGCATCAGCTGTTCCCTCTTTCCCACTAATTCCTCCCTCCCATCACTGCCATTGAGTTGCTTAGCTCGTTTTGTAGATCTCTTATTTTTATACCCTCTCATTATTCTATGTGGGTAGGTGAGTAGGGGGAGATAAAATCTCAAGACCCCTTTAATAATTACTGAGTCAATGGAAATGATATGATTTAGTAGGTGTAAGGAAACACTGGGAAAAAATAACGAAATTCTATTTTAAGAGAAACAAATATATACAAATAATAATATTTTTCTTTCTGATTGTACCCGTGAGTATACAATTCAGAGACTGCAGAGGAAAAATCGTGAATGTTCAAGGTGCAGAGTTCAGTTCTACACTGTGAATGCTTGACTTATTTTTTCCTCATGAAATTGCTCATCTTCCACCAAACACATGCCATGCCACCTTTCAACATACCTAAATATTTCACTTAAACATATTCACTCTTACCTTATTTTGTGTGTTGATTGTTTTGGGGGGTGGTAGATTCTCACACAACAAAGGGCAGGGAACCGCTTAGCAGCTCACACCATTTTTTTAAACAAATATGGCAACAATATGGAACTGACAGCTTTCTCTACATCAAGTGAGTTAAGTCACATATGCACAATTTAAATGTTTTTTTTTTTGAAAGTTCTTTTTATGTGTAAAAAATTTTTGTTTTTTACTTTACTGTGCTTGGTTAAAACTACATGTAATAAATCTGTGAATAAAGTGGACCTACTGAATTAACATTTTTGAAAGCATAGAAATCCCAAAAGAGAAAACAAAAACCATCTACAGTCCACTGAAAGATCCCAAGAACTGTCTGGAAGGGTTCTAGGCATCTGGGTGCTGGCAGTATTTTGTTGTTCCATTTTGGGTGCTGATTCACTTTGTAAAAATTCATCCAGCCACATGTTATACTTCTAATCAGAAATGAAAGAGAACATATATTTATTAATTTTAGTTGTGCTCAGTTATTGCACTGGGTATTTGGGGAGACATAAAAAAAAGTGTGACACTTTATTTCTTACTGTATTAATTCCAAACTACAGAAGTGGCATGTTGGCAGTGGTGATTAGAGGTGACTATTTGCAGGAGAACATGTCTGAAATTTTCAGTGTTAAGAGGAGGATGTGGCTACTGGTTTGAGAGTCTTTTACTATGTAAACTATCATTCTACTTCCCAGAAGTAGATGTTGCGACTGGGCAGCATTTTTAGAGGGAGTACTATGTATAGAAAAGGGATAGGGACCAATTTTAGTGAGCATTATGAGAGAGAAAGGACAGGGCAAGAAAATAGTGTCACTACAGACAGTAGGCAAACTTCCACTTTTTTCTTTACCTCTGTTTCCCTTTTCTACCACTCACTTCTGATTCCCTGTAGTTCAGCTACATTAAATATTAACTGTAACTATCTAGTTTATGATTTATTCAATGAAGTTTTAGGTTACCTAACGTCAGGGTGAAAAATTGCTGAGCTGAAATTTTAATCTTCCTCTTTTTACAATTAGTTTTTCTCAAACCATGTGTAAGTTATTCTGGGTGTCGATGGCTCTAAATAGAAAATATGATCCTAATTCTTAACTTCTACAGAAGCTTAAATACAAATTAAGCCTCAGTCCAACTAATTGTACAATTCCAAATTGAGCTGTTATTGCTTTATCCAATTTTTAAACTATTTTTGAGATATAACTATAGCTTTAATAGTAAAACAAGTTACTCCAATTGTAGAATCATGACAATGCAAACTATCTTAATATGTACTTATTCCTTTTAAAAAGTTTTTTATTATCTTTAAGAAGTTGTACAAAGGAGGTGCCGTTTAATAAAGCAGTTAATGAATACAATAAACCTTGACCTTGTCACTCCCTTTAACCTTTTTATCCCCCTTTGATTCACCCTTTCCCTTACTGTCCTTAACTTTGTGGCAAATACAATGAATTACTGACTGCCTTCTCACCCTTCCTCCCTTCATTTTTCTACTCCACTCCCTTTGGTCCCACCCCAGTCTTGCAGGTACCCATTTGTTGATACTTATAATTTTGTTAGGCTAGTCTTTCTAAAAAATTATACTATTTGAGTCTCCATAGAGTCTCTTATACTTTGGTTAATTCATTTGTAACTACTTGCATTCCCCAATCTGTTTACTTATTCTAACTAGTACAAATGAGGGAAACGATGCAACCTCTGTGTCTCTGTGTCTGCTTAATTCTCTTACTGTAATTTTTTGCAAGTCTTTCCATTTTCTTACAAATGGTACAATATCATTGCTTCTAATGGATGAATAAAATTCCATTGTGTACATGTACCACAGATCCATTTATCCACTGAGGAGCATCTGGGCTGATTCTATATCTTGTCTATGATGAATACTGCTGAAATGAACATGATTGTGTTAGTGGCTTTATTGTAACCTTGTTTGCATTCTATTGGATAAATGCTCAGGAATCAATTTTCTGGGCTATAAAGTAGTTCTAAGTTTAGATTTTTGAGGAACCTCCATAATGCTTTCCAGAGTAGTTGAACAAACTTACATTCCTACTAACAGTGTATTAGCGTTCCCTGTTAGCCACATCCTTGCCAGAATTTGCTGTTTGTTTTTTTGATAGTGGCTATTCTAACTGGGGTAAGGTGGAATCTCAATGTTGTTTTGATTAGAATTTCCTTTATGGCTAGAGATGGCATTTCTTCATATGTCTATTGGCCATTTTTACTTCTTCCTTAGGAAATCTTTCTTTAAGTCATTTGCTCATTTATTAATATAGTTGTTTCTGTGAAGGTTTAATTTTTGAGGATTTTTTTTAGCTCTAAGTATATTCTGGATTATTAGACCCTTGTCTGATGTATAGGTGGTATAAATCTCCCATTCTATGGGGTATTTGCCCCTTTTTCTTTACCAACAGAAACCTGATTTCCAGAGAATAGCCACATACCCAGTTCAAATACTTGCTTCTCAGATACATTTGCAGCACTATACAGATACTATCAGTTGCTTGTCAGAAGTCACTGGGATTGTAGGAAATTTGTTCAAAGGGTTTAACAATGACTACATGTCTTTCGAACATGGTCTGCTTTTCCTTCTGTCTGTAGTGAATGTAATGCTTGGATGATTGGTAGGTATCTTACCTTCAAGGCAGTGAGTGAAACATACAAAAGATAAGTGAGTAGAAATAAAAGAGTCTGTGTCCTCAATGGTTGCTTTAAGTTATAAAACTGACTGAGGGTGCCTTATCATCAGACCTACTGCTGTATGTTTAAAAGGAAGAAGGAGGCAACCTTCCTTGCTTCAACTATTGGATTCTGGGTTCTTTTACATCTTTCAAGAGATTACTAGAAGAGATTTGATCAATTACAGTTAAAACTATGTAATTCATCTACAATCATCATCATTTATCAAACACTAAAAGACCTAAAATGAATACTAATTTGCTTTAGTAAATTGTTTGAGAATTTTGAATAAGCCATCACATATATCTACATCCACTGAGACACAAATACAAACCTTTCATGGCAGTCATAAATTTAATATATTTAATATATGTTATATAATATATATTAATACATTATATATTTAATATTGAAATTTCTGCTATGTTATGTAGAAAAAGTATAGGCTTGGTGCAAATTCCAAGATGGTAACCAATAGCATCCTCAGAGCTGCTTTATTTTCAAATTTAAGCAATGGAGACAGATACCAAATAGATCAGAAACTAGTCAGCTGCTAGTAGGTACATGACAAAGCATTCAGAATAAGGACTCCAGAATTTGCATATCAAATCCTGACTTTGTTCCCTGTTTGAACAATATTGGAGCATCATAGCATCTGGGCCTCAATCTCCTCATCTGTAAAATGAGGATAATGCTACATGGTCTACTTACCACACAAGGACTTCAGAAAACCAAATAAGATATGACAAATAAATATTGCTTACAAACTACAGATTATCCAACCAGATTCTTTTTCCTCCAGCTTTTAATGATATTAGTTATTTCATAACACTAAAACAAATGAAGCAAGAAAAATGTAAAAACTGAAACTCTAAAAAGGCTTACCTGAAAAAAAGTTTTAAAATAATTATGACAAAAGTATTGAGGAGCAAGGCAAGATGGCAGGAGAAGAATGAAGGAAGACAAACAGCTGAAATAATGGGCTAAAACTGTCATGTGGGGATAACAGAAGCAGAGGCCCTACATTTTTCCTTTAAAATAACCAGGGAATATAACCTTTTCAGAAAATAGCTTTCTCTGACTTAATATCATTGCCTCTCACTCATTACTTAATAAATAGAAAACCTGGCAACAGAAACTGCTTCTAGCAAAAAGGAAAAAAAAAAAGAAAAGAAAAGAAAGAAAAAGCCACTTAATTTTAAAGCAAATAAACACTTCTGCCACTAGGAAATTGAGTTGGTCATCTCAGGTTCCACCTTAAGGGTTTTGAGGGTTCATAAGCCAGCAACCCACATCACCAGCAGACCCCTCCCTGCTTACAGCCACACACACACACACACACACACACGCACACACACACACGCACACACACACGCACGCACACGCACACATACAAATATAGAGAAGATCTATTTCATAAATCGGTTGAAATGAGCCTTGCATTTTTATAGAAGTCTATACGACTGCATCAAGGACGCAGATACTGACTTAAAGGAATACTAGTGGCAGCATTTGGGGACTTGGGGACTATTTGCCGAAGGGAACAACAGCCATGGTTTGAGTTATTAGAGCATGTACCATGTCCTCAATTAAGTAAAGGCCCCATAAAGAAAAATAATTGCACATTTCTTTCCAGGAATCCTGATAGCTTGAGAATCAGAAACACATTACATGCTTCATTCCAAAGACACAGGCCACAAAGCCTAAAAACACCTGCTAATCCCCTTCCGACTGCACTTGGCCTTTTTAAAGAAAGACCCTCTCTGCTGATGTAGTGTGGCTTTACTTTGGAGTCATAATGCTGCATCATGGTGCAATCATAATGCCCTGTGAAATAATAATAGAAGTCTGAACCACTACAGGTAAGAAAAGCATGCAAAGACACAGGATACACACGGGTAATGGGAAAAGGAGTGTGTATACACTGCTTAACTCAATCTTCATATGATGGTTGCTGTGAAAACATTTGCGATGGATTATTTCCTGCCACATCAACCTTTTAGGAGGTGCCACATAGGCAGCTGTTTTGTTTTGTTTTTCTTTTAACAGAGTAAGCTGTGCTTGTTAAATCTGTGGCTCACTCTGGCAAGCTTGGTTTCTCATGATACAAAAAGTTAAAGGCATTATTTTTAGTCTGATCATATTTTAAAATACCAGCAGAGTTCTTTCCAGAGAAGTCATGAACAAGTGTGGCTTTGACTGCTTCCACCTAGAGTAGAATAGGTCTGGAGCACTTATGTGTTTTGCTTGTGGATGAGGAAACCCTGCTATCTCAGGAAATTGCATGCTTCTCTGAGTTAGGAGGCAGGCCATCAGACTCCAGTGTACAGAAATGCTATGGATGACAGGTAATTTCCCAGGATGAAGGAAATCATTTTAAGCAGAACTCTTCTCCAGAAGAGTTCTCTGTGTTGTCAGGGGGAATACTTCAGGATACCATGCATTTCTCAATCCCTGAAGATAATTCTTAAAAGGAATAATGGCAAGAATCACCAGTGACAAATTGTCCTCTATGAAAGCCTTTGTTTTTCACAGATACTTTTTTTCTTCCAGAGTAGGATACAAATCCAGGTGATAGATGACTTTCTGGAGAAGTTAGAAATGCTCGAACCTGCTTTGCAAATCAATATGGATCATGCAGTTTAAAAAGAGAAATCAAATTATTAATCAGTCCTAGAAACTCACTTTTCCTGCTTTGTTCCAATCTATTTTTACCCTATTGATAAATGACTTAGGAACACAAAGTCTCTTCTAATCCAATGCTTTTTTGCTCAGACAGCAATCCCCTCAGAGTAAAAGAGCTCTATTAACCAGTTTGTGTGAGCCAAATAAATTGGTCAAACCAGATTTTGGCATAGAGATGTATTTAACAGGAAGAGGCCAAGGATGTCATCCTGGACCCATCAGAAATTTGGCTTCAGGTGTTTGATCCTGTTGGGGAGAATGCATGTAGACTTTGTGGAATGCATTTCATGAGATGAGCAGCCCTCTAGGTGGAGAATAACATTAGTCCTCAATAGTACAATGTTTTACAATAGGAATTAATTAAGCAGTAAACCGTGACAGGACATGCATCATGGTATCATAATCACAAGCCTCAGCTGCATTATAAGGCAAAAGGCCAAAGACTCAGAGCTTTCAACCGGCCTGGGAATGCAATTAGGGTGAAATGCTTTGTGCCCTGGAGTGCCTTTATGCCAGGTTAAAAATTCATAGATATTACTCTCTCCCTCTAGAATACTAAAATAATCCACTTGGATGGAATTTTGAAGTAAGCACCTCCTCTCACAGTGTTTTTTCCCAAGGTCAAAACAAAGGACAACATTAAATTAGAAATACCAATGACATCCCAAGGTAAGACCCTACCCAGTGGCCTACTATCCTTGAATAGCTGACTGTGCTTTCTCTGTAATAGTCACAATTCTGCCCAAGTACCTGCATCACTCGGATGAGACGCAATGGAGGCCCAGATTGGGCATTAATGGCTGCATTGGAGAACTGCTCTACAGTGGGAAAATTCTGTATCTCTACTGAACATGTACAGATTATTTTCTTGGTCAATATTATTTAACCAATACAGTAAAACAATAATTTCCAAAGCATTTGTATTGTATTAGGAATTATAAGTAACCTAGAGATGATTTAAAGAATAGCAGGCTATTTATAGGTTACATGCCAGTGGTATGCCATTTTATTATAAGGAAGTTGAGCATCCTGGGATTTGGTATCCACAGGGAACCACTGCCCTGCTGGTACCGAGGGATAACTAAACCTGGAAAGATGACTTAGGTTGAGCTATTCCAATCTTACTTGCCTCGCCTACTTATACTCAGTTAAAAGAAAATGCAAGACCTGGAAAACATCCACAATTAAAAATCACTGGTCTTAGGTCTCCATGTAGCTGTGTTTATGTATGAACAAGCATGTAGTTAAAATAAAGTCTTGTACATCTAAAAAAAAAAAAGAATCATAGGTCTATAATCCATCTCTTTTTTTTTTTTCAAAAGACTAGGAGGGATTAAAATCTTATCAGACCAGGAGAGCAATTTAACAAATTTGAGAGTATGTACTTATATACTGAAACGAAAATATATACAGAATATAAATGTCAATATTTAAGATAATTCACAGACAGCTGAGATAGATTAAGTACTAGTTTTAAGTCATTTGACAGGAGTAAAAAAAAATTAAAATGAAACAATCTACAAACTACCCTGGAATTTGGAACACACAGTCTTCTTGAGTATTAAAGAAACATTTTATCAATAGCTACCATCCATGCAATAAAGTATGTACTACAACTGTAGAGAAATTAAAGTCCACTCTTATCTTCTCAAAATATCACATGGATATAACAGAAGTTGTCTCACTCTACAGGCATTACAGTCACGTTCATAATAATAGACTGTACAGTGTACAAGATAAGGGAAATGAAGAAAATATTTATTTTTCTTAGAATAGTATTGGCAAAAGGTTACTAAACTGAATCACAAATGTTTACAACACTTGACTCGAATCCTTATCACTGATTTCCCATGAAACAAGAAGGCCAGTCCCAAAGGTTTGTGCATTCCAGTATCACCTCCCAGAGTGCAGAAATGAGGGAGGGAGAGAATCACCAGAGCTTCAAAGTGGACTTCTGGATGGCCTCAGAAATGAGAATCCTCTCCCAGTATGAGCCCACTCTGATTGGGTGTCCTCCAAGTTTCACCACACTCCCCCAGGATAGACTAGGCGTGGAGGTTTCCTGAAAAAGTTGTGCTAAAAAGCATTTCTCACCTGCTGCAGAATGTGTCTTTCCCTCAGTGTCATTAATCTTCTGTGAAGCTCTACCAACTCGTCTAGGTACGCCTGAAAGACAAGAGTATCCCCAAAAGAAGTGCTTTAAGAAGTAGTTAATAAGTACAATCAGCAGCTGGAGGGTCATGATTCTGTTAATCCCCAAACTGTGTGGATTCAGTGTCCACAGACCCTTGCTAACCTAGTCTATGGGCTCAACCTTAACCTTTACCTTATAGCAAACCAACTTGAAAATGAGGAAGAGAAGAAATTCTCACTGATTTGCTCTCAACAAAATTCAAGCGAGTATACCTACCTTCCCCCAACAAGACCTCCTCAAGGTATATGGGAAAATTCAGTGAACACATTATCATAGGTTTACTTTGATTTTTTAATTTATATTTTTTAATTCTCAGAAGGCCTTTGACAAAGAAAAGAGCCTAAGTTTGAACATGAAAGTATCAATGCACATTTCTAATTATGTTAAGAAAAATTCTTTTTTTTTTTGTCGGTTGTAGGGCTTGAACTCTGGGTTTGGGCACTGTCCTTGCGCTCTTCAGCTCAAGGAGAGCGCTCTACCGCTTGAGCCACAGCACCACTTCCAGTTTTCTAGTGGCTTATTGGAGATTAGAGTCTCACAGACTTTCCTGCCTGTGCTGGCTTTGAATCGTGATCCTCAATCTCAGCCTCCTGAGTAGCTAGGATTACAGGCATGAGCCACCAGCACCCGGCTTAGGAAAAATTCTTAATGAAAGAGAAAAAAAAACTTCCACATCCTACCAAACATTGCTAGTAAACAAAGCTAGCAAGTAACCAAAGAATATAATAATATCTTATAAAAACATACCAGTTGTCAGTGGCTCAAATTTGACCAAGGTTTGAAGACAGCCCAGGCAGAGCAGTTGAAAAAGATTCCAATAAACAGCAAAAAAAAAAAGGTTGGGCTAGAAGCATGACTCAAGTGTTAGAGCACCAGCCAAGCAAGCCATGAAACAAATGTAAGGCTCTAAATTTAAACCCTGGTACCAGTGTGGAGGAGCTTAACAACAGGGGTGGGGGTGGGGGGTGGAGAGTACAAAGAAAAGACAGTCAACTTTGCAAATTAGCATCTGATTTAAAGAACACCACTGCCAGGGCAGAGAGGCATCTCTCCTTCTATGTGCTCAGATGAGTGAGGTCCTGTGAGCATAATTAGGTGGGTGCTTCCAGGATTATTTTAAATAAGGCAAAGGGAAGATTCTTGAAGCATTGAAGAGGTCTGTCTTGCTCTTGCAAGCCCTGCCCCTATCAGGTGGCTGATGTCCCACAAGGTCTTACAGTTGCAAGTTCAGATACTGCCCTGGGATTTAGATGGTTTGCTCACTTCCACCTGTGATTGCTTAACCCACTAGTTTGACCACAATCTTTGTCATACTCCCACAACTGGATATGACTGAAACCTTTGGCAATGTAGATGCCATGGGAAATGGTAGCAGAAGGCCAACCTCATATGAAAGCAAGACATGGAAAATGAACTAGAAAGGGCAGGGATGAATGAAGTGTTGTCACTGGGCATCTCGTGCCCTTCCAATGAAGATGGAAAGAGAGCCAGTATGGATAATACAGCAAAACAAGGCAAGACTCCTCAGTGCTGCAGCACTCACAGGAATAAAATGGAAACTTACCTTGTCACACTCGCCATTCTTTATTTGCTTATCTGATTTGCTTTGCTTTATTGGACTTTTCACTTCAAGGATCTAGGGATCAAAGAAAACACTGTGTTAAATTTTATTTCAAGAACCTGCTAGCTTGCCACCCACATAACCAAAAACACTCACTGAATGAAATGTTGGATAACAAATCTGTTTTCTGACTAGCATTTCTGTACCCTTTCTTCTCTTATAATCTTATTTTTAATGGGAAAACGGACTGCTTATTTATGAAATGCTGAGCCAGAAAATCAGCACCTTAAAAAATAGTTGACGATAAGGAAATGTATCTCAGCTTCCAAGGCTGCTTTTCATTGGTGAAAACTCTCTATGCATATGTATGGCAGCTGTTATTCTGAGATGATAGTCCTTGTTGGAAAAAATGTTTTCCTGTTCATTCTGCCATTTTGGCCTAACCACCTGTGCTCAGTGAGCTACAGATGATTTTTTTAAAAATCAACAAAAACAACAACAACAAACAAGTCCCTAAATGCCTTCTGTAATACCTGTTTTTTACATTCTGAAGTTATTCGTATCTACTGAGGTGATAAAACTTTGGGAATGAAGGTGGCCATTCGTTACCTGGATGCTCCACTCTGGGATTATCTAACTCCAGGAAGAGAAACAAGATTGTCTTCTGACAATCACTTTCTGAAGAAAAAGGTCATCATTTTAATGTGATATAATTATACAAGGTAAGACTCCAAGTAACTTTCCTTTTAACTTAGGCAATTGCAATTTAACTTATGAACAGTAGTTATGTATACCACTCAGAAGATATGGTAGGGAGTTATGTTTCTGATTAATAAGGATAAAATTATGACTTATTAAACATGATATTCCAAATCAAGACTTCTGAGGGAAATACTCTAAAATGGTCCTCAGATGAACCAAGAATAAGAACCAAGTGAATTTTTAAATTCATTTCTGATGAATTTTTACAAATGTATATAAACACAAAGAGCAAAGCATTTTGCCTTTTTATAACCTCATTGCTGAGTCGTTATAATCAAAGACTGATAGTAAGGAGATGACAAAGAATTTACTTTAAGAAGTCTCATATTTATCCTATTCTTCCATTCACTGTTCCCTGCCCTAATTCAATCACAGTTTTGTTCAGTCTACCTCATTTCATAACACACAGAAAATTTTAAGACTGTACCCCCTTTTAATTTGAAATTGTAGCGCATAGGGTTGGGTCCCTAGCCCTATCACTTAACATTTTTGGGTCTCAATAGATGACAATGAGAGGCATGAAGAAGATAATGCCCAGATTCCCATTTAGCTTTACAATTTTATACTACTAGTTACGTACTTTACTTGTTAGGATAGAATCAGGACATTCTGGAAATACTTCTCTTCGAATTGAGAACAATGTGTGATGGATAAAGAAGTATGCTTTCAATAGTCTTTCCATAGATTCACACTCATTTCTTTAATATTAAGATAACTAGTTTGACTGAGCTAGCTTAACATATAATTTTCTGGGCCACACAAGGAAATTATTGAGCAGCAGAGACAAGACAATCATTCTTAATATGCTCCACTGTAAAGGAAACCAACTAGTCCTACATGTATTATTTCCCCTTCTCTATTGTTTTCCCCCTCAAGGGGAAAATCAGTGCTCAGAGACATAGGAGTAAGTAGGTCAGTAGATGGCACTCCTGGCCAACTCAGACACTGGGCTGGGTGCTGTGGAGACAATCTGCTGAGATTTCAGGCAGGAGTAAAAAAAAACAGTTCCTGTCTGCCTGGTGTATTAGAGAACTGAATTCTGTTCCCACCCCATCCAGCCCCTCCTATAGCCCCATCCCCCACACTCATTTGTGCTCTGGTTATCTGAGTGTCTGGAACTGCTATGTTTGCAGTGGAACTTTGCAAACTAGGTTTAGAGTCCTGTACCCTTCCCTTCAAAGCAGAAAATAGAACTTTTGGGCGCTTAAGTCCCACCCCGCACATTCCATAAGTGCTACAGCACAGAAGGCCAAAACACATTGAAATCCTAGTTTCTTTCTTCTGAGGCTATGGTGGCAGGAACAAAAGCTCCGGGTGTCAGTGACCCGCCTCAAGTTACTGAGTGGCTGCCCAGACGGGGCTCAGTTAATCTTCCTTCTTTGATCTCTCCCTGCTCCAAAATAAACAGCTTTGTCAAAACCTCATTCTGAGAGAGCTGAGCCATGTTGAAGACAATTGTTTTATTTATGATCATTTCTTATCTTTAGGGAAACGACTCCAGAATATAAAAGTATAACACCTTGTCTTCCACAGGCTTATTTCAAACCAGTTTAACTGGATAGACTCTTTTGAATTTAATTCAACATGCCCGGCAGGCTGATAGGTGATTTATAATATTCTGAATATTGAGTCCAATGGAACACTTCCTTCCTTCAAATCCATTCACTCTCTCCCTGCCATACTCCTGGCTAAGAAAGACCTGGTTGTTTTGTTTCAAATTCACACAAAAAGGATTTAAGGTTTAAAAAAAAAAAAAAAGCCATCTCTGGTTAAACTGGTAAAATACTCTTCATTATTCCCCATTAAGTTGTATTGAGGGAAATAGAGCCACCCAGACTGAGATAAACCACTGATAGATTTGGCAGTCTCTGAAAATGGAGTAATTATGTTTAGTAGCACTTGTCCTTAATCAGAAGATACAGCTTGAGAATCACATTTTCAAGGTTATTATTTTTCTGTATTCTTTTGTGAGGAATGAATCTCAATTATTCAGCAGATGAACTGATACTTTTTTTGAGTTAATAATCATTAGTAGCTCCTAACAATACTCAGGCTAATTACTTGCTTTCTTGGTATGTGGCCCGCTGTTCATTTTTTTTCCAGTACTTAGAAAATATTTGACTCAATTAATACTTTACCTTTTCCTAAGTCCATGGAAGACTTATGAGAAGGTAAAAGGCAGTTCAAGTGTGCCCCATGTTTAACTAAATCTTGCACGATCATTTTGTGGACAGAGAAATAGTTGTTATGGTTTATAGGTGGACTGTTTCCCAAAGGTTCATGTGCTGAAGTCTGAGTTCTTAATGAAACACTGTTCAGAGGTGAGGTTTCCAAGAAGTGATTGGATTATAAGGGCTCTGACTTCATTGATGTATTAATACACTGATGGGTTTTAATTTGCTGGGAAATTGGGAGGTGATAGAAAGTGAGCTAGTGCGACCTAGTTGAAGCTCCTTTGGGAGCTATATCTTGTTCCAATTCCTTCTCTCTGTTTTCATATTACATCCTCTTGGGGTGAGCCACACTTTGTTCTACCACTGGGTCCCCACCATGATGTTCTTCCAACCTCTGGTCCAGAAAGAAGAAAGTCAAGTGACAACAGGTATAGCAGAAACCATTTCCTCCTTTAAGTTTTTCCTGGGGTATTTGGTCAGCAATGGAACGTGAACTAACACAATAGGCAAGAAGCACTGGAGAAAGAAACTAGGTCTTCCCATTTCATAATTAGGGCCATCTCAGTATGTTGCTATCCACTTTATTGGATGTGAAATTTCAGACATGCTCTGGACCACCACAAGTACTCCTCCCACTGCCACTCAAATATAATACTACAAATGTATTTCTGAGTTAAATATAAATGACTTTTAGGTCTTTAAGAAAATCATACACTCAACAGCATAGAGAATATACTTGTATTTATTACTTTTAATGTTCCTGAACATTGATTTAAAGAAATAGCATCATACTGATGCAACACTGTGAGTGCATATGGACTTTATTATTACGCCTACAGGTGCATGAAAGAAGTGACATGTAATCAAGTACTACTGGTAGATTGATATGTGATATGTAAGTAGTACTTACACATTTGTTGAATAAGCATGCCAAAAAAATCATTGGTATGCTATTTAATCAAATAAAGTAATTACTTCCTTCTTTTCTCTTTTCCTTTCTTCCTTCCCATCCTTCCTCCCTCCCTCTCCCCCTTCCAAAGAGGTACCATGACTTAAACTTAGGACCTTATGCTCTGACTGGGCTTTTTTCTCTTAGCTGGTGCTCTACCACTTGTACCATGTTTCCATTTTGGCATTTTTGCTGGTTAACTGGAGATGGAATCTTACAGACTTTTCTGCCTGGGCTGGCTTCAAACCTCTAATCATCAAGTCTCAGGGTTCTGAGTAGCTAGGATTACAGGCATGAACCATGAATGCCTGGCTAGGTAATTTTTTACCTTCTCCAGATGGACAATCTGGATCTTTTAGTTTTGGTAGGCAGATTAAAAAAGTACCTTTCCTACTTAACAATGGAGGATTTAAGTTGCAAGCCAACATTGTAACTAAGAAATCTATGATTTTAAGATCTCTGCTTGCTTAAATAGGGATACAGGTGGACCCATTGCAACAATGAGATGTACAAGACGTTATGTCGAAAAACAAACTTTACAACTTTGGCTGGGAGAGAGGGGCGTGGGGGGGGAGGTGGGAAAGGATGGGAAGGGGAAACAAAGGAGGAGGCAACAATGCTTGATAAGAAATATACTCATTACCTTGCCCATGTAAGTGTAACCCCTTTGTACAGTATTTTCACAATAAAAATTTTTTAAAATAAATAATAAATAAATAAAGATATCTGCTTATACTTTACACAAAATGTGAAAAAGATGTTTTCAGCTTGTAAAATAGCTTTTTCCAACTAAAGCCAAGATCACAAATTCAAGGACAAGGTATTTTAAAATCATAAAACACTTAGGAAACAGACCAATTTTATAAAAACTATGTTTTTTAAATTCTCAGGTAAACAGTCATATGGTAACTTGAATTAAACAATTATGGTAGAGGTCACAGGAAATCTGATTAAACAAAAGGGTAAGTATAACTTGCAATAATGAATATCAATTTAACACACAATGAGCTTTTACAGTATTCATGATACTTGAAAACCATTTATTTTAGTAAGTAATAGAAATAATTCCAATCTTATCCATATGTTTAACAAAAGCTCTTCATAGCTTTCAAAGTTCTATTCAGACTTTATACAAATAACTATATTCTGAGTTGATTATCAATGAGAGTGGACACTATTTTCTGTTTTATTAACTATTCCTTATAATCCCACTCATGATCCTTTTTTTCTTGGATGAGAAAACTGAGGTTGGGTATCTAATAATAAACATATACGGAGGTGCCATGTACTGCCTCATAGTATCTACATATATTGTTATCCTCCCAATAACTTGCAAGGTAAATGTTAATATCATTTACAGATGAAGAAACGGATACAGAATAAGTTAGTTTTCCATTAGCAAAACACCAGTAATAAAGCAAAGAGCCAAAAAGAAGTTTTTTTTGGTGGGTTGTGAGGCTTGAACTCAGGGCCCAGGCAATGTCCCTAAGGTTCTTTTACTCAAGGGTAGCACTCTACCACTTTAAGCCACAGGGCCACTTCCAGTTTTCTGGTAGTTAACTGAAGATAATTCGACTTTTCTACCTGAGTTGGTTTTGAACCATGATCCTCAGATCTCAGCCTCCTGAGTAGCTAGGATCACAGGTGTGAGCCACCAATGCCTGGGCAAGAGCCAGCTTTTAAACTAACTCACCAGTCATATTGCTTCTAATTAGGTCACTCATTTACTGTTGGGGGATAGAACACACAGCAATCAGGAGTGAATGGACAGCACTTCCATCCCAATCCCTTCCTGCACTTAATTCACCATCTGATGGAGCATACTTATTTTTCTGGACAGCAGAAGTTCTTCTACTTTATGTGTTTATTCTTTAAGGTTTTGGATTCCCATTTATTTAGTATTGAGAGGGACTGTTTTAAATTGGGAGGTAAAAAGTTTGTATGCTGTGTGACAATGGAATATACCCAGTTCTGCAGAGTCTTGAGAAGTGCAAACTGCACAATTTACCTGGTTGTTGTTGGTTTTTAATAATGGTGGTGGAGGTTCATGATGGAGGGGTGAAGAGGCAGAACTGCTCTCACTGTCACTGCCATCACTCAAGCTAACTCTGAAGAGAAACAGAGAAAAGTCATAAACATCACTACAAACAAGAGACTTGAAATATCCATGGATATCCCCCCAAAAAGCAAGGAATCCAAACAACAGTCATTGAAAAGTTGGCTGTAACTCACAATCACTAACATATATTGGTTTCTTTAATATATTTTTTTATTGTAAAGATACTGTACAGAGGGGTTACAGTTACAAGAGTAAGGTAATGAGTACATTTCTTATCGACCATTGTTACCTCCTCCTTTGTTTTTCCCCTACCATCCCTTCCCTCCCCACCTCCCCAACTCCTCCCTCCCCCCCTCCCCCAATTTGTAAAGTTCATTTTCAACATAGTGTCTTGTACATCCCATTGTTACAATGGGGCAACCTATATTGTCATTTCAGCATTTTGTTATTTCCCTTTCACTCCCCAAATTAGAAAAATGTATATACAAGATGCAGGACACCAGAATTTATATTTGGATCCATGTTCAGTGCTATACCTGCTGTTTCTCTTTTAGTGATTTCCAGCTGGCCAGCAATACACTGTGATCTAGTCACTCACCCAAACTTGCAGAAGTAAAAACAGAGGCACCAGGATTCAAACCCAAGATGTATTAAGCCCAACATTCCAGAACTTCAACTAATCATATCTACTGTGTCATGATTCAAAGCCATCTCTAGTTCTGAACACTGGTATACTGTAACTTCATTGGGAATATATTCCAGCAGTGCAACAACAACAAAAAAAAAACAGTATATTCAGGGTAATTGTGCTTAACTTTACAACTTGGGGTGGGGGAGGAGGGAGATGTAGGGGAGGTAGGCAAGTGGAGAGGGAAGGTAGGGAAAAACAAAGGAGGGGGTAACAATGCTCTGTAGGAAATATACTCATTACCTTACTCATGTAACTGTAACCCTTCTGTACAATATCTTTATAATAAAAGACATTTTAAAAATAAAGGAAAAACAATGAGAGAGAAAAAAAAACAATAAAAATACCACCTCCTCCTCTACATATTTTTTCCTCTGCAGAATGAAGTCATATGTTCTTTTGACCAAAGAGGAGATGTTGCTTTTTTCCACTCTGCCTGATGTATACCACCCCTTTCCTGTTTGCTCCTTCTTGCTGGTTATACAGTAGCCTAATATAATATTCTTCTCAGAGAAAGAAAATGCTTTAGAAATCCGAGTCTAGGTTTCCTTTCACTATGAATAGGCAATCATATGCTAGCTCTATTATGTATTCAGATAGATAAGATACAAGATAGGAAAGGAAAAGGATATACTATGACATCCTTTTAGCAAAAAAAAAAAAAGGATGGAACTTGTTTTTCTTAACTACATTACAGTAATGAAGTGTTCAGTTGAAGCGCTGCTTTCAGATGCTTCTTTACTGAAGTGGAAGGCTGAGTATTTAAACTGATTAAACAGTTGAAGCTTCACAAGTACGTGGAAGATCAAATGCTTCTGTGCTCACAGCATATGTCAGGCAGAGAAATGAAGAGTCCCCAACAATATGTCCACACTATACTCAAGATAAAACATGTATGACCTGACCCACACTGACTGACTTGGAAATGGCAGAGAGGAGACTAGACAACAGCTGATCATAGAATATCTACAGTTTTCTAAACAATAATGGGAAAATGTACCGCACATGTGCGTGCGTGCGTGCGTGCGTGCGTGCGTGCGTGCGTGCGTGTGCGTGCGTGTTTCATCAACTAAATTGGAAAGCAGCCAGTGATCAACCTTTTGGTGATTTAAGAAAGTCCTTAACTCTATGTTGCAGTTCATTTTTAGATCTTTCTGCCCTACCAGTTGCTGTTTGTCAGATGCAGGCCTGGGCTATAGTCTTGTAAAACGAATACACCCATAAGGTAGAGTCACCAAGGGATCTGAAAGGACTTAGACCTATGGAGGGCTTTCTCAGATGACACTGAAGAATTGTCATTGAAGAGAGCATGGAGTATGTCCAATTTGTGTTAAAAGTGCATTATTTTAAATATTCCAGGGCCATCTACACAGTAATGGATAATGGGGAAGATTTATTGTAATATGTTATAAATGTAATTGGATTTTAAGTTCAAGTAGATCCACATTTTTCTACTTAAAACACATTAAATTAAGCACGCCTATTTGTTTTGCTCATGATAAAGAAATGAAATCCTCAAGGCAATTTCAAGTTGACTATTAATTATAAGTGACATGAATTACCATCTTATAATGTGAAATTATGCCTCACAGCATTAAAGCTACTTAAGGAACCTAATTGTCAGCACACTTAAAAGGAGCTTATTTGCTAGAAAACACACACAGGTGATCCTAGTTTAATTAGGTCACACACAGAATTCACTGGGGCCAATTATGTATTTCTAACGACAAACAGAAAACACATTTCTTCACATTCTGAGATGACCTGCAGCACTAGGTCTACACAAACTCTCCAAATGAATATGTCACATGGGATATATTTGCAGATAACAAGGACTTCTAATCTGGCTTCTTCTATAAAGGTTTTAGAGGGGGAAAAACCTTCCTCTTTTGATAAAAGGAAAGATAGTTTCCTGTAAAGGTAAGTGTTAAGCATGCCAAGACACCCCAATTTCACTTGAATAAGACTATTTATTGCCTTTGCTTCTGATGTGGCACATTTTTTTGTGATTGTACCAGATGTCAGAACCTCTCTCCAAGACATTTACCTGCGACTCCGACTTCCCCCTCTATTCACAGGTCTTTCCATTTCAGAGTCATTGTCATTATCCTCTGCCTCATCTGATTCCTCCTCATTGTCATCGGAATGCAGGTCTTTCATTATAGACCTTAAAGGACCTGCATAATGACAGTGAACCACAGAAAATCAAACATACTACTTCAAGCATACTTACTCATATTAGGCACAGGGGAATGCTTACTGTACTGAATACTGATTGAGAATAATCCTTATCCTAATTATACATTTTCCAGAGACTGTAATAAGTTGTATTGCAAAAATGTATGTAATTCTTGTGGCTCAGGAAGCCGAGATCTGTTTAGATAGAGGCTAAACACTATTGTTTTCATAATAATCAAAACACTACTGTTGTTTTCTTGTGCCAATATCAGGAGTTGAATTCAGGGCGAGGGCACTGTCCCTTAGCTACTTTGCTCAAGGTTGGCGCTTTACCACTTGAATCACAGCTTCATTTTTGGAATTTTGGCTATTAATTTGAGATAAAACTCTCACAGACTTTCCTGCCAGGGCTGGTTTCCTACCACGATCCTCAGATCTCGGCTTCCTGAGCCACAAGAATTACCCGCCCAGACACTATTGTTTTAATGAACTAAATGTTCATTAAATTTTCCAGGAATTTTTTTCTGTGTACATTTCTTCCCTAAGAAAAATTAGACCTAAAAAGAAACAGAAAGATCTATTAGTAAATTGGCTGTTTTGTTAAGTTAATCCATGTATTGAAAAGCTGAGATTAATAAATCACTGTGGCTCTAACTTGTTCTTGGCAATGCAGGCTTTGTGTGGCAGTTTTTGATCTATTAAGGTTTAGCTGTTCCTTTTATTTCAAGGTCAATTTCAGGTCAAGCAAGCATTTCAGTCAAGTTCAGATTATAAAGTATTTCAATTCCATGGTGTAATGTCCTATCTCTGATCTTCCTATTGATCTTGCACAGAAGGTCTTGTTGCAACAATTTTATGCAGCCAATTTTCATGTTACTTTTAAAGAAATTTCTGGCAGAATACCAGCATGAATTAACACAAATAAGGCCATGTAATAAATCAAATGCCCAGAAAACTCAAGATTATATCCAATATTACATGGAAGAAAAAAAACTGAATTATAACTCTTTTTTCTAGAACAGAACAAAACCATAAAACACACATGCACATCCATTTTCATTAGTGTAGCTTCTTTTATTTTACTAATCTTAGATGTGATGAAAACAAGATAGGTATTTCAAGTTTTCAAGATGAATTGTAAAGGCAATCAAGAAGGTGAGAGAGGCATTCTGGTTTAGCCAATCTTTCAAGTCTATTCTATGGCAGGAATAGCTCAACTAACACTAACTCAGTTCTAAGGTAAGTATCAACTGCCTGTAACCTCACATTTTATACAACACAAATTTCTCTGCTTTTGTAGTGAGCATAAGCCTTTGGAAATATGGAACAAGAGCTCTGACTGAATAGTCAAAACTATCACTGTCTTTTTTTTTTTCCTGGAAGCTTATCCTTAATCCAAATATGCACAGCAATTTAATCCTTTTCAAGACACACAAGGACATTAGGAATTCAGTGTGGACCATGAAGAAAGGCAATGTTTAATAGAATGCTAAAAAATTAATTGTCCCTTTGTAATAATTTTTCATGTAAAAAAATTTAAAAGTCTACATTTGAACATTTTTATATACACATGGAAAATATACTAAATATACCTATTAATAGTTTCCAGTTTACTAATCTTTATTCAAAGTATGGCTAACAATCAGAATATAGGATATTGATTTAAGAGACAGTAAATTAACATTTTGCTTTAGAAGAGTCTATTAATCTTGAGATTAAAAAGAAATAAAATAAAGATGAAAGGTGTCCGAAGTGGAAGAGTGCAAACCTATTTCTTTATGTCAAAGCCTGTCAAGTCCAGGGTGTGCTGTTGTATCTGGGAACTCCCTGGAATAGGCTGTGTCTATAATCCTTTTGTCAAATGGGAATCTGATGGCAAGAACTAGAAAGGGGGGAAATTTCTAAAGTCTGGCCCCATATATCAGAACAATGTTCACATGCATTCCTAGGGGAAATAAATACAACTGCATAAAAGCCAAGTTACCATTCAAATAATAAAACAGTGGAAGATAGGTCATAAATCAACTCATTAAAATGCTTTATGAGAAAAATGTCTCATAGTTTGCCTTGGAGCTGTTGATACCTTGTTGCCTGGTCTGGGACGGTGTGAAGCTGGAGCTGGAACTGGAGCTGGAACTGGCAGGACTGGGTTGTTCCGACTTTAGAGAAGAAGAAAAAGGCATCATCAGTAAATTTATGGGGCATTACATATGGAAAACTGAAAACAATATGCTTCTTCAAAGCAGCTTCTGGAAAAAATAGTCTAATGCTGTACAAGAAAACTGACTACACATTTCATTGTGTCAGAATAGCAACACAGGAGAGTCATTATGTCCTTTTTGTTTTAACCACTTTATTTTTACTAGATGTAGAAATAAGTATGGAAACGCAAAAAATGTAAAGACAAAAGCTCAGATGATGCTGGATGAGGGAAGTACCTGGTTTCGGTTCACCCCTATTTATTGCTAGGCTCATCTTTCTCAGGGATACCTTGATTACTCTTTCTACAATATCTGATTGATTCCACTGGTTAAAACACAGTAGTAATGAGGCCAAGGTCATTAGTTCAATCACATTATGAGACAGTTAATTTCACTCTGGTCCAAGGCCATGACCCAGACATAACCCTATTCACCCACAGTTCACAAATGGAGGCCAATGTTCACCAGACCCAGCCAAGTCCCACAGTCAGAAGAAATGTTGCCACTATTATTTTTTGGCTGCTACTTTTTATTGTCATAAATTGAATTGTACAAAGTCAGAGGTTTCATTATGACATTTCCATACACTCATTTAATATAGTTTGATTATATTCTCCATTTTAAAATATCCTTTAATTCTGCAGCCTATGAATGGCAGAGAACAAATTCTACACACATTTTCCCACCCATCCAAACCTCTCTCCTTGCAAACATCCTGAAGACACAGAAGGGACATCACCTGTTTCCTTACTAGACATACACAGTATTATACTTCGATGTGTATTCTCTCTAGCTCAACTCTAAACGCTAGCACTTCAAAAAATGTTTTCTTGTTAACCTTTTCATACCTGTAAACAGAAGGCATTCTGAATCTGTGATTACAGGCAGAACATTGGGCTGGCCCTCTGTCGTTTGCCATAGTGTTTTTGTTTGCTTGTGCAGCTACTGGAGCTTGAACTTAGGTCCTGGGTTCTGTTCCTTAGCTTTTTAACACAAGGCTAGTGCTATACCATTTGAGCCACAGCCTACTTCTGGCTTTTTGGCAGTTAATTGAAGATTAAAATGTCTCAGGGACTTTTCAGCCTCCTGAGTAGCTAGGATACCTATAGGTATTAGCCACTGGCTTCGCAATACCATAGTTTTTACATGAGAGTTTATAGCAGTTAAATGGATAGCAGTGTGCAGACATAGGTAATGCCACCCCTCCCCACCATGCACATGTACTTTACATACTTCAGGAGAAATGTTACTTTTAAATAACTTAATAATGCTGATATATTTAGGTATAAGAGTGGACAATTTCTCTTGAACTCCCATTTTCAATGTGCTCATTGTCTCGACCACATACTCATGTTATTTGAGAAATATGTGATGGTAGAGGATGCATGTTCTTTTTCCTTTGTTCAATGAGTAATAAAGCTGGAGCGTGAACAAGCAGTCAGTAGCTTCGAAACGAGATCTGAGTTTCAGTTTATAACGGCAGTTTTTCACCACTGATTTTCACTTTTCCCTTCCCAGCAATGGACTCCTCCTCTCTGAGCAGTGCCAAGCTCCACGACTCGGACACAAGGAAGCACTTTCAAGCATTCCTAATGCACACTTCACATCCTCAGGCTGGATGGGAAAACAGGTGTCAGCAATCTACCACTCATTCTCTAGGAAAAGAGCCAGACAGGATCTCTAATGAGAAGCAGGCGGCCCACCAACCCTTCACCATTGCAGGATTTACTTGGAAACTGTAATACAATGTCCTACACATTGCTGTTTGCAGCTTACAAAGCAGAGTTGGTTTACAAGTACAAATGCCTGTGTGAGGTACTCTTCATTTTTGTTGAGTGCCTCTTCCATGGTGGAGCCCCAGTGGTGAGTTACACAACTGAAAGGGCATTCAGTTGGCATTTATGTGCAGTGCCCAGCTGTAAAACAGTTCTCCCAGGGCCCAGAGAGCACTCCTTTTCCTCTCCAAGCTGCTCTTTTCAGCCTTGAAAAGTGTCTGCCTGCAAATGGTATTATTTTGATTGCTCTGGAAACCATTTGGGAGCCAAAAAAAAAAAAAAAAAAAAGCTGTTTCCTTACAGTGAGTAAAGAGCTCTACTAATTCCACATGCTGCCTGACCAGCAGCACACGTTGTGCTGGACCTAAAGAAGCCACTTTGCCAGCATTCTAGACTAAGAGTGATATAAACTAGGCTAATAAGGGAGGATGGTGGCTGCCACTCCACCTACCCCTATTAAACCTGACCCTCTCAAGAATCAGGCTGATGTCAGCACTAGAGCCTTTTTAGCTTCTTACCCATAAACAAGGTTAAATAATCCCACAGTTGCTAATTATCAGAAAATGGACAAATAGAAAAGAAAAGAAAACAACCAAAGAAAAGTCCTTTTTATTCAAGGTTTATGATACCTGCACATCCTGAGTGGCTAGGATTACAGATGTGAGGCACCAGCACCCAGCAATTTTTTTTGGTGGGTGGGGGGGAGGTCAGTTGTGAGGCTTGAACTCAGGGCCTGGATGCTGTCCCTGAGCATCTTTGCTCAAAGCGAGTGCTCTACCACTTTGAGCCACAACTCTACTTCCAGTTTTTGAGTGATTAATTGGAGATATGAGTCTTACTGGGACTTTTCTGCCTGGGCTGGCTTCAAACCGCGATCCTCAGATCTGAGCCTCCTGAGTAACTAGCATTACAGGGTTGAGGCACTGTGGACCAGCTACTTCTTTTATTATTTTTTTAATAATATGTTGTTGGGAAAATTTTGAATTTATAAAAATATGAGTATACACCCAAGACAAATAAGATATGTGTGAATCCATCCCTAAAAGCAGCCTCTCTTCAAAGTGATTTTCAAGAAAGCACCAGTACCCACTATTATGAACCACATTCCTTCACATTATGGTGGATGGACATTAGACTCAACTAGGACAGAACTGAACCTAATATTAATTCTTCAGATGCCCCTCTGCCACCAGAGAAGGCCAATATTGTCTTTAATTTCATCTAATATTATCTTCTACCTCATCTGATTTTAACAACTGTGGATCACTTCCATGAAATATGAAGATTTTTCATCTTAAGAAAATTGTACTTTCCCTCCAAAAACACAGAGCAAGAATGATTATAAAGATTACAGGCTATATGTTCTAAAAAAAGAAAAACTCCACACACATCTTTATTATACCTTCAGGATTAATAAGTCATAGAATCTTCCTTCCCTGATTTTATACCCTAAAAGACATTTAAAAATGTGTGTGTGTCTATGAGGGCAAGAATGGTGGTGTACATCCATAATCTCAGTTACTTGAGAGGTAGAGATTGGGAAGATAATGGTTCAAAGCCAGCCTAGAAGAAAAAGTGAGCTTCATCTCAACTAATAAGCTGGTTATGTGATGCACAGCTATATTCTCCTCCATGTAGGAGGCATTGATAGGAGGACTAAGTTGAAGGCTGGCTCTAGGAAAAATGAGTGAAATACTATCTAAAAGATAAATAAGTCAAAAGTGACCACAAACAAGGCCATACTAAAGCTACCAGTACAACTGGTAGCATTATTTATCATAGCTAAGATTTGGAACCAACCCAGATTCCCCTCTGTAGATGAATGGATCAAGAAAATGTGATATATATATAATATATACACACACATATATTATATATAGAGAGAGAGTGTGAAATTCTGTGCTTCCATCAGAAAGAATGACACTGCCCCATTTGCTAGGAAATGGAAAGACTTGGAAAAAATCACAGTAAGTGAAGTAAGCCAGGCCCAAAGAAACATAGGCCCCATGGTTTCTCTCATTTGTAATAATTAGCATATGTCCAGGACAGTCCTGGCAGTTGAGCAGAATAACTCAATAGCTATACACATATGACCATATAAGATGAGGCTAAATGAAATGAACCCCAAGACATGGACACAGAGGTTTTCCTTTGTTGTTGTTGTTTTTAATGTATTATGCGATGTTTTCTTTCTGTTGTAATCCCCCCCCCCCCCCCTATAGTTTATCCCCTGTTGTCACTGTATTTGATTATAGTACCCTGGGTATTGTATATACATTTATCTGAATTTGGGAAGGGGAACAACAAAATGGTGAGACAAAGAACAAAGGGGGAACCAATGTAACAGCAATACCCACAAGACAATGTATTGGAAATGATCTGTACAACTGAGGGGGTGTAGGGGGAGGGAAAGAGGGAGAAAAATGAGGGAAGGGTAACAAGTTTGACAAGAAGAGTACTCACTACCTTACTTATATAACTGTAATCCCTCTGTACATCACCTTGACAGTAAGTTTTTTTAAAGGGGGATGGGGACATGGTTCAAGCAGTACTTTCCTAGGAAGTATAAGGTCCCAAGTTCAAGTTCAAACTTCAGTATCTCAAAAAATAATGCATGTGAATCTATGAATGGTAAATCAAAAAGTAAGAGTAAGTTTGATCAAGGTATATTGTATGCATATATGGAAATGTTATAATGAGATCCCCTTATACAACTAAGTGATACAAATAAAAATGTGGAAAAAACTTGGAAAAGGAAAAACAGAGAATAAAGAAGTCCAATAAGATTCTGATTCTGATTATTTTGCTAATGACCTGGACATCATGAAATCTTTTTAAATGACTTTTCTATGTATATGACAAACATATGGGCTTAAAAACTCAATTCTGAAGCTTACTAGCTGTGATTTGGAAAGCTAACATAAATAAGCATTAGTTTCCTCATAGAGTGAAGGTACCAAATCTCATATAGAAATGCTTACATTAAATCAGTATAACAAAGTGAGAAAACACCTAAACAACTGTTCTGATAGCAACTAATCAATATTAATCAATATTTGATTGTTACCATTATTTACAATGAGGTCTTTGCCTGGTTCAGATAGTTCATTCTTATATTCCTAGCTACTCAGGAGGCTGAGATCTGAGGATGGCAGTTCTAAATCAGCCCAGGCAGGAAAGTCTGTGAGACTCTGAGTTCTAATTAACCACCAAAAAGCTGGAAGTGAAGCTGTAGCTCAAGTAGTTGAATGGTAACTTTGAGTACAAAAGTTCAAGGCCAATACCCAGGCCCTAAGTTCAAGCCCTGTAACAGGCGCGCGCACACACACACACACACACACACACACACACACACACACACACACACACACACACACACACACACACACACACACACACACACACACACACACACACACACACACGAAAGGTTTTAAATTCCTCTATTGCCCAAAATGGATATAAACTTACTACTAAAACAATGGGCCTACCAAGATTTGCAACGCAATCTTCAACATACAATGGCTACACAAAATCATTTTGTAATGGTTTTCTAAAGGATTATTTTTGTCCAGGACAAGTAAGAAAAATTATATGTTTATAACTCCTAGAATTCAACTGTTTCAAAAGACACATCTGTCAAGGTAGATCCCAAGGGAAGGTGCGCACAATCTAGCACTGTTTCTTGTATTAGGCACAGACAAGTCAAAAGTCTTTCCTTTGGTCCAACTTATTCTTTAAAGCAATCAAAATATAGTAAAAGATGGGGGGGAGAGGAAGTGCCCCTTTTTTCAGCAAAAAGGGAAAGAACAAAGTAAAACTAGTTAAAAAGAAATTATTTCAGATACATTCCTACGTTTTTACAGAACATTTTTATCCCATATACAAAATGGCCTGCAATAAAGATTGTCTCTTCATTGTACAAATATCCAGAAACACTCTGTAGATGATATTCCTAACCAAAGTTAAAAATACACCAGACCATACCATACTTTACTTCTCCGTTCATTTTTCATCGAGACTGACTTAAGTACTGGATTCTTTTCAGTGTAATACTTTCATTAAGAAAAGACTTAATAATTTCTATATTTTTTTTGTTTCCTTTGTATGTTCTTCCCCCTATAGTATATCCCCTGTTGTCACTGTACTTGATTTTGGTACCCTGCAGCTTGTATATACATTTGTCTAACTTGGGGAGGAGAAGGGAATAACAAAATGCTGAAACAAGGACACAGGATGACCCATTGCAACAATAATACCCACAAGACACTATATCGGAAATGAACTTTACAACTTGGGGGTGGAGAAGGAGGGAGTGAGGTGGAGGAGGAAAGGGATAGTGGGAGAACAACAAAGGAGGGGGTAACAATGCTTGACAAGAAATGTACTCATGGGCTGGGAAGGTGGCTCAGTGGTAGAGTGCTTGCCTTGCAAGCCGGAGGCCCTGGGTTCGATTCCTCAGCACCACATAAGCAAAAAGAAAAAAGCCGGAAGTGGCGCTGTGGTTTGAGTGGTAGAGTGCTAACCTTGAGCTGAAGAGCTGAGGGACAGCGCCCAGGCCCAGAGTTCAAGCCCCACGACCGGACCCAAAAAAAAAAAAAAAGAAATGTACTCATTACCTTACTCAGGTAACTGTAACCCCTCTGTACAGTATTTTTACCATGAAATAAATTTTTAAAGGAAAAGACTTGATATTATATCTTGATATGAAAATCACTTAATGGAGTATTGTATTTAGTTGATCTATAAGAAACAAAAATCATTTAATTTGAGCTGTACATTTAATTGTAAAGAGCAATAACATTATATCCATGCCAAATAACTGAGAAATGTTCTCCATCATGTAAGTAAAACTTGTAATTCTTATGACTGCATAATATTACAAGAAAGCTATCCTAATAAAAGGCCAAAGGTAAGCTAAGAAATAAGTATTGAAAAGTAATAAGAAAAAAGACTTAGGTTAAGTTAACAAGATTAATGAAAGAGTCAATTGTAAAACTGCTAGAAATAGAATGTTTCTATTCATCTGGGTTTACATCAATAACTGCTTCAAATAAGGATCAAAACCTTATTATACAGAAAGGTATATGGAAATCAGATTTGGCTGACATTGGTAACTGTAACCACTTAATGCATCTTTTATATTCTTTACAATATGATATTCCTATTTCAATTGCTTTGTATGAGAATGTTAGGCATTAAGGAATAAATTGTGTCCCTCTCCCTTAAAATTCATCTGTTGAAAAACCTAACTTCCAGTGTAATAGATTTTGGACAGAAGATCTTTAGGAAGTAACTAGGTTTAAGTGAAGTCAGGAATGTAGGCTTCCATGATGAATAAGAGCCCGTATAAAAAGAAATATCAGCAAAACTTCCTTTGTCTTTCTTACTTTTATTATGTGAGAACACAAGGAGGAGTCCATATTAAAACCAAGCTCTTTGACTCGGGACTTTCAGCCCTGAGAACTGGAAGAAATACATTCATCTCTGTTGTTGAAGCTACCCACGGCATAGATTTTGCGATGAGAACTCAAGCTGATAATGGTAACATTTTTTTATTGCCATGTTGCAGAAAAAACTGCAGCACAGTTAAGATTAGGTAACATTTATGTGCATTAGAATCAAGTTTTCTGAAGATTTCTCAAATATTGCTCTTTCTTTTATACCTCCTAATGGTGGGAAAGTTCAATTAATTTAAAGTAGTGCTCTGAATGAAACTATATCCTCTTGAAACATGAATGTCAGGAAACAAGCTTTCTATGTCACTGTGAAAGATATACTAAATCTCTGTCCACCAGGGACATTTTGTAATCCACCCTCAAAGCAAACCCATGGTAAAACAAAACATCTCATCCCAGGGGCTTCTTGAGCTTGAATTGATCGCTTCTAACATTTGTCCAATCAATATTACCACTGGTCCTAGCTAGGAACCTCGCGAGTTCAATAAGTTTTGTAAGGGGAAGTAGAGTAGTTTCTCCTCTGAACTGCCTACATCCTCCTGATGCTCTCTTGTCCTGATTAAGAAGATACATGACAACACAGTGCAACGATCCATTTGCCTTCAAAGGTGATTTGTCTTTGTTTGTTAACTCTACAACACAAAATCTGGTAACATCTAAGACAATAACTGAATACTTGCAGTAATATATGTCAGCCAGATTTTCTTTCAAAACAAGGTGAAACTGAGGAAGGGAAGACAACTCCTTTAAATGCTATTCAAGTTTATGAACACCAGTAAGGGCAAGATGCTACATCTCTTTTTGGCATGCTCTCTCCATTTGTGTTATGAAACCTGAATGCGCCTGATGTGAAACTAGAATAATACTTAGTCTCTTGGGATGTTACATGTTCAAAAGTATTGTTATATCTATCACCTTCTAGTAATAGAGCCATTGACTAAGAATTACTTTCTCAACTAAACTGTTAGTCAAACAGGAAATGTCCTTATTTCTGTTGTATTTTTATATTGCAGACAAGCATTATCTTAGATGCCAAGGTCAGATAAAACATCCTAGATGCCAAGGTAAATGGCTTTATGTTGAGGTGACCCTGTTTTTAAACTGCATTTGCTTTCATCATTATTACGAATATCTTCATTATTATCACTAAATGCTGTTGCCCTTTGGACTTAGCACTCCCTCTCTGAGAACACAAAAATCTCATTAGGAAATGAAATGGCCTTGGAGAACAAGGGCCTATAAATCTCTCCATAAGACCCTTGTCTACACTTAGAGATGGCTTCTTTGAGCTTCCTCTCTTTTAAGCAGAAAAGCCAGAGTCTTTTATCTCTCATCATCAGTACTACTTTGAAGGCTGCTACTGACTATTGTAGCCAGAACATGTGCTCCATCAAAAATCCCAGTTGTTGCAGGATGGTATATATGCCAGTTGTGTTATAAAATCTTACTGGCTTGAGAATCCTTACTAGTCAAGAGTTTGGTGCATGCAGAATTGTCTGGAAAGAGACCATTTACAGTACACCACCTAAAAATATTTGAGCAAGGATTACGTGCATAGAAATAAGAGTTTCACAACTGGATATAATATATACCACTTAGTTGTGAGGCAAAAGACTTATATCATTTACTGCTTGCATGTCTTTCCCTTAGCTGAGGTATACAGAAGAAACAAAATTACAAGTGAGAGGAGTTCCAACTTTAGTGCTTCACAAAAGAGTGCTGGAAAGGGAAACAAATTCCATGATAGACCTGGCCCAGATTGTTACTGGAGCTGAGCAGTGGGCATCATGGCACAGCTGCTCATCAGCTCACAGTAAGATCTGGCAATTGCTGCCAGAACTCTCTTCATTTATGTGTGAAATAACCCAGAAATAACCCACTTGTGAAAAGCACTAGAAACCCAAAATAATTTTTTAAATCACATTATTGCCTCTATAAGGGCAGTAATGAATTTAAAAAGACCTTAAAAGTATGTGATGTTTGGTCCTTGCTCTCAATTTTGGATTATAATTATAAATTTATAAATAATAAAATATTACAATAAAATAAATTGAATTAATTAGGACATTAAGGTGGTAATGAATTGAAATGCACTACCCAAAACACAGATATAGCTGAAGAGTACATCCTGACAAGGCATTTGCCTGCACTTTCTTAATAAATTTAGACCTTTTAAAAATGGATTTGTCAACTGGGCACCACTGGCTCATGGCTATAATCCTAGCTTACTCTGGAGACCGAGATGTGTAAATCATAGTTTGAAGCCATCCCAGGCAGGAAAGTCCATGAACCTCCCAAAAAGCCAAAAGTGAAGCTGTGGCTCAAGTGGTAGAGCATTACTAGCCTTGAGTTTTAAAAACTCAGGAACAGGACAATGCCCAAGCCCTGAGTTCAAGTTCTGAGACCAGCACACTTGCACGTGAGGTGAGAGCATACATACACGCGCACATACACACAGAACTTGTTTTAAAATGTTCATAAAGCATTTGGCAGACAATAGTAAAATCTTCATAGACTTCAACAAGTTGTCAAGCCGATCTATTCATTTTAACCATTACTCTGAATTACAGAATTTTCCCCACTAAATGTGAAGCTTGGAATTACCACCATGATAATGGTATTAAAAGCTTCTTTTATTTCTAAAACTTTATGTATTTTTATAGTGCTTTGACTTCTACAAATCTGAAATCCATCCAAAGGAAAAAAAGCATTGATTTTACATGGACTAATTATTACCATGTCAAAAATGCCATTTTCTAACTAAATTCATACAACAAAGATTGCTGATAATTGCAGGGATTATTTCTTTGTAAGTCTTGTATTTTCCTAATTAAAATAACGGTGTATTTCCCAGGTAACATACTGGAGCCCTTTTCCTCTATGTAGAGGAAAGTGTAGGTATACACGTATGTATGTATGTATGCATGTAGATGTGTATAAGATACCATCTATAAGGCAATAAATAGAAATGTTTTCCCTTATTTGCAATAACTAGTACATGTGTAGGGCAAGCAGAAGAGGTCAAAAGCTATGTCCATATGACGATATAAAATGATGCTAACTGAAATGAACCCCAAGATAGGGACACAAGAGGTTTTATCTTTCACTGTTGTTTTTAAAGTACTTATAATGTACTATGTGATTTGTTTTGTTTCTTTTGTATGTTCTTCCCCCATGGTATAACCTCTGCTTTTACTGTATTTGATTCTAGTGTCCTGAATCTTGTATATACATTTTTCTAATTTGGGGAGGGGAAGGGAAATAACAAAATGCTGAAATAAGGATACAGGTTGACCCATTGTAACAATGAGATGTACAAGACACTAGATTGAAATGAACTTTACAGCTTGGTGGGGGGGGAGGGAATTGGGGAGGAAAGGGATGGTAGGGGAAAAACAAAGGAGGGGGTAACCATGCTCGATAGGAAGTGCACTCATTACCTTACTTTACTCAAGTAACTGTAACCTCTTTGTACAGTATCTTTACAATAAAAATATATATTAAAAAAGATACTGTCTATAAGACAATAAATAGAAATAAATAATAAATAAAAGAAATAAGAAAAAGGCAATAACAGAACCTGAATTTATATTTTCTTCCTTCTTTCCTTTTAAAGATTCAGCTCAGCATGTGCTTTGTTGTTATAATGACTTTTACTATGACTATAAAATGTATGTATGTGCATATATAAATACACATTAGATACATGTTTATTTAGAGATGAGTTTCAGTACCAGTCCTACTGCTAATCAATAGTTTTAATTCTGTAATTTACTTGCTCAAATCTCAATGGTTACACTTAAGATTCCAAATTTTGTGCTCATATTTGCTAAATATACATAACTATCATTTCAATTTGCTTGAAAGCAATCTGGACTCACATTTTATACTAACGCTCAAAGAAGGACCTGAAAGCTGTATTTTTAAGTCACATACAAATGCTTAATGAGTATTACATTAAGAGGTCACAATTGTGCTCTAAAGATTTTAAAGTGCACACAGACTTCCTTAAAACATAAACAAGACAAAATACCTTATACAATCTCCCCAGAAACTTAAAATTATCTCCATTATGGCTTTAGTTGGGACTCTCTGTTTATTGTGTCTATGAAAAAAATATAGAGTATGAAGTAAAACTGTTTATAAACAGCCAAACACCTAAATATGCTATGCTTACTATTGCTACTATGTAAAATGGCAAGTCCTAACAAAAAGGTAATAAAAATAAGACTTATTTTTTTTTTTTTAAAAAAAGCCCTCTCTATCTTAATGAAAGTTAACTGAAATACCAAAATTCTGACACACTTAAGAGACTGTTTTCTCCTGTGAAAATATTAGGAGATAAGATTCTTTTGTTCTCAATGTAGCTCTTAAAAAAAAAATGTAGTGTTCAGAATAACATAGTTTGTATTAGTTAATATTAGATTCCTGTCCAGGCTCTGAAAAAAGAACCTGAGTTTCCATGCACACATTTTCTATGAGGCTAACAGTTGCTTTTCTTCATAAATCAATCTATTGTTATACTTCATAATGAGAAGGCAGATTTACTGCCTTTTACCGCCTTTTCTCACCATTGGAAAGATGCTTATTTGGGGAAGAAAACATTTCTCTTCTTCAAGGGGTGTTTAGGATTAGGGAGGCAGGGGCAAGAACCTTTAACATCTGCTCCCTTCAAATGAATGACACCTCTAGTTCTCACAGCCTGGATGCTGAAAACCAAGTACCCTCAGTTGATAACAATTTTCTAAGCTGAAGAAGCATAATGAAATCACATCTCTAAAACACACATTTGGGTTTTAGGGGTTAGACAGTAAAACACAGAATTAACATGGCTAACAATGTCACTCAAATGCCACAGCATTATTGTCAGGTTCAGGAAAATAGGAGTTTAAAATAAAGACCTAGGATCCGGCATCTTGAATTTTCTCCAATGAAAACAAATTTAAAGTACTAGCTACCAACACTTCCATCATTTGAATCTTAGATGTTGTAGCAGAAGAACTCAATAGTTTTTAACATAGACTTATATACTTCTGTGTTTTTATTTTCTATTGTTTTTCCCTAAGAAAGAAATATTTAAGAATTATGAACTTTAGCCTTTTAATTTAAAAACAAGTAAAAGGCACATGGCAGCATCAAATTCCTAACCATCTGCCTTTTAAAAGGACACACACACACACACACACACACACACATAGACATACACACTCACCCACTCATTCCAGTCAGGCTTAACATTCTCAGCAAGTAAGTAGATCTTGATGGATCAGAGAGAAGCTTCCGTACTCATGATTCTACTTTTGGAAATGCAGCTATCTTTATACAGGCATCATGACTCCTACCGGGAAATGCAGTCAACCACACATTTCAAACAAACATACATAATGTAAAACAAAGAAAGCTAGGCAGGTGCTGAATTCAAGAAGAATCTCTATTTTCTGAAGAAAACTAAATCATGTCTTCTGACAATGAATATGGAATATTGCCTAGGAAGCTAACACTTCTTGTCACTTCAGGCTATTTTTTGTCACATAAGCAATGTTTTTTGACAGTTTTACAGGCTGCTATACCAAAGACTTCAGTATTTATGGTCTTTATTCACTTGGCTTTCTGCTCTTATCCATTGGTCACTAATCACTAAATAGTGGGGGGGTTGTCGTTGTTGTTGTTTTGTTTTTAAATGGGGCAGAAATTAGCTCAAAGGATGTCCTTTGACAATGGCAGCTTAGGACAGCACCAGCTAAAGGTCTTCTCCTTGGCTTCTTTCTCACTGGCCTCAATTTTCTTTTCCTCACAGACAACTTAATGAGGGCCCAAGATCCAGTGTTCAATTAAAGCAATAGTAGCAATGATTTACTGCTTTCTTAGCGGAGAGTTTGGAAATGCTTCTGAATCAATCCCCAGAAACACTCAATTTCAATCTCTCAAGAATGGTTTAAACTTGCTTTTAATCTTAATAAGAGTAGTTCCTATTGGTAAAATCATTATTTGAAAAGTTTACCTCTACAAACCTTACAATAGGCAAATATACAGTCATGTTGAATCTGTGTATGATACTCTAAAACTTCAACATATTTAATTTATAACATGGCTTACAAATTTCTTCCTACATAGTAACAGCTAATTATTATCCATTATACATAAAAGACCAAGCGCTAACAAGCAAGTTGAAGAAACAAACCTTTTTTCTACTTCACTGTCCTTAACTTAAATAAACATTACCAAGAGATTGGCTGGGTTTTACCTTATGATCAATATGAAATGTGAACAGACCATACCATCTCTTCCAGCTGGTTAGTGGAAACTGAAAGTTAAATTAGTCCACAAAATGGTGTTTTCTTATAAATTAAGCATGTGAAGGAAACCTAGAAATATTGGCATTATAATTTTCATAAATTTCCTGATATGTAGCATACTTTAAAATTTTGTAAGTATGGACTGATCAATATGAAGGGAAAAAGGGTAAGGGAAAAGGGAAGGAAAAGAAAGTGGAGAGGAGAGGAAGGAGAAGAAAGGAGAAGAGGAAAGAGGAAATCTGAAGGAACACTAACGCCCCACTAATGATCATATAAAATATAATTCATTATGGAGTGAAAATAATTTCTTAGGATCAGCTTCAGTCTTTTAAAGTGTGCTGGAATGAAAACATTTCAAAAGGTAATGTGTTCAAAAATGATTTCTTTAAAAGTTTTGGCTATCACCACATCTAAATAAACATAATACATTTTATCCTCTCTAGAAAAAAATAACTTATTAGCATCTATATACAATTACTTTTCCTGTTTATGCATAATAACTATTTAGACACTGTGTGGTTGCATTTGATTTACAGAGATCCACAGGAGAAAATCTCCTTGAACAGAGTTTTAGAGAATTTTATTTCCACTGATGAATGAGCAGTGAATGCTTTCTGAAATTTCAGATTCTAAATAACTACTATATTTCTTTAGGACAAAAACGTAAAACCAAATGAATGCTATATTCTCTAAATTTTGTGAGCATTTAGATTATATTTCACATATATTAACCAGAAAGACAACCCAAATTCTATTCAAATAGATTTTGAAAGTATTAAAAGAAAAGTTGAATACATGTAAGAATTTATGGTGACAAGTTTTTAAAAATTAACAAAACATTTTAGTATACAATTAAGTGACCACTGATTTTCATCCAATATATTTAGTCATTAGATGACAAGAGTTGTTATATTAAGTTCAGTTTGCAGTATATGACCTTATGCCCAAATGCATATAATTGGATACATTATGAATGTAAATCTTTTCAAACTATGCTGATACATAATTATGTGAAATATGAAAGAACAGAATCATGTTATTCTGAGTTAAAAGATTCATGTCAAATTGCTGAAGTACTTGGAGTTCTAATCCTTAGCTTCTCTAAGAAAATAAGAGAAATTACTTAATAATACATTCATGAGTACAGAAAACTTTTGTTTCTTTAATACTTATTTTAAGAATTCACCCACAGATAAAACCTACCAGTGAATTCTTAAAACTTTTGAAGTTAGAAGAGAAAGATAATAATTTGAAGAAAGAATGCCTATCAGGGATGCATTTATATAATGAAGTATTATAAAATCATACCTCCTATTTCTAAACTTTTTCTCTAAATTTTCTTAATCAGATTAATAATGAAATATGCAAGTTCATTATCTAAAGTTACTAAGATTCTCCTCAATTCTCCCATTAATTCTTCTATAAAAGTCTCTGTTCTCTATACTTGTTCTATCACTCCCAGAGCCCCCTGTCCCAAGTGCCTTGTAGACCATCTTAGAAGCTACCTTCCCTATGAAGTTATTGCACATAGTAAATAAACAGCTGGCCTTTTAAAAAAAAAATCAGAAATACAGGAAGCAAATTATCATCCTCACCTCTTTTAAAAGGAAACACAGTGGCCCTCAGGAATACAGAAGTGGCCCAAAGTTCATGTGTGTCAGCAAGGAATTCAGAGTGGTTGGAGTGAGCCTCTTGAAAAGAAAGCAGTCTACTCAGGCACTCACATGCATATTTAGATTAGATTGGCAGTTTAAATGACACCAAACACATGGTCATGACTTCGCAATTACTCATTCACCCCCCCCCCCCCCCACACACAGCATGTACACACTCACACACGCTAATCAGAAGCAAACATTCACCCTGAACTGTTTCAGAAATAGCCTCTTTCATCTGATAGTACTGTATGTGCAGTAAGGACATTCTGCTAGAGAGATCAAATGTCAAACATTTAACTCGGGTAATATACCCAGATCTTGAAAAACATTTCTTTGTTATTCCAGAATGTATTTCTGTTAGAAGTCTGACATGAGACCTTCAATAACTTTCCTGCACTAGTCCACAGAGTTTCATAAAGCACATAGTTAAAAGTTACTATGTAAAAGTTCCAAGATCTATTTATCTTATGACTAGCTTAACTGGAGGACCTGCCCTTCCTATCAGTTATAGCACACACTCCTATTCTGTAAACAGGACAAAGTCACTAAGGAAGATCTCTTTCCTTCTTATTCTGATATATTAGTGAGAAGCTGAAAGTGAGTGTAGATATAGGCTCTATGACAGAAGGAGAGTTTATAAAAGATGGAAAAATTTTTGAAATAATTATGTTTTTCTTTTGTATGAGTTTTACAACTTAATCTAAATGTCAAATATTTTGTAAACACCAGATTAATAGGGAGGTGGAGGGAACAGAATGATAGAGTGATTGAGAACAGAGGTCCAGGAAACAGAAGACTTGGTTTGAATCCAGTACAACCACTTTCTCGTTCTGTGACCTTAGGTAGGTAATACAATCCTTCCATGCCTCAGTCATATCATT
Source organism: Dipodomys spectabilis (assembly GCF_019054845.1). Taxonomy (NCBI): domain Eukaryota; kingdom Metazoa; phylum Chordata; class Mammalia; order Rodentia; family Heteromyidae; genus Dipodomys; species Dipodomys spectabilis. The sequence goes on along the minus strand of NW_024870835.1, from coordinate 3,445,608 downwards.
TCTCAAGTGCAGCAATGGAATCCATCACGGTACCAGTTCATATGGTTAACGTGTAGATAATGCACCTCGAACAGTACAGGGAATAAATGACAAATATTGGCTACTACTATTATTAATAACTGTGAAATAAGGATATTTAAAAATCAAAGCTACTTGGGTGACAGAAATCAAGAAGATTATAGTGTAAGGCAATCCTGGGCAAAAACAAAAACAGAAAAACACACACCAAAAAAGGGACTTCATTTGAACCAACAAAAAGTTGGTCCTAGTTGGTCATATGTACCATGATGACAAAGTAAGATTCATAAGTACAATCCAACCCAGGCATACACATGAGACCCTACTTAAAAAACAACTAAAACAAAAACGGCTGCAATCTCCAGTGGGACAGCACATGGCTAGCAAACACAGGCTTTAAGTTCAAAATGTAGTACCACAAAAAAAAGACTTTCCAAGAAATACAGCACCTGCTTTTAGACTGATGCAAAATTTCTTTTTTCTTTCTTTCTTTCTTTTTTTTTTTTGGGTCCAGTCGTGGGGCCTGAACTCTGGGCCTGGGCGCTGCCCCTCAGCTCTACAGCTCAAGGCTAGCACTCTATGTGAGCCACAGCACCACTTCCGGCTTTTTTTCTTTTTTGCTTATGTGGTGCTGAGAAATTGAACCCAGGGCCTCATGCATACAAAGGCAAGTGCTCTACCACTGAGCCACCTTCCCAGCCTCAAAATTTCTTTTCTTATAAACATAAACTTCTGAAGCTGGGAGCTGAAGAATGTCATATATATATCTATACCTATAGATATAGATATATATCTATAGATATATATGACATTCTAGAAATGACCTCTATGCAAACAGAAGAGACAAAGAGGAGAATTTTAACAAAAGATAGTTAATGTAAACATAAACCATCTATAGGCAAGAGACAGTTATTGAGAGTTCACAGGAAAAAGAAATGAAACTCACTGGGGTCCATTATTTTGTACTAACAAGCTTCTCTTGTACAAAGTATTAAAACACTAATATCACAATTCTGCTTTTTTCATTAACATACGTTAGTGATGCACGGAATAGCTCATGGTGACATATCAATGCAAGCATACAATGCATTCCGATGACTCTGTTCTTAACAAATCATTTTGATTTTACACACTTATGTACTTCTGTCATAGATTCGCTTGTCTCAGGAATAAAAAGACAAAAACAAATGAGTGCCCATTGCTCAATGACAGAAATGTCTGTCCTATAGTAGTTTTCTAACTTATGAAACATATTACAAAAGAATTCAGAGGTGGTATGACACCTCATACTGAATTGAAACTCCTTTACTCTGACAAATTAAGATTGAGTAGACTTCATCATAAACACCTGCTCACGCAGCATCATCAAGGTCAGCTGATTTCTCCTTTTCCTTAAAAATAACACAGTCACTACATACATGCAAATCCCCTGTTCTTAGTTGGAGTTTATTTAATTTGTGGTTCTAGGTTTGAACTCAGGTCCTTAAGCTTGCTAGACTGGCATAATACTGCTGAGTCACACGGTCAGCCCTCAAGAGGGAAGGTGTGTGTGTGTTTTCTTTTAAAACAGAAGTAATCAAATATGAAGTAATTTAGAAATAAGAGTGTTTCCAATGTTATCTAAAAGCTTTTTAATGTTCAGTCTGTACCTATCATTAAAATTTAATATAAACCAACACAATTACCATCAATGAGAAGCAGGTGTTGGATAATTACATTAGTATCAACACTACAGGAAAATTAAAATTACTTCCCATGTGATGAAGTTCTGATAAATTTCAATTCATTGGTTAACTGAATCTTAAGATCAAAAGGCCCTGCATATGGTACTAATAAATCAAATAGAGCCATCAAATCTACAGTCTGTTTTCTTTGGCTAAAACTGCAAAGTTCTACTTACATAGTCTTATCTACTCCTAAAAATACTTTGTGAAGCCAAATTTAACTCACTAAGAGTACAGAAAATATAGCAGTAGCCAGCTGCACCATCCTGGGGAGTTGGAAGTTCCAAGATCTCATTGTGTGATGGTCTAGACTAGCTGGCCTATTCTTCTTCCTTACCTTTTTAGATATTATAATCATCTAAATCTCCATCCAGAAAAGTAAAAATGCTACTTCTTGATACAGACTAAAATGTTATAAATTCTTTTTGTTAATGAAACTTACAATGAATCAATGTACTTAATAAAAACCCTAGCTATTAACGTATGTACACTGAAAGTAATAAAATGAAGAATTCTCAAGAACCTCTTCCCTTTTCTACTTACATATCATCAAGAATTCCTGATGCTAGGAATTCTATTCAGGGATTTATACTCCAATTTGTCTCCTTTTTATAAATGGATTGAAAGTTTGTGTGATGGTGGTCTTATCTGAAAGAAAAGGAACTAAGAAAAGGTAATAGAAGAAGGATAAAAAACCTAAGACAATAGCCGGGCGCCAGTGGCTCACACTTGTAATCCTAGCTACTCAGGAGGCTGAGATCTGAGGATCACAGTTCAAAGCCAGCCCAGGCAGGAAAGTTCGTGAGACTCTTATCTCCAATAAGCCACCAGAAAACCGGAAGTTCACTGTGGCTCAAGCGGTAGAGTGCTCGCCTTGAGCTGAAGAGCTGATGGATAGCGCCCAAGCCCAGAGTTCAAGCCCAGAGTTCAGAGATCAACAACAACAAAAAAAAAAACAAAACAAAAAACCTAAGACAAATCCAACCATCTCATAGTTGATTTCCCTAAGGAGGCTATCCACAAATGATACTATGTCATATACTGCCTACTTTAAGGAATATGTAAAAATAAATGGTGGGACTATGGTGTGTTTTTTACTTCTTTATAAAACTAGCCTCTATACTAAATGCTAGGGGCCTAGTTCATTGTTAGAGTATGTACTGTGTTTAGCATTCTCAAGGCCATGAGTTTAATCATACCAAAAGACAACAGATAAGTATGTCCAACGGTATCAAAATATGATATATATTGCTAAAAATTTAATAAATCTCTAAAACGCATTTAAACTCTATCAAAACCACCATGAAGATGTATCTGATATATTAAGAGGCAGCTATACTGTGAAGCTAATGAAGATACAAAATCCTGCGTTGCATAGCCAAATAGCTAGATGTTTTTCCATTATTTTGTAAAAATATATAAAATTTGTATTTTTTCGTTTCTTAATGAAAGCTATCCAAAACATGAATCTACCCCTGTTAAAATATTAATCTGACTCAGATGTATTGTAGCTTCAATAGTTACTTTAAAATGTTATAGTCACATGATGATACAAAAAATTGTCACTATCATTCAAATACAAAAATAAAATCAAATTATATCTACACATGTAAAAAAAACTAGCCTCTACTTTGCCAATAAACTTGAAATATATAAAATGTTATTAGTTCAACTGAGAACATATAAAACAGTAAGAAATACACTCTTTCATGTCCAGAAGGATTTGAGAAAGGTTTAATAATTTGTCCTAAAATGCTAAGCTCTCAACCAGAAAAATTTTACTCATCCTCTTGACACCAACATACCTAAGGTGAAACAACTAAAAGTGCCTAATGGAAATGCTAGTGGAAAACCCTTCTACAGAAGTAAACTTTGTCTTACCACAAATAAAATAAAAATGACTTCAAGATTTGGGAACAAGCAAGCATTAGGCCCTGAGTTCAAATCTCAATACCCATGAGAGCAAGAGGAAATGAGGGAGGGGGGAGAGAAGGTAGGGAGGGTGGGAAAAATGTTCTAGTGCATTTAAACAGCTATCCCATGTGGAGAACCACCATCCTAAACTACTATGTTTTAAAATCATCTACAGGAATTTCATGTAATCATGTACTAGTAATTGACAACGCATTCCATTAGAATAAAGTTATAATTTGAGACCATTGTGAAGTAATACTTTTGGTCTGACCAAATCTGCTTGAATGGTTCCTCTCTTTCTGGCTTTTATGGTCAAGATGTATTTGGAAGCAAGCTAGAATTTCTGATACACAAAGTATTTAGATCTCATCTCTCTCTCTCTCTAGTTTTAGTAGGACTATTCCATAATCCCTTAAATAGAAACCAAATTCCCATTTCCAGTTGTCTCTATTACTGTATTTCACTCACAGATTCATACTAGATTCCATTAGTCAACAAGACCCAAAGTGCTACATGTGAAGACTGATACTTGCTAGCAATGAGAATCAATGAATATCTCCCTCTTCTCCTCCTTTTCCCCCTTTCCCTCCCTCAGTCCCCGCGGGGGGTGGGGGGGGTGCCCCCATCCCAGCTATGGGTTTGTTAAAGAAAGACCAACAAGGTGTTGGTCTGGCTCCTGTCATCAAGATTTGTTTGGAGGCCCAATCAGTGGTAATAAACCTTGCAAGAGTGGAAAAAGCCTATTTATAAATGCTTTCAGCTGCCACAGACATCACTGCAGATGACAGATCCCATTCCACAGATGCCCTAAGCTCCTATTCTAAAGATGTGCTGGAATAATATAGCCTAGTGAATATCTGACCACACTAGATATTTTATACTCAAGAGAATTCCCAGTAAGAAATGCAGATTGATTTTTACAGTTATAACCCTTGGTTATACTCTGTGGTGAAAAACCAAGATATTTTCTAGATAGATTAGATAGATAGATAGATAGATAGATAGATAGATAGATAGATAGATAGATAGATAGATAGATAGATAGATAGATAGATAGATAGATAGATAGATAGATAGATAGATAGATTAGATAGATAGATAGATAGATAGATAGATAGATAGATAGATAGATAGATAGATAGATAGATAGATAGATAGATAGATAGATTTTTAAATTATCCTGATTGGAACCTAGATGACAAGTTAAAGGCCCAGTAGTGCTATTTTATGCAGATGCTACTACTCTCTACCATAGGAATGCTGTGTATTATGATGGCATTTCAGGTCTTTTTCATGTTTCTAGTACATTATTCCATACTTCCCTTTCTATGTAAGTTATTAAATATTAGTCACATTTCTCAACTCCTTTAGTAGTGGGAGGATGAAGATTTGAAAGAGTCCTTCTGACTTTGCACCCTGTACAGCTGGGGTCTTCAATCTTCCCACTAAAGACCTCATAGTATTTTATTTTATTTTATTTTTTGGGTCCGGTCATGGGGCCTGAACTCTGGGCCTGGGCACTGTCCCTCAGCTCTTCAGCTCAAGACTAGTGCTCTACCACTTGAGCCACAGCGCCACTTCCAGCTTTTTTCTGTTTGCTTATGTGGTGCTGAGGAATCGAACCCAGGGCCTCATGCATGCAAGGCAAGCACTCTACCACTGAGCCACCTTCCCAGCCCCCCTCATAGTATTTTAGACTTCATAGTCAGTACAGTCTCTGTCAAAACCACACAACTGTGATCATAAAAACAAGCAGAGGCAGAAATGTGCATAGCTGTGTTTAATAAAACTTTATTTATAAAAAAACAAGCAGTGTGCCAGACTGGTTCCCTGAGCTCTAGTTTGCTGGTTCCTACTCTCTGGGTAAGTAGCACAACAACATCATGTTTTCAGTGGAGAGGGGCTTGGATAACATTGTTAAAACCGTATTTCTTTGATTTGGTTTGCAATGTTATTTCCCTTGGCCTATTTTTGTTTATAAAAACTATAAACTTGCTTTTGCAGAGATACAAAAAAAAAACCCTTAGTGACTTTATTCACACATTTTATTTAGTTTTCTGTTCCTTTAAGATTCCATTAGTGGGGGGAGGAGAAGGGGGGATGAGGGAGGAACAGATGGGAAGGGGAAACAAAGGAGGAGGCAACAATGCTTGATAAGAAATGTACTCATTACTTTGCCCATGTAATTGTAACCCCTCTGTACAGTATTTTGACAATTAAAAAAAAAAAGATTCCATTAGTCAACAAGACCCAAAGTGCTACAGATACTTGCTATAACGTTACCTAAAATGAGAATCAATATCTCCCTCCCTCTCCTCCTTTTTCCTCCTTCCCTCCCTCCCTCTCTCCCCCACCCTCGATTTTTATCCCACATAAGAGCAATGTTCTGATCTTGTCTGAGTTTTTCAGAATTACTGTGGAAGCCAAATTGTGATACATTATACTTAAGAGGGAATTTACATGGGAGTTATATTGTTGAATGAGTACAAATAAGTTTCATCACTAAAATACTCTATAGCAGACATATAGTTAGTTCCTTTGATACAGCAATTATCTTTAAAAAGGCAGTTGGGAAAAAGTTACCAAGTCACTGCAAACTTCTATAGGATGGTTACCCAGAGGTCATTGATTTAACAAGCACCATTCCTTAGTTTTCTCAAAAGCTCAAGTATTAAAAATGGGTAAGTGTAGATATCAGGATGTTCATGTTCTATAAGAGGAATGTAGGGCTGGATCATTTTCATGGTGGGGAGGAGTTACACCTGTAACTTCACCACCACTCACAATAATACCCAATCAAACCAATAAACACATACATGCTTCAAGTTCAAACTGATGTTTATGAAGATCAATGTTTTGAATCTCAGCTAGAAAAAATTTTCCACACTAGAACATTTAACCAAATTGATTCTTATATAAGCCTAAAAACAAACATGAAGAGTAACTCTTGATAAGTAAGAAATCTGCAATTTACTTCTTTGAACATTTAGTTTAATAAACAACAAAACTGGCTCACACCTGTAATCCTAGTTACTCAAAAGGCTGAGATCTGAGATCATGAGTCAAAGTTAGCCTAGGCAGAAAAGTCTGTGAGACACTTATCTCCAATAAACTACTCAGAAAAAGCCAGAATTAGTGCTGTGTCTCAAATAGTAGAGCAATAGCCTTGAGCACAAAGAGGGTCAGAAACAGTGTTCAGGCCATGAGTTCAAACCCCAGGGCTGGCTACAAAACAAAACAAACAAAACAAAAAACCCACTGAACAGTCAGCTGAAAAGAAAAATCAAAGTTTGAGGGGAAATGGCAGAATGTGTCATTTAAAAAAAGAAAGCAGGTTCCTTTCAGAAAAGTCTTTCATTGAAGAACAACAATAATAAGATATTTGACAAAAATAAAAAGCAAATGGAAGGAAAAAATATCTGAAAAGATAGGATCCTTCAGAAAGGTTTTCACAAGTTGCAGACCAGAGAATTGAGGAAAGAGTTATCTCCATCAACAACAAAGATGTGAGACTGTTCAGTTTATCTTGTTTTGGGGAATGGGATATAACTTACCTAATGAAATGTTTATCTGGGGAGAGAGATAACCCATCTTCCTAAATATCAGAATTCTCCAAATCTTCTCAACAGTCTCAGAATCATGAAGAAATAGGAAATTATATCAATACAATGTCAAGAATTCTGAATGCTGCTGTAGAACTAGAAGTCAATGTTTCAGCAAATCCATACCAAAATGGCACAAATGTTATTTGTAATAACATATCTTACAACAGCCAAAAGGGTAGTGCATCAAAGACAATAGAATTGTACACCAGCTAATGAAAAGACATGCAAAATGTCTTTATTTTTATTGTCATAAAAAAGAATGAAGTTCTGTTCATGTTGATGAACACTAAAATCATTATAACTAAGCATGGTCCCAGACACAAAATGCCACATCTTACTTAAATGATTCCATGATCACAAATGATCCAAAATAAGCACATTTACAGACAGAAAGTATAAGTGCTGCCTAAGGCTAGAGGCAATGGGAAATTGAGAGTCAATAGCTAAAGGGCATGGAAATTATTTTGGGCTCAAGGAAACTGTTCTAAAATTGATTTCAGGGATAGCTGCATAACTTTGTGACTATACTAAAGATAGAATGCATCAATGAACACTTTATCCTACTGGGGTTTAAACTTGGGGTCTTAGGTTTGCCTGGCAGAGACCAGAAGGAACCACATTCCAATCCTTTTATTGTACTGGTAATTTTGAGATAGGATCTCACTTTTTGCCAGGGTCTGTGCCTAGTTCGCAATTCTTCCTGTCATAGCTAAGATGACAGGTGCATGTAATCACACCCAGCTTCTATTAAGATGGAGTTTCATGAACATTTTTATCCAGATTGGCTTGAAACTGAAATCCTTCCAATCTCAGCCTTCCCTGTAGCTGGGATGACCAATGTGTATCAATCACCATGCCAGTTATTAGAATTAAAAAAGGGTCTCATGAACTTTTTGCCTGGCTACCCTTAACTGATCTGACTTCAGCATCCCAAGTATGTAGGATTATAGCCATGAGCCACTTGCATCCAGCTCAAAAAGAGCACTTTAAATGGGTGAATTATATTGCAATATAAGCAGCTATTTTTAAAAAGACAAAACTGAACGTATGTTCACAGTTGGTTTTCCTTTTCTTACTCTGTCTAATAAGACAATTTGAGTCACTTCTTGTGTTGTCCAAGGTTAAAATGTAATTAAATCATGTATAATTTGGGCATTGTGTAATACTCTGGCCCACTGGATTATTAAAGAAATTTCTAAAATGGAAATGTTATGAGAATCAACAAGGAAAATTTAGTGGTCAGTTTGGCAGCAACCTTTCAACGACAGATAAAATAAAATGTGAAACATTAGCCAAAGAAAACAGTAGTAGATTTGACAGTGTTACATGAAGAAGGATACAGATTAAACAAGTATAGTGAGATATATGGAGATAAAAGGCAAGGTGCTAAGTTTAAATAGTGATTAGAAAAGTAGAATTATTAATTTTCCTCTAAAGCTATAAATATGGATAGGACTTTAGAAGCAAAACATAGATCCTTGTTATATAGATTAAGGCCTGCTAGTTGAAAAAGTATTAATGTAAATGAAAAATGGCGATGTAATTATGGTATGATAAAAGTTCTGATTCTCAAATAATCATAAATGAATTGCTTTATATAAAATATTGGCAAGCTATATAGATATAAAAATTGTATGTACATTTTTCTGACTTACATTTGTACATGTCTGAAATGTGTCAACACAATTAGTGAACAGCATTGGAGAATCCAGGTATGATCCCAGACCTCAGGGGTCTACAATCTAGTTTGTGCTTTAAAGTTGTCATGCCTTTTGCTTCAGTACTTCACATTTACCAGGAATTCTTCAGACATAAGAAACAACCTCTCCAAAATACTTAGGTAAGAAGGAACAATTATGGGCTGGGAAGGTGGCTCAGTGGTAGAGCGCTTGCCTTGCATGCATGAGGCCCTGGGTTCAATTCCTCAGCACCACATAAGCAGAAAAAAAAAAGCCAGAAGTGGAGCTGTGGCTCAAGTGGTAGAGTGCTAGCCTTGAGCTGAAGAGCTGAGGACAGCCCCCAAATTAAGATGTTTTATAGATTAAGCTGAGATACAATTCACATATGATTTACGTGTAGAAAAGTGTACAAATCTAGTTGAATAGCTCAATTATTTCATATGTTGTGTATATATCAGATCAACATCTAGAACAGTTCACATCATAACAGCATCAGACAATGGTTTGTCAGATCACAAAGCTAGATTTCTTCCTGAGCCTTACATATTTACCTAAAGGACTAAGTATGTGTAGGGCAGAGGGGGTGTGTGGAGGGAGTGGTAATTGTAGCATGTAGGCAAGAATTCATTGTATATTAACACAGAATTGAGAAATATAAGTGAAGGAGGAGGTCAAAGGGGGGATGAAGGTATTGAAATGATGACACAGCTCAAGGTTCATTGAACACATAAACTACTTCGTTAAATTGCAAAAAAAAAAAAAATCTATACATAACCTAAAATTAAGATAAGTAAGGGAGGGGGGTGGGGGGGGGGGGTTGAGAATGTTGAAAGGGGTGACACTGATCAAGATGTACTGTATTCATAAACTGCTTTGTTGAATGGCAACTCCTTTGTATAACTACTTAAAGATAATAAAAAATATTCAAAAGAAGAAAGAATTTTCTAAAAGACAAATTAATATCAGTCATCTAGTTGGAATAAAATCCCATTAGATGACTAGGCACTGTATATAGTAAATCCTAGCTACATTTTTAGAATTTTTATTTCATGTGACGATTGTAGGGTTTGAACTCTGGGCCTAGGCACTGATCATAAGCTTTTGTGCTCAGGGTTAATGCTTTACCACTTGAGTCACAGCTCCCTTTCCAGATTTTTTTCTTTTTCATTCATTCTTTCTTTGTTTCTTTTTTGGTGGTTAATTGGTAAGTGTCTCAGGACTTTCCTGCCTGGGCTGTCCTCAGATCTTAGCCTTTTGAGTAGCTAGATTACAGGCGTGAGTGCATCACTGGTGCCCAGCCAGAACAGGCTTTTTAAAGACAGGGATATTAAGATAGAGGAGGATGCAGACTGGGTGATTCCCGAGGTGGCTAGAGTGTGAAGAGCTTATTTGAAAGGGTCCATGTCATCCAGTAAAGAGCTCTCTGTGAAGCATTACAGAGCTTTCCATTTTTGTCCTATTTGCTATTTTTACAGCAGATTTCATAAACATATAGAAGGTGTGCTCACTAGTGGAAAGGATAGTTTATTCCACTTCAACCCAAAATTACGTTTAAAAATCCTTATAACGTAGAAATACTATACTCAAGTAGAAATTCTAGACACAACCGAAGGAAATAAAATTTAACAACGATGAATGCAAATTCCTCCATTTAAAAAATCAAACAATTATCCTGATTAGGAAAGGATGAAAGAGAACAGATAATTTTTATGGTGAAAAAGATCTTGAGTATTTTAGTATATTAAACTGTATTAATAGAAAAATTACTGTCAGTCATAGAAAATTAGCCTTGTCCCATCAAGCATCTCTTCTTGACTTTGATGTTATCTTTTAAAGATGCCAATAAAGTAGAAACGACAATCAAGGGATGAAACTCTGAGGCTGTGAGAAACCAGTCATGGTTTAAGAAAAGATGAGGTAGAGACATAGTAGTTATCTTTAGGTTCTTTTTTTTTTTTTTTTGAGTACTGTTCTTAGAAGTTCTTCAAGTCTTCTGATCAACATCAGATTTAACTTCTTTGCAACTCAGGATGCTTGGGAACATACAGAAACTTGGGAGAGGCCTTGGGGAGTTGATGGGAAGCTAGTCATCTTGGGAGATTTCTTGAGGTATGTTGATCCTTGACAAGACACCACTGAGAGGCCCTTCCTTAAACCTATTGATCTCATATAGTTGTTTTCTGTATCATCATCTGGACTTTAGTGTCTCAAAATAGAAAAATGTGAGAAATATAAGCCTATATATGCATACCTACCTACCTACATACAGACACTAAAGTCCCATATTTCACAAACATGGATGGATTTCTAGTCATTCACTGGATATTTTTCAAATACTCATAGAGACAAAGAGTGATGTTTTTACCTACTTTGTTTTAGGGAAAATATAGTAGTATATAGAAACAATGCTACTAGTTGATAACATATGATTAGATTTAAAAGTTAAAGTGATGAGACAGATAGATATAAATCCAGTCTTCTTCGTAGACCAGCACATTTTCTCTTGCAAATGTTAAGTGACATTATATTATGTACTGTGCCCTTACTATAAAGATTTCCTTTCAATTTTAAAATAATTCAATAATATAATATAGGTATGGATATTTTGGGTTATGTTACAAAAGGCCAATGACTGAAAATTGTCATTCAGCAGCTATACCCAATGAAGCTATGTTTACCGATTTATTTATTTACTTACTTACCTAACTTTTAAAGTGCTGTGATTCAAACTCAGGGTATTATGCATGCAAGTCAAAGCATTGCACCACTCAGTCCAGGCCCTAGTCCTTGTTCTTTTGAGACATGGTTTCACTATGTATGTATCTCAAGTTACAAGCTGGCCCTGAACTTGCAACCTTTCTTTCTCCCCCTTCTCAGTACTGGAATTATAGGTATATACTGCCACACTTAGCCTAACTACTTCCAACTGCTTGGGAGAGGCAATATTATTTCAAAGGAGCAAAGGTGATTACTGACACTATAGAATAATTGGTGGTACATTTTTGTAAAATCCTAATCACTTAAAAGGAAGAGGTAAATATACTGTAAGGCCACAGAAAAGGAGAGTAATAAAGAAAAAGCTATAACTATACCTGGAGATATACTTATAACTGATATAATAATAAATTGGTTTCTATTATTTGAAAGTATTTAATCATTGCTTAATGTGAGTTATCATTTCTACAAAGCTTTACATGTAAAAAATTATAGTTACTTGCCGGGCGCTGGTGGCTCACGCCTGTAATCCTAGCTACCTAGGAGGCTGAGATGTGAGGATCGCAGTTCAAAGCCAGCCCGGGCAGGAGAGACCGTGAGACTCCTATCTCCAATAAACCACCAGAAAACCGGAAGTGGCACTGTAGCTCAAGTGGTAGAGCGCTCGCCTTGAGCTGAAGAGCTGAGGGACTGTGCCCAGGCCCAGAGTTCAAGCCCCACGACCGACCAAAAAAAAAAAAAAATTATAGTTACTTTAATTATCCTTTACAGCAACTACCAACTCATTCAATGCCACCATCCTGGCTTCTTTACAGGTGAGGAAAAAATGATTCAGAGAGTGTGTAAGGTTTCCTCCTGCACAACACAGAAAAGCTAGACAGACTTGTACACAGGCTCTAGCTGAGAGATACTAACAGACCAAACACAGGGGATACAACTAAGGTTTCCAGGGTTCTGGAACCTGGATTGGGGGCACAGAGTCACCCGGAATCAGAATCAAGGTTTTAGGTATTTGTACCTATATAGGCAAGGAGGCAGGCAAGTTCTTCTGTATCGGAACATAAAATGAGATGTCAATAGTGCAAAGCCAGGACTGGGGAACGATTAAAAAAAAACAAACAGCTATGGCTCCTCCTACCTTGACTTATAGCCCATTGGTGGCTATGGATGAGTCAGAAAATTAACAGTCTAAGATACTACAGTGCATATTTGTGGTAGGACATGGGATGGAGTAATGGGTAGTGATCATTCAACTCTGGTACCTCTGCCAATTCTATGTCTAGATTCATAATTTTGTAGTACAGGAGGACAGATGTGTTCTACTAAGATATAAAACTAGTTCTAACTTCCTTGCACCTTGGCTAGGGCTAGCTTTAGCCACAGAGTATTAAATATTACCTAAAGATAAACCTGTAGTTAACATGGAAAAAAATTTTTAAATTCATCCTAAGAAAATATTACAAAACAGGAAATAAAATGTTAGAGAGAAAGTTTGGAAAAACTAGGCTTCCAGAAAATAAGATTAATAATAATAATAATAATAGGCCAGTAGATACCAAGTCTGGCTCCCATCATTTTCACTTTTAAAAAAATAAACCCATTAAAAAAACTGTGTCCAGCCTAGGCAGGAAAATCCATGGGGCTCTTGTTTCTAATTAACCACTAAAAAACCAGAAGGGAAGCTGTGGTTCAAAATGGGTGGTAGAGTACTAGATTAGAGCAACAAAGCTAAGAGCCAGAGCCTAGACTCTGAGTTCAAGCCCCAGTACTGACAAACAAGTAACACACACACACACACACACACACACACAGAATCCTGGGGCTTGAACTCAGGGCATAGGCGCTTTGGCGCTTTCCCTGAGCTCTTAGGCTCAAGGCTAGCATTCTACCACTTTGAACCACAGCTCCACTTCCGGTTTTTGAGTGGTTAGTTGGAGTTTAGAATCTCACAGAGACTTTCCTGCTCAGACTTCCTTGGAACCGCAATCCTCAAATCTCGGCGTCCTGAGCAGCTAGGATGACAAGTGTGAGCCACCAGTTTCTGGCCCAATATAACTTTTTGAAGGGGGAAGCAGGAGGGGATTTGCAAGGGAAGATTTCAGTCCATCGTGACCCATGTGAAAGAAGGGCAGGTGAAGAAAGGGCCCATAAGAGTAAGAAGAGGCCATAATTTCCCCAGGTTCATTGATCACCACCTGTGAAACTGACAGTTGGAAGAACCAATCCATAGTGTTTCCCAAGGCAACAGATGGAGCAAATGAATTAGTCACTGCCTTCCCCATGATGCTGGGCACAAAACCCTTTGGAGGGAAGGTAGTTAGGCAGAGCATCCTGCTGAAATAAACCTGACATCTGCTTAATCTTCTCCCTCAGCCTCCAACTCCATACTGGATATTTCAAATGGATAACAACTTGAAAGCTCCATGTGGACTTTTCTTTCATTATTATTATTTCAAACACTAAATGTTATCTACTTAAGGATCTCACCTTGGCTACATGCCCTGGCAGAAGGCAGGATTTTTCAGCTAATAAGGGCCTGGAGGCTTTACAAGACCACAGGAGTTTTCAAAAATATTCCTACATATTCATAGTAGTCAAATTAATAGATCTAATGCCAGATGGAAAGTGGCATTTTATGGGTAGCTTTAAGAGGTACTAATGGGATAACTTTTAAAGCTACTTTAAAACACGCAGTTATGAATCTAATGCAAAATCATGTTGCTTTTCATATTGGCTATAATTTCTCTGATCTGTAATGAACTAATCAGAAAAAAAATAATAACACCAAAACAGGCATTTTTCTTCTCAGGAAAATACTTGGCATCCGGGAAATAAATGTAGGTTAACTATCTTTTAACTGCCCTTTCTATAACAATTAAGAGCTTTGCTTTGAGTCACTAACTTAGTTCATAGTCACACAGAATGAAAGCAAATCAATCTTTCATGAGAAGTACAATACTTGCCTTCAGATGGATTAAAACATACTAGCCAAGTTTGTATTTTTACAGGCCCTAAGCTGTTGAAGAGCCAACTGAAGTACTGACAACGGACAGCAGAGATCAGGTAGAGTGAAGGGAAACCAGTACAACCAGCTACGGTTACAAAGATTTTCTGAATTCAGAAGCCTGGGGTCAGGTCAGGACCTTGGGGTCAGGCTGTTATCTGAGGAAGCAGAGTCCTCCCAAATTCACCATTCTAACCACTGCCACAAGATGCACGAAGCAGAGTAGAAAAGTGAACTAACCTGAATCAACACAATGTCTATCACAGCACAGTCACATCCAAAGGAAGGGAAGGCCTACCAAACCACATTTTCAACTTTTTAGACAAAGTTATGTCTTTGACATCTTTTAGCAGCACTGCAAATAACAGTTAACTTACTGGCCACCAATAGCTCTTGCCTATAATCCTAGCTACTTGGGAATCTGAGTTCTGAGGATTGCAGTTTGAATCCAGCCTGGGCAGGAAAGTCAGTGAGACTCTTATGTCCAATAAACTAACCCTCACTCAAAACAAAATAAAACAAACAACCAGAACTGGAGCAGTGGCTCAAGTGGTAGAGTACTAACCTTGAGCAAAAAAAGGTCAGGGACAGCATCCAGCCCGAGTTCAAGCTCCAGGACTGGGGTGTGCATGCACTACACAGAGTTAATCCTTTATATATCTTTCCTCATAATGTATGAGGCTAATCATTACCAGAATCCTCACTTTACTACAAGAGAGATAAATATGGCATGTTCTCACACATGTGGAAGCTGCAAAGGCTGACCACATAGAAGCAGAAAATAGAATAGTAGTTACTAGTGCCTAAAAATAATAAGGGAGGGAAGAGGAAGATGACAATTAGGCGCATATCTGAAAACAGAAAAGCGGAGCTTAAATGCTTGTAGCAGAAAGAAATGCTGTATGTTGGGGTGATGAATATGTCATTTATCCTGATCAACCTTTGTACAACATATACATGCACTGAAGTACATGTAATTAGTATAGGCCAATTGGATTGACTGTTAGGAAAGTATATTGTACTTTTTAATGTTACTTTGCAAAAACCAACATTTGTTTCATTTGTATCTAAATAAAACTGAGGGAGAAATTTTAAAAATGATGTGTTGCTCCCCAAAGTAAGGCAATCTACCTTCCTACATTCCTGTGCCAATGCACTATGATTATACTCAGCACCCTATCCAACACATATTTATGGGGTGCACTAATGCTGAAAGCTGATGTTAGAGGATGTAGATACTGCCAAAGCTGACAGAACCACAAACTCAACTGTAAAGTGCTGTATGCAAGAGCTGAGGTGTCAAATAAGAGAAAGGTGAAGCAAGAGTGTGTTGATGCTGTAGTAAGACATCCTAACTCAAGGACCAAGAAAAATAAAGCCAAATCATGGGTGAGGCACTGTTAGGAGGTTTGGCTAATAGAGATCTGTCAGTAGGAAGATGCTCAAATCAATTATTTACCTACCTTACATATTTCAATAAACTTAACATTTATAAATACACATTAATCAACTAATCTTTTGATGCAGGATCAATGAGTTTTGAGTGAGGTATACAAAGTGTTTCGCATATAAATGATACTCTTAATGCACTGCTACTAGTAACTATCATTTATAAGCAAGATGTCAGGGACTCACATAGCTATTACAACACAGATGTCCTTCTAGTTTCTCAATGCTTTTCCTTTGAGTGTTTTAGACCTATTTTTAGACTTCCCTTTTGGTCTCAATTTACTTTACATAAAACAATTACTCCTTTGGGAATACATTATTAGTTTATAGAACATTCAATAACTAATGTAATCACAGCAGAAATGACATACAGATTTGGGGACTACACAGGTTTTGTGGTGAGTCCATCATTCATGCAATCTTTGAAAGCAAAGGTACACAATTTTAAGAGAGCAGAAACCTATGAAGGGTGAGAGTAAGAGGGAGGGGACCAAGTGCAGGCCCACTGCTTGAAATTCAGTTGTAGAACTTGTAGAAGGGCTGGGAAAAAAGGGCAGTTGTGCTGCACGCAACAGACAAGTTCCAATGTAGAGACTCCCCAAAGCAAAGACAGAAGGGAGCCCATCTATTTATCTTCACATACGTTTTAGTGTACCTTGGAACAATAACATTTTAATGTTTATGTGCTGAAGCTGTGCCTCTTCTTAAGAAAAAACAAGACAAAATGGGCAATATTTTATTTTCCGAAATGATAATTTTTTTTTTACTAGTTTCAACCCCTCACAGTGACAAACTATACCTGGGTACAACTTTTGCTTTATAGCTGTTTATAATTTGTCGTTTACATACTACCCTTAGCTATGCGACAAACTCTGGTACATTTAATTAAATATATAGTGGAGTATGTAAGTACCAACACAGCCATCAGTAAGGTGCTTATTTATTTATTTATTTATTGTTGGTCTTGGGGCTTGAACTCTGGGCGCTGTTCCTGAGCTCTTCAGCTCAAGGTGAGTACTCTACCACTTGAGCCACAATGCCACAGTGCCACTTCCAGTTTTCTGGTAATTAAAGTCTCACAGACTTTCCTGCCCAGGCTGGCTCTAAACTGCGATCCTTAGGCCTCCTGAGTAGGCAAGATTACAGGTATGAGCCACGGCTTACGGTGCTAATTTTTAAAGAAAACTAACTATATAACTAACCCAACATAAACATCTTGTTTATAGGGTGTTATTATTTAATATAACTTTTGCAAAATCCTTACCATTTGTGATTAGGAATTTAAACATTTTATATTTTGTAACCTACTCTTCCACATATACATTCATTATAGTTACAAATATCCAATTCAATGGTTTAATTACTCAGCAAATTGAGGTTATGAAAGTAAACTAATCTCACTCAACAATTATGCAACCTGAGGAAACAGATGAAGGGAAAGCCAGTCCCTCTACACAACATACAAGTGGCATCCTACCAATTGCAATAATTTCAAGAGCATACACAAATATTTGAGAGAATATCATCGTATTTCATGAAGGCGACAGCAAAAACAAGGTGGCCGTGTAACTTTGTTATCAGGTCTCTGCAGTCTCTGTAGGAAATAGGGAGGCAGAAATTTCTTTCACTTCAGCGTCCTGTTATTGAAATTTCTTTGAAAACTATTAGCTATTTAAAAAATAAAGAAACAAAACGTTTTGGGATTTTTTTTAGACTCACATCTCTTTGTCATTTTTGTTAAAGATTAATTTGTGATCCTTGCCTCCCCTGAGGTTTTGTGTGTGTGTGTGTGTGTGTGTGTGTGTGTGTGTGTGTGTGTGTGTGTGTGTGTGATTTAATACTCATATAGTACAATCAGTTAAAAATAATCTTTGGACTTTCCCTGGGAGTTTTTAGGGGTTTCATACTCTTGGCTAGCTTATGCGCTCCAACACAAAGAGAGGGGACACAAAAGCAGGTAAAGGGCAATTGGGTTTAGACATGTTGTTTACTTTGGCCTCCAGTTTATCCCTGGATTTTGTTGTATGAACTTATTTGCACAAGCATGGCTTACACCCTGTGCTATGTACCTCTGAAAGAGCCAAGATTTGTTTGATTTACAATGTAAGCTTTCCCACCCCTGTGGTCCATTTATTCTATTCCACCAAAGCAGACAGACCAAAACAATCACAAATCCAGATGTTCAGGTATATTTATAATTAAGACTTTTTTTACTATAAATACATGAATTCATTCCAATGAGTCTTAAATGCATAAATACATACCTATATCAACAACACATCTTTGCACTATTTAATTTAACCTGTACTGTATTGAGTGACAATGGTGTGCCAAGCATAAAGCAAAGACTTATCAGTCTTCTATAGAATCTACTGATCAGGAAAAACTGCATGAGAACTGTACTGAAAGTATAAATAAACTGTTCACAGAAGAAGCCTAAAGTAATAGATGAGACATATTAGAAAATCTTCAAAGAACAGGTGAAAGTTAAACAGGTCATAAAGGACCAAAGATAATCTACTGAAGAACAAGGACTGCTAATACTTCAGGATATATGAAGTATGAGGAAGAGTTAAGAAAAATGAGAGTACAATGGCCAGACTTAATATATATTTTAAAGCACTTAAAACTACTGTAGGATACCAGGGAACCACATACATTCTTTTAAAAACTGAACAAAGGGGAAGAATCAAGTATTACATTTCACTTTTCCTTTATAAGCTCTACTCTGGCTAGCAAAGGCAAAAGAAGGGTAGCTCCTCTTCAAAGGAAAGCTCTGGCTATAAATAAAAAACGAATTAAAGAATAAATTATAAAACTATAGAATAAAAATGTCACCAGTTCACAACTCCTAATAGAATCAATGCATGTAGGTAATGGCCACAAAGGCTATTAACATCACATACAAAAAAGAGGCAACTTTAACTGATAGATTTTCCTTATGAACAGAACCCTAAATCTGACCTACAAGGTACTCTTGCTTCCCCAAGAAGTGAAAAATCTAAAAAACCTAACCTAAATCTGACCATGCCGCTGAATCTGACTACTCTTTTATAGAAAATTACCATGAAGATACTTTTAACACGATGCAAATGGAAAATGTAGGAAAAACAAACTTTTGCTTTTCCTTGTACTTTTATGAGAAAAAGATTTTTTAAACTTAAGACATTTAGTTAGGTCCCATTAATGCTAATAAAATTTTTGAATATGGAAAAATGTTGAATAGAGCACACTGGATAAAATATATAAATTTCCAGCACTTAAAAAAATTGCAGCCAGAGGCTGGGAAGGTGGCTCAGTGGTAGAGCGCTTGCCTTGCATGCCTGAGGCCCTGGGTTCAATTCCTCAGCACCACATAAGCAAAAAGAAAAAAGCCCGAAGTGGCGCTGTGGCTCAAGTGGTAAAGTGCTAACCTTGAGCTGAAGAGCTGAGGGACAGTGCCCAGGCCCATAATTCAGGCCCCACAACCGGACCCCCCCCCAAAAAAAAATTGCAGCCAATTCCTAGTAGCTCATAAAGGAGGTTCAGATCTGAGGATTGTGATTCAAAATCGGTTGGAGAAGAAAGTCCATGACATTCTTATCTCCAATTAACCAGCAAAGAGCTGGATGTAGAACTAAGGCTCGAGTGGTACAATACTAGCCTGGAACAAAAATGGTTTAGGATAGGACCCAGGCTTTGAGTTCAAATCCTAGGACAGACACACATACAAACACATACACAAAAGCAAGATTGGGGATCTTATTTGTATTCCAATTCAAATGACTAAAATGTAAAAAACAAAAACAATTTATGATACTTTATTTCTTTTGGAAATTTGTCCAGTGGCTACATATTTGATGATGTTATACATTATTAATCAGTCTTGACTGATAATAGTTTTTAAAATCTTTATCTTTTGGAAATTCATACTAACCTATCTATGAATAAAATAATCTATCTTGAATCTTTAAAAAAATTATATTGAGGAGCAGTGGATTCTGCCTGAAATCCTGGCTACTTTGGAGGCAGCTATTAGGAGGATGGCAATTCATGACTAGCCTAGGAAAAAAGTTCATGAGACCAAAAAGTTCCCAACTACTAAACAAGATGAGAGTGGTAGTACATGCCTGTAATTTAAGCTACACAGGAATCATAAATAAGAGATGAGTCCAGGTCAGCCTGGGCATAAGCGTAAAACCCTAAAAATTGGCAAAAATGCAAAAATGGCAGGGATGTGTGGCTTAAGGTAGAACACTTGCCTAGTAATTGCAAGGCCTTGAATTAAAACCCCAATACTGTTAAAGGAAAGAAACAGAAGAAAGAAGGAACAATTCCTTCTGAGTTGAGCTGAGTAATGAAAAACCAGGAAACAGGAAAAAGAGAAAAGAAGAGAAACAGAGATGGGTTCCTCGCTATTATTATTTTTTTTTGGTAGCAAATCTGATAAGGCATAATAGCCAACTGAAAAGACTAAAAGGAAAAGACATAATTTTTATTTCACCAATAACTGCCTAAAATTTCCTATCACTGGAAGCTAAGATTTAAACCTTAGTTACTGTTCTTTCACTGACGACCAATAACACATAATAAGCCTTTAATAAGTACTTGTGAAAAGATAGGTCCAATAGTAATTGACATTTCTAACCTGAACTAACCCAATTAGAAAGCAGAAACTGCTGTTTGAGAATAATGGGTGGAGCTAAATCAGTTAGGGACTGTTTTTAGCTCCTAATAATAGCCACCTAGACATGAACTAAGAACACTGTTCTTTCAATTAATGAGAAATTCAATATGACAGACAGGATCTATGGCAGTTCCGCAGTGTCCAAGTTCTTCCTGTTCTTTGTGTTACTCCTTACTGAACACATACTTCTTTTTTTTTTTTTTTTATTGTGAGAATACCGTACAGAGGAGTTACAATTACATGGGCAAGATAACAAGTACATTTCTTATCAAGCATTGTTGCCTCCTCTTTGTTTCCCCTTCCCATCCCTTCCCATACTCTCCCCACATTCCCCCCATCCCCCCCAAAAGTTGTAAAGTTCATTTTCAACATAACAACTTGTACATCTCATTGTTGCAATGGGTCCACCTGTATCCCTAGTTAAACGATTTGTTTTTGCCCTTCCCCTCCAGATATTATACCAACAACAAATACAGTGAAAGAAGAGGTTACACTGTGGGGGGAGGGACATACAAAGCAACATAGAAATCACCTTATAAATATGTTAGAAACAATTGCATGAAAGAAAAAAAACATTTGAATACTTATCTTGGTGATGAAAACTTTTAAAACCTGGAAAAGGAAATCAAAACAGAACTTAGAAAGTGGCAAAAACTCCCATTCTCCAGGATTGGAAAGATCAACATCATGAAAATGGCAATACTTCCCAAGGCTATCTACAAATTCAATGTGATACCTATCAATGTTCCAACCTCATTCTTCAAGGAAATAGAAGAGGCAATCCAAAAATTCATATGGAACAATAAAAGACCCCAAATAGCAAAAATTATCCTTAACAGAAAGAACAGTTCTGGAGGAATATCAATACCAAATTTCAAACTCTACTATAAATCCATAGCAATCAAAACAGCTTGGTACGGGCACAAGAACAGACCTCAGGACCAATGGAATAGAATTGAAAACCCAGAAATGAACCTACAGACCTATAGCCATCTAATCTTCGATAAGGGAGCTAAAAAAATAGAACAGAAGAAAGACAGCCTCTTCAGTAAATGGTGCTGGCAAAATTGGTTAACTATTTATAGGAAACTAAAGCTAGATCCTTATATATCACCCTGCACCAGAATCAACTCCAAATGGATCAAAGACCTCGGAGTCAAAGCAGACACTCTGAAAACATTACAGGATGGAATAGGAGAAACCCTAGGTCTTGTTGGCACAGACCGAAATTTTCTTAATAGAGACCCAGAAACACAACAAATCAAAGAAAGGTTGGACAAATGGGATTGCATGAAATTGCAGAGCTTCTGCATGGCAAAGGACGTAGCTAGCAAGATCAATAGAAAGCCCATGAATTAGGAGATCTTCACTAGCCATACAACGGACAAGGTTCTCATATCTAAAATATACCTGGAACACATACTTCGTATAACGTGGGAAGCTCCAGCACTATCCATCACTTCCAAGTTCTAGGTAAGAAATAAATAGAGGAGGAAGAGATAAAATGTCACATGCCAGCTGCATCAGCTTCTTTTTAAGAGGCTTTCCTATAATTCTCACTTAATAGCTTCCATTTCTATCTCATTAGTCAGGCTTAGTCACATGACCATATGCCTGCCTGCATGGAAGGCTATGGAAATTTTTTTTTTTCTCCAAAATCAGGCACATTACTGCCACCACAAAATTGAGATTCTCTTAGTAAAAAGGGGATAATGGATATTGAGTAAAGAATTAGCATTGCCTGCAACAGATATTAGTTTGAGATAGGTTATGCCTATATATCTAGTAGCTGCTGGTTAGTTTTCTAGCTGGTAGATTTTGAGAACAGTTAAGGGTTGCATGAGAAGATGCAAAAACAATAGGTGGCAACAGGTGATTGTCCAGAGAACAGTTGGTTAGATGACAGAAAAAGAGACTAAGAACAGCTAACTTAAGGGAGGCAGAAGAAAATGACATTTACTGAGTGGCCAAGAAAAACATGGTAGGCCAGGGAACTCAGAGGAAAAGCTAGTGAAAGATGCTACAAAATAAATCTAGTAATTAGAAGGTAGTTTTTACATTCAAAGCTAAAAGGACTAAGAATCTTTTCCAGGAGTAGTATGAAAACTGGTTTCAAGAGTCAAAGCCAGATTGCAAGAGATGAGGAGGACTATCAGTAAAGAGGTGGAAATGCAGTTGGTCTAAAGGACATCAGGGTTAACTGGAAAGTTGGGATCGGGTATGTCTGTAAGAGAGGGGCGCTGTTTGTATATAGGATGCTCACTGCAAGTGTAGAGACTAAGAGACTCAGACCCTGCAAGAAACACAGGCCGATACTGAGTAGGCTTGGTGGAGAGATGAGGGTGGGATATGGTTTCAGGAAAGTATCAGCTTGTCCATGTGTAAGTTTTAATTACAGTGGAGAGTTTTAGTTTCATGGTTTCCTTAGTAAACAATAATTAGATTTTTTTATCTGCCAGATATGTAAATGCATTATTGTTTTACCTAGTGATTCCCCCCTTTACAATATATCAAGTCATGATGATTGTGGCTGCTCATTTCCTAGAGACAATCAAAGATGACCAGGACATAGTCTGTTAAAGAATTTACCAACTAACCTCTGGAGCATCCACTGGAATTTTTCCCTCTTTTAGACTAACATAAAGCATCCCAGGTGGTATTCTGCTAAGGCTATAAAACATTCATTTAGGGAAGAAGTACATGCTGAGATGCAAGGCCAATACCTGATGGGTTTAAGTAAGCTAACAGAGATGTGCTAAGGCAGAAACAGCTCAGTAGGAACCACCTTAAATTAAATCAAGAGAAGGAGAGTCTGGGTAAAGGGTAGGAGGGATGTGTGAAAGATGGTGAACTGTTCCAAAAGGAGCTGCATCCTAGATCCTTTAATTGGAAGTGAGAGTTCTGTGATCTAGGACAAACGATTAAACATGGCCTTAAATTCCCCATGAAACACAGTAGCTAAAGGAGAATTCTTAAGTGTCTTCTTACTTGAAAACTGCATGTAAATCATAATAAAAGATGATGTGTTTGATTTTTAATTTTATTTAAGTCTTTAAAAAAGAATATTTTTGTTTATCTTTCAAGGGCTTGTAAAGAAAGAAACGAGACCATGGAGCTAGTAATAAGTCCACAGGTCTAATAAGGATGTAGATCGGCAGCATATGACCCATCATTTTCCTCCTACAAACTTCTGTGTTCTGAGAGCAAAGCAGGAGACTCAAGGACTATGCATGGCTCATCTTTAATATGGGGAAGAGACCTGCCACAATTCTAATTGTAAACGGACAATGAAGGTAAGCACAGATAGCCCTCTCTGTTTCTGGCCTAACATTGTCAGATAACTTAGTACTTTAAAATAACCTGTCACAAGGTAAGTAACAAGTCTGTTTCATCTTTAAACAACACAGGAAATTAATGTGGAGGAGGAAGAAACTTACACATACAGTGAGTACATCCTATTACTCAAAGTACATCAGGGCATCTTGAGCAGAATTTGTCAAATTTTAAACAAAATTAAAGTAGAGTACACTTTTAGAAAGGTTTTACTTTTATTTCCAGTAAAATTTAGGGTTAGGACAAATGGGAAGTGGCACTTTAGGAAATGTATGTAGGAAGCCATAGTGGTACATAACTGTAATCCCAGCTACTTAAAGGTGGAAATAGGAGGATCATGGTTCAAGACCAGCCTAATAAAATGTTAGCAAGACCTATCCATAAACAAGCGTGGCATGGATGCTATGCAACCTATAATCTCAGCTACCTGGGAGACACAGGTAGGAGGATCATGGCCCAATGCCGAACTAGGCCATGGCACAACAAACTAAAAAAACGAAAGGTCTGGAGCATGGCTCAAGTGGTAATATGCTATTGTCACAGAAAGAATCCTTGAGTTCAATCCCCCAATAACTTGAAAAAGGGGAATAAAAGGGGGGAGAGAAGGAGAATAGGTACAAACAAGGAGCATATTTTTTTTTTAATACTGTAACCATGGATTTAAAACGATTAAGTTCCTAAAGTGTGGCTTGTTTTTTAATCTTTCTAGGAACATGACCAACATCAAATCTTCAATGAATTATCAAATAGTGTGTTTTTGTCCAGGACATAATATTTGTGCTTCAACTACTATATGAATAGCCTAAATATAAACTCTAGTCATGCAGCAGGTATTATCACTAAAGCCCCACATTTTTTATATAGTTCTCTCTACTAAACTGAACTTGCCTAGATTTCAAGTGTAGATTGCTGTAGACCACACTTCCTGGACTACTCCTCCTACTATATGGCTATATTCCAGGACAAGGACACAGGGTCACAGGAAGACAGATCACGAGAAAGCTAATACTACTAATTTTTTTCTCCTCAAGACAGTTTAAGAAGTATCACAGTGGGTTTAATTTGATATGATGTCTCCCTAAACTAATCAGGCATGGTACAAAAAGTTTGAGTTATGGCATTAGGCAGAATTGGATTTGAATTCTGCCTCTGCCACTTTCATGTTTGTATGAAGCAATCTCACCCACTGTATTGTTTAAATAAGACATAAAAGTGTCTATCACAAGTCTAGCAGGGAGTAGAGTTTAATTTAGCTTGCTCTATTTCCAAGAAAATGAAGTCAGATAACTGTACTTCAGTGAAGGCAACACATATTGTTTACATTTGCCATCAAGAAGTTTTTAGGATCTTTCTCCCTCTCAAAAATTCCTTTCCCATCAATCCATACTGTCAGCTCCAGTGAGGTATTCCTTCTTTCCTTCAAAGTCCAGCATCAATACAAATTTTGTTCTTTTTTTTTTTTTGTAGGTCGTGGGGCTTGAACTCAGGGCTTGGGCACTATCCCTCAGCTCTTCAACTCAAGGCGAGCGCTCTACCACTTGAGCCACAGCGCCACTTCCTCAAATTTTGTTCTATCTGTACCACTAACACAGATTGATTGCATCCAGGAACTTTCTACCCCATCCATACATTCAATTGTTACTAACCACCATTAAAATTTCTAGAGAATATTATAGTTAAATATATTTAGAAGATATTTTTTCACAACTCAAAGTGACATGTGGCTTATCACAATCAAAAATGTATATAAGAGCCACACAATAAAAGAAGTGTCTGCTATCTGATTTCTAAAGGTATAGCATCATGATTGTAAGCACTGAGGGTCCCATGCCAGGGGCACTCAAGTAGCCACCTAGAACTAATCAAGTCAATAATAACTGAGGGTCCCCGACATACATTTTCTTTCCATGGCCAAGAAAGGGATACATCTCCCTCTTATTTCTCCCAAAAAGGGAGAAATCCTGTTTTCAGAATTCTAAAGGAAGACATGTAATCCATGACCCTTCAAAAATGACTCATTTTCTCATGCCCAATAGATAGATTCCAGACCTTTCAGGAACATCTAACTGTTCAGTCATCCTGAGTCATCTAAAGAAACTTCTTGGAGCAATTTTTCTTTGTGAGTCTTGACCCTCCTTTGACAGTGGACAGTTCATAAACTGTTACCTGCTCAGATCAATTTCTACAACTTGTTTAAAAATAATTATATATACACCCTAAGGAAACAACATTCTTCTAATACTTTTGCATTACTTTGTCTACTAATTCAAGGAAAGAATAATGTACAGTTTGAATAACTTAAGATTTCAAAGTGAACATACAAAATGCAACCAGAAGATTCAAAAAGGAGTCTCCATACTGGACACCATTTGTTATTTGGTGGCACCTTCTGGGAAAGCTTGATACTGCAGCTCAACTCTGTTAAACATAAATTCAGATGCAAAATTAAGTCAGAAAAGCTCAGAGCAAGAAAATAATCTTAACGATATAAGGCATAATTGAGCTCATGATAACCTTTCATTTGAAGCTAGAATGTGTAAGCTGTTAGAGTATGTGAGTATGTGAGCATGTTAGAGGTTCCTAAATGTCTCATCAATCTCCACTCAGTTCTGGACGTGCACACTGAGCTCACCCATGGATAACCTGTCTTCTTTGCAGGCTTTTGACAAAGCTCAATCCAATAGATCAATGAAATATGATTCAAATGTGGGATGAGAAAATGACTGCTCTCAACTTCATGTGGTATATCTCTGAAGTTTTTATGTGAATCCATGGAAAAATAAAGATTTGCTTTAGCTTTATCTCCAACCTCCAAGGATGTTGTCTAACTTTTTTCAAAGCCTGGCTCCACTACTTTTACATATGGCAACTAGGGGCAAGTTTTTAACCTTCAGCTTCAGTCTTCTCCTTTGCAAAATTATGTTAGGTAATAATCTTACCATTTCATGGATTGCTCTGAGGTGAATTGAAACATTAAGTGCTAGCAGGGTACCTGGCACATAGTAAGGGTCATCATGTAAAGTTTAGTTCTAGAGCTAAGGTTTCTCCATGGGATAGGAAAGCTAGTCTTGCAAAGACTGTTGACTCACCTTATTGGCTTTGTGTCTAAAGATGATAGATGGCACAATTACATCAATAATAAATGCAAAACAATAATGCACTGAATAGGCATCCTTAAAGAGGGCTCTAGAATTTATTAGAAAAAGATGCTAGCTCAATGCATGTTAGGGAAAAATGCTGAGTTTCAGTAATCACTGATGACAACTCCAATAACACCAAGCTGAGCAAGTACCAAGGAAAACAAGCCTATTGTATTTTTTTAAATCTCCTTTTTAATTGTTTCTAATCCTTAAAAAAAAAAAAAAGCAAGAGTATGAGTGAATCATTGACTAGCTGCATCTTCTTCAATCTGATCACAACCAACAACACACACACACACACACACACACACACACACACACACACACACACACACACACACACACACACACACACACACACACGCCTAATAGTGATTGGTAGAAGTATCTTTATGCATGCCAGGAACAGAACTTTGTTACAATTGTTTTAATGGATGTTCCATACTGAGCTGCATCAACCAGAAGTGTAACCCCATTCAGGTATTTTTACCTTCAGTTATAAAACAGAGAAAGTAAGAGTCCAGAATAGGACTCCTCCCCGCCCCCCACCCCCCCCATCCCACCTCCACCCCTGGAGAGCTACAGCCCTTAATGAATGGTCTCTCCAGCTGCTTGTTCACCATACTCAGACTTTACAGCTCCTGCATGTGCTGGAATTACAAGTCATTAAAAAGCTACTTTGAAAACACAATAAAGACCTTCTTCTCTGGCTGCGACAACCTTCTATCACATAAAACCTAAGGCCAATGCTTGAACAGCAGGACGTTTACAGCCAGCCCCAGACAGTTTAAGCTGGGCAATGAACAGGGTGGGGTGGGAGGAAATGAGGCCCAACAAAAGAAGGGAAGTTTCTTTTCCTTTCTTTCTTTTTGAAAGAAATTGGTGCTAAGGTGGCTTGAAGTTATTTATTCTGCATCGGAACCACCATCCATCCACTCGAGAAAAAATGCTGAGATTTTTGTTCTTTTTCTACCCAAGAAAACAGTTTGATAAACCCAGGCCTCAGAAGACGTGATTAAAATCTCCTTTCTCACACTGCATGTTCAAGGATGTAACACCGCAACTTGCCATTTTCCAGGAAAGATACTGAAACTGTTAGCTTTACTTTCAGTTGTGATTAAATCTTTACAATTCAAGGTACAAGAAGTGAAGCATTGCTAAGGAAATTACTAACATAACTGACCCAATCATAAGTGGATATTTAAAAACTTCTATTGAGGGGAAGAAGGTCAGGAGGGGAAAACTGGGAAAAAATGAGAGAGGGGGTAACACTGCTTAAAAAGATATGTCCTCATTACCTGATTTATGTAATTGTAAACCCTCTGTATATCATCTTTACAGTTTGTATTAAAAATATAAATTCACAAAGCTAAAAAACCCCTCTAATTACTGTTTTTCCCACCTTCCACACTAGGAATACAAAACTTCCTTCTACTACAAAACAATAAATTCCACAGGCTTCTTTTTAGAAGTAGAGTTATAAGAAAAACAAAAGTAAAACACTTCGGAATTACTGAAGGGCTTAATTAATTTATTATCAATTAAAGTATAAACTGGTTATAAAATCCACTATTCATAAACTTTCTATTAATACACTCATTATACACATTATATTCAGACCCTCACTCTTCTATGCTTATAGTTAGCAACAGTCACTAGCAAGAAGTCATTCATCTACTAACCAATAAGGTTCAAAGACATTAGGTCTCTAAAAAAGATGAAATACTAAACCAAATTATCACTTTAATAGAAATTACAAAGTTCTTGAATGTAAAGTATTCTGAACAAAAACATTCTTTAAATGTGCTCTCTGTAGTTACTGAGCATTCATCCACCCATTAGGAAACAGTTTCTACACATCTATTCTGCTTTCTACTCCCATTGCCTGAATTTTTCTTCTAGAAAGATTATTGATGAATTTCCATGTAATTATATTAGATTTCTTTATAAGAGGAGAACAGTTCAAGGATCACAGCATTGAAAAACTACTTCCATTTTTTTTTAAAAAGAAGCCCAAACATAAATCACTTCTGAAACAGTTTTCTTTCAACAATAATTTAAAGGAGGGAGGGAGGGAGGGAGGGAGGGAGGGAGGGAGGGAGGGAGGGAGTGAAGGAAGGAAGGAAGGAAGGAAGGAAAAAAGGAAAAAAGGAAGGGGTATACCCAATGTCATGGTAGGTATGCTCTTCGCCTTTATGTCATTTAATTAAAACATTAAACGATCTTGGAAAAGTTTGTCATAATTGATTTAAAATTCAGATTCTGTCTTTTATTTTCCAGTGACCTTATAACATGTGCATATGAAACAAAACTCAGAGCAAACTGACAAATACCGAGTATACTTCCCCTGCTTAAAGCAAATAAATACATACATTTAAAGAACAGTGAATTCTTCAAATCTGAAGGTTATAAGTGTTTTCAGAGGCCAAGTCACACATATCCACAGCTATCATTTTTATGTGTGCTGTTTAACCCAGAATGACTTCTTAGTGTTCACAATAATTCTATAAAGTAGCTGCTAATATAACACCCATTTTACTAAAGATGAAACTTAGGAACAGATTCACCTGATATTTACTGGTGACACAAAGATTCAAAACATAGTCTGTCTGACTCCCACTCTCTTCCTATCTAGCTATTGTTTAGCAGAAAGGGATCCCTCTGAAAACAGGCAGCATAAGATGCCCATCTTACTTCCCCTTCATTATACAAGTTTATAAAATTCTGACTAGAAATTTTCCCTTCCCTCTCTCCTTCCCTTCCTTTTTTTTCCCTTCCTTCCCCTCTTTCACTCCCTTCTATTTTTCCTTTCTTCCCTTCTCTTCTTCCTCTTCATCTTTTTCCTCCTTCTTCCACCTTCTCCTCCTCTCTTTCTTCTTGGCACTAAGTCTGAACTCAGGGCCTTGTGTATGCAAGAATGCTTCCCACTTAAACCATACATCTCCAGCCCATTTGCTTTCATTTATTTTTTCAGGTAGTGTCTTGCTTTTGCCCTATCACCCTGGACTGAGATCCTGCTACCTTTGCCTCCCATATCCTGAAACTGCTAACACAGGTATGTGCCACTATGACTTGTTTACTTTTGAGAAAAAGTCTCACAGGGTTTGCCTGTGCTGACCTCAAACTTGAGATAGCCTCCCATCTCCCAAATCCTAACTTCTTTTTGTATCTATTGTTGGTTTCTAGGGTCCATGATCTCTGGCATTGTATATAAAAATTACCCATTACCACTGGCTATACAAATGAACAGAAATCTGCCTCATATTCACATAATAAGCTGAAAAGGACACTAGAGCAAGCAGATCATCTCATCACTCAGAAGCTGACTCCAGGAATTTTGACATTCCCTGGGATACCAAGGGAGGCTTGGGGATGCTTCAGAATTCTGCATTCCAGCTGCCTCCCTTTCCTTCTGTCCTGCCCACAGGTAGGATGCTAGTCAAGTAAAATACAAAAAGATGGGCTATCTTTACCACCATAAAAATGACATTTCATCTTCCTCTGATATCCCTTTGCCCATAAAAAGGTCTCTTTCATACATCATATATGGCACTACTTTGATCAGCTGTCTTGTTCAACATCTATATTTAAGCATTTAACCAACAGAATCAACAAGGAATTACAATTCTAACTCTTCATTACAGGTATTGCTTTGAATAAATAAACCAACTTGAGTAAGAATTATATTAAAAGAAAGTCATATTTTGTAAATCATATATGAAACAGAAGGAATAGAGTTAAATAATAGGAAAATGAACAGAATTATCCAAAGAGAAAGCTCATCTGAAATAGTGATATGTAGAAAGAACATTCAATAGTACTGAGGATTACAGACATGAGCCACCATGTCTGGCCTCAATAATGCTTGATGAATGTCAGTTGATCTTCCCAGAAATACAACAACCTAAAAAAATGATGCCTTTCAAAGTTTTGACCACAGTTCAAAAACATACATTCTTTCTGAAACACTTCTTACAACTATTACATACAAATCCTTTGATTTTTTTTCAAGTGCTAATAATGACATACATCATAGCTCACCAATGACTTACAGAACCAAGGTTTTCAAACTGTGAAAACCTTTCTTCTAGAAGAATCCTAACATTTCAGAATACAGAAAGACAAAGTTTCTAAATTTGACAATTTTGATGTGTTAGTCACGTCCCGATAGCATTTCAAGGTGACTTGAAACAAGTCAAATAGGCAAAAAATAAAAAAGGTTCCACATAACATCCATGATGACAGCAAGTTTCAAATTAAGAAGAGTAGCACAGAGAAAACAAGAAAAAATAAAAACCTGAAATATTTCAACATATCTATTCAACTCTCATCTCCCTTTCACAAAATATGACAATTATTAAGCCTTTACTAAACACAGACATATTATTCCAACCCCAGTATTCTATGTACTGCTTTGCTCTTCCTTCTAGTAGAAGTTCAAAATCAAATATAGACAACAAGATGGGAAGGAGATGGACTCTGAACCACTAGGGACTGGCATTGGCATTTGTACTTACTTTGTCTGGCTTTCTACCCAGAACAGTGCAAATCTGGGACAGGAAAAGAAAGGCCATTGCCAGCATTTAAACCAGACACATCTGTGGGCAACCTCATGGGACAGAAAACAAAATATTCTAAAAATGCTGGTGATTTTTTAAGACACATTTCTTTCTTAACAATTGTCTAGATATACCGACAAGCTAAAGAATTATTGGGATTAGTAACCTCCGATTAAAAAAAAAAAAACTGAAAAAGAGCAAATTTGGAGAAAGAAAAAGTGAAGAGGAGATAACTTCATAATAAATAATATTTCTTCTTCAGAAAAAAATATCAAATACCTTCTGACCAAAAACCCTATCACTAGATATGTTAAGATTTCTTACAGTAGTAAAAGGTTAAACTAGATAACCCGAGAATCCCTTCCAACTCTGAAAATCTGTTAAGTATAAGTTTTAATCCCAACATCAAATAACCTTTTTGGAAGTATTAGATGCTCCTTCAAACATCCACAGAGGATAATCCTACATATCTATAAACAAACCAACATCACATAATTTCCTCTTTCCAAACCACAACTTACATAAAACTTAAATCACTTTCAAAATGGAATGGCTTTATAGGTATATACAAAAGTCAGAATCTTCAAATGACCCATTTTAGATATGTATAGTTATATCAGTTTTGCCTTAGCAAGCCTTCTAAAAATACTTTTATTGCCAGCTTCCATCTATTTAAAAAAATGCTTCATAATAGGATCAAAAAGCATTAAGCTGGGCTCCAGTGGCTCAGGCTTGTAATCCTAGCTACTCAGGAGGCTGAGATCTGAGGATCATAGTTCAAAGCCAGCCCTGGCAGGAAAGTCCGTGAAACTCTTATCTCCAATAAACAACCAGAAAACCAGAAATGGCGCTGTAGCTCAAGTGGTAGAGTGCTAGCCTTGAGCTGAAGAGCTGAGGGACAGCGCTCAGGCCCAGAGTTCAAGCCCCATGACCAACCAAAAAAAAAAAAAAAAAAATCAGCATTAAGGTTGGATTCCAATGTTTTCTAGGTTTCTCTTTTAAACTTAGTTTCCCTTACATTCACATTTCATTGTATTCCTCTCATTTTCCTAAATCAGCAATCATTGAAAAGCATAATAACAAAGCTTTAATGGACACAGAAATTTTCTGCTGCTCTTCAAATGGCCCATTATTATACAGTGGAATGTATCTTTTTTTTTTTAAACAACTTAAATGGCAGCCTAGGCCATTAGGTGGCATTCTTAATGGCTTCGTTTCCTTCTTCCCATTAGTTAAGGGAATTCACATCTATGCTACACCTATTCATGCTATGGTTTTAGGGATCAGCATTCATGTTCTGTCATTTCTTATCAGGAAGCTATTTGAAGTTCAATCTGAATACCAACCACAAAGGCAAAGGAGGAAATCGGAAGACTACTCACATCAGATTTAGAGGACATAGTCTCCTCCACGTCTGAGTCATTGGGATCCACAATATCATCAAATGGTGGTAAAGTTGATTTCTTCTTTTCTGACGCCTCACTTTCAATTTTGACTTTTCCCATCTTGACATGAGATTTATCTTTTATCTGTTTTTTGTCAGCAGAACAAGTGAGTATCAGTGGTGGTGCGCTAGAAAAACTTTTAAATAAAGCCTCTGAGCTACTCTTTTTCCTTTTTTTGGCTGAGAGTTCTTCAGAATCTGAAATGGAGGGCCTTTTGCTGGGAGCCTTCTTATCTTGCTGTCCACTGGTGATGGTGAGCAAGTTACTGTCTGGTTTTGGCTCTTTCGACATGGGTTTAGGTTCCTTGAAGGCCATCTTAGGAACTATTTTCTCTTCTTTCAGTGGTTTATTTTCTTTGGGTTTCTTAGAGGATTCTTTGGAAGATTTGTTGTGATCCCTGGAAGGTTCTTTGAAGGCACTTTTATGTTCTCTGGAGTCTTTAGAAGGTTTTTCCTTGTGCTCCTTCATTAATTTGTGAGGCTTTGAAAAACTGGTACTGCTGCTGCTGCTACTGCTGCTACTACTACTGCTGCTGCTGCTGCTGCTACTGCTGCTGCTGCTGCTACTACTGCTGCTACTACTACTGCTGCTGCTGCTGCTACTGCTGCTGCTGCTGCTGCTGGTATGGATACTCCTATTAGGGTCCTGCAGAAAGGAGAAAACAAAACTCTCAGAACTGAGCAGTAATGAAGAGTCAAAGCCCATTTCCTTAAGTTTAATCTACATTAAATGACCCTTTCTTGGATTGTTCTCAAGTTATCTTCAAAATGCCAAACATATTTTAACATAAGCCAATCACCACAGAGTAACAGGTAGAACAGTGTATGTGAGAATCTTAGGGCGAGGGGTTACCATGATCAAAGAACTTAGACACGCTGTCTTCTCAATCATTGCAAGTGAGGAGTTTTGAAACATTTCGATTCATGTTTGTTCAAGAAGACAAAAAGGTGGATAACACATTGTTAATAGTTATTGTACACTTTCAATGGATGACATTAAAAGCAACCTATAAGGTGCTATGAGCAAGAAAAGAAAAGGACCAGTTGGTTCTGCTGGGAGACAGTGAGTTGGCTGTTTATAGAAGAGTAACACATGAATTTGGTCCTGGGAAATGAGCAGGTAATTACAAGAAAGGGAATAAGGAAATGGTACTTAGAGACCAAGGACCAGAATAAGCTAAAACTGTAAGGGAGAGAAGCAGACTGCATTTGGAGAGCACAGAACAAGGTTGGGAAGGAAGAAGGAAAGTAGGTTCACACAATGAAGGCAGGTTCTTTTAAACTGCAAAATACTTAGTGATATACAGAATCACAAAACCTCCAAAAGTAAGTAATTCACAATGTGAAATTAAAAACAATTCTTTTTGT
Organism: Dipodomys spectabilis; assembly: GCF_019054845.1. Lineage (NCBI taxonomy): Eukaryota > Metazoa > Chordata > Mammalia > Rodentia > Heteromyidae > Dipodomys > Dipodomys spectabilis. Next base: position 3,410,990 of record NW_024870835.1, on the reverse strand, counting down.
TCTGTCCAAAATTTTATCACTTAGAATATACCTTCTTCCTAAGAAACAGAAAGAAAAAAGTAATAAAGGAATCCAACAGATCAAAGATCTCATCTAATCATCAAATGAACTGATGTCTTTATCCATTACTGTTATACCTTCAAGACAAGAGGTAACTGCTCCCATTCCAATAGGAACAAGACAAGAAGGAGGGTCTATACTATGCATTAAAATAAACAATCTTCTTATTGCATATGTAAAGGGGAAAACATGGATACAAGTTCATAGATACACATTAGAAAGTAATACCAGAATGGGAAGTTATTGATCTGTATTATTTTATTTATTCTCTCAAGTGAGCATTTGATTTCAAAATGCTAAAATGGATAAAGTCACTAAACTGAGACTTTTATGCATTAAATTAAGACAATTCCTTACAAAACATCTTAATCTGACATTTCAAAACAGGACACTAAAGATAGACTTCATATTACTGAAATTTCTTTATTTTATAAATCCTCTTACAAGACATTTCCTGGCATGTTAAGCAATACTATGAATAGTTACAATTAAAGTTATGGATAAACTAAATTAAGAAAGAATATTTCCAACTATTATCCCTGAGGTTTTTTAAAAACCTGGCTTATTCACTCATTGAATTTTAGCAATTTGCAATCAGTACTCTGATCATAGCTCTAGAATACCCACATATTACTATTCAATCTGTATGGAGTATTACACATATTTTAGTATTTTAAAACACACATTTTGAACATATTTCTAATTTTAGGCATTAAAATTTTCCATCCCAGTATAGGATATATATGTCTCCAGAGGTTTTTTTTTTAATTTTAATTTTTTGTGAACATACTGTACAGAGGGGTTACAATTACATGGGCAAGATAATGAGTACATTAAGAACAACTCTTTTCTTTTTTCGTTTTTCATTTCAGTGAAACAACCGAGTCCTTCCAGAGGTCTTTTTGTATTTTTATTTTTTAAATCTTCTGTAGATAAAACTGTAATTCTTAATACAAAGCATACCATAGTATCTGATACAGATTCTCACTTGGGCTGGTAATAATAATGAACTGTGTAAGTATGTTATCAGACTCCATATTCATCTATGTAATAAATGTATAATAGTGGCTTAGATATATAGTTGGGCACTAAATTGCTACTGACAGAATAAAAACTTTCACTAACTCTTGGCTTATCTAACACACACACACACACACACACACACACACACACACACACACACACACACACACACACACACACACACACACACACCATATATAGTGGCTTCCAAAACTTTTTTATCATAATTATAATTTTTTTAAATTGTGAAAATACCATACAGAGGGGTTACAATTACATGGGCAAGGAAATGAGTACACTTCTTATCAAGCATTGTTGCCTCCTCCTTTGTTTTCCCTTACCATCCCTTCCTATCTATACCCCCTCCCTGCATTCTGCCCTCTCCCCTCGTGCCAAAGTTGTAAAGTTCGTTTTTCAACATAACGTCTTGTACATCTCATTGTTGCAATGGGTCCACCTGTAGCCCTATTTAAACAATTTGTTTTTTCCCTTCCCCTCCCCAAATTATACCAACATCAAATACAGTGAAAACAGGGGTCATACCGTGGGAGAGGGACATACAAAGCAACAAAACAATCACCTTATAAATATGTTAGAAACAACAGCAAGAAAGAAAAACCATTTCAGTCCTTATCTTGGGGTTCATTTCACCTAACATCAACTTATCTGACCATTTCTGCTTGTCTCAGACATATACTAGTTATTGCAAATATGGGAAACCATGGGACCTATGTTTCTAAAACTTTTTATTCAACCACTAACCTCAACATTAATTCCACGGAAAAACAGACTAATTTCCATCCAATGTGAAGTTTACACGTTGTATAATTAATTTTTTTTTTCTGTGGATCATTGGGACAAACTGAATATCAAGAAATCCAACTAAAGAGATATGTATGTGTAATTCAGATCTCAAATATTTAAAGTATATGATTATTTAAACATACATGTACACACACATATTTGTGCTAACTTTACCACTTGTGAATGTAGGGTACAGTATTTTCCTTCATCCATTCAATTCTACTGAATGCTTCCTTGTTTTATTTTCTCTGGAACAGAAAGCATCTTTTAATGTATAATCTCTACAATCACTACTTTGTCTGCAACTCTAGTATATAGCTTAAGATAAACAAGGTGTCTAACTACTGTCTAGAGCAAGGTTTTCTGATTCTAAGTGGCTTTCAATTTCCATGGTATCTCCAAGACTTTTTCCCACTGATGATGCTGATCCTGAAATTCCTCTTTCTTTCCTCCATGATTTTTTAAATCCCATTTTAACTGGCTTCTACATTTTGCAAGAAATTTCAGATTAATCACATTTTCTTCAATCAAACTATTATAATCAACTAGTAAATCCTCCTCACTCAAGCGTTTTACTTCTCAAAACCAAAAAACTTAAGTAAAAAGAGTTAATTTATCCAAAATAGCATTTTAAAAGGATACTTCTTCAAAATTGTAGCACAGTCTCAAGGGTTATATATATAAAGGGGGTAAGGAAATTCACGATAGTCAAGAAAAGCTTCCAAATTAAAAAATCTTTTCTGGGGCTGGGAAAGTGGCTCAGTGGTAGAGCACTTGCCTTGCATGCATGAGGCCCTGGGTTCAATTCCTCAGCACCACATAAGCAAAAAGAAAAAAAGCCAGAAGTGGCACTGTGGCTCAAGTGGTAGAGCGCTAGCCTTGAACTGAAGAGCTGAGGGACAGCCCCCAGGCCCAGAGTTCAGGCCCCATGACCGGACCCCCACCACCACCAAAAAAATCTTTTCTGTGATGTCATTAAATGCATAACAAGTGGCACAGAGGGATAATGACAATTTGAAGCTATAAAGTATAAAAAATTCAGGAACATGAATTTGATTTACATTCCCCACTTCAATATAAAAATCCATTCACCTTCAACCCCATTCACCTTACTCATACTAGTCAACTGTGGAGCCTGAAGGCTGAGAGGCTGGTGCAGGACTTGTTCAACTATAGCTTCAAGCTAGAGCCTGAGGAGGATTGCATTAAGAATAAGTGTACATGTGGCTCAAGTGGTAGAGCGCTAGCCTTGAGCTGAAGAGCTGAGGGACAGCGCCCAGGCCCAGAGTTCAGGCCCCATAACCGGACCAATAAATAAATAATAAAAAAAAGAATAAGTGTACAACAGTGGTCAGCCTCTTTTGCTCCAAAGGTACTCAATAAATGAAGAGTCTATTCTACTCCTCCAGGAATCATCCACGTGTGTAGACAACAGACAGATAACCTGCCTGCTGTTATCGTGAAGGTTAAGTTGTCTGTACCTTGCAACACTTAACAGGATTACAACAGCCCTAGGGCCCCTACCAACTCAACCTGAGCCACAATTCATCCATCCATAACAGCAATTATGACAATTCATGTCATCAATAAAAGAAGACAGACTTAGCAGGTATTTTGGAGGAGGCAGATAAAATACTGAAATCAAAAATAGTGTGATTACTTAGGGGAAAATCAAATAGAATATAAAAAAATTATTTCTAGAAAAAAAATCATGGCCGACTTATATATACAAGGAAGAAAATAAAGTGTCTGCTGTCAAGGGATGCAAAACTTGGAGAGTTTTACTTGTTATAATATATGAATAATGTTGCCTCACTTTTAATGGTGATATTCAATCAGAAAGTTAGAGAAAAATCTACCTAAATAGTTCAGGGAAAAAAAGCAATAAAGAAAATAATGCCTTTTCTATACTTAACCAAGTAAAAGCATCAGGCAGTCTTATAGAACTCCTCAAATGTTTATTTTGCCTAGATATGTACAATATTTAAGCAGGTATAAACACACAAAAAATATAGGCAGGTAATGTTCTGCTCAAATGATGTATGATTGGGCATCATCCTATGAATTAAGCGTGAACCAATATAAAGCATGCAAGATAAACAGAATATGATACTGACCACTCAGAAAGAGAATCTAGACATGAATAACAGGTTCTGTCAACTATACCTGGCTATGAGTTCCGTCAATTCTTTATTAGGACAGAATGTCCTCAGTAACAGCTACAAAGAACAGCTAGGAGGCAAAGGAGACCCACTTGAGGACTTTACAGAGAAGACCTATTTGAAATAACCACTTTAGGAAGGTCACCTGGGAGCAATATGGTAAGAGGTGGGAGTAAGTAGAGGGCAAAGAAAGCAAAGCCATTCAAGATTCCTGCTCTGAGGAACTGGGATGGGGGTGGAAACAACACTGACATCAACGTTTTACAATTATTTAGTCAACAATCTTGTGAGGTAGTTATTATTAGCTCCATTGTATGAATGAGTACACAGACACCAATATGCATAAAAATGAGTGTATATGTATATGTATGTTAGAACAAATAGAGAGTGGACAGACATCAATATACATAAAAATGTATGCATGTATGTGTGTTAAAACATGCACACTTTGCCTATCTCCAATATCTGTATTATTAATCATAATACTTCTATGGATTCTCTGTAAAGTCACTTAGTTTAAAAACCAAATGTCAATCATAATATACAGATTCTTAGTAGGAAATGAAAGGGAAGGAGCTCAATGATTTTAGAAGAACAAAACATCAGTTGTGCCTGCAGTCTAGGCACACTATTTAAATGAAGTTCCACTCACTTCCAATAGAGGAGATAGAATATACTTTTTGATAGGAATATGTGGTAAATAATTTATTTTGAAATAAAGACTCTCCTCTCTATGTGTTTCAAGTAGATTTCTACCAAATACATATTTTACATAGTTGATAGGCTCGTATTCGAAGGCTTGCATTTAAAGGGCTTATTTATATACTAGAAAATTAACTTTTCATACAAGTCCCTGAAAGAGCACAGATACCTCCAAAACTTTTAAAGGGATCAGAAAACTATATAATACTCCCCACTTCCCAAGCAAATGTTTTCAAAGCCAATGTAAAAGTCTGCCACACAGCTAGCACTGGTGGCTGACACTCAGGATCTGAGGATCATGGTTCAAAGCCAGCCCAGACAGGAAAGTTTGTGAGACTCTTATCGACAATAAACCACCAGAAAACCCTAAATGGAACTATGGCTCAAAGTGATAGAGTGCTAGCCTTGAGCAAAAGAGGTTGGGGACAGGGCCTAAGCCCTGAATTCAAGCCCCACAACTGACCAACCCCTTCCCCCCAAAAAAGTCTGCATTACTACATAATTCCCCCCAAAATAAAAATTGATAGTTACCGAATCAAATACTAAATGATTAATTTCAAAATGAAGGAGGTCATTACACAAGAAAACTAGATGACCTACAAGGGTCCCTATGAAGGAGATTGGGAAAAAAAGAATTTCAGAGATTTAGCACAAAAACAAACTGATCATAAAGATAAAGAATTATTATAAATGCTGAAAAAATAGATGGCTGTTCAAGAAATAAATATTATAATAGGAAGCACTTTTTGGCTCTGAATGTTTACCTAATCATAACAATTGTCAGTGTTTACTAAATTGTATCTGTTAAAAATTAATCTACTCATTTGTCAAGTATTTAAATTTCCTTCAGTAAAATGAAGATCATGATATTATCATAATACCTTCAATAGTAAGGTCAATTTGCTAATTTAATGGATGTTAAAGTATGAGTGTATACACACATCCTACCAATCTGGAAGTCTAAGACCCTGTAAATCAGAAACTTTTTGAGCACGGATATGGCACCTGAACAATAATGTTCCCAAGTGGGAAATTTCATCTCTGACTTCATGGTGACAAGTGGGACTCAAAATGTGGGGGCTCTTAGAATAGCGTATAAAACTACCTTCAGTCTATCTATAAAAGATGCCATGAAACATAGTCAATTTCATGTTTAGACATGAATCTCATCCTTATGACATCTCATTAACTACATGAAATTATTTCAAAATCTAAAAAGCTGAAAACATTTCTGATTCTTAAGCACTTCAGAAAAGACATTTAACCTGTATTATAGAGACTATATAACCAAGGTGACAGGCACATAAAATATGTAAAGTGCTTTAAGGAACTACTGCTATGACTATTCTAGATGAACAGAACACCTTAACATTCTTCTCAACTTAGATATTCTTACCAACTTAGACAACACAATAGTGTATGAATGACAGACATAGAAGACAAAAACTGAAGGAGAGAGGAAAAGAAACTTAAAGACTCCATAAACTTATAAAACTGAGAATTAATAATGTTCACATTCAGTAAAATCAGGAATTCTAAATTCAACATCCACAAGATTATAACTATAAAAAGGAGAATTAAAAATGAGGAGGGAAAAGATACGGAGGAAATGGGTATCGTTCATTAAGAAATAGCAGCATAAAAATAGAACTTGGAAACTTGGCAGAAACTCTAGAACTTAGCAAAGTCTAAGACGTTTCTTCCAGCAGTGGGAAGGAGAGGGGGGGGGAACTAGGATTTCTACTTTTTGTTAGATATCTTCCTTTGCATTTGGTTCCTTTAGACCACATACATGCATTATTATACCACATACATGCATTATTTAATATAAAACTAAGTTCTTCAATCTCCCAAGTTAACTTTTCGGTTCTTCTCTTTAGTCACATAACCCTTGTTTTCAAGTGAGATTTTGTGAAAATAAAATTTACATTGAAAAATAAAGAGAAACTTCAACTGTGTGACCTATATTCTTCTGTTTCAAAAACATTTCAACTTTGCTTCTGATGCGGTTTGAATGTTATCTCACTTTCCTTGAGCAAACTATAGTCAAGCACTAAGTTACAGATGTAGCCTGATAAGTGAATTGCACTTTCAGGGTTTCATACAGAAGATAAAAATAAACTCTGTAAATGATAACTAAAATTGACAAATGGAAACAAATGAAAAAATTATTGCCTTTGAATAAAGAAAATAAGTAGGTAAAATTTCATTTTCCTAGACTTCTGTTCAAAGGTCCATTAAGAAGTTGAAGGGGGGGGGGGGGGTGAAAATGTTGTAGGTATGATACAGCTCAAGATGCATTGTATACATAAACTGCTTTTAAATGGCAAAAAAAATTAAACATGTCCTAAAAAACTTAAGAGAAGTGAGGGAAGAAATTAAGAAAAGTGAGGGAAGAGGAGAGTTGGGTAAGAATAATGAAAGGGTAATATTGATCAAGAGGCACTCTATTCATAAACTGCTTTGTTGAAAAGCAACTTCTTTGTACAATTACTTAATAAAATATTCAAAAAGTAAAGCTATTGTATTTACTACTGAAAATATTAATTACTGTCTTTCTTTATATATAAAATTTTAATGTAAAATATTAACAGGAAAATATTCTACGAAGTAATATTCCAAACAGACAAAATTTTTAAATGTTTTCCTTCCTCAAATGACTGGTTTCAGCCTATTATATTATCAAATAATTTTCTTTCAGAATCCAGTCTGATGTAAGATGCTCCTATTTATATACTATTCTCTGATATGCTGTAGTTACATACTAAATTATAATTAGGTGCCACTAATAGCAAGTTATATTTAGAAGACTGCAGTTTCAAGCAAACATCTGCTTACCTTTGTGGTTTTAAACTAGAAACTCAGAGTAATAATTATAACCCTTCTCTTTCTAGGTTTATGTATATTTAGCTTGGTACAATTTCTGCTTTCTTAAGTAAGCCTTAAGAGATATTGGTCAGGGAGCTCCAGTGGCGCAATCGGTTAGCATGCGGCACTTATAAGAGATATTGGTCAGATTGTTACCACCTGCTTTTTTAGTACCAGATAAATTTCTCATAATGAGGTTTTATAAGCAATTGCTACACACACAGAATAACTAATCTTTAGTATATACTGCTAGACACTGCTGGAAGGATATATTGAGAATGCATCACAGGAAGTGGCCCTATGGCTAAAGTGGTAGAGTGCTCGCCTTGAGCTGAAGAGCTCAGGACAGCGCCCAGATCCAGGTTTCAAGCCCAATGACTGACAAAAACAAAAAAGAAAAAAAAAGAGAGAATGAATCACAATTCAACATATATGCCTGTCATACCAGCAATGTGTAAGACGTAAATAGGAAGATGGCTATCTGAGGCCAAGGCCAGGTAAGGCAAGAAGGATGAAAGGGATGATACTAATCAAGATGCATTTTACTTATAAGCTGATTTGTTTAACTGTAATTTCTACAATTATTTAAAGATAATAAAAATATAATTTAAAAAAGAGGATTGATGTGTGGTAGAACAATTGATGAGCATATACAACGTCTAGAGTTCAATACATATAGAGTGGCAAGAAAAACAAAGGGGGGGATCAAAGAGAGATACAACTGAACAATTTGAAAACATAATCATAGTTATTCTATCTTCTCTTACTACCACTTATTGAGTTTAGCATATACAATGGAAAATGCTGAAAGTGCATACCATGGCTTTGAGGACAATAATCTCCTTTTTGTTTTTTTTTGTATTTTTTTGTAAAAATACAGTACAGAGAGGTTACAGTTACATGAGCAAGGTAATGAGTACATTTCCTATGAGCATTGTTACCTCCTCCTTTGTTTTTCCCCTACCCTCCCTTTCCTCCCATCTCCACAACTCCTCCCTCCCCTATCCCAGAAGTTGTAAAAGTTTGTTTTCAACATAATATCTTGTACATCTCATTGCTATAATGGGTCAACCTATACCTTTATTTCAGCATTTTGTTATTTCCCTTCCCCTCCCCAAATTAGAAAAATGTATATACAAGATGCAGGACACAAGAATCAAATACAGTGAAAACAGGGGTTATACCATGGTGGGAGAACATACTTGAGTGTTATGATAGACTCTCCTGGACTTTTCACTACTATACAAAAAAACTCTTCACACTGAATTTAATTTAAAAAAGAAGAGGGAAGACCTGCAAGATTTAGAATCATGTGATGGACAAGTGGAAAGTGAAAGAAGAAAACAGGAGTTAAAATATAACTGTTGAGCTACAATGATGAAGTTGCCAAAAAGAAAGACAAAAACCTATGTTCTAGCAGGGCGCCGGTGGCTCACGTCTGTAATCCTAGCTACTCAGGAGGCTGAGATCTGAGGATCACGGTTCAAAGCCAGCCCGAACAGGAAAGTCCGGGAGACTCTTATCTCCAATAAACCACTAGAAAAACGGAAGTGGTGCTGTGGCTCAAGCAGTAGAGTGCTCATCTTGAGCTGAAGAGGGAAGGGACAGCGCCCAAGCCCAGAGTTCAAGCCCCACAACCGACCAAAAAAAAAAAACACACACACACAGAAAAACCGATGTTCTCATAAGTTTTTCAAGAGCAAACATGGGCCTATAGAAACTCAGGACAACACTTTACAAATCTGATATTGGAAGTAAAATGCCCTGAGTTCAGCCCTTAGTATATTCAAACTTAAACCAAATATGAACACATGATTTAAAAACATTCCCAAACACAAAGAAACAAATGAACATAAAAAAGGTAACAGGGCCACAAGGACCCCAGGTAATCCTGAGAAGCAAATTACAAATGTATAAAAAAGTAAATTGTTGGAATCTGAAAAGTGACCAAGCAATGAGATACAATTAAGAATGATCAGAACAAAAACCAAACCAAACTCTACTAAAAAGAAAAAGCAAAACAAAAATTTGTTAAAAATCACTTTTGGAGTCAATATCTTAATGATTCACATGGCAAACTGAAGACAGATTTAATTGAATTAGCAAAATAAAAGATACAAATAAACTGTAAGAACATGCATACAAGACTTGAATAATAACAAATTAATTAGCAACCCAGAAAAAAAGAGCATATAGATTCAATGGCTTCTAAAAATGATAAAAAAAAATCATAAATCAAATGCAGAAAGAAGTATTATATGAAAGTAACAGGATCAAAAATTAAAAGAAATTTATACCTAGACATAGTATATAAAAAATGAATACTAAATTGACAGGCTAATTATAAAGCAATAACAACAAAGACATCACCTATTAAAAAAAGAACAGCTAACTAACAATGTTCCAGAGCTTCCCAGGACCAACTGTTAAATTTTCAGCAACTTTGGGTTTAAAAACTAAAATCATAAATAAAAACATGGCAGATGCAGTGGCTACCAGCTAGTTACTCAGAAGTAGAGAATTGGGTATCATAGTATGAGGCCAGAAAAATTTGTTAGATCCTCATCTCAACTATAAGCCAGGCATGGTAGAATATATCTATAACTCCAGTTACACAAGAGGCAGAGGTAGGAAGACTCCAATCAAGTCAGCCTCGGGCATAAAGCAGAATGCTCTATGTGAAAAAGAACTAAAGCAAAAGGACTGAGGGTATAACTCAAGTGGTAAAGTTCTTGCCTAGCAAGTATGAGGCTTTGAGTTCAAATTGCAAACTTGAAAGAGAAAAATATATTATTTGAATAAAGGTACTGCCTTAAATTAAATAAGGTTATAAGTAGAAAAATATTAAAGAAGTAATACGTCATTAAAACTCATCACTTTCTAATTATATTGCTACAATTATGATTTCTGTTCTTGAGGCATCTGTCTCTAGTGCACTAACATGCTAGAAATATTTCATAATTGTGTGTTCTTCCCAACTTTGCAATTATTATTGGCCTAAAATGGCATGTTTTAATACCACAAAGATAAGTAAGCATCAAAAGTTTTGATTTCCCCTGGAGAGGTAGATGTTGATCATCTCCTAGCATAGACCTAGGTCAAATCAACAACAGACTTCACACTAGAAAACTATTTTCAAAACACTGAAGGGAGACCGGTGGCAACCTAGAGTTTTATATTCAGAAGAAAACATTTTCCGTAATAAGGACAACAACTAAAACTTCTACAGATCAACAAAAATTGAGTTTACTAAGAAAAATTTTTTAATAAATGAACTCCCAGAGTTGCCTCAGAAATAAGGAAAATGAATTCAAGAATTATTGTATTATATTTAAAGCAAAATTTAAAAATTTTAAAATGGTAGTTATCCAGGCTATCTATAGGCTAGTCTGTACTACAGGCTCACTCCTAGAAATCTAATAACTCTATAGGCTGAGATCTGAGAAGTCAGCCCAGAGGGGAAAGTCCTTGACAGTAACTAACAAATTAGCCAGCAAAAAAAACCCAGAAGTGAAGCTGTTGTTCAAGTGGTATAGCACTAGCCTTGTGGCAAAAAGCTAAGGGAGCATGGTCAAGCCCTTAGTTCAAGCTCCCATATTAGCACTCGCATGCGCGCGCGCGCGCACACACACACACACACACACACACTCTCTCTCTCTAAAGGTTTTATGTTTTATATAAAAAAATGCTTACATTTGGAATTTTAAAGATAACTTCTGAGTTATTCACAGGTTGAAAAGAAATTAAAATAGAAAATACTGCAAAGTAATGTTTGGGGAGTGTAGTTAACTAGTACTTGGAGGAGACTCCTTGACCCTGACTGACATGATCAAGATTTTGGAGAAATGGAAATATAGTAGATCCAGAACCAAAATTATATTGGGCTGTCTTAGGTCATTTAATATCCATTAATTTTGTTTTTATAACTGTTGTAATATTCCTATTAGATACAGACACACTTCTTAGAATGTATTATTAAGCTTACCAGACCTCAAGGCTCTACCAACCCTGGATCTAAGAATGATGTAAAATAACAAGTGAAATCTGCAAAAGAGGTTTCCCCTACATTATGGCCCCTACTCACTATGATTAAAAATGATTGATGTATGACTTCCTTTTGTTCTGAGGCTATAAAAGTTCATGTAACCACTTCCACGATGGAACATGTCTTTAAATGTAACCTAAATCCTCGTTTCAGAGCCATATGTGGTTTAGAATAAATTATTTTCTTATTTCCTTTAAGGCAGAATTGTTATTTTACATCAAGATGGACAAAGGGTGGCCACTAAAGCCCAATGAAAACAGCACTCTCAATGATGAATTATTAGAAATTAGACCCTTTATAAACAGGAATGTAACTGATTTATTGCTGTTTCTACTGACAAAGTACCAAAAACTCAGGAGGAAACAAGATAGGAAAGATAAATGTTGTTGTTCACAAATGATATGACTACATACACAAATGGACCACCACAGAGGAATTCCTGGAATAACTGTAGCAAGGTGGCTAGAAGTAATATCAGCATGGTAGTTCAAACTATATGTTTATATTATCAGCCACAAATCAGAAATACGCTATACTACTTATACTACTAAACAAACGATACTACTTATAGTAGCATTTAAGATATAAAAGAACTAGGAACAAACCAAATAATAGCAAGACATTTAAAAAATTGTATCAATACTTTAAAAACATTGAAGAAGCCAGGTACCAGTGGCTCACACCTGTAATCCTAGCTACTCAGGAGGCTGAGATCTGAGTTCAAGCCCCACAATTGACAAAAAAAAAAAAATCAAAGAAAGCTTAAATACCCTAAATTTATGATCAAGATATTATATCATCCACAGATTCAATAGAATTTCAATATAAATCCAAATCATTTTTCAAAAACTTAAGTTGATTCTTGTCAAGTCATATAGGAAACATGCTTACAAAATGTTAGTACTTACAAATTGTGGTGTTGTTGAAAATACCAACAAACTGACCCATGGGACAGAAATGCACCCTCTGCCTCATAACTATATGAAAATTGGGTGTTTGACAGGGAAGATTATTAGAGAACACAGAGACAACTCTATAACATGTGCTAGAACTTGTTTTCTACATAGAAAAATGTTTAAATTGAGCCCTTACCTCATACCATCTATAAATAATTCCAGGTGTTAAAAAATATTTCAGTGTTAGAAAAAACTTCTAACATGTAAAAAATATCAAGATGTATATACATCTACATATTCCTGAAGTACAGGAAAACACACTAAATGAGATTCATAAAGAAATGACTATTTAAAAATCTGATCTTATTAAAATTAAATATTTCCATCTATCCAAAGGTATCATAAAGTAAAAAAGTCACTGGGTAAACTGGGAAAAGATGTCAATAGTAATAGACAAATATCTCCATATTTTTAGAAGATATAAACAGCATTTCAAAGTAAGTAGCATGGCTGATCCCCAACATACATGTTTAGTGCCATGCAAATCACTGAAATGCCAAGTTAGGTGAGGATTACACTCAATGGCATGTACTTACCACATTCACAATCTGACTAGAAAATACAGCAATGGGATCTCTTTGCATAGGCTGATATGTGTCTCAGTATATTTAGTAATATAAAGCCAACTGTGTAAGTGCATAGATTTCATTCATAGGTATTCGAAGGAAGCACTCCTCTGAATGTGGTCATCAAAACAACAATGTTGGTATCACCTGATGCCTAGTAGAAATCCTGATTTTTTTTTTTGGAGTGGGGGAGGATTACAAAGAGTAATAGAGGCAATGAGTATGATTATGCATCTATGAAAATATCACAATGAAATTCTCACATTGTACAACTTAATATACACTAGTAAAAATGGCAAAGAAAATTCCTTTTTTTTTTGTCAGTCGGGGGGCTTGAATTCTGGGCCTAGGTGCTGTCCCTGAGCTCTTTGGCTCAAGGCTAGTGCTCTACCACTTGAGCCACAGCACCACTTCCGGTTTCTCAGTGGTTAATTGAAGATAAGAGTCTCATGGACATTCCTACTTAGGATGGCTTTGAACCATGATCCTCAGATCTCAACCTCCTGAGTGGCTAGAGTTGAAAATTCCAAGTTTCATGTCCTCCCCAGACCTACTGAATGAGAATCTCTGCAGTCTGCAACAGGGTCCAGGAATCCTCAACTCTATCAAATGTAGTATAAATATTTATTGTAAGATAACCCCCAAATTCCTATATTGTATAGCTTAATAAGGGAATTTTTATTTAATTATTTATTTATTTGCTAGTCCTGGGGCTTGAATTCAGAGTCTGGGCAATGTCCCTGAGCCTCTCTGTGCTCAAGGCTAGCACTCTATCATTGGAGCCACAGTGCCACTTCTGGCTTTTTCTGAGTAGTTTATTGGCAATAAGAGACTCACAGACATTTCTGTCCAGGCTGGCTTCAAACCATAATCCTCAGATCTCATCCTCCTAAGTAACTAGGATTACAGGCATGAGCCATCAGCACCCAGCATAATAAGGGAATTTTACATTCGGATTTCGTAGATACTCATTAATTAGATACTGTGAGCAAGGCAACAGACTAATCAGTATTCTTAAAGAGTCCTGTAAAGCAAAGAACAGGCAATCAAATATGTGCTGAATACATAAACCATTGGAATAATTTGATAATACTATAATAGAGTTTGATTTTATACTATGTTTTATAATTCTATTCACAAGAATTAAATAACATTATCACAAACAGCAGACTAGAAAAATACTTATATCACCTTACTGTCTGGAAGCATCTTTGGACAAAGATGCAAAAATTAACAAAAAATAAGTCAGAGTTAGTTTCCATTTTACTGTTAAAAGTAGCTAGCTCTTTATTAAGCACCATATTATTTGAAGGTGCTTGAACTCAGGGCCTTGTGCTGGCTAGATTGGCACTGTATAGCTAAAACACATCTTCAGCTCTTTTTTCTACTGGCTCTTTTGAGATAAAATTTTGCTTTTTTGCCTGGACCTGTACCTGAATGACAATCAGCCTATCTTACACTTTCTGTTACAGCTGGAGTAAGTAGCTGTATATACTAGTATATACCACCAGGCCCAACCTTTTCTGTTTAGATAAAGTTCAATGCACTTTTCCACTGGGGCTGGCCTGGAACCACAATGCTCCTGATATTAGCCTTCTACGTAGCTGGGATGGCAGGTATATGTCTGTTTGGTCCCAGCCTGGCTTTAAAGTGTAATGCTCCAGATCTCAGCCTCATAAGTAGTTACGATTATATGTGTGTGGCTGACGTATTTTCATTCTTTAGGGTAGAGGAAAAACTGTCATTATAACACAAGAAAGGAAATTATCAAGGGTCCAGAGAAGTACAAAGCATAATTTTTTTCCTCCTTGAATATAAATTAATGTAAACACTGTCCTTAGGGAAATACCTGCCTTATAAAATTATTTCTTTCCTTCACAAAGAATTACTTTACTTCACATACAGCCTATAAATGTATAATTTTACTTTAATTTTTAAATTTTTATTTTCTGTTCTATCCACCCAGTACCTAGAATAATGACTGACTCGTATCATGGGCATAGTACATACCCATCTTTGAATGAATCCATAAACTTATTGAACATTTACTATGTAGTAGGTATGGGGGAAATCTCAAACCAATAAGTTATAGTCACCCTCTATGTAGAGCTAACATTAATCATTAAATCACAACAGGGTCTTTCCTAAACAATTCAATTCAATACTATTGGATAGAGCCAAACGGTATAGGCCAACGGGAAAGGAAGGTAGAATAGTTGTGTGGAGGGGCTGATGGTCACTAAAAGGGATCATGCATTAGTGAAACAGATGAGACCAGGGATGGGCCAAGAAAAGTACATTAGCCCAGCACACCTTTTTGTAGTGACATGTCAAAAGAAAACGTAGAACCAGATTAAAGGGACTCCAGTGGCCAACTCAGGAAATTATAAGTATGAAAATATATGACAGGAAGCACAAACCATTGAAAATATATGTACTCATGAGTCTGTGATGGCAGAACAAGCATGAATAAAATCAAATCTGAAGAATGATGAAAACATTAACATTTGTATCAAAGGACTATCCAATAAAATACTTAATTACAGAGGGAAAAGAAAAGAATTGTACAGTATGGAAGCATGGCAGACACCAATTGAACCAAGCCACTAGAATGAACATCAGCAATAACAATACAATGAAAATCACCATATGACGTGATACGGTACAAGGAAAAACCTCATCGGCCATTCTGTGGCATTCCCGAACCTCATCATGGGGAAATGGCCCAACAAATCCAATGGGGGCTAAATAGCTACTAAATAATGGGTCTGATGTCTTTACAATCTTCAAGTTCACGAAAGTCAAGGGAAGAACTAGGAATTATTTCTGGTTGAAAGAGGCTAAGACAACTAAGTGTTACATTTATTTCAGGCTGAATCTTTTTGCTATAAAAACAAAGGACTGGCCTATCCTGCAAAACTTGAATAGGATCTAAAGATGGAGGCTTAGTCATTAGCCAATGTCAATTCTTGATTTTGTGGGTATAATAGTGAATGTCCTTGTTTGCAAAAAAATAAACATTATTCAGAGTATCAGAACAAAAACTTTCTTGTAAATGGCTCAGAAAAGAAAATATCCTCTCTATTAAGCTTGGGATTTTTATAGAAATTTGAGATTACTGTCAAAGCTTCTACCTATAAAATAAATGCTTGTATTTGGGAGCATCTTACACCTCAGTCTATGCTTCCAAAGAATACTAAAAGAACAACTCAGTCAGAGAGTTCAAAAAAGTGCCCTCTGTCCATAGAAGTTCACCCAACTTGGCTGTCTCCTGAATGGTCCATAGCAAAGTACACACAGATCAACGCCATACCATATTCTTCTAAGAGAAATCTAAATACTATCCCCCAAACAACCAAGCCTTTCTCACATAAACCAGACTTATAAACCAAATCAAGACTTCCCTTTAAAAAAAATTTTAGCGGTACTAGTGTTTGAAATAAGAGCCTAACATTAGCCTAATCAGACTCTCTACCACTTAACTATGCCCTTCTCCATCCCTTTTAGCTTTAGTATTTCAGACAGGGCTTCCTACTTTTATCTAGGGCTAGCCTCAAACTGTGATCCTCCTACCACTGCTTCCCCAATACCTAGAGCTTGTTTTTTTGAGATAGACTCTTGCTATGTTTAAGAGGAGGATAAGTTGAACTTACCTTAGACTATAATTCTATCTATATGCCTTTGAGTTCCTACAATTACAGGTGTGCATTGCCACGCCTGGTTCCAAGTGATATAAAGGGAGGCAGTGGTTTGCTTTTAAAAATGCCAAGTAAAATTGCACTTGGCTATATCTTAGACAAACAATACAAGCTGACAGGCTAAGAACGCAATTCCTCTCCCAACTAAAACATTTCATCTTTATTGTAGAAGACAACTGTAAATTTGAAATATAATTTGAGGGTACATTTGATAACTTTTATATGGTTTATTTGGGGAAAAAAAAGTTGCTCTCCTTGGCAGGAGCTATTGCAGAAACAAAAATGTTTACATATATTCACCATGACAATTTAGATAAAGTTCAGCTTTCAGAAACAGAAAGCCCTGTTGTTTGAACCACTCTTTGTCCTCAAAGCCTACTTGGGGGTGGGACAAGAGGCCAGTGTCCACTAAAAGAATTGTAGTGCCTACTAAAAGAAGTAGAGACTGGGCACATGGCTCAAGTGGTGCAGTTCCTGCATAACAGGAGCGAGGTCCAGGGCTTAAACCCAGTACTACCAAAAAAAAAAAAAAAAAGTTAAAAAAGACAGGGGAAGAGAAAAGAAGAAGCAGCACGGTGGAGTAACCTGCACTGATAGCAAGGAATTGCTCTTTGTTTTGTTTGCTTTCTTCCTTTTTCTTTCTTTTTAAGTTCCCTGAAAAGGTAAGTATTGTTCTTTGAAAATTCACGGAGGGTTGAGTTTGACCAACAGTTCAGTGTTCATTTACTGTATACCTAGATCTTGCATTATAAAGAAAAGTATTTATACTTCCTCCCATAAGATAAGAAGCATTAAAAAAATAATCTGGGAAGATAGGCAGAATGAAGGATTGTATTTGAAACAGGAAGGGGCAGGGCAGGTCTTAGGAAAGCTCTCTCAAAATAGCTGTGTACAGAGAACTTCATTCTATAAAGCCAGAAACAAAACCAAAACAAAACACGTAACCCACCATTAAAATCTAGCAGAAGTCTTTCCAGGACTTTGAAAAGCATCTTGAATCCCCTGAGTCTGTCTTACCTGTCCTAGATTCAAATAATCTCAACTATTTTCAGTTTATCTATTCTGATTTTGGATTCTGGTAAATTGGGAGACGTTTGACTGCCAAAAGGCCAAAGCAGCTTCTTCAACTACATGATGTCAGTCACAGAGCAAGTATCACACTACCCATGGTCTTATACATACCATCCCATCTCCTAACCTGAGGGGAACATTTTAGTATCTAAGCACTCAAAGAATCACCACTACCCCATGATGTATTTGCATCTCTACTGTTGAAAACCTGATAGACTACCAACTTTTTTTTTTTTTTAGCAACTTTACTACAAGATTTTTCACACGCTGGTTAATGCCAAGGAAAACCACTTCCATAGTCATGTACTTTCTTAATGTTCAAAGAAAAAAGGATCTTAAATCTAGGCTCGCTTCGGATTTGTGGAAAATATAATCTTAACCCATCCCTCCAAGATAGGTTGGTAGTACTTTCAAAAGTTTGGGGGAAGGAAGCTTTCTAATTGCCATTTTCCCCACACTCATTATAAATGTAGGAGCAGAAGTATAGGGACCTAGGGTACTCAGGACTGGAGTCTAAGAGGAAGCACACAAAAGGTTAACTTGTAGACTTCTGTTGGAGTGAACAAGTGTGCTGCTCAAATCTGACAGGAGACCTACTTTGTCTCAGGAAGGACTCAAAGTTGCTCTGTTGGCCTTAAAGCTACTAAGAGAAGCAGCCCAGGGGATTTATCTTTCCCTAACTCCAGCCTTTTGAAAATTGCACTTGTGGGGCTGGGAAGGTGGCTCAGTGGTAGAGCACCTTCCTTGCATGCATGAGACCCTGGGTTCGATTCCTCAGCACCACATAAGCAAAAAGAAAAAAGCCGGAAGTGGTGCTGTGGCTCAAGTAGTAGAGCGCTAGCCTTGAACTGAAGAGCTGAGGGACAGCACCTAGGCCCAGAGTTCAGGCTCCATGACCGGACACAAAAAAAAAAAAAAAAAAAAGAAAATTGCATTTGTGAAAGCAAATAAGCACTACTCAAAGAATAAGCAAGAACAATAACTGAGAAATCCCTGACTCATCTATCACTTCAGTCCTAATGCCTTAGTTTACTGGCCTGTAAAATGGGTGGTTTGGGCTATTAAACCCAAGTATTTATATGCATGCCTATAACTAAAATTTATTAACAATACAATTTTTCCTATACAGCAGTCACTATGCTAAGCATTTCTCTCATATATATATATATATATATATATTCTCAGATATATACTCATATATATAAATATATATATACTCTCATATATATATATTTATATATATATTCATTTTCATAAGGAGGACATCCTGTCAGATGCCAAGACATCCTATTTCTGTGAATCTGTTAGCTCAAACTAGTAATGTGTCCAAAGTCACATGGCCACTAGGTACCAATGCCACACTTCAAATAAAGGCCTATTTTTCCATATTCATTGGCCAAATGAAATGGAAGCTTCTAAGAACCTAATGTGGACTCTGCCAAGAGCCTCTATGTATTAAAGGAGAGAAACTCAAGAATTGGACCTTGAAGGAAAGTTATAATGGAATCCAGAAGGCAAATTTTTCTTTATAAAAAGCTGGAATCAAAAATCTATGAAGAAGCCAGGTATGTCAAGAGTCAGGTTTGTGAACAACCCAAGCAAAAAAGTTACAAGACTCATCTCAACTAATAAGCTGGGCATGGTGGGACATGCCTGTCATCCTAGCTACAACAGGAAGAATAGACAGGAAGAACATGGTCCAGGCTAGCACAGAGCAAAAAGCAAGACCCTAACTCAAAAATAACCAGAGCAATATATAAACATTCAGTGGGCTCTTATCTATGTAACAATACAAGGCAGAATATTGACAGAATATGTCACATGGCTATAGTGGTTTATTTTCTTCTTTTTGCTTTTCTAGAAAGACTGTTCTTTCTAAAATTCACATACTTAGTTTTTTAATGAGGCAAATTAGATTTCTCCTTTGTAAAATTTTTTTACAAAGAAAAAAGTGGCTGTGTACCACTATGAATTGTTTCCTAGGTTGGACTATATTCTTTGTAGTGAGCACTATTATTACACTAAAGACTTCAAATTGAAACTTTTTTATTTCCCCTTTCCAGGTAACAAAAAGCCATGGCTTAATCCAAAGCACAATGAATCTAAGGGAAAAAAAAGGTAATTTCAATACATAAAATGATTACTTGCTCACTCTTTAAGTACATAGCACATTATATTTAATCATCTCAAAAGAAAGGAAAGTTATATTTAACGTAAGAATTACACCAACCTAAAGCCCAAGATAAATTAGCAACAGATCCAAGAAGCATCTACACCTACAGAGATCAAATCAAACATTCTTCCTGTTGTACTATGGCTGTGTCCCTGGTGGTAATAAAAATTATTATATTTAGCCACCTATCATCCATCCTCACTCCCTGGAAATGAACTGCAAATGGCTACTGCACGAGTTTCAGACATTTGTTTTGTAAACTGCTACTTTCCGATCCTAAACATTGTCAGGTTTCCTTATAACTTATGGGACAGGAAAAATAATCCGAAATTACAGCTTCCATTCTCCTCATCTTGTACCCCCAAATTTCCCATTAGCTAATATTATAGAGTATAAGACCTAAAAAAAATATATCTGGTGAGGATAGTTGCTCTCATAAGCAACTCCCTTACCACAAGAGAACAAACCTAATTATGAGATACACTTTATATGCAACTTTTTAAAATTAGATTTTTATTACCTTTAAGTAGTTGTACGAAGGGATCTGCATTCAACAAATCAGTTTATAAGTATACCACTTTATATCACCCCTTTCATTATTCTCCCCTGTATGCAGCTTAGAGACAAGTGCATAAAGCACATACCTGAGTCATACTGGTTGAGATGGTTCATGTCTGCAAGCCCAGCTACTCTATGAGGGGAAGATCAGGAAGATTTTGGTTAAAGGTTAGCCCAGGCAAAATGTTAGCAAGACCCAACACCTCAACCAAAAAGCTGGGCATGATCTTGCCCATCTGTGATCCCAGTTACCCAATGAAGATCACAGGCTGGAGTATTATGCTCTAAATCCAATCCCGTGCAAAAGCGAGATCCTATGTGAAAAACAGTTCAAAAACATAAAGGGGATGGAGGTTTGGCTCCAGTTGAAAGCACCTATTTAGCAAGAACCAAGCCCTGCACTCAAACCCTTCTGACAAAACAAAATAAAACAAAAAACTACGTGGGCTAAGGAAGGAGAGAGAAGCTGAGCCAACCATTCTGTTTTAATTTTTTTTTGCACCTAAAAAGGAACAAGAAGTAGGCTGGACACAAATGACTCACACCTATAATCCTAGATACTCAGGAGGCTGAGAGCTGAGGAACTTGGTTCAAAGCCATCCCTCAGGAAAGTCTGTGAGACTCATATCCAATTAACCCCCAAAAAGCCAGAAGTGGAACTGGGCTCAAAAAAATAGTAGAATGTTAGCCTTGAGCAAAAGGAACTCAGGGACAGTTCCCAGGCCCTGAGTTCAAGCCCCAACACTGGTTTAAAAAAAAAAAAGAAGAAGAAGAAGAACTGAGCTCCTTGCCAGTGGGTCACACCTGTAATTCTAGAGGATCATGGTTCAAGGACCACTGTGTCAGAAAAGTCCATGATATTCCACCTCCAATTAATCAGCAAAATGTCAAGATAGAGGTGTGACTCAAGTGGTAGAGTATAAGCTATGAGTGAGAAAGCCACACAAAACTGGCCATGAGTTCAAGCCCCCTCTTAGTACCAGGAGGTACTAGGTACTGGGGGCGGGAAAGGCAGGGGTGAATAGTGGCTTTCTTTCAGATATCATAACCTTTAAAGATCCTTCCATAAGTAAAATAAAGCTCTTACACTAAGAGCTTCCTAGGTATAGTCAGCTAAATTGCTTCTCTCAGAGTCCTGAGGAAAGAAAATGAAGACAAAAACAATGGCTAACACAGAACTTCCCATAGCATACCCCATGGGCATCTACCTGCCTCCTTTCTTTTGCGTTAGCCCTTCCTTGATTTATGCAGGGGAAGTACTGGAGCTTTGAATTGAGTGACAAGGGTACCTCTGATTTTCACTTAATAAGTAAGCATGTAGCTGGGAGGAAAGAAAGGCAGAAAAGTTGTTTTTTGATGTGTATTTCTAAAATCTGTAACTGTCATGCAATCAACTTGTCTTGGCTTCAGAAAACATTAAACCATAAAACCACCAACTATATTGAATGACATTTAAAAAAAAACAAACAGCTTACTTCTATCATGACCACACTTTCACTGAGAGGTCTTAAGAGATCAGTGTTACTTTTGGAATTAAGGCTCACAATTTTGACATATATTCCACTTTTATAATTTAATTTTTCAGAATTAGGAAAGAGGCAGCCAAAAGTATAGAAAGGAGGAATAAATTCCTGATACAGTAGATAATTAACTTCTGAGAAACCACCAAAGGAAGGAGGTAGCCTGCCTGATCTTACATTTATTTAAATAAATCACCTTTTATCAGTGCCTGAGAAAAACAGCAGCATTCTTTTATCTTTCAAGGCAGACAATTACAGGATGATATATACCAGAAAATAACAAAAATAGCATGCTTGTTCCAAAGCAAATATTCAAAAATCCAATGAAGCTGTCTAGTGCCACCCACTAAAATAATCTCTGTGTATTATTTTCTTTGAGTCATTTTTAAAATAAGCAGACAGCTACCCATTTATGGGCACTGTCAAGATGAGTTTGCCACAAAAGCCACTTATATTTTTAGAAGCCAAAGTCTTGACAAATCAGTTCCTAAGAACATAACGTGTGATATATCGAAGAAAGCCCGAAAACACAGAGCTTGGTTAAACAGGCTTCCGTATCTTTTTGTAACCTTTCCAAATCTAAGTCTGTGGGAAGAGTACCCATAAATTTAAGTTGAAACTGAAACACTGAGAATATTTCCAATTTAAAATACACTAAAATGTGGTCTTTGTGAGGAAATGAAAATGACTTTTTAAATATATGAAAACTTGTTCATCATCACTCAGAAGAGAAATGTGAATTAAAAATGAAATGCTATTTCCCCCATAAGACTGGGGTGGGGGGGGAAGGGGGGGAGGGCAGGAAGAAAGGAGGGGAAGAGGAAAGGAGGAGGCGATCATAATTCTATTCTAGTAATTTCTCTTATAGAAATGGTCAACCATGGACAAGGTTTTTGTTTCAGTGTTATTGGTGGCCTAGAGGAAATCTCACTGTGTATCATCTCATATGGCGTATTACTTATTCAAAAACTTAAGTGTGTGTGTGGGGGGGGGGGGACAGGACATACTCCTAGATGGCTCAGAAATCAGGAATTACTAACTATAAACAAAACATTACATAATCCTAATCAGGTTTATTCTAGATTCTTGCAATATACTGCCATGTTCAGTTGGTACACCATAGCTGCACTGGTGAAGGGTCATTATTCTAAGATATTTTTGGCCCTTTAATGTCCAAAACCTCTTCTTGGAGGTGCACCATGCACACAAATTTTACTTTGTAATGAACAATGTTTTAGAAAAAAAAATCTCATTTATTTCTTGCAAAAACTGATCATATACAAATGTAACGATAACTCTGAAAAACAGGGCTACATTATGCTGCAGACTGAATACAGAATGCAAGCTTGTTCCCCATGTCTCTAGCAATTCTTGCCAAATGGGTGTCTGAAATGTCCTATTGAAACAGGTGGTGTCTGAACAGAATTGGATTTCTGCCTATAGAAACCCTGTCTTTAACAACTGCTGTGGTTAGTTTTAATTTTCAGTCCTCAAAATTAACTGCTTGCCAGTCATTCAGAAATAGACGGAACAACATGTTTAGTCTTTGCCCTGTTAAATTGAGAGAAGGGGAAAGGGAAGAAAAGAGCAGGGAGGGGGGGAGGGAGGGAGGAAGGAGGGAAGAAAGAAAGGAAGGAAGAAGGGAGGGGGGGGAGGGAGAGAAGAAGGGAGGTGGGTCACAAATAGAACAAACTACTTGATTTCTAGGCCAAAAGATGAAAGCAGCTATAAAATAAACTCCATTGCCTAAAAGATGATTACTCAAGCTTTTTTTTTTTTTTTTTTTTGGTCCAGTCGTGGGGCCTGAACTCTGGGCCTAAACGCTGTCCCTCAGCTCTTCAGCTCAAGGCTAGTGCTCTACCACTTGAGCCACAGAGCAACTTCCGGCTTTTTTCTTTTTGCTTATGTGGTGCTGAGGAATCCAACCCAGGGCCTCAGGCATGCAAGGCAAGCACTCTACCACTGAGCCAACTTCTCAGCCCCTGCTCAAGCTATTTTTGGATAGCAGCACAGGATGCTGTGTATAATGCATGTGAAACTCTTTATATCTTTCAAAAGCTTTTAATTAATATGCTAAAATTTTATAATTAAAGGTAATGGTAAGAATTGCTAAACTTAAATCTTAAAAAGTGATAGTCTAAATAAACCTTAAGTTACACTTTTTAATAGTCTCCAAATTGTAAACTCCTTGAAGAAAGACACTATGGGCTAAGCCTACAGATGCACACAAGTGCATCAATGGGCTAGCCACTCCTGTGAATAAATGTTGAATAGCTGACACTAAATAGCAAAACTTTTCACTCTATACTTAAGTGATTGGCATAAGGATAAGCAAGGATCTGTTGTAAACCACCAAGCAAAGACCCATGGCACTGAGTGATTGGTCCATCCTGTGCATAAGAGGGGTCATGCATTCCCTATAAGGAGAACTGTCACATCTACTCCATGGAGGATAAACTTAGATTTGGTACATTGCAATCACTCTTCTGGGGCAATCCAGTTAGAAAACAACAGAGAGAAGGTTTTGAACTAAGTCTGCCTGAGTTTAAGTCTTTACCAATTGTATTGCACTCCCTCTTAACCAGATCTGCAGAGACAATTTACAATAACAAGTTATAGTCATATGTACTAACTAACATATCCTCTTTGCTTTGCTAATAACCAAAAGTAAAGTTCATAGTCTTTTCAACCTAATGATCTGGAGTAAAGAAGAGCAAACCTTCCCATGCTCTTCAGTATGAATTCCAGATACTATGAATCAGGTGGTCAGTGACTAGAAAGAAAGTCCTCATGGAGTGTAGTCACTAACCCTCTAATCCTGGTGTGATGATCAGCGCAATTTGAGAATTACTGTTCCAAAGGGAACCATCACTTCATCTTCAAATGGGAAATAAACAGAAATATATTAGTGGAATGGAGATGTGCTTGGTCCTTTGCTTAAAATTCAAAAGCAAATAGCAAATCACAACATCATAAGTTTATCATTCACTCACTTGGTCCTAACCCTTCTGCCAATCAAAATATATGATCTCAAAATATATGATCCTCACTTAATAATAGGTAAAAATAGTAATCGTTAAAAATACATAGAACAATAAGTATATATAATAATTAATATAATTCTTTAAAAAATTCAAATTGCTGGGCTGGGAAGGTGGCTCATTGGTGGAGTGTTTGCCTTGCATGCATGAGGCCCTGAGTTCAATTCCTCAGCACCACATAAACAGAAAAAATCCAGAAGTGGCTCTGGTAGAGTGCTAGCCTTGAGCTAAAGAGCTAAGGGACAGCACCCAAGCCCAGAGTTCAAGCCTCACGACCAACAACAAACAAAAACAAAAACCTCAAATTGCTCCTTTCCATTTTGATCCCTACCCTCTCTCCTTATTGAGTCCTGATAGGTGAGATCTTAAACCAAATCCACAATTTCCTCAGCAAACTCCAATGACATCTCTAACTTAAGAGGAAATTACCATGAGGTTCCTGGAAAAGAAATTATCCTGCATTTCAATAGCTTCAGAAAATAATGCTTAAATACAAATGTACCTAACCCACAAAAACTGTATTCTTTTGAAGACAAACTTAATACTAAGGAATTATTCACTAGACAAACACCACATGGTACCTTCCCTACAAAGGGGAAATACAGCAAGATTTCTTTTCTAAATAAAAGTGGTTATGACATTAAAAAAGCCAGTGGGAGAAAAAAATTGTCATACAGCTATAGTTTACACATTGTAAAGTAGAAAAAAAAATCTGCTTCTCAAGATTCTTCTGGCAATCTGGGCGCCAGGGGCTCACGCCTGTAAATCCTAGCTACTCAGGTGGCTGAGATCTGAGAATCGCAGTTCAAAGCCAGCCCAGGCAGGAAAGTCCGTGAGAGAAAACTGGAAGTGGCACAGTGGCTCAAGTGGTAACACGCTAGCCTTGAGCTGAAGAGCTGAGGGACAGCGCCCAGGCCCAGAGTTCAAAAAAAAAAAAAAAAAAATTCTGCTGGCAAAAAGTTCTTTGGAATTCTTTTTTTTCTTTTCTAACAGCTGAAAGCATTTTTTTTCTAAGATGCTTCCAGCTTTAAAAACCTCCTTTGTGATGGCTAGAAAAGGCAAGTTCAATTTTTAGTAGTATTTCATACTTTTGGTTTAAAAGAAAGTAAAAGAAAAGGAAATACAGTCAACATTAAGTGTACTCTACTCATGCCTCAAGCTATGTGTAATAATTACACCCAGTATATATGAAGAAGGGTTCATTTATTTTCCTTGAAAAGTAAAATATATTCATCTTGTCACACATATAAAGAAATAAGCAAAACAGAGCCCCAAAACTCAGTCTTTCCCCAAAAAACATTTATTTGAAGAGATACAGTCATGAATAGATGTCTAATAAAAGCAAAATGGCTCGAGTCAGTAGCAACACTAGCTACATTAAACCAAAACGATGATCCATGCATGCTTAAATGTCTGGTTAAAAATGATATACACTGCTGGGCACCAATGGCTCACATCTGTTATCCTAGCCACTCAGGAGGCTGAGATGTGAGGATCATAGTTCAAAACCAGCCTGGGCAGGAAAGTCTCTGAGACACTGATCTCCAATTAACCACCAGAAACCAAGAAGTAGAATTATGGCTCAAAGTGGTAGAGCACTAGGCTTGAGCAAAAGAGCTCAGGGACACTGCCCAGGCCCTGAGTTCAAGCCCCACAGCTGACAAAAATACACACACACATTCATACACACACACACACACACACACACACACACACACACACACACACACATCAACAACCTATTGTTTTTTAACATAGAAAGTAACTTTCCCATATGAAATGGGAACAATATGATTTTGAGTGGACTTTTATTTCACTTTGAAATTCACTACCATCTGTCTTCTAAAGAACTTGAAACACATGTCAAATAATGTTCATTTGGAATCTTTCCCATTTATTTCTGCCAGTTCCGGGGCTTGAACTGAGAGCCTGGGCATTGTCCCATTTGTGCTCAAGTCTAGCACTCTACCACTTGAGCCACAACACCCCTTTGGGCTTTGTCTGAGTGTTTTATTGGAGAGAAGAGTCTTACAGACTTTTCTGCCTCAGCTGGTTTTAAACATCGATCCTCAGATCTCAGCCTCCTGAGTAACTAGGATTACAGGCGTGAGCTATTGGCTCCCAGCTATCTTTCTCATTTTTAACATTAGAGTTGTCAAGACACAATCAAAGTCTACTAGGAAAATTACCTATGGGCTACAAAGCACTTAAAGAGACACAGAGAAAGAAAGTTAGAAGTCAAGGAGCATCATTTTGAGATAAAGACAGAGTGGAGCCAAAGACAAAATGAAGGAACGACCTTATCAGGAGGCAGTGCTGGCCTACTCCCCATTATCACTGACCTCTGCCTCCTCTACTGCTCACAAGCAACCCAGAATTCTTTGCAACTAGGTGGTTGTTTTAAAAAAGTTTTTCTTGCAATCTTTATCATATTTCACAGAAGCCTGATGTATTCAAGCGCCAGAATTTCCATATTCCAATTACTACCAAACCATATATCGATGAAGGATAATCAGAAGCACACGTGCCACCCTCCTGAAAAGGAGAATGATGAGGGCGACTAAGATTTAAAATGTTGTTAAGGACATCACCATAAAAATAGGTAGCATCCACACTGTGTTAAGGGAATAAAACAAGGTTGTTTTTAAAAATAGCTTCCTAAACCATTGTGTAATATGTTCTTAATGTTAAATAAGTTGTGTTGTAGAAGCCCATTTCATCAGGAAGATGCATCTCCTCACAGAGCACCCGAAGGGGTGGGTCATTCCTGGAGCTGGTCCACCAATAACCTCAGTGCTGACATGCTGCTGCAATGAAGAAATAGACACAGAAAAAGTATGTCCGAGTTTCAAAAGCCATCAGCCATTCAGGGAAAAAACACTTGGCAAAACAGGACCTGAGAAGAAACAGGGCCCATGTAACATGAAGTGCTCACATAATTCTATCTATGGACAATTTCCTCATGACAGGCTCTAGGGCATCCCAGAGGTTCTCAAAGTAAATGTCCATGAATCTATAAAAGGAGAGGTTTTCTGTACCACGTAGTACCCAATTCTTGCCTATAAGGCCCCCAAGTACAGGTTACTAGTAACATAGGGCATCATCCTAGATTACATTTTCTTAAAGCAGATGATCATTAATTTAATGAATATGAAACTATACAAAAAGCTAATCTCAAACTTAGACCCACTCTGAATTGCCCACATAAGATAAACAACAACAAGTTCATCTAAAGTGAGGACGGTTGCACAGTGTTTGAACATGGGCAGTGTCTGTCATTATAGCTGAATTCACAGCAAGAAATCATTCTACATGTTCACACTGGCAAGAAACTCCACTTAAAATCTTCTCCCAACTTATTTAACCACATGGGCAAAAACGACCTGCCCGCGGTTATCATTATCCTTAAAAAGTATCTTCTTTTTACCTCAATACAATTCAAAAAACAAAAATGTATATCCAAATGATATAAAAAGTTTTATGAGCGTTTTCCTATTAATTATGCTCAATATCATGCTAAGAGTTACTCCTTTTTACATCATTATTATGACCTTTAACTTTTCTTAAAAGTTTCTATAAAATAAGATAACAAAGTCCAGACATTATTCTTTTTTGAACTGAGGATAGTTTATTTCTCATTTATTTTGGGCTTTATCAAAATAAATTGGAACTGCTTAGATCTGAAGGCTGCTTTAATCAACCATGTTATTTTAGACTCTCATACCCACTTCAAATATTATTGTTTGCTGACCTTTTTATCTGAAACCATTAAGTAGCTTTGCCTTTTTTATCTCCTCCAAAACATTAGTAAACATTCTAACACACTAGCAAGTAGGTTTTTATAGTAAGGCTTTTCACAAAAGAGCCACTTACCCCTCCTGCCTTCAGCAACTTTCTTCGAAAGTCCTCTGTGGGGTTGTTGAAAGTTAGTTTTTCACAGCGGAGGTGATTCACTGGTGGATGGCCTTCAAGATGCAGGAATAAGTCATAATCAAAGCGGACTTTCTTAGGTTCTTCCTAGAAGTTAAGAAAGTAAGACAGAAAACAAGTAGACAAAAATAGAATTTTTTTTCTTTTGAAAGGCATTTTACTAGCATCTATTAATTGTTCTGGGGGGGTCATTATGATATTTCCATACATATATACACAGTGTTCCAATCAAATCTTTGAAATAACAATACAAATTTGTTTCTATTTATATTCCTTTTTTTTTGGTGCCAGTCCCGAGGCTTGCACTCAGGTGCTGGGCACTGTCCCTGAGCTTAAAATAGAAATTGTTAAGCAAAGATTAATCATCATAAGGAATAGACAAAATTTAACAGCTGTAATGTCAAAGCAATCCTGGAAACTGAAAGAGCCCTGATTACATGATTATATACAAAACAAAATGGAGATATATAATAAATTAGTTTCTTGTGTTAGGAAAAACCAAAAAGAAAAACCTCATTACCTTCTCCTTGATCTCTTAAGTGGAGCATCACAGCCTACACAGCCACCAATTTCCTTCCTCCTCCCACCTCATGCTCTACACCCAGCACTGACTGCAGGCAACCATCCTCTCTCTTAAGTCTTTCTTGAACTCCTCGTCTATACACTCTTACTTACTGTCCAAACTATCATAAACTTACTCCTCTATTAGGTCTTCCACTCTTGAATACTATCTATGGAAAGCAAAATCTATCATCTGTGATAGCTGGGCAGCTTCCAATGGCCATTAGCATAAATACCTAATCTTACTTGAATGCTACCTGGGTCTTCCTGATCTGACTCTTGTCTTCTTGTCCCTCCTCATCCCTTTTGTCCATCCCTGGTCCAGTGACACACTACCGCCATTTGCTTTAGGTCAAGTCTGGATTTCAACCTTGCATATATTACCGTTCATTTTCTACCTCCAGACTACCACTGCCACCTCCAGCTTTCCCTAGACACTTATCACCCACTTCACTCAGGCTTGACTTCAGGAAGCCTTCACTGAAGCCCAGTTCCAACTTCCATGGCCTCATTTCTCCTGTACGTATGATCACTCTTATCCCTGCTGCATCTTAGACTGATGATCTTCATGTCTCCACTTACTCTACTGTAACACAGAATTATTGAAAGTAGAAGTAATGTTTGAATCATCACTATAGCCCTAACAAGTATTTTGCTGCCTGTAATAAGCTAACATATAATGTATAATGTCTGTATGCTGAATATTTTCCTGAAGAAAGAATGAGGATAGCCCCAGACATATTGGCTCTAGTTTATAATCCCAACTACTTGGGAGATAGAGATCTGGAAGATTGTGGTTAGAGGAAAGCCTGGGCAAAAAGCTAGTGAGATGCCCATCTCAACTAGTAAATGTAGTGTATGTACCTATGATCCCAGAAACACAGGAGGGATTGGGGTCTAAGGTCAATCCCAGGAAAATCACAAGGCTCCATCTAAAAATTAAGTAAAGCAAAAAAGACAGGGTTAAGAGCGTGGCTTAAATGATAAAAGCACCTGCTTAGCAAGCCTACAGCTCTTAGTTCAAACCCTAATATCACCAAAAAGGAGAAAGAAAAAACGAACAAGGACAAAACAACATTCTATCCAACAGAACACAATAATTCGAATTTCATGATACCTAGATTCAGCTCTTAAACCATTGTGTATTTATTGTTCTCTACACACTAATTTTTATCCACCCCATGGTGACATGAAGATTGCAGATGCCAAAGATAACTAATATGGCATAATATTAATGGCATTTAATCCCCACTGTTCACCACCAAGGCAGCTGTATACTGTTCTGGTGTTGTATTACTAATACATAATGAAAAAAAGTGGCTCAAAAGTCTTTGCACTTAAAACTGTCAGAATGTAGGCATAACCTATTAGAAATTCATGGTTTCTATCTCATTCAAATCTTCCCAAATCGTAGTCACCACTTATTCCCTTGTTTGCTTTTTTCTCCCACTCTGGCATGAATCCTGCTGCTACCCCTCATTCTTTCAGGATTCTATTCTCTTCTGGATTTAACTGACCATTCCTTCTCTTCTTTCTTCACCAAACCTTGGATGTCCTTGATTTGTCCACAGTTTCCCACGCACTGGGAATCAATCTCACCTCCACGACAGTAATATCTACTGGTATTGCCAACGCATGTCAAATGCTATTGTCACATGTATGTGTTTCAGAGGTTGATCTATAGCAACATGTAACTCATACATTACTTATGTTTCTTTCATACTCTCTATCTTAGCAAGCAACAACCCTAATTGCTTACCCAGGTTAAAGTACATCAAAGTCATGATCCATTCACCACACTCTGATTTTCTCCCAGTGCTACTGAATATTCTTCCATGGAACTATCAGATCTACCCCTATCCTCTAGTCTCTGTGGACATTACCATAGCTCAGATTTTCACCTCCCTGGGCTCTATGTGTTTGAACCTGCTTCAGTCTACTTAACATAATAACAAGAGAATGATTTTGCTAGCACAACTATCAGATGTCTTTTCACTAATACTTTTTAAAAGCCTCTAAAGGGTCATCACTATAACATGATCCCTCTTCCTTGAAATAACAGTATTATCTTTGACCTTCTTTTCTGCATTTCATTTGTTCTCTTTCTTTTAAATATTTTTTTATTGTAAAAATACTGTACACAGGGAGGGCAGAGTTGGGGAGGTGAGGAGGGAAGGAATGGTAGGGAAAAAAACAAAGGAGGGGGTAACAATGCTCAATAGGAAATGTACTCATTGCCTTACTCATGTAACTGTAACCCCTCTGTACAATATTTATTTTTAATATATATTTTTATTGCAAAAATAGTGTTTTTATTTTTAATATATATTTTATTGTAAAAAGTGTTATTTTAATATATATTTTTATTGTAAAACAGTTTTTATTTTTAATATATATTTTATTGTAAAAAGTGTTTTTTATTTTTTAATTTTCCCTTCCCTCCTCACCTCCCTGACTCCTCCCTCCCCACCCCAAGTTGTAAGGTTCATTTTCTTTTTTTTCTAGATCACACTATCACTGGATCTTCATTTTTTTTTCTTTTTTGTATATACTTTTATTGTAAAAATACATAGTGTCTTGTACATCTCATTGTTACAATGGGTCAATCTGTATCTTTATTTCCGCATTTTGTTATTTCCCTTCCCCTCCCCAAATTAGAAAAATGTATATACAAGATTCAGGGCAACAAAATCAAAAACAGTGAAAATGGAGGTTATACCATGGGGAAAGAACATATAAAAGAAACAAAAAAAATGACATGGTACATTATAAATACATTAAAAACAACAAGAAAGATAAAATCTCTTGTGTCTCCATATAGGGGTTCATTTCACTTAACATCATCTTATATGGTCATATGTACATAGCTTTTGACCTTTTTTGCTTTTCCTAGACATATACTTGTTATTGCAAATAAAGGAAACCATGGAACCTATGTTTCTTTGGGCTTGGCTTACTTCACTTAATATAATTTTTTCCAAGTCTTTCCATTTCCTAACAAATGGAGTAATGCCATTCTTTCTGATATATATAAAAGATGTATATGTGCGTATATATGTACATACATATATATGTATGTATATATATGTACGTATATATCTGATATATATGCAAGTATATATATACTGTACAGAGGGGTTACAGTTACATGAATAAGATAATGAGTACATTTCCTATGGAGCATAGCTACCCCCTCCTTTCTTTTTTCCCCTACCATCCCATATGTGTGTGTGTGTGTGTGTGTGTGTGTGTGTGTGTGTGTGTGTATATATATATATATATATCATATCTTCTTGATCCATTCATTCACTGAGGGGCATCTGGGTTGGTTCCATATCTTAGCTATTGTAAATAATGTTGCAATAAACATAGTTGTGCTGGTAGCTTTAGTATGGTCTTGTTTGTGATTGTTTGGGTAAATGCCCAACATTTGTTCTCTATGTTCTCTCCTTCCATAATTCAGAATCACCTTCAGCTTCCCCATACTTCATATCATCTCATTCATTGTGCCTTTCACATAGGGCTTCTTATGTCTGAAAGATTTTCTCTCCCAGCATAGTTCTTCCTTTGTCTGTTTCTTTCTTCCTTTCTTTCTTTCTTTCTTTTTTTGTCAGCCATGGGGCCTAAACTCTGGGCCTGGGCGCTGTCCCTCAGCACTTCAGCTCAAAGCTACCGCTCTACTACTTGAGCCATAACACCCTTCCAGCTTTTTCTGCTTATGTGGTGCTGAGGAATACAACCCAGGGCCTCATGCATGCAAGACAAGCACTCTACCACTGAGCCACCTTCCCAGCCCCCATTGTCTGTTTCTTATTGCACATTTTACTCATGGGCTGGGAAGGTGGCTTAGTGGTAGAGTGTTTGCCTAGCAGGCATGAAACCTTGGGTTCAATTCCTCAGTACCACATAAACAGAAAAACACTATAAATAATAAAACAGAAAAACACTATAAATAAATAAAACACTAACATCTATGGAAAGTCTTCCTAACTTTCCTGGTATTGTCTGAATTTGACATCTCTTTTACTGCCTTCCTCTATAGATGTAATTATCACATTGAATTATAATTTTGTCTTATCTCCCCTTAAATGGTGAAATAGTCAATGCAGCTTCAGAATTAACCAAGAAAGGAGGGCAGTTTTCTGTTTGGGGATTGGGAATATAAATTGGGAAAGCCTTATTGTTAGACATTTCAGCAATACCTATTAACATACTAAAAATCAAATGATGGACGACTCTGAAATTCTAAGAATACCATTGTAATATTCACATATGGAATACAAATGTTCATGGTAGCAAAAAATTAGGTATGACATTCATCATGATCATGGAGTGGTATTCAAATATTTAAATTCTTACTTAGGCATATTACTAAAATTAAAAACATTCCACAGAAAAATGTTAAGATATGATATAATCATGCTTCTGCCAATTCCTAAACTGACATAGTTTATCTATGCTAATACATGAGAAAATCTGAAAGGCTATTTCCAATAGCTAAAAATCATTAAATGGATTCAAGGCAATAAAACTTCTAAGTTTATTCTATATACTTCTGCTAGAAGAAAATGTATTCAAGTATACTTTTTCTTTCTTTTTCTTTTCCTTTTTCTATGTTCTTTTCCTTGCCAGATATCACATGTAAGAAACTGTGTTAGGAAGGAGCACTATCTGAGCCATACCCTAACCCTTCCTGTACACTTTTTAAGGAAAAAGTACATTGGACAAATACAACTAATTTCTAGCATAACAAGAATGAATAGCAGTATCACTTTATAAATCCTTAACAGTACCAAAAAAATCACTTTTCAATAAAACTAGGGATAAGGACTGCAGAAGTGCTCTTAGTGCAATTTTCGTGTAAAGATTCCTTTTTGAGTAAGGAAAAAGCATCCATAAATTTGTGTTCTAGCCAACGTTATATATTTTCTCATAGAGTTGACATTAATATTCTTGTCAAGCTATGATCCCCAGGAAAGATTCTTCAAAGTTCAAATAAGAAAGCATGTATTTGCTCTGTATATAAAACTAATATGCTTACTATAGTAGAAATTTGATTTTGCATCATCAAATTACTCTCCTCACTAGGCAGATGCTTTGTCCTTGACATTCATGCCTGAACTATTTTTCTAAGAGCATATTGAGATATAGAAGTAGGGATCCTTTCAAATCTAAAGTGCTACCATCGATTACATTTCAGTGTCTGTTAGTTTTGAGTTTCTGAAACACACATGATTCTCACAGATAGGGTGATTTTGTTGAGCACAAATACAAAATAAGACAGAACAAACACACACAACTCAAGAGAAAGACTGACACTCTACCAGCCTCTTGACTCTGACAGCTTAAATAAATGAGCAGTTTGAAGACACGCTCATTAGCACAGGAGGGCAAGCACAGGACAGACAGGAGGGGAACTCAGGTCAGGAAAGTGGCCTTCCTATGAAGTATGAGGACTCTCTCAGCATTAGGTGGGACTCTTTAGGCTTCTTTCTTTCATTGCCTAGGAAAACTCTGAACATCATTGTGTAAATTATTAGTATCATGAACACTTACTCTTCAAGATATAAAAAATGCTGTAATAAATATAATGTTAAATACTTAAAAGAAACTCAAGGAGCATGCCAGAGCAATAGCCTAGAGCTATTAACTTTTACAAACCAGTAATTTTAGCCAGAAAAGAATCATGACTATACCTAGTTAGATTTTGAGAACATGATATTTGCTGAAAAAAAGGCAGTCACGGGAGATAGGGTGATCCAGGGTGACCCAACTCAGAGTAGATATCTGACATAGCTAAATACACCAAATAAAAAACTAGACTGGTAGTTACTAGAGGCTGAGGTGAAGGAGAAATGGGAAGTTATTAATCAAAAGGTATTAATTTTTACTTAGTGAATAAATTCTAGAGATTTGTATGACACTGTACCAATAGTCAACAATAATGTATTGCACATTTAAAATTTGTTAAGATGGATCTCATGTTAAGTTCTTACTATGATAAAAAACAAAAAAATTAAAAATTTTATTGTAAAGGTGATGTACAGAGGGTTTATAGTTGCATAAGTCAGGTAATGAGTATATTTCCTTTTGAACAGTATAACCCCCTCCCTCATTCTCTCTCAGTTTTTCCCCCTCCTGATTTCTCTCCCCTCCAAGTTGTACAGTTCATTTCTAACATAATGTCTAGGGGGTTTCACTGCTAAATTGGTTCATCCTTTGTCCCACTGTTTCTGTGCTTCCCCTTCCCCTCTCCAAATCAAATAAACTTATATACAAGACAAAGAATACAAAAATCAAATACAAAGACAAAAAGGAATAAACTTGAGAAAAAAGGAAAGAAAAAAATGATGATAAACAGAACAATCCACTTCTTGGAGTTCACTTCAACATACATCCAAAAAATTTTTTTAAAAAATTGTGCCAGTACTGAGGCTTGAACTCGGGGCCTGGGCACTGTCTCTTAGATTTTATGTTCAAGTATAGCATTTTACCACTGAGCCACAGCTCTACTTCTAGCTTTTTGGTAGTTAACTAAAGATAAGAGTCTTATGAGGCCGGGCGCCAGTGGCTCACGCTTGTATTCCTAGCTACTCAGGAGGCTGAGATCTGAGGATCATGGTTCAAAGCCAGCCCGGGCAGGAAAGTTGTGAGACTCTTATTTCCCATCAAGCACTAGAAAACTGCAAGTGGCACTGTGGTTCAAGTGGTAGAGAGCTCTCCTTGAGCTGAAGAGCCCAGGGGCAGCACCCAGGCCCAGAGTTCAAGCCCCATGACCAACCAAAAAAAAAAAAAAAAAGAGTCATGAACTTTCCTGCCCAGACTGGCTTTGAAATGAAATCCTCAGATTTCAGCCTCTTGAGTAGCTAGAATTACAGGTGTGAGCCACTGGTCCCCAGTGATAAAAATCATTTTTAAAAAATACATGTAACTCAGAATATGGTAGAATGTAGAATATAGAAAAATCTGGCTCTGTTGCCTTATTTGAATATGCAATATGGGTTTTAAAACAATCTATCCATAATAAAAGTTAAATCAAAAAAAAAAAAAAAAAAGAAAAATCTGGCTTCTAAAATACTCTAAACCAATAAATTAACAGGAACAACAAAACAAGAATTCCTTTTTTTTTTTTCTTGTCGGTCATGGGGCTTGAACTCTGGGCCTGGGCACTGTCCCTCAGCTCTTCAGCTCAAGGCAAGTATTCTACCATTTGAACCACAGCGCCACTTCTGGTTTTCTAATGGTTTATTGGAGATAGGACTCTCACGGTCTTCCCTGTCCGGGCTGGCTTTGAACCTCGATCCTCAAATCTCAGCCTCCTGAGTAGCTAGGATTACAGGCGTAAGCCACCAGCACCTGGCCAAAATAAGAATTTCTTAACTAAAAAATTACTAACAAAGGCCAGGTACCAGTGGCTCATGCCTGTAGCCATAGCTACTCAAGAGGCTGAGATCTGAAGATTGAAACCAGCCTGAGCAGGAAAGTTTGTGAGACTCTTATCTCCAAATAA
Source organism: Dipodomys spectabilis (assembly GCF_019054845.1). Classification (NCBI taxonomy): domain Eukaryota; kingdom Metazoa; phylum Chordata; class Mammalia; order Rodentia; family Heteromyidae; genus Dipodomys; species Dipodomys spectabilis. The sequence continues at coordinate 3,373,742 of NW_024870835.1, read as the reverse complement.
CCACTGAAAAACTGGAAACTGAGCTGTAGCTCAAGTAGTAGAGTGCTAGACTTGAGGAAAAAAAATTAAAAAAAAACAAAAAACTAACTCAGGGACAGTGCCCAGGCCCTGAGTTCAGGCCCCAGGACTAGCACACAAACACAAAAATTACTAACATAAAGAAGTATTTAAAAATATTATACTTATAGATCTTCTACTGACATTAAATAGATGTTAATAGATGTTAATGCTTCCACCAAATTTATTTATTTTTAAGATATAAATAGATATAAAGTTTTAGGTAGATAGATATGCATATACATGCCAGTTTATCTATCTATCTATCTATCTATCTATCTATCTATCTATCTATCTATCTATGTAGAGAGAGGGAGTGCAGTGGCTTTCCTTCTCCCCTTCCTTCCCCCTTCCTGGGAAAGCAATGCCTGTGAATTCCTGTGCTGTCATTCTGATGTGCTTTTTTCCTACAGGTACATCTCCAAAGCACCTAGTCATTTCAGTGGTTTAAAAAAACATACTAAACATTACAACCATATATACACATATGTGTATAGATATTTATTCATGTAACTCTTAAGCCATCATCATCAACATTTGAGATTTGTTCATTAAGTACTATGTGGTATTCTGTAATGCCACTATGTATGGCCATTTAGGAAAATCCCAAACTTATATTACCAGTATTGAAATGTATATGTTCCATTGCACGACTATGTAACTAGTAACTATTAGTAAGTATGAAATCTTAAAGAAAACCTAAAACGAGGAAATGAATGGACACTTAACAGGTAATCTATTAAACAATTCTCACTCTCATTGTCTACTTTGCATTCTCATTTTTTGTACCTCTTTCTTTCTTCATATTGTAAGAAACTAAAATCTTTCATAAAGTGAATGTGTCTTAGTCACATGTCCAACTGCCTAATATGTCTTCATTATAAGCTGCTGTTACTCTTTTACATACATTTCAAAGAGATTGAATTGCGTACATGAACATAGTTGAGAAACAATACGTTCTGCCTTGCTATCTTTCATTTGCTCTCTTTTAAAATCTAGCGTTTGGGAAGATAAAATGAGCAGAGATTTTACAGAGAGAGAAAAGAAGATGAGGAGAAGAGGTGCAGGAGGAGAAGGAGGACGACAATGACAAGGAGAGATAAAAATTTAACTACCACATCATTTCCAAACTAAAGCCAGTGTAATGTAAAATTCACTTAGGTGACAAAGAGCAGTCTACCCACAACCATCAGTCCTCTTACAACTGCCTGTCCCCTAATTTCTTTGAGACAAGATGTTGGGGCTTAAAGGTCTAGATTTTTTCTATGGTATAACCTTTCCTCCACTAGATGAACTATAAGCCCTAGTTGTGAGAGTAAAACAAAGAAAGGGAAGACACACCATATGCATGTTATTAAACTTGCAAGGTATTCAAAAGGAGTGCAGGGAAGATCCAGCTCTGAATTCCTTCTCATGATCACAACCATTTAATTCTAAAATTATACTATAAAGTAAGAAAGGATCTGACTATTAATTTCTCCAAAGTATATCATACAAATGGATAATAAACATATGAAAAGATGTTTAACATCTTAAGTCATCAGAGAAATGCAAATAAAATCAAAAATGAAATACCACTGCACAATGACTGGGATGGTTCTTAGATATAAAAGAAAATAGGGCTGGGAAGGTGGCTCAGTGGTAGAGTGCTTGCCTCGCATGCATGAGGTCCTGGGTTCGATTCCTCAGCACCACATATGCAGAAAAAGCTGGAAGTGGTGCTGTGGCTCAAGTGGTAGAGCACTAGCCTTGAGCTGAAGAGCTGAGGGACAGCGCCCAGGCCCAGAGTTCAGGCCCCACGACCAACAAAAAGAAAAAGAAAAAGAAAAAAGAAAATAAGAAAGTAAAAAGCATTAGAGTAATTGGACCTTCATACATTGCTGGTGGGGATCTAGTATAGTACACCAGTTTGGAAAATAGTTTAGCAGTCTCTCCAAACATTCCACAAGGTGCTGAGTTCAAGCCCCTGTATCACAAAAAAAGTAAAAGATAGGGTGACATATTATAATCAAACAATTCTGCCAAAGGACATATCCGTGACATTTAAAAAAATGTCTGCACAAAAATGTACAAATTAATGTTCAGTATATCATTTCCACAATAGTAAAAAAGTGAAAACAAGTCAAATGGCCATGAGATTACAAATGAAAAAATAAAATGTGTTCTGTATAAATGAAATTTGCTTCAGCTAAAACTAACATTTATTGATACATCCTACAATAAATGAATTTAATCTCTCGAAATTATTATAAACCTACTAAATGAAACACCAGTAAGGTACTCAGCATACTGTCAACCATTTAACTGCAGAGAAATGTCACTCTCAAGTACATCCCTCCAAAGCTGAAAATATAAGATAACCCCAGGTAAGAGGATGGAAAGTTTGTGTTGTAATTATGGTGTACAAGGAGAAGGACCAGAAAGTAACAAAAAATATAGAAAACAAAATTCATTCTGCTATCCATATATTTCTAATTTACAGAATAGTTTAATTACAGCTTAATTAAAATGCATTATCTCTTAATCATAAAGAAAACTTTGCTGAACTGAAAAGTCACTGTTCCAGTCGAAGACGATACTGCAGATTAAAAAGTGGCTTATCTGGGACATGGTGGCATACACACCTGTGATCTCAGTATGCTGGGGGCAAAAGTAGGAGGATCAAAGTCTGAGGCCAGCCCAAGCAAAACCTCAACATCCTATCTGAAAACATAACTCCTAGGTTGCACCCCCTAAATACTGATTCAGGGGATCTGAGTCTGAGAAAGTCTTTTCTAAGCAGAAGTCGCTGCTATGGTAAGGATCGTTTTTTAAGTAGCCATAGTGCAGATGACATGGGATTGTATTTGAGCAGTTCATTTTTTTAAAAGAATGTTCTCACTCTGGAGTACTTTTAGAAACTGTCCTTACAAATTCCCAATGTTTACTAAGTATTTACTTATATGTAAGAAAATGCACTAAAATACTTCACACAAAAATTAATCTTATCTAATCCTAACCATATCATAAAGTACTTATTCTTATTTTACCACTTTATAAATAAGGAAAACATGGAGGTTAGGCAATATATCCAGATTATAGTCTGTGTTCTAGCATCTACACACATCTCAATGCTGAACATGTCTAAACCAGAATCCATAATATCTTGGGTTGAAATAACTGTGTGTTGTGTATCTGCCAAAAAAACACATGAGATCATTCTTTCTAAGCCTCAAAAGTTCTAGAAATATGAAAACAAGAAAAAGAACATTTCACTGACAAACCATAATTCCTCTCTTCTTTTTTTACAAATAAACACATATTAATCCTTTTCAAAATGGCTACCATTCTTTAAAATGAGTATTAAATGAATTTCATATAATCTGACTTCATATAATTGAAATTACACTTTTATTGACATTTCTATAATTAAGGGTAATAACAACTAAAGTTGTAAGGCAAATTTAGCTTTTACTTTAAAACAGTGTAAAGACAGAAGTGAGTTATGAATCAAAATTATTTCAAACAGCCGGGCGCCAGTGGCTCATGCCTGTAGTCCTAGCTACTCAGGAGGCTGAGATCTGAGGATCGTGGTTCAAAACCAGCCCAGGCAGGAAAGACTATGAGACTCTTATCTCCAATAAACTACTCAGTGGTGGAGCACTCGCCTTGAGCTGAAGAGCTCAGGGACAGCACCCAGGCCCAGAGATCATGCCCCATAACCGACAAAAAATAAATAAAATAATAATAATAATAATAATAATTTCAAACAACACTTGGTTTATAAGTAAAGATTACATACCTTGTTTTTAAAATAAACCTCAATTGGCAAAATGAAACCAGCATACCCAGATTCTTCTACTTTGTAAGGTGGATCTTTGCACACTGAAACATTAAAAATAAGAAAAGATAAGTATCATAAACCAAATAAAACCTTTTTTCAAAAATCCCATTGTACCATCTAGACTCCATCCAATTTCACAGACCCTTCAGTCTCTGATCTATTCTATATATTTTTTCAGAATATATGGCAACGACTTTTGTATGTAAAGCAAAAAACATAAACTGTTTATTGAAATTTGAGTGGAACCAAACTAATCATCATCAACCATAGTCATTAATGAATGAACTTTAGGTATTATCATCTGCTCCAAAGCTTTTGGCATGCAACATAGATCCTTTGACCCAAAGTTTGAAAAGAGATACAAGTTTCCTAACAAAAGTACTATCTACATCAGAGTGTTAATGCAAATCACCCCTCCACCTAAACTTTTCAGTAGTTTGAAATGTCCTTATTTCTATGCAACCCTTTTTCTTAGAATTCTCAAACCCAGGGTCTGTCGATGTTCTTAATCCCCATTAAGACTCATTACATGCTGATCTTTCTCCCTTCAAAACAAATGCTTATTGAAATATTGGTGTGCATATAAACATTTAAAAGTTAATACAATCTTATATGTAAGAAAGCATAGGCTTGTATTTCTTGTGGAGTCAGAACAAAATGATTAAGCCAGCACTTGGGGAATAAGAGAACCAATGTCATTCTTTTAAGATTTCTATAAATTCAAAGTCCATCACAAGGCAACTGAAATTATTCTGGTAAGACTGCAGTTTAGTAGTATAACTCCAGTAAAACACTATGTGCTAAATATCCAGGCTACAGGCTTGATACACCGATATCTCTTTGGCAGTGCCAGTTGGCCTTTTCTGGTGTCCTACCTTTGTTACCTACCATAATCCCTGTGCATCACCCTAAGATTGCCCCTTAAATGGGCATAGCATTTTTCATGTGCACCCCGTCCTCCTTCTGCCCCAAACTTCACATCTAAAGACTCCTTCGAATTCCAATTTCTTCACAAAGCTGTTCTCAATCACAAAATAATATTGTCCCTTCTCCCTTTACAGTCCCAAAGCATTAACTGCCTGAACTGCTTTGACACTGAAGAGTTCCCTGTAATTCAAGCGATCTCACCTGCTAATTAAAATTCCCTTTCCTTCCTCAAAAGCAGAAAGAACATTTCCTCAAGAAGGTAGTGTCAAGGGCTCAGACTTCAACAGCTGGCACACCTGTTACCAACCCATTATCCAGCTCAAACTCAAGGGTACCTCTGCAAAGTTGGCTCACATCTTCAACCTTGGGCTCCTTTTCAACACAGTGGGATTATGTAGATTAAGCAGGTGACTGTTATGTACTGAATGTTTGTGTTCCCCCAAATTCATATATTGACATCCTCATCTCTGATGGTAACAATATTAGGAAGTGGGGCCTTTGGAAGGTGAAGCCCTCATGAATGGGTTTAGTGCCCTCATAAAAGAGGCCCCAGGGAGCCCTCTCAACCTTCCTACTATATGAAGACATGGCCAAAACAAAGTAGCCTGGGACCCTCACTAGAACCCTGCCATGTTGGCATCCTGACCTCAGACTTCCAGTCACCATAACTTCAAGAAATAAATTTCTGTTGTTTGTTATAGCAGCTTGAATGGATAAAGACAGTGATATATGTAGAAGATACAGCAGAGAACCCAGTTTTTAATATGTAACTCACATGAGAAAAAAAAATTATTAACCTTACATTATCTAGTCACTATGGAACCTCTTCAAATGAAAATAAAAAGGAGCCAGCAAATAGAAGGACCTGGTTTGGGGTGAGAATACTCAAGTCTATAGCCCTGAATGGGGGATTGATTCTCTACACCGTTTCTGCTTCCTTTACCTTTAACAGGGAGAAAACCCCATCTACACATCTATAAGGATAGCCTCAATGTGCTAAATGGAGGAACTAAAAGCATGAGGCATTCTACTACAAAATGGTACTGCTAATACACATGAAAAAATGGTACATTGGAAAAAAATATTTAGTATACATGGGTACGTAGATAGAAGTGCACTCAAGACAAGATTTCTTTTGTTACATTTTGGGCTTTGGGTTTTTAAAACAAGGTCTAACTATGTAGCCCACATGGGCCTCAAACTTGCAATCCTCTTGTTTCAGTGTCACAAGTACTGGGATTATAGGTGTATATCTCACCCCCATCATGGTCAGCTGAAGGCAGTATTTTGACATTCGATTGCATCCTTTTGTCCAATTTAGGAAAAATGCCTCAGAATCATGTTAGGACAATTCACTCCAAAACAAGGTATCTTTTTTAACTTTATATGTTTTTCCAGAAAAAAACTTAAAAAGCAAAATAACCAAGTGACATCTGCCCTATATGCGATGACCACCTGCCAACCTGTCATGCATATTCAGATGTCCTGATCACTGGTGCCACTAAAGGCATTGAGCAGTCCCGCAGCTCCCAGCTAGCAGGCTTCAGTTACACTCATGACATTTCTAGCCCCAGAACCCTTTCAGAACAGCAGTTTCATGTCCAGGTTGCTTGGAATTAATCATGCCAATGTCATTTAAAGGAAGTTTATTTTGTGGGCTGCTGTACTCGCCAGAGGAGTTATAGCTGGTTTTCTGTACACCCTTTATATAATTCATTTTCTGTATTCTGCATGCAAATTGCTCCTATTATAGGAAACAGCTGCCAGTGAACACATCTTGAAGTTGAAGATCTTGACTTTTTTCTACCCCTTAAAGGAAATGATCTGCTATGTATTAATATTCTAAAGAAGTCTGATTCTATAAGAAAATATTCATCAGCTCATAAAGCAATTATTTTAAATATGATGTCTTCATCAACAACAATAAACAATGTCCATAGAGCACCCTGAGTTCTTAAAACAAACACTGGAAACTTTTTATTTATAATAAATATGCCACATAAATTAGTGGCCATGTAAACACAAATAAGTTATAATTTAAAGATGAGGATAAATTCTAGCCCAAAGAAAGTCAAATTAGGAGAAATTATTTATTTGGGTAAACTATTATTTGTTTATTTGGGTATCCTATCTTATCAGAATCATTAATATGAGTTTCTAAACTAGTTCTAAAACAGAAATAGTTCAAACTAGATGTGATAGTACATTAGATAGAAAGCAACAATCTTCCAACAACTAAAGCTATGTCTAAGAGGAGTCACCTTCTGTAACCCAACAACACTTCATGGATTCTCCTCCTGATGATCACTGCCTGTTCTGAGACCTAAGCATCCTAAACCCTGCAACTCATTCTTCCTCTTACTTGTTTATGAATCAGATAGTTCTTTATATCCATGTGATAAGAGGCCAAGTTTTAGAGTTAACAAAGGAATATGCATACCAAAATTTTTGTGACAAAAGATACCAAATTTTTGCGACAATAAAATGATAAAAGTTATATTGATTCCTAACGCTATGGATATTAACTCAGTAAAAATCACTAGTTTTGATTCCTCATCACACCCAGCCCAGATGTCACCTCTTTCAGAACTCCCAGGATCCTCCTTCCTGCTTCTCTCACTGCACTTGGCGGGCAGATTTTGGCAGATAACAATTTAGCTCTCATATTCCTTCAAGGAACAGACTCTAAGTGATTGTATCTATCATTCAAATACATAATTTCTGGCACTAATCTTCAGCCAAACTAAAGGAACTCAACGAGTGTCTGTTGAATTGATTTTTTTTTAAGACTCCTTCTTCACTGATAGTCAGTGCCTAAGAAGTTGCATTCTCAGTAGTAGAAATGAACTGGTATTAGCCAATCCAGCTATTTTCTAAACTCCCTACCATCAAAGTAAACTTTTCAAAACTCATCTCAAGGAATAAAGTACTGCCACATAGAGTACTCTCTAGAAAAAAAAAGGTACCCAAAAAAGAAATAGTAAAAATTCTGAGAGTATCACGTTTAGGTAACTGAGTTAACTAGCTGGGTCAGAAGATTTCTAAGGCCATTTTGAAACTAATATCCTAAAATCCTAAGAATATTTTCCATCTCTATATATTACTACTCATGTACTCTAAGGTTCTTACTAGAATCCATTTACAAAATTCTCTCTGCCCAAGAAATCACATGTGCCATGTAGTTCTGCCAGGATATAATACCCAAAACTCATCCTCAAAAACAGCAGACCCGAAGATTCATTTTAAAAAGTAGACTTCCCCCTCACAATAGCAGGAATAATATGCAAATTATACACATTGACCAATAATCTGTTGTGTGTGTGTGTTTATGTGTGTGTGTGCAGTACTGAGACTCAAACTCACAATTTTTGTTTGCTATACTGAACTACATCCTATTAAACTAATTTTAAAGGTGAAAGCAAATGTACACAGGAAGAAAAATAAAAGGGAAGCAAAAATGTCTTGATTTGTATAATCCCTATCTTTACTTATTAATAAATAAAATCTTAAGTAGTGAAATATTTAATATTCTCTCCTAAGACAAAAGGAGAGCAGTAAGAGTGTCTGTCTAGCAACTCTAAGGCCCTGAGTCAAATCCTGATAATAGTAATAAAAGTTTTTTTAAAAAAATCCTATAGTTGAAGCCAGGTGCCAGTGGCTCCTGTCCGTAATCCTAGCTACCTAGGAAGCTGAGATCTGAGGATGGCAATTAGAAGCTAGCCTGGAGCAGGAAAGCTTGTGATACCACAAAAGCCAGAAGTGGTGATGTGGCTCAAGTAGTAGAGAGCTAGCCTTAAGCAAAAGCAGCTCAGAAACAGTGCCCAGGCCTTGAGTTCAAGCCAGAGGACTGGCACAAAAAACAAAATAAAACAACAAAAAAACAGTAACAATAACAAAAATTAAAACAATCTTACACTTGGTACAGAAAAATAAATACTCTTTAGACGAATAAATAAACTTTTTGCTTATATAGTAAAATTATATGTAGAAATCATGTATGTACACACACACACACACACACACACACACACACATCCTCCAAAAAACACTCTCTCAAAGCCACAAATCCTTCACTGAGGCTTTAGAAATATAATTAAACAACAGTTTTCTCCTTAATTCTTGGGAAAACAACATTATAGATTCTCTCCACAGTATGTCTGTTTGCTTAAACATGATTTGTGCCATCTGAATGCTTTTGTAAAATACATGGCCTAGTTGCTTATTGATAATTATTGATTTTTTTTTTTACACAGAGCCCTACAGGAAGTCAACACACTAAACTATCTCTATATTTAGATGGATTATTGAGACTGTTATGTGCTAATTGTCCATTCAAACTTGAGAATTTGGGACTTCTTTCTTCCCACTTCAATCTCATCACATCAAAATTCCCAGAAGTGGGGAACACTTCTGGGAACACTAAATGACCCATTTCTTCATTTCAAACATCTCTGTGCTAGTATCCAACAATCTAGAGCCTGAGATTTACCATTGCTTCTCTCCAGCTCATTTTGAAATAATAGCAAAAATTTTTTACTATTTTTTTTTACTATTTTCTTCATTTTCCTGAGAAAGGATTCATAGTAACAATAATATTATGTGTTGTATATATAAATGTTTTCACCTTGTTGATTTTTTAAGTTCAAATGCCATTCTAAAACGCTAATTGCTTTATATGCAATAATTGTATCAACAAAAGAACCCTGGGCCTTTCATACAGTCTTAAGGGCAATAACTAGATGATACAATTAGCTAGATATAGTTAGCTAGCAGACTAGTGATAGACCAGCAGTCTACTTAATGCAGATTCACTACAAGGCAGCACCACCTCAATACTCCAGAACAAAAATGGTATTTAACCAGGAGTCAGTAACCATTGCCTGTAATCCTAGCTATTTGGGAGGCTGAGAACTGAGGATCACAGTTCAAAGCTAGCCTGGGCAGGAAAGTCCATGAGATGCTTATCTCCAACTGCCAGAAAACTGGAAGTGGTGCTGTGGCTCCCCATAACCAACAGGGAAAAATAAAGGTACTTTATCTTTCCTATATTCTCCTCTTCTCACTGCACTGTATTAGCTAATACTTATGTGTCTGCTGTCAGCAAACCTACATATTCTGAGGTTTCCAAGGTTAAGGCTTTGTCTTAGGCCTTTTTTCATTCCAGGACTCACCAGTTATGAAAGTGAGTTAAATTAACAAAGCATAACTAATATACACTTACAAGAAAAAGATGGTGCAAGCCTGGCAGCGGAAAAAAAAGTATCCAAGTTATACCTAGAGAGTAGAAATTATGAGAAAAGCCAATAGGATTGTAAAGTTCATCAAAATAAGATGGTACAAGCAGTCTAAAAATGATAGGAAAAAAGGCTAATACAAATTATGTTTATACTTCTATAGAGCACTTTGTGCCATACATTCCAATGGATTCAAATGGGGATGGTTACAATGGATTACACACATAAAAGAATGACTTAATTTCAATATGTGTGGAAAAGCCCTAGATTTAAAATAAGAGATCAAGATTCCAAGTTGGTCATATTGTAAAAAAAAAAAGTGATGATGATAATAAAAATGACTACATGTTAAATTTGGAATCTTTACTCACACACACAGAAATATCACCAGTCTCTCTCTCCAAAAGAATTAAAATTTTTGTGAACACACACATATAGCTTTAACTTTCTGAGAAATTTTTTTTCATGAAATTTATCAAGCCCAAGTCAGGCTGAGGTTATGTTACAACATTAAATAAATACTGAGGGATTATGAGTACACTGCTCATCATCAATCATTTCTTGAAAAACTTATAAGCCAGCAAAATATAGGTATTAGCCAAACCTAGACAACAGTATGAATTTGTAGACAATACTTAACATGTGTTTAGACTTAAAAATCTTTCACTAAAATTGATAGTTCTTCTAGCTACTTGCCCCAAGTTCTCTACATAATTAATATATGTAAGTGCTTTAAATAATTAGCCTTGTGGAAATATATCCTAGAGACATACCTGGGATGAACTAAGTATGAAAGAGTGAACAAAACTCTTTTTTTATGGAGAGTTACTCAGATAAAAAAAATCTTCAGATTTCCCATTCCATAGAGGATTACTCATCTTTAAAGTTAAAGATTGGGCAAAATAGTGACATCTTAGCAGATTCATCTAGAAAGGCAATGGAGAAGGATTGAGGGAAGTAACTAAGAGTTGCTCCCAATACTGGCCGGAATATTTCTATCTCAGTTCATGTTACCACCTGAAAACGTGATTATCTGAAACACAGGTCCTCTCTCTGCAACTTTTTCATTTTTTAAAAAAGTACATAAAAAGCAACTGAAGAGCCAGGCATCAGTGAACCAGTGAACATCAGTGAACACTTATAATCCTACCTACTCAGGAGGCTGAGATCTGAGGATCATTTTGCAAAGCCAGCCCAGACAGAAAAGTCCATGACACTCTAATCTCTAATTAACCAACAAAAAGCCAGAAGTGGAGCTGTGGCTTAAGAGGTAGAGTGTTATCCTTGATCAAAAAACTCGGGGACTGAGCCCAGAATCTGAATTCAAGCCACACACACACACACACACACACACACACACACACACACACACACACACACACACACACACACACACACACACACACACACACACACACACACACACACACACACACACACACACACGACTTACTTTATGACTTCTGTCTGTGGTAGAAGTAAAAAGCCCTTTGAACTTCCCCCCTGGCATCAATGTTTTACCCACACCTTACGTTTGGCCCAGTTATCACTTTTTATTTATAGGGAGAGAAAATAAAAGAAATTCAGTGTCTTCATTTAAAAAGTCATCCTGATTTTTTCCTTTAATATGAATTCACTCTTTCCCAATAATATTAGCCTGATCAGTTCAAGTGAGTATATACTATATAATCGTACAGCAACAAAGATAAAGTAGAAACTGATCTGGGTCTAGCAGAGCTTGCTAGCTGCCAAGTTCTAGTCTAGAGACTAAGAATGAGGAAGAAGAATTTATACAATTAACATGGCCCCTTTACTTTCCTAATTTATATCTGATGTTTGGAGACTTAGCATAGAAAGGAAGAGGAAAGAAAGAGAACATACAAACAAAAAATGTTAAGGGTAAAAGTACTCGTTAGAGCTACAGGAAAATCAAATAGCATTGAATAAGTATGGTAGAAAATACCATACTAAGTGCAATTTAAAAAGAAAGATCACTAGTGAAAAACTACTCATGGGAAGAAAATAGTGCTGCAAAGAAAAATAGTTACATATTGCAGAAGAGAAGCTGAATAGGAAAGATGACCTTCAAACCCTGAGGATGCTCCAGTTTTCTCAAATATACTCATATTAAAAGAATATTTGCCCCTGATTTTTTATTTTAGTTAGTACATAGTAAGAATCACTTTTAAATATACTACACACCTATTCTCTCCTACAGCATACAATTCCATCAACAATGGTGTTATATACAAATGAGCTATCAACTGTGTTAGATGATAAAACCAGCATTGTGCTATAAAAATAATCAAACTGATTGAAGTTAAAACACCACCAAAAATAATGTAGACAGAAATAAATTCACAGAGATATCAAATAATTATGATCCAATGTTAAGACAATGACTGAAGTGTGTGTGTGTGTGTGTGTGTGTGTGTGTGTGTGTCCAGGAAAGGATCCAAAACTGTCCTCACTTTAGAGGAATGGTTAAGAACAAGATTTCTTTTCCTGTCTATGCTTGCTATTTTTCTGCCATCTGTATGGCATTTGGAATAGTGATAGCCTATCCTAGGGACAGCAACTGATCAAAGCTCCATTAGACATCAGCACCAGAGGGGGGGGGGGGTGGGGAGACTTGGGGTGATGCTAATAAGATGACAACTGTTTATTCTGTGCATGAGGAATGTCGTTTCTGTTTAAATTGACAATCTTTCTATGTTATCAATTAAATCAGGGAAAATACAGTATCTCTACCACTCTAAAGCAAGACTTCACCCTGTCTCCTATCTTCCCAGAAAACCTACGTCCCTGCAATGTGCATTAGTAGTTCTACAAAGACGCAAAACCTGTTTCCCCAAGAATAAAAATCTAAACTAAAGACAAATTCCAAATGTTAAGACAAATACATGTGGGGGGGGGGGGATAAATTATACCTAAAGTAAAATCTAAAAGCATTGTTCATTTCCCTTCCCCTCTCCAAATTAGAAAAATGTATATACAAGATGCAGGGGACCGGAATCAAATACAGTGAAAACAAGGGTTATAACATGGGGGAGGAACATACAAAAGAAATTTTAAAAATCACATAGTACATTAAAAACAACAGCAACAAAGATAAAAACCTCAAAATGCTGAAACAAAGATACAGTTTGACCCATTGTAACAATGAGATGTACAAGACATTATGTTGAAATCTAATTTAGGTTGTGGGGGTTGGTTGGGAGGGAAGGGATGTTAGGGGGAAAACAAAGGAGGGTATAACAATGCTCATTACCTTACTCATTTAAACTGCAACCCCAGAATCTTTACAATAAAATATAAATTAAAAAATAAAATAAAAGCGCTGTTCAAAGTCATGTATATTATAAACATTTAACTCAATTTTTAAAGTATACTTTTGCCAAGTATTTTGGTGATTTTGGTTTTGTTGCTTTCTTATTTCTACCAATCACAGCATTTTCTCCCTCAATACGAAAGTGGGCTACAGAGCTCTCACATTGAGAACTCTGCTTTGCCTGAGACTGAATAGGAAACAGAAAAAAATTTAAAAGAAAAAAACAAACAGCTTTCACTCATCTGCTTGGGTCAATTTTTACAAAAAAAAACCCTCTGAATTTGAGGAATTACTTAGCTGTGAGGAACAGCAAAAATACAAATGAAAGAAAAAATCCAAACAAACACAAAAACTACCAGTAGTCAATGCTATCAGTAAGGACTCACAAACAAATTCTGAGAGAGCCACACATAGAATCAAATAAGTCAGGCTAGTCTCAAACTTCTAATCCTCCTACCTCAGCCTCCCTTGGACTAGAATCACAATATGAATCACATCACCCAGCATTACCAGGCTTAATTTGGTTTTTTGTTGTTGTTGTTGTTTGGTCGGTCATGGGGCTTGAACTCTGGGCTTGGGCGCTGTTCCTCAGCTCTTCAGCTCAAGGCGAGCACTCTACCCCTTGGACCACAGCGCCACTTCTGGTTTTCTAGTGGTTTATTGGAGATAAGAGTCTCACGGACTTTCCTGCCAAGGCTGGCTTTGAACCTCGATCCTCAGATCTCAGCCTCCTGAGTAGCTAGAATTACAGGCGTGAGCCACTGGCGCCCGGCTTTGTTTGTTTTAAAGGTAGCATGTATGATATTGCCAAAAGAGTGAAGAAAAGAAATTTTTATTGAGTAATAGTGATTCTAGAAAAAGGTTAATGTAATTATAGTGCAAGTTGGGATATATGAGAACCATTTCACTGGTTGGTATCTGACTCACACATTTCATGTGTGTATTTGTATGCTTATAGATAGGGTACATTTTAAAATGCCATGCCCCTCTAGAGTCTTTTGCTTTTAGTTTGGCAGATCCTTTTTCTGTCTCTGTCTTGAAAGTAACTAGGATGATAGTGCACCACCACTCTAGGCCCCAATATATAGTTCTTGGTGGTGGTTTTTACCTTGACATAATAAGACATGAGTGAAGAGGAAAATGTATTATAAAAATAATATATATATACATATATATTCTCCTAGAATTTTGGTACAAAATTTAGAAGCCAATAACTAGGAACTTTAATCTTCAGAGTAGTTTTTAACGAAACGTCTTCCACCGGGTGCAGGTGGCTCACGCCTGTAATCCTAGCTACTCAGGAGGCTGAGATCTGAAGATCACGGTTCAAAACCAGTCCAGACAGAAAGTCTGTGAGACTCTTATCTCCAACTAACCACCAGAAAACTGGAAGTGGTATTGTGGCTCAACTGGTAGAACTCTAGCGTTGAGCTGAAGAGCTGAGGGGCAGCGCCCAGACCCGGAGTTCAAGCCCCACAACTACCCCCCCCCCCAAAAAAACCCTCTTCTTTGCAAGTAGAAACAAAGGTATCCAAATAAAGGATAAGGAACGGTTGACTATTGCCCCCAAATAAATCAAGGAGAATGCTAAGTGCAGAACATGAAAATAGCTGAGAGATAATCTAAATTTTAAGACGCTACCAGAAATTACTACTAACCTCAAATGTAAAGGCAACAAGCCTTCTCAAGCATTCTGCCAAATGTTTCTTAAGCATTTCGCTCTCTAAAATCAAGGGCCTTAAAAAAATAACCAAAAAAAACCCCTAAATTTAACAAGAAACAGCATTTTGTGGCAGATTAAATATGTGAAAGTTGGAGGCAGCAGAGCTTGGGGAAGGAGCCCTGGGTTCAGATCTACCTCAGACATTCACATGATATATTCTGTTCCCTCATTTATCAAATAGAGCTAATGTGTCTGCTTACATCATATGTACATTATAAAAGTACAAATGAGATACTCCTGTTAACCCTGAAAACACTTTTTTTAAAATCACAAAAATATATTTTTTTTAATTTTAATTTTTATTTTTTGTGAACATACTGTACAGAGGGGTTACAATTACATGGGCAAGATAATGAGTACATTTCTTATCAAGCATTGCAGCCTCCTCCTAAAAACACTTTTTGTAAATTGCAATTTACCCAGTTATCTAACAGCAGTCAAATACATACTGAAAACATTCAGGAAATTATTTTAGACTTTTTTTTCCAAAAAGCAGAACAAAATACATATATCTGCAATGCATTTCATCAAGCATTCACAGAGCTGATTTTCTTTTGCCCTCAAAGATCCTTGACAGGGATATATGGAAAAAAATAATAAAAGTATTCCCTCAAAAAATTTTCACCTTAACCCAGCACTAAAAGTATTAGCAATCTGTCCATACTAATCAGCCCACCTTTAAAGTCATAAAGCCCAAGTAAGCATATAATATGGTATGAAGACAGAGAATAAACGTTCCAAGGTCATGTCTCATAAAGAAGGAACAGTAAAATATTGCAGTAAAACAAATGAGTAGAAAATGGAAATGTTATCTAAGCTTAAGTCCTGGTGGTAGTAAAAGAAAAAGTAGTAAGGAATCAAGGAGAGGCTTGGAAAATGGTAGGCTATATAAGACCTCTGTCTTCCTGAAAACATTACAGGACAGAATAGGAGAAACCCTAGGACTCCTTGACACAGGCTGAAATTTTCTTAATAGAGACCCAGAAACATAACAAATCAAAGAAAGGTTGGACAAATGGGATTGCATGAAGTTGCAGAGCTTCTGCATGGCAAAGGACAGCCTCTTCAGTAAATGGTGCTGGCAAAACTGGTCAACTACTTGTAGAAAACTAAACTAGATCCTTATATATCACCCTGCACCAGACTCAACTCAAAATGGACAAAGACCTCGGAGTCAAAGCAGACACTCTGAAAACATTACAGGATGGAATAGGAGAAACCCTAGGTCTCCTTGGCACAGGCCAAAATTTTCTTAATAGAGACCCAGAAACAAAACAAATCAAAGAAAGGTTGGACAAATGGGATTGCATGAAGTTGCAGAGCTTCTGCATGGCAAAGGACATAGCTAGCAAGATCAATAGAAAGCCTACGGAGTGGGAGAAGATCTTCACTAGCCATACAATGGACAAGGGTCTCATATCTAAAATATACTTGGAACTCAAAAAATTAAATCCCCCTACAACAAATCCTCAAAGAAATAACTGCCCAATAAATAAGGGGGCTAAAGAGAAACTTAAAGAGAAACTTCTCTGAAGAAGAAATAAGAATGGCCAATAGACACATGCAGAAATGTTCAACCTCTCTAGCCATAAAATAAGTACAAATCAAAACAACATGGAGCTACCACCTCACTCCAGTTAGAATGGCTATAATCAAGAACTCTAATAACAACAGATGCTGGAGGGGATGTGGACAGAAGGGAACCCTACTTCATTGTTGGTGGGAGTGTAAACTTGTTCAACCACTTTGGAAAGTAGTATGGAGGTTCCTCAAAAAACTCCACATAGAGCTCCCCTATGACCCAGCAATCCCACTTTTGAGCATTTATCCAAATGTTCACAAACAAGACCACATAAAGCTACCAGCACAACTATGTTTATTGCAGCATTATTTACCATAGCTAAGATATGGAACCAACCAAGATGCCCTTCAGTAGATGAATGGATCAAGAAAATGTGGTATATATACACAATGGAATTCTATGCCTCCATCAGAAAGAATGACATTGCCCATTTGTTAGGAAATGAAAAGACTTGGAAAAAATTATATTAAGTGAAGTAAGCCAGGCACAAAGAAACATAGGTCCCATGGGAACCCTTATTTGCAAAAACTAGTATATGTCTGAAACAAGCAGAAAAGGTCAGATAAGATAATGTTAAGCGAAATGAACCTATTGCTATTGTTTCTAACATATTTATAAGGTACCATGTGATTTTTGTTGCTTTGTATGTCCCTCCCCCCGTTTTCATTACTTTATTTGATGTTGGTATAATTTGGGGAGCGGAAGGGAAAAAATTGTTTAAATAGGGACACAGATTGACCCATTGCAACAATGAGATGTACAAGACGCTATGTCGAAAAACGAACTTTACAATTTAGGTGAGGTGGTGGGGAATGTAGTTGTAGAGAATAGAGTAAGGGACAGTAGGGGAAAAACAAAGGAGGAGGCAACAATGATTGAAAAGAAATGTTTTCATTACGTTGCTCATGTGATTGTTAACCCCTCTGTACAGTATTTTCAAAATAAAAAAACTTATTAAAATGCATTTGTTTCTAACGCATTTATAAGATTATTTCTTTGTTGCTTTGTATGTCCCTCCCCCACAGTATAACCCCTGCTTTCACTATATTTGATGTCGGTATAATTTGTGGAGGAGATGGGGAAAAACAAGTCGTTTAAGGATACAGGTGGACCCGTTGCAACTATGAGAAGTACAAGTTGTCATGTCGAAAACAAACTTTACAACTTTGGTGCGGGGGGGGGGGGGGGGGGGGGGGGGGGGGGGGGTTAGGGGGGGCGAGGGGGGGGGGAGGCTGGGAAGGGATGTGAAGGGTAAACAAAGGAGGAGGCTGCAATGCTTGATAAGAAATGTACTCATTATCTTGCCCATGTAATTGTAACCCCTCTGTACAGTATGTTCACAAAAAATAAAAATTAAAATTAAAAAAAAAACCTTATTAAAAAAAAAAGACCTCTGTCTGCTCAAGTAGAAATAGAAGGAATCAGGACACACAGTTCTGGTTCTGAATCTGCCATAAACTAGCCATAAGACCCATTTGAGGGTTCTTGTAACCATTACACTGAACTTCCTTTCTCACATAAGAAACCAGCTTCCATTTCAGAGATGATGTCTTAATCTAAAACTTTACCTATCTAAAGACTAGATGCATATGTTGCTTCTAACTTGAAGGTAAAATTATTTCGGTTGTTAGTATCTTCATTTAAACTTAAAATATCTATCAGGTACATACCACATCTGCTATCACACAATTGGGAAACTGAGGTAAGACAAGCACAACAACAAAACAAAAGATTTAGAAGCTGAATGGTGGTGGCTCACAGGGTGGTGGCTGAGATTTGGGGGATCTTGGTTCAAGACCAGCCCTGACTGAAAAATTCACAAGACTTTTCAATAAATAGCTGAATGTGGTGGCACATGCTTGTTATCCTACTACCAAAAGCCTAACTTAGGAGAATTATACCCAGGTGCATAAGTCAAGTAGGAAGCTCAAAAGTTACAGTAGAAAATAGGGTTGGAGACATTGTTTAGCAGTTACAAGAGGCTGACTAGTAGCATCAATAAATTAATTAATTAAAAATTTAGAATCATCCTTGAATTGGGTCTTGTTTTTGTTCTTTTGTGCCAAGGATTGAACCTAAAACCACACAAATGCTAGGCAAGTGCTGTAGCACTGAACTCATTGTCAGTCTCAACATCTGAATTATTCTAAATATATTTTACTACAGGCTTTTTCATAAGGAAAGATTTTTCATTAGACCATTAGATTAAAAAAAAAGTCAGAAGCTTCCAAACACATTCACACAAAAAAAATCTAGAAATTAGATTTTTGTATCCTTGTTTTCTTACTATGAAGTCAGATTAGATCTTCTGAATAAAACACTGTTTTACATGGATAAATCTAACTAGAAATTTGATTACTCAAGAACTTGATATAATTTAATTATAGTAGCATATCACACTCAAGTATTAAGAATGAAACAACAGAACATACTGGCAGCTTTATGAGAAATATGCTTTTAAAAAGGTAAAACAGAAAATTAAATCAACTATTTGCACATTAGGCCTAGCATATTACGCAAAAAGTTCTTGAGTGTTATGATTTTACTATGTATCACACTTGTAATACCCTTGTTTTTAATCACATGGAAGCTTAGATTAAATAGAATGCACCCTGCTACAATGCAGTCAATCTTAATAGTATTTCAGATAGCAAGCCCATATGAAAGATAGGTTGATGAATAGATTTATGCCCTATTCAAGGAGATGAAATAGCTCAATAGAAAGATTAAATAAGGCTCCTGCCAGTAGATGAATCTTAAAGTCAAAGAGACAAACACCACTCAAACCAAATGTTACAGGCAAAGGTCAAACAAGAATAATTAAGGCCCTAATTCGAAGAGCTAGCTACTGTTCACTCATTCAGTATAAATAAGAAGAAAAAAAATTCCTTCCTCTGGTGTGACCACAATAACTTTCACTGAAACAATTCCAAAAGAGAAACTCTAAAACTCAGTGAATGCAAGTGAGCTAAGTCCCAACAAAACCTTTGTATGGAACTGCTCCTGTTATACTATAAAACTTTAAATGAGAAACTACACATGAAAATTCTATCATGCTTTAAAAATAAATTCTACATGCATGAAATGTCAGGAATTAATAGAAATATGAATTTTTCTAAGGGCCTTCTAGTTACTTTCTTGTAGAACTGTATTATATACAAGGAAAAGGATTTTTATAAAGAATAAAGCAGCCATTGATTTTTCCAGAGTACTTTTTGGTATTGCCTTGACCATTTCACTACAAATTCCAACCCATTCTAACAGGGGGTTTAACCAAATGAATGAATGTCTTGCTATGCACACATACAATCTACACTCATGAGAGAATGTAGGGAAGATAAAATTGAAATAGAGAAAATATTTTTTACTCTGTTAGTAAATATTTTGGAGGGTTCTTAATCCTATCTTGAGAAAAGCCTGATTTACTTTTATTTCTCTCTCTTTAAAGTTACTTTTAAGCTATTTATCTTTATTATCTCTAAGTATTTGTACAAAGGGGTTTCAACTCAATTGTCAGCTTATGAGTCCAATGCATCTTAATCAATGCCATCCCTTCCACCATCCTCTGCCCCATCTGTTACAACCCCAATCACACCCTCAAGTAACCCAGTTTGATTTTCACATATGTACATTAAATATTATGCCTGTATTTCTTGTGGAATAATAGTATATTGGTTGCTCATCCTGACTACTCAGGAGGCTAAGATCTAAGGAAGCCAGCTAGGGCAGGAAATTCCCTAAGACTCTTATCTCCAATTAATTACCCTAAAATCGGAAGTAGATCTGTGGCTCACATGGTAGAGTGTCAGCCTTGAGCAAAAAGGCTCAGGGACAGGGCCCAGGCCTTGAGTTCAAGCCCTACAACTGACCCCCCCCCCCCCCAAGAAACAAATTTTTCTCTTATATGCTATTACTTCCTATGTTGAAACCAAGTGTGGAGCTTATTTTCTCTCCCAAAGAAGCATATTTGTGTGTGTATGTGTACTGGTCCTGAGGCTTGAACTCACAATCTGGCTGCTGTTCTTAAATTTTTGCACATAGTTGGCACTCTACCTCTTGAACCACACTTCTAGTCCAGTTTTTGTAGATTAACTAAAGAATCTCAGAGACTTTCCTCCAAGGCTGGCTGCAAACTTCAGCCTTTAGATGTTAGCTTCCTGAGTAGCTAGAATCACAGGTGTAAGCCACCAATGCCCAGAATGAGGCACTTTTTTAAAACAAGGATGGGATTTCACATAATAAACTTAAATCATGTAAATGAGTACATTTATACCCACATCATATTTATAGAGTAAATATAATCAATCAAGAAGACTACAAAGAAACTGAATACACTTTTCCTACTCTATTAATTCCTTTTCCTTGTTACTTTTTTTGTAAAGAAATGCTGGTAGATAAATCCTTAATCCATTTCATTGTAGTGTAGGTTTAGGGACAGTAGAAACCATACAAGAGAACTTGACACCACAGGAAGAGGTTTTTAATATTTTATAATGATGATTTATTTATAAATAAATGAATTTGCTTGCATGCATAGTCTTCTAAATAAACACAAATCAAACCTTGCAAATAAGCCATTTTCCCCCACTTACTACAGAGTAGTAAGATATTTAAGGAAAGCAAATTTTAAATCATTTCTTCCTTGGAGATAATAAAAGTATGATTTATTTAACACGCTTCACCAAGTCTCTGAATGATCACTGATGTCACATAAATCCATAACAAGGAAATAAGTAGCACGAGAGTCTGCCAGCCATCCCTTTTTACAGATGGAATATGACAACTTAAGCAATTTACTCGGAGGTCAGGGAGCTAATTCCTGGCATTCAATCAATAAATATTTATTATTGGCTTCTATGCACAGGACTCTCTGCTAAAGTCTTACATGAAAGAATTTTCTTCTTCCTGCCTAGTTCTATCTTCTCGTTTTTCTACAAAAGCAAAATTTCTTACTTCTATAATAAAATAAAAATCTTGAAAATAGTATTATATTCATGAATTCAAGTGCAGAATGATTCCTAGGTATCCCCCCTGTGGATACCATCCACCCAACCACCTTTCCTATGGAAAACGCACAAGACATTTATAATATAAATGTATAGAGATACCAGATTTACAGTTACTCTGTGGTTCTGTGCTACTCTGTTGTTTCCTAACTGCAATCACTACTTCAGTTTTGCAACTTAGTTTCTCTGTAGACAAGATTCTCCTATCCACAAACTAGTAAAAAGCAATCTGTGCATATCCAATGAGAATATATATAGTGTATTTTATGAAAAAAATACGTAATTGCTAGGTTCCTACCAAGCATTATTCTTAACAGGCAAATATATTGACAGTATTTATACATACATCCACTATGGAGGAGGACCAAAAAAGAAAAAAAAAAAAAAAGAGCTGTTTAATCAAGATTTCTGACTAAACAAAAGTTAGGTGTTAGAAATGTTAAAATTTAGCCTCTGCACTTTGGGACATGACTCACCACTTCATGGATATGTAACTCTAGTTGGCTCTAGATTATGCACCAACACCAAGATAGCAAGAAAGTCAGATGGTGTTGGTTCACTCATATAATCCTAGCTATTCAGGAGGAAGATCCTAGTTCAAGGCCAGCCCCAGAAGATAAATCCATGATAGTCTTCTTCTTTTTTGGGGGGGTGAGGGGATTTTTTTAAATTGTTACTGTAAATGTGATGTTCAGAGGGGTTATACTTACAGATATAAGGTATTGTGTATATTTCTTTTTCAATTTCCTTTTCTTCCCTTATTTTCTCCCAGGTTTTCCCCTCCGGACCCTCCTCCCCCATAAGTTGTATAGTTCATTTCCAACATAGTGTGTAGTGAGTATCACTGCTGAATTAGTTCACCTTTTGTCCCACTTACCTCCCCAAATCAGGTAAACTTACATACAGGACAGAAGATACAGAAATTATCTCCAATTAACCTGCAAAAAGCCAGAAGTGGACACATGGCTTAAGCAATAGTGCCAACCTTGAGCAGAAAAGGCCAAGCAAAATTGCAAGGCCCTGAATTCTAGTACCAGTACACACACACACACACACACACACACACACACACACACACGCAAGGAAAATGAAGGCCTTCAAATAATACATGATTAAATGATATGTTACTACTAAACTAGTAACATGAAATACATAATAAGTTTGAATGTTCCTTCTACAAATATGGTTTAATGTTAGGTCCGCCAGGGAGAAATGGCCCCTTTTCTTTTTTCTCTGAACATCTTAGAAGTCCCCGCCCAACACCTGTAACCCCAGCAATTAGCATGTCTATGGGCAGTAGGAGGTGCCACAGGCTCTGAGATCACTTCCTCATCCTCTGGAGTCACCTCCTCCTTGCCCTCCCTCTATATCATCTCTCCCCACCATAAGTTATCATGCTCTACATGCCTCTATCTCAGACAGGCCAGCAGTTGGGTTTCTCCCTCTTCTAATAAGCGCTTTTCCATCTGAACCGCGTGGGAGTTTCCTTTTGCAACCCTTACATTTTATTTTGATTTCTTACAAATATGGTTTATATTCATATTTTAGTTTAATCCTTTTACTATCTATCTCTCCATGACTTCAATACTAACTCCATTTAGATAATGTGCTGTAACGCTCAAAATATGTTTCTAGGAAATTATTTTCATAGTAAAAGCTTAGATGCTATTTAATTATTATAGGAATTTCATTTGCCTTAAATTTATTGGGAATACTAGGAATTACATTAATAAACAATATGCAAATTTTTTTCAAGTTACCAGTGTGTGGGGGTTAATTTGCAAGAACAGTGCCCACTATCAGCATCACCATTCTCATTAACAAAAAATAAATTTAAAATCTTCAGTTACACTAAGAGCAGTGATCTCTATATTAGTAATATCAGCATTCCCATGGAGACCTATGACAAAGGTCATAGGAGATTTGATCTCACAGCTCTTCACCCAGAAACTTTGGGGTGGGCTAGGAAGGTAGCTCAGTGGTAGAATGCTGGCCTCGCAAGCATGAGACCCTGGGTTCAATTCCTCAGCACCACATAAACAGAAAAAGCCAGAAGTGGCATTGTGCCTCAAGTGGTAGATCACAAGCCTTGAGCAAAAGCAGCTCAGGGACAGTGCCCAGGCCCTGAGTTCAAGCCCCAGAACTAGCAAAAAAGAAAAAGAAAAAGAAACTTTGGGATGAGTCCCAGCAAATCCCAGTGATTCTAAGTTCCTCAAGTCTGACACCAGAAAGATTTTCTAACATGTTTTCCCTGGTTGTAATAAACATGTTCTGTCTCTGCCAATCACCTTTAAAGACTGCTTCATTATACTGCTATTTATTCCTCTGCCCCCACTGGGTAAGGTTACTTCCTAATTCCAGAAATGATATTAACTTCCAAAAATATTCAATTTTAAAAAACTAAGCACTGTGTACACTTACATTCTAAAATGATATTTTCTAACACTATTGCAATCATGTCTGATATTATTATAAGGTTATTTCACATTTTATGATATTTTTATGAATAGCACAATAATACACCATATGTTAAGGAGTAAGTTTATGATTCTTAATGTGATAATAGCACAAAAAGGTATGTCTACTTATTGCTCAAGCTATCCCTGTCAGGATGACAAAGACAGGTCATGCAAGAAACTTTCTGAACATCAGAGGATAAACAAATCATTTTTCATTGATTGACATGGAGAACAGAATCCAAATTTTAAGCTAACTCCAGCAGATAGTATTCAAAAGAACTGAGTACCATAATGTCACTGCTATGAAAATCATAACCTTCCTGCCTCTACAAAAAAAAAAGTGGGGGGAAGGAACAAAAAAAATTCAACTATGCTAATAAAAGACAAAGTAACTACAGGATAAATCACAGTGGATTCAAAGGCTGGCCTGTCAACAAAATAAAGTGTAATATGTGAGCAACTGTTTTGCAATTTACAAATGACTAGCATACTTCCAAGTTACTGTACAAACAGTATTTATTGTGCTATAGTCTTAGTTGGTATCTGTTCCTAGAAGCTGAAAAGGATCCTTGAAAGGAGTGTCAAATGCCTAGAAGGAAGGCACAAAGTCAACGTGCTGAATGGATGACAGCAGGATGCTAGAGCTGCTTCTGATTTCAAGTGTCACCAGGGAATATTTTTGTTTCTGTATCTTGGCTCCAAAACTTTCCAGGTATCATTTTTTTAAGACATCAACATCATTTCTATAACTCCAATTGCATACTGATTTGAACAAAAGATTTTCAGTAACATCACCTTAAGATTACATAGAAATTTTTATAATAATGTGCCTAAATCCATGAGTTAAGTAAATTGGAAGTATTTGTTATCTATTAAGAGTCAAAGGCTAGGTCAATTTAGAAAGCCAGAAAGCATGGGAAATTAGGTGTAGTTAATTTATGTGCAAATGCAGTGGTGAGTACTTTCATGTTCAGTGACTACCTGACCTGCAACTAATATTCATTAGGTTAAGTCAATTACTGTAAAGTTATTGCTAAGAACAAACCTTACCCAGTCTGCTCTGAATATGAGTTTCCTTTCTCATGCACTACAAGCCTTTCTCTTCAAAAATTTCCTCCTTTTTTAAAAGTAACATAACTTTGCTTTCTCTTAGCAGAGACCTTGGGCACTGTATCTTAATTTCCATTCCATTTTGATTTGATTTGATCCTACATACACCCCCTCTCAGATCTAGTTATAGACTAGAAAAAAAAATAGTGTCCTATATGCAGTTTAATGAAAAAGGAGGAAAAAAAAAAAAAAGCAGGCCAGAGTGTGTTCTGATTATAATTCAATGAAGGTAATTTCCTTCTACAGCTACTAAGCTGATTATGAAGGCAATATCCACAAAAGACACTAGGAAGAAATACAATCATTTACAAGAACATGCTGGAAGATATTCATTCCAAATTCTACCACGACTTGTTAGATAGTTTTACATAGGTATTCTATGTAATACCTATGATAATAGGTATTCTAAATGATGGAGGACTTAAATGCCTAAGTCAATAAGACTTGGAGTTGATTTAGACTAACCAGACCTTATGAGTTTACCACAGATCTCTAAGCCTAGTAAGGTCACCTATGAACCAAACTTCAGGCTACTTGCTGCTTAAAGCAATGACAAGGGAAAACGGGTGGGAATGGAGAATTAGTGAACAACCGTTACCTTAGTAATTGATTCATGCATTTTAAAGACCAGTAAAAGTTATACTGTTGGCGAAGTTATTTGTGAATATGGGCTGTCTGCTCTGGAAAGAAGCTCAAATACACAGAAATGCCAACCACTGTTGGACTGTTAACACTGAGTCTCTCTCTGGTAAATTTCAATGATGTGAAAGAAGGCAACAAATTAGGGCAGATATCCTTCAATAATTTAAGCAAAAAGCATTATCACACACCCCAAAGTCTAAAAATTTTTCCCGAAGATACCCATCAAATTTCTTCCTAGGAACCACACTACATTTATTAGCTTAAGTTATGACTTCAAATTCTGATTTGTTGTAGTAACAATAAGGCACAACTCACTTTCAGATTAGAAACATGTAAGATTACATTGATATATTTTAAAGTTTCATACAATTGCTATTATGTTGCTATAATGAAACGTGTCAACCATACATTAAAGATAAGAAATACATCATCATTTATAACTAGTTAAATATGATGCATGGCTTGTTTAAAAGCAAAACAAAATGGACTCCAAAAATCTTTGGGAAAAGAATGGAAGCCACCCATTTTCATATTGATTTTACCAGGGTCGGGGAACAAGGAGGGGGAAATCATATTTAGTTTCCATTACCCCTATTTACTGTAGCTACCTACTCCAGGATCTGGTGTACTTTAAATAGAAGGGCTATTATTGACTCATCAATGTTGATTCTTCTTCCAAAATGCACCTATTTTATTTTTAAAATAGAAGTTTAAGGGGTTTAAGGCAGCATATGAACACAGCTGTTGGTCAGGTGGTTAATTTAGTTAGAATAAAGTTGAGGAAAGAGTATATCTCATCAACACTGTACCTATATTCCTAAATAGAAAAATCTCAGAATGTTACATAAAATGTTCATGTTCTTCCCCAAAACTGGAAATTACTTCAAGATGATTGTTTATATTTGGTGAAGAGAGTTCAGGATAAAATATATAACAAACATGGCTAATAAAGTAGGACAGAAGTGCCTGGACATTGCACAAATCAGTATCAACGTAATCTTACATATTTCTTATCTGAAAGTGATTTGTGCTTTATTGTTAATACAACAAATCACAATTTAAAATCATACCTTAAATGATTGGGGCCATATGGCCTATACGCTTTGAAGCTAGTCAGGTTAGACTTAAGCAAGCTAGAAAGAGTCAAATCTAAGAAATATGTTTAAAAAGAGTCCCTGAGATGCAGTTTCATTGTAATAAATATATCCTATGATTAGAATTGCTGTCTAATGAAAGTTTATCATAGAACAGAATACTTCACCCATCTTTTTATTATCACATTTAAATATATAACTTATAGTAGTCACTTATGAAAAATTACCCTTCAAAAACAACTGTATCCTCAAAACAAAAGTAAGGGTTCCTTAGTTCAAAAGTACTGCAGGAATATGGACTGGGAGTGTAGGTCAACAGCAGAGTACATACATGCCTTGTACACACAAAACCTTACATTTTATCTCAAGCAAATGCACATAAAAAGTTATACATTACAGTAAGTGGCCCATAAATACAAACCAAAAGATAAAGAAGTTTGTGGCATTTTATAGGAAACTATATTAATCCTATTGTACCTGGTTGAGAGTTATTAAAAATGCCATGAAAACCAATCTTTTATGCATTTAAAATAAAATTTTTATTCTAAGGATTCTACTTTATCCTGAAGCCTCTATAGGTCCATCTAAAAATAAATGTGATGCCTTCATCTAACAGACTAACGTTCTCATTGATTTCTCAATATTAAATCCAAATTGCTAATACTGAATATGATTTTAAAAATCAGTGGACTATATTTTGTTGGTTTAAATTCAGTCAACAATAAGAGTATTTTAAGGCATCTGGTCTTTAAAACCAAACCAAAGTCTTCTTGTCAGTGAATAAAAGTGAATAATAGGCTTCAAAAACTAACCGTCTTTTGCTTTTTTCCTTCATGCTATAAACATGCTATAAATAGTTTGACAGACAGTTTCACCTTTAATTGAACCAACTCTGACCAGAACAGGGATATGGACTTTTGTCTCCTCCCTTCCCTGGGGCCCAGTGGGATGAATGGTGGAGGGATTCCACACAAGCTTCAGATGTCTGGGACTTAGATCTGATTTGTTTTGAAACGAAGGGTTCCTTTATTATTAAATTCTTCTACTTGTCAGGAAAACAGTGGAGCAAAAATTAAAACATCTAATAGTGTGTTGGCCTCAATGCTCTCTGTATGATAGGAAATTTCAAGGTTCTTCTTTTCTTAAAGTAACAAACTCTAAAAATCACTTATGCCTATTGTTTTCTGAAGTAGCATTTCAGAGAGAAGAATGGAAACAACTACAGACTGTTCTACCATGGTATCTGGCTTAGAAACTCATAGGAAGCCACTTGTGTTCTAAATTTTAAAAAATCTCTAAACACAGAACCAAACATATTAAAAATTCTACTACCCTAAACTGAAGCTGATGATCAACCTCACTTTTATATGAACATATAACTCATAGTGCCAGAATAAAGATAAAACTAGAGGAAGAAAATTAGAAACAAGTAATGCTTCTTTTCCCATCTTCTCTAGCACCCAGGTGGGCAGGATTCTTAGCACAAGGTAGAATCCACATAACTCCTCCCCTGAGAACTGGTGTTGTTCCAAGCTCTAAGTTTTAAGGTTCCAATGAGATACAGAGAATGCTCCATAGAGTGTCAGTTATGTACCTAACTCTAATGATGTGAGGGTGTGAGTTGTGTTTGCAAACTCACTTTGACCCCAAAACAGGATGAGTAATAGCAGTGCTGTGAAAGTAACAAAGAAAATCCTTAGAGAAAGGAATGTTGTCTATTACACCATGGTTAAGCATTTAGGAATTTTGTAAATTGAGTTACAGAGGAAGTGCTATAGCAGCCTTTGCCAATTTCATCCTTTATTTACAACTGCCTAAGTAAAAAGAACAACCACCCTCTGAAGTGGATTGGGGAAAACGCAGCAGATTTAAATACATCCACCCTATAGGTGCTGCCCTACAGCTGAGGGTAGACTTGTTTCTAGCATGATGAGTAATTCTTTGCAACCAATTGATGATCTCGGATTCTTAGTTGTTATTAGGGTAGAATCGTGTGCCCTTATTCTGCAGTCTCCACTATGCTGTGATAGTCTCTGCAAACAATAAAACTTTACACCCAGTTTTTGGTTCTGGCTGGAGAGGGTCCAGAGGAAAGGAATGTGAGCTCTATGGAAACTTAGCAATGGACAGACCCTCTGTGCCTAGTACAATACCTGTCCCAGAACAGGTGCTCAAAATCTATCCACTGACAGAAAAATCTCTTGTATGTAAAGCCAGAGATACAGCATAGAACATATCTAAACTATAGAGTAGGGTACTACACTTTGAGAACCATGGCCTTCCATGTCCAGAGCCCTAAATGTCTGGGCTCAAAGATTATCTCAGACATTTTTTCTTCCTTTGCTAAAGACCTTGCAGTTAAGATGGAAGGCAGTGTGCTATAGCAAGGTGGAAAAAGGACAGGGCTGGGAAAATAGGATCTGTCGCTGAATAGCTCTAGCTCTAGAGTAAGCCATTTTCACCTTTGAGCTTTGCTTTTGTGTGACAAAGGAATACCACTACTTCTGTATCCATGTAATGAAAGCATGGGGACCAGGAAGAAAAAGAGGGAAGCACTAGCTTCTAGGAACTTCCGAATGGAATCTTCTAGAAGGCTTGGTATGGAAGAGCAGCTGTAGGGATAACTTGAGAGACCATGAAGACAAAGACAGGAGCTGATGACAGTTTGGATTTGAAGGCTCTCAATTAAACAGATCCTGTTCTGCCCTCATCTGGCTGGGCCTGAACTCATTTTCTCATGCGATTCCTAACATGATGAATCTCTTTAATTAGAGAGGGGATGGTAATTTGGAATGAACTGCTTAAATTGGTTTCCTTTTCAAGTTTAATGTTTCTAAAATGACTTAATGCTGCTGGCTGGTTTTGGGGGGAAAAAGAAAGGGACTTTTTTTATGTTTTCAGGTATTTATGAAAGTTTTTAACTTTGTACTTGAGCTTCAAGGCAATTTCTGCAGAGGGAGCCTTTTAAGCACTAAAATTATTTGTCTAATTAGTTTGCTTTTATGTTGTTATTGCTTTTGGCCTCTTCATTTTTATTCCAAACTATATTTTTTCTTATACCTTTTTTTTTTCTGCAATAGAGAATTCAAGTCAATCCCCATCCATTCCAAACAAATCCTGGAAGAAAAAAAAAGATAACTAGAAGTTTTCCAAAGCAGTGCTCAGTTCTAAACTGAGACCTCCCCCAGGGAAAAGCTAACTTATTGGATTCAAAGCAAGCAGTTCAGAGAGGAGAAAAAAATAAAGGCCACTGAAGACAGTTACTGTAATTTAGAAGTTCACCAACAGCTTTGCCAGAAGATTTCTCCTGAATTCTAATGTCCTTGAAATTTCATTTCTTTAACCAAACATGGCTTGTAGTATCTAGTCGACCTTTAGTTCTTGGGATGCCATGAATAACCTTCTTTTACAAAAAAAGGAAACATGTTCTAAAATTAAAGTATATTAAAAAAAAAAAATCAGTGTTTGAGGCAACACCCAGATAACATCATTCATTTGTGTGTACAAATTTAGATAAAGACCTGTACACTATTTTGTAAGGCAATAATGCAACTCAATGGTTCCGTTTTCACAACTCCTAATGATGGGTAAAGTATATATAATATAAGAGGCTACGTTACAAGTGAGTTTAACCAGAAACAATGCAAGACCTATGCTTTGGGTCACAGCAGCACAAGGCCTCGACGGGGCCAAGTTAAGCTTCTGGTGTTACTACAGTGAAAAATGTGAAGATGTCAGAACAAGTAACAAAGTACAGTCCTTCATGCAAACACAAGATGTGTTTGATTTGCTTTCTTCCTCTGCCAAATCCTTTCCTTTCTCTCACTGTGACTTGGTTTCTGGAAGGAAGGTTTAGGCAACAAAATAGCCAAAATATGGAGGCAAAACATGAAAACTGAAGTGTACACACACACACACACACACACACACACACACACACACACACACACAACTAATGCTGAACTATGGGTCAGATATCTTTTTAAGACTCACTTCTGAGTCTTTCTACTTATCTTGCCTGCTGCTCTTTTTAAGGAAAGGCGCCTAGAAATAAGCTTACTGAATCCCTCTTCCAGGGATTCCTGAGACAAGACCTCCCCCCTTGCTTTATTCCTGGCTCCTTCAAAATTTCCCTTTATGCAAACAGGTCCACTTGAGTAATTTCTAAGCAAAGCTAAGCAAAGAAAAAGTTCCATGTGGAAACTCAGCAACTGAGGATTGACAGCTATAGCTAGAGCCAGTCTACTGCTGGCTTACTTTAAAAAAATGCATCTGCAAATAAAGTCAGGATTCCTTTTCTTTTGTATGAGACAACTTAAGCACTTCAGAGCAATTGTGCTCTTCAAAACAGTGTTTGTGTACAGCCCAACAGTATTAGGAAGAAACTGATTCATATTACCAGAATATTAATATACTGACTCACTGAACAAGCCTCTGTACCCTTCTCGAAGGGAAAAAGAGGTACCCACTGAAGATTCATTTATCTTAGAATCTCAGAGTATCTTATGTAATGATGGCATGTAGTATACAGTCAATTTTTATATAAAATGCTCAAATTGTTTTTATAGCATTATCCATAAAATGTTCAAGTAGAAAAAAAAGCTACAGCAGGAAGATGGCATGCACAGAGAAGAAAAGGCAAACTTGTAAGTAAATCATAATATGAGAAGGACAACATCACTACCAGTGAAGTGAGGGACTAGTACAAAGAAATGAGTCAGGGTAAGTTCTACAGGAGATGTTCCTAAAACTAATCTTTGGAAAGTATTATTAGCAGCAAAATATTATTTATTGTTCAGGAACTTAATGTATAAAGAGAGAGAACTGAAAATGCGCAAACTACTACCAGTCCTATCAAAGCCAAGTTTTCCTTGGTAAATTCTCTTAGAGTTGTTGTGGAAAACTACAACATTAATATGCTTTATCCCAGTGATGAACTCATACGTTTCAATCAGACAGCTTAGCTTTACTTAATTGCTTGTTAAGATTTCTGGCCAACTCCTAATTCTTCAATGAACTGCACAAGAGCCAATATTTTACTATTTTCCTCAAGACCAGGATCTCAAGCCAAAAGCAAATTTCACCTAAAAGACATCTAAAGGGATGAGTTTTGTAATCTTGAGTTTTATAATTACTTGATATCAATGTGAGGTACTACCAGGAATTAGGACTCAAATTGTAACCCACTTTCTTTTATTGTATTTATTTTTGGGGTCATGGGCTTGAACTCTGGTACTGGGTGCTGTCCCTCAGCTCTTTAGCTCAAAGCTAGCCCTCTACCACTTGAGCCACAGCGCCACTTCCTGTAACCCACTTTCTATACTCTCTCTCATTCTTCTCCTCACCCCTTTGTAGATCCTTCTCTCAATACTGTAATAATTAGCCCTCATCCACAGTTTTAGTTACCCATGTCAACCACTGTCCCAATGTAGTAAATAGAAAATTCCAGAAGTAAACAATATTCAACATTAATAGCATTATAAATTCTTACATTATTCTGGTCGCAATTCTTCCAGGACTGAATTATTCAACTCTCCTGTCTACTTCTTAAGTCATCTTTAAGCCATTTCAGTTATTAGATCAACTATCTTATCACAGTGCTATTTCCTGCTAACTCTGACTTTACTTAATGGTGCTTTTAACACCCGAGACTGGAGACCCTGGCAATTAGAATATGCCAAGGAGAAGCCATAGTTTTATTTGAATAAAATGGTAAAAATACAAAAGTACCAAAAATTATCACCAAATACTACTATAATTGTGCAATTTTTTAGCTGAAGTTACTGTCTTACTGTGTATGCCTAAGTTACATATGAAACTTCATCATAGGTATGTGCGTATGAGAAAACACAGTAAATGCAAGATATACTACTGATTGAGGTTTCAGAATCCCCTGAGACCTTGCCATACACTCCTTATGGGAAAAGAGGAATGAACTCTAGTTTTTAAAAGTTTCTACTTCTGACCCAGGCACAGTGACTCAAATGTGTAATTCTAGCTATTCTGAAGGTGGAAACTGGAGCTGTGTGGTTCCAGGTTAGTCCGAGAATGAAAGTTCATGGGATTCCATCTCCACCAACTGCTGAGTGCAATGGAGCATCAGTCATCCCAGTGACATGAGGGACACAAGTAAAAGGAATACAGCTCATGCTAGCCCAGGCATAAAGCCAGATACTACCTTCAAAATTACCAATGTAAGAGAGGCTAACCAAAAGGGAACCCTACTGCATTGTTGGGGTGAGAGTGTAAACTCATTCAACCACTTTGGAAAGCAGTATGGAGGTGCTCAAAAGACTCCACATGGAGCTCCCCTATGACCCAGCAATCCCACTTTTGGGCATTTACCCAAATGATCACAAACAAGGCTATACTAAAGCTACCAACACAACTATGTTTATCGCAGCATTATTTATCATAGCTAAGATATGGAACCAACCCAGATGCCCCTCAGTAGATGAATGGATCAAGAAAATGTGATACACACACACACACACACACACACACACACACACACACACACACACACACACACACACACACACACACACACACACACACACACACACACACAGGAATTCTATGCCTCCATCAGAAAGAATGAGATGGTACCATTTGTTAGGAAATGGAAAGATTTGGAAATTATATTAAGTGAAGTAAGCAAAGCCCAAAGAAACACAGGTCCAATGTTTTCCCTTATTTGCAATAACTAGTATATGTCTAAGACAAGCAGAAAAGGTCAAAACCTCTGTACATATGACCATATAAGATGATGTTAAGAGAAATGAAGGACACCAGTGGTTTTTCTTTCTTGCTGTAGTTTAACGTACTTATAATGTACTCTGTGATTTTTTTGTTTCTTTTATATGTTCTTCCCCCATGTTATAACCTGTTTTCACTGTATTTGATTCCGATGCCCTGCATCTTGTATATACACTTTCTAATTTGAGGAGGGGAAGAGAAAAAAACAAAATGCTTAAATAGAGATACAGGTTGACCCATTGTAACAACAAGATGTACAAGACACTATGTTGAAAATGAACTTTACTTTGGGGGGAGGGAGAAGTTGGGGAGGTGGGAAGGGAAGGGATGGTAGAGGAAAAACAAAGGAGGAGGTAACAATACCCAATAGGAAATGTACTCATTACCTTACTCATGTAACTATAACCCCTCTGTACACTATTTTTATAATAAAAATGTATTTAAGAAAACAACCTAATTAAAAAAAGAAATAAAAATATTTTAAAAAATGAAATGTTGAAAAATTTTTTAAAATTTAAAAAAGAAGGGGCTAAAGATGTGGCTTATGAGCAGAGCTCCTTCCTAGCAAGTACCAGCCCTAGAGCTCAATCTACAGTATATCCGCCCACTGCT
Source organism: Dipodomys spectabilis (assembly GCF_019054845.1). Taxonomy (NCBI): domain Eukaryota; kingdom Metazoa; phylum Chordata; class Mammalia; order Rodentia; family Heteromyidae; genus Dipodomys; species Dipodomys spectabilis. Next base: position 3,339,383 of record NW_024870835.1, on the reverse strand, counting down.
CTTTCAAAAAAAATCCTTCTGGGGCAATAAAAAAAAATCAGTTCTTTCACTGATCACTAAACAGACTTCCTCCACTATGAGCACCTACTATAAACCACTGTCTCACCAAAGACCCAAAAGCAATGGGGCCAAATGACTCTGGATTGTAATCTTCATAACTGTGAGACAAAATAAAACCCTTGTTTTCTGTTTAACTTGGTTGACTCAAGTATTCTGTCACTGTAATAAAAAAAATTAACAAATATACCCCAACTTCAGAGATGTTAACACATATATCTTAAAACTCTCTGGAATATAGTAGTGGTATAGCTACTTAATTTACATAAAACAGTTACTGATGGAGCTGATTACTTATTTGTGGGCACTTGAACAGATAATAAGACACTTGACTAAAGATGGTAGGCACAAAGGAATAAAACAATAAAGCTGGTGATGGAGAGAAATCTTATCAAGTGTTTTATTTTCCTACTGGTGTTATTTTCCACTTAAGCTACTCTTAATTTTTCATGCCAAAGGTCTAATGAGAGAACTTTAATATATAATTCACAAGCCGTTCAGGTAACTTCTTTTCTTTTGTTTTCTGCCAGTCCTGGGGCTTGAACTCAGGGCCTGGGCCTTGTCTCTGAACTTCTGTGCTCAAGACTAGCACTCTACCATTTGAGCCACCACTCTCCTTGTGGCTTTTTGGTGGTTAATTGAAGATAAGAGTCTCACAAACCTTCCTGTCCAGGCTGGCTCTGAAATGGAATCCTCAGATCTCAGCCTCATGAGTAGCTAGGATTACAGTTATGAGCTATCAATGTCCAGCCTCTTCAGGTAACTTAATTCTTTGTGCTTCTTTTTTTTAATACAGTCACTCATTCTACCATCAATTCCTTATGCTGCTGTATTAGAGCAATTTTTCTGTTGCTGAAATGCATTTTTGTCTGTCATCAGTTATATGCTAGTGCTGTTTCCCAAATCTGTGTCATTATATTCTTATTTAACCTAACCTGCTGTCCACCATGCTTGTTCATGCCAAAAAAGAATGAGAATAATGTTTTATATCCCCTAGTTAGTACTACTCGATTCTTCCCTTAAACAAGAAAGATGACCATTTGTTCGCATTCTAGGAGAGCAGTCAATCCATACCAATGAATTAAGCAGTGTTTCCACAATCCAAAGGATAGGATTCATGAACAACTTGCTTTTACCAAGCTAATTTTTTAAACCAACCTTATAGGTGCATTGTGACATACTGATGGTAAAAAAAAAAGCATTAGCTGTTTGAGTAAACAAAAAAGTACACATTCTTAGTGAGTTTTTGTAACTATAGACTAAATAGGCAAGATGGGAATTTTAAAGTCTAAAACCAAATTGAACAGGTAAGTGTATTTGAAATAGATGAGTATTCCATTAAAGCCTTTACTGAGAACTGAGAACTTACTTTCTGCTTCGAATAGCTATTTTAAAGACAAACTTTACTAATGTATTCCTAATGTTCAAATTGTGCAGATGAAAAATAATGAAGGTATAGGAGGCAGGTAAAAACTACTTGTCAATTCCTTAAGGAATTAAATTGTATACTTATATATTTAAGGATTCCTCCCTTCCCTTAGATCTTATCTCCACTCAGGCCTTGAAGGATATGTACTTTCGAAAGTTAAGATTTAAAAAAAAAAAAAAAAAGCAAGTCAAGGTAGAGAGTAGAATGGTAGTTGCAGGGGCCCGGTGGAGAGAGGAATGGGGAGTGACTGTTTAATGCATATACATGTTCTGTTTGGGATGATGGAAACTTTTTGGAGAGCAGTGATGATGGCTGCACAATGAAAATATGCTTACTCCACAGAACTCTACACTTGAGATGCTGAATACAGTAGCTTTTGTTATGTACATTTTACTACAATAAAAAATGAAAACAAAAAAATCAATCATCAGACTAGAGATCCAAACTATATGACAACAATATATTCCAGCAGAAACAGACTAAAAATTTCTCAGTACAGAGCTAAGCATTCCTATGATGATACACTAAATGTGTCAACAAGAAAGACTATTTCCCCTATAAATTAAACAAGTCTGATACTTAACTTATTCTGATATGACTAATTCTTCAAAACTAGTCCAAAATAAAAAAAAAGCAATACATAGAAGCTGACTATCTCAAAGTACTACTAAAAAGCACTTGTTCTCCTGAAATGAATCTAATAAGACAGACTCAAATTCAGCTTAAAAGGAACAAATTCTGGGCTTTCCATGACAGAGGTTGCACTGGCAGGTGAGTCTGCAGAACAACAGAAAGATCAGCTCTGTGGTGAGTGAACAAACTGATTACTGATGGATTTAGGAAAGCATTCGTTAAAGAACTAAGCACACGTATGCCAGCCAGCCAGCCTCCTACTGCAATTCAAAGGCAGGAAAGTAAGCAAGGTATTCTGACCAAAAATTGTTTAAAACTGCTTAGCACAAAACAACGATTTCATTTTCTGCTCTCAGAGAGAAAAAAAGAGCTGTATGTTTTGTGGTGCATTGATTTATGTTGGAAAAAGAAAGATTCCAAGAGATTCTGTGAAAGAACAAGGTATATTAAACAGACTCTTCATTTCTCCTGAACTAACATGGGATGGGATGAGAGGCCAAAGAGGTGGGGGCTTAGCAAGCCAGTTTAAGACCACAGAAAGAAAAAAATTCCAAAATAGTCCTATATGTTGTTGTATATTTTCTTTCTTGGCAGGTCTTTTAATAGGTCCAACAAAGTCATTAAAAGAAGCCCTCTACTTGTTGATGAGAAAAATGTCTCTTAATCATAAGAGAAATACTGCATTGCTCTAACTTGATGTCCTTTGTGGCCAGAAGGTGCTGGCTTTAAGGATAGCTCTCAGGAAAGGGTATTTGAGCATCCTCTGCTGAGGCAGGTGATGGGCTTTACATTCAATTACTGCAATATGCTGAGCTTACAACTTGTCTTAGAGTGCAAGTTACAGAAATATAGCTGAGAGCACATCAAATGCCAGCAAATCCTGAAAATGCACAAAGCAAAGCAATCCAAAGTTTGTGTTCTAATGACAGGCCTGTTGTTGCAGCTTCCTGTACAAACAACAAGCTGTTCTATCTTGTGATATGATGACAATAAACACTAGGAAATGAGGTGATGAGGGAAACTAATGTAGTAATCTTTCTAAGCAGGTGACAGAATACAAAAAAAAAAAAAAAAACTATACTACAGTACTAACTCTAAGGGGAAAAAAGGAACAAATTCAAAATAGTAATTGCACTCAAACTATCCATCAGTTTAAATGGCAAATTGTAAGTTACAAGTTCTTAAGGTTATCAAACTTGAAAAGATGCTGCCTACTGTCAAAGAATTTAATATTTACTCTGTGCTTTTAAAGTAAAAATGGGATTTTATTTTTATTCTACAAGACTACCACACACTCACCATCCTTAATTGAATATCAAGATGAGCAGAATTTTAAATGTCTCCAGGATGCCTCTTCTCTGGTTATCCAATCAAAAACCAATCTCAGTGCAGTCATAAAGCAATTTTGTAATTGTAATTAAGGTTACTAATTAACAGATCTCAGAATATGGATCATCCAGATGGTCCCAATCTAGACACATGAGACTAGCAAAGAACTTTTCTCCAGCTGCAATGGAGGTATGTGGTACAACAAGGAGTGAGAGAGACCACCACAAGAGAAGTATCTGTCACCACTGCTGGCTTTGAAAATGTAAGGCATTGAAGGCAGGAACTCAAGACAGGCCTCTAATTGCTATAATGGGTTGGCTGCTAGGAGTCACCAAACAGTCCCACAATCAGAGAGAATCAAATTCTATGAACTTGGTAGCAGATTCTTTGCGCAGCCTACTACTCACCAATGCTTAGATTTCAGCCTCAGCTAAGCTAATCCCAGCTTCACACAACCATGACATAAGTCTTGTTTAAAGCTACTGAATTTTGTGTTAATTAGCTATGGCAACAATACAAAACAATGCTATGTGAAAATGTTTAGACATTGTAATCCACTTAACTCTACAACAATCGTGAAAAGTTATCACTCTCCATTTTACAGGTGAAAAAAAATTCTAGAGACTTTAAATACCTGATTAAAAACATAACCCTTGGTGTGAGTAATGACCAGAGTCATTTGCTTATATAAAAGCAACCTAATTGGCCTATAACATTTATAACATGAGTTAAAACTTTCAGTTACAATTAGACTAAATTTCACTCAATAAGGAAGTGATTTTTTTTAAAGGTTGAAAAAGGAGAAATTTTAAATATAGTAGTTTAAAGGGTAATGGTTCTCTAAATCAGTAGTACTATTTTTAAAAATCTGACTTCTGTTACAATGTACAGTCAACTTGACAGGAAAATCCTACATTTATTAAGAAGAAATTCAAATCTATGTAACTACTTTTTACTATTTTTTTTTCAAACGTAAGAAATCCAGTGAATAAAAGGTTAAGTTTGAATGTAAATTCAGTTTTATCTTTATCTTCAAATCCACTTTAAATATGAGGTTATAAGAAGAAAGTAAGTTAAAGCCATCAGAAGGGCCATGTTTCTTTAAAGAATAAGAAACAAGAAGACATAACATCAATTATATGACACTCCTCAGAGACACACCATCTTGCTCCTTAGAAAGCACAAGGTTCCAGAGCACCAAAAGAAATCAGAAAAAAAAAGGCTTGGAAAAAATTATATTAAGTGAAGTAAGCCAGGCCCAAAGAAACATAGGTCCCATGGTTTCCCTTATTTGCAATATCTAGTATAGGTATGAGTCAAGCGGAAAAAGTCAGAGAATGTGATGTTAGGAAAACGAACCCTCAAATATGTATTTTAATGTTTTTGTTTCTTTCATGCATGTGTTTCTAACGCATTTATAAGATTATTTCTTGGTTGCTTTGTATGTCCCTCCCCCACAGTGTAACCCCTGCTTTCACTATATTTGATGTCAGTATAACATGTGGAGGAGATGGGGACAAACAAGTCGTTTAAGGATTCAGGTGGACCTGTTGCAACAATGAGAAGTACAAAATGTCATGTCAAAACCAGCTTTACAATGTCGGGGGGGGGGGGGTATGATTGGGGGGGGGGGAGGGGGGAGGCTGGGAAGGGAGGTGAAGGGTAAACAAAGGAGGAGGCTGCAATGCTTGGTAAGAAATGTATGCATTATCCTGACCATGTAATTGTAACCCCTCTGTACAGTATGTTCTCAAATAAAATAAAATTAAAGTAAAAAAAAAAATCAGAAAAAAAAAGTCAAAACAAATTTCAATATTTGTTTATATGAGTCAACCACTTCCAATTGCTGAAAGGTAAGTAAAATATATTTCCTAATCCTCCAAGGATTACTACTAAAATTTTAAAATTTAAAAGCAAATTTTGGTTCTGTTTTGCAAAAAAAGTTCAGTCAACAATGAACTTGGTCCCTGCATGCACAAGGTCTACAATTTGGTCCCCAGCATCATAGGGAAAAAAAAAATTAAAATCAACTCAAAAAACATCAACTGTTGCATTACAATCCATATTTGGGGGGGGGGGAAGGACAAATGGAATGAACAGTATTTGGGGAGAAAATAAAGCCAAAATCTTTAAATAACCACACATATAACCTTGAATGTTATTAACCAACAGCACTTTCCCCAGGGTTTTTTGTCTGACTTTTACTGGTAAAATGTTGATCCCAAAATACGGTACAGTCTCTGTCTGATGGGAGAACATGATAAGGCACATGTCATTTCTTCTCAAAATACAAACCTTGGGTCTTTACTGAGTAATCTGAACTTACATTGTTAAATGAACACCTATTTTGTATTTTATGTGTTAATGGCACATTTGTTTTTAGTTTCAGTAATAAAAGATTTTAATAGCCTATTTGTTTAAAGGAGAAACTATTTTAGCCTAATTTAATGAAAAATTTGACTCTAGCCAGAATTGCTATTTTCAAAACCAATGTCCTTCTTTTAAAACCTCCTACATCTTTACCATTAGGAATCATACATATGCATTCATGTCAATCCTTAACTTGCAGCTGTTCCTAATGTAAATTACGTAAAACTATTTGGATTTATTTTATCAAAAACTACTAGCATACTACAATTTAAAATATGTAGGTGTTGAGACTTTTTTCATGGTTGATGTCTGTATTTTTGCCCATGCATTTTAGTTGCTATTATAAAGGTGATGTACAGAGCGGTTACAGTTACATGATTCAGGTAATGAGTACATTGAACAATGTCACCCCTTCCCTGTCTCCCAGTTTTTCCCTTCTGTCCCCACCCACAGGTTGTATAGTTCATTTTCAACATAGTGTCTAGTGAATACCACTGCTTCATTTGTTCACCCTTTGTCTCACAATTTCTGTGTCCTCTTCCCTTATCCTCCCTACAAGACAGATAAGGAACAAACAAGACAAAAGGAAAAGAAAACAAAAACAACAACAAAGGAAAAAAAACTGTTAACTCCACAACAGTTAATGGGATAGGAGAAAAGTTTTGGTCCTGTTCTAGTCCTGAAGTTAAAATGGCAATTACTTTGCTTTATAAGTTACACATTATGTATATTCTCCTCTATGTACCAAGTATTGTATAATTAAAGTGAATAAGGTGATAAAGGTGACAAGCGATCAAGGTTATAAAATTTCTACAAAGACAGAAATATAAAAATAAAATCATGAAAATGTTATTTCATTACTTCCCACAAATAATCATTGTACTTAATTAAATTTCTCTTAAACAAATTCCTCATATAGCATATACATTAGTGTTCTGGATTTAGTTTTTTTTAATCTCATAGACAGTTTAACTATAAAGAAACATACAAAATAGTTACAATCAAGAGAAATCACTTACATATGGAAAAATCTTTAAATTAAGAATCTTAGTAAAATGCATATAGAAAACACAGCATATAGATATACATATGGTCTTACCTTGAACTTTCCTTTTTTCTAGCTTTAAATTTATAACTAAAAGAGGACTCTAAAATTCTGCAAAATAATCTGAAGGCTTGGGTACTTTTTAACTTTATGAAACATCTAGCATGGATAGATAACATAGCCATTTGGTTGAATTAACTTTAAATATTAAACATTAATATTTAAATAAGTATGAGATTTTTGTAAAAAACTAAATCCAGGGCACTAATGTATATGCTATATGAGGAATTTGTTACCATTAAGATTAAGTATTACAAATTAATCTATAGTCTTGAAGTGTGAGCTACTTTCTTTTTTTCTACTACATATATTAATCTCATTCCCAATTTTTTTCTATTTTTCTTAGTAAACCACAATCATCTCAGTATTTTGACCTAAATAAAGTCTAGAGGGTTTAGAGGTTAAACATTATACACTTGATTTCACTATTAAAATCTATCTTTACATGGTCTGCTTGCTCTTATTAATGGGAAAGTATTGTTTGAAAACACCTACTACAAGGTATCTCCTCACTTAAGCAAAAAATGGATATCATCAAAACAACAGAAGGTAACAAGTGCTGGCAAGGATATGGAATAGGGAATAAAGAAAATCCATGTGCTCTGGGGATTGAAAGGTAAATTAATACAGCCATTACAGAAAACAATATGGAAGTCCCTAAAGTATTTAAATAAGAAAAAAAACTCTAAATCTAGCAATACCACTACTCAGTATATATAAACGAAGAAAGTGATATCAGTGTGACCCAGAGACATCTCTACTCCCATGTTATAATAGTGAGGTATTGCAACACTATTTACAACAGTTAGAAAACAGAAACAACCTAGGTGTCTATCAACTGATGGGTAGAAAAGGAAGATGTAGTACGTATGCACTATGGAATACTATTCAGTCATGAAAGAATGAATTCCTGTCTATGTATATTATGTGAAATAAGACACATAAAACGAGCACCACATGATCTCATGCATATTTGAAAAATTGATCACATAGTAAAAAGTACAAAATAGAATGCTGGTACCATAGGCTGAGGGAGAAAGGGGAGTTTGATAATAGGTATTAAGATATACTTAGAAGAGTTTATATTGCGCTAATGCCCTTCTGGGTGATGATAACAAGATAACAAGAAAAAGATTTTTAAGTTTTCATCCATAGAAATAATTATTTATATAAATATGTTTACTTTGATTTAAACATTACACAGTGTATAAAATATATTAAAATGATATATGGTACCTAATATATTCTATTTAATGTATATTAAAATGATATATGGTACCTAATTTACTCTATTTAATGTATTATTTTGTATGAACATAATAACATTATTAACATATTAGCATTAGTACTAGCATTATTAGCTTATGCTAGTAGCTCTAACATATTCAATCTTTATATCATGTATCAGTTATAAATAAGTTTAAAAAGCACTTGCTACACAAACAATTCATATTTTCCAGAAAATATCCTATTAAAACTTATATTAAAAAAGGCTTCCACTTCCATTTGTTCCCCCCTTTTAACAGGCCTTAAAATATTTGTTAAAGAATACAAAGGGGTTAATCTATCACTATCTTAGCTTTTAAAATAGCTTATCCTAGAATCATTCTCTTCCAACATACAGAACAGGTTAATACTTCTTGTAAACAGACTCTCAATTTCATAGGCCAGTTTTTAAGGAAATTTGTTATAATAACATGACATCAGGAGAAAATTGTGTCCAAAGGAAAGCACTGTATTTTACCCATATGGCATTCCTTTTATGAATGGAAAGATGTGTAGCCATCTAAACTATTCACCTGCCCCTATACACACACACACACATACACACACACACACACACACACACACACACACACACACACACACACACACACACAAATATCATTACATAAGAAATGCCTTATATTACAGAATTGTGAAGAAATAAGATAACCAAAAAAGTTTTATTGTTCAAAATGTTAGAAATTTCATGTTGTTTCTAAAATAATACTTTTCCAGAACAGGATACAATGAATAATTTTCATCTGAAATATCAGTTATTTTCCTACTTTTCATACTTTAAAATGTGCTATCTTTTTAATTCCCTTGAAGCATATTGTTCCTTTCTTTTCGGGAATACATGTTTCCAACATACTCAACCATTTGAAACATAGATGAAAAATTCGCAGATGCCAACAAATAGCTTTGGTCTTTTAGAAGATGCACTCATTTGCTAACTGTTGATTTATCACCCGATGACAGGATCAAGCTGAAGAATATTAAAATATCATAGTTAAAAATGATTTTTACAGAAGATAAACACAATCTGACTTCCAGAATCCCTGAAATTCGTTTCCTCTCTTAAGCGAGCCACCTAGACAGCCTTCAGTTGCTGAAGGTCTCTGTGGTCCTAGAGAGACAGCCAGTATTGCATCTTCCCTCATAAATGAGGAAACCTCATTATGCACTAATCCAAAAAGCTTTCAAGATGGCCATTTGCTCTCTCTTGTTTTTAATCTTCATTTGCCCTAAGAAGGTTCAGCTCAAAGCCGGGCACCAGTGGCTCACGCCTGTAATCCTAGCTACACAGGAGGCTGAGATCTGAAGATCAGGGTTCAAAGCCAGCCCAGCAAGGAAAGTCCGTGAGACTCTTATCTCCAATAAACCGCTAGAAAACCCGAAGTGGTGCTATGGCTCAGGTGGTAGAGCGCTCGCCTTGAGCTGAAGAGCACAGGGACAGCTCCAAGGCCCAGAGTTCAAGCCCCACGACTGACCAAAAAAAAGAAAAAGAAAAGAAAGTTCAGCTCAAAATTAAGAAGTGCTGAATTATTTCATGAATTAAGTAACTAATTCCTTGAAATATCTGAATCGCTCTTCTTGAACATTTTTTCCTTGCTTCTAATTTGTGTTGCAAATATCAACCAAAAATGAAGTTTTCTTCAAAAATATTTGAAATCAAACTGGAGTAGTTAGTACAATGTTATCAACATTTATAGACTGTCCACTTTAAAAGGTTTTTTTTCTTTAATGGAGACAGTCAAAAAGTGTTTTTATTGATAACTCATACCTGAAATCCTAGGTTCTCAGGAGACTGAGACCTGGAGGAGGATTATGGTTTGAAGTCAGTGAGAGCAGAAAAGTCTATAAGACTCCATCTTTAATTAACCAGCAAAACATGGGTTGGAGGTGTGGTTCAAGTGGTAGAACATCAGCCCTGAGAACAAATGCTGAGGGAGAGCATGAGGCACTAAACTCAAGCCCTACTATTAGCATGCACACACACACACACACACACACACACACACACACACACAAACACACACCTTGAGATTATTTTAATATCCACAAGCAACTTATTAACATTTCCATATAGTGATTTTTTTCAATTTCTGGGATGGTTCCCAGAGCCTCTCCAATACTAGGTATTTTTAATACATTTTTATTGTAAAAATTCTGTACAGACCCCCCTGTACAGTTACATGAACAAGGTAATGTGTACATTTCCTATCAAGCATTGTTAACTCCTCCTTTGTTTTTCCCCTACCATCCCTTCCCTCCCACTTCCACAACTACACCCCCACCCCGCCTAAATTGAAAAGTTCATTTTTCAACATAGTGTCTTGTACATCTCATTGTTACAATGGGTCAACCTGTACCCCTATTTAAGAATTTTGTTTTTTTCCCTTTCCGTCCCCAAATTAGAGAAGTATATATACAAGATACAGGGCACCAACATCAAGTACAGTGAAAACAGGGGTTGGGTACATTATAAATAGGTTAGAAACAATAACAAAGAAAAAACACTTGTGTCACTATCTTGGGGTTCATTTCTCTTAACATCATCTTATCTGGTCATATGTACATAGCTTGTGACCTCTTCTGCTTGTCCCAGACATATAGGTATTTTATCAGTGAGCTACATACTCAGCCCTGAGTTTATTAACTGTACAGATACCAAATGGTTCAAGTGAAATATATAGGCCTATAATTGTACTCCAAATATATGCAAGATGGTTTTTTTTCTTCTACGGTAATCTCCATCTGGATAAGAGGTTGGCTTTTAAACTGGTCCACTTCATAAATACAATAATGTAATACATTTACAGCTAGTTGAATGAGAAATTCCTAAACTTCAAAATACCAAAGTGCCAAAATACTACCTTGTGTTCCTTAATGAATAGGAGTCCAGCACTCTCCTTTTGCTCTTAAGACAAAAACAGAGCATGCACAAAGATAACTATTTTCCTCTGCACCCACCATACTTTCTGTGAAATACTGAATATTATGGGCAACAATACAAAAGTTACACTAGGAAACAACTACTCCCTTATTTTTGTATGATCTGTAAATCAATGAACCAGCATCACCTAGGTCAGAAATAGAAACTCTCTGACTTCATCCTTGGACTTGCTGAAACACGGTCTACATGAACAAGGTGCCCAGGGTACGTTTGTATATTCAAGTACCAGAAGCATTTGTCTGGAAGTTAAGGAAGGGAGCAGCAGGAAATACTTTCTCCTGCTTGTACAGTTGTTGAAAGCTGCAGAAAAACTGTAGTCAACAATGAATAAACCAGCCCTACAGATTGTTGGTAAATTTTTTAATTATATCGCTCAAGAGTAATTTTATCCTCAAAGATAAAAACACAAGTATGTGGTTTATGCTTGGTACTAACAGTATTTTCACTGTACTATTATAACTAGGTAATAACAGGCTGAAGTAAGTATATACATTCTCCATTCTCTATTTTTTAAAAATGCATTCTTACTGAAGAATTTTCCTCTCCTTTTCAATCTCACAATCATGTGGTCTTGTAGATGAAATCTATTTTTCATTATCCCAAGTTTTTAAAAAATGTTTTAACAAGCTTTAATTTTAGGAAACATTTATCTTACAAAAGAATAAAAGCACTAGTTCGAGACAAGTGATCTCTGAGCTCATAGTAATCAATATACTCAGAATTTCTAGAGGGATTTTTCATAAGAAAATGTTGAATAGCAGGTTCCTGCTATTACTCAATTAATAATACATATTGAATCATAAAAGTACAATGAACCCAACTTTCTGGAGGTGTGTCCATATATAACCTGGTACCTGTACTCACCGTTAGTCTACAGATTTATAAACAGCATGCTTTCTACCAGGACTTCAACTATTGCTTACCCCAGAAGTGCTCTGGGAATAACTTTATCCCTCTACAATTGTAGCCTTGTTCAAAACAGAGCCCTTAAGTAAATTAAATCTTTGGAAAAACATGCTTTTTTGTTTGTAAAGAAAGAAACATTTCCTGAGTGCTAGGGAATGTTTCCTTGAGAAACTGTTTATGTTACGGAGTTGAAAAGGTGTTTATATTGCTATAAACACCTTCCCTGTAAGAAGGGATGCAGTCTCCCCATTGTTTACATTGTAATCACCACTGACTCTGGAAAGTTCTCTACTCTTATCCCTTATGCTTAGGCTAATTTTATTTTTGTTCTATTGATAGTCTGTATTTGGGGATGTAATTTGCCTAGTATATGAGAACTCTTAGATTTATTGTAAGTCCTCATAACCAAATTGACTAATTAAGGAGGTATGGTAATTTATGCTACATATAAGTAGCTAAATTGGAACATTTCCCAGAGTTCCCATCCCTGTATCATTCCAGGTGAAAGTAAACCCAAAGTAGACTTTGTACAAATCTGAAAGCAGGATTGCCATGGTTAGTAGTGTCTGATAAGGCTATTCAGGCTACTCAAGCTTACCATTGCTCTCCTCCAAACTGTATCTAATAACCACCTGAACCCTCAGGTGAACAGAGATTCCAGATCCACCAGACCATAGGGATAGTAGGTATCCTGAGACATAGCCTTCATAGGCCCTCTGCCACAAGCCTCATGCTGGCTTCTCATACCAACTAAACAGATCATTGATCATCTGTCTTCCCTCCTAGACCTTCACATGCCAAATTTAAAAGTTTAAGGTTTAACTTCAATGAGTTCCTTATCTATAACTCACCATATTCTTTACCCATGACTAAATTCCAGTTAATTCTCAACAGTTTATTTATTAGCTCTAGATTTAAAGGTTTTCTTGCCATTAACAATATGATGCATCCAGTACTAAATAGCAAAGTAAACTTCACCTTCTGAGGCTCAGCTGACAGAATAGGGCCTGGAGTTAAAACCTCCCCACTGAACCCTATATTTTCTCTAACTTTTTATTGTTTATTATTATTTTGACTTTATTAAGACACAACTGGAATCAAATATCGCATACTTAAAAGTGACACAATTTTGTATGGTTTGACAACACTTTTGACATAATAAGTATGTCCATCTACAGGTTTCTACAAATGTCCTTCAGCAATTCTTTCCCTTCCCTAGCTCCTACCTTCAGATGTCTACTTTCTGTCAAGGTAATCATCCGTATTTTCTAGAACCTTAAAGATGTGGAACCTACAATATGCACTCTTTGAAGAAGAACCCTTGCTTCTTTCACCCAATGTAATTAGTATGAGAATCATTCACAGTGTTGCATTATCTTTAGAGTTCATTCCTTTCACTGATGACCAGTATTTAGGTATATAGATAAGACCACTATTGCTTATCAATTCACCTATTGATGGCATTTGGATTTCTTCTGGTTCAGTGGTATTACAAATAAAACTAATATAAACTTTCTTAAGTACATCAGTTTTCACATGGCATATGATTTTTATTCTCTTGAGTACATATCTATGAGTAAAATTCCCAGGAAGGCATATGCTTAACATGTTAAGAAACTATAGTTTTCCCAAAGAGATAATGCCATAATAAATGTACACTGGCAATTTATAAGAATTCTAATTGTCCTATAACCTCATCCTCACCAATGTTTGATATGATCAAACTTTTTCAAATTTAGTCAATTTAATATCAATCTAATACTATCTCTCCTTGTAAGTTTGTTTTGTTTTAGTTTTTTGGCTGTACTAAAGTTTAAACTTAGGGCCTCTACCACTAGAGTCACAACTCCATCCTCCCTCATAGTTTTTACACTTATTTTAATGATGACTAATGTGCTTATTTTGCATTTGAATGTCTCCTTTGATGAAGTCTCTGTTCAAATCTTTCACTCAATTTTAAAATGAATTGCCTTTCTATTATTGACTTATAGGTTGTTTACATATTCTAGTTTCAAGTTTTTTCCAGAAATGTTTCATTTCTATAGCTTTTGAAGAGCAAAATTGTTTCAGTTCCCTATCTACCTTAAGACATTGTGTTAGATTTCTGCAGTTGCCATAAGAAAGTACCACAAAGTGGGATGGGAATGGGGGGGAGGGGAGGAATGTCCTCAAAACAATAAAAATTTAGCCATTCAGTGCTCCATGTCCTATATCAATGTGCCAGTGGGGCCAGGTTCCTTCTGAAAGCCCCAAGGAAGAACTCTTCCTTGATGATTTTAACTTTCGGTGGTTGCTAGCAATCTTTGATATTACTTAGCTATGGTCCGCTAATTCCAGTCTCCACCTCCATGTACCTTTCCTCTGTGTGTCTCTTCACGAAAGACACCGGTCATTAGAAACAGGGCCAATGCTGACCCAAGATGACCTCACCTAAACTTGATTGTACCTGCAAAAGAATCTGTTTCAAGATATATGGGGTTAGAACTTCAACATACTTTTGAGAACACAATCCAATCTATTGTAGGCACTGAAAGTTTTAGAATGTTTTTATTTTTTTGGTCAGTTGTGGGTTTTGAACTTTGGGCCTCAACACTGTCCCTCAGCTTTTCAGCTCAAGGCTAGCACTCTACCACTCAAGCCACGGCACCACTTCCAATTTTCTGGTGGTTAATTGGAGATAAGAGTCTCAGGGACTTTTATGCCCAAGCTGGCTTTGAACTGTGATCTTCAGATCTCAGCCTCCTTAGTAGCCAGGATTAGAAACGTAAGCCACCAGTACCCAGCAATTTTAGTATTTTTTAAAAAGCATCTTGATGGTAAGACAAGCATAGTGGCTCATGTCTGCAGTATTAGCTAATCAGGAGGCAGAAGTAGGAAGATCAGGGTCTGAAGCCAGCTACAGATGAAACTGTGGCTAAATATTAGCTTTAAAGGGAAAGATGGGCTAAGAGTACTTGTGAGGAGACCCTCCACTCAAAGCCTAGAACCTCCAAATAAATAAATAAAAGGAAAGAAAGGCACACAACTGGTAACAGGCAAGTAATGAATAAATGGAGCAAAAGGAGTACGAGGGATATTTTTGTACTTCCCTGGAGATTTTGCAGTGAATCTAAAACTTCTCTAGAAAAAAAATTAATCTTTCTTAAGACTGTATTTGATAAATTATTCAACATAACTTCTAGTCTCTTTGAAACCGTCTATTTTTGTCTTGTTTGCTATTTTCGTCATGATATCCCCAAGATCTGATTTTGCACAAACACCTACATATCTGACAACACAGTCACCCTCATATTAGGGTCACCCTCAGCTAGCCCCTCATTACCAAATACAGGATAAAGATGCAGGAAGAGGTTAAACTCTTTTAAAATCCCTATTATTCCAGTACCAACTTGGGTGTAGAAAGAGGGAAAGGATATGGTCAGTGCAGTCACAACTCTTAACTTGCACCTGGAGATGTCCTTACGTCCAGCCCCATCTTCCTTCAATACAATCCAGAAGAGAATAGAAACTTCTTCTCCAAAGAAATGTGCGCCAAGTATGTACTGTTATTTAATAAATCACTTCCAGAATTATTTTAAAATAACAGCAGCCACTTTACTATGCCCTGTGGTTTCTAGGTCAAGAACTTAGGAAGGTGTGACTGAGTTGTTCTAGATCAGTTTCTCATTTGGTCCAGCCAGCAATAGGATCTCCATGGGCAGGGACTGGCTGAGCATCTCACTCAAAGTAGTCTTTTCAGGGCCTTTCCAAGTGGTCTCTCCTCAAAAACAGAATAGCATTTGTAAAGAGACTGACTCTGTGTAGACTACAGGTTTCATAATTAAACATTATATCCCTACAAGGAGACAGCTGCATCACTTTTTATGATCCAGATTCATAGATCACAAAGCATCACCTCTGCAGTACTCCACTGGTGGAAATTATCACAAACACACAGCTTGAAAAGAAGGACACGAGAGCTCCACCCCTTCATGTCAAAATCAAGGAAATGAGACATATATGTCTCATACATTCTAAATCTCTAGCTGGGACTTCTTCAAATCAAAGGCTCAAATCAAAGGCTAAAATAACTAGAGTGTAATACTTTCTTTTTTAATGTTTTTTATTGTGAAACTACTGTACAGAGGGGTTACAGTTACATAAGCAAGGTAAGGAGTACATTTCTTATCCAGCATTGTTGCCTCCTCCTTTGTTTTTCCACTACCATCCCTTCCCTCCCACCTAATACTTTCTCTGTTCTTCTTTATGCTGTTTCCAACTTGTCTCCTAAACTTGTCTATCATGAATGGCTGACTTCAGTCTCACAGGTGTTCTGTTTTATATAGAGTAAACTCAGAAAACTTACTTCGTAGGCCATATGGAAAAATTGATGGCAATTTCTTGGCTCTTTTGTGCTTCCTTTTCAACTCCCTAACCTCCATATATTCTCATTTATCTCATGGTATGTATTTACTAGTTTTGATGTCAAGGAACTATAATATATAACTTTCTATTGTCATTAAGTTAGGTTAAAACACAAATCTTTTCTCAAAAAAAGAACACTGTTTTATATATCTCACTTAATTTAAGATTGACCACAAAATGTAATGGAAAATCTGCTAAATTCCAGACAATGTATATTGAGGGAACACTGAATATATACCAGGCCTTCTGCTATGTGCTGGGTTACAAAGACAAGTAATATATGGCTCAGCATCAAACTATGGAGGCAAATTACCAAGAACTATAATACATCTTACCACAAGCAAATAACCCATCATTAAGACCTCAGTGAAGCCACAAACACAACAGATTACCTTTATGGAAAAGTTGAAAAGTATTTGCCAAGAAGAAAATGAAAGGCACTTATTATAGGCAAAGGGAAAAATATAAGCAAAAAGCTCATGACTTACAACTCATGGAAACAACAAATGTCTGGGGAAACAGAAATACAAATTACCTTGATTTGATCATTACACACTGCATACATGCACCAAATTACCATGCTTTATGTACTCCAAAAATATACATAAATATCACGTGTTAATTGAAAAATAAAGATATAAAAATCTTAGGGTAAAAAATGAGTGGCCTGATGGGGAACCATTTGACATGAAGTATGGCACCAGGTAGTGTACTAGAAGAAAACAAATGGGTAAGTTACCATGACCTAGGCCTGAACAAGAATTCTTTGGACAAAAGCTCAAAAGCACAGGTAACAAAAGTAAAAACATACTAATGAAATTATGTCAAACTGCATAGCAAATGACATTATAAACAGAGTTAACAAATGACCTATGAAACAGAAGAAAATATTTCATAGTCAAAATGAACATCTAAATAAGAGCTTCATATCCAGGGAACTCAAGACACTCATTAGCGTGAACACAATCTTTTCTGATTTAAAAATGAACAACACAGCAGGGTGACGGTGGCTCATGACTGGTAATCCTAGCTAGTTAGGAGGCTGAGATCTGATGATCTCGGTTCAAAGCAGCCAGGGCAGGAATGTCTGTGAGACTCTCATCTCCAATAAACCATTCAGAAAACCGGAAGTGGCACAGTGGCTCAAGTAGTAGAGCCTAGCTAGTTAGGAGGCTGAGATCTGATGATCTTGGTTCAAAGCCAGCCAGGGCAGGAATGTCTGTGAGACTCTCATCTCCAATAAACCATTCAGAAAACCGGAAGTGGCACAGTGGCTCAAGTAGTAGAGCGCTAGCCTTGAGCTAAAGAACTGAGTGACAGCATTCAGGCCCAGAGTTCAAGCCCCATGACCGACAAAAAGAAAAAGAAAAAAAAAATAAAAATGGACAACAGACATAATAGTCATTTCTCTAAAACAAGGTTGAGGGGCGTAGTTCAAGTGGTAGAGTGATTGTCTGCCAAGCCCAAATCCTGAATTCAAAATCAGTACAATAAAAAAAAAAAAGAGACAGGAATGGCCAGGTTTATGAAAAAATGCTCAATATTACTAATCAGGAAAATGCAAATTTATACCACAGTGAGGTACTGTCTCACTTCAGTTAGAATCTCTATATCAAAAAGAGGAAAAGTTCAACATCTCTGGCCATAAAAGAAATGTAAATTAAAACTATACTAAGATGTCACCTCACCCCAGTAAGAGTGGGGATGTGGTCAAAAGGGAAAGCTACTACACTGTTGGTAGGAAATTAAACTGGTTCAACCATTCTAGAAAGCAGTATGGAGGTTCCTCAAAAGATTAAACATAGAGCTCTCCTATGATGGAACAATCACACTCTTGGACATTAACCCAAATGATCACAAACAAGACCATACTAAAGCTACCAGCACAACTATGTTTATCACAGCATTATTTACCATAGCTAAGATATGGAACCAACCCAGATGCCCCTCAATAGATGAATGGATCAAGAAGATGTGGTATGTATATATATCATATTTATATGATATATATACATACATACGTACAATGGAATTCTATGTCTCCATCAGAAAAGAATGACATCCCCCCATTTGTTAGGAAATGGAAAGACTTGGACAAAATTACATTAAGTGAAATAAGCCAGGCACAAAGAAGCCTAAGTCCCATGGATTCCCTTATTTGCAATAACTAGCATATGTCTAGGACAAGCAGAAAAGGTCAAAAGCTATGTACAGATGACCATATAAGATGATGCTAAGTGAAATGAACCCCAACATAAGGACATGAGTGGTTTTATCTTTCTTGCGATTGTTTTTAATGCATTTATAATGTCCTATGTGTTTTTTTTTTGTTTGTTTCTTTTGTATATTCTTTCCCCACGGTATAACCCGTTTTCACTGTATTTGGTTTTGGTGCCCTGCATCTTGTATATACATTTTTCTAATTTGGGGAGGGGAAGGGAAACAACAAAATGCTTATATAAGGATACAGGTTGACCCATTATAACAATGAGATGTACAAGACACTATGTTGTAAAATGAACTTTACAGCTTGAGGTGGGAGGGAAGGAGCTGGGTGGGGGGAGAAGGGATGGTAGGGAAAAAACAAAGGAGGAGGTAACAATGCTTGATAGGAAATATACTCATTACCTTACTCATGTAACTATAACCACTCTGTACAGTATTTTACAATAAAGAAAATTTTAGAAAGGATTAAATTACTGAACTAGCAATGCTACTTCTGGGTATATATAGATCTAGAGAGATACACAGATTAATATACACATATATCTATATATCTATAAATATATAGATATAGGTATATAGAGATATATATCCATGTAGATATATATACATATATTTATATAAAATGAAGAGACATTTGTAGTCCCATGTCCATCATTATTTCCAATAGTTATAATGCAGAATCAATGTCCAGTGTCCATTGCGGAATGAATACATAACAGAAACTATGATATGTATACAATGGAGTATTAGTCAACCTTTAAAAATAAGGAAATCTTGTCATTTATCAAAACTTGGATGAACCTGGAAGATATTATGTTAAGTGAAATATGAGACACACAAAAATACACACCACATGGACTCACTTATAATGTGGAATCTAAAAGAAGTAAAATCATAGAAACAGAGAATAGGATGGTAGTTATCAGGGACTAGGGAGGATAGACAGAGTTAGGGAAATGCTGTTCAAACAATACAGAATTTCATTTAGAAGGAATGAGTTCAAAGGATGTACTGTATAATATAGAAATTATAGTTTTAACAATATATTGTGCTCTGGACATTATTCAGAGATTTTTCAGAGTGCTAACCACAAAAAAATTTAAGTATATGAGACAATGCATGTTGGCTCAATTTAGTATTTCACAATGCACACGTATTCTAAAACAACATGCCACATACTATTAATGTCTGCAACTGTATTCAATTAAACAAACATTTTTAAACTATTTGTTTTAAAAATCTTGATGATATATATGTTTTCAGAAGAATGATTGACGCCAATGTAAAACATAGTTGGGTACTAGAATATGGAAGTAGGAAAACTACTAAATTCAAGTGAAGAAAAGAAGAGCTCAGCATTAGGCAATAGAGACAGAATAACAAACCAAATGTAAGCTCATCCAACTTGGTGACTGGCAGCTTAAACCAGGACTGGGGGTAGGGAAAGAGGATAATCAAAGCATCCTGTCAGAATGAGAATCCACAGAAGTTTGTGAGAAGCATGTGTCAAAGTCAAATAGATCAAAGGCTAAGAGAGGAAATAAACCAAACCCACAGTGATTTTAAACTTACTTTCTGCGAGGCCTTGGTTAATTATAGAACATAAATGGCATACTAAGTGACAGAGTATGGGCTGAACACATAATCACAAACTATAGCTTTCATCCTGGTGATCCTTTCATTCGCCATATTATAAGCTTTGTTTTGTTTTGTTTTTCTGTCTGACAAAATTGGAATGCTGAAACTAGAGGGCCCGAGATGTCAGGGAACAAGAACCTTTAAAAACAAAGTCATAAAGAGGAATAACAAATTAGAAATGGAATCTGTACAAAGCACACATATATAACAGCAAAAATAACAACCGGCATAAGATAAGAATTTGAAGAGGTTAGCCTATAAACTCTGAAATACAATCTTTCCTTCTATGGCAATTTCTCAGCATTCATTCCTGCCTCAGCAGTAGTACGGTTTCCTACACCTCACATGCAGATGTCTGAAGAGAACTGTGGGTGTATGCACTGTTGGTGGTGCGTACCATCAGCTGGTGGGCTTTTCCACTTCCCCTTTGCTTTTATAGGCTCACCTTGAAAGGCTTATGTTACAGGTAGCAGCAGAGTAGGTATGTAACATTAGACCTCTCTAAACATTAACTGTTTATATTAGTTACCAGCCTTAGATACTACCTAAGTCTCACCCCAGACTAGCCATCTTTCCACTGTCAAGCTGAAATTTCTTTATGGCTCAGCATCACAGTCTTAAAGGCTATAAAGAGAATATACATAAAGAGACACATTGTCTGTCTTTACAAAGCAAGGGATAATGGTCAATGTACTGAAGTCACTAGCTCCTTAGAGACAGGAGTAGTGGCTAGAGAGTGCTCTGAGCCACGGGTTAGATTGCAAGCTCTACCTTGCCTGTGAAGCCTCTCCGTCTTCACTACAGTTTTTAGAGCTATTACCATCAAGTCAATGTTATTTTTTTTAACCTTTTACATATTAAACAACCACACAAAGCTAGTCTTCACTGAAACATGTTGTTGGTATAAGGATACAGATTTCTGGCTTTGACTCATTTCCAGTTATTATGCATTCCATATCACATGCCAAAAATTTAATGAACTTTCAAATTTACATTTATGAAAACAGACGTTGGCACACATAAATGGGTTATTTTTCCATATCACTTTCAAAAGGTGCTTCATAGCTAAAATGATTCTGAGCTGTCTTCTGTCACTCAAAATGAATGCTAGAAAAGAACTAAGTGTTCTTACTTTTACACTAATTTATTCTACATTGGTTTTACTCAGCATATGGTAAGCATATGGAAAAGAGAAGAGTATCTGGAAGCTGTTAGAATTGCATGTAATCAAAATCTACCAGTAGAAACCTAGTTTGATTAATTGAAAATTAAAGCAGTGGTTAATCACTTGCTTTTTAAAGAGAAGAGAGAAGAATCCATAAAAATGAATCCTTCTCAAGGACATAAAATTCTTTTTTAAAAATCAAGATTTACTACATCTTCAGTTGGTCATAGCAAAAGGGCAAGCAGCTCCAAAACTTCCAATAGGCAGGCCTTAGAAAATGATAAAGTGGAGAATAAATCTGAAAGACAATATCTACTTCTGACAAAAAAAAAAAAAACCCTCTATTCCTTAAAATATCCTTTCAGCGTTATTTCATATTTTAAAATGGGAAAAGGACCAAGTTGAGTCAAGAGCAAATATTTAATGCATATAAATAACTACAAGTTCACATAATCTGTTAATTGAGTATCTTCAGCAATCTATTTTTTTTCTTTTTTGTTAACACGTTCTGATGTATAGATCAGACTGGCCTTCAACTCATGATCCTTTTGCCTTAGCCTGCCAAGCCTGGCTGGAGCAATCTACTTCTTAGTTGAGAAGGTGCTAAAAGAGTATCAGTGTCTGATTAAAAGCGAAGGGAATAATTTTTAAACCTAAAATTACCTTCTCCAAGTATTCTGTGCCTGCACTCAAAACTTCTTTTTTTTGGGGGGGGGGGGGGGTGGGCAGGGCGGTCCTGTCGTGGGGCCTGAACTCTGGGCCTGGGCGCTGTCCCTCAGCTCTTCAGCTCAAGGCTAGCGCTCTACCACTTGAGCCACAACGCCACTTCGGCTTTTTTCTTTTTGCTTATGTGGTGCTGAGGAATCGAGCCCAGAGCCTGATGCATGTAAGGCAAGCACTCTACCGCTGAGTCACCTTCCCAGCCCATTCTATCTTTTTTAAAAATGACAACCATGATACTTCATAGAGATGTTTACAATAAGATCAAATTTCATATAATCTTTCTTAAAGCATGTCTTAAAAATCAAACCATTGAGAAATTTCTTCTTCCCTCCCAAGCCTCTGATACAACATAGTAATCAAAACCAAAATGAATCTCATATTCAAAGCTATCAGATGTTTCTTAAGATTTCCCAATTTCCTCTTACCCAGGCATGCAAGAGTTTGCTTATGAACTACAAGTTCACTGTCATCCTTAAGAAGAGAACAGTATTAAAAGTGGTATTAAAAGAAAATCTGCCAATCACATATGATGCAATCCACTCCCAAATAAGAAAAGGAAAAAGCTCGTTAAGCCAAGAATACATATAAAGTTAACTGGCCCAATATTTTAAATGATAAAATTATAAATAAATTAAAAGGAAAAGTACATGTTAGAGTAAGAATATATCATCAATCCAAATGTGCCTAAGATCAAGACAATCATTAAAGTTTAACAAGCTAAAAAAGAAAAAAACAAAGGCACCTTACATAGAATAACAAGGAAATAGCATATCTGGAAATTAATTAAATAACATGAAGATAGTCAAATTTACATTCTCTGTGTCTTAGTACAAAAGAATGGGTTCTCCCAAGACAGGGATACAAGTGGTTTTTTCTTTCTTGCTATTGTTTCTAACGTATTTATAATGCATCGTGTGATTTTTTTTTTTTTGTTGCTTTGTATGTCCCTCCCCACCGTATAACCCATTTTCACTGTATTTGATGTTGGTATAATTTGGGGAGGGGAAGGGAAAAAACAAAACGTTTAAATAAGGATACAGGTTGACCCATTATAACAATGAGATATACAAGACACTATGTTGAAAAACGAACTTTACAATTTTGGCAGGGGGGAGGAGTGTAGATGGAGGGAAGGGATGGTAGGGGAAAAACAAAGGAGGCAACAATGCTTGATAGGAAATGTACTCATTACCTCCATCATGTAACTGTAACACCTCTATACAGTATTTTTACAATAAAAAAAACTTATTTTTTAAAAAAGAATGGGTTCTATTTCACTACTTCACAATACAGTAGTTTGGGTTTACAATCAACTTGTGGTCGTAGCCTGATGTTTTTAAGGCTCCTCTAAATTTAAGACACGTGTAACTTTCCTGTCATAAAGTTAATTTTACTAGCCTCACAGAGGCACAGGTAAACTAAAAATCCACAGAACTCTTGAAAAACATACAATGATGATAACAGATCTATCCCCTTACCTTTTCTCCCACATTCTACCTTCCTCTCTTATAAAGGAAAATGTCTCCCATTTTATCAGTTTCCTTTTCAACCTCTCTGCATCATGTATCTTCGGGAGGCCCATCCACTAAGGGCTGAATGAAAGTGTTTACAGATGGCAGGAGGAGATAGGAGAGGACATTACCCTAGTGCCAGCATTATCCTCTCAGGATCTAGAGACCTAAAGAGAAGAAATTCTAGTCAACAAAACCCCAGTCATAGCTTTTGGGCGGAACTGAAAGTAAATCTTGCAGGTAAAGAATTAAGAAGACAAAAGATTAAAAGATTCAGGATACAAGAAAGAACTAATCAGATAAGAACAAGCAGAGTGCTTTAACAAAGTCTAATTTCATGAAATTCAGGTTTACATAGATAAGCCTCTTCTTACAAAATTAACTAAAAGTGTAACTTTTTATACGTTCTAAACTAAGGTGGCAAATTGTGTTTGTTGTATTTACTAATATAAATATGAAACAACTTACATGTAGACCACACACACACACACACACACACACACACACACACACACACACACACACACACACACACACACACACACAGCCCAGGATCCTAATTTCACTGTATTTAAACCATTTCTATTTTATGGCATCACAATTCATATGGCTGGCATCTCAGCCTCAAAGAGCTCATAACCAAAAGAACATGGTGCATGAGTTCACTTTAATAATTTCATTGAAAAAATCTGGTAACTGTCTCCTTGGGAGGGGTGGTGAAGATTTGACAAGGAATTACAAATCAAAAGCCAATGGGATTGACAAGACTGAGTGTTTTTCTCTTCATGCAAGAGAAACACGTATTGTATTAAGTTCTTCCCACAATGGTTTGTGTCTATGAAAATAGCTGAATGGGTCCTTCAAACCCTCTCTATGCAGAGCACAAACTGAGCTCCTTACCACCAGGGACCACAAATCATTAAAGCCTGCCTCCTACCTATCTGGAGATCTTTTCTTAAACCAAATTAACAGTGTAATCATTAATATATGTGCCAATATATGTATTCTGTTCAAACTTCAGATAAAATATACTAGGAGAAAGTCTTCACTGTGTTCTTTATAATTGTCTCTGGATAGTGTGGTTATCATTTCTAGTTGTCCTAGTTATGGTCCCCAGTTCCAGGAATATCAGAAAGATGTTCAAAAAGAAGAAGCCCTTGTAAATTTGCTGAAGGCTTGGTTCTCTACTTTCTAGATCTTTCTCCTAAGACATTCCTGAGTATTTGTTCATATCTACACTTGAGGCATTTAGTTGTTTTTAAGCATAAATAACTGAAGTGCTCTAGGATACTTTGTTTAAAACAGCCCTACAATATAAGACTATAATTATACCACTGCTCAGATCACTTCTGTTGTGTACACAGAAAAGTACCTTTTACTAACAAAGTAACTGTTACCCAGAATCACATAGATTCAAGAAAACAGATTACAATTATGTTGCATTCAGAGTCCAGAATTTTGTTTAGGTTTCTGCTAAATGACCTAATTAATTTTTATTGAAAAATGAACTATCAGTCAACATGGTACAATGGCCAGAAATTAATATTTTTTTAGAAACTTGGTTTAAATTTGATACCTATCACTTAACAAATTTTCTTTAAAGCTCAGGAACCACATCTAAAGATGAGAATATCAATACCACTCTTAATCTCAGGTAAACTATGAGGACAAATGTGAAGATACTTTATATACCCTAAGATTCTGTATAAAATCATATGAGAAAGACTTGCAGATTTCATTACACAAAGATAAAATACAAAGACAAAGTTTGGGAGGGAAGGGAGGGGAAGGAGGGAAAGGAGAAAAAGGAGAGGAAGGAGAAGAAGGAGAGGAAGGAGAGGAAGGAGAGGAAGGAGGGAAGGAGGGGAGGGAGGAGGAAGAGATGGAGGGATTGAGGGACGGAGGGAGGGAGGGAAAGAGGGAAGGAGGGCCATCAGTATAAATGATAAACTAGAAAAATACAGTATATCTGATGACAGTGTATTTGATCTTTGTTTTGGAGTGCTTTTAGAAGTACTAGCATTTGAACTCAGGACCTCATGTTTGCTAGGCAGGTGACCAACTATTTCATCCATGCCACAATACCTGCTTTCCCTTAGTTTTGTTGCTGTTGTTTTGTTTTGTTTTTTGTTTTGACAGTGGTGGGGCCTGAATTCTGTGAATTCTGGGCACTGTCCCTCAGCTATTTAGCTTAATGCTAATGCTCTACCTCTTGAGCCACAGTGCCACTTCTGGCTTTTTCTGCTTATGTGGTGCTGAGGACTTGAATCCAGAGCCTCATGCATACAAGGCAAGCACTCTACCCCTGAGCCACCTTCCCAGCCCTCCCTTAGTTATTTTTTAATAGAGTTTAACACTTTTTTCCCAGGGCTGGCCTTAGAAGACAATCTTTCTACCTTTGCTTCCTAAACAGCCAAGAATATGACAAACACTATCTCACCTAGCCTGGGATTTTTCCTACATTTAAAGAACTCTCAACATTTTGAAAAGAGAAAGATCACAACAGAAAAAAGTAAGGGAGAAATAGTAAAAATAAAAATAAACAAAACATAGGAAAGGTAATCAAATTAGTTAGTAGGCAGAATCAATCAAAAGCATTTTTGCC
Source organism: Dipodomys spectabilis (assembly GCF_019054845.1). Taxonomy (NCBI): domain Eukaryota; kingdom Metazoa; phylum Chordata; class Mammalia; order Rodentia; family Heteromyidae; genus Dipodomys; species Dipodomys spectabilis. Next base: position 3,313,060 of record NW_024870835.1, on the reverse strand, counting down.
AAAAATTGGTAATTGTTACTATTCAGAGTTGGGAATGCTAGAAGAAAATGTACATTGATGAATACAATGTATCTTGATCAATGTCACCCCTTTCAATGTCATACCTAGGGCTTGAACTCTGGGCCTGGGTTCTGTCCCTCAGCAATTCAGCTCAAGGCTAGCATTCTACCACTTGAGCCACAAGGCCACTTCTAGTTTTCTGTAGGTAAGAGTCTCATGGAGTTTCCTGCCTAGGCTGATTTTGAACCATGATCCTCAGATCTCAGCCTCCTTGGTAACGAGGATTAAGGTTCCCTTTCAACATTCTTTCCCATCCTTCCCCTACTCACTCTTTCCTTCAATCTTCTTGATAGGATATGCATTGGATTTTTGTCTGCCTTTTCCACCTCTTCTCTTCATTCATTTACCTTTTTCCTCTTAACCCAATCCCACCTCTTTCAAGTACCCACTTCCTGGTGTTTGATTTTGCTTAACTTTGATATAGGCTTTCTATGGAATTATACTGTTTGAGATATCTCTTGAATCTGATGTATTTCAATTAATGCACTTGTATACACTTGTATACCACCCAACATATTTACCTATGAATTTGTAAGCTAAATATAGAAAAATGGATATTTCTATGCTTATATAAACCTCAAAATAAATCCAAGGTATGTTTAAGTGAAAGCTTAAAGATGGAGAATCGTATAGATAGAATTACCTAATTTTGATTTTTAAATTTCGTTTTGCAAAAAATATTTCAAATGTGTCAATTTTACCATATCAAAAAGAAATGGCAGAAACCTATTATAATGTTGACATCAATCTGTACACCAAACTGATACTAATGGGTATGTGTGTAGGAGAGATGCTTATTTCTAAGGTAGTTCATCTGCAAATTTTATTATTTTAATAATTTAAATAAATTTAAAGGAACACAAGTGATGAAAACCAAGTGAAACTGATCAGAGTCAATTCTGGAGAAACTCTCTGCAAATACAAAATACATAATAGAAATTACTGAGGTATTATGATTTCCAAATAGAAAAAATTATGTCTATCAAGAAATTTTAAGTAAGTTGTCTAAGCCTAATGCTTAACAATTATACTTTCTCATAAATCCATGTTCCAAATTATTAGAAGCAAAAGCAGTCATTCATTACTGTAAGATTTGAGGAGGAAAAAAAGCTTACACTACTTAACATCACATTATTACATACACTATTTGTAAACACAGAAATCACAGATGCTAAAACACATTCACCTATATTAACTGATGAGACAAAGCAAGAAGCACCCATTGAAGGCAGGGGAAAGCAACACGACTGCTGTTGTTAGCAATTAATCACTGTTCCATCCCCCGTCAGTGGGCACCGTCCCCTCAGTGAACTGCCTAGGAACTACACTATCACCCTAGAGTTGCAAAGAAAGGAATCCTTCCTTCCATGTTGGTCTTTGAAAGGTAAAAATTATGATGAGGAAAAGAGCATCCAACACTGAGCTGAGATGTGACATGTGCCTGCCTCTACCTACCTTTTAATGTCCTAGCATTTCACGAGGAAGCTTGAAAAGTATTCCTTTAATAAGTACTAACATAAAGATATTCATTCTGGCATTTTGTTTTATTTAATCTGTCTATCCCTTTTACCTCAGCAGAAAATCACTCATTCTTGATAAGCCTCCAAGAAAGACTGGAAAGAGTGTTGTTTTAAGGGCTATGAAATAATAGATATCTCCCTGTCTGGCTCCTGTTCTGCAATTGAATTTGCCAACATGTTTTCTTTCCATATTAGGCTTTTCTTAGATGCTTCATATGGCAACAACAGACCACCATGAACTAACAGTATCGGACACTTGCCTCTCAGTATGTTCTTGCCTTAAACTAGCAATCTTCAAATGTTGACACCAGAATTATCTTTATCAGCACTACCAAAGAACTTGGAAATGCAAATTATCAGACTTACCTCAAAAATGCCTAGTCAGAAGTTTGGAAGGAGGAGTCTAGTTCATTTTTTCAACAAGCTTTACAGCATGTTCTGAATCTGATAAGAACCAATATCTATAAACAGCATTTACACCTACAAATGTTTGTATCCTACATATATGTAAAGTATAGCAGTAACAATACTGTTTCCATAACATATCACTTAATATCATTAAGTGAAGTTTGTGTGTGAGGCTTTTTTATAATGCAGCTGATTACATTTTCAACAAATTCTGTTCCTAGAAGCCAGCTACTGGAGTTACCAAAATAGTTATGACTATCACCACCACAGCTTCTCACTATACCAACAAAGCACAATACATAACCAAACCCCTCCCCATATGAAGTGTGCACTTTGTAGAGCCTAATTTTTTTGTTTAACATAACTACTGCTTATAGATTTGCCTTTTGAATCAGCAGTTATAATATGGCCTTACTTAAATAAAGACATACATACCTACCCTACTGAACAAGACAATTAAACACATATAGATGACCAAACATCTACAAACATAAGATATCACCTAATGAACCTAAGTCAAGATATTACAGTTCTCCCAATTTTGTCCTGAGGTCCCTCTTTGGAAAATGACTATTCACTTTAGCTCTCATTTAATGAGACTTCAAGAGATTCAGTTGTGGATGTTTATAATACGCTTTTTATGGGATATTCTTTACCTGGGTGATATCCTAATGCCTGCTAAATGTTTGACTATGGCCACTAGTCTCCATTACTGGAAGCTGGTTTAGATACATAAATACCCTAGTGGTCCTTGTCTGACCTGTGTCATTTATTCTTGCTAATACAGAAACTCTCTGGAAGAGCTATGGCTAGAAGAAAAAAAGCTCAGTCTGGACATACTGTTCAAAGGAGAGACAGAAGAGATAACAACAGAAATACATGAAGTAGGGGCTGGGAAGGTGGCTCAGTGGTAGAGCGCTTGCCTTGCATGCATGAGGCGCTGGGTTCGATTCCTCAGCACCAAATAAAACAAAAAAAAGCTGGAAGTGGCACTGTGGCTCAAGTGTTAGAGTGCTAGCCTTGAGCTAAAGAGCTGAGGGACAGTGCCCAGGCCCAGAGTTCAGGCCCCACAACCAAAAAAAAAAGAAAGAAAGAAAGAAAGAAGTATATGAAGTAACAGAAGCCAATTATTACTGACAGATACATGAGAGAAGAGGGTACCAATGAAGGTCAATGGAAAGGTTGCAGGGCAATGTACTCACCAGCCAGTGATGAACCACAAAGCTATCTAGCTTTGGGCTGAGACCTTTCTTGGGGTCTGAGGCATCACCCAAGCAAATTTCCTGTGGGGGGTATTTCTGATGGATTCAGAGCAAGCAGGCACGGGTTCTATGGGGTCACACTGTAACTACGACTGAGACTTATGTCTTGTGTCATATATAAGTGTATTTTCATAGGGGGTGGAGGTCAATCAAGGAAGTTACATCTGTGTATCCCAGAGGGTGGTGGTCACCAGAAGGTAGCTGTATAAGGCTGATAACTAGATGAACCACACCAAAGATCTGGGAAGTGTTTAAGCAGAAACTATCAAGGGTGACCATGTCCTACTTCTGGCATGAGAAAATTAATCCTAGACTCAGAATAGATGTCAATGCAACAAAACTATGAAGAATTCACCCTCATGGTGCCTGGATGTCACTTTTGACATGTAAGATGAATTTATGTTAGAGTGGTAGAAATACTATAAGGGGGAAAAGTGGTAAAGTAGTCACATTTAAAGATATAAGAGGACAGGGCTGGGAAGGTGGCTCAGTGGTAGAGTGCTTGCCTTGCATGCCTGAGGCCCTGGGTTTGATTCCTCAGCACTACATAAGCAAAAAGAAAAAAGCCGAAGTGGCGCTGTGGCTCAAGTGGTAAAGAACTAGCTTTGAGCTGAAGAGCTGAGGGACAGCGCCCAGGCCCCGAGTTCAGGCCTCACGACGGGACCCAAAAAATAAAAATAAAAAAATAAAAAAAAAGATGTAAGAGGACAGACTACTGTGGCAAACTAGAAAGAGGTAGTACAAAAGGCAATAAGGGCTGGGCACCAGTGGCTCAGACCTGTAATCCTAGCTACTCAGGAAGCTGAGATCTGAGGATCTCGGTTCAAAACCAGCCCGGGCAGGAAAGTCCATGAAACTCTTATCTCTAATAAACCACCAGAAAACCAGAAGTGGCACTGTGGCTCAAGTGGTAAAGCACTAACCTTGAGCTGAAGAGCTGAGGGATAGCACTCAGGCCCAGAGTTCAAGCCCCACAACCGACCAAAAAAGGGGGGGAGGGGCAATAAGGGTATGAAAGCAAAACCAGTTCTGAGCTAGAACACTATTTTAAGGCAAGCATCAACCCAGAATCATGTAGTTTTACAGATTTATTTTTTGGCATAGTCAAAATGAATACAGATACAATCTAGTTCAACAACAGACAATTAGGGATCAATGAACTAAGAAAATCAACGAAGGGGTCAGGGGACCATAAAGTAATAGGTATAGGAAGAACGGTGAGGAGAAAATAAGATTAGAGCAATGTACGGAGAGAAAGGAAGAGAGGGCAGATAACTAATACCTAAATTCAGAGGGTGGAAAAAGAGAAAAAGAAAGAGAAAGAAACAAAAAGCCGGGGGGGGGGGGGGGGGGGAGGAGAATTTACAAATTTAAAAATGAAAAACTTTAAAATTATATCAGTATAATAAAGTAATACTACAATTATAATGAGATAATACTACAACTATAGGAATTAAGGTTGAGAAATTATGAATTAAGTAATCAATATCTGAATTAAGTTTGTACACAATAAAGGATAAGATCTAATAATCAAAGATGGGTTCGTATCAGGGGATGAACAGAACAGTGATTAAGTAGAGCGAAAAAAGAAAAGGACCAAAAGGGAAAAGGGAAAAAGAAAATGGAAAAAGGAGAAAAAAATACTTCTTTCTAAAAGCCTATTGCCAATTCTGTCTTCAGTGAAATTTTTATCCCTAAGAAAAGCAGGATTGCATTTTTTTAATCAAACAGATTGAGATGGTGTTGTTTATTCTTGGTTATCAAAATATTCGTGTAGCCTTGGGCTTTTGAATTGGTGAATTCCTAACATTTGGAAAAGCATGACATATACCATAGATCTCAGTTACTTAAAAAGGGATTGGTTGTATACATGGAAGATCTAGACAGTCATGTCCAACTGATCTGCTTGTGGCAGGAATACTTTGTACTATGTTAATATATGTTTTCTATAACACACATGTTAAATAAAGGGTTTTTTTTTTTTTTAAGGCAACAAGGACTGGTGAGTTCTCTGCTCTAGAGGCAAAAGAATGACTATTATGGGCAGGTACTTCCTGGGAAAGTGATAGTCTCCATTAATTTTAGGACCTATAACCAGTGTTTCCTTTTTTTAGGTAGGGAAGTATAGGATGCACCTTTGAGCAGAGAGCAAGGAATAGCCCAAGTGAATAGTCTAGGCACAGGTGTTCAGGAAGAAAAGTTGAAAATATCCTGGGCTAAATCAGTGCCTTAGGAGACACAGTCCATGGGCTGAGTGAAAGTTTTAGCAGCCAGTATGAGGTAGCTTCTGATACAGGATACAAGGTCATCACCATTGGGGTGACGTTAGGGTGGGCAAAGTCATCTGGGATGTGGGGCCGGGTATCTTTTTCAAGAATACAGTCAAGCTGCTGTGAGTCTGTAAATGACAAAGCAATAAAACATTAAAAGTAATTACAAGAAGACCAACAACTCACAGACTAGCATGTGGCCATACCAGACAGCTTTTAATTCTTATTATTATGGTAGAAATTAAAGTTCAAGTAGGTCCAATAATAAACAAGTAGCTACCTGGCCCACAGACAATGTACAGTGAATGGGTTTGAGCAGAGTATGTGTCTTTGATCTGGGTGCTAACCACTACAGGATCAGGGTAAGGTAACAAATATATAGAGACAGGATAAGCCAGGGTCCAGTGCCTCACACCTATAATCTTAGCTATTCAAGAGGCTGAGATTTGAGGATACTGGCTCAAAGCCAACCCAAGCAGGAAAATCCCATGAGATTCTTATGTCTAACTACTAAAACACCAAAAGTGGAGCTGTGATTCAAGTGGTAGAGCACCAGCTTTGAGCAAAAAAGCTAAAAGACATTACACTGTCCTTGAGTTCAAGTTACAGTATGAGAGAGAGAGAGAGAGAGAGAGAGAGAGAGAGAGAGAGAGAGAGAGAGAGAAATAAGATCTAGGGCAAGACATAAACTTAGTTGGGCTAGAATTTGGAAATAATTTGAGATCATGATGCCTCTCAAGCCATTAACCAATATTATTAGGGATAGAGATAGATCTGACTGCAAGACTAAGAAGTGAAATATGTGCCTTTGGTTAAGTGTCTGTGAGACACAACATTCTTAAGTTTCTAACCTTAGGAAGATGGGACCCTTTGTTGGCGAGAACCTCCTCTTCTACGACTGAAGTTTGGCCCACTGTACTTTAAAATTAAGGAATGTAGTGCTAGCATTATATTTGTTAAGCCTGACAAGTAGGATACATAAGGTTTGCAGTTCTTTCACCCCTTAGATGGAAGCAACCTAGAGTCACAGTTTTTACTTTTTGTATCTGGTTGATAACAGGAGAAGGAATGGACTTGGTATCTCTACTTCTTTCACTATGTCTTGGTCTTTCCTGAAATGTCCTTATTTTCTTCTACTCCTTGAGGCGGCCAACAACTGCAAGATAATCGATCCGGGGCTGGGAAGGTGGCTCAGTGGTAGAGTGCTAGCCTTGCATGCATGAGGCCCTGGGTTCAATTCCTCAGCACCACACAAAACAGAAAAAGCTGGAAGTGGCACTGTGGCTCAAGTGGTAGATTGCTAGCCTTGAGCTGAAGAGCTCAGGGACAGCGCCCAGGTCCAGAGTTCAGGCCCTATGACCGACTTCCCTCCTTCCCCCCAAAAAAAGAGGCTGAGATCTGAGGATGGCAATTTAAAAGCCCTAGCCCAGGCTGGAGTTCAAGTCCAGGACCAGCAAAAAAAAAAAAAAAAAAAAAGATAATCGGTCCCATTTGTCCCCTTCACACAAAGGGCTTTTTTTAAAAAAAAAAATTACATGCTATGTTATTCCCACAAGAGTATAAAACGTAATGACGAAGACATGAAAATGGAAGCCAAACCAGTAAATACAAGGTATCTAAAAGATATCAGCCAGAAATCCAGACCCAGGTCTTGGATCTAAGGCTCACCTCCTACCTCCTGCGTGATTTCAGCAACCCAACTGTGATCCAGCTGAAGAGGAAGAAAATAGCTCTGTGTCTTAGCTTGGGAAGAATATTTGCCCTCAACAGTTCTTCTAGTTACAACCAACACAAAAGATTTAGCAACCATAAAAAAATCATATTTATTCCAATCTAACAGAGTCTTACAAAAATATATAAAAAAGGCACCAAACTCTATAAGTATGCATACCAAAACACTTTACAACATTACAGGTAATAAGACAGCCTTAAATGTCTGACATTGTCATTCCTTGGCTTTTCTCCAAAACTTTCATTACCTTTCACTTTTCCCTGCTATTTCTCACTTTCCATGTCACAGCAAGGTTATTTTACTAAATAATTGCCATACCAAAATGACACATATGACTATAAAAGTTTATTTGCTAAGCTGAGCAGAAACATCTATTTCTTTCTTTATCCAAAACTATTACAATGCTCTATCATCTACAAAGTATGTAAAATCATTTCCAGATACACTTACACCAAGAAACAATCTGTGTTGTTTCCAATAGTTGCAATAATATAGAATGATCATATAAGAATCTTGAATTGGTAACAGATTTTATTTGAGCTTTGCTTCCAAATAAAATTTTAGCAAGTTCAATACATAGGCTAACAGATGATTTCTGTCCCAAGAAGAGTATATTACTTTTATAATAACCTGAAAATGTAATAAACACAACTCATGCATTTTAGGTATCTACTAAATTTTCAACTATGTGCTGGAAAGTACTATCTAATTTTAGGATAAATGTTCCACTTTATTAAACTAGCTATGAAACATAATTATCCTTACATAATTTTTTTATATTTTTAAACTAGTCTAATTCCATTTTGTTCAATAAACATTCACTGCCCATGTGCCAGTATAGTAGGTTGTCCCAGACTTTAAAGACCTCATAGCTCACTAGAACGTAATACTTAACCAGTATTACAATGTAATAAAATTGTGACAGATTTCTTTGGTGACATAAAAAAGGGAAAATAGGGGGGAATCTATATGGAGGTATTTTTTAATTCACAGGCCAAAAGTTGAGGGATATAAAACCAATGGGGGGGAAAATGTGTATCCCACAGCTCTGTCTGCTGAGAGGGTCCAGAAAGCAATGATGGTTAAGAGTACTCAGATCAGGTTTCCCAATATGATCCCCACCCCCCAAAAAGTAAGTAAATCAGGGTCCTTTGGCGAAAAATTTGTTAAACTTTTTGGTAAAGTAGCCAAGCCCAGGTCAGGCATAGAGAAAAGGTGTGCCTCAATCATCTCATAAGGAAGAAAATTAAGACACTGCAGGTAAGACCAAGACCTATCGAAAGGCATAGCAGACGGCCCACAAGAACTCTCACTGGCCAACATGATGTGAACAACAAAATAAACAGTGCTGTAACATGATGGATAAATATGCACGAAGCACAGTGACCTCAATGCTTGACAAACCAACTTTTCCTCACACAATAATTTTAATTAATAAATTAGAACAAATAACAAAATAGAAAAAGTTTAAACACCCCAGAGGTAACTGCTATGGGCAAGATTCAGAGAAATAGGTGAAAATTAGTGGGTAAAAGTTTTAGCTTAAACAATATATTACAGAATCTCAACATCTATATACCAAAATATTAATAATCATAAAAAGTAACAAGAATTTCATAGTGGAAAACCCTATCAGATACTACCTTAACCAAATAGATGGAGGTGCCCTCCATAATACATACTACAATGTGAGATAATTCCCAATAATTGCATATCTAAATATAAGGAGATACACTGTACAAACACTGAAAACCCTCTTCAAAAATGTCAAGGTGGCACAACACAAGAAAAAACTAAGATATTGTCTCAGTAGAATAAACTAAAGACCATAGCCATGAGCACAGTGTGAGATCCCAATTTGTATTCTGGAAGAGAAAGCAGACAAGATTGAAGAACCGCTCAAATCTGAATTAACACTGCTACACTAAGGTTACTTCTTTGTTGTGGTCAGTGTTCTGTCTTTAAAATGTTAAGATAGGACAACTCTGGGTAAAATATATACCAGGCATACTTTTTGGTATGTTTGCAATTTTTTGTGGGTTTTTTTTGGGGGGGGGAGCTGGTCCTGGGATTTGAATTCAGGGCCTGGGCACAGTCCCTGACCTACTCTGTGCTCAAGGCTAGCACTCTACCACTTGAGCCACAGCACCACTTCTGGCTTTTTTCTCAGTAGTTTATTGGAGATAGGCACCTCACAAATGTTCCTGCTTGGGCTGACTTTGAACCTCATTCCTCAGATTGCAGCTTCCTGAGTAGCTAGCATTACAGGACTGAGCCACTGATGCCTGGCCTGAAAATTTTCTTAGATGTAACATTATCACAAAAATATATTTGTATCATCTTTAAGTAGTTGTACAAAGGTGTTACCATTCAACTTGTCAGTTTATAAGTTCAATACATCTTAAGCAGTATCACCCTTTTCATCATTCTCCTTCATCTTTCCCAATCAGCCCATCCATTCTCTTAATTTCCTAGTTTCATAACATATGCATTACATCCTATAATAAAAAAAAGATCCAAATTCTACAAGCAAGAAAAAAAGGAGTTAGCTATAAACTTGACAAAAATCATAATATAATTATAATGTTATAATATTTTATGGAAGGACATAAAAAGAGAACAAGGTTAAAAACTAAACTATACAGAAACAAAAAGGTAAATAATGCTTACTAAAGAAATACTATTTTGAATTTTGGTATATTTTGCTTATTAATTTTTATTATTTATTTATGTACGTATTTTGATAATGCTGGGAACTGAATCTAGAAACTCAAAAATATGTACCCCCTCACTGAGATATATCTGCCTATCTCCTTATTTTGAATTTTGAAAGGGAAAGAACTATTTTGATTTTTCTGACTTCAATGGCTTGGATCTAAAATGTTCCTCCCAAAAGCCATAGGCTTACTTGGTAGCTGATGGGCTGGGAGGAAAAAACTGGATCACAAATGTCTACCTTCTTCAAAACAGATGACTTTATAGCTGAATGGGCTTATTAGAAGGTGAAGCCTACTCTCCCTGTCTCCTTCTCCATCTCCCTTTCCTCTGCCAAATACCCTTTCACCATGATATTCTCCTTTACATCAGACCCCAAACAATGAAACCACAGGACCAATAGACGAAAGTCTCCAAAACAGTGAGCCAAAATAAATCTTTCCTCTTTTGGGTTGATTTTTCAGCTATTTTATCATAGTGATAAAAAGCTGACTAACAAGCTAACACTATACTAATAATGACACAATTGTTCTTTCATTTTTTTCTCCTTTCAGCAAGGAAAAACAAAATTTTAAAAGAATTTAACAAAAGGGGGTTAGAGGGGTTGGGAAGGTGGCTCAGTGGTAGAGTGCTTGCCTTGCATGCATGAGGCCTTGGGTTCGATTCCTCAGCACCACATAAGCAAAAAGAAAAGTTGGAAGTGACGCTGTGGCTCAAGCGCTAGCCTTGAGCTGAAGAGCTGAGGGACAGCGCCCAGGCCCAGAGTTCAGGCCCCATGACTGGATCCAAAAAAAAAGGGGGGTTAGAAATGCTTGTTAACCAGAAAAAAATATTGAGTTAAATTTAAATTTAGACTTTTAAAATAAATGTTTTTGAACAAAAATGTGATGAATGTGATGCCATAAGTTGAAGTTTGAAACCCAAAAAAGGATATTAATGAAAAAAAACTAGAGAAATCTAAGTCTCAAGATTTAACTAATAGTGATATGCAATTTTAGCTTCATAACAAGATCATCATGGCAATGTAATATATTAACAATGGAAAAAACTTGGTAAGGACATTGTATATATATGTATGTGTGTGTGTGGGGGGGGGTGTGGGTGTGGGGGTGTGTGTGTGTGCGCGCGCATGGATTATATATTACATATATTGATAATCTGTACAAAGGAAAATTTCTGAAAACGAGAATTTTCCCCAAATAAAAAATTTATTATTCATATTTTACCACCTTCATATCTATGAATGATTGCTACACAGAGGCAAGGCAGTGTATGAAACCACATTAAATGGAACATTTAAAATATATATGTCATGATTTATGTCGCTGAACTCACAGAGTATCAATAACTCTCTAATATATTATATAAATCATATTATTTTACCAACTAAAACTTTAAGCTGGGTGTTGTGGTATGTGACTCTAATCCCAGCACTCAGGGTGCTAAGGGTAGAGAGAATCACAAGTTTGAGGATAGCCTAAAGCACAGAGCAAGATATCGATTTAAAACTAAAAAAAAAAAAAAAAAGTGACTAGCCACCAGTGGTTCACACCTTAACCCTAGCTATTTAGGAGCCTGAGAACTGAGAATCACAGTTCAAAGCCAGCCTGGACAGAAAAGTCTAGGAGAGTCTACGGCCATACTACCCTGAACGCGCTGGATCTCATCTGATCTCGGAAGCTAAGCAGGGTCGGGCCTGGTTAGTACTTGGATGGGAGAAAAGTCTATGAGACTCTTACCTCCAATTAATCACAGAAAAAGCAGGAAGTATTGATGTCGCTCAAGTGGTAGTGCACTAACCTTGAGTAAAAATGAACTCAAGGACAGCACCCAAGCCCAGAATTCCAGGCCCAGGACTGTCAGCAAAACAAAAGCAAAACAAAACAAAACAAAAAACCTCCATACCAGCTAAGTTCCATGGTAAGTGCCATGAGGAAAAGAAAGGGGGAAAAACAAGGACAGGTAATAAAGGAAGAAAAGGAGAAAAGGGAAAAACTGGGAGAAGAGGAGAGGGAGAAAAAAGAGAAAAGAGAAATAGCCAGAAAAGCAACATGTCCTAAAATTGAGCAAAGGAGAGTAAAAACAGGATTTCTCCTAAGAAAAAAGGAGCTGTAAATAGATTGAAGATATGGAAGGATTCCCTAACTTTTGAAATGATTATATATAAAACCTACACTAGTGGTCCATGCAAATTATATGTAATTTTTAAGCACATTAATTGAGAAGCTGTTCTCCTTGTTTTTTTTTTATAGCTTTTTTAAAAATTTTATTAATGTTTTTTTATTGTGAAAATACCATACAGAGGGGTTACAATTACATGAGCAGGGTAATGAGTACATTTCTTATCAAGCATTGTTGCCTCCTCCTTTGTTTCCCCTTACCATTCCTGCCCTCCCATCTCCCCTTTCCCCACCCCTCCCCAAAGTTGTAAAGTTCGTTTTTCAACAGAACATCTTGTACATCTCATTGTTGCAATGGGTCAACCTGTATCCCTACTTAAACAATTTGTTTTTTCCCTTCCCCTCCCCAAGTTATACCAACATCAAATACAGTGAAAACAGGGGTTATACCATCAGGGAGGGACATACAGAGCAACAAAGAAATCATCTTATAAATATAGCAAGAAAGAAAAACCATTTGAGTCCTTATCTTGGGGTTCATTTCTCCTAACATCAACTTATCTGACCATTTCTGCTTGTCTCAGATATATGTACACATATGTGTATGCCAAGGACGTATGAGAATGGATAGTAACGGATAAGAATTGAATTCAAAACCCTCAGACGACAAAAGGGATCATTTAACCATAACTGAAAACCAAATTTGTATTGAAATTTTGTGGTCAACTCACAGTTCACAATTTCTATATTTTAAAAAAGGGGGGAGGAAGGTTTAAACTAACAAAGGATTATAGATGTTCAAGAAATATGAAAGGTAGGTATTTGTGTTCTCAAATGACATGAAAAAAAAGATAATCCAATGCGCTCTGTTCCTTAAGTAATCATTGAGTCTTGGATTTACTGAAAAAAATCTTTTATTGTGCATTATGCAAGAAGCAATTAAGACCAACTAAAACTCACTAATTACTGAAAAATAACCATAATATTCTTATTCTCTTTATTCAGTACAGTTTAGTATTCAAGGTTAACAGCAATCTAAAAGAAAAGCAAAGAATCAAGTAGAAAGAAACAAGAAACACATTAAGCACTAAAGAGAAATATGTTATTTATTATTAAAATGTTCTAGCTCATAAATTTTTTAACGCTAAAATAATGGTACAGAAGGTTTACTTATTAAACTAGATGTGAAAATGTAGAAGCACATGGGTTTCTAGAACTCTGAATAAACTCCTGAGTCAAAAACAAAATTGTAAGAAAAGACTGCAACTACAACCACCAAATACTCCAGTATTTTAAGGTATCACTAAAATAAAAAAACACACTTCACTCTTAGAGTTCACATGTCAATCAAATCAAGGCAGCAAAAATCATCTCTGAAAGTGACCAAGGAAGCATTAATTTAAAAAATTAATATAACCCTTTGTTGTATTTAGGATAAATATATATTAAAGCTTAATGTAAAGTTATTGCTTTCATTCTTCCTATCAAATGTAACAGTATCTCCAGTACACATGCTTCTTATTTCATTCATCTGTAAACCATTCCTGTCTACTCTCAAATGTAGGTCTAAGTCAGTTCCAAGGTCACCAGACACACATGCTTCTCCATTTAAAAGGTTTAGGATACAACCTCCTTGCTGTATAATTTTGGGGTTTTTTTAAAGCCCTTTTAATGTGTCAGTCCAGGGTTTTAATATCTTTCATCAAACTATTATTTATAACTGGTCTCACAAGGCTGATAATAGTTTAGCTTGAAGCCTGACCATCTAAATTTACATGTTGTGACATTCTTTAAAGGCATTTATGAAAAATCAGAGCAAAGACATTTGTACCAAAACAAAAACAGCAGTATTTTTTTTGTAATTTTGCTCATGGCTTGGAGGTTGACAAGATGGAAACAACAGAATAAAATGTTGCTTTAGAGAAAATATGTATGTCCAACATAAAAAATATATAATATTTCAAGCCTGCCACCAGTGACTCATACCTTAATCCTAGCTACTCAAGAGGCAGAGATCTAAAGGATCACGGGTTCGAAGACAGCCTGAGCAGGAAAGTCCATGAGACCCCCCATCTCCCATTAACCATCAAAAAGCTCCAGGTGGAACTGTGGCTCAAGTGGTAGAGTGCTGGCCTTGAGCAAAAAAGCTTATGGAAAGTACCCAGACCCTAAGTTCAAGCCCCAAGACCAACACACACACACACACACACACACACACACACACACACACACACACACACACACACACACACACACACACACACACACACACACACACACACACACACACACACTTACTTCAGGGGAAAATTCCATGAAACATTAGAAATATGTTTACTAAAGATTAGTATGCCTACATACAGAAAGTACAACAAAAGTAGTGACATTTCAAAAACTTTTTCACTTAATCAACAAAGCTGAGAAATCTTCATCCAGCAAAGAAAAAGCAAAGAAAAAAAACAGTAAAGGTTTCCAATAAGTCTGCCACTGCTTTCTGCCAGTAAAATGCCCCTTAGTCTCAACCTATTCCATGAGTAAAGGAAGTTATTAACAGAAGATAGAATCAATTTGTTTGTGTCTGGCTTCTTAAGTTAACAGTATGTTTGTAAGATTCAGCCATGCTGTCAGCAGTATAGTTCATCTCACTGACATGTAATTCTATCACTCCATTGTGGGAGCCTTCTACAATGACGGACCATTTTTTAAAGTTTTTATGAATATTGAATTATGAATATTCTCACGCATGACTTTTGCTAGTATCAACAAACACACATACATACTTTCCTAAAAATAGATGAACTGGATTATTGAGTATGTCTATGTTTAACTGTACTGGAGGCTTTCCAAAGTGCTTGCACTAATTTCCATTCTTAATAGCAGAGGGTGATCATTTCAATTGTTCTACATTCCCGTCCTTCCTAATTTAAGCCATTCTGATGAGTATGTACTAAAATTGCATTGTGGTTTAATTTGCATTTGCCTTGGGTGTCAGGAGATATGGAACCTATTGTGTTTATTGTACATATTGGACATTCAATGACAGATCTGTTGCATTCTTTTCTTCACATTTTTCCTGAATTGGCATCTTTCTTGCATGGATTTGGCAAAGTACTTTATATATTCTGAATGTAAGTGCTTGGGCAGAAGCTTTTAATTACTTAGTACAAACATGATATATACACATAGGAAAGGCAAAAATAGTCTCTAAGATCAAAGGGTAAGATTATGTCATTAGCCTACAGGAAACAGCCTACACAAGAACAAGGAATTGATTAATTTAAGGTTGTTGTAGACAGGGAAGGATGCATACACACACACACACACACACACACACACACATACATACACGTGTGTGTACATGTATATGTGTATGTATAATACATGTACATTTATATATGTGTATATATAGGTATATGCACACATATACATATATACATATGCATACATGTGTATATACATATATAATTGATGCAGACTATTAAGAATTAATGCATTTACAAGTACCTCATATCTAAAATATACTTAAAACTCAAAAATTAAATCCCCCAACAACAAATCCTCAAAGAAACAACCGCCTGATTGATAAGTGGGCTAAAGACTTAAAGAGAGACTTCTCTGAAGAGGAAATAAGAATAGCCAATAGACACATGAAGAAATGCTCTACTTCTCTGGCCATAAAAGAAATGCAAATCAAAACAACATTGAGATTCCACCTCACCCCAGTTAGAATGGCTATAATCAAGAAATCTAATAACAACAGATGCTGGAGGGGACCCTACTGCATTGTTGGTGGGAGTGTAAACTTGTTCAAACCACTTTGGAGGTTCCTCAAAAGACTCCACATAGAGCTCCCCTATGACCCGGCAATCCCACTTTTGGGCATTTACCCAAATAATCACAAACAAGGCCATACTAAAGCTACCAGCACGACTATGTTTATCACAGCATTATTCACCATAGCTAAAATATGGAACCAACCCAGATGTCCCTCAGTAGATGAATAGATCAAGAAAACGTGATTTATATCTATCTATATAGATATAGACATATAGATACATATTCTGTGCTTCCATCAAAAAGAATGACACTGCCCCATTTCTTATGGAAATGGAAAGACTTGGAAAAAATTGTATTAAGTGAAATAAGCCAGGCCCAAAGAAATATAGGTCCCATGGTCTTCCTTATTTGCAATAATTAGTATACATCTAGGATAATCTTACCAGACAAGCAGAAAAGATCAAAAGCTATGTACATATGACCACATAAGATGATGCTAAGTGAAATGAACCCCAAGATAGGAACGCAAGAGGTTTTATTTCTGTTGCTGTTCTTTTTTACTGTGTAATTTTTTTTTTGTTTCTTTTGTATGTTCTTCCCCCATGGTATAACCCGTTTTCACTGTATTTGATTCTGGTTCCCTGCATCTTGTATATATATTTTTCTAATTTGGAGAGGGGAAGGGAAATAACCATATGCTGAAATAAGGATACAGGTTGACCCATTGTAACAATGAAATGTACAAAACACTATGTTGAAAATGAACTTTACAACTTCGCGCGCGGGGGGGGGGGGGGGAGTTGTGGAGGTAGGAGGGAAGGGATGGTAGGGGAAATACAAAGGAGAGAGCAACAATGCTCAATAGGAAATGTACTCATTACATTCCTCATGTAACTGTAACCCCTCTGTACAGCATTTTTACAATAAAATGTACCCAAAAAAAACAAACAATGAGATGTACAAGACATTAGGTTAAAATGAACTTTACAGCTTCGGGGCCAGGGGGGAGTTGGGGAGGTGGGGAGGGAAGGGATTGTAGGGAAAAACAAAGAAGGGGGGAACAATGCTCAATAGGAAATGTACTCATTACCTTACTCATATAACTGGAACCCCTCGGTACAGAATCTTTACAATAAAAAATAAATAAAAAAGAAAAAAAAGAAAATTCTTTAAAAAAAGAATTAATGACTTTATATTATGTAGAACAATATGGAGGAATCATAGCAGGATCATAAGAATACATAAGCAGCAAAATTCAAATCAGATTGAGCCTTACTCCTACATAAACATTAGGCTACTATTTAAAGTTCAAGACTTCACTGCCCATCAAATACGTTAGAAAAAAATTGGGGCAGACAATAGTAGGCTCCAAAGTTGCAAACAGGCTTTGCTTAACACTTTAAATACATTACTTCCTTTAACTTCCTAAAGCCTGCACTATAAATATTTCCTACTTACCAGAGGAACTGATTAAATGACTTACCTAATGTTATAGCTAATCAGTTAGACACCTATGTCATACTTCATAGTCCATGATCTTTCCATAAAACATTCTATATCTCTACAAGCAAGATTTAGCTTCTACTATGGTAGTTCCTAGGAACAAAAACCAAGACAGATAAATTAAAACATGAGAAGTGTTAGAACTTCATATGGGTACTGCTCTTCTGATAGATTCTTTTCAGAAATTACACGTGAACAGAATATCTAAGAACCAAACAACCAGGGTGCCACATTATACCTAAATGATATCAACAGTTCCGCATTAGTTAACAAAATAAATGGTATAAATGCTACCTGTTCCCAGCACAACAAAAATTTATCAAAATTCCTAGTTATCTAACACTTTTAGAAACACTTTTCAACAAAATAGTTAAAGCATTTGGTTCATTAAGTATGCTCTTTCCTTCATCATTAAACACAGGTTACTTCTAATGAGAATCTAATCAACTTAGATTAAAACACCCAACCAAATGACTTCCATCTTTATTTCAATCACATTAAGATTATAGCTATTCCACTGTATGTGAATAATATATACTATGTGTATTCACACCCATACATAAAACATTTCTCTGATTTTAATCTCTTTTTTTATAAAATAGATTAACGTAATAAATTGTTAAATCTATTGCACAAATACTTAGTGCTACAAAACCAAAGATAACATAGTACCAAAACCCAACTATTGGCTGAATGGAACTATATTCATTTCCTATGGTTGCTGAAACAAACTATCATAAACTTGGTGGCTTAAAACAACAGAAGTTTATATTGTCACATTGTTGGGGTCAGAAGTCCAAAATGAGTTTCACTGAACTGAATTGCAAGGCATTACTGGGGCTGAGGTCCCTCAAAGGCTATGGAGGAGAGCCTGTTTGCCTCTATGAGGTTCTGGTGGCCACAGATATTGTGTGGCCTGTGGAGCCATCACTCCTATCTGGACCTCCATCTTCACCTCGATTTCTCCTCTGCAAAATCTTTCCTGCTTTTCTCTTCTTGCAGTACTTATCATGGTATGTAGAGGAAACCCAGAGAGTCAGGATAATATTCTTTTTTTATTATTATTGTGAAAATACCGTACAGAGGGATTACATGGGCAAGGTAATGAGTGTATTTCTTATCAAGCAAGCATTGTTTGCCTCCTCCTTTGTTTCCCTTTCCCATACCTTCCCAACCCCCTCCCCCTCCCACCCCTGCCGGAGTTGTAAAGTTCGTTTTTCGACATAAGGCAGGATAATATTCTTATTTCAAGATGCTCAACTTATTTTTCCAAAAAGACAGTATTTACATATTACAGGAATCAAAATATTGGACATATATTGGGGGCCAGTATTCTGCTCAGTAAGGCATGCAGCCCATTGTCAATATTCTTGAGTGTGTGTATGTACGCATGCATGCACATCACACACGATTACTAGGGCTGGAACTCAATAGCCTCACCTTTTGCTTGGCCTTTTTGCTCAAGGCTGCCTGGTGCTCTACCACTTAAGCCACACCTCCACTTCCGCACTTTCAATGTATACTTACCAGTTTGTATCTCAAAGCTCCAAGTACAGAAAAGGTAGTGTAATAAATTTTAATCTGTATTATAAGAAAGTCTGAGGTACACTGAAGACCAACTGCCAAAAAAGCAAAGATTGCCAGCATCATTCTACAGGGTTCTGTTAAGTAGCAAAAGGTTGGGTTATCAAAGCTGGCTGAATACCTTGAAAGATTTTATCCCTGCCAGTCAATATAAGGGATCCACCTGACACTACTAAAATTAGAACTGAGTATGCAGCCCTGGTCTGCTGAAGTTTGATTTCTGTTTAACTCAGATGATTCAAATGTGCAATCATCAGCTCAGGCAAAAAAATAAAAACTAGGATGGAGATTTGTTCATGGGACTGCCAACCAAAATCAGTGTCTAGTTTCATAACAATAAACCTCAAGTTAGTTTATTTAATTGGCTTTGCTGTGAAAGTGTCAAGTTATGCTTATGTAGAATAAACACTCATTAAAATATTCTCATTGTATTGAGATCATTTTGGAATAACCACCAATTCTTTATGAATTTATTTATTATTACTAAGGAAGTGAACAGTTACAATTCAAAGTCTTGGAAAGAACACTACTGTAATTCCTTATCGGGCTAACTACAGAAACCAGATTGATTTTCTTTTCTTTTCTTTTTTTTTTTTTTGTGGTACTGGAGTTTTGAATTCAGGACCTCATGCTTATGAAGCAGACACTCTACCTCATGAGCCACACTTCCAACCCTGTTTGATTTTCGTTATTTTTCATGCAGGGTCTCACCATTTTTGCCTAGGGCGGGCTCTGGCCTCCTTTCTATGCACTCCCACTTATTTATTGAGATAGGGTCTCACTATGTTTTTGCCCAAGCTGGCAATCTTCCCAGTCTCCATTTCCTGAGCAGCTGGGATTACAGCTATACACACTGCATCCAACTAAGATCTTATTTTCTTGTCTCTCACACCTTTCCTTCTTTCTCAGGCTCTACCTTGATCTGTTTACCAAGGATTAAAAGAAGAAAAAGGAGAAAAAAAAAGGATAATAAGAAATTTGTTGATTCTATATCCAAATACACCTTTTTCAAAAATATATCTTACTTCAAAGATAAACCTAAATCTGCCAATCAGTAGTCATAAATACTAAATGTTTGGTACCTGTACTTCAAAATGTCATGTTTCACTTTGTTGATCTTTGTGGCAAAGACAACACTTCAAGAAACTAACTTCACAAATGAAGGAGGATCACAGGAGACATCATGTAACATATAATGGTTGCATATTCATTGTATACTTACTTATCACAATGTGCTCCATTGGGATCTCATCTCCCTGGCCATCACTCTACTTCTACAATATGCTACTTGAGAGACAGGTTTCATTCCTCACTTACCTTCCCATAAACACTTCCTTTCTCTTACTTTCACTGAAAAACTCCATTTCAGCCAATTCTCACTAGGTGAGGGATGCACGCCAGTAAATGTGCAAATACACTTTATATCACATTCAGAAATCATGGGTCTTTGTAATTTTTTTAAAATATCACACATACAAGGCAGTAATTAGAAACAGATTCCAAAATCTTTTAGGGGAAGAATCTAGAAAATACCTTTCTTATTCCAAATGAGCCTCTCAACATTATCTGAAAAGTGATTATCAGAAAACCTTCAAAATTTAAATTTTCACTTATACTCTATATAACTAAACAAATATTTATTAAAATATTCACTATTTATTACTGTAGTAATGTGGCACTATTCAAAAACCCACAAAATGACCACAAAGTTGTTTTCACAGCTGTGGTTAATTAGAGATTTAGTACTGGTCCCTAAATTCCATGACTTCAAGCAACAATTAACTTTACAAAGTCATCATTTAATCTTCAAAGATATTCAACTGTGTGATAAAGTCTTAGCAATAATCTAGCCAGCTAGGATTACAGACATAGGCTAACAACACACAGCTATAAAGTCATTTTCACAATTTTGTACTTCTGACAAGTTAGAGAATCTAATTTAAATAATAATCCTTTGGGGTTTTTTCCTATAGTTCTGTCAATGAGCTATTACACATAATAACTTCAAATGATTTAAAGTTTAGATATATTTATGAACTGACAGAATTACATGAAAAAATTCTGAACTCTGGTAACAATTGGCTTTCTGTCCTCTTTGGATGAATAGAAAGTGAGTGTGAATTTAAAATATACTGTTTCCTGAAATGCCTTCATATTAGACCCAGTAAACACATAAACACTTACAAAACTAGAAAGAAAAAGAAAAAAAGGGGGGGGCTGGGAAGGGGGCTCAATGGTAGAGTGCTTGCCTTCCATGCATGAGGCCCTGGGTTCGATTCCTCAGCACCACATAAGCAGAAAAAGCTGGAAGTGGCACTGTGGCTCAAGTGGTAGAGTGCTAGCCATAAGCTGAAGAGCTGAGGGACAGCTCCCAGACCCAGAATTCAGGCCCCACGACCAACAAAACACACACACACACACACACACACACAGAAAAAAAAAACAGGTTGTAAATAAAAGACACTGATCATTGTCTAGATAAACAAGAGCGGGCATTCTGAGCTACACACACCCAGTCCTTCCCAGCCATAGTTAAGGAAAGAATCATGGAAACAACACAGGGTCAGTCTGGACTACCCAATGGCCAGAGACCTGAAAGTCTTTTGTAGGCACAATGTACTTTTAATAGAAACCAAGGGGAAGGAAGAATATGCACATCCAAAGAAATCAATTATAAAATACTTGAGTAATGAGAGACAAAATAGAGGGTGAAAGAAAAACACATTTGCTCGGCAGGAACAAACCGCACAGATCACAGAATTATAGCAAGTCTGTACCACCTTCAGAGGTGCTAGCACCATGAAGTGTTGTCATATAGACATCTCAGTCCCTTCATGCTCTGTGTCCTTCATAATATCACCACATAACTCTTAGGTCCTGGCAAAGTGTAAGAACATGAGACATGGGAAGGTAACTACCTATTCTTCAGCAAAAATTCTTCAAACAAGGCAGAAATGACTGGAAGAGGATGCCTTGTAATCAATCCATCAAGAGGCAGATGTGGTTTTGTGATTCTATTACTACACGAAGGGTTGTGGCAGTGAGAAGAGACTACTTCCAACTTATAATGACCTTCTACACTTATTAAATATAAAAAAGCTTTAAAAGTCCATCACAGCTATATTTTGGACTATAATTTTTAAAGGGGAATTTTTTTCTTAATGTAATGAAGCAGGCAAAGAGCCAATCAATCCATTAGAAAAATCAAAGATCGGATAGTAAGGGGAAACAAAGGAGGAGGCAACAATGCTTGATAAGAAATGTACTCATTACCTTGTCCATGTAATTGTAACCCCTCTGTACAGTATTTTCACAATTAAAAAAAAAAGAAAAATCAAAGATCCAGAAATCTATGCTTTCTCATTAATTCAACCATATGAAGAGCATGACGACTGGCATCTTTTTGGTTTTTAACTGGACAGCAGGGGATCTATGGATAGCAGAAGAGAAAGGTTTGATGGTATATCTAACTGACGACTGGAGCAGTGCTGACTGATATCTCTGGCTCCTGTCTTGTACTCACGAGTGAGCAAGTGTCGCAGGCATGGACAGTGCACAAAACTATTTTTTAAGACAACATTATGATGTAGACATTTCTGACTCTTTTTCTGGGGATACAGGTGGAGGCAGTACTGGAGTTTGAATTCAAGGCCTTGTATTTGCTACCCTGGCACTCTATACCTCACCTCTGGGCCATTTTACTTTCATTGTGTTCTAAATATGATTTCACTATTTTTGTTCAAGCTAATCTGGACTACAATCCTATTTACACTTCCACATAGTTGCAGATTTCCAGCACACACCACTATGCTCCACCTTTTTTCTATTGAGATGATGGTCTTGTAAACTTTCTGCCTAGGCTGGCTTTCAACCATGATCTTTATGTGATTTCTACCTCCTAAGTAGCTAGGATTATAGGTGTGAACATCCCACTTCGCTCTGACTCTTAACATTGATGGATATCATCTAGTCAAAAAAATACACTGCTAAGAATGCCCTAGTTATTACAAATAAGAACCATAGAGCCTGTTTCTTTGGATTGGGCTTGCTTCGCTTAATATAATTTGTTCCAAGTCTTTCCCTTTCCTTATGAATGGGGCAATGTCATTCTTTCTGATGGAAACAGAGAATTCCACATTTTCTAGAACCATTCATCTACTGAAGGGCATCTGGTTTAATTCCATCTCTTCGCTATGGTAAATAATGCTGCAATGAACATGGTTGTGCTGGTGGCTTTAGTGTGGCCTTGTTTGTGGTCTTTTGGGTAAATGCCCAGGAGTGAGATTGCTGGGTCATAGGAGAGCTCTATGTTTATTTAGTCTTTTGAGGAACCTTCTTATTGATTTCCAGAGTGATTGAACAAGTTTACATTCCCACTAATAGTATAGTAGTGTTCCCTTTTGGCCACATCCCCACCAATATCTGCTATTATTGTTTTCTTGGTAATGGCCATTCTAACTGGGGTGAGGTGGAATCTCAATGTTGTTTTGATTTTCACTTCTTTTATAGCCAGAGATATCTAGGATATTCTTAGCAGAGGATCACAATAGCTCCATCGCTATGTGCATATGACCATATAAAATGATGCTTATCAAAATGAACTCCAAGAAATGGAAACAACAGGCTGGAGTTTTTCTTTAGTGTACTGTTTGCAGTTATTTCTTTTGTTGTTGTTGTTCTTTTTCCCCTTCAGTTTATTCCCTGTTGCCACTGTTTTTTATTTCTGTACCCTTTGTCTTATATATGTTTATCTGATTTGGGGATGGGAAGGGGAATCACAGAAATGGTGGGACAAAGGGTAAACCAATGCAACAGTGATACTCCACTAGACACTAAGTTGGAAATGAACTTTACAACTTGAGGGGGGGAGAAAATGAGAGGGAGGTCACACTGTTCAAAAAGGAATGTATTCATTATCTAACTCATGTAACTGTATTCCCTCTGTACATCACTTGTACACTTTTTTTTAAAAAAGAATACACTGAGATTATCTCTTTCCTTGTCCCTTTAACTGTGAGAAAGTCATAAAACTCACTGTGCAATATAAGTATAAAATACTACCTGTTTGGCTTGTTATTTTCTTTTTAATTTGTCTAATGAGTCAATTGAGCCACAATTAGCTTAGAAGAAAAAGTTAAATGAAGAAGAAAGAAGTACCATCAACAAGACAGAGGCTCTACTTCCTACTTGTACAACTCTTTAATTGAAGTCCCTCAATACTAAGTATGCTATTGAAGGATAACTCTTCCTGAAGGGGAATCATTAATAGAAGGACAGTTTTGTTTTAATAAAATCCACTGTTTCCTCTTCTTTAATCACAAATGATCGCAAACTACTTAGCCAAAACTAGTTCTTTCCCTAATCCGGTATGAAACTCCTCCTGCAGGTAGTGGCTGTTTAACTATAAAAACAAAGAAACTGCCAACTGGCACATACTATGTAGAAAATATAAGTGCTGTAGAAAATATAAGACAGGAGCTGCTTTGTAGAGCATCTAAGATTGGCATTCTGGATGAAGAACAACCGTATGGTTCTTCACTTAAAATGAGAGTTTCAGTCACATAACTATCCAGAGCTATGAAGGCTAGGTGTTCTGCACTGCCAACTGGAAAACGATAAATGGGAATCCCCAGAGTAGCCATTTATTTAAAGCATGTGCTGTTTCAACATATGCATTCTTGTAACTTAGCTCTGACTTAGCTGAAGATATTAAAAATACTACAAATTCTAAAGTAGGTTGGAAAAAGCAAATAAGCAGCCAACATTATTGCAGCTGGGTAAGAAACTGTGAAAACCAAATTAACATATACTGGCACAGGGGACTGGTGATGGCATTCCCAGGTGTATCTCCCCTCTTCTCCAACACATACTCTACTCAAGCGAGGATATCCTGTTTGTAAAGCTTAGAAGAAAAGATGCATTACATTCCTTTTATACAACAAAACATACTTTAGGCACTTTATCAGAAGAGTATTTTTACTTAGCTACAGAGAAGCATCTCACCATTCACAAAAAGTCATGCATGAGTTTCCATTCATTTACACATGAAAAGGGTGATGAAAGGGGAAGAAAAAGGAAGGGAGTTGATAGAAATATGTGTGCCTATGTATATGTGTGTATGTGTGTGTGTGAGAGATGCTTGATTCCAAAGGAAACTTTCAAATGTTTATATTTCAAATACTGGGAATAGTTTAAATACAAAGCAATAGAAACTATAAAAGTGAAATATAATTAAAACACCAAGAAAATAGATTTTAAAAGCCTACTATTAAGTTTATAAACTTCAGATCCTTCAGAAGATTTATTGCAATGTGAAAATAAAGTCCTCAGTTACAAAATTTATTTGACAAATATGGCATATTATAAACACACCAATATCAAAGCGTCATCATGGTTTATGCTGCCCAAATACATTAATCTTCATCTCACCCTAGGTTTTATACACATATCCTAAAAACTAATTACAAACCTGAAGACAAATGATAAACTACAAGGCAGCTTTTATAATATCCCTTAATATAAATGCAGTGCTCATATAATCATTAAAAGATTTGGAGAACTCCACTGACTTAAGAATTTATAATCTCTTACTACACCATCCAGGGCTTGAAATTCTTATGAACACAAATTATTTATATACCTCTTTTTTCTATTTCTGAGGTAAACAAAAAGGTTAGCTGTTCCAGGAAATTAAGAATTTGGCCAATGATCTCATTTTTATTTATAATATCCAAAGTAATAAAACATACTCTCTATAATAATACTTAATATGTGCCAGATATTGTGTTTAATTCATTTAACGTGAAAAATATTACTGTGAGGTAAATTACAACATTAATTTGATTTACTAATAAGGAAACAAACAAAGGGATCAAATTATATTTGTCTAAGATGTATAGCTAATTAAGTGTCTTGAAAGACAAAGCCAAGCAAAGTGGCTTCTAAGTCTTAACCTCTTGTCCACACTTTTAGAGTTGGCCTTATTCAACAATCCCAAATTTCCACCTCCAAGTGAAAATGAAGAATTCCTGAAGAGCCAATGGCCCTAATGAAATTCATTCCATCTGCCATCCCTTTTGTAGATCCCCATCCTCAAGTTGTGCCAACCATGCTTACGATAAAAGGCAAAAACAGAATAAATTCCCTAATATTTACAGAAAGTGATAACAGATACAAACAATTTAGAAAAGCATGGTATTAGTAACAGCTTGCTAAACATCCTTACTTATACACTAAAATATAAGTAAAACCAATGTTGTTTTTGAGGCCCTGGTGACTCATACCTGTAATCTTAGCTACTCAGGAAGCTGAGATGTGAGAATCCAGGTTTTTTCCTGCCAGATCAGGCAGGAAAATCTGTGAGACTCTTTTCTTCAATTAATCACAAAAAGCCAGAGGTAGAGCTGTGACTCCAGACCCTGAGTTCAAGCCCCAGGATCTATACACACACACACACACACACACACACGCAGGTGCCAGAAATACACACACACACACACACACACACACACACACACACACACACACACACACACACACACACACACACACACACACACACACACACACACACACACGCAGGTGCCAGAACTCAGGGCCTCTGATTTCTGCTCTGCTTTCTTGCTCATAGCTAGCACCCAGTTCAGCATTTTTGCTGGTTAACTGAAGATAGTCTCTCATACTTTTCTGCCCAGGCTGGCTTCCAATTACAATACTTCAAGTCTAGGCCTCCTGAGTAACTCAGACTATAGGTCTGCGCCACTAACAACTGGCAAAATCAATGCTTTTTTTGTTGTTTGTTGTTGTTGTTGTTTTAGGCTGGTTGTGGGGCTTGAACTCAGGGCCTGGATGCTTTCCCTGAGCTCTTAGGCTCAAGGCTAGCATTCTACTACTTTGAGCCACAACTCCACTTCCAGTTTTTGAGACGCTAACTAGAGTTAAGGATCTCACAGGGATTTTTCTGCTCAAAGGCTGGCTTTGAACTCCGATCCTCAGATCTCAGCCTCCTCAGTAGCTAGGATTACAGGTGAGACATGGGCACCCAGCTCAATGCTTTTTAAATAATACAACAGGATAATTAAAACTGCAGTATAGAGGACTAAGGTTGTTGCTCAGTGGTAGAAAATTTAGATAAGCCCTGGATTTGATTCCCAGCACCACCAACGGGGCTCAGAACAGTGCTCTCATAACAAAAGCACAAAGATAAATGGACCAGTGAAATGGATTTTACTCTAAGAGCAAGTTGCTATAGAGCAAGCCACCATATACACTTGTTTGGCCTCTTCTGCAGGTGCTGCTCACTGCCCTTCCACACACTTCCTCCACGTGGTATCTTCTGCATGCTGATACTGTGAGATACTCATCAAAAGTTGCCACCTAAGCTTGGACTTTTCAGCCCCTACAATGCTAGGTCAAAAAAACACCCAATGTGTGGTAACAGAGCAACAACAAAACAGAGTCAGCCACCAGTGGCTCAGACCTGTAATCCTAGCTATTCAAGAGACTGAGACATAAGGATCATGGTTTAAAGCTAGCCTATACAGGGAAGTCCCTAAGACTCTTATCTCCAATTAATCACCAACATTCTAAAGTGCCTAAAGTGATAGAGTACCAGTCTTGAACAAAAAAGCTAAGGGAAAGTGCCTAAGCTTTTATTTTAAGTCCCGGGTAATAGCAAACACACACACACACACACACACACACACACACACACACACACACACAAAATAAGACAGTCATCACTGGAAAAAGGCAAATCAAAACCAAAACAAGATATTTCCTTATACCATTATGATGACTACTTTAAAAAAAACATAGTATTTATTATTTTATAAACATTGTCACTAGGAATATAAATAGTATAGCCAGTGGAAAAAACAGTATGAAGTTTCACCAAAAAAAAACAATTAAAGCTTAAACTACGATCTGATCTAGCAATACCACTTCAGCAATTCAAAAGAACTGAATATAGAATCTAAACAAGATATTTTTGCACATCCATGTTCATTGATGCATTATTTACAATAGCTAAGAGATAGAAGTAACCTAAATGTTTGCTAACCAACGAACAGATAAACAAAATGCAGTATATATACATGGTGAATGTTACGCAGTCTCAAAGAAAAAAGTTCTGGCTGAGCATTGGTGGCTCATCCCTTTAATCCTAGCTACTCAGAAGGCTGAGATTTAAGGATTGCAGTTCAAAGCCAGCCCGGGCAGGAAAGTCCGTGAGACTCTTACCTCCAGTAAGCCACCAGAAAACCGGAAATGGAGCTGTGGCTCAAGTGGTAGAGCACTCTCCTTGAACTGAAGAGCTGAGAGACAGCACCCAGGCCCAGAGTTCAAGCCCCATGACCAACAACAACAACAAAAAAAAAATCTGTCATATTCTGCAACATACGTGAACCATAAGATTATGTTAAGTAAAATAAAATAGCCAGAAGGAGACAAGTGCTACATAATTCCATTTACATGAGGTATCTATAGCAGTCCTACTCATAAAACAGAAGTAGAATGATGGCTAGCTGGGATGGGTAGGGAGGGGCAGGGGTTTCTGGTATCTAAGTGTCTAGTTTCAGTCAGGCAGTCTGACGATCTGTTATACAAGGAACATGCTCTGGAGAATACTGTATTATAATTTGGAAATTTGTGGGTGACATTTATGGTTTATGTTTGGGATCATTTCAGCACACAGACACATACATACATACACACAAATGTGCACAGGAATATGTAACACATACATAAGGTGTCAGCAAACCACCTTGCATTTCAGTCATGCTCCCTTAACTCTATTAGATTTACATCCACATGGGAAATAAATCTACTTATGGAGCATTCATTTGAAATTACAAAAAGCAAAAAAGAAAATTAGATAGTTTTTTATATTTAGCAATATGTTATCTTATTATTTCCAGATTTTCTCCCAAACATCATTTCCCAATACATAAAAACGTAAGAATTTATCAAAAACTTTCTAAAGACACAGACTTTGGAAAAAGACTAACAATGAGCTGCCCACATGTAATTTAAAAATTTCTAACAGCCACATATACATATATATATAATTTTATATTTCATTTAACTTAGTATATTCAAAATATTTCCAAGTGTGTGTGTGTATGTGTAGGTGAGTGCATGCCCATACGCGCACATGCGCGCGCGCACGCACACACACACACACACACACACACACACACACAGACACACACAGACACACACACACACACACACACACACCAGTACTAGGGTTTGAACTCAGGGACTCACAACTCTGGTTTGACCTTGTTTTTTTCAGTTGTTCATGGGCTTGAACACAGGGCTTCAGAAACTTCAATCCTCAGATATCAACCTCCTGACTAGCTAGGATTACTAAAGGCGTGAACCACCAGCTCCAACTGGTTTGACTTTTTTGCTCTAGGCTGGAGCTCTACCACTTGAGCCACACTTCCACTTTCAGCTTCTAGCTAACTATAGATATGAGTCTCTCAGACTTTCCGCTTAGGCTGGCTTCAAATCTTGATCCACAAATCCCAGCCTAACTTTCAGAAGGACTAGGGTATCATTTAGTGGCAAAGTGTGTGTTTAGTATGGATGACACCCTGTCCAATTCCCAGGACAAGAAAAATAAATATTATTGAGATTTTCTATATTCTTTTATTCATACTGAATCTTGAAAATATGATGTATAGTTATACCTAAAACATATATTAATTCAAATACTGATGCTTTTGTAGGAACTATTTAACATGTACACAGAGTTCAAAAAATTTACATTTGATGGCTTTTAGAAAGATTAATCAGAGAGAAAGATTAATCATGGAGAATTAGAGGAGAGTGAGGTACAAAAGCAGGTAGACAACTTAGGCAAATGAGTGTGGCAATAAATAAATATAGGAGACTTTAATTCCTAAATCTTCCCATCTTCATATTTATTTACAAATAAAACCATGTCTATAAAAATTTACATTTGAAAAAGTAGGTCTGGGAAGTGGCACTGTGGCTCAAGTGGTAGAGCACTAACCTCGAGCTGAAGAGCTGAGGGACAGCACACAGGCCCAGAGTTCAAGCTCCACAACCGACAAAAAAAAAAGTAGTCTGCCTCTCTTGCTCATTCTAAATATGTTTATAGTTGGCTAATTACTGATTAAAGTCTCTGATTTAGGCTTAAATTTAGTTAGAATTAAAGACAGTTTAGAATTTAGTTTTCCAATATACCCACATTTCAAGTACCAAAAGTCAAAAGTGGCAGGTGACTGTCATATGGACAGAAACAGAAGAGTACCTGACAATCCTCCCAGCTCTGCAAAATCTCACTTATGACACCCTCACAGAATCTAATTGGTACAGCCTGAAATTAGCTTCAAGGAAGATGTTTTGCTTCCTGGAAAGCAGTCATCCTTGAAAGATTAAGCAAAGTAAGTGAAAGTATGTTAAGTCATCCAGGAGGTGCTAAATACAGATTACATTTGACATACAGTTGGCATACATAGTAAATCGATTTTAATTGTAATTATTAATTATTGGAAACACCAGAGATAAAACTTTCAACCCCCCTAATAATGTGAAATTGTCCTCCTATCCATTTGGAATAGCCTAACATGGGTCAAATTCAATAAAAGTCATCCCCTACTCTAGGAAATTCTTTCCTGCCAGACTGTGGGCAGAGGTAAATCAGCAGAGTCACAGAGGGAGTAAACTATTCAGCTGCACAC
This sequence comes from Dipodomys spectabilis, assembly GCF_019054845.1. NCBI lineage: Eukaryota > Metazoa > Chordata > Mammalia > Rodentia > Heteromyidae > Dipodomys > Dipodomys spectabilis. The sequence goes on along the minus strand of NW_024870835.1, from coordinate 3,282,395 downwards.
ATGCTTTTTGGAGTCACTCATGGACAATATTACCATAGCTGGGAATGTTAATCTGCTTAAATTTACTAACACATATATTTTTCTCAAAGATACTAACAAAAATAAAGTAATTGGCCAGATGAGTGCCACACAACTGTAGTCCTAGCTACTCAGGAGGTTGATAGAAGAGTATTGCTTGAGCTTAAAAGTTCAAGGTCACCAGGTTCCCATGGCACTCCCCTGTAATCCTAGCTATTCAAGAGGCTGAGATTTGAGAATCACAGTTCAAAGCCAGCCCTGGCAGGAAAATCCAAGAGATTCTTATCTCCAATTAACCACCAGAAAACTGAAAGTGGCACTGTAGCTCAAGTGGTAGAGCGCTAGCCTTGAATTGAAGAGTTCAGTGACAGTGTCTAGGCCCAGAGTTCAAGCTCCACAACTGACCAAAAGAAAAAAAGTTCACGGTCATCCTGGACAACATAGTTCCCTGTACTCTCAGAGACAATAGATTAAACACAATTTTAAATGAGATGATAAAAATAAAGCAAAATACAATGAAATTTGCCTTTATTTAACAAGCCATTCAAATCAGTGATAAAACTGTGATATTCCTTATAAATGTCAATGTTTTTAAAAGGTAAAAAGTTTTGTTTATGGACCATGACACTTTATTTAAAGATAAAAATGACATCTAGCTTAGCTTTCTCTCCAAAGAAGTAGTATCTCTGTTACCAAACCAACATGGTTTATAAAAAAAAAAAAGAATAACTCAGTTGCAATAATAATAAAACAGCCAACTTGTATGTGTTGTTTGTACCAGAAATGTTTCTAAGAGTGTTACATCTATTAACTTGTTTAATCTGTACAACCACTTTATCAAGTAGGTACCTTGGGCTATAGCTCCGACATAGGATGATCCTAAAGGCTCATGTGTTGAAGGCTTGGTCCCCAGCTAAGGAGTGACTCAGTTGGATCATGAAGCTGCATCAATGGTTTAACTCCACTATTGAATTCATACTAAAGAAGCTATCAGGAGGTAGAACCTAATTGAAGGAAATAGGTCACTGAGGGCCTTCCTTTGAAGGGTAGCTCTTGCCCTGGCCATGTGAACCGAGCTATGATGATTCTGCCTTATCACAGCCCAGAAGAAATGGAGCCAAGTGATCACAAACTGAAACCTTCTAAACTGTGAGGCAAAAGAAATTCTTCCTTTCTTAAGTTTACTAAGTCTGACTAACACATTTAGGATCCACATTTTGAAGAAAATATTTTTTTTAAAAAAGCAACTAATGAACAAAGGTCATACCAGGGACTGGGAGAATACCTGAGATCTAAATTTAAACAGTCAAGCTGAGTGCTGATGCCTGTAATCCCAGTTACTTAGAAGGCTGAGTTCTAAGGATTGTGGTTCAAAACCAGCCTGGGCAGGAAAGTTTGTAAGACTCTTACCTGCAGGTAAATCACAGAAAAGCTGGAAGTGGTAATATGGCTCAAGTGGTAGAGTTCTAGCCTTGAGCTCAGGGACAGCATTAAGGCGCAGAGTTCCAGCCTCAGGACCAGCAAAAAATAATAATAATAATAATAATAATAATATCTAAACCATCTATCTACAAATGATATACTTTTTAACCAATACACTGCACAGTCAAGACTACAAAATTGGGCTGGGAAGGTGGCTCAGTGGTAGAGCGCTTGCCTTGCATGCCTGAGGCCCTGGGTTCGATTCCTCAGCACCACATAAGCAAAAAGAAAAAAGCTGGAAGTGGCACTGTAGCTCAAGTGGTAGAGCGCTAGCCTTGAGCTGAAGAGCTGAGGGACAGCGCCCAGGCCCAGAGTTCAGGCCCCACGACCGGACCCCAAAAAAAAAAAAAAAAAAGACTACAAAATTCACCCTTGCTGGTATAAGAACAATATGATCACTAATCACTGGAACTTTCAAATAGATGAAACTTTTTCCACACTTGCACACCAAAGAAGCCCAATAATCTATTTATTCGCTTTGGTCTCTCTTCACAGCACATATACACAAGTAGGGAATCTTGTGGTGGTATGGAGTCATTCCAACCAAATTAAGGAATTCCTTCACTGCCTTCCCAAGGATTTCATACAATTGAGTGTTGATCCCAACAGAAATCCCATGGCTTACCGATAATCTAAGGAACCATTTACCAAGGAATTGCTTCCAATATCACAAACTCCAACCCCTTTTAATAATGGAAGCATGAAGACAAGAAACCAAATCAAAAATTCACCATTCCATTTTAGATAATAGTTCCAATGTCTATAGCAGGGCAATTAATAAATTGCCAACTAAACTATTTCATGTTTCCCTACTTACTTGCTTTAAAGCTTAAAGAGCCTCCTGAGAAAAACAGCATTCAGATAATAATAAACAAATACCTGAGTGGAAAAAATGGGGGAAAAATGGATCTGGAGCCCCTCTACCTGAGATGTGTAATTTAGCAGCGGTACTTTCTACTTTGCCTGGCTTTACTTTGTAACTCACTCTTTCCCTCCACATACATTCCTTCCTTGGTGATATTTATTTAACCACATATGTGTGTGTGTGTTAACAGGTAGAAACGTCTTCTAAAAATGACCAGCTCTATCAAGGAAACAAAACCTCATGAAAATTTAAAGCTGAAGACCTTGGCTGAAATTTCCAAATGGCTTTAACAGACTTTAGAATAAACAAACCCAATCCTTAAGTTTCAGTTTCTCAAGTAAGACTAACTTATTCAACCTAATTTCTAAGATACTGCAATATTTCATACTTGGCTAAACTTTGTTGCATGCCCTATGCAACTCTTTGAACCAGTGTATTTTACAGAGCATACATCCCACCCCAAGTTCCTCCCTGTAAGAAGTAGCATTTCATTTTCCCAATCCCTTTTTGGTAAATTATTTCATGGAACTTTACTCCTTGGGAAAAAAAGTCCAGAAGAAATGTTTTCTAGTGAATTGAATCCACCAAACATTTTGAGTTCTATAAATTTCAAGTTGATCATGAGCTTAACAAGCAGCCTTTCCCATGACATTTTCTTTTCAAAAACGATCCAAAGCAATCTATAAAGTTACAAGTGCTAAAATTTCAAATCAGACAGGAAAAAAATGCTGATGACTAAGATGAAAGTGTATCTGACTTCAATATTCAACAAAGAACTACTTATACTAACATCACTTTATATAAACTCACAATAATAACACAAACTATCTGGAAGCCTATAAAAACATAAATTCTATGGAAAAAAATGAAAATTATGTATTGTTTACCTCTCATTTTGATGGAGTTGTTTTTAATTGAACATTAATGCCACAACTTCTAGACACAGAGAAATTACCTACGATTTATGTAGGAGTAGACTTTTATAACCTCTTGAAATCCATGTTAATCGTTAAGTCTATATTCAATCCCATCCCCCTATGTGCACACACTAAACTGGCTCTGATAAAATCAACAATTATACTTGCTTCCCTCTCTCAGTTGCCAAGTCATCAGATCCACCCACCCAGATCCCCTTATGACTGTAAAGTTTATGGATTACTTATTTCTCATGGTTTTCTTTTCCTGACACACTATAACCACTTTCCTTTTATAGAGCTCTGATCAATTCTCAGAAGCATAATGGGAATAGTGAGCAATGGTAGCAAAAGATGTTTCAAAGATTTTTCTTTGTTATTTGCAGTCTTATTTGCAAAGAACTTTATAATCATACCAACAAGCTAGAAAAGGAAGAATCCAGAATCCCTCTTAACACAGATAAATTTAGGCTAAGCAGAAGACCACCCAGTAGACACCAGGTAGAGCTGAGAGCCAAGTTAACCAGTGCTGCCTCTATCTTTTTAATTTCCTAAGCCACCAAATTCCAACTTTTTCTTTATAATTAAAGTTGATGTGACTCATGTGAAGCATTCAGCCTCTTCACTGTCTATAGCACCACTAGGAAATAAGCTGTAACTGCTAGCATATCTCCAACTACAGTTCATGTGAGGGCTGGAAGGGAAAGTAGAGGCATTTTTGACAAAAGAAAGAATGAGAATACCTATGAACCAAAGGGCTAGTGCAAAATTAGGATGAGCTTTGAGTTCTTTATAAGCTTTGTTCCTGTGGGCCCCACATACTCTGGCACCGTTCAAAAGTAATGTGTTAATTGTTGTTCTTGGTAATAATGAAATTATCCAAAAAAATCTTAGATTTATTTAGGAAACAGTTTTAATGAAATGTTTAAAAAAAAAAAAAAAAAGGAACGGAAGACTAGTATCAGCAAGTCCCACATAAACTCATATTCAGCAAGACTTGTAAAATATATCATTAAAAACTACCAGGTTACCCATGGTATAACCTCTGTTTTCACTGTATTTTATGTCGGTGCCCTGCATCTTGTATATACATTTTCTTAATTTGGGGACGGAAAGGGAAATAACAAAAATGCTTAAGTAAGGATACAGGTTGACCCATTGTAACAATGAGATGTACAAGACACTATGTTGAAAATGAAATTTACAACTTTGGGGGTGGGGAGGGAAGAGCTGGGGAGGTGGAGAGGGAAGGGATGGTAGGGGAAAAAGAAGGGAGGAGGTAACAATGCTCAATAGGAAATGTACTCATTACCTTATTTATGTAACTGTAACCCCTCTGTACAGTATTTCTACAATAAAAAGAACATTTTAAAAAACAAGAAGGTTAAAATAAAATAGATTTTTATGCAAAAAATACATATAAGACATACAAAAAGACTTTAATTGCATGGATCTCCAGAAAGTACCAGAGACTATCTGAGAATCTGACATTATAAGTAATAGGTGATTTTTCTTCACAACCAGACATCATCCAGAAGTTCTCATTTTATGGTCGGAGTTAGTATAACTTATCTTCATGAATCTTGGAATAACTTTAAATGCCATTTATTATTTTTTAAGCCTTCAATTCTCAATACCAAGTATAACTATGTAGAAAAGGATTTCACAGCCAGCTGTCAGTGGCTTACACCTATAATCCTAGCTCCTCAGGAAGCTGAGATGTGAGGATCACCGTTCAAAGCAAGCCCATGCAGGAAAGTCAGTGGGACTCTTATGTCCAATTAATCATCCGAAAACCAGAAGTGGCACTGTGAGTCAAAGTGGTAGAGCACTAGCCTTGAGCGAAAAAGCTCAGGGACAGCATCCTAAGCTCAAGGCCCAAGACCGACCCCCCCCCCCCCAAGAAAAAAAAAGAGATCGTTTTTGTTATTTCTTACTCCAAAACATTTCAAAAGTGCTTACATTGATAGTCACATGGAGGTAGAACATGCATTCACTCACTAACTCTAAAAGTACCAGGTGCTATGCACATATGGTATTTAGTGCCCAAGGCTTGATGACGGAAGAAAAAGGTACAAATTCCTTCACCCAGCTCTTCACTCTGAGTGGAACTCCACATACCCATCTGACCTTGATTTACCCATCATACTCATTAAATAGCATGTGCTGAGCACCTACTGGGCCAGCCAGTGTGTTTGCAATGAATATATTGTTTAAATAAAATCCTGCTCATTTTCATTCCTCTCTTTTGCAATGAGTCCAAATATTAATGCTAGTGTTCACCAGACTTCCTCAATGAATCTAGTCAAATTACTTGACCTTTTAAACATTCTTATCTTACAGATCTAGAAGACAGGAAACAAACAGGGAGCTTGAATATGTGACTTAGGTTTTTGTATTTGCATTAGAAACTCTCCTAAGCTTCTAGCAGAAACAAGTAGTATATTTTTAAATTTACAAATCAACCATACAGACACAACACTGCCAACAAAAGAAAATGCTCCTGTAATAATTCTAATTTCAAGGAAATGTCACAAATTAAAATTTACAAATCGCTAAATCAGGTATTTCTCCTTAGCGGAAAGCAAGTCCAGTTGCTAGGTCTACCAGTTATCCCCACCCTTGAGAACCACACTGACTTTCTTCCACATAAGAATTTTCCCTTTCCTCTCTGTTCCATTCCAAATACTATTTGTTCAAACTGAATAAATTTTACATTTATGACTTCTAGCTGGCATCACACTTTCTACCTAACATTTTTCATATAACTCTCTCATTAAAGGGACATTAATGATTTAAATCAGACCAATTTCACTTCCTTACCCCAAAACTTAATTTCCTGTACAGTGCTGCTTTCATTTCACCTTTAGGGGGAAAAAAATCTCAGTTCACAATTTTTAAAGACCTCTGTTCCTTATTACTTAAGAAAATTCATAGCCTGGCACAATATGAGCTATATTGATAGATTGCTGCAAATTCTACTCCTTGCTCTTTCCAATAGAAGAAGAACACTTCTAGTCATCTTTAAAAAAAAAATCAGTTCCATATCTGAGCTCTTGAATCTTATTTTAAAATTTGCTAAAACTTATTTTAAAATTTATTTTAAAAATCACTGAACATATCCAGGCACGGTGGCTCACTGTGTAGTCTTAGCTACTAAGGAGGCTGAGATCTGAGAATTGCGGTTCAAAGCCAGCCCAAGGCAGAAAATTCCCTGAGACTCTTATCTCCAATAAACTACAAAATAACCATGCCAGAATGGAGCTGTGGCTCAAGTGTGAGGCGCTAATCTTGAACAAAAAAAGCTCAGACATTAACCAGGCCCTGAGTTTAAGACCTAGGACCAGCAAAAAGAAAAAAAATACTAAACACACACACACACACACACACACACACACACACACACACACACACACAAATGGATGCCAGGAGTAAAACACACTCACAAAACATTACAACAGTCAATGATAAAGTGCAATAGAACAGAAAAACAGAGAAAGATTCTTATCTAGTACACAAAAATTCTCAGTGAAACCAAGTTCTGAAAAACAGTGCTGATTCTGTGAATTTTCAATTCTTAAATGACCTCACCTACCACACTCTGTTAAGGATACTCACTTGCTCTCTATAAAATATTCCTAAAATGCCCTCCCACAGAAGAAAGTACTCTTCCAGTAATAATGTCAATAATGCCAATAACTCCTACCTGGTTTTTGCTTGGTTGCTATTTGCTCCTGCAGCTATTTGATTTTATTATTTTGTAATCTAGTGAAATAAAGGGGGGAGGACCTACTAATGAAATGAGGGCAAAAATGATTGCTTTCATGTTAGGGGCCTAGCTCACGTGGTAAAGTGATAACTCCAGGCACAGCATCCTTATTTCAAACCAAGAGACCACTTTGGAAAACCTAAATTAAGTGCCTTGCATATAATCAGTGAAGTGGAACAGCTGCATTAATATCTGCTCAATGAACTGTGGAAAGAGAATTGAGGATAAATTTCATCTTAACTTTGTTTGTTTCTAATTAATATACAACCTAACCAGAACTAGGCCAGGTTGTGAAGTTCCTGTATGGTTAAGCAGGAAAAATAAAGTGCCTGGTGGTGGCAATTCACATCAATTGCCCTCCTCCCTTGCTGCCAGACTAGCCTTTGTCTAGCCAGTATTCCTCCTGAAGGTCATTTACCTGACCCCAACAAATCATTCTGTGACCTCAACCTTAAACAGTTCTCTGGTTTATTTTCATGCTGGAAATAGCATCTTTGGTTTTAAACTGTATCCTGTGTAGGTTTACACATGAATCAGCCCCTAATCTGCATTTTTTACCAGCTAAAACTAAGCTCTTGAACACACAAAGCTGAGCAATCTCAAAACTTTAAATCTTACTGGTATATGACATTTCACTGCAATAATCTTCAAATTAATCTATGGGATGGACATGTAGTTCTTCTCTGGGTGCTGGTGGCTCACACCTGTAATCTTAGCTACTCAGGAAGCTAAAATCTGAGGACCGCCTACAGTTCAAAGCCAGCCGGGGCAGTGAAGTCCATGAGACTCTTATCTCCAATTAACCAGCAGGAAACCCAAAGTGGTACTGTGGCTCAAAACGGTAGAGCACTAGCCTTGAGTGAAAAGGCTCAATGACAGCACCCAAACAAGAAATATATCTCTTTATCTTCGACTTTCTTGTATCCTTTTTTTTTTTTGCTAGTCATGGGGCTTGAACTCTGGGCCCTGGGCTGCTGTCCCTCAGCTCTTCAGCTCAAGGTGAGCGCTCTACCACTTGAGCCATACCACCACTTCCAGCTTTCTGAGTGGTTTATTGGAGGTAAGAGTCTCACTGGCTTTGAACCACGATCCTCAGATCTCAGCCTCCTGAGAAGCTAGGATTACAGGTGTGAGCCACTGGCACCTGGCATTGTATCCTCTTTCTTAATAACAATATACCACAGGGCACCTGTGGCTCAGGCCTGTACTACTAGCTACTGAGGAGGCTGGATCTGAGGAGAGCAGTTCAAAGCCCACCAAGGCAGGAAAGTCCCTGGGACTCTTACCTCCAATAAGTTACCCTCTTACCCTCTTTTTCCCTCTATCCTTCTCTTGATTCCTAAAATGAGCATTCCAGGGCAACCACCTTCACTAGGTATATTGCCCACGAGCATAAAACCTCTAGAGCACCAGCTAGCCAGGAAGAAAGCAGAAATAAACTAGTCTTGTTACCAATAAATAAATAAATAAGGCATTTAAAAGCAGGAAAATGAATGATTTAATGACTCTGATTGCTTCAAACTGAATTAAAAGAAGGTCTAATATTTGAGTCTTTAAACAATTAATCATTGAAAATAATTTCACAATAAGCTGTGTGTCAGTGGCTCATGCCTGTAATCCTAACTACTCAGAAGGCTGAAATCTGAGGATCATAGTTTGAAATAAGCCTGAGCCGGAAATCCATGAGACTCTTATCTCCAATTAACCAGCAAAAAGCTGGAAATGGAAGAATGGTTCAAGGGGTAGAGTGCTTACCTTGGGGCAAAAAAAACTCAGGAACAATGTCCAAGTCCTAAGGTAAGCCCCAAGACCAGCATGTGTGTACACACACATGCATGAACACACACACAACAATCATAATTTACAGTAAAATACTGTGTGAGTTTACCCATGTAACTTCAAAAAGAGTTTAAAAAAAAAAAAAACAAAAACAAAAAAAACCTGACTTTCCAGTAAAGCTTCCTCCTTTTTCATCTTTGGGGACAAATTTTTCCAGTACCTATGTCTATTTTTAAAAATAAAAAATAAATTCAAACTACTAAAGGGCTGGGGCCCTGGGTTTGATCCACAGTACTGTAGGGGTGAGGAGAGAGATGGACAGGAATGAGAGAAAGAGAAAAGCTAGAGACAGAGACAGACAGAAGCTAGAGGGACAGAGAAAGAGAGATGGTGCCAATTTTTTTATCTGGTAAAAAGTAACATAGGTTGTTAGGGATAAATATTTCAAGAACATATTTTATTAATCATTTACTAGAATCTCAATATAATCCTATTATTCTGACCAATGTTAGCGTATTAAAGATGAAATGCTCAATTACTTCTGCATTGTGTTTATAACACTAGACCATCTTAAATTTTAAGTTTTTATTAATTTTTATATCAGTTATGACATGAAAATCCACAAAAGACTTTGAGACATGAACATGTATTATGTTAGAACAAAAATCTGAGGAAAATTGGGATTAAAAAAGGAATTCATGTAATCAAGAGGAAATAGGTTCCAGTTAAATAGTTGGCTTAAAAGTGGTTGCTATGAAACTGTTAAGAGTTTTATCAGTTGCACATAAATGTATTTTGCAGAGCATTTATTTTTAAATGTCAGTTTTTGAACCAGGCATGGTGGTATATATCTGCAATCCCAGCACTTAGAAGACAGAAAAAGAAGAATCAAGAGTTAGAAGCACATTGGGACTACATAGCAAGTTCGAGGTCAGTGCTGAAGTGCTGACCCTTTCTCAATCTAACCAAAAAAAAAAAATTTATTCCAGTTTTACAATATGCACAAAATTATATTTTTTGAAGCATGCTAAACTTAAGATGAAAATCTGTATCAACACAAGAATTGAAGACCACAAAACTACAGTGTAGTGTACAGTATCTTTATCCACTGACTTTCCTGCAGAGGAAAGCATTTGCCTACCTATCCAGCCCTTTCCTAATAATAGCCCCTCAATTCACGCTTATAATTGAAATCTCAAAGAACATCATTTCCTCTATTGGTTTTGCATTTTCCCAGCCCCTCATCTCTGTTTATACTGCAAAGGCACAGCCTACCCTCCCAAGCTCTAACTCTCTATCAGGTCCAGTCTTCTTGGTTAGAGCTGTGAGCTACTAATTTGATAAGGGGATAGAACTAACACAGTGTAGTAAAGTGCAAGGTAGGTAACTGGCTTCAAAATCTGGCTCTATAATTTTCTAATTTAAGCCAGTTATTTTTAGCTTTCTATGTTCTAGTTTACTCTTCCATAAAACGGAGACTAAAACCAATAGTCCCTGAATATGATTTTTTAAATCTATGAAATAACAAGTTAATGTAATTAAAATCCTTAAAGCACTGCTTGACACAGTTTTCTATTATATCAGTAATGGAGCACTGCCCCCAATGAGCAGTGCCCCAGTTTCCATAATGACACCCCAGTACAGATTTTCACTATATACACTCAAGAGCACATCTTTACAATAGCTACTTCATCTTACCATCTCAGTCTATTTATTTAGTTGTAAAGAACAAACAAGCCCATCTAGGACACATTTTTCCCTTTCCACAGGTAGACAGCCACTGAAAGCACTAGAGGGTACATAAAAACTCTATAGATATCAACTAAGGTGAGAAACATAAGCAAGGGTATTTTAGCTAGCAAGTAATTTCACCCCATCTTTTCTAATGATCTCTGCATTTTTGTGTCAACTGTGTGTCAAAAATAAGAAAGAGGCCTAGCACCGGTGGCTCATGCCTGTAATCCTAGCTACTCAAGAGACTAAGCTCTGAAGACCAACATTCAAAGCCAGTCTGGGCAGGAAAGTCTATGAGATTCTTATCTCCAAATAATCACCAAAAAGACAGAGGTAGAGCTGTGGCTCAAGTAGTAGAGTGTTTGAGTTGAGCACAAAAGCTTAAGGACACACTCAGGCCCTGAGTTCATACCCCAGGACCAACACAAAAGAAGAAAAAAATGCAGAGGAGGAAAAAAGGAAGAGAAAAGGAGGAGGAAGAAAATTCAGCAAGAAGAGGCTTCCCCCAAAACTGGTCAGACTTTACTTTCTTAAATAATGTCCTTGATAAGGATACCTCTGCCTGCTCTTCACCAGCCTGTCAGGCTACAACTGTAAAAAGGAAAAGAAAAAGGCACACAAGGCAGAAGTAGTTCTAAAGGCAGGCAGGGGGAACAACTAGAGGATTTTACTTCAGTAATTACTGCAATATCCCCCAGTCAACCCTAAAACACTACTGAGAAGAATAGTTTTTAATAATTTGAAATGATAAATGTGACCCCACATTTGCCCTGGGGGAAAGACCTCTTTTTGAAGCTAATGCCAATATAACTTTTTAATTGCAATGAACTTAAGCCTCACTTGTAACGAAAATAAAAACCAACAAACCTCTTCAGCTCCCAGGTTGAAGAACAGGCTCTTTATAAATACTATAGCACCCAAGGGCATTAGAATCAGGAGGTATGTTTGTATGAAATACAATGACTGACTCAGACAGGAGTAGTGATCAAGAGTCCGTCTTTTTAAACAAACTCCCAGGGAATTCTTGAGTATACCATAGTTTTATAACCACTGCGGGAAAGACATCCCTGGAATATCACTTAGAAATGCAATTCATATTCACTTTACCACCCTGTTGGCATCATTTTTGTTGGAACCATGACTATAAACTCCTTTGCTGTTGAAATTTCCAGGTATTGCAACCAGAATAAAGAGAATATCTTTCTAGTAGTTTTTACATAATGGTCCCAACAGGTTTGATGTGGTTAATGTGGCAACCACTAGTTTGTGTAGTTGCTGCTATTGTTGTTGCTACCCCCTACAAAAAGACAGAAAGGTAAGAGTGGGCTGAAGCATAAAGCTGATTTATCAAGTCCACCACTGTGGTCAAGGGACCCAAAGAAAACAAAGGGGGCTATATGCCACTGGGTAATCATGTATTATGTATATGACATATTTATTTATTCATTTCATTAATCCATCCATCCATTCATTCATTCTGGAACTGTGGTTTGAATGTGGGGTCTTGTGCTCTCACTAGGTTTTTTCACTCATAGCTGGAGCTCTACCACTGAGCCAAATCTCCAATTCTAGCTTTTTATTAGTTACTAGTAAATGAGTCTTAAGGATTTATCTGCCTGTGCTCCAAAGTGTGATTCTCATGTTACAGCCTCTTGGGTAGCTTGGATTATAAGGATGAGCCACCAGCTCTCGACATGGGTAATCATTTTAACTCATTCTTCACTGACTAGTTTCCCTAATTTGTATTTATTACAAATAATTTTATGTAAAAATGCACAGTTCTGGCCAGGCACCGGTGGCTCACACCTGTAATCCTAGCTACTCAGAAGGCTGAGATCTGAAGATTGTGCTTTGCAGCCAGCCCAGGCAGAAAAGTCTGTGAAGCTCTTACCACCAATGAAAACCACTCAGAAAAAGCCGGAAGTGGTGCTGTGGCTCAAGTGGTAGAGTGCTAACCTTGAGCACAAAGAGGCTCAGGGACAGCACCCAAGTTCTGAGTTCAAAACCCAGGACCAGAAAAAAAAAATGCACAGTTTTGGCACTTCATGAGTATACTTTAAAAGACTAGTAGCTGGGCTCCAGTGGCTCACAACTGTAATCCTCGCTACTCAGGAGGCTGAGATCTGAGGATCACAGTTCAAAGCCAGACAGGGCAGGAAAGTCCGTGAGACTCTTATCTCCAATAAACCAATAGAAAACTGGAAGTGGCGCTGTGGCTCAAGTGATAGAGCACTCGCCTTGAGCTGAAGAGCGCAGGGACAGCGCCCAAGCCCAGAGTTCAAGTCCTACAACCGACGCACACACACACACACACACACACACACACAAATGATGAGTATAAAATATTCTTGCTGGAGTATTTATGTTCCTAAGCCAAGAAAGTAATTTTTTCCTTTAGAAAATATATTTTTGTCTACTTTTAAGAGCTCAGACATGTTTGATTTCCTGTTATTAAAAGGCAACATAAAATAAACAAAGCTCTGGTAACTGATTGAAGTGTGTTGATATCCAAGTTAACATTCCAGTTTCTAAGCTGGTTTTAGTAGATACTAAGAAGAGATTTTTACTTGGAGCAAGAGCAAGAAAAGCAAACTGACAGGAAGAAACTCCTCTTTTCTTTTTGGCATTCCACTTGAACTTACCTGAATTCCTTATCACCCTCTCTACCCTTGTATACAATAAGTTTATGAGATAGGGATACATGTTTCAAAACCAAAGTCTTAAGGGGTAGGAAAGGAAACATGGTGATAGATCTCATTATTGCAGTCTTTGGACAAAAAACTTTGACTGTTTAGAAAGCATCATTGTGCATCCATCAATCTGAGTGTTAATTCCACCCAAGTGACACATAAGAAAGTACTCATGCTATCAGTACTGAGTAACTGTTAACATTACTGCCTAAGGGAACACAAAGGATTTATGTAGGGTACAGTCACGCAAGAATGGAGGATATGTACAACAAAGTTTTGATAAACAGAAAAACTGACTTTCTGCCAAACACAAAGGTTTTAGAGCAAAAAGAGAACTAAGAGTCAGATGACTTGGTCTCCTAACCAAACTAGTCATTTTACTTCAGGAAAAGCTGGGTAAACTGTCAATGCCCTTAGTTTTATCACATATAAAAATGAGTAAGAGGGGCTGGGAAGGTGGCTAAGTGGTAGAGTGCTTGCCTTGCATGCCTGAGGCCCTGGGTTCGATTCCTCAGCACCACATAAGCAAAAAGAAAAGAGCCGGAAGTGGCGCTGTGGCTTAAGTGGTAGAGCACTAGCCTTGAGCTGAAGAGCTGAGGGACAGCGCCCAGGCCCAGAGTTCAGGCCCCACAATCGGACCCCAAAAAAAAAAATGAGTAAGAGTTAGGTGTCATGATTCCCAAGAGCTCCAAAAGTAACAAGATTTTATATATATATATATATATATATATATATATATATACATACACATACACATATATACATATACATACATATATATGTGTGTATATGTATATATGTGTATGTATATATGTATGTATGTGTGTATATATATATATATATATATATATATATATTTCCTAGGGCTTGAATGCGGGCCTGGGCACTGTCCCTGAGCTTTTTCACTTTTTCATTCAAGGCTTGTACTCTACCATTTGAGCCACAGCTCCATTTCTGGCTTTTTTGGTAGTTAACTGGACATAAGATCTCAATGATAGGTGTGAGCCACCAGCACTCAGCTGATACTGTGCTTTTTAAAAAAAAATTATTGTCAAGGTGATGTACAGAGGGGTTATAGTTATACAAGTAACTTGTCTAACTTGTTACCCCTTCCCTCACTTTTCTCCCTCTTTCCCGTCCTCCAATCCCCCCCACACACAAGTTGTACAGATCATTTCCAACGTATTGTGAGTATTGCAGTTACATAGGTTCCCCCTTTGTCCTTGTCTCACCATTTTGTGGTTCCCCTTTGATCCTGTACTTTTTACACAATCTCAGGTCTTTTTCTCTGTACTAACAAAGATAGAACACATTGTAAAGTTTATAAAGAGATCCATTACTGTCTTATTACTCCTACTGTGGGTTGAGGAATTATAAGTCTGTGAAATAGTAAAGTAATACCTGCCATGCACAAGCTGAAGTAAGAAAAAAGACAATCAGGAATAACATCTGGATGCTCAGGCACCAAATCTTTTGAATACATAAAAGCAGAAGGCATGTAAGCATTTAAAAAAAAATGTTAAGAGCCATGACTGCTTTTCTGGAAGACTCTCACTATTAAAATTAGCAAAAGGAAGAGTCACATTTGTACATACTAAGTAAGCATGATCTACACAAACCATACTGTTATTTATTCAACAAATATTTACCAAGCAACCCATTACATGCCAAAAGATTGGAATAGAACAGAAAACAAGATAAACAGTTCCTACAATTTGAAGCCAAATAAACATCAGGGGAACCAGGTAAGCCAAAATTAAAGAATTAATTACTACAAATCTGGTGTCTGCATCATAAATACATAGATATAGATATAGATATATGTTGCTCCAAGAAAATTTAATAGTATGAAACTAAATGTAAAGGTACTGAAGACTTTTCCCAGGGAATACATTATCTGAAGTTTTTAAGGATCACAGGATAAGACCACTGTATGTTCACAGGGAAATGCATCTAACAGAAATGGTAGTCTTAAACTCTATCAAATTTTATAACTGTAAATGGAGACACTTCAGATAATTTGGTTGCTCTGTTAAATTTTATATCTGAAAAACAAGGGACCAGGAAATATGTATTCACTTTAGTTAAACAGTACTACTATATTTTAAAAGTATACACACTGAAATCAACAAGGAAGGGCACATACATAAATAGAACTAAGAACAAGGAAATCGCTGACACACTTAATATTCTTTTTTCCCTTCTAAATAGCAACCTTAAAAACAAAAAAATCACTCAATTTTTAAGACTATCCCTCAAAATAATTATTCCCAGAGTAATTTAGTATAATTAAAACTTGTTAAAGACAAAAATTCCAGTCTTTTCCAGAGACCACCTGGGCAGTTCAGAATTATTCTTCTTCTATGCTAATGATTGCTGGTTTTAATCATCATCCTTATTTTTTTTAAATCACTGCATTCCACTTGACAATTTATGTTCCAAGTTTCCTTTCCAAAGCCTTCTTTAAAGTCCAAGGCAAATAAAAAACACCATCCACGGTTGCTTACAGAACTGACAAGGGATCCCTGACTCCAACAGACCTGGTAGACATCAATGATTCAAGTACTTTATGAAAATCTCCACACGACTCAAGTTTTTTTTTTTAAGTACAGAACTGAAGTTTATATCCGCAAATCTGTTTGATCTCTGCAGTTGCAAAACCATATGGCACACAGAGAAAAACAAATTATCTTTGCTTATGAAATAAGAACCTTCTGTAGGCTTTGGGACAGACCAACAGCTAGGATTGTCCTACTTGCTGCATATCACTATAATTAACTCTCTCTGATCCTTTTGAAGAATGTAGTTTTGGTTTTTGATTGTTTGGCTTTTGTGTAAAGGAAGAAAGGTTGGAGAATATCAGAGACAAGAAGTAAGCATCTCCACTGGAAGATGAAAGACAAAATAATTTCGATCTTCACTTTCTTTGTATATTGTGTACATAATATTTTAATATTTAATGCAATGACATTTATTGCTGAGAAGACATACAAAAGTCAGACATATCACTATTTACAATGTAGCACAGACCATTATGCTTGTGAAAAAAGCTATGCCCTTATACCAAATGACTGTAATTTCATAATAAAACCAGTTTCATCATCTGTATAATTTTCCCGACATTGGCTACAAGAATGAACAGGAAAAAAAGTGATGTGGAAATGGAAATTCAGTGATTTCAAAAATGGTGAATTCTGCTATCTTTGCTTCCAAGCATACCCCTCTATCACTCCGGTTCACAAGGTCTGCACATACTCAAAGTTCGAATATAGTTTTATACTTCTAAAATCAAAAGGTAAAGCATTATTATCTCTAAAGTAGTATGTAAAGGGATGTAAACATTGATCGATGACATCAACAGATGTTTTGTTGTTTGGGTTTTAGTTTTTTGGTTTTTTTTTTGGGGGGGGGGGTCGACCTAGAGCTTCAACTCAGGGCCTGGGGTTCTGTCCTTGAATCTCTCTATGTTCAAGGTTAGCGCTATACTACTTGAGCCACAGTGCCACTTCCAGCTTTTTCTGAGTAGTTTATGGGAGGTAAGAGTCTCACGGACTTTCTTGCCCAGTATGGCTTTGAACTGTGATCCTCATATCTCAGTCTCCTGAGTAGCTAGGATTACAGGGGTAAGCCACCAGTGCCCAGCACTAACAGACTTTTTTAAGCTATTTCATAAATACAGACAACTAATAAAAGAACTCTCAGTTCCAACAATGACAATTTCAGAGAAAATTTGGTTAAACAGATTCAGAAATGTAAAAAAGAAAAAAGAAAAAAAGAAATGCAAATGAAAAGAGCCAAGAAAAAAAGGAGCAACTTTTTAAAAATAGAGAATCCTTGTGGTTCAAAGCCAGCCTGGGCA
This sequence comes from Dipodomys spectabilis, assembly GCF_019054845.1. NCBI lineage: Eukaryota > Metazoa > Chordata > Mammalia > Rodentia > Heteromyidae > Dipodomys > Dipodomys spectabilis. The sequence continues at coordinate 3,265,285 of NW_024870835.1, read as the reverse complement.
GAAAAGTCCATGAGACTCTTATCTCCAATAAACCACCAGAAAACCGCAAGTGGCACTGTGGCTCAAGCGGTAGAGCGCTCACCTTGAGCTGAAAAGCTCAGGGACAGCACCCAAGCCTGGAGTTCAAGCCCCAAGACTGACAAAAAAAAAAATAAAGAATCCCTTTTCTTGGATACCCATGTAGTATTATATATTAAGGGAATGGATACCCATGTAGTATTATATATTAAGGGTGTGGATACCCATGTAGTATTATATATTAAGGGTGTTTAGAATATGATTAGGTAGAAAGAAGTTCTTAGTATGATTTCCTAAACCATTATTATTAATAATATTCAGAGATCCTATCTCTATTTCCACTGAGGGGAATCACTGAATGAAAGTATTTCCCTTAAATTTATGTGGTAAAACAAACAATATGGCATGTTCTCCTTTGAAGAACATAACTTCACATAACTAATGAAGTGTCATAGGTTGGTAAACACAAGAAACCTCACTCCATTCCCACCCAATGACAGCTTTGAGCCCAGTTGGCATCTAGCAGGGATCCCAGAATCCAGGGCTGAGAAGTATAGCAACTTCTCAGACCTGTCTGACAGGCTGGGGAATGGTTCCAAGAAGCAAACTAGGCAGAGTTCAAGAAAGAAACTTTATCTCCTCAGCTATGACCACCTTCAAACTTAAATACTTTCAAAAGATATAGATTACAAATACAATCCTGGGAAAATCACCACTATGTCACCAAGGAACAACCTTAATGGGTTTGTCGGGAATCTGATCTACTAAGTTCTAATCATCTTTACATGTTTTTCTTTAAAATCACTTGCTATACAGAGGCAAACTACAACGGAGAATACCTTCTATTCACTCACTATCTAAATTTGCTGTCCCTACTGAGAAAGGAAGTGGTATTACATATTTGGCAAATAATAGTTGAAGACAGCCTCTTGCTTTTCTTTTCTTCCAGTTGACATTTATTCAGATAAGCCAAACTCAATATTTCTGGATTCTTATTTGTGGGGAGAGAAACAGCTCAATAAAAGTCCATAGAACTGTTGGGGATAAACAGTATCTTTAGGTGCTGAGACTAATCAGTGTTTTCCAGCTTTCCTGCATGGTACTCTTAATTCTTACAACCTAAAGCTTCTAAGTTGGGTTAGAAAATCCATTGTTTTTTATTTTGGTTCGGGTTTTTCCCCCTCCCTTTCTACTTCACTGAAAGCCTTCTCTACATCTCTTGGCTACAGAAAAGAGAACAAAAGATTGTCAGATCTATAGATTTCCCTACTCAACCCTCCTTATGTGGTAAAGACGTTGTTACCTAGTGATGCATTAAGAAAAAGAAATGTCAGTGCAGGAACAACAAGCAGAACCTGCAATAAAAGAAAAAAGAATCAGCCTGAAGTCCTCATTACCCGTTACGACATAACAGGATGGGTTGGGTTTTTTTTTTTCTTTTTTTAAATGAATGAGTGAATCTAGCCCAAACAAATTCAGCCAGTAAAAATCCATCTACAGCACAAATTTTTACAGCAGCGTGTTGGAGTTTTCATGTTTTGAAAAATGAGACACTGACTGATACTCTTAGCCAAATATTCTGACCTGTCACCATTCTAAATATATAGGCCCATCTTTCAGCAAACAAATTATCAGGTAATATATCATTCCTGAACACACACTGCTCCCTAGAAGCTCTATAAATACAGAGTGATCAAGACTGGCAGTTACTAAGTGTAAAATGTTAAACACTACCAACTTCACTTGAGCCAAAGCCCCTTGTATCAATCAGAAGTCAGGTATCATAAAAAAGTTTTATGTACTAAAATTCTTTCAGGGGAAAGAAAATGAGCAGACAGAAAATAGATCATCTCTGAAATCCTTTATATGATCACAGAGAAAAAAGGAATGAACCCTAGACAACGAATACTCTGGTGCTTTTAGGAGTCTAGGATCAAGTGAATAAGTCTTGAATTGGCAGAAAATTGTAAATTCAAAGAAAAAAATAAACACACACCTTACATTGCCTACTAAAAGCAATATAAAGTAGACAAGTTTCTCAACACAGTAAAGACTATGAAAGATAACTAGGCACAGACCTCAGAAAGCAGTCGGGCAATCTCTTAGATTGTGTATTAGACAACAGCCAAACTCTTTTCTGAGGGCATAGGGTAGTTAAGTTCTTAAATCATTTAATTCTGCCAATTAGTTCCGCAACTATGGCATTAAAGAACTATGGATATTTATCCACTGGAAGTGGATCAAAAAGTGGGCTCTTAATGCCTATTAAATAGTGCTGAATTTCAAGCATGGCTGACCAAGGTCAAATCTGAACCAATGTGAAAACCTCCACTTCCCATCACTAATCCCTTGAGCCATCCATTCTTCTAAAAGGCAAATGTTTCATAGGCAGGGAAAGAACTACCACATGGCATAGGTAGCACTTAATATGACTGCTTTCTATATGAAGCTAGCTTACAGGCCTTCCATTTATCTATGTGACCTAAGTGAATGGATGTTCTGAGAACAATCACAAATGAAATCACTATATAGTACTGGCATGTATAGACAATAATCCAGTGCTTTAGTTCTTCTACTTTTTTAATTAGGTATAAAAATCTACAATTTATTGCCTAAACATGTACTTTCTTCCTAGTATTGAATTTTTCCCATCAATTGAGGAATAATACCTCACTAGCACTCCTTCACATTTAACAAGATTACCTTCTGTACATGCCACTGGTCAGTCTGTACAATGACCAAGCTGAGGCTCTATGCTGTTGACCACTACATTTAAACAACTTGGGAGTTCAGGAGTTGAGAGGGGTTGGGATCACAGTAAACTGCAAGGCAACTATATCCTTAGTGGGGCACATACATCAAAAACTAACTAATTTATTACCCAAAGAGGAACAGTTCCAGTATGTTCCACTGGGCTGAACAACCTATGGTTGCTCTCCACTCACCAAGATAGGAAAATTGTGGTACCCAGAGGTCTGTTGCGAGCCTGCTGCCATCAAAGCCATGAACAAAAAAAGGTGTTGTGAGTCTTGGCACATTCTAGTAGTCCTTCTGCATGGAGTCCTCTCTCTATCTCCTTCTTCTCTCACTCAAAAATATCTATACAAAGCAAAATAGTCTTTTGAAAATCCAAAGTCTTTTGTTGTGTAGGGACTGGGGACATAACTCAGCATGAAGCCCTTGCCTCACATGTTCAGAGGAGTTGTTCAGTCTCCAGCACGAAGGAAGGTTAGAAATGTTCCTTGACCCTTGTCCCTATGGAATTTGTCACTTTGCCATTGTATTTTTATATACTCCCAGAGCCATCATAATGGCTCTTATCTTTAATTGAATGAACAATATATGATTGTAAGGTCAAATAATATCTAGCCATATCTGGTGACAAAGTAGAGTCCTCTCTTCTCCCTGTGACCCCTATTAACCATTTGTTGTATATTGTTCCAGCTCACTTCCTACAGGCACATGTGGTTACCAGTTTACAACTCTAGCATATCTAACAGAGTTCATTCTACACACAAACAAAAACTGTCTTACTCTGTTTCTAGTACCTAGTACACTGTTGATACCAATAGCTGCTTGATAAAAATTTATTCAATCAATTATTAAAGGTTAAAGGAACAGAAGAGCAGGTACCTATGGCAGTTCTCTTGGTGGCTCTGCATACAAAGAAGTGTGTCCTTACATATATGTCTTAAGCTTGTGCTGTGCTCATCTAAGATTTGAAGAAGAGAAAGGGGCAGAATATGTATGAACACAGGGCTCCAAGTGATCAAATGACCAATAGTTGGCCAACACAGAGATAGTAGCATCCAGCTAGGCGCTGGTGGTTCATGCCTGTAATCCTAGCTACTCAGGAGGCTGAGATCTGAGGATCAAGATTCAAAGCCAGCCTGGGCAGGAAAAGTCCGTTAGATTTTTTTCTCCAAAAAAACCACCAGAAAACCAGAAGTGGCACTGTGGCTCAAGTGGCAGAGTGCTCGCCTTGAACTGAAGAGCTGAGGGACAGCACCCAGGCCCAGAGTTCAAGCCCATAACCAATAAAATAAGTAAACAAATAAACAAATAAAATGTCCAAAAAGACAGGTACCATCAAGATTCTGAGAGCCCGCTATGTTCCTGATCTCAGGTTAATGTTACCATCCTCAGCACAGCCCAGAAACTGGCCATAGGGACTGTTAAGGCATCAGCTTCTCGTATAGCTAGCTCTTACCTGCTTAGAAAATGTCTCTATTGTGTCTAAAAATGTGCAAACCTGTTACACATTCTCTCTTGGCTTTTTTAGTCAAACTTGGAGCTCTATCACTTGAGCTACATCTCCACTTCCTTAACTTTTTAAAGAGATCATTAGCCTTGTTAGTTCTAATCTCAATTTACCAAAATCACCAGTTGGTAGTCATCCCAAGCAATAATGGGCCTAGAATTTAAATGTCATGAGAAACTATTCTATGTCAAACTCATTTTAATAAATTTTGAGAGTTGAGCATTGCAATTAAATTTAATTAATTTTGTCCTTTAAAAGTTAACCATTTCCTTTCTAGAGCTCCAAGAAAGAATTACTTCAAGATTTGGCACCAAAAAAAAAAAAAAGATTTGGCACAAGAAATATTCCAAACTTGGTCAATAAAGTATCCCTAATACCAGGTACTGGTGGCTTATGCTTATAATCCTAGCTACTCAGGAGGCTGAGATCTGAGGATTGTAATTCAAAGCCAGCCCAGGCAGCAAAGCTTGTGAGACTCTTATCTCCAATTAAATCACAGAAAAAGCTGGAAGTGATGCTGTGGCTCAAATGGTAGAGTGCTAGCCTTTAGCAAAAGGTATTCCGGGACAGCACTCAGGCCCAGTTTAAGCCTCAGAATCAGCAAAATAGAAAAAAGAGTAACGCTGGTGTGATCATTATCTAGATTTACAGAATGGTTTCAGTGGCCAAAACACTAGGAATATATATTCAATAGTAACATATATTTTAAATAAATAAACTGGCATATTGGCTTATACATTAACTGAGCAGGTCTTCAGCTCAGAGTCAAGAATGACTACATACACTAATACGTGGCTTCCAGCCCTGAAAGCTAACAACTTGTGTTCTGAGAGACAAAGAAAGAGAGCCAGAAGAAAGATTCCAGTTTCAGGAACCTGTATTGTCAATTCACCATCATCACTCACCAAAATATTTACCTCAATCTCTCACCAAAAGCTGCTATCAGAGACAATTACAATTCAGACAAGGAGTCCTAGTTCTGTGGTTGATCAATAATTCCAAGGTTAAGAAACGAAGAAGAATTCAATATTGTAACCAGAAACAAATCAAATGTTTACATAGCCTGAAGTAATTGTGTGTGTGTGTGTGTGTGTGTGTGTGTGTGTGTGTGTTAGAAATTGTGAAATTTTTAAAGCATATGCCACCAAGGTATTTTTAGGATTAAATGATAAAATTCTAGGAATGATTTTAAAATATATTGTTAGGCAGAGAAAGTAAATGAGATTTGGGTAATGGTATTGATGACAGAGATTATCAATAAGTTAATAATTACTTAGGCTGAATGATGAACACATAAAGGTTTATTGTATTATCCTACTTTTCTGAGTACTTTCAATTTCAATAATAAAAAGCTGGGGGAGGGGCAAAAATGTATAACTAAATGCAAATAAATACTAATGACTTCTAGGTGAAGGGATTCTAGGATTTTTTTCCTGTGAATTTTTATACAATTACATAATACATATTAGAGTTCTGAAAAATAAATGCATATTACTGGCATGATAATGACACATGAACATGACATGTTCCTATCTGGAAGTCTAAGGAGGTCATTCTACTCCCAGCAAACCAAGCTACAGCAAGACCCACACTTCAAACCAGCGTGCTCTGAGGTCTACACACCTAGAATCTATACAGTTTTACACAAGGATGTAGCAAGAAGAGGATATTAAGAATCTTGGGCTGGGAAGGTGGCTCAGTGGTAGAGTGCTTGCCTTGCATGCATGAGTTCCTGGGTTCCATTCCTCAGCACCACATAAGCAGAAAAAGGTGGAAGTGGTCCTGTGGCTCAAGTGGCAGAGTGCTAGCCTTGAGCTGAAGAGCTCCAGCGCCCAGGCCCAGAGTTCAGGCCCCACGACCAACCAAAAAAAAAAGAATCAACAAAATAATTCCTTTTCCTGATGGGAAATATCTGTTTAAAAATATTTATTTCCCTCTTAGAGCTGATTGAGCCCTTGCTACATACAAGTCATCTGATTATATTTTTATCTAATCCTCTCAAAAGTCCAGACAGGAAAGACAAGTATTATCTTCATTTCAGAAATGGAGTGGAGCTGGTGTAAAGATTCTAACCAAGAATGTACAAATAAAATCTTTGCCTCAGGATGTCACAGAGAAAAATAGAAGTTTCTAAAGTACAAAGAAGATTTAATCTATTCAGAACATTCTATCCATGGCCTTGGATTACAATCTAATGCTAAATGAGGGTCACATCAACACTCCTCCTGTTTATCCATATGGAAAACAATAATAAATGGGAGGATGCTAAGAATTAAAGGCTCATAAACCTTAATAAAATCAACAAGAGCAGGTAGCAGCACAGCACTATACCGTCCACAAACTCACTGAGATGAGATAACTATTATTTCCATTATATAAAAACCTAGCTTCAGAAATGCAGTCCACTCTAAACAGCAATTATCTCCACTCCCAAATTATGAACTCCCAACCAGAACAGTCACCAAGATGCCTCAAGACTTTTCAAAGGCTGGGAACTGTTAGGAATTCTACACAAAGGATTCCCTGTAACGTATTTGAAACTATGCTTGACATTACAAAAAATACGTAAGCTGATGATGACAATCTATAATAAACCTTCAGTAAACTAGGGCTGTGATGATGTCCTAGGTATTTAGAACATTGTTTTAAGAGACTAGAAGATAACATTTTTCAATCAACTTTTCGACTTACAAGTTCCATGACTTTGAGCATGTCATCATTTAGCTATTTCCTTCTCATTCTTAGTCTCTTATTAAGGAGAGCTAACAACACCTACTTATATGTAAAGTACTAGCTTGGTGCTTGGAACTCAACTGAAAGCAGAACTTCCATAAAAGCTTCTTCCCTGTGGTGTGCTGAAGTTTTTACTGGCAAGTACTCTTTCTCCTTCAGGAACTCCAAGGGGAAAATGAACCCTGGCTCCCCATTCGTGGATCAAAGTAATGCCCAGCTGGCCCAAACTACCTCCCCTCCCCTGTCCTCACACAATAACAGCTTTATAGTAAAGATCTTCAAATTGTGGGGATTTAGTTCACTAACTCTCTTATTTTGCAATGCTATAATTTTACTTTATTGGACTTTCAGATAGGCTTTGTTTGGCATTTGATTATTTCAGCGCCAACTTCCCACTTAAAATTCTAGACCTTGGCTTTGATAGTAGAATATGAAAAATGCTGGGACATAGTATCTGTCCAAGGGACAAAAATGCTGTGAGCAGACAGCAACTGCTTTATTTATTTAAACAGTAACAACAGTTAGAATTCCTAAGAATCAAGTCACAGAATCTTAATATTCTTCCAGCAACCTTACTAGCTTGGGAAAAATAAAATTAAGGACTTAAGTGTATTTTGTGTTTTCAATGGTCAATATTAATGTAATCAAATTAATAAACCTAAACATACATGCTACATTTTCAAACAAGCATAAAAATTACTTCACCTATACTTATTATAGTTTTAACTATTTTTCAAGCTAATTTACTTAGGACTAGTTTTGTGTAAGTAAGATTCTTGGCATGCCTATTACCAAATAGGTTTAGATATAGGTACATTTATGACATGAATAGAAAGGAGGACTCTGAACCCTGAAGAGTTTTTCAGTTTGTCAGTGTGATACAGAAGTTAAACATTTAAATAAAATTAAAACTTCAAAGACTCAACTTTCATGAATAACACTGTCAAATACATTTCATTTCAAATTCAGTAGCACTCTAGGAATTTAAATCAATACTGATTACAGTTTCAAAAGCAAGCCTTAAAATAAAAAACCTATTGGTCTGTTCCAGTCCACAACTAATATTTTTTAACTCCTTTTGACTCTCTCTTCTCACTTAGAAAAGGCAGGGTTAAGGACTAAGTAGACTCTGACCTTAAATGTAACTTGAAAAAGCCATTGCCTAAAGCTGAGTTATACACACACACTTTATAAACTAACTGCACAATTGCTAGACTGTATTTCCTACAAAGAAGAACTACTAGGTAAAACTCTTTGCCTTACAACTCACCAGATAGAGAAGACCTTCACTGCCTAGGGTAAGACAAATAGTAGCTGAGCCTCACAAACAAAACAAAGACCACCACATGTACTCACACATGTATATATACCCCTTAGGAAACAAACTTATTTTCATAAAGTGCTACTTAACATCACAAAGGAATAAATGTTTTAACTAAGTCTTACAAATACAAATGATTTACACCTTCCAACGAAAGCTTTCAATTTCCTAACAAAAAAGCAAAAATAAGGTTCCTCAAAAGACTATGCATAGAGCTCCCCTATGACCCAGCATTCCCACTTCTAGGCCTTTACCTAAATGATCACAAACAAGGCCACACTAAAATTACCAGCACAACTACGTTTATTGCAGCATTATTCACCACAGCTAAGATACAGAAGCAGCCCTAAGATACAGAAGCAATCCCCTCAGTAGATGAATGGATCAAGAAAACGTGGTATATACATACAATGGAATTCTATGCTTCCAGCAGAAAGAATGATATTTTTTAGGAGATGGAAAGACTTTGAAAAAAATCGTATTAAGTGAAATAAACCAGACCCAAAGAAATATAGGTGCCATAGTTTCCCTCTTTTGCAACAATTAGTATACGTCTAGGATAATTTTATCAGATGAGCAGAAAAGCTCAAAAGCTTGTACATATGACCATATAGGATGATGCTACGCAAAATGAAGCCCAAGATATGGACACAAGAGGTCTTTCTTTGCTCCTGTTGTTGTTTTTAATGTACTATTTGATTTTTTTGTTTCCTATGTATGTTCTTGCTCTTGTTGTCACTGTACTTGATTTTGGTACCTTGCATTTTGTATATACATTTGTCTAATTCGGGGAGGGGAAAGGGAATAACAAAGCACTGAAACAAGGACACGGGATGATCCATTGCAACAATGATTCCCACAAGACAGTATATCGGAAATGAACTTTAAGACTTGGGGTGAGAGTTGGGGGAGGGGAGGGAGGAAAGGAACAGTGGGAGAACACAAAGGAGGGGTAATAATGCTCCACAAGAAATGTACACAAACTGTAACCCCTCTGTATAGCATCTTTTCAATAAAATATTTTTTAAAAAAGCAAAAATAGACCAGTAAGATTTATGTACTATACTAAAAACGTTTTTAGAGTAGGCATGGAATGATGGGAGTGGAAGATATGAAGCACCTTGGTCACATGGCATAGTTTCAGTCAGACAAACAATAAGATATGGAGGTCTGTTGAATGGTGATTATAGTTAATAAATTATATCTTTGAAAACTGTTGAGACAGTGTATTTTCAATGTTTTTCCTACAAAAAATAAATATGTGAGGTGGAGGCTATGTTTGCTTTATATATAAAACATACAATAAGTGATATATTATATATAAATAACAGGTTTACATATATGTGCACATATATATGTCACATATATAAGTCACCTATCTCAATCCTTATCAAAGTTAAAACTATAAATTTTCTTATTTTACAGATGAGAGACTGAGGTTTAGAAATTATCTGCCCAGGAAGTGGCGCTGTAGCTCAAGTGGTAGAGCGCTAGGAAGTGGCGCTGTAGCTCAAGTGGTATTGCGCTCGCCTTGCGCTGAAGAGCTGAGGGACAGCGCCCAGGCCCAGAGTTCAAGCCCAATGACTGACCAAAAAAAAAAAGAATTTCAAAGAAATTATCTGCCCAAGGATAAATATTGTATTATGTTTGACTGTTTTGAGAGAGAACAGACACTGGGATAGAACTGGTGTCCAGTTTTCCCTTTAAATAAGAACAGTGTCCTTAAACTGAAACCCAAAATCACCTGGAGGGCTCATTAAAACACAGATTTTTTTTTTTCGTCATGGGGCTTGAACTCTGGGCCTGAGCACTGTCCCTCAGCTCTTCAGCTCAAGGCAAGTGCTCTACCACTTGAGCTACGGGCCCCACTTCCAGTTTTCTGGTGGTTTATTGGAGATAAGAGTTTCATGGACTTTCCTGCCCGGCTGGCTTTGAACCTCGATCCTCAGATCTCAGCCTCCTGAGTAGCTAGGATTACAGGCATGAACCACCGATGCACGGCCAACTGCAGATTTCTGCCTGCACTGTGCCTAAGGTCTCTTAGGTTCAAAGTAAAATCCAAGAATTTGTATGTGTAACAACTAGTAGGTAAAGACACAGGTCCCTATGCCAGGATTACACTTCAAGGGACCTACTGCTTTATACTAATCAAAATGACGCATGCCATAGATTTAGAGGTTACATCAATAGAAGGATAAATAGCATTCAGCTCAACCTAATTCCAGTGTCTGAATTTTCAAATGACAGCCCTCATTATTCTATGGATTCAACCAACTGCAGGCAAGAAATATTTTCTTAAGTATCTGTACTAAATATATCCATGCTTCTTTTTCTTAACATTATTCCCTATACATACAGTACAACTATTATTTATAAATCACTTATATTGTATTAGGAATTATACTCTAGAGATAACTCAAGAATACAAAAGGATATGCACGAATTAAATGCAAATGCTAGTTCATTTCACATAAAAGACTTTAACATCCTCGGATTTTTCTGTCCATACAGGATGTTGTAACAAATCTCCTATAGATACTGAGCAATAACTGTGTTGACTTATACAATACATTCTGAAGAACAATAGATCTATGAAGAGTCACTATGATATAGAGTAGTTAATTCTCAATCCAGAACTTGTTCTGCAACACTGTCATATTGACCCACAAAAGTCCCTGAAAACATCTACCTATCTCCTCCAAAATCATATACTGCTTTTATACTTATTTATCCCCCTATATTTGATTATTTGATAATCCTATTTAAAACTACATAATAAATTTTCAACTAAATCTCTGTTCTCTCATATTTCAAAGACACTGTACATTCAGACACATAAATAAATAAATAAATAAATAAATAAATAAATAAATAAATAAAGCCAGAACACTAACTTAAATATTTAAACAACATTGATAAATGAATGAGGAGTTGATTTCTTAGATCTTTCAAAATATGAAATGTTCAAGTTGAATACAGGAGTATATTACCAATTGTTATATCTTTCCAGAAGATACAGACCAGGCAAAATGCCCTACAGAGAAAAAAGCACTGCATTCATCTCCAGTATCAAAGGTCTTTGCTCACAGATCTCCTCAATATCTCTGAAATCTCTCAGCAAGACAAATAGCCTGAGGAGTCAACAGATTCACTTGGCCCTTCAATACTTTCACACATAAATGCTAATCATTTGGGCAATTACTACAGACTTGTTCTGTAAGATACACTATATTCCTTTCCCCCTATTGTACACCAAAGGACAGAGCCACTGCCGGATACAGTTCTGAGAGATTTGAAAGATAGAAGTAAACACTGTGAAGTGGGGGTAAGCTTCTAATACAAATGTCAGAGTAGTTAGTGCTCTGCTGCAAGAGGGCAACACCCACACCAATTAGTCAGGGAAGTAGAACTGGGTTCTGAAGGACGCTGCTGTGATAAATACCGGTTGTTTGCTCAGCTTCCTGATTACAACAGAGGTAGTAGCAGTTTCCTTGACTGGCCAGTTCTACAGTCTCATTCTGGGAGTCATTTCCTAGAAAGTTAACCCAAAGTCTGCCCAGCAAGCTCTTCCAAGATATATTAAGCACCTAATCAAGTAGGTGAAATTCCTCCCTGGTAACACTGGCTCATAGTCTATGCTATCAACAGAAGAATCCAGACCTGGTAGACCACAAAATAAAAAACGAACAATTCCTTTAAATGCTTAGCATTTGTAAACTCCACAGCAAACAGAATTATTCCAATCTAGCACAGTAGAAGGGACAGAAAACTTGAAGATCTGGATTCTACTCTAGACTCTTCCACTGACTTTCACTAAGCAGGAATGTAAGAACTATTGGAAAAATTTAAGTCTGAGTCCTTCCTTCCCTGGTGATACGTTACACAATTTTGATGCATTCAAAAAATATTTTTTGATCTGTTCTCAAAACTATGGCAATTGAGGGAAAGACTGATTTATCTCTTATCTAAAAATATAACTATGAGGGAAAGACTGATTTATCTCTTATCTAAAAATATAACTATCAAAGAAAGATTTACAGATAAAGAACATGGTGATATCCAATATAGTAACTTCCAGCCACAGGTGGTCACAGAACATTTAAAGTATGGCTGAGCCATATTTTAAAATAAAATCAATTAAATTGCTTGAAAATGCATGCATATGTTTGAAACAACTCAAGCAAGTAGATCTACATTTTCCACTATATATTTTATGAAATCTAAATACACAACTTTAACCTAAACAGAGATTTTTTGAGATTTTGGTATAGGAAAATCCAAAATATTTACTAATTATATTGACTACATGTTGAATTGACAGTATTCTAGATGCAGTACATTAAACAAATTAAAACAAATTACATTATTAAAATTAATTTTATTCCTTGTCATTTTTTTACATGTGGCTATGAGAAAACTTAGAATGACAAGTATGACTTGCATTGTATTTCTACTGGACAAGGTTCCCTTCAAATAACATCATTTATGCACAGCAACACTGAACCATGAATATTTTTTATTAAAAAAAACTTTAAGGCAGGTGCATTGATACACACCTGTAACCTCAGCAGTTGAAAGGCGAAGGTAGGAGGATTTAAAGTTTGAGACCAACCTGGATCTCAAAATGAAATTCTGTCTCCAAAACTAGAAAAAGGAAAGAAAAGGGAGGACAGGGGAGAAGAGGGTAAGGAAAAGGGGAGTATGGCCATTACAGGCTATACTATATTACAAGTGGATTTTCTACAAAATAACAAAATACAAAAAGGATATGAATAAATGTAATCATGTTAAAAACAAAAGAGCTCCTTCCACTTACTTGGTGTTTTTTTTTTAAACTTGAAGACCAAATGAAGTTAGGAAAAAGTAAGAGAATGGACAGGGCAGGGTACTACTGTAAAAGTAAGGAAGGCCTCCAGTCTGGTAACACATAGGTAAGCACACTCAGGTGTGCCTAAGGGTGGAATGGGAAGGAGGCATCTTTTGTCTCCTTTTGGGGGAGGGGAGAGGTGCTGTGTGAATTCAGACATTGAAATGAATTCAGGTAGCTTTTCTGTAAGTGCAACTAATTGAATCTCACCAGACTTGTATGAGGTAAATAGGGAGCACTGAGTCCTGTCCCAGTTATACTAATGAGGCCCATTAAATAAAGAAAGCCCTACTTGTTGTCACCTTAGCAAAACCCAAATCTCTGGCTTAGTAACTGAAGTCTCCCAGTATATGAAGTTTACTGTCTTATTCATAAACAAGCTCTCATAATGGTCATAAATACAAATGTTACCCTTTTCCTTCTTTGCACTCTTTCTTTACCATTAGCATTTAGTATTAGTTCCTTACAAAAGTGAAAAGGTCAAATTCCTTTCCCTCCTCTTATGGAAATTAATCAGATTCAATTCCGTGGCTGTAACTAGACAGTGACAAGTTACACCCTAATACCTTGCTTGTGAGTTAACATGACTTTAAAATTAAAAAACAAAAGGAAAGAGAAAGTTCAATTTGAACTTTGGGAAAAAGAAAATTTCCTTAAAAATAACCTGTAGACATCCTCTAACTCATTTTAGTCCTGGATAAATTAAAATTGAAAGCCATCATTAGAGAGCTGAGAATCTTGATGAAGAAAAGTTCTTAGACTCTCTCTCGGCCTTTTCATTCATTCTCTTTGAGCAATTTTACCCAGAACCTGCACACTCTTGATGAGTCCAGGAGAAAACAAAGGCTACTAACTAAAAATCTATCAGTAATGAAATGAATGACTTTAAATATAGCTTTCCTTTCCCATAGGCAAGGCTTACCAATGTCTCCCTTACACCGCTCTTTAAAAAATACCTAGAGGTACAGTCTTGAAATAAAGCCATCAACATTCATTTTTTAATTTAAAATACTACACTGAAGATGTCCAAACTGTTATTATTCCCTGAATAATACAACAGCAATTTACATAGCAGTTACACTGTAGTAGGTATTAGTAAGCTTAGTCATCTACAGATAGTTTAAAATATGTAGGAGCACTGTGTAAATTAAATGAAAAAACTATGCCACTTTGTATAGGAACTCAGATTTTGGTATTCAGGAAGTTCCCTGTGTAAACCAAGGAACAGCTGTATTCCAAAGGAGCCCTGTAAACTATGCTGCATTGCATTTGTTAATTTGCACAGAAGGATATTGCCAAATTCCAATTCAAGATTACCATGGATACGCCCAATTCTTCTTGTGCTTCAATTTATCAATGAATTTATTTATGGTTTGGGGTTAATGAACAGACCTTTCAAGATCAGGTTTCTTTTTTGGAAGATGGGTAAACGCAATGTGACTTAAATGTAGTAAAACTTGACAATTTAGAATCTGCTGTTTCTCAAGTTCCTTGATACAACAGTGAGAGGGAAAGGTTAATGTTTACCTTAGCATTACCAATGTGAAGTGGGAGTGGGAAAAGATTTTTAAGCAAAGGAATTACATAAACAAAATTAAAGAGGTGTTAAACAAATTCTTTCCCTTCCCTTCAGAAGTTTCATTTACATATTGACAATGTAAACAGCAGCCACAGTAGTGCTTTGATCTGCTAATTACAAAACATTTTTATCTTTTCATTAAATCAGGAGTTCTAAGAGGCCACTTTAATGATTAAAAAGGCAGCCTAAACAAGTCTCCACTAATTCACACTAGAAATTCACTTGAATTTTTTTTTTTTTAAACTAAAGGAGACTACACAATTCTTTTAACCCTTGGAGTGTTTGGCTCCTTTTCTGAACACAACCTAAAAGGCAGGTCTCAATCAAGAGACTGGGAACAAGTACAAGTACAATTGATTAAAATACTCAAGCTGTTAGGGCCTGGCAGCCAGCAGAGATTGGACTGAAGAGGATTCCATCACAATTGCTGAAGCACTTCATTCATCTCCCACAAGCTGCCCAGGAAACACTATGCAATTCTAACAGGTGCCAGGGAAATACTTCAACGGTCAACATTTCTTCACAGGTGATGTTTTTCCATTTATTTCTTTAGACGATAATCAACAACAAAAAGGCATTTGAGAAATCTGTATCCTAGCTGAAGGCAAGTCAGTAAGCTTCCCTCTAGTTTGAAAATGGCTCAATTTCTTCTCTCTTCTGGTCTCTTCTCTTTCCTGTTCTCCTGTTTTCCTCCCTCTCCATCCTCCTGCTCAACCTCCTGATTGCTAGAATTACTGGCATATATATTCATATTCCGCAACTCTTTTATTTTTAAAGCAAAAGAACAATGCCCTGAATCTGATTTTTAAACCAATTTTAACAAAATACTTAAATGTTTTTTTATTTTCAAATTATTTAATTAGAACTATTTTCCTTACAAAACAAGGTGAACCCAAGTACAGATTTTTCTTAATTAAAGAAAAAGGTATTATTAGAACTGTTCTAGGTTTCAGGAACCAAAATGAGCAAAAAAAGTTTCTAGAGTCCCTCTCTATACACCTCCCAGTTCTCATTTTCTATTAGTTTAATAAATTTGTTACAATTGACAAATCAGATTTAACACATTATTACCTACTGACATCTCTCCCACTGGAGTTCTCTCCTTGCTTTGAAAAGTTCTCTGTGTTTTGACAAATGCATGACATTTATCTACCATGAAGGTATCTTACAGATTAGTTACACTGTTCCCCTCTTCTACCCATTCATCCCTCCTTCCTCTTTCCAACCCTCTGGCTGCTCTTTTTACTGTCTTCATAGTTCTGTCTTTTCCAGACTGTTAGAATCATATAACATATAAGCTCTTCATGTTTGTTTCTTTTACTTGGCAATACTCAAGCTTCTCTGATGATTCTCCAGGGTTTGAAACCTGATTTCTTTTTTATTGCTAAGATTACACTGTATGAGTGTGCCATGCAGGGTAATCACCTATTGCACATCTTAGTTGCTTCTTAATTTTTTTAGCAATTGTAAATAAGTTTGTCAATTTTTGTATTGACAAAAATTTCCAACTAATTTGAGTAACTATGTAGATGAATTAACTTCTAGATTGCTTAGGCATTAATTTGCTTAAGTTGTCATAATCAACTTTAGACTCCATTGTTTAAAGAACAGAAATGTATTCCTTGTAGAGCTGGATGTTGCTAAGTTCAAGATCAAGATGCCAATGGCCAGGTGAGGGTTGCTTCCTGGTTGCTAGATAGTGACCTCATAGTACCCTCAAATGGCAGTAATGGGTAAGGAGGAAGTATGCACTTTTCTACTTCTCTATTTTTTTTAATTTGTCTTTTCTTTTTAGATTTTTAACTGACAAAAATTGCATTTCCATATTATAAATTATACATCATATATATGTACATATAATATTGTGTCTCTTTTTGTAAAGACACCAATTCATACAGAGCCATACCCTCATAACCTCATTTAACCTTAATTACTTCCACAATGGCTCTATGTAAAATTATGGACATACATTCACGAATAAATACATGTAGTCATGCAGGTATTAGAACTTCAACATAGGAATTTAAAGCAACAGAAACATTTAAATCATAACATTTGGTAAGAGTACATTTAGTTTTATAAGAAACTGCCAAAGTGGCTTTATCATCTTACATTTCGATCAGCAATAAGTGAGAACTCCTAAAGATACACATCCTTCCTAGCACTCAGTACTGTCAGTATTTCAAATGTTTGCTCTTCTAATAGATGTGTTGTATCACTGTATTGCTATTGGTTTAACCTAATTCCCTTGTAGCATATAACACTGAGCATTTTTTTATTTGCATATCATCTCTGGTGATATACCTGCAAGATGCCCTTTCCACTTTTGTCAAGTATGTCTCCCAAAGTAGGGGCTCATAGCCACTTTGGGATGAGATCACTCACACCACCTGTAAGAAATGCAGCACTCATGAATCAGATTTGTCTAAAGCACTCAGAATTGAGGAGTATTAAGTGAACAAGTATATAATTGGGGGAGGGAAAGTAACTGGAACATCAATAGTCAGCCTCAGTCTTACTGACTTGTTTAGAGACTTGCAACCATTGTCTTTTCCTCACTGGTGGATGACTTTTTAAATTACAGAATGTTTCTAAAAACAAAAATATATATGAATGGTCAAGGTCATTCAGTGAGTTTTAAAAAGTTATTTTTATTATAAAGGTAATATACAGAGGGGTTATTCAGTGATTTTAAAAAAATGAAATAAACTGGGAATTGAGGCATCTGACCTAATTCCAAATGTGGTATCACTGACTTCCTCTATTACCCCTGGAATATTATTTAGGATGTATGTATGAATAAACTGAGGAACTAGTTCTACTTAAAGTAACTGAAACAAACCAGCCAAAAGAAAAAAAGAGGTAGAAATGGGGTATACAGCTGAAAGCTGAACAGGTTTGGGCTCAGTGCGCATTTTCCCATTCATGAGGCAAGGCAGAATAAAAAGTAAGAGTGAAAAAGAACTATTTTTAGCATAATGTATTTTTCTTATCCATCTTCTACAAGTTTTATTTTGATTTTTCAAAAATAGCTTACAATTTGTTTTCTAACTGAACCATTATTCTTTTCTAAGGAGAAGATCTGAATTGATTTGCTTCAGATTCTCCAGGTTAGCCGCCAATTCGCTGATAAAACATGAATTAAAAAATATTAAAAGCATGATTTAAATGTTACTATATTAATTTCTCTTAGCTTTTTAAAATCAAGCTAATATTTTAATTTTCACACATTATAACAGATACACAAGAAAACAACTTCAAATTAAGAGAAACTTTCAAATGTCAAGAAAACTTTCAAATACACCAGTAAGACAAAAAAAAAAAAAAACAATTAAAATGTCAAATTATAATCAACTATAAACCAGACCATTTGTTCAAAACTTAATTCTTTTGGATGCGAATAAAAATTTTCAAGTACTATTAGCATTTTACACTCACAACACATCATGTAATGTCTTTTTTACTCACTTCTATTATCACTATTTTGTGGGTTAAATGGGGAAAGCTAATCTTCCTCTCCTCATTTTACAGATAAGAAAGCGAAGCATCCTGGAGGTGAGGGAAACCACACCAGAGAGCCAGAGTCAAAACCAGGATTTTTCCCTCTACACTTTCACAATAATGCCTGTATAACACAACAGAAATACAACAATACCCATTTTTAAGAGTTAAAAAAGAATATATAATATGATTTTAGAGTTCACTGCACATCCTATTTTTTTTAAAAAAATTCAAGGGTTGAACTGTTCATGAGTCTGTATCTCTTGAAGTCCTTTTATGACAAAAAGGGTATTCCAGACTAGGGCACAGACCTGCCAACAGAAGCCACTCTGTAGATGATGAATGGCCCATTTACAAAGTCACCTATGACAGGTATTGAACACCTTTCTATCTTTCCCTCCATCTACCTCTGTCATCTATAAGTACCCACAGCAACAGTTACATCCACAACGGAAAACAATTTTCCAACCTTCTAAACAGCCAAGGCATGGAGGGGGGGGGGGGGATAGAAACAAGAGTAGGAAACCCTTTTAGATTAGCCCAAAAAGGGTGAAAGACTCTCTGCTTCCTCTGATCCTGACACTTTTTTAGGTCACATTAACCAGACCTAAAGAGCCAATTTCAAAGAAACAGATTATAATTCCAATATTAAAGTTAAAGCTTTGGTACTCAAATCCAAAGAACTTTTAAATGATACTGACATTTTAGTAACTGTAGTAGCATTCTGAACTTAGTGAATCTCTTTCTACTTTCATGTAGTATGTTGTTTTCCCAGCTTTCACAGCTGCTATCTTTAGCTCAAGAATACAACATCTTCAATAAGACTTGACTTTTCTATAAGTGATTCTGTGAGGTGCACACCGCATATACTGCCAACACTCAACCTGACCCACAGATAAACTTACAAATAGACATTTAAAAAACACCTGTGAGGTAATGATAGTTAATGAAATGCCCTAGCTACCATCCCTGGCACAGGAAGGAAAAAACAAAAACAAAACAAAAAAAAAACAGTACCACAGTGCCAATAAGGTAGATAGAGAGATTATTATAGGAAAAGAACCAAAGAAATTCCAGACAAAAGATGATTTGTACAAAGGCATGTGATTATAAAATGTTTGGGAAACATTTGCTTAATCTATGTCCAGCCTGAAGAATCATCTTTGAGTAAAATTTGTTCACAAAAAAAAAAAAAAAAACCCACAATGATTTCAAGTGAAAGATATGGCAAAGGAGTGAATGATTCAGTGTGTATTTTTAAAAGTTGTTTTTTTTTTTTTAATGTATGTTTGCTAGTGCATACCTATAATCTCAATATTCCAAGGTCTAATCAGGAGGATTTAGAGTTCCAGGCCAGCTTGGGCTAAACACAGATTCAGTCTCAAGGAAAAAGAAAAGTAGCAACAAGATAAAGGCTAATTTCTGAAGAAGAGGAAACTAAAAACACATAATAAATTCTCAAAAGGAAAAAGAGGTGGGTATCGGTAGCTCATGCCTGTAATCCTAGCTACTCGGGAGGCTGAGATCTGAGAATCACGGTTCAAAGACAGCCCAGCAGGAAAATCCGTGAGACTCTTATCTCCAATAAACCACCAGAAAATTGGAAGTGGCACTATGGCTCTAATGGTAGAGTGCTAGCCTTGAGCTGAAGAGCTGAGGGACAGCACCTAGGCCCAGAGCTCAAGCCCCATGATTGCAAAAAAAAAAGGAAAAAGAAAAGAATTCAAGATGACTAAAAAAAAAAAAAAAAAAAAAAAAGGGAATGAACAGAAAATGGAAAGCCAAGGAAAAAGAAAAGTAGCAACAAGATAAAGGCTAATTTCTGCAGAAGAAGAAACTAAAAACATAATAAATTCTCAAAAGGAAAAAGAGCTGGGTGTCAGCGGCTCATGCCTGTCATCCTAGCTACTCAGGATCTCTATAACTTATTTTCATTATTAAGGGACAGTATATAAGGTTTACATCAGAAAAAAAGGCAAACCTATAGGTAAACATTCAATCTATTCCAATTGCATATCCCATATCTAGTAACTTATTCCAATTGCATATCCCATATCTAGTAACTTAAAATGGAAGAAATTGGACTTTTTCACATTTTTATTTGCAAATATTAATCAAATGTCATGCAGCTCTTTTATAGTAGTGCTGAGAAAGTTTATTAGTGCTTGGGGGTGGGATTTTATCTTCAAATACATTCTGAAGTCAAGAACTTTGGAGAATATAATTTTGTTTATAACACTACAGTTACCTCAGAGTACAAAAAGCTTCCCACTCAGAACTAATCTTGTCTCTCCCTAAGTATTCAAGTTCAAGTCAGACAGAGGGTTACCAGAGGCCTGTTTCATCATTCCAAGATCAAGACAATCTCTAAAACTATCCTGGGAATTTTAAGTCATTCCCTATGAGCAACAAAATTTTAGACAAGTTGATTTCACACCCATTCCTGGTGCTAAAATCAAAGAAGCAATGAAAGAGAAGGCAAGGGGGGCGGGGGTTGTATATAGCTGCATTCCAACACTTGCTTCCAAAGCTGTTAAGTGTATGATGGCATTCCTGATGTCTATGCCCAGAACTTAATAAAAACTCAAAAAATTTTCCTGAAGTGCATCTAAATTTACAAAAGCAGACATTTCTTCTAGGACAGCATGACTCTTCAGAAGCCATAAATGTATTTAAAATAAAAAAGAGAGCATCAATATTATAAAGTAAAATGGCCATAAACATTTTATTAAAATCAATCTTTACCTAAAGAAGGACTTCTCTTCACCTGGCCACTGGTCTCTATATTTAAAAAGAAATTGGATTCAAGATAGAATTTTATACTACTATATTAACCATAAAAGTCAAACACAGGAAATACATGCCATGATATAAACTTTGTCAAAAACTGTATGCTGAGAAAAAATGGGAGGTTCAAATGGAATAGATTCTGTATTTTTTTTCCTTTTAAAAACAAGTGTTAGGAGGAGGCTACAATGCTTGATAAGAAATATACTCATTATCTTGCCCATGTAATTGTAACCCCTCTGTACAGTATTTTCACAATAAAAAAAAAAAAACAAGTGTTATTGAACTAGGAAAATCACCAGTATGCAATCACAATGAAATAGCATTTTGGGTTCATTAACAAAGGCCATCAGTAAATGCTAAAAAACATTAGTTGAAAGGCCTGTGGAACTTGCCATCTAAAACATCCAACTGTCTCACACCAGTCACATTCTGACTGCAAAAGGAAGTATATCTTTAAATGGCTTTTCCCACTTTAGTCAACTGATAAAACTCAGTGCCACTAATATTGGAATAATCAACACTAGGTGCCCCTGATAAGAAGTGACATAAGAAATACCCATGGAACTTCCTTACTAAAAATATTTAACCTACACTGAACAAAGCTTGTCAGTCTAATTAATTCTCAAGAAATAGAAAATTCAAATTAAATCACTCTCCAGGAAATGATCACACAAATCCGAATGGAATGAGTGTCTATAAAACAATTCATTTAACCTCTTCAAAGAAGTAGAAGTCAAGACAAAAAAAAAAAGGTGAGGTGTAGAAAATGTCCCAGATCAAAGGATACTACAGAGACAGGACACCTAAAGGCCAATGTTCAAATCTTGGATGTGATCATGATTTTGTGGTTTTGTAGGAAAATATTATTGTTCTTAGGAGGCAGTGTTTAAATGTTTAGGGGTAAGAGGTCATGATGTCTGCCACTTATTTCAAAGGACAGGGTAGTAAGAATATAAACAAAGAGACAGAGCACATGAAGCACGGCATTAACAGTTGGTCAGCTACCCATTCATTGTATGCTTTTTTCTACTTTATTGTAGATTTGAAAGTTTACTAAAAAAAAGTTGTTGGCTTTTCATATCCGGAAAATAAAACACATAGGGACTGCTCAAGATTAAAGGCTTTCATGAAACTAGGGAATCATGGTTTAAAGGGGAAATAAGAAGAACCAAAAAAGATATTTAGAAGATAATAGAGTGTTTAAATAGGCCATATGACATTAGAGTTTAACAGATTCTTTCTTGTGTGACAATATCAAAATTATTTTATAAAAACAACATCCAGATGTTAAATACTAACTGCTATAGTATGGTAACTGCAACTCATCTTTAAATGATCTACATATGAGCCTATGATAATAAAGAAAGGATGTAAAATTTCCCTGCATTATTCTCTAAGCGTATTTTCTATATGTCTTAAGGATCATAATCCAATATCAATTTTATATAAAAATAACTATCAGAATTTTTTCCTCTACTGTACATCTCCCATAAAATCACATGTATCATATTAATCCCACCTGCAGACACATCCAGTTCATTATACCATCTCTGTCTAATATAGCAGCCACTAGCTACATGGACTATTAAGTTCTTGAATTGTAGCTAGTGAGTAAAAATCTGAGTTTTACATTTTACTTACTTTTAACTAATTTCATTTTAATGGCACATGTTTAGTGGCTATTATTTTGGACAGCACAGTTATATAGTAAACACAGAACTAGATATGAAAAGCAATAAAATTGAAAAGCTTAAGGGCTGACCTAAGGAAAAATTTATAAGTTTATATGACCAACTAATTAGAATTCAGGAACTGCTTCTTTGGGGTTCTCTTATAGTATTATCCTTCACCTCCAATACCACAAAAAAGCATGTACAATTAAGCTAATTAAGCTACACACAAATCAACAGAATTACCAAGAAAACCAGTGCTTTTAATCAAATATATATACCAGTGCCCTGATTTCACATGACATAATTGCCAATACTGATAAACAGGAACTGATTTATTCAGTTTTCATTCAAAATAATAGCACTATTAGAACACATAAAATAAAGTTTCATTTGCTAAAAGTTTTCTTAAACATAAACTACAAGAGACATCCCTATATAAAGTAAAATACATAGCTAAGACTACTAGGAAGCATTGCTATTATCTAGTACAATAGCCAGTCATTCACTTGCTACTTGACTTTCACTAAGCTACTTAAATCTTACGTCCCTGGGTTACTATACCTACTTTATATAATTACTGTAAAAATTTACTGAATAACATGTGCAAACCACTAAAACAATACCTACACATAGTAAGTACTCAACAATATTAGTCATTACTATTTCCTCTCAACCTAGAGTAAGGATTTTCAATGGGTAGAAACAAACTACATGTATAAAGGTACTACATGTGTACAAACTACATGTGTAAAGGTAAAGTTTTACTCTGTATAAAGATAAATTATGTTTTAATTAGGTCTTGCTAAACTTAGAAAACAATGCTCCTTTAATAAGTAATAATGGAATGTTGACATAGGTCCAGCAAAAAGGCAAGTTGTCAAGGTTTATTTCCCAAATATATAAATATGACAAAATTATTTTGAGCCAACATTTTATTAATAAAAGCCGTTTTGTTTTTAAAATTCACATACCGCATAATTTACTTATTCCAAGTATGCAGTTTTGTGGGATTTAGTGTAATCAGATATCTTGGAGTTATCACCATAGCCAATTTTAGAATATTTTCAGTATCTCAAAATTAGTCCTATCCCTCTCAACTATTATTCCCATCTTCCGTACCCCACCCCAACCTAAGCAACACTAATATACTATATATCTTCATAAATTGACCTTCTGGATATATGGTGTATGTAATGATAATGCATGATCTCCTATGACTATTTTTTTTAACAGCACAGTAATTTCAAGATTCAATTTCCATTGCACAAATAAGCATAATTTGTTTATCCATTCACTAGTCAATAGACATATATATGCACACACATATACATATATACATACATACATATATAGTAACAGCAATATACATATGTATATGTACATATGTATAAGTACACATACATACTATATAGTCTAAATGGTTTCATTGTGAAACACATTATTTTTTCCATATTCTATAGGATTTATTTTTCAATGTCTTGAGTGCCATTTGAGGCACAAATTTTTTTATTAATAGAACAGATTTTATCTAGTTCTGCTTTTGTTGCTGTGCTTTTCTGTTGTTGCTGTGTCATATCTAAAAATCACTTGCCAAATCCAAGGTCACAAAATGAATCCCTATGTTTTCTTTTAAGTGTTCTATAATGAAAACTCTTTTTATTTTTTGGTCTAGTTGTGGGGCCTGAACTCTGGGCCTGGGCGCTGTCCCTCAACTCTTCAGCTCAAGGCCAGTGCTCTACCACTTGAGCCACAATGCCACTTCCAGCTTTTTTCTTTTTGCTTATGTGGTGCTGAGGAATCGAACCCAGGGCCTCAGGCATGCAAGGCAAGCGCTCTACCACTGAGCCACCTTCCCAGCCCCTATAATGAAAACTCTTATACATAGGATATGGATCATCTGGAATTAAATATGTGATATGGGTTCTAACGTCATTCTTTTGCATATGAATATCCAATTTTCCCAACAATTAGTTATAAAAACTATTATTTCCCTTGACATCCTTGTTAATCAAAGATACACAAGTTTATCTCTAAATTCTCCACTCTGTTCCCCATTATCTACATGTATATTTTCATATCAGCACCAACTTGTTTTGATTAATATTGCTTTGAAGTTAAATTGCAAAGTGTGAGTCTTCCAATCTTATTTTCTTTTCTGAGATTTTATGAGCTATACTGAGTCCCTTGCAATTGCATATGAATTAAAAATAAGTTTGTCAATTTTACAAAAAAGTCAGTTTGGATTCTGTTAAAAGATTTCACTGAACCTGTAGCAACTTGGGAGTACTGCCATGATAACAATATTAACTCTCCTAATCCATGAACATCCATGTTTTCTCATTTATTTAGACCCTTAATTGTTCTCAGTAGTGCTTCATAGTTATAGGGCACAAATATATTCACACAAATTTCATTTCTGAGGCTGTTAGAAGAAGAATTGTTAATTTAATTCTCATATTGTTTGTTACAAATATACAAAAATACTACTGATTTCTTAATATACTGATCTTATACATTGCAACCTTGACAGACTGACTGACAGCATTGATAATGCTCTGATTCATAGGGAGTACACTGTTTGTACAAATGTATTAAGTACTTACAGAATACTTTGTACTCAACACATAGTAGGTGTCAAATACTAGCTTCTGCTACTCAAATACTTTTATGTACCAAGTGCCTTATGAAGATGTCTTACTTATATTTATTCAACATTTATGTGCACGAGTATGATATAAAGGGATTATTTTAATCTATCCATAAGAAACTAACAATCTTACAATATGTATACACCATACTTTTCCATCAAGTCATCTATACACACTCTTGCTAAAAACTCTTTTCTTTAAAAAATGTCTTTGCTCACTATGAAAGCTACCTCAGAAAGCTACCTAAATTTGAGCCACACAAATGAGATTAAGGCCTCCTTACTTTTTTGATGTACTCCTTAATTTTTGATATACTCTTCTGAGTACAGGTCTTGTTGTAAGGTGACGTTGCTGCACTGCACATGACCAGGACAAGGAAATTTTTCTTCTCTTTATTTACTAGTTTTGTTTTTTCTCTCTCTGAAGCTTATTTCATGCTTTTGAATTTCAAGAGAACACACAAAAAAGGAGGGAGTCAAAGGAAAGAGTGATTAAAATAGATAGGTTCCTACAGTACTGAAGTTATTGATCCTACTATTATATGGAGCTTACAGAATTTTTTAAATATATATTTTTATTGTAAAGCTACTGTACAGAGGGGTTACAGTTATGCTTACAGAATTTTTTAACGAAAACAATGTTCCAAATAGACTTTAAACTTAGACATCTGCTTAGTGTTCTGAAGCAAGATCTTAAAACTCAACCAGGTTCTCAGCAACATTTGTTTTGCTTCTAAATAATTTTTAAATTATAGTTATTTGTTAGAAGAACAACAGCCACAACCTTACAAAACACTATTTGTGCCACAAAGTCCAATCTTAGCCCAGATCTATTTTTGGCCTCATAATAGCTTGAGCTAGAGAAAAAAAAACTCATCACATTGTTCAAGATGTGTCATAAACAATCTCTGAAAAGCAAACCAACATCAAATGCTGTATAAAAGAAAAATAGTACAAAGTATAGAAAGAGATTCAGGTTCAAACATTTATTACATAAATCAAAACATAACCTCACTCATCTTCAATTTCAACTTCTCTTACTGCTCCCACAAAACTCCATACCTTCTTAACAACAACTCAGTCACATGTACTGAAATTCACCTGCTCTTTAGTCCCTCTCCTCCCTTCCTACCATGTAAGTCTCTGATCTTTACAAGAGCAGAGAAAATCATGTTGCTGAACAGATGTAGAAACCTGGAAGCGAAGTGGGACACACAACCCAAGGCACTTCTATCCCACCCCACAATCTAACCAAGAAGTTCTTTAAAATGACTTAAGTTTTGCTTCTAACTTTTCTACTTGATTCAAAAGCTAATAGGCAGCTATTATTAGTTTATGTTAGTCAAGCACTCTACTACTGAGCTACATTCCTAGCTTCTATCATTCATTTTTTAAGAAAAGATGACTGCAGTTTCAGTACTGCAGTACTGCAGTAAGGGGAGGGGGGGTGCTGAGGGGAACTACACATAATATAGGAGAAATCACTGAATAAAATCCTGGAATTTCCAAAGCTGATGAGTAGTAAATCAAATCCATTCAAGTTTTAGCTACCTCACTATGTGGCCTTAAAACTGCACCTTTATGAACTGTTGAGCCACATAAATTGATCAAATAAAGAGGATGCATTCAGTATTTGTCCAGTGAATCTGGTAAGAAAGTTAACCAGTCTGAATAAATCACAACTTAAGTTTCCAATTTTCTTTCCCAAATTAAGAATTAATTTCCTCAGAGTCCCTTCTGCTGCCGTAGCTCCTGATCAGGTGGGAAAAGGGGAGGGGAAGATGAAAGGGGAAAGCATCATGTTCAATGATGAAAGATACACCAAATTTCCACTTATCCAGAAGACTCAAATCATGAGTATTTTCTTGATTAGGGCTGCATAGTAATGATACTTAAAAATGTGATCCTAAAACTACTTAAATGCCTTCAGAAAATTAAATTACATTCTAATACAGATTAGTAGCAGGATGTAAAATAAGGGGGGAAGAAAAAAATCAGGATAAAAGTTGCCATGCTAAATCTCAGCAGGTACTAAGTATGGTGTTAAATGCAAATCACAACCTCAGAATTTTCCTCAATAGTAGAGAAAGAATCTAGAAGTACAATACAAATAGAGTTTAGCCCTGGTAAGCTTGTGACCTGAAACCAAAAAGTCTGAGTTTAAATCTTATATATGCAACCAAAACCAGAGTGATCATATAATCTGTAACCCAAAGAGCAAGAGCTTTGATAGTGACCAAAACAATAGACATAAACTGGGTATGTTCTCAACAGAACATTTGGTAATTATACACATAAGGTACATGAACTTGGACAAATTACTTAATATTCAGTCTTGTCACTACATCTGCAATTAACCCATTTGTTACTAAAAATTGCCTCCCTACCTCTTTTCTGCCATATTCTAATATGTTTCAGTGAGCTCAAAAACTCCAAAAATACCTCATCTCACAGACTAATTAAAAGACAACTCGAAAGATGCTTTTTTTTTTTTTTTGGTCGGTCACGGGGCTTAAACTCTGGGCTTGGGCGCTGTCCCTGAGCTCTTCAGCTCAAGGCGAGCGCTCTACCGCTTGAGCCACAGCGCCACTTCTGGTTTTCTGGTGGTTAATTGGAGACAAGAGTCTCATGGACTTTCCTGCCTGGGCTGGCTTTGAACCACGATCCTCAGATCTCAGCCTCCTGAGTAGCTAGGATTACAGGCGTGAGCCACTGGCGCCCGGCGAGAGATGCATTTTAATCTATGTGTTTTTGTCTTTTATCAGATGTTTCACTTGTAATTACCTACAATATCTACCTCAAGTTCTGATACATGTACAGAACCACCTGTCATGCTTCCACAGTTGTTTCTCACAGCTTTGCAAAAACACTCATCTTGCTCTAATGTGGTGTGTGTGTGTGTGTGTGCACGTGCGTGCGCACATGGCAGTACAGGGACTCAAATTCAGGATCTGGGCACTGTCCCTTAGCTTTTTCCACTCAAGGATCGTGTTCTACCAATTGAGCCACAGCTTTCCTTCCAGGTTCTTGTTGGAAATAAAGGTATGTGTCCCACAGTTTGTATGCTTGAGCTGGCTTTGACTGCAATCCTCAGATCTCAATCTCAGGAGGGGCTAGGATTATAGTCAGCTACCAGCACCTAGCTCTACTGTGATTTTTCTTTAAGTTTGCCAGACTAAGAGCTCTAGAAGACAAGAACCAGTTTTATTCCCACTACTGTCCTCAAAGTTTAGTGCTCAATGCTGAGAAAATGTATAAGCAACATTTGAAAAACTACAGATGCTCATTAGCCAATGCTAACTCTCTGGTGAACATTTTGTTTGTTTTCATTTTGTTTCTCTTTGTTGTTGATGAAGTTTGAACTCAGGTTCTTATACTTGCTAGGCATATGCTACACTACTTGAGCCATGCACCAGACTTTTTAATTTTTCTTTTTTCAGACAGAGTCTTACATTTTTACCCAGGGCCCATCTTGGACCTTAATCTTCAGCTTTTCTAATCATCCCTATAGCTGAGATTAAGGTCCATACCATCATAACCAGCTTGTTGATTGAAATGGAGGTTGCATTAACTTTTTGACTAGGCTAGCTGAAGAAGACAGACTAGAATCTTTCAGAACTCTAGTTCCTAAGTAGCTAGGATCGATGTACATTTTAATTCCTCTACTCCAACAAAAAAAAAATGGTTTGTAGCTGGATATGACAGCACTCAAGAGGCTAAAGCAGAAAAATCAAATGCTGAAGACCGGCCCCAACCGCACAGTAAAATCCTGTCACAGGAAAGGACAAGAATAAAATGAAGGGAGGAAGAGTGAGTAAATGTAGTCATTATATTCAATGTATACTGTTAAAAAACAAACTACATAACTTGAAGGTAGGGATGGGAGAAAGAGAGTGGGGGAGAATGAATGGAAGAGTGACATTGACCCAAAAAAAAAAAATCTTGCTGGGCACCAGTGGCTCATGCTGGTAATCCTAGCTACTCAGGAGGCTGAGATCTGAGGATCATGATTCAAAGCCAGCCCAGGCAGAAAAGTCAGTGAGATATCTCAATAAACCACCAGAAAACTGGAAGTGGCCCTGTGGCTCAAGTGGTAGAGTGCTAGCCTTGACCTGAAGAGCTGAGGGACAATGCCTAGGCCCAGAGTTCAAGCTCCATAACCAGCAAAAAAAAAGTCTTTACCTACACATATCCTTACTTTTGGTATGCTGAGTGTTCACATGCTGAGGAATAGCAGAAATCCAGAATATTATTCTCTAGCAACTTCCATCTGTTTCCCTAATCAGAGTCCTATTGCTAACTCAACTAGTTTTTAGGATTATGGAAGAATCAAATTTTTAATCTTTATTCTGAAGCTTCTGAACCTTCACATGCCAAAATTTTAAACCCTTGCTATAAAAAAAAAAAAAGCAGCTATAACTTAACAGTTCTACCACCTCCATCCCATCCATCTCCATTTTTTTCCTCCTACTCAGAGCACTTTCTTCACCCTGTGAGAAAAACCATCATTACTATCACTATGTGTGGCGTAAAAATTCCCTTCTGGCCAGAGTGAAAGAGGAACTGCTTTAGGATAAGGAAGGATATTTGAAAAGTAAGGTTTTGTCTTAACTGGTTTTTCCAAGATGAAATTAAGATACACCTCAGAAGACAAACCTCAGATTGTTCAAGAAATGGCAGGGGGTAAGGGTATATTTTGAGATTATTTATGTACTGTTAATCTTATTTCAAAGCCATATTATGTAAATTTATATATTATGTAAATACATATTATCCTATTCAAAGGAGCCAAACTTGAACAGATTGTGATTTTGAAGTACACCAATCTGATCAGAGGGATAGGGCCTACCTACCCTGTTAGGGATAAATAGGGGAGCAGCCTGCCTGCTCAGGCAGGCTGTTTGTCATATCTTTGGCTGATAGCGTACACTTCTGCAGGAGTATGTTATGTACTGCTGAGACAATTCTTTATTTTTGTGTCTATTACTGTGCCTCCACTGGTTCTTGGAAAGCATATTTATAACAACCCTCACTGTAGAGCATGCCCTGGGGGGGCAGAGGGAAGACTTAAAGTATACTTAAAAAAGACTACTTATCATGGAATCTAATGAGAAAAAATGAAAAAAGAAAAACCCAAAGCATATTAATACAGTCCATATTCAACAGCACTAAGATGCCCATGTTTCAAAGTTTTTAATTTGTGATAAATTCCATGGGTCCCTAAAATATTTCTTTAAAAAAAAAAAAAAGCCAGGCCCTGGTGGCTCATGCCTGTAATCCTAGCTACTCAGGAAGCTGAGATCTGAGGATCATGGTTCAAAGCCAGCCCACAGTAAAAGTCCTTGAGACTCTTATCTCTAATAAACCACCAGAAAACAGGAAGTGGTACTGTGGCTCAAGTCGTAGAGCTTTAGCCTTGAGCTGAAGAGTTGAAAGACAGTGCCCAGGCCAAGAGTTCAAGGCCTATGATGAACAAAAAGAAAAAGAAAATAAAAGAAAAAAGGAAAGAAGAGCTGGGCACCACTGGCTCATGCCTCTAATCCTAACTACTGTGAAGCCTGAGATCTGGGGATCATGATTCAAAGCCAGCCTAGGCTGGTATGTTTGCTTTCCTACAACACACTGCCCCAAGAGTCAAACTACACTAGGGCGTGGGGGCTTTAAAACAAAACAGTGAAGCACTGAGAGCCTCCAAGGTCTGAATGACCAGCTTTGGGCTACCCATCCAAGTACAGATACACCATGATAAATTGTCCACCTTAAACTCAGAATATATTCAAGATTAGAGAGGGAAAAAATTCAGGCATTTTGAGTCAAAAAGACTTCTCTGGCTGACAGATCAAAAGACAAAAAAGGAAAAGGATTTAGGAAGCTACATTATTGAGTATGTAAAAATTGTCTTCTGCGTGTCTCCCAAGCGCCATGACCACTTACCTCTCAATCATCACAGTAACAACAGCAACTGCTTGTTGAAAACATAAAAGGAAAAAATTAGCTCTAGCAACAGCTTGTTCATATCCCAAGCTAAATAACAATAGTAAGATGAAATTGTAAATGTCTGCGAAGTTAGAGTTGGAAAATCTGTGATTTCATATCCCTCCTCCCCCAGAGTTTCTTTGGCTCTACAAAATAATTTGTCATATGGGAATAGGAAGAAAAAAATTGTAGACACAAAGAGGTGTAGTTTCAGTGTGAGTACAACATTAAGTATACTGAAAGTAGACAGATCCTCAATAAGGTAGCCTCAATAAAAACTTCCTAAACCCTTTTCTTTTTTGTTCCTTTGAGAAAATGGTGAAGCAATCTGCATTTACAGCTTAGTTCCTGTTTCCAAAATACCCCCTTTAACTTTTTCTTTTCTCTTTTTATGGTAGGTATAAATAGCACCGAATTGTCAAATCCCAGCCATTTTGTGCGCTACCTATACAAATAGGTCTTATTTCTGGCCTGCCATAAAACAATTACTGCTGAATTCCTCTGGCTCTTTGATATCCAGCTTGTCCATAGGGCTTCAAAGCTAGTCTCCAGGACTTTTCTTGAGACACTGCTGAAAACCCACCTCAACAAAAATACAGAAGATAAAATGTTCCCACTCCTATAAACACACAAAGGTACAACTACTGAAATAAAACAATTCTATAGCATTGTGGTAGGGTATTTCCCTCATGAGAGGGATCCAAGTACTCTGAACTGCTTGCCAATGATGAGGGTCCAGTAGATTACCTTCCCAGAAATCTTATGGTTATTTCCCCATTTCTAAATCTTAAAAAAAAAAAAAAAAAGATTAAGAATTATTTTGCTTTCAGAGAAATTTTCTGATTTAACTTATCCCAGGGGAATTTATTGGGATGAAAGGAAACTTGGACTTCTTGAGCACATAAATAACTTGACAGCCTAGTATTTGTGTAATGCAGCAGAGCTCATTCAAGCTAGAAGTTTTGAATAAGGTTAAATTTAGTCAGAATATCAATAGAGGAAAATTATATATGAGCAAGTGCACGTTCCAATTGTAATAAACTGTATTCGTGCATGGTTTATAATGGTCATTGTATATGGAATATGTGGGATACACACAAATACCTCACATACATAGTTTATGCAGACACCCAAGTGACAGGTATTAGCCAGTTACACCACAGCAAAAGCAATACATGTGCTGTAATAAGGAAATTATATTAAACATAAAGTCCAATTAGAGAAACATACAATTTGGCATCTTAGAGGTGGCAAACAGGGCATTATCATAAAATCCCCCTGTCCAAGTTCCTTTAATAAAATTACACAAACACACATATGTATGTATGTATGTATGTATGTATGTATGTATGTATACACACATTTAGAGCTATGTATCTGCACCAGAAATTGACAAAAACACAGACATGTCACTTTTACTTTAATTCTTCCTAGCAATATGGCATCTCACCAAATCATTTTTCCTTAATCAAATACTTCTGGCAGTTCTCTCACAATATGCTCTGATTTCACAAATTAAGTTTGGCAAACATGCTTGTGAATTAAAAGTATAGCTAATATTGTCTCCCTCTGTATATGAAGAGAAGATCAGTTTAGATAGATGCACAGAAAAAGACTGCCTTTCTACCCAAGTCTGTATCTAATTTCTCCTCTTTTCAGTGCCACTAGCAAGAAATTCTTAAACTTTTAAAACATTAATCCAGATCTGATTTCAGCAGTCTTTCATGAGATCTTATCCTAGGAATCACTTGTATAAACATATCCAAAGACATATACTGCTTTCTGAAACCTATACACGTCAACTCTTAGAATTATAGAGATGAGCCTTCTCAATATAACCCAAAATCATACCACTCAAAATCAGAACCACCTGCTTATAGCAGTGATCTCAAGAACACAACTTTTATCTCTTAGGTCAAATCTGGCACCCAGAATTGGTACTAAATTTCTTCACAACAAGGTGATTGTGTAATCTCTCAAATTTAATTATATTTTTCTCCTCTCTGGAATTTTTTAACCAAGGCTAAAAGCATTAACTTACAACAAAATTCTCCACATGAATGATAAAAATGCATTAAAAGTAACCTTTAATCCATGCTATTAACTGATTTTATTCTATTTTGGCACGTTTGAAGTAACTCATCTAAGGATTAGTTAGGCTTTTCTACACTTCTTTTTATCAGGACTCTACCATTCTTGATTTAGTTTTGAGAGAAAAGGGCTTGCAAAAACTATAATAATCTCACAGCTGGAGATGGCTGGAAAGTCTGTTAGTACTCATTGTGCCCTTAATTTGCAGGAAGCCTTTGTGCTCTTCGACTCCTCGTTTTACATGCTGAGTAGTTTTCACTGATAAAGTACTTATAGACCAGTTATGTTAGATTAATGAAAAGCCAGTAAAATTTTATGTAAAATGACTGTGAACTTTCCCTTTAATACACTGGAATGTAGCTTCAGTCTTGATGGCATGAAAATCTTAGTCCTGGTAATTTACCTCAATAGTTCTGATGTTAGAAGGCAAAAGCAGTCTTAAAATTTTAAGAAGCATTATTTTCAAACAGAGAAAGGAATCCAAAATTTCAGACTATGAATTCAGATGGAATGGTGGAAGCCTCCAGGCAAACACACTGATTTAATCACAGAGCAGGAGGTTTCAAAATCGTGCCTCTTCAGCGTGAACACTAAAGTATTTCCTTGCCTGTGAAGCCTATAGCAAGAATGAAAACACATTATATAGAATGACTCAAAACTGTTAGGATTTTAGTGGGATTTTTAACATTATGACATCAATTTAGAGGAGTAAATGCCATTGTTCTAATTCTACACTTACTCCAAACTGAGAGCTTAAAGTCAATAGCTGAGTATTTCCACTTCCTCTGAACTTCAAGCTTTAAAGGGGGGGACATTAAAATATCCAATTATCAAAGCTTACAAGTCAAACTCAACGTTGACAATTTCCTTTTTTAAGTCTTTACATTAAAGAAGAAAGCAAAGTCAAATGTCTAAGTTGAGGTTCTGAAATCTGTCAAATACACTAGAGATTTGTCATCTTCTAAAACATGAAAATACATTATAGTAGTGTTAAAATTACCTATTTTCTGCTATACTGCATTCTAGTAAACCAGAAGTTCAAATCATAACCACAAAGATTGATATCTAACACAGCAAGTATATCTGCAATGTAGAAATGATAATGTCTGAAACTAATAGGGTTAAACCAATTTCTTTTGGGAGGCCACTGGCAAAATCTACAGCAGCTGTCTAACTTTTCCTTTAACGATCATAGCAAAATCTTAAGGAAGTGATCCAAGACAGCACTGGTCTTTAGTCACCAGATCGTTGCTATTTCATTTTCAGCCAAGGGAATGGAGAGTGAAAACAAAATTATTCCTCAATCAGTAAGTTGACTTGACAAGCTCATTTTTACCAACCTTTCACTTTTATTCTCATGTATAGCCATAAGAGCCATATCTTTTTTTTTCTTTTGAGTAGACATCCTTAAAATTTAAATTCTGGCCATATGAGATAAACTTCAGATGGCTATCACTTCTTTAAACCCACTTACAAAACTGCTAGAAAGGTTTTTAGCTACTCAAGAACAGTTCCAAAAAAACAAGGCAAAAAAAAAAAGCTGTAAAGGAAAGGTAAACATTGAGCTATTGCTATAAGCTGTTGAGTCACAGATCTTTGATTCTAGCATTGATTCTACCATTGTATATAGGATCAAAATGAAACACTGTATGATAATTTGTATTTTTTTAAAAAAACTCAGTTCCTTAAGGATTTCTCACCTAAACCACCATCCTGTTATTATCCACACTTCTGAGACACCTATGTGTAAATCAGGTGGTAACAGCCTGTGGAAACAGGTTATTTCAATATCTAACTAATGGGTACTTATTTGTCTTAAATAAAAATTCAATGTTCTTCATAAATCAAGTTTCTAAACTTATGTGAATAAGGCAAAGAATGGAATCAAATCAATGATTCCATAAAGTTATGTTATCACTACAGTGAATACCCAGCATCAAATTAGAAAGAAGATCCAAGATAATATAAAACTATGTTTACTGGGAAGACACAGGACTTCAACACTCTCAATACTGAGGATATATATGTAAATAAATTGTTTTATACAAGTAAATGTGCCAAAGGAGCAATCTGTTTCCTACAGGCCAATTTTAAGTATTTAATTTTTAACTCTAATCTTGTTTACTTCAGCAAAGATCTGTGCCAAAGCAATTTTAAACTTCAGGCCATGATCCATTTACACTGGATGTCACAGGTAAAAGATGCTGTTTATAAACATAGCAGATATACTTTCTAATTGTAAATTGATTCTCTCATGTAATATTATCTCAAGTAAAAGAAATGTGGCTGCAATCACTTTATATTTGAAGCCAACTATATGTTGATTCCTCAGAAAATTATTTTAAAACTATGAATTAAAATATACACACAAATGGATATTCCTCAAAGCACAGATTTATGAATGGCTTCTTTTAAAAAAGTAAATCCCAATACTAGGTTTCTATACTTCATTTTCAGGGGCTTTAACCATGAATTCTTCTGACAAAAATAAATTGGTTTTATAGTAATTAATGATGGGAATTCAATAACGTAAAACTATCTCTTTATGTTTGCTATGGCTTGGGAATTTAACCGGTTATGTTCAGTATAATACACTTAGTGGATCTTGGAGCCAGTGCCTGTAAAATCTCCCATGGAGATTCAAGACCACCCATTGAAAATAGTACAACATTATTGCCTCAAGCAAGAAGCTGGTACATAAGACTGGTTATTCAAGTCTTTTAAATACTATTTTATTGAGGGATTGTGGGAGGGGAGAGGAGGAGGGGGATTCATGAGTGGATGGGGGAAGAAAGCTCAGATAGAAAAAGCAGAAATTTCTAAAGCAGAGATTCTCCACTCTTCATTCCACCCCCACTTTTCAAATAGCTAATAAACAAGGTAATAAGTGCTCAGTTTCTACATTTGAACAGACTACAGAGTGCTTTTATATTTGAGAAACTGCTTCTCTTCTGTTATAAACATTTTTACTCCACACCAAATTCAAACAAGAGAAGATGCCTAGGGAGTGTGGGAGGTGGAGTTAGGAAAATTCACTCAGTGTCTTTCAATGCCTGAAATAGTTGATCCAATAAAGATCCTTTAGAGAAAACTTTAGGTCTATTTTTTTTCTCCAAGTAAGCAAATCATACAGGAGTGCTTTTCTTTTCTAGGGTACTGCAACCCTGTCTCTTTAAATTCCAGGCCTGCCCCATTTCCCACGCATTCAATGAAAGCCCCACATTTGCTGGCCTCCAGCCCACAATGTCAAGTAGTTTTCTTGCTATTGAATTTCAAGATTATTCTTTTGGATCATTTGCCCTTTAGTTTTAAGCACACCAAAGCAAAAATAATGTCTTTCTACAATAACATAAAGAAAACTCTGAGGTCTTTACAAGCCCACAAGTAGAGAACACCTTGTCCTTTGGCTCCCCTTTCACTGCAAAATATGCTCCCACTCCATAGGATCCAAATAAAGGCTATTTAGACACTCTCTTGGACTACCATAGCTTTATCAATCATTTAACAAAATTTACAAGTATATTAACTTAGTACCTAATTTGGAATCTCTTAACAATCTGAAAATTTCAAACCAAGTCTCTGTATCTCAGACCCTCAAGTATTCATCTTGGTGCCCTGAGTATTCAGTTAGTATGCATTTTTTAACAGTTTATTGTAAGATATTTTTTTCCTATATTTTCATTTAAGACAGCTATATTAATTAATAATTAGAAAGAGCAAGTAAGTATTGCGCTGTAGTCACCAACCCAGTATATTTTCCTTGCTCACATCCACACCTTCATCCTGAAGAAAGGACTTGGGCCCATTATGAATACCACTTACAATTCTATCAAAAGGACTAGAAATAGCTAAATAGAATTTTTTATTAGCAGAAATAAACCAAGACTACAGAAAACAATGTTATTCCAAATGCTGGCATATAAAACTTAAAAGTGGCAACTTTATTCAAGTACCTAAGAAGCAACAACCAGACCACAAACATCAATTTTTACATCCTACAGACATTTTAAGGTGGAGTTAATCTGACCAACTGTAATTCATAAATTTTGTAGAAGCATTTAATACTAAAGGGAAAACACCTTTGTTTGCAACTGACATACACCTTTGCTATACATTAGTACACAGTACACTTTTAATAGGGTTTATTCCATGATTGTTTTTAAAAACTGATGTTTTCTCATACCTCATACAATGACAGATATAAGGAAGTTTTAGACTGAAGAGATATTTGGAGACAGTCTAAATTAATCCCCTCATTTTGCAGAAAGGATTTCTTTTAGCTATGTTTAAGAAATCTTCATTTTCAAAATGTGAGTTTATTACCTTACATATGAAACCTCATTAAAGCCATTTAGTGCCCAAAGCTTGTTTTTATGAAATTATGCATCAAAAAGGACTTCTTTTCTTGTCCCAAATGTATTAATTCTGCCATATTTTGGTACTTGCTTTAATACTATTTATTTCTTATAATTTCATATTTAACTTCAAGTTATATAAGTTCATACTCTAGAAATGAGTCTTTCATTTCCAATTACAGACTTTATTTATACTATTAGTACATGCCTAAATAATCAATGAATGTCCTTTGATTTGCAATTGGTTTTTAAAGTCAGGTGCAGACCTTGGAAATTTTTCTAACACTCCACATCAAGATAAGCATGCTAATTAACAAAGTTATCGAAAATCCATAGGGAAAAAAATGTCCAAACCATTTTAACACATTCCTACATACTCTAAAGTGTCTGTAGTCAGCCCTTAGTATCTACAGATTCCATACTTACAGATCCCACCAAACATGGATGGAAAACTGTCAGAGAAAGAAATTTGTAATTTAAATGTATAGGCTTTTGCCTTCTAATTATTCCCTAAATAATACAGTATAAACAGCTATTTCCATAGCATTTACATTTTTATTAGGTACATAAGTAATCTAGAGATGTTTTAAAGTATGTGGGAGGACATGTACAGGTTATAGGAAAACATATGCCAGTTTATAAAAGGGACTTAAAAATCCATAGATTTCTGGTATCAAGAGGTCCTGAAACCAATCCCTTGGATATAGGGACAATGGTACTTTTTTGAAATATAAACATGGCTGTACTGCTGTTCCAAAGAATACTTTATATGAATAACATGTACCTATAAATCAAGCTCATCTCATTACTTTTAATGAGAATCGTTAAGAAAGTTCTACAGGTTTCTCTCAAACTTACAAGCTTTATTTACATTTGTGTTTCACAGAAGCATTAAGGGACTCAAAATAACAACAGGGCAAAATTTCCAAATAATAAAATATGAAAATGTTCCACAGGAAAGGCAATCCTGTTCATGTTACAAATAAGAGTACTGCTTGTAGAAAACCTAAAACCTCATTTACATGGGTTCCTTAAACACATTTCAACAGTTTTACCTATACATGGTAATATATAAATATATATATTAGAGTTTTAAAACTCCAACAATTTTGGACTATATATCTCATTCTCAGAGATAACCTCCATTAATATTTTGCTGCAATTTAGATCTATAGCTCAGTAGGAGAGAACTTGCTTTACATTCACAGGTTCACTCCTCAACACCACAAAAAAGAAAAACAATAATACTTTGCTATAGTATTTTTTTCTCTCTTCTCATTAATATATTTTTATCTTTTTCAAGATTCTCCACACATGTGTAAAGATCAACAATTATGGCCATTTGAATATAGAAAATGAACTGAATCAAGTAATAAAATCAATGATGATCATATAAAAGTTTCCCATCAAAGACCCTTTACAGAAGATACTAGTTCAAGAAGTCCTAACTACATGTTATTGTGTAGTCTTTATAACACAGAAAATTCTCATTTTACAATATCTGTATCTATATGTGTAAATTAAGTCCTTGGCTCCAGTCAGTCTTTCTAAATTCCCTTTATCATTTTTTTCTATGCGCTATAGTTACGTAATATGTTGTCTCTAAGAAGCAGAATAGTTTAGTACTTCTACAGTAGTTGAGATGGTTCTTATCAACACCACTAGTATGATCAGAAATAACTTTGACATCCAAAATTGGAGTGTCTCTTTGGTAAACTACTCATTTCATCTTACTCATTCACCACATGACTCCAATACACTGAGGTCCATATGTCAATACTTCGTTTAAAAAAAAAAATTCATTCTCTGGGTAGGGTGTAGTTCAGCCTAGAGGCTGTGGTTTGGAGCCCCATCACCACAAAAAGATAAAAAAAGAAATTTCTAAACTAATATATTTAACAAAAACTGAGAAATTAAATGCAATGTCTATTGCAATACCATGTCTATTGCCTACCATGACAATCAAATGATACTTAATACACTACATCAACCACATGTAGGAGTTATCCTTTTTTAACAAATGAAAGAAAAAATAGTATTTCTCAGCTAGAAATGCCTGCACAGCTTATTCAATCTAAAAATATTCTTTCTACCTCTCGGGTCAGAGCTTTCTGTCACCACTGTAAATATTTCTTCTACAAGTTACCATACTACATCTGATTCTTATTTTTAAAGTTCAAAGTCCAGTTGCATTTTATGGACAAGGTAGGAAAAACAACATAGATATGGCTATGACTTCACAATTTGAGTAGAACTTTAAAAATCTGCAAAGAACAAAGGGTACAAGGTCAGGAAAAAAAAAGAGGGGAATTCATTCTTACCTATTACAAAAGCAATAGAAAATGTGATTGTGTCAACAGCACAATTCTTACTGCTAAATTCAAGTCTGTTTTCTGTTTTTTGTTTTGGGTTGGGTTTTTTTTTGCCAGTTGTGGGACCAGAACTCTGGGCTTGGGTGCTGTCCCTCAGCCCTTCAGCTCAAGGCAAGCCCTCTACCACTTGAGCCACAGCGCCACTTCCAGTTTTCTAGTGGTTTATTGGAGATAAGAGTCTCATGGACTTTCCGGCCAGGGATGGCTTTGAACTGTGATTCTCAGATCTCAGCTTCCTGAGTAGCTAGGATTACAGGTGTGAGCCACCAGGGCCCAGAGTCAATTCTTAAGAGTTACAGAAGAAGTAAGTTTCAGAACAATGACTTACCACTTGTTGTTACTATATCATAAGGAATCCACATTTAGTAAATAATTATAATAATTTACAATTTATAGGATAAGAGTTGCTTCTGAAATCCTTTTCCTGCAATATCTGCATTATTACACTGTTGCCAAAAAAGCGAACTGTCTAGACACTATACTGATAATGTTATCAGTAGTATATATCTTACCCCATGTACTATTCTAACTTAGCCTGAGAGAAACAACAGATAACAGAGGCAAGGGGAGGAAAGTTTAGGACAGATCAAAGCATGTAAAACAAAACACCTGCTATTTCATGCTCAACATAAGAAAAGCAGCTTTCTGCCAGTAAGTTAATAGTTTCATTTACACATGGAAAAAGTCATTAATAAGCATGATATGACAATTTTGACCAGCACAAGCAACCAAATCTCAACAGCCCAAACTCCATTTCTCACTTCAACACATTCTTGTACAAGAATGAGGAAAGAAGTCACAGGAAAAAAGTTGATTTGAGATTTTTGTTTGTTTGTAAAACAGGGTATTCCTTCCATAATAATACAGACTGTCATTCAGCAATGGATATTTATGAAGAATTTTGGGTAAAAGTTAGATGACACGAGAGTTCTACGTGGACCTTGTTTTTAATATTCAAAGTGTCTTGTGTTTCTCAAAATGAATACAAACCTAGAATAATTAGAAAGTAGTCTCTCTCCAATACCATCTTTGAAAGGAAAAGAAGAAATGGAACCTAAAAATCTATCCACAAAATAAAAAGTTTCAGGGAACTAGATTTATACCTAGACATATTAAGAGGTAAGTAATTCCCCTTTACTTGACCACTGCTATTATTTTTTAAATTTTAGAAGGTTGCTAATATAAACTTTTTTTTCCTTTTGGTCAGTCATGGGGCTGGGCACTGACCCTTTTTCCCTCAAGGCTGGCACTCTACCACTTTGAGCCATAGTACCACTTCCAGTTTCCTGGTCATTAATTGGGCATGAGTCTCACAGACTTTCCTGCCTGGGCTTGCTTTGAACTGCAATTCTAACATCTCAGCCTCCTGAGTAGCTAGGATTACTGACATAAGCCACCAGCATCCAGCTAAACTTCACTTTTTAAAATCAATATGAATGCATAAAACATTTGGCCTGATACTTAAAAGAAACAAAAGAATTTAGTTTTGAGAAAGTTAAGTATTTTAAGTTAGAAAACATTTATTTAGCTGAGACAGATCAATCCTCAAACATGGATTAAATTTAACTAATCATCTTTATAAACAGCAATGAGTATGATTTTAAGAAATGTGACCTCAGAATCAGAAGTAAAAGTAGACTGTAATTTTCTTTAAAAAAATGATAGCCTGGCACTGGTGATTTATGCCTTTAATACTAACTAATCAAGAGGTTGAGACATAAGGATCACAGTTCAAAGTCAGCCCAGGAAGACAAATCCAAGAGACTCTTATTTCCAACTAATCCCCCCCACAAAAAAAAAAAAAAGAAAGCCGTAAGTAGGGGTGTATCTCAAGTGGTAGAGCACTAGCCTTGATTGGAAAAACCAAGTGAGAGTGCAAGGCCCTGAGTTCAAGCTCCTATACAGATGAACACACAACACACACACACACACACAAAATTGATTACAGTGCCCTGATTTCATCCAAAATGTCTTCCTGCTAAGTAATGTCAAATCCTAGTCTTATCTATCTTTCTAAAACTCCAGTAATAATAACCTTTTTGGGGCCTCAACCACTGCAAACTAGCCACACTTACATTAAAATGATTAAGTAATATATTATTTCTTAAAACAGGTCTTTGGATCCTTTATGTAATTTCAACTCTGCCCTAAAGTGAAGTAGAGCAGAAGATAAGACATAACTATCATTCTGTAACAATTTTTCTAATGACTTATCTGAAAAGAAAAAATCCTAGATGAATCCATAAAATGAATTCAATATTGCCTTGAAGTATAGAATTTTTTTCCCTTAAGTAGCATCTACCACATCTACCACCACTTAATTAACCCCTAGATCATGTTATTGCTGAATATTTGTCTGCTAGTAGAAGTGAATAATTACTCAACATTTTAAAAGTAAACACTGATCACCATTTATTACTAGCTATCTTTGCACAAGCACACTTGTGACTCACTATGTCTACATGCAAGAACACTCCACATTTCAAGACTTCACATTAAAAGTCAAATGCCAGGGTAAATAAAGACAAAGAATCACATCATTGTCCTTTCCACTTCTAAAAGACAAGCCCATGGAAGACAAGGACCTCCTCTTACTCTTATTTACATTATTTCCCCTAGTCTTCCTCTGTATTCTGCAAATTTAAAATCTGTTGTTCAAGCAAATTACCATGCCCAAAAAGTGAATTTTTAAACAAAAACTCTAAAACCAAAGAAGAAAACTAAGTAAAACAGACTATTTGAACAAAATTTAAATTTGTATATGAAAAAATAATTTCATAAATTAAGTCTGTAAGAATAAAATAGGGCATTTTCAAAGTAAGTTAATAAAAAAAACATCCTAGGAATAAGAAGAAAAGATGAACATCTCAACAGTTCCTTCATTAAGGATATAAAATATGTTAATTAAAGACAATCTAAGCTAACATACATGC
Source organism: Dipodomys spectabilis (assembly GCF_019054845.1). NCBI lineage: Eukaryota > Metazoa > Chordata > Mammalia > Rodentia > Heteromyidae > Dipodomys > Dipodomys spectabilis. Next base: position 3,222,168 of record NW_024870835.1, on the reverse strand, counting down.
TCTGCTCCTTACAGTCAGTGCTTTCAAAATTTTTAGATACACTGAAATTGTTAATTATAATTAAGGCATTAATGATATGGGTAACTACTATTGTGAATTAAATGCTTCACTTTTTGTTAATTAATTTTATTGCTAATTAATATTTCTTATCATTGTATAAGGGGGTTTCAATTTTTTAAGGAAAATAAAAAAATCTAAATCTAAGCTAGGCTGGAAATATAATTAAGCTGTAGAGTGTCGGCCTAGCATGCATGAAGCCCTGGGCTCAACTCCTCAGTACCACATAAAACAGAAAAATGTTGGAATTGGCGCTATGGCTCAAGTCGTAAAGTGCTAGCCTTGAGCGCAGAGAGGCTCAAGTCCAGAGCCCGGGTGCTGAGTTCAAGCCCCAGAACCAGGAAAAAAAAATCTAAGCTAGACATAGTGGTACACAGCCATAAGCCCAGCTACTTGAGATCTAAGGCAGATGGGGAAACAAACACAGGAGGATTGCAAGTTCAAGGACAGTCTAGGCAAAGTTAGAAAGACTCCAACTCAAAGAAAAGGAAAGGAGGTAGTAAAGAGGAAGAAAAAGGAGAGAGGGAAATAGCAAATAAATTAAATAAATAAATAAAATTGCAAATAAAAAGGCTAGGAGGCATAGCCCAAGTAGTAGAAAGTTTGAGGTGCTAGATTGAATCTCTAGTAAAGCACAAACAAGAAAAAGAAATCTAACAACTACAAACAACATAAAAACATAAAATGCTTCCCACTAGGAACTACAGAACTAAATAAAAATAACAAGGTAATTTTTATCAACTCTATATCAGACATAAAAAATTATCAAAATGGTCAAACTTAGGGTGGAGGTATGGTTCATAATAATTCAGCACTGCCAAGAATGCAAGAGACACTCTGAGTTCAAACCTCAGAACCCAAATAAACAAGCTAGTAAATAAAATAGACTAGGTTGGCAAAGATGTAGAGAAAAATAGTACTCATTCTCTGACAGAGTATGAACTGTCACAGCTACTTTGCAGAACAATCTGACACTGTCTACCACAAATGAAAATGCACATGCCTACAATGCAATGACTCAAATTCTAGACCTACGTCCAAACTCTTGTTCATTTGCTTGAGGTAACATGTACAAAATGCTCACTTCACAGAACAGAAAATAACCTACATGTTTCTTTTAAGAGGTGAAAGAAAAACATAGAACATGTTCTTATGAGAGAATTAACTGACTATACATAAAATATGGCTAGTTTCAAAATTATGTTGAATGGGAGAAAAGGAGCAAGATTATACAAAATTATTTATTAATGAAAATGTTCTGGAATAGTGGCAACTAAGTTAACATGCTAAATCCTTTTGTAGTGCACGAATTATCTCAATTGAAAAAAATTCACTCAGTATGAAACTTTTCCTGTTGGCTTTAAGAAGAAACTCTTTCTGTTGACTTTAAGATAGTATATACTGCCAGGGCCAGTGGCTCACGCCTGTAATCCTAACTACTCAGGAGGCTGAGATCTGTGGATCATGGTTCAATGCCAGCCCAAGCAGGAAACTCCGTGAGACTCTTATTTCCAATAAACCACTAGAAAACTGGAAGTGGTGCTGTGGCTCAAGCTGTAGAGCACTGGCCTTGAGCTGAAGAGCACAGGGAAAGCACCAAGGCCCAGAGTTCAAGCTCCACGACCAAAAAAAAAAAAAAAAAAGGAAAGATAGTATATACTATTTGTAAACAATATGAATATCCAAGCGTATATTTAATAAAAGAAAGAGGGGGGGGGAGAGGGGAGGAGGGGCGGAGGGAGGGAGGGAGGGAGAGAGAGGGGGAGGAAGGAAGGAAGGAAGGAAGAAAGAAAGAATCAAAGAAGGAAAGAATCAAAGAAAGGGTTAGGAAGCACTTGAAAATGTTAGCTATATCTTTAATACTTAAATCCCTAAAGTCAAAACAAGCAATCAAATATGCCAAAATACAAACATGTCTTAGTAGTGAGGAACTGAATGTTTTGTTGTATTATTCTTTGTGCTGTCCTGTCCTTTTTTTTTTTTTTAATTCTGAGTAATAAAGTAGTCATGAATTACAAAGTGCATAGAACAGGTACAATGCAAAAAAGCAACTGGCAAATAAATAAATAAATGAAAAGCTATGCAGCAGTATTAATCAAATGAATGCATATTAAAATAGGTGGGCTTTTTTAATGCAGCAGATTAGGAAAGGTTAAAAAAACAAAAACTATTCATTCCTAGTCCTGGCAACTATGCAGAGAAATGCACCATTTTTTTACCCCTGTGTAAGTATACCCTACAGAGTTTACACTTTGGGGAGGAAAATTTGATAATTCATACTAAAATATAAAATTGCATACTTTTTTTGATGTAACTATCACCCTTTTGGAAAATTAGCACAAGGAAATTCTTGGAAAAAGTCTTTAAAATGAATGCCAAGATGTCCGTTACAGCATTAGTCATAACAAATTAACATTGGGAATAATACAAAGACCCAAATGAATTGCATTGAGTCCATATTCATATAACACTATGAAACAGCATTGCAAAAAGGTAATATTACAAACACAAGGATAGAAATGTTATCTATAAAACTTGTAGGAAACTTCTTTCCCTCTATTTTTGTGGTTTGATTTTTCTATAATGCATATATATCTATTAACTAGAAAAAAAGATTATTTGCACTTTAAAAGATGAATATATGAAAGTTTTTTGAGGGTTGTTCTTTGGGGGTGAGGGTGCATGCATGCCTGTCTAGTACTAGGGCTTAACCTCAATGCTAGGGCCAGATTATTCTCCCTTAGTTGTTTTTTTGTTGTTGTTATTAGGGGGTGTTATTGGTGCTTGTTCTCAGGCTTGAACTCAGTACCAGGGCTCTATCCCTGAACACTTTTGCTCAAGGCTAGTGTTCTACTACAGGAGCCACAGTTCCACTTCTGGCTTTTTTTGGGGGGGTGGGGTAGTTATTTGGAGATAAGATTTTCCTGCTGTTGGTGGCTTTGAACCACGATCCTCAGATCTCAGCCTCCTGAGTAGCTAGGATTACAGACGTGAACCACTGGCATCGATTTTCCCTTAGCTTTTTCTGCTTAAGGCTGGTGCTCTACAACTTAAGCCACACTTCTGCTTCTGACTTTTTTGGTGATGAATTGGATATAAAGATATCTCAGATTTTTCTGCCCAGGGTGGCTTCGACCCAAGGTCTCAGTGCAAGGAGTGAGCCACCAGTGCCAAGCATATATGAGTTTTTCATGAAGATTACATTGTATTAACATCACAGGTAATTTCCCAATTTCTAAGGTATACCTTTTGAAGACTGCAACCATGAAGAAATAGAGAGAAAGAGAGAGAGAGAGAGAGAGAGAGGGAGAGAAAAGGAAAAAGAGAGGGAGGAGTAGTTGGGATCATCTGTAATAGTAACAAAATAAAAAAGAAAGAGGCCAAGTTGGGTTAAATGACAACACAATTGAGGGAAACTTCAAAACACCAAGAGAAAGAACAAAACCTCTTTAAGGCAAAATTATTAACCAATTGAGAACTCTGCCCTGCCTACCTTTCTGAGAGTTCTGGAGAGGCTAGCTCAAAATGATGATGAAAAAGACTTCTGCAAAATACAGACAACATACCATGGAGGCACATGGTATAAATGACATCAAATATGACTCAAATTTGGGTTAGCCTTCCTTGAAAAATGAATTTTGACAAGTGTTACACTGGAATATTAGGAAACAATTGCTCTTCCTTTTTTGGTTAAATGGGTATTTTTATTAGCAACAATAATTTTAGAAGAACTAATTTTAATGTATTTATCGGGCCATTTATCTGTGTAAAATTATACTTTCTGCCAGAAATTCTCAAGAATGTAGTCTGAGGATTTCAATATCCCTAAGACCTATTCAGGTAACTGACAAAATTTAAACTATTTTCTTAAGCTGAGCACCAGTGGCTCACACCTGTAATCTTAGCTAGTCAGGAGGCTGAGATCTGAGGATCCTGGTTTGACACCAGTCCTAGCAGGAAAGTCCATGAGATTCTTATCTCCAATTAATCACAGAAAAAAAACAGAAGTGGTACTGTGGCTCAAGTGGTATAGCACTAGCTTGAGCAAAAGAAGCTCAGTGCCCAGTCCCATAATTTAAGCCCCCGACCAGCAGAAAAAAAAAAAAACAAAAACAATCCCAAGACATGCCTTTGTCATTCTCATTTCTATTGAGGCCACAAGGCATGTGATAAGCCTGCAAGATTGAACACAGAAGTGGATATAAAGTCTATGAATCCAGGCATTAAAGAGATTTACAAAAATAAACAATGATATTTCTTTCATTTTTTTTGTTTTGGACAATAGTTTGTCACGAAAACAATGTAATTTTCACAGGCAATAGGTTAGTTTTCTCTTAAAACACATTATTTGTCTAAAATGTCTGTTTTCATTTTTAGTAGAGTAAAATTAATAGATATAACTTAAATAGATAAATTCTTTGAAGCCCTTATATGATTTGTAAGAGTGTAAGGAGACCTTCAGTCTCATGAGTTTGAAAATAAAGGATTTATATTTAATCTTTATAAAATTGCAGTTCTATTGTTAGTCCCATAACACAAATGAGGGAGAAAAATAACTTGCCCAGATCATTCCAGGAAATCCTTAAACTAGCCTTTGGATACAAGTCTGCAATTCCTGATCTTAACTCCTCTTCAATATTAAACAATGCCTAGCTAAAATGGTTAAAGATCACTCTTCATACAGTTACATGCTAATCTGTTTAAAAGGCAATATTCCATACTGATTCTTTTCTTTCAGTCTTCCAAAGTAATGTTGCTCATGATATACAGTATTAATTTTATTCTTTCAAATCAAACACTACAAAAATATAATCACATCCCACAACACCACAAGCACTCAATGAAGAAAACTATTGATGAGACTTTGGTGCCCATTCATCCAAAATTTTATTTATATACACATACACGCATGTATACTCTGTCTGTGTTGTGTGTGTGTATATGCATGCATGCTGGCCCCTAGGACTTCAACTCAGAGCGTGGGTGCTGTCCTTGAGCTTTTTTGCAAAAGGCTAACACTCTACTACTTGCGCCACAACTTCACTTCTGACTTTTTGGTGGTTAAATGGGGTAAGAGTTTCATGGACTTTCCTGCTAGGCTAAATTCAAATTGAAATCCTCAGATCTCAGCCTTCAGAATAAGAATGATTTACGGGCATTAGCCACAGTAATCATATGCTTTTTTATATACATATACAGCAGATACATATACTTTTTATCTGAATAGGCACATCTCTTAAATGGTCAGAGACTTGAAATAGCTTTTGGAAAACTCCTAGAAGTAAAATTACTAGAATAAAGGGTATAAACTTCAGCAATTCTAATAGGTTTTGCCAAATGTCCACCTAAATGTTCATGCCCAGTTTATAGTCTCACCAACAGCATGTAAAATACCTTCTAACATCTCAGCTTTTAAGTTCTTTGGAAAATTATATTTACGTTGCTCCAAAATGACAAGAATTAAAGTTTTCTCAGTAGTCATCTTAATTCGTCGTAATCAAACACAAATAACACTCATTTATATATTTTAATGACTTTATACCTTTCTTTTTAATTTATACCTCTTTATATCTCAAAAGAGGAAATACTTACAAAATTCTGAATAAGTACCTTGATTTTTTTTAAGTTGTCCAAATTCTCTCAGATGAAAATCACAGCTCTGGTTTTTCTCAATACACCTTTAAAGGTTTTTAAATTGTTTCATATCTGGTCAAGTTGAGATTTTTAAGAAGTTCATTTTTAATTTGTAATAAAAGTTTACAACTTGACTTTTTCAAAAGAGTCAACAAACTGCAAGCACCTGTTAATAAAGGTCATAAATTTTAAAAAAAGAAAAAGAAAAAGAAAATCACAGCTTTGCTGTGTGTAAAGCTAGCCCCAGATGTTTGAATCAAATAAGAGTTGTAATAATGGACTGGTTATATTTTATATTTTGAGTGGTCAAAGGACTAAAGGCTACAAATAAAAGCTACCAAATCATACCAAAATGACCAAATTAGCTTACATAAAATAGTAAGCAACAGATTTCATATCATAAATGTCAAATGAACATAATACAAAAGTAAACATGGATGTAATTGGAAAGAAAATTCTCTGAAATTGGCATCTTACTGAAATTGAAAACATTAATATTTAAAAACTATTTTGAATGTGACTATTCATTTTAGTCATGTCAAACATGCATAAATCTTTGGCACTAACAAATAAGATTATGGTCTTTTCTACTAAGTAGGTAGTTTAACAATGCATTACACTGAACTTGCCTCTTCTGTATTGGCTAATGGAATTCGAGGCTTCACTATTTCATTAAAATCTTATTCTATGAGAATCTCCTATACTTCTGTGCAACTGTAAAACCTCATTAATTCAGATCCAATTAACTCACTTCTGAAATGGTGTATGTTATTCTCCTCTGGTAACAAGTTGAAAATACTATAATTTCTTCCTCAACAAGTTTTCATAATATTATTGTGAAGTAAAGGAAATCAACCTGAAAATCAATTCACATTTCTAGACCACAAATTTATGAAACTAAAGATTCAGCCATCTTCATGGCTGAGCAATTCATGTTCAGCTAGGGTTTATCTCTGATTATCAGCTACTGTATATAGTGAAGATGATTAACTTGTCACTTTGCATAGCTCTTTACAGTATTCATAGCCCTTTATAGTTAGAGTATGAGTATTTCTTTTAAACATCTAAACTCAGACCTTTCTCAATTCATTTGTGTACTTTCTCCCATTTTCAATGAGCTGAATTTTATCCTATAACTTACAGATCTACAATTTAACAAAGCATAGCATCTTTTAAAAGGAGTAGAAGTAGCCACAGAAATACCTGGCATTCTTATTCCCCATTTATTCTTATCATTTGAAAAACTTTATAGCAAAAAAAAAAAAGTCTCAGGATTAAGTGACATGTTTGGTGTTACTTGAACTTACAGCTAACTACTCCCAATGAACAGAAAAACCTTCTCCTGCAATCTGAATCATGTGTAATTACAGTATGACAAGGTCTCTCCTGGGCAATATAAGCTGGCATTTTTCCCAGGACTTGTCACATCATGGGAACCACGCATACAAATAAAAATCCAAAAATAAACATTTTAAAACAATGGCTTATATACTTCATAAAGAAACTCTACCGTTGAGAATTTTAAAAATGTGGAGTCCAACACCAGACCTTTCTCACTAGACAGGTGTGAGGAGACCTCACTGTTACCAAGTGGCTTACCACACCTAGCAACATCTCCCAGGTGTGGGCTTTTGTGGGCAGCACCCTCATGTTCCCTCAGGCTGGACAGAAAATCATTACACATAGGAAATAAAGGGAAACATCACCACAAACACTCAGTGAATCAGAGAAGCAGAGTGTAAAAAAAACAGAAGAGGGTGATCATCTTTAATTTTATGTCAATTTGTTGATTGCCAGGATGCCCAAATAAAGTTACCTTAAGAACTACATCTTCTGCCAACTGAGTTAATCTTCCTAATACAATAAATATTGGGGTTTTTTTGTTAGGTATATTTCACCTTGAAATGAACAACAGCCAAGTAGCAGTAATACTGTGTATTAAGCACCTTAAAAGGTGGTTTCTTTTGTTTAAACTCCTCTGCAATGGCTCTACAGACACATGGAAAGAGAGAGATTCTGAGAAGCATCATATTCAACCTTCTGCAATGACAAAAACTTGACAATGCTCATCCTTACCACAGCTTTAAAGAAATATAAAGTATGATCTCTCTCTTTACCTTTTGATATAAAATGCTAACAAATAGTAAATGTTATTTCCTAAAGACCATGCATATTCTTAGTCCTGGATGCATTTATTAACCATTAATGAAGCCCATCAAAAATGCAACCATTCAAGTTTTCAAGAGAAGCTATAAACCAAGCCACTAAAAGCACAAAAATACAATCATCCTTCCCATTTCATAAACACTGGAAACAAAAATGAGCACCAACACAAACTCTGCCACCTCAAAAGCACGTAACACTTCTCCTTTCTTTATTCAGCCCTGAATGTTCAGTTATTTCCATGTAGCTCTAAGCAGAATGGATTTATTATGATGTTACCCTAAGAAACTGCAGGAGTTCTAGATGCCAATAAAGATTATGGATCAAATGGAAGATAACTACTAGCCATTGTGTCGACTTAGATAAATAAACCTGCACACAAACAAAGCACCTTATTGTATTTGTACTGTTACCTCCACTAATCCAACTAAAACAACCAAGGAGTAGCTTTCCAGAGGCTGAAGGGAATTGAAGCCAGGATTTCTAAAAAAAAAAAAAATAATAATAACCCTTCAAATTTATTTGGAAGTGACACCATTTTCTTTTCCCCAAAATTGTCCTGCTCTTTATGGAAAATGTTTGGGGCTGCAGAGGCTGACTCTGGCTTATGCAAACCAGACTCCAAGGCAAAGAACCAAGGTGAAGAGGCACTGAAAAAATAGACGACCCAGCTGACCCAGCTTCATGTCTCTGAAACTCAGCTTGAAACCTATAAAGGAACTCACTCCCTGAGGACCACATCCGACAGACACTTCAAACCATTGCTCAAAATTCAGGGGGCAGACAAGTGCCAAGGAGGGGCCAGGACAAAGAAGCCCCCCAACTAAGTAAAATCCCCACTGGGGGTAGTGTGTGGCAGTGGTTAAATGCCCCCCCCAAAAAAAGAAAATCTATAGCAACTGGCATCCAATGCCTCACACACAGACAGGAAGACAGAGACGACCCCAAATAGAATCGACTTCTAGTGACAGAACAATAACTACATGCAATGCATTCTTTGCTGGCAGCACAGGTAAATCTCTGTTTCTCTAGGAACGGAAGAAGAGAAAAAAAAAAAAGGGCTCGAACTGTTTATTCCCTCCTCCAGCCCCACACCCCAAACCTCCAACCCCAACAACTAATTGCGCCTTCCCCCACCGAACCCGCGGCTAACCCCAGAGGACCGCTGAGGGCTGGTTTGGGATGAGTAAACACCCGACACCTGACGTTCCTTTCTCTGCGGTGACTTTCACCGAGCTGAAGTGGCTCTCGCACGCGCGCGGGCAGGAGCCCAGACCTGGCCAGCGCGGCGCCGAGCACCGGGTCCCGAGGCTCCTCCAGCCGGTGATCACAGCACGGGGAGGAGGGGGAAGCAGGGCTGTAGGACCACCCGGGCCAAGGGGACGGTTGTCTGGCTAAGCAAAGACATTTTTTTTTTAATCAAATCTCTTTTGTATTCGAGCCCTACCTCTTTTTGGCCTTGGAAAGCTTTCGTGCAAGTGGAAGACGACTTTCTCCACAAAGTGCTGTATGTTACTGTGCTCCGGGCCGCGCACGAACACCATCCAGTCGTGGGTGAAGCCCTCCACGGTGGGTTTTTTCCTCACCTGGGCGCGGTGCCCCAGCTCCAGCTTCACCTGCACGGCACACTGCAGGCAGGGGGGAGGAGAGACGGCCGTGAACAACAGGAAGGCGATCGTTCCGTACTGAACATTGAGCCTGACATCTTTTTTTTCCTCCTTGAAACGTACATAAAAGGAAACGGCAGTGCCCTCGGCATCCACGTTTCACGCGCGTGGGCGCACACACCCCACACCCCCCAAAACCCTGGGCCGCACCGAGCCGGTCCCCAGGAGCCGAGGATCCGGCCGGCAGAACAGCCACGATTGTAACGGAATGCTACCCCCAGTCGGGAAGGGGATGGGGGTGGGGGGGTGAGAACACACTCAGCCGCGAGGAGCAACAACAAATCCATCGGCAACAAATTAGGAAACAATTAAGAGGCGAAGCCGGGCAGTTTCACGGCGTGGGAGGGGAGGTGGCTGGAAACACCGGGGCGGGGGCGGGGGGTTAGAGCGAGTCCCTTCCCCGAAAGTACCACGGCGACCGGCACACGCCGAGGAAGTCTTTGTGTACGTGTGTGTGTGTGTGTGAGCGTGCGTGGGGAGCGCTGTGCCAGGCGGAATGGAAACTACAGACAGCCGGTAATGATGGGCACAAACTCCCGTGCTCTTTCTTACCAGGGGGTTCATGCACAACAAAAATGGGACGTCGTCACACACACACAGGCACACGCCCGAAGGAAAACACGCCGAGGCATCCATAACTTAAAGCACCCGCGACCCCCTCCCCAGAGAAAAGCGCCCCCCATACACACACACACACTCCACGCGATGGGAGAAGCCGGGGAAACGGAACCCCCGCAACACACTTCCAAGAACCAAAGTGGTCCCAAAGTACCTCCTACCTCCCCCGCCCTCTCTCTCTCCCTCCCTCCACCCCCCCCCCCAAAAAAATGAAATTCAACGAAGCAGGGCGGCGGGCGGACAGCCGCCGAGCCTGGGCTGGGCGCACACCGGGCGCTGGGGTAAAGTTGCGTGCAGCCCCGCCGCTGTCAGCCCGCACATTCCGGCTCACACACACGCGCGCGCGCGCCGGGGAGAACGCACCATCGTAGCCTACGGCCGCGGAGCTTTGCGGAGGTGCGGCCGCCCAGGCTGCTCGCCGCGTCCCCGGACGGTGCCCGCAGCTCCCGGCAGCGACGGCGGCGGCGGCGGCGGCTGAAATATGGCTGAGTTATTATTCGCCTCCTTCCACCGTGTCTGAGTATGTGAGTGCGCGCGTGTGAGCGAGTGTGTGAGTGCGCTTCTTGTGATTGCAAAGAGGCGAGGAGGGAGGGAAGGAGGGAGGGAGGGAGGCGCGAGGGGGGGTGGAGGGACGAGCGTGTGTGTGTGTGTGTGTGTGTGTGTGTGTGTGCGCGCGCGCGCGCCCGCCAGGGGGGTGGGGAGGAGGGGAGTGGAGGCTGAGGGAGAGGCAGCAGCTCCCGGCTAGCCGTACCAACCTTTCTCTAATTGGAACCGCGGAGCGAGCCCAGGCGCTGGCGCTGTCTGGGCTGCGGCGGCGCAGGGCAAAGGAGGGAAAGAGCGGAGAGGAAGGGGGGGAGGTTCTTTTATTATTATTATTATTAATTATTATTATTGCATGTACTTACCGAGCTAGCCATGCCTGGGGGCCCGGAGAATTTTCTGGGGTGTTGTGTGGTACCCCCCCACACCCCTCCCCGTCCCGCTTCAGCTGTAATTCATGAAGAGGCAGCTATGAATGAGAGCGCGCCCAGAAGCGGAGGGTAGATGGCGGACATTCTCTGCCTTTTTCTCTCCCCCCACCCCGCCCCGTGCTCGCTCGCTCGCTCGCTTATTAAACTCAGCCCCAAAAGCAAAAGCAGCAGCAGCAGCAGCAGCAGCAGCAAGCTCCTGGGCCAGAGGATGATTCCCGAGCATGCGCTGTGGCGCCTGACACCCGGGCTCCCAGCCTCACGGGGCGGAGGGAGGGCGCGCGGGCGGGGCGGAGCGCGCGGGGAGGCCGTGCGAGCGAGCCAGGGGGAGCTCGAAAGAGCCAATCACCGGCCGCCTCCCGAAACCCCCGCGGCCCGCAGCGCCACACTGGAACGCCTCGCTTAAAGTAACAGGTTCCTGATGGGGAGGTGGGGGGGTAGGGGGGGAGGAAATGGAGGGGGAGGGACCCTGGCGTAGGGAGAGAGAGAGAGAGGCCGGTTGGGGAGCCATCCCGACCCCTGTGCAAACTCCGTTCGCCTTACAATAAAAAACGGATTAAAACTGCTGGAATGTAGCCACTGCCTCGAGCTCCCTGGCAGCGGGAGAAGGGATGTTCAATCCAGTCTTTGGCGTTAGTAGGTCGAGGGAGACTTTCTTTTACTTTCCCCACCATATGTGTGTGTGTGCGTGTGTGTGCGTGCGTGTGTGTGTATAAGAAATAAAAAGCCAGAACGCACACCCAAACTTAAAGAGGGCGAGCAAAATTCACCCGACCCAAAAGCAAGTATCAAAAGAGCCAGCGCTGAGTCTTGGAACCATCCCCTGACCCCTTCCGCACGCGCTCACGAGCACCCGCCCACCACCGCACCGCCCGCTCGGCTGCCACCGCCACCGCCACCGCAATTGTTGGAAATGAACAAGAAACCAAATTGTTACTTCCTTCCTAGCGAACGCCTCCCTTATTGGGTAATCTAGGGCTGGAAGCGCCACCAACCGTGCCCAGGTGAAGGCGAGACACTTGGCAGGAGCCAGTGCGGACCCTTGGGCACCTGGCTCCGAGTTGTTTGTCTGCGGGACGCTTCCTCCCTTGACAGCTTGCTGGTTGTATCAGTGGGGACTGTCCGCTGAGGATGCGCTCAGCGACCGGGAGCCTTAAAATAGCAGAGAAAGTTACTACTGACTGTAATGTGCATAAAGTAGATTGTAATCTTTAGGCATATTGGTGACAACCAACGTAATCCATTTCTGAGTTTTAATTCATTTAGGCTCCCGCTGACAACCAGTCTCAAGAGTGTTCCCAGAGTCTCTCTTCTCAAATGTTCCCATGCTCAGCAGCCGTGGATAGAGTGGTGGTCGTGGTGTATGGGTCTCAAGGAAACCTAGTGGCTGACTTCCTTTAGAAATGCGTATGCTCTTTTTGAAAGGAAACGAGTAAGAACTAGACGATTGATATGAAAATCAAATGGGTGTCAATTTGATTCGTTAAGTGAAGATCCTTGCATCTTCCTAGCTCTTATTTACGAGCAGGTTGGAGGTTGACTGGACATCCGGTCTCCTAATGTTCAATTCTCCTTGCTGCTCACACACACAAAAAAAGATAATGAGAATCAGATTGTATCACTTCCACCCAGCTTTAATCTCCAAGCCTGCAGACTTCCAGCTCTCCAGTGTTTAAAGTGATACTGTTTCCCAGTTACAACCAAAACAGCTTCGGTGGAGGATCCCAGCCTTCTTCAACCCTTGACAGGTTTAGCATGAAGAGGAGTAAATGATTGGGAGGGAGTATTTCAATGGCTTAGATTTCTCAACAAAGTACACAAGTGAATATCATCTTGTCTGTGTTCATAAGTAATATCATAACTATATAAATATTATAATCTTGTAGGCGTGTGTGAAGACAAACTAGGTACAGTATCTATGTGAGGGGGAGGGTCTACCTGCTGTGCATTATTAAACTTTTGGTAAAATGATTGAAGAGAAATCTTTTGGAATGGTAAGACTGGAAACAAAGTTTTCAGATTGGATTCATTAGTAAAGCCCTTTCCTGTTAAGTAATAACTATTAGGAATGAGTGTGGCTTAGAACACAAGTGGAAATTAGAACTTGATTTCTATTTGATTTCAGAGTTTGACCAACATCTCTTTATGCTCTGCCCTGATCTCTTGTAATTCTTCCCAGAACATGAGGATAAAGGGGTTTGATTTTCCTTTGTTGAATTACACTTTTGCTGAATTCAGATTCCCGCAATCAGGAACAAGTCAGGGTCTGAGAGGTCGTTCCCCAATAACTCTCCTTTCTCAAAGAATGCTTTGAAATCCGGGACTGAATGGTGATTCCCAAACTCTAGACACTAGAAATGTCAATTCGGTCAGTAGATGGCGCACAGATCCCTTCCACCGACGTCCTTACATGACCCCCCCCTTAAACAACAGAAAGACTAGTACCAGTAGAAAAGATAGAAAAAGAAAACATGACCCAGAATACTCTAGATTCAACTTTGAACAAAGAAATTCATGCTAATCTTTCCATTTGTAATTCAAACCTATTTTAAGAAGTTAGCTTGTTAAAAGCAATCAAAACAGAAATTCCTTTCTTATTTAATTAATTTGTAGAGCTTCATATTTTAAGTGAGGTACAAATATGGAAGACATCTTTGGGCATTCAACAGTATAGCTATTCAAAAAGCACTGCTGCTTAATTTTTTAAGACCAACTTCAGTACTAATTCCAACTAATAATAGCAATATTTAAAATTAAGGTAATGAAGAATAGGCCCTCTAGTTATTCAGAGAAATCATTTACAAAAATACATTCTAGGGGCTGGGAAGGTGGCTCAGTGGTAGAGCGCTTGCCTTGCATGCCAGAGGCCCTGGGTTCGATTCCTCAGCACCACATAAGCAAAAAGAAAAAAGCCGGAAGTGGCGCTGTAGCTCAAGTGGTAGAGCGCTAGCCTTGAGCTGAAGAGCTGAGGGACAGCGCCCAGGCCCACAGTTCAGGCCCCACTACTGGACAAAAAAAAAACAAAACACATTCTATGAGGTATAACAAAGTATGAAGCACTGTGGGGCTAATTTGAGCAGCGGAAGAGAAAAATGAGAGGCATATTATCAGATAAGAATAGGAGAGTGAAAAATGAGAGTGTCTATGACAGAGCTTATCTTCTGATCACTGCCAACCGCCACAACCACCACCCCTGTCCTAGCACCCATCGTTCTCCTTTCAGGATTTTCATTTCCAAGTGTTTTACTAATCTAGCAGTTGAGGGCAGATTGGATGTTGCTGGCAAAATAAAAAAAGAAAATCATGCCAGGCACCTGTAGCTCATACCTGTAATTCTAGCTACTCAGGAGGCTGAGATCGAGCTTCACAGTTCAAAGCCAGCCTGAGCAGGAAAAGACTCTTCTCTCAATAAACTACTCAGAAAAAGGCAGACATGTAGCTGTTACTCAAATGGGAGAGCACTAGTCTTGAACACAAAGAGGCTCAAGGACAACATCCAGGCCTGTGAGCTCAAGCCCCAGGACTGGAAATAAATAAGAAAAATCTATTGTAATTAGGGTGTTAAGGAGCACCTGGAAATAAATTTTATCTGTTGGTTAAATTATTGATAATTTACGAGCTCAAATAACCGTATCAATAAACATGAACAATTTGCCATCTTTTGCTATGTGGATTTGGACAAGAATTCATGGGGAGAAAAATAGATAATGGGACAGACAGTAAACAGACATTTTACAAACTTACATTTAGAATAATTAAGAACTCTCTTCAATAATGTATGGTATACATTATGTACATTTATATCTTCACCAAAATAATTCCATGTATCAGGAACAGAGGTAGGATCTCAGAGTGTATAAATTAGAGTTCCTGTTGTCATAAAGTTTATAACCCAGGAAGAAAAATTCAACTAAACCATTTCTGATTTTTTTAAACTTCATAACACCTAAATTTGAGATAGATCTGTGTCATATAGATAGAAGCAACCAGCACAAAGAGCTGGCGGGACAAGGAAAACAGGCACCAGATCAGAAGTTGAGAATTGTTGCACTCACCTTTTAATACTTGCAAAGGGATTGGGGAGTTGTGAGTTCTTTTTTCAGAAGCAACAAATTCCTAACTTCCTTTTCCTTGATAGGAAGTACTTTCTATGTTTACTTTTTTGTACTTCACTTGGGGAAAGAAGTGGGGGGGGGGGGGGAATCCTACAAAGAAAGAAAACTAAGTCTTATCAAGATCATGAGCAGCACATTCCCTCAGTTGAAACTGTCTACCTGTTTCTTTTAATGTTTTGGTTCAAAATGCTGCCTGTTTAATATTATATCAAATTTATTAATCTAGAATAATGTTTGGAAATGCCAAAATAGGAAGAATCATCACGACTTTGAAAAAAAAATTGCTTTGATAACTACTTAAGCACCCAAGACTATTTCCAGGAATAAGAAAATGCACAGAGCTTTTTTTAACCACCAGAGCCTCTTCATGTGTAAATTATTCCCTAAGAGTCATTTAAGTGATGCATTTATACATTCAGAAGACAAGAAGTGCCTCCATGGTAATAATTTATTAATTTGCTAGGCTGTATCCCTAATTTAATAAATAGCACCTCAAGGCCTGAAAATTAATCAAAGACATTTGTAAGTCTAGCAGTATGAAACACAATAAATATTGAGGGTCAATGTGATTGAAAATGTTTCTCTAATATAAACAGGAGCCCCAGTGGAATATCTGTAGGTAAAATACATAATAAATTGAAAGTACTTCCTAGAAATCTTTTAAAAATAGATCATTTCATTATATCTTAATTCCTATCTATCCTTGAAGCCTTTTAAAAAATTAGTTGATGTCTTTGATTTCCAGTATATATGTGGATTATTTTCATGTATCATTTCACCTCTCTCAAAAGTAACCAGCCCTTGAACTGTATAAGCCCTGAAAATCATTTGGTACATTTGCAAAGAAATGGATGCTTCTTGGGCTGGGAAGGTGGCTCAGTGGTAGAGTGCTTGCCTTGCATGCATGAGTTCCTGGGTTCCATTCCTCAGCACCACATAAGCAGAAAAGGCTGGAAGTGGTGCTGTGGCTCAAGTGGTAGAGCACTAGCCTACCACTAAAGAGCTGAGGGACAGCAGCGCCCAGGCCCAGAGTTCAGGCCCCACAACCAACCAAAAAAGAAAGAAAGAAATGGATGCTTCTTGTTGGCCTCCAGAAGCTGTCTGCCTGTATTAGTGATTTTGTATGGCCTGAGAATATCTAAATGGCCCTTGGAAGAAAAAAAGGCTCCCTGCTTAGGAAATCAAATGCTAATTACTTTATGTTAATATCATATACTGCATTATGTTTTGCTTTATTTGGTAAAAATGGTAACATACCATACCAGAACTATAATTTAGAGTAGACAGCTCAAAATTCAATTAAAAGGCAAATGAAGCTTGGGAAGGAGAAATTAGTCCATTCTGCGTATTAAATGGTGTGACAGTGTTTTGAAAATAATATTAAGTCCCTAAGAAGTCAGTGATTTACTACCTTCTGGTAGTATTGAGTAGCCTGGTTGGGTTATGTAGTCAGCCCTGAAGAATCTATGAGGATATTACTAACTTTGTAGATAATCTGCAATGACACAATTTATGTCTGTGGATGTTATAACGTACATTTATGAAAGAGGTAGATTTTTTTTAACTGCAAAAAGTACCTGTCTACATTCACCAGTTTCTGTTCAGACTTTTTCTCACAGAAAAACTTGCCCTTTCTGTTTTGGAGTTTTTTCTAAAATTTTAAATGTTATTTTTAAGAAAAGCTTTCTATCAACCTCTTTTATTTTCCTGTTGGCCATGGGGGTCTGAACTCTGGGCCTAGGCACTGTCCCTCAGCTCTTCAGTGGTAGGCTAGTGCTCTACCACTTGAGCCACAGCACCACTTCCAGCCTTTTCTGCTTATGTGGTGCTGAGGAATAGAACCCAGGGCCTTATGCATGCAAAGCAAGCACTCTACCACTGAGCCACCTTCTCAGCCCTTCTATAAACTTTGTAAATTTTATAAAGCAACTTGTCATTCCAGAACTACATTAATTTGGAAAAGAGGTATTGGCTTAGACAACAATGCCACTTGATAGGAAAGAAGGAATGTTCACTTTAGCAGTCTGCTGAATCAAAAGAATGCTAGCGACTATTACTAATTACAGTTCTATTACACATCTATTATACACATCCAGTACTATTTTACATCTCTAGAACTATATGCAATAGAACTATATATAGAAGTATATGTAATAGAACTACAAAATCAAATAAGAAAAAAGTTAATCAAAGACTGTCCTCTGAACCAAATTATGGGAAATTTCAAGTTATAGTAAGGAGATAAAAGTCATAAATAGATGGGGTTGGAGGTATAGCTCCTTTGGTAGAGCAGTAGCCAATGAGCAAAGGTATCAGGTAATGAATTTGAATCCTAGTCTTGGACCAAAAAGTAATCACAAAAGGCAAAAGAATTATACTCATTTCTGATTAGAACTTTAATATTTATTATTTCACTCTTTTGCCATGTATTGCATGACTTCAACATTTTATTTTCCTTACTAACTCAATGCATTCAGTTAACTTGTAGTAGTTATCTGTTGGAAGTCTGCCACTGTTTTTGGCACTCTGACACAAATATGATGCCTCTAATACTCTTATTTATTTCAAGACATTTTATAATTACTGACTTTGTGTTGATAGGGTCTTTCCACAATGAAAGCTTGTTTAAACATACAATAATAAATCCTGGTTATTCATTATGTCGCTTTTAAAAGAAAAAAAAAGATTTACTCATGGCATTTCTAGTAATCCCTATTTGGGGAGGGCGGAGGGGGGGGGGGGGGGGAAGAGGCAAGGCCCTGGTGACTTACTCCTCTAATTCTAGCTATTCAAGAGGCAGAGACCTGAGGATTTCAAAAATTTTGTGAGGCTCTATCTTCAATTTACCAGCTCTGGGTCTAGTAAAATTTTATAAAAAACTTAAAAAGCTGAAAGCATGTGCTAAATCCACAAACAATTATTAAGAAAACTTCCAAATGAGAATTTCACATTTTTAGGACTACAAATGGCCAGATTTGGAACAGGTTGAACCTTTAAATGTATCTACAATTACACAATAATATTTTTTGTGTGTGCTGGTACTGGGGCTGGAACTCAGGGCCTAGGCTCTGTCCCTGAGCTCTGTTGCTCAAAATCAGCACTCTACCACAGTAGACCCACATTCCACTTCTGGCTTTTTGTTGTTAATTGGAGATAAGTCTCCAGACGTTTCCTGCCCAAGATATCTTCAAACTGCACTTCTCAGATCTCATCTTCCTAATTAGTGAGAATTGCAGGCTTGAGCCACCAGTGCCCAGCATAATATTTTAAAAAATACAGAAAATGTTAAAAACAAAAGCTCTCATTAAGCCGGGCGCCGGTCGCTCATACCTGTAATCCTAGCTACTCACGAGGCTGAGATCTGAAGATCACGGTTCAAAGCCAGACCAGCCAGGAAAGTCCACATGAGACTCTTATCTCCAATAAACCACTAGAAAACCGGAAGTGTCTCTGTGGCTCAAGTGGTAGAGCGCTTGCCTTGAGCTGAAGAGCTAAGGGACAGCGCCCAGGCCCCGAGTTCAGCCCCATGACCGACCAAAAACAAAAAAGCTCTCATTACAAAAAAAATTGGTTAATACAATAGTAATGAGACAATTACAAAAATCATTATTTTTCTGCCTCTAATGTATCAATTTAGTCAAAATTTGTCAATATATTGGGAAAGATGATTGAAGGATAGTTTTCTTCTTGTATTGGAATCTGAACTTAAGGCTTGGTGCTTACTAGGCAAACATACCAATGGAGCCAGGCACTCAGCCCTTTTCGCATTAGTTTATTTTTCAGTTGGGGCCAGGTCCTGTTGCTTGAGCTAACTTAGACCCAGTTCCTCCTTCCTCCATTTTCCAGGTTGCTGGAACCACAGGTTTAGGCTACAACTCTTGATTGAAAGTTTGTTTGCTGATCCTGGGGCTCAAACTCCAGGCCTGGGTACTGTCCCTGAGCTCCATTTTGCTCAAGGCTAGCAGTCTACGGCTTGAGCCACAGCATCACTTCTGGATTCTTCTGCAATTAGAGATTAAAAAAAAAAAAATTTCAGAGGCTTTCCTGCATGGACTGGCTTTAAACCATGATCTACTTTTGAACTGGTGATTGAAAGATAAAAATCTTTAAAGATAAAATTTTTTTCTTAAAAATACAGTAATTGCACAGTCTCATGGTCTCATTCCACAGATTACATATTAATTATAAAGGAGAAATGGCCCTTTAAAATGGAGAACTCTAGTGGACACCACTTAACCAGATAATCAACTTAAACATCACTAACCATAGAAAGACATTATGTCTCCATCCTGATGTGATACATACAACCCCACCTCTATATACTCCTACCAAAAGTTTATCCTAAATCTAACCATGGCAAAGAAAACATCAGACAAATACAGATAGTGTGGAGCACTATACAACAAAAGTGATCTAATCAACAAATCAGTATCATAAGAGCCAAAAGAAAAAAATGTGAAAATATTTTCCAGATTACAGCTAGCTGAAGAAACATGAAAGTTAAGTATAATTCTAAATACTTAAACTAGAGTCCAAATCTGAAACATGCACATAAAAGCCTAAAGAAAATTCTTGGAGAAGTTTCAATAAGTTAGAACACACTAAATAGTAGATGGTTCTATGGTATCAAGGTTAAATCTGTTCAACATACTAACAGAGCTGCGATTGTGAAAAAAAAAAAAACCCTTCTAATTCTTGGGAAATAAACATGGGAGTGCTTAGAGATATCACGTACAACTTACTCTCAAGTAGGTCAATTAAAAGAGGGAAATAAGCTGGGCACTGTAACTCAAATGTGTAATCAGAGTAGGAGGATCATAGTTCAAGGCCAGCCAAGGGAAAAAAGAAGTTACTTCAGCTCTAACTCAGTGATTAAGCAATGTGCATGACCATTATCTCAGGTACGGAAGGAGCATGATAACTGGGCACAGTGATATGGATTTGGCCTGTCATCTCCAGTAATTCAGGGGATAGGAGTAGAACAGAAGTAGAGGAGAAGTGCAGGCTGGCCTATGCATAAAGCAAGGCCCTTCCTCAAAAATAACCAATGCTCAAGAAGTAGAGCACCTTTCTACTAAGAGTGACACCCTAAATTCAATCCCTAGTAACACCAAAAAAGAAAAAGCATCTGCAACATTCTGCCAGATGCCAATAGCTCACACCTAGTTATTGAGGAAACTGAGATTGAAAGGGATCAAGGTTCAAGACCACCCTAAGCAGAAAAAGTTCACTAGACTCCATCTCTAAAATAACAAATAAAAGGCAGAGCAATAGGCTCCCATGATAAGAGTGCCAGACAAGCAAGCACAAAAACTTCAAATGCCATCAAAACAAAAAAGGATAGATAACAAAGAAATAAAAATGTAAAAAGAAAAAATATAAAAATATAAAGAGTGACATAGGAAAACATTTTCATAGGTCCAGCCAGGTGTCAATAGTTCATACCTGTAATAATAACTACTCTGGAGGCCAAAAGCTGAAGATCTAGGTTAGAAGCCAGCCTGGAGAAGAAACTCTGAAAATTCCAGAAGTGGAGCCATGGCACAGGGGTAGAGAGTGCCAGCTTTGAGCAAAATACCTAAGAGACAGTTCTTAGACCCTTAGTTCAAGCCCCGTACTAGCGCGCGCATGCGTGCGCACACACACACACACACACACACACACACACACACACACACACACACACACACACACACACACAAAGAATCAGAGAGGTCTTGAGACTCTGTGTCCAAACTAACCAGCAAAATTGCTGGGCTGGAGGCATAGATTAAGTGGTAGTATAAGCCAGCAAGCCAAGTATGAGTAAGGTCCTAAATTCAAACCTCAGTATGACCAAAATAATCATCATCATCATCATCATCATCATCATCTTCATCTCACTAGAAACAAAGGTAGAGAAAATAAGAAATGAAAGTAGTATTCTGTGTAGTAGGACTCTGTGTATTTGTATTTATGTGTATGTGTATGCTAGGAGTGAATCTAAGGCCTTGCATATGCTAAGCAAGAACTTTTAACACTGACTTGTATCCTCAGTTCAAGGGGGTTTTTTATGTTCAAATTATCTTTTTTCCCAGTTTGAAACTCTTATCTACTTTAAAATTTCTTCTTCCTCCCTACCACAAACGTTTTTTAAAAATTAAAAAACTGTGATGGCTTTTGATTGACATCTTTGAGGTCAGCATCTTTCATAATCTCAGCTTTTCTGGGTCAATGAAGGACTCCAAAAAAGGAGCAAGACACTTGACATGGGTTTAGCATGCCCTGCTGAACTAGTGGCAATATTTTCAGGGAATGTTCTTGCAAAAGTAGATGCTATGTATGAAAATTTTCTCCCATGAGATTACAGCAATTTAAAGGTCATTCAATTCGACAAATGGCTTAATTGTGCCTTATGAAGCATTTCTGAAAGAGAAGTGTATGTGTGTATGTGTGTGTGTGTATGTGTGTGTGTAGTAACAGTCAAAGACTGCCAATATCAGCATTATCAGACTTTTTTTCATGGCTCTCATTACTGACCCAGTGTATAATGCTCTTGACTTTCCTCTTTCATTGTTCAAGGACAGCTGAATGAGTGACCTTGGATCATTTAGAAGCCCTGTAGTGCTTTTGTTCTCAGTTAATATTTTCTTTAAAAGTCACCTACCTTTGACACCTGTCAGATTATCTTTTCTCAGAATCAGGAATAGGACTGTTATGTGATCAAGTAATGCCAACACAATGTCTGAAGATTGGCCAGCATTTCCAACATATGGCAGATGAACAAATTGCTCTCTAGGTTCTCATTTTAGGTCCAGGATCCTTATGGACACTTTTTTTTTTTTTTTTTACAATCAACTACCAGAGGAAAAAATGCAGAAAGAGTAAATTAAACTAAAAACAGAGAGTTCTTAATTTTCTTTTGAATCTTGGGAGAGAATGCACAAAGATAGCAGTCATTCCTTAAAAGATCTCTCCAGAATAGAGAAAATTGTGGAATGAAAATAGGGAGGGAATATTTGTAAAGAACAAATAAACAAGATAAACCCAAGCCACTTTAAGACAAAAAAAATTCAAACTAGACCACAAAACAAAATTTATAGGAATTCTAAAAATGTATGGTGTAAATTTATTTTTATGCTAACAGAAAAGCATTTAGAATTTGCTTTCAATTTTTATTCAGCCAACCTCATGTGAAAGTGATAATTGCCTATAACATAGTCTATATATCATTTCTCAATTAGTTGTCATACTGTGGTTCTTATTCAAACCATGGTTCTTCTATGAATGAAGGTACCAAAAGTATCTTTTTTGAGATTGTTGGACCTCTTAAGCTATCCTTCAATCAAGATCCCCTAATTCTCTTATTTAAAACCATATACTAGCCTTGCCGTATGCCTGATACTTTGATTAGAGAGCTCATGATACAGTCTGACTTTGAGCCAAAATTAGGGTTGGACTAAAGGTAATGATCATATGCACATGGTGGGAAAAGCTATAAGGAGTTTTCAGGTTACAATGCAAAATATCCCAGTTATCTCTCTTTCATTTTTTTAAATATATATTTTATTATTATTGTATAGATGGTGTACAGAAGGGTCACAGTTACATAAGTGAGGCAATGAGTACATTTCTTTTTGAGCTGTGTCACCCCTTCCCTCACTTTCTCCCAGTTTTTTCCCTTCCATCCCCACCCGCAAGTTGTGTAGTTTATGTTCCACATAGTGTTTAATGAGTACCATTGCTTCATTTGTTCACCCTTCCTGTGCCCCTTACATTCTCAAATACAAATAAACAAGACAAAAGGAAAAGACAACAAACCAGCAACAACAACAACAATAAAAAAACTCTTATTTCCATTTCTTGGCATTCATTTCAAAAAATTACTATATGATCATATGCACATAACTACTGAGCCTTTGTGATTCACTCTATGAATATCCTCTTTTGGTCTCACTGTGCAAACAACTAGATACCAGGAGGCTGAGATCTGATGATTATGGCTCAAAACCATCTTGGAGATGGTTTTGGGGAGATTCTCATCTCCAAGTAACCAGCAAAAAACCATAACTGGAGTCAAGGCTCAGATGGTAAAGTACCAGTGGTGAAGGAAAAACCTTGTGAGAGCTCAAGATGCTGAGTTCAAGCCCCAGTTCTGGCACACATATATACACAAAATGTAATTCTGTGCACTTTGCTCATAATAGGGGTCAACAGATATTTGTTAAATCAAGCTGTAGTATCAGGGAAATGGATTATTCTTTACCTACTTGTATTTTTCTACTGTTCCATGAAGAGATTTACAAATTGGTGTATCTAAAAGGAAAAACAATTTTATCTATGAATACCATAATAACTATTTTACTTTTAATTAGAAGACTATTAATTTGTTCCTATTTTAACCAAGATAAAACACACAGATAAAAGCCTAAGTGTCTAGCTATTAAAAAAAAAAAAAAAACAGCAACAAAACTATATGAGGTTGCTGAGTCAAGGAAGACAAAACGCAAACCTAAGTTCCAAATTAAAGGAACTGAAGGTAAATACATTGATGGTTAAACAAACCAAAACAAAGACTGGGACATGAGCCTTGATTCCAGTTAAGGCTTTTTGCAGGTTACTTGAAGATAAAAGTCTCCACATTTATCTATCCAAGATGTTTTTGAACCATGATCCTCAGATCTCAGCCTCTCGAGTAGCTAGAATTATAGACATGAGACACTGGTGTCCAGCTACAATTACATCTTGAAATGATAATTTGTGGAAAGGGAGGACTGGGGATCATACCAGGACCTTGCTCATGATCAGTGTTTTACCACTACGAATGTTGGTTGAAGAAAAAAAGACCCAAGTACTAGAAAAATATATATACAGGAAAGGAAAACTAAAGATTATATAAAGAAATAAGGAAATCTCTTAAAAGACAGTGTTGAAAACCTTGTATTTTAGCTTTTAAATTCCTTGAGCTGGGCATATTGATGCATGCTTATAATTATAATAATCCTAGCAGTCTAGAGGCTGAGGCCAGGCAGAGCAGAGCAGAGCTCTGGTGGATTACTACAATCCTGTAATTCTAACTACTCAGGAAGCTGTGATCTGAGGATGCTGGTTTGAAGCCAACCAAGGCAGAAAAGCCTATGAAACGTTTATTTCCAATTAATGAGAAAAAAGCTAGATGCGGTAAAACACCAGCCTTAACCAAAGAAGCCAAGCAAGAGTGAGAGGCCCTGAATTCAAGCCCAGTAGCAGCACAAAGAAGAAAAAGAAAAATGTTTCCTCAGTATATTTGCTGAGATAATCTACTTGTTAAATGAGACAAATTTAAGTAGGATAATACAGGTTCAGACTGAATTTCACAACAGTTTTGGAATGGAGAAATAAGGGCATTTCTCATTATAGAAGGCTCTGACATTGCTAACAAATGCCAAGATCACAGGGGCGCTGATTCCCAGTTAGGATGAATCGGAGCACTTACTTTTACCCTGGCAGCAGTCTTTAACCTCATGCTCCCCACTCTCTAATATGTGAGCATATTGGTCATTTGGAAAAGCTGCTGTATATTTTATGGGTAGAACCTCTGAAAAAATTGGATCTGAAGAAAACTGCTAAGACTTCATTACTTAATTTTACATATTTGGAGTCAAGGGTTGAGTGAACTCATATCTATGCTGTCAAACATATTGAATTAATTTTAGTAGTTCTTTTTAAATTATCAACATAATGACCTGAATATACATTGGTTAAACCTACTCCTTAATGTCAAAGAAAATATGATTTGACTGTTGGATATAACTAATCACATTGGCAAGCCTAGGAGCAGAAGCAATTCTGAGGCAACATTTTTCAAAAAGTAAGTTCTTGGACATCGGAGGTTGTGTCCAATTGGCAGGGATTAGGAGCAGCTGACATTCCTAAGGTAACAAAGTTAAGAACTTGTATTTTATTATAATTATAGAAAAGCTACATTTTGGGTGGTTCTGGGGTATCAACCCAGGGCATCATCCATGCTAAACAAGCCCTTTACCATTGAGCTATGCCCCCAACATTCCAAAAAATCTTTCATGAAACTGATGGTGTAAATTTTATTGACTTGACAAATAAAGATGGCCATAAAGTAACTATGAAGCCATATTTTCAAACTATCAAATCAGTTGGCATGTTTGTTTTATTTCTGTAAATACACAGTTTTCTAAGAACTTACTCTCTCTCAAACAATAGAACTAAAAGTTTAGCCTTTTTGAATTATGGAAACTCTTATCTGCCAGTTACTCCAAAGCCATTTTCAGGAAAGAATACCTTTTCACAAGGAAGAAAAATATTTTTAAGAATATGAGGGAAACAAGCTGGGTGTGGTGACTATCACTTCTAATTCTGGCAATTGGGAACTGGGGCAAGAAGATTTTGAATTAATGGCCAGGCTGCATGTAATTGTTAGACCTTGCTTCAAAAATTCACAGAAGAGGAATAAATAAGAAGGGGAAGGATTAGCTGGGCGCCAGTGGCTCATGCCTGTAATCCTAGCTACTCAGGAGGCTGAGATCTGAGGTTCACGGTTCAAAGCCAGCCTGAGCAGGAAAGCCCATGAGACTCTTACCTCCAATAAACCACCAGAAAACTGGAAGTGGCCCTGTGGCTCAAGCGGTAGAGTGCTCGCCTTGAGCTGAAGAGCTGAGGGATAGTGCCCAAGCCCAGAGTTCAAGCCCCATGACCGACAAAAAAACAAAGCAAAAAAAAGGGGGGGGGGAGGATTAATATTCTCTAGTACAAATTATGGTTGCTTATTGAAGAAAAACTCTGCATGATTAAATAAACATGTATGCATATATATGTTCTATATTTACATAGATATATATATTCATGAACAAAAGTTGTTGTCTAAGGCAGAGACTATAAGGGGATAAGCAGAGGTTGGAGGGTGCAAGTCACCAATGGAGTATAGGCTCCAGTACTTCCCCCTACCACTCAGCCCAAATAAATATGGTGGACAAAGAGTTAAATTGAGCTCAGATATATTTTGTTTCACATGAACACACATAGTAGACATAATGTAAATTTTAAGTAAAAAATGTAATTCCCTGTTTCTTCTGGAGAAAGTAAAATCACATGGTCCTGCCATGCAGAGCTCAACTGAGAAGGGCAAAGAGGACCAAATATGCAAACCTATGCTTTCTCACACTTTGGCAGCCACCTTGGCATAATCAGCACCACTTACCATTTGTGGAAGTGCCTGGGGGGAAGGGCTTCAGATTCATGCCACCCACTAACCACGCCCTGTTTGATTAACAAGAAGCAAGACCCAACAGCTTTGGGGATGTAGGTCATTAGCAAAACTGTCACCTCACCTTAACTTGAGGTGAAATATTGCTTGGCTGGTCAATCACTTTTGATTATCTTCCTGCTCTTTATGATTCTTTTACTTTACCTAGAGCAACAACATAATCTTAGATGTTGTACACAAGAACACCCAAACAGGGATGATATTATAAGAATTTTACAAATAATAACTTAAAAAATAATAGCCAGTAGTAGTGAGGTTGGGTAGCTCATACCTATAATCCTAGATATTTGGGAGACTGAGGTGGAGAAGTAATTCAAAGCTAGCCCAAATAAACATGAGTTCAAATGACTCCTTAAACAATAGATGAAGGCAGTAGTGTGGCATTCTTTGAGAAGATAAAGAGCCAGTTAATTAAAGGCCTTGCACATCATGCTTGAAAGTTTCAGTTTTCCTATGACAAAGTGAACCCGTTGAAATAGTTTGACCAGAGGGGTGACATCATCATTTTCTTTTCTTTTTTTGGGGGGCGGGGGGGAGTCCAGTCGTGGGACCTGAACTATGGGCCTGGGCGCTGTCCCTCAGCTCTTCAGCTCAAGGCTAGCGCTCTACCACTTGAGCCACAGTGCCACTTCCAGCTTTTTTCTTTTTGCTTATGTGGTGCTGAGGAATCGAACCCAGGGCCTCAGGCATGCAAGGCAAGCACTCTACCACTGAGCCACCTTCCCAGCCCGACATCATTTTCTTGTTTTTTGTTTTTTTTTAATTTAACTTTTATTGTAAAGGTGATGTACAGAAGGGTTACGGTTACATAAGTATGTAAGACAATAAGTACATTTCTTTTTGAACAGTGTTACCCTCTCCCCCATTTTCTCTCAGTTCCTCTTCCTTGCCCCCTCCCCTTCAAAATGTAAAGTTTATTTCTAACTTTAGTTTAGAGAATGTCACTATTGAATTGGTTCACCCTTTGTCCCACTGTTTCTGTGATTCCCTCTTCCCTTCCCAAATCAGATAAACTTATATGTAAGACAAAGGGCACAGAAATAAATAACATTGACAACAGGGAGAAAAAAAGGAGAAAAAAGAAATAACTGCAAACAGTAGAATAAAAAAACCTCCTGTTTCTGTTTCTTAGAGTTCATTTCCATAGGCAACATTTTTTTTTTTTAATTTTTGGGTCCGGTCGTGGGCCTGAACTCTGGGTCTGGGCACTGCCCTCAGCTCTTCAGCTCAAGGCTAGTGCTCTACCACTTGAGCCACAGCGCCACTTCCGGCTTTTTTTTTTTTTTTTTTTTTTTGCTTATGTGGTGCTGAGGAATCGAACCCAGAGCCTCATGCATGCAAGGCAAGTGCTCTACCACTGAGCCATCTTCCCAGCCCCATAGGCATCATTTTATATGATCTTATGCACATAGCTATTGAGCCATTGTGATTCTCTCCTAAGAATATCCTCCTTTGTTCTCAGTGTACAAATGCTCAGAGTGCTGTTTAATTCATCATGTCCTAGTATAATTACTTGTCTTTTATTATCCATTGAATTAACTTGTAGATTTATAGACATATTCTAGTTATTACAAATGAGGGAAACATGTTTCTTTGGTTCTGGCTTACTTTGCTTAACATAAATTTTTCCAAATCTTTCCATTTCCTAACAAATGGGGCAATGCCATTCTTTCTGATAGAAGCATAGAATTCCATTGTTATATATACCACATTTTCTTCATCCATTCATCATTTGTGTAAATACATTTTGAGAATGTTTGCCACACACAGTGACCAAAAAATATATACCATGTGGGAAGACATGCCTAATAGCGAACTAATTACTAAATAAGTTGTTGGGAAGCAAAAACTCTGAAGATACCTTCAAAGAGATTATAAACAAATGCAAACAACGAAAAGATTTACATATATCAAAGAAAATACATCAGGAAAGATTGCCTACTCCCCCCTCCTTAGTCTCTGAAGAACCAATCATTATTGCTCTTATGGAGATTATGGTCTGGTAGAACACAATTATATTGTAATATGTATTAAAAGGCATAAAATATGAAAAGAAAAAAACCTTAACTTGCCTACCCAATATCTATTTACCATCTTTCTTGTGAAGAGAACACTAACTTGTGGGAGATTTATTTCCTCACAATGGTCATAGCAATTATTTTGATCCCACTTGCCCTTCTGGACTTTGTATCTTGTGTGTATGCTTGTGTGTGTGTGTGTGTGTGTGTGTGTGACAGAGAGAGAGAGAGAGAGAGAGAGAGAGAGAGAGATCAGTATTGAGGCTTGAATTTAGAGCTTTGCATACTCATTTGGCTTTTTTGCTCAAGGCAGGCACTCTACCACTTGAACCACACCTCCACTTCTAGCTTTTTGCTGATTAATTGGAAATAAGAGTCTCACAGACTTTTCTGTTTAGGCTGGTTTTGAATTGGGATCCTCAGATCTCAAACTCCGGAGTGGTAGGATTAAAGGTATGATCCATCAGTGTCCAGCAACCTTCTAGACCTTGTTATGCATGCATAACAGCTACCTCTTCCCTTTTAACCTTGGCAGATCTTGGTATATGCTACAATACATAGAGTACAACACAAGTGATGCTGGTGACTTCTAGGCCTAGATCATAAAAAAAATATGATTTCCCCCCTGGGCCCCTCACACTTGGGACTCAGCCATTATACGTAGTACCAGGAACAAGGAAGACACATGTAAAGGTCATGTGTATGTCTTCTAACCTCAGTTTCCACTCTGAGAGTCTTCTTGGATAGCAGCCAGCATCAACTGTTGCCATGTTAATGCCAAGAGGAACACAGACAAGCTATTTCAGCTAAGTTTTTCCCAAATGGCATTTTTGTAAGGAAAATACTTTCATTTTAGGCCATTAAGTTATGGGTTGGTTTGTTTCACAATAGATAGCTGGAAGATCAACTTTAAAAAAATTTTTTCCCAGACTTCACTATAGACTAAAGCCTACAGTGACACAACTCTGACCAATGAATTACAAGAGCAGATGCATTAGGTTGCCTTTCACCACCTTAATGAAATACCTGACATCGACTAACTTTGTAAAGAAAAAAAGTTTACTTAGCTCATAGATGTGGTGGCTTAAAGTCTATACAGTTTGAGAACCCCATGACAAATGGCAGAACATATGTGAGATGAAGCATCACATCTCAATGAAACAGAGAGAGTTAAGAGGGACCAGGCTTGCTCTTTTTATAACAGTCCATCACAGATCTATCTTAAGCCATTCAGAGGACAAGGGCCCTCAATGACCTCCCCTGAGGCTCCATCTCGCAAAGACTTCACCACCTTCTAGAACTGTGACCCTGGACGCTCAACCTCTAACATAAAGATCTTGGGGAGACACTCCGACCATACCCAAACTGAAGCAAAATCCCAGACTCAACAGTTTCATGATTTCAGGACCTGATCCCTTGTTCTGTCCTCTGTCTGCATTTCAGAGCCATTTCATACCCTGGGTATGAAAGCCATACCCAGGGTTCACACAACAAATCGTTTACGCTTAAGATTTCTAGTCATCAAGATAACACAAACTAAAATTATAATAAGGTCTCATGTCACACTCATAAAAAAGGACAAATATTCTGTAATCACCGTGGTCAGGAGGCTGAAGCAGGAGATACATAGTAAGACAGTTTCAAATATATATTTTTAAAAATTTAGCTGGGCATAGAGGCATATACCTCTGATTCAATCTAATCAGTAGGTAGAGACAGGAGGATTAAAAATTAGAGGCTAGGGGCTGGGAAGGTGGCTCAGTGGTAGAGCGCTTTCCTTGCATGCCTGAGGCCCTGGGTTCAATTCCTCAGCACCACATAAGCAAAAAAAGAAAAAAGCTGGAAGTAGCACTGTGGCTCAAGTGGTAGAGCGCTAGCCTTGAGCTGAAGAGCTGAGGGACAGCGCCCAGGCCCAGAGTTCAGGCCCCATGTCCAGACCCCCCCCCCAAAAAAAATTAGAGGCTAGCCAGGCATTGGTGGCTCATGCCTGTAATCCTAGCTACTCAAGAGGCTGAGATCTAAGGATCGCAGTTCAAAGCCAACCCAGACACAAAAATCCACGAGACTCTTATCTCCAATAAACTACTAGAAAACCAGAAGTGGCACTGTGCCACAAGTAGTAGAGAGCTAACCTTGAGCTGAAGAGCTGAGGGACAGTGCCCAGTTCCAGAGTTCAAGCCCCACAACTGACAAATAAATAAATAAAGACTAGCATGGGCAAAGGTTTGGAAGACCCTATCTCAAAAATTAAATATAAAAACAAAAGAAATGGGAATATGCTAGAATACCCTGAGATTCAACCCGCAATATATATATTTTTTTAAAAAAGAAGCAAAAATTTACCAATATTGGAAAATTGTTTAGGCAGTTTCTAATAAGGATGGAAGTATGTCTATTCTGTAATCCAATTGTTCAACTTCTAGATTTTTATTAGATATGAAATACATGTTCAAAAAAGACATAAGAATTTTCATATTAGCATTATTTTTAAGGATGTGGAGGACTTCTACAATGAAAAATTTAAAAACCTGGAAAAGGAAATTAAAGCAGATTTAAGGAAGTTGAAAAACTTCCCATGCTCCTGGATTGGAAGGATTAACATCATGAAAATGGCAATACTGCCCAAAGCTATCTACAAATTCAATGCAATACCCATCAACATTCCTCAATGATATAGAAGAAGCAATAAAAAATGCATATGGAATAATAGAAGGTCCTGAATAACAAAAACAATTCTTAGTGGGAAGAACTGGAGGAATATCAATACCAAATTTCAAACCAACAAATTTCAAACAAAGCTGTAGTAATTAAAACAGCTTATTACTGGCACAAGAATAGGCTTGAGAATCAATGGAATAGAATAGAAGACCCAGAAATAAACCCACAGACTTATAGCCACCTAATATTTGATAAGTGATCAAAAACATAGGATGGAAGAAAGACAGCTTCTTCAACAAATGGTGCTGGCAGAATTGGCTATATATGTGTAGAACACTGAAATTAGAACCTTATATATAAACCTGTGCCAGAATCAACTCCAAATGGATTGAAGACCTCAGTGTAAGACCAGATACCCTGAAAATATTGCAGGCAGGAATAAGGGGAATTCTAAGGCTTCTTGGCACATGTCAAAACTTCCTATGATCCAGAATCATGACAAATGAAAGGAAGACAAGATAAATGGGATTACATCAACCTGAAGAGTTTCTGTATGATAAAGGACACAGCTAGCAAAATAAATAGAAAGTCCACAGGATAGAAGATCTTTACTAGCTATGCATCAGGCAAAGGCCTCATACCTAAAATATACTCAGAGCTCAATAAACTTCCCCAAAACAAATTTAAGAAACAGCAACCCAATTAATAAATGGGCTAAAGACTTTAAGAGACTTCTCAGAAGAAGTAATAAGAATGGCCAATAGATACATGAAGAGATGTTCAATATCTCTAGCCATAAAAAAAATGCAAATCAAAACAACATTGAGATTCCACCTCACCCCAGTTAGAATGGCCATTATCAAGAAAACTAACAATAATAGATGCTGGTGGGTGTGTGGACAAAAGGGAACACTACTACACTATTGGTGGGAATGTAAACTTGTTCAATCACTCTGGACAGCAGTATGGAAGTTCCTCAAAAGGCTAAACATAGAGCTTCTGTATGACCCAGCAATCACACTCCTAGGCATCTATTCAATTGACCACAAAACAGGCCACACTAAAGCCACCAGCCCAACCATGTTCATTGCAGAATTGTTTACCATAGCCAAGATATGGAATCAACTCAGATGCCCCTCCATAGACAAATGGATCAAGAAAATTTGGTGTATATATACACAATGGAATTCTCTGCTTCCATCAGAAAGAGTGACATTGCCCCATTCATAAGGAAATTAAAAGACTTGGAAAAAATTATACTAAGTGAAGTAATCCAGACCCAAAGAAACATAAGCTGCATCGTTTCTCTCATTTGCAATAATTAGAATGTGCCTACAAATCTACAAGTAAACTCAAAGGACAAATAATTACACCTTAACATAATTAAACAGCAGTCTAAACTTTCACACAGTAAGAATGAAGGAGGGTATTCTTAGGAGAGGATAGCAAGGGCTCAATAGCTATATGCATATGGCCATATAAAATGATGCTTATCAAAATGAACTCAAGAAATGGAAGCAAGAGATTTTTTCAGTGTACTGTTTGCGATTCTTTTTTCTTTTCATCTTTCCCTTTGTTCCTTTGGTTTATTCCCTTCTGTTACTGTTTTTCATTTCTGCACTCTTTTTTTCTTATGTATAAATTTATCTGATTTGGGAAGAGGAGGGGAAGCACAGAGATGGGACAAAGAGTGAACGAATTCATCAGTGAAACTCACTAGACACTATGTTGGAAATGAAATGTACAACTTGTAAGAGAGGAAACTTGGGAGAAGAAAACTGGGAGAATGAGGGAGAGGGTTACACTGTTCAAAAGGAAAAGTACTCATTACCTGACTTATGTAACTTTAACTCCTATAAGGGGTTATAGCTTACACACACATATATATATGTGTGTACACACATATATATCACACATATATTTACACACATATATATCACATTTACAATATAATTTTAAAAGATAAATAGGTTTATCTTATATCACAATGGTCAGCCTTTATTTAAATTAATCCAACTATTATTTAAAACCAATAGAGAGTATGACAAAGGAGATGTACTAGGATAATGTGAGACTGGGAAGATTGAGGGAAGAAAGCAGTAGTCAACTCTTTTAAAAGCTTTAATGCATCAGTAAGGAGAGGATTTTAGAGCATCTCAGGATGTTCAATTTCACTGTGTTTTGATTATTGCTACCTAATCATTTATCAAAAGCACCAAGAAATCTGTTCTATTTCACAATTAGGATTAAGTACAGTAAATTTCTAATTTTTGCTTTTGATCTACTTCATCTAGTAGATTGCTTTGTCTTTTAAAAAGAAACTCCCAATACTTCTCATCTAAGAGAATAATGTCATGTGTTTAGGTAGAAACTGCAGAAAGTACCAGTATTGGATCCATTTTAATATCAAACTAATTAAGCTTGGACCAGAGTCAACTACAGTGACTCAAAGCAATCAGCAATTCTTACTTAAAATAATAGAATAATCTAATAGAAAGACGGAGATATATTTTCTAGCTGAAAAAGTTATACTAGTTAATTATCTTCTTGTGCAAGGACTTTGCGATCGCTTGAAAATAGTTCAGAGATTATGAGTAACCAGGATTGTACTGGGGATTTCAAAGACTAGAATATAGATCTTAACGCCAATCTTTGCTTTTCCTACCTCCTCTTTTTTGGTTGACAGGTTTATGTTTTTATGCATGGTTATGCTTTTTTTTTTCTTTCTTTTTTGTCAGTCATGGGGCTTGAACTCTGGGCCTGGGCACTGTCCCTCAGCTCTTCTGCTCAAGGCTAGCACTCTACCATTTGAGCCATAGCGCCACTTCCAGTTTTCTGAGTGGTTTGTTGGAGATAAGAGTCTCATGGACTCTCCTGCCCGGGTTGGCTTTTAACCATGATCCTCAGATTTCAGCCTCCTGAATAGCTAGGATTACAGGTATGAGCCACCAGCTTCCGGCCTATGTTTTTGTTTTTTGTTTGTTTGTTTGTTTGTTTTTTGTCTGTTGTGGGGCTTGAACTCAGAGCCTAGGCACTGTCTTAAGCCACAGTGCCTATTTCCTGTTTTGGAGTGGTTAATTAGAGATAAGAGTCTCACAGGGACTTTTCTGCCCAGGCTGGTTTCCAATCACAATCCTCAGAGCTCTGCTTCCTGAGTAGCTAGGATTACAGGAGTGAGCCACCAGCACCTGGCTCATGGTTATGCTTTTGAGAGCAAGGGTTATATTTCATAATTTTAATGATTATTCTTCTAGATTCTAAAATGAAAATTTTAATTAAAGAGAATAAATCTTTTGCAGGGCACCAGTGACCCACATCTGTAATCTTAGCTACTCAGGAGGCTGCAATCCAGAAGATTAAGGTTCAAAGTCCTAGCAGAAAAGTTCTCCAGATTCAATCTCCAAAAATAACCAGCAAAAAGTAGGGTTGGAGATATGGCTCAAGTAGTAAAGTACTTGTCAATCAAGTAGTAGAGCACTACTGAGTTCAAGTCTTAGTACTACAGGTTACGCTCCTGACACCAGAAAAAAAGAATATGGATCATGAAAAAAGATCTTGATATATTGCCAATTGTTTCCTGGGGGGAAAAAAGAAATGTGTTTCAATTTAGAATCTCAAGAGTGTGACATCGTGTTTATTTTTGTTTAAATTTTAGTACTTTGTTTTTGAGTAGAATAAAATATGTCACTGATGATTTGTATTGCTCTATAACTACTAAAAGTAAATTGTTTCACATTTATTGATCATTTATATTTCTGCTTCTAAGATTTGTCTGCATTTTGCTGCTGCACTTTTCCATTGAAGTTTTGTGTTTTCTTTATTGATTGAAACAGCTACACATATTATTGATTGAAACTGCTTCATACTTTTTGTCAGACATCCTGAAAGATTTCTCTACTTTGTAATTTGCTTTTCAATTTTTGATAGTTTCTTTTGGAAAGACTTAAATTTTTCATGTAGTTAAATATTTGATTTGGAGTCCTATGTGATTTAACCCATTGATTTTTATACTTAGATGTTTCTTCCTCCCTTTCAAGAACAAGTAAATAGTTTTCTAAATGTTCTTATAGTTTTTCAACTAACACCTTGACAATGATTCTGTTTCAGGTACACATTTTAATTTTAGGTTTGTTTTTGCATTGAACACATTTCAAATTTAGTATCAGGAATTAACTTTAGAAAGAATTGTACGTTGACAATTTAATGTTTTCTTTTATGCACTGCAGTGTGATGTCAACTTATTTCCATCATTTTTTAAACTAATAACTATGTTATTTCTCTTATTCTAAAGATATGCTTCTAATCATTTATTATACTAGTAGTTTTTGTTATTGTTATCACTTTTTCTTAACAGTTACAAGGGATTAAATTCAAGGTCTTGCGCTCCTGGGCTGGTATCATACCACTTAAGCCACATCTCCAATAGATCTTGCTTTCCTTTTTTTTGGGGGGGGTAGGGGGGTCCTGTCGTGGGGCCTGAACTTAGGGTCTGGGTGCTGTCCCTCAGCTCTTCAGCTCAAGGCTAGCACTCTACCACTTGAGCCCAGTGCCACTTCCGGCTTTTTTTTTTTTCTTCTGCTTATGTGGTGCTGAGGAATCAAACCCAGGGCCTCATGCATGCAAGGCAAGCAAGCGCTCTACCACTGAGCCACCTTCCCAGCCCTAGGTTTTTCATTTGTTATTTTGGAGGAGTGTCCTGGACTTTTCTTTCTAGGCTAACTTTTCTTTCTAGAACTCTGATCTTCCAGATTTTAGTCTCCTAGGAGTACCTTGGATTACAGATATAAATTGCAAGTGCCTAGCTGTTCAATATGATTTTTGTTTCTTGTGCTGGTCCTAGGGCTTGAGCTCAGGACCTGGGCACTGTCTCTGAGCTTTTTTTGGGGGGGGAGTCCGGTCATGGGTCCTGAACTCTGGGCCTGGGCACTGTCCCTCAGCTCTTCAGCTGAAGGCTAGAGCTCTACCACTTGAACCACAGCACCACTTTTGGCTTTTTGCTTTTTGCTTATGTGGTGCTGAGGAATCAAACCCAGGACCTCAGGCATGCAAGGCAAGTGCTCTACCACTGAGCCACCTTCCCAGCCCCTGACTCTGGGCTTTTATGCTCAGTGCTGGCACTTTACCACCTGAGCCACAGCTCCATTTCTGCCTCTTTTGTGTGTTTAATTGGAAACAAAAATATTACAGACTTTCCTACCTAGGCCGGCTTTGAACTATAATCCTTAGATTTCAGCCTGATGAGTAGCTAGAATTACAGGTGTGAGCCACCTACATCCAACTTTGTTCTAATGTTTCATTTAATTGATTTGTTTAATTGATGACAGACGAAGTCCTAGTATTAAGTCACTTGATTACAAATTAAAAACAATCATTGAAGTTATTTTTTTTCAAACAGTTTTATTATAAAACTGAACTCTGAAGGTGTCTACAGAGTTGACTTTTTTTAGGTTTTTTTCCTCTTTAAATCAGTAGTCTAACAAGGATTAGAAAAGACAAAACCTGTTCAGTGTTTCTGACAAAGTAGAAAGGGTAAAAACATAAATAAGGCTTTAATTTTAAGTGAAAGGAAGAATATGCATGCACCAATCAACTGTGTCCAGAGACAAGGATCACCTTGATTCACAGACAATGCAGAGGCATTCTTACAAAGTTCTTGAGCTGGGTTTTCACTCCCCTACCCCCCACCACTTCCTTTTTAGATGTATTTCTTGGCTGTTCTCTATTTTTTCTAGCTAATAAACTCTAAAAACCACCATTTCAAGCTTCAAAAGGCAGCGTATTTAGATTTTGATTAGAATTGCACTGAATTTATAAATTAATTTGAGAAAAATTGACATCTTTATAATAGTCATCGCTATCTAGGAACTTGGCAGGACTTCCATTTAGTCAAGATTTCTTTTATGATCTTCAGTAAAATTTTGTAGTTTTATTTATATCATTCCTGTTTATTTCTTGTTATAATTATAGTTATTTTGAAGTATTCTATATCATTTGTTTCTAAGATAATGACAATCTGACTTCTACCTATTAATCTTCATTCTTTTGTTATTAAAATAGGAGAGAGAAGCAGTGCAGATTACTGGAAGGACATTGAAGAAGCTCAGGATTAAGAAAAGAGAATTCACTTTCAGGAAAATGAGACAGGGCTATTATCTGAGCTGAATGGATCTATGGGCTATTACATGGCTGAATTTCTCTTTTGCAAGGTTCTGTCTGTCTGTCTGTCACTGTATTTCCATTTCATATCTCCACAAATATTTGCATTTTGACTTCGTTGAAGAGATGTTCATTATCCAAAACAGTGTTTCTCTCATTATCTCTAGATACAATGATTGGCCTAGCTTGGATCAGCTGAACTATTCAACACTACGGCTAGAGGCTGATTGCACTTGAGTCATGTGTCTGCTCTGTGGCCAAGCAAGCAAGACTTGTTGCCAGATGAGGAGGAAAGAGGCATGTGGATCAGACAGTACTCACTGCATCCATTGATATTATTCCTGCCTAATTTGCTTGTGATTGTCTTGCTCTTAATTCAGTAGACATGTTTCAATTCTTGTAATTATTTTAGTCTCTCAAATCTTCGATGCTATTGACAGTTTCTTGACAGTTTTATTCCAATGATATACTTCTCTAATCATCTGTCTGTCTGTCTAGTGTCTACTTCTTTATGAGTTGTTTCTTTGAGACAAGGTCTCACTATGTATCCCAGGCTGGCTATGAACTTGGGTATTCTTGCCTCAGCCTCCCAAGTGTTAGGATTATAGGTGTGTGCCACCATGCTCAGTTTATTTTACTCTTTCTTTTCTTTTTTATTCTAAGTTCCAGAGCTTTCATCTCCAACCAGCTCTTCCTACTTTTTTTTTTTTTGTCGGTCGTGGGGCTTGAACTCTGGGCGTGGGCGCTGTCACTCAGCTCTTCAGCTCAAGGCGAGCGCTCTACCACTTGAGCTACAGCGCCACTTCCGGTTTTCTGGTGGTTTATTGGAGATAGGAGTCTCATGGTCTCTCTTGCTCAGGCTGGCTTTGAACCTCAATCCTCAGATCTCAGCTTCCTGAGTAGCTAGGATTACAGGCGTGAGCCACCAGCGCCCGGCTCTTCCTACTTATTTTTGTCTAGGTTTTCATTTGTATTTCTCTTTTCCTAGTGTACATTATTCTGGATTATCTATTTACCTGCGGCTTTAGTTACCACCTTTACACTGTTAATTTCCAAAACCATTCCTGCAGGCCAACACTTTTGCATCTCTAATGATCAGAGTCTCATTGCCTCAACTATAAGGAAGAATGGAGGCTTAAACTGTCTCTTGGCCTCAGAAGACACAGAGATGGTCTAGAAAATATTAACTATGACTTATAAGAGTGGATATATTCTTCTATTCTTGACCTCTTATTCTGTTTTGCAAAGCAATATCATTTTACTGGCTTGGCACTGGTGGCTCATGCCCATAGGTAGATCTCAGGAGGCTGAGATCTGAAGATCACAGTTTGAAGCCAGCTCAGGCAGGAAAATCTATCAGATTCTAATAATGTCCAATTAACCAGCAAAAAGCTGGAAGTGGAGCCATGGCTCAAGTGGTAGAACACTAGTTTTGAACAAAAAAGCTAAGGAATAGCACTAAGATCCTAAATTCAAGTCCCAGAACCAGATAGAAGGAGAAAGGGGGAGGGAAGAAAGAGGAGAAAGGAGAAGGGGGGAAGTGTAGAAGAAAATTTACTGTTCTTTATACTTCATTCTGATAAAATAATAAAAAAAAAAAGACAGAAGCCAGAACATGGCTTCTATGAGTCTTTGTAGAATTGTGTTCTAAATTTTGCTTTGCAACTAAGCCTTTTTCTAGCAAAGATTCCTAATTCACAGCTATGGTGGGGATCCAGTGAAATAAATTTACATGTAGAAACATTGTGTAGACAACAAATGTGCACAGTATATTAAATATGTACTACCATCTTGCCTTGCTATTTCATGGGCATGATACAAAAATTAATTTTGGTTCCTACCAATTTGCTACAAACAGGATTATCTCTCTCTAGCATGCCTTAATGATTTCATTAGTTATTTAAATTTAACGACACACAGTCAACAGGCATATCTATTCCAACACCAAAGCCAGCAAAGTACCAGTGAGAAACATTTGTAGAAGTCCCATTAAAACCAAGAGTTAGAGACTGGCACCGGGGCTCATGCCTGAATTCCTAGCTACTCAGGAGGCTGAAATCTGAGGATCATGGTTTTAAGCCAGTCTGGACAGGAAAGTACATGAGATTCTTTTCTCCAATTAAGCACCAAAAATGCCAGAAATATAGCTGTAGCTTAAATGGTAGAACAATAGCTTCGAGTAAAACAAAAACAAAAACAAAAATACCACAAAAACTCAGGAAAAGGCCCCAGGCCCGGAGTTTAAGCCCCAGGATCATTACAAAAAAAATATATTTTTTTTTTCTTTTCCTCCTGCGCGCCACTGAAGACTCTAATGTCGCCATGGGTCGCCGCTCCGCCAGGTGTTACCGGTATTGTAAGAACAAGCTGTACCCAAAGTCTCGCTTTTGTTGAGGTGTCCCTGATGCCAAGATCCACATCTTTGACCTGGGGCAGAAGAAGGCAAAAGTGGACGAGTTCCCACTTTGTGGGCATATGGTGTCAGATGAATATGAGCAGCTCTCCTCTGAAGCCCTGGAGGCTGCCCGTATTTGTCCCAACAAGTGTATGGTAAAAAGTTGTGGCAAAATGGCTTTCATATTCGAGTGTGACTGCATCCTTTCCACGTCATTCGCATCAACAAGATGTTGTCCTGAACCAGGGCTGCAGATGCAGATGCAGGGTGCCTTTGGGAAACGCCAGGGCGGTAATCATGTCCATCCGCACCAAGCTGCAGAATAAAGAACATGCGATGGAGGCCTTACGCAGGACCAAGTTCAAGTTCCCTGGTCGTCAGAATATCCGCCTCTCCAAGAAGAGAGGCTTTACCAAGTTCAATGCGGATGAGTTTGAAGACATGGTAGCTGAGAAGCGCCTCATCCCTGATGGCTGTGGAGTTAAATGCATCCCGAATCATGGTCCTCTGGATAAGTGGTGAGCACTGCACTCCTGAAGGCCTCCACACACTGAGCTCTATCACTCACCCCCCCCCCCCTTTAATCATGTTCCCCAATAAAACTTGCATTATGTCTAAAAAAATTTTTTTAAATCAAGAGTTAGGAAGAAACATCAATGGCACTATTCCATATGATTTTGTAGATTACAGCCATCACAGCCAGAAAGGAGAATCAGAAGTATAAAAAGTAGAAATGAAAGAGGCAAAATTGTAATTCTAATAAATAGTATTGAAGTATTCCTGAAAAACTTAAAACAACTGAAAAACTACTACAGATAAGACTATTGTATAAATTACCGGAGTATTAAACCAGTATTATATAGAAATGACCAATGAACTTCAGTTGCGAAAGCAACAAAATTTTTATTAAAAAAAACATAAGAAATTCACATAATCTGTTAAAAAATTTAAACTATAACCGAAGTCCCAAAAGAACCTGGAGCAAATGGAAAGACATGAGTATGTTCCTGTATAGAAGACTCTCTAGCACAGGGGTTGCTTTGATTAAGAAGAAATGTGATTTTATTTTAACTAATTGATTAAAAATCTTTTTTGTTGTTGTTGTTGTTGTTGGTCATGGGGGCTGAATTCTGGGCCTGGGCGCTGTCCCTCAGCTCTAATTTAGCTCAAGGCCTAGCACTTGAGCCACAGCGCCACTTCCAGCTTTTTTCTGCTTATGTGATGCTGAGGAATTGAACCCAGGGCTTTGTGCAAGTGAGGCAAGCACTCTACCACTGAGCCAACTTCCCAGCCCCTGATTGAAAAATCTGTTTTTAAAAGAAACAAGCAGCTAAGTGATGGTGGCTCACATCTGTAACCTGAGCTAATCAGGAGGCTAAAATCTGAAGATCGTGATTTTAAGTCACATAGATAAAGTCTCTGAGGCTATTATCTCCAAATAGGAACCAAAAAAGTCAGAATTGGAGCTATGGCTCAAGTGGTAGAATGCTAGCCTTAAGTAAAAAGTCTCAGAGACAGCACCCAGGCTCCAAGTTTAAGCCCAGTACACACACACACACACACACACACTCTCTCTCTCTCTCTCTCTCACATACACACACACACGCACACACACACACACAAAAGTGGAAAAAATGTGCTAATCATGCCATAGGCTAATGGTTATTTTCATATCTAGAGAAAGCTTTTAGAAATCACTAAGAAAAACAAAACATTAGACTTGATATAAAAACATATGAAAAATGCTTAATCTTATTCACAAAACCAGAAATGAATAGGAAAGTAAGACTGGAATACAATTTTTAGATCATGTTGGCAAGAATCTAAAAGTTTGATTAGACAGTATGCTCTCAAACTTGGCTTTAACTTGGCAATATGATACTATCTCATAGAGTTAACAATGTAACCCAACAGGTTTTCTTCTGGGACTTTATCCCAGACTTTATTTACTCATGTATAAAATGATGTGTAATAGGTGCTGTAAATAGATTACTCATTACAGTATTGTTTGTAATATCAAAACATTTCATCAGTATAGGAAGTACAGAATGTACAAGATACTCTTTATATGATACAAGATCATCTTCATGAGCTAATATTGTTCAGGAAAAGTAAGGCATGGTATGATTAGTATGCTAACTTTTAAAAATGCATGCTAACTTAAAAATATCAGGAAAATGATGTAAATTGATTTTGTATGTATAAATTATCTCCAGAAAGACACACAAACATTCTTCACAGGAAAAAAAGGAGCAATAAAATAATTGGTGTAGGGCTGGAAAGGTGGCTCAGTGGAAGAGTGCTTGCCTTGCATGCATGAGGCCCAGGGTTCAATTCCTCAGCATCACATAAACAGAAAAAGCCAGAAGTGGTGCTGTGGCTCAAGTGGTAGAGCTCTAGCCTTGAGCTGAAGAGCTGAAGGACAGCACCCAGGCCCAGTTCAGATTCCAACACCGACAAAAAAAGAAAAAAGAAAAAAAATAATTGGTATATATTGTTAGAGAAGAGCTTTTATCTCTTTATATTTTATCATCCGCTACATAATCATTTCTAAATAAAGTAAAATTGTATAATGTTATCCTTTTCTCACTTAGTCACTTGTGCTTACTATCAAAATGACAAAATAATCCTGAGGTTACAACCTCAATTACAATTTGTCTGTAGAGCAAACTACCGATTTAGCTAGCACTAGCTCATCAGAGGCAATGCAGTGGGAATGTCCTGGAGAACAGCCAGTGGAACCACAGAAGATAGGATGGAAATCACAGACAAGACATTACCTCCCGTTTTGGAGAGCTAACATATGCCTTTAGGTTTTAGATACCTAGCTTGTTTATTTTTAAAAGTTGTTAGAACTAAATCCATGTCCTACTGTAATGGAGCATAGCATAGTTCTTATTTTCTCACAACTTTCTCTATTATACTCAGTTGAATTGCTCTTCGTCATTGAATTTCCTCTGATTTCATAATGTCCATTTGTTTTTCTTTGTGGTGCCGAGGATTGAAGCCAGGGCCTCCCCCATGCTAGTGCAAATGCTGTGACACTGAGCTATATCTCCAGCTCTCTTAATCTTCCCTCCCCTCCTCCTCCTTTTCTCTCCCTCCTCCCCTTTTCCTTTCTGCTACTGTTAAGTCAAAGCCAGAGTACTCTCCCTTTACTTTTTTGCTCAAGGCTCGGCTGGCTTCACATAGCTATCCTCAGATAACTCAGCCTCCCGAGTAGTTAATATTACAGGTGTGAGCCACTAGCACCTAGCCCATTATTCTACTTTTAATCATGAAAAGGACTCCCTTTTAGAGCC
Organism: Dipodomys spectabilis; assembly: GCF_019054845.1. Lineage (NCBI taxonomy): Eukaryota > Metazoa > Chordata > Mammalia > Rodentia > Heteromyidae > Dipodomys > Dipodomys spectabilis. Next base: position 3,179,160 of record NW_024870835.1, on the reverse strand, counting down.
AAGCAAGGTGCTGCATGCCTTTAATCCCAGTTACTCTGGAGATAGATACTAGGAGAGCTGTAGCTAATAGCCAGCCTGAGCAGAAAAAAAAATTAGCAACAAAAAAAGCTGGGCAAGTTAGTAGTAATCTGTAATCCTAGCTATGTGGAAGGCATAGGTAGGCAGCAGAACTTTGAGCAATGTTTCTGGTTGTAACATTTTGCCTGAAAGGAAAAATGGCCAGATGGTTCATGCCCTGATTCATGAGCTGTTGCCAGTGGTTTTGCTGGATGGACAGAAAATAGGATGGAACATAATTACAAAACTGGAGAAGAGATATGTGAATAGCTTCAAATGGACAAAGGATGTGAAGATATTTGTGTCCCATGTAAATTCTCACCAAAAGGTGATCTCAGAAAAGGAGGACTTTAATTTCAAAGTAAACATTATGGTCAGCTTTGTGGGTAGCAGTCAATCTCTTTTCACAGCCATCCCCACCACTTTCCACTGATTCATGAACAAAATGGCCATGAGGGTAGGGATGGAAGTTAAACATGGGCTCAGCACCATGATCTTCCATTTACCAAGTTTGACTTGGCTACAGGAGCTGATGAGTGGTCAGTGTGCCAGCAGCAGAGATGAATCCTGAGATGGTGACGTGGCACCATCATCAGCCAGGGGAATGTGGTGATGACCACAGTCCATCTTTGTATCTTTGTGCTTACCAGAACAGACACTTGTCGGAGTAACAGAGTTGCCTTTCCTGAAAATAAGAATTCTACCAAAACAACTTGTGGACTTAGAAAATGCCTTATTCAGTGTCATTTCCACATAGCTTTGCTGCCTTTTTTTCTTCTTTCCTTTCCTTCCTTCCTTTTTTTTTTTTTTTTTTGTTGGTCATGTGGGCTGAATTCTGGGTCTGGGCACTGTCCCTCAGCTCTTCAGCTCAAGGCTAGCGCCCTACTCCTTTAGCCACAGCACCCCTTCTGGCTTTTTTCTGCTTATGTGGTGGTGAGGAATCAAACCCAGGGCCTCATGCATGTAAGGCAAACACTCTACCACTGAGCCAACTTCCCAGCCCATTCCTTTCTTTTTGTGCAAGTGCCTGGGTACTTATTTTCCCTGCTGAAAGCTGGCACTATAACCTGAGCCAGTGATCCACTTCTGTATTTTTGCTGATTGATTGGTGATAAGAGCTTCATGGACTTTCCTGCTTACATTGTATTCAAACTTTGAGCCTCAGATCTCAATCTACTGAGTAGCCATGGTGCTCAGCATCTTTGCTTTTTAAATTTAATTTTTAATGCCAGCTTTAAGATGTACAATGCACATACCAAAGCATTTACTTATTTAAAAAAAGCACCTTTAATACCAAAGTTGTATTCTGAACTGTGTGGGGACAAACCAAGAGTTACGTCACAGAGAATTTCAATTAACATGGTTGAATGAGTAACATAACCACTATTAGCTTACGCATAAGCTTAAAGTTCTACTTCACATGGTAACTATTAAAATGTCAATGGTCGTTTCCAAAATGGCATAGAAAATGGCCAAAGGAATTTAACCACCTTCCAGATCACTGTGTGTCCAAACCTATCCTTAACCGCATAACTGGCATGAACTACTGTATGTAGATAGCTACATGTTTTTACATTTGTAAAAGGACATTGTTTCTATAATAAAAATCTGTGGTTATGAAATGGCGGTGCTTTAGTGGTCCCATAACAGCAGCTGAAATCATTTTTGGTGGTTAAAACTTGAGTTGATCCAGGCACTGATGGCTCATGCCTATAATCTTAGCTATTCAGGAGGGTGAGATCTGAGGATCACAGCTCAACGACAGCCTAATCAGGAAACCCTGTGAGACTCTTATCTCCAATTAACCACTAAAAAACTAAAAGTGACACTGTGGCTCAAAGTAGTAGAGAACTAGCCTTGAGCAAAAAGGGCCAAGCCCTGAGTTCAAGTCCCACAACCAACAAAAAAATATGGGTTGAAGCTAGGCACTAGTGGCTCATGCCTCTAATGTTAAGCTACTCAGGAGTTTGAAACCTGAGGATCATGGTTTGCATGTAGCCCAGGCAGAAAAGCCCACCCCCAATTGACCACCAAAAAGCTGGAAGTGGAGGTATAGCTCAAGTGGTAGAGCATTAGCCTTGAGGAGAAAAAAGGAAACCATGGAGCCTGTGTTTCTTAGGATCTAGCTTACTTCACTTAGCATGATTTTTTTTTCCAAATCTTCTTTCCATTTCTTTACAAATGGGGCAGTGTCATTCTTTCTGATAGAAGCACAGAATTCCATTGTGTGTGTGTGTGTGTGTGTGTGTGTGTGTGTGTGTGTGTGTATATGTGTGTGTGTGTGACATTTTCTTGGTCCATTCATCTACTGAGGGGCATCTTGGTTCTGTATCAGCTATGGTAAAAATGCTGCAATGAACAGGGTTGTGTGGGTAGCTTTAGTGTGGCCTTGTTTGTGGTCTTTTGAATAAATGCCCAGGTGTGAGATTGCTGGGTCATAGGGGAGCTCTATGTTTATTTAGTCTTTTGAGGAGCCTCCATACTACTTTCCAGAGTGGTTGAACCAGTTTACATTACCACCACAGTGTAGTAACACTTTTGGCCACATCTCCTCCAGCACCTGCTATTATTTGTTTTCTTGATAGTGGCCATTCTAACTGGGGTGAGGTGGAATCTCAATGTGATTTTCATTTTTTTCCTTTCTTTCTTTCTTTCTTTCTTTCTTTCTTTCTTTCTTTCTTTCTTTCTTTCTTTCTTTCTTTCTTTCTTTCTTTCTTTCTTTCTTTCTTTCTTTCTTTCCTTCTTCCTTCCTTCCTTCCTAGCTTTCTTGCTTGCTTTTTTTTTCTTTCTTTTTGTTAGTCGTGGGACTTGAACTCTGGGCTTGGGTGCTTGCCTTGAGCTCTTCAGCTCAAGGCTAGCCTCCAGCACTTGAGCCACAGCACCACTTCTGGCTTTTTCTGTTTATGTGGTGCTGAGGAATTGAATGAGGGCCTCATGCATATGAGACAAGCACTGTACCTAAGGGTCACCTTCCTAACCTGATTTGCATTTATTTTATGGCCAGAGATTTTGAACATTTCTTCATGCATCTATTGGCTATTCTTATTTCCTCTTCAGAGAAGTCTCTTTTTAATACTTTAGTCCACTTATTAAAGGGGTGTTTGTTTCTTTAAGGATTTTTTTTATTGGGGGGTTTAATTTTTTGAGCTTTAGGTATATTTTTGATATGAGGCCCTTGTCTGTTGTATAGCTAGTGAAGATCTTCACTATTTATGGGTTTTCTATTTATCTTGCTAGCTATGTCCTTTGCCATGCGGAAGCTCTGCAGTTTAATGCAATCCCATTTATCCAGACTTTCTTTGATTTGTTGTGATTCTGGATCTTTATTTAGGAAATTTTAATGTGTGCCAAAGAGCCCTAGTGTATCTCCTATCCCTTCCTGTAATATTTTCAGGTTATCTGCTCGTACCTTCAGGTCTCTGATCCATTTGGAGTTGATTCTGGTACAGGGTGACATATAAGGATCTAACTTCAGTTTACTAGCCAATTCTGCCAGCACCATTTGTTGAAGAGGCTGCCTTTCTTCCATCTGATTGATATTTTGGCTCCCTTATCAAAGATAAGGTGGCTATAGGTCTGTAGGATCATATCTGGGTCTTCAATTCTATTCCATTGGTCCTCAGGTCTGTTCATGTGCCACTACCAAGCTGTTTTTATAATTACAACTTTATAATAGAGCTTGAAGTTTGTATTGATATTCCTTCAGCACTGTTTTTCCTGCTAAGGATTATTTTTTGCTATTCAGAGTCCTCTATTATTGCATATTAATTTTTGGATTGCTTCTTCTATTTCATAAAGAATGTTGTTGGGATATCACATGAAATTTTTATATAGCTCTGGGCAATATTGCCATTTTTATGACGCTCTTCACAATCCAGGATCATGGGAGGTTTCTCCATTTCCTATTTTTAAAATTTAATTTTATTCTTTTCCTCCTCCTCCTCCTCGTATTCCTCCTCCTCCTCCTCCTCTTCCTCCTCCTCCTCCTTCTTCTTCTCTTTCTTCTTCTTCCTCCTTCTCTTCTCTCCTCCTCTTCCTCCTCCTCCTCTTCCTCCTTCTTTTTCCTTCTTTCTTCTGGTGATATGAGGGTTTGAATTCTGTACCTGCTAGTTAGACACTCTACTCCACGAGCCACACTATTTTTTTTTCTATTTGTCTTATTTATCTGTTTTGTTTATTTGTCTGTCTTTGGGAGGACAAGGAGGGCATAGAAATGGAAGGACAAAGGGTGAACAAATGCAGCAGTGGTCCTCACTAGACACCATGCTGAAAATGAACTATACAACTTGCAGATGAGATGGGAGGGAAAAATTGGGAGAGAGTGAGGAAAGGGGTGACGTGGTCCAAAAAGAAATGTACTCTACTTGACTTCTATAACTGCAACTCCTCCATACATCACCTTTATAATAACAATAACAATAAAAATTTTAAATAAAATAAAAGCTAAACAAAATTGAATTTAAAAATCAGAACTTAATTTTCACATTAGAAGGTCACAAGAGACAGTGTTGAAACAAAAATGATATTTGGTAGAAGATGAGCCACACTAATGTTTTTAGGGGAATTAATTCTTGCATTTATACACCAGTTGGCCTGGGTCAGAGCTTCCTACTTTATGATTCCTGCCTAAATGGGGTCTCATGAACTTTTGCCTTATCTGTCCTTGAAGTGTGATCTTTCCAATCTCTGCCTCCCAAATATCTAGGATTACATGGATAAGCCACAACACTCAGATTGTGTGTGTGTGTGTGTGTGTGTGTGTGTGTGTGTGTGTGAGAGAGAGAGAGAGAGAGAGAGAGAGAGAGAGAGAGAGAGAGATACTGAACTCAGGGCTATATGTTTGCTAGGTAAGCCATCTACCACTTGAGCCATGCACTAGCTCAATTTTCTTCTTTTAAGAAGAGATTTGGAAACACAAAATAATCAGGAATGTTTGCACATAACAGATCATGTGAGGACAACAAGAAAATGTGGTTACGTGAAAGATAAAAAGAAAGCCTTCGAAGAAAGCAAGCCCAAGAATATCTTGAAAATGAATAATTACAAATATACAAGATGCTTGATTTGTTTACATAAATAACCTCTAAAAATATATAGGTAATTGGTAGGACATGATGTTTCACTGTAACATTTCATATTGTTTTCATTTTGCACCACTTACGCCTCTGCAAAAATGAAGTACAATTGACCCTGTCTGCCCACGGGTTCTGCATCTATGAATTTGACTGACTATGGATAGAATCTATTCAGGAGAAAAAGTTGCACCGATGCTGAATATGTGCAAACTTTTCTCATTTTCTCTCAACAAAAAGGTACAATTGTTTATGTAGTATTTACATTGTGTTATGTATCAGTAATTTAAAGATCATTTAAAGTATATGGGAGAAAAAATGTGTATATGTATGCATATATGGCAAATACTACATCATTCTGCATAAGCTAAGGAAAAGAAAGAGGAAGTGTTAGGTAGATAGGGATAGAAAATTGTATACATACATGTAGCAAACAATTTGTGACCAACGATGTCACTTCTTGTTCTTATACTACCTTTGGCTCTTGCTCAAATTGGTGCTTCTTCCTAGAATTTCCTAGGTTCCAGTTCAAAGATCATATGTTTGTAGTGATGTAACATTTTGGAAATAATGAGCATGACCAGTTCAATCCAAAATGGCTCATTTGTGAAATAATAATATTAGATAACACGAAATTATACATATGTGTTTTTGCTATCTTCAATGTTCTTAAAACCTTATATATTCTAGGTGATGAAAAAAAGCAAAAACTATTTTTTGCAGTTTTGCATCTTTTCATCAGGAAAATAAGGAATTGGTTTAAAATTGAAGTCACATTACATTTTGGTTAAGTTTGGTAGTTTTTCCTACATTCTTCTCTAGAGAATCTATTAATTAGATTTTAATTAATTTAACAATTTACTACTAATTAGTTTCTCTTTTCATTGTCTATTTTGCATAGTCACTGATAATATGTTTTTGTAAAATGTACATGCTGTATGGTATCTCTCTCACACTGTCCTACTAATTTATTAAAAATGAAATTTTCATACTATTCAAAATATTCAGGTAAGTAATCTTAAGAAAATTCTAAAAAGTCACTCTCTCATTCACTGGAGATGGAAATTGTCCATTATAATTCTTCTTGTTAGGAAAGTCTACAGATTTACATAGTTTCACCATTGAGAATTTAAACTCTAAAAAGAAAAATACCCACTAAATAGATAAAGCTATACATAAATTTATCCAGTAAATAATCCCATCTCCTATGCTTTAACTGCACCCAAAATTAACCTCACCCTTTGTGCAACATATCTGAAAATAGGGTCTTTCATTTCAATTCTATGTTAGTCTGGGGCCCAGGAACATCCCTAAGAGGATAAAAAGCAATCACCAAGAAAACCATTACAGAAATTTTATGCATCTTTCAGGTACTTTACAGCTGATGACAACTGAAGACCTTTAAGACATACTCACTGTTGTGACCCAGAGGTTTGCTTGTCAGGAAGTGATAACATTAAATATAGAAAAACCTTGGACTTAGATTGAGTTTTTTTTTAAACCATTTAAAAACAGTCCAAAAAACCCAACTAAATGAAATCAGAATAAAAACCAGATCATAAATAAAGAAGTACCTATCTGATACAGAAGAAATTCATAATTGTTTATTGAAGACATCATTCTGATGTAGATAACAGAAGTGGAGTCAACTCTAATTTTTCTATTTTCTCATAGATATTATTAAAAAAGATTTCACATGTGTAGATCTGGAAAAGCAAGTACATTTTCCTTGTTATAGTTATTCTTCCTGATACAGACAAGTTACAATGTGATTGCAATGCAATTGTATAGCTTCCTATAAATAATTACTTTTTTCCTTGTTTAATAACAGTAGAGAAGAACCCAGTTTCTTTTACATCTGATTTTAATATTTTTAAGAATGAAGTATTAAATTGTGACAAAAAAGTTGCCTTTGTTTTTCTTTAGTTGAGAGTTCATTATGAAAACTTGTAACTTTTAATGATAAGAGAGTAAAATGACCCCCAAATTATCTGGTCTTTAATGGCTTCATTTTAACAATTGGAAACCAAATAAAGGGCATCTACTTAACACCCCTGGATAGAAATGTGAATGAAATAGAAACATGTCATTAGTATTTATCAATGTAAACAAAATTGGTTTATCTGCCAACATTATTATGGTATGTAACTATGTTGCTTATCCTAGTGATAAGTAAGTTACCAACAGATATTTTTATTTTATGTTTTCCAATGTTCTCATATGAAGCAACATCTATATCAGAACCTTAGAGGAGGAAAGAAAAGGAATTAGGATAGGCTATCAAGGTTGTACACATCCTAAATGGTGTGATTACAGGGCATGATGGCTATTGAATAGATCCATTAGTCGTAATTGAAGCTGTCAGGAGCCAGTTAAATGGCTGTCTCTGAGGAGGTCACCTTTCACATATGAGCTGGTCTATGCCTTGCATTAGACTTGTCAGGAGGTTGATTCCTGACTTATCTGGACCCTGAAAGCATGGCTTACAAAAATGAATAGTAAAGCTTAAAAGTAGCAGTGTTCTCAACAGGAATAAAATACATAGCATAAAGACCGCTAATCACAAGACATAAGGAGTAGTTATTACAAGGCAGATTTTATTATCTGTCCTTTTTTTCAGCCAGCACATTGACATATTTCTAGATTGCATCCAGCTCTGGCTTGATCTTTAGGTATTGCATTAAAAAAACGATTCCCAGCCAATGGGAAGCTCTGTAGGAAACTGGAAAATGGAAGAAAAGAAGAATTTTTATTTCTTAACAATTAGATATTACATTATTTAGTTTCTTCCTTTCATGGGTCTTTTGTTCCAACAAGGACCATACCTGGGCTGAACCATTGTGGCCTGAAGGGTACAAAACTTAGAAGAGGGGCTGGGAAGGTGGCTCAGTGGTAGAGCGCTTGCCTTGAATGCATGAGGCCCTGGGTTCCATTCCTCAGCACCACATAAGCAAAAAGAAAAAAGCCGGAAATGGCGCTGTGGCTCAAGTGGTAGAGCGCTAGCCTTGAGCTGAAGAGCTGAGGGACAGCACCCAGGCCCAAAGTTCAGGCCCCACAACCGGACCCCTTCCCCCCCCCCAAAAAAAAAAAAAACAACTTAGAAGAGGCATTACTTGGTATAGTTTCTTCAAAATTTCCTCTTATACCCACTTGTATCATTTCCTAGGGTAAGAAGCAGGATAAGATGGCGGTGGGGACAGAACCATAGTTAGGGAAGCAGTAAGAGAATGGATTGCTTCTCTTGTGCACAACCTCAAAAAATGCAAAAGCAAGCACCGGAGACTTTTTTTCTTGTAAGACCCTTTTTTATAGTATTAAAAAAAAAATACTGGGTCCTTGTGGTCAGGCCTGTAATCCTATCCATTAGGGAGGCTGAGAATGAGAGGATTGTGGTTCCAGGCTAGCTTGAGTTGGTGATGTGGGAGGTGGTATAGAATCTAAACCCTAGGTGTAGGGCCTAAGCCAAAGCAATTGAATCTCTGTGGGTATGGTCTTTGGGATTAAAGTAGTGCTCATAATGAAGAAGACATAGTTACTCCTCCCTAGTAGCTATGTTCCCAGCAAAGGCCATTCTGCTTGAATGTGGCTAGATGCAGTTGTACAGTGGAATATTAGGTCCTGGCAGACCAGGCAGGGCTATCTAGATCAATAACAGAAAAGCCCACAGATAATTTTGAAATTGCACACCTGGCCTGTAGTTGATGTCTCTCCCACCTGACCTTTGCCTTTCTGATTAGTGACCTGTCTTTTTGTGTATAATCAGCTTGTATAATACCCATGGTCTCCCCTCCCTCAGGATCCGAATTTCTTTCTGGCACTAGCCTGGTTTGGGTCACTGCAAATAAACTATTTTATCCTCTCTAAAAAGTGGTCATGGTCTTTGCTGGTCTGTGCTGCAATAACAATGAGACTTTGAATTGGTTCTCATGAGAGGGTTGTTGTAAAAGACTTAGCCTGATTTCCAAATCTTTGTCTGGCTTCTTGCCTTGCCACTTGATTTCTCCCTCTCTTCCATATTCCCACCATGATGTTATCTACTATGATATGATATAGCCAAAAGAGCTCTCACCAGAGGCTGATTCAATGGGGCCACCTGATCTTGGAATTTCAACCTGCAAATATGTGGCTAAGCAAGCCTTCTGTCTTGTTGAAGTACCTAGTATTAAGTGTTTTTATTATAGTAACAGAAAATAAACAAATACAATAGGAATCTGATATTGCCACCTTAAAATTAAACAATTTACTTTTTAATTAATATTTTTTGTAATATTGAGGATTGAATGTATATACTAAAACAAATGCTTTCCACTGAGCTACAACCCCAGCCCCAATACTGTTTCCTTATTTTTAAAAAATGGATTAATTCCAGTTTATAGAGATACATGGCCACATCATTCCTACTGCCTCAGCTCACTTTTGATCAAAACATCTGGAATATGAGTCAGGCCATCCTAGACAATTCAAGGTTCAAACGGACTCCAGACATAAATAGACCCAGAAGGAGGCTAGTAAAGCCAACTTGCTAGATAAGAATTTACTATGAATCCCACAGAATTCTGTAGAAGAGTAAATGTTTGTGATTTCAAGCCACTGATTTCAATAGTTGTTACACAACAAAAGCTGTTAACAGGACATCAAAAGAGAGAGTTAATCTTTGTCCATCAACTGTACTGTAATAGGCTGGCTATACTGTATGAACTTAATTATGCAGGTGAGGGATGATGAACTTTATTCTTTGCCTCGGAAGCTCTGAAGAGAAAGGAACATGGGGGAAGGTCCAGGAATGTTAATTCCTTGGTGAGGCATGTAGAAGATAATGGTCAAAGAGGTAACAGTGCATACATGTGCTGGAGATGGAATTTTGTGGTACAGGGCAGGTGAACTATGAATGGCTATCTGTATCTCTGTAAGAACTTTTGTGGAGCAACTGAAACTAGATAGTCACATGTGAAATTTTTAATAAGATGGCTTTCTGGTATGTGTTCACAGTGGAGCTCTGTGATTCAATACTGAATTTCTTCTCCCAGTTTTGTGCCTGCTGTTGAATGTGTGGGCGTGTTCAGCTAGCCCAGCATGCTTGGGCCTGAGTTCAAGGCTTTGTGTCTCTCTTAATGCTGTGGGTGACCTGACCTTCCCTTACAGTCAGGATTCATACTACAGTGCCTTTTTTTTTTTTTTTTGGTTAGCATATTCTTACAGTTCTGCTAATGATTTGGGAGTAGACACATTTTTCTTACTCTCTTTCTTTCTTCTTTTTTTGTTGTTAAAGTCAATAGGCCCTTCTCTACTGACTTCAAAAAATGTACTTATCTAAAGGATCTTATACAATAGAGAACTAACAGCTTAACTACTTCAGGGGAAATAATACAAGGCATTTCATAGAGAATACTGGCTGCCAGCCTACATCTTTAAGATGGTGATTTGTCTTGAATGTTTAAAAAGCAAGGAGTTTATTTGCATATGTAATCTATGACTATCCAGAAAAACCCCCTCAGTTTTGAAGTATGTTTTAGTCTTTCATGAATGAACTTTCATTTAAGCAGGATCTTCTGGTATAAAGTCTAAATTATCTTCCGCAGATTTCATGTAAAAATTTGACCTCCCCCACCCCTTCCCTGGCTCCCTGCTAAATTCCATGAGGTTCACTCACTGCTCTTTCTTTGCAGTTCCCCCTAGATTAATGGCAGTGAGTCACTTGTATAGGGCTCCCTGCCTCTGAATCAAGTGTAAGTGTGCCCTAGTCAAGCTGTTTCCTAGATCTTATGTTAATCAGAATTTAACTTAAAACTGTAGCTACATTTGTTCAGGCCCCATGATTTGCTTCCAGTTTGAAAGGGAAGCAAGACAGTTAGCTAATAAGATTAATTAAGCAGGTGGGAACTTTTTCTCCCTAGCTAACAAAAATGGTCTATAATATGTTTTGATGCTGGGCCTTGTGCATCATTGAGTTATATTTCTAGTTCTTCACTTTAATCCCCCCCACCCCCATACTGGGCCTTAAACTTGGGTCATGGGTGTTGTTTCTTAGCTGCTTTTCTGCTCAAGGCTGGTGCTTTACCAGTTGAGCCAAACTTCCACTTCTGGCTTTTTTGCTGCTTAATTGGAGATAAGAGTCTCATTGACTTTCTTGCTCAGGGCAGACTTTGAATCTTGATCTCCTGAGTAGCTAGGATTCCAGATGTGAGCCATTAGTGCCTATAAGCATTGAGCCCACCTTTGTGGTCCTCAGCTCCACCCAGACCTGAGCTCCTCCCAGCCCAGGAGTTCCCAACCTACAGCTGGCCACTCCCTCTCTCCACCCAGACCCACCAGAGCTCCTACCCCACTTCCTACCCCAAGACCCTCCTGCTACCTGGATAGTGAAGGGTGCCAAGTGCTTCCTCTTGGGGGAAATATGGCTCCTCTAATAAACCTTATAATAATCTTTCTCCTGTGCCTGCTGGCCTCCTCGTGGTCCCCTGGGATGGATGTGAAGGATCCTTCAGTGCCTGGCTTTTAATTTCCTTTTAAATTTATAAATAATAAAAAGTATTTAGCCTACTATATAAAATAGGTTTTGAAGGATTGAGTCCTGCCTTATTCCCCAGGGCAAAGCAAAGCACCAGGTGTGTGTTTGTATGCAGGTTGGTCATTCCAACCTTTGCCCCTTCACCCAGCATTCCACTGTGGGCCTGGCCAAGGACATCACTTCTTGATCCCAAGGAGACCATAGCCCATTTTTTTTAATTCTCTGCTTCCTTGTTAAGCCCTATATAAGCCTACCACAAAACCTAGTCCCTTGCACAACTTCCCAACCCACGGGAAGGTCTGTGCCCCTCCCTGTTCCTCAATAAACAGTCCGGGCCTATTGAGGATCCAGTTCAGCCTATTCCTTTTCTGTTCTCCTCCATTTTCCCAACAAGTTTGAGGGTGAGAAGTCAGGAACCCAGGGTTTTAGTTGAAAGGATATGTATTAGCCATCTGATCTTAAGGTTTGTCTTTAAAGAGAAATTTTAATTCTCTTTCTGTGAATTCTCAGGATTAGATTAGTGAAACACAATAAATTTGAGCTCTAACAGATTATAAAATCCTTAATTTTTTTATTTTTATTGCACAGAACAATCTGACCATTTAAAAACTCAGTTGGTATAATTCAATGGTAGAACACTTGCTTAGCATGTGTAAGGTCCTCTGTTCAAACCCCAGCACTAGAAAAAAAAAGCTTACTTCAGTGTGAGTTCAGCCTGTAGTGCAACAGAATCTTTCAAAAAAAAAAAAGTATAATTATAGGAAAACATTTTTTTAAAGAATTGAGTAAATTAATTTTTATGAAAACCCTGCACATTTTTCCATTTCTGTCTCTTGTCAGTATAAACTGTCATACACTAGCAGCTTCTGTGACTCTAGTTCTAAAAGTCTGTACCTCTTAGTCTTGTCTAAATAAATGTGATACTTTCTGAGTGGGTCTCCAATATGAATTGGTTTCTTAAGGCTCTGAATTCGTTCATTCTGGTATCACTCATGCTTAGCATAGTGCCTAGTATAGCAATAAATCAACTAAATTAAAAGGTAAAATGATTCCTACTGAACTGCAGCTCCTGTGTGGAAGGAGCAGGAATGAGCCTTGTTCTTCTAGCCTTGTCCAAAGTCTGCAGCAATCATTCAAGTCAATATTAGGTTGTAGGTTTAGTGGTCTAAATTCTAATTCTTCGGTCTCTAAAACTGAGTAAAGAGAAAGATGTCTGCTATGGTCTGCATGTTTATATCCTTTTCCCTTTCTATCTCATTCATATATTGAAAACTAACTTCTAAGAGGTGGAGTGAAGGCTGGGGATGTTGCTCAGAGGTAGACAGCTTGCTTAGCATACTTGAAAGGCCTTTGATTTCATTCCCCTGGTAGTTTCTCCTTATAAAATAAGATTTGACTGGCACTGGTGGCTTACACCTGTGATCTTGGCACTTGGGAATCTGAGGTAGAATTGTGTATTAAGGACAATCTGGGTTATAGAGCAAGATCTCAGCTCTGGAAATATAGCTCAGTTGCAGAGGGCATATTTAGCATGTATGAAGCCCTAAGTTGGATTCTCAGCACCACAGGGAGGGGGAATTAAAAAAAAATGATGCTTGGGAGTAAATTTTTCTCTTTAGTTATGTGAGGTCACACAGAGGGTCGATTTAGACTGTCAGATGCAAAATCTGCTGGCTTTTTGTCTCAATTTTCCAAACCTGTAAAACTGTGGGCAATATATTTATTCTTTATCATATTACCCAATCTAAGGGGCTGTGTTTGGACTAAGTGCCAAAAGTAGACTCTGTCATTCTTTCATTGGGCTTTTCTACAAAACCAGAACATTTATTTATTGAGAGGAGGGTGTCTAGATATTCAAACTGTGGCTTTGCTATTAGCTGCGTGATACTGGTCAAGCTGCCTTACATTCTGTGCTTCAAGTTCTTTGTTGTAAAATATGAGTAATAACTGTAGTTGAAAAGTAGGTTTGTGAATGAATGATACTCTTAAAATAGTTCTGTTCACAGTGATATGTACAATTATAATTTTGACTAATCAGGGAATAAAAAATAGTCTAAAAAAGTACTGCATATATATCAAATTCCATAAGATCAAAAGGCAATCATAATCATAAAACTCTTTTCACCCAAAGGATGAGAAATTGAATGTAAATACAGGTTCAAAATTAGATAAATTTTAACAGAATGAACACATTGTAGGTTATTGGGGGAACTAGAAGTGGCCTATGGTATATAATTACTTTTCTGAAGTTGAACACCAGAAATGAAGTCCTTTCTCCAAGTGAGAAGAATTTCTTATTAAGACATTCAAATGACCTTAGAAACTTAGAAAAATAACAGTACCAATGATGTACCATAGAACTAATGAATTAGAAACTCCAGAGATGGTACCCAGGCATATGCATTTTTAAAAAAAAGGTTTCCATTCAGCCTCTTAAGGTTCTATAGGCTTAGAAACATCTGGGTAAGTCAGGTTCGCTAGAGCAACTTGTCTTAACTCTGTAAATACCTTCCATTCCTATTATCCACTTTTTTCTCCTTTTTAATCCCTCCCCTCACACCTCTTTTAGCTTTTGCTTCTTTGTGCCAGATGTCTGCTACAGGTTTTCATGTAGGAGTACCCATTGCCCCTTACAGAAGAAAATTGCATGCTTATTAAGGAAACGTTCTGTAAGTATTAGACAATAATAACAATCATAGGAAAATAACTTGGGCCAGGGCACACCAGATTAAATCAGCAGAAATATCTGAGCCTTTCTGTGCAAGTGGATGCATAGCATAGCTGCAATGTTTTGTGTTTGCTAAGGCAAGTAAGCTTCCTGCTTTACATTTCCGAAAGGCTTAACATTATTGATACTTCTTTTCTTTTAATAAAATCTGCTGTACATTGCCTATATCGCCTAAAGCTGCATAAGGCCGGCTCCTAACAAGATCGCCTGGGCACGCTGCATCTCTAGGTATAGTCCTTCAGCCTGCTCTCCCTGAGGGTTGCTTCTCACTCTCACCCCTCCACCAGCCACACCGCACCGCTTCAACTACAGGGCCATCACGTCTCCACCCAGCCGCGCTACCAGGCCTTAGCGCAGGCGCACTAGCGGAGATGGGCGGACCAGAGCCAGAGGAGGCGGGGGCAGGCTCTCGAGGTATGGTGCCCATTGGCTGTCCCCTGAAGTCCCCGCCCCCAATGTTGGAGGCGGCGGGGCGGGCCACGTCAGGGAGCGGAGGCCGCGCTGAGCTTGTGGCAGAAGGGAGGTAAGCCACGCGGGGACTTGGGCTGCTCTCTTCAGCTGCCTGGTGTTCCGGCTGTGGAGCCGCGGGGTCGCGGCCGCCGGTGGCGCGGGTTAGCTGGCGCTGAGGGCGAATGAGGCCCTGGGGCAGTGCTGTGAGACCCGGAGGTGGAGCATGTGGCGGCCGGGCCGCGTCGCGGTGTGGGGCCGCCGGGAGGGGCAGGAGCTGCCTGCTCCCTGGTCCTGGCCTGGGCGGACCTGCCAGAAGGTCAAGGCCTTCTGCGGTTGGGGAGCTCGGAGCTGCCCGGGGCAGAGCTGGCTGCGGCAGCCCCCAGTGGCGTCCGGATTCGGGAGCCTGGTGGCGCGATCCTTGCTTTCTTACCCCAGGTTGCCGTCGTCCCTCCTTTCCTGGGTGGGTTCCCCGGTTGGGGAATCCGCCCCAGGAATTCGGGTCGCCTTCGGCCTGGCCTGGGCCACTGTTCGCTTCCCCCGGCCACTGTTACCTCCCGCGACGGGACGCACAGGCAGATTGTGTCCATCGTAATTAATGCAAAGGCTTCTGAGTCAGCGGAGCCTGTTTGCAGACCTCCTGGGTGTTTTTGGCTCAGTTCTTAACTTGGCAGGACTTTCCTGAAGAAAAAAAAAGTCTGTCTGTCTGTCTGGCAGTCTGTCTGTCTGTCTGCCTGCCTGCCTGCCTGCCTGCCTGCCTGCCTGCCTGCCTGCCTGCCTGTCTGTCTGTCTGTCTGTCTGTCTGTCTGTCTGTCTATCTATCTATCTATCTATCTATCTATCTATCTATCTATCTATCTATCTATCTATCTATCTATCTATCTATCTATCTCTGTCTGCCTGCCTCTATCTATCTGTCTGTCTGTCTGTGTATCTAATCTATGGTTTGAAATGCCCGCACTGTTGCACCTACTCTCCGAGTTAACGTCGGTTGTGGTGTCTCCTGGTCCCTCACTTCTGTTCCTGAATTGGGAGGTTTTGAAATCAGTGAAGTCATCCTGTCAAATATGAACTTATTCACTCATTTATTGCAAACTTTTTTTTTTGATGATTTCCTTGATGGTCAGGGTCTTTGCCAGATGCTAAAATCAGCATTTGCTCTTCTTCCATTTCCCCATCCCCCAGTTTAATCTGTCTGTTTTAGTTGTCTGAATTTTGCCAAGATTTGACATGGAATTTATTGTGTTGGTGGTGGTGGTTCAATTTCAATAAGTGGTTACATCCCAGAGTTTTTCTGGGACCTTATTGAGATTTCCTGGCTTTCACTCTCTAGTAATCCTTAAAAGACCGTGGTCCTGAGAGCTAACCCTACTAATACTATAAGTTCCCCATTTGTAGGTGAGGAAATGCAATTAGAAGTATTGTGTGATTTTGAGATGTTAAAGGGGAGAGAATGAGCATAGAACATAATTACCGCACTGAAGTACCTATTGGGAACTATCTTAAAAGCACAGTATGTATTTTATGATTATATGTTTGGCTATTCCAGTGAATACTGGATCTGTCCACATTCACTTTTTGACTAGCAAGCAGGTGCATAGTTATAATTGTGATTGCCATCCACTTTGTGCAAAGAAAGCACTGTGACTTATTTTGAAATATAATGATCATGAGTTTTAAAAAATATTACATGTAGATATGGCACAGAAACAATAAGACAGTTTTCAAAGCATTCATGACCTGCCTGGGTAGGTTACTGGTGTCTAAAACCACTCTTGATTATTGTGTGATTAATGTTACTGTTATGTGGTTGTCAGTCCCGTTGTTTATTTTAACACTGATCACTCTTAACATTTACTGGATTTGAGATTTAACAGTTTTCCTTGTGGAAATGGAAAATTTCCATTGCTAATAGTACATACAAGTTGATCATTTCATTTTTTTCTAGGTATTTATTTTTAAAATAATTCTGAAGTAATATTCATAGCTTATAATACTTTTTGGAATTGTGCAGAACCCATTAGTTCAATTGTTTATATTACTGTTAGGGATTTGGAAAATGTGAAATGTGTTAGTGTGATATAGTTTAAAAATTTTCAGATCCAGAGATATCTAGTATAATTAAATATAGTATAGTTGTGGACGTATAAGATAAATCTATTAGTAGTAAGTTAGAAGGATGTTGTGTATTCTATCCCCATGAGAAAAAACAGTATTTTCTAAGCTAATAGGACAAGGGTTATTTGTCAATATTTCCCTATTTAAAGGGAACAAGCAACAAAATTTTCAAGCAATATGGAAGATCTTATCTATTTTCAGAGTAGGTTGAAACATTTTTGCATATTAAGTGGCCCATATATTTTTTTCAAGTTTTTAAAAATTTTTAAATTTTATTGTCATGGTGATATACAGAGAGGTTACAGTTACATAAGTATGGTAGTGAGTACATTTCTTGTCAAACTTGTTATTCCCCTACCCCTGTGGCCCATATACTTTTGGTCTCAAAATTTTTTAGTCTACTTCAAGTAACATTTGAAGTAATAAAATACTTTGTGACTTTTTTTTTGGGTCCGGTTGTGGGGCCTGAACTCTGGGCTTGGGCACTGTCCCTCAGCTCTTCAGCTCAAGGCTAGCACTCTACCACTTGAGCCACAGCACCACTTCTGGCTTTTTTCTTTTTGCTTATGTGGTGCTGAGGAATCGAATCCAGGGCCTCATGCATGCAAGGCAAGCGCTCTACCACTGAGCTACCTTCCCTGCCCTTTGTGACTTTCTAATAGTTTGTTGATTTATATTTCATTTAATAGCTTTAGTTACTTTGATTATACAGATGTCCCATGATTTTTGACAAACGTATTACAAGTTACATGTTATTGAAAATGCTTTTAATACATCATTTTAACTATATGGGACACTGTAGAATATTGGCTGTTTACTCATGTGATCAGGTGACTGACTGAGAGCAGCTGCTTGTTGCTACTAGAGCCCAGTGAGCCAAGCTCAGGATATGAACAAAATTCAAAGTTTGAAGTAAAGTTTTGGTTAAATATGTATTGATTTTGCTCCATTCTAAAGTTGAAAAGTCCTTAAACTGTTATAGATTGGGGACTGTGCATATTTTAAATATTTTAACAGCTTTAACTTTAAATTTTCTATAGGGCTGGGTACTGTGGTATGTTCCTATAGTTCTAATTATATGGCTGAGACTGAGGCAAAAGGATCACCTGAGCTCAAGTGTTTGGTCACAGTCTGTCTGGACAAAATATGAAACCTTGGCTCTTAAACACAAAAACAAAAATAAAATACTGTATAATTTTCCATTGTTCATGATTCATAACTTTCCCTCTCTCCCTCCCTCCAGCCTTCTTCTTTCCCTTCTTCCTTTTCTCCTTCTTCCTTCTTTCTTTTTTTGAGACAAGATTTAACTATATAGCCCAGGCAAACCTTGAACTCAGTCTTCCTGCCTTAGTTTCCTCAATCCTGGGATTACAGTAATGTACCACAATGCCCAATTTACATTCCTAATATTTCTTCAGAGAACTTCAGTAGAGTCAAGGATGGTAGATTTTGCTGTGCACATATGGTAGGAATCAATACATGGAGTTAAAAATATTGTCAAGAGAATGGTTGAAATGATAGAATATGAGGTTTAGATTGGATGGTAGTTGCCAGAAGGAGGCAGAATGACAGGAAATAAATGATTCAAAGAATTGAAGATTGGAATGAGGTAAACACAATGATGTTTGTAGGTAAAAGAAGAATTCTTTTGGCTACCATCTTTTGATGGTTTGACATCTTACTTTAATCTTTGAATAAGATGAGTGACATGCAGTTCAGAGAGCCATAGCTCCTAATCAGCTACGAAACTGATAATTGACAGCATACTGTTGCTATTCTTCAAGCTGTCTCTCTTTTACCTACAAAGATCATTGTGTTTGGTGAGTTAGATGCATTCAGTGCATTTTCAGCTTCTGAACATTTCAATTTATAATGTTCTTTGAGATATAATCCCATTATTAGTTGGGAGTTACTTATTGGAGTTAAGAATTTAGGGTGCTGATGGGATACAGGGTTTAGGCTACAGGTTTAGTGGATAAAGGTAGCTGAAACAGAAATGTTCAAGGATAAGCAGACCGCACTATTGGCTAGATCATTCACCTAGTCATTGACACCAGACTCATATAGACTGTTGCTTAAGGAGGAGGGAGGAGGGGTAGGCTTTGATCTTGGTTCCTTCAGTTTTAGATGACCAAATAAGTGGGGGATGAAGATGCATGGACATCAGACTCTTGGAACAGGGATGTCAGGGTAATAGGTATTGGAAACATCCTTGAAGTCCTTGGAGATTCAAAGAATGATTTACCTCATATGAGGGCCACTGAAGAAAGAGAGTTCAGTTTTAATTAGGCCTAGGATAGGGGGACATCTAATGAAGAGACTAAGGATATAATGAAGCTTATTGGCTGCTTCCCAAGTCTAAAAGTTTGGAGGTGAGGGAAGAGTATTGAGTGGAGAGGAAGACAGGTTCAAAGTAGTCTTATTTAGGTTTATGTGTAACGGAATTTCTGAAGCATATTGACTTGAACTTCTAAAAAGTAGTTTGGATTTAAAGTCTTGATCAAACCTTCTCTAGTCAGTTTTTATCCATCAAATCATTATGTAGTCTATCTCTTCTTCCTTCCCCTTCTCCTTCCCTTTCCCTTCTCTTCCTTCCTTTCTTCCCCCCATTCTCTCTCCCTCCCCTCCCCTCTTCTCTTCTCTCCTCTCCTCTTCTCTCCTCTCCTCTCTTCTCTTCTCTTTGTGTGTGTGTGTGTGTGTGTGTGTGTGTGTGAGTGTGAATCCGTGAATCCTTGAGCTTGAACTCAGGGCCTAGGCACTGCACTAGAGCTAGACTAGCACTTGTAACACTTGTGCCATAGCACCACTTCCAGGTTATTGGTGGTTGACTGGAGATAAGAGTCTCATGGACTTTCCTACTTGGGTGTGCTTTGAACTGCAATAGTCAGATCTCAGCCTTCTGAGTAGCTAGGATTGCAGATTTGAGCCACTGGGGGCTGGCACTTACTTTTACGCTGAATGGGAGAGTAAGGACTTAAAAGGCCAGTGAGGACTTAAAGAGATTGGAAATTGAGTGGGGTAGATACAATAGCAGCACTATCACTGAGTATCAATTCAATATAGATCTAGATGAACATTTGTAGTGTCTAGTCAAGACTGACCCTAAGTAAAGTTAAACCCATGAAACTTGGATGTGTAGATGGCATCTTTTTATCATGTACTATTTCCTTGCTGATAAAGGACAAAAAATAAATTGTACTTCATGGATTTCAGAGACATGTGTACTTCTACATTACTCTAACAATAGATGACTAACTTATTTAGTTCTCTGCATCTTAGGGTATTATTGCTTCTATCATTTATCTGAATCAAACCTTTGGAATAATCTTTGATCTTCTAATATTTTACATCTAACTTATCAACAGCTTTTGTCCAAGTATATCTAAAGTACTACTGAAACTTGATACTCTTTGACTAAGTGGTGACCTGAGGTATAAGTGGAGACTATGTTTAATAATAATGTGTGTGTTCTTGAAATTTACTATAAGTAGATATCAAGTTTTCTGAACACATACACACACACACACTCCTAAATATGAAGTGAGAGCTATGCTAGCTTGACTGAAATGATTTGTTTTATAACATTTATGTATATCAAATAGAACATTTATGCCCTCAATAGCTATAGTTTGTGTTGTCATCCATAACTCAATAAGCCTGAAAAAACATTAGGAACAAAAAATATGCATCTAAAGTCTGAACATTTTTCCACATTGCCACTGCTATGCTACCTTCCAAAATAATTTCTTTCCTGTGTTATTTCAGTAACAACCTCTTGACTGGAGTCCCTTTTTCTTTTGCTTTTTTTGTGGTCTGTTGTATATAGAAGCCACAATGATCTTTTAAAAATGTCAGTCAAATATGCTACCTCTCTGTCCCAAATGCTCCATATCACTCAGGAATATGTAAATTCACACAACAAAGCCCCCAGAGAGGCTCCCTTGGCTGGGGCCCTGCTTCATTCTTTAGTCTCATTGTCTAACTAGTTGACTTCGTCCAACCACACTGATGTCCTTTTTTTTTTTTTTTTTTTGGTCAGTCATGGGGCTTGAACAGAGCCTGTGCACTCTCCCTGAGCTCTTTTGCTCAAGGCTAGGGCTCTACCACTTTGAGCCACAGCTCCATTTCCGGCTTTCTGGTTAATTGCAGGAAAGAGTCTAATCCACTTCCTCTTCCTGCAGTCTTTGAACTGCCATCCTCAGATCTCAGCCTCCTGAGTGCAAGGATTACAGATGTGAGCCACCAGTGCATGGCTTTCCATCTTTTTTTTTTTTTAACACTGGTGTCCATTATCTTCCCTAAACTTACTAAACATGCTTATCCTTCTGTGTCATAGCCCTTAACTTAGTGTTCTTTCTGTCTGTAATGTTCTTTACTACAGGTGTCATATCTGCCTTTATTTGACAGATGCAAAACATGTAAAAATCTCCCTAAAATTTACTTATTGGTGACTAGAAATTTGAATTCTAGATAATATATGTGTGTTGGAAAATTAAAGTTCTATAAAATAGATGACTCTGTGCTTCAGTTTAACCAGTTAAAATTATATACCCTCTAGACTGAGGCTAGTATATTTGATTAATTAATTAATTTGATTATTTTTTTTTAGGGACAGATGAATTAATAACTTGGCAAACAATTTAGAATCAAAGTTAATTCTGTTAGCTTACTTCTTTGGAATGCTACAGGACCATAATAGTTAATAATAAGTCAGAGGTGTGACTTTCTCATAAAATAGTTCTTAACAAGCAGTATAATTACATTAAGTGACATTTAAAGAAGTATCTTGGTGCTAACATGAAACTGCCATTTTAGACAGTGATAAAATATAGTAAATATGATCTCTATTTTATTGAGGTTAATAAAATTCATTTTATGTTTATTTTAAGAGAATTCTTTTTAAATGTAAAAATAGCATATATTTGGAAAAGAAATAAAGGGAGCAAATGTAAGAGGAAATACAGTAGGATGTAATCCCTCCATCATCTTATTATTCAGAAATAATCTTTAATATTTACTTTTCTATTTTTTCTTAATCCTGTGTGTATATGTAGAAATCTTGGTTGTGTTAAGATTGTATATGAAAATTTTGTGTTATAAATATTGTTTTAAATTATAGATTAATATTTTATCTGCATATTTTATAGATTATATTTTAGATTAATCAGCGAATACTTTTGCAGAAGCCATGCTTGCTCTGCTCTTTGGCCTTTTGCATTCCTTCATTTTGCCGAGGTTTTCTGTGAAATGGAGTGTGGTGGGTGGGGTTTAGAGAGACTCATGGTCCGGGAACCATGAGGGCTCTTACTTATTTCTGTGGTTTTTCTTCCTGAGTTTTTCTGACCTTTAATAATTTTGGTGTAAACATTTGGGTAAATGCCCAAAAGTGGGATTGCTGGGTCATAGGGGAGCTCTATGTGGAGTCTTTTGAGGAACCTCCATACTACTTTCCAAAGTGGTTGAACAAGTTTACACTCCCACCAACAATGCAGTAAGGTTCCCTTCTGTCCACATCCCCTCCAGCATCTGTTGTTATTAGAGTTCTTGATTATAAGCCATTCTAACTGGGGTGAGGTGGTATCTCAATGTTGTTTTGATTTGCATTTCTTTTATGGCTTGAGAGGTCGAGCATTTCTTCATGTGTCTATTGGCCATCCTTCTTTCCTCTTCAGAGAAGTTTCTCTTTAAGTCTTTAGCCCACTTATTTATTGGGCAGTTGTTTCTTTGAAGATTTGTTGTAGGGTGATTTAATTTTTTGAGTTCCAGGTATATTTTAGATATGAGACCCTTGTCTGTTGTATGGCTAGTGAAGATCTTCTCCCACTCCGTGGGCTTTCTATTGATCTTGCTAGCTATGTCCTTTGCCATGCAGAAGCTCTGCAATTTCATGCAATCATTTTGTCCAACCTTTCTTTGATTTGTTTTGATTTGTTTCTGGGTCTCTATTAAGAAAATTTCGGCCTGTGCCAAGGAGACCTAGGGTTTCTCCTATTCTATCCTGTAATGTTTTCAGAGTGTCTGCTTTGACTCTGAGGTCTTTGACCCATTTGGAGTTGATTCTGGTAGAAGGTGATATATAAGGATCTAGCTTTAGTTTTCTACAAGTAGTTAACCAATTTTGCCAGCACCATTTACTGAAGAGGCTGTCTTTCTTCCATTCTATTTTTTTAGCTCCCTTATCGAAGATTAGATGGCTATAGGTCTGTAGGTTCATTTCTGGGTTTTCAATTCTATTCCATTGATCCTGAGGTCTGTTCTTGTGCCAGTACCAAGCTGTTTTGATTACTATGGCTTTATAGTAGAGTTTGAAATTTGGCTACCAGCACGACTATGTTTATTGCAGCCTTATTTACCATAGCTAAGATATGGAACCAACCCAGATGCCCCTCAGTAGATGAATGGATCAAGAAAATGTGGTATATATACACAATGGAATTCTATGCCTCCATCAGAAAGAATGACATTGCCCCATTTGTTAGTAAATGGAAAGACTTGGAAAAAATTATATTACGTGAAGTAAGCCAAGCCCAAAGAAACATAGGTCCCATGGTTCCCCTTATTTTTAATAACTAGTATATGTCTGAGTCAAGCAGAAAAGGTCAGTTAAGTTGATGTTAGGGAAATGAACCCTAAGATATATATTCAGGTATTTTTTTTTCATGCTATTGTTTCTAACACATTTATAAGAGGATTTCTTTGTTGCTTTGTATGTCCCTCTCCCACAGTATAACCCCTGCTTTCACTGTATTTGATGTTGGTATAATTTGTGGAGGGGAAGGGAAAAAACAAATCGTTTAAATAGGGATACAGGTGGACCCATTGCAACAATGAGACATACAAATCATTACGTTGAAAAGGAACTTTACAACTTTGGTGGGGGTGGGGGAGGAGGGTTGGTAGGGAGGTGGGGGAAGGATGGGATGGGAATGGGAAACAAAGGAGGAGGCTACAATGCTTGATAAAAAATGTACTCATTATCTTGCCCATGTAACTGTAACCCCTCTGTACAGTATTTTCACAATAAAAAAATTAAAAAAATAATTTTAGTGTAAATTTGGAAGTAAGCCAGGTTGGGAACAATTTCACATGTAGTATTTTGATGTGGACTAGAGGCAGAAATAGACTTTGAGAGTGAAATGGAACTCTGAACATCGACTTCATTGTTAGTTGCTGGGCTATGAAGAGGCAAGGACTGTTTATCTAGTTAGTCATTTACTTCTGATGGTGTTATAAAAAGTTCCATTAAGCTTATACATACTTGAAAATAGTATGTATTGTTAAAAATTTGTAGAAGCAATATATACCTATTCTTATGAGTAGGTATATATTATTGCACAACTTCTTTAAGTAGAATTCTTAGGGCTGAGATAAAAACTAATGACAGAGTACATGTTTAGCATGTATTGAGCCCTGGGTTTAATTTCCAGCAACAACTTCTTTCCCCCCTCCTCCAAACAAGAAACTACAATATCTGAATGATATTCAACATTCTATACTCTGTTGATAGAGTATCTGCATTTCATTCCTATATCCTCTTGTAATCATTGATTATGTTATTTTGTATCTGTGTGGTAATGTAAAATGATTTATTAATGATTGAATGATTGGGAAGATTAGTTAATACTAGGATTTTTAAGCACTCCACAAATGAAAATAGTCATGAGTAATGCTAATTGTAGAAGATTAGTAAATGTTATTTTCTTTGGGTAATTATATATTTAAAATGCCTTTTACCCCATTGGGAAATACACAGAGGGAGGCTGTGAGTATTTTTAAGGGCTGTAACACATAGCTTAAGAGCAGAGCTGTGATAAATAATAGCTGTCAACTGAAGCATTCATGTAAAAGTTATGATGTATTCAAGTAACAAAGACCCATTTTCCATCTCTATTAAGGGCAGCTGGAAATAGTGAAGGACGTCTTGTGAACTTCGCATGTTTTTTTATTTTATTTTTTTAATATACCAAGACAAAAAACAGTATAATAAGATCTTACTAAGGTGTATTATTCTGATTTGGAGTTTGTACTTACCAAAATTCACCATTGTAGTGCCAATTTGAAAGCTTTTTGCTGAGTTAAAAGAAAAACAAAACTCAAAGCTGGGAGTAAAGAGTGTGCCTAATTATTTTCTAACCTTAAATATATTAGCAACTATATTGTTTACTGTATTAATTTGGGGGGGGGTAATTTGTTTTTCTGCTTATGTGGTGCTGAGGAATTGAACCCAGGGCCTCATGCATGCAAGGCAAGCACTCTACCACTGAGCCACCCTCCCAGCCCCTTACTGTATTAATTTGGAAATAAAGTTATTTTGTTTTTCTACTCTGTTTCTTATTAATTTATTTTGGTCTCTTGTGAATCTTATTGGAAAAGATATACATTCTCTTATTTCTTTCTATTTTGGACAGTTGATCTGGAAATGAACAGTAGAATTCTGACCTATTTTGCATAATTTTGAAAAGTTTTTCTATCTATTCTGTATTACTGTGCTAGATGTAGCTAATTCAACACCCGTTTATTAACTGCTTATCACATGTCAGACCTTACTGTGGTTGAACAAGACACAGAAACTCCAGAGATTCAAAAGTGCAGGATAAAAATCCAGTGGCTTTGGCAAGAGAGGAGTCTTCCTAGTTAGCTACTTCTTTACTGGCTTTTAAGGTCTGAGCAGATGCAGCTACTAAGCCTTTCAAAATGAGAGAAGTCTTCCACATATCAAGGTGAGATTATAATCCTCTGAGAGCCTAAAGGGACATTAGGGACTCTGGTTTGTCCTCTCTACACCGTATACTCATATTTTCTTTGTTAGGAACATGATGCCACGTTGTAGTTCAAGCTGTACTCTGAGGAAGTTACAGGGAGAGAAAACATGCAGTAGCTTCCTCTTGATCTTCCAGCTTTTGGACATTGACTTCTTGCTGAACATTCCATTGTTATTCCATTCACTATGTTTCTACAAGTGAATTCATTCACACATTGATTTCCCTGTCCTATTGAACTTAATTTTGAATACAATGAGGTCACCTGCCAACCAAGTATTCATTTGTGGCAGTGTGGCCATCAGTGTGTAGTAGTGTTTGACAAGACAGTTGGACAAATAATTGTTTTCAGGCTTGAACTCAGGGCCTGAAACTGTACCTGAGCCTTTGTGCTCAAGGCTAGCATTCTATCACTTGAAGCTACAGCTCCACTTCTGGCTTTTTTGGTGTTTAATTGGAGATGAGAGTCTCATAGACTTTCCTGAACTGACATCTTCAGATGTTAGCCTCTGAGTTGCTAGGATTACAGATATGAGCTGCAGGCACCTGGCTTAATTATTTAAGAAATAAATGGAAAATGCAAATAGGAAAGTGTTGCTTACAGGGTCAGGGAAGGTTGAATTTAGTTGCCAAAGCTGGAAGTGGTACATCATTATCCTTTGTGACATGCTCATTGAACGTAAGCTGAAATGTCGGTGATGAAAGTGTAAGAATCCAAGAACATTTGCAAGAACAGGAGTTGTATTGCTTGTGATTGCACCATATAGATGAGAGTTAGAGTGATAAGTTTTATGTTTTATGCTCTAAGAACAAAGCACTTCTATAATATGTACTATAATATGTAACTTTTGCAAATTAGACTTGATCACTTTTTTTTAAAGCATTGCAGTATGTTGAGACAGAAATGTTTGCATTGGAACTGAACATTATATTTGCTTTTTTTTTTTTTGGCCAGGGTCCTGCTATGTAGTTCAAGATGCCTTTAAAACTTCCTTAGTGCTGATACTATCTGCATGAGCACCAAGTCCAGTCCAAATCTAGCTATTCTTTTAAAGATTAATTCCCTGAAGTACAAGATACAATGGAGAAAACAAAGTATTAGGTTCAGACTAAGAAACGTAATATTTTAAAATGTTTGTGGTTCATGCTTGTGGTTTGAAGGCAGCCCAGGCAGGAAAGTCCGTGAAAATTCTTATCTCCAATTAAGCTGTGACCCAGTTGGTAGTGCGCTAACTCTACCAATTTTTCACTCCCTTATTCCCTTGAGTGAAAAAGCTAAGATAGCATGCAGGCCCTGAGTTCAAGCCTCAGTAGTAATGATTGTGTGTGTACACACAGGCGCACGCGTGTGCACACGCACACACACACAAAGTGTTTGCTATGTGTTGGCTATGAGTGAGATGCTTTAATGGATTCTCTTAATATTATAAAAACTATGTGTCAACTATGCTTTGTAGAGGAATAGTTAAATATGTG
The DNA here is from genome assembly GCF_019054845.1 of Dipodomys spectabilis. NCBI lineage: Eukaryota > Metazoa > Chordata > Mammalia > Rodentia > Heteromyidae > Dipodomys > Dipodomys spectabilis. Next base: position 3,151,995 of record NW_024870835.1, on the reverse strand, counting down.
AGATTTGGAGGCAATCTATTACTATATCCATGCTCTGCTTACATAATACAATTATTTTTGACTTCTTTTTGCCTCATGTAGTTTTTCATGTGAAAATGAGGATAATAGTACTCTTGTTTTGAATATGGGATTAAAAAAATGCATGTTCAGTGCTTCTGCAGAACCTTCTGCCACATAGTAAAATTCTCAATTCTAGCTTTAAATTCTAGTTTTAAATACCACTGCTTAAACTCAGGTAGGTTACTTCCCTCCAAGCTTCTATTTTCACATGTGAAAAATGAAGTTAGCAATAACTACGTAAAGTTATTGTGAAGATCCTATGGGATCTTATGTGAAGTTTTTATGGAATGCTTGGCTCATCAGAGCTGTTTAATCCAGCATGGTTTTCTAAATCCTATGTTATGCTTTTGTTTACACAGTGGATCTTTATTGAGAAGGTACTCATATGTTGGGGATATAGTGGTTTACAAAGAAATTCTGTTCTTGATTTTAAGAGTTTACATTTTACTTCTCTGGGGAGGTAGTGTAAAGAAGTAGAAACAAGTAAATGACATTCATTTGAGACTGATAAAAGCTATGGAGATGCAACAGAGGGTCACTGTAGTAGCAGGTGTTTGATACTAGGGTGCAAGGCTGAGATAGGGAAGGCTAAAGGAAGGTGTTAGCTGTTTTAGCAGCAAAGGAAAGGACTGACCCAGACATGGAGAGTTCTTTGTAGCTAAGGTGCCCTAAGTGAGGGAGAGATTGCTTAGGGTCTTTTGTCTTTGGGAAGGAGTTCAGATTTAATTTCAAATTGGAATGGGAAGCTATTGAAAAGGTTTGAACAAACGAATTTAATGCCAACTATATTTTGAATGGGACTGTAACTTTTCAGCTTTGGAGCTGGTGTCTTATTGCTCTATTTCCTAACTTACATACAGGACTTGAACCTGAAGTTTGATGAAACTGGTCCTACTTATCACTAAAATTCTTACTTTTGGTTCACCTTCGTTGATTATCCAACATGGTGCCTTAGAAGGAAAGAAACACTTTTTTTAGAGTGCCTACTCTCTGGAAGACTCTGGATTTCTGAACACTATATTGCTCACATAACCTTGTAGATGTGAGGAAACAAGCTTAGTGGTAGTAAAGGATTGGTCTAAATTTTAGTGGCTATTGTTGAATCTCAGATTTACATCTGGTATGTTTTCCCTCATATCAGCTCAGGACTTTGCTCTGTGTCAGGCTGTTCTGTTATTACATAACAACAGAGGTGTATAAAATTGTAAATTTTACAGATTAAAGGTGTTTTCTGTTTTCCCCATGGATAGTCTTAGGGTTTCCAAAAGAATATGTCAGTTTGTTTTATCTTATTAATTTGCATATTTTCAAGATAGTTTCTTTTGATAGTGTGGTGCTTACTTTCTGTGACTGCATTCCTTTAGAATATTGAAATAATCTCTGTTCATTTTGGCTACGTTGGCTTTGTTAGCAATGGAGAAATTAGCTATAAGATTCCTCTGTTCATTTGATTATTTCAGTAGTTCTGATTATGCAAGTTAAAGTAATTAAACCAATATATTGCCTGTCCCATTATGGGCTTAAGTTAATTTTCATGAAAAATAAATGAGGTTGATTGGTCATTTTTCTTTCTTTTTTTTTTTTTGTTGGTCATGGGGTTTGAACTCTGGGTCTGGGAGCTGTCCCTCAGCTCTTCAGCCCAAGGATAGTGCTCTATCACTTGAGCCACAGCACCACTTCCGGTTTTCTGATAGTTTAATTGGAGATAAGAGTTTAACTAACTTTCCTACCTGGGCTGGCTTTGAACTGCGATCCTCAGATCTCAGCCTCCTCAGTAGCGAGGATTATAGGCATGAACCACTGGTGCCTGACCTTGATTGGTCATTTTATAGCAATCAAGAAAAATATTGCCATTAAACATAGTTCATCTCAAGAGTAAGAAGTTTTATTTATTTCTAAGAGACAGTTGGGAAAATTGTAATTTATGTTTTTTAATTATCTAAAATTAATTGATATATCTGGTTAAGTTACTTTGACCCTTTTTCAATATTTCTCATTACATAAAGAATTAGTTAAAAAAGGCTGGGTGCTGGTGGCTCACTTCTGTAATTCTAGCTACCCAGGAGGCTGAGATCTGAGGATCACAGTTCAAAGCCAGCCCAGGCAGGAAACTCTGTGAGACTCTTATTGCCAATAAACCACTAGAAAACCAGAAGTGGAGCTATGGCTCAAGCAGTAAAGTGCTCGCCTTGAGCAGAAGAGCTGAGGGACAGTGCCCAGGCCCAGAGTTCAAGCCTCACGACTGACCAAAAAAAAAAAAAAAAGGATTAGTAAAAATAGCAAACAAAATAATTCTGTATCATTAAAAAATATATTGCACACTTTTATAAACCCTTTACATAATTTCAATATGGTGATCTAGGTGTCAGAAAGTTATCCTTTATGTCTAAAGAATATATTAGAATCTGAATAAAAGTCTCAATAGTTGAGATTGATGTGGTGCTACACACCTATCATCCTAGCTCTCAGGAGTGTAAGGTAGGAGGATCTCAAGTTTTAGGTAAATTTGGACTACATAATGCAATGCTAACTCATAAACAAAAGATTTTGATATATATTTTACCTTATAAAAGACACAAACTAGGTACTGTAAGCCCAGAAGTTCCAGCATAGCCTGGTCAACATCATAGAACCTTGCGCCCCCCCCCCCCCAAAAAAAAATTAACATACTGTGTTTTTGTTGAGAAAAACCCCATAAACCATATTTCTATTTTTATTAGTGCGCATATTTAATTGGAAGTGAAGACTACTTAGACCTTTATGTCACCGCTATGTGACTTTTCTATAATTTTTTTTTTAAATCAGTAAAACAACTACCTATTTTATTATGGGAGTAAAATGAATTAATCCTTGCAAAGTGATCTGAATTTTGCCTGACCCCAAATAAGAGTTACATATATGAGGCTTAAAATTCCTTTTTATTATGGATAAAATTAACCATGCATATATATATATATATATTATGAACTGCAATGTACCCATTTCTTACCAACATTTGGATATTGTTTTATTTATCATTTTCTGTCCTTTTCCTTACCTGTGGACGAATATTTTTAGAAAATTCCAGATATCACATCATACATTGTAAGTACTTCAGTTTGGAATGTACAAATGTTAATAAGTAATTTTAGAGAACTAGTGCATAAACTTTGAGGGTTTTTGTTTTTTTTTTTTTGGTCCTGGGTCTTGAACTCAGAGCCTGGGTACTGTCCCTGACCTTTTTCTCTCAAGGCTACTGCTCTATCACTTGAGTAAGAGCTCTTCTTCCTGCTTTTTTTTATTTTTTAGTCATGAATTGGAAATAAGTCTCACAAACTTTCCTACACCGACTAGCGTGGAACTATGAGTTGCTAGTACTACAGGTGTGAACCATTGATCCCCGGCTTTTGAGCCATTTTTTGAGAGGGAAAAATATAGGTAAAATACCTATAACATGCTTTCTATGATAATTTACCACATTTTAGTTAATTGAAAGGCATGTGAACTAGAAGTGGGAATACATATCTGTTGCAGTTATTCAGGGAATCACTTTAGCCTGGGAGCTGGTTACCAGCCTGGGAAACCTTATCACACAACACAACAAAACAACAAAGCGCTAACCAATAAACAGTAATGAAACCAGGAGAAAAACCCCAAATGGTGCTTGAATTGTGAAGATGTAGATTTTGAAATGAGAGCATTTGCTAATCAATTTTCCATGACAAAATAACTGAGTAAAACAACTTAAAGGAGGAAAGGTTTACTTTAGCTCCTGGTTTCAGAAACTTCATTCCATGATCACTTGGTTCTGTTCTTTCTGGGCTAGGATTAGACATACGGTGGAACAAAGCTGTTTACTTCATGGTAGTTTGGGGTCGGGGAGGAGGAGGGGAGAGAGGAAGAGGTAGAGAAAAAGAGAGAGACAGAGGATGGGATGAAGGGAGACTGGGAGGGAGAGGAGAAAAGAGGGGAGAGAGGAAAGCAGGAAGAAGAGAGAGAGAAAGAGGAGAGAGAGAGAGAGAGAGAGTGAGTGAGTGAGTGTGTTGGCTTCTTGATGAGGGCCCATTCCATTCAAATAGATCCTGCCTAAAGTTTCCATCACCTCCCAATTGCCTATTAAATTATGAGCTCATAATTGAACACGTGTTAATCCATTGATGATGTTGGCACCCTCAAAATTCCCTATTTCTGAACTTAGCCTCCAATACCTGAGCTTTGGAGAACATTTCAGGTCCAAACTATAATAGGGCATCTTGCTTAACTGAATATATTGTAACAATTATTCTATATTACCATAAAAATTTTTAAGTTGGGAGAGATAGGGGAAATGATGGATGGATGAAATTGATCAAAATATACTCTATTCATGAATTTGCATGTTGAGCTGAAACCCCTTTGTACTACTACTTAAAGATAATAAAATATAAATGTTTTGCACAGATTTTCTTTCTTTTTTTTTTTTGGTGCCAGTCCTGGGGCTTGAATTTAGGGTCTAGGCTCTGTCCCTGAGCTTCTTTGGTTTAAGGCTAGCATTCTACCACTTGGGCCACAATACCACTTCTGGCCTTTTCTGACTAGTTTCTTGGAGATCAGAGTCTCACAGACTTTCCTGCCCCTTCTGTCTTCAAACCGCCATCTTCAGACCTCCTGAGTAGCTAGGATTTCAGGCATGAGCCACCAGCACCAAAAAGATTTTGTATCTATGATCTCATATATTTAGCATATAAATATATACACATTACACTTTATTCAATAATTAATGGAGAAAATGTTGTAGAAAAATCTGGCATTATTCAATTGATGGCTTTTTCTCTTGGACAATCAGGTCTTAGAATTTCCATTTCCTGTCTTTGATTTTACTTTAGACTCTCATTTTAAAACCTGTAAGTAGCATGTGATATTAACTATGAAGAAACTAAATTGTAAGGGCAGGAATTTGATTGCAATTTGATGTACTTTTAGTAACATAACCAATGAGGTCATTACAGCCCATAGTGCCCTAAATTTGTTCAGTATTTGAATTATAGATCATAAGATTCCTGGGATATGATGCAGCGATGTGGAGCATTCATTGATCATGCTTCGTGTTAATGATGGTCTAGTGGAGAGAAAGCTGGCTGAAAGAAACTTCCCTTTTTACCTTGATCTCTAGCATAACAATTTTTCTTTTTGTTAACTTGTTTAATCTTTCCTGTTTAATCTTTTCTCTTCCCTGTCCCTGTCTCTGTCTCATTCTCTTCTTCCCTCCCTCCATCCCTCATTCCCTCCTTCCTTTCCTTCTTTCCCTTCTTCCCTCCTTCCATCCCTTTCTTTTCTCCTCTCCCCCCTTTCCTCCCACCAATCCTTCTCTCTCTCCCTTTTCACTTCTTCTTCCCTTGCTTTTTCCCCCTCCATCCCTTTCTCTCTCCTCCCTTCCCCTTCCTTTTTCCTTTCCTCTCTTCCTCCCTCTTTCCTCCTCTTCTGGGTCTCCCCTTCCATTCTTTCATCCTTGCCTACTTCCCTCTCTCCCTTCTTTCTCTCCTTCCCTTCTTTCCTCTATCCCTCCTACTTCCCTCCCCTTTCCTTCCCTCCCCTTCACTCCTTTCCTCTCCCATCTCCCTCTCCCTCCATCCCTTCCTTCTTCCCTCCCTCTTTCCTTTCTGTCCTCCACCTCCTCCTCCTCCCCTCCCTCCCTCCATCCCATCTCCCTCCCTTCTCTCTCTGTCCTTTTTTGACAGGCCTTGCTTTGTTGTCTAAATCCCCCAGTAGTTGGGATTACACCTGACTTGCTTTGACTTTTGTGATATTTTCTTTTTTCCACCATGAAAAAAAATGTTTGAAATGGAAATGATGTCAGATTCATTGTACTAGTAAGGAAGTACTAGTTGCTGAAACAAAGAGATACCAAAATGCTGTGTTTTCAAGTAAGTTAGAAGATAATTTTTTTAAATATAATAGTTGGAGTTTCCACTGTACAGCTCTATACTAAGCTATCATTTAGGGACTCGGGTTCCTTCCATCTTGTTTGATTGACAAACAAGTGTTCTGGGGGCATTGTCTTCATGTGCATAATTCAATCTAGATTATTGTTGCAGAATTCAGTGTGGTTGAGAGGAGGAAGCAGGCTGTAGTCTAGAATGGTGCATCACTTCAAACTTAACTAGAAAGAATTCAATCACAAGATCATATATAACAAAATCATACTTGTGATATGGAAATGTAATTCAACTAGTTAGTAGTTTCATTAATTCAGAGGGAAAAGGGAATAGACACTGGTGGGTGCCTAGTGGTCTCTTCATTATGTATTTTTGGCCTCTCTTTTTCTGTGTGTGTTGGTCTTGGGGCTTGAACTCAGGGCCTGGGTGCTGTCCCTAAGCTCCTTTGCTCAAGGCTGAAACTCAACCACTTGAGCCATAGCTCCATTTCTGGCTTTTTTTTTTTTTTGTGGAGGGTGGTAGTTAATTGGAGATAAAAGTCTCACAGACTTTCCTGCCTGGGCTGGCTTCAAAGTACGATCCTCAGATCTCAGCTTCCTGAGTAGCTAGGATTACAGGTGTGAGCCACTGGCACCTGACTTTCTGGCTCCCCGTTCCCCCTTTTTTTTGGTTGGTCATGGGGCTTGAATTTTGAGCCTGGGCGTGGTCCATCAGCTCTTCAGCTCATGGGGAGCACTCTACCACTTGAGCCACAGTGCCACTTATGGTTTTCTAGTGGTTAATTGGAGATAAGAGTCTCATGGACTTTCCTTGCCTGGGCTGGCTTTGAACCATGATCCTCAGATCTCAGCCTCCTGAGTAGCTAGGACTACAGGCATGAGCCACCAGCGCCCGGCCCTCCTTTCTTTTTGGGAGGCAGGATCAATGAATTGGGAGAGGCTGGGATATACTCAGATCCATTGTCTTGATAACGTTATAATATTAGCTCAAATTTATTTTAGTTTATTTTTTAGTGCTAGCAATTGAATCTAGGTTTATATACATAATAGGCAAGTTCTTGTGCCTACCATGAGCTACAACCCAGCCCAGCTCAAATTTTGTTGGTATACTCCCTAACTTTATAAATTATTCAAACAAAAAATAATCAAAAGAATTTTCAAAATATTTTCCTTTTGTTTACGTTTTTGTTTTCTGTGACTTCAGTTACTCTTAGTCAACTATAAAATATTCAATGGAAAATTCCAGAAATAGTTTATCAGTTTTAAATTGTACTGCATTTTGAGTAGCGTGATGAAATATTAGTCATTCTGGTCTATCCTACCTAGGACATGAATCATCCTTTTGTCGAGTGTTTCTGCACTGTATATTCTACCTGCTCTATAATCACATAATATCTGTCTCCAGGTTGCCTATCACTGTGCTTGTGCATTGGGTGCTATCTGTAGCTTTAGGCATCCACTGGTGTCTTAGAATGTGTTTTTTAAGGATAAATTGGAGCTACTTTATACACCCTTAGGGTGATGAGTCCATAGCTTAATTTCTGGGAAGGGAAAAAACCTAGGTAATGTTATAACCAGTAATTACAATAGTTTACAATGAAAGACTTTATGTGTTTAAAACAGGGTCCAATTAATGTGAATGATATATATATATATATATATATATATATTTAATCTAGAGACTTTTTTTTAATGTGCACTATCTTTTAGAATATATTCTAGCTGGGCACTAGTGGCTCACATCTGTAGTATTAGCTACACAGGAGGCTGAGATCTGAGCCAGCCCAGGCAGGAGAAGTCTGTGAGACTCTTATCTCCAGTTAATCAAAAAAAGCTAGGAGTAGATCTGTGGCACAAGTGGTAGAATGCTCATCTTGAACAAAAGAGCTCAGGGGCAATGCCTAGGCCCTGAATTCAAGCCCTCATACTAGCAAGAAAAAAAATTAAAAAATATTCTAGATAGTCTTAACTTCTACCTAGACTGCTGCTATTACCTTCCTATATGGTAATTTGGTAGTCAAGAGTGCTCAAATTCAAGTGTCTTTCTAAAACCTTCAAACCCATTTGACCCTATATCCCTGAACTATGGTCAGTTATTCCTTTGTGCCAGGTTTCCACAGTACTTGTGAGTATAATTAGATAGATGTTTTTTCCCGTTTGTCAGATAATGCTCTTAATCTGGAGTTTGACATTAAATGCTTTTATGTACTTAATGTGATTTTGGTACTTTTATATGACATGTGGTGTATATTTTCATATCCGATGAAAAATGAGGAAGGGTTGAAAGCTCAAAATGCTTTATCTATATTCAAGTTTCTTGAGTGCAGTTGATGGATTTATTTTCTTAGAAGTATTCTTCTGTTACTGAAACACCTTGGCAGATAATATGATAATTGCTTATAATAACTGATTCATGGGGAGTTTAAAGACCTCATTAAAAATTCTCTTTTTTGATTTAGGTATAGGTGGACAAAAAAAAGGCATAATGTTGGGTTGGAAATAAATCTTTTAAAATGAAACACCCTTTTGTAATATGTGATTTATTAAGACTGATTTCCTTTTAGTAAGGATACCATGATAATATATAATTTGTTTCCCTTTAATGTATAAAATGTCCATTGGAAGTTGAGATTAAAAATAAAGTAGGATATACTTCACATTAAATGATAAAGCAAGCCTGTGTATTTTTTTTTATTCCCTCAAAGAATGTGGTGTTTTTATACCTTGAAAGGCCAAATAGTTGTGATTAACCTTGAAGTAAAAGTCTCCAGCAGATGAAAGTCACATGCAATTTCTAGCCTAAGAATAGCAAATTGAGAATGATAGCAAGTCATATTGCAGCTTTGGTAGTGGTTTTAAGAATCCTTTAATAGTCATTTGTTATGAAAGATAAAGTTACTATAGATTTTAAAAATGTATTAATTCTCTATAAAATATCACACTGAAATTAGGGCTGTCTTTTGTAAGATGAGGTATTTGACATTTATACTTAGGTTATTTTGATGAAAGCAGCACTCAGATCATAGTAGCCCATTTTGTGAAGTCACCTTTTTAATATCATCTTTTTAATGTCTCAGCTCTGCTAAAATAAGCTGTTAGTGTAACTCATTAGCTATTAGCTCATCTGATCCTCAACGCCATGTATGAATTCCAGCATCTTGGGCCTGGATCAGGAAGGACCACTCACATTTTCTTCTATCACTGTTGACATTTGAGTGAATCTATTCTATGGCACATAGGCAGTTGCCTTTCTGGATACTCTAAAGCCTATCTTCTCTTGGTTAGATTAGATCATCAGAAAGTATTGCACTTTGGACCTCATTGGCTGTAACTCTTGCTGAATTACATATTACATTATACCTATGGCTTTATCTAGGGTTTGCTTAAAAACTAAGTAATACAAAACTTCCTTTTGCTTAGGTCATTGAGAATATTACGTGTGAGATCATTCTGTATTTCGATGTTAAAGCACGGGTTCTCTCTCAGTTTAAGGGCATGAAACCTTTGTTTTTATTGATAAAGGGTATTTTTCTATTTTTAAATAACAAAAGAGGCATATAACTTACTTTATGTATTTACCCTGACTTCTCAGAAGCATTGGGCTAGAACTTGGATGTTAACTGTAGCTATTATGTCAAGAAATGTTATAAATTCATTTAAAATTTGTTATTATGGGGCTGGGAATGTAGTTTAGTAATAGAGTGCTTGCCTAGCATGCATGAAGCCCTGGGTTCAATTCCTCTGTACCACATGAAAAGGCCGGAAGTGGTGCTGTGGCTGAAGTGGTAGAGTGCTAGCCTTGAACAAAAGAAAGAACAGTGCCCAAGCCCTGAGTCAAGCCCTAGGATTGGCAAAAAAAAAAAAAAAAAAGTTATTATGTGTACCAAAGTTAGCAAACTATGGCCCATCTGACACTTGTTTTTATAAGTAGAATTTTATTGAAACACAACTATAATCCATATATATTGCCTATTGCTGCTTTTGGGCTACAATAGCATATTTAAATAGTTGTTGTCTGGTTCTTTACAGAAAAAGATTTCTAATTCTTATGTTAATATTCCCATGCTAATATGAGTCAGACCAAAGGCACTAATAGCAAAGCAAGGTGATTACTGGTAGATGTAGCTAGTTGAGAAAAGCTTAATAAATGTTGTATGTAAGGAATTTGGTATTTAAATAGTGGGAAAATAGAAATAAGGACATTCTATGTGGGAGAGAAATTTACAAATAAACCCTCTAGGAAAGAGCAGATTTTCAGTATGCAAGACCATTTTGTAAACTGTTTTAGCTAGGTTGGAATTATAGCAGCAAAATGAAGTTGAATGAGCTTGGAAGCTGGGCATCACAATTTACATTTAATCTGACAGGCAATTGAAAACCCACTATGAATTCGTCACAAGGAAATGATGTGCTGGTGGAAATAGCAATTCAGGACCATTAATCAGAAAACCCTGTATGAACTCAAGCATGGAGAGCCCCAGGACTAAGCAGTTACTGGAGTAATTCTGGCATGAAGAATGAAGATGATGAGGCTAGCTAGAGAAAAGAGGGAAAAGATGCAGCAGATTTTGTAGCTGACTGGGCTTAGCGAATGATGTGAAGGAAATTATTGCAAGAGAACAGAGAAAAGATGGATTGAATTGTGAACAGTTTTATCAGAGGAAATAATGTGTTTGTTTTTGACCATGTCTGGTGGTTTAGAACTTCATAAGAGAAAGTGTGGAAGTGTTTGGAGAACTGGACTAAATGAAACTGATAGTAGAAGGAAAGTTTATGGAGGGAAGAAGAGCACAAGGCTGAGAGCCTGGCAGTACCTCCATGGAAGTAAAACTCAGAAAGCAGAATGGACAGAGGACTAGGAGATGTCTATAAAACAATTTTTCCAGATGTGTATCCTGGGAAGGATTGATTGTATAGATGGTTCTCAAGCATTTCCATGATTGCATGACCAGATAAATTTGGTAAACTGTGAGTTAAACAATGTTAAATATACATTTTGCTTTAGGTCCTTTTCAAGTTCTTTAATGATTTATACCATTATTAATATCTCCAACTAAGCCTCTCCAATTTTAGATTAATCTCCTCAACTTTCTACCTGATACTCTCTCTTGAATATCTATTAGCATCTCAAACTTAACTATCCAAAGTATTATGTCTAGTCTTCTTCCACAAATCTTTTTCCATCTCAGTTGATGGCAGCTTCCTTCATCATTTAGGCATAAATATGCCATGTTAGAAGTAATATAGAGCTTATTTTGTTTACTATGTAAAATACCTAAAGGAATTGAGATTAGAAATAAAAGTTGCACTGGTTAAAATCTTGGAGTTATCCTTAACATCTCTGTTCTGTCATTGAATATATGTAGGTTCTCCCTTTCAAGTATATCTAGAACCAAACGGCTTTTCTTCTGGGTTGTTGCTTTGTTTTGAGAACATCTTGCTATGTAGCCTAAGCTGGCCTTGAATTTGTGATCCTTCTATCTCAGCTCCCTGAGTGCTAGGATTACAGGTGTGTGCTACCATGCCTAGCTTTCTGATCACTCCTTGTCTCCATGGAGTAAATATCTGCAGCAAATTCTCATTTCATTCACGATAAGTCTATCAGTTCCTGTGGTTTACAAAGCTTTTTATGATCTAGCTTCTCACTGACTCTTGACTTGATTTACCATACACTTTCATCTTCATTGTATCTTGTGCTCATCTCTTCATTCTCCTTACAACAGATGTCGAATAATTTCTTAGCTTAATTAAGGCTTTTGCTTACCTGTTTCCTGTTTCTGTGATACTCTTCTCCTAGATATGTTAGATGAGTCAGGCTATTTTTTTTTCCTTTAAATATGTTTATATTCTGACCAACCCTGTCCACCTTATTTAAGACAGAAAATATATCTTTATAATAGAACTTTTTAAAAAATTTTAATGGGATAATTTAAAAGTATGTATGGCCCCTCTATATAATACTTTAATAATAACAATAAAATTATATATTTAAAAAGTAAAAAAAGACAGAAAGTATATCTTTCCATACTTTTCATTCTTCGTATTCTGCTTCATTTAAAAACATTTTTTTCCCTCAGCATTTACCGCCTTCTAATATGTGACATTGATGTATTTAAAAATTATTTTTGTCTTTTTTTACTAATCTGCAAGTCTTGAGTGCAAAGATGATTTACTATATAGAACAGGGCCTAGGTATACCACAGGCACTTAAGAAGTAGTACTTCTTAAATAATGAATGAATCTTTAAGTTACAAATATTGTCCCCCACAGGTTTTTTTTTGGTCAGCTGTGAGACTTGAACTCAGGGCCTGGGTGCTGTCCCTGAGCATTGTCACTTAAGGCTAGTTAGTGATCTCCCACTTTGAGCCACATCACCACTTCTGATTTTCTGGTGGTAAATTGGAGATAAGAATCTCATGGACTTTATTGACCAGGCTGGTTTCGAACCGTGATCCTCAGATCTCAGCTTCCTGAGTAGCTAGGATTACGGGTATGAGCCATTGGTGCCTGGCTCCCACAGAATTCTTTTCTTCCCTCATAGTGATCTGTCTTTCTGGGATTTGTAATGATACACTGTAAGAAATTACATTACAGAATACGGTGGAAATCAAATAAGAAATCTCAAGAAAGTTGTGTGTGACAAAATTGGAATGTTGAAGAAATTCTAGCTTTTTAAGCTAATGAGTAGATTTACATAAGGGAATAGTTTGTAATCTTAAATTGTTTTTGGAGAAATTGCCCTAACATTAGGGATTTAACTTCAGAAAAAAGGGATTAAAAATAGAAAGATTCTGCAGGTCCAATACAACATGCTTCCTTTTTGGACAGTAAAAAGGCATTTTTTTGGTCAACTTTTTAAAAATGATATAAACAAGTGTATCAGTCAGCTTGTGTCACTGAAATAAAATACTTGAGTCAAAAATTCAATTTATATCCTACAAAATTTAACAGAAGTGAGGGAAGGAGTAGGTTGGGAGAGCTGGCTGAGATTGCTGAAAGGGGTGACATGGATCAAGGCATTATGTTCTTAAATGGCTTTGTTGAATGACAACTCCCTTGTAAAACAACTTAAATAATAAAAATATTTGAAAAAAAGAAAAGAAATTTAAATCACAGTTCTTGAGGTTGAGGGCCTCCATCTGGTCATGGCTTTCTTGCAGGCAGAACTGAGGAATTTAGGATTACATGACAGAAGACAGGGAATGATGGCTCTGTGTGTTTCTGGTCTTTCTCCCAATACTTATAAAACCATTCATTCAGAGGGTTCCAATCTGTTGAACTTATCCTAGATACTTTTCAAAGGCCCTATCTCTAAAAACTTTACTTTGAGCTTCTACTCTTTGGACAGCTCACAAAGGGGATTAAATTGCAACACACAGACCCTTGGAGACATATTCAAACCACATCAAACTATAATGCTTTACCTAGTGGTGTATTGTATTGACATAAGTTCTATTTTAAAATTATATTGTAATACATAGGCAATCTAAAACAACTTTTTTTTAGAATAATGCAACTTGATAGGTTCAGTGCTTCATGATGGAAATTGAGTTCCTTAGGAAATCCATATTATTCATCTTTTGCATTTTATTTTTAGGGCATAGTAAGAATGAAAGCTGTGGTGTAGGAGTTGGAGGTGTGGTTCAGTTGGTGGAGTGCTAGCCAATGAGTGAAAGTGGCAGGTACTATTGAATCCTGGTCTCAGACTTAAAACAAAAAAAGAGAAAGGGTGTGGTGTAAATACTAAAAAACTGGTGCTAATTGCTTGCTTTTCTTTTAGAAGACAAGCAGTTTGTTCTGATATGTGAGTTTCTAGGTCATGAGACAAGCATGTTTGTTTGGATGTGTGAGTTTCTAGGTCATTTATATGCTTCCTGGAAAAAGCTCACCTAGGTGTTATACTTATCATTGGATTAGTGTTTAAATGAAAGCTTGTGTCAAAATGGAGACATAGTTTAAACAGTTGTATGACAGTTTGACATTTTCTCCCATCTAAGTTTTGATCTAATCTAAAGGTTAATTTCTAGCTCAAATGTGTGGTTCAATTTATATTATTATTATTATTAGCAGCAGCAGTAGTAGTAGTAGTAGTATTTAGGTTCTATAGCATGCGAACTCGTTGGTTTCAGGTTTAACTCATGGGAAAAAATAAGAGCTCTTGGGCATTTATAGTTTCTGTATCAATTATATTTGAGTGCAGAAGTGGTTACTAATGGTGACTGTATGAAGGATTACACTGAAATGCCCAATAGCTTAATTGTATTGTCTTTGAAATGAATTTTATTTGAAGACTCATTCAGATCAACTGGAATGCTAATAAGTATTCTTTTTGTTTAGGCTACAGAAGCTACAGATACACATGTAAGAGAAGCAAAAATGTCAGATGATATCAAGAAAAGGTTTGACTTTCCAAATTCTCTTATTCAGTCACAGGTAATTTTATTTTTTTATTTTTGCTTCTTAATAATGTTTTCTACATTCTGAACATAGAGACTTATTTTTAGTTAAGCTCAGCTTCTACTTGTATCATACTTTTTTTCCCTGAAATAATAAAATGTTAATTAAGTATAAGATTTCTGAATATATATGTGTGTGTTTTGTACCTATCATTAATTATTGGGAATAGAGGTAAATGCTTATATGCATCCACAGAGTAGGAGGGATTAATACCTTAAGGATATATTCTATCCTTCTACAACTATTGAGAATAATGGATTTTTATAATAATAACTTAATAATTTAAATACCCATATTAATAAAGTCTGATCTACCTTTTAAGCTTATGGTAATTTGATTTAGAGACCTTTTTAATAATTAAGACAAGAGTTAAGTAGAAGCATTCTGGTTAACAAGGTACCATAATAACATCTGTGAATAAAGCTGAGAAACCAGTAAAAATCTGCCTGAAGACTTTACCACTGACAGCATGTTGGATAATTTCACCAGTTAGCTTTGGAGATGCCTGCTGTGACTTAGCTGGATGGTGGGGAACCCTTCCATGAGGAGAATAACACTCCTTATGCAAGATTCCCTTCCACCTGACTGGGTTGGTGAGTCATAGCTTGTTCTCTGCAGCACAAGTCTTTCCTATAAAGAAGATGATGAAGTCTTGGAGCATATTGCCCATGATTTTTATTCTTCTGTGCTTGGAGAAAATAACACCAATCTTTTAGCAAAGATTAAAAGGAAATGCCTATATGTGTTACTCTTAAGTGAAAAATATTTTTCTATTGTTTAATGTAAAATGTCTATTTAAATTAAAGGAGCAATGTAGGCTGATATATTCTAATGTTTTGTTTTTCAAATAAATTTGATATCTAATTTGTTAGTGGATGAACTGAAAATAAATGAGAGGAATTGAGCCTTGCTGAAGGTGGGGAGATATATAACATTAAGCTTATTTCCTTTTAGTTCTTCCTAAATATGAACTGTAGCTTGTTTTGATCCCTGTTGCATTTACTGTTGGCTTTCTTAAGATCCTGTAGTTGTGCTCAGCCTTCTGTAAATCAAATACTTCTGATTGTTCTTTTGTATCCATTTCTTAATTTTAGTATAATGTTTCTTTGGTTCGCATACTTTTTTTTTTTTCATTTTAACATCCTTGAAGTTAAATTGCATCTATTAATTAATGGCAGCAGTTGAGATACAGTTGGTATTGCCTGCATATTTGTGAGGTTGGCCATGAATTTCTAAATGAGTCTAAAAGAACTCATTAACTAAAAGAGCTCTTTTATTAATGTAAAATCAAGACTGTAAGTTATCAGATGGATTATATATCATAGGTTAATTGACAGCCTTTTTTCTTTCTTAGTAGTCACATAAAATAATGCTACATCTTGAAGTTGATTGCTTTCAATGGTATATTTTGTGCAATAGGAGCTCGAATTGTTCAGCAATCCTCAGTTTTTGTTAGCATCTTTTTGCTAGGAAGTAAGAGACAATAAATTTAACTGAAGTTACTATTCCTGTGAAAACTTGTGCAAAACTGAGACCCAAAATACTGAGGCCTTTTATTAGTTCTAGTATCTAAAACTTACACACACACACACATACACACACACACACACACACAGAGCACATACACTGAGTTATTTGAGCTTTCCTATAGATTTTGAAGACTATCAGCTGTTTCAGCTGTGTCATACTTGGTCTCAAGTGTAGGATGGGCAGTTGTATTAGTGCAGATGTCCCCAGTCATACAAAAAGAATGGCTGTAATTGTTGTCAGCCTTTTTTTCTATTAGTAGTACTAAAGAAATATAGCCATGAAACTCAGGTGCTAGGAGGTCCTATGTTTATGCATTCATGTACCTAGCACCTCTGTAAGGCTCTTGAACTTAATTTTGGACTCTGGGTAAAGCAGTATGGGAAAATTTTAGAGATTTATGAGACAGGAAAACTTATGAAATGGCCGAAACCTATGAAAAATGATAATAGATAAAGCAGAATAGAGGAAGAAGAACAGCAGTGGTAAGGGTTGATGTGTTGGTTCAGGTATGTGTGGGCTATAGCCATACATATAGGGGATGATTATTTTCTCCATCTTTGTTAACATGCATGATGAAACATGATGGATTTTATGTACATACAAAAAGCATCTTTAAGACTGTGGGGTGTCTCATTTGTCTCATGATTTAAGAGAATAAACCAACAAATTATCTTTTAATATGAAGTGGAAGTAATTTGAATGAAAATTGGTAATTTTCTTAATATCTATAAGCTGTAGTTGCTCATTAGTAATCTGGGATAAAAACACGTTCTTTGGAGGTTGTTCTGAAGAAGATATATGTATTGAGTGCCTAATTCCCACTGAGTGGGAATTTTATTAATTACCAATTGATTACCATTGATTATTCACATTAGCTAATGTTGGTATTAGTTTCATCAAAAGCACTCTTTGGAAAGAATGTATGAAAGAATGTGTTCATTATGTTTTGTTTGTTTTCCAGGCTGTTGGTCATCTTATTGCTGCAGTCTTAAAAGAAAATGGCTTTTCAGGAAAGATCCACCAATCTACAAACCAGGTCTGTGTTTAAATTTGTGATTTCTTTCTCTTTAAGTATTGCTACCAGCTGGATCACATAAACACATGTATGTTTCCCTCATAGCTCAGGTGACTGTAGAAATAATTTTGTACAGTAAGATTTTAGTTGTCTTTTTTTTTTTTGGGTGGGGTGTGGTTTACATGCTCTATTCTCTAGTATTCTTTTAAATTTTAAATTTTATTACAATATACTCTAGGAGTGACATATGGAGGGGGCGAGAGAGGGCATTGTCATGATTGTAAAGGAAAACTAATATGTGGAATGAACGAAGACATGTTTTAGAGAAAGTTGACAGAATTACCTGGGGGGTGGGGGGGAGTTCTTTTAGTAAATAGAGAGAATGAACAGAGCCACTCTGTTTGGGTAAAGAAGATTTCACATGTTTTAGGTCATGCTCCAAAGGTTAATTCTAAGTTGAAAAGTTCACACATTGACAGAGCTAGAGGAACCTTCTCATTCTTATCACAGGGTAGGTAGATGAGTGCCAGGAGATGAAACAATACCTTAGATTCTGAGGCATACCACTTAGGCTTTGTTGATCATAATTGTATATTTGACAAGTTGGTTGGGAAACTGCTTAACAGAGGTGTTCTTTTCTTGTGTACTCTATAGAGAACATGGGTGATGAAAATAAGATTTTTTTTTTAACAACAGAAATCAATTGATCTCTTTCTTCACACATTAGCCATTGTAAGATATATTTCTTTGCAACTTCTGCTGACATGTGGAAGTAAGTGTAGTAGCATGTTCCACTAATTGGCTATTTAGCTGATGTTTTATGCAGTCATATAAATTAGGTTTTCTGAGAACCTTGATCCTTATCTTGGTGATAATCACTTTATGTACTTTGAGAAGACTAGTAGTTTTACTTAAATTGCCAGGATTTACTAACTGTCAAATCCCTGTAACTAAATGTTTCCTCTTCACTAATAAATATCCTTCCATGTTATTACCTGAGGCAATACTTATTCATTTATTTTGTTTTTCTGACTAACTAATAGAGTAATGGCATTTAATGTTGTCCATATAGGTGAATATAATGTTTCTCAGACTAAAAGAGATAATTGAATATAAACATTTCCTTCCTTGTTTATTCTCTTAATACTGGAATGCTATGACTGCTCAGCCAACTACGGAGGAAAAGGGGCACAATATGTTGTCAGTTTCATTTTTCTTAGAAGCTGAAGATCTTAAGTTTTCCCCCAAATTTTATGTATTTCTTTAATAAATTGTCTCAAAGGAACGGAAAACTAGCTTCCTTATATGTTCTTTTTATTATTTTTTAATTGAAAAGATGATAAGCTGGGGGTTACAGTTACATAGGTAAGGCAATAAGTACATTTGCTTTTAATCATTATTACCCCATCCCTCTTTATCTCCCACTTACCCCCTCCCCGCCCAAGTTGTAATGTTCATTTCCAATATAGTGTCCAGTGAGTATCAATGTTGCTTGGTTCATCTGTTGTTCTGCTGTTTCTATGATTCCCTTTCCCTATCAGATATTGCATTGTCTATTATGTGAAACAGGAGGTACAAAAAACTAAGAGAAATGAAGAAAGAATAAAAACAATAGAGAAAAAAGAACAAACTATATACAGGGTCTAATGAGAACTTCTTGTTTCCATAATTTGGAGTTCATGTTAATATGCTTCATTATATATAGTCCTTTGAACTAAGCACTTGGGTTATTGAGATCCCCTGTTAAGAATATCATAGCTCATCACCTTTTCTATTAAAAAAAGAATATCATACACATATTCATATTCTCTATATACATATACATATTCTTACAAATGAGGGAGATCATGCAACCTGCTTTTCTCTGGGTCTGGCTTACTTCACGTAATATAGTTTTTTTCCAAGTCTTTCCATTTCCTTATGAATGGGGCAGTGCTATTCTTTCTGATGGAAGCATAGAATTCCATTGTGTATATGTACCTCATTTTCTTGATCCATTCATCTACCGAGGGTTATTTGGGTTGGTTCCATATCTTGGCTTTGGTAAATAATGCTGTGATGAACATCTTTGTACTGGTGACTTTAGTGTGGCCTTGTTTGTGGTCATTTGGGTAGATTCCCAGAAGTGGGATTGCTGGGTCATAGGGGAGCTTCATGTTTTGAGGAACCTCCACTGCTTTCCAAAGTAGCTGAACAAGTTCACACTTCCACCAACAGAGAAGTAGCATTCCCCTTTGGTCACATCACCACCAGCGTCTGTTGTTATTAGATTTCTTGATTATGGACATTCTAACAGGTGTAAGGTGGAATCTCAATGTTGTTTTGATTTACATTTCTTTTATAGGCAGAGATGTTGAGCAATTCTTCATGTGTCTCTTGGCCTTTTGTATTTCCTCTTCAGAGAGATCTCTCTTAAGGTCTTTAGCCTACTTTTTAATGGGTGGTTGTTTTTTTTTGAGGCTTGTTTTGGGGGAAATTAATTTCTTGAGCTGTTGGTATATTTTAGGTATGAGACCCTTGTCTGTTGTATGGATGGTAAAGAACTTCTCTTAGTCTGTGTCTGTAGGGTTTTGATATATTTGCTAGCTATATCTTTTGCCGTGCAGAAACTCTGCAGTTTAATGCAATGCCATTTATCTAGCCTTTCTTTGATTTCTTGTGTTCCTAGATCTTTATTAAGAAAGTTTCAACCTGTGCAAGGAGCCCTAGTGCTTCTCCTATTTCTTCTTGTAATATTTTCAAGGTATCTGCTTTTACCTCAAGGTCTTTGATCCATTTGGAGTTGGTTCTGGTGCAGGGTGATATATAGGGATCTAACTTTAGTTTTTTATACATGTTTAGCCAATTCTGCCAGCACCATTTATGGAAGAGGCTATCTTTTTTCCATCTTATTTTTTTGGCTCCATTGTCAAAGATTAGGTGGCCTTAGGTCAGTGGGTTCATTTCTGAGTCTTTGAATCTACTCCATTGGCCTCAGGCCTGTTCTTGTGCCAGTACCAAGCCGTTTTGAGTACTATGGCTTTGTAATAAAGTTTGAGGTTTGGTATTGAAATTCCTCCAGCATTGTTCTTCCTGCTAAGGATTGTTTTTTGCTATATGGGGTCTTTTGTTGTTCCATATGAAGTTTTAGATTGCTACTTCTATTTCATTAAAGAAAGAATTTGGGATATTGATGGGTATTGCATTGAACTTGTATATAGCCTTTGGCAATATTGCCATTTTCACAATGTTAATCCTCCCAATACAGGAACATGGGAAGTTATTCTACTTCCTGATGTCTGCTTTAATTTCCTTTTTCAGATTTTTGAAGTTTTCATAAGTTGCTTCCTAGGTATTTTATTTTTGTTGAGGATATTGCAGTTGGAGTTGCTTTCCTAATTTCAGTCTCTCTTTTCTCATTGTTGACATAGAGAAAAGCTACTGATTTTTGTGGATTGATTTTATACCCTGCTACTTTGCCAAAGTTTTGGATAAGTTCAAGTAACATGGTAGTGGAGTCTATGGGATTCTCTAGATAGAGGATCATGTCATCTGCAAAGAAGGAGAATTTTACTTCTTCTTTTCCTATTTGGATCCCATTTATGTTTACCTCTTGCCTTATTGCTCTAGCTAGGAATTTAAATACTGCATTGAAGAGGAGTAGAGAGAGCAAACAGCCTTGTCTTGTTCCTGATTTTAGAGGAAATAGCTTTAACTTTTCACCATTTAGTATTATACTGGCTTTAAGTTTGTCATATACAGCCTTTTTTTTTTTTTTACAGCCTTGATTATATTGAGGAATACTCCATGGATTCCTAGTTTCTTCAGAGCTTTCATCATAAAAGGATGTTGGATCTGTCAAATGCTTTTTCTGCAACTATGGAGATAATCAGGTTCTTGTCCTTGCTTCTATTGATGTGTTGAAATACATTAGTTGATTTGCATATATTGAAACAGTTTTGCATCTCTGGAATGAATCCTGTTTGATCATAGTGTATAATTTTTTTGATTACTTGTTAAAGTTGGTTGGCCAGAAGTTTATTAAGAAGTTTTGCATCAGTGTTCATCAGGGAAATGGGTCTATAGTTCTCTTTCTTTGATGAGTTTTTGTCTGGTTTTGGGATGAGGATTATGGTGGTTTCATAGAATGAGTTTGGTAGTGAGCTTTCATTTCCGATTTCACTGAAGATTTTGAATAGGAGTGAGTTTTCCTTTGAAGGCCCTATAGAATTTGGCTGTGAATCCATCTGGTCCTGGGCTTTTCTTGGAAAGGAGGTCTCTTATTGCTGTTTCTATTTCATTACTTGATATGGGTCTATTTGGTTTAAATCTTCTTAATTTAGTATGGGAATATCAATTTTTGCTAGAATTTCTTCCATTTCTCCCATATTCTTGAATTCATTAGCATAAAGGTCTGCAAAGTATTCCCTTATGATATTCTGAATCTTGCTAGTTTCTGTGGTGATGTTTCCATTCTTAGCTCTGATTTTGTTTATTTGGATGTGTTCTTTTCTTTTTTGGTGAGGTTTGCTAAGATTCTGTCAGTTTTGTTGATTTTTTCCAAGAACCAACTCTTTGTCTTGTTGATTCTTTCTATTTTTTTTGGGATCTCTAATTTATTTAACTCTGATTTAATTTTAATTATTTCCTTCTGTCTACTGGATTGGCGGTGGGCTTGTCGCTCTTTTTCAAGGAGCTTAAGGTGTATCATTAAATTGTTGGTTTGAGTTTTCTCCAATTTGTTGACATAGGCACTCAGAGCCTAAGTCAGAGCCTATTTTCCTCTGAGGACTGCCTTTGCTGTGTCCCAGAGGAGCTGGTATTTTGTGTGCTCCTTTTTGTTAAATATCATAGATGTTTGAATTTCTGTTCTGATCTCTTCCATGACCCATTGGTGATTCAACAACGTGTTGTTGAGTCTCTGTGTGTTACAGAATTTTCTATTGTGGCTTTTGTCATTGAGCTCTAATTTCATTCCATTGTGGTCTGAAAAAATGCATGTAATAATTCCAGTCTTTCTGAATTTGCATAAGCTTGCTTTGTGCCCTAAAACATGGTCTATTTTAGAGAATGATCCATGTGCTGCTGAGAAGAATGTAAATTCTGGTATTGTTGGATGGAATATTCTGTAGATGTTTGTTAAGTCTAGTTGGTCTATGCAGATGTTTAACTCTATAGTTTATTGAGTTTTTGCCATGTATATCTGTCCAGGGTTGACAGTGGTGTGTTAAAGTCACCAACACTCACTGTGTTATGGTCTCTGTGTGTTTTTAGATTAAGTAGTGTTTGTTTGATGAAAGTGAGTGCTCTAATTTTCAGTATATAGATGTTTAGGATTGTTATATCCTCCTGTAGAAGCATTTCCTTTATTAGTATCTAATACCCTTCTTTGTCTCTTCTGACTAGTTTAATTTGAAGTCTACTTTATTTGATATTAGGATTGCAACTTATGCCTGCATATGGGGACTGTTTGCTTGATAGCTTTTATTTCAGCCTTTTATTTTCAGAATATTTTTGGGTTTTGGGTGGCCAGATGTGTCTCTTGAAGACAGCACAAAGATGGATCTTGCTTTTTGATCCAACTAGTCAGTCTGTGTCATTTAATTGGAGAGTTAAGTCCATTGATGTTGAGAGTTAGGATTGAGAGGTGTTTGTCAGTTCCTGCCTTTTTATCTGTTTTTGGGGACTGTGGCTTGACTCTTGCTGTGATTATGTAGTTCTGTGTTTGGGAGCTGTTTCACTGCCAATATCACATTCTTGTTGGTTTTCGATGTGTAGAACGTCTTTGAGGATTTTGTAATGCTGGTTTGGTAGTGATATATTGCTTCAGTTTTTCCTTGCTGTGGAAGGTTTTTGTTTGTGCCTCCACTATGAATGACAGCTTAGCTGGGTAAATTATTCTTAGTTGGTAGTTATTTGTCTTTAGGGCATGGCATACCTCATTCCAGGCCCTCCTTGCTTTCATGGTCTCTGCTGAGAAATCTGGTTATTCTGATTGGTTTACCATTATAGGTGATTGTTTTCTTCTCCCTGGCAGCTTTGAGAATCCTTTCCTTAGTTTTTATTAATCCTGTTATAGCTTCCTTATGTGTTCTTTTTTTTTTTCAGTCATGGGTCTTGAACTCAGGGTCTAGGTGCTGTCCCTGAGCCTTTGTGCTCAAGGCTAGTGCTCTTCCACTTTAAGCCACAGCTCCACTTCCAGTTTTCTTGTGGTTAATTGGAGATAAAGAGTCTCATGAACTTTCCTGCCTGGGCTGGCTTTGAACTCTGATCCTCAAATCTCAGTCTTATGAGTAGGTAGGATTAAAGCCAGTACCTGACTATTGTTGGTATTTAATAAAAACCAAACTAGGAAATGTATTTAATTCATAATACATTTAAATGTAGATTTATTATCATCAGTGAGTCTTTTTTTTGGGGGGAGGGATCCAAAGTTTCTGAGAAAGTTAAAAAAGCTAAACTTTTCTTTTATAGAATTTTTCAAAATAAGTATTTGTATTTACTTATATACCTTTTTTTTTGTACTTTCCTATTAAGGAAGAAGGGCCCACAGTAAAAGAGGGAAAAATAGACATAGTTAGTGATTTTCTTGGGCAAGTTGTTTAGGCTTTTGTTGGTAGCCATGGGAAGAGCAGCTCCTTGCTTCTCTGTTCTACTTTTTTCTCTTCTATCAGCACCCACATTAGACTTGAACAAATTACAGCAGGAACATTGTGGGTGGTAGATGAATGGAGGTGGTAGAGGTTGGTGGTAGGGACATTTTCTGAAAATATCTTTCCCATTTAAGGCTTGAAACATGGATAGTGTTTGGAGGTTAACTTAGATTAACTATTACTACCATTGGTGTCTGGTTAAATTTCTTGATTGGAGTATTTGTTAGAACAGAGACTTCACTGTGTGATACTGCTTGAACATGGATTGTACCTGTATATGTAGCCAGCATTGTTTTGGAATGAGGAGGGAAGGGAGACAGAGGAAGAGGGAAAGGGAGGGAAAGAGGGAGAGAGGGAGAGAGAGAGAGAGAGAAAGAGAGAGAGAGAGAGAGAGAAAGAGAAAGAGAAAGAGAAATTCTCTCTTGGAAATTGACTTTAGATTATCCTAGGAACAGAGTGACAACAGCATCTCATTTGTACAGAAAAGCTACTGTGAATGAATTACTCATTGATGAATGGCTGTGCTCATGTGTGTTTGCTGCTCATCAGAAGTGTCTTTTAATCACTGTTTTGATTTCAGACTCCAGCTTTGAACTTACTGTGGGAGAAGTGTTGCAGTGACAATGTAGTAGTTCGAACAGCCTGTTGTGAGGGTCTGGTGGCACTTGTTGCTCAAGATCATGCAGAGTTCAGCTATGTGCTCAATGGGATACTCAATCTGATTCCTTCAACCAGGTACACTTCGTATTTGATTAATGATTTCAGTTTTGAGGAAAAGTCATTAATTCTCTGTTAAAGAACAGTCTTGATTTGATAATTGATGTTCTTTCTCTTAAAATATTATGCAGTTGATATTTCATATTTGGTTAAAATCATGTGATTTTAAAAAACAAAATTATTTTTCTGTGCTGATACTAGGGCTTGATTGTAGGGCCTGGGTACTGTCCTTTAACTTTTCCCCTCAAGGGTGACACTCTACTGTTTGAGCTCCAGCTCTACTTCTGGCTTTTTGGTAGTTAATTGGAGATGAGAGTTTCCTAGATTTTCCTGTTCTTGATAGCTTTGAACCATAATCCTCAAACCTCAGCCTCTTGAGGAGCTAGGATAATAGGTGTTAGCCATGGTGCTTGACAAAAATTATGTGAATTTAAACCTTTTCATCATTTGGTATACTTAAGTTCTGAGGTTCAATTTATCACTGCCCTTTTTATAGGAAAAATAATCAAGTAGTTTATAATTCAGTACTGCAATACAGAATTTTGACTTGTTTTAAGAGTGAAGGTTGCCCATAAACACTTCTAATTCTACAGTGTTACAGTTTATACACTGTATTGTCAGCCTTCAGTCAACTGTCAGCATTAGTAATGTGTGTAAGAAAGTGATAGCACTAATACCTTTAAAGGTATTTTGTGATTTGTGGATATTTTCTCTGTGATTATTCCAAATAAAGTTTATTCTTTTATATATATATTTTTTTTATTGTAAAAATACTGTACAGAGGAGTTACAGTTACATGAGTAGGGTAATAAGTACATTTCTTATTGAACATTGTTACCTCCTCCTTTGTTTTTCCCCTACTATCCCTTCCCTCCCCACCTCTCTAACTCTTCCCTCCCCAAGAATATCTTATTCTTTGAATTTGTTTGGAATAGCCAGATTTCATCCATACAGATTAAGGTAATAAAATTGCAAGGCATATAAAGGGTCTCCTGCATTCTAAGATGGTCATGCATATTTAAACCCTTGAGTATCTCTTGTTGATACTTATTGAGGCCTTGGGATATAGCTCAGTGGTAGAGCTTGCCTGGCATGTATATTGCCCTGGTTTCCATCCCCAGCACTGCTACACAGAAAAAAATCCCAAGACACCAACACCCAAAATAGTTCTTGGAAAAGGAGATATATTTTTCTTTCTGATTTTTTTCAAGAAATGTACTTAAATGTCTGCTTTTTGCTTACTTTAAATTATCTGTGTTTTGGCTCTCTCCTAACTTTTACCTAGCCTTCCTCTTCCTTTTTGTTTTTTTCTTTTTCTGTGCTCTTCCATGGGGTTACTTCTTACTTTTTTTTGTTTTTGTTTTTTTGGGTCCGGTCGTGGGGCCTTGAACTCTGGGCCTGGGCGCTGTCCCTCAGCTCTTCAGCTCAAGGCTAGCGCTCTATCACTTGAGCCACAGTGCCACTTCCGGCCTTTTTCTTTTTGCTTATGTGATGCTGAGGATGAGGAATCAAACCCAAGGCCTCATGCATGTAAGGCAAGTGCTCTCCCACTGAGTCACCTTCCCAGCCCCAGATCTAAAAGGTTTTCTGGTGATTTATTGAAGATAAAAGTATCATGGACTTCGTTGCCCAGGCTGGCTTTGAACTTCAATCCTCAGATCTCAGCTTCCTAGTAGCTAGGATTACAGGTGTGAGCCACTGGTGCCTGGCTTATTGATTTTTGAGATGAAGTCTTGCTATGGTGTCCAGGTTGGTCCAAAACTCTTGGGCCTAAGTGACCCTCCCACCTCAGCCTCTTGAACTCTGAGATTAAAGGCTTGTGCTATTATGACTGGTTTTCAGTTTAATTTTTGAAACAGTTTGATCATAAATTGTTTAATAAAGTGCTAAATTTCCTCTATTGTTGGCAGAAGGAGTTATAATTATTTGTATGTCAGAAATGTGCTTCTTTTGCTTTATTTCAAGTAGCAGAGCTTTGAGGTTTGTAGTAATTACAAAGACTAAACTTAGCATTGTATATGCTTTTATGAACAAAGCAAAAGGAGAGTCAAATTTGAGAAACATAGCTAATTAAAGACAGAAGACCCACCACAGTCTTTTCTACCAAATGTTCCTAAGGGGATCTTGTGGATATAGCTATCTTTGACTTTGATTTAAGAGCAGGAATGATTTTATCTGCGACCCTAGCTTTCCATTTCTAGTTATTTAAGTTCCTAATTGTCTCTGATTTCTATTCTTAAAGTAGAGCTTTATCAGAATCCAAAGGCACATTGAGAGAACTGCTAGCCCTATGATGCTTATCTTTGATGTAAAACAGTAATTCTAAAACCTTATCTTTCCATTTTGCTAGCATTCTTAAGGCAATGGGGTAGTGGATGAGAGGTGGGAGGAGTCAAAGCTAATAGCCAGAAGCTTTCTATAAAATAGATATTTAGAGAATATAGTAGTTGAGGTTATTTCTCTCAGCCCTGTAGCCTGCTTATTGGTCCTTGCAGGTCTAGTCCATAAAGGACTCTTAGGACGGAGATAGAAGTCTACTCCACATCTGAAACCCAGCCCATAATTTGTGAGACTTTGGTTTAGAGCCTGCTTCATTGTATAGTCTAACTTTGAAAAAGGCTTGACATTTGCAGTGCTCTGGCTGTCTCTGCTTAAGGGAGTGGCTGGGAAAGTGTCTGGCTCTGTTGAGAGACTGTTGTCTTCAAAGGAATAGTTTGATGTCCGTGAGTGTTCTTGGTTCAAAGCTGAGGCAACATGGAACAACTGTAAACTGGTTTTTATAGCTTCTGTAAACAAAGACATGGATTTAAGGCCTCTAAAATGTTCTTTTAATCAGTAAGGAAATTGGGAAAAAAATTACTTCCCTGGAGAGGGTGAAACAAAGAAGGGACCACAAAGAATACAGAGTAAGGAAATCATTATCACCCACTGAATGTGAGTTTTGAAATTAACCCAAACAGAAATTAAAGTGAATGATATATAGTAATATATACTTTTTTTGTTCTTTGAAAGATTGCTCATTTTGAGTTTAGCTTGTTTTTGTTTTATTTTTATATTGATTTTATCTTGAGATAAACATCCCCAGAGCAAGGAATTTCCTATTTTCTTTCTTTTTTTCTTTTTCCTCAACTGTGCTAGCCTCTGGAAAGCTCATGCAGCCATTGTTATAGTTGCTTAGTAACAGGATTGTGAATAAAATCCTACACTCTTGTGGAACCAGGTATTCAGTTCTTGATATTGAGGTGTCATGACAGCCTGTAATTTCAGCTCCATTGCTTTCCCTTCCCCCACTTTAAAAAATGTGTTTGGTAGGAAGGTTATACTCTGGATAAACTAGGTTAGCATTTGATGTGTGTGCCTTTGTGCTTCCAACCAGGGAAAGGACTATGTTTGGTGTATTTTGAGACTATAAGGTTTATTAATATGTGGGAAATTATACTTTCTGAGATGCCTAAAGTCTATTTTTAAATAAAATCATAGAATAGTATAGAATTGCTAGAGCTCTTGGATTCAGAGAATCCTTGATCATGGATTAATGAAAGTCAATGATTAGAATTGATACTGAGAATCAACTAAGATTTAAGATAATTTTTTAAATAAATTTTGTATGTCAGGGTCTTCTCTGTTAGTGATGATTTACTTCCTTGGGAAACTTAATTATTTTGTTATGTAGAAAATGGCTAGCCCCCCAGGAGGTGGCTTCATATCTTCTTGTATTATTAAAGATTTCACTTCATTCTTTTATTTGGCAAGAGATTAAGAAACAAGGAAGTATGCAATTGTGAAATTTTCTCCAAGCTTTAGGAGTGATAGCATGGATATTAGAGTGTTACTTCATGAATTGGAGATGGCTTCAGAGTTTATATATACACTGATCTCATTGATCATTTTATTCTTATCAGAGAGTGTCAGAATTAGTAGACCATGTTTTGCTCCCCAAGTTGTCTTTTACATTTTCATTTTAAGCCTATTAGCTTGTTTTCAGATGTTCTTTCCTTTTTCCCTCAAATCTTTTTCTTCCTCTAAAAGCCCAAGATCTCACTCAACTTGAAGCTCATAAACAGAAAAGTGATTCCAGCCACTTTTCTCATCTAGGACATTCTGCCCTATTTCTTTTTAAGTTTGTTGACCTGACTGAAAGCTTTGTCACAAAATCTTCCATATTAAAAGTCATGTGTTTATACTAAGATGTTACTAGGGGATTTAAGAATAGTGGCTTCTGAACACATGCTACTTTTATAATGGAAAAATTCTTGAGAAGAAATCTGGCTGTTTTCTTGCACTTACAAGTAAATATGCAGAAGTTTCTCAAGAAAAGCTCAATGGCATTATATCTCTTATTCTCTCTTTCTCTTTGTTTTTTGGCAGTACCATGGCTTGAACTTAGGTCCCCTGTTGTCACTTGGTTTTCTTGTTGTCAGCTGGTTCTCTGCCACTTGAACTATGCCTTTACTCCAGGTGTTTTCTGCTTAATTGGAGATGGAATCTCAGACTTTGGTGCCCAGGTTGACTTTGATCCATGATTCTCCAAGTCTCAGCCTCCTGACTTGTGGCAGCCTACTTAGATTTTTCTTTTAAAGAACATTTTTCCCATTCATTTTACCAAAAGTTCCCACAACTATTTTTTAACTTCAAATTTTTTCTTTCCTTCTGGTAGCTTTGTCTCTGCTTTCTCATAATGGTATAATGAATTTAGGCAATTATTTGATCATTAATGTTTATAACTCATCTTTGCTGCTCTCTTACTGTGTGTGTGTGTGTGTGTGTGTGTGTGTGTGTGTGTGTGTGTGTGTGTGTGTGTGTGTGTGTGTGTGTGTGTGTGTGTATTTAAGGTTGACCAGTTATCCTATCCTTTTCATCCATCTTAAATCCTGTTGTAATGAAGGAACACTTGGCCACATTTGTGTGACTTGCTTTCAGGATACCTAGGGATGACTCCCTTTTGGGATGCTTATGCCATCCTCTTCAAACAAAATACTTTTTTAAAATTTTATCCCTTATCAGATATGAATAGTTATTTGAGCTTCATGTTTGAAATGTTTTGAAAGTCAAAAGCTAAACATTATTTGCCTCCTATTCCAAAGGAGACTGAGCTTAGATGAGCAATGCTTAGTGTTATAGGGGAGTAAACCCCAAAAAGAAGAAACCTGAACTATATTATTCATATGCACAATAGTGATCATATAATATCTACCTAATGAAAAGCAATTGCATAAGTGGTTTTTGGGCATTTTTTTCTGTCAATTTATATAGTTTTTGGAATCTTCAAGATAATTTTTGATTCATACTCTTGTATGATCTGAGTCCTGGCTTTTATGCCCAATGAAATTTCAGGTTCCTTTTGTATTGTCTGTTGCTACTGCAATTGTGGTTCACTTTTGCAGTCTCTTGCACTCTCTTATAGTGTTCTTGAGTAAATTTAGCTTTTCTTGGCATACATTCAAGGACTTGCTCTAGCTGACCTTTATTGAAGGGCCATCAGCAGCAGGTTTTGAGTATGTAAAACCTTTTACCACTGGGTATAAAAAAACATTTTAACTAGTGAGCTTGTAAAGGGTGATTTTGCATGTTTTCAAATAAGGGTGGTACTGTTATAGCCAAGAATAGGTTATGTAGGCCTCAAAAACAAATTGTTTAGAAGCTGTATGTTTCATTCTAGTCTGTTATTATAGATTGATCTCCTCTGCTTTTTTAGTTCATAGGACACCACCTGTTTCTGAGTTATCATCCCTTAGGTAGAAGAGTCTGCCAGATAGAAATTGGAATTTCTTGGCCTCCACCACAGATTGAGGAGTTGTATCAGCTGTGTAAATCAGTTTCTTAGGTCTACTATAACAAACGATCATAAACTCGTATAACAAATAACCATAAAACAACAGAAGTGTATTCTTCCACAATTCTGGAGGACAGATTACAACCAGTTATCACGGTTAGTTCATTTTGGAAGCTCTGGAAAAATCGGTTCTATGCCATTGTTCTAGCTTCTAATAGTTAGAAGCTCTTGGCTGTGGTGCAGAACTCAAGTTTCTGCTTCTATATTTTCATAGCATCTTCTAAAATTTTATTTATTATTATTTATTGCAACTATTCTTACATTACATAATGTATTATATCTAAATCTCTCTAGGAGTTAATTTATAGGTTGATTGATTTAGCTACATGACTGGAAGTCTTCAACACAGCTGTTAAATTTCAATATAACACTTGAATTTTTCTCTTATTCTGTCAGCAAGTTTTAATGCTGTAACCATATGGGTTAAGTATTAGTCCATGTATCAGTGTTATAAGTGTTCAATAAACACAAATTAGCAAACAAAATTTTATCAAAAAAAGCTGATTCCAACAAGGCTATTTCATTAATATATTATATAAATTTTACTTTTCCAGTATTTCCAACTTCTTTATTAGCTGAATGTGTAATTCTTGAAATTATTAGCCTTTTATAAATACAACCAGTAGTACTATTTATATTCATTTATTAAGAAAGCAAATAACGAATTTTGGTATTAATAAGGGGATCAGATATTCTAATTTCAGTTTGTATGTGTAAAACCTTGTAATTATAGGACTAGAGATTACCTTCAGACGTTCCTTCTGGAGTCGAGCCACAATTGTACCTTAGTCATATGCATTTATATTGAGTCATCTATTAATTAAACACATTTATTGAGTGCACTTATTATCTCCATATTCCTGGTTTGGTGCTGTGATGTCAGAGTGGGTGAAGCAGACATAATTGATACACTCTTGTGCTTTTGCTTTAGAGGGCAGATTGCCGTGATTACACAATCCTACATTTGAATTTGTAGTCCTGTAAACTACACATGTGAAACTTAATCAGTCACAATATACTTACTACTGGGAGAATATTAAGTCTTGACTGTGATTCTTGAAGGCTAGGGAATTCTTACCTGAGGAAGCAACACTGAGGATGAGATTAAGGAATAAATGGAAGTTATCTAGGCAAATGGGGGAGGGTAGAACTTTCCAGTAATAGGAAACAGCATTAACCAGATCTGTTATGGGAGGAAAGATGGCTGCTAGGAGGGCTGAATGAACGCTCAAAGCAAGAGGAAAATGGTTTCAGATGAGACTGGACAAGGCCCTGCTGGGTGATCTGGAGAATTTGGTGTTTATTATGGGTGCAGAAAGAATCTACTGAAGTGAGAATTGTTTTTTTATTTTTGAGACATGAACTCCAACAAACAAAAAGAGGTCTCACTCTGTAGCCCAGGTTGACCTCTGACTGGTGGATCTTTCTGCTCCTTTGGAGTCTGGGATTACAAGCATGCGCCACCATGCCCAATTACTTAAGTGTTTTATTTTTTATTTTATTTTTTAATGAGTACATTTCTTTCTTTCTTTTTTTTTGTTTTTGGGTCTGGTCATGGGGCCTGAACTCTGGGCCTGGGTGCTGTCTGTCCCTCAGCTTTTCAGCTCAAGGCTAGCGCTCTACCACTTGAGCCACAGCGCCACTTCCAGCTTTTTTCTTTTTGCTTATGTGGTGCTGAGGAATCGAACCCAGGGCCTCAGGCATGCAAGGCAAGTGGTCTACCACTGAGCCATCTTCCCAGCCCAAGTGTTTTATATAGTAAGTAGATATCAGTGGTCCAAACTTACCAGTGTGGCTGCAAAATGAAGATAAAATTGGGGTTGGAGAGAGGCTCAAATTATAGGACTCAAATTATAGTGCAAAGCCCCGAGTTCAAACTGTAATACTACCATTAATAGAAGATAAATGGCCTGGTGCCAGTGGCTCATACCTGTAATCGTAGCTACTCAGGAGACTTGAGATCTGAGCATCATGGTTCAAAGCCAGCTTGGGCAGGAGAGTCTGTGAGATTCTTATCTCCAATTAACCACTAGAAAACCTAAAATGGTACTGAGTTTCAAAGTGGTAAAGTGCTAGCCTTGAGGAAAAAAAAAAAAAGAAAATAAAACTGGAAGTGTGGGGCTGGGAAGGTGGCTCAGTAGTAGAGCGCTTGCCTAGCATGCATGAGGCCCTGGGTTCGATTCCTCAGCACCACATAAGCAGAAAAAAAAAAGCTGGAAGTGGCACTGTGGCTCAAGTGGTGGAGCGTTAGCCTTGAGCTGAAGAGCTGAGGGACAGAGCCCAGGCCCAGAGTTCAGGCCCCATGATGGAACCCCCCCCCCCAAAAAAAAAAATAAAATAAAATAAAAACTGGAAGTGTTGGTTTTGAGGTAGGCAAAGATAAGTAGATACAGGAAGATAGTGTTGTAAGGTAAATCATCCCAGAAGCCACATTTAAAAATATAGAATATTGGAATCTTTATTATACAGTTAACAGGCTGCAGGCCTCCAGTTATTACAAAGGCCTGCAGCATGAATACACATAACACAGTAGGAAACATGCTAAAGAGGAAAGAAATAACAAGAACAATACCAACAAACCAATTCAGCTCCAATGGAGAGCTGAATTGGGACTCCATGATGACTGGAGATGAGCCAGGAGACAGGACAAAGGACACAATCACGGAGACACATGTGGCATGGAGTCCTGGTGGCGAGGCTGGTCTGGGCCTAAATAGGTTGGTGCGGGGGGGGGGGGGGGGGGGGGGGGGGGGAGGGGGGCAGATCCTCAGGAAATTCCCAGTCCCAGGCACTAGACTGACAGATTCAGTAACCTATCAGCTAAGTACCTGCCCCTGCCTCCAGGGGTCCAGGCATGCCCATTACCTGGGAGGCAGGTGATTGGGGGGCAGGTGGGAGTGGTTTTCTTCCCCCAGCATGAAGACAAGATGCCAGACCTATAATCCACCATGTGGCCAATATGGCGCTGGCCAGACCTGGCCTCCTTACTTCAATAGTTTAGGTGGCTGTGGCTGTTTTTCACTTGAGAGATAATGGTTATTTCAACTAGAGATGGAAGAAATAGATTTATGAAGTATTTAGGGATGAAGTGTTTGTGGTGGTTTGAATATGATGTCTGAAAAGGATAGAGCAAAGATGACATCTTGATTACTAGCTTGATTTTTCTCACATGTAGAAAGGGAACATTGGAAGACCAGGTGTGTGGGGAGAGCATGAGTTCAATTTTGGACATGTTGACTATGAGATGGAGATGTAATTCGGGTGCTGAAGTGGCAATAGCTTGTAGGTTCCTGGAAATGCCTTTTTTGTTAATATCTTCTGAACTCATTATACTCTGAATAAGTTAGACATAATGTCTAATCAGTTCCTTTTGCCCTGATTAGAGCCTTTGCATTGATTTGTTAATTAACTGTCTGCATACTTGCATACCACAGACTCTATCTAGTAGTCTAGTAGCTTGTCTGTCTGAAGGTTAATGCCAGTTCCTAAAAGTGTTTATCAGAAGCCTACTTTCTCAAATTCAATAACTTTTTTTGTGTTTGTGCCTCTGTTAAACTATGGTGAAGACAAGTACTATAAAAGACATTGTGGTTATTTACTGTTTATTTATCCATGAAGTCAGGTTTAACTTTGTATTTGTCAGAGACCTTAATAAAAAGATAAAGTGTTTTTCTTTCAGAGTTGAGATTGAACCCAGTTTTGTGCATGCTGTAAGGTCTGCACAGGGACACCTCCCTACTTCTTGGCTAAGTTTCCACCCAGTATCTGTTACCTAGGTACTTGGCACACCTGGAAGCAGTCACCTTCCCCTCCTGCTAGGTCACAGCCTGGGCCACCTCTGGTCACATGCCGCCCATCTGACTTTCTGAGGGTCCCAGACTCTGAGGTTACTTCCGGGATCCAGTGTGGCCACACCTTTCCCCCACCTGGACACACCTCTTCTTGTCCCTGGCCTAGATAAGTCCTGCAGCAGGGGTGGGTCACCTCTTTCCTTTTTCAGCCATGCCTCTCCACCTTACACATTGGGGGCAGCAGTTGGTAAATTAACTTCTTCTCAAACCAGAATACTGCATTGTGTTCTCTTCATCGGCTACCTAATGAAACCTACCTCCTTAATATACCTTACACATGCTAGGCAAGCATTTTACCACTGAGCTATACCCTCAATCTTTTTCTCTAACTGATTTAAGTCTGTGTACTTTTGGAAAATACAAAAAAAAATGACACTGGTCGAAGTAGTAAGTGGTAAAACTTGTTTCTTTTTTTTTTTTTTTTAATGCTGGTAATGGGGCTTGAGCTTTTGCTCAAGGCTGACACTCTACCACTTGAGCCAACAGTTTCACTTCTGGCTTTTGGCTGGTTAATTGGAGACCAGAATCTTGTGGACTACCTGCCTAGGCTAGCTTTGAACTGTGGTTCTCAGAGCTTAGCCTTCTGAGTAGCTAGAATTACAGGTATAAGCCACTAACACTTGACTTAAAATTTGTTCTTAAAAATTGTACTTTTTTTTGAATTGCTTTTTAATTGGTTTCTGATGAAAAATATGAAATAGCAGGACTGAAAAGCTTTAGCAGTATTAGAGGTATGAGAGTTCTTCCAAGTCTTCATTTCTTCTAGGGATGTAGAGAAAGCTAGGTATAGGAAATCAGATCCTTGTACATGGAATTGGGAACCAAGTAACTCACGTAAGGTATTAAATAGGTAGGTTTCATTAGGTAGCCGATGAAGAAAACACCATGGGTATTCAGGCTGGAAAAGAAGTTTATTTACCAAACTGCTGTCCCCTCTGTGCATGATGGAGAAGGATGGCTGAAAAAGGAAAGGGTGACCCACCCCTGCTCCAGGACTTATCTAGGCCAGGGACAGAAGAGGTATGGCCAGGTGAGGGAAAGGTGTGGCCACATGATCCAGATGTGACCTAGCAGAAGGGGGCGGTGACTGCTTCTAGGTGTGCCAGTTACTGGGTAGAAATTTAGCCAAGGGGTAGGGAGGTGACTGCACTGGGCCTGCAAATCCCAGGGTAGACCTTACACTCCAGTGAAATTAGGGTATCATTTCTACATCTATAAAAGAAAGCTCATTCACTTCAAATGATTAAAAATGGTTCTAAACTTATAATGTAGACATTTTTCAAAGTCACTATTTGCCAATCTGTTTGCATATTTATTAGCATCTTCAGTGTATTCTATAAAGCAGACATGCCATACTCTAACCATTTCTTATTGTCATGTACTTTTATTTTAATTTTTAAAGATAATGAATTTGTGACAATACTTTTTTTGAGTATATGTAAGGTTATGACTGTAGGATGGGTTTCTAGACAGAATTTATGAAACAGGATATATTAATTAACATTTTTGTAGGTATTGTGAAATTTACTCCATAAGGTTGAGTCAATGTGTTGCCAACACAGAAATGCTTATTTACCCATTTCCCCAACAACACTGGATATTATGGACCTTAGTTTTTACGGTTTATATTTCTTTTTTCTGCTTATTTGTCTTTTTCTTTTTATGGTGCTGGTCTTGGGGCTTGAACTCAGTTCAAGTGCTGTCCCTGAGTTTTTTTGCTCAAGGCCAGTGATCTACCACCAGAACCATATCTTCGCTTCTGACTTTTTTTGGCAGTTAATTGGAGATCAGTCTTTTGTACTTCCTTGCCTTGGCACTGTGATTATCTCAGCCTCCTGCATAGTTAAAACCAAAGGTGTGAGCTACCAGTATCTGGTTTCTGCAAATAAGCAGAAGACCACTATGTTCTTATCTCTGACAGGGTTGGAACTCAACCTCTGTGTGTGTGTGTGTGTGTGTGTGTGTGTACTAAAGCTTCAACTTGAGCTTGAGTTTGTACTTGATCTTGAGTTACCTGCACACTCACTTGGCTTTTTCACTCAAGGCTTATACTCTGTCACTTAAGTCATATTTCTACCTCTAGCCTTTTTCTAGTTAACTGGAGATAAGAATCTCAAAAACTTTTCTGCCCAGGGTGACATTGAACCACAGTTCTCAGATCTCAACCTCTTCAGTAGCTAGGATTACAGGCATGAGATACCAGCACCTAACTTGAGAATTTTGTAAGAAAATATTTCAGAGTATATGTCTAAGAATCTTGTGTTCTTATACTCGAATTCTTTTCTTTTCTTTTCCTTTTCTCTTCTTTGTTTATCGTTATTATAAAGGTGTTGTACAGAGGGGTTACAGTTACATAAGTCAGATAATGAGTGCATTTCTTTTCGTGCAGTGTGACTCTTCCCTCGTTTTTCTTCCAGTTTTTCCCTCCTGCCCCTTCCAAGTTGAATAGTTCATTTTTCTTTTTTCTTTTTTTAAAGAGGTTTAGAGTTACTGTGCATGTAAATTTTTTCCTCATAGTTTTGTATACGTTGTTTCATTCTATTTTGGAGAAGAGAATTCTAATAGCAGCTAGTAGTGGTATACATCTGTAGTCCCATCTTCTTGGGTGGATGAGACAAGATGATCCCTTGAACACAGTTCAAGACCAGTCTGGGCTATATAGTGAGACCTTGTTTAAGAAAAAAAAAAACACCTGAATGTCTAAAATATGTATCATTTAAACTGATCTTCAGACCTGGGAAGTAGCCTTATGAGGTGGGGCCTGAACTTCTTCCACAAATGCACTAATTTTAGCTTAAATCAGATTTTAGAGCTCATTTCTAGTTGCATACACATTAAAGGCTAGAAAAGGAGGCTTTTGAACAAACTTCAATAAACCCCTTCTAAAGATTCATTTCAGCTAAATACTTATTTTCAGAGCCACTAACTCATACAGTGATAATAACAGTTTATATGGTAAATATAGTTTCAGGTCTGAGATTTCATAATCTCATTTAACATCTAGATACAGTCCCGAGTCAGAGCCACAGAAGTTTGTATTATCCTAAACAACCAACTTTGAAAAGACAACTCTAGCTGGGCGCTGGTGGCTCACGCCTGTAATCCTAGCTACTCAGGAGGCTGAGATCTGAGGATCGCGGTTCAAAGCCAGCCAGGGCAGGAGAGACCGTGTGACTCCTATCTCCAATAAACCACCAGAAAACCGGAAGTGGCGCTGTAGATCAAGTGGTAGAGCGCTCGCCTTGAGCTGAAGAGCTGAGGGACAGCGCCCAGGCCCAGAGTTCAAGTCCCACGACCGACCGAAAAAAAAAAGAAAAGACAACTCTAGTGAGTTAGCTTTTGAGAATTCACATATGTGAAGGAGACAGATTCATCCTATTGTGGTTCTGAGGAAACTGAAGCATGCCCTTTGTGACTGAGGCTAGGGATTCACACTCAGGAACAGATTCTTAATAAACTGGTGATAGTTGTAATTTCTGTATTGAAGTATCTCTAGGTCTTTGTAAAGGAAAGTGAGAAGGCTTCCTTATAGTCTAGGATTCTCAGCTACAGAAAGGCCCAGATTTCGTGAAAATAATAAGTTATGAAGAACTGAAAAGGAGTTTCTCCCCTGGTGCCCCCCCCCCCAAAAAAAAAAAAAATTGTGGCTTTTGAGAAAGATTTCTTCCTAAGCCTTGGTGTCAGAGGAGACATAATGTTAGTAGTAAAGGTTCTGAGAAGAATATTAGCAACTCCAAAGGAAGAAAAAAAGGCAGTATTTCTGTTACTCAAAGTGATGGGATTCACGGAAATGCCAAGTAGGTAGGTGATTACAGTTTATTTTAGTTTTTTTAGAAATTCTTTAAAAATTTTAATTGTGTTATTGTGGGATTAACTAGCCTTCTTGTTAAGTATTAAATTGACCTAATACTATTGTAGAGGATATGAACAAAGCTAATTTTAACACCCGCACGACAGAGAATCTGTACAGGAAATGTCCTCTGCTCAATAGAGGACCCACATAGGAAAGAAAGAAACCATAGGCACATGATCCCTTTCACAAAGCATTTGCCTAGGAATCTACACTGTGTAGATAAGAGGAACCACAGAAAAAAAGAAAAGTATCATTGTGAAGACTGTGACAAATGCTAAATGCTTCCACAGGTAGTGAAACTGTAACACTCCTTGAAAAATCTACTCAGAAACAAAGCCACCGAGTATCTACAACAGTGCTGTGTAGTAGAAATACAACATGAGCCACAAAAGCAAATCACAATTTTCTTGTGGTCACATTACAAAAGTAAAAAGAAACACATGATGTTATTATTATTATTATTACTTTTTGTCGGTTGTGGGGCTTGAACCCTGGGCTTGGATGCTATCCCTCAGCTCTTCAGCTCAAGGCGAGCTCTCTACCACTTGAGCCACAGTACCACTTCCAATTTTCTAGTGGTTTTTATTGGAGATAGGAGTCTCACGGACTTTCCTGCCTGGGCTGGCTTTGAACCTCGATCCTCAGATCTCAGCCTCCTGAGTAGCCAGGATTACAGACGTGAGCCACCGGCGCCTGGCTCACATGATGTTAATATTAATAATGCATTTCATGTCATCCAATAAACCAAGATGTTATTTCAACATGTAATCAGCATAAACTTATACATTATATTTAAATTACTTTTTATGGTTTAAGTCTTTTAAATTCAGAATGACTTTGACACTTAATAACACATCTCAATTTGGACTAAACACAATACTAGTGTTCAATAGCCACATGTGGCTATTTGGGTACTGGATGGGGCATTGTAAGTCTATGGTATGATCAAACCTTCTGCAGGCGAGGAATTAAATGCCCTTAAAAATACCTTGAGTGACATTGAATACCTCAAATGATATTTAAGCCCAAGTCTTCTTCTAACTTTAAAGTTAACAATGATTTGTGAACTACTTTGTTCTGAATAACAGATGACATAGTAACACATGTTAAGCCCTTAGAAGAATTGATTAGTTTAGAATTGATGTTCAGTAATAAGTAATATCCATGATTAAATAATAGTTACTTTTCTTTATTTAGCAAAGTATTTTTATTTCTAAGATTTCTTTTAGGTTCCAAGGGAGATTTGTACTGTGAAAGGGCATACTATTTTTCTTTTAGATGTGTTCTCCTCCTACCTCTTACAGAAAATACGGAAAACATTTAGAGTGTCATTCCTCTTTTTATTAATTCTCTTTTAATGGGGGTTATTTATTTTGATTGGTCCCTTGGCCCACACTTTTGAGTGGTCTATCCATTTCATATGTTTGGCTATTTTTCATGGTCTGCTAACATTTATAAATGAAAGACTTGACCATTCATTATGGATAACTGATGTGGTTACATTTTGAATTTATGTGGGCTAATGTTTGTTTTTTTCTTGATTCATTTTCCCCCCAAGAGTATATAGGAAGATGATTGATAGTTGAGTGGTTTGATTCTTCAGCAACTTTTTTTACTTCTTTAGATGGGTCCTAGCTATGCTGCAGAATGTGCTGGATGTCTGTGGGTGGCTACTGTTCAATGTGGGTGGCAAAATGTTCCATTATTTAAAATGATAGGCATAGCTTAGTGGTAGAGTCCTTGCTAGCATGCTTGAAGCTCTGCCTGGATCCTCAGCACCATAAGAAAAAAGAGGAGGCAGGCAGGATTAAATATTTGCTTAATACTTCTAATGTTTTTACATGTTATATTTTCCTACAGGAATACACATGGCTTGATAAATGCTCTTATGAAATTATTACGAATGCAAGCTCTACAGGCAGATCCAAATGGGGAGAAGAATATTCAGGGCATATATACTATTAGGTAAGTGCTTTCTATTGTCTTTCTAAACAAAAGTGAATTGTTAGCTATGTTATGAACAAAGACAAGATAATCCATTAAGAATTAGTTGTTAAATTCAACAGGGTATGTATGTGCACAGTAGTTCTTCACTTCTTAAAAAGTTAGTGTTTTAAAGACTTAAAAGAATGAAAGAGCTGACAACATGTGGAATGTCACCAATGTGAATTTCAGGGTTGCTTCCTTGGAAGTAATTACGTTGCCAAAGTTTCAAGTCATTCATTTTGCTTTAGAATATGTAACGGTCTTCCTAATACTGTGAACATTGAAGAGTTCATTGAGCAAAAGTACTTAAATCATGGGGATTTGGGTTTGGTAGGTAAGCTTCCTTTTTATAAAAAGTATCTGAAGTCAGGTGCTGGTGGCTTATGCCTATAATCAGGAGGCTGAGATCTGAGGATCGTGGTTCAAAGCTAGCCTGGGCAGGAAAGTCTGTGAGACTCTTATCTCCAATTAACCACCAGAAAACCAGAAGTGGTGCTGTGGCTCAACTGGTAGAGCGCCAGCCTTCAGCTGAAGAACTCAGGGACAGTTTCTAGGCCCAGAGTTCAAGCCCCATGACCGACAAAAAAAAAGTAACTGGACACTGTTGTTGAGTGTTATTACCCAGGTCAAGCTAAGTAGTTAGGAGTGCTATTTCTTTGTCATCTATACAATATGTTAAAATATAATTGTTACAAAAAAATTACAGCAGCCACATAGTAAAATGTATTAGATTTTGTGAGGTAGTTAGTTGTATAAGGTCTTTGTCCCTTGAGACAATGAACTTATCTATTGCATGTAAATTTCCAGAAAGCTATTTCTTTTAAAACAGGGCCTCTCATCAGAGGACCCAGAATATGCATGGAACCAATTCTGTTGTCCTAGGAACTTGACAATAACTTGATACACATGGAATGTGCTTGCTTTAAAGAATGAGACCATGGCTTATATGACCTGTGGTGTTCCAGCAGGATAAAACAGGTACTTGTGAACCATTACCAGTATGATTTTACTGGGGCTATAATTTGAGACAACAGCTGTCTAAAGCTGTAGGAAATTCTCCAAAGTGGGTCTCGCTGTTACATATGTTTACTTATGTTCTCTGTTTTATATAAGTAAACATATTTCAAGCATCACCATGATGTAGCCTATAATTTTAGTGCTAGGTAAGATCTTTCCTAATTATTAACTAATTAATTATTTTATTGTGGGTGTGGGGCTTGAACTCTGGGCTTGTGTGCTATCTCTCAGCTCTGTAGCTCAAGGCTAGCTAGCTCTCTACCACTTGAGCCATAGTGCCACTTTCCATTTTCTGTGTTTAATTGGAGATGAGTCTCACTGACTTTCCTGCCAAGGCTGGCTTTGAACTCTGATCCTCAGATCTCAGTGTCCTGAGTAGCTAGGATTATAGTCGTGAGCCACCAGAGCCCAGCTCTCTTTTATTTTATTTTGTTTTCTTATGACTACATCACTGAAAGATTCTTAAACCATTTTGTTTCACAAGGTCAGATTCACATTTTATATATTTTTTCTTAGCGCGATTTGTGAATATTTTCAAATATACAGAGAAATGGAAAGAATGTGGTTCAGTGAAATTTGCTGATTTATTTTAAAGTAAAGGAAGCAAAAGTAAATTTATTTATTTGGAAATATAGAAACATGAAATATGTAGTGAAAAGCCTTCCAAATTGATAAATAGGTTTTTCTTCCTCTGTTCCTTCTTATCTCTACTCATTTTCTTCCTTCCTTTCTTCCCCTTCTTTTCTTCCTTCCCTTTTCTTTCTCTTCCTTTCCTTCTCTCCCTCTTTGCCTTTCTCCCTGCCTCTCTCCTAACTTCTCTCCTTTCTTTTCTCCTTCCCTCTCTCCCTCTCTTCTTCTTTCTCTCTCCCTTCCTCCCTTCCTCCTTTCCTCCTTTCCTCCCTCCCTCCCTCCCTCCCCTCCCTCCCTCCCTCCTTCCCTCCCTCCCTCCCTCCCTCCTTCCTTCCTTCCTTCCTTCCTTCCTTCCTTCCTTCCTTCCTTCCTTCCTTCCTTCCTTCCTTCCTTCCTTCCTTCCTTCCTTCCTCCTTCCTTCCTTCCTTCTTTCCTTCCTTTTACAGGTCAGTAGTTTCAGTACATTCAGAGTTATATAGCTATCACCATAATGTGTTTTAGAACATTTTTGTCATCTTCAGAAGAAGTTCCTCATCCCTTAGCTATTAGTCAGTATTTCCCTCCCATCTAGTGAAGTTTAAACCTTTGGTTCTGAATACTGACTTTTCATTAGAACCACTTGAGCATGCTAAAAAAAAAAAAAAGAAAGAAAGAAAGAAAAAGAAATATGGGAGCAATTCAGTGTTGTAGGCCAATTGAGCCAGATTTTTTTTTTTTGGCTGGTTATGGGGCCTGAACTCTGGGTCTGGGCGCTGTCCCTCAGCTCTTCAGTTCAAGGCTAGCGCTCTACCACTGGAGCCACAGCGCCACTTCCGGCTTTTTCTGTTTATGTTGTGCTGAGGAATCGAACCCGGGGCCTCATGCTTGCAAGGCATGCATTCTACCGCTGAGCTACCTTCCCAGCCCCGAGCCAGAATTTTTGCTGTGAGCCCTAGCAGGTTTTTGTTTTTTATTTTATTAAATGGATCTAGGGTGGTTCTGAGTACAAGACAACAGTTAGTTGCTGTCTATAATGTGCCTGTTGGTCAACTGGATTGTTGAATTGGAAATTTTCTCTTCTCTGGTCTAGACTAGTCTCAAGAGGTCTTTATTACAAGTTGGGTGATGCTCATGCTGATACTGCTGTTGCTTCACCAAATCATAAGTAGCAGAGCCTGGTATACTGTCAGCGGCACCTCAGCTGGTTATGACAGTATCATCTGGCAGTCTGTCACAGACTGCTTCAATCACAGCCTGTGTTTTAAAAAGGTTTCTAAGTGAATTCAGAAGCTCTAGAAGTACAAATTTAGATTGTGATCTAAATTGCATCTTTTTTTGGGGGCGGGGTGCTGTACTGGGAATTGAACTTGGGGCCTATGTATTCTAGGTAGTAAGTGCTGTATAACTTGAGCTATTGCTCCTACCCTTGAAAGGAACTTTTGTGTCAAGCAGGGAATTTAGAGTTACTCTCATTTTCATACTGTCTTCACTGTGTATACTTGATGAAGCTTTACTCATTGATAGTATTCTGTCAGTTGCCCTGTTTATAATTCATTTGTTGTTGTAGTTGTTTCTTGTAGTTACAGTCTTATTTTCAAAGGCAATAGGTGCAAGGCATGGTTAAGGAGCCTAATATGAGGAGCCAAAAGGAATTGGATACATAAGGTTTGTCTTTTACTAGCTGGCACATTAAGAGGTCCAGAATCAATCACCTGAGCTGGCATAACTTGGTAATGTTTATGAAGAGCTCTTATGTGAAAAGCTGTTTGGCATTATAAATCAGTAGAGTGTAATCGAGTGTATAAGAGCCTTAAGTTCCTCCTGTGGGAATTGTGAGAGAAGAGAGGTGAGTCTGAAGAGCGGATTCCTCTCAAGAGAGCTATGATTACCTGAGTTAAGCATAAAATTGTCATGCTGTTTTAGAGCCTTCTTTGTCACATGTTGGTTAGCAATATCATCCAGCTTTGAGAGGCAACCAGTGAGTTGTGCATGGAAGCATGAAAAGGATATGAGGAGCTTGGAATTCCACTGAGAATGTTCTCTGGTTATGCTGGAGGGTTAATTTAAATAGAAGTCGTGTAACAAGTAATTGGAAGCGTTCTGAGTATGAAGCTAATTTGTGTTTTTATAGTCTTAAGAACTTTGCCACTACACTGTTGTGGTTTAAGTTTTCCTCCTTTTTTGTCCTAATGGCTGGTTAATTTAAATCGCAGTGAAAAAGAAAACTTGGCTATTAAATATGGGTGTGTTAAATTCAGGCCAGTGACTCATGCCTATAATACTACCTGCTCAGAGGCTGAGATTCAAGGCTTGCAGATCAAAGCGAGCCTGGGCAGAAAAGCCCACAAAACTGTCTCCAGTTAATCAGCAAAAATGGTGACTGGAGGTATGACTTCAGTGGTAGAGTGCTAACCTGGAGTAAAAATGTTGATTGAGAGCTCAAGGCCCTGAGTTTTAACGCTGGTACCAACACACACACACACACACACACACACACACTCACACACACACACACACAGTGTATAATTACATATGACACACACACACACACACACACACACACACATAGTGTATAATTACATATGACTGACCAGGATGGTGGAGAGAGAACATGTGATGACCAGGAATGTAAGCCAGTGGCTTCTTTCGGACCCTATTCATTTTCTAAAGTTACCTTGTAGACTATGTTTTTTTTTTTTTTTTGTTATTTTTTTCTAACTCTAGTCTTGTTTTCAAAATGCAGTAAGTCAAGATATGGCTAAGAAGTCTAGTTTGAGAAGGTAAAAGAAGATGCATCGGTGAAGTTTGTCTTTTGATAGTATGCATATTGTGATAATTGATATGACCTGGTAATATTTATGGAGAGCCT
This sequence comes from Dipodomys spectabilis, assembly GCF_019054845.1. NCBI lineage: Eukaryota > Metazoa > Chordata > Mammalia > Rodentia > Heteromyidae > Dipodomys > Dipodomys spectabilis. Next base: position 3,107,673 of record NW_024870835.1, on the reverse strand, counting down.
TTATGTGAATGACTACTTGGCATTAGAGTAACTTGGTAGGTTTCAAACTTTTCAGGTATGAAAATAACGTGGCCAACACATTAAAAATAGTTTCTCAGTCATACTTGCCCTGAAATTCTCGTTCATTGAGTAGTTCTGTGTAACACAAATCAGTATGTTTACTTAGTTGGTCAGTGATACAGATGTAGATCATTTGTGGATCACAACTGAACAAATTGCTTCTTCAGTCCTGAGACTTTGATGGTATCACATGTGGTACCATCAAATTTTGATTGGCTTAGTCTCATCTCCTATTTCCTATTGGAGAGGCAAGCAATCTGTATGTTTCTTTCTTTCTTTCTTTTTTTTTTAGGTCCAGTCATGGGGCCTGAACTCTGGGCCTGGGCACTGTCCCTCAGCTCTTCAACTCAAGGCTAGCGCTCTACCACTTGAGCCACAGCGCCACTTCCGGCTTTTTTTCTTTTGCTTATGTGGTGCTGAGGAATCGAACCCAGGGCCTCATGCATGCAAGGCAAGCACTCTACCACTGAGCCATCTTCCCAGCCCCCAGTCTGTATGTTTCTAAGCAACCCAGTTAGCTACTTTTGTCTTAACATTGTCAGGTATATACAATGGACAGGCCAACACAGGAACATAGAGTAATTCTGAGGGGAAAGCAATCTAAAGGGAGCAAGCCAATTGCAGATGTAAGAGAGAAAGTAAAAGACCACTGATTTGTTCTGTGAAATGATTGCATGGCCTCAACACTTTAGTGTCTTTATGGTGGGTGAGTGGGAGTGGGAGCAGATAAGAGAGGTTTCTCTTAGGAATCAACACTGGCTTCAAGTGCTTACAGTATATAATGAGCCTGTCCTTAGAGTTTTGGATGTGTTTCTGCAACATGGCTTGGAAATATACCCTTTTAACAAGGTTTGATATACAAGTAAACTACTGACTTTGCTTTGGGAAACATTATATTACAACTATGTGTAACTAATAATGTTCATATTGTTTTGCTGGATTCTCCTAGGCAGTCCTCATTTAGTTTTGTGGCTTATACAAGAGTAGCTTTGGGATAGTTAAGAAGGGGTGCAACTGTCATACAGTATGTATGGTTACTGTAAGGTCTGCACAGGGACATCTCCCTACCTCTTGGCTAAGTTTCTGCCCAGTATCTGTTACCTAGGTAACTGGTACACCTGGAAGCAGTCACCTTCCCCTCCTGCTAGGTCACATCCTGGGCCATCTCTGGTCACATACCTCCCATCTGACCTTAGGAGGGTCCCAGACTTTGAGGTCACATTCGGATCCAGTGTGGCCACACCTTTCCCCCACCTGGCCACACTTCTTCCTGTCCCTGGCCTGGATAAGTCCTGGCCCAGGGGTGGGTCACCCCTTTCCTTTTCAGCCATGCACAGCGGGGCCAGCAGTTTGGTAAATAAACTTCTTTTTCTGCCTGAATAGGGCGTAGTGTTCTCATCATGGGCTACCTAATGAAACCTACCTATTTAATATACCTAACAGTTGCTGTGAATAACTGAAGAGCATTTGCTAAGTCTAAAACTGTGGGTCTGTGGGTTTTAAAGTCTTCTGATAAACTTTTAGATATATCCATGCGTAGGTTCCATTTGAAGTGCCTAGAGGGTCAGTCTGAGGCGTTGGAATTTTTCAGCAGTTCCTAAAAGATTCCTAGTATGTAGGCAACATAGAGAGCTGCTGGCCCATGACTGCAATGAGGCAATAGGCTTTGTTTTCAGTTCTTTTTTTTTTGGGGGGGGGGGGTCCGGTCTTGGGGCCTGAACTCTGGGCCTGGACGCTGTCCCTCAGCTCTTCAGCTCAAGGCTAGCGCTCTACCACTTGAGCCACAGCACCACTTCCGGCTTTTTTCCTTTTGCTTATGGGGTGCTGAGGAATCAAACCTAGGGCCTCATGCATGGAAGGCAAGCGCTCTACCACTGAGCCACCTTCCCAGCCCCTGTTGCCAGTTCTTTAGATCTCTCAATATATGTAAGGTTCTTGATATGAAATGCAGGAAACCTATTCCATTAAAAAAATGATATGGGGATTAGAGCTCAGGCCATTGTGCTTGCTAGGCAGATAGGTATTCTACCACTTGAGCCACACCTCCAAGCCCTTTTGCTCGTTTTTTTTTTTTTTTTTAGTTTTTTAGATTGGATCTCACTTTTTGGGCCAGCCTAGATAGCAATCATCCTATGTCCAACTTCTTCCATTGAGAAAGAGAGAGAGTCTTGCAACCTTTTTTTCCTGCTCTGGTCTAGAACTGCATTCATCCTAATCTAACCCTCTCAAGAAGCTATAATGACAGGCACACACAACCATTTCTCCAGTTTATTGGTTGAGGTAGGGTATCCATCAACTTTTTGCCAGGGCTGGTCTCAAATCTTGATCCTTTGGATCTCATCCTCCTGAGGACCTAGGATTGTAAATGTGAGCCATTGACACTCAGCTGTAATGTAATAAAATGAATATACCTGGTGCCAGTGTCTCATGCCTGTAATCCTAGCTTCTCAGGAGGCTAAGATCTGAGGATAATGGCTTGAAGCTAACCCTGACAGGAAAGTCTGTGAGACATCTCCAATTAACTATCAAAAAACCAAAAGTGGATTTGTGGCTCAAAGTGGTAGGGCACTAGCTTTGAGGGAAAAAGCTCAAAAGCAGTGCCTAGACCATAAGTTCAAGTCCCATGACCACACACACACACACACACACACACACACACAAATAAGCAGGATAGGTAAACAAAACACATAAGCTTATATTACAATCTATGGGCAACAAACTTGTGCTTCAGTTTTAGGAAGTTAATGGTTTTTAGACCTTTACAAATTCTTTTCTACTTGGTAAGAATTTTCAAATTAGTTAACTTTTTATTTTTATTAATATATCTTATTTCAGACCTCTGCCATACCCACTTTTTTAAAATAAATTTTTACTTGCAACGATGAATACATTTTTATGATTTATCAAATATTCAAGGTTAATTTTTGTTTTTTCTTTGAAATATGCTATCACACCTTGAAATTTTACCATGTGCCCTTGCTTTTAATTTTTTTCTCTGCATATTCATATTATGGCAGTCTTTTGAAGATCTCTTTTCCTTTAGCTCAAGTGAAGAAATAGCTGTGAATTCATGAGCAGTAACTGCTTGTTCCAGAAATTGTGCATCATTCTGATGTGCCAGACAGTGGCTGACATGCACAAATATCAAATGCTAAGAATCTTATTTGTGAGAAGGTTTTGTGTAATCAACATCAAGCTGTACTTTCTGAAATAAAGGAATATTAAATTATCTGGCAGATGGTGTGTTCTGAGGTGGGTGATTAGCCCATAGTAGTGGATGGTTATACTTTGGATAGATTAAAGTTACACATACTATATGTACATTTGCCTAAAGTTAGACATGCTATATGTACATTTGTCTATCTACTTGTGTAGTGTTACATAGTTTATTTAGATGGAGAGCTAATTTTAAAGAAGTACATTGTAAAGATTGATACACTTAGTAATTTATCTTGAGTTTTTTGGACATCACTGAAGACAAATTTATCCCTGGGGATCATTAAATGGAGAAAATTAAGAGAAAAATCTCAGATAAATACCAATGTATACCCTCAAAGACTAATTTTTGATTGTGGATATCAGAATGGAGCCCTATTTTTTCGAGTTTGATAACTTAATTTTTCTAAGCATTCTTCTATTTCTGCATTTACTCTTATTACTCATTTTGATGGGTTATTTGGAAGCAGTCACAAGCAGAGAGTAGGAAGCATTTTGTGAGATAATTAAGCACACTAGTGGGACCCACAGAAGGCAGAGAGGCTGGAGCTCAGGTATGAAGGGGAAAAGAGGCCTGGATAGAAGCTCAGGAAAAGTGGACACAGCTAGAATATGCAAGGCCATAGCAAAGACAGAATTTCAGGAAGTCATTGGAGTCTTGCCTCCCTTCCCTTCCCCTCCCTCTTCCCCTTCCCCTTCCTCTTCCCCTTCCCCTTCCCTTTCCCTTTCCCTTTCCTTTTCTTTTTGGTTCTATCGTGGGGCTTGAACTCAGAGCCTGAGTGCTATCCCTGAGCCTCTTTGTGCTTAAGGCTAGTATTCTACCACTTGAGCCACAGTGCCACTTCTGGTTTTTGAGTATGTAATTGGAGAAAAGAGTATTGTGGGGACTTCTCTGCCTTGGCTGGCTTTGAACCATGATCCTCAGATCTCAGCTAGCTAGGATTACAGATGTGAGCCACTGGCATCTGGCTTGGCTTTTCCTTTTAACTTACTTTAATAATGTTTAAGTCCAGAGCAGTCTAAAGCAATTACCTCAGATAATTTAATTTAGATTGCTATTTACCCTTTTGGGTGGAGGTGGCCACAACCTTTTGGATTCTCTTAAAAGTTTTGGACATATTCTTAGAAAATATACATATATATATGTATCCAAAATATTTCATATAATCTCATAGGGCTTACAGATATTTTTGGGTGCTGACACTGAGGCTTACACTCAGGACTTGAGTGCTGTCACTTAGTTCTTTGTTTCAAGGCTGGTGCTTTGCCACTTGAGACATAGCTCCACATCTAGATTTTTGCTGCTTAATTGGAGATGTCTCTCAAATTTATTTGCCTAGGCTGACTTCAAAACTCAATCCTCAGATCTCAGTCTTCTGAGTAGCTACAATTGTAGGTGTGATCCACGAGTGCTTGCCTAAGAAATCTTTATATAAACACTAAGAAAATGAAGGTAAGAAAGAATGCTCTAACTACTTTGGATTTACTGCTGGAATTTGCAATCATACTTAAAGAATAATCTCTTTTTGTCATATAGGCTTCAGCTAATAATAGCTACTAGAGAATGCTTTATATATGTTTATATATACATTTTTATATAATTTTTGCTTTATTAAACTATTTTCTTTTTCTACTTTTTTTTTTTTTTTTTTTTTTTGGTGATAATTGTATGTGACTTAATGAAAGGAAAGTTTTGGATCCCAAAGTACTTGTGTATTTCCCCTAGATACCTAAAGTATCTAAAGGTACCTAGTACCTAAAGTAGTTCCAGAATGCTGTCTTTGGCAGATACTTTTGCATTAAAATCCTGGCTTTCAAAATAGAGATCCCAGGAAAGGGTCAGTGCAAGGGCAGAAGCATTGTAAGATGAAGCACATTTTCAAAGAAATATATTTTGTCTTGTAGGCCTAGAGAAAAAGTATAATCAGGCAAAAATATAAAAATTAAAATCTCTAATGAGTCTTATGTTTCATAAGACTTTGTATGATAAATATAAAACTATATCTGTTTTAAAATTATATATAACAATTCATGTTTTCCTTTCTATAGTAGGATTTGTATGGAATCTTTGTAATTTTCATCCTACATCTTTTAACTTCTCTGCAGAGATTTGAACAACATCAGTTTCTAGTCAGTACTTTCAAATCAAAATTCAGAGTGAGTAAAGAAATGCTTTTAAAATGCATATTTGATGTAGTAAGTGCTTTGCAATGCTCTGAAAGCACCCGGGTCCCAGCTGCATGCATGAAAATGCATGGTGACTGCAGGCATTGTTTCTCACACAGAGAAAGCAATCTGTACCAGTCGCTGAATTTATGATGTAAATCAAATCATAGCTGTCTGATATTCAGAGATGTCACAGAAGGTTGAGGTGATCAAAAGGTTACAAATAACTTTTGCTTTCTGATTTACCTATTGCAAGACTAATTTTTTATTGCTTCCTTTTTTATTAAGATGGATGTATTTATTCTTGGAAAGATGAATCTAGTTACAAACCTTATTTTCTTATTGCCTCTTGCTAGTGTATTGGAACCATGCATATATCACTTCTTCTCATCACCATTGTATTCTGTAAGATGCTTGTAATTTGTTGTCAACAGTATTGATAAAGGGTGGGGGAGCAACGACACAGCATTCCAATTCTGTCTGTTCTTCTCTCTGTTTTGTGTTTTCTCTGAATAGTGGTGAGTTTTAGACAAAATTTTTTTTATATGATCCAGCTTATTCTTTCATTTTCAATCACATGAATTACTCAGTTTACTTGTGTTCGAAAAGATGGTTTGAGGAAAGTGTATGGTGCTTGTGAGAGGTAATTACATTCATTGTTGATGTTCATTCAGCACTGAAAGAGAAACAAAATTATTGACATAGAGCCAGCTTCTAAGCAGCTTATGCTCTAATATACAAATTTACCCTTGTAATAACCATGCTAGTGTGTATTTATGGAGTACTTCCATTTGCTGGGTAATATGTTGTATGCTTTACTTAATGTAGTAGTTAAAATATTTGCGACTCTAAAAATGAGAAGACGCCAAAGAATATCATCTATGCTGCTAAGTTAAAATAAAAAAAACAATGAGAGACTACAAATGCTAATGGCCAAAGGAGGATGACCTGGTTGTTTCATTTATTTTGATTCCCATCTTTGGAAGCAATGTTATTCACATAAGAAGGCAGATTATAGACTAGCCCAGGATTTAGGAAATTTTTATTTAAAAAATTTCCTGTCTGGACACAAAGTTTACTTCTTTCTTAAATAGAAAGGGAAGAATGACATCATTCTTCATTTATCTTTTCCATTTTTCTTTATGAGATAAAATAAGAGGACTCTTTTTATGAGCCCAAAAGCCATTTAAGATTGGCTTAGAATTATTAGAAGTTAAGAGCCATTTTTACAGCTATTGATAGAGTTTGGCTTCACCTTTGCTCTTGTGCATGCTAAGGTTAGGGCTTTAGAGGCTGCATGACTTAATATAACTTCAGCTCTGTTTGGTATTTAATCTGATCTCATTTTATAGATAGAGAAACTGACTAAGAAAGATTAATTCTCTTGTCTGGGATCTCATGCTTTGTTGCAGATCAGGAATGTAAATTTAGAGTTCTTTCCACTTCATTCTTTGCTTTTCCATAACTATCTTATCTATTTTTAGTTTTATCTGATATAATGACAAGGCCTCATATCAACAAACTATTCGAATGATGCTCTTATATAAAACTAATAATGATGTTTCTGTGCCACACTTGTGTTATTTTTTTTTTTTAAATTACAGACTAATGTTAGTTTTCAAGTGAGCAAGTTAATTTTATGGTCATCTCATCAATCATTTTAAATAAAGGATAGTCAACTGTTCATAACTCAAATAGTAGATTTGGGAATAAGTAAATTCTGAATCATAACCATCCTCTCTCCTCCCCTCTTCTCCCTTTATATCTGATCACTTCCTTCCCTTCCCTTCCCTCCCCTCCTCTTCCCTCCTTTCCTCTCCCTTTCTCTCCCTTTTCCTTTAACTTTAAAATTTTTCCCTCTCTCCCTCTCTCTTATCAGTATAATTTCCAATTTATGCTTTTATAAATTGTGTATTTCTTATTTATCTTGGCCTTTCTCATTTGGCTGTATTTGAAATGAGCATACCCAAAATGCAGTAAGTGAAAGGAGAAACAAAATAAAAATCTTGAATAATTTACAAATCAATTCTTGAATACATCATGAGTGAACTATACTTAGCCTTATGACATTTTAAATGTGCCAATTATAATATTTTAAATAGGAAAGTACTTTATTTTCTGTCATACCCAAATTAGCTTTTATATTATTTAATACCATTTATTTTAGAACAAGACTATGGCCCTTCCAACATTTGTTTTCTGGTTTTATGCTTTCTAGTTCATTATGTGTTGTGTTACTCTGACATACCTAATGTTAACTTTTTTAGTTTTTGTTGGTTATGGGGCTTGAACACAGGGCCTAGGTGTTATTTCTGAGCTCTTTTACTCAAGACCAGACCTTACTTGGAGCTCCAGCACTACTTCTGGTTTTTTGGTGGCTAACTGGGGATAAGATTCTTCTGGACTTTCCTGCCCAGGCTGACTTTCAATGAGACCTTCAGATCTCAACCTCCTGAGTAGTTTCAGGTGTGAGCCACCAGCTCCTGGCTACTGTTAACTTTTGTTTATTACCATAAAAACTTCAGAATTTGATCATGGTTGACTTGATCATTCTGGTTTGGGGTTAAAGTTATGGTTGTTTTGCATAACTCAAAACAGATTATCATGTTTAAAAGGGTTCCATGGTAGCCTTTTTCTTCCCTTTGGTATAGTAAGGGGTCGGAATGATTAGGGGATAATTTAGAAGAAGAATATTGTAAAGAAGTTCAGTGCTTTAGTATCATAAACATCATCACTTTTCTTCTTTAACATTTATAGATGCCATTAGCTGGAGAATTAATGCTTATCCTATTCAATACTCCGTTTATGCCAATATAGTCCTTATGAGAAGAATGACTATAGCAACACTAATGGCAGTTCCTTTTCTTACCTTTTTATTTGAAAGTTTTAACTAAACATGACCTACTGAACTTTCAGCTTAACAAGTTTATTTGATGTGATATGCATGAGTGGCTTTAGGATTTATAATAGTTGCTTCTTTGTATCTGTGGCAGCTAGAGTGAAAGCAGATTCTAGACAGGTTTGACAGCCAAAGGGCTTGGGATTTGGAAACATAGATTTTGTGATTTGGCATAAAAAGTTGCTTGGAGCCACCCCTTAGCAGTGGTGACAATCTGGCAGTTAGAAATAGCCTGTGCTTTAACAAGCAGGAGGCTGCCAGCCTGTGAAGTGAGTACATGATAGAGCAGGTGAGCTTGAGAAAATAAAGAGAGAGTGGTATTAATATCCAGAAAGTGTGTAGTAGTGTTATAGAGGTGTTTAACACCAGTGTTGTATTTCAGTGTGATAGACCCACTGTATTTTTCTGTTTTTAACAAAGAAAAACAATATCAGACAATTTCCTACCCTTAGCATCCCTTTCCTCTCCAGTGATTTTTACTTATAACATTTCTCATCTTGGCTACACATTAGAATCACCTGTAGAGTTTCTAGAAAAATTGCTAGTGCATGAACACCTTTCCCAGAAACTGCAGGACAATAGACCTAGGTATTGGTAAGAGCACCAAAGATAATCAGGCAGGTAATCAAGGTTGAGTAACAGTGTACTATAGGTGCACATAATAATTTTTGTGGAATTATTAAGTCTGAGTTGGGCCTTGAGAATTTTCACTTACAAGTACCTAGGCAATGCTGATATATTGATAGAGCTGCATTGAGAATTATCAAGAAGGCAGTCTTTAAAAAATTATTTGAAGACGGGAATATAGCTTAGTGGTACAGATGTTAGCTAGCATGTGCAAGACCTTGTGTTTAATCTCTAGCACCACAAAAATAAATTAACCAATTAAAAATCATTTGACATAGTGATGGTTATATGCCAAATACACACATATATATGTGCATGTGTGTATGTGTGTGAATATATATATATATACGCATACATACCATATATACATATAGACAAACTATATATATACAAACTGTATATATACATATACATATATATGTTATATATATACCTACACACATGTATATATTGTTTAAAAATTAAACTTACTTGGTTGATGGTGGCTTATGCTACTTAGGAGGCTGAGATCCAGAAGTTGATGGTTTAATGCCAGCCTGAGAAGAAAAGTCTCCTAGACTCCATCTCCAAATAAACCATCAAAAAGCAGGGCTGGAGGCATAGATCAAGTGGTAAGAATACCAGTCAAGCAAGCAAGTCTAGCAAGTATGAGGCTCTGAATTCAAACCCCAGCACCACCAAGGGAAAAAAATAAGCTTAAATAATGTTATGTATATGTTTCCTTTTTGTGTTTAAAACCATAGATACTTAAGTATTGTTAGAATGTTTTTTATATTGAACATTTAAAGTCTTACTCTCTTTGGAGAAAGATTAATATCAATAGTAACTAAAAATGTATTAGGATTTAACAGTTTGAAAATATTTTACAGTTACAGGTTTGTGTGTGTGTATGTGTGCATGTGTGTGTGTACGTGTGTGTGTGCATGTGTATCAGTACTGGGACCTGAAGACAGAGTCTGTGTAGTTCTTTAGCTTTTTCATTAAGGTTGATGTTCCACTTGAGCCACAGCTCTACTTCTGGGTTTTTGGTGGATTAATTGGAGATAAGAGTTTAATGGATTTTCCTGCCAAGGCTATCTTTGAGCCACGATACATAGATCTCAGCCATCTTACCTATTCTGGGCCCTCACAGAATCACGCACTGAGATGAAGGCAGAAAGCGAGAAATAGAGACTGAGAGATGGTACTTAGATGCTTGGAATTAGGTAGGAAAAAAAAAATGGAACCTTCCTGGTATGGAGATAGAATAGTAAGAGGATGGTGAGATGGCATGAATGCAGGACTCAAGAGAAGGATTTGAGAGAGCAACTCAATTCAGCAGCTTGGCCAGAATTAGAACTATTCATTTGTAGAGTCTGGTCTCAAATTTGGATTCTGGGTCATAGTTGTCATTGTTGCCCTCCTCCACCACCTCTACCTTCCCCTCCTCTCTTCCCTCTTCCTCCCCCTCCTCTTCCCCTCTCCTTTTCTTACCCCCTCTCCCTCCTTCTGCTTTCTCCTTCCCCCTCCTTTATTCCTCCTCTTCCCTCCACCAAATAGATAAAAGGAAACCAAGAGTCAGTTCTAATGAACCAACTCTGCAATTAGTGCAGGAAATGATAGTTTTGTGACATTATGAATCCTAGAAAAAGTCTCTAGATGAGGTTGGCATTTTGTTAGATATTGAGAATGTGTATCCTGAAATGACAGCTTCCAGTGTAACTTTCTATGTTTTTCAGAAATCATCCTCAGCCTTTGATCACTGTCCTGGAACACAGACCTGATTGTTGGCCAGTACTTTTGCAGCAGCTGACAGCCTTTTTCCGGCAGTGCTCTGAAAGGTAATATAAAATATGATAAATGAACGAGACAGATGGATATATATTAATTTTAGAGCTATAATTTAAAAAAAAATTAAAAAAGTGCTATGATTATAATGTTTTCTCATGAAGAAAAGAGAATTCAAGAGCTAGTTGTAGTTTTTCTATTTTCTTATTATAAGAAAAATAATCTGGTTCATTGGTTGTTGAAATATTATAAGAAAAGCTGTTATTAAAGTAAATATTGGTTAGTGGTTAGGAAAGTTGATTAGGAATATACAGCAAATTGTCACATCATATGTATAGGAAGTAGATTCTTCTCCCTCTGAAAAATCACTAATGATTTAACCTAACTATTGGAAACCTGCCAACTGGGATTAAGTAATCTTGTCATATGTGATCATATAGTTACCAGATATAAATTAGCTTGGTGTCACCAAGGCCTTCTGATGGGCCTCAGAGCTACTCTCCTTTTTCTGTTCACTACATGGTACCGATTCAAGTTCTCATCATCTCTTGTAGCTGTTGCCACTTCTTCCTAGTTGTGATCTCTGCCTACACTCTCATCCATTCCCTAAATGTTCATTAAAGTAATTTATCAGGAGAACAAGTCTTACTATATCACTGTTTTGCTTAGCTCTTTGTACCTGTAGTTTTCAACTGTGTTTGCAAATATGGGCTATGCTGGAGAATGCCTGCACTGCTTCAGCTCTGTTTGTATAGACCTTACCTATTGATGTCTTATGCAAGCTTTCTATGGAAAACAAACAAATAATTGTTTCTGAAGCTGTCTGAAACTTTCTTGACTGTAGGATAAAATCTAATGTCAGGTTCCATTTATGATAGATTCTGACACGTGTCACTAGTTTTGTCTTCTCTGCATTCATCTGATTAATTTATGCTTTAAAAATGCACTGATTTACTTTTGGTTCTACACAAGAAGCAGTGCTGCTCTCTTTTCTTGCTTTGGCTTGTTAGTGTCTCTCTTGAATCTTACCCTATTCCCATCCTAAGTTTTCTATGTTAAGCCTTTTTTTTTTTTTTGGTTGGTCGTGGGCCTTGAACTCTTGGCCTGAGCGCTGTCCCTCAGCTCTTCAGCTCAAGGCTAGCACTCTACCACTTGAGCTACAAGCACCACTTTCGGTTTTCTGGTGGTTTGTTGGAGATAAAGAGTTTCACGGACTTTCCTGCCCAGGCTGGCTTTGAACCTCGATCCTCAGATCTCAGCCTCCTGAGTAACTAGGTTTACAGGCATGAGCCACCGGCGCCCGGCTCTATTTTAAGTCTTTTTGTTTAGATTCTCTGCCTAGTAAGTCTTGCTTACTACAAGCTCAATTTGGTGTCTCTCTGTGTACTTTCATATACACAGTTGTGATTTGTAACATCATTGCATTTATGACCTGATCCTATAGTTATTCTATATTGACTGTGGAGTCTGCTAGAGGACGAGGACTATGTTTCATTAGTCTTTGTTTTAGTAATGCTTAGAGCACTTTATTTTCTTTGCTTTCCTTCTTCCTCTTTTCTTCTCCCTTCCCCCTTCCCCTTTCCTTTCATTTTCCTTTTCCTTTTTTGTTTGATTTTGAGATCGGATTTTACTATGTAGCTCAAGTTGGCTTGGAGCTATGCAGTCCAGACTGGTCTTTCACTTGTTTTCCTCTGCCTCAGCTTCCCAAATGCTAGGAATACAGGTGTGCATTACCATCCTTGGATGCCTCACATATTTCTAGGTGGTTATATATGTTGAGTTTCTGTAAATTAGGCTCATGTATTGCATAGCCTGAGTAGTAGCTGAAGAATGTCTTACAAAACACACACACACACACACACACACACACACACACACACACACACACACACACACACACACACACACACACACACACACACACACACACACACACACACATCCTACAGAAGATTGTCCCCAGAATCTTGAACATGCCTTCCTAAAATTTATTGTATGTTGGGGCAGGGTCTTGATAAATTGGTATATTGTAAAAAATTTTGCTGTTATGCCAAGTTTGTCATTAAGGTTGATTTTAGAATAACTTTTAAGAATGCATCTCTTTCCAATGCTTTAGTTAGTTGACAAGTAATACGTCTTCTGTTTCATTATTTTTATGTCAAGGGAATATTGGGATGGGACAGGGGAGTAGTTATTTTAAGGAAATGTGTCTAGATTGTCATATGGAGAGAAGACCATTAGTTGATTCTGTTTTATTTTACTGACATCTCTTTTGTTTCTTTTTTTAAAATTTAAATTCTCAGGTGTCACAGGATGCTATCTAGAGTCATTTAGAAGTTTTAAAGTATTTTATTTTTATTGTCAAAGAATAATTTCATTGTCCAATTTTTATTTTTACACTATGAAATTATTCTTTGTATGAAATTAGCAATTCTGTCTGTATTTTTTCAGCAGACAACTTGTTTTCCTGAGATTTAATTTTAAAAGTAATTAACTTAGTTTAAGTTGTTGTTTAGAAGAAAATGTGGGGATGATGGTAATGGAGAATATGAGTAGTGATTCACAACTGTGCAGAAGGTAAAATCATTGTAGTGGTAACCTGAAGTCTCATTCTTTTTGGGTTAGGAATTGGTATTAAAACTATTTATGTTCATATTTAAGTATTTGTATGGCTTCAAATGTCAGTATTTCCTTATGCTAGATTTTTGGGTTTTCTGTTTTGTTTTAATGCCAGTCCTGAGGCTTGAACTCAGGGCCTGGTTGTTATCCCTGAGCTTTTTTTTCCCCTCAAAGGCCAGTGTTCTACCACTTGATCCACAGCTCTACTTTTGGCTTTTTTTCCTGGTCAATTGGAGATAGGAGTCTTGGGCTGGGAAGGTGGCTCAGTGGTAGAGTGCTTGCCTTGCATGCATGAGCCCCTGGATTCTATTCCTCAGCACCACATAAGCAGAAAAAGCTAGAAGTGGTGCTGTTGCTCAAGTGGTAGAGCGCTAGCCTTGAGCTGAAGAGCTGAGGGACAGCGCCCATGCCCAGAATTCAGGCCCCATGACTGACAATAAATAAACAAATAAATAAAAAAGAAAAATAAAAAAGACTCTTACAGAGTTTCCTGCCTTGGCTAGCTTCAAAGTGTAGTTCTTAAATCTCAGCCTCCAGAGTAGCTAGGATTATAGGCATGAGTTGCCAGCACCCTGCAGCATTATTTTTATGAATTAAGTTTTACAATCATTTATTAAAGGCCTGTATTGTTAAGCTTTCACTTTTGCCTGAAAGGAACTTAGAATTGTGTAAGTGGACAACAATATCATGGACTTGAGACCTGGATAGTTTAAAGTTATCTCCTCTAACATAAATAATTTCCCAGCTGAGGGAGCTAGGAAGACCAGTACATGACTTACCCCAGGTTATTTTGTGAGTCAGTCGTAGAATTGACCCCAAAGTCAGTACCTTTAGCTTGGCTTTTTTTCACTTACAGTGGGCTCTCTACTACTTGAGTCATAGCTCCAGTTCATCTTTTTTGCTGGTTAATTGGAGGAACAGTCTCACAGACTTTTCTGCCCAGACTGGCTTTGAACCTTGATTCTCCAGATCTCAGCCTCCTGAGTAGCTAAGATTATAGGTATGAGTCACTGGTGCTCTGCCAAGATTCAACTTGTTGACTTTCATTTTAGGTCATTTCTAGTATGTCTTTGTTAGTGAGGAACATCAATAAAAAACTTGTCTGTAGATACAGGCACAGTTGTTCCCATTTAAAATTTTCTTAATCACTTTGGGATTTCAGATTGTCTATTTTATTATTTTTCTTTTTCTATGTAAGCTCTGGCAATTTCATACCCCTCTGGAATGATAGCTAATCATCAGATACCAAACAGGATATGTATGATACAGAATCAGGATAGATTAAGTCAAGGATATCTTAAAATAGCGTATTTTTCTGGAGAAATACAATATCATACTCCTGATGTCAAATTGTAATGACATTTGAAAATGTATGTGAACCTTATATTTCACTTTGAAGATTTCAGAGTAGAAGATAATCAGTAAGGTATCTGTGGATAATACTGACACCTAGATAGTATTTATTTGGGAAATACAGTCTTAGAAATAGATGGGGACTGATATCTTACATATCTTTTCTGAAAGCTTTTGCTTCATTCCAACCTATATACACATCATCTGATTCCTTTATCCGTGAAAAATTTTCTAAAGTTTCCTATTTCAGTCATAATTATGAATCCCAAACTTCTCTTTTGATCTTTATAGTTTGTGTATTTGTGCTTACAATTTTAAAAGTTTGCTCAAGTCATGAGCTCCAAAGAGCAGGAAATCTGTTTTTGTTTTGTGGCTTTTTTCCAGCTCAAGAATGAATGACTGGCATACTGTAGGTGGTCTATAAACCTTGCAAAGTGAATAAATGAAAATGTGAATAAAATTAAATCTTCTTAGTCTGGTAACTTCAAAATATTAATTGTGTTTGAAACCACTTTGCTATGGAATATATACTAATAAAAAATTATGTAGTCTTCTACCTCCCTCCTCCTCTTTCTTTTTCCTAATTTTTCCTTCCTTCCTTCCTTCCTTCCTTCCTTCCTTCCTTCCTTCCTTCCTTCCTTCCTTCCTTCCTTCCTTCCTTCCTTCCTTCCTTCCTTCCTGTTGGCCTGTCTGCCTTCCTTTCTTCCTTTTCCTGTCTGCCTTCCTTTCTCCCTCCCTCCCTCCCTCCCTCTCTTCTTTTCTCCCTTTTTCCCTTCCTTCTTCCCTCCTTCCCTTTCCCTCTCCTTCCCTCCCTGTCTCCCTTCCTCCCTGTCTCCCTTCCTCCCTGTCTCCCTTTCTCTCTTCTTCTCTTCCTTTTTTCCTTCCTTCCCTGCCCCACCCACCCCCCCCCCCCCTTTTTTTTTTTTTTTTGGTGAGACTTGCTCTGTTCTCTGGGCTGGCCTCAAACTCAAGATCTTCCTATTGTTACCATCCAAGTACTGTAATTACAGGAGTGTGCTATCATTGTGGGCTTGTATACTTCTTAAGAATTGATAGTTTGGCTTAATATTGGCTTGTATCATATTTAATAAATGTTAACATTAAAATAAATATAATCATGTTTAATTGGTTTATACTAATTTTAAAACTATATCTTAGTGTAACTGAATGAATGGCGAATCTCTTTGAAAGCTTACTGTATATAGTTGTTGATACACCAGTAAGCAGGAATCCAAGGTCCATCCCTCATTTGGCTTATAGTCTGGTAAGTGATATAGATATTAAACATGCAATCGCAATAAAGACATTGCACTGAGGAAGCACACAATGGAGACTTGACCAAAGACCACCTGTCAGGAAAAAACTTCAGAAAATTATAAAGTGGAGACCTTGAAGAATGATAGAAACTGGACATAGTTGAAGGCAAGAAATAGGAAGGGAGGAAAGGGAGACTATCATAGTTAGTGGGGAACAGTAGTGAGAAGGCTTAGAAGACCTGAAATTTAATGAGGTCGGTGGAGAGAAAAGTGCAAGACACCAGGCTGGAATTCAGCCAGCTAGTTTGTTTCAAGGACAACCTGTTTTAAGCTGGTTAATGATAGTATCTTTTTGAAACTCATTCTGACATGTTAGTGGTGACTTTGAACTAGGAGTTGCTATGGCATAATGAATTCTAGATAGTTATGATAGATATGGAAACACATATAAGTATGTAGAGTTTTCCTCCTTCGAATAGGAAATTCTTGTGAGAAGGGCTTTGCCAATTACTTTACCCATCTCTCCTATCATATCTCTATTTATATAAGGGGGATAATTCTTTTTGTTTCTTAGGGTTTTGGTAATGTAAATGAGTTTCAAGACAAAAGTGCAATAATTTACCCACTGTGAAGGCTAACATGTTAACAAATACAGTGCCCCCTTTCCATGGAGGAATAATATTTCAAGACCTTCAGTGAATGTGTGAATCACAGACAGTACCAAAGTCTGTATGTACTATACCTTTTCCTATAATTATGTATTGGTTTTTCATTCCTACACCGACATACCTAAAGTTGGATAATTTCATAAAAGAAAGAGGGTCATTAGCTTTGTTCTTTTTACAGTTGTGAAACTGCCTCTGCTTGGTTCTTGTCAAGTTTTAACAGTGGATGGTATTATGGAGGTGCTAGATACATGACCAGAGAAAAATTTAAGGGTCAGGCTCAGGCTTTTGTAATGATGTCTCCCTGAGAAAAATAGCTCCCCTGAAAACCATTAGTGACCAAAGGACTTATAACTAGGCTCCACCTCTTAAAGGTACCACCATCTTTATACCACTGAACTCTAGAGGACCCAGTCTTTAACATATGAACACTTGGAGGATAAACCATATCCAAACTGTAGCAATAGTCATACTTATGCTCAGATATACTATATTAATTAGGCATACAAGTAAGAGATTAGCAACAATTGAGATGGGGATAGTGGCACATGCCTATAGACTAAGGACGCTGAAGCAGGAGATCATTCAACTCCTGAAGTTAAGGGCCAGTCTGGGCAATATAATGAAACCTTGTTAGGCTTAATAAAGAAGACAGAGAAAAAAGGATTTTAATAATTTAACATAGATCTTGATAAACTTAGCATACATATTTTTCTTTAGTAAACTGAAAACTGTATCTTATTCATTTAAAGAAATGGTTTACAGTTTCTCCTGGGCATTTCTGAATGCCAGAATGACTGTTCAGATGCTTTGTTTTCATTACCAAGTAAAACGAATACTTAAACCCAGCATTTCAATATCATGAAAATGGATCTGATAACCTAGGTGATTATTAAGTGACTAATGAATGAAGTTGGTATACAGCATGGATGTACTTCACAAAGGGATGATTCATGTCTTGGGAGCAACAGAGTGGGACACTGTGAAATTTCATCATGCTACTCAGCAGGGAGTACAATTTAAGACTTATGAAGTTTCTTTTTCTCTGGAACTTTGCATTTAATATTTCCAGGTTGTGGTTGTCTGAGGTTAAGTGAAATTGTAAAAAGAAAAATTATGGTCAGGAAGAGAAGATACTATAAATTTAACTGTCATACTCATCTTAAGATTGTATAGGTTTGTTTTACCTGTAGAGTTTTTTCCAAAAAAATGCATGCCTGTGTAATGCTAGGCAGAGGTGTCTAACATGTGTAATTCTGAAAACATTCTCAGATGATTCTGATGTTTACAAATGATGGTCTTTGTGTTGTAGATGTTCTAATATGTAAAAGGAGACTCTTAGTCCTGGTTTATGGTCTCCTATGATTGAATCATTTCCTTCAATTGTTTGGCATAGATCTAGTTAAGTCATAGTGGAATAGCAGAATCAAAAGTTACACTTGACAGTATGGGAGTTTATAATATGATTTAAATTGCAAATTGATACTTACTCACTTAGCTACTTGTTAGTGTATTTAACTCAGTGACTGATGGATGCATTATTTGACATGCAGGTCAGAAGCTTCATGTATCCAAATAATGGCACCGTTTCTTTGGTACCTATACTGTGAACCATTTCAATTACAAGAATATGCTAATCTTCGACCTGCTTTGCTAAAAGAGTTACTTCAGCCCAGGGTTCCTTGTGATAAAGCACAGCCATCAGTATTGAAACAAGAGATACTTCGAATGTTTTGTGACATGATTCCTTGTTTACAGGTAAGGTCTTTTTTTCCTCTGTCCTTCTCTGATGTAGTATCAGCACCAGTAAGTGTTGATTATTGTTTTTAATACATAAAATATTTCTGAGTCTTATATAATTTGCCAAATTCAGAGACAATTCTGGTTTTAGAAATGCTTCCAATCTTTTAGAGAAGATGAAGTAACCAAAATCTAGATTTGAGAATAGTTGGTCTGTTAATTAAATTCACAGACATGTAACTCAACATAGTCAATTGTGGGATTAGTAGGAATTCAAACTTTTTTCCTTATCAAAGAAAATGTCTGTGCCCTGCTTAGTTTTTCCTTGTTCTCTGTACCTCTTCATGCAAATTAAAAAAAAAAAAAGGTATATTTTAGGCAGATATGCTCAGAGATGAAAAACATGGCCAGCTTCAACCTGTCTCCTTATGACATATGTGAAGGAGTCTGTTCTTAAGAAGCCCACAGTATAATAAATAGTTAGGACAAGTGTGTGTGTGTGTTTGTGTGTGTGTGTGTGTGTGTGTGTGTGTGTGTATGTGTATGAATATATATATTCTTATTATTCAAAATTCAAAAGTAGATGGTTTGAAGTTTATTCCGAGAGACATGTCTTAGAGTGCAGATAAAAAAAAAACAAACAAAAAACTAGTTGTGATTTAAGTGTAGTGGTTTATTTCTCAGGCTGTCCTGTTCCAAGGTTAAGGTTAGGCCATTTACCTAGAATCTGAGCATCATGCTGCTAAGCTGATGGAGGGAATCTGTGAATGTATTTCAAAGTGATCACTTCAGGTCACAGATGACCTGTTTTGAGTTTGTGTTAGCAAGGAATGAGTAGAGTGAATCTTTCCTTTGTGACTCGTAAATAGGCTTTCCTGTAATCAAGACAGAGAAAAGTTAATTAAAATGAATTCTCTGGTGGGCTTTCCAAAGCTTTTGTTTTCTGTGGGCAATAAAGCAATGTGTCTTGAATTAGAGTACATTTTTTTTCACCTTGTGTCCACATTGTTCTGTGCTCTTTGACGAATGTTTGTCTTTATCTTTATGAAAAGCTGAAATATTTGTAGAAATGAACTCTGTAGAATATTTCTGGAACTCTTTGGCTTGTTTCTATAAGTGAGATGTTATAAAGAGAGAAACATTGGAAAGCAGTGGGACTAGTGACATAAATATGTTTAATTACTTAACAGATCAGATTTATTAGAAGAAAATCAGAGAGTTAAAAGGGGTCCTAGAGACGGAGCTTCTTTTTTATTTTATTGTGAAAATACTGTACAGAGGGGTTACAATTACATGAGCAAGATAATGAGTACATTTCTTACCAAGCATTGTAGCCTCCTCCTTTGTTTCCCTTTGCCATCCCTTCCCATCCTTCCCCTGCCCCTCCCAATCCTCCCGCTCCCCCCCCCCCCCCCACCAAAGTTGTAAAGTTCATTTTCCAAATAACAATGTGTACATCTCATTGTTGCAATGGGTCTACCTGCATCCCTATTTAAACGATTTGTTTTTTCCCTTCCCCTCCACAAATTATACCGACATCAAATACAGTGAAAGCAGAGGTTATACTGTGGGGGAGGGACATACAAAGCAACAAAGAAATCATCTTATAAATGTAGAAAAAAGAAAAAAACCATTTGAATACATATCTTAGGGTTCATTTCCCTAACATCACCTTATCTGACCTTTTCTGCATGACTCAGACATATACTAGATATTGCAAATAAGGGAAACCATGGGACCTATGTTTCTTTGGGCCTGGCTTACTTCACTTAATATAATTTTTTCCAAGTCTTTCCATTTCCTAACAAATGGGGCAATGCCATTCTTTCTGATGGAGGCATAGAATTCCATTGTGTATATATACCACATTTTCTTGATCCATTCATCTGAGACTTAGTTTCTTACATATTACATGTTATTCCTATCCTCAATTTCCCTTTATTCCCCACACCCCCTCCTGACCCCTTTCCTGTACCTTTTTTTTAATTGTTTTTTTTTTTTTATTGTGAAAATACCATACAGAGGGGTTACAATTACATGAGCAAGGTAATGAGTACATTTCTTATCAAGCATTGTTGCCTCCATCTTTGTTTCCCCTTACCATCCCTGTGTCCCCTCTCACCCCCCCCCCCCCCAAGTTGTAAAGTTCGTTTTTCAACAGAACATCTTGTACATCTCATTGTTGCAATGGGTCCACCTGTATCCCTATTTAAACAATTTGTTTTTTTCCCTTCCCTCCCCAAATTATACCACATCAAATATAGTGAAAACAGGGGTTATACCATGGGGGAAGGACATAAAAAGCAAAAAAAAAATCATCTTATAAATATGTTAAAAACAATAGCAAGCAAGAAAAGCCATTTGAGTCCTTATCTTGGGGTTCATTTTGCCTAACATCAACTTATCTGACCGTTTCTGCAAATAAGAGTTATAAATAAGTTATTGCAAATAAGAGAAGCCATGGGTCCTATGTTTCTTTGGGTCTGGCTTACTTCACTTAAGATAATTTTTTCCAAGTCTTTCCATTTCCTAACAAAATGAAAATGTCATTCTTTCTGATGGAGGCACAGAATTCCATTGTGTATATATACCACATTTTCTTGATCCATTCATCTACTGAGGGGCATCTGAGTTGGTTCCATATCTTAGCTATGGTAAATAATGCTGCAATAAATATAGTTGTGCTGGTAGCTTTAGTACGGTCTTGTTTGTGATCATTCGGGTAAATGTCCAAAAGTGGGATTGCTGGGTCATAGGGAAGCTCTATGTGGAGTCTTTTGAGGAACCTCCATACTACTTTCCAAAGTGGTTGAACAAGTTTACACTCCCACCAACAATGCAGTAGGGTTCCTTTCTGTCCACATCTCCTCCAGCATATGTTGTTATTAGAGTTCTTGATTATAGCCATTCTAACTGGGGTGAGGTGGTATCTCAGTGTTGTTTTGATTTGCATTTCTTTTATGGCTAGGGAGGTTGAACATTTCTTCATGTGTCTATTGGCCATCCTTCTTTCCTCTTCAGAGAAGTTTCTCTTTAAGTCTTTATCCCATTTATTTATTGGGCAGTTGTTTCTTTGAGGATTTGTTGTTGGGGGATTTAATTTTTTGAGTTCCAGGTATATTTTGGATATGAGACCCTTGTCCATTGTATAGCTAGTAAAGATCTTCTCCCAATCAGTGGGCTTTCTATTGATCTTGCTAGCTATGTCCTTTGCCATGCAGAGCTCTGCAATTTCATGCAATCCATTTGTCCAACCTTTCTTTGATTTGTTGTGTTTCTGGGTCTCTATTAAGAAAATTTCGACCTGTGTCAAGGGGACCTAGGGTTTCTCCTATTCTTTCCTATAATGTTTTCAGAGTGGCTTTTTTGACTCCGAGGTCTTTGATCCATTTGGAGTTGATTCTGGTGCCTTCCTGTACCTTTCTTCTTTTTCTGGTACTGGAGATAGGAGATAGAACCTGAGACCTTATGCTTGCTGGGCATGTGTTCTTCCACTTAAGCTAGGCCTTTAGTCCATTAAAAAAAAAAGAATGAAATTGTTTTTGAGGTAAGGTTTCATTAACTCTGTGTGGCTTAGAACGCTTGATCCTTTTGGCTCTGTCTTCTGAGTAGTTTGGGATTTCATATGTGGACTGCCACACCCAGCTACAGTTATTTCTTATACTAAGAAATGACCATCCCATGAGTAATTGAAGTTTTAGTGACAAAGATACTATTTTGGAAAAAAACTAATTTTCTTTTTCTTTAGGAAATACTTCTGTTGGTCTTCATTTAAAGAATTACCTATCTTTATTCTTCCTATAACAAAACAAAATAAGCATTAAAAAGCCTATTTATTTGCATCTTATCTTGTCTTTTTCTCTTTTACTTCCATTCTTTCTTCCCCGCCTCTCTCTGTCTTTTCTTAATCACTTTCTTTACTTTGTATGAAATGGTTTCCAGATTTTTCACTGCCCTTACCAGAAATTCTCTAGTTTATTGGGGCTCAGAATGTGCTACCATGGGGTTTTCTCGGAACTGGATGTAGTACTGTAGGTATAGATATGGTCTGACCCATACTAAACACTGGGGTAGAACCACCTTTAATTTAAAACAAAAATATTTTTTGAAGTAATTTGTCACCTTATAGATTTCTGATGAGAGAATAAGTGAAATTCCTATCCACTTTTTCCTTGACTAATTGCTGTTCTATTTTATATTTGTGAATTATCTTTTTTATTTTAAATATCATTCATGTCATCTCACATAATATCCATTTCACATGTTCTATTTCTACATTAAAGTAGAATGTTATCTCTAAATTGTTCTTAAGAATTTGATGTTAATGATTAGAGAGCTCTTATGCTATTTTGATGAAGTTATCTTTTGATTTTTTTCTTATGGATAGCTTCATGATGCACAAAAAATCCAGTCATGGAAATATGTCATGAAATAAATATCAAGCTTTTATATTCAACCCAGCTCTTTTCTCAGTGACCTTTGCATGTTTCTACTTTATGTTTGCAAAAGAATAAAATAATTTAGTTATTGGGCTATTTATGTTTATTTATAACTTAATATTTTTTGCCATTTCTTCTTGATCTTTTAATATCTTTTTTTCTCATTTGCTAGGAACTAATTTTTCTCTCTGTATAAATTATAGCAATTTGGGGTTATTTTGGTGGTAACTACTGGTGGAACCATAGGCTTTCCTCTTGATGAATTTAACAGACACAAGAATCCTGATTGAAGCAGATGGTTCATTGTTTATATTCTCTGGGAAATGCCAGTGTGTCTGTGAGCAGTACCATACCCTTAGTACCAACTCCAGAATTTTGATCAGAACAGCTGGGTTTGAATTGAACTGGGATTTTCGAGAGCATCCAATTCCTTTCTATCTAATTCATTAGCTTGTTAAGAAGACTCTCAACGATTTGAATATGGTCTTTCATTACATTGTCCACATACAGAAATTCTGCCTACCTATAGCTTACGGATGAAGGGTTTAGCAGTGCCTTAGAATAGAATATTGACTCTTATTGCAACGTATTTATGTATTTTGTTTTTGTTTTTAGTTTGAAAGCCAGCCCTTTTTGTATGTATGTATGTATGTATGTATGTATGTATGTATGTATGTATGTATTGTTTGCTTCTTAGGTTCTAGACCCAGATCGTACTCTGTACCTGTTGACTTTCTTCATTGGCTAGTGCTCTACCAATTGAGCCATTCCTCCAACCCCCCCAGCCCCCGGCTTTATGTTTTTTGACCACATTTTCACTGTAAAAAAGAGAGTTCATATAGAGAATTCAAAACTAGCTTTTGATTCATTCCCTTCAACAGTCACTTTTATGTAACTTTTCTCAAGACATTTGTACTCAGAAAAGCAAGAAAAATAAAAGAAAAATTTGTTCTAGGCAAGAGTAACAAAAAACAGGCAGGAGTTACATTTTGATTAGATAAAAGATGTATAGCTTGACACTTCATGAGTTAAGTACTTTGCTTTATTGCCTTGAAGTCTTTATAGGTTTAGAGAAAATTATTTATTGAAAATGTTTATAGCTTAAAATTATCCAATCATTTTGTATCATTTTAATGTAATATAAAAACTTTCTTCAACAGATGAAAGATCTGACACAGACCACAGAAGTGATGCTGTTTATCGAGGAAGTGTATTTAAGCCTTTTGCGTCATCCTGTTTTCTGGAAAATTCAGCTTATCCAGCTGACTCTTCAGCTGTTATGTGTCTGTGAAGTCAGCTTAAAGATAACTGGAGAATGCTCATCTTTAATTCAGCTTTTAGAGCACAGCATTGGAGTTCTGAAGGAGGTAAGGTTAGAAAGACATTTTAATGTATCATTTATCACAAAATCTTTCAGTAGCTGTGTGGTTGTACTTATTATTGCATATGAGAGGTGGTTTGATATAGTACTATTAGATCCACTACTAAGTACTACTACTAATGTTATTTATTATGAAAAAGAATTCTTAAATATTTTTTTGGTAGCATTACTGTGGTATTTTTTTCATATGCAACTATTGAATAATTGCTGTATTCCAGGCCTTGTGAAATGCATAGATGAATAATGCATTCTGCTACCCCAAGAGATGTATATATATATGCAAATAAGTAATGCTAGTACCATAAATTAAATGTTTTTATAAAAGTTAGTTTAAAAAGATAATGAGAACAAAGGTGAAAGGAATAAGGACATAAGTTGAGATTTAAAGCCTGAATAGAGTTCGACTGGCACAAGAGACAGTCAACAAGAGGTTGGGTAGGATTTCCAGCTCGTAGAATAGCATGTATCTAAACACAAAAACATGAGAAAACACTTAGGTATGGCCTGTTTAGAAAACAAGAGTTAAAGGGTTAAGGTATAGGAGATGAGATTGGGCCTGCTTAATTGCTCTACAAATAAGTTACATTTTATTTTCTAGTAATGACTTGGCTTTTAAGGATTTTCTTTTTTTTTTTTTTTTTTTGGTTGGTCATGGGCCTGAACTCTGGGCCTGGGTGCTATCCCTCAACTCTTGAGCTTAAGGCTAGTGTTCTACCACTTGAGCCACAGTGCCACTCCCAGCTTTTTTTTTCTTTTTTTTTCTTCTGCTTATATGGTGCTGAGGAATTGAACCCAGGGCCTCATTCATGCAAGGCAAGCACTCTACCACCGAGCCACCTTCCCAGCCCAAGATTTTTTTAAATATATTTTTATTATTGTTAAGTAGTTGTACAAAGGAGTTTCCATTCAACAATACAATGTATCTTGATCAATGTCACCATTTTCATTATTTTTCTCCATCCCCCCCAATTGCACTCCTTCCCTCTTAATTTTGTAGGATGTACATTAAATTTTATGACTGCATTCTGCCTTCCTTCCTCTCTCTTTTCTTTTTAAAATTTTATTGTCAAGTTGATGTATAGAGGTTACAGTTGCATGTGTAAGGTAATGAGTACATTTCTTGTCAAACATTGTTACCCCTCTATTTTTCTCCCACTTCCCCCACTCCTTTTTCCCCTCCCCAAGTTATAAAGTTAATTTCCAACATATTGTCTTGTGAGTATTGCTGTTGCATTGGTTCACCCTTTGTCCTTTGTCTCACCATTTTATTGTTTCCCCTTCCCTTTCCCATTAGGTAAATGTATGTACAAAGCGTAGGGTACTAAAATCAAATACAGAGATAACAGGGGATAAATCAAAGGGAAAAAAATGAAAGAAAAAAATAACTTCACACAGTGCATTAAAAATAATGACAAAGAAAAAGCTTGTTTCCCTATCTTTGAGTTCATTTCGATTAGCAGCATTAACAGTCATACGTACATAGCTATTGAGCTATTGTGAGCCTCTGCTAGGACTATCCTAGACATATACTAATTATTACAAATGAGAGAAACCATGGAGCCTATGTTTCTTTGGGTCTGGCTTAATTCACTTCATATGATTGTTTTAAAGTCTTTCCATTTCCTTACCAATTGAGTGATGTCATTCTTTCTGATGGAAGCATAGAATTCCATTGTGTATATACCACATTTTCTTAATCCATTCATCTACTGAGGGGCATCTGGGTTGGTCAGAAAAGACATGTACTAATTTTTTGTTTTTTGGTTGGTCATGGGCCTGAACTCTGGGCCTGGGCGCTGTCCCTCAGCTCTTCAGTGGTAGTGCTCTACCACTTGAGCCACAGCACCACTTCCAGCTTTTTCTGCTTATGTGGTGCTGAGGAATCGAACCCAGGGTCTCATGCATGCAAGGCAAGCACTCTACCACTGAGCCACCTTTCCAGTTTAGGGCTTAAGAAGACTAAGATCAAGTTGCTTGCTGAGTTGGTCCTTTGTGAGGGCTCTTTTCAGGATTAGTACATGTTTGTTTTCTCACTGTGTCTTCAGATGTTTCTTTTACTCTTCTATCAGAGAGGTATCATTGTACACTGAATAGATTCATATCCTACATTGTATTAGTTGCATGGACTTTGTTATAGTCGAGCTATTATTAGTTCATCTATTTACGTGAATGTATCTTTTTATTTTATTTTTTATTTGGAACAAAATAAATGTATTATGATTTGTAAAATTATACAACCAACTTTATGTATCTTAAAGTATTTGTTTCTTTTTGGTGCTAGTCCTGGGGCTTGAACTCTGGGTCTGGGCGTTGTCCCTAAGCAATTTTGCTCAAGGATAGCATTTATCACAGCTCCACTTCTGGCTTTTTGGTGGTCAGTGGGAGAGTTTCCTGCCTGGGCTGTCTTCCAACCCTGATCTTCAAATCTCAGCTTCCTTAGTAACTAGGATTATAGGCATGAACACTCAGCGCCTGGCTCTTAATGTATTTGAATGAATATACCTTAAAGTATTTTTTATTTTGAGCAAAATAAATACAATGATCTGTAAAATTAAGCCAACTAAGTAGCTTTCAACTTGAAAAACAGGCTGAACATTCTAGCTTTAGAAAAGCTTAGGAACCTGTGGTTTCTGAGAAACTGCCACCACATGAGTAACTTCCACACCCCTTTCTTTGTCTCAGTTTAAGGTTTCTTAGGAAGAATTGTCTTTTGGGCACAGCTGGGCTTAGTCAGCACTGGCTACCCAAATCAGCCTGGGTAAAAAAGCTGTGGCCCTGGGGGATTGCATGAGCAGGACTGCCCTCCTTTTTGTATCTTCTTTGTAGGATGTCGACTGTCTTCATTTTATTTTCACTTTCTTTTTAGTGTAAAATTTCTTACACCTTGGTTGCACTTTCTTTTTAAGTACTACTCCATGACTAAGACTGCAAAATTCTTGAGAAGAGCAAGTATTTTGTTTATAGTAACATCTCTAGACTCAAACATATATTCTTAATATGTGGTACGTCGGTGATGTCCAGTGATCTCTTTCATTTGAGTTGACAAAAATATATGGTCCCAAATGTTTTCTGTCATGAAGAATCCTCTGACACCTATGGCTGGTATAAGGGTATTTAATGTTTTACTCTAGATTGGTTGTATGTTATCTGAGGTTCTCTAAAGGCAAAAGCAGAGCCTGAGTATCCACAAAAACAAAGGCTTATGTGACTTGAGTTTATTTGCAAATGTGAACCCTGAAAGTAGGGAGGGATAAGAATAAGATGAGCCAATCATGGAAGATAGGAGAGTAGGCATTGTCACTGTTACAAGCAATGTTTTATTTTTTTAAATTCAATTTTTTTTTTTTTTTTTTTGTCGGTCGTGGGGCTTGAACTCTGGGCTTGGGCGCTGTCCCTGCACTCTTCAGCTCAAGGCAAGCGTCTACCTCTTGAGCCACAACACCACTTCTGGTTTTCTAGTGGTTTATTGGAGATAAGAGTCTCACAGACTTTTCTGCCCGGGCTGGCTTTGAACTGTGATCCTTAGATTTCAGCCTCCTAAGTAGCTATTTTTACAGGTGTGAGCCACCGGTGCCCAGCCTTTAATTTTCTGAGAAGTATTGGAAGAAGATTTCTGAACCCTCAGAGGAAGCAATAGAATCCTTGGGATTCTATTCTTAGAACCCTAAAATCCCGAAGATTCAATTGCTAATTTGTCAAGCCTTTCCATGTGGCCCTTGAACTTGTAGAACCTGCTATTCTGGCTCAGGAAGCAAATAGGTGTGTGGTGGGGCTTGAGGGAAAACTATCAGGTTGCACTTGTGCATTCAGTTGTAACAGCAGTAGATGCAGTAGTGGAAATGGTCCAGGAAATGCTAGCACAGACTCTAATTCAAAGGTCTCATTAATTGCTTCTCTCCTTTAGTGGCCATTAAAAAAAATCAAAGAAAACTCTTGAAACAAGTCAGAATTGTAAGCAACTTGCTTTATCTAATCCAATCTTCCATCATTTATTTCTTATTTTTATCTTGAGTCTCTAGTTATTTTCTTTCCACTCTCTGTTCTGTATTGACCAGTGTGACTGGTACTGTTAAGTTCTCCCTGCTTAGAATGTTTCAATTCCAGTCTGGAATCCTAAAATGCTACTTTGTGTCCCTCATTGTGACAGCTGATGAAAAGGCATTCCAGCCATACCATCTGTATATAGTAATGCTTTTATTTGTCTCCGAGTCTCTTGGAAGCTTGTACATTTAGAATTTAAATAACTTCCCCGCCTTTCTGTTTTGTATGAACATGCAGAAATGGAGGAAGATATGGCAAAGAATGGTGTGATGATGTATCTTGTAAGTGCATTGCTTTAAAATGTATTTATTATCCTCAAGTAGATGAGAATTGCTTTATGGTGCTCAGCTGTTTTGAAGCAGTGAACATACACAGTTTCAAAAGACACACATTAGAATACACTCCACTTACAAAAATTTAGAATTAATTTAGTATTTTTTTTTCACAGTCCAGAAACTAACACATTACATTTTGTATTTCACTTTCTAAATGACAAATCTGAGATGCAGGGTATTTTAACTTGTTTCCAGATATTTAACTGAAAGTGTTTAACTAATTTGTGGCTCCTTCACAATCTTGTTTTTGCCTATTTTCATACTTCATAGGTACTCTAGTTCTGCAGGTATTTTTATAAAATTTCAGAATGATATAGTTTTAGTTGGATCTTTCTTCTTTTTTTTATGCATTGTCTTTATTTGGAACTCAAATCTGACACTTCCATTTTATTAGAACTTAATGTGTATATTGTTCTCATTTATATAGTTGGTGAGCTAGTGACTTTATGTTTCTATGAGTTTTGCTTGGCTACATTTAAATATGCTTAAATAAATCACTGCAATTTAAAACTAGTCTTTATTTTCCTCATAACAAATGTTTCTACCATTACAATAATATGATTTACTAAAAATTTTAATGAAGTTCATTATGTATTTTTTTTGAAAGTTGGAATATTGGAGTCTATAATATACGGTTAGCAGGCAGCAGGCAGGGGTTGTTACAGATGTTTTATAGATTGATCATGCTTAAACAAAGTATTCTTAAAATCAATATTTTGGGTAATTTCAATGGTATACCAAGGTGGACTGTTTTGAAGACTTATCAGTTTGTTGTGTTAAAGAATTTTCCCTCTGAATTATTTTGGCTTAAGCCTCTTGTATTTTGGTGATATATCTTGACTTCATTTCTGATTATGTAATATCCACTAATTCTTTCTTTAGTAGCATTCTTTCTTTAGTATCACAGACTTGCATAAGTAATTTTGTGTAATAAGCTTGTAATTGTTCATGTTAAGTACATGAAGCCAGAATTCTAGAACCTCTTTGATAACTTTTTTTGCCCTCCCCCTTATTTTATTATTATTATTATTTTAGGATTTTCCTGTGGAATTGGTCATAATCGGAATAGCTATACTTCTTCTACAGACTCCATCTAGTCAGCAGAAGCCAATCTTAAATCTGGGTAAATAAAATTACACTTAATACAGTAAAATGTAAAATAACAAAAGTGTTACCAGGTGTTAGTTGAACTGTGTATTATGCTATCTTGTATATTTTGAGTTTCTGTTTCCTAATTTTGTTCTTAGGTGTTACCTTGGGTAAGATTACATATCCCATTATTCACCCAATATCTTAAATGACTAGTAGGTTATAGTAAACTTGAAAGAAAGTGTTTAGCAGATTGTATTTGTTTTAAAACTCTTATTTATAATTGATGCTACATTGAACAAGATTTAATGTAAACTAAATTTTCTTATTGTATGAGCTTGGCTAGAACTAATAGAAGATAATGTTTATTTCCAGTGTTGTTTTAAAGAAAAGTTAGGAAAAAGGTAAAGAGGAGGCAAAAATGCTCTGATTTATATAGTGCAGTTCTAAGATATAGCTCATTGGTAGAATGTTAATCAACATGTGTAAGGCACCTCAGTACTGTACAAAAAAGTATCATAAAGACATAAATTACTGGATCTGGAAGATAGACAAACAAATCATAACCTTAAAATGCATCCTTTTCATTTACTCACCTTGTGGTAAAGTTCTAAATTGTATAGTGCCACCATATGTTGGTTTACCTACATTTTCATTTTTAAAAAAGTATTTAAGATAAATATCTATTGTATAGTTCATTTCTCTGGGCATTTTAAATTTATCATGATTTTGAAATCCATTACTCTTGGACTTATACAATGATTAGAGATGACTTTAATACATGAAGGAGATCCATGGCCCTTAGACTTTTACTTCCACCCTGCTTTTGCTTATGTGCCTTATGCCCATTTGTACTACTTCTTCCCAGTCCTTCTAAGTTGTTTTTGCCTTTTTGTTGTTGTTGTTGTTTGTTTTCACATAGAAGTGGACATGGGATATTCCCAGAGGCATAACTTTTTGTTCTGATAGCCTGAGTTTTATTGTCTTCAAAATTTTAATGAAGGTATAATTTATGTACCATAAATTCATTATTTTAATCTCTATAGTGAGGTATTTTTAATTTATAGATTTATGTAACAAGAGCCACAATTTAGTCTTGGACTATTTCCATCACTCCCCTAACATTTCTTGTGCCTGTTTGTGTTAATCTTCTAGTATTGTATTAATCTTTTTCTTATGTCTAGCCCCAGGCAAAATACAAATCAGACTTTTATCTTCACATTGATAATTTGCCTTTTCATATAAATGAATTTTGTTTCTTGACAGACACAAAAATTCCAGAGCTTCCTTCCTTCTCTTCTCCTCCCCCCACCCCCAAATTTATTGTAAAGGTGATGTACAGAGGGTTACAGTTACATGTCAGGTAATGAATACATTTCCTTTTGAGCCATGTCACCCCCTTTCATATTCTCTCCCCATTTTCCCCCTCCTGACTTCCCTCTCCGTGAAGTTGTATAGTTCATTTCCAATGGGTCTAGTGGGTTTCACTGCTGAATTGGTTTATCCTTTGTCCTACAGTTTCTGTGCTTCCCTTTCCCCTCCCCAAAGCTGATATACAAGACAGAAATAAAAAGAAACAGTGAGAAAAGGAGAGAAGGGAATAAACCAAATAAAAAAGGAAAGAAGAAAAGAAAAAAAAAAAAGAACCATAAACATTATGATATAAAAAACCTCTTACTTCCATTTCTTGGAATTCATTTTGATTTATTAAACAGTAATCTAAACATTCACACGGTAAGAAAAAAGGAGGATGTTCTTAGGAGAGGTTCACGAGGCTCAGTAGCTATGTGTATAAGATCTTATGAATGATGCTTATTGAAATGACCTCCCTTCCTTCTGAGAGTGTCTTTTTTATGGAGCTTAGGCTGCCCTCAAACTGTGATCTCTTTATCTCAGTCTCCCACTTGGTCGGATTATGGTAGTGTGCTTACCATTTTCAGCTGAGAAACAACAATTCTAATTCTGAAGCCATACACCTGTATTGTGGCTCCTGTACAATAAATGAATGGGGATCAAACACTCAAATATTTATATTTATTGGAGGGGAAGACTTACTTTTTCCTGTGAACCAGTATGTATTTTCAGGTTACTCTATCTACTTAGATCAGTAAACCATACCAAATGCTCTTGAGCCATGTTAAAAAGCAGTGCAGTGCTGAGCCAGATCACAAATTTGGAACCAGTATGAACTATGGAACCTAATCTAAAAAAAAAGGAAAACCAAGAAACAAATAGAAATTAAAAAAATGAAAAGAATAAAAAGTCAAGAAAGAGCTGCTTAGTATTTGGGAGTAGGTATCCAAAGAAATAGGATAACAAAAAGAATAAGTATTTCAGATTAAACATGTGTATCATTGATACAATATGCTTTGTAATTAGTACTAGATTTTGTTATACATTTTTTTTTTTCTTTTGGTTGTTAGTGGTGGTGCTTGAACTCTAGGCATGGGCACCATCACTGAGCTCTTTTGCTCAAAGCTAGAATTTTACCACTTTGAACCAGTACTACTTCCTAGATTTGATTATAAGTAGCAACTTATGGAAGTGCCTGGGAAAATTATGAAATAGTCAAATAGTTGTACTCTTTACATTTCCTGTTTTAATAAAAGTGGTAGAATTTCATACAGGTTAAGATTAATATTTAGACAAAATAGTAGTATTGGAGTAATATGTGTTTGTACTTCAGATCGTAATAAAAGTTTTAGTTTCTGAATAGTTTAAAATAAAACACAGTAACTCATTATTGTTATTTGAAGATCGTAGGTTTTTTTGTTTGGTATATAGTAGGGAAATCAGTTGATTACTTTGAGAATATGGCTTTAAAGCCTGTGAATAACATCCTTCAGTATATCAGGGTTCATCTAATAACCTTCAGAATATCTGTCACCATAATGAATTCATATCTTATTCTTTAATAGTTTCTGGTGTGATAACTATACATGGACTAAGATATTGCACATCTGTATCTGTGTTTCTGATATGTAAGTTGAACTTTCAAGTTTAAAAAAAAGAATCACTAACCGGGCGCTGGTGGCTCACGCCTGTAATCCTAGCTACTTAGGAGGCTGAGATCTGAGGATCGCAGTTCAAAGCCAGCCCGGGCAGGAGAGACTGTGAGACTCCTATCTCCAATAAACCACCAGAAAACCAGAAGTGGCGCTGTAGCTCAAGTGGTAGAGCGCTCGCCTTGAGCTGAAGAGCTGAGGAACAGCGCCCAGGCCCAGAGTTCAAGCCCCATGACCGACAAAAAAAAAAAAAAAAGAATCACTTATTAAAGAGAGGTTTCATGGTTGTGGTGGTTATGGACTTTGGAATTTTTGTGATCTACTTTTTAGCAAGTATATCTGAAAGATAGTCCTGCTTCACCTTGCCACTCTCTTAGGCATCTTCTAATACAATTTTCAGTTCATTTGTAAAGTAAGCCTATATTTACCTTTGTTATCCTCTGGTTATTTTGATTTCTTGACTGTTGTCTGCAAGTAAATGTAGGATCTGAGAGGCTATAAGAGACAAGTGTTGAATTGTATATATGGGTATATGGTATATATATGGTGCCTAGACACTTTCTGAACTTTTTTGCTCAAGGCTACCACTTTACCACTTGAGCCACAGCTCCATTTTGGCTTTTTGATTCATTGGAGATAAAAGTTTCATGGACTTTTCTGCCTCAGCTCTCAGTCTCCTGAATGGCTAGGATTACAGGAATCAGCTCCCATCTCCCAGCTTGAATTGCTTATTTTTAATTCACATTGATCATAAAGCAGTTGATTTATACCTTAGGATATTTATTTTTTGTAAAAGTATCACCAGTTTTTCAGCTGTATACATTACAAGCTTATTTTAGATAATACTTTTCATGCTACACTTATTTTCTTTTATGATGAGATTCATCATCTTAGTGTTTATCTGACGCAGTTGTAATGGGGCATGAAAAAATTCTGGCACATCACTGTTATAATAGTTTGTTGTTTCACTATGATATTAATTAACAAATGTGAATTCTTGTTGCTTTGGTGATTAGCTTTGAAGCTCCTCTTTTGTGCTGAGGGTCAGAAAATCCCAAAATCATCCTTGCTACTCGTGATGCCCCTTCTGCAGATATTATCTTCTACTCCCTTGGAAGACTGTATGGCGATGGAGGAAGAAGGTCCTTCTAGGCAGCAGTTAGCTCTAAATCTTTTGGAAAAGGTACAACAGGAGTGTTACAGAGATGACCAACAGCAGGTAATGACTTCATCCTTGTTTCTTAGTTCCATGTGAGTTTTCTGTTGCTGTAGATCAACTTACCTCCTGATGAGTTTTCATAGAACTTCCTGTTCTCTATGATAGTGGAGTGGAAAATGTTAGTAAATACTTCAGTTCTACAAGAAGGAGTACTAGGTAGGAGGGTAGAGGGTACTGTTGTAAAACAAGATTTAGGAATACTGTATAATTTTTTTTTCTTTTGCACATTAGCTAGTAAAGATCCTGAGGGATCTTGAAAGATCAAAGAATCTGATTCTTTAATGTGTTTGAACATGTCTTCCTTCCTTCTCTTTTCATCATGCTGTGCAGCATAGTGCTAGATCCTTGGTAGTCCAAGGTGGGCCCAGTATAAACTATAACATTTATTAGTATGACATGATATTCCATATTCTCTGGTATGATGGCTCTTAATGCTTCCTGTTGCATATGCTGCTGGTCCACTGCCTGTAATTAAAGACAATAGGCCTGTCACATTCTGTCCTACCTCCTCAATCTGTTTCACTCACTTTATCTGTTACAAAAAGTATTGCCATTATTGGCTAGTGACTGAATTTGGTACCTGGATTTGCCCAGATCTGTTCTCTTTTGAGTTTTGCCTTTGGTAAAATCTAATGTTTTACTTTTCAACTCCTACTCTTATGGAAATGGAATGATGAGCAAATAAAATAAGTTTCTATGGAAAGAGGCACTATACAAGCTAGAAATATGTTTGTTACTTCATATGGAAAAGCAGAGAGCCTCTTATCCTATAGTGTTAAACATTCTAGCAGCAAGAATCTAGTCATTTTTTCTTATTTGAACACATTATCAGCAGATTGTTTGTATACTTTGTAAATCCAAATTGTTTGATTAAAACTTTAATTTTTGAAATAAACAATTGATTTGTATTTGGAGAAAAAGTTCTGTCAGACCTAATTGAGCTGAACAAAATATGTCCAGGGGTTTCAATAGTTTTTTTTTTTTTTTTTTTTTGAAACGTTACCTCTTAGTTTGCCCATATAGAATGATAGGCAAATGCTCCTGAATGGGAATGCGGCCAGAGCAGGTGTACATTAAGAGTTCCTTTAAATCACAAGTATTATTACTGAGGATTACCCTAATACTTAAAGACTTGGTTTACTATTTGCTCAGGTGTGTGTGAATTTTATTCATCAATACTAATAATTGGACTGTCCTAAGCAGCTGGAAGGATTATAAGCATCTTCAGTGTGATCCTGTGCTGCTTTATTGAGGCTTTGAGGAGATATATGATCACCCATTTTAACAATTTAAGCCTTTTTTTTTTGTTAACTGCTGGCTTTTTCCCCCCTGCACCTGCTTAGGGCTTTATATTCCAAACACACCTATCAATTCAACATGCCCCATGCTATCCAAATCTCTTCCTGAATCTTTACATTTGCAATAGTTGCTCTTTCATGTCCTCCACATGAACTGCCTACTTTTCAAGACTCAGCCGAATGTTCTCAGCCTCCCTGAGTCAGAATTCATTGCTGTCTCTTTGTGTCCAGCATTTTTTTTTTGCATTTAACTAATGTGGAAAATGCTGTGTGTTAATTTAGAGGGGTTTCATGTTTGTACTTCCAACTCTATTATGAGCTCACTAAGGGAAAGAATCTTGGCTCTTTTTTTTCTTCTTCTTCTCCCTGAGGCCTTTAGAAATGGCAGCAATTTAAATTGTTAACATTTAAATTGCAACAGTTGTTGAACTTGTTGTATTTTTCTGTCCTAAATGTTTCTGCTTTATCTTTTTCAGCTGATAGAGGAGAGACAAACTTTAATTGAAAATATTTTAAGTAGTTGCCAAACTGAATATTCTTTTCACCACATACTTAAGGAAAGAGATACATGCTACCTTATTTATCTTTATGTCCACAGTCCCCATTGTTTATCAGATGGTAGACATTCTCAGTATCAGTGAGGAATGTGTGTCTCCAATAATAATGGGTCACTTTACCATCTTAAATCAGTTAAAGAAAAACTTCTGCATAAAAGTAATAATTTTTGTTGTTTCATTATTACTTTTTGATTGGTGAGCTTGACTTAACAGCCTTTGACTTAGACCTAAACCAGATGAAAACAAGGCTCATTGACCTTTACAATGCAGTTCAGTACAGTAATTGCCTCTCCTTTTCTGAAGAGCTGATAACTAAGAAATAAAAAAAAAAAACCTATATTAACTTCTTCCACTTATTAAAAAGGATGTAAGATCAAACTCGACATTCATCTCTTTAAAATCAAAGATTAATATATTCCTAGAATGCCTTTTTTCCTAGCCTACAGAAAATAAGATCCTTTTGTATTTGGCTTTTTTTTTTTTGTTAGTGGAAGGGCTTGAACTCTGGGCCTGAGCGCTGTCCCTCAGCTCTTCAGCTCAAGGCTAGCGCTCTACCATTTGAGCTACAGTGCCACTTCCTTGTATTTGGCTATTAAATAAGATATTTAAAACTATTGTTTTAGGTAAAAATAATTAAATTCTAGTTATAAATTTATGAACTTCTTGAAAAATCATGTTCTTTCAACTCTATAGAGGATATTGGGGTTAAAAATTGCAGTAGTATGCATTAGACTCCTAACAGGAAAGAGGAATTTGAACAATGAAAATGTAATACAGATAGTTAGTGACTACCAAGAGAAAGCTGAGAAGAGTTTCTAAAGAATTTTATAATAGTTAGTGGAGGGGGCAGTTGCTACTTCTATGACTGACAGAGACGCCCCAAAGAAGGAATTTATTAGAGTTCAATTTAAAGCTGAGATTCAGTACAGCTTTTTGGATGATGGAGTTTGTTGGAGGTATTGCAGGCCAGAGTTTTTCTCAGGAAGTTAGGTTTTGGGGTCTTCCTGTATGCTTCTGGCAACCATGGTAACAGAAACCCAATAAATACCAGGAAATTGAAGAGAACTCTTTCTCTGCTGTGCCATGCCTTGCTGTATCTCTCCTGTGCCCTCTATTGACAAGGTGTAGCATTGCACCAAAGGGCAAAGAAAATTTGACAGGGCAGATAGCCAGACAAAGAAGGGTAATACATGAATTGGCCCAGTCCATATAACCGAAGAGAGTAGATGGCTGAGATGAAGTGGGAAAACAGACTTAAAACTAGATTCCTGCATTTCATAGAAGAGCAAATTTCATTTGACCTAAGCAAGGTCTACAATGTGCCTATACATTCATTCATTCATCATTTATTTGTGTGTGTGTGTGTGTGTGTGTGTGTGTGTGTGTGTGTGTGTATGTGTGTGTATATGTGTGTATGTATGTGTGTATTTAAATTGAATATGGTACTTTGGAGTCCCTTGTAATAAATTACTATTAAATAGGTTTTAGGAAACAGAAAATATCTTGACTATTTGTCTTTTTGAAACTCAGAAAATTTGAAATGAATTGTTATTGTCCCACTTAGAGGCAAAGGGTAAAGTCAAAATTTACTGAGCATGTGCAGATACCAGGATTTATGTAGATCAACTAATTTTTTTTGTTAGTCCTGGAGTCTTAATTCAGGGCCTGGGTGATGTCCCTTAGCTCTTCAGTTCAAGGCTAGCACTCTACCACTTGAGCCACAGTGCTACTTCTGGCTTTTTCTTCTTATGTGGTACTAAGGAATCAAACCCAGGGCCTCATGCATGCAAGATAAGCACTCTACCACTGAACCACCTTCCAAGCCCCAACTAATGTTTTTTGTAATAATAAAATAGGTGGTCTTTTTCCCCCTCTTTTCTTTCTTTTCTTCCCTCCCTCCCTCCCTCCTCTCTTTCCCCTTCCTTTTTTCCTTCCTTCCTTCCTTCCTTCTTTCCTTCCTTCCTTCTTTCCTTCCTTCCTTCCTTCCTTCCTTCCTTCCTTCCTTCCTTCCTTCCTTCCTTCCTTCCTTCCTTCCTTCTTTCCTTCCTTCCTTCCTTCCTTCCTTTTTTCTTTTCTCTTTCTTCCTGTCTTCCTGATTCTCCATCCTTAGCTTATTATTATCATTGTGCCAAATTTAGCAGAAGTTAGCATACATTTAAATAAAATGATCAATTTGAAAAAAAAAAAAAACTAGTTTTCCCCAGATCTTGTGGTTTTATTATAATATTCTGAATGATATGAGACAGGATGGAGTGGGTTATCTTTTTGTGATAACCAGCCACTCTCAAATTTCTCAATTTTCATCTAGATTATTCATAGAAGTACAGAGCTATTATGCTTTTCTGTTTGGTGAGTGATTAATATAAGTTTAAAAAATAGCAGTCCTACTTTTAAGAATGTTCAAGTTTGAGTTTCCATATCTTTTGTCTCTACTTTGGGCAAATGGTTATAGTCAGTATTATAAATACATCTTTACCATTAAAAAAAGGCAACTATATTTCTCACTTGTATTCACAATTTCTTTTTCAGACCTCTTTAGGCTACTAAGGATGAACACATAGCTGTTTTAGGATTAACACAACATGTTTGATCATTTTTAGTAAGCTAAACTTTTTAAAGTACTGTTTCTCAATCCTTTTACATCTGTAAAGATGTTTTATAACATTTATTTCAATATGATAGTCTATGGTTTCTCTCTCTATCTCTGTCTCTCTTTTGAGCTGCAATTCACCTAATACTAACCTTTTTTTTTAAAATGACTAAATACCAACTTCTCCTTTGGAAGGCAGAACCTGTTACCCTTTATATAAGTCCTTCCTCATGTTCGGGCCAGGATCCAGTTGTTGGTGCAAGCCCCTTTGCCCTGGGATCATGCCAGGGGCAGCTGTCATATCATAGGACAGGGAGACTATTCTGTGACATCTTATTTAACATTGTGACTTTCTGATGTTGCTAAAACTTTAGGCAAACAAATAAAAAAAATAAAAAAACCAAAACCTAATATTGGTCATAATTCTCAAGTAAAGTGGGATTGCTTTTCTCTGTTATTGCTTACTCTTTCATGTTTCTGTAATGTTACTACTCTGTATTCGGCTTATTACTCATGGCCATTTCCAGTTACCTTCTATACTCATAATCACTGGTTTTATTTTTTTTCCCCCAAAGATGACAGGGATAATATGTCCCTCAACTTTTTGATATTGATATTGTCTCATGCATACCTCAGCACCTTTGGCAGTAAGTTAGTCATTGTTTGGTCTTTACCAATGAGAAAAGCAAAGTTTAGAATGATTGCATAATAGCTAGTGGCTGGGGTAAGCATGCTGAAATCCTGGTTTGATAAATCTCAGGTCCAGTATTGCTTGCCATTAGTCTAAAGAACTTGTCCCTAATCATCAATACATTTTATCTTTTTGGGATGAAAGGCATTTTTTGGGAAAGATATAAACTGTGGTATTAAGTTTTTGTGGTGCTGGGGATGGAACTAAGTACGTGGAGCATGCTAAGCAAATTCCCTATTACTCAGCTAATCAGATTTTGGTTTTTGTGAGGCAGGCATTCACTTTGTAGCTCAGGCTAGCCTTGTACTCCTTATGTTGTTTTGGCTGTCCTCAAAGTCTAGATCCTTATGCCTCTACCTCTAAGTGCTAGGATTACATTAACTGCTTTAAAACAGTTAAAGTTGTTTGTTTGTTTGTTTTTGTCTGCTCTGGGGTTTGAACTCAGGGCCTGGGCACTTTTGCACTTAAGGCTAGCGCTCTACCACTTTGAGCCACAGCACCACTTCCAGTTTTCTGTTGGTTAGTTAGAGATAAGAGTCTTAGGGACTTTACTGCTTCAGCTGGCTTCAAATGATCCTCAGATCTCAGCCTCCTGAGTATCTAGGATTACAAGTATGAGCTGCTGGCTTAATTTCAAAATTTATATGTTTAAAATTTATAATATGCTTAAAATTTATAATATAGGTAGCAATAAGTTCACAGGGTTCAGAAAGTATAAAATGAAGTATGACACAAAGCCTTCTTTCTGCTCTTGATTCCAGTGAATTCTCTTTCCTAAATGGAAGGTAATGGTTAGAGCTGTATCCTTCCTTCTGCATTTGTCCATGTACTTTTCTTTGACTATATAAGTGATATAAATATATAATCCTTTTCTCAAGTATGTGTCATTCCACACATACTTCTGAATCTTGTATTTTCATGTGGAGGATCTTTTCATACCAATGCAGACTGATTTCCTTATTTGAATTTAGGGTGGCATTGTATGTTCAGTTAGTTTTTATAGTCACTCTAAGCTTATGCTCAAAAGAACTGAGCACTTATATCCTCACAAAAATCTCTATGGGAATGTACACAAAAGTTTTTCATGATAGCCAAAAAATGGAAACAAACCATATATTTATCAGTTGGTGAATAGAGAAACAATATGGGGTATCTATACAGTGGAATAATATTTGGCAATAAAAAGGAATATGTACTGACACAAACCATGACTTGATTGAAGCTTGAGAACATGTTCAGTGAAAGTATCCAGTCACCAAAAGCCACAAATTACATGGTTACTGTTATGTAAAATAGCTAGAATAGAAATATAAAGTCTATTATTAGTTTTCACTAATAGAGGTGTGAGGGAAAGTGAAGAATGACTATCAAAGGATATAGGGCTTGCATAAAAGTGTTGTAGTATTTGGCATTGATGTTGGTTTCAAAACTCTATAAAGTAATCAAATCAGCAGAATAGAAAGCCCTTAAAAAGTTCATTTTATGGTATATATCTTTTATTAAACATTTAAAAAATGAAAATTAATTTATTTCCCATTCTTTTAATTGTTATTTTATTCAAATGATTCATCCTACAACAGTGAGACAGTCACAATTTAGATATTTCTAGTTTGTCTCATCACATTATTTGAATTACTTCATTAGCAGGTATGAGTGTCTGGTGCTTCTTTAATGCTTCTCTTGAGCCATGTTTGTACATAGTACCACACAGGCCAGAGAGAAGGTTATGGCCTTGACTGTACTACTTCTATGAGGAGCCATTTCTCAGATTCACTGAAACACAGCATCTTTTCTAATATTTCAAATTAGCGTGTTCAGGCTACACTTTATTACAGAAGTTATTTGCAGTTACGAATGAATTCCTAGGCTCCAGCGGAACCAAATGCTGTACCTATCAACATACTGTCTGTTACAAGTGTGAATTGTCTTCTGTCCAAGTCTGCCATCTGCCCTGGGTTCCCTCTTCTAAGGCCCAGAGCTGAGCAAATGCAGTGCCTTTTTAATCTCCTCATTGAATTATTATCTTCTTGTTGAATTTTACTTTTTAAATGAGAGTATGTTTTCCCAAATGCTGTTGCCTCAGGATGTTGTATATTGATACATTTTTTTAGGTCTTAATTGGGAATGAATGGTAAATATGAGGAAAACTTAATGATAAACTGTTCTAGAGCTCCATCTGACAATTCTTTTTCTCTGTGTGTGATCCTATTGCCCCAAATGTGGGCAAAGAGCTCTGTTTGGCAGGAATTCAAAGTTTGTATTCATTTTGTTGGAATGATTTCTAACGATGAAATACTAAAAAAAAAAGTCAGAAATATATTTCTGACAAATACATCCACCTTATTTATTCATACCTTTTTGTATATATTTTTTTCAGCTTTCCTGCAGGCTTGCCTTCCCTATTACCAGTATACATAACTCTGTACTCACTGCCTGGAGGATTCTTGAAGTAATGAGAGAAGAATCTGCAGCAAGGGACTGGCTGGCTTCCGTGGAGTCCCTGCTGCCCATCACTTCAACCATCCCTGTGCATGTTTTCCTTCTGCTGACTTACCTCCTGGTTGAAGATAAAGGACAGAATCTTCACCAAATACTAAAACTCACCACACAATTAGCCCAAACAGATTCTTCTCAGGTAACAAAAGAGAACAATGGAACATTAATGGAGAATGGGAAGAAAGAATAATTGTTGAAATTAAAAATCATTCTTTCTAATGCATCAGGTTTTTTTTTTTTTCTGGGTCCGGTTGTGGGGCCTGAACTCTGGGCCTGGGTGCTGTCCCTCAGCTCTTCAGCTCAAGGCTAGCGCACTACCACTTGAGCCACAGCGCCACTTCCAGCTTTTTTTCTTTTTGCTTATGTGGTGCTGAGGAATCGAACCCAGGGCCTCATGCATGCAAGGCAAGCACTCTACCACTGAACCACCTTCCCAGCCCCTACATTAGGGTTTTAAGTTTTAATGTAATTCTTTTTCTTTTCTGTATTATTATTATTATTTTGCTATCATCTTCTCAATTTGTTCTTTTTTCTTATTCTAAGTTGATGTGTATGTACTAAACAATGGAAAGATTTGTCTACTTTGCAATGAAACATGCATTGGTGCTATTTCGATTCTTCCATTTTGGGGGGATTTACTAATTTGTCATGCTTTTGCTAACTCTTATACCCTGTTCAAGATGCATACCTCTTAACTCTAATACTGATCATTTAAGGTAGATCTAGATTAACCAACTCAGGATAAAGCTGCATATGGAAATAGTCACTAACTTCTTCAAATTTTGTTCTCTTTTGGTTTAGTCATTTATGAATTTTGGGCCCTTGCTATGTATGACTCTGATCTGCATGAGAGGGAAATGATCTTTCTTCCTGTCTATACAGAACTTGAGTATAATAAGTTAGCAGGCCCAACACTAAGACTTTTGTCTTTGCCTTTTAAACTATATATTTGATATCATAGTCTGTGGATCTCCCCCCTCTTATTGAATATAATCTCTAGACTACACTTTTTTTGTGTGAAGGGGGTTTCCTAACCAAATGGCATAGCAGCTTTATTATCTTGTTTATCAGTATCAGTGCTTATGCTTCTTTTCAAGAATAGGAAAGAATGGTATGTTCCCAGTTAATGGGAAATCATGTATTCCTAGAGGAAAAAAATGTGGTGGTAGACCTCAAGTGGTAGAGTACTTGCTGAGAAGATGTGAGGCCCTGGGTTCAATCTTCTAATGATTAAAAAGAAGTTAATTTATTGGAATTCTTGTTTACCTCCAATTTGTCATGATCATTCCTTTTTGTCTAGTAACCAACTGCTGATATCACTCAAAAACTTTACATTTTGGGCATACCTCCTGATTTTTGAGGTTGGTGTTCATTTAATGTGCAGTATACATATAATATGAGTCATTTCAACTTTCTTTCTACTTTCTCCTTTCAACTTTTTATAATTACCCCATTTATACAATGTTTTTCTTCTGTGTTGATACCTTATAAGGTAATCTATATAGGATAATTATTGAAAAGATAATGCTTGGAGCCTATCTAAAAGAGGATCCATTGAAATAATACAATGGACTCCCTTTAGGGTGTTGAAGGCAGTTTTTTTTTTCCTCTGTGAATTAGTTGCAAATCCAAAGCCTTACAACCTAATCTTCCCAGTCAAAAAATAACAGAAGAGTAGGGACACTCAGATTGGTTTTGCATGGGTCATGCATCCACATTGGAGAAACCATTATGATAGGATAATAAAGCCTTATAATTTGCCATCCTGAGTGGAATGGGAGTGGGGTAAAATTAAAGTGCTAGAGCTCTAAAATATCATTGTCACTAGATTCATGTTGAAAGAGTTTAGGATGATTCCTTAAGAGGAATATCTAAACTGAGCATTAACCACTGATATTACTAATTTTTAGGTAAGTTGAGAAGGTTATTTTGGTCATTTTCAGTGAAATAACTTCAATACTATGCATATCAATTTCTTTTTTATTGCTTTATACAATGTAATATACCAAGGAACAAAGTTTATAATTTTTTAAATTTGTTTTTAATTGGCACATGAAACACAAGAATTACACATGTGAGTGGGGTACCATGAAGCATTTTGATATATATAATATATTATTTCTTTATGGTGAAAATCTTCAAATCCTTTCTTCCAGCTGTATATCATATACAGCACATAATTATGTATAATTACTCTGTTGGGATCTAACAGTAACTTAGCCCCTACTGCTAAGCTTACCCCTAGCTCTCTTTCCTACACTTTAGTAACATCATTTTACTTTAAATTTCTATTAGACTATTCTCTTCTTAGATTCTACGTAAGTTAGATCAGGCAGTAAAAAGCTTATAAATTTACCTTTAGGTAACTACAAGTTACATCCGTCCTTAAGCCCTACTCCCATTGATAAATTTAAC
The DNA here is from genome assembly GCF_019054845.1 of Dipodomys spectabilis. Classification (NCBI taxonomy): domain Eukaryota; kingdom Metazoa; phylum Chordata; class Mammalia; order Rodentia; family Heteromyidae; genus Dipodomys; species Dipodomys spectabilis. The sequence goes on along the minus strand of NW_024870835.1, from coordinate 3,063,749 downwards.
AATGTGATTTTTGTGAAACTCAATACTTCTTTTATAGACTTGGTACTTGTTTACCTTTCTTGTGTTTGGTAGTGGTGGTAGTCATGTTTGCTTATTTTCTCTTTTTTTTAGTATTTGATTTTACAACTTTGAGTTCTTTTATTTCCCTTTTGCAGTTTGGTTGTTAAGTCTAGCCAAATGTTTGTTTTGTTTAATGGGAACAATTGCAATCTTTGTCAATTTTATTTTATGTTTTCAGGGCTTATTTTGCCCATTTGTAAAAGTAAACACATATTTGAGTCATTTGAAATCACTTATGTGGCTAGGTTCATGGCCCGTGACTTTCTTGTCTTTTCAAAGTTATATATTCTCAAATAGTAAAAGTTGACTTTCAGGGCAGAATCCTGTGATAGTTCTACTTGGGGTCACACACCATTTTTTTTTAACATGGAAAATGAATAGGAAATGTGTGAAATTTAATGGTCTGTAAGTTACTGCTGTGAGAAAAGAAGAAACTATATTCTATAAAAGAACTTGCACAAAGAGCCTTTGGATACTTTGCACTCTGTTCCATTGTGACTGTGTTCTATGAATTGCTACCCCCTGAAGTTATTCTGCTTAGTGTGTTCTTTGCACCAGCAAAAAGAAGCCAGAATGTACAGTACTTTTAATAAAGACCTTTAGCGTTAAGAAGTGCTGCACTACTATTCCCTGGTAGTCATAGCATCGATTATGGCTTGAGAAAATTTGGATGAGCTTGCCAGTGTGAAGCAGTTACATAAAGGAAAACACACACCAAAATCCAATGTCAGCTTGCACTTACCTCAGCCTGTGGCAGTATCTTTGTTGCTTCTTTACATTCTCCACAATGATGTGTGTAGAATAGATATTTTTAATGACATTTAAATGGTTTTATGTTTTCCTAATGTACAAATGAAAGCAACAGTTCATCCTAGGGAAGCTATGTTGCATCAGTTTTCTGCCATTTTGTGGTATTAATACTGGGCCAAGTTAATTTTGATGGATCTACATATCTACAGGATAGGGTAGAACTTGATGAAGATGGGCCCATTATCGCCCTCAGAAGAGGGAAGTTTGCATGCTTCCAACAGTTAGGTCCAAGGCTTTCTTCTGGTTAAAGCTCAAAAGAAAGAGAATGGGAAGGACTACATAATCAATGCCAAAATCATGTTATTTGAGATGATCACCAATGAATGGTCAAAAGTTATTAGATGATAATAAAACAAAATTAAAGTAAGTTTTACTAAATAAAAAGAGTTTTCACTCTTTGTTTTGAAAAACAATGTTTATGAAATGTTGAGAAATTATATCTTGTTAGGGTTAAAACATTTGAAAGGTTTGACAAAATATATAATCAGTATAGGATCTTAAAAAAACATGAAGAAATCACTTATTAGATGAGTAGTCATAAAGTTCCTTTTTGGAAAACACACATATTCATTGGAAGTTGGGATGTGAAGACAGTCATGGAGGTCCTCACAATGCATAGAGAAGGTGGGCTGTAAACCCTTTGCTAAGGGTTACAATGCAGAAAAGAGGTTGTTGTTCAAACCCAGAAGGGGACATGATAAGACTTTATTTTATGAGTGAGTCTTGCTGGATAAGTACACATTCTTTGAAATAGGATGCATATTGTCCATTTCAATCACAATTTGTGTGTGTGTGCGTGCGTGTGTGTGTGTGTGTGTGTGTGTGTGTGTGTGTGTGTGTGTGTGTTTAGGGACAGTACTGGTGGCTCTTGTATTCAGGATCTTTCCTTGCTTGGCTTTTTCACACAAAGCTAGCACTCTACCATTTGAGCCACACCTCCAGGTCTGGCTTTTTGCTGGCTAACTCAAAATTAAAAGCCTCACAGTTTTGTCTGCCTGGACTGGTTTCAAATTGTGATCCTCAGATCTCAGCCTCTTGGGTCGCTAGGATTACAAGCATGAACCACCAGTGCCTGGCTTTAAATGTTCTTTTTTATTTCACATGTGATATTTATATGAATTATCTTTGAGTTTCACTGCTAAGACAACAGTGTAATACATTTCTGAAGGTTCTGGAGTAATTCTTTTATTTATTTATTTATTTTTGGGTCCGGTCCTGGGGCCTGAACTCTGGGTCTGGGCGTTGTCCCTCAGTTCTTCAGCTCAAGGCTAGCGCTCTACCACTTGAACCACAACACCACTTCTGGCTTTTTTCTGTTTGCTTATGTGGTGCTGAAGAATGGAACCCAGGGCCTCAGGCATGCAAGGCAAGCGCTCTACCACTGAGCCACCTTCCCAGCCCTGGAGTAATTCTTTTAAACCATAGTTTTACTAATAGCACTTTTCTCTAGTATTTCAGGTTTAATTTTTTTTCTTGTTGCTGTTGTTGGTGATCAAAGTGAGCAGCACATAGTTACAATTGTACTTATTATTGTGCAGGTGTAGTTGAGATAATGGGACATCATTTGGGGGGAGAGTTCCACTCCAGAATTCTTAAAGTTGGAGAGCTGTGTTAGTTCCTTTACCCCTATGTCTTGAGACTCGTACTGGCCCTTTGGCTGTTGAATCCACTGGGCTTCAACTTACCTGTGACAATTTTGAGTACTTTTTGGAAGACAGTATAATTAACTGGAAAAAATTCCGAATATGTAATGTGAAGAAATTGGGCATTCTGAAGTCAATTTGCTTAAAATGGGTAGATATAGTTACAGCTAAGTGAATCCAGACATGTAGGTAAGCTAAGAAGTGACACAGAATGATTTATGTATGGCAGACTTACAGTTTATTGGTTGGGCGTTTGGAGACCACAAGTCCAGCTGTCCTTGCTTACTACCATTCTTGTGAGAATAAATTGATGATGCATTTAAGAGGATTTGTTTTTTTTTCCTTCTGTCTCCAAAGAACACAAACATATGAAGTATCTGAAACTGGAATTCAAATAGTGTTTAAACTGAATGAGATAACTAAGGAAAAATTAGTATTCAGAGTGTCCTATGTATTATCTTGAATGTAAGTTATCTTTAAAAGGAATTATTAGCAGATAAAATTAGCTTAGAATTCATGAAAGGAATTCCTCAAGGGAAACCATTTCTTACTAGCTTTTGCCTTCCACTAACCTTGAACAGTCCTTCTGTTTTGTTGGCTGATCGAATCAACATATAAATATAGTAGATCTATCTACCTCTTGTCCTAGATCCCCAAACTATTTTTCTATAATTTCACATATATTCTAACCAATGGAACATTATGGAGTCCAGGGACAGGTTTAGGTTAGGTAAGATTACAGCAAAATCTTATTAAATGAAATCCTATTAATTTAAGGTATGGGATAATTTGATGTAGGCTGAGTTAAAACAAACAGGTATTGAGGATGCTATTTTTAGGCAGTTTAGATTTGCTCATTTATATTATATTAGTGCAATGAATATGCCAATTTAAAGTGATCAAATTATCTATTTGTTAAACATCAAGAGGGACTGGTACTTGGAAACACTTGGCTAATTAGTTTGTTACAGTATATTCATGAAAGCAATCAATTTTTATTTCTTTTACATTTTTTCTTTAATTCAGTCTTGCCTACCTTCATTATTTCTAGCAGTCAGAATTATTATCAATGATAATTATACTAGCCAAATTTCTCTATTTGTGTGTACTTACTGTCAAATTATATTTATTCTTTTAATAGAGGTGCTAGTTGATCTGTATTAAGTGCAATTATCATGAAATTATTCAGCTTGAAATACTTCAGATACCTTGTTTTTATTAGTCTAATTATTTATTATTTAAAAATTATCAATCATCCAAAATAGGTTTATTGCAATCTTCCTGTATGGTGTGTGCTGATAACACCAAGATGAAAGAATAGTGTCTTTGCCTTTAGGAATGATGGTTTGATAGAGGCATTAAACATGTCTCATTAGTGCAAGATGGTAATTGTCATTGTGGAATTATATACATACTTCTGCACCATAGATGAAAAGGCTCGCAAGTTTCTCTGAAGTAGGGGAAAGAGAAAACATTCTAGGCAAAAAGAAGAGCATATACAAAGATATTGATATGTGACAGTGCACAGTGGGAGAACAAGTTATGCTACATTAAGTTGGATGTATAACAGGAGAAGTAGATGCATCTATTTAGAATCTATATCCTAAAGAGACTTACAGTCAGCCAGGATGTATGAATTTCTCTATAGTACTGGTATAAGCAGCTATCGGGAAGAGTTGTGTAACAGGATGTTAGAAAGAGGAGTTTTTGGTGAAGACCTTGATATGCCAGAATGAGTTTTGAGGCAGAAACCTGTAATGCAGCAGGAATAAACTTGGATGTGTGAGAGCTACTACAACTCTTAACCTCCCCCTTTTGTATCTAAATAAAGTTGTTTTTTTAATGTTTTGCTGAGGTATACAAATGGAGGTCTCAATCTGGTTAAAGCTTTTCTCAGTAATGTTATGTTAAAATTATGTTAAAATGTTATTGTTAAAATTATGTGAAAATGTTGTTGTTAAAATAAATTGTTAGGGGCTGGGAAGGCAGCTCAGTGGTAGAGGGCTTGCCTTGCATGCATGAGGCCCTGGGTTTGACTCCTCAGCACCACATAAGCAAAAAGAAAAAAGCCGGAAGTGGCGCTGTGGCTTAAGTGGTAGAGCGCTAGCCTTGAGCTGAAGAGCTGAGGGACAGTGCCCAGGCCCAGAGTTCAGGCCCCATGACCTGACCCCCCCCCCCCCAAATTAATTGTTAAAATATTGTGAAGCACTAATTAATTACAACAACCAGGATGCTCACTCTGTTCTTTTTCTTTTTTCTTTTTCCTTTCTCCTTTCCCCCTCCCTCCCTCCCTCCTTCCTCCCTCCCTCCTCCCTCCCTCCCCCCTCCCTCCTTCCTCTCTCCCTCCCTTCTTTCCTTCCTTCCTTCCCTCCCTCCCTGCCTCCCTCCCTCCCCCCCCCCTCCTTCCTTCCTTCCTTTCTTTGATGTGCCAGTTATGGGGCTTGAATTCAGGACCTGGGATCTTTCCCTGAGCTTTATGGCTCAAGGCTAGCTCTATTACTTGAGCTCAGCCCCCATTCCAGTTTTTTGGTAGTTGATTGGAGATAAGGGTTTCACAAACCTTCCCAAAACCTAGTTTGGCTTCAAATCACAATCCTCAGACCTCAGCCTCTTGAGTAACTAGGATTATAGGCATGAGCCACTTGTGCTCAGCTTAGAATTGTTTTTGAAACACTAGAAAAATGAAGAATCATACATGCATATATTAAGTTGTCTTAAATCAAACCCTAGCTGAAGCTGCCATGACACATGCTGTTCACGAAAGACTTAATATAGTCCTTCTAATCGGATGAATTGTCTTGTTGTGCAAAAACTGTTATTACACTGTGTGTGAAACCAACCATGCTGCAGGGGGAAAAATTAAATCGCCTGACTGAGAGGTCACTTGTGAATAGTAACCCAAGATCTATTACCATTATTAGAGACTCTGGAGGACACTCACCCTTTTATAGTCTTTCAACTGCTGGAATGAAATATTTTAGTGGTAAATGACACCCTTCTGGAAATCCTCCTGAAGATTCATTCTTTGCTATTTGTATGTTGTATGGGTGGGGGTTGGGGGTACAAGAGGCACATGGTAGAAAACCACATTATTATTATTATTTTTTTTGTGATAAAAATTGCCTTTAAATTTCCTCATCATACCACTCTTAATATTTATCTGTTAGGATCTTCTGTAGGGAAATTTTGATTTCATGAAATCTTAGACGCAGGGCATCAGAAATTTATGGTAAAATCTGGGATTATATGCTTTAAGATAAGAAGTGAAAGGCCTACCTATTTTATTTGTTTCTTTTAAGGGATTTTGATTATATATAAGGAGAAATATGTGAACATATGCTTTAGTTCTGCATGGCAACTGTGCTGAGTGGTAAACATTTTAAGAAATATTTTTAGATGTCAGTGAATCGATATTTATCTGAGATGATTCTTTATACTACGGTCACTAAAATACAAACCCATGTTTTTTTCCAATGGATTATATTCATTATACACTTGTGATCCATTTGTTCTAGTTTTTACCACCTTTTTGTTAGAAAATATTTTGTTGAAAATATTTTTTTGTGGGAATAAGGAAGATATAGCCAGAGATAGTATTGCAAATAATTTTTTTGTTGTTGTTAATTTTAAAGTCAAATAGATGACTCTTTTCCTCCTTTCATTATTTGATTTTATTATCTTATATTTTCCTCTAAAACTTCCTTACTTTTTGTCCAAAAGCTATGGAACTCTTAGAGCGATATGAATAGGGATATAAATTCTGTTGGATTTCTCAGTGTGTGCTTTTGTTACAGGTATTTTGATGGGTTCATTAAAACATTTTGGTTGAAATGGCATTGGGAAGAAAGAGTAGAGCAAAGGGAATACATTGTCAGTAGGAATAGTACATAGATATCTGAGCTTCACCTGGAAATGAAAATAATTTTTTTTAAATGGGAGATGGAAGCCCTTTGTCAGGTTGTTAATGAGAGGCTTGACCTAGCTGCTGCAGCAGCAGCATCTTTGGGAATGATGAGAGATGCAAAATGCACTGTTGCTAGGCAACTCTCTTGGCTGCCTTTGGAGCAGGTTCATATGTGCTAAGAGCTAATGAATCCTTGTGTCTGCTCTTTGAAACTGTTCAAAAGCCAATGAAGACATACCCAGACATTTAGCATTTATAAGTACCTGAACCATTCTTGTCATGCCATTTACTCATTAAACATTAAGTTGACCATTTTTTGTGTCTTGAATATTGCTTTATTTTGCAAGGCCTGCCAAGAGTTAGGCTCTTATAAGCATGTTTCCACAAAGGAGCTCGATAGAAATGGTTTATCTCTGGTTGGTGTACTTACATTATTGTATATGAAGGGTTATTTTAAACAGAAATACTTTTTCTCTTCAAAAGTGTTAGGTTGTTAGAACTCACCTGTTAGAAAATTTCAAGTCTTAGATCTGTATACCTCCTTTAGCCTGAGACTATTATTTCTTAAGATAGTAACAATATGGAACATAGCTTTGTAAGTGGCCTATCTAAACTCCCCATTCCAAGGGGGGAAGAGATGGAGGCGAGGGGGGCAGGGGCCCGGGGGGGGGGGGGAGAGAAAATCCTGGACAATAACCAGAAAACAAGCCACAGAACACAAACTAAAGCCTGATACCTCTTAATCAAATAATAAATCTCACTCAGTAACTTGTAAGATTCCATATAACCTTTCAAAGGTGATACCAATCTTTGATAAGAGTGTTGTGAGGATTAGAAGATTCTGTACATGATAAAACATTATGAAGTGCTATGCAAATGGTAGTTTTTTTTTAGACATTGATTTCCAACTGTTCATCCGAAGTTAACAAGAATTTTAGGTTGCTGGATTTATTTGCCAAGATGTAGATTTGTCCATAATTTTGTATTAATAATTATATATTAAACATAATTTTATTAAATATCTTGTGTTTTAAAATATAGAAAAGCCTGCAAGAGTTTCTTTTTAAAGGGTTTTTTAAATGAAAAATTTCAGGCTTGTTCAAAAGTGAAGAGAGTAGTATTGTACAATAAACCTGAGTGCACATCCTTTCAACTCATGTGGCGATTACATAGTCATTCTCTAGTATTGTACATTTCATCACCCAGCTCTCTACTTCTAAGATGTTATTTTGAAGCATGTTCCAAACTGGACTTTCAAAGGAAGTTCAAAAACTTTCTTTCCAGAAACTATATATTACCTTTTACTTTCTGAAACTATTTTACCATACTTCCTAAGTTTTATAAGTTAGTAATATGTTAATATATATAAATAACAAAGTATTTTTTTCTATAACTTGCTTTTGTAAATAATGAGATTGGATGCTCTTAAAATTCCAGTTTCCTACTTCAATTTCCTTTCAGATTTAGATTTATTGCCCTTTCTTTTTGGAGGTAGGGGAGAAGTCTGTATGGTAAACATTTTATAGTTAAAAATATCAAGGCAAGCTGGGCTCCTGTGGCTCATGCCTTTAATCCTGGCTACTCAAGAGACTGAGATTTGAGGATTGTGGTTCAAAGCCAGCCTGGGCAGGAAAGTCCATGAGACTCTTATCTCCCATTAACCACCAGAAGACCAGAAATGGCACTGTGACTCAAAAGTGGTAGAGTACTAGCCTTGAGTTCAAGTCCCACAAGTGGAAACAAAAAATTGAATCATTAACTTTAGAATTTTGTTTGCTTTCTTCTATTACTTACATAGTTTCCAGTGTTAAAGTGCAAAGTTACCTTGGTAAGGTGTCATGCACATAAAGTAACATGTTGAATTTAACCCTTTGTACAGCTATCTAGCTATCTAAAGATAATAAAACAAAAACACTCCTTACCCCAATACAAAAGAACCACATTACCCCCCCCCCCCCTCAATAAACTAGATTCTGTTCTTAACAAACACAAACCAAAGTTATACTGGCTTATGAAGTTTTGAGTATGTTTTCTTGTGAGTCTTGCTTTTGTTTTTATTCTTCTTCTCTAGAAGTTTTAGGATATGTTCTCTGTTCCCAGTTATCTACCAATTTGTTATGGTGCATCTTGGTGTGAGTCTGTTTTCTTTTGCTGTGTTGGATAATTGATGACTCTTAACTAGAAAATTTGGGTCCTTGAGTTTTGGGGAAATTTCTTCATCATTTTGTCATTGATTTCTTTTCTATATGAACTTTATTGTTGCTTTCTGGATCTTCTGCTATTTGAATAGATTCTGAAGCACTTATCTTGTCTCTTATTTGCTTCTCTCAAGCCATTTCCTTCACATTTGGGCATGCTTTCCTTGACTTTTATCTTTCAGTTTTGATGTACCATTTTGTCTTCACAGCCATCCTTTGTCCAAATGTTTGGATCTGAAATGCCCCCGGAGGACTGTGTTGCCAACCTTTGGAACTATTGAGAAGTTTTGGAGAGAAATTGGGTCATTTTTTTTTTGGGGGGGTGCATATCTTTGAAGGAATAGTGGGTACCTAGGTCCTTCATCTCTCAGTCTTGGCTTTTTGGTTTCCATGGGTAAATAAGCCTCCTGTATATGCTCCCACAATGCTGCCTCCAGCTCAAACTGACAATAGCACATGGAGACGATCGACTGAAACCTCTGAATAAGTGGGCCAACATTTTCTTGATATAAACTGATTATCTCAGGTATTTTATAATAGCAGAGACTGACTAACTTATGTATTTACTTCACTCATTGTTTTTTTACTCATTGAGTTTGCTTGTTTATAGAGCATATAAATATTCATTTAACTTTTCTTTTGAATTCTTCAAAAATGATTTCCTTTATGTGTAGCTCTTGAATCAGAGTGGATCTTCTTCTCTTTGAGGGAATTGTTAGGATTATTTTTCTCTGGTAGTTAATCAGTTCTAACAATTTCTATTGATTAACCTACCAGCACCCCCATTGGTTTTTCACTGTCTGCTTCTAACAATGGATTTTGGCATCCTCTTACTAAGATTTGTTTCACCTCTCTAGTCTGATGATTTTCCTTGAGGCAGAACATTATACAAGATAAGAGCTTACTAAATCTATTTCCTGGCATTTCCCAGTGTACTGTACTATCTATTTCAAACAATAATTCATTGTCATTACTGCTTAAGAAATTTAGATCAATCCCTTTTTCACATTCTGTTTTTTTAAATGTTATTTTATTCTGTGATTAATCTTGGTTAAAACAATATTTGGATCAGGTCATTTGTTTACCATTTTTCATGTAGCGCCTATTTAATGGCTAATTTTTCTATTTGATAATAAGTTACAACCTTCTTTAATCCATCTGTACGATATGTATATCATTTATTTAAATTTCAAAATTTTGTCATTGTAGAAGAAAACTTTGGAGTCTTATTTTCTATTCAGCTAACTTGTGTTGACTATTCTTACTTTTCTCTAATGTAGGGTAGAGTGACATTACATTTACAGTTGACAGCTACTCATATTTTCATACCTTAGTACATCTTACTCTGATATAAAATATTATTACTAGTGACAAACACTGTAGTAGAAATTGTGCCTGAGAGAACAAATGAATACATTATGTATTACTTTTTTTTTTATTGTGAAAATAGCATACAGAGGGGTTACAATTACATGGGCAAGGTCATGAGTACATTTCTATCAAGCATTGTTGCCTTCTCCTTTGTTTCCCCTTACCATCCCTTCCTATCCCTCCCCTGCCCCCTGCAGCGCCACAGTTGTAAAGTTCTTTTTTCGACATAACATCTTGTACATCTCATTGTTGCAATGGGTCCACCTTCCCCTCCACAAATCATACCAACATCAAATACAGCGAAAACAGGGGTTATACTGTCGGGGAGGGACATACAAAGCAACAAAACAATCACTTTATAAATATGTTAGAAACAATAGCAAGAAAGAAAAAACATTTGAGTCCTTATCTTGGGGTTCATTTCGCCTAACATCAACTTATCTGACCATTTCTGCTTGTCTCAGACGTATACTAGTTATTGCAAATAAGGGAAACCATGGGACCTATGTTTCTTTGGGCCTGGTTTACTTCATTTAATATAATTTTTTCCAAGTCTTTCCATTTCCTAACAATTGGGGCAATGTCATTCTTTCTGATGGAGGCATAGAATTCCATTGTGTATATATACCACATTTTCTTGATCTATTCATCTACTGAGGAGCATCTGGCTTGGTTCCATATCTTAGCTATGGTAAATAATGCTGCAATAAACATAGTTGTGCTGGTAGCTTTTTGTTTGTGATCATTTGGGTAAATACCCAAAAGTGGGATTGCTGGGTATTAGGGGAGCTCTATGTGGAGTCTTTTGAGGAACCTCCATACTACTTTCCAAAGTGGTTGAACAAGTTTACACTCCCACCAACAATGCAGTAGGGTTCCTTTCTGTCCACATCTCCTCCAGCATCTGTTGTTATTAGAGTTCTTGATTATAGCCATTCTAACTGGGGTGAGGTGGTATCTCAATGTTATTTTGATTTGTATTTCTTTTATGGCTAGGGAGGTTGAGCTTTTCTTCATGTGTCTATTGGCCATCCTTCTTTCCTCTTCAGAGAAGTTTCTCTTTAAGTCTTTATCCCACTTATTTATTGGGCAGTTGTTTCTTTGAGAATTTGTTGTTGGGGGATTTAATTTTTTGAGTTCCAGGTATATTTTGGATATGAGACCCTTGTCCGTTGTATGGCTAGTGAAGATCTCCCAAATCCGTGGCTTTTTATTGATCTTGCTAGCTATGGCCTTTGTCATGCAGAAGCTCTGCAATTTCATGCAATCCCATTTGTTCAACTTTTCTTTGATTTGCTGTGTTTCTGGGTCTCTATTAAGAAAATTTTGACCTGTGCCAAGGAGACCTAGGGTTTCACCTATTCTTTCCTGTAATGTTTTCAGAGTATCTGTTTTGACTCCGAGATCTTTGATCCATTTGGAGTTGATTCTGGTGCAGGGTGATATATAAGGATCATTATGCATTACTTATAGGACATTGGCTTTTAGCTTTTGATCTACCACACAGATTTGTAAAGATTCAGAATTCACACAGGAGAATATAAAAAGTACTTTTTCCACTGGGTCCTGGTGGTTCATGCCTGTAATTCTAGCTATTCAGAGTCTGAAACCAGATGGAGCAGTAAAGTCTGTGAGACTCTTATCTCCAGTTAACCACCCAGAAGCAAAAGTGGAGCTGTGGCTGAAGTGGTAGCAAAAAAAGCTCAGGAAGAGCACCCAGACACTGTTTAAGCTCCAGGACCAACACAAAGAAACCAAAAGCAACAATCACCAAGAAAAAAATTTAATTCCATCAGGAACTCAGTCATTATAGTTACAATTTATAGCAAGTTGTCAAAATTAACACTTGCTGGAATTAATGTTGATTATATTCTTTTTTCTTCACTGGTGGTTACATTTTTATAGTGTAAACAACCATTACTTTGTAATTTAAGTTTTCTTTTTTTATTGTGAAAATACTGTACAGAGGGGTTACATAAATTACATGGGCAAGATAGTGAGTACATTTCTTATCAAGCATTGTAGACTCCTCCTTTGTTTACCCTTCCCATCCCTTTCCATCCTCCTGTAATTTAAGTTTTCTTAAATCATATTCTAAATAATAGGTTGTTTGTGAGAGATAATGAAGTTGCTAATGAAACACAACCTGTAAACTAAGTTTAGTCAGGGAAGGATGGCCTCAAACTCAAGAAAAATTGCTCAAGTTATATGATTCTTTATATTTTTATAGTCTGCAATAATTCACCTCTTTTTCATATTTGGAACTGTTGTATTTTTATATACCAAGAAACTTTTATATGTTGAAAACCAATTTGGCTTTGTATTTTTCTGTTACTAGGAATTGAATTCAGGGTTTCATGTTTACTTGGCTTGCTTGTTTAACTGGCACTTAAATCACCTGTCTTCTTGCTAGTTATTTTGGAGTCTCTCAGACTTTCAGTGTAGACTGACTTTTAACCTTGATCCTCCCATTTCAGTTTCCTAAATAGCTGGGATTATAAGTGTGAACCACTGAAAGCTGACCATCCATTTTTTAAATAAAAATTTCTGATTCTAAATTAATTTGATGAGAATACTATCTCTAAGTACTTTTCCTTGCAAATGGTAGGCTTTTAATCTTTATTTTTTATTTTTTTTATTGTGAAAATACCATACAGAGGGGTAACAATTACATGGTCATTAATCTTTGTTTATTGAGAAAATGATTACAAAATTATTATAAGATTCATTTTACTAATTGAGCAAATAGGGGAATCAGTATTTTCAGTATGTGAGGTATTAAAGAAACAAAGGTAAAAAAAAAGTCATCCCTACCTTTGGTATTGCTAAATGGTAAGCACATGGCTTTTGGAATTCGATTGACTTGATCCAATCTTGTCTATTTTATGAAAGCTTCAGTTTCATCATTTGAAACATGGTAAAAACCACTGTCTATCAAATCCATACTGCATGATAAGTGTTAAATAAATGCTAGCTGTTGTTACTGGAAGAATCACTACAGATCAGATGCTTCAGCTGGATTAGAATAAGGCCAGAATTATTGATCATCATTATAAAGACGATTGCTCAGTAGGGACCTTCGCTCATCTAGAAACATTTCTTTCCTATACTTTACATGACTCTCAAAGGTAAACTACATGACTTTATTTAATTACAATGTTGTGATGTAAATATAATTTGAATCTCAGGGAAATAAAATTATACCTTGTTTACCTTTCTTTTGATATTGCTGACTGTAGATTCCTTGTAAGTGGTAGAAATAATTAGCTTTTCAGCACCTGTAAATGGACTACTTCCCAATAAATCACTTAAATAATGAATTGATGCCATGAGTGTCAAGTAATCGAAGAAGATGGAATTAACTAATGTTCAGTGACTTAATTGAACGTCAGGTGTGTTTTTTCGTAGAATGATTTTATTTTTTTAAAGACAGTCTTGTTTGTCTCGAACTCCTGGACACAAATAATCCTCCTATTTCGGCCTCTGAGTAGCTGGGATTATAGGCATTATCATCATACGTGTCTTTAAATAATAATTTTTTTAAATTACCTTTCAGTATTAACTATTAGGGAATGTATTTATACTTCTGTCTGTACATACTGTTCTTTTTCTTTTCTTTTCTTTTTTAAGTGAGTGCGATCCTCAGGTTTAGACCACAGAGCCTTAAATACCCTGTGACCTTTTGGGTTAGCATTCTCAAGATTGGTCTCAAAACTTGCAGTCCTCTTCTAAGTTCATGTTTTGTCTTTTAATTTTTAGCTTTTTATATACTGTAATTTTGGCCTTCTTTTATTTTATTTTTTATTTTTTTCAGGGGTTGAGATTTAATAAAATTAATTATTTTTACTGCTTCATTGAAGACATTCTCAGATGAAATTGACTTTTGACATTTTTTTCTTTTTTTTTTTACTGCAGGCATAAGATGGTAAGGGACATGGTGGCTAATCATTGGGTCTGGTTTGGCCTTCATTCATATATACATATATTCATATATATATGCATATATATATTCATATATAAATATATATATATATATATATATATATATATTTTTTTTTTTTTTTTTTTTTGGTCCGTTCATGGGGCCTAAACTCTAGGCCTGGGCATTGTCCCTCAGCTCTTCAGCTCAAAGCTAGCACTCTACCGCTTGAGCCACAGCACCACTTCTGGCTTTTTTCTTTTTGCTTATGTGGTGCTGAGGAATCGAACCCAGGGCCTCATGCGTGCAAGGCAAGCGCTCTACCACTGAGCCACCTTCCCAGCCCCTTCTTTTATATATTGAGACAAACATATACATTGACTTTAGATCCATTATTCACAGGACAGTCTTAGGCAAAGATGGATCAACATTTTTTGAATCTAGGAATATGAGTAGATAAGCTCAGGTCTTGTTTCATAAAACATGAGTCTGAAAAGTTAAATAAAAAACCAGATATAGCTTTGGACTTTGGCTCATTGGATGGTTATTTCCTGAATTATTTCTACTGGCAACTTTATTATACAAATTTATTACTATATCCTCCATACAGTAATAAAATACAGCTATCTCATACTTTTAAGAAAGAGGGCCATTTGTAAATATCATATATTCTGCTATCTGATAAATGGAGAATAGTAACAAAGCTTTTATTATTTCTTATAATTTATTAATAGATAAAACAGCTTATGATTTGCATTAAAGAATTATCTGAAAGATTATACTTATTTTCTATAGCCTCATTAACTATTGCCAATTTGCATGTTTTTTCTAGAATCCAGAGTTAAATTTTTATATTCTCTTTTTTATGTGCTGGAAACTCAACAGATACTGATTTGTGTCTTTTTGCTTTTTTTTTTCTTTCTTTTATATCTTATTAATGGGAGGAGACTTTCATAGTAGCTCCTTATTCTTGAAATTGATAGCCTAGAGTCCTAGTTTCTTGTTACTCTGCCAGTATAGGATGGAGAGGTGAACTGAGACATGGACTAGTATTCTCCTTTTATCACCAATAAACTTTGTCATCCTTCTGAGCCTCAGCCTTAACATATGTAGAATGAAGTTCTTAAACTGAATGAACTTGACAAAATCTCTTCTGACTCTTAAAAAATCAATCCCATAATTCTTTTCTTCATCTTGGTGGCACATAACAATAAATCTACCTATTTACCAATAAATTTCTACATGAATATAATTACAAAGTAGGTATTTAGAACATGTCCAATTAGAATAACTGAAACTTTATACCCAAAAATCTTCTCAATTTTCTCTCCTCTACCAATCAACAGCTACCATTTCTACTTTCTTACTCTGTTTGATTACTTTAGATACTTTATTTAAGGGCACCACAAAATATTGCATTTAGTGCAGTGTTCTTAGGCTTCATCTAAGTTGTAGCATCATTTAGATGATAGGCTTTCATTCTTTTTGGAGGATGAATAGCATAGACCCCATTATGTTTATCCATTCATTGATGGATGTTTAGGTTGGTTCTGTATCTGGACTGTTGCGAATAGTGCTATAATGAACATGGGGATGGGAATACCTTCTGGAGATGCCTATTTCAATTCTTTTGAATAAGTAGCCACAAGTGGAATTAGTAGATTATATGGAAGCCTTATTTTTAATTTTTAAAAGGTTTCCTTTTTCATAGGGGCCATCTATTTTATATCCTTACCAACCCTGTTCAGTGGTACCAATTTTAACCACACTCTCATCAACATTTCTCCTTCTCTTTCTCCCTCTGTTTCCTCTTGCTCTTCTCTTCTGCCCTTATCTTTCTTTCATAGTGGCCATTTTACCATAGGGGAGGTAATATACCATTATGGTTTTGATTTTTATTTTTCTAATAATGATATTTAACATTTTTTTCTTGTATTCACAATTTGTATGCCTTTGGAGAAATGTCTGTTCAAGTTCTCTTCTTTCTTTCTCTTTCTTTTCTTCTTACTCTTCTTTCTTTCCTCCCTTCCTCCTCCTCCTTCCTCTTCTTTCTTTCTTTCTTTTTCTTTCTTTTCCTTCCTTCCTTCCTTCCTTCCTTCTTCCTCTTCTTTCTTTCTTTCCTTCCTTCCTTCTTTCCTTCCTTCCTTCCTTCCTTCCTTCTTTCTTTCTCTCTTTCCTCTTTTTCTTTCCTCCCTCCTCCTTCCTTTACTTCCTTCCTTCCTTCCTTCCTTCCTCCCTCCCTCCATTCCTCCCTCCCTCCCTCCCCTCTTTCTTTCTTTTTCTCCCTCCCTCCCTCCCTCCCTCCCTCCCTCCCTCCCTCCCTTCCTCCCTCCCTCCCTCCCTCCCTCCCTTCCTTCCTCCCTCCCTCCCTCCCTCCCTCCCTCCCTCCCTTCCTTCCTTCCTTCCTTCCTTCCTTCCTTCCTTCCTTCCTTCCTTCCTTCCTTCCTTCCTCCCTCCCTCCATTCCCCCCCCCCTCCCTCCTCCCCTCTTTCTTTCTTTTTCCTTCTCCCTCCCTCCCTCCCTCCCTCCCTCCCTCCCTCCCTCCCTTCCTTCCTTCCTTCCTTCCTTCCTTCCTTCCTTCCTTCCTTCCTTCCTTCCTTCCTTCCTTCTTTCTTTCCTCTTTTTCTTTCCTCCCTCCTCCTTCCTTTACTTTCTTCCTTCCTGCCTTCTTTCCTTCCTTCCTTCCTTTCTTCCTTCATCCCTCCCTCCCTTCCTCCCCTCTTTCTTTCTTTCTTTCTTTCCTTCCTTCCTTCCTTCCTTCTTCCTCTTCTTTCTTTCTCTCTTTCCTCTTTTTCTTTCCTCCCTCCTCCTTCCTTTTCTTTCTTTCTTTTGTCTTTCTTTCCTCCTCCCCCCCCCCCCCCCCACTTCTTCTTCATGGGGCTTGAACTGGGCCTGGGCGCTGTCCCTAAGCTCCTCTGCTCAAGGCTAGCACTCTACTACTTCTAATCCTCAGATGTCAGCCTCCTGAGTGGCTAGGATTACAGGCATAAGCCACAGGCACCTGGCCTGTGCTTCTTTTAAAACTGAGTTATTGTTATTTTGTGGAGTTGTAGAGGTTCCTTATATATTTGGGGAATTACCAGATATTTGGCAAATATTTTCTCTCATCCTATAGGTTATCTTTTTACAGTGTTTGTTTTGTTCCTGCTGAGGAGCCTTGTAAGTGCTATAATTTACTTTATGTTTGTTTTATTGTCTGTGCTTATGGTGGCCATATCCAAGAAACCATTACTAAGACCACTGTTAGGAAGCCTTTTACCTGTGCTTTCTTCTAGGAGTTTTGTGGCTTTAGGTCTATTTTTAAATATTTTGAATTTTTAAAAAATAATTTTAGATAGGGTTGAGCTTTATTCTTTTGCATGATAGTATCCAGTTTTACTAACCCTGTTTGTTGAAGAAACTACTATCTTTCTTCATTGTATATAGTCTTGGTACCCATGTCCAGGATCATTTTATCTTCGGTACGAGGGTTTTTTTTGGTTGTTTATGTTTGTTTTTTCTGTAGTCAAACTAAAAGTTTGTCAATTTTTATTGATCTTTTTAAAGAATAACACTTAGCTTCCTTACTTTTGCTGATGTTTTGTTTTTCCCCTACTTCTTAAGGGGTGAAGATTTTTTTTCTTCTTTTTGAGATGTATGTGTGTGTGTCGGCGGTGAGGGGTGGGGGGGGGGAAGGATAGGGTCTCACTATATAGCTAAGACTGGGTTTGAACTAATCTTCCTGCTCTGGGGATTTTAAAGTGCACACACTCTATAAAAGATCTCACCAGTTATGGTGAGATATTTACTGACATAAATCTCCCTTCATTATGTAACTTTTGAAATATTGTGTCTGCATTTGTCTCAAGATTTGGTTTATTTTTCTACTCGTGGGCTTGAACTCAGGGCCTGGGTGATGTCCCTGAGCTTTTTTTTTTTTAAGTCAGAGCTTGCTCTCTAGCACTTTGAGCCATAGCACCACTTCTGGTTTTCAAGTGGTTAATTGGAGATGATTCTCACAGACTTTCCTGCACAGGCTGGCTTCAAACTGTAACCCTCAGATCTCAGCCTTCTGAGTAGCTAAGATTATAGGCATGAGCCACCAGTGCCTGGCTCTCAAGATATTTTTGATCTCCCCTTTTGATTTCTTCTTTGACCTTAGGATCAATAATGTCATCTATTTCCATTCATTTGTGAAATTTTCTTTTTATTTACTGATTTCAGTTTCCATTTTATTATGCTTGTAAAGGCTATTTGGTTTCCAGTCTCTTAGATTTATTAAAATTTACTTTGTGACTTAATATGTGATATATCCTGGAGAATGTCTATGTGTGAGGGGAACATGTATTCTGCTGCTTTTGGTTAGAATGTTCTGCATACAGTTATTGTGACAATTAGGTTTGTGTTATTTAAGTCATCTATTTCTTTGTTGATCTTCTTTTTTGGATATTCTCTATAGTGTTAGATTTCAAAAGTTTAATATCAGAATCTTCTATGATTATGTTGTGGTTTCCCTTTTATAACTATTGTGTTTTGGCAGTGTTTTCATTATATGTTTGGTACTCTGATGTTTGGTGCATACATATTTATAATATTTATAATTGTGTTATCTTCTTTAATGTCACTCTTCATCCATGAAAATGTTTTGACTTAATGTCTATTATAGATTGAATATCCTTTAACTTTCAGTCTATTTATAACCTTCAATATATAATGAATCCTTTGTAGACATTTTACATTTAGATTTTTTTTGGGGGGGAGGGTCTGGTCGTGGGGCCTGAACTCTGGGCCTGGGCGCTGTCCCTCAGCTCTTCAGCTCAAGGCTAGCACTCTACCACTTGAACCACAGTGCCACTTCCAGCTTTTTTCTTTTTGCTTATGTGGAATCGAACCCAGGGCCTCATGCATGCAAGGCAAGTGCTCTATCACTGAGCCACCTTCTCAGCCTCATTTAGATGTTATTTTATTCATTGAATCACTCTTTGTTTTTTCATTGGGAGCTTTAATCCATGTACATTTAGAAAAATTAGTGTCTGAAAGGACTTCAAATTGCCTTTTTGTTTATTGCTCTTTCTCTGGTAGATATTTATTTCTCTTTTATTGTTGTCTTCTTTTATGTTCCATTATTTGTGTTTATGCCTAAATTCCTTGTGTTTTCTTTTGTGTATATTTTATGATTATTTTTCTTACGGTTGTCATGATACTCAACACAAAACATTATAGGTATAATGATATTGAAATTGACAACTTTTATACATTAACATCAATCACTCTTTTCTTTCTCCCTTTATATTATTGCCACAAATGACAGTTTTTTATGTACATCCATTTGTATATTTTTAAAGTTACAATTATTTATACTTGTGTTTTCTAACTTGTGCATTAGAATTGAATGACATGTCATTCAATTCATATTACAGTGTTATAGGATTTTGTATTTATTAATTATTTTCTGTGCTTCTGTGGTGCTGTCCAGTGTTCTTATTTTTCAACTGGTAGGATTCCTTTTATCATTGCTTGTAAGACAGGTCTAATAGTAATGAATTTCCATCAGCTTTTATTTTTAGGGAATCATTTTATTTCTCCTTAATTTTTGAAGAACAGTTTTACCAGATCTGTTTTTCTTGATTTGTAGTTATTTTTTCATTGATACTTATATTTATTTTTTTTAATTGAGAAGGTGATGAGCTGGGGAGTTACAGTTACATAAGTAAGGCAATGAGTACATTTGTTTTTAATCATTGTTACCCCAGCCCTCTTTTATCGCCCACTTACCCCTCTCTATCCCCCCTCAAGTTGTAATGTTCATATCCAACATAGTGTCAAGTGAATATCAATGTTGTTGTGGATCATTCTTACTTCTACTGTTTCTGTGATTCCCGTTTCCTTCCACATATTGCATTGTCTATTATGCAAAACATGAGGAACAAAAACTAAAAGAAATGGAGGAAGGAATAAAACAATAGAGAAAAAAGAACGAAGTATATACAGGGTCTAATGAGAACCTCTTTGTTTCTATAATTTAGAGTTCATGTTAATATGCTTCATTATATATAATCCTTTGCACTAAGCACTTGGGTTTTTGAGATCACCTGTTAAGAATATCATATTCATGTTCTAGTTCTTACAAATGAGGAAAATCATATGACCTGCTTTTCTTTAGGTCTGGCTTACTTCATTTAATATAATTTTTCCAAGTCTTTTTATTTCTTTATGAATGGAACAATGTTATCTTTCTGATGGAAGCATAGAATTCCATTGTGTATATGTACCACATTTTCTTAATCCATTCATCTACTGAGGGGCTTTTGGGTTGGTTCCATATCTAGGCTATGGTAATTAATGCTGCAATGAACATTGTCATACTGGTGGCTTTAGTGTGGCCTGTTTGTGGTCATTTGGGTAAATTCCCAGAAGAAGGATTGCGGAGTCATAGGGGAGCTCTATGTGTAGTCTTTTAAGGAACCTCCACACTGCTTTCCAGAGCAGTTGTCTTATTCCCTTCTAATTTACAAAATTTTTCCTGAGAAATCTGCTGAGAGTTTTATGGGATCTCCTGTAACAATGTCATGATTCTAAATGAATTCATTTATCAAGGCTTGAACTCTGAATGTGAAGAGAAAGCACTGAATTTTATGAATCTCAGGACAGTCAGTTGTCAGTACTTAGCAACTTATTTTCAATTAACACTTCAGTGTTCTTTTTTTCTGTTTGTTTTGTTTTCTGTTTGGAGAGTAGAATGTTTAAGGTCAGGAGACTCAAAAGCTGATAATAACATTTCAAGTAAGTAAATACACATATATGTTATCTCATTAGGAAGATATTTAACTTTATGTAAAAATATTTCAAAAGAGCGAAATTGATATCAGTGTTTTCTTAGTGGTATATTCTTTTTTATTTTCATTAAACAAGGCTTGATTTGAACTGTTCTTTCTCAAGGACTATATTCAATTTCACATTTTTTACTATGAAGATTTCCCACAGTGTTTCTTTATTTCCTAACTGGCCAAAGAAAGAAACCCATACTTCTTTAGAGCCAAGACTCTGAAAGCAACTGTACTCTTAGACATAAATACAGTACTTTATTTCTCTCTTGACAATATAATTAAAACATTTGTTTAAAAGGCACACGACTAAATACACTGTTTTATAAAATGCCAGTAAATATAGTGATAGCCTTCCCAGAACTAACAATATGTCAGAGTGTCTTTGTAGAAATCTTCTCACAGAGGATAATTCATTGAGACCAGTGCAAGCTATCTAAGATAACCTTTTGTTTTTAATTAAAGTGAGAAACAAGAAGCCAAGTCAAAAATTTGTTCTTTTCATTTCTCCAAGGTGAATGTGATAGAAATTCTGTTCCAATGAAGTGCTGGTACTCAATGACAAAACAACATAAATTCTGGGTATCTGTTGTCAGGCATTGAGCATTCTGTGCATGGTTTCACATGCCACTTTGATATATTGTGCTTAGAATCATTAATGAATTAATTTTTTCAGTGTAATTGTCTTGGTGCTAGAATTAAGGGGCTATTTTTCCTTCTTGAAATTGAAGTAAAGTCAGTGTTTTCTTAGCTTAAAAGGAGCAGACCTTCTAAGATTAGAACAGATAGAGGACTTAAAATATTAGACAACCAACTTTGTTATACAACATATGGAAGATAATATCTTTAGCACTTTATTTTCACCTATTGAGTGCTCTACTTGTAGTAGATTAAGTAAAGAATTTTGAATTGAAGTTTTAAAAGTAGTCTTATTGCCTGGAGCAATTAGAGGCTTTTGCCTTTAATCCTTACTACTCAGGAGGCTGAGACCTGAGGATCATGGCTTGAAGCCAGCCTGGGCAGTACAGTCTGTAAGACACTTATCTCCAATTAAACACACACACACACACACACACACACACACACACACACACACACACACACACACACACACACACACACACACACACACACACACACACAACTAGAAGTGGAGCTGTGGCTTAAATAATAGAACACTAGCTTTGAGAGAAAAAAAAAAGCTCAGGGATAGTGGCTAAGCCCTGAGTTCAAGTGAGCCTGGCCACCATCCTTGAGCTCGCCCTCTTTAAGTAAGTTTGGATGTGCATTCTGGCTTTTCTTCTTTCTCCAGTGTGTGTGTGTGTGTGTGTGTGTGTGTGTGTGTGCGTGCGTGCTCTCTCTCTGTGTCTCTCTCTGTCTCTCTGTCTCTGTCTCTCTCACACACACACATACAAAACACAAAGGAAGTCTTATTAAGGTTTGAAGTTACCTATTCAAAGTGTATAACTGAATGACTTTTAGTATATATAGAGATGCACACATCTCACTACAACAATTGAGGATATTTAAAAAAAATCAAAACACCATATTTATTAGCAATAGCTGTCAGCCTTTTTCTTCTTCACCTATGCCCTTTTTTCCCCCCAAAGTCATAGGAACTACTTAGTCCATATACTTTCGGGGTAGATTTTCCTATTCTGGATATTTCATGTATATACAACATGTAGTCTTCTGTGATTGAATCCTAAGAAGAGGACCATCTGTTCTAGAGTTCTCAGTAGTGGGCTGTGTTGGAGTTGGTCCTATGCCAGAACCATTGACTTTTGTGGCTTTGTGGTAATTTAGATTTGAGAAATTTGAGTCTATTAACTTTTTTTTGCCAATTTGAGATTGTTCTGGTTCTTCAGTATTTTGTTTTTAATGTATAAAATTTGGAATCTATAGGTAAAAATTGAGAGACTTCTTTCAGTTTTACCAAAGAAGACAGGTGGGATTTTGATTGACAATATTAAATCTTGTGATCCATGAATAAATTTTTTCTCATTTTATTATGCTATACTTAGAGCTTTAAATGAGAACTCTGGACCTGGAAAATTTTTACCCACTATCCCTATTTGTGGTACACTGACTTTAATTACTTTATATTGGAGTACCTTAATTGAATATTTCACTATTTGTAGTTTTCTATTATATATTTATAGCTTAAGTGCTGACTATTTGTTAGATGTGGAATATTAATATATTAATGGCATTATAAAATTCCATTAATAACAAATAGTCAACTGACATTTTTATGTATATGTGGGAGGGAGGGGTATATATTTTTTTGTAGTATGGGGATTTGAACTCAGAGCTTTACATTTGCTAGGTAGGACCTCTAGAACTTGTGCCACACTCTATCCCTTTTTGCTTTAGTTATTTTAAAGATGGTCTCATGTTTATGCATGGTCCAGCCTAGATTTCAGTCCTCCTGTTTACATTTTCTACCTAGCTGAGATGACAGGCATGATTTATCCTATTCAGCTGTTTTTGGAAATGGGGGAGTATCTCAGAAACTTTTTTTCCTGGACTGGCTTTGAACCTCCATCATCCATATCCTCACCTTTCAAGTAGTTTAGGTTTCACACGTGTCTTACTGTGCTGACACTGCTAAGTCTTCTAATTTACCCAGTCATATTCCTTTGAAGAAAAAAGGGGTAAATAGACATTGTCATATTTTGTTATTTCCAGATTGCCCCATTGTAACAATGAAATGTACAAGACACTATGCTGAAAATGAACTTTACACTTTGAGCGGGGGGGGGGGAGGAGGAGTTGGGGAGGCAGGGAGGGTAGAGAAGGTAGGGGAAAAACAAAAGAGGAGGTAACAATGCTCAATAGGAAATATACTCATTACCTTACTCATGTAACTGTAACCCCTATGTACAGTATCTTTACAATAAAAGAAATATAAAAACACTGTCATATAGATTCTTTCTTTTTTGAACAAAGACTAATAAAATACTCTTTAAATTCATCTTAGGTGCCAAATCTGATTCCAGTTTTAATGTTCAAATTAGGAAGACCTTTGGAACCTGTGCTATACAGTGACATATTGTATACATTACCTACACTTGGTGTTCACAAGGTTAGTGTATTAACCCATTTACTTAGGAAAGAAAAAAGAAAATTAAACCTAAGTAGTACATTGAAATTCTATTTGGTATTATGAAGTTTACAGGCCTAAATTTTTCCATGAGGGAAATTTAACTAAAGATGAAATTATTATAATATTTAAGAATTCTTTTAAATCACTTAATAGTCATGTTTTTATATTCATTGTTCTCTGAAACTGGCTCATCTCTTTCCCAAATTGCCTGCTATCTCCCATCTTCTGAGAAGATTAATAATATTCCAGCAACTTTCCATTATTTTAAAATGAGGGGTTTAAAATGCTTCTAGAAACTTTGAATTGGTCTTCATTTGCATGTATGAAACAAAAATGTAATGTTTTTCTAGGTATGCACAGGGCAGATTCTACGAGTAATCCAGTTGCTTGGAACTACCCCTCAACTGAGAGCTGTCACTTTGCGCCTGCTGACATCTTTGTGGGAAAAGCAGGTAAGCTCACAGACAAGTGTTTATATGAGCATTAAACATATTCCTTTTACTGAAGAAAAATAATTACATAATTATATGTGATAGCACTTTGATTTAGAATTATTAGTGAGTAGCATCAATGATTGCATTGAGATTTTGATTTATTTTGATGTATTTGATCTATAATACAGTTATTTGTGATTGACTCTCAGAAATAGAGAATCTGAAATAATCTTATTTCTTTATTTCTGTAATTTATCTCTCCATTTATGTGAGCAAGTAATAGAAATATGGTTGTGATTAGAGCCTTTGTAGTCAGGATGAGATTTAGCCACTTTCTTCTTTTATGAGGTGAACAGTATATGCATTTGTAACAAGATCCTCAGTAATCATAACAGTATTCTTCTCTGCTGATTAGCAGAAATATATTGTAATTTCCAATGCAAATGGAGATTTGGAAGTGAAAATGTTGCATTTAAAGGGACAGGGATTATTCAACTAATTTGGGAAGTCACCTTTTCTTGTGGAATTGTGTTATTAGGATCGTGTATATCCTGAACTGCAGCGTTTTATGGCTATGTCTGACATGCCTTCCCTCTCTGTGAGCAAGGAGCTCCAGTGGGAGAAACTGATTGCCAAAGCAGCATCCATCAGAGATATATGCAAGCAAAGGTAAGGTGGTTATTTCCTCAGGATGTACAGTGTGATATATTTTTTTTTCTCACCTAATCTTTTATCATATGGAAGTATAAATTACTTTCAATTCATGTTTGCTGACTAAAGTTGTTAGACATTAACTTTGAGAAGGAAGTATGTTGTTTCCTTTGCAATCTAGTTTTATATTTCAGTTTATAAGATGTTTATATGCTTTCTATGGGTAGTAATTTAATATTACAGTAAAATATAGGATGTTGTGTTTTCTATTTTTCTGTATTCAGCTTTTAGATCACTGAAAACTAAACATTACACTTCTAAACTGTCTTATTTCCCAGCTACCTCTGAGTTTTAAGAGTTCTTGCTATATGGCTAAGGCTGGCTTTGAAGTCTCAATTTCCTCAGCCTCCCAAGTATTGAGACTATAGACATGTACCACTATGCTTGGTTTGTACCTGATTTCTTTTCTTTTTATCTTGTTCATTTATTTGCCTGATTTTTTTTTAATGCCTTATTTGTGACTCATTGGGTGGAATTACTAGGAATATAACAAGGAAGGAAAAGATGTTGAATTTCCTAATGTACTCAAAGATTTTAGGGACACATGAAAGTAGGAAGCAGACTCTGCTGCTCTAAATTATGGATTAATTGATAGGCCAGAGGTGATAAGACTGAAGTAACAACAGTAAAGCTCTACCTTACCAGGATTATTTTCCTTGCTTGGGTGAAGTAAAAATATATACAGAGGAAATAGATTGGATGCATCTGAAGTCATTTGTTTCCCATGCTGATTAGGCTGCTGAACTGTAAAATTCCTGGGAGCATGTCTCATGTCTGTCACTGACCATAGGGTGAATGATGCTTCCTGAAGCTGCTCATTGGGTTAGCCTGGATGCTGACACATCCTTAATTCCTGTTTCAAGTCAAATATTGGGTCAGATGTATAGGAATTTAATCCTACTGGTCTGTTTCATTTCTAAGCTTCTGTCTCTCTGCATGACAAAAGTAATTTCAGTGTAAGTTACAAAAAAGTTATACATATATAACCCAAGATCTAGGAGTTTGAATTTTATTACTGTATTAGTAGAGAAAAAAATTCAGAGGTAGAGTGGTTAGCTGACATTTATTATTATTATTGTTGTTGTTGTTATTGCTATTATTATATTTTGTTTGTTGGTCATGGGGCTTAAACTCAGGGCCTGGGCTCTGTTCCTGAGCTCTTTTGCTCAAGGCTAGTACTCTACCACTTTAGCCACAGCTCCACTTCTGGTATTTGAGGAGTTAATTAGAGATAAGAGACTCATGGACTTTCCCGCCCAGGCTGGCTTCAAACTGCAATCCTCAGATCTCAGTCTCCTGAGTAGTAAGGATTACAGGTATGAGCCACTAGCACCTGACATTTTATTAGTGAAGAAAAGTATGATATAATTGGGGTAACAAGGATTCAAAGATGGACCTGTGTTGCTATTTAGTGAAAGGTACTCTGGAAAGTTGCATTAATGAATGTAACATGGTGCCTAGTATGAGGTAGGTGCTCAGTTAGTTATAATTTCTATTATTATTTTTTATCACTGTTATTGTGGTAATCACTTAGTATCACTTCTACTGTAAGTCATCTTCTGATCTCAGATCTTTGCTTTCAATCAGTGGCTTATACCAGAGCAATCACCCGGAAAAAATAGCTTTCTATACTGATAATTTCAGTAGGATGTCGATCCTATTTTTTTAAGCCACTATTATGCATTTGATTGTTCTCAACTTAGACAATACAGTTTGTGATTTAAGAGGAATAACATTTGTTAAAAGCTGTTTTCCTTCTTTGGACAATAATTCTATATAAAAATGATCAATAAGGTATAGCAGAAATGATCATAATACATTTTTTAAAAGAAAAACATATTGTTATAGTATTTGAACGTTGATATTTAGTAGTACAAGGGTAAAGAAAAGCACCAGGAGCTGGGCACTGG
Organism: Dipodomys spectabilis; assembly: GCF_019054845.1. Lineage (NCBI taxonomy): Eukaryota > Metazoa > Chordata > Mammalia > Rodentia > Heteromyidae > Dipodomys > Dipodomys spectabilis. The sequence goes on along the minus strand of NW_024870835.1, from coordinate 3,036,877 downwards.
AGGCTCATGCCTGTAATCCTAGCTACTTAGGAGGCAGAGATCTAAGGATCATGGTCTGAAGCCAGCCTATGCAGAAAAGTCCCCAAGAGACTCTTATCTCCAAATAACCACTCAAAATCCAGAAGTGGTACTATATCTCAAAGTGGTAGAGCACTAGCATTGAGTACAAAGAGGCTCAAGGGACAATACCCAGGCCCTGAGTTCAAGCCCCACAACTGGAAAAAAGAAAAAAAAAACACTTTTGTTTCAGACAATATCTTTTGTTCAGGCAAAGATCTGGGAATGATAGTATCTGTTTGGATCTAATTTTGATTTAAGCTGTCATTTCTTGTAGGCCTTATCAGCATGGTGCAGACATGTTGGCTGCTATTTCTCAGGTGCTCAATGAATGTACCAAGCCTGACCAAGCTACTCCAGCAGCCTTGGTGTTGCAAGGTCTTCATGCACTCTGCCAAGCAGAGGTAAGTATATTTGAATTGTTTTGGAAAACTCTGAAGAAAATATTTTACAAGGCACAATGTCTCCAATGATGTAAGATCAGATTCAGGTAACTAAAAGTCTAAATATCAAATCTCAAGAGTTTTGTTTAGAAGAGGAGAACTGCTTTACAAATTTATTCTAGATGGGAGTCTTAAACCATCTGTTCATGTAGAAATTCTTTTCCAGACTAAAGAAAACCAAACCTTTTATATCTCCTTGTTCTTATTTATTTTTATTAAGATAAAAAGGGAAATCATATTTATAGAACTTGAGCATAATTACTTCCTAATTTTGTGAATAAAGAGCCTTAAGAATCAGGTGAGATGAGGAAATTGGCTTGGCCCATGGTACATTGATAGTCAGCAAAAGTTATTGGCTTAAATATTAAGCCTGTAGCTGGGTGCTGGTGGTTCATGCCTATAATCCTAGATACTGAGGAGGCTGAGATCTGAGGATCATGATTTGAAGCCAGCTTTGGGCAGGAAAGTTCACCAGACTCTTATCTCTAGTGAACTACTCAGAAAGGGCTTGAGTGATGCTGTGGCTCAAGTGGTAGAGCACTAGCCTTGAGCAAAAGACGCTCAAGGACAGCACCCATACCCTGAGTTCAAGCCCCAAACCCTGCAAAAAAAAAAAAAAAAAAAAGAAGAAGAAAAAAGATTAAGCCTGTAATAATGATGATCATTTATTAGGATTCCATCCTAATGATTACATTTGGTAGAATAAATTTTAAAATTTGTTTGAAATATTTTGAACTTAGGTTATTCCCAGATTTATAGTATAGCAGAAAGAATCTTTATGTTTTGAAGAAGTATGAGTATCACATCAAAGTTCATTCATTGACTTAACCACAGTTTTTGACATAGTGAACATAGATACTATAGTTTGTTTGTTTTTTTGTCCTGGGGCTTGAACTCTGGGCCTGGGCGCTGTCCCCGCGCTCTTCAGCTCAAGGTGAGCACTCTACCACTTGAGCCACGGTGCCACTTCTGGTTTTGTAGTGGTTTATTGGAGATCAGAGTCTCATGGACTTTCCTGACCAGGGTGATTTTGAACTGTGATCCTCAGATCTCAGCCTCCTGAGTAGCTAGGATTAGAGATGAGAGCCACCGGCCCCTGGCAGATACTAGTTTCTTTCTTTTTTTGGGGGGTTGGAGGGGGGTCCAGTCGTGGGCGTAAACTCTGGGCCTGGGAGCTGTCCCTCAGCTCTTCAGCTCAAGGCTAGCTCTCTACCACTTGAGCCACAGTGCTACTTCCGGCTTTTTTTTTTTTTTTACTTATGTGGTGCCGAGGAATTGAACCCAGGGCCTCAAGCATGCAAAGCAAGCGCTCTACCACTGAGCCACCTTCTCAGCCCAGATACTATAGTTTCTAAGTAAATGAGAGTAGGTGGAATTCTTTGAATTTGTTATCTTTAGTAGTTGTATAAAGGAGGTGCCATGTAACAAAGCAATTTATGAATCCAGTTTATATTGATCTGTCTCATCCCTTCATCGGTTTCACCCTTTCCTTATTTTGTGAATACTCTATATCTTGATCAATCTCACCCTTTTCAGCATTCTCACCCATCCCACTATCTACCTCTCCTCTCACTCTTCTTAATTTTGTGCAATATAACTACCACCAATCAAGAGCAGGTAGAATTCCTTTACCTTAAAGTTATGACTAAGTATGATTGATAATGATGATAATTAAAGAACGACCAGTAATATAAGTTGTATATATATATGCTCAGTTTCCTGTGCTAAATGCTTCTGTGTGTCCCTCTGTAACTGTGGAATATATATTTAACAATTGAAGATAATAGACAAGTTAGATACTCAGAAACTTGACAAGAGAAGAAAGTCATGTTCTTTTGGTGTTCAGAGCTGGCAATGGCATTGCTGTTCAGAAATTGGGTACTGGTAGTTGGACAAGTTGCTCCAAGTTCACAGTACAAGACAATTTGAGCAGGGGAACTCTGTTCCTAGCCAAGGACATGTTTCTTATTGCTTCAATTGGTAAGTGTTATTCTAACAATTATACTACCTTCCTAAAAAAGAATTCTGAGACTTATTTTGCAACAAGCTTCTAATACTTCTGTCTTCTAGAAATTGAGGCTTCATGTCTAGATATCTCATGAAGCTTACCTCTTGTTTGGTGCCTCTATACTACTTCTTTGCTTGGATAAATGCAAATCTCTTCCCCTTGAGTCTTCCCCTGTCCCCCCACTAACATTATGAAATCCAAATTCATATTATATTTTCATCAAAACATCCTTTTAAGAAAACTCAAGTGATACATTGTGTATGAAATATGACTTATCTACCTAGCAATAGCCATTAGCTCTCTTACAAATCCTCTTTATAACAAGATGGCCAATAATAAATAATAGAGCAATACCACTAGTCAGGGAACTTTATTTGGAAGAATATTTTCTTATCCTTACTTTTTTTGTTGTTGTTGTTGCTTATGGGGCTTAAACTCTGGGCCTGGGCACTGTCCCTCAGCTCTTCAGCTCAAGGCGAGCACTCTACCACTTGAGTCATAGCTCCACTTCCAGCTTTCTAGTGGTTTATTGGAGATAAGAGTCTCATAGACTTTCCTGCCCAGGATGGCTTTGAACTGCTATTCTCAGATCTCAGCTTCTTGAGTAGCTAGGATTAAAGGTATGAGCCACCAGTGGCCAATCTTACTTAATCTGTGTTTTTTACAAGGTATTTTATTAGCATGTATTAGTTGTACAAGGAGTTTCAGTGTCTTTTTTTTTTTTTTTGTCGGTCATGGGGCTTGAACTCTGGGCCTGGGCATTGTCCCTGAGCTCTTCAGCTCAAGGCTAGCGTTCTACCACTTGAGCCACAGCACCACTTCCAGCTTTCTGGTAGTTAGTTGGAGATAAGAGTCACATGGACTTTCCTGTCCGGGCTGGCTTTGAACCACAATCCTCAGATCTCAGCCTCCTCAGTAGCTAGGATTACAGGCGTTTGCCACCAGGTGGCTCAGTGTCTTTTTTTAATTAATGCATACAAAGTATCCCTATCAAACTCACCCTTTCATCTCCTTCATCCATTCTCCTACTTCCTGAAACAGTTTCAGCAGTCTTCATTCTTCTAAATTATATTCATATATGTAAAATGCTTCCACCATATTCTCCCTCTTCTCCTTCTCTGTTGGACCTCTCCTCTGTTTAAGTTTCCTCCCCTCCCCACTTATCTCTACTGCAGTTTGAAGTTTCCTGAAGTTTCAAGGCCTCATACTGATGGCAAGGATCTTTTCTTCTGGAGCCATAATCCTGTTATTTCTTTTGCTTTAGTTATTTTTTAGGTAAGGTCTTGTGTTCTCTTTCCTTTCTTCATTTAGAACATAATTATGTTACTCATGCTTCTTTTGTAGCTCATGTGATGTGTACATAGATACCATCGTGCCTGGCTTGCTTATTGAAATGGAGATTTCACAAACCTTTTATGCTCTGGGGAGCCTTAAACTACAATCTTTCTGATTTTTGCCTCCAGAGTAGCTATGATTGCCAGTGTGTACCACCATACCTAGCTGTACCATATTATTTAAAAACTAGATACTACACATGTCCTGAATTGTGATATGTATTGAATCTACTTTGCTATTTGTTTTGGCAACAAAAATGATCTCTTCTAATTTTTGTTGGTGGATAGCTTTAAGTTCATCTACCTAAGTAGAAATAGCACATTTCTTTTTGATGAAAATTTTGAGACTTTGTGTCTCTGTTTTATTTAAGGCTTTCCAAGTTGTATGTGCGTGTGCCTGCACACACACACACATGTTTGTTTTCATATTTGTGACATTGCTGCTGTCATATCCTGTGACGTATGTTAAAGTTGTAAAATTCATTCAAGTTAGCAGCTCTTGCCAGGTACATTCAGTAGTCTGGGACTAATCTTTTGGTTTTGGGGCCTGAATGCTGTCCTCAGGAGTCATTACGTGTTCTGTGAGGCCATGTCTTGTGTCTTCTAATTGATATCATGTGTTAAGCATTGATATGGCTGCCAGATTAACTAAAAAATATTCAGTGTAGTCATAAACCCATTTCCTAGCATCATGTAGAGATTTTTCTATTACTTTTCAGACCCTTGACTATCAAATATAATTAGGAATACAGAAAATAGCCTAAAACAATGACATCAATCAATAAGGATAAAAGAATAAAACTGAATTAACTCAGCTTTTAGAGAATACATCAGTTAGAAAATCATTCGCAATTGAATTTGCATGACTTTCCCAAACTTGCCTTTGTATAGAAGATAGTGCTTTTTTCCCCCTTAAAGTTGATAATTAACTCTTAGATTTGAAAGTCATAATCCTGAGACTTAGTTATCTTTAATGAAGGCAGATTAAGTTTATAGTTACTGCTTACTCATTAACATGATCATCAATAAGAATCATTTAAAAAGTTCTCTTCTACCTAATGCCTAGGCATGTCACAATACAGATTTTTTTCTAATATAAATGCTTTTGGTGCTTCTTTGCTCAAAAATCACAGAAGTATCTAGATATCCTGATTGACCATGAACATGAGAATGTAGTTTAGAAGTTTGGAAGTAGAAGACAGAAATTTATTCTTTCTTTAATGTTATTGCCATGTTGTTTTAGACTTCATCAGTTTCTTTTAAGGCTAAATGACTTTCTTTAAAAAAAACAAAAACAACTAGTGTTTCAAGGGTATTTGGCACAAATTTTGCCATTCACTGATACAGGGATGGCAAGATTTTGTTTCCTAGTGAAGAAATAGAGGCTCTGGCATTCAGTAAGTTTCCTGAAGTCATATGACTCACAAAATGATCCAAGACTCTTGAGTCTCCTGATTTTTTGTTTCTCCCAGGCTTCCTTCCTTTGAAAAATGTGGGCATTGAAAGAAAGTAATTTCATTTGTCTTTAAGCCAAGGGGTTGTCATTTTCAAAGGAAAGTAATAAATACGCTGTATTCTGTGTTCCTTATCTTTTCCATCCAGCATTCTCTTCACTTTTTGTCCCACCCTACCCCATTTGCCTACTTTTCTTAGGTCTCTCTGACTTAATACAGAGTAATGGCTTTGAGAAGGAATATTTTCTCTGTAAAATAGCAGCTACACTGAGTCAGAATTCACATATATACAAGCCTTCCTTTTAATGCTCACAGTTGCATGTTTTACAGTCTATTCACATCATCATGCAGCCACCACTACATAGAGATGTTCTCTCTCAAAAACATGAGTTCTGGAAACTTCATGTGAACCAATATATGAAAAACATGGGTTACCATTTCTTGTGACTGCCTTCTTTAACTTGACAATTTTATGGCCCATCCCACGCATGTTATAACATATGTCAATTTCTTTCACAGTTGAATAGTATCTAATCATTTATCAATTGATGGCCATTTGGAGTGCTTCTGTTTTTGCCATTTTGTAATTTTTTTTTTTTTTTTTTTTGGTCCGGTCGTGGGGCCTGAACTCTGGGCCTGGGCGTTGTCCCTCAGCTCTTCAGCTCAAGGCTTGCGCTCTACCACTTGAGCCACAGCGCCACTTCTGGCTTTTTTTTTTTTTTTTCTTATGTGGTGCTGAGGAATCAAACCCAGGGCCTCAAGCATGCAAGGCAAGCGTTCTACCACTGAACCACCTTCCCAGCCCATGTTTTTGCCATTTTGAACAACAATGTTAGGAATTTGTGTTCAGGTTTTGTGCAGATGCCCTTTTATTTTGAAGATACAGTCATAGAGCTAGAATTTTTTGGATTATATGGTGACTCTAAAATTTCATTATTTGAAGAATTTGTAAAAAGAACTTACCAAAGTGACTATTGGAGCAATAATGTAGGAAGATTTAAATTTCTCCACATCCTCACCCATACTTATTACTGTTTGTGTGTGTGTGTGTGTGTGTGTGTGTGTGTGTGTGTGTGTGTGTGTGTCTGTCTGTCCTGGGGCTTGCACCTTGCACTCAGGAGCCCTTTATCTTTCTTGCTTGAGCTCCACTTCAGGCTTTTTATTGGTTAATTGGAGATCATAAGAGTGTCATGAACTTTCTTGTCTGGTCTGGCTTTTAACTATGACCCTCAGATCCAATCTCACCTTCCTGAGTAGCTAGCATTACAGGTGTGAGCCTCCTGCTCCTGGCTGTCAGTTTGTTATAGCATCATATTATTTGTATAATAAAAATAGTTAGTAAACCTCATCAGTTTCTCATTTTTCCATATTCATTTTCATTCTTTATATATAAATGCATTTTAAAAAGTTTCAATTTTCTTTTTTTTACATTTTCTAGACCTATTTTTAATGTTTCTAAAAATTATAATGGTTTAATTACTTTGCACAGAGTGAAGATATCTCAAGTAGTCAAGTTTTATTGGTTTTTAAAATGAGTTCCCATTTTTCTTTCTTTAAAATTAGCAGTCTAAGAAGTAATTTCATGTATGAAAGAATTCCTTTCTTTTGGATGATTTTCTTACTCTAAATATTTTGGAATTTTAAAGTTTTTTTTAATTTTTTTGCTTGCTCAGCAGTAATGGGATTTGTAGTTAGGGTTAATCTCTGTGCTTTATTTCCAGTCCTTTTTTTGTTTTATTTCTTTTCGGAAATGGGCTCACATTTTTTGCTGAAGGTACTCTTGGGACACTATCCTCAAGCATAACTAGGATTATATGTATGATCAACCATATCCACCTTATTTGTTGCGATCAGCCTTGCTAACTTTTTACCTGAACTACAGTCCTCCTCCCAAACTCCACCTCTGAATTAGCTAGGATTATAGGTATGAACCAGTATAGCCAGGCAAAAGATATTTTCTGATCTTATTAACTACCTATTTTCTAGTAACTTTCCATATTATCCAATAAAAAGAGGTAGAAAATGTAGCAACTGGTATCCAGGCTTCTGGAAGTATTATTTGTTAATAGTAAGAAGAGTTCATTTGTGTTAGTTATACTGAGTTTAAGATATGATTTCTGGGATGCCATTCGGCTTGTTAACAGAATTCCAAAATCTTAAATATCCAAATATTCTAAACTATTACTAAGGAAAGGAGTGGTCTAAACTGACTTTATTTATTTTTATTTTATTTTTTTTTGCTTCAGAAAATTTTGACCCATTCAAGCTTAAATTTTGGAATTTAAAGAATTAGAGAAGCGGGGTGCCCGTGTTTCACACCTGTAATCCTAGCTACTCAGGAGGCTGAGATCTGAGGAGCAGATCAAGCAGCCCAAGCAGGAAAGTCTGTTAGACTCTTATCTCGAATTAGCCACCTTGAAAACCGGAAGTGGCTCTGTGGCTTAAGTGGTAGATTGCTAGCCTTGAGCTGAAGAGCTCAGGGACAGCTCCTAAGCCCAAAGTTCAAGCCCCATGACTGACAAAAAAGAAAAAAAAATGTAGATACCAGCAAACATATGTATTTGTCTCTGATCTCATTAGAGATCTTAAAAGTTGTAAGAATTATATAGTTTTTGATTTTATTTTTATATATGTTATTATGGATATCTTGAAAGTATTCTTTTTTGAAAGTCATCTGTTTCCCAGGGTTCTTATTTCAATTCATATACCAGCTTTTTTAACATAATTTTTCTCAATAAGGTTGTTACTGTATTCTGCTTTAGCGATATAGAAATTGTGTGAATGGGTCCTATTTATATCATAAAGACTGTTGCCTTTTTCAAAAGATGTTCAAATAGACAGGTTTTATCTTCATTCTGGTGAGCAGAATTGGTGAAGAGAGCAGGGGTAAAAAGAAAACAGGAGGTGCTTACCTCTCTCTCATCCCTGTCTAGTGCCAAAGCAAGCATTAGGTAAAGATTTCCCTAGGTAGAGCTCATAAAGCTTTAACCCTAAAATTAAAAATGCAGAAAATTTGAGCCAGGCTTGGCAAAGCTGTCTGGATATATGGATTTATATATGCATGCATGAGTGTGTGTGTGTGTGTGTGTGTGTGTGTGTGTGTGTGTGTGTGTGTGTACTTTAATTGCTACAGTTCTCTTAGATTTTAGATTTACATCATCTACTACCTGACCCTGGTAGTCCTTAGAATTATATCCCTATTTCAGCATTACAAATAATTTTATATGTCTTCTCAGTTTGTCTTTGTTAGCAACTCTTTCATCTTATTAACTGATTTTTAAAAAGATAAAAAGTTACATGAGTAGACAGCAAACATAAGAAACTCTGTAACACTATTGGTTCTTGAGAAATGTGTATACCACCGGAATTACTGAAACTAAAAAGATTGACAATACCAAATATTTGAGAAGATAGGGAGTAACTGGATGTTTCATACTGTTGCCAAGAATGTAAAATGAAACAACTGCTGTGAAGTATTTGGACATTTGTTATAGAAAGATGATCATGAACCTATCTTTGATCTCACAATTGTACTTTTAGTAAGTCAAGCAAAACACCCATAAAACAGAAAGACTTACATAAGAATATTGGTGCTATTAATGTCAGCATATTTGAAAGTGATGCAAACATCCATTAGCTGGTCAAGAAGTAAACAACTTGTTTATTTATACTATGGAATACTATTTTGCAAGAAATAGGAACAGGTCACTGCTATTTAAATACGCATGGAAGATACTTGAAAACATGCTCAGTGAAAGAAGGTAGTTAAAGAAAAGTCTGCCCATATTAATGGTTTCTATTTTATTGAATTTGAGAATAGGCAAATCTGATTTATCGGGACATAAATCAGAGTAGTTAATCAGGAGTGAGGGTAGGAGATAGACTGGCAAGGACTATGAGGAACTTTTTTTAGGCACTGCTTCCATTTGTACTACCTAAAACATAGAAACTGTCTACATGTCTAAGTGATTACTTGAATCATGCATTGTATGTGTAAAGTGCAGTATGTACAGTATAGCCATGTTTCTAGTCAACAATGGAGTATGTAACCATGTTCCTACAAGATTTATATTGTCTAGTCATATAATTCTGTCTTAATTTCTGTAAGCATACTGATATTTGCAAAATGACAATACTGCCTAATCACATGTCTTGGAATGTATTTCTGCTCTGAAGAAACACATGACTATGTGTCATTGACAAAATGTTAAAAATTGATTATATATCAAAATGTAATATTTTGGATATATTAGTGGAAAAACGTTGTTTTTTGGTGAAAATAATTCGATCCCTGTAGTTACTATAAAATTCAGAAGGGCATCTTTCCTCATATTTCCTTGGAAATTATATCTGTGTGTCACTGGTCACATTTCATCAACGATCTTTACATTTTATATTATGTCATTACACTTCAACAGAACTGTAAAATCTACTTTCTTTGGCATGTTTTACTATGTTTGTCATTTGGTACATTATGTTCTATGTTAAAATTCATAACAACTTTGACATATAGATAATATTTACTGATGTTTGAAAGTTTAACCGTGGGAATATGTGGTAACATGGAGATTTGAATACTTCCTTGTTGGACTATCGTTTGTGTTCTTCCTACTCTATAATGTTGCTTTATCAGTTTTGATGAAGTGTGAGAATACTTTGAGAACAGTTTAAGCTCTCTCCTTCAGTCATTGATTCTCTGTGGGTGCTCTGAGTGGCGATGAATGAGTCATAATATTTCTGAAAGATAATTCTGTAACTGCACAGTAATCAAGTAACACCACTACTGATATTTCCAAGGTAGAGGATAGCTCTTGGTTTAAATAAATTGCTCAGAGTTAGAGGAGAAACAGCTTATAGTCTGTGCAGAAATGAAAATCACTGCATTTGTATTTAAAAAGAAGGCTTCTTCATGGTTAACATTTTCTCTCTTAAAGCTTTTAAAATGAGAGTGTTTGGCAGGGCTAGCTCTGTGTTTTCTTAATCAGTTGTGAGTCTGTTGTAGCAAAAAATTAATAGGCATTGCAAAATTGTGCAGAAAAGCTCTTTCATCTTGCCTAGCTCTATGAGGGTGTTATATTTTCAAAGCAGAGTATTGTACAATTGAGCAATAGATAAGTAGAGGAGGGGCCTTTCCTGGGGATTCTTGACCGCTGGAAGAGTTCATTTCAGGCCATTTGTCACAGCAGTGATTTCCCCGGAAATACCCTGTGCCAAGGTTATGTTTTGGCTGTTCTATCCTCTTTTATTTATTTATTTTCTAAAATTATGGTGGAAGGTAGTTGTCTTTGTCCTCTCCCATCATTCTAAACCTTTGTCTAGGGTATGTTTTGGGACACTGTTGGGGTGGGAGCAATTTTCAATGGGACCCAGGAGGTTTGGAAGGCTTTAGGGAGTTAAGATGGTATAAAAATGGTCCATGGAAATTCTGCATTTTGTGTAAGCATTTTTTAGTGTGATAAATATAATTCAGCATGGAAATGTGATCCATTGTTTAGTGTCAGATTTTTTTCAGCTGTTTACAGTAAGGCTTCTGTCACCTACTGTGGATTTGATATTTATTACACTCTGCAACCGCTTTTGTTGTTTTTATGGTTTTGTTTGTGGAGACTTTTAAAGGTGGAATGCCTGCCTAACCTTGCACAGGAGTTGATTAAATTTAATTTGCTATGCATTAGAGAATGAATCTGCTGGTCTTTTAGAACTGGGCTCTGTTATTTGTAGTCGGGGGCCTATTTTTTTGATGCCTTTAGTTCTTCCTGGACATGAAAACTCTTTTTGTACATTTGTTGAGTCTATTTCCATGCTGAGCCTTTTATATGCTATACAATGACTCTTTGCAATCCAAAGTTGTAGTTTGTCCTTATTTTTAACTTTAAAAGGACAGCAGGAACTTGCCTTTTATTAAGCGTTTTTGGGTATTATAACATTCACTTTGTCTCCTGGCAAATAGATTTTTAAGTATGTTTTTTCATCTTTGAAATAAAATTTTAATGGATTGTATTACATTTGTATAATTGGTACTATTCAACACACAGAAGCTATGTATGAAATGTTTGGAGAAATAAAAATATTGGTGTGTTCTTTTTAATAGAAAAAAATTTGCTTTTCACTACTATTTAATTGGTTGTTTTAGTTTTTTAAGGCAAGTATTTGGTGATAATGGGATAATTGAGTGCTCTATCAAAACATACAAGTTGGAAAATTTTAAATTGAAGTTTTGAAGTTTTATCACTTTGTAATTTTGTTTCTGTCTTTCTATATCTTCTGCCATCTGCCATTTACCATTTGGGGTTTGTTACCATCTTTATGGACACTTTATTCTTAAAATTTTTTAACCTCAGCTTTTGAAGTTAGAACATTTAGAGTCTCCTGTATGTTTGTCCTCTGTATGTTATTTTAATCTACTTTTTAATTTGTTTTTGTTTAAAGAATTTTAAGATGGAGAAAAATTTCTCTTTTGAATTGGAATCATGGTCTCTGAGGATTATTAGCTGACGTGAGCAGTCTGTGACCCAACATGAATGCTGTTGAGGGTGTCCAGCCGTGAGTTTCCGGCTCTCAGTCACAAACCCAAGGCATTATTTAAAAGATCAAAGGAATAGGACCCTGGGAGGGTTTTAATGATGCCAGTTAACATCAGAGGAGTTGGGCTCAGTGGCTGCAAATTGTGCTCATCTGAATAAATGCCACTGAGCTGGAAATAATGACATGACTAAAACGATGTTAATTGTGTACTATTCTGCTATTCTACTGAATAAAATATATTGGTTTAAACTTATACCCAGAGTAGGTTTTTCTTTGAGTTGGGGGGTGGGCAGTAAATGAAGACATGGGATACAGAGAGGCAGTCACTGTCAGAGAGCAGTGCAGTAAGTGGCATTACTGTTTTGAATGTATTTGAGATTGGTATCTTCTAAAAAATGAATAGGTTTATTTTTTAAAATATTTTATTCAGCATAGGCTCTCAAGCAACAGAGCAATCCTGCCTTTTCAGGTCCAAAAGTAGTATATCACTACTTCTCTTCCTAGATAAAGTATCATCAGACTTGTTTCTATAAACACTACTTACTCCAGATTGAACTCGACCTTGATTAGATGCCTAAAATCACAGTTGTTGTAATTAGTGAAAGGAACTTAACCCTAAGACATTAATTAGTCTTCATATTACAGAGTTTCTGAGCCTGCTTCAATAAGGTATACAAATCCAGTTGTAGATTTAAAGAAAGTAAAATATACATCTTCTTTTAAAGTTACTTATTTATAAGTTTGAAAGGCTTTTCATAGTTAACAGAAAAGAATTTTGTAGAGTCTGTGAACTGATACCATCCTAGAGCTAGTTGTTTTTAATGTTGAGATTTTGAGTGTATACTAGGTGTTGTTAGTTATTTTCAGGCTTGTTTTCTGGTGTTTTTTTTTTTTTTCCCCTCAATTCCTTTTACTTTTGGCTCATTAAAAATCTTATAATAGCATTCTGGGTTGTATTATATTTTAGGTTCTAAATTCATCACTGATTAAAATGTTCTCTAGGACGCTATTCTTTTTGCTGTATGCCTCTGTTTATGTAAATTGTCATTTGAGCAATTTACTTGAATAAACAACTGACAGGGTCATATAGCTTTGATCTGTAGTGGTAGAATTACAAGCCACACAAAAAGATTCCATTGACCCTGCTTCATTTCTGTTATACTTGTAATTTCAATTTGATTTTATTTTCTTCTTTTTTATTTGCTTATATCAACAACTTTATTTCAAGTTATGGAGTTAATAGAAAAAAAGGGTAGCAATGAATTTTTATTGCATAGAGTAGGACCTTGAAAAGGTAATGTAGCTATAGAATCACAAGCTCTAGAGAGGCAGCATAAACTCTTATTGATGAAATCTCCAGTGTCTTGGATGTTTGGTAGTGAAGACTGCGATCTTTATCAAAAGCTAGTGGTTTATGTATTAGCTTGCCTATTAAGCATGGGAAAATATTATGATATTTCTTACCTTTTAAAAAGAGAAAAATTGAACTTCATTAATTTTTTTTTTTTTTTTTTTTGGTCATGGGCCTGAACTCTGGGCCTGGGTGCTGTCCCTCAGCTCTTAAGCTCAAGGCTAGTGCTCTACCACAGCGCCACTTCTGTTTTTTTCTGCTTATGTAGTACCTCATGTATGCAAGGCAAGCATTTTACCAATGAGCCACCTTCCCAGCCCTTAATGTTTTTATAGTACATGTGTTTTCCTTCTTTGTACTTGCATCAGAGGGTCATGGATTACCTACAGCATTTAGGTATCCTGAAGGATGATAGGGATGGGTTTTCCCACAATGCATCTTTGTTAGCCATTGCAGCGATTGCATGTAAATGAATTTATAATATATAAGTACATCATTTTATTATCTGTACTGGTTACAGATATGGATTGTTAAGTTTGACCTGAAGGTCCATTAACTTGAGTTTGTGGATTTTATTTCTTTGTTTTGTTAAAGTACAAATGCACATAAATTATTCATTTTTTAGTTGTTTATGAGCTTGTAATAATGTTTCCTATGTTGTTTCCTATGTTGTGTGTGCGCGCATGTACATGTGTGCACATGTACGTGTGTATGTGTGTGTATTTATGTATGCAGTCCTGAGACTTGAACTCAGGACCTAAGAGCTATCCCTGAGTTTTTTTTTTTTTTTTACTCAAGACTAATGCTCTATCACTTGAACCACAGCTCCACTTCTGGCTTTTTAGTGGTTAATTGGTGATAAGAGTCTGATGGACTTTTCTGCCTAATCTGAAACAAACCTTATCCTCCTGGGATTACAAGTCTGAGCCACCAGAGCCTGGCCCTGATAGTTATATCTTAAAAACTAATCTATTGAGATAAATTTACTATCATATAGCTCATACTTTCAAAGAATACAATTCAGAATTTTCCAGTATATCCACAAAGGTGTGCGTTGATCACCACTATCAACTAGAATGTCTCCATCTTTTCTGCAGTTACCTGCATAATGGCCCCTAAAAATATCTGAGGTCTTAATCTGAGGAAACGATAAATATTACCCTATGTGGCAAAGGAGACTATGAAGTTGTAATTAAATTAATAATCTCAAAATAGGCAGATTATCCTAAATCATCTGGGTGATTAAATGTAATCAAAATGTCCTTACGTGAGAAGGAGGAAGAATTGACTGTCAGGGAGGAAGAAGTTGATATGACAGCAGAAACAGGAGGGAGGGTGATGGATGTGAGTAAGCATCATGAGCTAATTAATTAATGCACACAGCTTCCAAAGGCTACAATCATGAAAGTGGATACTCCTCTAGAAACTCCAGAGAACCATAAACCATATTCTGTAGAACTTGTTTCAGGCTTCTGCCCTCTAGAACTGCAAGAGAACAAATTTGTGATTTTTTAGAAAGCAACAAATTTTTTGGTAGTTTGTTATAGCATCCACATGGAACTAATAACACTGCCCCCAAAGAAACCTTCTGCCCATTAATAATCACACTCAATTCCCTCTTTCCTGCAATTCCTGGCAATTACTTCTGTCTATGGATTTGCCTATTCTGGACTTTTATGTAATGAGTTATATGACATATGGAATTTTGTTGTCTGAGCACATTTAATATAAACATAGATTTTCTCTTACTACACTTTTTACAGCTTTTCCTGGATATTTTAATGACTACATGATTTGCCATTGCACGTTGCATGCATTGTCCTTTCACTCGTCCGTGATCAATGGATATTTTATTTCATTCTTTCCAGTTTTTTCTCTATCATTTACAGCACTGCAGTGATTGTTTTATTTATTTTTATTTATTTATTTTTTGGGGGGAGGGGTCCGGTGGGACCTGAACTCTGGGCCTGGGCGCTGTCCCTCAGCTCTTCAGCACAAGGCTAGTGCTCTACCATTTGAGCCACAGTGTCACTTCCGGCTTTTTTTCCTGTTTATGTCGTGCTGAGGAATCAAACCCAGGGCCTCATGCATGCAAGGCAAGTGCTCTACCACTGAGCCACCTTCCCAGCCCAGTGATCAAGTTTCAGTATTTTGACTGGATTAGTTCTTAGAAATGGAGTTGTTGGTCTAACCGTGCACAATTAATACAAAAATTTCTTCTACACACATTATATGGGACTCTTTCTTTGCCTATCCACTCTTCTCTATGGGTTATCAATTTTTCATATGACTTGATGTTGTTTTGGGAAACATAGCTGGCTATTTCATAGGTTTCTTTCAGTTGTGTTACTGTGGTGAGAGAGTCCTGTCAAAATGGTAGCCTAAATAGGCAATATTGATGATTTGGTTAGCTACCTGAAGATAAACTTTATGATGCATTGAAATAAATAAGAAAATACAAGAAACCCTAATTTTTTATTTTGCTTTTTATTATGCTTTGCAATAGAAATTTACATTTGTTTTCTTGTAGTATGGGAAAGAAGAGCTAATGAGAAGGAGGTTTCAGAACTTTTCTGGCTCAAGTATACCCAGTTTTAGGAAAGCTACAAGTGCCTGTGTATTCCTCTGTGGCTACATTTAGGTTCTATAGCTTGAAACTCAGAATCTATTGCTGAGTCATTTATGCTTTTTATTCTTAGGTGAAGATTTTGCCTAATTTTGCCTATTTCCTACCCTGGAGGTTATACTCTTCATTGTACATTCTACATTATAAGTACATATAATGTACTTATAATGTACATTGTACATTATAAGATGTAAAACCTCTAGGACATCTAATAGAGGAAGAATATAATTTACCAACTTTGGAAAAGTATTTTTATTAGCATATATTAATTGTACAAATGTTGCATATTAATTGACATGAAAGGTTGTGATATTTTCATACATTCATGTATTTTATACATTCATACACTCTCCTGTTACATTTTCCCAATATTTTTCAATTAAGCTATTGTCTTTCTATTGCCAGTTTTGATTATTTATCCTGTTAGTGATTATGTATAAATACTTGTGATATGTTCATAACGATATTGTTCATAATGATAATTATGGTAACTACGTTGCTCAGTTTATTTTATTTGTTGATCATGGAGCTTGAACTCAAGGCCTGGGCACATCCCTAAGCTCTTCACTTGCCATTTTCTGGTGGTTAATTTGAGATAAGAATTTCATGGACTGTTCTGCTTGGGCTAGCTTTGAACTGTGAGCCTTAAATCTCAGTCTCCTGAGTAGCTAGAATAACAGGTATTTGCCACCAGTGCCCAGTTATATTGCTCAATTTTTAAAGAAAGTCTTATGATCTTGGAATTTAAAAAACTAGTTTTAATTTATAGGATATTTTTACAGTAGAGGTATATCATCACAGTTGATGAATAGCAGACTTACAAATTATCAAAATATATTAGCATAAGATTGTGGCAGAACTAGAATGAAAATGCAATTTCAAGAGAAAAAGAATTATGTAATTTTTTTACTATGCATGAAGACATGTTTTATGTATATTTTGTAAAAGAGTGGGCATAAAATTACTATGGCACTTTCCCCATTGTATAAATGTAATAGTGTTTTAATAGTTGTATTTTAAATTGCCAGTATTTTTTCTCTTATTAGAAAATAAGTACTGAAATCCACAAACTTATGATTAAATATACCAACTTGTAGGAATTTTTCAAAACTCTTTTAGGAATTACATGTAAAAATATTTATCTTCCTTATATTATACTTTGAACATGACTTTCTTTTATCATATATGATTTAGTTGGTATAATTAGAAATTAAAAGATTTAACAGTATCTGGTACGTATATGTACATATATGCTCTTCAATATTATATCCTCCACAGCTTTCTTTCTCATTTTCTCTTCTTTAACATGGTAATTCCCCCTCCTCATATCTAATGTACAACTTCATAATTTCTCTCAATGTACAGTTTCATAATGTTGTTTTTGCATTATGGAATTGTAAAAATATTCATGTGTATCAGTATCTAATATCTTTTAGTGAGTTGAAGGTAAAATGTATTTTTAGCATTCTTTTTATTTCCTCCAGAGGCCCAGCTTATTAGCTGGTATATAGCAGTTGTTCAGTTTGTACTTCTTGAGCTGAAGAAAAATTAAATAATCCTGAGTCCTATGAACGTTAAATAGCCTTAACTTGTTTTGCTTCTCAGTATTCATCTCATTTGGCTTCAATGAAGTTTTTCTAATCCCTATGTGTATATGAATAATTTCAAAAGTTATCACCATCAAAAACTATCGGTGAGGTTTGGGGGACTTTGGGTAGTTCTATTTAGTTGTATTTAGGTATGAACACTTTTTTTTTCTCTTTTTATTTGTAAAGAAAAGGATTAGAAAATATGTTGTCACAGATTCTAAAAACAAATATCAAGATAAATCCTATAACAATCTTTATGTCTCTTTTAAGTAGAATGAAAAGTTGAAATTTTGAAAACATTATTGATTTGACAGTTTTAGAGCAAAACATCAGATGATGTTGAAACTATTCCAGTAAAATCCAAGGCTTATTTTTGTCTTGCTTCTAGTTTCTACCTGTTTTGAAATTCAAAGGCAAATTTGCTAATGATGTTTAATATTTTGTACTCACAGTATGTTTTTTTAACCAGTAGCTTCTATGTCACCCGAGGGCTTGTTAGAAAAAAAATCTTAGATTCTGCTCTAGTCTACCGAATCAAAATTTGTATTATATCAAGATCTTTTCCCCAAGGGAGATTCATTTGCACACTAAAATTTAAAAAGTATTCATGCATTCTAATTGGAAGTAAATTGTATCTAGTTAAAAATCACATGTTCTAATTCTAGAGGTCAGTGAATTATAGCTGACTGGACCAATCCAGCCTACAACTTGTTTTTATAAATAAAGTTTTTTTGGAAAACAGATATGCCCATTTAATTATATATTATCTATGATAACTTTCATGTTAATATGGTATGTAAAGTCCAATAGTTATCAGCACCACGCTCTAACCAACTGAGCTAACCGGCCACCCTAGAAAGTCCAATAGTTATGACAAAGACTGTGTGGTACTCCAAACATAAAGCATTAATTCTCAGTCCCTTGACAGAAGTTCTCAGCTCTGTAGCTGATTAGGGTAGATCAATTAGCATCATTCATTCAACCACCAGATTTGTTTTGTGAGAGAGCCTTTTTTGGGGGGGGAGGGGGTCAGTCCTGGGCCTGAACTCTGGGCTTGGGCACTATCTCTTAGCTCTTCAGCTCAAGGCTAGTGCTCTACCATTTGACCACAGTGCCACTTTTGGCATTTTCTGCTTATGTGATGCTGAGGAATTGAACCCAGGGCCTCATGCATGCAAGGCAAGCACTCTACCACTGAGCCACCTTCCCAGCGAGAGACCTTTACACCGCAATTGTTGTGCTAGATGCAGCATTTTCATGGGTGGGAAATCCTTTGTTTATACTTCTTCAGACCTTGTTTTTGGAGAAATCCTTGTTGAGAGTCTCAGTGTTTGTAGCAATGAAGAACAGAGTAATTCCTAAAGAATGCCTGCTACTTTTTGCCTTTCTCTTGAACTTGTAGATGATAGTTTTGTCTCCAGTTTTAATTTTCCTAAGGAGTGTGTTTCTATAGGAAGGGGCCACAATTATGTTTCTTTCTTTCTATTAGGGAATTAAGTATTGATCTCCATGAGCCAGTCAGATCTGAAAAATTGACCTTGACTATTGTTACCCCCTTATATCTATAGATAGATTGGGTCACTGGGGGAAGAAGAATCATTTCATTGGATATATAATAAGAGTTGCAGTAACTATCAACACTGATTGCTTAAAAATGTGCTTGGAGAACTCTATCATTTAAATAGACTAAACTGAATGGATATTTTTTTTTTAAATTTTATTTTATTTTATTTGAGAACATACTGTACAGAGGGGTTACAATTACATGGGCAGGATAATGCATACATTTCCTACCAAGCATTGCAGCCTCCTCCTTTGTTTACCCTTCACCTCCCTTCCCAGCCTCCCCCTTCCCCCCCTGAATGGATATTTTTAAAGTGTCACCATTGCAATTTAAAAATGCTTTCTAAAGTATTAATGTCAGAAGTGACCCTTTAATTCACCATTTATTTTTGATACATAACATGATAAATTTTCAATATGAAATGACAAAAAGTGGCTTGGTTAGCCTTTTTAAAATTTAGATGGATGATACAAATATATATATGTATATGTGTGTACATTTATATATTTATATATAAATATTTGTACATATGTACATATACATATATTATACACATGTATATATACATACACACATGTATATGTATATGTACTACATATACTATATACATATATATACACACACATAAATAAATAAATAAATAAATAAGTAGTACCATGCCCAGATTTTGATAGATGGTATTTTATTCTTGTTGCTAATACTTAGTTTATTTGGCTTTTAATTTTGTTGTCTATTGAACAAGTTCCCAGTGGTTTTATGTTTTTGAGTCATCAGCTATGTAGATTGAATTTGTATTTCCCTTTATCACTTTGGAGCTAACGTCCATTTAAGGAAAATCAGAAGGAACTGATGTTTTTTGTTTAAAATTCTCACTGGTTATTTGAAAGGCAATAGTACACTGAGTAATAAAGGATATATTTTTTGACAAATCTTTACTCTGGATTTGCTAGTTCATATAAAAAAAGAGTGTTCCCCAAGAAATAGATAATCCAGACAGAATCTGTGAATCAGAAAAGGTGAATATCCCTGTAGGGAGCTCTTTGTGTCATTCTTTCTGTTCCTGCAGAGAAATCAATGGAGTTTGCATTGGGAGATATGGTTCCCCATAGGAAGTATCTCAGGGAACCAGCAACTTCTCACTCTGGGAAGTAAAAAAGAAAACTAGCATGCTTGGTCGCCAAATGTCTAGGTGGTGGCATAGTCTAGATCAAACTGTTCAGTAAACTCTTGTTTTGACATTTGTCACACAATTCTGAGCTTCTTCTATTCAGCTATTAGAATAACTATGCACTCCAAACTATCAAATATGTTACCAGAAATACAGACTGTATTAATGTCTGGAATTATTAATATGAGAATAATATTACCTCAGGTACAAATAATTTTGGTTTACTGAGCCTATGTTTGGGGTTTAGATAGATGCCGTTATATTTTTTGCCACAAAAATTTCAGAAACTGTAATGAAAAATCTTCAGTACAGTCCTTTTGAATACAAAGGAATTTTTTTAAGGTCCCTCTATTAATACCTATTTGTTTTCATTTCCTACATCATTGCCTTCATAATAAACTAGTCTCAATCATTGAAAGACTGTGAAGTTGCTTAAATAAATCTGTGCTAGCCATTTTTTAAAATATTTATAACCTTTAGTCCCACTGTTATTAGGATAAGAAAGAAAGTTATTTTCCCTATTGTTTCTGCTCCATTGATTGTGTCTCTTTAAACTCCCTTTTATCCCCTGTTATTGTATTTTGGTAACAGAAGCATCCTGTTTTATGAATTGTGTGCTGAATTAGCTTAAGAGGGCTTCACTGCATGGTGATGGCTTGAGTCCTTTAATTGTAAGGCAGTTTCTTTTACCTTCATTATGAAAAGGGCACATAAGGCAATTTTCATAGCCTAAAGGTTTTTATAAAGCTTTCCCTCTGTTGGAATGAAGAATCAGGACAAAAGGAGTAGGCTGTTCTCAGGAATTTCTAGAAATAGCTTTTGAAAGTAAAATTAGGAGATAGCTATCTGCTCCTCTACAAAGGAACAAAGTCATTTTTATAGCATTGGAATTAGAAGCAAAGGTCCCAGACTCTCCCAGGATTCTTCATTTTTCCAGTTTGTTATTACAACAACAACCATCTTTTTCCATGTATAAAGCATGGATGCATACAATAGTCTCAAAGTGGCTTTCACTGTTAACCTCATGCTATACATACAGCAGGTGTTACTAGTATTATTTCCATTTTGCAGCTGGGGAACCAGACTGAGGGAGATTAATGACTTCGCCATCATCCTACAGCTACCAAATGGGAAAGCCTGGGGTTTCTGACTCCAGTCATGTGCTCTTTTCAGGGTATCACACTGCTTAGGGGCTCTGCAATCTGTACTCTTCAGTGTTGCTAAGAGTCTTGTGAAAGAATGGTGTGAAAAAAGTTTCATTTTCCCCTAGCAACAAAATATGCATAATGTAAGCACTTAGGATGGGATGAAGTTCTCCTAAATCAGACAAACCAAGCAAGACATCCAGTCAGTTGTACATAAATATTTATGTATGATGTGTACGTAGTTTCTAGGTATTATGCCTTCTCTTATTTTACGTACTTATTGTTTGCCTATTTTTACCTTACTATTGAATAGTAGATTTAGTTTTATAGGCTGATAGTTTCCTCTGCACTTTTTAGATCTTATTATGTGATCTCCTGGTTTTGTTAATATTGAAAAGCCTGTGGTTAATTCTAAATTGTTCCCTGACAGTCTATATTTTCTCCCTTTTAGCTTTGAAGATTGCCTCTTTGTTTTCTGTGTTTAAAAACCATAGTATATTGTATTTATTTAATAAAAACCCCATACTTTATCTTATTTAAGATCCAAGTTAGACATTTATGTCTTTTATTGATTTTGGTAATTCTTAGTCATTATTTCTTTAGTGTTTTATTCTATTCCTCTTAACCTTTTATTCTGAAATAACTTTGAACTTACAGAAAAGCTTTAAAATTGTTCAGGAAGATATGTACGTAGAATGGAATATTATTCAGCCAAAACATTTCTGAATTTGCTAGGATTGAGAGAGCCTGGGGGGGAAATAATGAGTAATGAATATTAGGTTATTGTGGGACAAGGAGAGAGAAAATGTTCTGAAATTCATTGTGATAGCTGTACAACCTTGTATGTGTACTGAAAATCATTGGAAGTACATTTTACTTGGGAATTGTGTGGTAGTGAATTGTGTTCCTTATTAAACTAGATTAAATAAGTACACAGTACTTGTGTGTTTTTCCATTCAATCTTTCTGATGTATCTTCTCTTGCTTGTACTAGTACAGTTCCAACAACTGGATATAGGTACTAACTGAACTGTGGACTTTATTCAGATTTTGCCTTTCCTTTCCTTTCCTCTCCTCTCCTCTCCTTTCCCCTTTCCTTTCCCCTTTCCTTTCCCCTTTCCTTTCCCCTTTCCTTTCCCCTTTCCTTTCCCCTTTCCTTTCCCCTTTCCTTTCCCCTTTCCTTTCCCCTTTCCTTTCCCCTTTCCTTTCCCCTTTCCTTTCCCCTTTCCTTTCCTTTCCTTTCCTTTCCTTTCCTTTCCTTTCCTTTCCTTTCCTTTCCTTTCCTTTCCTTTCCTTTCCTTTCCTTTCCTTTCCTCTTTCCTTTCCTCTCCTTTCCCCTTTCCTTTCCTCTCCTTTCCTCTCCTTTCCTCTTTCCTTTCCTCTCCTTTCCCCTTTCCTTTCCCCTTTCCTTTCCCCTTTCCTTTCCCCTTTCCTTTCCCCTTTCCTTTCCTTTCCTTTCCTTTCCTTTCCTTTCCTTTCCTTTCCTTTCCTCTCCTTTCCTCTCCTTTCCCCTTTCCTTTCCTCTCCTTTCCTCTCCTTTCCCCTTTCCTTTCCTCTTTCCTTTCCTCTCCTTTCCCCTTTCCTTTCCTCTCCTTTCCCCTTTCCTTTCCCCTTTCCTTTCCCCTTTCCCCTTTCCTTTCCCCTTTCCCCTTGCTTTTCCCCTTTCCCCTTTCCTTTCCCCTTTCCTTTCCTCCCCTTTCCTCTCCTTTCCTCTCCTTTCCTTTCCTTTTTCCTTTCTTTTTTTTTGTCTTAGGGCTTGAAATGAAGGCTTGGGCCTTGAGCTTTTGTGGGCAAGGCTAGTGCCCTACTGCATTGAGCCACGTCCACTTCTGGTTTGGGAGTGGTTAATTGGAGATAAAAGAGTCTCACAGACTTTCCTTCCTGGGTTGGCTTTGAACTTTAATCCTCAGATTTCAGCCTCCTGACTAGCTAGGATTACTGATGTGAGCCACCAGTGCAAGGTTCACACACTTTTTAAACCATTTTAATTTTTCTATTCCTTGATCTATTCCAGGATCCCATATTCAATTTAGTTGTCATCTCTTCTAATCTGTGCCAGTTCTTTAATCTCTTTGGCTTTCATGATCCTGGTACTCTTAATGGGTCATTTGTGAAATGTTATTTTGTAAAATGTTTTTCTATTTTGATGATGATGTTAATTTCTCATGATGAGGTTAAGATTATACATTTTTGGCAAGAATATTTCAGAAGTAATGCCCCTTAGTGTGAACAGCAGGTGTTACTATATCATTTTAAGGGGAACATGATGCTGATATGTTTGGTTGCTGTTGATGTTAACTTTGTTTCCTTGTTTAAAGTGATCTGTATAGGATTTCCCCACCATAGGTATTATTAGTTTTCTTTTCGATAATAAATGTGTCAGGGATATGCTTTAAAACTCTGTATATGTAATTTTCTTATTTGTTCTTAAATTTTGGTCCACTAATTATAGCACCCATTATTCCTGTATCTATGACTCCTGTGGTATTTGTCCAATGGTGATTTTCTCATCGCTTCTACATTTATTAACTAGAATTCTTTGGAATGGGATTGCTATCTATCTATCTATCTATCTATCTGATCATTCAATTATATATATATTATCACAGTGTGGACTACTCACAGATATTTATTTTGTGTTACAAATTATCATCTGATTACCAAAAACTGATATGTTTATTTTTCAAACTGTTTAAGTTGGCCATTAGGGACTCTTTCTGATTGACTAATACATTCTCTCAGCATTTTATCAACCTTTCTTGAACATGTCCTTACTTTGTAGTAATATGATAGAAACTTAGATCTTCCCTATCCCAGTCTTGGCATTAACCACATCTATAAGTCTTAATTAAGCTTAAACTCCTTTTGGAAATCTTTGTAAATACAAGAAGACTGCCTCATTCAATGCTACATGACTAAGCTCTCTCCTACTGTAACATTAAACACTATATGACTATATTAGTTGTCTTTCTTCTATTGTAACAGATACCATAAATGATCAGTATATATAAGAGAAATGGTTTGCTGTGGCTCACAATTTTAGAAGTTTCAAACCGTGACCAATTAGTCCCTTTGGGCCTATGGCAAAGAACAACATGGTAGGACCATGTAGTGAAGTTCTGTATGTTTCTCTCATGGAAGTGAAGCAAAAGAGCCAAGGGGAAAGTGTCATAAAATCTTTGAGAACGTAAATCAAAGACCCCAAGCCTTCTATTAGGCCTTGTTTTTTTAAAAATTTCTACCACTTCTCAATAACAATAGTGTGATACTTGGACACATGGGCCACAGAGAGATATTTAAGATCCAAACTCAAGCAATAATTTAGATTTTTTATATTATTATTTCTTTGGGTTATAGTTAGGACAATTGATAAGCAGTTGCCTAATGAGTTCCATAACTGATTTGTTTTGTGTTCTGGGGTTTGAATTGAGCTTTGTTTTTAAGGCTAGTGCTTTGCCACTTGAGTCATACCTTTATTTCTGGACTTTTGGTGGTTAACTGGAGAAAAGTGTCTCATGGACTTTCCTGCCTAGCTGACTTTGGATCATGATCCTCAGATCTCAGTCCTTCTGAATAACTAAGATTACAGGTGTGACACATTGATGCCCAGCTGAATTTTTTAATTTTAGAGATTCTAGTTCTTTGTTGTTTTTGTTGTCTTTTTAATTTGTCACTTCTTTTCTATCATGTCAATTCTTTTGTGGTAATTAAATGACTTGTATAGCTCTAATTCATTAAATATTTTTGTATTACTTTCTTCTCATTTTATTTTCCAAAGAATTGGAACTTCCAAAGAACTTTAAAATAATACACTCGTTTTTAGATGGCTTTATTTTTTAAACGTGAAAGTAATTTGGGATATGTGTTATGAGGATCTTTCCAGATTACTCTAAGTGTCCTCTCTTTTCATCACTATGTTTTTTTTCTTGGTGGTGGGGCTTGAACTCTGGGCTTGGGCACTGTCCCTGCAGCGCTCTTCAGCTCAAGGCTAGCGCTCTGCCACTTGAGCCACAGTGCCGCTTCTGGTTTTCTGGTGGTTAATTGGAGATAAGAGTTTCATGGACTTTCCTGCTAGGGCTGGCTTTGAACTGCAATCCTCAGATCTCAGCCTCCTGAGTAGCTAGGATTACAGGAGTGAGCCACCAGTGACCAGCTCTTTTGTTTTTTAATATTTTTTGTGGTGCTAAAGTTTGGAGACAGGGCCCTGTGCTAGCTCTACTTGGCCTCACCTCTAGCTCTGGTTGTTTTTTTTTTTGCTGGTTATTTTGGACATCAAATCTCAAACTTTTCTGCCTAGACTGGCTTTGAGCTATGATCTGGATTTCAGACTCCTGAGTAGCTAAGATTACAAGTGTGAGCTGCTGGTTTCTGGCTTTACTCTTAGATTTTTTTATTTGTTAACTTCTCAGCTTGGTTGTTTCTAATGCAACATTGTACTAAGTAAACAACACTTCCAGGATGCTAGTTTTTATGTGGACGTGTCTCAGTTCTAATTCCTTACCGTCTATAGGTAATGATCCTATCTTCTATTTTTTAAACAGAAACTGTTAGGTTGCAAAAGCTGAAAATTCTTTTTATTGCTTGTATTCACAATGCAAATTATTTCCTTATATGATTTTTTTCTGACACCCAACAACAACACTTACCCTTGCTTTTCAGCTCAGCTGTCTATAGAAATTTCTATTTAAAAAAAATCATTTTGACTGTGGCACATCTCACTGCTTTAAGAACAAATGAGTCTCCCCCCCTGCCCCTTGAAAACAGAGTAGTCATTGGGTAATAAGCAACAGAATCAGAATAAACCAGTAAAAGTCAAACTAATTTGATACCATTTGACAGATTATGCTGATCAAATACACCATACCTAAAGTTTAAAAGATTCTTATTGTAGCAGACTGATGATGGTTTGACTTAAGGTCTAGATTTTAAGTTGTAGATTGGAAAAACGGCAACTTCTTACTTATATTTAAGACCATGCTTTAGGGCTGGGATTCTGGCATATTTTCTCATGGTTTATAGAAAAAGTACCATTTTAGGTATTGGTTTTCAAACTTTCTGGGAAGAAGATGCAATTTTTTTCCTAGGGCTTGAACTCAGGGCCTGGCTATTCTCCCTGAGCTTCTTTTTGCTAGCACGCTACCACTTGAGCTAAAACTACTAGGGCTAGGAAGATGGCTCAGTGGTAGAGTGCTTGCCTTGCATGCATGAGACCCTGGGTTTGATTCCTTAGTACCACATAAGAAGAAAAAGCCAGAAGTGGAGCTATGGCTCAAATGGTAGGGCCCTAGCCTTGAACAGAAGAGCTGAGGGACAGCACCCACGCCCAGAGTTAAAGCCCCATGACCACCACCACCACCAACAAAAATACTAAATCTTTGCAAAGACTTGGAGGATATAGCCTTTTACCCACTCAGAGAAGAACAGAACTTCCTTTGTATTGCTGTAATTGATGGCCAAAGGTCTTTTTTTTTTATTGTCCCACCAAATACTTTGGAGACAATGGAGGGTTTTTTTGTTTTGTTTTGTTTTTTTCTTTTGGCAGTGTGAGGCATACCTTGTCTTTACATGTAGAAGTTTTCAAATGACAAAGGTATTGTTGACCAATCTCATATCTGAATTGTAGTTTTCTTTTCTATAGGGTATTTCTCTTTGAGGTCTTCTAGTAATTCCAGCTAATCATATCTTAATATAGCTTAAACTGAGCTCCTGCACTCTATCTCTTATGGACTGGAAATGTGTTTCTTCTTCCTTTTTTCACATGTATATAATTCATATATATGATAAATTATATATATTCATATATATATATATATATATATATATAATTCACTCAGATCTGTAAGCCCTCAGATACCTCACTTTCCAACTCATTGCCCTAGTTCTTTTAATTCTTTTATTCTCCATCTGAAATTTCTTTCCATCCCTCAGTGTTCCAATGCCCTCAGTACTTGTTAAATGCTGCTCATCTTTTATGTACTTATTATCATGCTGGGTGAGTATGAAATAAGTATCAGTAAACATTATCTTTAAGAGCTTAACATCTAGTTGAGAGACAATTTCGTTACAAGAAAATAGTGAACAATCCTGGACAGTATTTAATTAAATGATAAATTAGATGGCACCATGTTTTAAGTGTTAGAAGTTTGAGGAAAGAAATGAATGAAATAAGAATTGCATTTTAAGAAAAAAAGTATGTTTTGAAACAACATAAGTTGAAATTAGGCATTGAAAGAGAGGAGTAAGAAGGATAAATTAGTGACTTTACTGAGAATAACATTTGGGGAAAACTTTGGAAATGGTTTGTAAGTTAGGATGAGTTAAAAAAAATTAGAAATGAGATGGAGAGAAACACAGAGAGGGTGGATATCTATTTTGACCTTTAAAATTACTACATGACTGAGGTAGGTTTTTATTATTATTATTATTATTATTGTATCTTTTTCAACTCAAATCACTAGAATTGCCATTTATTTTTAATTCTGCTACTCTGTAACTCACCAGCTGTTCATGCCTTTTGTGATACAATATGTTGTATGTGTGTGTGATGTGAAAGAATGCGAGAGAGAAAGAGAGAGAGAGAGAGAGAGAGAGAGAGAGAGAGAGAGAAATTAATTGATTGATTGGTTTAGGAGTACCATGTCCTTGAAGTGTTTCTGTGTAATTTCTCTCCTACCTTTCCCAGGTCCATTCTCAAGACTTACCATGTCTTATATACCCTCTCTGAAGATGGTTCCTAGGCACTGACATTTCTTTTTTCTCTAGATCTCACTTGGTGCTGTTTTATTTTCATGTACCCTTTTGTTTTCTAATAGTATAGAGGGTCATACATTTCTATTTCTTTCCTGTAAATCAATAAATTCTTTGGAGGGTTAGACTGTGTTTCAGATTTTATTTTGTGTGGACTTGCTGCTGAAGATTTTAAAAAGTGAAACCCCATTTGTCTGTAATACCAGAGTTCTTTTATATACAATATGCCTATTGTCATTCCTGGCTTATGGGATCTTTTTTAGTAAATGTTAGTGGAACTCAAACAATGTAGTAGATTTTAGATCAAGCCCATTTCCCCCACCCCCTTCTATTTCATGGAAAGCAGAAATTATAATAAAAAACCCCAAATCCAACTTTATTAAAACTTTTTTCTGCTGTCTTTTCCTTTGGACTTCTCCTTAATCCATATCCTTTAAGTATAAGTCATTTATTTTTGACATCTCTTTACTTACTATTTCATGAAGTTTTTTAAATAATTTGTTTTTGTTGATAAATTATACATATTAATTGCAGCTTAAGAGAAGAAATTGGATTGTTTGAAAGATTAATCCTGATTAAATTTTATCTAATTGATCCACGTTACCATTCTTCCTGACTGAGTTTTAACACTTTAATAAAATATTCATCACTAAAAGAAATCATCTGTTGTAGCTGGAATTGAACTTAAGAGAGTCATTTGAGTATCTCTAAAACCAAATACTAAAATGACTAGGAATAGTGGGTTAAGGAAACTGGGCCAGGTTTAAAGTGGCATAACATTCATTTGTAATATTTAACATCTTCTTAAAATGACTTTTAAAACTCTTAAATTATTATGTTAAATAACAAAGCTATTCTCTTCCCTCCTTTAAAGCCTTGTAAGGTGAATGAATTTTGTGTTGCTTGATTTATATATATTAATATCCTAATTTTCTGTATAGCAGCAAGTTTCAGCAAGACTAAAAACTATAAGAACTATGTCTTGCTTTAGAAATGTGCTATTTATCTTATGATTTTTCTTTCAGGGAGTGGTTCTTCATATATATATATATATATATGTATTTGAAGAATATATACTCTCACATATTCTAGAATATATATTTCAGAGTTTATTTATTTATTTTTTTGTCTGTTGTGGGCCTTAACTCTGGGCCTGGGCACTGTCCCTGAGCTCTTCAGCTCAAGGCTAGTGCTCTACCACTTGAGCCACAGCGGCACTTCTGGGTTTTTTCTGCTTATGTGGTGCTGAGGAATTGAACTCAGGGCTTCATGCATGCAAGGCAAGCACTCTACCCACTGAGCCACCTTCCCAGCCCCTAGAGTTTATTTTATATGTATGCAAGCTTGTGTGTGCAGGTTATGTGTTAGAGAGACAGAGACAGACAGTGACTGAGATAGAGAAGAAAAGAAAGAGAAAGATTTTTATTGAAATGAAAAAATACCTGAGTAAAATGAAGAAAGAAGGATTTATCATTTTTATTTTTGGTTCATAGTTTCAGAGGTTTCCGCCCATGCTGTTTGTCTTCATTGCAGAACATCATGGCTGCAAAGGTGTGATGGAGCTGAACTGCTCTGCTTGTGGCAGCCAGCAAGAGAGAAAAAGACAGATAGACAGACAAGACAGACAAACAAAAAGAGAAACAGAGAAAAAAAACCTGAGACAGACACAGAGAGAGATTGAGGAAACTGGGACAAGCTATATCCTTCAAAGACATATCCCAGGGATTCCTTCAACTAGTGCACATCTCCTGATAGCCCATTTATCTATGAACTTATCAATGAACTAATCCATTGATGAAGTTAGTACTCTCATGATCTAGTCACTTCCAGTAGGTCCATTAGAATGTGAGTCATGGGGAGATACTTCATATTTAAGTGATAACAGATACAAAGGGAGAGCAAGGAGAGAAAGAAAGAATTATGTACTTCAGTTATCAGAGGAAAAGAAATTGTGTGAGGTAAGGCTGGATCTTCATGTATGTTGATGTAAAAATTGCTTTGTAGTGGTAGCACCATGTCAAATCTAAACTTCTGGGAATCTTTTTGTTCTTTTCTGTTTCTTTATACTATAAAAGCGATTACTCTTTGATATTGGTATATGAGTCAAAGTTTTGCTAGCTATTGACTTTGAAAATTTGTTCACAGGTTGTTTGTATCCGCTCTACTTGGAATGCTCTCTCTCCAAAGTTAAGTTGTGACACCAGACCTCTCATTTTGAAGACCCTGAGTGAATTGTTCTCTCTCGTTCCTTCCTTAACAGTCAATACATCTGAGTATGAGGTATGCCTTATGGAGCTCAACATATGGTCTGTTTTTACATTGGAAAGTCATGTGAAACAGTAACTACTTTAGGAAAAATATACAGTCCTTTTTATTTTTATTTTTTTTCAGGATGTAGTTTCATAGACTAGATTGGCCTTGAGCTTGTTTGGATTCCAGTGTGTCTCAGTTTGAGCCAAGTATGGATTCAAAATCATGATGCTCCTTCCATAGTCACCTGAATGATGGGATTATAAGCATTCACCACTCTGCAATTTTTTGGGTGTGTGTATAGTGGCTACCTTCCCCCTACTTAGATAGAGTTAGACTTGAACTTTTATCCTCTTGACTCAGTAGCTAACCTTATAAGTTCTGTGTCTTTATATATATTTATTTATATAAAGGACCTAAAACATGTATTATGAGAATTTTTAAAGATTTTTTTAAAATCAGAATGTTTGAAAAGTAACAATTGTAAAATAATAGCATTAATAATATAAACAGCTTAAAATCATTTTGTTAATGTTCTAAGTTTACAAAATAAACAAGACATTAATAAAAGCAGGATACATTCTCTTATTTTACAAATAATGAGTTCGATTTTGTGGTAGAAGATTCTTTGTTTCTTAGATTATTATGTAAGTTGGGCATTGGTGGCTCACACCTGTAATCCTAGCTACTCAGGAAGCTGAGATCTGAGGATTGTGGTTTGAAGACAGCTTGGGCAGGAAAGTTCAAGACTCTTATCTCGAATTAGCCATCAAAAAGCTGGAAGTAGAGCTGTGACTCAAGTGGTAGAGTGCTAGCCTTAACCACAAAAGCTCAAGAATAGGTCCCCATACCCTGAGTTCAGGTCCTAGACCCTGAGTTCAAACCAGAGGACTGGTGTGCACAGTGCATGTACATGCACACATAAACTCTCTCTCTCTCTCTCTCTTTCTCTCTCTCTCTCTCACACACACACACGCACACACACGTGCACACACACACACGCACACACACGTGCACACACACACACACACACATACACACACACACACACACTAATCTTGCCTCAAGTCTATATATTCTTTTCTGTAGCCCCAGGAGGCTTAAAAATTATCCTCTGTTCTCTTTGGGTATAGCACTGGCCCCAGACTAGAATGAGACTTGAATGTCAAAATTAGAGCAGTAACTCAAGTGGTAGAAAGCCAGACTTGAACAAAAAGGCTAAGGTATGTTGTTCAGGCTCTGAGCTCAAACCTTGGTACGGGCACATGCATATGTGCACACACACAGACACACACAGATATTTATGTACATATATATTACATATATAGGTACACACACACACACACATATATATATATATATATACATATATATATATGTATACACACTTACGTAGAGTTGGCATAGCCAAGTAAACCTTATTATATTACACAAGCTAGTCTCAAACTTGAGCTTCATGCCTCTATCTCCTCAATGTTGGGATTACAGGTGTGTACTACCACACTTAGCAAGACTCATATTACTGCTAACAGTTTTTTTGTTCCGTTAGCAACTTCTTTGAATGAAACAAAGGATAGAGAATTCCATTTATTTTTCTACATTTGTAAACCATATTCTCTTTCATTTTCATCTTACTTGCTTTCCTTCAAAATACGGTAATTGATTTTCTCTTGGAGTCTTGCTAAACTTACTGTTTGATTTAGTGCTTTAGGGACTTGGATAAACCACCATATCATAAGATTCAAGTAGTAATCCTTTAACTGTTTTAGATCATATGATTAGATCAAATAATACAACCATGCTACTAATCATTCTAAATGCTGCATAAGGAATAAAAACAAATATGTTCTTTCTGAAGTGAAGATATCAGTGCCTGACACAAAGTGTATATTCATAAATAGTTATTGAGTGAACAACTGAATCAATGCCCAGTACTTTGAGTTTTTCTTATATTTAGGGTTTTGTTTTAAGGTAGTAAGAAAAGAATCAATTTGTGACTCCTAGAATATTTAGCACACCAACAGTTTTTTTTGTTTTTTGTTTTTTTTTTGGGTCTGGTCGTGGGGCCTGTACTCTGAGCCTAAGTGCTGTCCCTCAGCTCTTCAGCTCAAGGCACTAGCGCTCTACCACTTGAGCCACAGTGCCACTTCCGGCTTTTTTCTTTTTGCTTATGTGCTGCTGAGGAATCGAACCCAGGGCCTCAGGCATGCAAGGCAAGCGCTCTACCACTTAGCCACCTTCCCAGCTCCCTACCAACAGTTTTTTTTAATGGCTATAGTTTATGGTTACTAGTTTTTTTTTAAAAAAAATTTATAGTCAAGGTGATATACAGAGGGGTTACAGTTACATAAGTAAGGTAGTGATTATATTTCTTGTCTAATTTGTTACCCCTTCCCTCATTTTTCTCCCTCTTTCTCTCCCCCTTTTCCCTCCACCCAAGTTGTACAAATCATTTGCAACATATTGTCTTGTGAGTATTACTGTTGTGTAGGTTCCCCCTTTGTCCTTTGTCTCACCATTTTGTTGTACCCCTTCCCTTTCCTGGTTCAGATAAATGTATATACAGTACCCAGGGTACCAAAATTGAATGCAAGTGACAACAGGGGATAAACCATTGAGGGAAAATAACACAAAAGAAAAAAGAAAGTAGTATATTGAGAACAACAACAAATAAGAAAAACTCTTGTGTCCATGTCTTGGAGTTCTTTTCACTTAGCATCATCTTATATGGTCATATGTACATAGCTATTGAGCTATTCTGCTCATCTGCTAAGATTATACTAGACGTATACTAATTATTACAAATAAGAGAGATCATGGAACTCATGTTTCTTTGGGTCTGGCTTACTTCACTTAATATGACTTTTTCCCAAGTCCTTCCATTTCCTTACAAATGGGCGGTATCATTCTTTCTGATGGAAGCATAGAATTATAAAAGCTAAAGCCATTTCCTCTAAATTCAGGAAGGAGACAAGGATGTCTGCTCGCCACTCTTCAATATAGTACTAGAATGCCTAGCTAGAGCAATAAGGCAAGATGCAAACATAAAGAGGATCCAAATAGTGAAAGATGAAGTAAAACTCTCACTCTT
Source organism: Dipodomys spectabilis (assembly GCF_019054845.1). NCBI lineage: Eukaryota > Metazoa > Chordata > Mammalia > Rodentia > Heteromyidae > Dipodomys > Dipodomys spectabilis. The sequence goes on along the minus strand of NW_024870835.1, from coordinate 3,003,526 downwards.
TGCAGATGACCTGATCCTGTATTTAAAAAATCCCATAGACTCCACTCCAAGTTACTTGAGGCTGATCTGAAACTTTGGCAGTGTAGCAGGGTATAAAAATTAACCCTCAAAAATCAATGGATTTTCTGTATGCCAGTAATGAGAAGAGTGTGGCTGAAATCAGGAAAGCAACTCCTTTTGTAATAGACCCACAAAAAATAAAATACCTAGGAATTAATTTAACCAAAGAAGTGAAGGGCCTCCATGATGAAAACTTTAAAAACCTGAAAAAGAAAATTAAAGTAGAACTAAGGAAGTGGGTTCTCCCATGCTCCTGGATTGGGAGAATTAACATCATGAAAATGGCAATAATGCAAAGGCTACCTACAAATTCAATGCAATACCCATCAATATCCCACCCTCATTCTTCAATGAAATAGAAGAAGCAATCCAAAAACTCATATGGAACAATAAAAGACCCTGAATAGCAAAAACAATCCGTAGCAGAAAGAACAGTGCTGGAGGAATACTAATACCAAACTTCAAACTCTATTACAAAGCTATAGTAATCAAAACAGCTTGGTACTGGCACAAGAACAGACCTGAGGACCAAAGGAATAGAACTGACAACTCAGAAATGAACCCACAGACCAATGTCCCAAGCTTCAATAAGGGAGCCAAAAAACCAGGAAACTAGGTTTTATATTGTTAGATAGCCTGCAGGACTGCAGACAAGGAACTAAGACTAAAGGGTATATTGTGTGTATTTATTTATTTTCAAGAGATGAAATCCTAGACCTTTATGTTACTTGTATTTTGTTACTTGAATTATTCAGATTTTATTCCAGGTTAGCTTATGGTGTATGTGGTTTTATTTTTGTTTTTTAGGTTTTCATATCCACAGTTGTGATTTATTTTTCTTTTAGATTTATATGGTTTTTGGTTTATCTTTATGTTGTATAGTATATTTTTGTTTTATTTTTGTGTTCTATGATTAAGATTCTTCTATTACCCAAATCAACTGCTTCAGGACAGTGGTTCTTCATCAGTTTCCTTGCAATCACAGGGGTCTCTTCCTTCAGTGACAGTAATCCCCACAGAAGCAAGTAGTGATGTGTGGAGAGACCCTCATTCACTTTGTTTTTCCTTCCTTTTGTCTGTCTTGCCATCCTTCTCTCTTCTATGAGTGTTTAAATAATTTTTTTCATTGCTTGGAATTTGTTAAATTTAGTTTTCTCAAAGCATTTCTTAAGTCATTTGTATCTCTAGTCATTTTGATGTTTTATATTCACCTTAAATGAAGTTCAACCTTTTTATGCCAAATCATTGTTTTTTCCGGTTTACCTTCTCTGTGATGCCATGTACTAGCACTCCAGAAAAATGAAACTATGTGCTTGCAAACTTCTGTACTGCATTTCTTTTTTTTTTATTTTGTTCCTTTTTTCTAGATTTCTTTTCCTTTTCATCTCTGATTTTAAATTGTTTTAAGAAATAATTGTTTTAACTTGTCCTAACCTTTAAGTAAGCAGAAATCTATTTCTTCTAAATTCCATTATAGTGTTGTAAGCTTTATTTTTATATTATACTAGGAATATATGCAGAAATTATTTCTCTCAGTAGAGTATAAACATGTTGAAATTGGAGTCCATGATTCAATTGCCCTGTATTTTTTAATTGCTTTGCACAATGCTTTGAACGTTTATTCATTGACTTGGAATGTATTGAGTAAAACTGTACCAGCCCTCAGAGAACTAGAATAGCAGATACTACTTTTGAATTCAAATTAATTTCCTGGCACTCTACTAATTATTATTATTTTCCTAATTATTATATTATTTTTAAGTTTTAATATGAAGGCCTTATTTTTTGTTTTGTAGCCAAAGAAACTACTGAGATTTTTTTGCCAGCTGTGTTTTGTTATTAGCCAATATTTATAGAATATCTGCCGTGTATCAGGCAAGCATCCAACCAATATTATAGTTACCAAATAAAATCTGGTATCTGAACTCAGGACTTTCTAGCTACACAGCCAATTCTACCTTTATACTATTTGGGACAGTTTCTGTCTTCCAGAAACCCAAATGTTCAATGAGATAGACTGAAGCAATGATAATTAAAGTAACATTTAATGGGTACAGATAATCAAATGTCAAGGAGAATGAGGTAGAAGAAGTGACAAACATTTTGGGAGGAAATAAGAAAACCTTATTTTGTTGGTGTGTTAGACTAGGAACTTTTGCAATTAATATAATGTTTCTGTTCATGGAATTTTGATGAGTACATACACAAAGACAAAGGAGACATAGGAGAGCCATATATGATTTTAAAAGATAAAAATTTAGAACTGGCTATCATGAACAGGGTGTTGAGTATTGGATAGCTTTCACGTTTTCACAATTATTTGTTCAATATTTATACCTTTTAAGGAACTATTCTGGGCTCCATGATCAAAATCCTTGACATGGAGATGAAAATGTAGTAAAGAATGTGCAATCTAGCAGAGTAATCATGCCAGATATTAAGTATGCTATATACAGCATGGACACTTGGAGAAAGGCAAATTCTTCTAGATAGGGAATTAAGAATGGTGTCATCCAAAAGTGACTTTGTTTCAGAACTTGAGGATTAGAAAATATTTCAGTTTCTAGATTCAATAATCCTAAAAATCACAGTGTATTTCAGTTATCCATGTATTTAGATGATGAATCTGTTTCTGAGTACTCTTAACTAATGAGTGATGGATAAATACAAGTTGAATCAACTATTGGTTGCTATAATTTTAAAAGTAGTCTATTTTTCACTATCCTCAACTTTATCTTTCTTCTGAAACCTTTGTGTTTCTTGGTTTTTCAGAATTTCAAAGTTCAAGCCCTCAGCTTCCTCTGGACCCACACTCAGAGCAAGGTATTTTCCCTGAGGGTCGGAGGGTCCCAGTGAATCGTGACACTGAGAAAAGAGCTGTGAAATGAAACAATTAAAAAAATATATAAGTTGCAGTGATAGCTTCTTAATTTCAAAAGTGTCATTATTAGCAAGTTTGTATCTTAAAATTCTCAATTCATGCCATTAGTCTACATGATGTAAATCATCTACATGTGGATGATATAAATGACCGAGTTGTGAATGCCTGATGAATGTATATATTTTATATTTAATATTATTTTAAATTTGACAGATGTTAAGAGGCATTGATAACATTGTCTTACTTTTTTTTATTTGCCTGTCCTGAGGCTTGAACTCAGGGCCTGGGCACCGTCCCTGAGCCTCTTTGTGCTCAAGGCTAGCACTCTACCACTTGAGCCATAGTACCACTTAGGGCTTATGGACTTGGCTGCCCAAGATGGCTTTGAACCTCAATCCTCAGATCTCAGCCTCCTGAGTAGCAAGGATTACTGGCATCTGGGGTTCTCACATTTTTAATATGGTCCTTCCCTTTTCTACTTTGCTAACTTTCCTACCAAACAAATAAAGAAGTCCTGTGCTAGTTTTAGCTGTCATTTTTAATGAAGGAGTATAGAAAAGGATGTTTGTGATGTTATCCTTCACTAATGTATGGGTTAACATAGAGTCCTAGTTATCAGGTGGAGAACAAGAATTGAAATTCAGGTTGTCACTCTCTCAATCCTCATATTTCTTTGACTAAACCATACTACTACCTTGATACCTAAGGAATTCTTGGTTACTCATACTTTGTGTCCAAATTAGGATAAAAGCTTAGTGTTTCTGATGCTTTTGCCCAATGATGGTTCTTAGAAAAATATTTTTATGTCAATAATTTTTTGCAGTTGCTCTTATTATTATTATCATTATTATTATTGTGTGTATGTTTTGTTTTACTCTTCCCTTTATTTGACATAAGAAATTTGATTTCTCTTTTGAAATTGCTAGTGTCACTTTGGCTTCAGCAAGACTTGAATAATATTTCCTAGTACTATCTGTGGAACCTTGAGATGAAGGGAGATTTTCTCTCTCATATTTAATAGGTACTTCGTTTGTTTCATTTTACTCTCCAGGACCCAGTTATAGCTAATGCTGCCTACAAGTCTCTGTCCCACTTTAGTGCAGGAGAGCACACCATTCTTCACCTTCCTGAAAAGGTAGGCACTGCTTCTTTCTTGCTATTGCCTCTTCACTTTCCTGGGGCTTGTGACTTTATCTCTTAGAAGATCTTTGCCTGATTAAATATAGAGATAATTCTAAATAGGTTTACCATATAACATAAGAATTCATATTATTTATTTAATTGATAAAAAGTATATGGGTCTTAAGCTTTATAGATAATGAATTTAGATCTCTTGGAAATAGATGGAAGACAGCTATGCTAAAAAGTTGTCTTACGGTGACTGGGTTTATGGCTTGCTTAGTCTGACATGCCTTCACTGCTTAGGACCCATTTGCTGCCAAATTAGCACACTATCTTGGACTTCAAATACAAATCGAGCCTGTGTAGACAAGATTTTCTACCAGCTGTGCAGCCAAAGATTTTTACTTGTGATAAACAGCAAGTGATGTATGATTTTAAAAGACTGCTATTTATTAACAGAGTGTGAAATGATATATAGCTTAACCATACTGGAGGAAGAAAGAAGCATTACCTCTGTGGGTTAGTACATCATATACCATAACTTTAGTTTGAAAAATAAGTTTATTATTTTAGTTTTTTAACTAAACATGCTACCCACCTAATACAACCAGCTTTACAGTATTAGAGTATGTTAAGAAGTTCAATGTCTGATTTCACACATAGTGTAACTAATAATTTTAGCACATACATATGCATATTTAGTGAGTGTCTTTAGGGCAGATGTGCCATTGCATGAAACCATGTGGGACATTACCCACTCATTGTCCTAAAGCTCAAATGAAAGTCTTGTTGTCAATTGCTCAGTCATCAAAATGAGTTTGCCTTTTTTTTCTAGATTAGGTTTCTAGAGAGATTAGATACCAGTAGGAACTTGGGAAACTTACATTTTCTAAATTGACCTGCAGCCACCATATAAAGGGAACTGAAGATGGATTCTTGGTTTTTTTTTTTTGGGGGGGGGGCCTGGTTGTGGGCCTGAACTCTGGGCCTGGGCACTGTCCCTCAGCTCTTCAGCTCAAGGCAAGCGCTCTACCACTTGAGCCACAGCACCACTTCCGGCTTTTTTCCTTTTTGCTTATGTGGTGCTGGGGAATCGAACCCAGGGCCTCATGCATGCAAGGCAAGCACTCTACCACTGAGCCACCTTCCCAGCCCTGAAGATGGATTCTTGTGCTAACAAATCCTAAATAAAGCAGGATCTCCTGTACTATTGAAGACTTATAAAGTCTTCATTGGTCAGCTTGTACAATGATTAAAAATGTGCTGTGACACATAGAATGCAGACTGCACTATGTCTCTCAATATCTATGGCTGCTTTATAAAATAAAAAGGGGAAAAGAACAAGTGAATTTGATGTGCAGACTCTTACCTTCTCTGCCCTTATGGAGAGCCTGTCTCCTTTTTGGGAAAAGCACTGTTTCCAACACTGCAGCATTCATTTTTATCACAGTTTTCATTTTGGCTTTTTGAATACCCAAAAACTAAAGATCCATAAAATGACTTGGCTTCATTTCCCAAACAAGTCCACAAAGGCTAAGGATACCACCAGTTCAGCGCTCCATTGCTGTTTGTGTGTGTTGGCAGTGAAAAGAAACTCAAGTTCACTTTTAATAAAAGTGCATTTCCCAGTGTTTTCAAACTCCCTGCCACATAGGGACTTCTGTAATGTAAAATATTAAGATACCTCTTTGTTATCAAAGATTATTCATTCTGCACCAGGGGCAATTGGCTTACTCCCAACATCTAAGATTACTGTATACTTTTCCAGTGAAATTACATCCACATTCTTTGTGTTCACGTCTGGCAACAGGTGAAACAAATTGATGAGCCCACTCAGAATTTCTAGAATTTAGAAAGAAAACAAAAACACTCACATTTTGACAAACCAGGCTACTTTTGCCAATTACAATTCAGCTACTTTTATAAGTCCTACTTCAAATGTAAACAAATATACAAATTAAAAGAAATATTTTTGATGATTGATGACTCAATTTATATAACTTGTTGAAAGTTAACATGCAAAACAAAAGTAATGAGAGCAGGGATAGTCAGGTGTGACAAAGATGATGTAAAGTTGAGGGAAACTAGATAATGGAGCCTTAGGAAGGGATTGGAACACCTAATTTTTTAACTTGGCATTCTTGTCACTGTCTTGATATTAGGAAATTCTGTGGGATTAAGATGTAATACACACTTAGCACTTAAATTGGTTTCATTAGATATATACTAAGCATTAGACCTTATCTTATGAGATAGGGATGTTGAAGGAATGAAAATGTTTTGTTTGTTAACAGTATCACTGTTAATCTCTTAAAATGCAAATCTAAATTTGGTTGAGAAGTTTGGGGATACTTTTTTGAAGACAGTGTCAATCTAATGTTGAAAAATAGGTGAGAATGATTTTTCCCTTTTTGTTTGCATCTCTTCTGTTTTTTTTTAAAAGCTATTATCATTTTCTTTTGCCTTCTTTAGCACTTGCCCTGCCCCCTCAAAAAAGGAAAAAATAATCAACCAACAAAAACAATATAGAATTGTTTATTTGATAAAAGAATCAGTAATGGATAAACATTTAGGTAAGGGGCATTGTTCCACCTCTCTGAATTAAATTCATTGAAAATATTCAACTATTGAAAAATTAAACTTTTTATTATACAGATCTTAAGATAGATTGTTTTGCTGATTTTTGGAGTTAATTTTAGAAGCAATATAAAAGAACTCATTATGCATTCAGGGTGGGTATAAATATGGCATAACCCGTTTGGCTCTGATTTAAGTGAATGTCACTGCATTCATCAGAAGCTGTTTCTCTTTTTAACTGAATTTATGCAGATACTTGACTTGTTCCAAATTAAAATCCTCTATTTATGCACAGTCTCTTGGATTTTCATAGGTTATACACACAGAAAGGTAGTTGAAAGGTTATCTGGCATAAGCTTTCTGGTATCCAATTTCAAGCAGATTTTAAAAGTAATTTGTCATTTACTTTTAGAAAAATTGGCTTTCTTTTTTAAAAATTTTATTTTATTATAAAGATGCTTAGAGGGGTTACAGTTAAATGAGTAAGGTGATGAGTACATTTCTTGTTGAGCATTGTTACCCCTTCCCTTGTTGTTCTCCCACTATCCCTTCCCTCCCACACCTCCCTCACTCCTCCCCTCCCTCCACTGAAGTTATAAAGTTCATTTCCAATATACTGTCTTGTGGGTATAACTGTTGCAGTGGGTCATCCTGTGTCCTTGTTTCAATGTTTTGTTATTCCCCTTCCCCTCCCCCAATTGGACAAATGTATATACAAGATGCAGGGTACCAAAATCAAGCACAGTGATAATAGGGTATATACCATGGGGGGAAGAACATAAAAAGGAAGCAAAAATGATCACATAGTACTTTAAAAACAACAACAAAGAAAGACCTCTTGTGTCCATATCTTGGGGTTCATTTCACTTACCATCATCTTATATGGTCATGTGACATAACTTTTGAGCTTTTCTGCTCATCTGATAAAATTATCCTAGACGTATCCTAATTATTGCAAATGAGGGAAACCATGAAACCTATATTCCTTTGGATCTGGCTTACTTCACTTAATGATTTTTTCCAAGGCTTTTCATTTTCTAAAAAATGGGGCAGTGTCATTCTCAACATTGAGATTCTGCCTCGCCCCAGTTAGAATGGCTATAATCAAGAAATCTAATAACAACAGATGCTGGAGGGGATGTGGCCAAAAGGGAACCCTCCTGCACTGTTGGTTAGAGTGTAAACTTGTTCAACCCCTTGGAAAGCAGTATGGAGGTTCCTCAAAAGACTCCTCATAGAACTCCCCTATGACCCAGCAGTTCCGGGCATTTACCCAATGATCACCAACAAGGCCATACTAAAGCATTATTTACCATAGCTAAGATATGGAACCAACCCAGATGCCCCTCAGTAGATGAATCAAGAAAATGTTCTATCTATCTATCTATCTATCTATCTATCTATCTATCTATCTATCTATCTATCTATCTATCTATCTGTGTACACACACAATGGAATTCTATGCATCCATCAGAAAGAAAAAACTGGCTTTTTATTTAAGGTCTTTTCAGTAAAACTTGGTTATAATTTAAGGGCTTTGTTCCTTTCCCTCTGTGTGTGTGTGTGTGTGTGTGTGTGTGTGTGTATGTGTGTGTGATTGTGTATGTATTATATATGTTTTGGCACTTAATGGAATATAATTGCTAAAAGTTTATAACTTCAACAAGTAATTTTTTGATATAATTTATATTGATTTTCCCTAATTGAGCTTATTCGGTTCACAACTAAGGGCAAAGACTAGTGTTAGCCCAGGGAAGCTGAAACAAATAAGTCTTTAATAAGCAGAGGAGGATCTGAAAAGGTCATAATGGAATAATAATAGAATTTTAATATGAAACACAATAGAACCAAGTGCTAGTAAGAACTAAGTACTAGGAAAATCAACTCCCCTTTGAGGAAAAAAATTAAAGAGGTAATGTTACCAGTATAAATAGATAGCTTTTATCATCTTTACTCATAGTTATTAATATCATCTATATTGAAGTTAAGCACATTTGTAATCGTGTGTTAATATTTATGTATATGTGAGATACAGACATACTTTGTATTTTACAACAGATATATTAATATAAGGACTCAGTTATGTAAGAGTTGCCACAGTTTTTTATTTTGGTACACTTTGTATTGTATATAAGTTTATCTGATTTGGGGAAGGGAAGGGGAATCATAGAAATGGTGAGACCAAGGACAAAGGGTAAACCAATGCAACAGTGATACTCACAAGCCACCACATTGGAAATGAACGTTACAACTTGGAGGGGAGGAGATTCGGGTGAGAGGAATAGCAGGAGAAAACAAGGAAAGGGGTAACAATGCTTGACAAGAATTGTACTCATTTCCTTATTCATGTACCTGTAATATCTCTCTGCATCACCTTTACAATAAAAAAATAGAATTTGGACAGCATACTGTTGAGAAATTAATCAATTTCCTTTACCCTCAATCTGGTAACTTTTTAATTTTTTCTTTTCAAAATCATTTAACTAGCATGTATTAATTTTACAAAGATTTTTGTTGTGATATTTCCATACACAGGAAGGTTTTTGACCCATTTTGAGTGAAGTTTTGTCTAGTTGCCATCTATTATATGTGGACATCCAGTTTTCCAAACATCATTTATTGAAGAGGCTGTCTTTTTTCCAATGAATGTCTTTGATACCTTTGTATAAAATCAGATGTCTGCATGTGTGTGGGCATGTTTCTGAATCTTCTGTTCCATTGGTTTACAGTACCATGTTGTTTTGTTACTATGGCTTTGTAGTGTAATTTGAAGTCAGATAATGTGATGTCTCCAAGCATGACATTTTCCCCCCCTCAAGATTGCTTTGGGTTTTCAGGCTTTTTTGTGTGTGTGCTTTCCTATGAATTTTTCAATTAATTTTGTATTTCTATAAAAAATGACTTTGGTATTTTCTTGGAGATTACAGTGAATCTGTAAATTACTTTGTGTAGTACAGCTATTTTCACAATATTCTGCTGATCAATGAACATAAGATTCTATCTTCCTGTGTCATCTTCAATTTTCTCCCTCTAGGCTTTATAAGTTTTATTGCAGAGATTTTTAATTTCTTTTGTTAGGTTTATTCTTATTTTTTTTGAGGCTATTGTGAATGGGATTGTTTCCATGTTTTCTCTTAAGCCTAAATGTTGTTGGTATATAGAAAGTCTATTGATTTTTTTTTTTTTGTATGTCGGTTCTGTATCCTGTTTTTTTTTCTAAAAGTGTTTGTCATATTTAAGTGTTTTTTGATGGCTTCTTTAAGATATTTCAAGTATTGTTTGTCATATTTAAGTGTTTTTTGATGGCTTCTTTAAGATATTTCAAGTATTGGACTGTACTGTCTGCCAGTATGGGAAATTTTACTTCCTCTTTGCCTATTTGTTACCCCTTTCTTTCTCTTACCTTATTTCTTTGGCTAAAAATTCAAGCACTACATTGAATAAGAGTAGGGAATGTACAGTCTTGTCTTGTTCTTGACAATAGAGTAAATGTTCCATTTTCTCCATTAATTACATTGTCAGCTACTGGTTTAACATAAATACTATTTATTATATTTTGTGTGTATTAAATTTGGCTTGCAAGTATTTTATTCACATCTATTCTCATCAAGAAGATTGATCTACAATTTTATTTATTTGTTGTATGTCCTCTTTGGGTTTTGGTATAATACTATTGCCCCAGGGTCATTGCTTGTTTTAGTCTGTTTATGTGATTTATACCTCCTGGTTAAATTTTTGTATATTTATGTATCTAGAATTTTATCCACTTTTTTAAAGTTTTCTAATATATTAGAATACAAGTTTTCAAAATATCTTCTAAATTTTTGTACATTTATGCATCTAGAATTTTATCCATTTCTTCTAAGTTTTCTAGTATATTAGAATACAAATTTTCAAAATATTTTCTAATGATCCTTTGGATTTAGTGGTATTGGTTGTGATATCCTCTTTTTCTCCTCTAATTTGTCTTGTCTCTCTTTTGACTAATTTGACTAAGGGTTTGTCAATTTTATTTAACTTTTGAAAGAACTCCATTTCATTAGTCCTTTGTATCATTCTTTAAGTTTCCGTTTTATTAATTGCAACTCAGATGTTTATTTCTATCTTTTAATTTGTACTTCTTTTCTCTTTGATGGATGAATTACATTCAATTGTATAATATTTTGTTTTCAATCGCATGTGTTGATAAACATTTGGGTTGGCTCCCATTTGGGCATTGTTTTGAATACTACTGCTCTGATCATTTGTGTGCATGTTTTTATATGATCACATATTTCACTAGTGTTGGGAATATAAACAAGAGTGAAGTTGCTATTTTCTAAAGGTACTGAATGTGACAAAAAATCAGGAAGCAGTGGTGGTCATGGTGACATCTGCCTGTAATCCAGCTACTCTATAGCAAAGAATAAGATTCAAAGTTAAATCAATCTGAGACTCCCTTTCAACAAACAAAACAGGCAAGATGGTGCCTGACTCCAATCATAGCTCCCCAGGAAATATGGTCTCAGGCTGGCCCCAGGCAAAAGTGAAACTCTCCGTACAAAATATTTAAAAGGATCCGGGCGCTGGTGGCTCATGCCTGTAATCCTAGCTACTCAGGAGGCTGAGATCTGAGGATCGTGGTTCAAAGCCAGCCTGGGCAGTAAAATCCATGTGAGACTCTTATCTCTAATAAACCACTAGAAAACTGGAAATGGCACTGTGGCTCAAGTGGTAGAGCGCTCGCCTTGAGCTGAAGAGCTGAGGGACAGCACCCAGGCCCAGAGTTTGAGCCCCACAACCGACCAAAAAAAAAAAAAAAAAAAAAAGTTAAAAGGAGAGATGATTGACATTGCCTAAATGGTAAAGACCAGCCTAGCAAGGAAGAGACCTTGAGTTCAAACACCAGTATTGTCAATAAATGAAAAAACAAATAAATAATAAAAAGAAGCAAACCCCATTTTTTTAATAAGAGTTTTCAGCCCACTACTTTTATTTAGCATCTCTTAGACAATTCTTTATCATATCGATCCTAGAAAATTCCAATGATATAACCAACAAGACACACTTAGAAACCTTTGCTTGTGAGTGACAAATGTGCCAGGTTGTTTCTGCTATGCAGTGTTCCTAATGAATTCTGTCTTACCCCTACCTGGAACATACCTGATTGTTCCCGCCATAAACCCTCTCAGAATTAAGTGGTCAACATTTAATCTAAATTAAATAGTGTCCTGTAAAGTACTTAGGTGGTCAAGTTGCTTTCACTGTTCCTTCACTAGCCAAAAGAACACTAGTTATGGTTGAAAGACTTTGTTGGAGTTGAGATTATTATACTTAAGAGAAACATTTCCTCTCTGGTTTCTTTTTATCCCTGTGCAAGAATCCTGACTCAGTGCAGTTCCTAAATGAAACAGGGCTTTGGGGACCTATGAAGAAGGCAGTCTGCAGGAATTGTTCATTATTTCTAAAAATAACTTCGAAAGACAGGCTAATGGTAATCACTGGGTTCTGGCACTTTATGGTTATAGCAATCACTTTTATATATTTTGATTTCCTCCCCTAATGCTTATTATCTCCATGTGGGTATTACAATTGTATGTCATTGAAAGTATTAAAATTTTAATTAATTGCTTAACAGTTGTATCTTGTAGGAACTATGATAGTCAAAATCTTTGTACATTTTAAAATTTTTGGTTCACACAAACATAGCTAATCACAGAGCAACCAAAGAACCTTCAAAATGCAAATTACACACAATAAAGTTAGCTACCAATTACAGATTTTAGTGGGTTTTTTTTTTTATTCCACAGCGACAAATTGCCAGACTAAAAATAAAACTTTTAGTCATTCTCTGATCTCTATTATATGTTTACTGAAGGATTTTATGGCTTTGTCATGGAAGTATAGCTGGAATCACAAATAAAAAAATAAAAGTATTAGACAAGGCAAATATTTAATTATAAACTGTAGAAGTTCAGTATACTAAATATGTAAGAATTTGCATTTTATTGTAAGATACTGTAAAATTTCATTAGTTGTCTATACTAATGGTTGCAAATGCTACCTTATAGTGATTTTTTTTCCTATATCTGGAATTGTTTTGAATAAGGAATATCTGGAATTGTTTTGACTAATCTAGAGCATGAGCAGATTTTTTATAAAATTAATTTTGATAGCCTTCTGACATATAGTGATGAACTCTAACATAATTTATAATTTGTGATACCCAAAGGACAAGCAAAATATTTCACATAATTTTTAGTATCATCTTGTCTAAAATTTTACCACGTACATTTTCAGATCCGACCAGAAATCCCTGCTCCCGAAGAGTTAGATGAGGATGAAGATGAGGAAGATGTAGATCTTTCAGTTCCTGGCCCTTGCTATCTGAAACTCTTATCACTCACTGCTCCTTTGGTTTTGCCAGGTAACTCCTCCTTGGTGGCAAAGAAGCTACCATTTTTCAGAGACTTTACCTTTTGTGAACTGTGTATAATATAGTTTACTTTAATCAGAAGGACTTACTTTCTAGCTAAAGTGCTAAGTGTATCTCACTAAATGAACTCACCTGCTAATGCATATTTGAGTTGTTTAACAAAAGCTTACATTTAAACCTGTGTCCTTCAGTTTTTCGACTTTTCAAATTCTTACCTAGTTATTTATCAAGAAGCAAGGACCTAACGATAAGACAATGGAAAAAAATATCCTAGTTGTAAGGGAAAAAGAGTGCTCTGTGTGTTAGCTACACTCAGGTTCCAGACATCTTATTCTCTTTTAAAATGTTCTTTAGGTGGTTTTAGGTCTGTATTCCCAGCTACTCAGGAGGCAGAGAGTTGAAGGATTGAGGCCCCAGGCAAAAAATTAGTAAAGACCTCCATTTCAACAAAAATAGGCCAGGTGTGTGTTTATAATTCCAGCTAGGCAGGGAATATAGATAAACAATCTTTATTCAAGGCTGGCCACAGGCAAAACCAGCAAACCACTTCAGGAAACAACAAAAAAATGGCTAGAGCACCTGTCTGGCATTTAAAAGCCTTGAGTGCAAACCCCAGTACATTTATACACACACACACACACACACACACACACACAAACAAACATATATGTATATACATACATATATATATCCCCCCTCCCAGGTTGGTGTTATAGCAGACATTCCCATTGCTGGGCTAGTACATGTGTAGATATGTACTTCTCCCCTGACATATGTACTTCTCCCATTTGCATTTCTTTCCCAAGAAAGCTTGAAATTGTTCTCTTACCATGCAAGAAAAATTACTCTCTTCCCATAGTGCCACTGTTCTAATAAACAAGTGACTCATAAATACATTTTGGAAGGTCTGTATATAGAATAGTCATACGGAATAGTATTTGGCCTGCAGTTGGATATTAATCAACCTTTTTGTATAGTGTTATATTTATTAATTAAGGTCAAGAACAGAGAGGAGAGGTAGTCATATTCAGTGGACAATTGAAGAGTGGTTAATAAAGGGACTATTTGCAAATATGTTGTCAAAGTTAAGGGACATTCACTAGAGGTGAATTTAGCCTCTAGTGGAGACAGAGAAGGAAATAGAGGAGGAAAATAAGAAAGAACATATGCTTCACAGATAGGTCTGCTTACACGGAGACTGGGCCTTTACAACAAGGCTGCAGACAATCGTAGCAACCTGCTGATCTCACTGTATTCTCCCTCATCTCATTGTATTCTCACCCTTGGAACTCCTACCAATGTCTGACATTAGAAAACCAGCAAGAAGTCACAGAATTTGGTTATTCTTGAGGGTACAGAGCAAAGTTGCGAAGGATGGAGGACACATTTAGAGGAGAAATGAAAGCCACCCCTCACAGGTACTCTTGAGCTTTGTGTGGGGAAGCTTGGTTGCATCTAAGAGAAAATTTTAGTTGGGAAGAACAACTGTCAGCACCTGCACTCTTTAATTCACATGATCTTTTGCAGGAGACTTTTAGGTAGACATTACTTGGCATGAAATTCCAGTGTAGTGAGGCAGACCCTTGCCTTTTGTTCCTATAAAAGGCACATTCAGCAGTGTTGTTTTTTTTTCCCACTCCATGTGATTTGTTTGGCTGCTGCTGCTGCTGCTGCTGTTGCTGCTGCTGCTGCTGCTGCTGCTGCTACTGCTGCTACTGCTGCTACTGCTACTGCTACTGCTACTGCTGCTCCTCCTCCTCTCCTCCTCTTCTCCTCTTCCTCTTCGTCCTCCTCCTTCATCTTCTTCTTGTTTCTGTATTGGGCAGGGCAACCTCTAGTGGTCCTTAGGAAAATGACACTAGAATATAAAGCCATAGAATATAAAGCCTTATCAACTACTTACTTTAGTTTGGCATCCTGTTGACTTCTGATCCTGTTTCTGTGTGTTTATTTTGCAATAATTAAAACATCAAACAGTGAAGATCTGGGACTTAATTGGAAGGAACACAGGGAAATAAATAATAATGGAATATTTCATTTTTTAATAATTGTACTACTGTTGTTTAATAATGATGGTTGGGCATGAAAGACCTCTCTGCAAACATCTAAAGGAAAGAAGGACACAGTCACATGAAAATCTGAGACTACTGTGTTCCCATTGGAAGGAACAGCAAATTTTGTGGCTCTGTGTAGGTTTGTGTATTTAAGGACTGCATAGAGGCCATTTGGAATTGGAACTATAGTATGGCAAGGAGGTTAATTCAGGGAATATCATGATTGTGATCCTTCAATCAAGGTCAGAAGTTGTGGGTTTTTTCTACATACTGTGAAAAGCCACTGGACAGTGTTTATTTCTCAAATAGGGCTTTTTGCTTAGGGCCAGCCTTGAACCATAGTATTCTTACTTCTGCCTCTAGAATAGCTTGGAATTAGAGGTATGGGCTATTATGCTTAGCTTGTTTTTTTTGAGATAGGGCCTTACTTTTTTGTCGAGGATGGCTTCTAATTGTGATCCTCCTCTCTCCTCCTTTTTGAGAATATATGTCACCATGCAGAGTGTCTATTTTTTTTAATCTCCTTTTATTCACTTCCAGCTTTAGAAGAATTTTTTACATCACTTGTGAAGCAAGAAATGGTAAATATGCCCCGTGGGATATATCACTCTGCATTAAAAGGAGGTATCCGCCCAGACCAAGGAAAGACTGTGGCAGGAATCCCCAATTTTATATTGAAGATGTATGAAACAAATAAGCAACCAGGATTAAAACCTGGCCTTGCAGGTAAGAGTGGCATACAATTTCAAGGTGTGGGTATTTATTGTTAGATTGAACTTCTACTTCCTTCAATGTAATACTTCATAAAGGGTGTTTCTATCATTGACGTGTAGATACAACTTGGTAAACTACATATACAAAAGTTGTATTTATTTTCTTATTTAGTTGTTTATATTTTTACATACAAAGGGATTTCAATTTAACATGTCAGTTAATGAATACAATGTATCTGGATCAATGTTACCTTTTCCCTCCTCTTTTATTCCAACCTCATATACCCCCTCAAGTTACGTGGTTCCTTTCACATTAGTACATTGAGAACTATGACTGTATTTATTTGTTCTTCCTCTCTTCATTCACAAAAAATCAATTTTAAAAAATATTAGAGGACTATAAAAGCACATACAAATAGATGGGCTAAAATTCCAGACTACACTTGCTATTTAGAAATGTTTTCCCTCCTTTGGAGGATATTCATGGATTCTGGTTATGGGCTATGATTAGGGAGTTGGCCTAAGCAGAGGTCTAATCTGTTGAAAGAAAGAGAAACCAGTTTTTCTCAGTTGTTTGCTCTTGGAAAATAAGTCTACAATCCTCATTATTCTGAAATCCAAAAAGCTTTGAAACAGTTTTCACAAGTTCTAGAGCAAGCTTACTGATATTTAAATATAACCTAAGGTGAGGGTATTTATTCCTTTCCTTTTCATTTTGTAATTGTGTACATTGATAACATGTTATATAATATATATAAGAACCATGCTAGTTTTTGAAAACCTGAAAAATTCTCATGTATTGTATCCCCACTGGTTTCATATGAGGAATAACTTACCTTGTATTATTTACTTTTTGTTGCTGTGACCACAATGTGTGACATAAACCACTTAAAGGAGGAAGGGTTTATTTTGAGTCACAATGTCAGAGCGTGTAGTCCATTGTCACTTGGCCCTTGTACTTCGGCAGAAAATTATGGCATTGGGAATGTGTGGAGGAGATTCTTTACCTCCTGGCAGACAGGAAAGAGAAAGAAAGGAAGGGATTAGGGACAACCTTCAGAGGCATATTCCTAGTCATTTATTTCCTACAGGTAGATCCCATCTCCAAATATTTCTACCATCTCCCAAAATAGTCTGTCTCATATTTTTATTTTCCCTGATTACCACTAGTCAAAAATAATAATTTGCTTAGAAAGTTATCTTTTTATTTACAGATTCTTTATATTGGTATGGATTACTAAAATATAACTACTTTTCCATAAGAAACATTTTTGTATTTTTTTTTTTTATTAAGGTGGCATTTTATTTTGCTATGATGTTGCCATGTACCAGAGTAAAGATGGCAAACCATTAAATCGACTAATGGCCAGTAGAGGGCGAAGCTTCAAGCAGATGGCACTTGCCCTTGTACATGAGGTAGGTGTCCTTCCATCCAGCCTCTCTGTGTATATGCATGCGTAACTCCATTTTGCTTTATGGTTATGAAATTGAGTGTTTGTTTGAAATATTTTTTCTTTATCATGATCAAGATAAGTTACCTTTAAGGGTTATCCAATAGCTGAGCAAACAGAATACTAAACTATTTTGCTGTATTTCTGAAAGAAATGGCATGTTTTTTCATGCTCAGCCTCATTACTAGGAAGTAGTAGCTAGGGATTTGGTTTATTCCACCAATGTTTAAGTTCTGTTGTTTAGAATAAATTTTAACTTACTGTAAAAAAATAATATTCCTGTTTCTTAATTTTAATCTTTTCTAAGTACATAGTCTATATGTATTTATATTTTGAGTAGAATAAATAGTACATAAAATGCACTCAAATGCTTGGATTTAGTGTTTGTTTCACTTTTCCTTTCACCCCTTTTAAAAACTAAGTTATGTAAGGCCCTTCAGTGGTTCTTAAGAAATGTGGTTATTGAAGCTTACAATCATGCCCGGGGAGAGGGAAGCTGGGATAGAGCCCAGGCCCTGAGTTCAAGCCCCAAGACTGGCAAAAAAGAAAAATAAGGGTCTTTTGAAGAATGGATTTTTAATTTTGAAGAATTTTCACATATCAAGGTTCATATTTCCTGCCTAACCCTAGGTACTAAAGATTTTATGCGGTTTTTATCCTGGATTTAGTTTTGTTTTTTCTTTCTTAAAAATGTTGAAGTATAATTCATATGTCCTAAAATTCACTCTCTTAAGTGTACGTCCTTGTTTTTCAGTATTTCCATGAGGTTGTACATCATCCTTCAAAGAATTCCCAGTTTCTCTTTTCCTCAGCCTCCAGCAACTACTAATCTACTTTCTATCTCTGTAGATCTGCATAATTTGCACATTTCATATAAATAGAATCATATAAAATGTGGATTGTGAGTGTGCCTTTTTCACTTTAGGGTAATGTTTCTGTAATTTGATCATATGCTGATGCATCAGTACTTTATTACTTTTTATGGCACAGTGTTGGTCTACTTTGAGGAAAGACCACATCTATTTTTCTGTTAATGGGTTTGTGGGTAGTCTGTGTTTTCTTCAGGAAGTTTTACACTTGAAAAAAGTTCTTCAGCTAGGCACCAGTGGCTCATGCCTATATTCCAGCTACTCTGGAGACTGAGATCTGAGAATCACAATTTGAAGCCACTCCAAGCAGAAAAGTTTGTAAGACTCTTATCTCCAATTAAGCATCCTCCTCACCCCCACCAGAACAAAAAGGTGGAAATGAAGCTTTGGCTCAAGTTGTGGTATGCTAACCTTGAGCAAAAAAGCTCAGAAGCTCAGAACAGTGCCTAGGCCTTGAGTTCAAGCCCCAAGACTGGGACATACAAAAATGTTTTTCTTTCTGTGTACTGGTGGCTCATGTGTATTCCTATGTACTCAGGAGGTTGAGATCTGTGGATTGAGGTTAGAAACCAGCCTAGGTATTCAAATCTGAGAAACTCTTATCTTTGCATAGCTAGCAGAAAGCCAAGAATAGAGGCATGATTCAAGAAGTATGTATGTGTATGTGTGTGCCAGTACAGGCACACACACATACACAGGTATGCATGCATGTACACATGTGCACGCGCACACACATACACATAAGCTTTTCTTTATTTAGATTTTTTATTACTATGAATTAACTTTTATTGTGACACTTGCATAATCGCATACATGGTATTCCAATCAAACTCAGCCCTCCACTACTCTGGATCTAGTTTTTTTAGTTGTTGTTTGTTTTGATTTGTTTTACCCTGTTGGGTTCCACTGACCTATTCTTGTATTTCTCCACAATCATTGTTATTTCTCCACAATCACTGTTACTCCTATGAGTCTTCCAACCTTGCTGCTTTAATTTTTTCAGGAACAAGCTGTATCTTTCCATTAGGTTGGTATCTCATTGTTTTCATATTACAAATCTTGGACTTATTCTTATCAAATTTAATATGAATAACATATCTCTAAGTGTTTGGATGAGACCACAATTAAACTTTATTTTTGATTTGTTGCAATTTCTATTTATTGTTAGAATGTATACACAAAAGTTATTTTCTTCTCTGACCTTACTAAGCCACTTAGAAATTCTTATAGTCCTTTTATGGATTCTTTAGTATGTATTGGAAATACTGTCTTCAATAAAGATAGTTTTAATGGCTGTCTTATCTGTAATGCCTACATTCCTTTTTCAGTATCTGAATGTACTGCCAGGACCTCCTCACAGTGCTGAACAGGATTTGTGTGAATCCACATTCCTGTCTTGTTCTAGTATGGAACAGCATTCAGCCTTTTGCTTATTTTACCCTTTAATACCATGTTGGTGTAGTGACTTTTGTATCTTTCACTTATCAGGTTAAGACAGTTTCCTTTTAAGTCCTAAAGTTGTGAGGATTTTTATCATATATAAGTATTTAATGTTTTAAGATGCCTTTTCTGTATCTATTGAGTTATGATGAATTATTTTTAATTGAGTTTATTTATGTATTTTTGGTGGTATTGAGTTTGAACTCAGGGCGTTTCATTTGCTAGGCAAGAGCGCTGGCACTTGAACCATATTGTTTGCTTTTGGTTATTCTTTGCATTAGTGTCTTATATTTTTTGTCTGGCATGGCCTTGGACTGCCATTCTCCTCCTATACCTTCTCTGTAGCTTGTATTATAGACCTGGAACACCATGCCTGGCATTTTTGTTGAGATGAGGCCCCAGTAACTTTTTCCTGGGCTTACCTCATACCTGGGTCTTCCAAAGATCTGTAACACAACTATCTGGAATTATAATTATAAACTACTTTGTAAGTGTGAATTGCAATTATGTGTGTACACTGTTGGTTTAACGTTTTAAAGAATCAGCTTTTCATTTGATGAAAAGCTTCATTGACTTTCAATGTTTCGTGGACTTCCTCATATTTTGGACTTAATTTGTTCTTATTTTTGAGATGCTCAAGGTGGAAATTTGGAAATCTGTTTTCTTCTTTAATGTATGCATTGAATGGTCTAAATTTTCTTCTATGCACTGCTTTTTTGTAAGTTATATTTTCATTTAATTTGAAATAAACTTTTTTGAGGTTATAAAAATTATTATTTGGAAATAATGGATTCTTCAGTATGCTGACTGTTCTTCATATTTTGAAGTGTATTTTGCTTTTTATAAAATAATAACTTCTCGATAAGAATGTGTTAGCTAAATTAATTTTCCACACCATTGTGAACTAGTTGTGTAATACCATAAAATTGCTTAGAAAGTGTAAGCTTCTCTTATATTTTAAAAGGTTAAAAAAAATCCTAACGTGATAGTCTCCCATGTGATTTTTAGCAAAAAAATCACAGTTCTAAGTATGATTTAGTTTTGGCCTGATAACATAGCAGTTATATAATTACTCTCTTCTTTAGATTTTTTTTAAAACCAAAGTGTCCTCTTTCTTTGCTCCTCTATCCATGTACCCAAAAGTGGTCATTCTAGATCTACTAAGGGTTCTCCAAGGCTAAGATGATATCCTCTTCTGCTCTGATTTATACATTCTTCTTATCACAAGGTGAGCTTTGTGCTTGTTGGAGAAGAAGAAGCTGAAGGTGAACAACAGTTTCCCTCTGTGGAATTCACTATCAGTCTCGTCATCCTTTGGCATTTCTCATTTTGACATGACATTCTCACCTAAATTAGATAATACTGATTTGTTCCTGGGGAAAAATGGCAGTCTTGCTTCATTATTTTATCCATTCTTGGGCATATGCAAATTTCCCTAATCCTGCACTGTTCCCTAGCCATATTTTGCCTCATCAGTAAGTAATGAGCTATTTTCTCATTTTTATCTTAGACATACCTTTTTCAGACTTTTCAGAAGCTCTACTCTGAATAAGATCAATCCCTCTACATTATTTCCCCCCCTTAGCTAATTATTATTTGATTCTTTTTGCTTTATAAATTAATTTTGTTTTTCTTCTGCTTTCTTTAGTGTTTTTCCTAGGTGCCTCAAATTACATTCAATATAAGCAATTATTTGAAATATAAGAAGTGCAGTTTCCCTTTTTCTTTTGGTTCCTTCTTTATTTTAAAGCATGTTTTTTATGAACTATATTGTGTAGTGTTAACATTCATGCAATATGAAACAATTAGATAAAAATTGTGAAAAATAATGGGGAGAAATTATATCTGTGCTTCTTATAGGTTCTCCCTAGAAAAATACTGTGAAAAGTATGGTTTGCCGTATTTTAGATACTCTGTAATTACCATGTGGTTGCGAGTTGTTATGGTAACTGGGTTTCCCCCTTCTATTAAATAACAGAGTAAATGGTTGCTTGAGATGTGACTGAATTGTCGGCTTTCAAGCTAATGTTATCCTAATGGGAAATGGGGTGAGGTGGGGAGACAATGATAGAAGAAAGAAGGGGAATCTAGAAAGCAAAAGAGAATATTAAATCTCAAAAAAACCTACAAAGAGATAGTGTCATTTTACTTTTAAAAGGTGTCCTACATAAGACTACTCTTCTCACAATTTGTCAGGGGACAGGAATAAAAAAAAGTTTATTTTGTGCCAACAAGATTACTACTGACAGAAAAGTGAAGCAGAGTTCTTTCTGTATAAACAATGAGACATTGAGTGGCTTTTAGGTTCTAAAACACTAAGTGCAAATGGTTTTCTGCTGGGCATGTTGGAAGAATGTGAGCCAAATATTGTGGGTCAATATTTTTATGTCCATGTAGCATCTAAAGTTAAAAACACCTTCTTTATCTTTTCATTCTTTGATGGTAGTATATAATCTAGTGAACATGAAAAATGCCTAATTTTTTTATGAGCTGGGGATTCAAAATTTAATAGCAAGTTCTTTTGTACCTATTTTTACATACTGCTGTCCCTGTCTTCCACTTTGGTAAACAACTTCATCAAACACCTATCTAACTTGCACTATAGAATTTGAGAAGTTGTTAAAGTACATATTAGCTTACAAACAGTGTAATTTTATTTGTTAATATTACACAAGAAGTAGAATGTACTCCCAAATTTCTGGAATTGTATTCTGCATAGTAAATTAACTAATTAGGTGACTATGTTTTACTCTTAAGTAAAACCTGTAGTCAAGATACATCATTACATTGTCATTTTTCTCTCCAGTAATCCTCTACTTTCTGAGTAGTATTTCTAAGCATAATACTTAGTGTTGAGCTAGTGTTTTAAGTATGGTTTATTAGTACTTATATGATAAAAATAACAGTATTTATAGGGGTTACAAAATACAAAGTTTATAACACCTGCCTTGTCACTCACCTTATACTTACCTGAAATTAAACATTTCCTGTCTAAAACAGTTTAGACATACATTTATAAGATGCATTTATAAAATTCTAAATCATTATATCCTTGACTTGTATTTCAGTGTAGCTGCATTTTCCACATTATATTTCCCCATAATTTTTCATGATTTCTTGCTTATGATATTATGGTTTTAATATAAGAAGAATTTCTCTTTAATAAAGCAGATGTTGGCTGGGTACCAGTGATTCATGCCTGTAATCCTAGCTGATCAGGAGACTTGAGATCTGAGGATCATGGTTTGAACCCAGCCTGGGTAGGATAGTTATGAGACTATTATTTCCAATTAACCACCCCAAATTTGGAAGTATAGTTGTGGCTTAAGTGGTAGAGCACTAGGCTTGAGCAAAAAAGCTCAGAGATAGCTCTCAAGCCCAGGACCAGCACACAAAAAGGACACACACAGACACAGACACACACACGCACGCACACACACATGCATGCACACGCACACATACACACTAATGCTGGATATTTAATTCTGTTAAACACAGCAGTATGTAATTGACAACTGTGTGCACAGCATTGTTATTGGTATCATGGCAGCACTTTCAGGATGAGTAGGATATGATCTCTGCCCATGTGATTGTGTAAGATCAAGATTCATATACAAATAGTTTAAAATGAAAGTGAAAGAAATTATTCCAGTTAATTAGAAATCAGAAAAGACAGGGCATTCCATACAGAGTTTCAGTGACTGCAAAGATCTCAAAACTGATTTCATTAATATCTCCTTTCTCTTTCATATTTTCCTAAAATGCTCTGTTTTAGGCACGTGCATGATATCTCATTATTATCATGTTCTATGTAACTTTTTGTATATAGAAATTCTATTCTTACTCTTCTTGAAGAAATAGGACATGTTATATAATTACATGGCTATCATTGTAAGAGTATGTGTAGTTAGTGATATTTTAAAAAAAACTAAATTACACACACACTTAAAAGTTAGTAATACAGGGGTTGAGGAACAAGCTTTACCATCTATTGAATATACCAGATAAGTAGGTGACAACTTCATGACTTGAAATTATTTCGTTGATTGTGTTGCCTTCAACACAAGTATAGTAAATTAGACATAATTTTCATATTTTATAAATGCTCATTGAATTTATTTTTAGGTCTGAAATATAGGCAACTTAGGTAATGGCATATTGATGAGAAATAGCATCTAGAACTTGTCAAGGAAGGCCCTTTTTCCTGTGACACAAGATGAACACAAGGGCACTTATGACTGCAAACTCTTTCTCTAAGTCTCTGTTCATTAAGGGAAAGAGCAAAAGAGTACATTTTTAGAGAGATGTACTCACAGCTAACTCCAGAGAACTCTAAGGTTAGGGCATAATCCCATAAAACATGGGGGCTCCAGGCTGGCATCTAGGCTAGCATGATGTCCTGTGTCCCTGTGCCCACCTTCAACAGTGGTCAGAACTGCAGGAGGATTAGCTTCAGCCTCCTACTTATGACCCTTTTAAGTTGGTTTCCTGGAATGACTGCCTTTATTTTTAGAAGCTCCCCATTTGATTTAGAAGCTCCTCATTTTGATTTATATTTTTCCATAATCCCTCCCTTTTATAAACTGAAGTATAAGAAGCAATGGAGGCCATTGTCTCTCCAAAATACTCACGTCCTTTCTGCCAGTTTCCTGAGGCTATGGACATTCTCAGTGGGACCATTATACTCATGGATTATTTTGTAGGAAAATCTAAAAATATTTTGAATTTCTAAAGTAAGAGATAAAAATTGGGTTTGTAGCATTTGAGTGTTGTTTCTGTTCAATTCAGTTCTCAAAGTAGAGCTTAAAGATAATTAAGATAGCTTATGAAAAAGGACACAGAATTGATAAGGAAAAGGATTTAAG
Source organism: Dipodomys spectabilis (assembly GCF_019054845.1). Taxonomy (NCBI): domain Eukaryota; kingdom Metazoa; phylum Chordata; class Mammalia; order Rodentia; family Heteromyidae; genus Dipodomys; species Dipodomys spectabilis. Next base: position 2,979,079 of record NW_024870835.1, on the reverse strand, counting down.
AAAAAGATAATTTCAGAAACAAAGAACAGGGCTAAAAACTGATGAATGCCTCTATAGCTGGAAACGTGGTCTAGATTGTCATTTGCTTCCTGGACAAGAGAGGAAGCAGGGATTGGAGGGTTTATTCCTTTGAGGACTTTTGTGGACACATTGACAAAGCTTCTCTCCCAAACCCACTTAGCAGACTGAATTCTCAATCAGTAAAACAAGAGACCAGTTTCTATAATTGTTTCAAGTTCATTTCATGGTCTGAGTATCCATTTCATACTGTTTGAGCTTCTAATTTTTGAAAAAGCAGTAGTAGCATGAGAAGTGATTACTACCAGTCAGAAATAATCTTTTCCTGTTCTTCATTCCCATCACTGGCTCTCCAGCTAGCCAGAAAGCTCTTTGCATACATTGACTGATAATCATCATATCCTTCCTAGTACCTTGCAAAGTAGGCTCTCCATGAGACTCAGATTAAAGAAGGAACTAAATGTGTGTGCATGTGTGCATGTATGTGTGCAGGCTATGTGTGTATATTTCACAAGGCCCTTGAGAAAATTAATTCTTATACTACGTTGAAATGCTAAGCATTAGCCATTGAGATTCTGTTGTCATTTTATGTAAGTTTCTCTGTGTGTGTGTGTGTGTGTGTGTGTGTGTGTGTGCGCGCGTGTGTGTGTGTGTGTGTGTGTGTGTGTGTGTGTGTCCCTCTCTGCCCCATAGGGAATTGAATAAAGTTTAGATGAGATGAGTTATTACAGAACATGAAATGTGATACCTTGTAACTGTTTTTCTTGAGTGATCTTTCTTTAACAGAAGTAGACCCTGGGAAGATTTGTTGCAAGATAGCTGTACACTAATAGGTAGAAACAGAAATTGCTATGAAAACCAGATGTTCTGTCTGGGCTTCTATTCAGCAGTAGGATTTCATTGTTGGCATATATCATTTTTCTCCTGTTTACCCACACTGATTAAAGGGCATTTATCTGGTTGTGTGCACAATTGCTGTGTGCATTGCTCATTTGCATGCTTTTACCACCATGGTTTCGCTTAATGATATTTCTGTTGGCAGTTTTAAGTTTATTCCTTTGGAAATTATCAGATTTAAAATTTAGGATATGAGCAATATTTATTTTTATTTAAATTGCTAGGGGGATTTGCTAGACAATACACAGTTCCCCGGCTTTTGCATGAGGTATTCTAGCATTTCTCCATAATTTTTAAGGATGGATTAGTATTGTACAGACATCTTAACTTGTTATTATTATAGGATTGTATTTGCTTTAATTTAGAAAATTCCAGATTTACTTTATGTAAGGTTGTTTTTTCTCTGGGAATATATAAAAGATATTATTTGAGGTTCTGATCCTGGCTGATTTGGTTTGCTTTAGAATTTAAACCATTTAAATTAAAGGAAAGCAAGAAGTGGTGATATAGTTTAACTTTTATTCTGTTGTAATTCTGTGTAATCTAACATGTCATGGTACATCTTCCCACAGGTCCACATCCAGCTTTCAGAGTGGCACCGTGCACTTTTTCTTCCACAGGCCTGGCTTGCATATATGAACCGAGCTTACCATGCTATTTTACAAGTAAGGACACTATATGGGGTTTACTTTGTTCATAATGAATAGGAAATTTACGTACATACATAATCACACTTAAATTTCACACTCATATTTTAGATATGAGACCCTTGTCTGTTGTATGGCTAGTGAAGATCTTCTCCCAATCTGTAGGCTTTCTATTGATTTTGCTAGCTATGTTTTTTTGCCATGCAGAAGCTCTGCAGTTTCATGCAATCCCATTTATCCAACTTGTCTTTGATTTGTTGTGTTTCTGGGTCTTTATTAAGAAGATTTCAGCCTGTGCCAAGGATCCCTAGAGTTTCTCCTATTCCTTCCTGTAATGTTTTCAGGGTGTCTGCTTTGATTTTGATCCATTTGGAGTTGATTCTGGTGCAGGATGATATATAAGGATCTGCTTTAGTTTTCTATAGGTGTTTAACCAGTTTTTTAAGCACCATTTACTGAAGAGGCTGTCTTTCTTCCATTCTATTATTTAGCTCCCTTATTGAAGATTAGGTGGCTATAGGTCTGTGGGTTCATTTCTGGGTCTTCAATTCTATTCCACTGGTCCTTAGGTATGTTCTTGTGACAGTATCAAACTGTTTTGATTACTATAGCTTTGTAGTAGAGTTTGAAATTTGGTATTGCTATTCCTCCAGTACTGTTCTTTCTGCTAAGGATTGTTTTTGCTATTTGGGGTTTTTTATTGTTCCATATGAATTTTTGGATTGCTTCTTCTATTTCATTGAAGAATGAGGTTGGGATATTGATAGGTATAGCATTGAATTTGTAGATAGCCTTTGGAGGTATTACCATTTTCACGATGTTAATCTTTCCAATACATATGCGTGGAGGTTTTTCCACTTCTTAAGTTCTGCTTTAATTTCCTTTTTCAGGTTTCTAAAGTTTTCATTATAGAGGTCCTTCACTTCTTTAGTTAACTCCTCAGTATTTTACTTTTTGTGGTGCTATTACAGAAGGAGTTGCTTTCCTAATTTCAGCCACATTCTTCTCATTGTTGGCATATGGAAAAGCCATTGATTTTTGAGGGTTAATTATATACTCTGCTACTTTGCCAAAGTTTTGAATTAGCTCCAGTAACTTGGAGTGGAGTCCATGGGATTCTTTAAATACAAGATCACGTCATCTGCAAAGAAGGAGAGTTTTACTTCATCTTTCCCTATTTGGATCCCCTTTGTGTTTGCATCTTGTCTTATTGCTGTTGAAAGCTCTCGATTTTTACACGAACTGTTCTGTCTCATCCTACATGGCAAAGAAAGGGTCAAACATTCTCTGTTTGCTTACCTAATTTCTACATGTTCCTTATATCAAGTTGTCTAAAAAGGCATTTGTGTTCTTCTCTTCTCAGTGGATTATATGCTCCCTCCGTGTTCCTTCTTAGTAGCCATGACCCACCCCAGTTTTGAAACCCTTATTACATTAGTTATTTATCTGAGGTGTCCAGTTGTCTCTATGCTCTTTAAGGGAAGAAGCTATACTTGCTTTTCTGATGTCTCTGCCATTTGACATGTGTCTAAAATATAGTAACTTCTTACTAAAATGTGAGCTCTGCTTAATTTTGTCTTCATTTGTATTGTAAGTGATAGATCTTGAATTTTTAAAATAGAAAATAATTTTTGGTCACTAGAAAATGACATGAACAGTTAACAGTTTAAGAAAGCAACTAACAATATTTTTCTTTTCTTTTTTTTTTTTTTGGATCCGGTCATGGGGCCTGAACTCTGTGCCTGGGCGCTATCCCTAAGCTCTTCAGCTCAAGGCTAGTGCTCTACCACTTGAGCCACAGCGCCACTTCCGGCTTTTTTCTTTTTGCTTATGTGGTGCTGAGGAATTGAACCCAGGGCCTCTGGCATGCAAGGCAAGTGCTCTACCACTGAGCCACCTTCCCAGCCCTAACAATATTTTTCTTTAGTTTAAAGTCATTGTTAAGAATGTTAGAAAAAATAAAATATGATATTACTTAAGTAATTTAGGTTCTAGAATACAATTTTCATGGAGTCTTAGAACTTGTCGTGTTATGGTTATAGGTAACAGCTATTTTATAAAATGGGATGGGAGAATGAGAGTGGGGAATTGTATAGGTTGGCAAGAATGACTTAGTATTTAGACACTCATCTCAGATTAAAACCTTCCTGCAAGAGAGGCTGTTGAGCCTAGAATTCATAAAACATTGATAATTTTTCAGAGATTTTGATCCATTACAACTGAGTAGGGAACCAGAAATCCTCATATCTAACAAAGCACCAGGTGTTTTAATGTCACTAGTCTATCAGCCACATTTTGAACAAGAGTTTTAGATGGTACCACCAAACTACTGTAATCTACATTTCAAAGATTTCTGTTGGAGCCCCTCTTTCCTTTTACTCATTGCTATTTTAACTCAATTCCGTTAGCCTCCATAGTGTTTGGACGCCCAGAATGTTTTGAATCTTTCAAGAAGAGTGAGCTTGCAAGTCAGAATGTACATACTTCACATTCCTATTTTACTAAGCAATTTTTTCGGTGTTTTTCTTCACAAAACATTTATGGAAAGGGTCTACCTTGCTAGGCCTGGTGTGGAGTGTGGGGGACACAGGGAAATAAAGCAATCCTGGCACTTCCTGCCTGTGAAGGCCCAGTGTACTGAGACAGGCTAACTTGCCCAGTGGCTATTCAGTACAGCAGCTTTAGTGCTTTAATAAAAAAGGGAACAAAATGCTGTAGCACCTCAAGGAAGAGAATAATAGCTACTCCTGCAGAATGAACTGGGAATTTTATTTAGCTCTTAGTATAAGGAAGGCCAAATTGAATAGTATTATGGTATAATTTTTACAGATGGCTTGCAGTTGATTTAAAAAGCTCTGTTTCCCCCATCACAACTACCATTTATTGAATAACTAGCATGTATCCAATATTTGGTATATATGATTTCATTTTTTCTTATTGAGTATGTGCTACTAAACCCACAGATAACTATATTATAGATAGAGGAATAGAGTTTGCTAGGCAATGAAACAAATGGCCCAGAACCCAACAGTAAATGAAAGAACCAGAACTTAAGCTGGATTTGTCTGACTTGAGCACATCTGCTTTTCCCACTGTGTGGTGTATTTTTGAAACATCACCATTAATGCAAATTTGTTTTAATGTTTTAAAGGACAGATCTATTTATGAAAAGCTTGCTCACTATTTTTAGTAATGCAGAATGATTCTACCTTACTACTGTTGTGGTGATGGTATGAATCTTTTACCATTTAATATGTCTTTGCTTTGGATGTCTAATGAGCAAGTTGTATTGAAAATTAATGACAAGAGATACGTAACTGAAAAGCTTAGACTGTAGCAAGAAGGTCTTTAACATTAGCAGAAATTCTTCTGCTTAGCCACCTGCTTCTAGCTCTATCTATTCTTTTTCACATGTGTGGTTGACATGTGGGAAGTATGTGAATATTTTCTGATTAAGATGGCAAATACATGTACAAGCAGATTGACTATTGAGAGACCTTCTTGTTAAAAAACTTTCTACAGTCTTCTATACTTTGTTTATCATCTCTCCTCTGATGTTGAGGAAGTTCAGGTCTCTAGCCTTTGTGAAACTCTCCTTGGGAATATGAGTATACCTCAAACAGGCGACAGATGAAAACAGGTTTACTTCAGACAGTCATTTTCTGGGTTGGCTTCATAGCTACAAAGTAATCTGAAACCAATCCAAGGGCAGGAATTGAGACCCTAATAAGTGATTTTGACCATTTGAAAGAGTTGTTTCTCATCTGTATGCATTATAATTGGTGATAGTGGTGGTGATAGTAATAGTAGTAGTGATGGTGGTAGTCGTTGTACTGGGGATTGAACTCAGAGCCTTGCACTTGGTAAACACATACTACTTCTTTTGCTTCTGTAGTTTGTTTTTAACATGAGGTGAACCAGATGAAATTGCTAAGTAATCAGCAAGCTCTTGGTTATACAAGCTGGAAATAAAAATTAAGAAGAATGGATGGATTACTAGTTGAAATCCATAGTCAATACCAAAACTCCAGTTGAGATGATCATTTAGCCTGTTCTCCTATTAAAGTTTCCCCTTGGCCTCTTAACTAGAAATATGTGACCATACTGAATGCCACTGGACATTTCTACTATAAGCAGGCTAAGAATTGGAAGGCAAGGTGAATTTGGATAAGTAATCTAACATTTACTGGGTAGATCAGTTTAAGGAGACATTCTAGAAGAGGGAGTAGAAAAGAATACAAACTCTTGAGGAAGAAAAATTATGAAATTTAGGCACAAAAGATTGATTGTACTAGTTTATGACCAGGGAGATTGCAAAAATTAGGCCTTCTCAGGAAGTTGCATGTATTCTAGCCTTCTTGTATTATTTATTTCCAAATAGGTTTTTAGCTTTCTAATTTCCTGTTTCATGCCATTATAGGAAATAAGTGTTTTAAGAGTAAAGTTTCATAATTTAAAATGCACAAATAGCAATGTCAGATAATAAAAATCATTTTCCCTTTTACTTTGCCTTCTCTCCTGGAAGGGTGATATAACTGTTAAATATTAATGTCAGTATCTTTTAGTTTAATCATTTCTGATGCTTTCTTCCAAGAGACAGTAGGAAGAATAAAAGGGCCAGAATTCTGTCTTTGACAATATAGAGTTTGTTTTTGAGGAACCATTCACTTCATGAGATTATGTAGAATATAAAACATAAGTTATTTCTGAAGAGATTTAAATATCTTTAAGAAAGAAGATTTAGCAAGGGAAGTGTGGATTTCTACTTTTTAACAATACATCTACACAGTCAGTAAGAGGAAATTGCTTTAGATCAAGGCAATCTGATGGTTGAGTTCACATCCTGAATCCTTCAAGCTGTCATGCTTCTTTCATTAGTATGTAGAGATCTACATTTCTTCTGTATTACCTTTGGGCTCTGCATGGTTTGTAGGAAAAAAGACAACCAGTAGAGAAATGGACAGAATTTAAAATCCAGTGTCAGTAAACATTTTTTACTTTTTGGTTTTTCTTTTTTTTGGGGGGGGGGTCAGTTGTGGGGCTTTAACTCTGGGCCGGAGCATTGTCCCTCAGCTCTGCAGCTTAAGGCTAGCATTCTACCACTTGAGCCACAGTGTCACTTCCTAGTAAACATTTTGAAAAGTTTAATCTCATTAGTAAATAGTAAAATAAAGTAAAACTATAATAGAAGTATTTCACAGCTACTGGAATGATAAATATTATCTGGCAATTTCAAATGTTGGTGAGGAACTATGACTTAGTGCTGGTGAAATGTAAGCCAGCACAACTATTTGTGAAAATGGTGAGGCCTGATTCCATAATCTTACACAAAATCTGAGTTCTTGTTTCAATTACATTTAAAGAATGTAATTCGTGATAGCAGAAACAGGAAAATACTTGATAATCCTGAATGTGAAACAATGGAAAGGGTAATAAATATATTTGAAATATATTTGGCCTTAATATTCTCTCTTTAAGAGGCAATATTAGTTATGTTTCTATTACATTTTAAAAATGATTAGCTGTGGTATTTCTTTTTATAAATTAACTCAAGAATTTGAAATATAATGTTGGAGCTATTGGTAAACAACTTTTCTTACATATCACATATATCTTTTTTAAATTTTTTAATGTTTTTTTACATTTTTTATTAATAAGTTTTTTATTGTTAAAGTACCATACAGAGGGGTTACAATTACATGAGCAAGGTAATGAGTACATTTCTTATCAAGTATTGTTGCTTCTTCCTTTGTTTCCCCTTACCATCCCTCCCCCCCCCCCGCCCCAAAAGTTGTAAAGTTCGTTTTTTGACATACCATTTTGTACATTTCATTGTTACAATGGGTCTACCTGTATCCCTATTTAAACAATTTGTTTTTTCCCTTCCCCTCCCCAAATTATACCAACATCAAATACAGTGAAAACGGGTTATACCATGGGGGGAGGGACATACAAAGCAACAAAAAAATCACCTTATAAATATGTTAGAAACAATAGCAAGAAAGAAAACCCATTTGAGTCCTTATCTTGGGGTTCATTTTGCCTAACACCAACTTATCTGATCTTTTCTGCTTGTCTCAGACATATACTAGTTATTACAAATAAGGGAAACCATGGGACCTATGTTTCTTTGGGCCTGACTTACTTCACTTAATTATTGTGAAAATACTGTACAGAGAGTTTACAGTTGCATGAGTAAGGTAATGAGAACATTTCTTATCAAGCATTGTTGCCTCCTTTGTTTTTCCCCTACCACCTCCACAACTACATTCGTCCCCCCTAAATTGTAAAGTTTGTTTTTCAACTTAGTGTCTTCTATATCTTATCGTTGCAATGGGTCAACCTGTATCCCTATTTAAATATTTTGTTTTTTCCCTTCTCCTCCCCAAATTATACCAGCATCAAATACAGTGAAAACAGGGGTTATACTGGGGGGGGGGGGGGGGGGGGAAGGACATACAAAGCAACAACAACAAAAAAATCACATGGTGCCTTATAAATACACTAGAAACAATAGCAAGAAAGAAAAAACCACTTGTATCCCTATCTCGGGGTTCATTTAGCTTAACTTCATCTTATCTGGTCATATGTATATAGCTTTTGACCTTTTTTACTTGTCCCAGACATATACTAGTTATTGTAGATAAGGGAAACCATGGGACCTATGTTTCTTTGGGCCTGGCTTACTTCACTTAATAAAATTTTTTCCAAGTCTTTCTGTTTCCTAAAAAATGGAGCAATGTCATTCTTTCATCTACTGAGGGACATCTGGGTTGGTTCCATTCTTAATAGAGACCCAGAAACACAACAAATCAAAGAAAGGTTAGACAAATGGGATCGCATGCAGCTGCAGAGCTTCTGCATGGCAAAGGACATAGCTAGCAATAGAAAGCCCATAAATTGGGAGAAGATCTTCACTAGCCATACAAAGGACAAGGGTCTCATATCTAAAATATACTTGGAACTCAAAAAATTAAATCCCCCAACAACAAATCCTCAAAGAAACAACTGCCCAATAAATAAGTGGGCTAAAGACTTAAAGAGAAACTTTTCTGAAGAGAAAAGAAGGATGGCCAATAGACACATGAAGAAATGCTCAACCTCTCCAGCCATAAAAGAAATGCAAATCAAAAAAACATTTAAGATTCCACCTCACCTCAGTTAGAATGGCAAAAATCAAGAACTCTAATAACAACAGATGCTGGAGGGGATGTGGACAGAAGGGAACCTTACTGCATTGTTGGTGGGAGTGTAAACTTGTTCAGTCACTTTGGAAAGTAGTATGGAGGTTCCTCAAAAGAGAGCTCCCCTATGACCCAGCAATCCCACTTTTGGGCATTTACCCAAATGATCGCAGACAAGGCCATACTAAAGCTACCAGCACACTATGTTTATTGCAGCATTATTTACCATAGCTAAGATATGATATCACGTATATCTTATGTGTGCTTTTCACCTAAATAATCTTCTACTATCTCTACCATTCTGTTCTAATACTGGTGCCAAGACCCTATCTTGGTATTATGTCAACTAAAATTGCCAGTTCCTGATAAAGGAAGGTGAATACCATGTAGGGGACTTTGAAAATGGGACCTATGAAATTCAAATCTGCTTTAATAGGTATCCTGGAATGAAGTTCTTTTTACTAAATTTGCCAAACATACAACCTCCTCAGGATGTACTTCTGATGAGTCTAGAAATACCCGAGCAGTGATACATTGTTTCTTTTTACTCATCCTCTTTCATAATCAAATATTCTATCAGGATATAAAGCCAACTGGAAAAGGATCTACTTCCCAGAGAACTTTTCAGTTCATTGCAGCCATTGATTTTTTTGCATTCTGATTTATGTTGCATTGTTTGCAGGGAAGAATAGGAGAGCTGGAGCTGCAGTTAAAACATGGGAAAGAAGGACCTGAGGAGGTGCAGTACAAAAGAAGCACTGCCTGGCTATGGTAAGGGGATGGCAATTTTTGGCTCATTATTGTCACAAGAAATGAGTAATGAAGGAAACAGCACTACCTTAAATTTAATACTGGTGACTTTTCCTTGTGTTTGGGCCTAAATGAAAACGACAGTTCAAATATGTATATTTTTACCCATTCCCTAGATGTTATAAGGGAAGCTTTATTCATAAATTACATGCATAAGCCGGGCGCTGGTGGCTCACGCCTGTAATCCTAGCTACTCAGGAGGCTGAGATCTGAGGATCGAGGTTCAAAGCCAACCCCGGGCAGGAGAGACCGTGAGACTCCTATCTCCAATAAACCACCAGAAAACCGGAAGTGGCGCTGTAGCTCAAGTGGTAGAGCGCTCGCCTTGAGCTGAAGAGCTGAGGGACAACGCCCAGGCCCAGAGTTCAAGCCCCACGACCGACAAAAAAAAAAATAAATAAATAAATAAATAAATTACATGCATATAATAGATATTCCTCAGTATCCATAAGGAATTGATTCCAGGTTCATCTATGGATACTAAAATCCATGGATGCTCAATTCAAGAGAATTGAGCATAAATATAAAATAGCATCATGTTTGCATATAACCTGTGCACAGATATATGAAATAACCCCTAGGTTACTTATAATAACCTATACAATGTGAATGCTGTGTGCGTAGTTGTTAGATGGCATTAATTAGGGAATAATGAAAAGAGACACACATTTGGTTAAATTCATGGATGCACAGCTCTCAGATACCAAGGGCTGAATTATGTAACTATTTTTTTCTGACACAATATGGAAATGGTTTGCCTTCCTTCCCTATACTTTATTCCTTGTAACTGATTATTTTGTTATGATTTTGAATGAAGGTTCTGTTTTTCACACTCATTTCATTGCCATCTTACCCACATTTAGTTAGGAATTAGTCCTCTTTACCTCTGCTCACCCTTCTCTAAGACATCTTTATTATTAGGAATAGCTTTACCCTGTCAGACCTTTAATTTCTTTAGCACAGACTCCCTCAGGTACTCCTACTGTATTACCTAGAAATGTGTAATTGCTGGCACATTAAAAGCAACTTAAATTGTCATATATGTTGAGAAGAATGCTTAGTCAGATTAATTGTTGCTGCTGCCTGAATTGCCAAGAAAGTACCCAGAACCTAGATAGTTTTGTCTATAGCTATAAGTTGCTTTAATCTAAAAAAAAAGTCTGTAAGTTATTTTATTTGTCCAAAAATAATCTCTCTGTATATTTAATTCTATTTGTACATTTGATTTCTGCTATTGGATTTAAGAATGGAGATTAAGAATTTGGACGGCACTATTTGTTTTCTGTTAGCTTTGGAACCCAGCTTTTATTTCATCTTTTGAAAGTTATGGTAGGTAGTATGTATGTGCTTCACTATCCAAAACATAGAAAGACACCTATAGATATAAGTCCCTAGTGAATATATAAGAATTCTAGAAGTTACTTAAGAGTAATATAGAACTAGAAACATTGCAGTTAAACTAGTAGTGACTCACTAGCACTGGTGGCTTATACCTGTAATCCTAGCAGCCCAAGAAGCTGAGATCTGAGGACTGTGGTTTGAAGCCTACCCAGGCAGGAAATTCCATCAGACTTTTAAATTAACCACCAAAAAGCTGGGAATGGAGCTGGGAATGACTCTAGTTCTAGAGCACTAGCCTTGAGCACAAAAGCTCAGGGACAGTGCCCAGGGACTGGCACAAAACCAACCAAACCAAACCAAAACCCAACAAATTTGTAGTGACTGGTAAGTTTTTTGTTGTTATTTGTTTTTGTTTTTGTTTGTTGAGCTGGTCCTGGTGCTTGAAATCAGGGCATAGATGCTGTCTCTGGGGTCTTTTGCTCAAAGCTAGTGCTCTATCTTTTGAGCCACAGCTCTACTTCTAGCCTTTTTTTTTTTTTTCCTGCTTAACTGGAAATAAGAATCTCACAGTTTCCTACTCAGGCTTTCTCCAAACAGTGATTCTCAGATCTTAGCCTCCTAAGTAGCTACAATTACAGATATGAGACATAAGTGCCTGGCTTAGAAATCTATTTTTAAATGAGTTCTTCATCCACTTACTTTATTGGAACACAGTTCCAAATCTGCATAGAGACATGTTTGTTATTTCGAAATGTGTTTACTGAGTTCATGTGCTGTCATGCACCTCAGCAGATGAATTGATCAAGAAAATGTGATATGTGTGTGTGTGTGTGTGTGTGTGTGTGTGTGTGTGTGTGTGTGTCTGAATTCTATACCTCCATCAAAAAGAATGACACCTCCCCATTTGTTAGGAAATGGAAAGACTTGGAAAAAATTGTATTAAGTGAAGTAAGCCAGGCCCAAAGAAACATAGGTCCCATGGTTTCCCTTATCTGCAATAACTAGTAAATGTCTAGGACAAGTGAAAGAGGTCAAAAGCTATGTACATAGACCATATAAGCTGATGCTAAATGAAATGAACCTCAAGATAGGGACACAAGAGATTTTATCTTTCTTGTTCTTTTTCATGCACTTATAATGTACTATGTGATTTTTTTGGTTTCTATTGTATGTTCTTCCCCCATGATATAACACCTGTTGTCACTGCATTTGATTTCGGTATCCTGAATATTGTATATACATTTTTCTAATTTGGTGAGGGGAAGGGAAATAGGATAAATGGAGAGGAGATTGATTAGGGTCAGAATGAGGTAAAGTGGAACTTAAACTGTTTTCTATGGAAGTTCTAGGTTAGTATCTTTCATATGGCCCTTGATAAAGTCTGAAGGAAGTGATGGTGTGAGCTATGTTGATGCCTGGTGAGGAATGTTGGAAGAGGGGGAATAGAATATTTCAAGGCCCGGGGTATATAACCTGCAGAGTGAGCCAGTGTGACTTGAAGAGAGCAAAGGAGGAAGTAATAGGATGTAAGAGCAGAGAAATTCAAGAGATGGATTACAAGGAGTCTTTGTATACCTGAAGAAAATTTTATGAGATGGAGAAATATTGGAGGATTTGAACTAGAAGATGTGATTCATAATTTGGAAGGATCCCTCTAGGTGATATAGTGAAGATATATGCTGGGAAAAATGATCAGGAGTCCACTGCAATAATTCAGATAACAAAAAAGCCAGAAATTTAGTCAGGTGTTAGCAGTAGAAGTACTACAAAGTAAGTAAAAATTTGAATCTATTTTGAAGGCAGTTTCCATTGTTCTTTAATTCTATAAGTCTAAATTATTAATTTAAATGAAGGGTATGAGAGAAAGGTAGTCTAGGATGTTACCATATTTTCATTTGCTAAGGAGATAGCCTGGATAGAGCCTCTACTCTACTGGTAGAGCTTTTGCCTAACAGGCCCAAGGCCCAAGATGTGATGACCAGCACCACAATACCAAACAGTATGGTAGGGAGAATAATGAAAATGGAGGAAGGGAAAACTGGTGGTCCAGAAAGCTAGAAGGGAGTAGGGAGAGAGCTCTGGTACACACAAAGAAGTTTTTGTTTTAAAAATATAAGATGAGTCATCATTTTATAACAAAAGATTGCATTGGATATACCACTTTCTCTTCAAGAAGGCAGAAATTGATTTATTTTGGGGATTGAACCAGAGTCACACACTTGTTAAATAAGCGCTCTACCACTTGAGCCACAACTCCAGACATGGACAATACATTTTAGAGAAATTTATTGACAAGTGATTTTTTCCCCACAATTATGATCTGAAAAAAAATTTTTTGCTCTTAAGAATAACTCATTCAGCCAGGTGCCTGTGTGGCTCATGCCTGTAACCCTAGCTACTCATGAGGCTGAGATCTCAGGATTGCAGTTCCAAGCAACCTGGGCAGGAAAGGCAGTGTGACATTTATCCCCAGCTAACTACCAAAAAAGTGAGAAATGAAGCTGCAGCTCAAATCGTAAAACACTAGCCTTGAGCATAAAACTCTGAGACAATGCCCAAAAGAACTCATTTACAAGATTTTGCTATATGTTAAATGCATACATTTCTGTGTAAATGTAACAAATATAAAAAATTATAATTTTGAAAATCTTCAGATTTATAAAATTCAAATTTCATTTGATCCTTTATGTGTTCTCTTTTATTCAGTTACTTCAAAAAGTTTTAAAAAATTACATTTAAACATAAATTGTAAGCCATTTAAAATGTGGAACAATTTAAAATGTGGAAGCTAGTGATTGCTTTTCACTTTATATCAATGCTATTTATTGGGAACGATATATTTTTTTTTCTATGAACATTTTGATAGGTTCCTGCATTTCTTTCTTTCTTTTTTATTTTGTCAGCCATGGAGCTCGAACTCAGAGCCTAGGCTCTATTCCCAAGCTCTTTTTGCCTAAGGGTAATGTTCTACCATTTTGAGCCATAATATCACTTCCTGTCTTCTGGTGGTTAACCGAAGCATTTCATGGACTTTTCTACATGGGCTGCTTTGAACTGTGGTTCTCAGATATCAGCCTCTCGAGTAGTCAGAGCAACCAGCACCTGTCAAGTTCCTGCTTTTCAATGCACCACTATAATTTTCTTCTTTTGGCTTTCACAAGATTGGATATCTGAAGTTTGAAATTGTATTTTATCTACACATGCAGTGACTATTCCATATATAGAATTTAGAAATAGAAAATTGGTATTTTTTTTTTTTTTAAATATTTTTATTTATTTATTTATTTATTTGGGGGTCTGGTTGTGGGGCCTGAACTCTGGGCCTGGGCGCTGACCCTCAGCTCTTCAGCTCAAGGCTAGTGCTCTACCATATGAGCCACAGCGCCACTTCCGGCTTTTTCCTTTTTTGCTTATGTGGTGCTGAGGAATCGAATCCAGGGCCTCATGCATGCAAGGCAAGCGCTCTACCACTGAGCCACCTTCTCAGCCCGAAAATTGGTATTTTAATGAGCCTTTGTGCAAAGGAAATATAGGAAACGTCATAGTCAATGTGAACTCCATAACAGAAACACTATAGACTTCATAGCTTTAAAACACCAACCTTATTTCTCATAGTTCTAGAATCTGGAAATCAATACTTAGAAGGCTGGTGTGTGGTGAGGGTTCTAGGTCCTGATTTATAGATGGCTATCTTCCCATTATATCCTTAGGTTGGAGAGGAAGCAAGCTCTTTTTTGTCCATTCTCATAAGGGCATTAATCCCATTAATAAAAGGGCCTCACCTCCTAATGCCATGACATTGGGGGTTCAGATTTCAACATAGAGATTTGGAGGGTAGATAACATTTAGCCCATAGAGAAGAGTAGGCTAAAGGATACCGGCACAGACACTTGCAATGACTCTGTCTCAGATTTTCCTGTACATCTCTCCTCAGTTGCATTCACCCCTTCCCATCAGTGACCCAATGTAAAGGAAGATAAAACTGTCTTTGAAGTAAAATCTGCTGCAATTCTTTCTCCCTGCAGGAAGGTTATCCATACAGTTTTAAGGGTGGGAGTCATTGCTAAAGGTTCTTATTAACTGGTGTATAAGAGAAAAAGATTGAGTTCTTGCTCTCACATAAACTTGCGTCTATTTTCCATCTTTATTTCAGGGTCAGAGACATGTTGACTGATGAGATTACCAAGACTGCTGCAAAGTAAGTCATTTATTGTTTCTCCATTTTTTATTCAACTTATTTCCTGGAAGATATATGTGTATATATACTATAATATATAATAATGTAATATGTAGTTTGGTTATATATTAAATAATATAGCATACATATAGTTTCATAACTTTAAGGACTGAAAGTACTTTCTTGTTACATTTTGTTTGTTCATTTGTTTTTTGTGGATCTTGAATCAGGGCCTGGGTGCTGTCTCTGAGCTTTTGTGATCTAGGCTAGTGCTGTAGCTCTTGAGTCACAGCTTCATTTCCAGAGATAAGAGTCTTAAGGACTTTCCCATCCAGGCATGATTAGAACCACAGTCCTCAGATCTCAGCCTCTTGAATAGCTAGGATTAGAGACCTGAGCCACTAGTGACCAGCTGTTTTCTTTATTTGTTTGTTTGTTTTGTTTTGTTTGACATTTAATACTTTTTTTTTTGTCATTAGTGGGGCTGAACTCAGGTCCTGGCCACTGTCCCTGAGCTTTTGTGCTCAGGGCTAGCACTCTACTACTTAGAGCCACAGTTCCATTTTTGGTTTTCTAGTGGTTAAATGGAGTCTCACTGACTTTTTTGCCCAGGGTGGTGTTGAATGGCGATCCTCAAATCTTAGCTTTCCGAGTAGCTACTTCTAGCTTTGCATCTAGTTGCCAAAGTTAAACAAAATGCTTTGTTCTTTGGCTTCAATGTAAAGGATCAAAGAGGAAGAAGTAAATAAATTATTCAGAATGAGTGAGTTATGTGAGATCAACAAATGGATTTTTAATTTCAACTGCAAAGTGGCAAACAAATCAAGTAGTCCTTCCCTTCATTTTCTGGGTGCTGTTATGTCCAGGGTATTGAAAGTTCAATTCTCTATAATAAACACTAATGCAAAGACCCAGTAAAAAGGCAATGTCAGTCAGCCTTGTACCCTTTTAGCAAGCATTACTTGAATGTTATGGCCTTGAGGTTTTTTTTATTTACCTTAAGCCAGTGTTCACTAAGAAAATTATACCCTAATGAAGTTACTCAAAAAAATCTCTTCAGGCTTCTTTGTTAACAAGTTGACTAATTGTTCCTGGCAGTAAGTTACATGCCAGTTATTTTTATTTTTTTCTTCCACCATTACCTTGACCTTGTTCCTTCTCAGCCTCCAAGTAACGTAGGCACACTTGGACTTAGTGGGTCTCTTGTGTGCTGAAAGGCTGTATCACGTGGAAATACTTAACTGCAATCTAGCTTATCTCAGGGCCGTCTGGAGTTAAGATTTGGGAAAAGCAAAAACAAATCACAAAATAAACCCAAATAGGTTAACATGAAATCAAATGAGAATATAAAAACCTGGTCTATCTTTGAGATAGCTTTCTACCAGTACTATATCTTAAGCAGGGACTTTACTGGGATATCTGATCTCACACATAGTAGCCTCCTGTCCTCAGGTCTTCTGAATAAAGAAAATGAGAACTGGGGATCCTCATCTGCTCTCATTTCTGTGAGGAGCACTGGCCATCTGTAGACTTTATCTGTTGACAAAATGGAAAGAAAACATACTCACAACCTGCTTTTCCAGTCTGGTGAATTACATACAGACCGAAGGGAACTCAGAGATGTGTTGCTGGTGGTGACTGCCTGTTATATAGTCTACGTATATCCTGGTAAAAACAGTGCTCTAACAATTGTAGCCAAATACTTGAGGTTGATAAAACTAGCAGCTTTCTATTAAACCATAATCTTGCCTTTGGAGTAGTTTTTGCACTTCCCATTTGAAAATTTTATTTCAACAAGACTTTCATCTTCAGATTTGAAAAGCATTACTTTATAATTAATTACCTAAGGAGAGTGGGTTCAAATTCTGAGTAGTATAGAGTATAACTAATTCATGTTCTTATGATATTTACTCTCTTTTTTATCAAGAATTTCAGTCATTTTTTTCAGGCTTTATTTTATTAGAGCAAAATAGTACTAGGCATGACAGAAAGTGAATAGGAAATATATAAGGTCCAGAGGCTGAGGTAGATTTTAGAGCACAGGAAAAAATTCACTGCTGCTTCTTTTAGCTTCTTCCCATTATCTTCCTCCAACCAGGCAAAGATCTCAAACATTGTCATCTAACAGTTTAGCTTTCTACCTTGGTCTTTGACTGCCACTGGCTTGGGCCAGGAAAGAGCTTGTTTTGTTTATAGTTAAATGCAGGATGCAAAACACCAGTCAAGGGTTCAACTGATTTGTTCATTTGAGAGTGCTTTTCAAGCATTTGGGTTAGAGCTAAGGAAGAATTGGAACACAGATAGACCTGATGATTGATGGAAATTTGTTTTCATTGTTATTCATCAAGTAGATATGAACCTAAGGCCAAAAATCCCCAAATGATTGGGTCATTTTGTTAATATGTAACATAATACTTTGTCCCTAAGAAAAGTACCATTGAAACTCATCCTTCCTTGGGCTTTCTAATTAGGTTAATGACATAGAGTTGTTTCAAAGGACAATTTAATTAAAATGTCAGTGGTGTTGCCTAGATAAATACTGTAGCAATGCTGACATGTTATTATGCAAATTAGTCACTGCTGTTTGACTGGCAGGAGATAGTTATTTGAATAAACGGAATGAGTTTGATTGAAACAGTTATGGCCAGCTTCTCTGCAAGTTTGTTTCATTGAGTATACCTAGTGCTTTCTTTCATAAACTACAATTCTGGGCATGTAGAGAATGAAATGTAATCAAGGTACTTTTGTGAATGTTTTTAGACCCATTTAAAGATTAATGTCCAAATGTTGAACCTGCAGTCAAAGATCTAATTACCAATGGCTTTAAGTACACATTTGTCCCTTTTTAAATAATTCATGTTCGGCTGTATCAAGACCAGTGGAACTTTTGAAATAAAATAACTTGAAGCACAGTTTTAAAACTGAAGCTAGCTGGGGTTTATACATACAATCTTAGCTATTCAGGAGGCTGAGATCTGAGGATCAAGGTTTAGAGTCACCATAAACAGAAAAATCTGAGAGACTTAGCTCCAAATAACCAGTAAAAGCCAGAAGTGGAGCTGTGGCTCAAGTGGTAGAACATCAGGAGCAAAGAGCTTGAGCAAGAGTAGGAAGCCAAGTTCAAGCTCCAATACTGGAATGATTGATTGAATGAATTAATTAATTAATTAAAAATAGGGCTAAACTTTTTCAGAATTTCAGGTTTTAAAAGATAGTATTTTCATCATCTTATGTAGTAATTTTTTTTAGTAAGATTTGATATACAATTTCACATGACCACATAAGTGTTTTCTGCATGGTACTAAAAATGAAGATCTAATTTACAAATCACTATTTTTTAATCTCTAAATTTCCTAGCCTTAATTAATGGCCATTTTGTTTAGGAAAGGCATCAGAATATTTCAGTTATAAGGAAGAAGACTTGGAAATATCAAGGCTTGAGGTCTGTGCAGTTGAAAAGTTAGGAAAATACTATCTCAAAAAACAAAACAGGGATGGTCTTAATGAATGCAACTTTAGCAACAAAGGAGGCATAGATGGAAGCATCATGGTACAAGGCCAGTTGCAAAAATTACTAAAGCAAACGATGTCTGAGGGCATGGCTACAGTGGTAGAATACCTGTCTAGCAAGCATAAGGCCTACTGAAAAAAAAGAAAAAAATAAAACAAGATACAAGTTGAATACTTCTTACCCAGAATGCTTGAGGCTAGAAGTATTTGAGACTTTGATGCCTTACAATTTTTGGAATATTTGCATAGATTTTACCAGTTAAGATTCCCTACTCTTGGGGGCTGGGAAGGTGGCTCAGTGGTAGAGCGTTTGCCTTGCATACCTGAGGCCCTGGGTTCAATTCCTCAGCACCACATAAGCAAAAAAAAAAAAAAAGCCGGAAGTGGCGCTGGGCTCAAGTGGTAGAGTGCTAGCCTTGAGCTGAGGGACAGTGTCCAGGCCCAGAGTTCAAGACCCATGACCGGACCAAAAAAAAAAAAAGGATTCCCTACTCTAAATATCTGAAATCCAACATGCTTCAAAATCTGAAACTTTTTGAGCATCATTGCTCAACCTGTGTTAGATAAAAAATATTTAGTTTTAGGTGGGCACTAGGACTCATGACAGTAATCCTAGCTACTCTGGAAGTTGAGATCTAAGAATCCAGATATAAAGCTAGCCAGAACAGCAAAATCTATGAGATTTGTAAGACATAAACTCAAGCCATAAGTGGAGATGTGACCCAACTTGTAGAGCTCCAGCCTTAAGTGAAAAAGCTAAGGGATAGTGCTCAGCCCCTGCATTCAAATCCTGTAGCACACACACACACACACACACACAAATTGTCACTGTGTCAGGAGAGAAATTGACATGAGGGAGCAAACAGATCTGTATTTATGAGGAATATAAATGAAGGAAAATGCAGAAATATGTGCTTTTTTAAATTTTTTAATCTCATTTGCGCTCCCATGACCTTTTCCCTTCTTGACTAATGTTCCTAAGTCCTTTCTTGGAATCTTTTCTTTTTAAACAGAGAGAGTCCTGTAGTCAAAGGCAATGCCCTGCTGGCTTTAAGCAGCCTTGCTGTTGTTGCATCCAAACATGAAACCAGCCTCTCCTCAGATTCTGATGGATTCCTGGAGGTGAGTTAGGGTATTTTAAGGCAGGTGGGCTTTGATTATGTCTCTTTTAAGCCTGGCTTTAAGGGGCCTGCCTGAAGATTTGCATACAAGAATCAATGCAGTGATTGCAACATGAAGTTATGCTACTTGATGAGACTCTACACTGTGAGCCCCACCATCTCCCTGACTTTTGTTTGCTGCTTTTCTG
Organism: Dipodomys spectabilis; assembly: GCF_019054845.1. Taxonomy (NCBI): domain Eukaryota; kingdom Metazoa; phylum Chordata; class Mammalia; order Rodentia; family Heteromyidae; genus Dipodomys; species Dipodomys spectabilis. The sequence goes on along the minus strand of NW_024870835.1, from coordinate 2,959,186 downwards.
TTTTGCTTTCTCTATCACAGTTAAGTGGTCATTTCCATTTGAAGGTGCCAATTTTATGCAACAGGGGTTGTCTTTTTGTGATTACATCAGTGGTAACTAATCTTAGGAGGTTAACAAGGCTTACTGAAAGTGAACAATGCTGTCAAAAAATGATAAATAAGCAGGGTTTACAAATTGAAAAAAATGTACTTTGCATTTTAATTGTAGATGTCAATGATAAAGTGCCTATTCATTTTTGCAAGGCATTTATTTCTTAATTAAACATGTGGAAAGCTGGCCAATGTTCATTTCCAATGTACTTTCTCAGATAATTCATATCTGTCAAAATAAAAAGGCATGGATTTGTTCTTGTTTTAATCTCCATTATGTGGTAGCTATCATTAGCTGGAGACAATATAGCCAAGTGGTTAAAACCATAGGCTTTGGAATAGGAGAGTCCTTCATTTAGTTCTTATTACTTCAACTTATTAGCTCTGTGGCCTCTTTCTAGTAATCCCTTTCAGAGCCTGTTTTCCCATCTGTAAAATCCTAACTAGCCGCTGTGCTTTACATGTAGTAATTCATTTAATCTTTAAAATGAATTACTACATGTAAGGCACAACAGCTGGTAAATACGAAGCTCTCAATAATAGTAACCATTGTTAGCATCTGAGTCACTTCATTGTTTTTTTGCTGTGGAAGTGAGACTTTATTCAGTGTTATTCAGCCTGTCTGTACAAATAGGCCATTTGTATTCTCTTTTCATAGTATCTTCTGGTTGCAAAGAAATCAACTCTGACTCATTTTTTTTTTAATAAAAAAAAAAAGGATCTGGAAGCCTATGGAGTTGAAGACAAAGCTGGGTTTGGGGGGTAACACGAACTCAATTTTAAGAAGTCCAGACTGTAGGTATTAAGAAAATACTCAGCAGACCATCCTCACTGGGGTAGATTAACTCTTGTCACTTATTATCCTTGCACCAGTTTCTTGTAATTTAGACACCCAGTGTTTTGTGACCACCCTGGGGTAAGACAGGATAGGTTGCTTCATTGTACATGTAAAAAGTTGCTAAATAGTTTACTAGAGAGAATTTTCCAGAGGACCATATTACTAGAAAACAATAGGCAAATGTGTGGCAAGAGCTATAAATGTACTTTACATATAGAGAAGGGGAAGACGCATAGGGATATTATAAGAATGGTAAAAGTATAATTACTTCATATGTGAATGCTTACTTTGGAACCCAGAATATTATTTTAATAATGAGAAAGGTGAAAAAATTTTTACAGAGGAAGTATTTCCTTTATAGAATATTTTAGTAGAAGCCACATAATAAATAGAACTACAACCTAAAAAGTTAAGGCCCTTTTTATTTTTCAGTGCTCTTATTTCTTTGGTGTTAATTATGCTGAACTAGCAGTTGTACAGTTAATTTGTCCTAGAATAACAGAGCTGAGGGGAGGGGGTCTAGCTCAGAGTTTGAAGTCTGGGCTCTCTTGCTCTTTGCCCATCCCCACTTTCACGAAGCCATGCAGCACAGAGATGGGCTTTGCTTTTATTTTTGATGACTTTACTTTGATGACATCTTTATTTAAGATGTCATTATTTGATTGAAGTTGAACTTTTCAAACTTCACTCAAGTCTGTATATGACTAATAATTAAATATTAAGATGAAGGCCTTATTTGATTCAAGAAATTTTTCCCAAGGAGATACCCACCACTGGATTGACCCTCGTAGTTGGTATCACCTGATATTGCCATGTGAATTAATAAATGCTCATGACATCAGTGGTCATGAATGATTTTTCATAACCAAGGATTTCTTTTAAGTGAATGGAGTTTTCTTACAATTTCTCAAGTGAAGGTCATCATGACTTTTGAATGACACCTATCTGGTAATAGCAAGAAGAAATGCTAAAAGTGTTCATAAAACCATTGTAAGTTGATTGCCTTCTTTGTGAAATGATAACTAATCAAATTGAGAAGTTTTACATCAGTTTTTTTTTCCCCCTACCACATTATTTTTACCATGAATCATTGAACAGAGGGGAGTTTTGAAGGGCTGTAGGTGTGTTGTTTTGTAGATTCTATTTTCCCACTTCTGCTGTATTTTGTATTAAAGATAAATCATATTGGGACATAGGTAAAGATATCTATTTGTCAAACATCTGTTTACCTCATGTAGTCCAAGCAGGTGAAGTTTACTTTTGAGTAATAACATTGCATTATTTTATACAGAAGGGATTATACCTTGGATGCCAAAATGCTTAGATGTGTTTCTCCCCTCCACCCCATTATCATTTCACATTATTCTTCATCTGTAGGTTCAACCTAATTTTCTTCCAATGAGGGAATGGATTTCCATGGTCCTTGATACTCTACTGGTCATTGTGGATAGCCATTACCAACCCAAAGGACAACTTTTCTCCTGCTTTTATCATGTAAGTGTGAGACTAAAAAATATATAAATAATAATAAGAAAAGCCAAGAGTTGATTCTTCGACATCAACTACTGTCATGTATCATCCATAATGTGGTAATATAGTATGATTCTCAACTTTGGTTGTTACTGGGAACTTTCAGTGTATGTGTGCATGTGTGTGAATGGTGACTAGACAATGTAGGTATAGAAAAAAACTGATTTGTAGGTCCATCTCCAATTTAGCTGCTCTGAGATATGCCATCACCAGCATTTTGAAAGCTCTGTAGGCTTCTCTGATGTGTAGTCAGAGCCAAGAACTACTGCTACAGTAGGACATATATTGTCTGAATTGTGAGAGATTCAGAGTTTTTAGTTATGTTTTATTTTGGGATTTCTTTGGGTCTTTTTGTCCTTATTTATATGTAATGATCACAGCTCCAGATTTTTTTCTTTACTTGTTTTGTAGATGTTGACTTCGCAACCTTTATTTTTGTTTTCTGTACTAATCAAATGAAAGTAATAAATAATGACTTGCTGACATTCTGAAAGATTGTGAGGACCAGTTTATTTCAACTATGTTAAAAAGAACTGTTTTAAAATAGTGAAATACTCTGTGAATACAAAGCAATGTTGTTTGTCACTGACCATACCAAAAAAAAAAAAAAACGGACCTGCTCCCCACAATGATTTTCCATCCTGATGCTATATTCTGATACTTGGAACAACATGAAAACATACTCCTTTGTTTAATTTTCCATCTATTGGAGGTAGGGTATGCTTTCTTTCTGCATCTGCGTAGAATTACTTTGGTTCTACCTTATTGGTATCATTGCTGAAGGAATTATAGTAATCATGAGACAGTCAGCTGAGTGGCCGAGGATTAGAGTTGATTTGAATAAAAATATTGCCCAGATCCTGAACTGTTGCTAAGATCACAAATTTAGACTGAAATCCAACGCCTATGGTCCTCTCTGTACATCGTGTGTGCCTCTGACCTCTTGTCCATGGGAGGACCTGGTATGTATTCATCTGGGACTTTGGATCTGGTGCTATATTTTTATTTATAGTTCAAGATAAAAAAATGACTTCTCAGATAATATAGAATTGAACTGAAAAGTAGATTTTGCTCAAAGAAATAATTTCTTCATGTTGATTTGCTCAACTTGTTTAGAACTTTATGGAGTCTTTTGCAGTAACTATCTGACTCAGACTTTCACTGGAACAGGACATTGTGTGAGATTCCTAACAATCTGGCTTAGTTCTTATGAACCAATAAGGAAACATCTTAACTAGCTAGCTTGTGTTGCCTCTTACCTTTGTGATTTTTATGTGATTGTGCTTTTCAAAGCTCTGCTTCAAAAGTCACTTCCTTTATTTCCTGTGCTGTAGCAGCTGAGTCATTTTCAGTAACATTGCCATTTGAGAGTGCTATATTAACTTCAGAATGTAACTTAGTGCATGTCTGATTTTTATCCTTTAAAAGAGCTTAGAAAGGAGTCAGCAGAGAATTAAAAACACATTTTAGTTGCTTTGATTGTCACAGACAACTCTGTCTTTATGGCATGTCTGAAATTTTGAAATGAGTAATAGTGAGTGATAGACGGGCTTTCTCTTCCACTTGAGACACATAGATAAATGTGTAGAATGTCTGGTCGAGCTGACATGAAATTCTTGTAGAAGCTTTTCAAATTTAGCCATCCTGTCATTTTATTAGAGTCGTTACTCATTTCTTTACCCATAATTACATATCGGATGGAGCATATAGAGCTCTCGATTTCATTTTGAATAGCTAGTTATTGCTTTGTAACCAGAGGCTTTTAGGATTTCAACTTCCTTTTTAATTAAAAGGAATTAACCCCCTGTAGGAAATAATCCATCTACTTGGAAGTATTCCCACCAAAATTTTTGGGAGGTGTGCCAGTAGATCTTTGAGCTAAACTTAACACACAGTTCTCTACACTAAACTATACTTTTTTTCCCTTCTATTTTTTTTTTCTGTCTTTCCTTGAACATTCTTACTTTCTGGGCATCTATAACATGGCTTGGATGTTTGTCCAAGTTCAGATACCTTCACTGTTCATTTTTCAATATGTGTACATGTGGGCTTTTAAAAACACTGAAATTCTTTCAGTATATTAAAAGAATTCATGACCTCTAGGCATAAGGAACTTGTCATTTTCTTTTTCAGATTTAAAGAGACATAATTAGTTAAGTGACTTGATTAGCAAATTGTTTCATTGAGTAAAAACAAACTGGAGCCAACACATTTAGTGGAGACAAATGTGAAAAAAACCTTGTATTTCTATGTAGTGCTTTTGTGGGAGGTATGCCTCCTTTATGCTTTAAACAAAAGGCTAACCCGGTTTTCTTCCTTTGGCATGTCCTAGAAATCATATTCTGGTGAAAACACAGCTAGTGCCATTGCCCGTTCTGCTGCTGCCACGGCTTTGTCTCTCCTTGTGCCAGTTTTCATTATCTCTTGCAAAGAGAAGGTTGAGGAAATCCTGAACATGCTGACTGCCAGGTTACCTGGGAAACCGAGTGCTGATGAATCTCAAGCCGTGCAAATCCACATGGGCCTTGCTTTGGGGATGTTTCTCTCTCGCTTGTGTGAAGAGAAACTCAGGTACAGTTTATTAAAATATTCCTACCTTTCTTTTTGGTGAATTAAGCGAAGCATTTTGCATACTTACACAGTCATACCTAAACAATATATCTGATTAATGTGTGGCTACTGAACTTTTTGAGATGGGCAAGTTGATCCTTTGTTCTCCCTTATGAGTGAATTAGTCTGTCTAAAATAGCATCGTATAGATGGCATGCATTGTAAGGATTAATGAATTCAGCTGATTGGTTACTTGAAAGTCATTTTCTGCTAAGAGGAAAAACTCAAGTACATTTGTATTATAGGCAGCTGCAAAAATCTAATCTCATGGTACTGTAAGTAAAAAAAAAGCTTCTTTTTCATTATTTGTAGGCAATGAAAATACTGATTAAAAAAAAATTTATATCATTGTAAAATGGGAGGAAAGGACTGGAGCATCCCTTGTGCCTGAGGGGTGTTGGAAATCACTGGATCACCAGAGAACTGCATGTACCCAGCTTTAAATACTACTTTCATCCTGTGCCCTGGCTACATTTAATAATCCGTAAAGAGTCTTAATCTGTGCATATTATACTGTGTGCTTTATTCAGTTTGATTGCTTGTTTAGGAGACTTTATCCTTGAATAAAGCTAATGGAATATCAAAAGACCCAGGTGGAAAATTCCACTAAATGGAAAAGCTTTCTTGTTCACCAATCTCTTCCAGTTCTGTTTGTACTGTTTATGCTTTATTTTATAACAAACCTTAGAATTCTATACATCCAGATTGATTACAGTGTGATCCAACATGAATATTTGGTAGTCATGAATATTTTGATGCCAGTGACTTAGAATTTAACCCCATTTTCCTGCATAGGAAATAGGATAATAGGGGGAGGCATCCTGCTGTGATGTTAGATGTCTTTAAACTCCCTTGGTTGCCAGACAGTAGTGGTTCAAAAGTGAAAATCTGGTGTTGATGTGAGGAAACCAGCTGATAGAATATCACATGTAGAATCTAGTTTAAAACTAACAAAGTTAGTGTTTGTAATTTATATCATTTTGTATAAACACTGATAGGTGAAGCTCTTATGAGAATTGCTATTGATCTGGGAAAGTCATATTTCACATGATCATTTTCAGCTTTTGAAAACATCTGTCAGAAGACTGGGATGATTGGCTTAGACTCTGCAATCATAAATGGAGCATGAGCAGAAAACTCATTTTGTCCTGTCCACTAGCATTAATACATATTGGCTGGCTCTAGATGGAAAAAAAAAAATCTGCCCTTTGCCTAAGAATTGACTATTTCAGAGAGAGAGAGAGAGAAAGCGAGAGAGAGAGAGTGTGTATGTTCGAACATAAGGTATTTTTACAGACAAAACTTCACAGTGCATTTTTGCTGCTTTGTTACTATGCTACAAATGACAGGCTTTTCACCATCTGTGTTCAAGCTCCTTCTTCAGGATCCTTTCAAGCAACATGTTTTACAACTAAAAATGAGCTATGGCAGTTTCATTTCAGGCAATTCATTTCATCCTATCCTGGCTCTGGCTCTTTTTATCACTAACTTATGATGAGACAGTGCCCGTTTTAGGGTTGACAAACTTGCATTTGATGTTAATTTCATCATGCTATGTAGAAAATCCTGTGGTGATTCCTCCAACCCAGTCTTCTCTTTTTCTTGGATGCTATTGTACTCCTGTGTATCTTATTTGAATTTATACCAGCAAAAAAACTCTGGGCAAAGATATCAAGAAGTTCTTTTCATGACTGAGTAAATGCAGAATAAATGCAGTTTAACTTTACCTGTTGTTCCTTGTTTGATAGCATTCTTCTTCAGGCCCATGTAATTGTCCATGGTTGCCACCTTCCCAGTTTTTTGCAGTAGAGGAAACCAGCCTTGTACTAATAGAGGTTCTACTAGATAATTAGTGTTGCCATAGAATGACAGTTTGGGGGAAAGTTTCTTTGTTTTTTTTTTTTTTTAAATCAAGATAACTGTTTTGAGGTATGTTATTGTCTCTTGAGCAGTCAATAATATCAAATGACCACTTTGGACCAGAATTAGGATAGTACATTGGTTCCAGAGAATGAAAAAAATCACTTTGTAGAAGAGAATTGTGACAATCAGTCCACTAAGGCCTTTGATTTGTTTTTTGTTGTTGTTGTTGTTGTTGTTGTTGTTTTTGGGTCCAGTTGTGGGGCCTGAACTCTGGGCCTGGGCACTGTCCCTCAGCTCTTCAGCTCAAGGCAAGCACTCTACCATTTGAGCCACAGTGCCACTTCCGGCTTTTTTTTTCGGCTTATGTGGTGCTGAGGAATCGAACCCAGGGCCTCATGCATGCAAGGCAAGCGCTCTGCCACTGAGCCACCTTCCCAGCCCCACTAAGGCCTTTGAAAAGGCTTCCTGAATTTAAATTTCAATCAGAAGAGTGTATTATCCTAAGCCCAACCCCCACAGTTAATAAGTATGATCGCCTTAACATTTGTTTAGCATACTTAAGTGTATTTCCCTCCAGAAAACAACTCTAATCAGACAGTGAGTTAAAGCTATTATATCTGTGTATTTGGGTGAATGCATATGTATTTCTTTAATGATAAAACATAATCCTTCATCTTGGGTGGCATTGCTGTAGTGTTGGTTGTGAAAAGATGTTACTTAGAGTGCTCTAGGGCTAGTTGACATTCCAAGGTCTGCCCTTCACCTAGGCTGATCTGAGGCAGCAGTCTGCAAGCTGAGATGCAGTTCCTCTGGATGATCAAGTGTCAGTGATGATCAGGTATCAGTGAGGAAGTCACTCTGTGCCTAAAGAACCAGCCATGGAGCCTCCTAAGTTGTATTTTGCTAAACGGGTCTTTATTCTTCCTAAGATAATTACAAAACAACAACACTATTATATAAAGGTAGAAAATGATAGGGCTGTGGGTTTTCCCTCTTTACTGCATAAGTAAAGGAATAGAATGTATCGCCTGTATGATGGAGACATGCAATTAGAAGTGACAGTCTTTACAATGAAGAAGTTTGGAATAACTATTGACCTTGTCACTTGAGAGGTTAATATTTTATAGGAAATTACTCTTGCATTCTTAGAAATATTTGCAATTTTGACTTAGATTTTTATCTTTTATTTGAATATTCTGAAAAAAGTTAAAATGAGTTTTAGAGGTTATTGGTTTATAAGTGGTTATATTCTTTAGAAACCAAAATTATTGACTAATTTATCTGATTCAGTTTGTCTAGAAAATAAGCATGTGGGAATCATCAAAACACTGTTACTGTTTACTTTTTTGTAAAGAAATTCTGGTGTTTCCAGAAGAATATCGACAGGGAACTTTTTTTCTTTTTATTATCTTTAAGGAGTTGTATAAAGGAATTGCCATTTAACAAAGTAGTTTATGATATATCTTGATCAACAGGGAAGATTTTACCTTAAGAGCTTTGAACAGTTGATTGATTATTGATTTGTTTCCCTCCCTTGAACATTATCTAGTGATATATCTGGCCAACAGATGAACCTTCTCCTGATGAAGTCCTTGGATGCCCTGGAAAACTGCTGCTTTGATACCACTCTTGAATACAAGTATGTTGTCTCCATTTCCTCTCAAACAGATCCTTTGATACCTACTGGCTCCCCCTCTGCCGCAGTCTTGTTCATTATGGCAGAGTGGGAACCAATCTGATCTTGAGTTCCTTTGCAGGGTTTTCATTACCTTTCACTATGGTAGTTGGCTTAAATATGGAATAACAAATATAATTTCCTAACTTAGTCTTTATTACTAAGACATTACTTTTGTTTTATACTAACTTACCAATGAGGTGTATGGACCTTGAATATCTGACTTAACCTTTTCTTCAGAATCTGATGAAATCACTTGAATTTGATTGGCTTAAGGGACTTTGATGATTTACATTTTCCATAAATTCATTGACTGAGAAACTAAAATGAAAGCAAACATTTATTATACTAATGAATTTTATCCTATTTCTCATTAATGGGTCCTCTGCACTCCAGATTTGATGCTTTTAAAATATTTTGTGCTTTAATCTTAATATTTAAAATTTGTTGTGAAAGGAAACAAATCATAAAAGAATAAAAACTATATTAAGCACATGCATTTAGTAACATTTAATGTTTCAATTAGTTTATGCAACTTGTGGGTAAAATAATGTGATTTTGTTAGGCTTTCTGAAATTCTGACACCATTAAGAATCTACATTGTACCTATGTGAACTATTATGTTTGGAACCTCAGATTTGAATGTATTTGGATGTATTTTTTTCTACAAAACAACAAACTACAAGCACTAATCTCCTTTATTAACTGTTTACTAAACAGTTTCCTGTTTATTATGTTACTTGTTTTTACTGTTTATTAGTTATATTTATTATTTTGCTATTTACCTTTTACTATTACAGCCAGTTTTAATCAATGCTTACTTTTCTAGACTTTAAAAACTTATGACTTAAAATTACATCTATGTAAGGTGCCAGTGGCTCATGCTTATAATCCTAGCTACTCAGGAGGCTGAAATCTCAGGATCATGGTTCAAAGCCATCCTGAACAGGAAAGTCTATGAGACTCTTATCTCCAGTTAACTACCAGGAAACCAGAAGTGGTGCTATGGCTCAGAGTGATAGCGTGCTAGACTTGAGCGACAAAGCTCAGAGTTCAAGCCCAATGACTAACAATAATAATAGTGATGATTATGATGATGATGATGGTGATAAAACTACATCGATACTGTCTAGTGTGTTTGAACTAACAAAAGAATAAATGAAATGCTAAAGTACCTGAATGCATAACAGATTTCATCAGAGTAAACAAGTTCACGCATCTACTTAGTAGGTGGTACTCATGAGATGTAGGTGGTATTCATGAGATCTTGACCTTATACAGGCTAAGATTGGATAAGGACCATGGATACTCACTAAGCTCAAGAAATACTATAAGAATCAAGTGACACAAGTATGGTCTGGATATGGGAAAAAGGATTTTGGTGGCATAGTTAAAAACCCTTGAATGTAGAAAATGAATTATGGGATGGCTAACACTATTTAGCTATTGTTTGAACTGAATGAAGGGTTGAGATTCTGAATCTAATATGTGTATTATATTGCTGTTTACAACCAAAAATAACATAAGATCTTTCTCTTTCTTCCTCCTTTCCTTTCTTTCCTCCCTCTCCCTATTCTCCCTCTCTCTTTATTCTGCCCTTTCCTCATGTCTTCCTTCCTCTCTTTCTCCCCCTCTCCCTCTTTCCTCCTCCTCCCCTCCACTGCTTTCTTCTTCCTGCCCCCAATATGTTCATCAGAACTGTGATTAGGATATTAAAAAGTTGAGGAAAATTGCAATTTCAATGCTGCTAACTTTCAGCCAGTTACAATAGTCAGGAATAACTTTCATATGTGGTCCCCATTAGTTTTCAAAAAGTTGTTTTAATGTAAGGATTACAGAGATAAATAAATTATCCACAGTATAGGTAGTTATGCACTTAGTAACTTCACATGTCTACATATATCTTTAGTTTTGTTAGTAATAAGATGGTTATTTCTTCATTCTTTTTTATCTTCTTTCTTGACTCTTACCTTCTTAATGTCTGGGAGTGTGTTGAACCTGGATGGGGAACTAATCCTGCAGAAGACAGGGGAATAGGATCATCAGAAACTTTTAGTTCCATTTAGTGAAAACTTCCTTCACTGAAGTTAAAAGCACAAGGCTTTCAAGAAGCCCTTCCTTTACTTTCCTGTTATTCTTACAGTAAATTTAGTATTTTGTCATTCCTGATTCTCTTTGAGTTTACAGTGTGGGGAACCCTCGCCTTTTCCTTTCCTTTGTATGAGGGTTTGAACTTAGGACCTTTTACCTGCTAGGTAAGTACTTTAGCACATGGGCCACACCTCAAGCCTTTTTTACTTTGGGTTATTTCAGATAGGGTCTCTTTCTTTTTGGCGGAGCTTGCCTTGGTCCTCAGTCTTGCTACCTATGCTTCCTGTGTAGCCAGGATTACAAATATAAACTGCTATGCCCAGGTTGTTCGTAGACATGGGTAGGACTTTTTGCCTGGGCTGGTATTGAGACTTGATTTTCCTGCCTACTGAGTAGCTGAGATTGCAAGTGCACCAGGCTAGAGAACACATGTCAATGTAAAAAAGCAACTTAACTCTTGACAGTATGGTATTTATTATTTTTTTCTGACATGCAAGTATTGCCTTCCATTTAAAAACAAACAACAGCGAACCTGCTGTTGTAACTAGGTCCAGGCTTGAATGTTTGACACACAGCATAAAATATTCCTCTGTCTAATGAAATTGCAGGAGTCTAGGACAGTCCTACCTCCAGTCAAAAAGTGGAAGTGTTATTATGAGATTGGTGTTGGAAATGGAAGCATGCTACCTACGTTAAGTGACAGATTTCACCCAGAGCAAATTCACCATGCTTCCCGGATTTAATGGGCCTGTCCTTGCTGAAATAGCAGAGCAACCTGGGCTGACTAGTGTGTGGTCCTTATCATTAACATTTTGCTGCCATCTAGTGTTTCCTTGTTTGCCATTGCAGTCCTCACAGCTGTCCACATGCTATATCCATCAAGGACTTGAGAGTAGGCTAATTACTATTGAGCTTTTACAAGTACAATAACATTTGTATAGCAGTTTGTAAAGAGCAAACTGCTATACAGTGTTGAATGTCATTAGAACTAATTATTAGATGACCTTGCACTTATTCTGCAATATTGCCATCAATTACAGGGATTTCAACATTCATTTATTGTTAGTTTAGAGGAATGTATCATATCTCAGTTGACATAACAACAAATGTGTTGGAATTGCTTTGCTTTTCAGAATTTCTTTTTTGCTATTGATATTTTAGTATATTCAGAGCAAATAAGTAATGACATATAGGATAGAAATTTAAAACATAGAAACTCTTTTAATAATTTTTATTTTTTTTATTAATTTTTAACTTTCTTGTACACAGTTTATACTAACAATTCCAGAGTCTCAGTTTTATACCTAAGATCATAATTTTTTCATGTGTTAGAGATATCAACAGTTAAGTATTTGTTTTCAATGGACAAAAAAAGTGAATGCTACTATTGCCCAAGATTTTATTTGTTGATAAAGAATGTGAGATGAGGTAAATGTTTGGAGCTAATCACCTGGGTACTCTTCAAGACTTACAACAAAAATAAACACATTAAAATATAGAACATTTGGGAGTTAGAAGGAATCAAGTGCCGAGATACTTTCTAACTACATGCTGGTAGTTAAGAAAAAGTAGAAGAGAACTACTAGATGACTAATTGGTTATCTGTATATGGAATGAAAAGACTAAATGTCAAGATCTGAGCTGAGAACATCTGAGGATATCATTCTATCATTTATTTTGTCAGATGCATATCCATACGTAGATTACCCAAGTAGATTAAGTTATATGGTAGTTACAAATAGAGTTGTAAAATTGCCAGAGAATGGTGGCTGCTATGAACATTTTTATGTAACTGTGAGCTAGGAACTCATATGTCATTGTTTTTAAGTTTTTCTACCTATATACCTTGAGATGTTAAGGGGGGAACCTTTGGTCCAGGGGACAGAGATTTTTGTGAGTCCAGGATACATTAAAAAAAAAAAATAGGATCTAAACACTCGCCTGTTTATTGAGGAAGATGAACCCCAGTTCTTCTTCTTCTTCTTTTTTTTTTTTTGGTCGGTTGTGGGGCTTGAACTCTCGGCTTAGATACTGTCCCTGCGCTCTTCAGCTCAAGGCGAGCCCTCTACCACTTGAGCCACAGCACCACTTCTGGTTTTCTAGTGGTTTATTGGAGATAAGAGTCTCACGGACTTTCCTGCCCGGACTGGCTTTGAACCGCAATCCTCAGATCTCAGCCTCCTGAGTAGCTAGGATTACACGTGTGAGCCACCAGCACCTGTTCCTAGTTCTTATTTACCATATCCATCTTTCTTATTCTGGCAAAAAGTAGAATTTTCATGATTAAACTTTAGATGTATGTTCAGTGAATTTGAGCACGTGTAACTTTTGCCTCAGTCTAAACATAAGCATGAGGTTTGTATTGGGAGTAGAGTGGGATGGGGTGAGTTCAGTAGATCTTCTGTATTGCTCTGGCTCTCTTTAAATCCTTCATATGGTCACTTCATCATTCAGTAAATATCAACCAAGGGCCTGTATTCTAGTGCCTTAGATACTGTAGTGAGGATAAACAGAAAAGTTCCTCATCTTCATGAAACTTTCAGGTTAGGGAACAGATACAAATAAAATGATTTTCCCCCTCCCAAATAATCTCCATCAGAATGTTTTAGGTACCAGAGGTTCACCCCCTGTAATCCTAGCTACGGAAAGACTGAGAGCTGGAGGATCAATGTTTAAAGCCAGTCCAAGCAGAAAAATTGGTGAGACTTCTGAGTTCAAGGCATAGTACAAACACAGGGAAAACAAACAAACAAAGCAATTACAATTAAAATTGTAGAAAGTCAAGGTGGGTCTATGGGGCAATAGTAAAGAGTTTTCTACAGAGCTATGGAAGGTGTCCCTTTTGTAATATTTGAAATCTTAAGCATAAGGAAAGGTAACAGTCAAATTTGTCAAAAAAATTAATCAAAGTGTGTCTAATTATATACGTGATCTAATTCTGTCATTTTTATATACATTAATATACAAGATAGCTAAGAAGCTTCCCTGTGTTCCCTGTGAACAAAGACTCTAAATGTTCTAAACCCATACTAGTGAAGAGGCGCCTTTCCTCCAGAAATGTGATTTATCAGAAAGCCTGCCGTGCTTGGATGTTAGATACTGCTTTAACTGGTTGGAAAGCATTATGCTAGTTGAGCTTGTTAGGTTCATGTAAGCTGTAGCAGCGGTCCTGCCTGACTAATGATGGATGATTGCTGTGACAACTTCTTTACAAAGAATATCCTAATGGCAGAAGTTCTGTAGTAGAAACTGGAAAAACCTACATAGACATCCCATCATGATGTCAACAACATAAAGAGGGTCCTTGGGCTTGGCAGAAGGTAGGGAACCCGTACTAGTCAAATCCTGCTGAAATCTTTCTGTGTGTACTTGAGCAAACTCTGAAGCGTGTCTATTCTATTGGGGCTCTACTGTCAGATGTGGATACACAGAGGTTTGGGGAAGTAACTAATATGTTCATAAAATGAAGAAAGGTCTCTATGCCAGCCTAGGGTATAGACCCTATTTAGAGAAGTATGACATCCCATGTGGACATTAAAATATGTTAGTGGAGAAATGCCCTGGAATACACTTCTGAGGGACTTAGATCATGACAAGAGGTAAGCCAAATCAGAGCCCAGACAATTTCTGGGAAGAAAAAAAAAGCCACCAACAATGATGGCAAAAACTTTACAAAGTAAAAAATGATCACAAGCTGCATTATCTTATCATAGCTTAAAGTTTTCTGAGAGAACAATTCTTTTCTTTAAATGCTATGTATTCTTTTAGGAGAATTGGGGCACAAAGACCCAGATTCCAATTGAATTGTCACATGGGGTAACTTTTGACAAGCCTGTCATTTGTCCATTTTCTCTTCTGACCCAGTGGTACTCAGAGAGATCAGAGGGGAGAGAAGGATTAATGTCATTGTGCACAGATGAATACACAGTTTCTTTAAAAAAGAAATTCCACTTGTTGAAGTTGACTAGGAAACATGAAGCACTTAGCTATGCCTCATAACCATGCCTTGCATTGATATCCTCAGCTCATGAAGAAATTTAGACTTTTTTCTCTTTGTGTAGATACTGAGAATGCATTTGTGTAGATACTGAGAATGCATTCAACATAGGTGGCTGCAAAGAGGGCTATAGCTTTTCTGTCAGGGAAGAAATAAAACTGATTTATCTTCCTTGTCATTGTAGAGTTTAAGTCAAGCTGTCCCATGGATTTGGTTTTTGTCTGGAAGATACCCAATTCTAGTACAGGCCATGGATGCCTATTTTTGTTTTTGTTGCTGTGCCAGTACTGGGGCTTGAACTCAGTGCTTGGGCATTGTCCTTTGGTTTTTCACTCAAGGCTAGAACTCATGTATTTCAGCCACAACTCCAGTTCTGGCTTTTGCTGGTTAATTGGAGATAAAGAATCTCTCAAATTGCTGCCCAGGCTGGCTTTGAATAGCCTCCTGAGTAGCTAGGATTATGGGCATGAGCCACCAATGCTTGGCCTTGGATACCTATTTTGATAGAAATTGTTTCCCATTGAGGAGAGACCAGGTCAGGCTATACCTCTCGTGAATCATGGGGCACAGTTCCATGTTTGGTATATGTCCTGCCATCTCACCTCTGAGTTGAATTTTCAGAGTAGTATAAATTTTTGTGGTAAGTACAGAGTAGTGTAGATTTCTTGCGATTCTAACACCTCATCTTTTTGGGCATCCAAGCACCGGCTGTATATTGGGAGTTGGACTTGTGCTGTCCCTCATGAGCCACAGCAGCCAAATGGAGTCGCGTGTTCATGTGGCAGCATCACTTCGGAAGTTGTCTGCTTACCTCGATGACAGCAGGAGCCAGAGTAGGATGTTTCAGGAGGTAGGAGAGAAAGCTTCCATTTTGCTTCTCTTGGCTACCTTATGTTTTCTTGCTTCTCTTTATTTTCTAACTTCTTTTATTTTTGATAACTTGGTAAATTAAATTCTTTCTCAATTTCAAGTGCAGTAAGGGAGAAAAAACTGAGAGGCAAGCCACCTGTATTAGATCATGAGGTTTTCAAATTGTGTGGCTATATAAATCAACCTAGACTTAAATGTGGCATCGGAGATAAGAACCTTTAGTGAATACAGAAACCTAAGTCAGCATCACTTGAAGCCACTTGCTAAGAAGAGCTGCAATTTCTGGAAGAAGGTTAAAAGGGGATTTTTAGAACTATACTCGAGCAAAACCTAAGTTGAAGAAATAGCTAGGAATAAGCTCAAGAAACTGCAGGTTGAAAGGCATTTGATTTTTTTTTTTCTTTAAAGCCCACTAGCATGAAAACTTATTGAGGACACTTCTTTTACTGTACTGATTGCAAATTGGAATTTGGAATTGGATTTTATGGGCAGCCTATGTGTGTTAGCCATATCTAGATGGAATATTCTGGGCATGTGCTGTGCTTGTCTCTGTTGTGTCCAGGTGAAGCTGCGCTGCCTGTGCTCTGCTTGGGAGGAGCAGGGGATGACCTCGTGGCCTGGCCAGACTCTCCCTCTCATTAGAGCAGCTTCTGTTTCATTCCCGCCTGCCCATGAGCTATTGATGGGCACATAATGGTTGCTGTGTTTCCCTGCTTAGCTCCTGCACTTTCAGCAATAGGTCCTGTTGAATTGGTGAATTTCTTTGGGGCACCAAGGGTTGATGTTTTGTTCTAAACATGCACTAAATTTCCATTTTTAAGGTAGCGTAGAGCATAATTCAAAAATACATATCTCTATAAGACGAAGGAGAAAATCTTGTGGCCAAGGAACATTTTGATTAATAAGTGAAAAAGATTTTTACAACTGATACATGTCTGCCTTGATGGTTTATTAATAAGACCTAAAGCAAACCGGTTTGTTGTTTTTTTTCTCTGATGTTTTTTATACAGTTTCTATCGTGGAAACTGCTGACATTTTTTTCATGCATCAAATAGTGTTCAGCGTTGAATTTTCCCCTGTATCAAAACAATATCCTGAGAAAGAAAGGTTTTATTGTGAACATACAAGGTAGCAGGAAGAGGATGATTTGCTTTGATTTGCAGAAATTGAGACTCAGATTAAGTGACTTGCTCAGTTACTTAGCTGATAAATGGTTAATATGGGACATATGCCCAATATTATTTCTACTCTGAACCATCTTATAAATATATAGATACATATATGTACAAATATACGCATATATATGTATATATATAATTTATTCGTTTATTTATTCAGTCTTATAAGCATTTTTACACTAGTGCAATAAAGTAGGTAGTGTAATACTTATTTTACACAATTTATCTAACTACTTTCCTGTTCTAACCAGGCTCCAATATTTATCCTAGGGAATCTTAATGTTTTCGTCTGTGAATTTCCTCTCTTTTTGGACCATAGACAGAGTGCTTGGCAATTAATAATATCTAGCTTCTAGCTTAATAATAATAATAATAATGTGTTTCTTTCTCACGTTGATGGGTGCTATGTGATAGTATGATGAGATGAAGAAATGTTTTCATTCAGAGCTTAAAGGCCTGGGTTTGAATCCTATTATTATCTAATGGCTATTTAAACTATTATTATCCTATTTTAATCTAATGGCTTTAAACTCCTCATCTGAGAATTAGGAATAGTGATACCCATCCTAAATTGTCATGAAATATACTAATGAAAGTCAAACAACAAAATAGTACTTGAATCCAATTCTTATTCTAGGGGGAGTAGTTTCACAGAATATCTGCATCAACAAATCCATCTTCTCATAATTTGTATCCTAAAGTAAGGTTTTTCTACCATGTTTTTTCTTATCTCAGGTCCTTGCCTACACCCTTAGTTGTGTGTGTACATCAGCATTCAGTGCTGGCATTATTGAAGCTGCGGAGGCTGAAGATATTATGAACAAACTTCAACTGTTAGTAGAGCACAACCAGCAGGTTAGAATGTTGTCTCTGATTATTGATTTAATGTGAGAGTAGGATGAGATAGTGTATGTGTGTGTGTGTGTGTGTGTGTGTCTGTCTGTCTATCTGTCTAGAGTTGAGGTACTTTTGACTATTGTTGCAGACAGCAGTCACACCTGTCTTTTTCTCATCATATCTTATTCTTCTGTGGGCATATCTTATCCTTTGAGAGAGTATTGATAGGTTTTTTCCTCTCTTCAATAATTGTGGTATATTTGTTAAGTCTTAAAGTAGATGGCTAGGGAATATCAGAGTTATATACAGCTAACAAAAATATATAAAAGTATTAATACACAGAGAACTCTGATGAAGTCAAAGCTCAGCACATGTAAGTAAGAAAGTCTCTTTTTATAACCTCAACTAATAAACCTTATAACAGCTCCTCTGAAATATTACTTAGCCTTAAGAAGGAAATTTAAACAACATGGTGCTAAGTGGAATAAAGCCAAATTGCAAGGGAAATACAATATAATTTTACTTATATGAGGTTACAATAGTCAAAGTCAATAGAGACAAAGTCAATGTTACCAGGGTCTAGGCAGAGGAAGGAGTTTACTTAATGGGGGCAGAGTTTCCATGTTTCAAGATGAAAAAGTTCTAAAAATAGTTAAACAACAGTATGAATGTACTTAATGCTACTGAGCTGGTAGCATTAAACATTTTCAGAATTAAGATGTAGCTTTTTGGCTGGGAATGTGGTTTATGTGGTAGAGTGCTTGCCTCGCATGCAGGAAGCCCTGAGTTTGATTTCTCAGTACCACATAAAGAGAAAAACCTGGAAGCAGCACTGTGGCTCAGTGTAGAGCACTGGCCTTAGGCTGAAGAGCTCAGGGACAGTACCCAGGCCCAGAGTTCAAGCCCCATGACTGACAAAAAAAAACAAAAACAAAAAACAAACAAACAAACCTGTTTAGTTACAAATGTCATAGAATCTCCCTAGGTGAATTTTGTTTTGGAAAAGTTATCTCCAGAGTCCTAGTATTGTCCTTAAGTAGGTTATGGCAGGATTCACTGGTTTTAAGTTTAGGATTATATTGTTACTCTTCATGACATTGTGCTTGTTCATTTGCAGTCAGATATATTTTGCATAGACGTTTTCATATGCTGCACTGTCAGTGGGATGTTTTCTCTTCTTTTCTAGGAGTTGATTGACCTTCTGTTGGTGTTTCATTCATAACTCTTCTGAGAATTTGGATCGATTGAGCCAGGTTGCTCAATAGTGCAGTAATTTTTCCTGAAATAAATTACTTATTTCCACTAAATTTGTTGCAATTAGACTTTGCAGTTATTGTTGCCAACCAAAGTCTTGAGCAAAAACAAAAAACTATAGCATTGTATTCATAAATTGACATGTTGAATAGAAATTTCTCTGTACTTACCAATAACAAAAATCTGTAAATCTTTGATTTACTATTTATATGTGTTGCTGGGCTATAAATCTTTGATTTACCAATTTAGTTGGAAATAAATTATGACAAATATAACTTGTAAGTACAAAAGGAACTTTTAGAAATGCTTGTATCCAGATAGATAGATAGATAGATAGATAGATAGATTCCTAATCTTTGTCTTTTTTCATTTTCTTACTTCTGTGTTTCCTTATTTATACAGACTTCAGGTTTTGCACTGGCACTAGGAAACATTGTTCATGGTTTATCTGTAAGTGGACATGGAAAAGCTGAAGTCTTGGGCAGTAAACTTCTTCCTGGCTGGATCAGAATTGTTCTAGCAGAGGTAGCGGTCATATCTTGTATGCTATTTTACATTTTCATAAAGGAACAGAGAGCCAGTTTATTGGATCATTTATAGGAGTTGCTAAGCTATATAGCTTAACAATAATAAAACGGGTGATTGTGGATGAAAGAGACACACACTTTTAATCCCTTATAAATAATGCATCCTGTCAACCATGGGAATTTTTTTTATAAACTGGAGACTTTATCAATGCTTTCATCTTAAAACAGCATTATGTCTTTTGCAAAATAAAAAAAAAATCAAGATACTTCTAATCTAATATCCTTAATTGTTGCTTTATTTTAGTTTATTGCCATTTTTAATCAAGTATGCAGGTTATGCTGATCCTACCCATTTAGTCCTATTTCTCTATGTAATAATGAACTTTATAGATCTAAACCCAAGGAGTATTTGGTCTTAACAGATTCCAATCCTTTGTTTTCAGGGCACTCCCACAATGCTGTGTCTGGCAGCTCTTCATGGCCTAGTGGCCTTAGTGGGTTCTGAAGGGGATGCGATACAGGTAAAGAAAGGAACTGTCTGTTGAAGGGCAGGAATTTAAGTGTATGCAAAGCCATGGTAAGAACAGAATATCATTTCCTTAATGTGATGAAGACAGACAAATATATGCTCATGGTAATAGTCACTGGGTTCTCAATACCTTGCTGTATGACATAGTACTCTGTGCCAAGAATTTTTTCTGTACAGGTTTGTTCCCTGTTTTGTTTGGTTTGCAAGGATTAAATCTGATTAATCTTGATACTTCCCACAAATTTTCCTGCTTGAGAAAAGTGATTGAATGAGATAAGATATTCAAATCATTCACAGTAACTCCAGTTTGTATCTGTAATGGTTAAATCTGTATCTGTGTTGGTGTTCTTTTCAAAATGTATCTTAAAATATTTTCCATAATTAGCATCGGTATGTATAGATTTATAAGTAATTGTAAAGTAGCTCCTCTATTCACATAGTAAAAGTTTATAAAATGATTGCCACTGCCACACTGAACAGATGCAAAGAAACCAATGACAGCTAAAGTAGAGATGTTGGCCTTAACAGCTCACAGCCTATGTGTTAGAAATATTAGGATATATGATATATTACTACTTACTTAGAAAGTGATTGCTTGTACACTGAATGTAATTATTTATGGTGAGAAGAATGACAAATCTTTCTTCTTACAATTTTAGTTGAAGTCAGAAGCCATCCAGTCTTCTCATTTCCAAGGCAGACTTAATGAAGTCATCAGAACTTTAACTCAGGTGAGAAAAGAAATTGACTGAGACTTTAACTCCTGTTTTCTGCATGGGTGGCAGGAAATGCATCTCTCTTTTTCTATTTCTCTTTAATCCTGTTAGAACAAAATAAATCCTTGATAAAACTTTCACAAATAAAAGAAAATGAACTGAAGATCTCTGAGTAGGAAAACAAATATTTCCTTTTCTTGTCTTTGTTCCCTTTATTTGATACAGATGTTTTAGCTAGAAAATACAGAAATTCTGTTTTCATACTGAGTTTGAGGGGCATTGGGAGTGACTTATGGTCTTGTATTCACTGACAAGTATACACTGTTTCCAGAAAGAAAAAACAAAAAGCTGGTGGTTTTTCAATTATTTCTTGTTGTTTTTGTTGTTGTGGTGGTGGTGGTGGTGGTCTGTGTGCGTGTACGTCTGTGTGTGTGTGTGTGTGTTTGACAGTGATAAGGAACGTAGGGCTTGCACATACTAGTCAAGTGTTCTTACTGAGTTATGTCCCCAGCCCCAAACCTGGCATTTTTGGAGTTAAGTTGCTATTGATTTCCCTTAAGAATTAAAACCTAACCCAACAGGGATTATCAGACCCTCAGAACAAGGAAAAATGGAAGGTGATCAAAGAATAGGACAAGTATCTGAAAAGAATGTTGAAGAGACACTAGTTCAAATGTCACTTATAGAAATATTGGGGTAAATGGTTGTTATTCTCTTGGGAAAGGAAAAAATGAAATATTTCTATCTTTTAAGTTTTTTTTAATTTTTAAGTTATTTATGCTCCTTACATAAAATTTAAAAATACAAAATGAAAGAAGTTGAAAAAATGTCAGTGGTCATGAAGCAACTGGTAATATTTGGTCATAGTTCTTTTTTAAGCATTCTTACTTTGCATTGTTGGTCTTTTTAGCATTTATAGATTGTATTATCTTTTTTTCTCATTAAACATACTTGTAAAATATGATTACAATGCCTACTACATGAAGGAACTTTGTAATACATGCTTTAAGTGCAAACATAAATCTCTGAAAAGAATTTCCTTTGCATACGACTTTTAATGTGCTCAAAAAAAGAATTCTGCAATTTAAGTTGTTATAATATAGGAGAAAATGTATCAGTTGAGCTATTATTTAATAATGTTTGTTATGAGTGATAAAGCAGTATCTCCTTCCATTTCTAGAGGTACTTTAGTCTCTACTCTTTGAATTTTACTATTTTGTAAAAATTTCTTTGAGACAAAGTGATACCAGAGAGAAAGATAGTTTCTGATTGACTATGTAGTTAATTATGTAATTAGTTAACTATGTCCTTTAGCCAACACTAATTGAAAATTTGTATGATTAAAGCCTGGTGTATAGATATTACATGATGTTACATCTTGCAATAAAACATATCAACAACTATAACAATAAATAAAGTGACATAAATTTAGTGACTTCTGTGGGTTACTTTTTATTGAAAAGAGTTTGGATATTGCCTCTACCTTGAACTATAGTTTTCATTTAAAGGTCATCAGTGTCTCTGGGGTGATTGGTCTTCAGTCAAATGCAATCTGGCTTCTAGGACATCTCCATCTATCTACCGTGTCCTCTAATCAAAGCAGAACTTCTGGTAAGATTAAAACCCTGAAACAGTGGTGCTGGAAAAAGGAAGTACTGACTCCAAGTTTGGTAATTTAAAAGCATTAATCTTCATGACTCTCAGTAGGTGTTACTATGTTTTATATCAGATTGAAATGAAGTATTAAGAGGATGCCTGACTTTAAAAGTCACATGACAGGAAATAGTGGTTTGCAGAACCCATGATCATTCACTCTTCCTGTTTGCTTCCTGTAGAGGATGGTGTAGACATTCAGTTTAACTCTCATATTTCACAAATGAAGAATCTGAGGCTCAGAGAGCTTGCATGACTTGCATATAGTTAGTTTAGTGACAAATTTATAAAGAAAGAAGACTGAAGCTTAGAGCATTTTTATTTTACTAAATGTAATGGTATAATGTTTTCATCAAGTCTTTGTATGTATGACTGGGGTTTTTCTAGCCATGATTATAAAATTAATGAGCTATGTACATATAAAGATGGGTGCCTACTAGGTCTTAATATAAGAAAGTTTTTGTGTTTGAACAAAATTTATTGGTACTGGGGTTTGAAATAAGAGCCCCATACTTGCAAGGGAGGGACTCTACCACAAGCCACTCCTCTAGTCCCCTTTTGCTTTAGTTATTTTTGATATACTTTCAGGCTTTAGGCCTGAACCAGCCTGAACTATAATCATCCTATTTATGCTGGGATGGCAGGTGCCTGGCTATTGATTAAGATGAAATCTTCTGAACTTCAATGCCCAGGCTGGCCTCAAACCCCAACCAACCCTGATCTCTTCCTCCCAAGTAGGTAGGCGGCTTGAGCCAACATTCCTGGCTAAGCATTTTCTATTGTAGCTTTTTGATAAAAGCAATAAAAAGGCATTTGCAATCCCTGAATGCTAATTGTTTGTGCTAGAAATTTTGGGGGAGAAGATATCACTGTCAATAGGTCAACTGCTTTCTCTTTTTGGAATTTTGACCCACTGCCAATCTTAGACCCAGGCCAGAGAGGTTATGGTACCAAAGATTCCTCCTTAAAACTCAGTTTCACTTATTTCTAATAGATAGTCTCCGGACAATGTAACCAAGAATGTGGACCACTATAGTTACTGTTTCCCTTGCTTCAGTCACTCCATAGCTGTAAAAATAGGAACACTGGTTGACAGTCTTCCCAAAACAATGAATATTACACAATTGGAAATTGTTATATGAAAACAGGGGAAAAAAACCCAGTCATACTAGAAACCCTTGATAATGCTAGCTCTGAGGATCAGAGCACTCAAAAATATCCTGAGGGGCTGGGAAGGTGGCTCATTGGTAGAGTGCTTGCCTCCCATGCATGAGACCCTGGGTTCAATTCCTTAGCACCACATAAGCAGGAAAAGCTGGAAGTGGCTCAAGTGGTAGAGCACTAGTCTGGAGCTGAAAAGCTGAGGGACAGTGCCCAGGCCCAGAGTTCAGGCCCCACAACTGGCAAAAAAAAAAAGTATCCTGATAAATTAGTGTATGTCCAGTTTTTGCCTTTTTATGTGAGCTTGCAAACAATGTCTCTGATCTTGGTCTTGTTATGAAATCTAGCACACACAAACTCAAATCACAAAGGAGTGAATCATCTTATACCCAGGTTTTTCTGAACAAAGTCATTCTGCATCTGGAAAAATACAACTACTTGTTCTTGATGGAATTTTCCAATTGAGCCATTTATTATAGAAAAAAAACTACCTCATAAAACAATTACAGAAGACTGGGAGGAAAAGGATTTAGGAAACCCTAGGACTCAACTAGCGTAAATGTCACTGCCTCACGGTTCCAGGTCAGCAGCCACATCCGGTTATTTGCACATATTGGACACTTACAGGTCTCTTCCGTAGGAAAGAGACTGGAGCTGTTAATATTGGTCACTGAATTTCCATGGTTCATATATCTGATTCAGCATGTCCTACAGTTACCCTTAGAATAGTGGGCTAAACCTACAAAGCCAGCAGACTCTTGCTGCCCCTAAGGAGGTCACTGACCTGGGCTCATTGATGTGACAATATTGAAAGGATTTTTAAACAGCTTTACTCAAATATTCATTCTCTGTGATTCTTTTCTAGCCTCTACTAGGTTTGTTGCCATTTTGAATCAAACGACATAACTTAAGTGATTACTTCAATGCAGGTCATTTAATCTAATAGAATTAGTTGTAGCCATAGAATATTGTGCTGAAATTAATGGCACAAACATTTCCACTTTGTCTCTGGGCAGATATGGCAGCATGAGATCATTATCTCTCCTTCATTAGTCCTGCCAAGTTCACTAATTTGATCATTTTCTGTATCCACAGTTCCGACTGACTATAGCTATTTGCCTGAAAGCAGTTTTATTAGAGCAGCGATTGGCTTCTTCATTACAGCAGGGAAAAAAGGCAAGTGAACATATTCCTTGAATTTTATCATTCTCTCGCCCTCCACGTTAAGTTTGTGTGTCCTAGAATCTCTAGAATTTAACAATATAGATTTGAAAGACTCTTTTCTTATAATAAATCATCTTTCTGATAGAGATGATCAGAAGTGTTAGCTACAGTAATTGTTACATAAATATATACACGTTGTAGTCTCTTGGAATTGTAGTCTCTGATTGTGGTGGCTCTGTGAAACCTTAATTTTCCATTTGGCTGTTTTAAAAGTGTAATCACACATCACTTTCTCCATCAATTTCAAGTGACTGTGATCTAAGAAGAGAAAACATACCTGGGTGCAGTTTGTATCCCAACACTGCCTTGGAAGAAGGTCGGGACTTTGTGCAGTCACATACAGTGGTTATTCTGTGTTATTAGAGTCACTAGCTTTAGTTTCTGTTTTCAGTTTGTGTTTTTTCTCTGCACACATTTTTTTTTGTGAGTCTATATTCCTACCATTTACATTAGAGCACAAGCAGTTTGAAGACAGAGATTGAGTGCCTTTTGTCTTAAGTGGAGCCAGAACAATGCCATGTGAGTTATGAGAGACATGTTCTCTAATGATACACACATACTTTTTAGAACTATGAGAGAAAAAATGTGCATTCGTTCTAAACATGTCCTGGAGACCAGCTTTGTTAATAAAATATTCTTTCATTGATATTTGTCATTTCATTTGTTCTAGGTTAGGTAAAAATCACTGCCTGCATTTATATTAAGACCATGGTAATTTTGAAAAGGAAAAGTTTTAAAAAGAGTGTTAAATAAAAACCAAGAGTAAATCTGGAGGAAACATTTTGGCTAATGAAGATCTGAGCTTTAGAAAGGAAGTTAAGGTTACTTTGTCTGATTTCCTACTGGGTACAGTAATCCCTAGAGCTTCCAGACAATGAACTATGTTTGTAGTTTGGAGACACATTTCTTTAGTCTGGAGTTATGAAGTAGTACCATTTTCCTAGACTTAGGAATTCAGCTATTTGTTTTTAGTGTTTCTCAATAGAATGTGATATGTGGTTATGTCATTTTAGTATATGGCATATAAACATATTACATGTAATGTACAGGTTAGTTTAATGGCCATATTACTATGAATTAAATCGACTTGTAATAGATATAATAGGTCTTCTTTCATAAGAAATTGAATTCTTACTAAATGTGCATCTAAAGTTTCCATGGCCAGAATAATGTCAGAACTACATATTTTTGTTATTTTCATTAGGTTGTTCATTATTATCTTATGTAAATGATTATATGGTACGGTATTTCCATGAGAAATAAAATAAATCTTAGGTCAAATAAAAGACTCTTTTTCCTTTTCTAGTAAATAAAATATCATTTTGACTCCACAGATCTATATTTTCTTGCAGAAATAAATTTCCTCTGAATCTTATGGGGAATTCTTGCTTAAATGTGACATTTTTGTGATTACATAGTCATGGTATAACAGGAACTGTTCCACTCCAAGGCTGAAAAATCAGGTGGCAGTGGAATTGGTGTTGTGATGTGCAGTCTTGCTGAAAGCTGTTTGAAAGCAGATTAATGAAGTATTAAAAATGCCATATTACCAATTGGATTTTTGGCATTTTCAGGTTGTGGGAGAGGGCTGCCTTCCTGTCAGGTTTGCTGGCTAGATTCACAGGAAAAATCTATTCAGCCTTACACATTACTAATGATGACCCCAGAGGAGTGGGGGCCGTGGGAGGCTGACCTCGGCCTCCCAAGCCCATTTACAAAAACAAAACCAGACCCTGCTCTATGGGACTAAATGGGATGGCCAAAAGCGGAGGTGTGCATGCAAACGAGTGTTTTCTTCTTCAATATGCCCAGCTCATTTGAATTTTAATAACTCCCTTCTGAAGCAGCTTTTGAGTTTAAATGTCTGGATGTCACTCAGCAAAGCCCAGTGGGGCTGCTGATAGGAAGGATAACAACTTGGGTGAACTCTTTTGAGGAAGAAATAGTTTTAGAGAATGATAATTGTGCTTGGCACAGTCAGAAGATAGACACTTCAGAGATGGCATGGTTTCATTACTTCTGGATGCTGTTTTTCACTTTAATAACTTACAGAAGAAAAAAAATGTGTAAGGTTATCCCTGATACATACTTATATGGCAGCATAAGACTGGGCATGGTGATTTCCAATACAGCCAATCAGATTTGAGTAGTGAGCATTTTAATTTGCTTTCTGATGCTTAGTACTTTTCTCATTTTAGATATATTAATACTTTCATGACAGAACATACCAGCTGTTCATAGCATCCATTTCTTCATAGAGCCCTCACTTTAAAACCATAGCAAGTAAATGAAATTCCTTTGGTTGATGATTTAAAAAATAATTTCCTTATATTTTTGTGGGATCTTCTCTTTTCTTCTCTAAAGGCCTTCCTTTTTATTGTCAGATATGTTGTCCCTTAAACTTTGTCATCATTTTCCTCTAGTCATGGGGACATTTCTTTACTATGGTAGGCTTCAGATCTTTGTTCCTAGTTCACTATCTTCTTATATTACTTCCTCCACCCCAGAAAGAGCCTTTTCTTTTTGATTCTTAACTATTTTATCTTCTTTTCTACTTATTGATGAAATCTAAATGTAAAGAGAAAACATATATGTTTTATCAATATTTTATCCACTTTTAAAACATATTTGAAAAAGTACTTAATAAAATAATAATTTCTTTTTAATGTTAATATTAAGTGTTTGTACATATAGAATTGTTTTTGTTATCCTCTTTCTAGGGAATGTGCTGAATGCTTTCTAAGCTGTAGTTTTCTATTGGTCTTTAAGTTTTACAGTAAGAACTGTTGTCTGAGGAAAATACATTTAAATGCATGTGGCACAGTCAATGAATGGTACTTCCTTCATTGGTGGTCTATATTCCTAAGTAGTGGGATTATGCACATATTATTTGTAAGCATAATCTCACTATTTTTTGTGCTTTCTAGAGTTTTTGAGATGTTATTTAGGAAAGCAACAAAACTAGTGAACTCTGGATATAAAGTAAATATTGTGAGAAAGTCATCGTTTTATGAAATTATGGAGTTTGACACCAAGATCATTCATCATTTTTGAAAATCTGAACTTTTAGTGATAATTTATCTTTATAGCCCTTGAGAAATGTTGTTAGAAGTGAGTTATATGTGTTCATCACAAATAAAAATGGTATAAAGAATTAGAATCCTCTGTAATATCTCCACCTAAAGATACTTCCGTTTATATCCTTGTAAATGTACATGTTGTGGTTCAAAATTTTATATTATTTCTTAAAAGAACTTTAGTTATTTTTTTTATCTTTAATGATTTTCCATGTAAATGGACATAATTACCACCCATCTCCTCTAAAAGGAAGTAGGAGAAAGTATGGTAAGAATCCTTTTGCTTCACTTACTAGACATTTGTAAATAGGCTATGTTTTATGTGGATTTGATTTCTATTTTCTTTCTGTAAACATTAAAATATCTCAAAGGGAAAAGTAACTTCCTTTCCCATGGTTTTATCTGATCATTTTAGGTATTAATATTTTAATATTATTATTGCTTTTATGCATACATAATTTTTACATGTTTCCACATATATTTATACATATATATATACTTTATATTTTAAATTTAGAGTTACAAACAAGGCATTATTAATCATTTCATTGTTGGGCATTTAAAATTTTTCCACCATAGTGAACATCTTTGTGCATGTAGCTTTTTCTCTTCTACTGTATATTTCCTTAAGATAAAGTCCCAGCAGTTTATTAATGGGCAACAGTATGAAGATTTCATGTAGAAGAATGACATGCCTTCTTTGCTCTTCAAAAAATTATGCTAGTTTTTAGTTCTTAAACCCTGTATGAATCAAAGCAGTATGTTGTAGAGGTTAAAAGTGTGGGAGCCAGACTGCCTGGGTTTGTATCTTACTTCCACTACTTGCTGGCTGTGTAAATTCAAGCAGGACACTCAAGTCTTTAAGTCTCAGTGACCACTGTACAGTGAACAAAGAAATAAAAAAATGGAATTTATAAGGGATATGTCACTTTATATAACAATCCACAGAAAACTATACTTTCTAGTAATAATATATAATAAAGAAAAAATGTATAGATAAGACACTGATAATAAAAGGCAGTCCAGCGCTAGGGGCTCATGCCTGAAATCCTAGCTACTAAGGATGCTGAGATTTGAGGATCATGGTTCAAAGCCAACCTGGGCAAGAAAGTCTATGAGACTCTTATCTCCAATAAACCACCAGAAAACCAGAAGCAGTGCTGTGGCTTAAGCGGTAGAACACTTGCCTGGAACTGAAGAGCTCAGGGACAGTGCCCAGGCCCAGAGTTCAAGCCCCACAACTGACAAAAAGAATATGATACCTTAAGAGTGCTTTTATTTATTGAGCAGAATAGCTCAGTAGCTATGTACATATGACCACATAAGATGATGCTAAGCAAAATGAACTCCAAGATATGGTCACAGGGGGTTTTTGTTGTTGTTCTTGTTGTTGTTCTCAATCTACTACATGATTTCCTTTTTCTATTGTGTTTTTCCCCCCTATGGTTTATCCCCTGTTTCACTGTATTCAATTTTGGTACCCTGCGTATTGTATATATGTTTAACTGAATTAGGGAAGGGAAAAGGGTACAACAAAATGGCGAGACAAAAGTAAAAGGGGGAACCTATGCAACAGCAATACTCACAAAACAATATGTTGGGCCAAGAGAAAAATAAGGGAAGGGGTAACAAGTTAAATGAGAAATGCAATCACTACCTTACTTATGTAACTATAACTCCTCTGTACATCACCTTGACAATAATTTTTTAAGAGCGCTTTTATTTACATCTAATTGCCCAAAAGAATGAATATATTTGTATATATTTATTATTTAAGAGGGTTTTTTTCTACAATTTAAGTTGATAATACCTGCTTTTTTAGATTTGTACTTTTTAGCCTTTAATATTGAAATGATTTCAAACTTAGGGAAAAGTTGAAAATTTTTATAAAAATGTTTCAAGAAAGCTACAGACTATAAGAAAACACTCTCATGTAACCATCACCCGGAGGACACTACTCATTTCACTAACAATCCCAATGGCATCTATAATAGGAGAAGTTCAGTCTGATATGTTGTTCGACACTTCCTTGTCATTTTTCTTCAGGCATCTAAAATCTGAAACAATTATGTGTTATTATGACTAACATATTCTGAGACTAGAAGCCCTTCTAAAACAATCTAGCTAATTTTATAGAACATTCTTCAGAGGTAAGTCAGTGGTATCATAGAAATGGAACTCTTCTTTTTACTGCATCACATCAGGTAGCACGTGATATCTGTCTCCCTCTACTGTGAGGTTAAGGTTGGGTAAGATGTCTTCTGGGTTTCTCCAAATTAAATTATTTTTTATCCTTTATCATTAGTAAATGTTTCTGTGGAGATATTTTAAGCTTCTACACATTTCTTATTTTTCATTCTATTTTTTCTCCAGTTTTGTTATCCATTAGCATATCTTGTTTGAATTAATTATTAGTATGTAAAAAACAGATATAGCTCAGTAGTTAAGAACCCACCTAGCATGAGCAAGGCCCTTGGTTTGACCCACAACAGAAGGTGGGAGAAGGAAGGGAAGAAAGGAAAAAGGGAGGGAAGAAGGGAGGAAAAGAGAGAGAGAGAGAGAAGGAAGGGAAAGGAAATTATTACTATAATTTCCAAAAAATGATTTTTTAAGTTTTATTATTCTATATACCTGTTATAATGTATATATCCACGCTAAGAATGAGATTTCTATTACTTTCTCCCTTCATTTCCTTCCATTCTTTGCATTAGTGTGAACTTAATTTCCTATTTTATTCATTTATTATTCAATTTGATTCATTATTTGGTTATTCAAGTTGTCCGAGATTTGACCAGTAAGCTTCTTCAAGTAGCTCTTGTGTCCTTTTGACATGACCTTATCATTCTGTTTGTCCTCATTTTGTGACACAGGATGTTCTTGGATTAGCTGTTTGGTCATCAGCTGTATAATAGGCAGGTAGCCTAGTTTCCTTTTGGAAAGGGATGGTATTTAAAAGCCAGGATCTGCGTTCAAAGTCTGTATTGCTTGTGAAGTAAAACTCACTGCTCCCAGACCTGTTCCGTTGACACAGCCAGGAAATAGTCTTTCTCTTTCTTTTATATTTGTATTTGTGAATCTATATCTATACATATGTTTAAATCTATCTCATGTTATTGGCAGTTTTATTTACAACACCACCTTCATATTTCTAACTTCCTTCTCATACAGGAAAAAACTAAGCTTTCAGTGTTCTCAATGTCTTTGCTCAGACCACACATATGTTATCAATCTCCTGCTACCTTTAGCCATCGACACTCAGGCTCTTTAAAAAAAATTTATTGTAAAGATTCTGTACAGAGGGATTACAGTTACATGAATAGGGAATGAGTACATCTCTCGTCCAACATTGTTACCCTCCTTTGTTTTTCTCCTGTTATCCCTTCCCTCCCTCACCTCCCTCACTCCCCCTGCCCAAGTTGTAAAGTTCATTTCCAACATAGTGGATATCATTGTTTCAATGGGTCGTCTTATGTCCTTTCAGCATTTTGTTATTCCCTTTTCCCTCTCCAAATTAGATAAGTGTATATACAAAATACAAGGTACCAAAATCAAATACAGTGAGAACAGAAGATATACCATAGGGGGAACAAACATACAAAAGAAACAAAAAAAAATCACATAGTACATTAAAAACAACAACAACAACAAATCCTCTTGTGTCCATATCTTGGGGTTCATTTTGCTTAGCATCATCTTATATGGTCATAAATACATTGCTTTTGAGCTTTTCTGCTCATCTGATAAGATTATCCTAGATGTATACTAGTTATTGCAAATAAGAGAAACCATGGGACCTGTATTTCTTTGGCTCTGGCTTACTTCACTTAATAGGATTTTTTTCCAAGTCTTTCCATTTCCTAGCTAATGGGGAGGTATCATTCTTTCTGCTAGAAGCATAGAATTCCATTTTATATATCACATTGTCTTGATCCATTTGTCTACTGAGGGGCATCTGGGTTGGTCCCATATCTTAGCTATGGTGAATAATGCTGTGATAGACATAGTTGTGTTGGTAGCTTTAGTACAGCCTTGTTTGTGACCATGTGGGATTGCTGGGTCATAGGGAAGCTCTGAGTAGAGGAGGAAACTCCATTCTGCTTTCCAGAGTGGATGAACAAGTTTACACTCCCAGGAACAGTGCAGTAGGGTTCCTTTTGGCTACAACCCCTCCAGCATCTGTTGTTATTAGATTTCTTGATTGTAGCCATTCTAACTGAGGTGAGGTGGCATGTCAATGTTGTTTTGATTTGCATTTCTTTTATGGCCAGAGAAGTTGAACATTTCTTCATGTGTCTATTGGCCATTCTTATTTCCTCTTCAGAGAAGTCTCTCTTTAAGTCTTTAGCCCACTTTTTAAGGAGGCAATTGTTTCTTTGAGGGTTTGTTTTGGGGGGGATTTAATTTTTTGAGACACTCAGGTTCTTACCTCGACTGACTGTCATCTGCCTCCCTCATGCAAAGAGTCTTGGGTTGTTTGTGTTTGGTAGCTCTGAATGTTGTTAAAGTTTGTTCTTAAGGCAGAATACCCTACCAGCGTTTGCGATTTGACTGATTTTTCAGTCATGAATTGTTTCAACAACTGTCTTGGTTGTAGTTTCTGGTAGGAACAGAGCATCTCATTGTTCTTACAGACAAGCTATATAATTATCTCTACCTGTGGATTTTGTCTAGAAAAATTATACTCATCTTTTCCATCTTTAGACATTTTGTTTTGGGGTAAGATAAAATAGGGCCTTCCATGATGTTTCCAGATTAGATTAGGTTTTTCGGATTATACTTTCTGTTTTTCAGAGTACTTTATATATGTGTCATTATCTACATAATTATTAATATTTCTTTTAAAATTTGCCTTTCTCTGCAGGGCACTGATGGCTCATGTCTGTAATCCTAGATACTCATCAGGCTAAGATATGAGATCACAACTCAAAGCCAGTCCAGGCAGGAAAGTCCGTGAGACTCTTATCTCCAATTAACCACCAGAAAACTGGAAGTAGAGCTGTGGCTCAAGTGGAGAGCACTAGTCTTGAGTGAAAGAGCTCAAGGCCCTGAGTTTAAGCCCCATAACCAACACCCCCCCCCACACACACACACAAATAACTGTTTTTCTCATTAGATTTCAGTTTCCTCAGTGATTAGGAACAACATCTCTATGCTATGCTAAATGCTTAGAACAGACTACATGGCATATAATAGTATTCAAATACTTAAATATCTGCAGTGTGTGTGTGTGTGTGTGTGTGTGTGTGTGTGTGTGTGTGTGTGTGTGTGTGTGTGTGTGTTCACTCCTGCATGCTCTTGCCCTCACTGACTTATAAGCTAAGTGGTCTGTAGCAACACCTAAGATGAAGAAATTAGAGATATGTCTGTACTATACAGGTAATGTGCTGAAGTCAAAGAATATACACACACCCTAGCTGTAAGTCTGTTTTTTGTTAGACTTATCCTGGAGGTACCCATATGCCTTGTGACAATAAGATCTGACTCAAGTGTAGTCAAAGTATGTTTGATAATGTGTCCTCTTGTAACATATCATCTTCAAATATGCTACTTATTACTTTGCAGCTGCCAAATATATGAGAGACATAAAGAAAACTTATATTCAGATTTTGAAACATCTGTATCTTTTTAACAAGTACCATAAGCACTCTCAATTTCAAATCTATTGTTCATAAAATATTCCAGTATTTCTTCTTACCTAAGACAATTGTTTGAAATAAGGAAACTGATCATTCTTGTTGTTCATATTTGGATTATTTTTGTCCTATGCTAAATATCGCTAGGAATGGGACCTAGACTGTACTTTATTGGTTTTGGTACTCCCTTTCTTTGTATACCTCTCCCACCCAATGAATAGAACTACCAAATATTTTCTTCATTCCTTACAGTTCCCTTTATTTTAGCTAGTGTCAAAATCAGCACCCCACACATATAGTGGGAAATTTTATGTGATTCTAGATATGCTACTCAATATTGATTCCAAGCACTCCATCCCCCAACCCCTCACCGGTTGAACTCTGGGCCTGGACACTGTCTCTGGGCTCCTTTTTCTCAAGGCTAGCACTCTACCACTAGCACTACTTGTGGCTTTTTCTGTGATTAATTGGAGATAAGAATCTCATGGACTTTCCTGCCTAGGCTGGCTTTGAACCACGATCTTCAGAGCTTATTCTCCTGAGCAGCTATGGTTACAGGTGTGAGCCATTGGTGCCCAGCTCTCAACACTTTTAAATGTGAGAGATTTATTGTATTGCATTATGGACATGATTTTCAACTCTATTCTCCATTTTACAAGGTCTCCTTGTTTCTGACACTTGACTGTATATCAGATCAAGTCAGCGAATATAAAAGCAATATGTATATACTAAAATGCAGTCACTGGTGAACGTTCCATTGTCTTGTCAAAGGAATGCTTATTACCTAAGCAATAAAACATCTTTAAAAAAGTCATAATACTGGGGTCCCAGTATTAGAGGAAAAGTTGATGTCTTTTTTGGTCCTTAGATCCTCTAAAAAAATGCAGTAGTGAATTCTGTCAGATCTGGAATAAAACTTCATGAAATTTGGAAAGTACTTAATCTAAAAATCTTTTAAAATATACATCTGCTTGTGAATTAATGATTTTCTATATTTGCATATGCTATGTAAAAGGAGACAAATGTTATACTATGTGTATATTTATCATGTTTGCTAGCTCATCAAACCTTCTATATGAATCATTTACCCAAGGACTCTTTTTTTAATTTATTTTTTATTGTGAAATACCATACAGAGGGGTTACAATTACATGGGCAAGATAATGAGTACATTTCTTATCAAGCATTGTTGCCTCCTCCTTTGTTTCCCCTTCCCATCCCTTCCCATCCCTCTTCCCCCTCTCCCCCCGCAAAGTTGTAAAGTTCGTTTTTCGATGTAACGACTTGTACGTCTCATTGTTGCAATGGGTCCACCTGTATCCCTATTTAAACGATTTGTTTTTTCCCGTCCCCTCCACAAATTATACTGACATCAAATACAGTGAAAGCAGGAGTTATACCGTGGGCGAGGGACATACAAAGCAACAAAGAAATCATCTTATAAATATGTTACAAACAATCACATGAAAGGAAAACCATTTGAATCCTTATCTTGGGGTTCATTTCACCTAACATCAACTTATCTACCTTTTCTGCTTGTCTCAGACATATACTGGTTATTGCAAATAAGGGAAACCATGGAACCTGTTTCTTTGGAACCCAAAGACTCTTAAAAAAGCAAATTAATTTTTGAGTTTTGTTTTTATTGTGTGTGTGTGTGTGTGTGTGTGTGTGTGTGTGTGTGTGTGTGTGTGTGTGTGTGAAATCAAAGACTCCAGTCTTTAACCAACATTCTGTATTGTGTAATTAGTATAGGGTTGTGAATAGCCAACCAATTCCTTTCAGCATGTTAATTTTATTATATGGATCACACCTGACTTAAGCCTTGTGGGGTTTTTTTCCCTCTTTTGTTTAAATAGACACTCCATGAGGGCCAGACCTATTCTATCATGTTTACTTCTGTCTTCATTGTTGAAAACAGTGCTCAGTATCTAATGGATACCCAATAAATATTTGAATTAATGAATGTGTTTATGAGAATATTTACTTTCTTTTTCTTGTAAAGCAGTGCCTAACTCCTTGATGAAAAATTTGCTGAATTCTCAGCATTGTACCTCAACATGACACAGAAATAAAACATCAGTTTCTGCATTGTACAACATAGAAAAGTGGTAGGAGTCGCTTTTTAAAAACAAGAATAATAGAGGTGAAATGTTGTAAGCTACATTGTTGGTTTCATTAACAAAAAGAAAGATCAAAGGTTAGGAGGTCTGTGGATGAATCCCTAGACTAGGAAACAATTGATTGCACATTTTTAAGAGTTTTCTTATTGGAAATGAAAGTTTGAAATATGAGGGAGGGAGGAAGGCCTGGATTAAAAGGATTTATAGCCATCCACACATAAGTAATATTTGAAATTGTGAGCATAGGTGAGCTCAGGTTAGCCTCAGTAGAGAAACAGCCCAGAAGCAGTTATTGCTGCATTTTCTGGGAGGAAAATGACCTTGAATTTGGCATTTAGATCTAAGGCCATTAGAAATCTTAGCACAGGCACTTTTGGTGGAGTCCTGAGGCCAATAGCTAGATAGATAGATAGATACTTTTTGTTTGCAGAAAGCAATAACTTAATTAAACTAATCAAAAGGAAACATTTATTGCTAAGATTACCAGAATCCAAGAACAGAAATTCTATTCCCAGTTCTTTGGAAATCCAGGATGAGGAATACCAGGATACCAGGCTCCAATATATTGTCCCAATATTTTCATCATCTCAAAGGGAAACCTGGATTCCATTGATAAGTTGCCCCCCACCTTCTGCTAGCCCTTACTAACAATACTCATGTTTATTTCTATGGGTTTGCTTTTTCTGTGCTTCACTTTGATAGACTTGTATCAGATGTTTCTTTTCCCTTAGCATGCTGTTTACAAGGTTCATCTCTTCATTCCTTCTCGTATAGCTGAATAATAATAATCCATTGTATGCTTCTCTTTTCTATTAATCATATAATGGACATCAGGGTTGTTTATACCTTCTGGCTATTACAAATAGTATTGTTGTGAATAGCTGTGTTCGTGTTTTATTTAAACTCCTGATTTCAGTTCGAGTGTGTGTGCCTGTGTTTGTTTGTGAGATTGGGATCACATGGAAATTCCTTTTAACCTTTTGAAAAACTGCCAAATTTCAATGAAGTGGCTATACTGTTTTATATTTATGTTCCCAGTATGTAAGGATTCTGATTTTCACAAATCCTTGCCAACTATTTTTCATTGTATTGTTATAGTATTGCCATGTGAAATAGAGTCTAATGTCGCTTTGTATTTTTCTTATAGGTAATGATGTTGAACATCTTCTCATATCTTTGTTGGATGGTCATATTTTAATTTGAAGTTGAGAGACCTGGTCTCATTCTGTAGCCTAGGCTGGCTTTGAACTTGATATGCAGTATAGGCTGACCTCAAATTTTGAATCCTCTTACTTTAGCCTTCTTTTTCAGTGCTGGGACTGTGCACCACCATATCCTGCTTCTTGATGGCCAGTACCATCATATTATACTCTTTTCTTTGGAGAAATAATTTCCAAATCATTTATCCCTGAAAAACTAGTAGGTTATCTTTTGATGTTTTTGTATACTCTGGATACTAGATTCAGATCTCGTGTGTGTGTGTGTGTGTGTGTGTGTGTGTGTGTGTGTGTGTGTGTGTGTGTGTGTGTGTGTGTGTGTGTGTGTGTGTGTGTGTGTGTGTTGGTATGGTGGTTGAACTTGGGCCGCACTCTCTTGCTGGCATTTTATTCAAGGCTGCTGCTCTACCACTTGAGCCACACCTTTACCTCTGGTATATTGCTGGTTAATTGGAGATGATTTTTTTCTGTCCCAACTGGCTTCGAACTGTGATCCTTAATTGTCAGCTTCCAGAATGGCTAGGATTATAGGGATGAGCCATCAGCACCTAACTAGATTCAGATCTTTGACTTGCAAAATTTCCTGCTTAAGTTGTCTTTTTATTTTCCGGACAATATTCTTAGTTGTATGAAGCTTTTGCATCTTAATGGAGTGTAGTTTATGTTTCTCTTTTGTCAATCATGTTTTATTGGCATATCTTAGAATACATTGCCAAATCTTAAGATCAAGATGCACTCCTATGTTTCCTGTAAGAACTTTTTTCTTTAGCTTTAATATTAGGTTTCTAACTATTCAGAGTTAATCTTTATATATAGGTGCCAAAATCATTGGTTTGCATATGAATGTAGTTTCAGGACCATTTACTGCAGAGACAATTCCTTCCCTCATTGAGTAGTATTGGCACCACTTCAAAAATCAATTTACTTTAAACATACAACTTTATTTCTAGACTCTCAATTCTGTTCTACTGCTGTATGTCTGTCTTTCTATGTGCCAATTTCACATTGTTTAGATTACTGTACTTCTGTAATAAGTTTTGAAATTGGTACATATAAATTCTTCAACTTTTTCATTACCAAGTTTGTATTAGCTATTTGAGGGCCCTGAAATTCCATAATAATTAAATTATTAATTTTCTACTTCTGACAAAAAAATGATGGAAATTTGATAGCGATTATATTGAATCTTTAGATTCCTTTGAGTATTGTTGTTACCTTAATAATATTAAGTATTCCAGTCTGTGACCATGAGATATCTTTCCATTTACTTCAGTTCTTTAATTTCTCTAAATAATATTTTATACTCTTCAAATACTCTTTCATTTTGCCTTAATTTATTCTCTGATATTTAAATTTTTAGTGCTTATTACTTCTAATTTCTTTTTTTTTTCTTCTATTTTTTTTATTGTGAAAATACCGTACAAAGAGGTTACAATTACATGGGCAAGATAATGAGTACATTTTCTATCAAGCATTGTTGCCTCCTCCTTTGTTTCCCCTTCCCATCCCATTTCCCCCTGCCCCCTCCAACCCTCCCCCGCCCAAAGTTGTAAAGTTCGTTTTTCGACATAACATCTTATACATCTCATGGTTGCAATGGGCCTACCTGTATCCCTATTTAAACAATTTGTTTTTTCCCTTCTCCTTAGTAGATGAATGGATCAAGAAAATGTGGTATATATACACAATGGAATTCTATGCCTCCATCAGAAAGAATGACATTGCCCCATTTGTTAGGAAATGGGAAGACTTGGAAAAAATTATATTAAGTGAAGTAAGCCAGGCCCAAAGAAACATAGGTCTCATGGTTTCCCTTATTTGCAATTACTAGTATATGTCTAAGACAAGCAGAAACAGTCAGGTAAGTTGATGTTAGGTGAAATGAACCCCAAGATAAGGATTCAGATGTTTTTTCTTTCTTGCAATTGTTTCTAATTTCTTTTCTTAATTTGCTTTTCATGTTATTTATTGATGGAGTGTAGAAATAAGCTAATTTTTTTCATTTTAACCTTATGCACTGAAACTTTCTTTTTTAGATGTATTAATGGTTTTTTTTAAGATTTTGTTGGTTTTTCAATGTATGGAATCATGTCATCTGTAAACATAGTGTACTTCTACCTTTTCAATCTGAGTACCTTTTTTTATTTTCTGATGGTTATGGCTAGAACAT
This sequence comes from Dipodomys spectabilis, assembly GCF_019054845.1. Taxonomy (NCBI): domain Eukaryota; kingdom Metazoa; phylum Chordata; class Mammalia; order Rodentia; family Heteromyidae; genus Dipodomys; species Dipodomys spectabilis. Next base: position 2,920,324 of record NW_024870835.1, on the reverse strand, counting down.
TCTGTACAAAGTGCTGTCAATGAACATTCTGTCTTATTTCTGATACAGAGGAAAAGCTTTCATTGTTGATTTAATCTTTTTAGTTATCTTAGGACTGTTCGTATTTTCATTTATTCCTGATTCAATTTTGGTGAGTTATGTGGGAATTTTCTATTTAATCCAGATTATCTAACATATTATTATCTAATAATTAATCTAAATTATCTAACAGTTTTTCATAGTGTACTCGTAACAATTTTCATTACTATAAGACCAGTGCAAATATCTCCATTTGAATTTCTAATTTCATCTACGTCTTCTCTCTGCTCTTTTTTGTAAGTTACAAATGTGTCAATTTTTAGTCTTTTCTGTCATCCAAATTTAGGGTTTGTTTCATTATTTTTCTGTTCCATTTTGACTTACCTCAACTAAAATTTTTGTTATTTCTTTTCCTCTACTAATTCTAGGTGCATTTGCCCTTTTCTTAATTTCTTGAGGTATAGTTAGTTGACTGGTTTCAGTTCTTATACTTTTTTAAAATTAGGCTTTTAATTTCAATAAATCATGAGAACTGCTTTTGGTGCATTTCATCGGTTTTGATATTTTGTATTTTAATTTATTTCAAAATGTTTCTAATTTTTGTGTGATTTCTTCTTTCATTTACTAGTTAAGTGAATGATTTTGGCTACCCATATATTTGTGATAGCTCTAGTTTTCCTGGAAATCTGTTACCAATTTTTAGTTTCATTCTATTCTTGTTAATCAAAATTCTTTAATTGATTTTTTTAGACTTTTACATTTGTTGTAACTTATGTTGTGTTTTCATATGCGATGAGTTCTGGAGAATGTTTCATATGCCCTTGACTTGTATTCTGGTGGTTTTTAATGGAGTATTTTTTTCATGTTTGCTAGATTTCTGTTTTATATTGTTATACAGTTCTTCTCTGTCTTTATTAGTCTTCTATTTAGATACTGTGTCAATTATTGACAGAAAAACTTTGAAGTCTATTACTATTATTGTTGGGTTATCCCTTTCTTTATCAGTGTTTGCTTCATGTATTTTGGGGCTATGTAGTTTCATTCATATATGTTATAATTGCTAATCTTCTTGGTGAATGCAGTTGTAACTGTTGTCAGTTTTATAATTATTGCTTCATAATACTTACTTTTAAAATCATGTAGGAAATGAAAAGGGAGTTACAAAACAAAGACTTTAATATTTAATTTATGTAACTTACCAGAGGTATTCTTTTTGTGTCTTCATATTATTGTCTATATGTTGTACAGAATTCCTTTATTTTGAACCTGAAGCTATCATTTTTTTGTAGAACATGTCTACAAGTACCTAATTCTCTCCACTTTGTTTTTCTGGGAATCTTAATTTCTTCCTAATTTTGAAAGATTATTTCTCTGGTTTTAACATTTGGAGTGCTTCTTTTTTTCCTTTTAATACTTTAATGTTATCCCAGTTCAAGATAAGGAGCTTTTTTCTTATATACCAGTTCAATAAGAAGGCCTTCCATATATGACAGATCACTTCCCTTTGTCACTTTTAATATCCTTTGAAAATTTGATTACAATATGTATTAGTATGGACCTCTGTACATTTATCTTCTTTCTTTCTTTTTTTCTTTTGGTGGGGGGGGGGGGGTTGTCAGTCGTGGGGTTTGAACTCTGGGTCTGGGCACTGTCCCTCAGCTCTTCAGCTCAAGGAGCACGCTCTACCACTTGAGTCACAGCGCCACTTCTGGTTTTCTGGTGGTTATTTGTAGATAAGAGTTTCACGGACTTCCTGCCTTGGCTGGCTTTGAATCACCATCCTGAGTAGCTAGAATTACAGGTGTGAGCAACTGTAACCCGGCTTAATCTTTTGTTTTCTTGAATGTCTTAACTATAGATTTATATCTTTTTTATGAAAATCAAATTTAGTATGTTATTGCTTTTATCCAGATATTTCTTTGCCTTTTTTCTATCCTTCTGGATTTTCCATTTTGCATAAATTAGTATGCTTAATGGCACCCTTTTGTTCTGTTCATTTTTACCTCTTCTTTTATTTCTTTCTGATCCTTTGACTGAATAACTTCAATTAACTTGTCTTTATGTATAATGATTATTTCCTTCTTAAGTCTAATATAGAAACTTTCTAGTATCTTGCTTATTCAATTTTAACTTTGTCATCTCCCCCTCTCTAAGAAGATAAAATTAAAATAGTGGTACTATGTTGTAGAGACAAAGAGAGAAGAACAAGGGGAGCAGGAACTGGCTCTTGCAAATGGATTTGCAATTCAGAGCATAAAATTAAAGGACTAAACACATTTACAGATATGATACCAAATCTTTGAAAGGACAAGGAATAGTTGGCATTTTTGTTTTCATACTTCTATGAAGGCATTTTATTATTAATTTTTTTCCATCTTATTACAGGTCCTGAGGCTGTACCTCCTTCCCTTCTCAAAGTAGTGATGAAACCCATAGCAACTGTTGGAGAAAACTACCAGTTTCCTCCTGCAAACTGGGCTGCACTTCTCTCTCCACTTATGAGGCTAAACTTTGGTAAATATTAAGTGATTTTAGGTCTTTAGATTTCACTTTTAGGATTTAATCTGAGTAGAAAAACAGATTCTGTGTCGTAATTGGTAGTGACTGGTAGAACTAATCACCACACACCTACTGGCTCAAAATAAACCTAATTTATTACCACACGGTTCCAAAGTCCAAAAGTCCAACATGGCTCTAGCCAAAAATCATGGTAGTAGATGAATTTCTTTCTGGAGTCTCTGGTAGAGATACCATTTCTCTTTTCCAACATCTTTGTAATGTGACTCCCTTTCTCCATCTCCAAAATAAGCAATGGAAGTCCTAGGCCTTGACACATAAATCCATGTTTCATAACTTCTGTTCCCATTTGGCCTACTTCGATAATTCACAGTAATCTAAAAAACTCAAGATCCTTTACCTTAATCCCTGATTGCAAAGATCTTCTGCCATGCGATATACTATATGTAGAAGGGCCAGGAGTTGGAATGTGGATATGATTGGGAGCCTTTCTTCTTCCTACCAGAGTTTGTGGTGAGAGACAGAGAGAGTGCACATCTTTACACTTCTGCTTCATCCACAGCAACCTGTTACTCAGAGTGGAACTACCTCCACACAAATATAATTTCATATTTTGACTCCTGTTTCAAGGAGGGACAGTATCCATCCAATTACTTGAAGTCTTCTACTGTCTTAGCCATATCTGTCAACTATTTTTCATTTTGGAAACCCACGGCTTCTTACCATGGGAAAACTTAAGAAACTAAGTGACCAGGATCACTCCAGGCATGGACAAGAATGTTACCTGATCATGCACTAGAGTTTCAAGTAACTCTTTAATCTATATAAGTTAATTTATTTCAGACATTTCATTTTAGTGATGAAAAGATGATTAATAACTTGGAAACTTTAAGTGTGAATATGAACTAGCCTTAAGATTTTAAAAAAAAATTGCCCTTTGTTGTTCATACGTTTTCTCTCTTTGTATCCTCCTTTCCTCTTCTCTCTCCTTTCCTCCCTCCTTTTTGCCTTCTATCTTTTCTTCTCCTTCTTTCTCCTTATCACCTCCATACCCCCTGTCTTAATTAAGCTCAGCCCTATCCATAGGTAATCATGGTCTGCAAAAAACATTAAAATATAAAAGATATGGTTTAAGAAACTTATTTTTTGAGAGCCTAAAGTAAAAGAGCTCTGAAAATGTCCAAAAAAAAATTGTATCTCTGGGTTGATCATAGCTGTTTCATCACTGATATTATAGTACCTCCTTACATATAATATATAAAATAATTTAATAATTTATATATAAATTATGAGATAATTAAGATGATTTTGACTATATACAACTTTTTGGTAAAATGTTTTTATTTGAACCTAATCCTGTGTAAGATACCATGTCACCATCCTGGATTTCCAGAGATTTCATTTGTAAAATATGCTCTTCGGTTCTCTTGCCTTTGTATGCTGAACTGCAAATAGCCATGTTTGAGATAAATCCTTTGGGAGGGGAGAGAGAGAAGGTCTGGTTGGGAAAATAAGCCCCCCCACACAAGGGATTCAGACTGCTGTAAAGAGCTAATCATTAAATAAGATGGCTATACCTGTAATGCATTCCAGAATCACATAGATGTGTCTTACTGCTGAACATAAGGTAGGCAAGAGGGAAAAAAAAGGGACTAAGAGTGTTAGCTAGAAATTTTCAGTGTTTATAGTGTTTGAGTGTTCAGATTGCTTCAGAGAGTATAAGAGAAATAAGACTAGCTAATTCAGGGTCATTGCTATTCCCAAGACTTGGGACAGTAGTACCAGTGGACACAGATTTTGCCCCATCACTCACAGAACTTCTGAAATACTTTTTTTTTCCTGAAATACCATTTGAGTTACTAATGTTCTAATGAAAGCTGCAAAAAATTGCCCAAGCAAATGCTTTGCTTTGGACCTTAATGTTTTAAAATGAACCAGAGAAGCAACTTCATTACAGAAATTTCTTTCCTTTTTTCTCTTTCAGGAGAAGAGATACAGCAACTGTGCCTTGAAATTATGGTGACTCAAGCACAATCATCACAGAACGCAGCTGCACTGCTAGGCCTGTGGATGATACCACCACTTATCCACAGTCTGAGTGTATGTAGTAATTAAGATAGTTGAGCAGCAAGAGGAACAAAGCTATTTGGGGAGAGATTAGCATCCATTTGGGTGTGTGTTCTCCAAATCAAGAGTGGACAAATGGACATTTACAGAAATTGAGAGTAGCTGGCCAACAGATTGGAAAAATGATATGACTTAGAACCCCTCTATTGCCGTTACCAATCATGCTTTAACTACATTTATTAAAAGAAGGGTAATTGATGATCAGAGATACTAAAGTTCCTTCTCAAGCTCATATAACTAAAGTTACTTCAACCCAGGTTTGTTTGATGAGATGATATACATAGACATTTCAGTGAGTATTAAGAGACAGGCAAGACTCATCTATAAGTTATATCATCCCTCTTCCCCTCCTCCTCCACCCCCTACCCTTCCCAAAGGAAGCAACAATTAAGCTGAACTTGAAAGCTTGATAGGATTTGGATAGGCATCAATTCAGAGCCCCTTGGGGAAAGTAGGTGGAAGGGCATGGGTGGAGGAACTGGAATGTCATCTCTCCTAGATGTTCCTCTTGCAATGAGGAAGAAGTAATAGTATTTGTGATAAGAGTATAAGGATTAGCACCTTCCAGGCATTCAAAAGTAGATTGGAAGATCTATCACTTTAAAGAGGAAATTAACACAATACATACTTTTGACATTTCAAGCTAAGATAGAAAAAAGAATCCATTCTAGGATTTCTTAGAGGTTAATCCATTTATTATAAGTAAATTTTCTTTGTCATTGAATTCCCCATGTAATCTAGCTTTAAATTTTGAAATTCATGCAAAACCCTTTACATTTTCAAACTCTTGGCTTTAGTTCCTATTCATCATTCAGCCTTTTCTACTGCTCCTAATGCTCTCTAAGTGAAAATGTATGCTATTGAGGTTTGTGCCCTCTCTGTGTACTTTTTTTTTATTACCTTACCTGTCTGTTCCAAATAACTTCTTTAGGATGCCACTTACTGAACATTTACTCTATATCTGGTACCTGTCAGCACTTGGTGGATACTTAGAGAGATCACATTTAATCTCTACAATTATGCCAGGTCTTGTTTTAAAATACTTTGAGTTATAATTTATATACCCTAAAAATGGTCATTTTAAGTGTAAACTTCTACCTTTACTACCTTTGTTAAGTTTCTAGTTGATTTCAAGAATATCACTTAACACAAGGTCACATAGGCCTATTTTTAATCAGTTTCTCTGTTCACAAATTTAGATCCAGGCTACCAATCACATCCTGTCTTCTTCTCCTCGTCCTCGTCCTCCTCCTCCTCCTCCTCCTCCTTCTTCTCCCTCTCCCTCTTCTTACTCCCTCCTCCCTCCCTCTCCTCTTCCTCCTCTTCTCTTTTTTGCCAGTCCTGGGGCTTGAACTCAGGGCCTGTGCATAGTCCCTGAGCTTCTTTTGCTTAATGCTAACACTCTACAACTTGAACCACAGCATCACTTCTGGCTTTTTCTGAGTAGTTTACTGGAGATAATAGTCTCATGGACTTGTCTGCCCAGGATGGGTTTGAACCTTGCTCCTCAGATCTTAGCCTCTTGAGTAGCTAGGATTATAGGCATGAGCCACCAGTACCCAGCCAATTATTTTTTTAGAAGAACTTTTATATAAATGTAAACTGCATATAAACATTAGAAATTCTTTAGAATAGAATCATAGTATGAGCTATTTTTGTATGTCTGCCTTCTGAGAAATTTATTTCATACAGTAATAAACAGACAATTAGTAGCCAAACAAAGTTCGCATAGCTAATAAATGGAAGGACACTCTATGATACTAAAGCTCTTTTTGAGTCAGGTATGTTTCTTAACAACCTGTGTAGTTGCCCTCAGAAACATTATTGCATTTTTAGCAACCCTTCCATTTCATTGTTAGAGCTTAGTAACTCTTTTCATTTGAAGTTGCATAGATTCATTTGTATCTTTTTAAATTTACAAATTGTTTTTTAGTTTATATTTTTATTAGTTTATATAAAGTATACAAGGAGGGGATTCATTCTGGCATTTCTATACATGCATACAATGTTTTCCAGTCAATCTCATTCCTCTCGCTCACTTTTCTTCCCCTTTACTCCCTTCTAAAACTATTTCAACAGATTTCCTTGGTCTGTTTTCCCACTGTATGCAACTACTCTTACTATATCAGTTTGCTTTTATCCTCCTTGTTATGCTCAACTGCTTCCCATTTTTAATTTATTTCCTTATAAAATTATTGGAGATGGTATGTTTTTTTAAAAATGAATTCTGAAAAATGCATGCCAACTATATTGATCTTTTTGGAAAGTCACTGATTTAATTGTTGTATGTTACTATCTTTTATTCTACTTCTTTTAGACTTACTGCCCCACTAATCTTACTTCTTTGAGTCTATGTCAAGTAAGAGAACTAATTAAGTAGCTTTTGGCTCTTGCAAACTTGGAGATGCGTTGGTCAGGTCCATATGCCCAACTGTAACAGTTCCTTGGTCAGAGGTCACCCCAGAATGACATTTCTTCATATATTTTACCTTCCTTCCTTCCTTGTATTTTCTTGTAAAAAAATGAATACTGTCAGATGCATCATTTAAGTAATTGATTTCTAGCAGGTGAGCCTTTTATCTCCAGGAACTATTTGCTGGAGAACATGGCTTTTATAAAATTGAATAGCACTTGTCATTTACTTTCAGAAGTAGCATTTTATTCTCTTCTGTGAAAAGACTCAAGGTTTCAGCTGAATAATAGATTGGCAGATACAATATACACAAGAGTTAGTATGAATCACAAGTAATTGCAACAGCCAAACTTCCATGCATCAGTGACCCACTGGGCCATAAGGCTGTGAGAAAATGAGGGAAAAGGAAGTAATCTGACCTTTTTATTTCTGTCTTCCTTCACACTCAGCGATGACTTGAAGTTTTGACAACTGCAAACCCAGATTTACCTGTTTACATCTGACCTCTTCTGTTTTATATCCAGCTGAATATCAAGAAATACCTCCTAGTATCTGTACCTCTGTGGATAAAACACATCTCTGATGAACAGATCCAGGGCTTTGTGGAAAACTTAATGGTAGCAGCCTTTAATTCAGCTTCCCCGCTTTGCAATCCTGAGTTATGCCCAAGTGCCTTACAGGGTCTGAGCCAGGCCATGAAACTGCCCAGCCCAACCCACCACCTCTGGAATCTGCTCTCTGAAGCTTCTGGAAAAATTTTTGACCTTCTGCCAAATAAGATTCTGGTGAGGAACAAAAATATTTACATTCCAAACAATTTATGTTTGGGCCTCTTTAAAGTCATTTTGGCAAAGCTAGAAGGTGTGTGTTTTAGGATGTGGGTGGGAAGGCTAGCAAGAAATAACCACATTCTGCACAAGGAGTGTGTTTGCTTCCAAGATCTAAATTGAGGTTGAATATTTAGAACCAAAGTTATGAGTGAGTTTAAAAATAGGTTAACCAGTGCTGCACCCCCTCCCCCCAAAAAAATGTTGCTAAGCCTTTTACCAGATGCCTGTAGAAGATGAGCAAGCTCAGAAATCTTTATCCTTTATTACTGAGTCCTTCGTCATATTGTCCAATATATTACTTACATCAAATAACTTAATATCCTGTCTCCTCTCTCAGAAGCCCTCTGAATTTGAATTTTACAAAAAGTCCTATAATCTACTTAGAACAGTAGAATTTTTTTTTAATTTATTTTATTTTATTTGTGAACATATTGTACAGAGGGGTTACAATTACATGGGCAGGATAATGCGTACATTTCTTACCAAGCATTGCAGCCTCCTCCTTTGTTTACCCTTCACATCCCTTCCCAGCCTCCCCCCTTCCCCCCCCAGTCCCAGTCCTTCTCCCCCCCAGAACAGTAGAATTTTGATGAGAAAATAAAATAAGAAAGATCTTTAATGATAAAAATTGAGCATATATTTTGGTTTGCTTGAAATTAAAACATGAGTTGCTGTGCTTAGGGATAAACAAGCCTAATAATTTGCTAAAACATTAAGAATCAACTTATTTTCATTTTGGGTTACATTTGACATGCTGGGATTTTTCTTTACCAGAGAAATGATCTTGAGCTCTATATCAGTGTAGCAAAGTGCCTCTCAGAAATGACGGATGATGCTGCCAATCAAGTTGTCCATATCACTAAGGTAATAATGCACCTGTCTTTTCTTTTTATTATTGAGGCAGAAATTACAAATTGAAGAATTGATTCATTATCCTTTTGCCTGAAGCTTGTTTTTATATTTGTTACTGGTTAATTTTAGGAAGTTGTCTTCTTATTTCATTGTTGAATCTAATGGCCAGCCTACTAATGTGATTGATGCTTAGTATATGTTTAAATAGATGAATATATGGATGAGCAATTTTTTTCTTGTTTTCTTTTCCAAGCCAGTACTGGGACTTGAATTCAGGGGCTGGGCACTGTCCCTGAACTCTTTTGCTCAAGGCTGGCACTTGTGGATTTTTGGTGGTTAATTAGAGATGAGTTTTATAGACCTTTCTGCCCAGGCTAACTTTGAATCACAATGCTCATATCTCAGTCTCCTGAGTAACTAGGATTTTCGAGCATGAGCCAATGGTGCTTAGCTAGTAATGGGAATATTCTAACCAAAAGCTTTCTGGTTTATAGAAGTCATAAATAAATAGTTCTGTTCTTACATAGTTTTCTAATACCTGATACTATCCCTTTGGAATGCAGAAGGGTGGTAGATTGAAAAACAAGGACTGTTAGCCCTGACACCAGTAATTAACAAGTACTACCCCTTTCCACATTTAACAAATAAAATACAAAACACTGTTAAATTTACGCCGCAGCTAATTAGTGAATAATTTTCAGCTTAAGTACATCCCAGTCATCGTACTTACTTGAATATAATCTTGCCTATAGCTAATAAAATGAACCCCTCCCCACTATTAGCTGGTGGACATGTCATTGTTTATTTCACTATATGTCAGGTTTGCCTATTCAGTTAGCTCCTTGAATTTCTGCATCCTACAGCAGTGGTTCTCAAAGTGTGGTCTCTGGGTCAATAGAATCAGTGCTCCTACTAACTGATTAGGAGAATTTTCAAGTCTCACTCAACACTAGGGTGTCCAATAGTCTAAGTATCCCCAGAAAAATTCTAGTATATTGTCAGATTGAGAGTCACTGTTGCAGAATACTTAAAATAGCTGCACTTTGGAAATTAGCTTGTTCTAAAAAAAAGCAGTAAAGGAAAGTAGTAAGAGAATGAACTCTGGTACCACACTGGCCTCTAGAACTTATTAATGGTGTGAACTTCATTAAGTTTCTTAATTTCTTTCTCCCTTAGTTTCTCCTCCAATAAAATGAAGATAATAGCGTCTACCTCTTAGGAATGTTTTGAGAGTTAAATGACTTGTTCTATAGTAAGTACTTGGAATAGTGCCTGGCCCAGGGCAACGACTCACTAATTATTTATTATGGTAATTAGTGCATTCAAATAAGTAACTATATTTTATTAATACACCATGTAATGTAATGTAATGAAATAAAGTATATAATTTACTTCTTGGTATCAAGAGCAAAAGGTCACAGTGCTACTCACCCAGGTTATTAAAAAATTGTCACTAGCACATGCTAAACAGTATTCTGATGTCATCAAAAGTGTTAGCCTCCTTTATTAAGTTAGTCAAAGCTTTTATTTGTTTTGGGCAGGAATATAAGTAAGAGTTTAGTGGTAGCAAAAAGCACAGACCCTAGGTTCCAGTTCTTACAACATTACTTCTCATGTGTGCCAGAAAGTTATTTAGACTCTGTTCTTCAATTTCTTCACCTGTAAAAGGATAATAATAATGAATGGTTGCAGAGGGTTGGCGTATGAATTCTTTTTTTTTTTTTTTTGCTGGTCATGGGGCCTAAACTCTGGGGGCCTGGGTCCGGCCCTCAGCTCTTCAGCTCAAGGCTAGCACTCTACCACTTGAGTCACAACACCACTTTCGGCATTGTCTGTTTATGTGGTGCTGAGGAATCAAACCCAGGGCTTCATGCATGCAAGGCAAGCACTCTACTACTAAGCCACCTTCCCAGCCCCAGGTGTATGAATTCATAACATAGAAATTCACAAATGCATTGGTTTAAAAAAAAAATCTTAGTTCCTTTGAAACTATTGAGAACCTCAAAGAACTCTGACTTAATATGGATTAAATCCACTGATATTCACATTAACGGGAGTTAAAATTAGAAAAAATGCTAAAATATATTTTTTAACACATACACAAAATAGTGAGAAAAGTGGCATTATTAACATTTTTGTAAATCTATTTAAATCTGGGTTAGAAAACAGCTGAATTTTTATGGGAGTTTTCATTCAATGTAGTGTGAAATTGTTTTTATAAAGCATGTAAAGAAATTTCAACCTCACCAATAAGTAGGTGGAAAGAGGAAGAATGTGTTCATAGTCTTTTTCATTAATTACGGGTATTCTGCACCAAAACTCAACAACTGGTAGTTTCTTAAAGGTATTGTATAATCCAACCATTTCAGTGAAATGCATATAATTTTATTATAACCCCTTAGTTGGTCTTGGGCTTCAGGTCTTGTACTCATGATTTTCTAATGTCATACATTGGTTATTGGAAAAGGTTGGATCACTGAATTTTGAAGTAGAGACATTTCATTTTACAGTATCAAAGCATCATAATTTTATTACTCCCCAGAAAAGCATTCTGCATATTGAAAAATTTTCAATCAAAAAATTCTAAAATTCTAATTTTTCACTATAAAGCTCATTTTTTATCATTGGGAACAAATACTGTCAGGCATTTTCCTTGAACTGGCTTGGCTCATTTCCTTCATATTTTAATAAAGCAGTCTGTTAAATAGCCAGTTTAAAAAAAAAATCACAATTTGTCTATTGTTCTTTCAAGTAAGAAGGGTAGCTAATTAGCTCCCAACAATGATAAGTGTTTCTTCTTGAGACAGCCAAAATCCCTACATGTATTTCCCAGTTTGGAACAGGATATAAAAAAGTTATACACTCAAGGGCCAAGGTTTAATGACACTAATAATTTTTTAGTATTTACAAGGCAATTTTAAACAAACCTGGCATTTTTTAAAAACTTGTAATCACTGGCAATGAATAATACAATGAACACTAGTATACTTTGGTGCAATTATTAAAAAAAAAAGTTTGACCTTGTAGAACTTCTTCAGTAGCCTTGGGATTTCCAGAGGTCTGTGCAATCACATTTTGAAAGCTGCTGAACTGATACATGTTAAGTACTTAGAATGGTGTTTGACCTATGACAAGTACTGTATTAGAATAGTTATCCTCTTATTATTATCTGTGCATATGAACCTGTTAACCTCCAAACTCATTCATGACTTTCTTGAAGAAACAGTAGGTGACATTTGGACCCTCTACTGTGTGTGCATTTTAATATAGCAGACACGCAGATAGATCTCTGCTGCAGGAAAGGAATAGCATTAGCATGTGGAACAATACCATCAGGCTCACCCTTTTTGTTTTGCCCTTACCTGGAGGCTTTGTAGCTACTCCATTTCATAATGGCTGAACAATTTCTTTTTTGCAGAATAATGTGGAAAAGGCTGCCTTCATCAAGCTGTACTTGGTTTCTCAAGGACGATTCCCCTTGATGAGTATAACTGATATGCTCAGTGTCACTGTGCAGCAGCACAACAGAGAAATACTTGCCTGGATGATTCTGCATAGCTTGTACCATGCACGGATTGTGAGCCATGCCAACACAGGTGAGGCTAGCTGGGGTAAACCACAAGGACAGAAAAAGATCTGCCTGCTGGCCCTTTTAACTTGCAGTTGTCTTCTCAGCTAGTTTAAAAGTTAGTTCAGTGCTTTTCTGACTTCTAGCCAGGAACAAAGAATGCCTTAGGCAAAAATGAGCAGCTATAGCTCAAAACATTCACTTCTTGGATATAGAAATAAATCCTGTTGAGGGTTTGTATTTTGTACTTAGCTCTCTAGTCCTTCAAGGATACAAATAAGCACACCAGGTTGCTCTTGTCAGTTTAACTTAGTTTCTCAAACACACAAGGTGTAGTTTGATACTGCCTAAAATACCTCATTCCCAATTAAATGGTTTGTGTGTGTGTGTGTGTGTGTGTGGTTATTTAATAAGCAAACAGAAAAAAATCGAATAGTTATTCTGTAGAAAACCTCTTGAGTAAAAATACTAAAACCTGGCCACACTAATTTTCAAGCCTCAACTTAATCAGTCACAAGGTACAACTTTTAGACCATTTTAGACATTACACTTGAATAGTCACCTGAAAGCACAGTTCCTCTATGGCCCGTTTGATCTTTTTTTACCAGTGCTTATTATTTCTCAACACTGAATCCACATTCTGAGTGGCCCCTGGCTTTATGGGTCAGATGTGGCAGGGAAGTCATTGGGATCCTAGGTAAGTTGTCCTTATGGCTTTGATGAAAAATAGACAAACATCATTGTAGTAATTACTCAGTAAGACTGTATTGGAAAATTCCATTCATCCTCCTCAGCAATTGAGACTATTTCCTTGTATCTGCTTAGTGTCTACATGCTGAAAAGTGAACTTGTCATTTAAAAACATGAATCTTTATTTAGTTTTATTTGAAACAAAAGTGTGCTTGAAAAATCTAGTAGCTATTTCCAATTAAGCATAAAGATATTTATAAGTTAATCACTTGATATTGCCTTTGTCTCTAATATGAAATTCTGAAATAAAATTCTCATTTTCCTCTTAGTTTTTAAAAACCTTCCTAAATAGCTTTCACTTTGCTGAGAATCCTCATTTTTTTCTTTTACAAAGGATAAAAATCAGTATTTATGCGTTCATTTGTTCTCTCAGTGGCTGGTTTACTTTTTTATGACTTTGGGATACGTCTATTCTTACCATTTGGCATAAATTGGGAACACTTAAGTAACAACTAATTACTCAAGCTTCAATATTACTGAATAATTGGCTTGCTGGACTTTTCCTAGTGTGCTTAATATTGAGAAAAATTCTAATAAATATAATTTAGCTCTAGTAAGCAGGAAAATTTGAAGGATAAATTTACCTTTGAAAATAAAGACCAAAATACTGTTTCTAGCTATGAATAGTGTCAACTCTCTCCAAGCATTGACAATTCTTAAGGATTGCAGAAAGAATTTAGATTGTTTAGTAGAATCCTTACCAGGTGTCCTGTGTTAGTTATGACGGTCATTACTGAGCTCTTCTACATTCCAAAGGAAAATCATTGGGTAGTAAGAAATGTCTTCTTTGTTTCAGGAGTGTTGAAGAGAATGGAGTGGCTCTTGGAACTGATGGGTTATATCCGAAATATTGCTTACCAGTCAACATCTATTCACAATGTGGCTCTTGATGAGGTACAATCTACAGGAGTTGCTTGTAGCTTCCTTAATCAACTCACAAAGAGATAAAGGTTACTTTGGCTCACTGTTTTAGTTTACAACCAGTGGACCTCATTTCTTTGGGCCTGGGGTGAAGCAGTACATGGAAGAAGGAACACACTTTAGGGAGCAAAGCTGCTCACTGCATTGCCAGTACACTAAAGAGGGGAAGATGAAGGAGTCAGAGTCCCACAACCCCCTTCAAGAGCACACCCACAAGGACCCAAAGACCTCCCATTAGGTTCTTCTGCCTAAAGGTTCCACTGCCTTTCAATAGTACCACCCTGGAGGCTAAGTCTGTAACACATGGGCTTGTAAAGGATATTCAAGACCCAAACTGTAGCACACTACTTGAAGCTTTTCTTTTTCTCCCTACTTTCTTCCTCTCTTCCTCACTTTCTTTTTTTATTCTTTCTCTTCCTCCCTGCCTCTCTCCCTCTTCCTTCGATCCTTCGTTCCTTCGTTCCTTCGTTCCTTCCTTCCTTCCTTCCTTCCTTCCTTCCTTCCTTCCTTCCTTCCTTCCTTCTTTCCTCCCTTGCTTCCTTCCTTGCTTCCTTCCAGCACTGGGGTTTCAGCTAAAGACATTGTGCTTGCTCACTCAGCTGGCATTCTCTTACTTGAACCACAACTCTGGTCAGTTATCTGCTGGTCATTTTTAATAGGTCTTTAGAACTTTTCTTCCTGGGTTGACTTCAAACCTCAAACCTCTGGATCTCAGTCTCCTGAGGAGCTAGGATTGCAGGCATGAACGATCAGTTTCCAGTTTCTTCCTTTCACATTTGAGAAAAACTGGTAATACTCTCTGGTGTCACAAGGAAACTTCTATTCTTACCCTTCTTAGAAACACCCAGGATTGTACTATGAGAAATATTTTTAATAGATTATTTTTTAAATATGATGTACAGAATCCATAGGGCACTAAAAATGCCTAATGTGAAGGAGATTCCTGAAATGTATGCAAATTATCTGTATATGTGCCAGTACTTCATGCACACATGTATTTGAGGGAAGTGTTCATCACAGTTGCAGTATGAACTATGACCCTTGGAAAGTAAAAACTTCTTGCAGTGGGTGATTTTTAAAAGAAAAAGATAAATACATAAAATGAAAATAGCTCTTTTCCATTCTTTTCTTAATTTAGGTGCTGTGTATTTTTTCATCTTTTTAAAAAAATTTATTGTCAAGGTGATGTACAGAGAGGTTATAGTTATATACGTAAGATTGTGAGTACATTTCTTGTCATACCCCTCCCTCAGCTTTCTCCTACTTTCTCTCCCCTCAGTGTCTCCCCCAAGTTGTAAAGTTCATTTCCAACATATTTTTAATAGAAG